>NC_086332.1:108531354-113342758 GCF_032445375.1 Bacillus rossius redtenbacheri
AAAATGTCATAGAATGAACCGTTCGTAAATCTTGCACTGGAAGTGGACACGGAAGATGTCAACGCCATCTATAGCAATGAAAATTTGGACATTAACGGAAAACTTAGGCAGAGTAGCCCATTTCTTAAAGAGTTCTCGGAAGTTTATAATAAAGTTTTGGAAAATAACAATGGGTCACATACTGTTCTGGGGAAAAATGATTTGTACAATCCATTGTTCGCAAAGGATATCACTGAGAATTACATGCCACTAACACCCTTGTGGTCCAAAATAATTCCCGGCTGTTCCCAAAGGTTCAGCAATGCGAATGTTGAAAATTGGTTTCTTCAAATAAAAAGTAATGTATTGAATCGCCTCACACATTTGAAAGTAGGTCGTTTCATTAGGGCAGTAGGCGAGCGTATTCGAGTTGTATGTAAAATGTTGCGAAATGAAATTCCCTGTGTCTTCTCGAAGAATTTGAACAAAAAACGTAAACCTAAGCCATGTTTATCTCTAACAGCTCCTGTAAGGAATGGGGCTGATGTTGATGACCCAGACAGCATCAATGTTGCCGAAGTTTGGCAAAAGAAATTGGAAAAAAAGAGTACCTACTTTGAACATCCTCTGTTCACAAATATGGGAAAGTCTGCCGTTAATCAAACCGTCAACGTGTAATGTGGACAGTATGCGAACAGCTATAGGATTGTATGGTGATGACATTTTCATGGAGGACGATTTCCAAACCTTGCTTGGCAAAGAGTGGCTTTCAGGTGGAGCAATTGATGCCTGTGTTGCATTAATGGTAGGTGAATCCAAAATTCTGAAAATCAGTTACATACCTGCTGACTGGCTTGGCAGTTTTGTTTCATATGGTAAGCAGCTGGAATTAGGTGCTGAAATTAATTTTATCGTCCTCAGCACTGCAACAAGGTGCATTATACCGTTCAATGTCCACAACCAACATTGGACACTCATTGTTGCGGACTTTCCAAACAAAATTTTTACCTACATTGATCCGCAAGGTAATGAAAATCAGGTTGTCTCTGGGGTAAAAATGTCTAATGCAACCATTGCTTTCAAAGAATTTGTTAGTTATTTGAAAGAAAGAAATAAATTTGTGAAAGACCAAATTTGCGTTGATAACTGGGATGAACGCAGTGATATCCCTCACGTACTTCAGAATGATGCGTGGAACTGTGGTGTTTTTGTTGTGTACTTCATCCAACAAATCCTAAATGATGTACCCCTGATAGGACCTTTTCATCCAGGCCAATTTCGCAGCGACCTCATAATGCGAATTTGTAAATTTGTGAATGCAGGCCAGAAAGTTAACCTTACCACATGTGTAAGTAATAGAAAGAAAGAGTACCCACATCCGATGGCGATGAAGACTGGGATATTCAGGAACCCTACCTATTATTGTGTCAATGACTTTAAAGTAGTAGTTGCATTGTTTAAAGAAATCTGTGGTTTTGTGGTAGTAGTACGCGGTAACGACTATTACAGCCTATTTGAAAAACGTAAACTAACAAACGGCGCAGTAAATGCAGGTATTGCACTTCTCCTGGAGCGTTGTAAAAGAAATGAGGTGTTTTACAATAAAATAGCATTCGTACCAATTTTCATTGCTAATGTGTTCTTGAACAACCCAGAAGCTTTTAATTCTTCATATTCTACCAACTTTCATGACCTTCATAACAAGCGGTTTTTGATTATGCCTTACAATGTACGTGGTGTGCATTGGTGCCTGTTAGTGGCCAACTTGGAAACACATGAACTTTGGCACTTTGACCCACTGACTGGAAATGTTGACGATTCAATACTTGAGAATTTTTTGAGGTTCCTAAATTGTAGAAACAAGTACTGCACAGGTAAAGTTATGACAACGGGTTGGATAGTGCAAAAGATGAAAGTTAAAATACCTATTCAAATTGATGTTGTTAGTTGTGGTGTATATGTTATTTTCTACGCGTCATTTTTTCTTACGCAAGAGAAAATTGAAGAAAATTTCAGGCCAGATGATTTTCGTAACATTATAGCAAATGCATTGTTGGAGGAATCTGATGACAATTCAGATTTATGCCTTTATTGTGGTAAAGAGGGAAATGAAAAACAAAAACATTGGATAATGTGTGATTTTTGTCGCAGATGGGTCCACTTTGAGCAGTGCTTAAAAGAGATAAATGTAAGTTTCGCAAAGGTCAGTGCTGTTCATTACAAATTTACTTGTAAGTTATGCACAATTGCTCCGCCATTTCCAGTGTAAGCATAATCATCTGTACAGACTAAGCTAGAGGAATATAACGTGCTAACGCCAACCGCCGGTGCTCCCTCTGGTCCGGAAAGGTCGTTATGCCACAACAACACTTGCTCCTAAGTGCATCGAACACGCCCGAGCGTGGTGACCGCGGAGTGTGTGAAAGTGCGCCGCGACGAACACCAAAGCGACGTCAGCGCCCGGCCGGGTGTGGCAATGCGCCTAATTAATTGTATAATTATTTTGTCAAATTAAAACAACTAAATTAATAACAATTTAAAAGAGGATTCATGTAAGGGAAATTATGTCTAATTGTCTTATAAGCATATATTGTGTAACTTGTCTCTAAGTCCAAAACTGGCCGGGTCGGTTTTCCCGCGTTCCACGTGGTTAGGCGCGAGGCCGCAGGGCGGTCTCGCGCTCAGTTACCGTCGGGAGCTCGAAGGGGTCGGGCGCTCCGCGAACGTCGGGCCATCAACTTTCGCGCTTCATCTCCATATCGGCAATAGTGTAAGTCTTTTAAAATCCTTTAACTAGCTCGGCGCTGACCCCACCCCAGTCACACGATATTTCGTGCGACTCGTAACGTATTAATTTTATCCCGACAGGGAATTTTCACATATTTCATGTAATTCCATGTCCAGTTTAAGGACAGCGTATAGTGTTACGCAGTTTCGGCTTTATAGCCAACTAATTGTTATTACCGTAGACTCTTTGTATCGAGTGTTGAATGCTACTGACTAACTTTCGCCTTTTAATTTTCACCATATTAAACGTGTAATTTGTAACGTGTGATTTAACTGAATAACTTTCAATTCCAAGAGACTTTAACTTGTACGTCTCTAGCTGGCATATCTATGTAATTTTAGAGACATTAATATTTCGTCGCAGGCTAGATTGCAAACAACCCTGAACAGAGGTGCTACTCTTCGTGTTTCCGTGTCAGCCTAAGTCGTAGCAACATAAGTTCCGTGACTATCCGCCAAATCCTTCATAGGGACGAGTACTCACCATTCCAGCTTGTCGATATTACTTTGCAACCTATCCTGGTCGCACGCGTCATTTACATTCAGAGATACGTGTGTCACAGCGGTCCGACAACGGACGCGGCCAGTACCGGGACCAATAAGTGTATCAATACTGAATAAAGTGCAGTGTCCTGTAACTCGTTTATCAATCATTTACAAGGCGTCCTGGGTGGCCTGAACAGCCCAGGTAGGTTCCGAACCACGACACGCTCCTGCCTGCAGCCACGAGGCCGAACCCCCGTTAAAACCCCTGAGATCTTTTCCAACGCTAATATTTAATTAAAAACTTAAACAGGCAGCGGGAGTGGCGTCAGTGCAATGCAAATATCCTCCTCTAAGCAGAGAGGCATGTTGTACGTTATAATGCAGGGCAAGCGTTTGACATGAAGTGGTGATCAGGTGTTAGGATTGTAACGTGCAATGCAAATATCCTCCTTACAGCAGAGAGGCATTTTGTACGTTATAATGCAGGGCAAGCGTTTGACATAAGTGGCGATCAGGTGTTAGGACTGTAACGTGCAATGCAAATATCCTCCTCACAGCACAGAGGCATGTTGTACGTTATAATGCAGGGCAAGCGTTTGAAATGAAGTGGCGATCAGGTGTTAGGATTGTAACGTGCAATGCAAATATCCTCCTCACAGCAGAGAGGCATGTTGTACGTTATAATGCAGGGCAAGCGTTAGACATGAAGTGGCGATCAGATGTTAGGACTTAAACGCTATGCATGAAGTATGAGTATGATGAGGACCAGTCATCTAATAAGTGTAACATGGAATAATTTAATTGGTTTTGATTGCAACTTGTGTGTTGATATTGGCAGTAGGCACGGGGGCCTGTCATTACAATAAAAACTCCCCTGTTGTATAGCCTTTATCATTACTCTTAGAAAATAGTTAACTCTTAATATTAATGTGGAATTGTACTTAACAGTTAACAGCATGGAGTAACAGTCTAGGTTATTGGGTGAGAATTCTGTCTGACTGCAGATGCATGAAGTATGGGTATGACGAGAACCAGTCATCTAATAAGTGTAACATGGAATAATTTAATTGGTTTTGATTGCAACTTGTGTATTGTTACTGGCAGTAGGCACGGGGGTCTGTCATTACAATAAAAACTCCCCTGTTGTATAGCCTTTATCATTACTCTTAGAAAATAGTTAACTCTTAGGGCGGAATTCATAGTGGTGATATAAGCAATACTTGAAAAAAGTACTGTGTTACTCTTATCAATTTTAATTTAATATATGGAAACGTGAACGGGAATAAATACCTTATATAACCTATTCCTTACAACAAGCAAATCCTT
Source organism: Bacillus rossius redtenbacheri (assembly GCF_032445375.1). Lineage (NCBI taxonomy): Eukaryota > Metazoa > Arthropoda > Insecta > Phasmatodea > Bacillidae > Bacillus > Bacillus rossius. Next base: position 108,535,933 of record NC_086332.1, read on the forward strand.
ACCGGTACTTGAGTCACCGAGATAGCCGACTTGATGAAGTATTACTTATATAAATAAATAAGCAACGCTTATTTGACTATGAATACTTGCGAAACAAGGTAAACGTATTTCATGACTATGAATTCATATTGAGCAGTACTTATTTTACGCAGTGCTTCATGAAGTATTACTTGAAGTAGCCTTAATAAGCAGTGCTCATTTTGTTCGCTATGAATTGAATGCCATACTTAACGAAACGAAACAAATATTTTTAGATTAATTTTGTAAACAATACAGGTTTATGTACATAACCTCTTTTGCAGCTAGCGTGATGGATTTTGGCGAGTAGGACGATTTTGAACAACTTGTGGACGAAGTTTACGAGAACCATGTCAATGTACGGACATCAAAGCGCTACAAACGAGACGCATTAAACCCTTTTGAATGGTATAGTGATTCTGAGTTCAAGCAACGTTTCAGATTCAGCAAAAACACAGGCATTCAAATTATCATGCCAGGGACTTAACCCAAATAATGTAGGTCTACCCTGCATTGATGGTGCAATTGTTTGTGTGCACATGCCTCTATCCTTCACTAAGTTCCAGGAATTTCCTGAGGCATTCAGAAACAGGAAGACTTTCTTCTCCCTCAATGTCCAGGCAAGCATAATAGTTGTTGGACAGCGACAATATTTCATACTAGTCTCAATGTTTTTACTGTGGGATTATCACAGATTACTCTCACCCATTTTACATAACAGGTCTAGTAGCGTAAATGTTTAATATGACTTTTCCCTTCATTTTGAGGTACTCTGTTGCTGTAAAAAAAATAAAGGAAAATAATACAAGAGTGGTTTCATTACAAAATAAATTTTGTGACATAAGATATAGTTCTAACTTTTTGACGACAGTACACAGTATTTTTTCTGCATTTTTTTATTTTTTTTATTCAGAATAAGCATAATAGCTGGTAAATTAATTAAATATAGTTCAAAACATATTTATGTAGTTGTAAAATCATTTTTAATACATGTTCATATTTATGTTATTCAAGTTCATTATCAAATAAAGTATAAATATCATGTTACGTAGTAATTTCATTATTGTAATTGCATAAATGGTTTGAAACGTGGGCATTTTTATTTTCAAACAGGTAAACTTTATATTTACAGTGGTATATTTGTTTGCATTACGTTGGTAAAAAATTATTCCTATACTTATTGAGATACTTCATCGAGTACAGCATGGCCAATATAAGTAATGCTTGTTCAAGTATTGCTTCGTCAAGTATAGGTTTATGAATTCATTGCTGGAATAAGTACTACTTGAAAAATAAGCACTACTTTATAAAGTACTACTTATTCGCCAAACAAGCCTTCGACTATGAATTCCGCCCTTAATGTTAATGTGGAATTTTACTTAACAGGTAACAGCATGAATTAACAGTCTAGGTTATTGGGTGAGAATTCTGTCTGACTGCAGATGCATGAAGTATGGGTATGACGAGAACCTGTCATCTAATAAGTGTAACATGGAATAATTTAATTGGTTTTGATTGCAACTTGTGTATTGTTACTGGCAGTAGGCAGTATATTGTGTTGATGACGTCCAACATGTCTTCCCATTCCTGGAGCCCGTATCTGCCCATCGTCGGGCCTGGGTAGCGCGGGAACGTAGGGGTGCATTGAGAGTGCTGTGTGAGTGCTATGAGACTACCAAGCTACACGACTACATGGTTACTATGCTAAACGACTACACGGCCACGAGGCTACCTGACTACACGACTGCGAAGCTACTACGTCATGAAAATTCAAGTTTACGAGACTACTAGACCACGGGACCACCAAGCTACACTACTACAAGGCTACTAGGCCAAATGACTACACGGCCACGAGACTATTTTATCTGTGGTAAATAATAGTATGTGATATCTGTAACAAATGGTAGTGTATTATCATAGTATTGATGTATCGTTGACATAACAATCATTCAACATATTTGATTCACAGAATTAATAGGTCACACTATAGTATAAGTAAAATTATTTGCCAATATACGATAATTGGAATTCTTTCGGGGGTTTTATTTACTCATCAAGTGCATAGTAGTCATCAAGTTCCTAAAATGAATATTTAGGACAACCTGTAAATCAGTTACTTTAAATCAAAACTAAATTTTATCTCTCCTTTTAAATTTAGTTCAATGGGAAAGTTACAGTATGCAAAAATCAATTATATATGAGTGTATGCCATTTAGTAATCAGACGGTGAGCAAACCTCTGAGTTTCGGTGAAAAACATACTACACCGGAATAAACGTCCTACTCAATAGTTACTAACTCAAAATGAATTCCAATCATGTACTACTTCTAAAACTAATACTGGGATCCCGGTATAATATACGATAAATTAAACTAGCCAAAATTAGTATGTATGCAGAATAGGAGTTACAATTTTGTTTAAACTTAAAATTCTATAAGTCTCTTTGAATGAATGATTGTTTATTGACGGGGATAGAAATCTTGAACGTAACGACGAAAGTTTATACAGCGACGGGATGGGACTGGGACAAACCAACCTTGGTTTCAGCAAACCACCTCAGGGAAACTATGCAATACTCGTTGACCACTGCACGGTGCGACCAACGGACAGCGACCTCCATCACTCTCGTCACTGGTAGAAAACAGTCCTGGCACTCCTCTCGAACGGTCTCCTGGGGCTGGTCGTCGGACTGGCTCACGGACCGTCCTTCTCTGGATACTCCATCGTCGAGTTGAAACAGTCTTCCACACCTTCCTTCCGTCAGTCGTTGTAGTACAGGACAGAAGTAGATTCGGACATCAAACCTCCATTGGATTTGTCGATTATTCTCTCGCAGGTCAATTTTAGATTATTCTCAAAATTATAGATTCCTGGTAAGTTCTTTTCTACACGTCGATGTCAGCAGCTCAGGACTCGTTGATAATAACTGGTAATTCTTCATAAATAATTTTATATAAATCCATTTCATTTCTTGCAATATCAATAAATATTCTATAATTTTCAGAAATCCAGCTTGAAATATTTAATATTGTCATATTTATGGTAGTAGATATTTTGAGAATCTTCCTTAAAAAAAACCGTGCTTACTGACGAACATTCTAAAAGAACCTTTTTTTTTTCTCCCCTGTTAATAACAACGCGATTCTCTAAATTTTGACAAAACATGAACTGTTGTCCTGAAATAAAGTAATGAAAAAAACACAAACTCCTATTCTTTACAAATGCAGAGAAAAAATGATTTAAAATAAAATTTAAGGTTTATGACCAAAGATAAAACATAATCATAGACAAAGAAAATACATTTCAAAAAACACACAATTGCATAGAATAAGCGAGAATTTAAGCTGATGAAAATGTTAAGCGTGAATAGAATAGATAAACATATTTCTATAAAGTGTAGAAATTACCTTTATAACCTTAGTTCTAGATTACACAGGCCTGCATTTTTCGAATTTTTGAAAATTGTTTCACATTTGGTGGCTGAACTTTATATTTTTAAGTGTGCTGAATCCAAATATGACCATGGTTTTTTTCCATCACGTAAGGTTTTCCTACAAAATGCAAATAAAAATTAGGAGAAATAATACAATTTTATAAATGATCAAGAAACTTCACTTTATTTTTATTTATCATAAAATTTATTGTTCATAAATCACTTAGAGCGCTTTTAACACCATTTACTGTATGATATGACCAATTTGTATGTTTATTCGTCTTCATTATGCCTCATTCTCTTCTTTTTGAAGCTCCTTTTATGGCTTTCTCGTTTGTAGACTTTGTCCGGTAAGTCCCTCTTCAGCATCCAACAGTAGTCAGCAATCATAGTAATGTTCCATCGACCTTGATACCTCCTTTCCATTTCTTTCACGTCTTGGTGAAATCTTTCACCCTGTTCCTCACTCACAGCTCCTAGGTTTTGTGGGAAGTAGTCAAGATGGGAATTCAGGAAGTGAAGTTTTAAACTCATCGAACAACCCAGATTTTTCAGTTTAGTCAGCATATTCTCTACAATGAACATGTAGTTAGGGTCCTTATAATTTCCTAGAAACTTGGTTATTACCTCTTTCAAAGAAAGCCAAGCCTCTTTTTCTGTTATATTCATTTTCGTCTCAAACACATCATCTTTCATCAACTTACGAATATCAGGGCCGACAAAAATGCCCTCTTTCAATTTCGCCTCAGACAATCCTGGAAACTTTTCTCCCAAGTATTTGAAACACGGGCCATCTTTTGGCAATGCTTTGACGAATTGCTTCATAATACCCAATTTAATGTGGAGTGGGGGCAGAAGAACTTTCTCTGGTTCGACAAGATTTTCTCTTAACACGTTTTTAACTCCTGGTACTAATGCTTCTCTTCTTGGCCACTCCTTTCTAATCCAATGTGAACTTTTGTCTCTACTGTCCCATTCACATATAAAGCATGGGAATTTTGTGTACCCTCCCTGCTGTCCCAGTAACATCGAGATCACTTTTAAATCTCCACAAATCGTCCACATATGTTCATTATAATTAATCTTTGACAATATCATTTCTAAATTTTCATAACGCTCTTTCAAGTAAACAGAGTGGGCTACTGGTACTGATGCATACTTATTACCATTGTGCAGAAGTACGCCTTTAAAACTTCTCTTTGACGAGTCAAGGAAAAGACGCCATTCATTGCTATTATACTCAATATTAAACATACCCATTAACGCTGTTATATTATGGCAGTAAACCAGTTCCTCATGCTGAGTGAAGAATGGAGTGAAATGTTTTTCACGGTTTCTGTACCAGTAGAAAGAAGTACCTGGAGCTAATAAATTTTTTTCTTTCAGTCGAGAAGATAGCAACTCAGCAGATTCTTTAGATAAACTTAAATCCCTGATCAAATCGTTCAATTCACATTGGGAAAACAGTTGAGGTTCACTTTGAGGTATATAGAATTCTTCATCACCTGAAACAGTGATTTCTTCTTCAGATGTTTCTGGTAGTGATATATCATCTAATGACTTTGGAGCAACAGGTACTGGAATATCTGGACCATGGGGAACAGGACGCATAGCACTCTGAATATTTGGATAAAAAATCTGTTTCTTATTAATCAAATTGTAACCTTGAATATCGCAAGAACAAAAATAGCAATCATCTGAATGATTACGAGGCTCTCTCCAGATCATGGGGATTCCAAATCGAAAAGATTTTTTCTTACCTTGGGTCCACTGACGAAGTTCTTCTACACAAATAGAACACACTTTATGTGGTGCCCACGATTTGTCTTGGTCCCCTAGCTTCATACCAAAATAGGCAAAATACGCTGTTTTCACAAAATCAGTAATATTTCTCTGTTGTTTTTTCACAATAAAACTTCCACAAATATAACAAAACTTATCAGGAGAAACACGACATCCTCTGGAGGTCATTTTATAAATAAATAAATAAGTCAGTGGTCAAAAAAACAAAAAACACACACAAACAAAACCAAGAGCAAATTAGATTTTATACGACTGTAAGACCACGTTAACTGTGTCAACACCAAGGGAACCTTCTTCTTCTACCTTGATAGTTATGGCCTTGGGGGGTACCCGTTCAGCCAGAAATGAGCGTGTCCTTATACGAAGCTTTTTTTTCTTTTATCATATCTTATCAATAAAATCTCTGTACAATTCGTCCATATTCGAATCATTATCATGCCCTAATCAATCAATTTGTAGCTTGTAAATAACACCCATGCCTTACCCGGGACTCGAACCCAGAACCCCTCGCACCGTAAGCCGGTGTGCATCCGACTACGCTACGGAGGTCGGCACACCAAGGGAAGAATGATAGAAGGAAAGTAAGAAGTGCTATGAACGAGAAGGACAGAACATGAAAAATCCTGTTAGAACCTGATTGAACATGTTCTTGGCTGTCTGGCGGCCAAGAACCTCTTCACCCTGGCTGCTCTCATTCCTCTACCGAAAGTCATCTTTATCACCTGCTCTTGAACTTTAATGCTTTTATACCAGAAATCTTTAAAACAATTAAAACTAATTAGACCCCGCAATTATAATTATAAATATACAAAATCAGAAAACATTAGTGTATGCATTTACTCCTGAGGGGAAAATTGTAATATAACAATTGTACGGTAAGTATATTTTGTAAAAAAACTGTACGTGATGGACTTTTTAAAATATTTTTCCTGAATTGAGCACACTAAAATACTTAAGAATCACCCTTTAAATTCCAAACAATTTTTTCATCGCAGGCCTGTGTTATTTATCTCATGTACCAGCTACAAAAAGGTATTGCTTCTTCACTTTTTTTTAACTTTTTTACACACTTATTTAAGGCTTCGAACTTTTGTTGCAGTATTTATTAATATCTCATCTAATTTTCAGCAGAAAGAGTTATAGTGCTACATATTTATTAAAATTTTACTTGGGTGAATATGACAATTTTGACTTGTATAATATTGCCACAAGCAAGTCATGGCAAGCGTGGCGCAAGCTTGTCGCGGAGAGCTTGATACAAACTTGTCGCGGCAAGCCTAGTGCATGCTTGTTATGGCTAGTTTGCTGCAAGCTTGAATCAAGCTTGCTGCAGGTTTGTCACGTATAAACTAGTTAGCTTGAATCAAGCTTAATTCAAACTGACACACTTGTCATGGCAAGCTTGATTCAAGCTTGAATCAAGCTTATTTTGCTATCTGGGAAGTGTTTGTTAGTCACTTTTTTAAGCAATGTGAAGTGTGCAAGAACTGGAAAGCAGAGTTGCTTTATATCATAATATTGTTATGTACAATACCAGTACCTTAGTTAAATTCACTACTACTTAACTGCACATTAAACCAAAACCAATTTGCCCCTCTATCCTCATGTACATACCCAGAAAATAAAGCATTCGCGCCACTCTCAACAACTTCCCCCTGTCGTTGTATCAGCCCAAATGTCCTAGAACTTAAAAAATATCCTTGTATCTTTGCATTTATGAACTAAGATATAAGAAATGCACGATAAAACAATATGAAAGCGCAAACTTAAATAACGCAGTATTTTAAATAGAATCTTTAATTTTAATCAGTTTGTAAAACTTCGTAAATATGTCAATATAGTTGTCATTACCAAGCACTTCTTCTTGCATATGCAGCACACAAAAGTCAACAAAGTTGGTTACAAAGAGTGCAATACTAACATTTCATAGGTTGTTAATTGCTGTAAAAAGTGAGGTTATATTATCTTACATCATCAATCATACTTCCGTAATGACTCAGTGATGCATGTTAGCATTACTGTAATAAATCAATATTTTTTTCTGGTTCCAGCAATCCATTGTAACTGACATACTCATTTCCTTATTCTGGCACTTATGACCAAGTGTGACATACAGGTAGGTAAATCAGTTGCCCATGAATGACACATTTTCTCCGTTTGGGCTGGCTCCAGTGAAAATCTGGTGTCATATAGCCCGCATATGACACTAGTGTGACATACAGGAAGGTTTTCTTAACATACCTAAATTCCGGATTGAGCTACGTGTAAATTAGTAATTATTATTCTTTTTTAAGTAGTTAATTACATTAGTTGCCAAGAATGACACATTTTCTCTATTTCGGCTGGCTCCTGTAAAAATCTGATGTCATATAGCCCGCATGTGACACATATGTAACATACGAGGGTTTTCGTAACATACCTACGAACCTGGATTGAGCTACCTGTATATTTGTAATTATTATTCTTTTTTAAGAAGGTAGGTACATCAGTTGCCAAGAATGACACATTTTCTCCGTTTGGGCTGGCTCCTGCAAAAATCTGGTGTCATATAGCTCGGATGTGACACATGTGTGACATACAGGATGGTTTTCGTAACATACCTACGAACCTGGATTGAGCTACCTGTACATTTGTAATTATTATATTTTTTTAAGTAGTTAGGTACATTAGTTGCCAAGAATGACACATTTTCTCTATTTCGGCTGGCTCCTGTAAAAATCTGGTGTCATATAGCCCGCATTTGACACATATGTGACGTACAGGAGGGTTATCGTAACATACCTACGAACCTGGATTGAGCTACCTGTACATTTGTAATTATTATACTTTTTTAAGAAGGTAGGTACATCAGTTGCCAAGAATGACACATTTTCTCCGTTTGGGCTGGCTCCTGTGAAAAGCTGGTGTCATATAGCCCGTATGTGACACATGTGTGACATAGATGAGGGTTTTCGTAACATACCTACCAATCCGGATTGAGCTTCCAGTACATTTTTAATTATTATACTGATTTAAGTAGGTAGGTACATCAGTTGCCAAGAATGACACATTTTCTCCGTTTGGGCTGGCTCCTGTAAAAATCTGGTGTCATATAGCCCGCATGTGACACATATGTGACATACAGGAGGGTTTTCGTAACATACCTACCAATCCGGATTGAGCTACCTGCACATTTGTAATTATTATATTTTTTTTAAGTAGGTAGGTACATCAGTTGCCATTTCGGAAGTCCAAATTGGTAAGTTAACTTGACTGTACATGGAGCAGAAACCAGTGTGTAAACGAATCTGATGTACCCATATGTACTCAAGTGGGTGCACTTTGAGGTGAGGTAACTCTTTATAGGTTTTATAATTCGAGTCTTCTTAAATATCTTCTTTAACTTGGCGAATTCAACATTTCGGAAGTCAAAATTGCTAAGTTAACAGGACTGTTTATGGAGTAGAAACCTGTGTAAAAACGAATCTGGTGTGCCCTTTAAGGTGAGGTACTTCTCTTTAGGTTTTATAATTCGAGTCTTCTTAAATATCTTCTTTAACTTGGCGAATTCAACATTTCGGAAGTCAAAATTGCTAAGTTAACAGGACTGTTTATGGAGCAGAAACCTTTGTAAAAACGAATCTGATGTGCCCTGTGGTACTCAAGTGGGTGCCCTTTAAGGTGAGGTACTTCTCTTCAGGATTTATAATTCGAGTCTTCTGAAATATCTTTTTTAACTTGGCGAATTGGACATTTCGGAAGTCAAAATTGCTAAGTTAACAGGACTGTTTATGGAGCAGAAACCTTTGTAAAAACGAATCTGATGTGCCCTGTGGTACTCAAGTGTGTGCCCTTTAAGGTGAGGTACCTCTCTATAGGTTTTATAATTCGAGTCTTCTTAAATATATTCTTTAACTTGGCGAATTCGACATTTCGGAAGTCCAAATTTCTAAGTTAACAGGACTGTACACGTAGCAGAAACCTGTGTAAAAACGAATCTGATGTGTCCTGTGGTACTCAAGTGGGTGCCCTTTAAGATGAGGTACCTGTATATAAACTTTTTTTATAAGTGCTCTATACTAATTTAATTTATTGTAATATTTTTCCCTATAAAGTTGTACATAATTATTAAATATTTACATATGTCTTTCTTGCACTAAGCCATTGGTTAGTTTTGCACGTTTTTATAGTACGGTACTATAATTATGGTACGTTTTCATATTCGAATCTCAGATTCGAATCTAACTTATCCTCAGTGGTTTTGATCAACTACTGTTGTGGACAGGTGTACAAGTACCTGATCTCTGTCTACTGGAATTATACCATATTTTCTGAAGCCAGAAATAATGTTGTCTTTGTTAGCATCAAATAGATCATCAGTTAGTTTCTTCAGGAGTTTTGGGAATTGATCCTTTGGTAAATTAGAAAGTCTGCTTCCACTTTGGGACTCTTTCCAAGCACACAGAATTTTCCTCCAGGAAGATTTCATAGGACCAAAGTAGGCCACGTCGAGTGGTTGTGTAAGGTTGTGTCGAATGAGCTGGCAAACAAACTGTATATTGTTTTCTTTGCAAGCCTTAAGGACCTCAATGTTTATGTGCAATGTTAGATTATCACCAATTACAACTTTCTTGCCTGGCTGTTTTTTCAGAGTGTTGGGATGTCAAACCACCCAGACTTTGTCCTATTGTATCTGCAACCCTTAGGACCACCTTCAGTCCAAGTTGACTACAAGTGCTCAGACTTATAAACAACATATGGTCTCAACATTTCACCTTCTGCATTGCCACACATCATTAAGGAAATGCACAATTTTGTGAAATCCATTACCCGCTCCACATATTTGGTTCCTCGCTTACAGATGACTTTTCTTGATCCAGGGTCATCTCTCAAATTAGTTTCATCGAAATTCCAGATGTTCTCATTTGGTAGTGAGATTTCCAAATTATTGAAGTAATCATTCAAAATATCCTTGTCAACTGCCGCACGGGCCTTTTTAATGTTGGTGCACTGTCTTGGTGTTGTTTACGAAAAAACCTTACCCAATCGGCTCCTGGAATGTTATTTTTAAACTTTTTTACTGTCCGGCCTTGTTTATCAAGATAGCTTTTCAGAATGAACCTCAGATATTGCTCGTTAATAGGATAGCCAATTTCTGATAGCTTTTCGTTGTGAGCTACAAAAATTTTCTCTTCTTCAGCTGAAAAAACAGGTGGGCATCTTGGTGGTTTAGAGAATATACCTTTCAGTTTGTTTTTGATGGAGCTCCTTGGGATATTGTAATGTTCAGAAGCTGCTCTCTGTGTTCTTCTTCCATTACGAATGTCACTAAGGCACTGTGAAAGTTTATCATCTGAATAATCAGCATACCTGCGTACACCAAGTTTCCTTTTATAGAATCATGGCATTTTCTTCTTACATTACCCTAACTACCTAAAAAGAATAACATTGCTTAAAATTACTCAATAAGTGTTCTTTTAAGAGAACATTTTGAATAAACATTATATGAATACAAAGTAAACATTGTTATTAAAAGTAAAGTAACATTCTATTAGAAAAAGGTTTTGGGCCAATCTTATCCCAAAATAACAGTTTTAGGTTATAAATATATAAAATGTAAAATTGCACAACAACAATGCAGATCATTGCAGTGAAACTTTGAAATGTTTGTAACAAGGATATGAACACCTTAATTACCTACCTATCTAAATACAATTTGTTAAAACTGATACTGCAGAGTAGAAGTTTGGAGGACTAAAACAGCAGCTGTTCCATCAACCTTTAAACAAAATCCCTCAGTACTGCCAACCTGCAGAAACCAAAATAATTTATAAAGTGCCTTCTCAGTTAGCCACAGGTGCATACTACAAATCCCACCCAGACATTGTTTAAAAAAATTGTTAATTGTAATAGAAAATAATATAAATGTCTTTTGCCAACATTTGGGCTAAAGTTACCCTCAAGGGCCAATACGGTAACTGTATTCTAGAAGAAGACATTTTTTTAAATTTTTACATTTCTTCCATTATTAATTTTAACATTTATTTTGCATATTATAAGAAATATATCATAGTATGTTAATGATGACTCTTATTGAAATAATATGATAAAACAAATCACCATAATTCAAAAAATTTACAAACATTTTTTAACCTATGAAAACATAAAAGCATTACTTTATAAAATAAAGGTATCACACACAAAATATATCAAAATATATGTAACTGTGAACTGTACAATTCTTATAATTCAATGCTCAAGCATAGTGTACGTAGAGTCCCATCTCGTAGGCTCGGCTTGGAGTAAACGTTTCTTTTTCATCCCCAGCAAATCTTGTGCCCTGCCAAGAGCCTTTGTAGCATTCAAAGAATGCTTAAAACTACCAACCAAGCATCTGCATTTTGCCACTAGAGTTGTAACACTAGGCATGTTAAAGCACCCATGTTTGACAATCAGCTGTACAGTATGTGCTGTGCATGGAATTCCACGTAACCCTAACTTTTCTACACCATTGATTATATTTGCAGCATTATCTCGTACCACGTCTACTTTGTCAAGAATGTTCCAACTGTTCATCACTTCTTCCAAAAACACTTTAATGTTTTCAGCAGTGTGGTGGTCTTGTGTGAAAGGAATGGCTACCAAGTAGAGGCACTGGAGTTTGTCACCTTGTAGGAAGTGGCAAGTCAGGGCCAAGAAATCCTCATTTGAATGTGCAGACCAGAAATCACATGTTACAGACATGTGCACAACATTTGCCATTTGTTCATTCACTTTTGCAACAGTTTTAGCATACGTTTCTGGCATTAGTTTGTGTGAAAGTTCTCTTCTAGTAGGTTAAACAAATTTTGGCTCAGCCTTTGACATGAAACTAATAAAACCTTCATTTTCAACAAAAGAGAAAGGCTGTCAGTCTAAAACTAACATTTTACTGATACCATCAGTGAGTCCCTGTGCTCTAGGATGATTTTTTGAGTATTTTTTATTTTTATCCCACGTGGCTGCTAAACTCAGTTGGCATGTTGGTTTGCAAGAAGATGTGGGAAATGTTGCATTACAGGTGACAGTTTCTTGAGAACATAAACTTCCAGGTTCACTTGCAGTTGATGTCGAAGCTGGAAGTAAACCTGGATTTTCACCCAAACTGATGTTATGTTTGGTGGGAAAAAATGATGCAGTCCCTTTTGTGCAGTCTACTTGTGTCATTTCATTTGGACACGGCTAAAAACAATCAGTCATAATTAGACAAACACTTCAGCAATGTAATTATCACAAAATTGATTTAGTAATTGAAAAAAAACTTTACCAGAATTAATTTTGGTTTGTGTTCACTTTCCAGATGTTTCATTAAGTTCGAAGTTGTGAACCCATTGCTTTTTTTTCCACCACATGATCGTACAGCACCACAAATTACACAACGTGCTTTACTTGCATCATCTTGCATCATCTTGCAGAACTGTAAAATACTTCCATACGAAAGACATAGTTTCTGTTTTGAAGATAATCAATTATTTGCAATTACTCCTCTAAACTGATTTTTGCAACAACATAATTGTGAAGTCATTCTAATTATAAATGGAATAACCTCTTAATTCTCGTTTATTACTGTACTACTGGTAGTTTTAACTCATTTTCAATTGTTACTTGCCGACTCGTTATTGCTTATTGAAACTTTAAATTACAAATGTAGGTTGGGAAATTTCTTTTGTTATTAATATTTCTAAAAATATAATTTAATAATGCGTAGCTACGAAATACATTGCTTCACAAAATATTTAGTTCAAAAGAGAATTTAAAATAGTAAAAATTGGAGAAAACTTTGTCAATGTTTACAATTTAAGAACGACAATTCCATTACCAAAATAACGCAAGCGACGGCGAAAATTCACAGTATAATACATGTATACGGAAATATATTTCATGTGGTCGCTTTGCAAGAGAAACAGCAAAAGTGATTTACATTATGTAAAGCCTTAAATTTTTACATTATTTTATATATTTAATTTTAAAAACGGGAAATTAGTTTCTAAAAAATTTCCCCATCACGATATTACGAACGTTTCTTTGTAGTTCAAGTATTTGGTATTTTTCGTTGTTAGTGGTGGCAGCTGTGCTCTGAATAAATAATATTTATTTTTGTTTCATATTCACCTTTACCGTGATGGCAAAGTATTTATTACGTACTGAAGTTAAAGAACGTTATTTAAAAGGATGTTAAAAGTTTAATATGTGTAGCTAAGAAATGATGCGACTTAAAAGTATGCAGTACTACGAAAAGTGTACAATGGGTACGTTCGTGGAATTTTAGGTTATGGCAGACGCTCGTTTTTCAGTAATATCGGATGAAAATTGAGTGTATCGTGATTCGGCAGAAACGCCGATCCAACAAAATATCGGCAAAATCGGCTTCTGCCGATTCGTTTCAGTACTGCTCTAGTTACTAATGACTATAACGACTGTCACGATTGATAAGCTATGTCCTAATGTATACTTCAGAAGTGCCCTTTTATGAACGTATTTTTTATAAAACGTTTTTATTCTTTCCTTATTTAAGAATTTTGAGACCGAGCTAAGCAAATAACACGAATTCAGTGTGATTCAGATCGCTGCTATTAAGTCATATATTTATCTTAAAAAAGAGTTTAAAAATTTTGGTGGCGTGCGTGAACTCGCTAGTGATGAGCACGTGACAAAGTGAGGTGTCCAGCGGTGGTTTTAATCTTTTCCTGCCCCAACTAGATTCCCAAGTACCTTTGTTACAGTATTTTTAAGTAATAATTTTAAGTAATCATGTTTCTTTTGTTCTACAACAGCAAAGTGCTCAAGAGTGAAGATCTCTTTTTATGCCTTTAAGCGGTACGGTGTAAAGCTTTATTGACCATGTAAACAACAACTGGGTCCGAAACGAGTCACAGATTTGCTTTTCAGCCTATTATTGTGCCTCAATGATTTTTTTTCCCTTCTGAAATAGGATTCCACACTCTAGGTATGAGCACCACCTTGGCCAACATTATATTTAATCCCCCTTTGTTTCTCATGATCTTAGAATAGTTTCAGGTTGTAACACTATGAATAAATGTTCCTTTTTAAACCCATAAATGGAAAAAAATATGAATGAGGATGAGCTGTAACATTTTAATCGGATAAACACTGGCCCATTCCCATTGTAACACCACAGGCAGGTTTTCAAAACTCTGCTGATAAATGAAATCTTTGGATTAATTTATTAACATCGGTTATGATACTTTAGATATCACTCTTGTATTTGAGAGCAGTCGGTTAAGAGGAGAATCGTTGGGTGAAATGCCTTGTAGAAATAAATAAATAAATAAATTAAAGGTTGAAATACGAGCTGCCACAACTTTACAATAATTCAACCTGCCTAACCTTTACTTTCATGCAAATTATCATAATATTCATCTTCTATTTTAAAACATAGAATAGTACTTCTAGTTGTTGAAAATCACTGCTGTCCCAAACTTTTTTCACTTTTCGGGTCAGATCATCATACAGCTCCCAAGAGTTGTCCTTGTGCAAGCAGTAAGATACAAAGTGATTCCCTCCCACTAGGGCAATAGCACCTCCTAGTACATAACATTTTCCCTGAATGTCTAGAGAAGTAGGAACTTCAGACAATCTAAGGCCAGTATGATTGTTCCTACACAGGGTTCTAACATTATATGACCCATTGTTTTTTTTGTCACTTTCAAGATACGTGAAGCGTTACATAATTTATTTGTATACACCATCGCTTTGGTCACCGCCACATGAAGATTATGGATTCCACTAGCAATTTCGTTGTAATTTATATTCAAAAACATATCCCTTCTTACCTGGCTTATTGCTGAACATCCTTCGCAGCAACAACAATAAGTAACAACACTTTCCAGGGAATTCAGTGCTTAGGCGATAAATCTACCAACTGAGTCTTTGGCGTCAACTACGTTCATCGCTTTACAAAGACGAGATGGCGATGAGGATTATAGAGAGAAAAGTTCTCCTCGTTTCTGGTATGTCCTTGAATTTGCTACATTTATCAGAAAACACTCTACGATTTCTCCGAATGCATTGCCAGATTTTCTTAAGAATTCTCGATACCCACCGTGATCCAGAGACATGCAGGCCATCAAGTGGGAAACTGAATCGAATGGGCAGGTGTTATTAAATTAGGAGAAGGAACTATTTATCTTTATAGGTCGTAAACAGTTGGCGTTCTGTAGAATACCCACAGAGCCCTTGCACATCAGTGGATCATCTAATGAAGTAGGATGTTAGGTTCTACTTGAAGGTACGTTCTTCGCTTCTTTAGTGATAGCGAATGTTCTAGATGTGCAGGCACTGTATTAACTAAAAAAAATTCATATTATAATAGGAGACAAATTGTGTGTCATATTTTTTATTATTGTAATATAGCTATATATTAAATTAAAGTAAATGTACAAGTTGCGTAATAAAGTACATTAAGATTACTGATAGGCATTTTATGAAGTAAAAACACTTCAATTTATTTTATCCTTAAGATGAATGTGAAATAAACAAAATGAGATTCACCGATAACTTTACAATTTGTAAATTCAAATTTATTAAAATCATGTAAAAATAAGTAAATCCAGTAGTTTGTGTTCTCCATGATCATGTCTTAACAAAAGAATGGATTCAAATGATATTTCAACAAACTTTATATTGGCAAGCATTTATTTATGCAATTTTTATATATTTATTGGTGCGGTTCGGGTTTCGAGAGGGTCGCTACGGTGTTGATTGGTAATGGGCGCCACCACGTGGACCCGGCTAAGATCCGTCTCAGGGTGTGAGGCAAGACTGGACCCTCGGTTAACTTCCGTAGTACGCTCAGACCTGGCCCGCTCTCAGCGTCGGGCATGTTGAAGTTGGTTCTTAAAATATATAAAACCATATTATTTAAGAAGGCATTTATTTAGTTAATTTTATATTAACTACAACATATTATTTTAAAAGATGAATCAAGAAACAAAACATTCTCTATTGTTTTAGTATAAACAAAAGCATAGAGATTACACTAATAAGAAGGGAGTTTCATAACAACATGATGTGTACTTTAACAGGGCACGCTTATGGTATAACAAGTAATAGTTGGCTCTCCACGCATCCCACATGCCTGCTCATGAGATATAGGTCGCCACATGGTCGGTGCAAAAAAATACAAGAAGACAATTATAACGTGCACGTACTCCCATACACTGTCTCACGAGGTACGTCCCCAAGATCCCAGGCACCTAATCTGAACGCAGGAATAAGGCCCACGCATGTGGCCTGCACAAGTGATGACTTAGAACGTTAAAAGTCTCGTTAAGAGTTGAAAAATGATTATGTTAAACAGTGCCCCATCGAAACAAGCCCCGGGATACGTGAAAGAGATTTTAAGGAATTAAGCAAAATTAAATTAATAGTCAGCAAACAAAGAGTGAAGTCCCCGGGTGCGGAAGGCAGCGTCTTACCTCGGTCTTTGGCGGTGTGGAACTGGCCGAGCGCAGGGCTCCCTTGACGCAACATGGCACCTTCCCGCCTTGTAATCTTACAATACAAAATACAAAAACACTCCTAAAATTAATACACTTTCTCCCACGGCTCTAGTACTATTTAACTCTATTTATTAATTAAATTATATATGTCACCTTCGTTCGTGTTCGGGCTTGCTCGGGTCCGTCCGGCAATGTCTTTATCTTACTTACTAAAACATAAACAAAAACCCTCTTGCCCGTCAGTGGCGACACACATGAATGGGAAAAAATAAAAAGCTATACAATATAATTATTACAAATTTAGGGGGATGTCGCACTGCCGCTACAGCGCCCTCTTGAGGTTGTTCGTGGCGCGCAATTCAAACACACAAACACACGACTATGTACTCGTGATGGAGCTGCTGCCAATATGGGAAGTGGGACGGGTGGCGAGGGGAATGGTGGCGGAGGCTGACCAGGCTTCTGGGGCGCAGGCCCGGTTGACGTCAGTATATATATGCATATATTTACTTCCCAGATTCAACATCGGCTTTGATTTCTCTTACAAGCTCTTTGAATTTTTAAATAAATTATTAACTTTCATTTAAAATCTTAAATTGTTTTTAAGTGGAATAAGTTTGTTTGACAGTATTTCTAAAATACCTAACCATCCAAAAAATACTCAATATTTATTTGTACTTTAATCATTATTTCAGGAGCTCGGTCATCAATCTTGTAATGTGTACGGAACTAAATGACAACTATTTGACACTCCTTATAACCATTTTTATAATTGTTTGAAGATGTAATTTAACCTTTTTGTCTGGTCACTTTTTTATTAAATGTCTCATATGTTTCATAATTTTATTTTTGGAACCTATGAATTTTTGTGATTATAACTCAACATCAAATTCTTAACAACGTAACCATGTGAAAACATATTTTATTGCTGAAAAATGATAGATATGTAAACAACTAATGTAACTGCATTCAAAATTAAAATCTTTAAAATTAAAAATGGTCATTAGTCCATGAATTACTACCCATTTTGAGTGAGTTTGTTTCGGAATTGGTTTTACCTCTCCATTTCTCTACGTGCATCAACTCATGACTTGAAATGTTGTGGAACTCTTTAGTGTCTTTCTGCTTGGACCTGCTTTCAAAAGATTTTATTTGCTCAGCATGTGCTATTTTCGTGCTACCAGTCAGAGCTTGAATATGCTTTGCAATGAACTTGGGTATGGAAAGAGGTGGGGATTCGTGCATCAAGATTGCCTTTTTTTTGCAAGAAAAAATCCCCTTCAACTGGTGCTGATGTGGCAACTCTGTTGGGTGACCGAAATGCTTGTGACGTTACATTAGTCCATAGTGGGAAATATGTTAGCAATCAAGCTAATTTATCTGCAAATTGGGGACAATAGTAAGGATTGGGGTCCAGCCCAGCATCTTGTGAGCTATCTTTAACTTGAGTTTTAATGGTTTCCACCCACTGTGTAATGTTGTTTTTCCCCATTGCAGCAGGTTCTTCACAGATTTTCATCAGGACTAATTAAGTTTTCCAGCGATTCGTCTGAAGAATCTATAATCACTATGATTTCTTCTAGCTTTGGTGTTGATAGCAGAGAACCAAGAAACTTCTTTGCTTCTTCACTGTTTGAAATTTCATTTTCTTCTGACACAGAAATGCCACAAGTTTCTGAAGATGACAACGTTATTGCCAAAGAAATATTGTGGAGTTCTTCAAATGTACTGACTTTGACCATGAAAGCTACACATCGAATGTAAAATTTCCTTACCAGTCTTCCATTTATTGATTAACATTTCCACCTGCATACGGTTTTAATGAGGTGAGCAACATCAACACAAATAAAACATCTTGGTAGATGATTATTTCTGTGCATTACAATATTGAAACACTCTTCCAGATATCTACTTAGACTCATGTCACTAAACAATCTTGCTACAGCCCCTAACAATGCAAATGGAAAGTCCATTACACACTCATTTGGATGAGTTTGAACTTCTTTGAACTACTTATCTAGCCAAAAGCAAATGGTTTCAGTATCTTGCATTTCATTTAGCATTTGAGATACACTTTCACTGTGTTTCTGAAATGTATCACAACTTTGTAAAGGAATATATGACGTGAAACCACATTAGGTCTGTCCATGCAAATTGTTTTTACAAGGCTTCCTGTTGCATCAATACTTAACAGACGGGAACTTTTCAGTTTTCACAAATGTTTTTTTCTTTTGTACAATAAAGTACAATAAATTCATCATAACTTATTACAGTATAGCCCCGATTTAACAAAATGCTATGGTTACCGAAAATGTTTACTCTAAATTGATGTTTCGTTAAATCCGATTTACTGATTTTCAATGACCCCCGTGCCTCCAATTATTGAAAATCCGTTTTTTTATTAGTTTTTTTGTTAGCTAGCACGAATGCCCACAATACGTAGGCGCTATGCCGTGACCTGTATTGTGTTTTCAGCACTCGAACA
Source organism: Bacillus rossius redtenbacheri (assembly GCF_032445375.1). Lineage (NCBI taxonomy): Eukaryota > Metazoa > Arthropoda > Insecta > Phasmatodea > Bacillidae > Bacillus > Bacillus rossius. The sequence continues at coordinate 108,555,152 of NC_086332.1, forward strand.
CTTGAAACTTTAAACAAAAAAGTCCCTGATGGAGACATGCTTCATTTTGTATACTACCTTCTGTGCTACATATTTTTGAAAAAACTCTAGATGACCCACCAATTCCGGGGTGTAATTGGGGTCACTGTTTACTAGGTCATCAAAAATCTGCAGCGCATTAAGGCATGCCTACCTTGATGGCTTCGGCGTTTCAGTTTCCTCTTTACTTTCCTCCCCCTCATCTGTTGACTCGTGTCGAACGAAGTCGTCGTCGCGTTCGCCCCAGACTGCAACCCCGTCGGCAGCACAAACGTAATTTTCCAAATTACAGTCTGGAGGAATTTACTTCCACCTTCCCTCATCACATAGTGAAATGATGTTGAAACATGGGGAGGCATGTGGCTTGGGTTCGCGTGACGGCCCTGGCTGAGGCTTGTTGGACAGTCCTTGGTGGAGCTCACGGGGTAGATCAGGCATGGCGACATCGTCAGGGTCATCTGCATCTTCATCAGCAGCAACTGGCGGAGGAAGGGCGGGGGCTTCGTCAACAACAAAGCGGGAATGGCTAAAGCAATTTCGTATCGTGTCGGACGTTACTTTGTCCCATGCTGTGCGGAGTTCGTGCATCGCCTTTAATACACTCCTTTTTTTAATCTCCCGCCCCAGATTTAGATCCATGATTATGCTGGCCGTCCGTCTACTAGCATAGTGGGCTTTCATAGCCTTAATAATTCCTTGATCCAATGGCTGAAGGGCGGAAGTCGTGTTGGGTGGTAGAAATACAAGTTCGACATTGGTCAGCTTCTCAATCTGTGGATGGGCGGGGCAGTTGTCGACGAAGAGCACAACACTGTGATTGTTGCAACGCATGCGGGAGTCAAACGCACGAACCCAGTTCGTAAACAGAACCGATGTCATCAATGCCTTCTTATTCCATTCATATTGACATGTAAACAACACACGTGAATATCCTTTAAACGCACGTGGGTTTTGCAACTTGCTGATCATGACTGGCTTCAGTTTCTCACTGCCATCCATATTGCAACAAAGGAGGGCAGTGAGGCATTCCTTAATCTTCTTCCCTCCCTTACATGCATCCCCTTTACCGCAAGGGTCCGCTCAGGAAGCATGTTGTAAAACAAGGCAGTCTCGTCTGTGTTGTACACGTCCCGTGGGTGGTAGCGGGACAGAATGTTCTGTAGCACTGGCAGCCAATTTTCGACAGAGCCATCTGGTACATCTGCACTCTCGTCGCAGATTTTATGGGCTGTGATGATGTGGCGGTTCTTGAACCTGTCGAGCCACCCTCTTGAGGCTTAGAACTTGATGCTCATCCTTAGTGCAAACATATCAGCCTTCTGCTGTATCATTGGCCCACTGATTGGTACACCTAGGGCTCTTTGCTGTGCGAACCAATCAAAGACTGCCGTTTCCAGTTCAACATGTGTTGACCTTTTAAGGTATTTAGCCTTCACGTTGCGACCCTCCCCCTCATAATCACGTCCCTACGTTTCCATATTGTAGACAGGGTCGACGCCGATATTTTGTGCTGTCGTGCTATCTCAGACTTTGTCAACTTTCCATCTTCAACGTTTTTGATTATTTCAAACTTCTGCTGAAGCGTGTATGAAGTACGCTTTTTCCCACTCATACTGTTATAATTTCACAATCAAAGCTGAAAAAACATAAACGAGTCGTCAAAAAAAGTAACAAAGCCGATGTCCAAAAACAGTAAATAAAGTCATGTACCAATAAAAAAGCTAAGCAGGTCGTCAACAGGCAGTGTAGTCAATTCCAATCACAATCTGTATTCAAAATCCAAGAAGAAAAGGAAAAAAATCTAAGTCCGAACAGCACTTTTAAAAAATGTATTCCAAAAACTAAACACCGCGCACAAAGATCTTACTGAGAATAATGATGATGGTGTATTGGTGTGACGTGGTCACAAGTTGAAAAAAACCTGGAGGATGGGAAAGGGAATATTTGGAAACGTGTGATTATTGGCTAGCACTGTTAGGCTCCTTCCACATGGGAGACTTGTCTGCCGGCGACTTGTCGCCCGGCGACAGCAGTTACATACGCAGCATTGGTAGTGTTCACACAGTAGACGGTAGACTGTCGCCACCGTGTCGCCGGGTACCTGCTATCGCCGAGAGACTGAAGACACGCAAGCGACTGCAGGGGCATTCAGTAGCATTGTTGCTGTCACATGATAGACTTGTCTGCGATGGCGTCTGGTGAAGTGTTTTTTTGATACTGAGAAGTTTATTCAAGAAATTCGGCAGCAACCCACATTATGGGACATTTCGTCAGCAGATTATTGAAATAAAACCAAGAAACAGGAAGTGTGGGCGGAAGTGTGCCGTGAGTTTCATCAAGGTTTTGATTCCTTAGAAAACAACAGAAAAAATTAAATAGGTATGTTCAAATGCTTTTTATTAACATGTTGTACATAATATTTGTGTGTATTACGTGCTTGGTATTTCAGCTGAATAGAGTATAGTACTACTGAAATTAGTCAGAGATTGGGACCTATATGAAATACAGTCAAACCTCTATCTATCGTTTTTCAGGGGACCAACAAAAAAATTCAGTAGAAGCGGACATTCGATAGATGTGGACTTCACTCTTCTATTTTGAAAAAAATATTCCAACCTCAAAATTAGTGTCAGAAATATATCAGTTACTTGTCATTAAAGTTTAATCAATTGAAAAAAAAATAAAAATGGAAGCATTTTACTTAATTCAATTTACACTTAAAAAAACATAGCCTATGCACAATACCTACAATTCAATTTCAATTTCTTTAATAATCCTAATTTGTTCATCAAGTGTTCTCAACTTTTTACTTTGCCGAGACATTTTAATTGCTCTAAAACGTTAACCTCACTTTTGCGCTTTTTATTAAGTCAACATTCACGCACATGTAATGTAAACACCGATCAGAATCAGGAAGTAACATGTGTCATAGATTAGGATAGCATGCCCGAACAATGAAATACCGGCCTACAGAAATGCGTTCACGATGCTGCACAGGAATCAATACATTTTCAACGCCACAGTGGACGCCATATTGGTTTCTTTGTACCTTATAAACGAGAGGTCTCAATGCTCAGTTATAATAAGGGACATGTTTATTCTTGAAATGATTTTATATACGTACGGTATAAAATGTTTTGTTTTTTACGTTACCATTTTAGCCGACATGAAAAAGTTTCGTACATAAATACAAGTCGATAGTGTGGCAACGTTTCGTGAAGAGTCGATTTCACGGAAATATGGCACCAATGTTAGCCATCTACTGGTTATTGACAGTTCACTCGTTGCTGTTATAAAATAGCTGCAGATTTAAGGTGATTTTTACTACTTCTGTATACTATCGTTACTGTTTTTATGATGGTTTCTTTCTAAGAAATGGTTATTTCTGCAAAATCTTTATGGTTAAACGATCATTTATTATAATTTGTAGTGACGGGACCACATATTTTGTACGATCAATGCGGACAAAACGATAATTCGAATATCGGTTACAAGTGGACTTTTTTAACCTTAGTTGTATGGCAATTTTTCCGGGATCGTAGAAAGTATACGATAAACACGGACAATCGATACATGCTTGTTCGATAGATAGAGGTTTGACTGTAGTATGACACACATGAAACACATGTTAGCTTGTTGTAATTGAACATAAAAACAACAATATTAGCCTATCTATTCGACCTAGATGCCTAAGAATAGATAAGAGTCCAGATAAGTAGTTTTACTTATTGCGTTATGCATTAACAATTTTGACGTATTTATTGATATAGTATTATATTTTGATTGACTAATTAGCAATAAAAACACACCAATGTCTATACAGTGATTATCCTGTAAGTTGTATTATAACCAGTCAACTTAAATGCGGGCATATTGAATCACCAGTCCCAGAGAAATAATCAGCGAAAGTGTCCCGGAGTTGGATAGGACTTTTTCCGGTGTTTGTAAGATGAAACTGATCAATATCTTCGAATCCTTCATACGAGAACGTATCTTCGAAACGAAACCCATCTCTATCCCGTACAAAGTAATGCAGAATGGTGCAAGCTTTAACAATGTTCTCTGCAAACCCAACACATACGTTGAGTGGTCTGTGGAAAATCCTCCACTTATGTGTTAGAATTTCAAAGGAACATTCTACTTACCTTCTAGCTCTAGAAAGTCGGTACTTATACACTTGTTTCTTTTGTGTCAGATGTTTACCACCGTATGGTCTCATGATGTGCGTGGACAGACCAAACACTTTGTCACCTACGAATACGAAAGGGACTTTGTTCGTCATTTCCCCTGGCAGTGAACGAGGTGCAGGAATATTAAGTTGATTTGCTGACAACTTCTGCTTGAAAACACTATTGTGGAAAATTGAAGTATCTGAATTCTTACCATATGCTCCAATGTCAACAAAAATAAACTTATAGTTTGCATCACACACTGCAAGTAAAACTATTGAAAAAAAAAGTTTATAATTGTAAAACAGTGAGCAAGATACCTGAAAACAAGGTTGTATTTCTGTAGTTTTGTTACTAATTCCTACGATAAATATATATTATTAGGCAGCCGAAAAGTAGGGACATTAATTTTATATTCTGCAATTTTTACAACACACATTACATATTTGCAGGTGCTGCACTCAAGAAAAAAATGGATAAACCTGAGGAATTGTTTTGCACGAGAGTTGAGAGCAAAAAGAACACTGTCTTCTGGGGCTGCAACAAATAATCGTAAAATATACAAATATTTCGATGACCTTACATTTTTGCAGCCCAATTTTCAAGACAGGTCAGTACGAGTTTAATCTGCAGCATGTTATTTCTGTACCAATATTATCTACAAAATTAAAAAAATAACATTCGCTATTTTTCACAGGACAACGTCCAACTTTGAGGACGAAGAAGAAAGTGTGTATAGTCCACTGCATCCTGCACAGCAAGAGGTTATTGGAGAGGCACATGCTAGTAACAATGCGACTAAGAAGAAAAGGAAAATGCAGGACTCAGATATTCATATATTATGTGAAGTGTTCCATAAGAGCATCGAGCAACGTTCTTTTCCTGAAGTAGAAACAGACAATGCAGAAAAACTGTTTTTGCTGTCAAAGTTAAAAGATATGAAAGACATTCCATCCTATCATAAATTGAGGGCTAAATGTGTTATCATGTCAGTAATTGCTAAGTATAAAACTTACACCTCCGCAATGCCCACATCCATTCCTAACCAAAACCTACATGCTCATGGCTACCAACCCTATGTAATGCCAGTACCAACTCCTGACCCTCAGCTGCCCCTTCCTCCATTTCAACAACAATGGTCAACTCAAGAACTGTCACCCATTCTTAACGCGATACATTCACCATCCACTTCATCCGGTGCATCAAGCATTGTTAGCTTGTATTATGTATACCTAATATAATTAATATACAGTAGAACCCCTGTCATACACTTTTCAACGGAGGGCACAAAAATGGTGTATGATGTGGGAAAGTGTATGAAAAGGGAATGGCAATAATAAAATTTTTTTTCAATCTAGCATACCAGCACAATGTCAGATTAAACTTCAATACATAATGTGTGAATATTGCATTATATTAATGAAAGATATGAATTCATCATTATATATACATATAATAAAACCACCAAAAATGTAAAATATAGTCCATAATCAAGTAAAGCAGTCCTTTCTTGGGGGGGGGGGGGGGGGGGGGGGGGAAGAAGTCACCAAGTCCAAATTAGAAATAAAAAAAATTAGGCTATAGTAAAAAGAACATCAGAAATTTCTGCTTGTTTGTTTCATTTTACAAACAACTTTATGCAACAGAACAATTTTCAATAAAATTTTAACTTGAGAAACGTAAAATACAAAACAATCCGATTGTAAGAAAACAATAACAAACGGGTATATTCAGTTCAAAAATTAATGAATGCACAAAATATGAGATCTGTGCCTTGGTAAAGCGCGGCACCATTTTCATAATCATTGCTAGTTTGCGCCACTAGTCTCGCTTGGTGCTGGCCATAGATGCTACTAGCGAAGTGCACAGTCTTCCTGATACTATCCATATCTATGGTGCGATAAAGTTATTTTCTTACGTTTGCAAAGGTAAACAATGAACGTTTTTCAAAATAAAAGCATTAAAACGTATTATCAGGAGGAATATAACAAAAAAATTTGTGAATTTTTGGACTTTTCTGCTTCGTAAAAACGTATGAAACGGGAAATTAATGATTTTATAAGTGTATGTTCCGGGAAAGAAAACCATTGTAAATATAGTACTTTCGGCGGGACCAAAATCAATCGGCGTATGACACGGGAAAATGTATGAAACACGAACGTATCATCGAGGTTCTACTGTTCATATTATGTATACATATATAGTTACAGAATGCATTGCACGTAATGTAATTATCTGTATAAAGTTACAAATACAAATTAACGTTTACTACTACATGCTTACCTGAGTGTTACTGCTAATCTTTCCTCGATACATATCGACTTCCTCATATTTGTGTCCTGTTTTTGTAGAGAAACTTTCAATCTCTCACATAACTCATCAAACAATTTGATCGACATTCTGAAATAATTGAAAACTTTATCTCTTGTCTTGACGCACATCGTCGTAGAGATTCCAAATGACCCTTTTGTTTGTCTGTCGCTAAGGATTGGGTGTACCCAACATTTCCTCTTCCTTCTCCTCTTTTTCAAATATTCATTAATGCCACAACACCTACAAGCTCTTCCACCAACATTATACTAAATTCGCCTGTGATATATCTGGCGACTTGTCTGCCACTAGTTTTCCGTAGTCTCCAGTGACTACAGTTGTCGGGCGACAAGTCGCTGGCAGACAAGTCTCCCGTGTGGAAGGAGCCTTACCATGTGGGCGTGATTGGAAGATAACGTGGTGAGTCATGCCAGGGAGCGGTGAGGGGGAGGGGGATGCGGACAAAGAAACCCTTCATGAGGTTATGTGTCGCGGACAGTCTATCTATCCAAGCGCGCACAATGGCATGCACCTACATAATTCAGTTACAGCGCCCGGAGTTTTTAAGCAATTTGAACAGTTTTTTTTTTTCGTGTTTGGACAGATGATGCAAAGGCACATCAATATATAGTACCTCCATTATATTACTGACACCACAGAGTGTATTTTTTAATAAGATCCCATTATAATTTACTTTAATTTTTTGGCAATCTATATTATTATTTTAATATATTGGTGTTTTTTGATGGTTCCTAAAATCCTTTACGTTAAATCGCTGTTTTCGCAAAATCGGAGTTCTACTGTATGTGAATCTTCCCGAAGTATTTTGGTAATTTATTCATTCTATGGAGGGCCATAATTGGATCACTTATTAGTGGTTTTGGGCATTCAAATTCTTTTGCTTCTTCTCGTGCCTTTCGGCATGTACTAAAAGATGGTAAGTTAAGGGGTTCTGGATCTCCAAATTCCATCAGTTCGTCCGCTTTTTCGCATCGCCACTTACATGCTCTTGTTTGTAACATTTTGTTACCATATTTGACTTGCTGTGCCCCACGCAACTGTCTTTTCTTGCAGTGGGGTACTCTTCTGCGATCAAGCAACACAGTTATCCCAACTTATATCCAAGGAAGTTAATTCATTATCTAGGACAGAAAAAATTCCTTCGTCTGTATTATCGGTGCATTCAAGCAGCGACAATAGAAGAGTGCAAACTTTACCATTTTACTTAATTCAATTTACACTTAAAAAAACATAGCCTATGCACAATACCTACAATTCAATTTCAATTTCTTTAATAATCCTAATTCGTTCATCAAGTGTTCTCAACTATTTACTTTGCCGAGACATTTTAATTGCTCTAAAACGTTAACCTCACTTTTGCGCTTTTTATTAAGTCAACATTCACGCACATGTAATGTAAACACCGATCAGAATCAGGAAGTAACATGTGTCATAGATTAGGATAGCATGCCCGAACAATGAAATACCGGCCTACAGAAATGCGTTCACGATGCTGCACAGGAATCAATACATTTTCAACGCCACAGTGGACGCCATATTGGTTTCTTTGTACCTTATAAACGAGAGGTCTCAATGCTCAGTTATAATAAGGGACATGTTTATTCTTGAAATGATTTTATATACGTACGGTATAAAATGTTTTGTTTTTTACGTTACCATTTTAGCCGACATGAAAAAGTTTCGTACATAATTACAAGTCGATAGTGTGGCAACGTTTCGTGAAGAGTCGATTTCACGGAAATATGGCACCAATGTTAGCCATCTACTGGTTATTGACAGTTCACTCGTTGCTGTTATAAAATAGCTGCAGATTTAAGGTGATTTTTACTACTTCTGTATACTATCGTTACTGTTTTTATGATGGTTTCTTTCTAAGAAATGGTTATTTCTGCAAAATCTTTATGGTTAAACGATCATTTATTATAATTTGTAGTGACGGGACCACATATTTTGTACGATCAATGCGGACAAAACGATAATTCGAATATCGGTTACAAGTGGACTTTTTTAACCTTAGTTGTATGGCAATTTTTCCGGGATCGTAGAAAGTATACGATAAACACGGACAATCGATACATGCTTGTTCGATAGATAGAGGTTTGACTGTAGTATGACACACATGAAACACATGTTAGCTTGTTGTAATTGAACATAAAAACAACAATATTAGCCTATCTATTCGACCTAGATGCCTAAGAATAGATAAGAGTCCAGATAAGTAGTTTTACTTATTGCGTTATGCATTAACAATTTTGACGTATTTATTGATATAGTATTATATTTTGATTGACTAATTAGCAATAAAAACACACCAATGTCTATACAGTGATTATCCTGTAAGTTGTATTATAACCAGTCAACTTAAATGCGGGCATATTGAATCACCAGTCCCAGAGAAATAATCAGCGAAAGTGTCCCGGAGTTGGATAGGACTTTTTCCGGTGTTTGTAAGATGAAACTGATCAATATCTTCGAATCCTTCATACGAGAACGTATCTTCGAAACGAAACCCATCTCTATCCCGTACAAAGTAATGCAGAATGGTGCAAGCTTTAACAATGTTCTCTGCAAACCCAACACATACGTTGAGTGGTCTGTGGAAAATCCTCCACTTATGTGTTAGAATTTCAAAGGAACATTCTACTTACCTTCTAGCTCTAGAAAGTCGGTACTTATACACTTGTTTCTTTTGTGTCAGATGTTTACCACCGTATGGTCTCATGATGTGCGTGGACAGACCAAACACTTTGTCACCTACGAATACGAAAGGGACTTTGTTCGTCATTTCCCCTGGCAGTGAACGAGGTGCAGGAATATTAAGTTGATTTGCTGACAACTTCTGCTTGAAAACACTATTGTGGAAAATTGAAGTATCTGAATTCTTACCATATGCTCCAATGTCAACAAAAATAAACTTATAGTTTGCATCACACACTGCAAGTAAAACTATTGAAAAAAAAAGTTTATAATTGTAAAACAGTGAGCAAGATACCTGAAAACAAGGTTGTATTTCTGTAGTTTTGTTACTAATTCCTACGATAAATATATATTATTAGGCAGCCGAAAAGTAGGGACATTAATTTTATATTCTGCAATTTTTACAACACACATTACATATTTGCAGGTGCTGCACTCAAGAAAAAAATGGATAAACCTGAGGAATTGTTTTGCACGAGAGTTGAGAGCAAAAAGAACACTGTCTTCTGGGGCTGCAACAAATAATCGTAAAATATACAAATATTTCGATGACCTTACATTTTTGCAGCCCAATTTTCAAGACAGGTCAGTACGAGTTTAATCTGCAGCATGTTATTTCTGTACCAATATTATCTACAAAATTAAAAAAATAACATTCGCTATTTTTCACAGGACAACGTCCAACTTTGAGGACGAAGAAGAAAGTGTGTATAGTCCACTGCATCCTGCACAGCAAGAGGTTATTGGAGAGGCACATGCTAGTAACAATGCGACTAAGAAGAAAAGGAAAATGCAGGACTCAGATATTCATATATTATGTGAAGTGTTCCATAAGAGCATCGAGCAACGTTCTTTTCCTGAAGTAGAAACAGACAATGCAGAAAAACTGTTTTTGCTGTCAAAGTTAAAAGATATGAAAGACATTCCATCCTATCATAAATTGAGGGCTAAATGTGTTATCATGTCAGTAATTGCTAAGTATAAAACTTACACCTCCGCAATGCCCACATCCATTCCTAACCAAAACCTACATGCTCATGGCTACCAACCCTATGTAATGCCAGTACCAACTCCTGACCCTCAGCTGCCCCTTCTTCCATTTCAACAACAATGGTCAACTCAAGAACTGTCACCCATTCTTAACGCGATACATTCACCATCCACTTCATCCGGTGCATCAAGCATTGTTAGCTTGTATTATGTATACCTAATATAATTAATATACAGTAGAACCCCTGTCATACACTTTTCAACGGAGGGCACAAAAATGGTTTATGATGTGGGAAAGTGTATGTAAAGGGAATGGCAATAATAAAATTTTTTTTCAATCTAGCATACCAGCACAATGTCAGATTAAACTTCAATACATAATGTGTGAATATTGCATTATATTAATGAAAGATATGAATTCATCATTATATATACATATAATAAAACCACCAAAAATGTAAAATATAGTCCATAATCAAGTGAAGCAGTCCTTTCTTGTGGGGGGGGGGGGGGGGGGGGGAAGAAGTCACCAAGTCCAAATTAGAAATTAAAAAAATTAGGCTATAGTAAAAAGAACATCAGAAATTTCTGCTTGTTTGTTTCATTTTACAAACAACTTTATGCAACAGAACAATTTTCAATAAAATTTTAACTTGAGAAACGTAAAATACAAAACAATCCGATCGTAAGAAAACAATAACAAACGGGTATATTCAGTTCAAAAATTAATGAATGCACAAAATATGAGATCTGTGCCTTGGTAAAGCGCGGCACCATTTTCATAATCATTGCTAGTTTGCGCCACTAGTCTCGCTTGGTGCTGGCCATAGATGCTACTAGCGAAGTGCACAGTCTTCCTGATACTATCCATATCTATGGTGCGATAAAGTTATTTTCTTACGTTTGCAAAGGTAAACAATGAACGTTTTTCAAAATAAAAGCATTAAAACGTATTATCAGGAGGAATATAACAAAAAAATTTGTGAATTTTTGGACTTTTCTGCTTCGTAAAAACGTATGAAACGGGAAATTAATGATTTTATAAGTGTATGTTCCGGGAAAGAAAACCATTGTAAATATAGTACTTTCGGCGGGACCAAAATCAATCGGCGTATGACACGGGAAAATGTATGAAACACGAACGTATCATCGAGGTTCTACTGTTCATATTATGTATACATATATAGTTACAGAATGCATTGCACGTAATGTAATTATCTGTATAAAGTTACAAATACAAATTAACATTTACTACTACATGCTTACCTGAGTGTTACTGCTAATCTTTCCTCGATACATATCGACTTCCTCATATTTGTGTCCTGTTTTTGTAGAGAAACTTTCAATCTCTCACATAACTCATCAAACAATTTGATCGACATTCTGAAATAATTGAAAACTTTATCTCTTGTCTTGACGCACATCGTCGTAGAGATTCCAAATGACCCTTTTGTTTGTCTGTCGCTAAGGATTGGGTGTACCCAACATTTCCTCTTCCTTCTCCTCTTTTTCAAATATTCATTAATGCCACAACACCTACAAGCTCTTCCACCAACATTATACTAAATTCGCCTGTGATATATCTGGCGACTTGTCTGCCACTAGTTTTCCGTAGTCTCCAGTGACTACAGTTGTCGGGCGACAAGTCGCTGGCAGACAAGTCTCCCGTGTGGAAGGAGCCTTACCATGTGGGCGTGATTGGAAGATAACGTGGTGAGTCATGCCAGGGAGCGGTGAGGGGGAGGGGGATGCGGACAAAGAAACCCTTCATGAGGTTATGTGTCGCGGACAGTCTATCTATCCAAGCGCGCACAATGGCATGCACCTACATAATTCAGTTACAGCGCCCGGAGTTTTTAAGCAATTTGAACAGTTTTTTTTTTTTTTCGTGTTTGGACAGATGATGCAAAGGCACATCAATATATAGTACCTCCATTATATTACTGACACCACAGAGTGTATTTTTTAATAAGATCCCATTATAATTTACTTTAATTTTTTGGCAATCTATATTATTATTTTAATATATTGGTGTTTTTTGATGGTTCCTAAAATCCTTTACGTTAAATCGCTGTTTTCGCAAAATCGGAGTTCTACTGTATGTGAATCTTCCCGAAGTATTTTGGTAATTTCTTCATTCTATGGAGGGCCATAATTGGATCACTTATTAGTGGTTTTGGGCATTCAAATTCTTTTGCTTCTTCTCGTGCCTTTCGGCATGTACTAAGAGATGGTAAGTTAAGGGGTTCTGGATCTCCAAATTCCATCAGTTCGTCCGCTTTTTCGCATCGCCGCTTACATGCTCTTGTTTGTAACATTTTGTTACCATATTTGACTTGCTGTGCCCCACGCAACTGTCTTTTCTTGCAGTGGGGTACTCTTCTGCGATCAAGCAACAAAGTTATCCCAACTTATATCCAAGGAAGTTAATTCATTATCTAGGACAGAAAAATTCCTTCGTCTGTATTATCGGTGCATTCAAGCAGCGACAACAGAAGAGTGCAAACTTTACCTAATTTTTCATTAAAAAATGAAACTACGACATAGTACAATTTAACTGCATTTAGGTCAGTGCTACCATCAGTAGAAAGAGAAAATGATGACATTTTCAACACGGAGGCAATCTCTTCCTTTGTTTGACTATACATATACTGGACTAATGCAGAAGTTTTAGTCCTTGCACAACCATATTTTTTTGGTATTTCCGAGTCTGGGAACATAGCCCGGAACAGATGACCAGCATGGTCAGAAACTGCCAACGGAATATGGTGTTCCACAAGAAACGAAGTGAATAACAATAGAGCATTCGTAGTTTCATTTACACCGCTCTTTACAAGAATAGATGAAATTAATTTATGAACACTTTGTACTTTACCATAATCTTAAGCTTTTTACACTCCACGTGGCATCGGCAATCGTCTCGTCCCCCATACGAGATAACAAAATCGCAGCTGCACACGTTACAAAACACATGGTTCTCAGATATTTTCGATGCAATATGGCATGGCCATTCTTTTGTATAACTACGACGAAACTTTTGCAAAACTTCTTGCTAGCTGATGCACACGAATCCGACACACACTTCATATTTCGTTCATCTACACAATGGCGTACATCGTACATGTACATGCATACAAGTGTACGACACTTTGTTTTCCTGCAACAGTGGACAGTGCTGCCATGTCTTCCTCTCATATTCTACGTCATTTACCGCAAAAAACAGAATTTAACGTGCCACTTTTCGGGGTGGTGCCGACATTTTTGACATGCTGGTATGCGGGCATTGTTAAGATACCAAGTTATCCTCACAGTATTTACTGCTATTTATCGCACTGTTGAGCTCTATGATTTATCGTCCAGCAAACAACGCATTGTATCGTAGATGATTCTTACGATTCCAAATATTATTAAATTTCCCCATATCCGTAATAATTACGGAAAGTCCGTAATACTTGGCAGCACTGTTAGAGGTCTTCGGGTAGTGGATTTTTAAACCGGGTCGGATAATTGCACAAAAAATTCAGGGTCGGGTCGGGTAAGGTATTGTCTTTATAACATTCTGCCGTTACATGACTTATAATTCCATGCACAGAAAGTGACATTATTAACAACTTAATAATTCTATCTAGTGTTATTTGTTTATTTCCCCGATATTAGCACTCTATGTTTATGTTTTGGTGTATCTTCGTGTGCTACACTCTATGATGTAGCACGAACTTACATGGAACAGCAATAAGCTAGACCCCTCTAGGGCACAATTGACTTTAACGGCATAAGAGATTTTCTTCACATATTTTGTATAACTGTCGCATGCCCTTAGCATGTCCGGCATGCTTACAACCATTGTTATGCTGCCTAGGCTTCTAATGTAGTCCCCTCTGTGGGGTAGGTGGTAAGGGCCTGATGAGCTCCGGTGGTTTGCTCCACCGAGGAACGCCCTGCAGGTGGTCGTCGCCCCTTTCCTTGTTGATGAGGGGGAGGGGGGGGATGGTAGCCTGATGGGCGACTGGAAGAACGCCGATCAAGCGGGGGTTCCTATCGCCTGCCTTCTCTCGGCCGCTGCGCGATCTCGGGCCTTTTCGTAGACCCAAGGGGCTGCGTCTCTTGAGTCTCCCTCCACAGGGATGGGTCGAGGTCTGCACGGGGGAAGGCAGCACCCACCAGACTGGTCCTGAGAGGGCTTCTTCCCTGTGCCTCTGTAGGAATAAGGCATCGGCGACAATACTCACTGGCGACAGGTCCTTGGTGGTTGTTGGCGCTGCTTGTCTGGCCGAGGCTGTGGCAACGCACCCTGGTAGCCGTTTGCGCTGCGTGTCTGGCTGGAGCAACGCCCTCTATTACTCCCTCTCCCGTAAGGAAACACTTGAATCGGTATAACTTTGTTTATTCACTGAATAACCAACTAGTGAAAATGATACTTCACTCCTCTCCTACGGCCTGGAGTAAGGCAGATCTTATCTCTAGTCCTCTTAGACTCTCACTCGGACAGCCGCGATTCCCGTCGTCCGTCACAGCACTCGGGTGGTGGCGTTGGCGCGGTGAGCGAAGGAGGCGCGGTGAGCAAGGGCTTGGCTGCCTCGGTGCCTCTAGGACACCGACTGACTCGCTCGGCCCAAGGGCCGGTCTTTTATACACCCCCTGAGGGCCCAGGCGTGACGTCTGAAGGGCAGGAATTCCGGGAACCGCCGGCCGCTTCCAGGTAGTCCAGCCGGCCGGCCTGGAGAGAGAGAGGGGTAGGCGGGGGTGGTGGCCGACGAAGGAGGGGATGATGCGCGTGCATCCAGCTGGCCTGGCAAGAGAGGGGAAGGTGAGGGGTGGCGGTCGACAGGAGGAGGGTGCACACGCACTTGCCTGGTTACCATGGCAACCCAGACACGGCGCGGTCGCCTTGGCAACGGGCGACGACCGCTGTCACGGCCGGCGGCGGCGCGCACACATGTTTAGGAAGGAAGGGGCTGACGGCTTCGAGATTACAGACGTGCATTGTTAGAAATTATCATTTTAATTTAACATATTTTTGTATCTTCATACATATTGCTGAAAGTCAGTTGTTATTTTTAATGTGTAAAATTACGTTTTAATTTTATTGTTTCGGCCAATGGGAGGCCAGGTTACAAAAGTTGATAGTTTCATAACCTAAAAATAGAAAAGAGAGTTATAATGTGGCGGCATATTGAAATGCAAGGGGCATAATCCCTTTTATATTCATCCATATTTCTAGCTATAATAGGCCATCCGAGTGTATGGATGTGTTAAATCTGCGTAGTATTAAATGTATGTATTAATGAAAGGGCATATCTGGAAAGATATGTAAGTAGAAGTGCATATATAACGTGAGTAAAAACTGGTCCAATTTCACATCGTACGAGACATAGTTATAAGCTAAATGTGCTAGTATTTTCTCTACATCTGAAACTGTTGTAAATTTTGAGAACAGATTAACATCTTTTAAAGACTTATACTGGAATACACTTAATCATCACGCATACACTTCACATTCAATACCTAGAGGTAATACGATAATGGAATTTTATGTTTTCTATCGACATAACAATAGAGCTAAGCCGTGGTACAATTTCATAAATTAAATATTTAAATTATAAACCATATTTAATCAGTTTTCTACGATTTATGAGTGTGAGAACATTCACCATTATAAATTGAACTGTAAGAACTATTGTTAGTGACACATGTGTGCACCTATTTCCTGCTTGTTTTAAGTACATAATTTATACCAACTGCCGAACCAGAATTTTCAATATTATTATTTTATTAAAGACTTTCTTTTAAGGAAATTTATTTAATTATTAATAAGTCTTGCACTTCTCATACCTATAATCCTTGTCTTTCGTTTAACCTACATAATGAATTCAAGGTAATATTTTTTTTATTGTTGTTTTCATTTGTTTTTCTTGTAACATAGTGTATATGTTTTATGTGTGTCACCAGGTGTATATGCATAAAATATGCCACATACTCAATACACTGACACCACATAACTAAAAAAGTAGTGGCTATAATAACGACCACTACAGAGAGTGGCTTTAGTACAACATACCTTATGAAACTGGAAATTGTTACTTTAAAAAAATTAATAAATATAAGTTAAAACATTACATCAAATTACAAATGATTAAGTTATATATTTACAAGAACTGGTGACTCATAAGCATTGCTCAACATAAAACTTTTTTTTATCCAATTCACATAAAAAACAACCCTATCAAACAGTTTTTACTTAGCCTAATTTTATATTTTGATGCAAAAACAGTTATTCTACATGTTCTGCTGACAGCCGTTCCCGTCTGTGTGTCACAACATTGCTAGCACTTGAGAACACATGCTCATTGGATACTTCTGTGGCAGGTAATCCCAAATAATGTTTTGCTGTTTTGGCGATGCTTGGAAAACGGCTCTCATTTTCCCTCCACCACACCAATGGGTCAGACTTGTGCTGTATAACAGGTTCTCCCAAGTACTTTTTCACTTCCATTTCAACTGAAAAAAAAAATTCTGATTGTGTAGTTTTATTTGTCTTTCAATTTGTACTTGCTAAACTGATAAATAGAAATACGTACTACAAATGGCAGCAAGCAATTATTAAAGGTGAAACTGTACCATTAAATTATTTGTAAGTTTAAATAAATATTTTTATGTTTACCTTTCTCCTCAGCATTTGTAACTGCCATTGGTAAAGCATTAGACGTGTTTGCCATTTCTTGAAACACTGCCCAGAGTGATGAAGTATTTTCATTTGTTGCAACAGTCATTTTGCTTTCTAAATTGTTGCCACTTATTCCCTCTCAAAACAAAACATAATTTTTGTTTTTGGTACTCAACCATATTTTTTGGTTATAAATGTGTTTATTATTTTAATATGCACCTAACTCATTTTGGTATTGAACATGTGGTACATTTAAAAACTAATTCCACAATTTTAAGAACCTATTAGATTACATACAACGTAAACTTAAATCTACCTATTTTAATGACAATTAAATGTGTGACAATGGACAGAACCAACAATGCACGTGTGCTTCATCGACATGCAAATATTTTGGTTGATTTAAAAAAAGGGTGTAGATTGTAAAATATAATATAATAATATAATAAATATAATAACATAAGAACAAGAACTTAAGTTAAGCTCAGAACTTAAGTTAGAGAAAAACTGTTTTCCTGTAAGTTAATTTATATAATTAATAAATAATTAATATAAAAATTGGGAGTTAGCTTGAAATTGAGTTCGGCCTATATTCAGATAAATACTGTGTTACACTCCAAAGACCCCCGGACTAGCTCAGATATTTCACGTTTTAGTCTTTGAAGTATAACTTACAGGATACACTTGCATGCTCGGATGCTGAAAACGTGAGGTTATGTTTCCCTCAGAATATTAGTTATGGGCAATGTTGAATTTCAATGATGTCTCCATACACAAAATTGTTTTTCACTGTTTATTTATTTATACCTTACGAATGCACCAGACATTTGCAGCCATCTTGCGACCACAACATTTACAAGTCGAAACAGTATTTTCCTTACAACGAATAAACTTCATTAATTTGAATCATACACTGACTGGCCGAAAATTGAATATTAAAAACAGTTCGAAGTTAAGTCCCGCAGTTGCACTCAACTTTTCGGTACAATGCCGAAGGACAATGTCCTCGGAAACAATGACGAATTTTACTAAGTCATGTTTTGGGCGATTACCGATGACTGTAGTCACTAAATTTTAATTTATGTCCAAAAAAACGAAAATAAGGTTTTTTCTAAACCGGTGACGCCAGGACCACAGCCGCGAAATTGACTCTTTAAATCTTCATAATATCAGCCACCTCCTCAACTACCCACCTCCTCAGTCGCTATTCAGTAGATGACTAGAAAACCAAAACCACACACTGGTCTCAGGAGAGACCAAGGATCATACCATAACGTAAGTTTCGGCTAATCACAGTACAGTATCAAACACTCCCTCCAACACCAGCCAATCTCAGAACAAATTACAATACATGAAAAACCCTCTACACACATAACCCGGGACTTCCCTTGATCTCTCTCTTTTCAAATCCACATCAAAATCGGGGACTCCCAAAATATTTTCTCACGCTAGTTGCTCTGTCTCTGTCTTACACCGGATGCATCATTATCGTTTTATCACCTCGGTGTCACTGTGTCGACGCACGCCTTTCTTTCTCACTCTAACTGCCACGCAACTGGCTATCATGATTGCATCATCCCACAGACAAAATTACAAAAGAAAAATACGTTACAGTGCATTTGCGCATATTAACAAAATATTTAAAGCTTAAAAATCATTTTAAAACACATAAAAACCTAATTATTTAGGTAGAATTATGTAAATTTACATTTACATGGCTGTTTCATAATAAAGCAAATAGGCTTAAACAATACACACATATTAGAAATGGTAATTAATTGAGAGAGTACATTCATATATTAACCTGGAAAACAATTATAAACTGTAAAATATTATCATCAAAGTTATTTGAAAAGATCAATTATAAGTTTCGATGATTTACCACATGTAACACAGTTAGGTTATGATGCCTGAAAATTATTTAAACAACTTACATACTGTATTATTGTTAAAACATATTATTGATAAAAACTGAAAGAAAAACTGGGGAAGGCACTGTCCTGCAATGCTACAACTGTAATAGGATAAATACTGTAGTGAGTTTACTTGAGAATAATTCAATGAATAAGTTACCATCTACAACAGATTTTGAACATTTGATGACATCGGAAGTAAGGCTCTTGGCAGCAAGACATTTCTCAAATGGATCAAAGACAACAGTTTTGAAGCGAGGGTCAACAACCTTACACATAACATCAATTTTTTGTTTGTTGTATGCCGGGAATCTTGATTTTACTGAGTGCAGAAGTGCTCAAGCAAATGAAATACCACTACCTTCAGATTGCACTATATTGTTTAGATTGCTGCTAATGCCATGGATAATAGGGACTGTCATAGATCTTGTAGGGTATCTTTTACTAGACACTACACTTCAGCAGTTGCTTGGGCAAGTGGCTGTAAAATGTTCACATAAGTGTCTGCAAGTACCCATTCTGCCTTGGTAAAGTTGTTGGTACTACTTTGGTGAATTAGCTCAATGGACAGTGGTTCCTTGAGTTCAACGAGCCTGCTAAGCATCAAATACTCAGAATCCCACCTGGTTTCACAGTCTTGCAGCAACTGCTTTGGGTTAAGACCAACGTCCTTTTGTCGTTTAAAAAAATGAAGTTTTAGCTTTAGCACTGTGCTTGAAATGTCCCACTGTGTGCCTAGCCTTGGCCAGCATTGTACTGTAGCCAGGAAGGGTTTTTTTTGCATCCTTGAGTACAAGTTGCAAGGAATGTGCAAAGCATTTCAAGTGAGTCATGTTGCCAGCCATGACAATAGAAACTTTAATGTTACGTGCATTGTCTGTAACCATGTACAAAGGTATACACATACAGACATCATTCAGCTCCCACTCGTGAAATATTTCTTGCAGCTTGATTTCAAAAGTAGCCCCAGAATGAGATTCCTTAACCCATCATTGGTCGCTATAACAATAATTACACAATTGGTCGCATGTGAGCATTTTGCTCACCTTCCAATTCTTACTTAAATTTAGTATATCTTTGTTTATTTATTGATGGAACAGACTTTGAAATTTATTTCATAGATTACTCGTGCTTTATTTAAAATTAATTTGGCATAATATATAACATTGTGAACCAAGGAAAACACTTTGGAAGACTAAATTTATGTAAAACCCAAAAAATTGACAGAACTGTAAAAGATACAATGTAGCAAACTTGAACTTTTGACTTTGAACTGTTTTAGGTATGTAACAAAATTGCATGTTACCATAACTTGAGACTAATGTATAATAATGAAACTAATGCGTACTTTTGTCATATTTATTTAGCTATTCAAATCTTAAATAAAATTGCAAATCAAACTTTCACATTAGAATGTAGGTAACTTCAAACACCCTAGTTACTCTTTTCACTGTCACAAATTATTCTGCTTCTTGTGCTTTACATGTGCATTTACTAACATACTAAACAAAATGAATGTAAAAATTTCACATAATTTCCACATGCTCAATTAGCTTTTACATTGTCACAATTATACACTCTCTCTTGTGAATTGAATATGAACCAAACTTTCTCATAAGAACTGACACACACAAACTTATTATTTACATTTACACAACTTATATTCATTTTTGTGCACTGTATGTACAAGCAATTACTAACATGCCAAACAAAACAAAAAAATCATACTTTCACAGATTCTAAAATAACTCTTTACATTATTAAATTTATACTCTTTCATGTGCTCTGCATAAATCTAACTTTTAGATAAGAACTTACACTAAAATTATTCTTTACGCTGTCATGAATTAGACTCCTGCGGTTTCCATATAGTGCAATTACAAACATACCAAGAAAAATTAAAAATCAAGTTTTTTTTACATAAGTAAGCTATAATGGCTTTTTACATTATTACCAGTTACACTCCTTCTTGTGCTTTGCATGTAGGGCATTTATAAAATGTATGTTAATTGCAGATACGTTTCTCGCAATGGCAGCACACTTTTTTCGTCTTCCTATTTTTCTTGCCTGGACAGAAATAACATTTCCTTTGGCCTTTGTCCCTTGTTTGGTTTTCGGCTTCTGTTTCTTCAATCCCTGCTATGCTTTTCATGAGACTTCTGGCAGATTGGGGATTGACGATCAACATATGATAAGTTGTTTCATAAGCTCCAAGGATAAATCCTTCAAAAATGCACGTCTTGGTGTTACATCATTTGTGTTGGACTTATAGATTATCTGAGCATTTATACCCCCAATGTTCATTATTGAGAAGAATAGTGTCAGCGGCCACCTGTTACTTATTCTGGACACAGAGTACTGGCCTTTCAACTCATCGACTACATCAACAGCACCTTTTATCAAGTTGTAGAAGGTAATTATCTCAGGTTTTTTTAGATCTCCCGATTCATCATTGATCGTGTCATCAGAATGCAGTGTGGAGAAGAGCAGTACATTTTTGTTTTTCTTGGCCACATATGAAACTAAGGTACCAGTTGGCAAAAATGCAAACATACTGCTTCTTTGTGGCCTGTCTTTTATGTTGTTCAGTACTGGAGAAATTTCTTCCTTATTTTTCCGCAGAGTTCCCACCATGGTTGTCTTCTTTTCCAAGAGATCATTGGCTAATGGCAGAGAAGTGAAATAACTGTCCATATTAACATTTGACAATTGGAGCAGTAATGCGATTTACAACACTTCTGGCAGTGTTCTCAAATTTATATGGGCCGTCGGGTTGCCGGCCGGCATATATTTCCAAGTTACTTATGTAAAATGTTCGTGCATCAACTAAAGCATACACGTTTATGCCATAATTAGCAGGCTTGTTAGCAATACAGTAGAGCTTCATTATAAAGAACACGAAGGGACCAAAATTATGGCAGTTTGTTATAATGAAGTTCTTTATACCAAAATCACAATGATTGCCTGTTTTGGGGTTTTTAACATAACTCGATCTTGTTAAAAAACAAAGTAGAAAATCTAATACTACCAATATGAGTGGTACAAGCATCAATTACTTTAACAGCTATACTTTGGGATCAAGATACATACTACATACATACATACTAGTATGTATATGTACAATACAGAAATATGTAGGTAAGTTGTTTGCCAAAGCAGTAAGCCTACCTTTGGAATCAAGACAAGCTGTTTGCAAAAATTCTGTAATAAATCAAAAATATAAAATTTAAAAGTTTTTGTAATGTAATGTATTGTATTATAACAATTACTATAGTACTTATAAGTATATAAGTAGAAGTGTGCTACAATAATATTAGTTTCCCAATGGTAGTAATATAGCTAAATACATATAACTTTGGTGAATTGGGCGCCGTTGCTATACCATCCAAACGGGTCTATTATGTTGATTATGAGTATTGAACACATACATGAAAAAGAATATATGAATTGACGAATAATAATTAATTTTAATGATTCAGATGTATGCGGCTTGTGATTGGAACATAACACATATTAATTAAATACAAAACGACAACAACGATAACACATGCCCTTAACTATAAACAAATACATACACAAAACATAACACTTCAACTGCGAATAATCTGTAATTAAAAGGTGTTATTAATGGGAAGTAAATATGGTGTAGATTGATAATAATAAAATTCTGGGTTGATATGGATTATTGTGGCTTTCCTGGTTATTTTAATGTTGTTTAATTTTCAGGATATACGTAGGCACAGATTTATATTCGACCAAAAGTTCGTCAATTTAAACTTATCACTCAAAAGTTCATGTATGATAAACAGTTCAGTGTTCAAACTCTTCAACTTATTTAAAATTATCGTAGCTCAGTGTTAAAAAAAATCTAAGTGCAATAAATAAATATCTTAGAATTTATTTATTATATAATGTGTTCACCTCGGCTGTAGCTCAGGGTTTGCAGGAGTTCTGCTCTAAGACCACTGAGTAGAATGAACTGTAAAGGACACTGAAATAAAAATATTAATTTATAATACTGTTCCATCAGATGTTAAAAATGTACTTAATATGGGTAATTAACTTTGCAATAATCATCAGTCTCAACATTAACATCGCATAAAAGTCCGTACCAAGGACGCTACCAAGATCAAGATGGCTACCTTTTGCTTATAGCATAAGCCTCAACTTAATTTGTTGGTAACTTATCTTTTTACTGCCTGATATTGCTGCAAACACTCACGTTCGTAGCTATCACCATACCAATTAATATTAAGTCACTGAATTTACTTGATCTTTTAAGATTATGCCAAAAATGCTAATTTAGATAAGGTCGGCGTCGGGATAGACCCTAACGAAGAGACGCCTATTTGTACTTCTTTTTACATAACATAATTCACGGACGCATTTCCGCCCACGGCGGTATGCTATTTTACAAGATAGCCTGCGGCTGTAAACAATGCAGCCAAGAACAGACAAAATAATGTGGGTGATTAACAATCACCTCAAAACACAATGTAAACACTATTAAATATAAAATACTTGTGGTGAGACAAAAATTACAATCAATAACAGAAGTGAAATTACAACAATGAGTTAAATATGGAATCAGGTTAGGTTTGATGATAGTATAGTCAGTTCAATGTTTATGAATGCTAAGCTGTAGCATGACAGTTCCGTAGTTTGAAGGTTAAACAACAACATAGTATCATAACTAATAAAGAAATACATATATGATAATAAAACAATTAATAAATAGTCTTACGTTGCTGTACGCGGTACCATGTACCCGTACAGAATGCTGTCCCAGATGAAGTTTTGTGAAAGATCCTTCTAATAAGTCTAGGGGTTTTCAAAAGTTCATCTTAACCCTTTCTTTCAGTCAATTCTGGTCACGCGATAAATTGGCGGTTGGCGAGCAAACGTCTTTTTTATACTTTATTTTTCCCTCAGCAGGTGCGAGCTAAAAAAAAAAAAACAAAGCACATGGCGGTTGAACTAGGAGCAGGAGTGGAGGGAGGGAAAATTTCGCTCCAAAGCGACACCCAATCCGCGACGACACTGGATCGCGCGATCACTTCTCGCTGAACGGTTGTACAGTCAAGACCTGCGTCACGCAGCTCCGCGAAACTCCAACGTTTTTCTCCGTTGCTCCGTCGTTGATGGCAGTCTGGAAGGGCTTACGAGGCACGGACACATTTCAGACACTGGTAAGTGTACTTACGATTGTGAAGATAGCGAAAATATGCAATGTAAAGAACACTTGCAAGCCCTGCATTGTTGTGTACAGGTCCAGCACGGCGTCAGGCGCTACTGCACAGCACCCTGGAACGAGTCGTGGCGACCTTGACAGCGCCACGGGAGGGGACTTGGTGGCGGGGACGGCGAACCGTCTCACGGCCACCTGCCGCGAGATCCCAGCTGTAGACTGCACAGCTACAAGGGCGGCGTAATCCACACCACTCTCAGCTGGCGGGAGGCGGCGTCTCGGCGAGACAGTGCCTGCTGACGGCGACGGCGGTGTTCCTGGTCCGACATCGGGACGTTTCACGACTAGCGTGGGACGTCGGAGTTGGGTCCTTCCACAGTCGTTGCGTATGCGGTTAGTTCAAACACAATTTCAAGGCGCACTTACACGGGCGTCCTTAACTATAGCTCGGGCGTAACTCGTAAATTTCACTTCTTCAAAACAACAATGTCCTATCTGTGCTTTCCAGTCGTAGCCTCGGGTCACCTCGATCATAACCATTCAACCACAAATAACCATTTAAAATACTAGGAAAAGTACTTAATTCCAACAATTAAAATATATATATAAATTATTAGGAGGGTTTAATGTGTTTTGTTTATAACTTAAACCTATTAATATTTAATTTACCATGAGCCACAGGGTAATCTGGTACCATTGTTATTGTATCGGTACTAACATACAGTAGATTCATGCTATAAATATTAGATAATATTTCTTTTGTTTACATATTTGCTCATAGACATAGCAATTATTTTCAGTTATTTTCTGGTAACATAATTAATTTGACTACCACTAATTTCAGTAATAGTGTGATCACAGTTCATATTGCACCAGAAATCAATAATAATTGATACTATTTTATCTCAAGTATAACAAGTTGCCTTGAGATTAATTCTCAAACTATTTAGTTACTAATTGTAATCTACTAAAGTAAAGGCTTATTTACATTTTGCTCTTGGGCTTAGAAATTATATACAAGAATATTCTAACACATCATATATCATTATCATTTACACATTTCATGTCACTATGACCACATGAATAGTTGCAAAGCAATAAAATGACTTATTATTACAATAATAATAGTTCATTTCATAAAATTCATTTCATGTTATTTCATCTTATAACATGATTGCTTAAATTCAAATGCTGCAGACTTGCAGACAATAATAGTGTATTAATATGTCTTTGTACCATCAGTACATACTGTGTTTTTCGCATAACACATGTCTTGCAGTGTTCAATAATTTTTTTTTTCTTCATTTCACTGTTGATGTGAAATTATAATTTCAGAATATTAGTCTGACTGATTTCATCACACTTTGTTGACACTTGTTACACACTTTGGCCAAAGGCAACAACTGGGTAGCACAGAAAATTATTTACTCTTGCTCGCGACACCAGTGTTCCATGTTCTGTATCACAGCCAGAAGACTAGACCCCAACAAGTAGGTCGTTTGAAACTTCAAGAAATGATAACTTTCGTGTGACAACAACAAAATTAGTGTGTGAAGTATATACAACCATGTTGTATTTCTTTCAGTGGCAAATTTAAAATAAATTAAGCTCCTGCTTAGTATTCAAATTTAAATTCGAGTGTTTTTATTCATTCAAAGCAAAGTGTTTTTAAATGGCTCTCTATAAATATATAATATACAATGCCAAACATAATACACATTACAACCAAAATTTGTGCAATTTTTTACACATGATATTACACAGTCAAATTCATGGCAATTTTCATTTTATTTTATTTTTCTGAAGTGAGCTTAAAAATCATCAAGTGCTACAATAATTTCAGCATATGGATAACGCATACAAGGTAATTAGTTCCTAGAGGGTTTGCATGACTTCGTAGTTGCAAGAGTGATATGTGGCTTATTTGATATGCTGTGTGCATGCTCGCTTATGTGGACAATCAGCTGGTCAGCGAATTCTAACACATTCTGTTACACTTGGTCATGATAGCTATTCTCACACATGTCAGTGGGTATTCATACAGGATACACAGTTGTTTTTAATTCCACAGCTGACACCTGGTCATGCTCGTGTGTACATGTTGTAATGTTGACACCAACTCTGTGGTGCTAGCGCCATGCAATGCTGTATACATAGCTCTCTGGCTATACACTGTTACACACAATAAAATCCTAGTGTGGGTGGATTATTTCACCATGCCTCATCACTGGACAAACTGGCCTTACACTCGTAGGCTGCCAGTGTAGTGTATCAATAGACACTACAAAACACAATAACAGCAAAAATAACATCTCATGGCTGGCACTACCATTGCTGGCATAACATGTGAAACATCACACATTTGCACTATAGGATGTCCTGTCCTCTATTTACATAGGACCATCCAATGTATTCTATACAACAACTGTACATTCATGCTATCTCTCACAGTAGTATACATGATGAGTTCTAAGGAGCTCTGACCAAACACATCTTTACAGATTACTGGGCTGGTTGTAGGCCCTTAAATGTGTTAGATTATACCTTCCCACAACTTGGTTGGTAACAGGGTCTTGCAGCTCGTAACAATTTCCACGTATGATCTTGCTTACCACATATGGGCCTTCGAAGAGCAGAAACAGCTTCTTCGTCACTCGTTCCCACTTCTTGCTCACCGGAGCTGTTCTTAGAAGCACTTGGTCTCCAACTTGGAACTGCTTTACTCTAGATGAACTCTTGCGTTTTCTCCTGGCTAAAGCTTCTGCTTGTAGTCGCTTACTGATTAGGTGCTCAACCTCTTGACCGGTTGGCCATTCCGTCACATCCGTATCAATGTCTCTTTCAGGTAAATAGAGTGGGTTAATCGCCACCGACCGATCCAGACTTAGGGCTTCATGAGGGGTAAAACCGGTGGAACTATGCACTGTATGGTTTAATATGCACTCAATCGCAGGTATGCGATCACGCCATGATTGTTGTGCACCATGGCACATAACACGTAGAGTATTCCCCAAAGACTTCATAACTCTCTCAACAGGGTTACTTTGAGGGTGCCTTATAGATGACATAGTAGGTATCACATTCATTTTCCTTAGGCCTGTCTGCCACAGTTCACTCTGGAACTGGGTACCATGGTCTGACAGTACCATCCTAGGTGTTTGCACTTCCTTACAAAATTTTTGTAGGTACCTCAAAACTGTTTTTGCAGTTGCATTCTTAATTGGAAACAACCTGGTATACTTAGTATACACATCCATTATCACAAAAATATACTGTACACCTGCTTTAGATGGTGGCAGTGGACCAAACAAATCCACTGACACTAGCTGCATAGGTTGGCTGGGTAGAATTGCCTCTAGAGTTCCATGCAGGTTCTCAGGGGGTGCCTTTGATTTCTGACACAGGTCACAGGATTTAGTATAGGAGGTAATTGTACGTGGCATGTTCGGCCAGTACAACTGTCTGCTGACAGCTTCCAATACTTTCTTACCTCCCATGTGACCTAGGGTTTCATGTATTTCCTTCACTATAGGAAAAATCATGCAACTGGGCACTACTGGTTTCCAGTTTTCAGAAAATATATGTTTCTGTTTAGGATGAGCAAACAAAACACCTTCAGCTGACATGCTGAAATGTTGATGTATTCGATGATCAGTAGGCTTATCAGTTAATCCTTGCTTCATCTTGCAGCAGAACTCATCTGTGTTTTGCTTCTCCTTTAAATCTTGTAATATTAATTTCAAATTAGAATTATTTTGAAATGGGCTAGGCTGATTGATTGCCACAAGAAATTCCTTTGGTCTGCTTGCAACTGGATGGGTGTCTGAGTTTAATTCTGCCAGTCTACTTAAGCAATCAGCTGTGACATTAGCTGTGCCTTTGATGTGTTGAATATGTATGTCGTATTCTTGCAGTAATAGACACCATCTTGTCAAACGGCTGCCAAATAATTTTCCTGCTTTCAGACAAGTAAGAGCTTGATGGTCTGTCAGTAGGTTGACTTTCTCACCTATCAACAAGTCTCTGAATTTCTGCAGGGACCATACTATTGCCAAGGCTTCCCTCTCTGTAACTGTGTAGTTACGCTCAGCCTTGTTGAGTGTGCGGCTGGCCATAGCAACAGTTCTCTCTTGTCCTGCATTATCACACTGGGCTAGCTTGCACCCTAATGCAATGTCTGAAGCATCGGTATACAGGAAAAATTCCTTGTTTTGTATCGGATGATAAATCACGTGTTCAGCCAAAAATAATTGTTTCAAATTTTGAAAAGCTTTTGTATGCTTGCTTGTCCATTCCCAGATCTTGTTCTTTTTCAATAATTCAAACAAAGGTGATGCCAGTTGTGCTACTCGGTCTGAGTAGTTTCTGTAGAAACCAATTATCCCAAGAAATGCTCTGAGTTGTTTGACATTTCTGGGTGCAGAGAAATCCTGAATTGCCTGAAGCTTGTCAGGGGCTGTTTTGATGCCTTCTGGTGTTAGTATATGACCCAGAAATGGCAGTTCATCCCTACAAAACACTGACTTTTTTAGTTTTTAGCATCGGTTAAACACGTCGTGCGAGCATAGAACAAAGAGTAATGTCAGCGAACACCACAATGCAGCGCTTTAGTCACTACACCAGTTTTGTGCATTCATTTCAACACTAGTCCATTGCAGTCATCTATGGCGCGTATCAAAATAAATAAGATGGCAGTTTGTGGGTGAATGGCGACGATTTTATCCGTTTGTTGTTTACCGTGCCGGGCAGAAAAGTGTTTGTTCAAATGAATGTTTATAGAATATTTTAAAAATTGGAGCAAAGAAAATTCGTACCAGTGAAATTTTTTTACGTTATGTTATATGGACGTCTGATGGGACAAAGGCATAGTTCGTAGTAATGAATTGTTCGCTCTAATGAAGTTCGTTAAAACGGTGTTTGACTGTATATTGGCGGAACTTGAGCGTCCTCGAAAAGCTTCAAGCATTTCATCTACTGTCGTGTATTCCCCAACCTGATAATTTTGTAAGCACTGAACAACAAATCCTTGAAATATGTGAGTCATAACAAAATTAATTGTTGATATTTATTAAGTACTGCAGTTACTGTTTTGCCATATAATAAGTGTTTACATACAATTGTCTCCCTTTGTATTTTTTTTTTCAAAGAAACATTTAATGCAGACTTATGAAAATTACAATAGTTTAGATTCTTAATGTCACAAATAAGCTGGTAATATTAGCTTGCATGTAGGAGTCAGTTTCATCTAATAAAAATTGGAAACAATTTCAAGGAATATGCACTGACTTTCGTGTAACATTAGCACCTCACAATGAGGCTTGTCATGTTAATAAATAGAATTAATAGTGATAATAAAAACAATGTTTTAGGGCAAATTTTAAATCAACAAACAAATCTGACTAATACAACCAAAATTTCTAGGTATAATATTTGACAAAAGTCTCACATGGAAAGAGCACATTGAACAAACAGTAATGAAACTAAGTAAATCATGTTATGCACTTAGATTTTTAAGCAGTACATTAGATAAGGAATCCTTACATACTGCGTATTTTGCTTTATTTCACTCTAATATGACTTGGATTGAAATGTGGGGAAATAGTAGTTTCAGTGTGAAAATCTTCAGATTGCAAAAAAAGACTATTCAAATTATTTGTAATAAGAAACCAAATTCCACCTGTTAACAATGTTTTCGTGAACTAAAATTTAGATTATTACTCTGAATTTGATTATCGTTTATTGTTATTCGGTAAAGAAAATATAGAACACTTTAGAGAAACCCATGTTATTGTTTCATTATTAAACAAGGAATCAATATAAACTTAAACCTAAGTGCTGTAAAACTACACTATTTGCAAAGGAATTACACTCTTTAATAAGTTACCTAAAACCATACTACTTTTAAATAATCATATTAAAGAAAGAACTTAGAAATTTTATAATTATTAAAAACTTGTATTCAAGTTCAGATGTCAATGATTTTTAATACTTATGTTATTATTAAAACAGGCCTTCTGATATTATTGTATTCATGTGTATTTTGTTTTGTTAAACAGATATACTAGAAATTTAAAATATAGGAAACTTTTTTCTGTAATTTTAATTTATGACTGTAAATTTTAATTAGTATTTCAATATGAATTTATGTTTACTGTATGTATTTGTATGTATCATTGTCAACTAGACTAAGCCCATATCCCCAAGCGTAATGATTGTAAGGGGATCTAGAGGTGGATTTTTAAAAATAAAATAAATAATAAACTGATTTAAAATATCATAACTAGTTTGATATGTTACCATACAAACAGAACCACTGACTCAGATCTACATAATTATAAAAAAAAAACTGTCAAATACTGTACTATATAGGGTTACGTGGCATAATTTGCTCAAAAACACCACTTTACGATACATACTATAAGTGGTTTAATGCAAATCTCATTCTGAAATCCCTTAATGTCTGTAAATGTTAATGCCAGCAATATGTAGTTCATGTCTCCAGCTGTGTTTGTCTAATATCCATGGTGGGATTTCTGTTATTAAATTAATGGTAGAATACACAGGTAATAAAAAGAAATTTCATAATTTGAGAGGCTTCTTAAGCCCATGATAAGATTACAATTAAAAAATTACTCCTGTCATTCAAACATAATGAATTTCAAGGTTTATCCATGTAGGGGTGATAGCCACTGCTTCATAAATTCTGGGGATTATGTTACCAGAGAATATTCAGGAAAAATTGAAGGAATTTGGTAAAACAGAGAAATTTTCTGGAATGCACCATTCAACATATAATAAGCAGTGTTTTTTTTAAAATTAGACATGAAATTTTTTTCTTAGTAGGCCTACCTGCAACTTAAGTTTTTAGCATCAGTTTTAAAAATATACAACACGTGCAAGTATGCAAGGACACATAGTAACATAAATAAATACTGAGTGAATATTGAAAAACCTCTTTATGTTTTTCATGTAAAACACTTAACAGCCATAACAATTTTGTCTATAATGCTATATCCAGTGGACACCAACTAATCCAATGACAATGTAACAATATCAAACAAACACATTAAATTTTTTTTTATTTTAACTAGAAACATATGGTGAAAATAATGAATATCTGGAGATTACTACGGCACATGGAAATAAACGCTTCTATGAAATGGCATGGACGTTAAAAAATGCATCCAATAATTCACAATTTAATGCATGTACCAGATAAAACAAAACATATTAACTCTGCAGTTCATTGAAGTCATGCATTTTACAAGTTATAATAAATATTCAGCAATAGATTTCATGCCATTTTTAAGATACTTTTTTTCTAGACATTCAAGAGTATATTACAACTGTAACTTACAATATTGGAGAGTTACTGGTAGTCAAAGTATACTAGTATCAATAGTATTTACCAATACTCTATGTACAGAACTAGTCTGATTTGGTTGGGTATGTATGAATTTATTATTCAAGTTAATTATCAAACAAAATAAAATAATATTTGCTGATTCTGATTCACTATATCCTATGCTTATTCCAAAATAATAATAAATATTTTGTTGAATAAGGGACACATATAACAGTTGTAACTACAAATTAAACACATGAGTTGGAATAAGAGAAAAATAAATATTTTCAATTTTAATTTAGATTATGACCCATATCAATTTCTTAACATAAAACACATCAAACACAATTTAGTAATAATACAGGAGCACAATCCTTTATCCGAAATGGTCGGGACCAGCAGCATTCTGAATTTCGGAATTTTAATACAGGAGGCCTAGTAAAGCCAAGTTAGGTTATGTCAGATGTATTAAGGATTTCAAGCAACATAGTACAAAAAACAACAAAGTACATAACGTAAATAAACACTGCAGCATAAATAAATACCTGAAACAATCGCCAAAATAATTTGTTTTTAACAACTGATACTGGAGAATGTTTATGGTGCGTCGTCATCGCCGCCGATGTCGCCGTCAACTCGTACGCCTCGTGATCGGCCGGGAGCAGGATTTTCCTTCTGAGATGAAGCAGCACGAATGATGGCATTTCGCCATTGCCGAATCCATTCCATCAACACACGGTCAACATCTTTATTTTGTTCCCTATGCATTGTTTTCCTACACTCCATTGCTTTTCTGTCGTCACTTTCACTAAAAAACGTAAACAATTTGTCTTTTTGTTTCTTCAAATCGTACACAGTTGTAGTTCCAACACCGTATTCTTCTGTTAGTTGTCGTACAGGCACGCCACGATCAATTTCCGCAATAATTCCACCTTCTGAGTTATTGATAATGTTAAGTGTTTTCGTTTTTTTTCGCTACCACCCATCTTCATATCGGAATGCCTTTTTGCCATTGCCGTCTTCAAATATGGCAACACGTTCGTTTAACAACACGGTTAACTACCAAACGTGATAAAACAACTCCTATCGTAGCCAAGCAGCAAGCTGTAACTGGCGCTAGTTTGCCGGACAAACGGTAAACACAGCACCTCGGCGTTGCCAAATTGCATGCTGCCTTGCTGACGCAGTGCTGCCAAGTCACGCGATCGCGACTTGAGATTGCCACACAACTGTGAACAATATCGCGGACGTTGAAGTTTCGAAAATTTTTTCGGAATTTAGAGCTGTTCGGATTTTGGAATTTCGGATAAAGGATGGTGCACCTGTACACTATTAAGTTACGAATGAACCTATAAAATATAAAATATTTTAAATCAAGGAAATTAATTGCAATAGGTATTTAAGTGAATTATTAATATTACCATTATGAAATTAGTGACATGCGTCTGATTACCAAGCTGGAACTATAGCAAGATATTACGTAGGCACAGAGATAAAAATACCAAAGTCTGTCGTCCAAAATTATATTAAATAAACTTTATTCAACTATGGTTGATGTAGCAAACTGTTATTGAACCCTAACACGGACCATTGATTTTTATAATTGTG
Source organism: Bacillus rossius redtenbacheri (assembly GCF_032445375.1). NCBI lineage: Eukaryota > Metazoa > Arthropoda > Insecta > Phasmatodea > Bacillidae > Bacillus > Bacillus rossius. The sequence goes on from NC_086332.1 coordinate 108,588,075, forward strand.
ATTATGCAATGGCTTTCACTCAGGGTCTGATTTGAAAAACTTTATCGTAGACCTCTGGTTTACGAATCCTATTTCCAGACGAAATGTTTTAAGTCAAATAATTTAAACTGTTTTGCAACAATTTCGTTAACAATCACAGTTACTTTAGTCATTTCCAATAATAAAGACGTTTAGGCTTGATTTAAATGAGTAGGATTTCAACAGATATCAACATAGCATAATGTCGTTAACAATGTTTAAAGCTGCGTCCTTTGCAACACATAACGTATCAGTAAAATACGTATCTGATCTGTTGATTAGAACCATATCTTATATTCACAAACATTGCTTGAAGTTCAGTGAATATGCTGTGATATAAGAAAAACACTTATTCTAATAAATTTACATATTACTAGTACTAAATACTTAGAGGCGTAATAGTTAGGCCATACGAAGGTGACGCCTTATTACTTCCTCTTCCTTAACAATTAAAATTTAATCAAATCTCCTGACCTGAACCGGCTGCTGACTGGCTGAATAGAAGTTAAGCCTTTTCGACTTCCAGACAACAACCGCGGTAGAGAACCAGGTAAGAAATAATAAAATCAAAATAAAAACAATGAAATTAAAAAATATATGTTAACCAAAGAAATATTACAGAAATTATAAGTTCGTGCTGAAAACAATTAAATTACCATACAATATTCCAGGTTAGTGTTCAATGTTGGAAGGTAATTTTCATTTTGTTTATTATGTTGGCACTGGTAGAGGCAATAAGAGTGTGTAATAATAAAAATATAATATGAAAAAAAGAACAAGAAAATGTTATATAAAATGGCGTATGTATCTTGTGGTTGATTGTAATATTGGAACAAGATGTATTGTGATGTGATATAAAATAAAGTGAGTAATAGTATAAAGAGCAGTGTAATGATTAATAGTGAAAAATTCACACTTCACTAATAAATAAGATAAAAGGTGAATCAACAGGTTATGGGCCCAGGGAGTGTAAGTGTGGGTAGGATTGCGATCGTAAAACTTAGTGTGGCATGTGTAATATGTACCTAACAAAAGAGTGAAAAAAAAAAAAAAAAAAAAAAACATCAACGTAATTATGAAGGAGGAGGAAAGCGTTGAAAAACTTAAAAACATTGAGAACTTTAATGTGTGGAAGTTCCAGTTGAAAATAATACTAAAATCTCAGGAACTGTGGTCAATAGTAGATGGCAGTGAACCATATAATCCTGAATCGAAAGAAAAAACTTTGTGGATGAAACGTGATGCTGTAGCTCAGAAGCTAATAATTACCACCATCGAAAAAGGACCGCTTATACATATAATCAACTGTGAAGATTCGAAATCAATGTTTGACAAATTGTGTAAAATTTATGAACGGGACAGTGAACAACAAAAATATAACCTATTACAGGAGTTTTTCAATTTTTCGTATGAAAAGAACCTGGACATTGCCACCAACATCAGTAATCTTGAAAATCTTTCTCACAAACTGAAAATTCTGAAAAATGAAATCACGGAGGAGATGATCATTTCGAAGATTTTGTGTATAATACCTGAACAGTTCAAGTATTTTTTAAGCGCCTGGGAGTCCATGCCAGATGACAAGAAGACTCTATCTACCCTAACCTCAAGACTTATAGCCGAGGAGATCAGAAATGAGACTATGAACAATACCGGTACCGACAATGTAGCGTTCAAAACTGAAATAAAATGCTTCAAATGTAAAATGACTGGTCACATAGCTCGAAAATGTACTAACAACAGTTTTCGACCAGGGGTAAGTAGGCCTAGTAATAGTAATAATGAAAGTGTAAAGAGATGTTTCAACTGTAATGACATTGGGCATTTTGCTTCACAATGCAGAAAGAAAAAATCGTGCTCAATATGTAAAAAGAACAATCACTTGGAAAAAGACTGTTTTTTTTAAAGAAAGATAAAAATACAAATCAGGTATCCTTCCTTACCTCAAACAAACTTTCTTCTAATATAAATGTAGATGCTAAGATTGAGTTTGTGATTGATTCTGGAGCAACCTCACATATGGTTAATAATAAAGAAATAATGAAAAATGTAGAAAAACAAAATGTTGAAATAGGTGTAGCAAAAGTAACTCAGACTATGAATTCAAATTTGAAAGGTAATGTTATTACTGAGGAGTGTAACTTGAGTGATGTATTATATGTTCCCGATCTAAGTAAAAACCTAATTTCTGTGAGTGCTATAACCTCAAAAGGTGGTTCAGTTAATTTTATTGATGACAAAGTTCAAATTAAGAAAGGTGATTGTATCATAGAAGGTCAGAAATTAGATAATAATTTATATTCAGTAAATTTAACTATGAACTATCAACAGGTTAGTCATGAAAGTAATGTAGCTGTAAAGGAAAGAGATGCTCTAACATGGCATAGAAAGTTAGGGCACATTGGTTTTAAAAATATGAGTAAGCTTTTGAGTATGAGTCATGGAATGGATGTTTGTAAGAAAAATATATTGGATACGTCCAAGAAACTGTGTGAAACCTGCGTGACGGCTCGCCAAACAAGGCAGCCGTTCAGTAGTATAAGAGAAAGGGCTACTAGACCTCTTCAGATCATTCATACCGATCTTTGTGGGCCGATAGACCCAGATACTTGGGACAAGAATAGGTACTTCCTTGTACTTCTTGATGACTTTACTCACTTTGTTATGGTATATCTGCTAGAAAAGAAAAGTGAAGTGTTTGATCTTATCAAACAATACTCAGCTGAAGTAGAAACAAAATGGAACTCAAAAATAGGTCGGTTTAGGTGTGATAATGGAGGTGAATACACATGTAACAATTTGAAAGAGTGGTGTAAGGGAAAAGGGATTGTCCTTGAGTATACTGTTCCATATTCACCTGAATTAAATGGGAAATCTGAAAGAATGAATAGGACTTTAGTTGAGAAAGTAAGGGCTCTTTTATTTGACTCAGGGTTAAACAAAGAAATGTGGGGAGAAGCTGTTAGGGTTGCTGCCTATCTGATGAATAGAAGTCCCACTGAAACTCTTGAATGTACTCCATTTGAAAAATGGAATTCAAGAAAACCAGATCTTTCCAGACTCCAGATTTTTGGGAGTAATGCTTACAGTCATGTACCAGGACATTTAAAAAAATTGGACAGTAGAACTAGAAAATATATATTCATTGGGTATACTGTGAATGGATATAGGCTGTGGGATTCTAAAGCTAGAAAAATTGTTATTTCTAGAAATGTAGTTTTCTCAGAACAAGTTCAATGTCAAATACAATCCAATGTTAGTAATAAGAGTAAAGTACAAGTAAAACTGATAGATGAAATTCCTGAGTGTGACAATGATGATTCTTTAGTTGAAATAGTTGGAGAGATAAGAGGAAATTGTGAAAATAGGAATCAAGATCAAGTAGTAAATGAACCTATACAAGGAAATGTGAATCAATACAATGAAGTAAGACCTCAAAGAAATAGGAGAATTCCTGTTAGACTTAATGACTATGTGTTGCTTACTTATGAGGAAGCTATAACAGGAAATGATAGGGACATTTGGAAACAAGCAATTGAAGAAGAAAAAAGATCTTTATTGAAGAATAATACTTGGGAGTGTGTTAAAGAAAAAGATCTAGACAATTCTAAAATAATTAGTAGCAAGTGGATTTTTACTATCAAAGATAATGGAAAGTATAAAGCTAGACTGGTTGCTAGAGGGTTTGAACAGGAAAAGGGCATTGATTACCATGAAACATTTAGTCCAGTAGTCAGTAATGCAGCCTTGAGACTCATTTTTGCTGTTGCTGCAAATAAATGTTATAAGATGATTCAATTCGACATCAAGACTGCATTTTTATATGGTAACCTTGATGAAGACATATTTTTGAAATTACCTGAGGGGTTTGAAGAAAAAATAGTAAAAAAAAAAGCTTTATATGGGTTGAAACAAGCTCCACTGAAGTGGAATCAGTGTTTTTCAAAGAGTTTAACTGAGAATGGATTAAATGCTGTTAGTGTTGAACGATGTATTTTTAAGACTGGAGATTCTAAGATAATCTTAGCACTTTTTGTTGATGATGGTATTGTGATAGGAGATAATGAAGTAGAAATGAAAAGATTGTTGATTAAATTGAGTAAACAGTTTGAAATAAAAATAGATTATAAACCTAAATATTTTTTAGGGATGACAATTGATGAGAAATCTGATAAAATTATATTGAAACAGTCAAAGTATGCTAATCAAGTAGTTGACACGTATAACATGACTGATGCCAAAGTATCTAGTATTCCTATTTGTCAGGCACATAAAAATTCAATTACTGATAGTAGAGTCAGTAATTTCCCAATGAGAGAAGCAGTAGGCAGTTTGCTTTATGTATCAAGTAAAACTAGACCTGACATTGCATTGGCAATGAACTTTGAAAGTAGACATCTGGAAAATTTTTCAAGTAATGATGTTATGAATGTGAAACAAACCTTGAAATATCTGAAAGGATCCATTGATAAAGGTATTTCTTATATGAAAGATGATAATAATAGTAATATCCTTGAAGCATTTTGTGATTCCGACTATGCTAATGACATTGAAACTCGTAAAAGTATATCTGGGTATGTAATTTTCTATTCTGGAGGGCCAATTGCTTGGTGCTCAAGGAAGCAACCAATTGTTGCTATGTCCAGTACTGAGGCTGAATATATTGCTGCCGCTGATTGTGTAAAAGAGTTGTTGTACCTAAAATGCTTACTTGAAGACATACTTAACAGGGAAGTAATTAAAAGTAGTTATGAATTTGGACAATCAAAGTGCTATAAAATTGATTAATAATGGAGTTTTCAATAGAAGGAGTAAACATATTGATGTACGTTATCATTTTCTTATGGAACAATTGAGGGAAAACAAAATTGAAATAAAATACATTGAAAGTTCAAAAAATATTGCTGATGGTCTAACAAAACCACTTAATACAATAAAGTTTGAAAAATTTAAATGTGCTGTTATTGTGTAGATACTTTATCTTTATAATTGTATATTACAGATGTTGACTTAATATGTATTATTTTTTTTTATAAAAGGGTGTTCTGAAATGATGTAACTTGTAAATGTGATAGTAAGATGTGATAAATTACTGATAAGTGATTTTTTTTGTAAATCTATTTTGTAAAAGCAAAATTGAAAATTAAGGGAGGATGTTGGAAGGTAATTTTCATTTTGTTTATTATGTTGGCACTGGTAGAGGCAATAAGAGTGTGTAATAATAAAAATATAATATGAAAAAAAGAACAAGAAAATGTTATATAAAATGGCGTATGCATCTTGTGGTTGATTGTAATATTGGAACAAGATGTATTGTGATGTGATATAAAATAAAGTGAGTAATAGTATAAAGAGCAGTGTAATGATTAATAGTGAAAAATCCACACTTCACTAATAAATAAGATAAAAGGTGAATCAACATTCAAAACAAATATCTTAACTTTTCTTATATTGTTGGATTGGGAAAAATGAGTGTTTGTAAATAGTCTGGGTTTCTTGTCTGTTGCTGGACATATTAAATACATAAAATAAACATTATATACTTTCTGAAGATTACATAAATAAAACCATAATAATAGTATTTACTCTGTCGGAACTCTTGTTTCTGCACAGAATAAAGGCAGCAATAAGTCCTTTGAAACAAGCCCTAACAAATAAGTAATACATAATAAACATAAATTTGAAAAAATTATAATACAAGCTTTTGTAACGGTGAGAAAGAGGAAAGTATTAAGTATTTAACAACTCCATTCCAGCTTGTGAGGTTAACAACCAGCCTTCAAAATAAAATAGGCTACAAATTCTACCTTAACAAACAAAACTAAATAATTTCCTTGACTATATAGCTATGGCTCTCCAGAAAGAAAAAAATTCGCAACTTGATGTAAAGTACAATTTAAAAATTTAATCAAGTACAAAAGGTTTCAATCATGCAGAATCTTTAACTAAGATAATTCCTAACTACTTATACATTTAATGAATCAAACGTGCTGCAAGTCACTGTCTAGATACAAATATTACAACCCAATGTCCATCTAACCAAATTGGTATATTTACATTGTAAATAAGAAAGTCAAATTATCTAAATAAAATCACTTTAACATGGAGAACTTAATTAGACCCTACATGAAAATAAATAAAACAAAAAGAAACCTTGAAACACTACTCATCAAACAGAACAGTTACATGAACATACAGTAAGAACTTTTATAACTGCAATTATTCACATGTTTCCTCTATGGACTGCTTCTGTTTGCCAGGGCACCTGGCCAACTCCATTAAAATATGATAAAAACTCATTTCTCTTTGCATAAGCCATTTCTGGTGCACGGTTCCCTCTGTGCTGGCAGTGTAACGCTCTCATTGATGCCCCCTGCATGTTTGTGTCCAATTCTTCTTCCACAGCAGAGTTGGGCTTCCTTTTAAGAATGAAACTGTGCAACAGCACACAAGCATTCACAATAAGGTCAACTTTTTGTGGAAAAAGTCTTATTGTGGTCATGAGAACAAGGAATCTGTTTGCTAAAATCCCAAAAGCATTCTCTACACACCTCCGAGCTCTGCCAAGTCTATAATTGTACACCCTCTGTTTATATGAGATGCCTCTTTGTGGAAAAGTCTTCATTACGTTTGGTGAAAGTGCGAAAGCATCATCTGCCACAATTACATGCGGAAATGATATTCCTCCACTAGGTAGTGGTTTGGCCAATGGAAGGCCAAGTTCATTTCTTTCCAGTGATTTTTTTAGGTTGTTGTCCCTGAACACTCCTGCATCATTAACACGGCCATTGACACCTATGATTACCCACAGAAATTTATAGTTGGCATCTACAAGAGCCAGGAGAATGATGTAGTTGTGGTAATAGGAACCACTCGATCTGGATGGCCTGAAGTTTATGTGCTTGCCATCTAGAGCACCCATACAGTAGGGAAAATTACATTGTAAATGAAACTGCTCTGAAACAGCTTCCCATTCCAGTGATGTTGATGGAACCTGAAAACAAATTTCAATATATTAATTTTTTTTATTGTTTTTGGGTTTGTAACATGCCCACCAATAGCCAAGGGCTTCAGTGGTGGGCACGACACATACATACAGGTACAGGTACAAACAAAATAAAAGACAAAACCAAAATAAAACAAAACAAGAACAGTAACAGAAAAGGATATGGTCATAGCAAGTATGTGCCTGGACACTCCCCCTCGTCGACACTAAAGTTGGTAAGCTCTCCCACTGCAGCTAGGCACATCCACAATTGGCCAACGAAGACAAGCATACCAGTCACAAAAAACAAAAATAAGACGCACACATAATATAATATAAGGACATAAAAAGTTAGGGACATAGAAATTTGAACATGAATAATCATTTATAATCATGAATAATAATAACAATAATAATAATAATATAAAAACATTGAAAGGAAAAACTCTCACTGCAGAAAAGACCCCCGCTACAGTCCCTACGGGTTTGTCTGGGTTTGGATGTCAGAGCGGCCCCTCTTTACTCCCTTTATCGAGAGGCCACCCACTCCTTACCCCAGCTTCACTGCTCGAGTGCTCAGTCCCAACTTCAAGTGTTTAGAATTTTAAATCTAAATAAGGATCTATAGGAGACTATAGCAAGTAAATATAATACTTTAACTCTAATAAAGATAATTGTCTATTAACAATATAACAAATAGAAAAATATGAATAATCATAACAATGGACAAAAAAACAAAAACACATACAACAAAGAAAAAAAGAATCACTTAAGGTAAAACAATAACCAACAATTAACATCAAAATAAAATTAACTACGATATGAGGGTTTGTAAAGTTAAACAAAATGTTACGGGACTAACAGAGTTTTGTTTTAATTAAAAAAAAATTGTTAGAGTTTGAGGTAATCCATAGATTATATAGTTATTATTATTATATGCTGTATAGAAGACACATAATAAGCGGCTGTTGAATTGGGGCACTCTGAGGCCAGTGTTATCTATATATTTCCATTTGAATTTATTATTATAACAGTTGTAAACAAAAAGTGCATCTAAATACACTCTACGTTTTGAAAGAGGAGTGAAAACATGTAGGGAAAATATTTTTTAATGTTATAAGTTTAATAATTTTATTACTATCTGATGTGCTAATACTATTTATTCCAAATTAGAGCTCAATATTCTAATTTAGTTCTCATTAGAAAAAAGTAAAGTGAGAGGATTGAATCTGAAATAGAAGCGTTAACCCTTTCACCAATGGGGATTTACTCTACATTCAACAGCCCCTGGAGTGAGGTTAATTTAAAATTTTTTTTTGTTAAATAAAAATATTCTTACAAAATTTTAAGAAAAACTTAAAAATATATATTACATGGTCACGTATAGCAAAATTTTACCAAATTAATTTCATTATCTTTTTTTCAGTGTTTTGTAACATTTGTAAGGCTATACATACACATAGATTTTTGTCTGCAGTTATATAGTACATACAACATGATAAAATACACCTAATTATTTTTTAAAATAATTGTTATTTTGTTTTTAAAACATATTTCGAAAAAAATTCTAAATATGATATAGTAATAAACGTCACTGTAGGAGAAAATATATACATTTAGGTTACACACAAGGGGAAAAATCTCAGCTCCCAGTTTACAGAAAAAAAAAAAAAATTATATTTCACTTTCATAAATACAAGTGTAGAAAAAGAATTTAAAAAAACTATTTTTTTTAAATAATTTTTTATAATTTTTTTTATGTTTCTAAACTCAAAACCCCAGGAAGCACGTATTAGAATAACAAGTTCCTTAGAAAAAAATTGGCACATTTATGACAGAATTATGAATATTGGTACATGAACAATTTTTATACATACATAGTTACAAAAATGTAAACTTATAATGGTGATGTTACAAAAATGTATTGTAAGTCACACAAAAAATTGCTGTGAACAAAAGCAATACATATTTGAAAATAATTTTAAAAAAATATGCACTTATTATGATAGCATTACATACAAAAGGTGTGAAAAAGTAATAAATGCTTCTTATATCAACTATAAGTTCTTTATGTTGTGAAATATTTTGAAGTATGGATGAATGCACAATGGAGTGTCACATTCGGTGCACATCCAAAAAGTGTCCCTCAGCCTTTTTTCCCCCTTTGTAGTGTGACTGCATACGAACACTTCCGCTGTGGTTTTCTTTTAGCCGCGGTAGAGGGCACGGGAGCTGGAAAATGTCTAGCAGTAAGACGCAGTGGGGAAGGGGTAAGTTCCTTTGACCGCCTGCCTCCTTTAGAAGGAGTGCGAATGAGATGGAACTCCTCTATCAGCTGTCTGAATTGGGAATTTAGCACAACCATATCTAAAATGTGGAAGAACAACTTTTTGTACCATTTCAATAATTTCCTGGTACTTTCTGTAAAACTCATTATCATGTCTGTCTTGTCTACTGCACCCATATGCTGGTTGTATTCCAGTACTGTTCTTGGTTTTTTCACATAAGTCTCAGCGCTAGATTTCATGTTTGTGTATGGTAGACAGCATGTAGACATCATGCGTGTCATGCCATTTTTCTGCCAACATTTGTGTTGTGTGGTACGATTCACACTCACCTTTTGTCAGTTTTTTAGTGAACTTCGGTATATGTTTCCTATTTGCGCGAACCGTACCACATTCTCCAGTATTTTTTTCCAGGAGAAACTGGAAAAGTAAGGGGCTGGTGTACCAGTTGTCCGTAAACAAAGTTTGGCCCCTTCCAAGATACTGATCCAACAATATAGTCACAATTGAACCGGATATACCAAGCGAACTTTCAAGGTCGATATTTGTGCCAGTGCCTGTATTAATTATAAAATCTAAGATGTACCCGATTTTACTGTCACAGAGCACAAATAATTTGATACCAAATCTGTGATGTTTAGAAGGAATGTACTGTTTGAAAACGAGACGTACTTTCCAAACCATGATGCTCTCATCAATGCATAATGCCTGATAAGGTTTGAAGAAGTTTTGAATTTGATTTTCATTGTTTCAATGACAGTGCTGATTTTGTAGAGCCTGTCACCGGCAGGTTGGCTTTGACTGTCTGAAAAATGCAACAGTCGTAGCAAAAGGAGAAATTGATCTTGCGAAAAAAGTTTTCTAAAGATTGGAGTTGATAAGATGGGGTTTGTAGACCAATAGTCCCTCACACGGTTTTTAGAAATGTGCGGCATAAGCAACACAACAGCTTAAAATGTGTACATTTCGCAAACTGTAGGTTTCACCCATTTATGTAGTTTAGATTTTTCCTTGACATTAAACTGACTAAGCACATACAAATAATATTTATGTGTTTCTTGAACTATGTGTTCAACAAAATCAGTGTCAAAAAAACTTTTTGAACACATGAGATTCTGTAGCATCATCAGTCAGTTCCAAGTCGTCTGTAATTCCCGAAAGGGACGAATCCAATCTTTGCTCGACAGGTTGAAAGTCTGTGTCATTTTTCCACTGAAAAGTGTCTCTAATATTTACGGGAATATTTTGAGAAAAACTAACTTCCGTGTCCTTTTCAGACACATTTTCTGATTCACTGTTCACAACAGACTGTGCATAACTGTTATCATTCAAGTCACTGTCTTCGCCTGCAGATTCCCAGTTCACAATTATTTCTTAGAGTTCTTTTTCACTATAAATATTTCTTTTGCGCGATGCCATAACTACGATTCACAAAATCACAGAAACCGAACCTTCACATATTTGACATAAACTGCACACTATTTTCCCCCCTTTCCCATTACTTACTCTACCTATACATTAATTTCATTTTTTTCACACTAGATTGCTGTATCAAGCAGATGCCTAGCGTACTAATGCGTATAGGACAAAGAAATGAGTAAAAAAAATTTTTTTATAATTTTTTTGGAATTTATACCAAATTTGCAGCTGTATAATTTATTCTTTAGTAGCTGTACAATATAAAAACAAATCCCAACCTCATAATGTATTTATTATAAACATGTATCATTTTGTTTCAGTTGTACACAATAAATAAGCAACAAACATTATTTTTTCATAGTTTTCAGTTTATTTACGGTAAAATAAATATTCCTGGAAATAAAGTATTTTTATAAACATTACAAAATCCCATGACACGGGTAATATATATATTTCTGTAGCCTGTTAGAAGCTATGAGTCTGCAAATATTTTACAGGAAGGACGGCGCGATGTGTCAAGCTTTCAAGATTTGTTGATAGAAAGCAGTGTAATAGCGAAACACTATGTACTTCAATATTTGTCCGAGTGGAGTGCTAGCATATTAGTTAGTTCCTAGAACCCCCACAAGATAGCAGCAGGCGGCTAGTAATGTCTTCAGAGTTGCGGGCGTACATTTACGACCAAACTAACGAAAGCATTCCTGCAGACATATATACACGTTCATACTCCCAATGGATCACTGCGGTATGGACGTAAATATACGTCCATACGTCTCAAAGGATTAAAGGTGATGTAGTTAATTAGAGCAAGGGTTCTTCTGGAACTGGAAAATATATAATCAACATTATGGTGAAAGTTATGGTGAAAGTATAATTTAGAGTCTAAAATGATGCCAGAATGCAAAATAATATATAACAGTAAGTAATAAAAAATATTAAGTAGAAGTACATTAACTTACCTTTATCTCATCTTTCAGCACAGTGCAAATAGCATTCAATGTCTCAGGAACTATTTTTGACAATGTGCACTGAGGTATTCTCGTAGCATATTGTAAATCCAGATATCTTAATGACACTGCCACTCTGAACATAAGAGACATTTTCATTAATTTAAAGTTTTTTTTCCACACTGATATAAAAATTAATTCTGTATATAGCTTGTTACTGCTTCTATAAAAGACCATACCGGTCTCTTGGGGAGATGCATTGCCTCATTACTCTGTCTTGGCGCTTAATCATTGGCGAAACCTTCTGGACAATATCTTCAAACATATCTGCATTAATTCTCAAAAAATTGCTGTATGACCTTTCGTCTTTACTTCTAATAAAAATAAACATTTATAATTAAAAGTAGCACTATGTCAAAAAAAAAACCCTAATGATTTAAACAATATTGCTCACAAAAAAAAAAAAAAATTTTTTTTCAATAAGTCAAAGGGTATTTATTAACATCCTGACATGTTTTTTAAATCATTCTATACAGCTTATTGAATTTTAACCAGTAGTTTTCCTGTAATAACGATTAATTTTAAGTAGGTACATGTTGCAGTAGTTACATTTAACAAATTTACACTAGGTGAACAGTATATTAGGTACCTAAGGGATATTTAAAATAATGTCAAATGGTATACCTAAAATATTTCTTTAGTCAGGTCAGCTTAATTATTTACAATTTGATGTTAATAATCTAACTAACCGACAAATATTTTACAATATTTTATAACTAAACTAACCATTAACTGGAAAATACCATTTTTCATATACAAATACTTTAACATAACCTATAATTATATTATTATAATTTAACCACTTAATAAATTGCTAGATGCTTTCACAAAAATATTGTCACTCTTTAAGTAATAAACTTGGGAACATTTTGAAATTTTTTCGTGAACCAATTCCTCTATTTTAGAATTTAGCAAAAATCCAATCTAACCTAAACTCCAATTGCAGCAATGTCAATGCACCGCGATCAGCATTTCTTCTTTTTATCCACTCTTTCGTCCATACTGTACGACGTTTTTGAAGCCTTTCTTCCTGCTGGTTTACCTCTTTTGCAATAATTACTGCTGCCGCACTTAAAAGTAATTTCTTTCAAGGATCACACATATTACCATTTGTTTACAATCTCTTGCCACACAAGCTATCAAGCTAGGCCTACACCAGGCCTACACCAGGCACAGTCGTCCTTTATTCTACGTGTAATAGTTTCTTCCATGGAAACATCCATACCTACTCTCGTGGCAACATCAAGACTATGTGTAGCGAGTCGCCGCTGTATCAGTGTGTGCGTGAATGTTGTAAACCCAGCTAGATGGCGCGACAACCATTCAACTTCACTCGCTTTTTAAATATAGCATTTTAAAAAATCGGGTGAGCAAAATGCTCATAAGCGACCAATGGCGGGTTAAATTAATAATTACCAAGTCACATGTTGGCAAGAGTGAAATCATTTAATGAAATGACTTGTCACTGCAAGATAAGAATTTGTAGTCCTAAACATGTCAGTGGTAAATGAAAGTGACGTAATTTGGTTAATTTCCTTTTCAAAAGTAAGACTTCATTCCATCTCTAATTTCTTTCACCATATTTGGTATGACAGATCTAGTGGAACAACATATTTTGGTTCTGCCAATTTCAGTGTCTCCTTCAAGCCTTCTTCTTCACATAATGTGTAGGGATGTAAGCTTTGTGCCATCCACTTTCCTAAGGCTTGATTAAAGCCACAGCTTTGGGATGATCATGTGTCAGTTAATTTTTTCTGGATCATTTTCAGTTGAGTACAGTCAATTTTCTTTTTAGTTTTCATTTGTATGTAATTTTCCTGTGCTTTAGAAATCTCTGCATGTTGAAGTGGGTGATTCTTCAAGTGTCACCGTAATCAACTTTCATCACTTGTGAACAGTATTTGCATTTGGCATTTTTAGGATCGGTTTTCACGAAATGTTGCCAAACAGGTGTACATAGTGAACTAGCAGGTGCACATGTGCTGGTGACACTGCTTGAAGGACTTACCACATTTCCAGTTGATTTTGTTGTATGAAAGAACTGCCCTAATTTATTTTGAATTTTTTTCTTGGGCTCATTTTCATTTTCATTACTATATTTAGTATTTAACATGATAACAATGGGCAAAAAAATATAAAGTGTTCAGATAATAATGATAATATAGACTTAACGACAATGGGACTAAGCCCGGTACCCAATAATCAAAATAATAAACCTATTTCTTGAAAATATTTCACATGTTCTTCGCAAAAAAATGTGAATTTAAATTATTTTTCTCACAAAGAAATATTCTATAAGACCACCGTAAGTTATTGTAAGTTGATTAACAGTACACTTACATTTAACAATATTACCAATCACGTTAAAACATTGAAGGGAAGAAACAAGAAAGACTTCTATTCGTGGAGAACATTCTTGTTTACAACTTATCAGTTTTTTTTAGTAGGTTAATTATTAATTAATATTTCACGTACTTTGAAAAGTCTGTTATAGTAGTTAAATGGTTAAAACGTTATTTTAGCATTTAAAAACGTGTTCAAATCAGCATTACAGTAAAACCTCTAAAAAAAAAAAATTTAAAACTATGAAAAATTGTAAGAAATATGTTAAAGTTAATTAAAATACAGTTGCATCCTGCAGCGTTCAGAACAAATATGGGCTACGTTACACATATGCATTGCGCCACAGTAAAAAAATTACAAAAAGGGGCCGCATATTGATAGAAATTTACCTTCAATAGCGCGCCGTGAGCGGAGAAAGGTCATTGTACTCGATCAGCTGTTGTTACCAACGACCATATATCAGAAAGACCGGTAAATCAAAGCTGTTTTTGTGTACCTACAAACAATCGCCGATTACGCTGCCATCTATGAATCTACAAATGAAATACCGTGATCGAAAGTGCGTAACAATATAAATAGATATGTATAACACAAATCGATTAGGAATGTGTTGCCAGCTATCGAACTGGCTAGTTTCCGTCGTATTAATAATAATATTAATAATAATAGCCTTTGAATTTTTGTCATAATCTTATTTGCAGGATGCTTGATACAATTTCAATGTGGTGAAAGTGATCCTGTGTTAAAAAAACTGTTCATTTTTTATTTATTAATCTTTGGACTAAATGAGATCTGCTAGTTAAAATTTTCCTTAGTTATCACAGAAACGATCAGGTGGTAACTCAATTCTTTCAAGTCACGCTTGGGCACTACATTTTTTTTTTTTTTAAATGGAAAATCATTAAAACCCCATTTAACCTAGCAGGATGAATAAACAAAAAGAGTCAAAGTTACAAATATAACCCAAGAAGAAAAAAAATGGGACATGAATATAACATTTGACAATTTGACAATTTCAATTAACAAAAAAACTAAGTTTTGTGTAAGTACATAGTACATCTCACACAACTATGTAAACCATAATGTGGCAAGGTTAAACAAAACTAAAAAGGCTATTTTTAATGTTCAAATGATCCACACTTCACTGTCCACAGAATTTGGTTCTTTCGACTCAAGTAGCGACTTGAGCGGTTCAGTACGCTGGGGAATCGTTGGTGGGAGAATGGGGAGGAGATACCTAGGCATGCACAAGTGTTCCATTGGGCCACAAGTTTTGAAATGGTCTTGATTAAGTGGGAAATCAACGCCACATACATCAATGAAGGCAATAGTCAGGCTGTATGTTTGGCCCACTGAAAGAGGCATTAGGAGGGGAATGATTTGAAGACAATGCTGCAGTCAAACAGTGCATGTGCAGTTGGCTGCTGGAGCACCAGTCTTCTTTTCATGAAGGGATCAAAAATGGAAAAAAAAAAGTATTTATGCTGAAGGAACTATGTAGAAAAATAAGGCATTCCACTTGTATTTTTCGTATATCACCAATAAATCTGTATAAAAATATTCCGGTTTATATTTGAACGACCCTATTATCTAATTCACTTTTAGGAATAATTTTGTATATTGTTGCATTCAAAATTGACATTATCACATTAAAAAAAATTAACATCTGTTAATGCATCAACAAATATGTAACCAGTGACATTGTGACTTACAAAAAGTCAACAGTAAACACAAAATTCAAGTTTACTAGTCAAGCCTTGAAATTTTGAGTTAAAATTCAGCATGAACTAATTTTGTGTTAAGTCTAAACCTTTAGACCTCATAAATCATAAAAAACCTAGTAATGGAATCTCACTTGCACAACTTTAAAGTGTAGAAATAAAATCATATATACTTCTCAGAATGAGTTTCCTTGGCCCACTCATGTTTCAAGTGTATGTTAATGACCAGCTTTCTCACATTACACAAGGTAGCACACCACACTTTTCTGATGGTTCATAAATATTTGTGAAGGAAAATAGTATAAATTATGCTGGAAAGACCAAATATAATTTCTGGTTTGAAGCTGACAAACTACTGCTAAATATATCTAAAACCAACTGTATAGCTCTTAGAAACATATGTACTATGGAGTAGATGAAAGAATTGGATTAAGGGTACCTTCTTTCTCTTTACCCACAAGATGAAACAGAGCGAGAGTGAATGCATGGCACTTGAACGCATGCGCATAGTATACCTGTTACAGGCCAGCGCGAGCGTTAGCAACGAGTAGCGTCCAATATTCCAAGCACATGCACGTGGTATTCTTGCTATGCAGCGAAGTAAACAGTGTGAGCATCGTGAAATTAGCTGAAATACGTACTTGTTCTATTTTATTGTTATATTTTAATTTATATTATTCATTATTTCATTTACTTGTTTTTTAGTTTGATTTGATACAATATTATTTCACTAAAAATCAATTTCTACCCCTTACTTTTTTCATTTCCACATTACGAAGTTTCACTTCCACACGGAGGGACTCCACGCACTATTTTTTTTATTGTAATATTTTTGTTATGTCCAGAATCTTTGATGTACTAAATTAAAACAGCAAGCATCATGTACCACAGGATCAATCATACAGGATCATGCCATTAGGATCAAGGCATAAACTTGAGTACGTGATATGGAACAATTACCTACAATGTGCATAACAAGAAGGTACCAAAATTTAATTATAACTGAACGAAAAAATAAGATACAGTAATGGAATGCTAAGGGTAATGGAAAGTCCGAAATTGGTAATTTCATTTTTTGGTTTATAAAATAGCCTATTTGAAGCATAATATAGATTTTCATATACATAGGTGAGATTGGCACAATTTTAATTGTTTAGCTATCAACATTTTGCAGAATTTTTTATTTTATTAATTTACTTGGAGGTCTATGTGCATTTTAGCAATGCAGTCAGCATACAGAGAGCAACTGCAATAATAAAAGTTATCATTTTTTGTCTCTCAATATATTATTTTCACTCATTGCAGTAATGTTTGGTTACATAAGAGTTTCAGAAGATATTTAGAAAGTTTTAAATAAATAAGAATGGACTCGATAGTGTACATTGTATGGAAGTTTTATTATTATTTTTTTTTTTAATTTCCCATCCACTGGTATATTCAACTTCTTGCAGAACTGGTTAATCCTAAAAAAATTGTTTCAGATCAAAGTTTCACACAAGTTTTAGAAGAATTGCAATAATTGTTATAGATTTTATAGTTAACTTAATAGAGTAATTATGAATATTTGTTTGTCCTTTAACCCTTCATTGTTTTACCCACAGCACCCTTGGTTATCAGGTGGTTATAAAAAATTTTTAAATTTACAAAAAATTTGAACAGATTCTATAGTGTGCCTACTAAGAGAGTTATGAGTTTTTTTCCCTCAAATCCTTGTTTTTTTCCACCCCTTAACAGTTATGGTTGGTCATATCCAAATATGTAGACAAATTTTTTGGTAATACTCCTGTAAGTTATAATATGTTCAAACAGATGTGATATGTTTCATGTTATGGATGTTGAAGTGATTTTACTGTTTTTCAAAAAAATCTTCCCCATTTATACCCCTTTGGTGGGCTTATATCCATTAACAAACTCAACTGAGATTTTCCATAACCATATTTTATGTATTAGTTAAGAAGTGATTTATTTGTAAAAAATTATGGCAGTTATCATGACAATAAAAATGTGATACACACACACACACACACACACACACACACACACACGGTAACAACTTCAACAGGTATTCTTTCTTCGAAATATACCTAACATTTCAATTGATTCAAGTCATGAGTTTGTTTTTTCCAGCTAATTTATAATACCTGAACAATTTTAACTTACAAGAAATGTAACACTTATTTTGTACTTACAGTTAAATCGATCAATACTACTTTTCACGCTATATTCTACAAATAGTATGCAGACTTTTTGGGAGCTGCATGTACATAATAGCTTGCAACCTTTTAACTTTATTTTAGATATTTCAATTTTCTCATGTTACTTATACATGTACAGGTATATTGTGTCCACTGTGTTACGTAAAAAACTTTTTAATTGTAAGGTCTTGAGTGCACCCAGTGGGTCGTTCGTGTAGCCCCCTGCACGTCATTGGCTAGTGGTCGCCGCGCGACGGAAAACGGTGGCAGCAACTGAGAAAGGACGGACTTGCGCTCATGACGCCTCGCTCGCGAGTGGACCCCTCAGTCGGACGACACGCGGTGTTTATGTGTAGGAGTAATCCTAATAAAGGGTTCAAAAGCACGTTATGCGTATTATTATTAATTCGCATTCGGTAATTCCTGATAAACGGCACACCCAATGCACACTCATTGCACAGACCACTGTGACAGTTTTTCCCTGTTCAGTGGATACAGACTTTGCCACTTCCTTTATACCAGTGGGAGCTATGTGCTTTGGCATTTTGTTTGGCACTGTCTGAACTTTGGATTCATCCATGTTGTAAATGCGTTCTGGCCCAAAAGTTATATTTTTTAAGGTTTCCTCTAAGTTGTCAAAATACAGTTTGACTTGATGATGGTTGAATCCCATGGGCCGTGCCACGCTCGTCCTCAATGATAGCTTGTTTCTCTTTATAAACGTTCGGGTAAAGTCCCTTCTGGTCATTTTTTGATTTATCAGAAAATGGACAAGAGGTGCTATTTTTCTTAGCATAAGCGTACAGAAGATATTTCAAAGACTTATTACTCAAACCGAAAAACCGGTTCTCCAATTCCACACAGTGATGAACTAAATCTTCTTCTTGTGCCGATGTAAAAGTTGTGACACTCCATTGGTTCGAGTGCCACATATTTTTTTTGTGTTTGATTTGTACTGGTTTTGTGATGTGTCGAGAGAGTTGGGGTAAGTTCGGCGGTGTTCGGGATTGTCGAGGTTGCCGTTAGTTTTTCTGGAGTTGGTAGCAGTGTGTCTGGAGGAGTTTGTGCTATCGAACAATGTCTGTAGGCAGTCGTGTTTTGGTGGGCAACAGGCAGTGTTCAATCAAGATGAAAAGGGTGCTACGAGAAAGACTGCTGTTTAATTATTTCTTGGGTGAGGAATAATCACTCTGTCTTCTGATGCTGATGGACAGCCATTGGCTTTGGGGCTTTCAGTCAAAAGGCAAGTCCTCGGCCGAAGCTGGTGGGAAGAGATTCGTAAGGAATGCTGTGACAACAAGTACGAAACAGAATTTCATATTCGTACATACTCCGTATTATTTCTTTGGTGAGAAATAATATCCCTTCTTCTGACGTTTAGCTGATTGATGACGATTCAGTACCTGGTTTCCGCTCAAATGCCGACTACCGCATCGAAGAGGTGATTCCCGTTTCCTGAACCAAGTATCCTTCGTATTTTAAATTGCCGAGAGGGGCATTTTAAGGTTAAGTCTACGAGTCAGCAAAAAAAAACTGTGTTTGACGTCTGATTTTATAACCTGTACTCCTGTTTATCAAAGTTCGTAGTGAAAGTGAGGGAGGTCCTTTTTTGAGCATGATTACATTGTTCTTTTACCGTATTGTTAAGTCAAGGTAATCTGCATATATACCGGGTGTATCAAAACGCTGACTCTTTCTGGGGCTACAGGGGCTGAACTACGCGTTTCCGGCAACATGTTTATTGGCAAAAATAGATGCAAATAATAAGAGCTTTCAACCCTCAAGCGTTGTAACATGAATTTTGAAACATCCTGTGTGTGTATGTATATGTGTGTGTATGTATATGTGTGTGTGTGTATGTATGTGTGTGTGTATATATATATATGAATTTTTTTTATGTGGTGTAGCAATGCAGGAATGCAACAGCAATGCAATTTAATGCCTTTCAAATGTTGTACAAAGAGGTTCAATATATAAGTAACTGCAGTTATAATTAAATTGAATTAATCCATTGGAAGCTGTGATATTTTGTGTATGGTGCTATATTTGATGCATATGTGTTAAAGAGATACTTAAACAATTTAGAAATTTCTAGAACGACATTCTTACTGATTCAAAGGAAATGACTAATAGATTTTTCGTGTGATTTAAATTTAGTGAGAAAAAGCCGAGTTTCTTTTAAACTCGCTGTGGTAGTGGATTGGTTGATGGTTATACTAGGGTTATTTTTTTTTCAACCTCCGATCGGCTGTAATAAAAAAACGGGAATGAATTGGGAAATTATTTTAATGTCAAAAGAAACGTACATCTTTACTCTATTTTTCCACATAATCACCGTGCAGATTGAGGCATTTGATTCTAATGTGTGTGTGTGTATATATATGTGTGTGTGTGTGTGTATATGTATGTTATACAAATATTATCTTTGTGATTATGAATTTAGTGGGGTTTTATTAAGGTGTTAAACTCTAAGAGAAAATTATTTATTGCTGTTATGAACAGATTGTGGTATAGACTGGATTGTCAATGCGTCTGCTGGTGCACCGGGTCAGTAAGTTGTGGTATTCTACAGTAGGTTAGCGGTTCATTAGTATACTCATGCACGTGGAAGATGCAAAACGGCATTGTACAGTCTGAGCTACCCTGGTGCGCTGTGAACGTAACCCTTGTCTTGTAATTTGTTTTCCCTTGCTGCAATTATATTTTATGAAGAGTTGTAAGTTGAATGTTTATTACCCTTTTATGCAGAGTTGTTGTTGCCTTTTTGTAAGAATCTTTATTGTTGTTCAGAATACACTATTTAACCACTGCTCTCTTATTTCTCTTTTTTAAGTCCTGCTACAATACAGCTGGCATTGGGACGGTGGGAGGTTTAACATGTCGCATAAATTATGTACAAATTTTTTTTTTTAAACACTGCATGTTGGTTACGAACCAGCCCGCGGTTTCAATTGACCTTGATCATTACAAAAGGGCAATTTTGCAATTGTAATCCAGGCTACATGAAATATTAAAGATTATTTCCTTTTTCTGTATGTTACTTCAATAAATCATTATTATGGAGCCACATAACCATGTCAAATACAACGAAACTCCAGTTAATACTTAACATAAGTGTAAATAGAAATTATATTTTAACTCATTTGTG
Organism: Bacillus rossius redtenbacheri; assembly: GCF_032445375.1. Lineage (NCBI taxonomy): Eukaryota > Metazoa > Arthropoda > Insecta > Phasmatodea > Bacillidae > Bacillus > Bacillus rossius. The sequence continues at coordinate 108,609,196 of NC_086332.1, forward strand.
GGGTATGTGATTACTATATTGTTACGAAATAAGAACTGTTGTTTATCCCCCGAAAAACAACCATTTTGCTAAACTTAAAATACTAAATTAAGAAATAGATGACAAAATTCATAATAATTAACTATCAATGTTGTTTTCTTCCAAAATATTTTTCATGGCAAATGATTTATGGCACAGAGATAGGAAGGACTGCCAAAGTTTTCTTGTGTCCATTACTTAGGTGCTTAAAATGTTAGCAAAATGGCTGTTTTCATAGTGTTAGACAGCAGCTACCTTCCAACACTTTTCTAAGTGTGTCCTTTGTCTGAACACATATGCAAGTACAATGCAGTTCACATGTAAAGATGACCGATTCACAATCAAAAAGAAAGTTTTCCGAATTTTGACAGTTCTCTTCTGAGAAAGATGTTGACCTTCAGTATTACCTGAATACCTGGAAAAAGTGTGTGTGCAATGCTGTTTACATAGGCTATTCTCAGAAGTAAACTGTCAAAATTGTAACAGTGCAAGACCCCTGCCCTCCTAGCTAAATATTTTTCTTTTGAACTATTTTCATGAATGTAAACATTTCTTAAAAAGTCTAAATAAGAATATTTTACAGTTTTAATGTATTTTAGGGTTGATATTTGACGTGTTATCTGTTTTAAGGATGTACGATGTATTTTTACAGACATTTTAAATCATTATTAATTTTTTTGTAATTATTCACAAATAAGCCATAGTACTGGATTTTTGCTTGTTTTGGCCTACTTTTTCAGGTTTTTCTAAATAAGTTTAATTTTGTAAAGTAATTTGTATTATGATTGCTGTTACATAAGGTTCTAGAACAATGGATTTGGTGTGGGATGTATTAGAGAGAGGCATAAGAGGCCTGTAAGTGCGAGTGAGAACGAAACAGTGAGTCCCCGGTAACAGACAAAAGCTGGGATTCCCCACTAGTCGTGGGAACTGAGTGATCACTACTGTCTCACGGTGTGGGAGAGAGAACGAGGATGTAAAGTCCCTGGCTCTGTGTGTAGAAAACTGTTTTTAAGGTGTGTTGTGTATTCTTATTGGCTTGTGATGTGTAGTGTGAATGAAGCGGGTGTGTGATTGGTTGGTGAGGTCATGTGACTGCCCTCCCTGTGTGAAGGACACAGTGCCATGATCTCACCAGTCGTCTGTCGATAGCCGCACCAGGAGGGCACGTTTGGCGGCTTCTCACGAAATAGGTAGTTTTGGATGCGGTTGTTTCGTCTTTCTGACAATAAAACTCTCAAATGAAAAAGGAAGAATATCTTTTTATTTTATTTCAAATAACGAATCGTTGTAAAATACAAACACAACTTACATGAAAAACACTTTAATTACAGGATCAGCCACGCAAGTTGTTAACGAAGTTGAAATTATAGTGACAAAAATTTCACCTGTCTTTGGCTGACTCCGTTTTGTAAAGGAATGTGTTCGTGTAGGAGACAGAATTGGGCCTCATCATCAGGACCAAGAACAACAATAGGCATGGGTGGCACCTCGAGGCTTGACTCGCTGTATAACACAAAAAGCCGTGAACACTCGCAAGCTATAATATGAACGTAGAAAAATTGTCTAAGAGCATGTTAAAAATCTTGGGTAAGTAAACAAATCAAATAACTTACAGAAAGAAAATGATCACTTTGTTTCTATTTTATATATTTTTTTCTCTTTCAACACTCATTCTTTACAGCAGCACAATTTGTGAATGAAGAAACTATCCCACCCTGAATCCACCACTGATTGTGTTAATTAGTGTCTTCTAGTAAAACATTTACCACTTGGATGCATGCCATGTTACACAAGCAGCCAGGATTTTGGGTGTTACAATCGCATGTAGCAGCACTAAGAAGTTTATTTATATATATTATATTCAGTAAACATTCCATAGGTCCTCAGTGAGTTCCAAGATGGCTGAAGGATGTAGAACAAGTAAAGAAATACATGGATAGACATAAAACATTACAACAATAGTAAACAAATAATCTACATCATGGAAAGACAAAATACAAAATATATGTAATATGAGTATCTAATGAAAATACACTTTCAAATATATATAGCCATATTATCACCATAGTTATAGAAATCTAAGTAGTAGTAAATTGATCAAATATTAGGACAATTCATTTATACATACATTATTACTTCAAAGCATAATACTTGTATTTATACTCTACAATCAGTATCCTAATGGTTATTCCTTTAAGAAGAGACACCACTTAACAATTTATAAATTTGTCCACAGAATAAAAGGCATTTGTTATTAAATAGTCTCTTAGCTGCTTTTTGAAGCTTTGTTGTTGTGCCAGCACAGCTCTTTGTTATCAGGGGAAAGCTTATTAAACACTTTTATTGCAGTGTAATAGGGACCTTTTTGGGATAGACTATTTTGCGGACAGTAAATACAGTTTTGCATTCTTGTGGAATATGAGTGAAGAGAAGCCTTTACCTGAAATGATTCAAAATAATCAGAAAGAAATGCCAAAATAGAATAGATGTATTGGCTGGGCAAAGTAAGAACTTTCAATGTTTTTAATAGCGGCCTACAAGAGCTATTCTTTCGGAATATTAGTGTTATTTCTTTGTTCTGTTGTATCACATGTCAGCTGTGAATGCTGGACAATACATAGAACTTAACCAAGACACAGTCACCCAGCTCAATGCATGTATTTACACTCAATTACTACCCTGAACATTAAGACAAAAACCATCAGTCATATTTCACATCTGCTTGCCGGATGATACACAAAACTCAAACATGAATCTCCATGCAGGTAGCAAACAAAATGTTTTACAACTGAAACACAACTTTATTTGTGCAATATTTTCTTTGCTTTTCTGTTTTCTTTTTTCTGAAAACTTCTTGTTGCACTATCGTTAGTTGTTTTCAAGAAACACTGTATTAAAACGTTAAAAAATTTATCTGAATATATATTAATGCAATCTAGGCACACTGGACAGTCTGGATCAACTTGTAGCATTTCCTTCAAATTGGATTTAACACCCGAACGGGATTCATTGAGAAATGTTGTAAATTTGCTCTTGAAAAGTGAATGAATTTTGTTTGAAAGAATGGATGCATGAGAAGTGGGGTGCAAGAAATTTGTGTTGTCATACTTTTTCATAGAAATGTGAATGTTGCTTGCTGAGAACGATTCCTCAAATGAAGACAGATGGTTTTTACAAATATCGTGTTTCAGTCTGCTACATACCCATCCTGAAACATATGTAACACTATTCTTTTGTAAAATGTCTATGCCAGCTTCAGCTTCTTCACTACCGTCACATATCTTAATTTTCACCGGACTGGTAAGAGCGATTCCAGCACAATGCTTCTTGAAGTCAGATTTCAGCAATACTTATTTGGAGAAATCCAACTCCCAATTGCCATCAGGGGATGGCATTAATAGCTGATTGCACATCACACTTCTGATAGCTGACCAAAATTTGGAACAGTCTTGTGTCACATTGTGGAAACCTTTGTTCCTTATTACAGAAAACATATTCTCCAGGCAGTCTTGTGTGAGTCTACGAGTCAACAAAAATTTGAAGTTGAATCTGTTGTGTACTTCATCCCACAGCTGTGTTTAATTGAGGAAATGTTGAGGATCCAACCTTTCACACATGGTGGTACAGACCTCTTGGAATTTATAAAAGTTAACTTATGTAATTTTGCCTCGATTTCTTCCAAAAAATTTCCAGTGTGAACTGCCATTTGAAACAGCTCTTCGAAATAATTTTGCATCACATTTCTGGGCTGAGTTGAAAACATCAAACGGTGAATCAAAGTCACTTATAAACTCTGCTGTAAAAACGGAGGTGCTCACCATGCTGTTAAGAGCGACATGTGTCAGTATGCCACGACTGACCGAATTACTGAAAAGCTGTGTAGCTAAACGTATTCTCATTGGGGAAAAAGGTGGCAATTCTATATGTTTTGTTGTTAACTTAGGTGCCAGTCTTTGGTTAATCACTTTATCTTTTTCAAAAAATGCCACAATGTGTTTAAAAGATGCCACCTTTCCATTATAAATGCATCAAATTTTTTTAAATTGTTCCTTACCGATTTCAACAGATTGGGTGCATCGAAGAAAAAGTTTATCTTCTCTCCATTTGAGACAATGTTTGGATTATCAGGTGAAACACGAAGGATTCTATGCAATTTCAAATTGTTAGGAGCCTGGTCACAAACAACTGCATTAACGACAACACCTATTTCCTGTAATTTTCGAACAGCAAGTTGAATAACTTCTTTCAGAGTTTCAGATGCCATGGAGCCTGACGTAAGGTAGTACCCTAGAATTTGTTTGAAATTTATTTGCAAACCTCGCAGCATCAACACGGTAGCCGGTTGGCAAAAGACAGCTGGGGATCTATAGTTGAGTCACAATGCCTTACATCCATTCCCAAATCAGGGTACCCTTCAAAAACATCAGAAGAAGAATTGTACGTAATGTTCTCTTTCAATGACATCTCGTCAAATACTAGAGATACTAACCCGATCTTCAAAGGGCAACTGTGGCATTTTTAACTTCAGAAGTTTCAAAATGTTTGGGTTTATACCAGGAGTTACTGAAAGATCCTGGAGCCACAAACGTAATGATCTTACTGTTGGTAACCCAAAGAAATTCTGCGAAAATTTGTAAGCTTTTGGAGAACAATAGTAAACAGCGGAAGCAAAAGTTCTGTCGAATTCAGTATAGCGCCGACTTCTGCCTTTTTTCCTTTTGTTGAGCAGCAATGACAATAAAAAACTATTTTCACCAAAGCACTTTTTTAAGTTTTCAACACTAGATGATGACACTTGTTCCTCCAAAGCAGATTTTTTTTTCCCTAATTGCCCGTATTAGTCTCCGCTGTCTACAAACCGTTTTCTGGGCTCGCCGTAATTTCTGCTGCAGTGATTTGATTTCGAGGTAAACGTTTGTCCTCCTACGCTTTGGGATTCTGGCATCAGGAAGAATTTCTGAAACAAAATGAACTTTATTGCTAACTGATAACACACAAAACTAGTATCTGACATGTTTACAAAAACAGCAGGGCAATTAACTTAGCCTTTTTGAAATAACGTGGTCAAAAACTACTATTGCCAAGATTATAAAGTGACTGTGATGCAAATGAAATAACACAGGAATATGCAATAAAACACAACCATATATAGAAACCCAAATTTGGTCTCATGAATCAAACAAAATCAGCCAAATAACAACTACATACTAAGGTATTATCACTATGGAAAACTAGGCTGAGAGTGATGTCTTGATAATGTGTGTCACTGTTAACCCTTCCATAGTGCATGTACATACAAAGTAGATAGCAAAGCTCCCTTTTAGAGTAGCACTGAAATAATAACCTCCATTTGAACTTTCTCATCTTTAATTTAACTGTTTGGATAAACGTTTAACACGCTATCCTCAAATTTCTACCACGTCAAACTTCGAATACATTATCTGTGTTTCGTAACCAGTCATCATGGTGGAACATCAGTCTTCAACAACATATTGGCCTGTAAGGGTTGACATGTCACAAGTACAAACATTACATCGTCAGCTTTATTTCAAGGACAGAAGAATGGTCTCTAATGTGAGGCTTTCTACCTATTTCAACCACATGTAGGTAATTTCTTTTATAGTTTCATTCTCAGAAATGATTTTTAAAAACAGCAGGCTATCATAAATTAGAAAAATGTTATTAGGGACTAACAAAATACCTTACATCCAAGCTATGTCTTTTTTTGTAAGTATATTCCTTTTGCAAATTGCATTTCAAATCTAAATTTAACAATTATGCAACATGCAAAGAAATTACAACATATACATATACACACTAGGAGAAATTTTGGGTGAACTCTAATATTCAATTCCGGAAGTAGGGGAAGTTTCTGATTTAAAGAAAGGCGTTTATATGCGAGGTAAGTGTAGGAAATATTAATTGTAAAATAGATTAGCCGAGGTGATTTGATAAGATATTGAAAACAAAGTGAAAATTTGGTTAGGGTAGGTTAGGTATATAAAAAAATTAAATCAAAAATTATCGATGGGAATAATAAGTTACCTACTTGATTATCCAAAAATACTTAGTATCATATCTGGAAGGAATACTGAAAACCAAACGAAAGGTTGGTTAGGTCAGCTACATAAAAAAATAAAAAAAAATAAAAAAATAGCTACATGAAACAACATTATTTTAATATTAGAGAGTATTTTGTAGAAGGTATGGAAAACGAAGTGAAAGGTTGGTTGGTTTAGGTCAGCTGCACAAAAATAATGCTTATAAATGAAATGTAATATCAGTAATAAATGAAATGGAAAATAATTATCAGGTACATTTTATGGTGTGGTGTTCTAGAATATTCCCCATTAGGTCAACCATGTAAGTCCCGTATGTTTTACTTGTAAGGAGACTGAAGGTATATTTTAGCTCCTAAAAATTAAAACGGTGTCTGATAGTACCTTATGTATTTTGATATACCAGTATTTGTTTGCTAACTATCCTCATTCTTTGTGTGTCTTAACACAGTTTGAATGCTTTTTAGACTAAGTTTGCACGTTATATTTCTGAAAACCACGTCTATTGATATATTTTTACATAAAAATACATAATTAATATTGACACATACCTGATTCCAAAGACAAGTCCTTCAGTTCGCATGGGACAGCTGTGCAGTTGTCTTTTCTTTGGGCTTTTACGCTGGTTGGTATTGCTCTTTGAAGCAGGAAGGTTTTGAGTCGGTACAACACCCCTTAGTAAACATAAGAAAAAGTGTAAACTTCTTAAACTAATGCATACGTACCATATTTGCCTAAAATGAACATTCAATATGACAATCTTTACTAAATCTTATCAGCTTTCCACAAAATGTTTACCATTAACACACAGTTTTGTTTATTTGAACGAGTATAAAGTTAAAAACTGGCCAAAATTTGGTAAATTCACAGACAGCCTTCAAGCCTTCTTGAGGTTAGGTGTTACTGTATGGTAGCTCAATTATTAATTATTTTTAGCTTCATTGAATAGTTCTAAGAGCAATCTTCTGCCAAATGTCTGCAACTTACCAAATGATCAGGATATGATTTTATTTGCGAGATACCTATATTTCACAAATGCTGCTTTAAAGAAGTCACCTGTTGAGGTCAGTAAGTTAAAGGTCATGCTAAAAACAAACCCGTATTTTAAATAAAAATGTGTATTACTGACATTCTTCTTACCCTTGTGAAGGCAATATGCGATTGCGAAAATACTCGTTTTTGAAATGGTTGGAACAAATTAACCACCAGGCCCAATTTTCTTTAAGATTACATCGAGGTCTGCTCTTCTAGACATCAGCACCCATTGTTTGCATCTACGGAAAGACAAAAAAGGTTTTCAATACAATAACAGGCATTTTTTGCAATAAAAACATTATGTTAAGCGATACTACAAATGGAAACAAAGCCTAGTGTACTTACTGGTTTGGGTCCTTTGGAAACCTAAAAAACGACTTGGAACAGTTTGCAACGTTATAATTATTGCAGCCGAACATTGAACAAATCTTTCCTGCCATAATTAACAAGAAATTGCAATTTTCACGCACACAAAATACCATCACCAGCCAGCCACTTTATACTTCATCATTGTTCGAGCAGTACACGCCGCTAGAGGCGCTGACATCCGTGTCTCCGTTTTTTTGGCTCCTTTACCATATTGTCCTTATACCATATTTGGAAGTACATGAAAAATTAAGTGAAGGTCTAATGAACTCAATATATTAAAATTAGTGACTTACTTCACTTTTGTTCTAACCCCCTCATATATTTATCTATTTTTCTAATTTCTTAAGATCCTAAAAGGTCCATTATGAAAGGTCTTCGCCCTGTATTTTCGTTTTGTAAAGAGCCTAGAGATAATAAATTTTACATTTCAAAATTTTTTTGTCTACTAATCCTGCCAGCCAGTACACGACGGAAGCACCGGGGATGGCACAGGCGGAGAGTAGGGGTAGGTCCGAAAACTGGTCCTCGGACTGGAGTGGAAACGATTCCCGCTCTTGACATGAAACCCACACAAAAGTGGGCACAATCCCGAAGATTTACTCCATGGGTGGGGATCGGAGCACCGCAGGAGCCGATCCGAAACGCACTACCGCACGCGACATGGTGACGACTTTTAATACTACTACAGATTGTAAAGTGAGTTGGGATAACACCCTTACTTTAGGTAACCACATATTTTCGAGTCTATGAGTCGCGGAACTTCGTCACGGTAGAAGACGATTAGTTGTTGTGGCGGTTGTTGAACCAAGACTTGATGATAGCAAAAATCACAAGTAGGGTCAGTTGGGGTAATTGTGAACAAATTTTACTAGTTTCAATTACTGATGGGATTTAAGAGCATATGAACCATGTAAAACCTTTTAGAACCTCCATAAAACTATTGTTTTACTCCAATACTTCAATTAAATTTGGTTATTGGTGCTGTGGATTAATTATAAAGTAACTAAAATGCTTGTTCATAATTACCCCATAAATTACCCCAGATGTTCATATTTACCCCAGAGACCAGGGGGTAATTATGAACATCTATCTCTGTGTACGGATGGTAGACTATAAAAATCATAAAGTTCACACAAAAACATTTGGCAGTGATAAGTTGCAGACATCATTCAAGAGGATAATTACGTTGTTCATATTTATCCCAATACGAACTTCACAATGATCCAAAGATTACTTTTTGAGCCTTTTTTGTCAGGAAATTATTATATTCTACTACAACAACCATAACAACGTGTCAATGGGACAACAGTGGATGTTTATTTCATTAACATATTTTATTAAAATCAAGAAGCAAATTACTGAAAATATGCAGAATGAATCTAAATGTTTCTAATTTTTACTTCTCTTTCACATTAACACTGCCACTAAACTTGTACACAGATTTTCTTCCTGCTTTTTTGTATGTTGGGCACGGCAGAATAGCTTTCACCTGGCTTTTAGTGATGGTGTATTTGTCATTCTCCACTAAAATAAATTCAATTTTGTTTCTACCAATGCTCTTCATCCCAGTAACTGCAAGCTCTTCATCTAAGACTTCATCTACTTGACAAACATAAGCAAAGTGTGTTTTATTTCTTGTTCCTCCTACAATGTCAACAAGAACAAATGTGGATTGAGAAATATCATTAACTGATGGCTCTAAGTAAATGATTTCCTCAACTTCTTCAGCCTCCATTTCATGACGGAAGTCCTCTATAGCGCAGTTGTCATCCAAAAGTTCATCAGGCAGATAGTTTCCTTCATGTTGCCTGACCTTCTTTTTCGGATTTTTCACTTCTTTATCTATATTCTTATTTCCTCTCTGTCGCTTTGGGGGCTTCTTTTTCTTTTCTTCAGCATCTTTGAGGCGTTGCAAGACATCATCATTAGAGAGGACCTCCCCATAGGTGTGTTGTTTCAAGCGAGTTGTGGGTAACTTTTTCACAGGGCTGGATGAAGTAACTGTACTTGTGGCGATGCTTCGAGAGAAAATATCCACTAAGTTAGTTGGCACTTGGTTCGGTGGAATGCATCCAGATGTGCCTTCACTAGCATCTACTCTTGAGCGTTTAAAACTTAAGTCCAAAGCAAACATTTCACAATCAGCCGAAGGTATAATTTCTCCTGGAAAATATAAATCTTCAGCTGCAACTTTGTCCCTATTCTCATTCTGTGCTTGTGGTTCAGTGTGGTGTTCCAAATGTGCTTTCCGTTGTTTGTATTGGGACAGGTCTCGTGGATCAAAAAGATCTTCTGGTAGTTTTGTTTCATCAAGAGGAAACAGCCCAGTTGACTGAAAGCCTTTGACAATGTTGTCCGTTTTCATCTTTGCCCAAACGTTCCCCAGTAATGTCGCGAACTCAGATTTTTTCAGACGAGAAGGACCACTTCCCATCTTGGTTTTACCATGGGCAACTAAAACCTTGTCCCATTCAGTCTTAAGTGGACCAAATATGTACTTATCTAGTGGTTGAAGACGATCTGTAAGGTGGCTGGGAAATTTTATCAGCTCCACATTGTTGATGATTGCCTGCTCGATAATGCGAATGCTTATATGGCTTGCATGACCATCATAAAAAAGAAAAGCAGTTTTATGTGCCATGTCTTTCTTTTTACGTATTTCATTTACATGGGTGATGAACATCTTAGTGAACCATTCATAAAACGAGACTTCTTCCATCCACCCGTTAGTGGTTGCAGCATACATAGTTCCAGGATATGGTTGTGGTAATATCCACCGTTGTTGAACAGCTTGTCCCTTGTATACTATGAGAGGGGGTAGAACCTCACCATTAGCAGAAACGCATGCAAGTACTGTAGTATTATCCCTTCCAGAACCATCGGAAACCCTGCTGAGAGGTTTCCCCTTTTCCCCTATTCCTCTCAAGCGGGATGGGTCGTTAGGAAACCCACTTTCATCTGCATTAAAAATGAAGCTTCCTGAATCATCATCTACAGAGTTTTTTGCATAAGCATCCTTAACCATCTCAAAAAAATGGTAAACAACAAACGGATCCCTTGCATTCTTCCGTGCTTTTTGCAAGTGTTCTGGTTTTTTTAGCGAAATGTTAGGATGTCGCTTCATAAACCCATAGTACCAGTCTTCACCTGGCTTACCATCTTTGAATCGGACATTTATGTCGTTAGCTACAACAAATTGTTGAACCAGAGTTTTCAACTCACCCTTGTCGCACGGGAAACCCATTTGAGCCCTTGCAATAAGACATTTGGCAAGAGTATCTTCCACTTCTTTTGGAATGTCCGTGGAGCGACCTGCCCCCATTTTATCAACATGAGTCTTACCCTTGATTCTATTATGCATAACTCCCAAAGGAATTCCATAATGTTCTGATGCTTCCCTGTAGGTTTTATTACTGTTAAGAATGTCCCTCACTGCTTTCGCTAAGTCTTCAGTGGTGTAGGCAGGAGGGGGCTTCTTCCTTATGTAAGTCCTAGGCATGACGTGATTCCGCTCTGTAAAAACAAATATGTAATATTAGGTTATGTTTATTTTCCGATGCTATGATCATTATTGTACGTTTTGCTTATTACTATTCTATTTTATGTAGTGTGAGGTTATGTTTATGATGCTACCATGTTTATTAGAGTTAAAATCTCTGTAAATTAATAGGTAATGCTCAAAATTTAAATTTTGCAACCAGTCATGTGTAAATATATGACCTACTATGCAACAAAACATAAAAACAAACTGTTCATAATTACCCCGTATGATGAAACGTATGGGGTAATTATGAACATGGTTCTGCAGGTCCTTGAAAATGTGTTGTAGCAAAATATTATTGATATTCTGTTAAAGTAAACATATATTGTGAACTATTTACTAAAACAAAGACTTACCTTGTTTTAATATGATGGAAACATAGGATATTCACATACACTAAAAAACTGTTTATCACTTTAAACTGTAAGATATTTGAAATACACAAGCCATGCAGCTAACCTCAAAGAAAAAATGGCGGGAATGTTATAATTCAGTAAACAGGAATGTAAACATTTGATTTCAACTTCCTTTTAGTATCAGGCACTGTCACATGAGCGCTAGTAGCGCTTGTTCACAATTACCCCGTGTTCATAATTACCCCAACTGACCCTACCCAAAAGGAACTGCCCCCTAGGGTGTCGAGACCAGAAGGGAGGGGAAAGAACCAAAATAGACGGAGCCGGGGGGGGGAGAAACGCTTTATGATTGGTCAGTTATACAGCTTGGGTAGGCCCTACAAGAAAATTAAAACAAACCGTGGCTGTGCAACTAGGTGGGTGCTCGAAGCTAGTAGCACAATATACAGGACTCCAGGAGGTGTCGCCACCTGGTGAGCAAACCCAGGAGTTACCAATGATAGTTCTAAACGTTGCCAAGAGATGGTGCATGGCTTCAGTTAAAGGCCTAGACCAGGGGTCGGCAACCTTTTGAGTCGAAAGAGCCAAAAATTACAATTTTCAAAATTTCAAAGTTTTTTAAGAGCCACAAAAATTTTTCTTGCCAACAATAAATAGTACTTGCATAATAAAGATTCTCGATAAAAAACTAATCTATTTTTTTATTCATAAGAAAAATATATTCATATATATAAGAAGTGTTTTTTCACAAAAAAATTGATAATATAAATGGTCTTATTAGATAATCACTTATTATATTAGTAAAAAATTAAAACAATTAAACACTTACAGCACAGCCCGTAAGTAGGTACTAGTAAAACGAAAACCTCGGGCGGATGGATAGCTTTAAATTGATAATTTAACTGGTTGTTGACATATTGTTTAGTAAAATATAACAAGCGTGGAAAAAAAACCAGGCTTACTACTGGTTTGTAATAAAAAAAAGTATTTTCTGTATAAATGACCTGGTGATGCAGTATTTCTGGAACGGAACTAAAGAGCCGCAGCTTCACATCCAAAGAGCCGCATGTGGCTCGCGAGCCGCAGGTTGCCGACCCCTGGCCTAGACTACAGCGGAGAAGGAGGGATGTTCAGAGGTTCTTGGGTGGAGCCATGGTTCCTGTAGACTCAGCATGAAACTGAAATTGAGGGGGGGGGGGGGGGTTATGTGAGGGAAACTGCGTGCGCTTTCAAAGACAGCACGATATGTTAACCAATGAGCGTGACCCGTCATAGGACAAACAAGACAAGAGAACTGATTAGGTATGCTGGGCACCAGCAAATACTAGCGGAGACAAGACTGCAGGCGCTGAGGAGGCATAGACAAGCCTATCTTGTACGTGAGGCGAAGCGAGAGCTACGTGAAGCTGACAGCCCGCAAGCGATGGGAGCGAGTCTTGCTTGGGAACTCCCAGCCCTGATGGAAATGGCGACGCACTAGCTGTCCGGACCGACCCGAAATATGAAAGAGGTCCATGAGTTAAGTTAATTAAAAAAAGACATTAGGGCCTATGGATAACCTGCAAATATAAACTGGTAGAAAGCCAAAGGCCAATTGGTGCCCTGGCAAATGCTGGTTTTCGATACAGTGTTGTGCCCACTGCTAAAGCCTAGGCTGTTGGTGGGCATGTGACAAATAAAAATTAAATTTAAATAACTATAATGCATGTATACATAGAAATATGCATGCTTGCGTTCCTGTACTTATAATACCTTTGATTATGTGTGTGCAGATGTCTGCGATTAATGTCTCAAAGACATGCCCATTATGGTTTACAAATCATCCTCCTTTTATGGTATTAATCTAATGTTTTTTTAATGATAAGATTGTAAAGACAGAATTGCTTGTGTTGAAGAATAAATTTAATTGGGAAATGAGTGCTCATGATAGTATTTGTCATATCAGAACATTATTGAAAACGAATATGTTTTGTAATGGTAAAATTACAACAGTGTGTGAGAGAGAGAGAGATAGAGAGAGAGATCAAGGGTGGCAAGAGCGTACTCAAGTGCAAGAAATAGACAAACTGTATCAATTTCTTGCAACTAAAAAAATATACTCCGCGTTTTCCATTGGATTTATGTGTCTCTTTCTTTCTAGTCGTATTTTGTTTAATGGAGAACAGAGCAGCTTACAAGGAAATTTTCAAATATTTGAAGATGACCTGCGAGAATTTAAGTCCTTTGTGCATAATGAGCCATTACGAGGGAGCCTTGAATAAAGCAGTTGAAGAAGAATTTCCAGAAACTAAACATGTTGGTTGTTGGTTTCACTTTGCACAGGTAATAATTAGGCTAAATTTTGTTTGCCACATTAACATTTTTTTTATTCCTAATACCACCATAAACCATCCTAATCATTTTATACAAATAAAATTTTTTAAGGCTGTTGTGAAGGTGATTTCTCTTATTGGAGCTTAGACTTTCCTAGGAGAAGAGGTTGCTAGAAGGTTTTGGGAATACTGCAAATTCTTCCACTTTTGCTGCACAAAAAAGCACTTGAAACTGTAATGCTGAAAAGGTGTTTGCTGAAACAAAAAATTTGTTGCCAAAACTTTCTATAACATAATTTGGTAACAAATTAATTATTACTTGACACACAACATAAAATATATAAATATGTATACTATTTCAGGATATAGTCAGAATATTCTTTTTATTGAAAGAGAAAGTTAACTTTGATATACTAATTAAAGTAGGAGAATGGTATATTTTTGAGCGAGTTTAGTTGAATGAATATTCACTTCCTCTGATATGTTTTACGTAAATGCCTTGAAATACAAAACATATTACTAGAATTCCTTCCATTTAGAAATTGGTGTGAATGTCAGGGTATAAGTACCTTTGATTGATCACAAGTTTCATGTATAGTGATAAAGAACTGAACATATGGAAAATTTTGCTGGAATGTTGGCATGGTTTTGTATTTTTTCAGGTACAGTAAACTCTCGATTATCCGTGTTAATTGGGACCTTCCGATGCCCGGATAATTGAATGCCCATAAGAGAACCCGGATAATCCGTTTCACCACTTAAAAATTGTGTATTTACTGGCAAAAGAGTGTCTCTTCAGTAGAATTCTATGAGTACAAGCAAAGGCTTTGTATACCGTGTCCCAGCTTATTGGACCGTAAACAATACTGGCACTGTGTTGCCGCCATCCTCCTGTCCCCTTTATTGCTACGGGAGGGAGAGCGGCGGCAGTCCCAACTCAGCATCTCCCTCCACCCTTTTAACGACCTATTATCCGGGGTCACTACAAAATAAGTGTCTGAACCACAGCACAATATTATACACCTTTTTTTTCCCCTTCCAGCTATTGCATTTTATTTTTCTACCTTTTTCGCGGCAAGATATTGTTTCTTGTTAATTCCGCCTATTAAAATTAGGATGCACTTTACAGTCATAACTACGAGTATGGGATACTACGAGACCTTCGAAGTTACGACAGTTTTGAAATGCACCGTCAGTTTGACTACGTAAATAGTAATCCTAAACTAATCTGGTTATTACGAGTGCTTCCTTGTTGGCTGTTTCGTAAGAAAGAGTGATTTAAATGGCATCTTCAAACAAGGAAAAATACCGTTAGTTGGAAGGATAAAAAGGTTCACGCAATAAACAAAGGCTGCAAAGAGAGAGAGGGCCGTGGCTATGCTGGTGCCGGGGCTGTGGACCATAACTCGCAGCTAGCTGTCGAGAAAGAATGATGGCTGTTGGGTGGGGGTTTTTTGGGTGAGGAAGGGGTGTCTGGTGGCGAAAAACATGCTCCCTTTCTCTCTCTCACTCGGCGTTTTCAAGAAGCCCTCCCCTTCCCATTGTGTTACTGGCTGCTTCGGCCGGTAGAGGGGAAATTCCTAACACCCCCCCCCCCCCCCCCCCCGTGTATGTACGTGTGTACGAGAGCCTTGTTCCTTTTGTGCGTGTGTGAGACCTCGTTGCGTGGGTAGATGTTTTCATGCTTTTACGTTTAGAAGGCCCTGCCACACTGTCTGATCTACTAGCAAACTGCAAAAGTTTTTCTTCACTTATATTAATGTCTCGCACGGTTTTGGATTACAATTTCATATTCCTGTGCTAATTTCGCGGCAGTTTCTCCTTTTCTTAACCTGTCCACAACTTCTAAGCTATTGTCAGCACTTTACGTTTCCTTTTACCAGACATGATTACAAAAACAAATGTGCCTGGGAGAACTGATGTAAATAACTGCGTGAAAAATGCCTCTTCCAGCCATCCGGAGTGTGGGAAGGTAAAAGAGGTAGAGGGACCTTTCTTTTTTTTTTTAGCGTGGCGGGGCGCTTTGAAAAGAACGCTTGAAAAGAAAAAGAAAAACCGAGTGGGGGGGGGGGGGGGTGGAAGTTGAGCCGGAAGCAACAGTCAAGGCATTCCTTTTTGGTTTAAAGTGTGACAAATTGACGGGTGAAGGTGGCGAGGGAACGAGGGTCTGAAGGGTCAGCAGTAAATAAAAAAAAAAAAAAAAAAACCTCAGCGCAGTCGCGGCATAGCTACACTCCGTCATTTTTTTTTACAACTTCATAAAAAAAATCAAGCACGGATAACCCGAAAACCGGATAATCCAGGCCCGGATAATCGAGAGTTTACTGTATTATGAAATTCAGTGGCTTAAGAAAGTGCTTGGGGAGGGGTGGGGGGAGGGAAAATCATTCTTCATTTATAGGCAGGCTAGACGAACCAACAATGCCTGATGATGGTGGTCGGATGGCCACATCCAAATGTTGAACGTTTCACAGGTAATGGAAAGAAATAATAGCTAAAATTTTAGAATGTGAAAAAAGTAAGCGACTACTAGTAGTATGTGATTATATAAATAAAATATTAAAAAAACCTTACTGTTTGGGCAATAAGTACTTGCTATATTTATTTTAATGTTCTTTTATTAATTTTTTTAATTCAAAGTTGAACCACCATGTTCTACGTACAATTACAGTGTTGTCTAACATCAGTCAATCACGTCTAGTTACAACTGATTTTGAACTCGATAACAAATGTGTTCTTATTTTGAAAAACTAAAGCTATGAAATTAGAATGAAAGTGTCCATATTTGTTAAATTTAAAAGGATTAAGATTACAGTGCAATACTATGGTTGTTGATATTCGGTTTACATGTTCTGTCGTCTGTGGATGGTCGTGACATCACAGCGGCTCCGCATAACAGAACTTTATTAATTGATTTTGACAGATCTTGAATTTTTGGAATCAACGGCCTTCCCAGCTCAACCAGCATACTGTGACAACCAATAGATAAACAGTGTAGTTCAAATCCATGTGAAAGTGTAGCTAATTGTTGCATCCAACCATTATTTGGTTCTGGGAAGAGAATTGGACGACAGTATGGAGCTAGTATTCCATGAAAACATATTTATGAAAGCTAAGAAGAGTTGCAAATGAGCAACCTGAAGTGATGAACTCTTAGCCTAGTTGCCATTAACAATAAGCGTTCCTAAACCGACGTAAAGTCTATTACATCCTAATAGCTACTTATAACGGGAGAACAGTACACTGAACAATAAGTAAATGTGTTTGGCTATATTTTGAATATAAACTTCAACTATTAATTTATTTTTTGTATTTTTAAATAAACCCAAGTTTTCCCACAGTAATGGTCAATGTCTTTAGTGTAACAATGACCTCGTGTCACATACCCAGATAAAATAACTGTGAGCAAACTGTTAAGTAGTTTAGTTACATATTATAGTTATCTCTGGGAAAATGTGTTGTAAACGTGCAAAATGTTCATGTTTTGAAATTTTAAAAATGATAATAAATTCAAATGCATGAACCCCTGAGATAAATGGTATCAAAATTATAAATATTATTTTTTCTTTTAAAAATGTGAGAATTATCTTTCATGTCATTTGAAATAATCTCTTTCTTTTGTCATAAAAGTTATGTGGAGTGTCATATGTCTATGTTGTTGATGTCTGGTTTCCTGTTTCATTGTTTATAAATCACTAAAATTTTCTCTCACAAAATTAAAAAAAAAAATTATTGGTTGACACTGCCCATAATATTGTTGCATATTTATTTGAAATTTTTGTGTCAGCACGAATACATATACAGGATTATGGAATTATAATATACTATTATAGTACTGTAATATTATAGTATTAACCATAAAGAGTGCTTACACAGAACCAGAAGGTGTAAAAATTACTACAAAGTGTTGAGTACAATAAATGAATATGCCCACATATGAGAGTTATATCACCTATGTCTTTAGCTGTTTCCTTAAATAAGTTTTCCTTGTGGCCAAAGTGTATGTTTATTTACTTTGTTGCCCTTGATCTTCTTTAAGCTGCGACATTATAAATTCTTTTGATTTCAAAATACGGTATAGGTGATATCAATTTGTATTTATATTTTTACAGAAACTCTGCAAAGTATTGCGCAGAGTGAGCGCCGAAACATGCAAAGATTAGAGCAAGAGATGCATGTCTCGAGACCAAGAAAAATTGCTTGGCTTCTCCAAGATCGCTTAACTTCTAGAGATGGAGGCCAAGAACCAGACTATGAATATTTTTTTTAATATAGATAAATACTTCATTACTTTTTTTAATGAAACCTCTTGTGTCTACATTATGTCAATATCCAATATGCTATGTATGTTACTTGTGACTAGTAACTTACTAGGCACAAGTAATTTTTAATAAGTGTAAAGAACTACGTGTTGTTGTGGCAAGCTGTTGCCGCCTGCCTCCCTTCTGTGATTGGGGAGACATGTCCGGTTAAAAGTTTTAAAACTCTTTGACTGTTATAACATGTAGGAGTGTTTCAGCTGAATAATAACACAAATAAAATTATATATATATATATATATCAGTGCTGCCAAGTATTACGGATTTTAACCTCTAGCTACGGAATTACGAAGACGTCATTGTTTATTACGGAAATGGGGAAATTTAATTTTATTTGGAATCGTAAGAATGATCTACGATACAATGCGTTGTTTGCTGGACGATAAATCACATAGCACAACAGTGGGATAAATATGGTATAAAGAGCAGTAAATACTGTGAGGATAACTTGGTATCTTAACAATGCCCGTATACCAGCATGTCAAAAATTTCGGCACTACCCTGAAAAGCTGCACGTTAAATTCTGTTTTTTGCGGTAAATATCGTAGAATATGGGAGGAAGACATGGCAGCACTGTCCACTGTTGCAGGAAAACAAAGTGTTGTACACTTGTATGCATGTACATGTACGATGTACGCCATTGTGTAGATGAACGAAATATGAAGTGTGTGTCGGATTCCTGTGCATCATTTAGCAAGAAGTTTTGCAAAAGTTTCATCGTAGTTATACAAAAGAATGGCCATGCCTTATTGCATCGAAAATATCTGAGAACCATGTGTTTTGTAACGTGTGCAGCTGCGATTTTGTTATCTCGTATGGGGGACGAGACAATTGCCGATGCCACGTGTAGTGTAAAAAGCATAAAGATTATGGTAAAGTACAAGGTGTTAATAAATCAATTTCATCTTTTCTTGTAAAGAGCGGTGTAAATGAAACTACGAATGCTCTATTGTTATTCACTTCGTTTCTTGTGGAACACAATATTCCGTTGGCTGTTTCTGACCATGCTGGTCATCTGTTCCGGGCTATGTTCCCAGACTCGGAAATAGCAAAAAAATATGGTTGTGCAAGGACTAAAACTTCTGCATTATTTTAGTATATGTATAGTCAAACAAAGGAAGAGATTGCCTCTGTGTTGAAAATGTCATCATTTTCTCTTTCTACTGATGGTAGCACTGACCAGAATGCAGTTAAATTGTACCCTGTCGTAGTTTTATTTTTTAATGAAAAATTAGGTAAGTTTGCACTCTTCTGTTGTCGCTGCTTGAATGCACCGATAATACAGGCGAAGAAATTTTTTCTGTCATAGATAATGAAATAACTTCCTTGGATATAAGTTGGGAAAACTGTGTTGCCTTGCAGCCCCTTGGGATACGGAATTCGCAAGAGACTACAAACTTGGTGTATAACACCTCACGTTAATGCGAAGTTCCTAGCTGGATAGGAAATGAGTAGCTACACTGTGGAGGAAACCCTTACGTGGTATGAGAGAAAAACAAATAAATATAACCAAAATAGCAAAACCATTTATAGTTTAGTAAACTTTATACGTACTCGAACAAGCAATTAACAATAAACTGATTAGATACATAATACAATAATGATCAATTTACATACGCCAAATATACAACAAAAAAACCCGTTAAGACACATGCAATCCCGGGTCTAGTTCAAAGCAATTCACCACGACCAAGGTAAAAGGACTAAACGCCCCAAAAAACTGCGCACCCGACTAAGCGCGCAAGCCCAACAAATTCAGTTACAAACAATGACTCTCAAAAATTCCAGCATTGACATACAAACCGAGACAAAGTACAAGATACACGATGGATTATTACTCTACCAAACCTGACAGTACTTCATTCGACGCGGCGGACTAGAGATTGCATGGCCGTACACGCGTATTATTCACCGTGGTCGTCGTTGCAGAAGGTTATAAGCTGGCTAGCATAATTCCAAATTATTAAAGGTTATGATCCTTTAGACATGAGTTCTCAACCCCGCTACACCAGCACGTTTATTTCCCAAAGTGAATTTAAGTAAAGTTCTGTCAGACGTGCCCGAACGAAAATTTAACAGATACAAATTTACAAAACATTATGACGACCAACAGCAATGAAGTGATTAAATCTGACAGAACGGCAACAACAATACTTGTTGTTTCTACTAAAACTCAGTTGAAAAGAAGAGGCTCCAATGAGCTCTGCGAGCCCTTAAATAATAGAGCCTAACACGATTGCGCATGCGCGGAGGGGAAATTAAGGGGAAACGGCGCACCGCACACCAGACACATGAGAATTCAGCTGTAAAAAATTATAGGCGAGAGGGAGGGGGTAGGAGAGGAGTATAATGACGTGAGGAGAGGGGTGGAAGGAAGGCGCATGTACGAACTCTGAAGAAACACCCGCTTCAACTTCCCCCCCTTAAAAAAAGTTTAAACCTTTCCGGAACGATCCCTAAAGTTCACCAGTAAATAGCAATTTCCAATGTTTTAAATAACGACTTAAAAGGTGTCCATGATACGGGCTTTAAACAGCTTATTTTTTCTCATCTTCGTGTCACACACTTGAAGGCGAAAGTTTATGACAGGATCGTAGCACATTCTTGACTGCAGCAAACAGCGACCAGCGAGCAGCGACCAGCAACTGGAGATCGGCAACCAGCAACAGCGTCCTGCGACCAGCTACCAGCAACCAGCTTGCGGGCCGACGGCAGGCGGTGGCGAGAGTCGTCGACAGCGTCTATCTCTGCGCCTCGCCCAAGCGTCACAGGTCTCTGCGCCTGGGGTTGCGGCAGCCCGGGCGCCTTCTCGGTACGTCGATACTTATGCCGCCCAGAGGAAAATCGTGACAGCTGGGCCGGAACGCCATGACGTCGGGCGGGACGATTGGCACAGCAGATGGCGGATCCAGCAGATTCAGCCCTTTCAGTGGGAAGTAACATGATGATTGCTCCTTACGATTAGGCGGCCAGCATAGTGAAGCGTTGACGAATCTCTGTCGGCAAGGGTGGTAAGCAGTAAGTTTGTCTGACTGAAGCGGACGTTTCGGCCCCTGAAGTCGGGCGATAATAAGGCAAGTCAATTCGAGGAACGCCTCGAGCGCCACCATGGTTTGGCGAGAGGCGTCCTTATGACAAGGAGATTTGTCTCTGCGAGTCGGCCTGAAGATCTTCGAGCTCGCCGGGGTGCTGGTCATGACTACAGCACGCCGGGAACAAGGAAGGCAGCTATCCTCTTCGATGACGTCAGCTGGGGCGGGCCCTGCCCCATGTTGACTGTCGAAGGGACGGCAATGAGAGTGCCGTGAAGCCGCTGATAGATGTGTAGTCCAGGGAGTGGGTCGCTCCGGCGGGGGCGGGAGGAGACGAATCACACATTCAGCCGACGGACGGGCTGACTCCGCAACAAGCGAAGTCGGACGAGCAGAAGTCAGCTGTAGGCGATGACGGATAAACCGCTTGACTCGCACTGAAGCTCGCACGCACGCCAGAGGACGGGCAAGGAGGGAGGGGATGCCGGTGTCAATGCAGTATGGCTAAAACACACGAAAAACAACGAGGAAACAACCGAACCCAGGCAGTATTTTTTTTTTTTTTTTTGTTGAATAAGGTGTGCACCAAAAGAATTAAAGCTATACAAAAGTGGGGAAAAACAAACAAACCAATTTTAGAATATAAAAACGTTAGACAGCTGAATATATACAAATATTAATTTAAATATATTAACAAACTTTCAAACTAAATCATGTTACTATGACGAAAGACAACAGTGCTTCAACGTACCAGTTTCTAAAGGTAAAAAGAAAATTTACAGCCACCACAAAAACTATACTAAAAGATGCTATGCAGAGCAGTACAATTTCAAATGACTAACGTGGCATTTTTTGTATTTCTTCTTATTCGAAGAACATCTGAGCAACGCCGTATTAGGACCCAGAAATCTTATGATCTCAAAGGGGCCATAATACGGCGGTAACAATTTTACATTAAGGTTATCAATGCGGGAGGGGAGAACAAAGCTCCGGCATAAAACCTTGTTACCTACACTAAAACCATGCTCAGTGCGCGTCTTATTAAACGTAGCTGCCACAGCCTCGCGGGCCTTACGCAAGTTACACGACACAGTATCAAGAACGGCGTCTAGGGAGGCGCTGTCGAGTACGGTCTCACAAGAAGGGAGGCCCCACTGATTAAGAAGCGGGTGGGTAATTTCCCTACCTAAGAAAGGAATCGAGGGCGGAAATCCAGAGGCGGAGTGATGAGCAGAATTTAATCCAACGTTAATAAAATCTAAATCTGTGTCCCACAACGTTTGATCATCACGGTAAAAGGAAATGAGAGTGGCCTTAAGGACCTTATTAAGGCGTTCAGATTGGTTACCCTTAGGATAGTAAGCACTGCTGAAAATCGGTTTCACAGCCCATTCCAGACACATGTTTTTATAGACCGTGGACTGAAAATATTTAGCATTATCGGTCACTAACATGGCGGGAGCGCCGAACAGTTTCCAAACATAATCCCTCAGTGATTTGACTATCGTGGTGGCCTTCATGTTCTTTAAAGGTATCAAAATGACAAATTTAGTGAATATGTCTAGGAGAACCAAAATACAATTATTACCCTTGCGGGACCGGGTGAGGGGGCCGAAATTGTCCATGTGTACTACATGCCAGGGGGCGACGGGGGCGTCTGCACCATACAGCCCCACTCTGGTGTTCTGAGGGGGCTTTGACACCTGACAGTCGTGACAGGAGCGGATAAAATTTCTTACGTCGGCCTTTAACTCGGGCCACGCAAGATGAGCTGAAATTCGCTTGAAGGTTTTTTCTATGCCAAGGTGGCCACCTATCAAGGACGCATGGTAATAACTCAATACCATGGGACGTAATTTAGCCGGCACCAGGGCCTTGCGAGCATGGCCAGATTTGCCCGTAAAGAAAATTACGCCATTTTCCTCAACGTACGGAACATTTTCATTAGCCGCCAAGTCGTTTTTGACTCCCTCACAAAAGGGATCCTGTGCCTGGCAATCACGTATATTGAAATAAGATTCAGGGAACACTTTAACGACATTAACGTGAACAGGCTCAGGCTCAAGCTCAGAAGGGTTTTCCACGGCCTCGAATTCATCAGTGTTATACATGCGAGAGAGAGCGTCGGCAACCACATTATCAGCGCCCTTAATGTGATGCAGCTGAAAATTAAATTTGGAAAGACGAAGAACCCAACGACCCAGCTTCCCCAGCTGGTGTGGGTGGTTGAAGAGCCAAGACAATGCCCGATTGTCAGTAAAAAGATCAAATTGCTGACAATCAAGATAAGACTGAAATTTTTCGACGCCGAATAGGCAGGCGAGGGCCTCCTTCTCGTATGTGCCTAGCCGCTTCTCCGACTCCAAGAGAGCGCGGCTGGCAAAGGCGATGGGGCGTAACCTACCGTCTTCCATATGCCGTAGCACCGCACCTAGAGCAATGGAGGAGGCATCAACCTGAAGAGTAAATCGCCGATCAAAATCCGGGAGGATAAGAACAGGAGGAGAAGCTATTAAGGTTTTAAGGGTGTTGAAAGCCTTTTCCTGTTCCTCACCCCAGGAAAATCCGACATTTTTTTTACGCAGGTGGTTAAGCGGGGCTGCAATAACGGCAAAATCTTGTACAAAACGGGCGAAGTATCCGATCATGCCCAGAAAGCGTTGTACCCCTTTAAGGCTCTTGGGTCGGGGAAAATTAACAATGGGGAATATCTTATCTGGATCCATGACCAAGTTCCCTTCAGAAATTATGAAACCTAAAAATTTAACATGGCCTTTAGCTAAGTCAATTTTGTTTGGATTGACGGTTAAGTGTGCGGTCCTTAAGCGCTCTAAAACCTCCTTGAGGTGCAGTAAGTGCTCCTCAAACGTCGCGCTATAAATAACAATGTCGTCAATATAATTAAAGACGAATTTGAACTTTAGGTCACTGAGCACATGGTCAAGCACACGGCTCAGTGCCTGACTTCCAAACGACACGCCCATAGGCACGCGATTATATTCGAAGTGCCCCCAGGGAGTCGAAAAGGCTGTGTACTTACGAGAGGCAGGATCCATCAAACATTGATGAAAACTGGCATTGAGATCAAGAACTGAGTAAAATTTAGCTTTCCCTAAATGCTGTAGCGCGCTTTCAACAGTAGGGAGAGGGAAAATGTCATCCACTAACTTTTCATTTAGGGGCCTATAATTATGCACCATCCTAAACTCAGAGGTTTTTTTTTTTAAACCAAAAATGTGGGAGTACTGTAATCCGAGGTAGACGGCGATATAACCCCGGCATTCAACAACCTGTTAATAATTTCTCTCATTGCCTGCAACTTAGGAGGCGACACTTTGTGATACTTAGATCTGACAGGCGTTTCGTCCTTCAAGTAAAGGCGATACGGAAGCACATCGCATCTACCTATGGCCTTAGTGATTACGTCTGGATACAACGTTATCAACTCCGCTAAAGCTTTCTCCCTATCACTAACAGTGGGCTCGTGACAAGCCATGACAATCGGCTTTACGTTCTCAGAGGTAAGCAATACCCTTAAGTTGGGGGCAAATCCAAAGCGTAACTCACACGCACACGCGTCGAAGACGCAGCGGGTGCCGCCCAGGAAATCTAAACCCAATATCAAATCATAAGAGAGACCAGGCACCACAGTAAATACCCAATCCCAAGACAAACCCGCGATTTTCAAGTGTAAGACGACCGACTTAGAGGTACTCAAAACTTCCCCGTTGGCGGTGAAAACCTTAGCTTCAAAGTTGTGAGAGACTTTACTCGCTAAATACGGGGACCGGATACACAAACGATCAAACAGGCTATCGCTAATAAGCGAACAAGTAGCCCCGGAGTCCACCAAGGCGGAGAAAGACTGTCCTTGAATCAAAGTTTCCACAAAATGTAAAAAATATTTAGACTTGGATTTGCGAAACTTCCGACGGAGACGACCAAGTTTCCGGCCCGTCAAGGTCAGTTTCCCGGACAATCCCGGCGGTAATGCCCGATTCCCTTGCACCTAAAGCATTTACGCCTATGGAGATCCACACGAGTGCTAGAGCAAGCTGCGGTTAAATGTCCAAACGCGCAGCAGTTGGCACACCTGCCGTGGGAGTGCGTGACGTCAGTGGCATTAGACGGCCCGGCGACCTGGCTGGCGCGCGGTGCATCATCAGGCGCACGTCGCTCGGTGCTACCAGTGTGACCTAGCACTACAAAACAAAATGGTGGACGCTTTGAACTATAAAAAAAGAAGGTGATCTATGAATTTACAAATGACCAATGGGTGGGAATTCCGCATGAAATTTCTGCGTGGTAATGAGCCTACTCTCTACTTCACGGCCCCAATGACGTAATTCCTCTATTGTAGTTGGGGCTTTAAGCATAGCTGAGTGCTGAAGGCACAGAGGTGAGATGTTTTCTAATATAATGTCTACCACTTCAGCCTCAAGCAGAGTCAATTCTAACACTTCAACGTAAGACAAAACTGAGTTTATAAATGTTACAACTGACTCGTTAGGAAACTGAAACCTGTAAACTAAATCTCTTTTACAGGTGTCAAGGACTCGTGGAGGACAAACTAGACGTAGAACTTGTGACTTAAAATCTGAAAAGGTAGACCTATTGCGAATCGCGTTCGTTAACAATTCCTGATAGTGGCTTCCGCACTTACTAAGCAGAGCCTTTAAAAAGTCAGTTTCAGAAACAAGATTAAGCTCGTTGATCCTATGTGCTTCTAACAGAAATGTCAAAGCCGCCTTGGGCTCGGCATCGTCCGAGGAAGGCAGAGATTTCAAAGTTGAAAAAAAAAGTTTCAAATTAAACGGCGAGCTCACGCTAACGGGAGCGGGCAGAGGAGAGTCCGCACTCGCCGCGTCCCATGACGTCCGGACGAACTTTACGAGCCTGGCGCGCAAGTCCGCCACGGTCTCGGAAGGCTCGTAGACAAGGCAGTTGTCCTCAAAGTGCTGCAGCAGCTCGCTCTTAGAACATTTATACACCCAGCCCACGGACGGAGCAGCCATGATGGTAGTGATACTGTAACAGGGAACAACACAGCACAGAAGCTACGCTAGCAGAGTAGCGCAGTTTATTTGCAGCCCCTTGGGATACGGAATTCGCAAGAGACTACAAACTTGGTGTATAACACCTCACGTTAATGCGAAGTTCCTAGCTGGATAGGAAATGAGTAGCTACACTGTGGAGGAAACCCTTACGTGGTATGAGAGAAAAACAAATAAATATAACCAAAATAGCAAAACCATTTATAGTTTAGTAAACTCTATACGTACTCGAACAAGCAATTAACAATAAACTGATTAGATACGTAATACAATAATGATCAATTTACATACGCCAAATATACAACAAAAAAACCCGTTAAGACACATGCAATCCCGGGTCTAGTTCAAAGCAATTCACCACGACCAAGGTAAAAGGACTAAACGCCCCAAAAAACTGCGCACCCGACTAAGCGCGCAAGCCCAACAAATTCAGTTACAAACAATGACTCTCAAAAATTCCAGCATTGACATACAAACCGAGACAAAGTACAAGATACACGATGGATTATTACTCTACCAAACCTGACAGTACTTCATTCGACGCGGCGGACTAGAGATTGCATGGCCGTACACGCGTATTATTCACCGTGGTCGTCGTTGCAGAAGGTTATAAGCTGGCTAGCATAATTCCAAATTATTAAAGGTTATGATCCTTTAGACATGAGTTCTCAACCCCGCTACACCAGCACGTTTATTTCCCAAAGTGAATTTAAGTAAAGTTCTGTCAGACGTGCCCGAACGAAAATTTAACAGATACAAATTTACAAAACATTATGACGACCAAAAGCAATGAAGTGATTAAATCTGACAGAACGGCAACAACAATACTTGTTGTTTCTACTAAAACTCAGTTGAAAAGAAGAGGCTCCAATGAGCTCTGCGAGCCCTTAAATAATAGAGCCTAACACGATTGCGCATGCGCGGAGGGGAAATTAAGGGGAAACGGCGCACCGCACACCAGACACATGAGAATTCAGCTGTAAAAAATTATAGGCGAGAGGGAGGGGGTAGGAGAGGAGTATAATGACGTGAGGAGAGGGGTGGAAGGAAGGCGCATGTACGAACTCTGAAGAAACACCCGCTTCAGCCTTATCTGCAGACAATGCAAACACTATGATAGGATCCAACAAAGGGGTATTCTCATTTTACAATGCCAAACACCCTTCCATAATTCTTCAGCACTTTTCTTGCCATTTAATTCATTTTGCAGCACAGAAGGTTTCTACCTAGCTCAGTATAAACATTGAACAATTTTTGGTTCAGGTGTTCTATTTTTTTGGACAAAAGTAGTAAGAGACAGAACATCTTGGAATTGCAACAAGAACTCGGAGGGAATAGACCACATAAAATTTTAAAATGTGTAAACACCAGGTGGCTTTCACTTCTAGAAAGTGTCATAAGAGTTTTGGAACAGTGGGTGCCTCTCAAACTGTTATTTTGTGAACCAGACAGTATACTTACTGCTGCCACTTCTCTGTTTGAGAGCATCAAGTCACTGATAAAAAATCCTTTAACCAAACTCTACTGTCTGTTTCTTGAAAACAATGTTCCTGTTTTCAATGCTGTTAATGTTTTTTTACAAGAGGCTCCTGCCATTCACATCCAAAGACGTAAATTGCAAGGTCTTCTTAGAGATTTACTGATCAGATTTGTTAAGCCAACAGCTTTGCTGTTAGGCTCCACATCAATCACTGATGTTAACTTTAAGAAGAGGAAATTCCATAAAGATGATACCGATTAAGTTATTGGCACCAAGTGTAGAGCAGAATTAAAAGCTTCAACAAGCCAGTCTGATAGCCAGACATTTTCTTCTTCTGTGCGGGCCTTTTATATTTCATCAAGTAGTTACATT
Organism: Bacillus rossius redtenbacheri; assembly: GCF_032445375.1. Taxonomy (NCBI): domain Eukaryota; kingdom Metazoa; phylum Arthropoda; class Insecta; order Phasmatodea; family Bacillidae; genus Bacillus; species Bacillus rossius. The sequence continues at coordinate 108,637,146 of NC_086332.1, forward strand.
TTGGACAAATTTCCTTTACATGATGAGTCTCTGCAGCATGTTGAAGTGTGTGATATTTCATTCAGAACAACTGCATCAAATTCCTCTGTTCTGTATTTTGTTGAGAGATTTCCAAGACCTATAAATGTTTCAGAATTGGATATTCTGGAACAAGAATTTGTTGAGTATCAATGTGATAGTTTCTCAAGTGATATCCTAGAGGAAAAAAGAATGGATGTTGTCTGGTACAAAATCTCAAATATTAAAAATGAAAGTGGCCAACCAAAGTACAAAACTCTCCCTAAAATTATGTTAGCCCTGTTGACAGTCCCACACAGCAACGCATCAACAGAAAGAATATTCAGTAATGTCCGCCGCAATCAAACTGAATTTAGAGCGTCCCTATCAACTTCTACTTTAGGCGCTCTGATGGTAGAGAAAGTGAAAAGTAAATCGTACAGTGAGGTGTGCTACAAAAAAAAATTCACCAATAAGGAACTCGAAGAAGCTAAGCATGCTACTGGGAACTTTCTTACCAGTCGCAGTGATATGTAGAAAGGTATAGATGTGTCCGATTTCTGTTTTAACATAGCCTTGTGATTATGTATTAAGCTCAAGTTTTATTTTTTCATGTTTATTCCTGAAAATGTATTTTATAATTTTGTGAATGCATTAGTGTATGTGGACAATTTTGAATGTTTGCAATCAACTTGGGGATGAAATTTTGCCGCTTCTGATTTACGCATATTTTATTTGCATTACTGTGATTACTGATGGGTGTGTTCAGAGGTTGGCAGCACTGATATATATATATATATATATATATATATATATATATATATATATATATATATATATATATATATATATATATATATATATATAAAATAACAGAAGAAGAGCAAAACTTATTTAAATTTTTTTTAATGTCTTAACACCAAATAACTTAACATATCTAGCACTATATCAATACACAACAAACATTAAATAACTATAAAAAACTGTTAATTTAAAAAATTAAACTATATATAAGAAAATAATGGTATTTTATAATCTTTCTATTGAATGTGATGCCAGTACTATAAAACATTTTGGCCGACAGCGAAAAGCTGGGTGGCACTCTATTGTAATTTAAATATAACTGTCTTTGGACGTTATGTCATCTTCTAGTACTATAAAAACAACATGGTGGTCTATGAATTAAAAAAAATGTACTGTTACTACATAAAAATGATGGCGGTCTCTCTTTGAACTTAACTGTGACCTAGCACTACAAAACAAAATGGTGGACGCTTTGAACTATAAAAAAAGAAGGTGATCTATGAATTTACACTAGTACTATAAAATAACGGTCTTTGTGCGACCTACTACTGTAGCGGTCTTACAGGTGTTTTTTAATGTATAAAACATTTTATTTTATATATATTTATTATATAAATATATCTAGCATAATGGTATTTTAAGTGATGTCATTAATATAATTATCTCTGAACTAAAATTATATATCAAATATGGTGTAGGGGGTATTATTATTATTGGCGCACTGTGCATGGAGTCCCAGCAGACGACAACTAGATGGCAGTTGACTGTGGCGTGGTCTCTGTGGCGAGAGTTGGTATTAAAGATGGCGGCTTATATCATAGCAAGTACTTGGAAGTGGAGCACTTCTGTGAGTGTATGGCAGCTTATATCATACCTAGTACTGAAGCTTATTTTCCATATTTCTTTCTTTACTCTTCAACTGACGGCCTGGTCTAGCGGCTAAGGTAGCTGCTTTCCGCCCACCCCAAGCAATCACCTGTTGCTAGGAAACAAAATGGCCACCTCTATACTGAGAATAACATAGCCTCCTACCCCCTCCACCCTCTTGGGGGTCCCCTTCCCCCTGGGATAGGAATAGCATAGCCTCTTCCCCTACCCCCCTTTTAAGGGGCCTATCCTTAACACAGTGATCTTACCACCCCTATCCCCCCTCTCCATAGATGTACCTGACCATATTGCTTTCCTGGCACAAGCTCATTATTACTGTAAATGATTGTTTTAAAGAGATTCTCACATCCTGTATGTTGATTTTCTCTTGCTGATGGTTCCGAAATGAGAAGCTGTTAACACTTTTCTTCTCTGTTCTATCCATTCACCACTGTGTCGCTGCATAACCGTAAGACGTTCCAGTGATTTTCTCTCTTCATTGGTCTTTCCCAAGCTCTTAAGGAACTCTAACTTCTTTCTCGTAGTCTTCACCAGAGATATCTGGCCTTTGGGCATTTGATCCATAATCCTGATCATTTGCCTTTTTTTTCTTATTTTAGTAAATAGAGAGCGCGATACTTTAGGGTTTGTGTCTCGTCTTTTCTTTACAGTCTCAAATTTCTTTTCCTTTTCAGTTGGGCTCTATTGCAGAATATGCCAGGATTTCTACGAAGTATGCTTTTATGAAGGGCATAATGTGCCACACCTGTGTTATGTTGCACAATTGCTGCTGTACATCTAACTTTGTAACTATTGGAGAGTGAAAAATTGATCCTTTTTCCGCCAACAAAGTTGGAAACTATGCTGTTATACTGCTCAACAGCATTACTGTCTACATCTTGTAAGCGGCTAGAAGTATTGTGACTTAGATATCTGGCAGCCACTTCAAGTTTTTCCATCAGGCCATATTTGTCTAGTTCAGGAACTTGATTGATCTTATTTTGTTTATTTTCGCTTGTGAAAAAATATTTGTGTTCCTTACATAATGTGTGCTCACCAAAGACATGTCGAGGTCCATTTAAAATATCTTTCCTCAGTTGATCTACTTTTTCATTCCATTGCAAATCTTCAGATTTTCTGTATTGCACCGCCTTCGTAACTGCAGCCCTTAGTCTAATAATACTATCCTCAACGACTTTCCTTAGCCTCCCATCTCGTAGCCCCTATCTGTTATCCTGGCTAGTAGGATTCAGCGAGTACGACAAGCTCTCACGCGAACACCAATAATGCCTTGAGAATTATATCTGTAACTATATCACTTTAATACACACTATGACAGCTGATAGATAAGACTAATTCCGTTTTGTATTTTTATACTATAGCTTAAAAGAAATTACACAGGCAAGATTTAAATATGAGCTTTTTCACAATTTTCACATTTTTTTTCTTTTTATTTAAAAAAAACCCATAGGTAATCCCACATTGTTTACTTCCTCAGATATGTGCATACACATGCAAGCTGATTCTCACTAAAAAGCTCTAAGTCCGCGGGCCTCTTAACAAATAGATGTATGGCAAAGATTTCAGTTTTGTGTATAACCAGTTTTAAGACACAGTAATTTACAATAAAATAATGTAAACATCAACGCAAGTTACTCTCCAAATGAACAAAGTTGTCCGATTAAATGTTAAACGTCAAAGCTAAACTCATCCGCTTAAATGTTGCAACGTGCGCGCCGGCTCCTCCCCTTCCCTCGTTCCCCTTAAATCCCCCTCCTGCCATCCCTTCTGACGTCTGCGTGACGTAGGCACCTCCTTCCAGGCCTACTGAATGCAATACTAGTGCCATCTAGATTTTTTATATATAGGGCTGTTATTCATTTGCCCGTTCTGTTGTGTTCCGGGAGCGATCGCCGTGAGGGGTGCTTCGGCGTTGCGCCATGTTACGCATGGCTAGGATGTGCATTCTGGTCGGTGTCTTATATTTTAGATAGTTTAGTAGTTTGCCTTCTGCGTTCATGTTTGCCATTCTTTTTCTTTTGGACTCGTAAAGTAATGCTTGCTGGACACAGACTCTATTTCATAATTATCTGGTTTGCATTGTCAGTGTGTTTTACCTAAATTGCATTATTTGGCTTTCCTTAGTTATTTTTTTATGTTCTCTTCGAGGCCATGTGTTTTGTTAAGGTTAAATTTTTCCGGCCTTCTTGTTTGCCTTCGAGTTTCTCTTGCTTCTGACCCACCTTGTTTCCGTTGGGGCGTATGCCGTTTTCTCCTCCTGTACCTCTCACGTCTGGACAGACAGCATTCTCTCAGAATTTCTTGTATGGATTTTAAATAATGATAGCTCATAAATTGTATACTGACTATTTGTATTGATCACGTGTATTTACGTAAATTTTTTTGTACTTAACATTTGCTCCCTCTTTATTTGCAGTTTACTTGTCATGTGTTGTCCCTCCATATTCATATGGGGCTTGAGTTAAATAATTATAAAGTTGTGTATTTCTGCCACAATATTTACACCTTTTCTTTAGGTTTTTTTTGGCTTAACTTTTTCACAACACGTCTGGCACTCTACCTGACCCTATTACTAGATCCAATGCCTTTTTTTGTCATTTGTCTATTTGTTAACGTAATTGAGGTAAAGTGAAGTGGACCCCTACCCCTTCACGATACTTCAATGTCATGAAACAGGTGAGCATGAAAATGTTCTGCATTTCATAGTGTAAAGTGGGAGTACAAATTTGATACTATAAATATTTCTTTAAGAAATAAAATCGTACAGTTTTGGTACTTACTACACCAGAAAGTAAATTATAGTTGTTTCCATAAGATCTCTTTCCCGAGGCAGCATCAGCTATAACTGTGAGTAATGAAATGCCATCATCTCCTATGTGACCTTTCTTGGCCTCTTCAATTTCTTCCTTAACAGCTGTTTCATTTCAGCTTGCGCAGCCTTCACCCAATAATCCTCCAAATTGTCATGATATTTTTTTTAATGTGTTTGATGTCATATATGGGATATCCATTGTAGTCATCATTTCTTCTAGCTGAGACTGTCCTCCGCCAGTACTTATTGGTGCTGACACAGCAGCAGTGTTTACATCCATGGACGTAGAGCTCCGTTTTATTTTCGTCCAAACGGTGGATTTAAAATCGCACATTTGGCATTTCAATACTATTCCCGAATTCAGGCCTTCTCTTTTCTCAGAAATGGGAATCATATTTTTCAATGAACAATGAAAGGAAATGTGATCAACTGTTGGAAAAGGAAGCCAATATCACAATACATCTACCTTTGAAGGAATATGCACATTTCTGAATACTCGTGGTTTCAACATCATTTATGTTTCTGGAAAAAAGAAAAGGACACCATATATGGGCAATGATAAATGTGTACTGCGAAGTGCAATAGAAAAAAATATATTTATATGGTTGCTATTAAAAAAAAAAAACAGAATGCTGGTACAATGTGTAATAATTCATATACTTGAAGTAGGTGGGGGCCTACTAGGGGTGGGGGGGGGGGAGGTCAGAACCTGGCATGGACTGGGGTATACGTGAATGGAATAGATCAGGTATGCAAGGTAAATGGTTTCAGGTACACAGACATTTTATTCATAATCAAAATTAATTCAAAATAACATTACGTTAACATCGCTGATAATTTTAAGTTTAAACAATGCAAGGCTGAATACATAAAGTGAGAACAATTTCTGACAAAGCGAGTTAATTGACAATTATATGGGTAAGCCGGCTACACAGTAAGCGATCCAATTAACGATCGTCAAAACGAGACAATGCGCAGTTAACTCGAAACACGAGCATTGCCATGAATGAAGTTATATTACAAAATTAAATTACCAAACTACTGCAAAGTGCAGGTACAAGAAAGAATGACGTTACATTATTCTTTAAAAAACTTTAACAAACAAATACGTGCGACGACGTCTCAGGGGGAGACAGTTACAAACAGAAAAACGGAAGCGAAGGTGAAGTTAAATTTAAAGCAATAATCCAAACAATTTTTGGTGGTGGCTGCCGAAAAGGAATATAGACAGAACAAATTTAAGAATAAATGATTCTACATTAGGGTGAGGGCCACCGCCTCACTGACGACTCAAACCAACTTACATTTCTCCTCTGAGGTCGCACACGCACGAAATTTAACTAAAAGCTCTCGGACTACATGCTAGTAGAATTACAACAGATCAGCTATTGCTGACAAACAAGCCTGACAATGTCAACCAGTAGAAGAAGGCTCTCAACATGGTTGCAGCTTAATTTATAAACTCGCGCCGCAGCGCGCGCATGCGCCTATAATCAAAAGGGTGGGGGAACGAGTACACATTGAAGAAACACTTGGCGGGCTTGTGGGGGGTGGGGGGGGGGGGAAGGGGGAGAAGGAGGAGGGGAGCGGAGTGCTGGAGGCCCGCGATGACGCGCGCCGTTTGAAAGTAGCAGACCTAACCGCTACATACTTCACAAGTTTAAGGACAGTTAACATAACTGAAACCGGAATATAGATATATTTTTTTTACTTTGCGTAAAATGGCAAAGTTCCAGTAAAATAATATTAGATCCAATGAAAAATAAAATTGGAAAGACTTCTGAGAGGCAGTTAAAATACACAATTTTGTTAAGGCATTGCATAAATGCTAGATTGCATGTTATACCAAAGTATGCACAACACAGTGCAACTGGTTTCCCCTTGTCAATACTAACACAACACATTTTATAACTGTCGGCAAGTACGTTTAATTTCAGGAATATACAGAGTCAGGTAGGGACAGTTTTCAAATGTTGATTTCATCAGACCTAAACTTACCGTGAACCGTCTACACTGTATAACAATAAATTTAGTAAAAAAATTTTTTATACTTTTTTGTTTAAAATTTTGAAACTAGCAGGCAAGAATTTTATGGTGACAATACACATTATTTACAACAAATTTTACAAGTAATTTGTGTGTGGTCTACCAGCATCATATATACTGTCAAATTGTCGAATAAAAAAAAAAATATATATTTTTTTTTTAATATTTGGCTATAATTTATTTGTAAAATCGAAAGAATCTGTGTAATTATATACATTTTTTGAAGTAGCTAATACCGCCATAGATCAGTCTAAATTACCTAATTTAAGTTAGTTTGTATTATGAGTACCGTATTGGTCCGAATTTAAGGCAAACATTTTTACCATAGACAACAGAGGTTATTATAGATCAGACACTGTAATGTTAACAGCTGGAACCTTGTTTGCAGCTTTTAGTGGCCGAGCCCAGAACTAACCTCAGTGGCGGGAGTTTTTAAATGTTTAGTGCTAGAGTATGCTATATTACATTTATATCTGTAATAATATTTATTAAATTAAATTTTTTATTTTAAATATAAATTGTTAAGATAAAATTTATTACATATTCCTGTAATATTATTGTTGCAATGTATAATTTATACAGCCACAACATATTACTTCTGACATGAAGATGAATACTTGATTATTAAGAATATTGTAACAGGAGTACATAAATGTGTAAGCAGTAGGTAGCAGACTTTTTAATGTGCCATAACACAAAAATTTAGAAAGCTGTCTTGGTACATGTAATATACTATATGCTTTCACATTAATAGGAATGAAGAGTATATTGTTAAAATCGGTATATATACCTAGATAGTAATGGGCAATAATTTATCAATAGATATTCTTGATAAAATTAATTTATCAATAGATGGTAAGAAGTGCTCTCTTGAACTTCAAACAACTACAAACAAAACAAGTAATTCATACATTATTTTAGAATGAGATCTCTTGGTCACTGGAAAGGATGATTGGTAAGTGGGGGGAGTGTCTGGATTGGTGAAGAAAACCACTTTGGCTTAGCAAGGAGTAAGGTCAAACTGTAGAAAAACAAAGCAAAACAATCCCAAACATACTCATAAAATGAAAAATATGGAGATGTAAGTATTACACAAACAACAATAAAAAAAAAGCACTAATTTGAGCACATCATTTACTGATTATTTTTAATAATGTGCATGCTAATACAATGAAAAGCCTAACTAAGCTTTGTAGGCGAGAAGGGAGGCCAGAACCTGGCATGGACTGGGGTATACGTGAATGGAGCAGATCAGGTATGCAAGGTAAATGGTTTCAGGTACACAGACATTTTATTCAAATTCAAATTCAAATCAAAACATTACGTTAACATTACTGATAATGTTAAGTGAAAACAAGGCAAGGCTAAATACATAAATTGGGAACAATGATTTCGACAAAACGTGCTTGTTAACATCAATAAATTTCAAAGGTAAGCCGGCTACACCGTAAGCGATCCAAACAACAGACCATCAAAAGGGGACAATGCGCAGTTGACTCGAAACAAAACCATTGCCAAGTATGAAGTTAAGTTCACATCAATAAGAATTACAAAACTACTGCAAAGTGCAGGTACGAAAAACAAGAAGCGCTTATTGTAGTTGGGTGTCCCTGTCATCTGATTAATTTGGCAGCGGAGAAGGCAGCTGCTGGCCTCCCTTGTAATGTCCATGACATTTTGATAGATGTCTATTACTGTCTTGAAAAAAGTTCAAGAAGAAAAGAAAAACTGCAGAAATTTCAGACGTTGCATAACAAAGAAGCACGAAAGATTCTTAAACACGTGTGCACTAGGTGGTTGTCTCTTGGAAAAGGTCTTTTTGTTTTGTGGATCAGTGGGATCCTTTATTAAGTGTTTTTAAAGATGAGGTTACTGTTCAGAAGAGTGATTTATCTCTTCAAACATATAAAATTCCTAAACAAAGTACTAGTGTTGCACCCAAAATCCCCACGTCTTCAACACAAGTTTCGCCATTTCTAGTTGCCACTTCCAGCAAAACAGAAGCTCTATGCAGTTCTGATGTAAGGAAGCTTGATAATGAGAAGGAAATTAAGTCCAAATCAACTGAAGCTTCAAGATCAAAATCTGGCCTGTGTGCAAAAAAATGTGAAACACAAGACATTTCGACTTCATTTGGAAAGAAAAGAAAGTTGGATTCAGACAAGGAAAGTTTGACTCATTCTTTACCAGGTAATGCTAAGCAGAGCTTAAAAAACATAAATTCAAATATCACAAGTGAAGAAAAAATATTTATGTTTTTATCCTCACCATTGAACAAAGCCATATGTTATTTTTTGCTTCATGTGACACCTTCTTTTGATAAAGTAAATGTCATTTTGCAGTCAGCGACTCCTCAAATACATGTTGCCAGGAAATTACTTTGTGGACTTCTTCAGGAACTTTTATCCAAATTTGTCAAACCAGTAGCAATCAAGAAAAAACAATTTCATCAAGTGAAGTATCACTTGCCTGAAAACCAGCTAGAAAATTCAGAAATAGTAGTTGGTTGTCAAACTTCAAGGGTTGTTGACATGTTGAGTGAAGCTGACAAAATTGTTTTTTTCACTTCAGTTAAAAAGTATTTGATAATTGCCTGTGACTATATGTTACATAAGTTTCCTCTAAACGAAGAAGTGTTGCAAAAAGCAGAAGTTATAGATGTTGACAGGATTGAAAGGGCTTCATTTTCTGACATAAAATTTTTCCTGGAAAAATTTTCCTTTATATTGCCTGTAAAAGAAAATGAGAGTAATGACTGTGCAATTGATGAGCTACAAAAACAATTTATTTCACTTCAGCTAGAAGATGTATCTTCCATCATAAACAAGGAAGACAGAATTGATGCAAAGTGGGTTAAATTAAGTTCTGTTGTGGGTGCTGATGGACTGCCAAAATATGACAGATTAGCAAAAGTAATGCTCTCAGTATTGAGTGTTCCTCACAGCAATGCTGAGTGTGAGCGGGTATTCAGTCTCGTGACCAAGAACAGAACTAAGTTCAGACCTCAGCTTTCAGACAAATCTCTAGAAAGTTTGCTGGTTATGAAATGCAACAAATCAGGTGTTTGTTATGAACAGAAATTTTCTGATGACTTTTTACAGAAATCGAAGAAAGCTACTGCAGCTTCTCTGAAGTAGCAGTGGTTTTATCCAGTTTTTTAAAGTGGTATTGTGAGTGTGTGCTACTTTTATGGACTCTTAGGAAATTTAAAACTCTAAATATGTGTTTAAAATTGTTTGACTTTAACTAAGAATCCACTTAATATTCAACCAAACACCATTATAAGTTTTAACACTTCTGGGAAATTAAGGTAAGTGTGACTTGAGTTTTATATCTTAGTATGTTTAAGTTTTAACTTGTCACAGTTCCTTTTTCTTTTTTTTTCCAGAATATTTATTTATTTGAATGCACATATTTTGTATGCCATTAAGATGGTGCTCAACAGGTCATGATGCCATAAAAGTTTTGATAACATCTCTATAAGGACATCAGTTTTTACAGATACTTGTTCCAAAACTCCCGCGAGCATTTTATGCACTTTTTAATCATTTTTGCTTATTGTAAAATTTGAGAATTTTAAAAGTTGGCAAGTCTGGTATACAACACCCTATTCCTCAACATATGGCAAGGCTTTACCGGCACTCAAATCCTTCCGGATTTGAACACACAAAGGATCCTCCTGTTGACATTGATCAATACTAAGAAATGATTCCAGAAATACTTTACAAACGGCTGCACACATCGGCTGTGTTTCATCCGCAGACGTAACACGAGTCGCAAATTCATCAGGCGAAAACATTCGCGAAAGCGCATCTGCCACAATGTTGTCACTACCCTTAATATGATGCAGTTTGAATTTGAAGCGGGACAGTCTTAACACCCAGCGCCCTAGTTTACCGAGCTGGTTCGGATGGTTAAACAGCCAACTGAGCGCTTGATTGTCCGTGAACAGATCGAATTCGTGACAATCAAGATAAGACGCGAATTTCTCGACGCCAAACAGACATGCTAAAGCTTCCTTCTCGTAGGTACCCAGACGTCGTTAGTCAGTAAGAGTTCTACTGGCATAGGCAATAGGGCGCAACCTATTGTTTTCAATATGCCCCAATACAGCACCTACCGTGATGCTTGACGCATCTACCTGGAGGGCGAACCTGCGTTGAAAGTCAAGAAGAACCAAGACAGGGGGAGAAGAGATCAAGGCCTTAAGACCGTCAAAGGCCTTCCGTTGAGCGTCGCCCCACTCAAAAACAACATTCTTTTTACGCAACCTATTAAGTGGACCACATACCGTGGCGTAATCGGGGATGAAACGAGCATAATATCCCGTCATGCCGAGAAATCTCTGAACTCCTCTGACATTCCTAGGAGGAGGGAAGTTTACAATGGGGGAAACTTTATTCGGGATCTATTATGAGTTTGCCTTGCGAAATAATGTAACCTAAAAATTTTACATACTCTTTTCCCAGATGAATTTTTTCCGTATTAACTGTCAAGTTTGCGGCTCTATGAGACGATCAAACACCTGACACAAATGTTGCTTGTGCTGTTCCAGGTTATCTCTGTAGACGATAATATTGTCAATGTAATTAAAGACTGATTGAAATTGTAAGTCGCTTAGAATATGATCTAGCACTCGGCTCATCGCCTGGCTACCAAAAAACACACCCATAGGCACACGATTAAACTGAAATTGCCCCCACGGGGTGGAAAATGCAATATATTTAGACAATCCGGATGCAACAAACATTGGTGGAAACTAGCATTTAAATCAATGACGGAAAATATTGCGGCATTCCCTAGATGTTGAAGGGCGCTCTCTACGGTTGGCAACTCGTAGCTGTCCTCCTTAATTTTATCATTCAGTTCCTTGTAATTGTGTACCAGCCGAAATTCCCCCGCTTCCTTTTTAGGGACTAAAAAGGAAGGCGAACTGAAATCGGAAACAGACGGAGCAATAACTCCTGCTTCTAGGAGTCGATCGATAATGTTTTTCAACTTTTGCAATTTGGGAGGAGAAATTTTATGTCCTTTAGCCCTAACAGGAGTCGTCTCCTTTAAATAAAATTTATAGGGCATGACGCCACACCTGCCTATCCGGTTGGAAATTACGTCAGAATACCTGTTCATGACGTCAGCAATGACCGCATCCCTACTTATGATGTCAGCAATGACTGCGTCCCTACTTATGATGTCAGACTTGTCGGCGCACGACATGACGATAGGAGCGGAGTCCTGATGAATAATTTTAATTTTACGTGTAGGATGAAAACCAAAAACCAGTTCCTGGTTAGCGACGTCTAAAAAACATCGCGTCTACCCCAGAAAATCTAAACCTAGAATAAGCGGGTGACATAACCCGGGAATAACATTAAAGTGCCAGTTCCAAAAGAAACCCGCAATCTTAACGTGCATTTCAACTTTTACGTCTGACGTAACAATCACGCCGTTGGCGACACAAATTTTCACGTCATAGCCGGTACATACACGGCTTAACAAATGCGGATGTTTGTTGCAGCATGCATCGAACAATTCGGAACTAATCAAAGAACGAGTAGCGCCGGAATATTATTTCCAAACAGACAAACGTGTAAAAATTTATTGTACAAGTAATGAGCGGCTTTCCTCAAGCGACGACCGTGGCGACCACTCGCTCGCCCGGTCAGGGCCCGTTTCCCGGACATTGATTTCTGTAATGCCCAGTGCGCTTACAAGGAAAACATTTTCGCTGCTCGCGGCTCACAGCGGGCTGTGTGCACTCAGACACCGCGTGGCCGTAAGTACAGCAGTTGGCACACCTGGGACGGTTAGAGGACGGGCCGGCGGCAAAACTCACCCCGACAGAGGGATCACTTACTTTAGCCGCGCACTCAACGTGTCGCGTTGCGCGCACCGCGCGAGCGGGTACGGCGTTGGCTTGAGACGTAAACTGAACATTAGGAGAATTGAATTTAGAATTAGAATTAGAAACAGGAACAAAACTGCCTGGAGTGGGCTTGGAGTGAAAATCCTCGTGATATTTTTGACAGCTAGCAATCTATTCTCCACTTCTGAGCTCCACTTACGGAGAGCACTCAGACTGGAAGGAGGGCTAAGCATGGCGCTATGCTGTAACACCAGCGGAGACATGTTGCTGACAATAGTTTGCGTTAATTCCGCCTCAGGGAGGTTCAACTCCAGTACCTACAAGTATGTAGCAGTGAAAGCGAAAGTAGCGAGACGAATATAGTTGTCTTTCGCACAGGCAATGCTGTTTAGATAGGACGGATATATTCGTCCTTAGCACACACAGGACACAATTTACGTACGAATATATTCGTCCTTAGCACACACAGGACACAATTTACGTACGAATATATTCGTCCTTAGCACACACAGGACACAATTTACGTACGAATATATTCGCCTGTAGCAGTGAAAGGGTTAACAGTACAATTTATAACCTTCTATTAATAACACATAATTACTGAACCATAGTCGTTCCTATCAGGGATACTGTCGTTAATAAATCAACCGTGCTGTCGGCCATTTCCTAGAGCTTATTCTTAACTTCATTTGTCTCGTGATTCATATGTGCCTTTTCCTTGTTACCAGCTGTTTCAGACTAATTTATCCCAAGTTACGTGACGGTTTACTTTAAATTAATACCTGGGACAAATCCCTGTCTATAATTGACGGAGTATTTCTCATTTGAATTCTATTAATTAAATTGACCAGGTTAAGCTTATTAATGATGTCAACTTAGTGATTGTTAAAGTGAGTATGTTTTAGTTTTGAAATGGGAGAGAGAGATACCTACTGTTACATGTTACATGGGCCTAAGGCCGTTATGCTGCTGTCTAGTGTTAAACCATCGTTGCATCGTGGCTGGTCACTCACCAATCGTGTCGTCTCAGCGGCGGAGTAGCGTGGCTTCCAACTGACTCTGTGACTCTCCCTTCTCGAATAAATTCTCCCGGTATAAGAAGCCCCTCCGGACCCTGTTTGCGTCTGTTGTTAATAACATAAACAGTTCCGCTTCGGCACCGCTTCTGACGTCATTACACACACCCCCTCCTTCCCTGTTCTGTGCTTATGACCAAGTTTCGCTGTGACCAAGGTCGCGCCAGCAGCAAACAAACCTGTTTGTTTCTGCGGCCGTGTTATGCTATTGTCGCAAACATTGTTTCCGCAACTCTTGCTTATCCTGTTCTTCAATGTTTCCTGCTGTGTTTGTCATTTCCTCCTCGTGTCCCTCTGGTTCTGATCGTCTGGCTAGTTATTCTTTATTATATAAAAAAAAATAGCTTTCACTTTGTATCTACAGTATTTTAGGCCGTTACAATATATATATATATACACATATACTATCCTCAAAAATCAACACACAATAATTTTTACAAAGTATTAAATTCTATACTCAGAAAAATTGCCTAAAAAAAAATATTTAAATATAACTAATGTGTTACATTTACAATGAATTGAAATAGAACAAATTATGAACACACCAAAAATTAATTCCACTTAAAAAAAAAAAAAAAGGAAATGTAATTTTCATAAAAAATAAATAAAAAAAAACAATCATTTATCCATTTCACCACACACCAAATCCCTGACACGTATCACAAATCCTTAGTAAGGACACTTGAGCATTAGCATATAATGTAGAATGTAGCTTTTTATTTCAATCAAAAACAAATATCTTTATGTACGGCTACAGTCTCTTATCAACATTAATTAAAACCTAAATATTTCTTTACATGACCTTACAAAATTTCAACAGGCTTATTATTATTGTATGCAGCTGAACATGTAACATTACTAACATTACCGTTATAATTACTTCTTTCGTATCTCATTAACAAAAAAATAATGCCATTATTACATTAAAATCACTTACAACTTAAAAGAAAAAATATTTTTTTCTGTATGTGCAATGAACATGGGTAAAAACAAACATGCACAGTCCACAGTCGTCAACATCCGTCCATTACACAATATATGTATTAGCAAAACAATGCATAACTGCCAGTATTGTATCCAACAAAATCATTTTTAAAGTTAATATGCTAGTAAGTAGGCAATTAATTATCAAATTTTAAAAATGAATTAAAGTTGATTAAATGAAAAAAGTTCCCACAAAATGTACTATATCAACAAACCTAAGATACATAACTACCTGCCTACTTCTTTTTTTTTCAGTTTCATAATTTTTTTGAAGGCCCGTTTCTTGATAGGGTCACTGAAATTGCTAACACCAGGGTTACATTTAGCAACATTTTTTCCACCAAGAATTATGTTCACGTTCCTGCACCATACATTCACTAACATGCGCACAGGTTATGACATTTGCTGTTCATGAAATCTAAGTCACTATTGTCCTCAATTATACTTGCTAAACATTTTGTTACCCCATTAACATGCCACAACTTAGGCAAAAACTTTGCAAGTACAAGGCACACTTGACGAAATATGCGAGAGAACCGTGTCCTTGGGTAATACATTGCATTTTTATAATAGGATCTAGTGTAAATGAATACATTATCTTTAGACTCATCAGATGAAGACAAGTTAGCACAGCAAGTCTTGCAGCCATGTGTTTCCTTAATAATTTGTTTAACAAGGTAGCCTGCAATATATGCACGTACACTATTTGAAATGAAACTGTGTTTCGAAGCAGGGACAGATTCCCCAGTCTGAGATGCAATTACGTTGGTATTCATCAGTTCTTCCATCACTGTGGCTGATTGAGGTGTATGCATGTAAGAGTTGTCAGACTGGTTCATATCCGACAAAAGATTCTTCAATGTATACAATACACTCTCTGCAGAATCCTCTTCACAGTTAGCAAGTACAGAGTGAGGGGATGTAAGGTTGTTGACTACAAGGATTTTAAAAGAAGAAATAAAGGCTGAACAGGTTGGGTTGTTATTGAGACATCCATGACTTCTGATGGAACAAAAAAAAATTTCTATCGGATCTTGATTAAAGTTTCTCGGACACAGAAACTTGAATCCAACTTCTCCCACAAATACTTAAATGCCTGAAGAATCCAAATCCAGTTTTTAACTGACGGAGGAACACTTGTGGTGGTTTTTATTACATCGTGGAATCTCATTGACCTGAAAACAGAAACAGTTTCTTCCCAAAACTCCACATGGGGTGAATTACATGTAACAGCACATCTCAATATTTTACCTCCTTGATACTTTACACAACCACCATTTACACTATCAAAAACTTTATCCATAAATAAAATAAAATCAGCAGTATCTTTGGCCTCTTTGTTCAATTGTGTTGGATAGATCTGATCCTGGGCCAGTCTTCTCATCAATGCTGAAAGCCTCTGGCTAAACACCTGAGCACTACATGAAACCTTCATTTTCTTTAATTTGTTTGGAATAACATGTTGATCCGTTAGTTTCAGACACATGCGAATGTCAAGGTTGTAAAACTGGATTATATGCTTCCATGAACCCCTCTGTTCCCCATCTTTCCATTTGAACACTACATCTCTTTGCAGCAAGTTATTCCTAACCCCTTTCAAAAGGTGTGAAGCATCATAGAATTGAACAATTTCTTCACCATCTACCAGAAAGCCAAAATACCTGTTTGCAATAGAATTTTTCACACAGTGTTGTTGAGTTTTCTCCAACAAATAGTTAATTGCAGCCTGATTTGTAGCACCTTGGTCGTATACCTTAGAAACAACATTAAGCCCAATTTCCTGATCACTACGAATTACATCTGTAATCAATGATGCAAGCATGTGTGTTTTTGTCGAACTTTTACTAAAGACAAATGCAACAGGTTGCTTCCATTTCCTATAAATCCCTCTAAGCATGAACACTAATACATGATCAGCAAAGGAAGCTTCTCGAGAACCCTTACTAAAATCTTGAAAACCAGTGATGATATTATTTTCACTTGGTAGTCGAGACATGCTTCAATACTCATCTCATCGAACACAAGGCAACAATATTTCTCAAGCTTTGACAATTTGCGAACAGGGTTCTGCAAATTGTCCATGAAGGCTTGATTCACACCTGGTTGAAATGGAATTGTTCCAAGCAAACGAGTCAATGTTTTTCTGGAAGGCAGAGAACAAATTCTTGAGAGGAGCCTGGGAGCCTTACCACTCTGTTTGAATAATGACAGAGCGAGAACTTTATCATCCAATGAAAATCATTTTGCATGTGGTTTCAACTTCTGAGTTTTTACCTGTGACATAATAAATTTGTAAGTGACCTCATCTACGTGATTTACAAGTTCGGCTAAGTTTTCAGGAGAATAGGTTGCAGCCATTTTGAGTCTTTTACGAAATGAGCAGTTCTTCTTTGTTAGCTTCCTAGCTTGTCTTTTCAACTATAGTGCTGCCATTTATAACAAGCTTGCCTTTGGTGTCAAATCTGCCTGTTTTGTTACTTGAACTGCCTTAAGAAGACCGGTGTGTGAACTCTGCATCCCTGAAATAAATACAAGAAATCCCACAACACACATAAATTAATGTTTAGAATGCAAAAATATGTATCTAACATTGTCATTCAATAGCACATGCACAAGTTTACTATCAGCTGTGTGAACAAAATAGCAATTGTCATTGGTGATCAGGTTTCTTAGCCCCTTCTTGTGTATGCAAGAATTGCAAGTTTTCTGTTTCATGTTTATAATAGTGAACATTAATGACTAGCGAAAAGGCCATATTATATTCCAAGGTGTGATATAAAGACAGCTAGGGTACTAATAACATTAAAATAGTTGTGTATTCTCAGACTGAAAACACACAGGACGACACATTTTTTTAATTATTTAGGATGTTTTTGCCAATCACATAGCTTCTTCAGGCCTTGTGTTATCATTATTTAAATTTTGTTTCCCTGCCATCTTGTGCCCATCCTTTGTGTTTCATCACTACGTATACTTTTCTCCTACCTGCCATTATTTTTTTTTAAATAATATTATTATTATTCACTTCCTCAAACAGTCTATACCAATACTAACCTAACATTCTATTCAAAGTCTATTTAACATTTTCATTTAAAGGAATATGACTTCCTCTTATAAAGCATTGATAATATATATGACCCTAACATGAAACTATACAGGATGAATCAAAATTCTTGTTACAACGCTTGAAGGTGAAAGCTCTTATTATTTGCAACCATTTTTGCCAATAAACATGTTGCCGGAAACGTGTAGTTAAGCCCCTGTAGCCCCAGAAAGAGTCAGCGTAGGCAACCCGTTGTAGAGTGTTATGTTGTGGATGTGCGGTTGTTTGAGTAGAGAAATAACCTTTATAATCGTGGCACAGATTTTAAATTCACTCTGAAATCAATCACAGCTTCAGCTTTGTTTCACAACATTAAAATTGTTGCATACGTTTTAACAACGTGACAACCTAAAGCAACAGCTCAAATACACGCTCACCTTGAGCGACACAGAGAAGGCAACGGCGAATCATTTTTCACTGATAGGCTGGAGCATGTGTGGAGTCGACCTTATTATTTCGAACGCTTCAATGATTCACTGTGTAAGCTCTTCTACCGTTTCTACTGGCGTAGCATAGATAAGCCCTTTTACGTAACCCCACAGAAAGAAATCTAACGGGGTTAGGTCCGGTGACCTTGGCGGCCATGCGACAGGGCCCGCTCGTCCAATCCAGCGGTTTGGAAATGTTTGGTTTAAATACTCTCGCAGTTGCAGGGGAAAAAAAGGTGGTGCCCCATCATGTTGGTACCACATCACACGTCGGACATGCAATGGAACCTCTTCAAAAAGACCTGGTAGTTCGTTCTGAAGGAAGTGAAGGTATCCGGCGCCGGTAAGTCGTGGCGGAAGAAAAAAAAGGCCCGATGAGTATGCCGTCAACAATACCAGCCCACACATTAACTGAAAAACGTTCCTGGCGAGCTGTAACACACGTTGCATGCGGATTGACATCATTCCAAACATGACTGTTGTGCGAATTGAGAATAGCGTCTTGAGTGAACTTTGGCTTCATCGCTGAATAAATCCGCTAACTCTGGGCTCCTCAATACTCTTTGAATGTACCAACGAGAAAAGTTCATGCGAAGAGGATAGTCCACCGGACCCATGTGTTGCACTTTTTGAAGGTGGTACGGGTACAAGAGTTGCTCATGAAGAACTCACCAAACAGCCATTTTGTCAGTGTCCATATCGGAACCTTCTGCCCTTGTGGTTGTATCCGGACTCTCCTCAAATCTCTGAAGTACATCTTCTTCAAAACTGGGAGTACGAACCCTGCGTGGAGCACCAGCATTTGGTCTTGTGACGGCACATGTACTAGTATCACGCATTCGCTGAGTAAGTCTTGCAAACATGGTGTGAGCTGGAATCCTACGACCCGGATATCGTTTTTCGTAGAGACGACGGGTGGCTCGTCCATTTTGTCTTGCTTCCCCGTAAACAAGCAGCATGTCCGTGTACTCACTAAACGTGTACTCCATTGAGCTCCACTAAAACGTCGCCCTTTTCAGAACCACAGCGAAAGAAATGACACCACGAGTTTGCTTGTACGACAGAACAGTCAATGACAGACCACCAGTGATATCAAAACACACTGCGACACTGCGATGTCACGCTGCGCAGTGCTATGGTACGGCACGAACGGAAGAAAAGAGGTGAGGGCGCCACCAACGGAAGTAAAAAGGGGCGGGGATCACCAGTCGACATCGTACAGTCCTCTCGAGCGCTGCCCGGCGTCGTAAACACGTAATTCACCACAGCATCGTCTGTCTCGCACAAAGCCCAACGGGTTACCTATGCTGACTCTTTCTGGGGCTACAGGGTCTTAACTACGCGTTTCCAGCAACATGTTTATTGGCAAAAATGGTTGCAAATAATAAGAGCTTTCTACCCTCAAGCGTTGTAACATGAATTTTGATATACTCTGTATATTTTTTTTGCCCTTATTTGTGGCAAAGTTAAGGCTTTCGCCTTTTCTTACACTAAACTACATTTTTTGTATAATGGTAAAACTTCCAAAATAGTACATCTTTAACTAACACTACAATTACTATGAAAAAAAAAAAACATTGAAGTTACACCTTAGAAATAATTCAGGCATGTGACAAGAATAGTTTTATAACAAAAATTTCCATTGGCTCCCCCATCCTCGGCGAGTAAATTTTTAATAAATACAATCGGTAGATTATCTGGCCCCACTTTTTGAGAGGAAATGCAGTTTATAACCCAAGCTACATCATGCAATGAAACTTCATATAAGAAAACATCTGTCAAAATGCTAATGTTATTCTGGCTGAGTACACTAAAAAATACTAGCTATATCTTTGTTACTTCTTTTTAAGCCAACCCCATTTGATTTCAGATTCTGCAGTTCATGTGTTTTAATTAGCATGAATAACACTTGACATCTTCCCTGTTGGTGACAGTGAACGTACAGGAGTATTCAAGTGGACACTGTTTTTTCCAATTTTCCCATCACCGGTGGTGCTTGAATTTGTGGCAGTTGCTGTAGTGTTGATGGAACTACCATCAATCACAGGCACTCCAACTGTGGTGTCAAGAAGTAATGAAGATGAAGGCTTTGTGTTGTCAACAGATGCGGTGTCACTATGAGCACCTGCATAAGAAATATGAAACAACTTATTTTGACATAGTTCATTCAAAACTCCACTGAAAAATTATAACCATAAATCACACAACATAATTACTTAATAAAAGCTTACACTAAAACTATTATCTTTGAAAGATTTGTGCAATTTGTCTTTTGGTTTTTGTAGTTTTCTTCTACAGAAATACATGTGCTTAGCAATGGCGTATGTCCAAAAGCTTACATCAAGTTATACCAAAACTGTTTATCATGATTGTATTTATCTATTTTTACAAATTGAGCTTTATAAAGAGACTATCTTGTTCTACATTAAGTTAGACCATATTATACTGGTATGTAAAATGAATTAATAAATGGAATGAATAGATACGCTTAATCTGTCAAAATTATGTAAAGGAATTAATGTGGAAATAAGAAATAAAAATTTCCTACATTTTACCCCAATAACAAAAAAAGATATCTATTGCAAAATGAAAAAAATAAAATTTCTTATGGTCTAGATGAAATTCCAACCTTATCATTAAAACAATGTTCTCAATCTTTTAAATGAGTCGTTTATTTCAGAAACCACCTAAGCGACAAAAATTCCAAAAATGTTGTTTTTTGTTGGTACTGTTCACTTTGGAGGTGAATACATTGTTTAGTGCAGAAATAACCTATGTTCCATATCACGGATGCTATTTGGCAGCCTTGAAAAGAATCCGTTTATTTCAGAAATAACCCAAGCGCCGTCGCATAGGTTCTTTCTGCGTTAGATTTCACTCGCGACGGTTGGCGGTCTTCACGACACGTGTTACGTGTTCCGTGGCTCGCTGTTTTGTTTGTAGTTTGTATCGAAGGTTACCGTTTGTAGTTTGTATCGAAGGTTACCGACATCCAAACATTGAGTGGATAATATTATTTTTCGTGCGTTTTCGGTGAAAAATAAGGTGTTATTTTGTGGTTTATCATACATTATTATAGTTCTTAAGCCATGTCTGATAGTTTGGATGATGAACCTTATCCCAAGCGTAGGCGTAGAGTTGTGCACGAAGAAAAATACCAACGGAACATTATTCGGAATGCTAGGCTCAAAGGATTGCAGTACGTCTCGTACAAAGGAAAAGAAGTTCCCAGCAAAGCCCATATGAATGATGTAAACTGTAAGTGCCATTTGAAACTTACGAATGAAATAATACGAGAACAATGGGAAACATTTTACTCTTTGGAAAGTAAAAACACCCAAGACATGTACCTCCAAGCTTTAATGGAGGTTATGCCTGTGAAACGTAGACGCAAAAACCGCAGCCCTAATGAAAATAATGAGCAAGCTTAAGAAAACCCTGACGTGCCTACTGGTGACTTGGCAAACCAAAAATCCCATTCATACAAGTATAACTTGAAAGTAAATGGTGTTCTTACTCAAGTTTGTAGAGGTGTTTTCTTGAAAGTGTTTTAAATTTCTGGCAATAGAGTCAAAAGAATAAATAAATGTTCTGTCCTTCACAAAAGCCCTTTAGATATGAGGGGAAAATCTAGAAGTATAAACGCACTTCCAGGTAACGTTTGTGTGAGAATACAGCAGCACATTGAGAATTTGATGTCAAGGAAACCCATTATGGGGGAAAACCTAAAAAATATCTTGATGCTAGGCTTGATGTCGCAAAAATGCATGCAATGTTTATTTTAGACAACCCTGATCTAAAAAATAAAGTAAAGTATAGTTTCTACAACAAATACTACAAAGAGAACTTTGCCTACTGTTTTGGAAGGCCACAAGTTGATGTGTGTTCAACTTGCGAAAGACTGTCGGCCAAACTGAAAGACAGGGGTTTAAGTGACAATGCTAAAAGAAATGTAGCTACTGAAAAAATGGTACACTCAAGGCGAGCAAAGAAGTTTTACAAAGCTATGGATGAGGCAAGCAAAAACAAAGATGACGACACTGTCGCACTAGCCTTCGACTATATGCAAAACTTACCCTTGCCACACATACCTGTACAGGAGGTTTTTTTTTATGAGGCAGCTCTGGGTAAATGTGTTTTCTTTACACGATTTGAAAACTTATGCTTCCAAACTGTATGTCTATCATGAGGGCGAAGCAAACAAAGTCCCAGACGAAGTATGTTCAATGCTACTGAACTATTTCAATGACAGTCCAGTTAACGTGAAGCATCTCATACTGTTTTGTGATGGCCCATCAGGCCAAAATAAGAATCATACAGTTGTGCATTTTTTACTAAACCTCTGTGACTCAGGACGGTTTGAAACAATAACTCACAACTTCCCTGTACGTGGCCACTCATTTTCCCCATGTGACAGAGATTTTGGAAGCATAAAGCGTCTCTTGAGAAAGACGGACAGGATTTATTCTCCTGATGAATATGCAGAGCTCATGCTAAAAGCTAGTAAGTGTGGCCGATTTACTGTATATCACCTCACATCAGACGATGTTCTCAGTTTCAAAAAGTAGTGGCCCAAATCATATAAGAAAATTACAAATTCGGATGAAACTTCAGGCAGGAACGTACCCAAAAAAAATAAGCAGCCATTCAAAGTATCCAAGTACAAGCAGTTTCTCTACAACAAGGATACTACGGGAAAATTGGTCGCAAGCGAATACATTGGAGGAATAGCAACATCTACCTTCACATTGCTAAAAACTGCCAACTCTTCCGGAACTACCAACAGAGAAAGCTTATCCTTTGGGGAAAGTATGTTTAGTTTTATTTTACTAAGGTCATTTTAAACGTTTATATTTTTACTTTTAGCTAAACATTTTTGTAGGACATACCTAACAAATTTTAAAATTTATCGGATTTTGCACAGTGAGATTTATGTTTTTAGGTCCCAATCAACCAAAAAAAGATTGATGATATTAAAAAGTTGATGGAGTACACTGTTGGATATGAAGCCTTCTACGACACCATAATCCAATGGCCAAACACTGACCACGAGTTGCCAGAAGACATGCCAGAAGCTGAATAGACCAGATCTGTAGCGTGTAGTCTACTAGTACGAGTATTTTCTGTTTAATGCCTAATAAAAACACTCTTGTTTATACTTAAGTGTGTCTGTTACTTACCTTTGATACCAAAACAGGTAAAAATTAATCGTTTGACTTAATTTCAATATTATTTTTTAAAAAATAACTTTGGATTACACTAATTTATTGCAGAAACCACCTAAGTGAAACATTTTCAAAAATTTATGACTCAAAAACTTGAAGGAAAAAAAATTTAACAAAATAGATTATTCCAATAGCATGTCCTTGATTTGGTAAAAAAATTATTTGAAGGAGACTAGATCTATACTTAAGTTGCAAAACAGTTTTTTTTAGTTTTCCGAAAGTTGTAAAAAGCGCACTTAGGTGGTTTCTGAAATAAACTATTCAAATGTCCTTTGACATATATATTTAATTAATGTTTACCTGAAGGTATCTTTCCAGATAGACTTTAATGGACCAAAATTATACCTATATCTAAAATAAGTTTAACTATAGATATGAATAACTATAGCACTTTTATCATCCTTCTCAAAAATATTTGAAAAAATAATCTCTAACCAACTTACATTATTTTTAGATCAGAACATTATATCTGAAAATCAATATGAGTTACATAAATGGAAATATACACAACAAGCAGTTTACAAATTTATATGCAATATTATAAAAGCTATTAATGAAAAAAATATAATGGGAATATTTGTGACTCATCAATAGCTTTGAACGTGTGAATCATTATTACACACTGCTAAAAAGAACTTGAGGGTTATGGTATAAAAGGTATACCTCTAATATTGTGACGAAAAAAGGTACATACACAAACGCCATATCTAAACCATTGGCTATCTCAAGGATCAGTTTTAGGTCCAAAATTATTTATAATTTTTATAAATGATCTTCCACCATTAGTAAATAATGGAGAAGCTATCATGTTTGCTGATATTACTAAAATACATTTAGCAACAGCAGGCAATAAATCTGAACTAATAAATAAAGTAGATTCTAAACTAAAGGAAACTAATAATAGGTTTAAAGAAAATAAACTAGTCTTAAATTTATGGAAATCTATATTATGCTACAACTTACAAGTGTAAGTAGTAGTGCTAGTTGACATGAATTTGCCCTGGTAAATGGTAAAACAAATTAGCATGACTGATTATGTTAAGTTTTTAGGGCTACAGATAGATAAACATCTGAATTGGCATACATATGAATGCAATATACAAACAAATGTGCTCAATGTGTTATGTTTTACACACTATTAAGGAAATCTGTTCTCTAGAAGTTGTAATGGCGTTATACTTTTCCAATGTACAGTCTATATTAAAATATGGGATTTTATTTTGGGGAATTTTTTCATTGTCAATTAAAAACATCTTTACTAGCTAAACTATTTTTTTAATCACTTTGTTGCATTTTCATGTATTATCAATGCTCCTCCCTTCATATGCAAATTGGTTGACAAACATCATTTGTAATAAATTAAATAAGAAATATATGTCATGCTACACATTCTTTGAAGTTACTTACAAAACACCTATAAAAATTTCATCACTTAAAATGTGCAGTGTTAGGCTTCTACAATGTGCCTGGAAACAGGAAAGAATTCGCCTCACTTGGCTAAATCCTGCAACACAGACAAAATCATATTTAAAAAGTGTCATAATTTAGCATCATTAAATTTAAGTTAGGTGTAAATGGTTGACGCTAATGGTAAGAAATGGTTTAGTTTAGCATGAATCACTAAAGCAAGTGCAGATTGCTGGCGAACTCCAACTGGATAGCTATAATTTTTATTATAATTGTATTTAGGACTATGTATGTGTACAGGTTGATAAACTGTGCGGGAGACTGTAGGTTGCCGAGAGATAGGTTAACTAAAGGACTGTACATTACAGGAGCAGAAGGGCCAATAGTGGTAAGATCCAGAGGGTCTAGAGGAACAGTGCGGGGAAGGCACTCCATACTGGTGAGGATGGTGGGGTAGTAGAATATGCTAAAGGAGGAGATAGTTGCAGTTAATGGGGTAGGGTGGTTTAGGAGAGTATTAGAGAGAGAAGAGATATAGTTTGACCAGTGAGCTTGCCACAGGATGGTTACCCAATTGCAGACGTAATACATTATTATATATAATGTGGCCTAAAATGTTTATACATATATTGTGAGTTCTATTCCTTATAACTGCAGTTCATAAAATAAGACCTACAGAAAAACAATAAATTCAAACCTAAGTGACATCACCAAGTATTGGTGTTTGTAGTATGGCTGGTACATCTTTCTAGGCTGGTCTGCAATGAAAATGGCAAAAGTTGTAGCTCGTAGTTTGTAATAGCAGTCACAATGTGGTTCACAGTCGTAAGGGGGCAGTCGGAAAATTTGGATAAAATTTTACTGTCCCGCAAATATATAATATCAACAGCTTTTTTATGTTGTTACGATCGCGGGGTACTACTTATGTCACTTACAATTATCTTCTAAAATGGCAAATAATCAAATGCACTTAAAAATTATGTTGCTTCCCCAGTCACTCGTTTTCACGCACTGCACACCTTGCTGGGCCGCACCTCTGGCGGGACTCCGTCTCCGCACTCCGCCGCCGCCGACGCCGACGCACTTCCCTTCGCCGAGGATCCGCCTCGCTCAGAATTCGTTCGGGCCTCCGTGCCCGCGACACTATCGCCTGGAACTGAACTCTCTGTCCTGAGACCTTCTTCTAAGGTCTTCGCCACTCTGCCGCACCCGTGGCATTATCGGCCCGAAATCTCCGCCGCGGGAAAGCTCCTGCCTGAACTCTCACTCACTTAACTCCACTCCTCCTCGGCTGGCGTCCTGGGCACACATATATATAGGCCCAGACACCTTCCAGAACTCCCGAGCGCGGCTGGGGCCAGTCGTGTTATTCCGCACCATCCCGACAGCAGAAATCTCTGGAAACACGTGTCGGTGGCTCGCGTAACTCCACAGCTGTCAGGTTTCGGATGTCAAACTAACAGCGCCGCACGGGGAGTAGTGAGAAGGAGGGGGGGAAAGCGACAATCCTTGTTATCTTCCAGGCGCGCACGGTGCATCTCATGTTGTGGCAGTCGCCAGCCAGTTCTGCACCTTTACGTGTCCCGGCCTTGCTCACGTTCGTAACAATATTTTACATTTTAAAATTCAGCTATTTCAATACTGGTATGTTGGTGATATATATTCAGGAAATAACTTATGAAACTCATTGTTACTGAATATTACTTTCACTTCTGATTTTTGATGGCGAATACAACTAATCACTATGACATTAACGACTGTTGAGTATCCAAGGAGATCACTTAATCCTCAGGACACGATCATGTAAATATTGATGCTGTGGTACATGATGCTTGCTGTTGTGATTTAGCACGGTTTGTTAGGTTAGTACAGCTGCATTAAATATACTTGAATAACATGCCATCATAATGAAGTTATCTCCTCGGATACGCAATACGGAACTTTTGCCATAAATTCAATTACTTACCTTGTAAAAAAAACAATGGTAAGGAATAGATTTTTAACCGATTTGTCCTCGGACTTTATAAAATGTCTTTCATAAACAACGTATTTTCTGTAAACATCCATCTGTATCTTATTTCTTAGACAGTCATTGCTGATTCTACACAGCCACTCATTAAAAACAAGCTCTTCGTACACCGGGAAACGGTGCCTTGGCAATGTCTTACCAACGCATCCCGGGACACAACATGTCTTTTTACGTTTCATAATTACGATAAACACTTGACTTTACACAACAAATGAACATAAAATAAGTTCGGTTATTTCTCCACGGAACCTCCACTACATTCTGAAAATGAAAAAAATAAATATTTGGGACGGACAATGAACACAATCACACAAACAAAACAAGTTAAGTTTTTACTACATCATGTACCTTACAAAAAAATTCCAATCTTCAACACATTCCCAAATTAAAACATTGGAACATGCAATCTCAATTAAGCCCGATATATAAAATTAAGTTACAATTTACTTAATCATGACGAATGCCATTATTTCCAATTTCATCAACGTTGTTGGTTTGTTTTCTTTTTTTATTGACCCGGCGCTACTCAAACACTTCGGTGGCTGAGCCCACCAACTAAACTGTGTGCCCACCTAGCCCATTTTAACCCCTTGTTGCCTACATGTGTTTATTTACAAAAATGTGTGCCAAATGTGAGTTTATTAGTTTTTACATAGTAAAAATAACAAATACTAAAATATTTAAATACAGTAAACTCCCGGTATACCGCGCCCTGATAGATCGCGGAATCGGGTATATCGCGGGTCAAACCATGTCCCCCAATCAGAAATGAATAATAATAATAATAACAGTAGAACCTCGTTAATTTGTGATGGTCGGGACCGAGATAATCACGAATTACAGAATTTCACGGACTAGCGATTAAAAGCCCGGAAGGTCTTGTCAAGCTTCTCAGACACCGGCGTGCAGCTGGGTTAAGGCCAAGGTCATGTGACGTAACATCTACCGAGGCTTACTGCGCCTTGGCAGCAGATGGATAAAAAATAGTAAACTCTCCATTATTCGTGTTAATTGGGACCCGCCGATGCCTGGATAATTAAAATCCTGTAAAAAAAAAAGTAATAAACCCGGATAAACCATTCACGGTAAGGGCCGTCTTCGAATTAGTCTCGGCTTAAAAAAATACGGCACTGCCTAGCCATTAGTTCACGGTCATTTACAACAGCCGAAAGGAGAAAGATAAGATTGTGCTGGCCTTGCACCCCTTCCCCCCCCCCCCTTCTCTTCCTACAGCCGAATGCCAGCCAGACAGGTCACTCGCCAGGCGCCTGCCGTGCGGTGGCGGGTGGAAACAAACAAAGGGAGACGGGAAGCAGAAGTCAGGACATCCCCCTCAAGTTTAAAGAGTGACAAATGTGACAGCTGAAAAGGGGGGGGGGGGGGGGGGGGGGCGATACAAAGGGTCGGTACAAACAGCGTTGTAGAGTTTGGAGACCCACGCGATGGCTTGTAGTGTTTGCCGGCCGCCGGCCAGCGTGACGTTAATTTTAAGCGCTGACAATTTTTACTTCTCTTTTTTTTCTGCACTTTTAAATCGTCCCGGATTATCCGATTCCCGAATTAGCGCGTCACGGATTAACGAGTTTCTACTGTAATAATAATGGAATAAATGGTTGACAGCCGATTAGGATAATTTTGCGTTGTAACTCACAAACTAAGCATCGGGCAGAAAAAAGCCTAGGCGTAGAAAATGTCCGCAGTGAAATTCTAAACAAGATATCTCCGTACATTATTCCTCTATCTTGTAGTGTTTTCAAATTATGGTCCAATCCAGCCCAGTGTTATTTTCTGAAACACTAGTTCTTAACATTTTTTTTTTAACCCACAAATAAAGCATCGGACAGGGGACCCGATAAAGCCCACCTTCCAGCGACATTATCCAGCGTGACTCGGCTGGCGATTGATTTTGGATAGGTTTGGTTGACGGCAAACGCTGGGAGGGGAGAGGCGAGCCGAGAATAAGCGACCAAGACACCCGGGTAGACGGGAGGAGTGGAATATAAGCGCCAGTGATGAGAGGGGCGATTAAGCCGAAAGGGGGGAAGTCTGGTGACCTTGAGTAGTTCACTCATTTCCGTCGGCACACTTCTCGTGGTCACGTGTGTTGACAAGCAGAGACATATAAATGTTTTGTTATAACTTGAACCTACAGACGTAATATTATTCGTTGTATTATACACGTTCATCTTTTTACTTTGGTATAATGTTTTAACATTAAATAGTAAAGTAAATCAGCTAGCGTATTTTTAATCTTTGCCGAGGAATTCCCAGTGGTCCAATACTTACGTGAACCATACTGTACCACTTTTGCCGTGAGGTAGTAAACAAGCCCTGGAAATGTTTATGTGTAGCGGCCTCCCGACCTTTAACCAGAGGCTGGGGAATATAACACTTGCCGATCCGAGCCACACACACTCAGCAACTCGACACAGCGTTTGATGGAATAAGTAAAGACAACGTTTAACAGACTTTTTAATACGGCGCCACTGATTGCGCTAAAATTATTTTGGCGCAATTTTTGTATCCCACATGTGACCATTTATAATTTACTGTAAGCATGGATAACAAAGTTTAACCACTTTACACGATAGACGATTCTTTATTTTATATTGTACGAATGCTAGAATCGTTTTTCACGTATCTGCTGCATACTTCTGCAAAATACACGCTATCTGTAAGTACGTAAATCTAGAATTTTTATTTTGTCAATCAAACTCGGTACTTTGCGATTCATATTCGGTTTGAAGTATTACTATGGCCTTTCTATTTAGAAGACTTTGACCACAGAATCGTGTGTAACCGCACACACTGCACTTACTTTGTTACGGACACTCAGACGAAGCAGATACTGTGGCTGACATCATAGAGTAAATAAAGTACTGCTGACACCACGAGACTGGCAGCAGCTTGTGTGCCGCACGTGTGTATGGCGGCGTGTGGCGCGCTCGTAGGTCGTGCGACAAACTGTGCGCGGCATGCGGAAAAAAAAAATTAGTGAAAACTGCAGATGCAAAGTCCGCACAAAGGCGGGCCGTCTATACTGTGCGTGCTTGCCGACATATTAGAACACAGGCGGTGTTTTATGCCTTTTGACCTTGGTCACATCGAAACATCGCGGTTATGCAACAACGCGGGTAAAAGTTATGTCCCCCGACAACCGCGTTAAATAGGGAGTGTACTGTATTTCATATACATTTTCATTAAAAAATTTTAATGGTACTTTTGAGTACCATTAGGCTCTTACGAAGTAAATTTAGTAAATGAAAACATAACCTCTGCAAATGTCAATAATAACAAATTATATCAATTTTATAGCAGTACATGACAAGAAAATAAGCAATATAACCAAATAAATTATATAAAACAT
Source organism: Bacillus rossius redtenbacheri (assembly GCF_032445375.1). Classification (NCBI taxonomy): domain Eukaryota; kingdom Metazoa; phylum Arthropoda; class Insecta; order Phasmatodea; family Bacillidae; genus Bacillus; species Bacillus rossius. Next base: position 108,667,178 of record NC_086332.1, read on the forward strand.
TTGTGGTAACCATTATTGTGCTCGTAAGTTCAATACAATTACACAAACCAAACAAATAATCAAGTAAGGTGGTACAACAAACAAATAATCAAGTAAAACAAATATGCAGTACACTACAGGCAATAAAAAAAATTAAAATCTGAAATTGTTACGCATACAGTATTACAAATCTTGATCGCAACACAAGGAAGGTACGATAGGCAAAATGTCAAGCACAACTTCTTTTCCTTTTTACACAGCTACAGAATGAAATTCTGCCAAATAGTTCTTGTTTTCATTACAACATAAAAATATATTGCAATAAGAGCATTTTGAATGTGGCCTTCACTGAACTTTTTTGGCACTACAACATGCACAGCGCCCTTGCTCCTTTACAAACTTTGGCCAGTGGATTCCTCTGTTGCCTTCCCAGACGTCCTTTGACTCAGAAAAGCCTTTTGCTCTTCTTTTGGAAGAAGCGTAATCAGATGCTCTTCTTTTCTGTGCACGGACACCGCTGGACGATGCCTTGGGGACAGGTAGAGTCTTGTACGCCATTAGGCCAGACGAGACCGATTGCCTGAACTCGAGCACTGAAAACGTTCTCAAATGTGTCACAGTATATGACGTATGCATTTACAAACATCATATCTAACAGGCCCCAAAATATACGGTGCCACCATTTTTTCGATTTTTTGTCCAATCCGTAAACAACCCGGAGTTGATCTGCATGGTCCACGCCTCCCATAAAGCGGTTGTAGTCCACTATTGCTAGCAGGCATGGCACTTAAACTTTGCTTCCGTTCTTCTGCCTTCTTCAGATGGTTCCTATTTCTGAGCCATGGTAGTTTGATGCCACCAAAACAATTTTCGTGTCTTTCCATTTGTAGACCTCAACACCTGATTGGGAAATAAGGTAATCACTATTACCCCTTTGCATTCCTTTATTCCCTTTCAGAGCAGGCAAATCTTTCCTATTGACTCTTAGTGTGCCACAAGCAAGAGTGTTTTCCACTTTCAACTTTTCCAGCAATGGAAGAGAAGTGAAGTAATTATCATAAAAGATAATTTTGTTCTTCCTCCAATCTTCTTTTGTCAGGTTCAGGACAACTTTTTCTCCAAGGCCCCACACTGCAAATTCTTCTTTGAGGACCTCATCTTTTCCCTGGTAAATACTAAATTTTGAAATGTGGCCATTCTGATCTGCTAGGCACCAATTTTGTACCCCCGCTTGATGGTTTTTTTTGGATTGTACTGCTTCATAGTGTTGTGACCTCTGAATTGTCGTTTACATGAAGGTTGCTAAGAATTTGGTCAAATCTGTTACGGCTCATTGTGTCTTTCACAACCTGTACCCCAAGATCGCTCTTCTCTGACCAATAATGTCGCCAGCTTGGTAGTCAGTGATAACCCATAAAGAAATTTTTGCCAATGAAAGCCAGTAGCTCATTTTCTTTCAAATTTAGAGTTTTGTCTTTCTGAACAGCGTACAAATTACTTTGGTATGTAATTTGCTCGAAAATACCTCCACTAACAGTCAAAAAGATGTCTGTGGCTGTCGCACAATTTTCAATTTTACATTTGACAACACTGGTGTGGATGTTGTTGCTTGTCCTTTCTTCCATCGCCTCTGAAGTTCGGGAGAATTTCTACCATTGTTGCTTGTTGATGTAGTGTCACAATCTTGCTGGTTGTCTGCATCACAGTCGCATGTAGGAACATTTCCGTATTCTGTCGAAAAAGGTATAAGAAAATTTATGCCAATGAAAGCAACGTGATTACAAACACATTATTTTTCGTTAAACACCGAATTTTGATGACGTTGTGACGGTATATACCGTTGTGACGGTATATACCACAACGTTTGAGTACGAGCACACATTTAAGGCGGTATTTATCGCAACGTAGCTTCGTTATATTCCACAAGTATTGCTGTTGGTAAAACGAAACGACAAAGGTATGTGATATCATTATTATTTAAAATAAGTTCCTTTTGGTATCTGAAAACAAAATTATAGTGGCACAATATAATTTTAAACAGAGTCGAGAATGATATAAAGCCGTAAAATTAAACATAAAACACTAATGTAAGGTTATAGTTATTGTGATTATTTTTATCACGTGAACGTTAACGCCATTTCTGTTTATTGGGTTAGCACATGGAGATTATTTTTAATGCATAGTTATTCAGAAATAAAATTGTGTTTATATTTTAAACAAATAAGGTTAAAAACTATAAACAAATTAGAATGCAGTCACATAGTTAACACGCTAATTATAACCTAAAATTAAATACCATTTACAAGCACAATAAAAAGTTAAAATAGGCGGGTAAACTATATTATTTATTATGTATTTTCCCAACCTGCATATTTGTTGATTCTGTGGGCATGTTGATTGAAATTGAAAATTGTTTATTTATATATTTAATTAAAGAAATACCATATCATGTAGCCCAAGTTTATCCCTTGATCATGATGGCATGATTCTGTGTTTCATGATACTTGCTGTTTTAAGTAAGTACAGTAAACTCTCCATTATCCGTGTTAATTGGGACCTTCCAATGCCCGGATAATTGTATGCCCATAAAAAAACCCGGATAATCCGTTTCACCACTTAAAAATGGTGTATTTACTGGCAAAAGAGTGTCTCTTCAGTAGAATTCTATGAGTACAAGCAAAGGCTTTGTATACCGTGTCCCAGCTTATTGGATCGTAAACAATACTGGCACTGTGTTGCCGCCATCCTTCTGTCCCCTTTATTGCTACGGGAGGGAGAGCGGTGACAGTCCCAACTCAGCATCTCCCTCCACCCTTTTAACGACCTATTATCCGGGGTCACTACAAAATAAGTGTCTGAACCACAGCACAATATTATACACCTTTTTTTTCCCCTTCCAGCTATTGCATTTTATTTTTCTACCTTTTTCGTGGCAAGATATTGTTTCTTGTTAATTCCGCCTATTAAAATTAGGATGCACTTTACAGTCATAACTACGAGTATGGGATACTACGAGACCTTCGAAGTTACGACAGTTTTGAAACGCACCGTCAGTTTGACTACGTAAATAGTAATCCTAAACTAATCTGGTTATTACGAGTGCTTCCTTGTTGGCTCTTTCGTAAGAAAGAGTGATTTAAATGGCATCTTCAAACAAGGAAAAAAAAGGTTCACGTAGTAAACAAAGGCTGCAAAGCGAGAGAGGGCCGTGGCTATGCTGGCGCCGGGGCTGTGGACCATGACTCGCAGCTAGCTGTCGAGAAAGAATGAAGGCTGTTGTGGGGTGGGGGTGTGGGGGGAGGAAGGGGTGTCTGGTAGCGAACAACATGCTCCCTTTATCTCTGTCTCTCTCTCTCTCTCTCGCTCATTGGTTTCAAGAAGCCCTCCCCCTCCCATTGTGTTACTGGCTGCTTCGGCCGGTAGAGGGGAAATTCCTAACCCCCCCCCCCCCCCATGTGTGTGTACGTGTGTACGAGAGCCATTTTTTTTGTGCGTGTGTGAGACCTCGTTGCGTGCGTGTGCGTGGCAAAAAAAAAACACAAGCACTCTTCTTGTGTAGCTTCACAGGTTTTAATGATGCAATATTCCAATAGCGTCTGAGCTTTCTCACAAAATTTCATTTGTCTAGTTGTGTGGAGGAACCAGGGATACCGCTGCTATGTTGAGATGCGTCACACAAAGAATTCACTTTTATTAATATAATATCATTAAAGTTGTGAACATTACTGTGATAATTAAAACACATTTGTGTGTCAAATTTACGTATGTGTTTGGTTTGAAGATAAATAAAAATCCCTCACAATAAACTTATATGCGGCATGACCACCAGCAGTTAAGCCAGGTCAGGTGTTATCTTAGCATACAGCGCAGTGCTTAATGCTTTACACGAGTTTCAAGAAATTTTTAATAGGTAACAGATATTAACTTTGCAGGTTTAACTTACCATACTGTAAACTTAACATATTCATGCTGCATACAATTAAAGATGGTGTTAAGTTGCATGCAAACACTGTCCTTTGAACAATTATAATCCAACAAACACGGTTTGTAAACACTGTCAAATGATAAACACACCTTTTTTTTTTAATGAATGAAGTTTTTAATAATGGCACACAATCTTCAATATCTCAAATTTCATCTGATGATATACAAGCACTCATTCCTAACGAAATTGTGAAGTCTACATAACAAGAGACACCTGGAAATCACTTAACCAGTTCAATAAAACAATAACACTCAATACAAAAAATCTTCAAACAAAGCAGTTAACATTTGTTGGCATTAATCATCTATGTGAAAAAGTCATTTATTTTCATCTGTTTGGATGCATGACACATCTTATTCACAGCATTTTTGAGCCTCCTCAGGGTCAAAATATCAACATATTCCAACCCTTTTTGGCTTACGTAGTCCAACAATTTTTCTAAGCAGATTGCAGCTTCATTGTGGCTAATTAGTGAGATCTGGGATTCGGGCTCGTCACATTCCAGGGAATTTTTGTCAATGTTCACTTGCTGTACTATTTCCGAATCATTAAACCGTTGAAAACCTGGCTCATGTGCATCAACAGTTAGCCACTCATCTAAATTATCTTTGCCAACATCTTCGCAGCCTGCAACTCCTTTAATCATATCTGACAGATTTACAGTTATACCGTATTCATCTTCATGGAAGCCCTTGAAGTCTGCAGTGTCTTGGGGAAGGATCTTGTTCCACATATGTTGCAAGGTGGTTATTTTTATCTTACTCCAAGCGCCAGAAATGCCGTGGATAGCGTCCAACACTTTTAACGACTTCCAGAAACTGATAACATTGGGCCCTTCCTCAACAAGTTGTTTTACGATATTAGTCCGGTAGTGTTGTTTAACTGCTGCGATTATGCCTTGGTCAAGAGGTTGAATAAGGGAGGTTACACAAGGGGGTAAATATTTGACAAAAATGCTGCCATCCTCTGAAACGAGTTCAGTAGCACATGGATGGCATGGTGCATTGTCCAAAATTAACACTGCTTTCATAGGTAACCCCTCCTTCTGTAAAAAATTCCGTACCTCAGGAACAAAATTTGTTTCAAAACAATATTTTAAAATCTCTGTTCATCCACGCACCTTTCTGGTTTGTATAGTGCACAGGTAAATGACTCACTCGTTTCAAAGCTCGTGGATGTTTAGATTTACCAATAACAAGAGGCTTTAATTTGTGATTGGCACTTGCATTTGCACAAAAACAGCACAGAAAGTCTGTCTTTGCTAGCTTTATATCCCGGAGCACGAACTTCATCTCGCATTGCGAGAATTCTCGTTGGTAGACCTTTCCAGTACAGACCTGTTTCATTAGCATTGTATATTTTCTAAAGCGAAAATCCCTCGTTGTCTATGAAATTGCAGAACTCTGTACAAAATTGTTGTGCTGCTTCATTGTTGGCACTTAACTTTTCTCCTTGTACTGCAAGCTCCATTATGCCATACAGCTGCTTGAATCTTGTCAGCCACCCTGAAGAACCACAGAATACTCCCTCTATGCCAAGAAGTTCATAAACATTTTTGCTTGTTCGATGCACATGCTACCTGTCATAGGAATACCTTCTGCTCTCTTTTGTCTAAACCTAACATACAAAGCATTGTCAACATCTGTGTGGGTAGATGTTTTCATGCTTTTACATTTAGAAGGCCCTGCCACACTGTCTGATCTCCTAGCAAACTGCAAAAGTTTTTCTTCACTTTTATTAATGTCTCGCATGGCTTGGATTCCAATTTCATATTCCTGTGCTAATTTCGCGGCATTTCTCCTTTTTTTAACCTGTCTACAACTTCTAACTTCTCTGCTATTGTCAGCACTTTACGTTTCCTTTTACTAGAAATGATTACAAAAACAAATGTGCCTGGAAGAACTGATGTAAATAACTGCGTGAAAAATGCCTCTTCCAGCCGTCAGGAGTGTGGGAAGGTAAAAGACGTAGAGGGACCTTTTTTTTTTTCAGCGTGGTGGGGCGCTGTGAAAAGAACGCTTGAAAAGAAAATGAACAGAAGGGGGTGGGGGGTAGTTGAATTGGAAGCAGCAGTCAAGGCATTCCTTTTTGGTTTAAAGTGTGACAAATTGACGGGTGAAGGTGGCGGGGGAACAAGGTTCTGAAGGGTCAGGTAAATAGCTTTCTGACACTGCAGTAAAAAAAAAAAAAAGCGCAGCGCAGTCACGGCATAGCTACACCCGTCATTTTTTTTACAATTTCATAAAAAAATCAAGCACGGATAACCCGAAAACCGGATAATCCAGGCCCGGATAATCCAGGCCCGGATAATCGAGAGTTTACTGTCCATCGAAAGATTCTGCAAAAAGAAATTGTGATGTAACAATGAAATATGATATTAAGTTTAATAAGAAAATAATCAACTTGTGACCATCATTCATTGTTAGGGCTTATATCACAATTTTCGAGTATGTTAAGGATCCTTAGATGTATTAAATTATTACAGCAAGCATCATGTACCACAGGATCAAAATGTACCTATAGGATCACGGTATCAACTTGGATGCTCAATAGAAAACTTTAACATATCAGAAGGAGAAAATTTATTATGCTAGAAACAAATAGCCTACCTTAGATTACTCAGTATTTGTAGCTACCCAATGTTAGATAAGTATTAGAGGTAAAAGTTCCATATTGCGTATCCAAGTTGATCCATTGATCTTGAAGGCATGATCATGTACATTTTGATCCTGTAATATGTTACGCTTGTTATTACACTGAACATAATAAAAAAACTTGTAATACAGTAGAGAACCCTTCAACCGGAATCATTGGGGGGAGGTCTATTCCGGTTATGGGAAAATTCCGGTTAAGGGGAGTTGCGGTAGGGCCGGCCTCCGGGCCGGTTGAATGACCTTCATTCAAGCAAGCTGGCAGGCACGTGTTTCTTATCACTGTGGGTGGGTGCATGCGTGAGCGAAGAGGACGATGAAGAGGGTTCGGGGGAGGAAATAGGACTATAGCTGCAGTGTTGTGTTACTTCTGTTGTATTGACGTGCTAGTGATTCACACTTCCTGGGGAGTGTATAGTCACTGCCACGCACAGTTTACATTTCACATACACAAGAATAACACTTTAAGCATCTCATTTAAAAACACAGAGATAGAGAAATACAAGTAAATTTAGACTGTTTAACTATATATTAAAGTATAAATATGTCCATAATACATATTTGTACACTAAATTATTGTATACAAACTGAAAGCATCACACGTTGGAAGTAAATGTTACTCGCTATCACGTGTGTCAGGGTGTATAGTGGGAGTCGGTGTACATACTCTCGGGCCGGCCGGAATTTTCGTATACTTGACATAGTGAAACAATAAAACTACATATAGCATAAACATCTTTATAGTAATTCACGTACAACGTGAAAACCAGCGGTGTACTTACGCAATGCGCGGGAAAGACTGGCTATAATTAGCTCTCTGACAGACGTGCGCGCGCGCGCCTACAAGACATGTACAGTCAGGCAAAAGCAAAAACGCCTCGTTCCAGTGCGGAGATGTTTTGTAGTTATAAAATTTTTTGGAAAATTAGTTCCGGATATCGGGAGTTCCATTTGTGGGAATTACGGTTGAGGGGTGCTCTACTGTATTGCAAATAATAATGATGGTAAGTTGAATACAAAATATACATTACTTTTTATTCAACTCAGTATAATTATCTGGTATTTCAGAAATTTTTTTTGTCCAGGGTCTTTTGAAATACTAAATTAAAACAGCAATCATCATGTACCACAACGATAAATATGTACAGGATCATGTCGTCAGGATCAACTAGGATACGCGTTGCAGAACTTTTACCGTAATTGATATATTTTATGTAAAACTGTTATAGAGGTGTAACATTAGGTACCTAAATAATTGCAATGCTGTAGTAAGACATTAGTCTAACTTGTGTTCATTCATCTATATGTTAGAACTATAAGTTAAGTGTGTTACTGTAACAAGTTTAATTTTTAACAAGTGGGGTTGATTCATGAAACAAAAAAATTGATGAAAACTTTATTTTTGAAGTCCTCTCCTTAAACATGATGATTAAACTAAATAATACTGCAAGCTATTAAGTATTTGACTTTTATAATAGTTGGGTTAGGTTCACAATGTTAAAAATACTACAAAATAACGCTAATTGTTGGTTATGTTAGATAAGCTACATTTTTAATTGAAGTGAGGTAGTAGTTGACCGCTTAAGAGAAAAATTTCCTTGTAGCTGCTATATATTAATAACTATTAGCTACCGACTGAGACTTATTAGCTTAAATGTATTACTATACTTCCGTCTAGCACACATTTCATCAATATTTTGAAATAAATTAATTTTCTATTTAATGTGGCTTTATTCTGAAATCAATGATTTGTGTTAATAATTGATCATCTGCAAAAGTCTAATCACTAGTAGTTGACCATATTCTCGAAATAAAGTGATGGCAATAATACAACTTAATTAATATTTTAATGCAATAAGATATTCTATAAAATTCTTAAGACACACATCATATTAGCTGTAAGTGTAAGATACATAAACATAAATCATTACATTAAGTAAGTCACTCAAATATTACACACGATGAGCGCACAAGATTTTTTTCTGTTGCCACAAATACATGAATTTAATTTTGTTGTTATATCACATAGAAATTAAATGTCAGAGAGTTAGGTGGATCCCTAAGTAAACACAGTCTTACAATTTAAAAAATACTGAGTAAGTATTCATTTCTGGATTAAGGTACGAACCGCGATGGGTACACAACTTTAGACGTTTAATTTTACGTTTTATCTGTTGGCTCTTATGACTAAGCTTATCTTCCTTGACAGGCCACCGGTAAGTAGAAATACCACTCTGAACCATGGTAGCAATCTCAAAGACATCATCAATGACTTCCATTATTTTCCCTGAGTAATATTTCCCCTCATACTCCACTATTACAAAATCATCCTTTTCAATGGTACTTGGCTCATCTTCATTATAGGAATCTTCATTCCAGTCTGAACCTTCACCATCGCTGTCATCAGGAATAGAAATTGATGACTGTATCAGAATCTTCATAACAGGTTTATTTTTATTTTCTCTTCGTTGTGTTTAATTTTTTCTTCTTCCTTTCTTTCCCTTTCAGCTGCTCTTAATCTTGTTTCAAAGTACTTTTGTTCAAGTTCCCCTGACACTATTGCAGGTAGTATTTCTTTTGGTTTTTTCTTGCCAACAAGAGAACAGAATAAGTATTTCTTAAATGGAGATGGTATGTTTGACAATACCGGTCTTAGTGTTGTGTCAGAATCTTCATTGTCTTCAGATAGAGAAGCCAGTACAATTGATGGCCCTGAGATACTAGGATAATTGTGTTCTTTAACCTCATAAGATTTTACATTTGTTGGTTTTGGTACAGCAGCATCTTGATAATCTTCTACCCTAGGTGTTACATTTGGTTTACTTGTGTTCGCATGATCTTAACGTGTGGTTGACACTACATTTAACGGTGCTAAGATGCTGTGATCATCATTGTGTTCTGCGGCCATTGGCAAATGGACGCTTTTAGAGGGTTGCTGTATCACAGAATCATCAAGACCTGGAATAGAGACATTATCGTTGCTGCCAGTTATGAGTGTGTCTGTTAGAGAAGATTCTTCAAATGTTACACTTGTAGATATATCTATTGATCTGGAGATAGTTTCATTATCAAGCTCAAGCTTCTGAAGTTCTGCTTTCTTCCACAGCAAAAAAGTGAACGGTCAGCAGGATTTCCTTTCCAGTCATCTGCAGACTGTTCAAACAATTCTCTTTTTTCCATACCTATACTGTCATTTATAAATCTAAATCCCTGCTTGACATATTCAAAATGTCCATGAAGTCTGTCATTCTGCACTGTGCTCCTTTTCCTTACGATACAATTATTTCCTGGAACGCTGGGGATAGATGGATCCCATGGAAAGAGTTCACTTTTTTGAAAACCATTAGCCAACACTGAATGAGTAAGTAACATTCTTATCTACCACTTCTTTCAGTAGTTTAGCAAAATCCTTTTTTTTTTTTTCAAGATAGAGTCTTCTAAATGGCTCACACGCCACTTTTGAACATGTTGCTTCCAGTTTTCTTTTAGCATACGGAAAACACCCTCATCCATGGGCTGAAGAATATGTGTTGCATTAGCGTACAGAGCCACTAGAATACAGTCAAACCTCTATCTATCGTTTTTCAGGGGATCAACAAAAAAATTCAGTAGATGCGGACATTCAATAGATGTGGACTTAACTCTAAGAATTTTTAAAAAATAATATTTCAACCTCAAAATTAGTGTCAGAAATATATCAGTTACTTGTTATTAAAGTTAAATCAGTTGAAAATAAATAAAAATGGAAGTATTTTACTTAATTAGATTTACACTTTCAAAAAAAAAACATACGCACAATAAATCTACATGGAAATTAAAGTCTTTTTCAATATCCTGAAGTCTGAAATATGTTTACTCATGTCATCAAATGTAGAGCTGTACTGAAGAAGCCGATTTTGCCAATATTTAGTTGAATTGGCATTATTGCCGACTTCCGATATGCTTGTTAATTTTCGGCCGATATTACTGAAAAACAAAAGAGACTGCCATAACCTAAAAATCCACGAACACCCTTTTCACTTTTCGTAGTAGTACTGCATTCTTTCAGATAGCATTATTTCTTCGCAACATGTGCGAAACGTACATATAAACATTTAACATCCTTTTTTTCAATAATGTTCTTTAATTTTAATATTCCATAAATAAATACATTACCGTCACGGTAAATATACATCTCGGTTTTTACGGTAACTGTAGTGCAAATGTGGTAGCTATCGTGCTTCTGTAGTAATTATGGTATCGACAAAGAATCTTTAGTTCTTTTTATGGTAATTATCTTAGGATAACAATTGGGTTTGTACTGTAGTTATGGTACATCATCCATATTTCTTCGTAAGTTGTTGTTCATTTGTCTTTTCTTCATATTTATGTGCTCCATTACTTGGCTGCAGATTTAAGGTGATTTTTACTACTGTATACTATCATTACTGTTTTTATGACGGTTTCTTTCTAAGAAATGGTTATTTCTGCAAAATCTTTATGGTTAAACGATCATCTATTGTAATTTATAGTGACGGGACCACATATTTTGTACGATCAATGCGGACAAAACGATAATTCGAACATCGGTACAAGCGGACGTTTTTAACCTTAGTTGTATGGCAATTTTGCCGGGACCGTAGAAAGTATACGATAAACACGGACAATCGATACATGCGAGTTCGATAGATAGAGGTTTGACTGTAATTCCATTTTGATCGCAAAACTGACTTGTGTGCAAACTCAAATGTGAAACATGTCCATCTACAAATAATATAACAGGGAGTGTTATATTATTATCTTTTAGCCAAGGGTGGAATAAGTTTGCTAGGTATTCGTAAAACAATTCAGACTGCATCCAACCTGAATCACTTTTCCCAATTGCCCAGTCTGAAGGAAAGTTAAGTGTTATTTCTGGAGGCAAACGTTCATATTTGTACACCACTAAAGGAGTTATACCTCTACCGCTGGCACTGCCCGTAAGAAGCACTGTGAGACACTCTTTGTCATCAGAATTAACTTGTTGATATATGGTCTTATCGCCTTTACGTGCAAGTACTTTATTACCCTTCGAGTTAAGGAAAAATGCACTCTCGTCGCAATTGAAAATTCGTGAAGGCTCGAGTAGTACATACTTGGAAAAGATTGTTTCTTTTCAAGTACTCCTCCACTTCTGCAAACCAGCCTAAAATATTTTCCTGTGTTACTGAAGCACGAGATACTGTTAGGTTCTGACATATGCGTTGAGATATATTATTATTTCTCCGCAAAAAACTCTGGATCCAAGTTCTCCCTGGACGATTTTCAGGAAAAGGGTTGGTTCTTTTTAGGTCAATAATCATACGCTGAACACTATCGTGCAGTTGCTTGACGGTTATGGAGCACCCAGTTAGCTAGAATGGTTTCCTCTTCATGACTTAATATAGTTTTGGGTCACATTTTTCTTCCAATGGGTGATTTACCTTCTACTTTATATTTCAGAGTAATCCTTGGCACACCATACTTCTTAGCTGCTGTGCGGACAGGTGTTTTGTTAATTCTTACATCATTTATGGCTTCCCTCATCGCCTCTTCTGTGAAATGACGAAAACTGCCTTTTATGGGTGGCATTCTAGATTTGTAATGATATATACAAAACATTTGTTTAGAAGTTGACACACCAATGTTCTGGTAGTTGACCACCTGGTAATCTATTGGTAAAACCTAACTCATTGTGTTAATAACAGTATTAAATGTTGTGTAAATATACAAAACAAATGGGACAATATTGATATCTTTAAACAAAAAAAGGAATAACTTAGTAATTGACCACCTTGGTCAATTACTGAAAATTTTCTCATTTGTGTTTTATTATTTGACCACCCCCTAGCAATATTATGGTGAACAATAAACAAACAGCAAACTACATAAATTCAATATAAAACATTACTATGTCAAGTGAGTACTATGAAAAATGTTATTAAAAGGAACTAGCAAATTCCCTAACAAAGTTTCAGAAATAAGATGACATAACCACACACCAACATTGACTGTCCACCATCTTACTTCCAAATGTAAACAAGTAAGAAGCACAATTATTATAGTTCTCCAGGTAGATGGCAAGAGTGTAGTTTTCTGCAATTGTTTTAATATTTACACTAAAGTAAACCTTATTTCAACAATTTTTATCCAAAATGGTCAATTAATGACACATGGTCAACTTCTGTGTTAAAATGAATTCAAATTTAGCGCCATCTATTGTATCGATTTCCCGTTTATGTTTATTAATATTAAATTGATGGTTTTTATTTTGTGTTGATAGAAAGAAACTGTTATCGTTTTGACTATGGAAATAACAAGAGCATGTATGTGTATAAGTATAAAATAAAATTGTGATTTATTACGAAAAGTTATCAGGTTATGGGCCCAGAGTGCTAAAATATAAATTTTTGATCCACTGAATGTAAAAGTTGTGCTTCGTGACAATTTGATCAGACTTAATAAGTTTTTTTTAAGATGTCGTCGAGTTTGATTAAACCTTTCACAAAGGAGAACTACGATACTTGGGCAATTAAAATTGAAGCTGTGATGGTTAAAAATGGAAATGAAATGTACGTAAATGGAAGAAAGCCAAGACCAGAACCAGTTGAAGGTAAGGACGCTTCATTACGAGACGTTGAAAAGTGGAAGGATGATGATGCTAAAATGAAATCAGATCTAATAATTGCAATAGATCCCAGTTTATTACGTATGGTAAAAGGTTCAAAAACTTCAAAACAAGTTTAGGATAAGTTAAAGTCAGAATATTCTTCCACAGGACCAGTAAAAAGGGCAAGTTTATTCAAACATGTAACTTCATACAAAATAATGGAAAATGATGATTTCCACACACAACTGATGGAGTTTTTTGATATAATTGCAAAACTGTCAGCTATGGGTGTTGAGATGCACAATGATTTACAATCAACGTTACTTCTAAACGCACTACCACCAAGTTTTAAAATGTTTAGATGTGCAATGTAGTCTCAAAACGAATTGCCAATACCGGATATTCTTCGAGAAAAATTTATTGAAAGGTATGAAGCTAACAATCAACGAGATACAGACGATTCTGAGGTTATGTGGGTAAGGAAAAATCAGAAAAGTTTCAAGCAATATCGAGGAAGTCCACGTAGATACAATAGTGATTTTAATGGGCCTTTCAAATACAACTGTTTTAAATGTAATAAAATAGGGCATAAGGCAATTTATTGTCCCAGAAAATTAAGTGATGATGGTCAAGAATACTCGTCAAAAGTTGAATCGCAAGTTGAAGATGTGTTCCAAATCAAAGAGAAAATTACTGAGGAATCTTTACATACGAAGATTACATCAAGCGATGATCAATGGTGTCTAGATAGTGGTTGCACGTCTCACATGTGTTATAATGAAGGAGCGTTTCTAAATATGATATCAACAAATGGAAATGTTTTGTTAGCTAGCAGTGCGGAGACTGAAATTTTTTAAAAGGAACTGCGCAAGTTACTACTACGGATGGGAAAGTAAACAGGTCGGTAAAACTAAATGATACACTGTTAGTAAAAGAATTGAGAACAAATCTGTTATCTGTTGCGAGAATCACAGATCACGAAAATACAGTCACTTTTCACAAAACTGGTGCAACTGTTTTGGGGAAAGATGGTAAGGTAAAACTGTTAGCACAAAGAGTTGGATATCTATACTATGTTTGCGGTAGTAGAGAACAAACAAATGTTGCAAGTGATATATCCGCTAGTTTGAAGTTATGGTATCATCGTCTTGGTCATTTGAATGAAGAAGATTTGTTAAAGATTACGCGAAAAGGATTAGCTATTGGTATCAAGCTAAATGGAGAAAAGCAGTTGGGGTCATGCAAGGTATGTTTACGAGGAAAAATGATCGCCTTGCCATTTCCCAAGAAATCTGAGAAATGTATAAAAATATTGAAATTAATACATACTGACGTCTGGGGACCATCAAGAACAGAGTCATTAGGACACGCTAGGTTTTTTGTCACATTCATTGACGACAGTACTCGTTGGTGTGAAGTTCAATTTATTAGAAATAAAAGTGATGTTTTTAGAGTTTTTAAGGAATACATAGTTCGTGTTGAAACAGAAACTGGTCGTAAAATAAAATGTTTGATGTCAGACAACGGTAAAAAATATTGCAATAAGGATTTGATGCTTTCTTAAAGAAAAATGGTATTCGTCGACGTCTGACAGTTTCTTATACACCACAACAAAATGGAATGGCAGAATGAAAAAATAGAACATTAGTTGAAATGGCATGATGTCTTTTGATAAGTTCTGGATTAGGTAATGAATTTTGGGCTGAAGCAGTATCTACTTCAAATTATTTGAGAAACAGTTGCCCAACATCTAGTTTAGTCAGTCATTCTCTATTTGAAGCTTGGAACAAAGAAGTGCCAGACTTGTGTAACTTAAAAGTGTTTGGCGCAAAAACATTTGTTTTGGAAAAAGGATTACGAAAATCAAAATTTGATTCACAATCACAAGAAGGTGTGCTGGTAGGTTATTCTGAAGAATCGAAAGGCTACCGAGTATGGATTCCATTTGAAAGGAAAGTTGTTGTAGCAAGAGATGTACGAATACTGGAAAACCAATTTTTGAATGAAGAAAAGGGAAGTAAACCCATTGAGAGAAATAAAGATGTTTTTGAATGTGTACATATGCAAAATAAAATTCAGGAAGAAAATGAAGAAATACGAAATGAGCTAATAAATAAAAACGAACAGGCACAAAATGAAATTTTGCAGCCAATTTTGCATAAAATGCCCGGAAGACCACGATTGGAGAGATTAGGTAAGCGAGGAAGACCGCATAAAATTTATAACACTTTACCAACAGCAAAAGTAAATGAAGATCAAGAAGAATATAAAAATTATAACCATACTGGAACGCAAGGAGTTCTGAGTGATGATGAAATATTTGTTGACGGTGCAGAAAATGAAATTGTCATAATCAAAGAAGCAAACTTTGTTAACAAAACACTGAAAGAAGCTATGACTGGAAACAAAGCAGCTGAATTGATGAAAGCTATCTCTGAAGAAATTCGAGGTTTGATAAAATATAATACTTGGGAAATAGTTGAACGTCCTAAACATAGAGCAGTTATAACATGTAAAATTGTTCTTAAAAGTAAATTAAAGCCTGATGGAACACTTGAGCGAAGAAAAGCAAGATTTGTAGCTCGTGGTTTTACGCAGCGACAAGGGATTGATTTTACTTATACATTTGCTCCTGTAGCAAGATTAGATTCTGTTAGACTATTGATGGCACTGGCTGCTCGTGAAAAACTGCCAGTTTTTCAATTGGACATTGTCGTAGCTTATTTAAATGGAAGTTTAGAAGAAGAAATATTTATGGAACCCCCAGAATACATTCAAGAAGCTTTACA
Organism: Bacillus rossius redtenbacheri; assembly: GCF_032445375.1. Lineage (NCBI taxonomy): Eukaryota > Metazoa > Arthropoda > Insecta > Phasmatodea > Bacillidae > Bacillus > Bacillus rossius. Next base: position 108,683,189 of record NC_086332.1, read on the forward strand.
AGAAATAATTAAAAATGATGGTATAAACAGCAAAATAGGAAAAGAAGCTCAAAAAATGCTCCTGACACTAGCACAAGGACATAAAGTTTGTAAGTTAAGGAAAGCGTTATATGGTCTTCGACAAGCTGGTCGTCAGTGGCATAAAAGATTAAGTGAGTGAGTGAGTGATATTGTGGGGGCGCGTCGGCAGCTAAGGCCATTAGCACCCACAGATTTGTATATCGTAAGCAGAACAAAGAACGACAGTTAAAATTGCCCCACAGGGGAAATGACAACGACCAGGTAAACAAATAAAAACTGGTAAAAAGTCCTCGCAGGGGAATAAACAACATTCAAATAAAAACAGTTAAAAAGTCCCACCAGGGGAAAGACGATCAAATACAAAAGGCTAAAAAGTCCCGTCAGGGGGAGTAACAACGACCAAGTAAAAGGTTAAAAAAAGTCACCACAATGAAATAGCTCGATAAAATAAAACCAGTTAAAAGACCCCACAGGGGAAATGTCAACAAACACGTCAAAACAGAGTAACCTATCCCACAGGAGAAAAGCAACAATCAAGCAGACGCAATTAAAAACAGAGATATAGCTACACAAGCAGTATATTCAGAATAAAAGGTGACTAGAAGTAAAATTACATGGACATCACAACACATTATAAAGGCCCACCGCCCAATGGTGAGCTCCCCTCACCGAGCAATCCTGAAAGCGTAACAGGAAGGTTAAAAGTAGAGCGGACCTGGTGATAATGCGGGCACTCCAGAAGGATGTGGCGTACAGTCAGGGGAATGCCGCAGTGGTCACACTCAGGCGGTGGTTCCCCCTGCAGTAGGTACCGGTGAGCAGTAGCGGCCGGTGATGTTAAATTATGGGTGTTCACACACTTATACATACACACATGCTAACACATATGCACTCATAAAGAAAAAAAAAGACCTCCTACCTTACTGCGTACTAGAAGCTTGTTTTGGTGTCAGATTATCTGTGTTGGTGCGGCACCGTAGCAGTTACTGCTTATCTTGGAGTAGTGAAAGATATATTTCGTTTATTACACAAACTCATGTCTGTAATTGTAGCCCGAATCAACACAACGAAGCTTATTGAGCAGACTAGTTGTTTTTTAAGAGATTTTAAATTGTAATTCAAAATGGTAGATCGCTGATCAAGCCTCACATAAATAATAATAAATTATGTTTGAAGTTCTTGATTTTTCAAATTTGTGGCTGGGCTTAAGCTTATCAAAGTGTTGTGCCTGAAAGAAATGTGAAGCTAAAAAATGTGATTTTACAAACTTTAATGCTACAAAGGTATTGCATCATTATTTATTTGTAAAAAAAAAATCCATTCTTCTGGTTTTCAGCTGAGCAAACTTGTTGGTGACTCTATGATTAAAATCATGCATGCTTTTTATTAGTCTTTTTTCTATTGACAACAGCAGTAAGTCTTTCTTCTGACATAGTGTTCCTAAATTTTTAATTGTTAACTTATCCTTGTAGTAAGTTTTCTGTTCGCTAAAATTGTTTGTACGGAATTCATTATGGCGATTTTTTAAAAATTGTACATGTTTGCTATACGCGCTAAATAACACAGTCACATTTTCACAGTTAAAGTCTTACAACAAAGGGAAACTTTATAAAATAGGTACCTTAGAAAAATGTTGTCCTGCGTAAGGCACAGAAAAATATTTTACAAACGCACAGTCACACTAATTATTTAAAGATATTTACGCTTGCATTGAACCACACGCAACTATTTGTTTCTACTGGACGTAAAAAACTGAAAACGAAAAGTTTGTTTGGTTAGGGGTGATAGTATTGGAGTGGACAATCCTGGCATCTACCGGGCTGATTCATAAGTTATGTCTTACTTCTCTGATCAGTGCTGCTGTGCGTGCTGAAATTTGGAACTACATCAATGAAACGCCAGGACAATCACGAGCACACTAGAGCCGTGCACTCGTCCAGTGTTAAATGTCCCGTAGGAGGTGACGTAATTCCTTCGTGCGCATGCGCAAAAGGACCGAGGCAGGCATGCAGGCAGCGCGTTTCGTGCACAGATCCATTGTGAACACTACAGCGTTGCCGTATCGCCGCAATCGAAAAAATAAAAACAGACGTCCGTGACAGATCCAAACAAAGCTTCGAGTGTTACTCTGGTAGCTGCCACTGGTAAAAGTAGATAAAAAGGAACTTTTAACTCTACAAAATAAATAAACTGGGTGTGCATGTGCACTTGTGCTCTTTAATACCGGCCGCTACTGCCGGTGAGTAAGGCAGGTGTGGCCTATTCGCAGTCTGGTCATGATCGTGTCCTCCCTACGAGTGAGACGATCGGCGAAGCAATGGCGGCGTGGTGTCTGGCAGATGGAGCGGATCTTGTTGTTCAGAGGGAGGGAATGCCACTCCCTCTGCCAGGCAGTCCAAACAAGGTTGCAAGGTATTGGACTTATTTCGGCCGCAAGCGAAACTTGCTTATATTACAACATGAGTGAAGGTCAGTATACGATTTTAGTTGTCTACGTTGACGATATTTTGTACATATCAAAGAATGAAAAATAGCTAAATGAAATTAAAACTGGTCTGGCAAAAGAATTCGAAGTAAAAGATTTAGGATTAGCACGACACTGTTTAGGAGTTGAAATTAATCAAGAAAATGGTGAAATTATATTGAGTCAACAAAAATATATAAACAATCTTTTGAAAAAATTTAACGTGGAAGAATGTAATCCTGTAAACACTCCCTGTGAATATCAAGCAAATTTACCAGATGGAAATTCAAATCGAAAAGGGAGTGAAGAAAAACCATTCAGACAATTAATTGCATCATTGATGTGTTTGGCAATCACTACTCGTCCGGACATTACATTTATTGTATATAGATTATCGCAGTTCAATGAAAAGTACCAAAATATTCATTGGTCAGGAGCTAAACGTGTATTACGTTATTTACGAGGTACCCAAAATTATGGCCTAGCATTTAAGAAGAACTCATATGGGATTCAAGCATATTCTGACGCAGATCATGCAAATGATATCTTCGATAGAATTTCATACACAGGATATGTATTTACATTAAGTGGAGCTGCAATATCATGGCGTTCGAAGAAACAGAAATCAGTTGCATTTTCGTACACTGAAGCTGAATATGTAGCCGTGTCAGAAACATCTCGCGAAGCTTTGTATTTACGAAATTTAATGTTGGAATTGAACTTGATTGATTTATCAAAAATAGATCTCGGAACAGACAACAGAGGTGCGAAATACATTGCAGAAAATGAAAATGCTACTTGTCACTCACGCACTAAACACATTGCTACAAGATACCATTTTGTGGGTCAATTGTTGAAAAATGATGAACTAAGTTTGAAATATATACCAACAGAAAAAATGCCTGCTGATGCTCTCACAAAGCCACTTCCAGGACCTGCACATCATCGTCATGCAGAAGCAATGGGATTAAAAGTCTGTAGAGATGCAAAAATTTGAGAGGGGCGTGTTAAAATGAATTCAAATTTAGCACCATCCATTGTATCGATTTCCCGTTTATGTTTGTTAATGTAAAATTGACGGTTTTTATTTTGTGTTGATAGAAAGAAACTGTTATCGTTTTGTCTATGGAAATAACAAGAACATGTATGTGTATAAGTATAAAATAAAATTGTGATTAATTACGAAAAGTTATCATACTGCCTCACTTACCTTATTTATGTTTGATTAAACCTTTTAAACCATTCTCACTGTTTCACAGTATTTCTAATGCATCTAACTTAATCACATGTTAAAATGGTGAACTAACTGCTGGTAGACTACTGGAAGTAAATTGCATGCCCATTTTGAGAATGCTTGGAAAACATGTCAGGAAGTAAGAAAATGCCCTTTAATTGGTTTTATCTGCTCCCCTAGAATTGCACTGTCTTTACAACAATGTACTTGATGTATGTAAAATATTTCAGGTTCTGTATAATGGCCCTTGCTGCATTCTTGGTTGCTGTTGAATTGGAGGAGGAAGAACGGAATGAGTTAGGAAGGGAGCGGAGATTCTTAAGGGACCATCTAAATCCCTTTGAATTGTCAGAGGATTAGTTCAGAGTCTATTTCAGATTATCGCCTGAGGTGGCATGAGATGTATGCAACATTCTGCATCCATTTCTCCATCAGAGAAACAACACTGGACCGTCAGTTGAGATGCAGGTAAACATTGTTATTTTTCTCATTACTTTACAATGTGGAGGTAATACTTATTTTGTGGTGCAATTTATGTAGACCAACAATATTTCCTTAAAGGTAAAGATATTTTCACTAAACATAAGGGTTTATTATGCCACTAGAAATTTCATAGTTAATATTTTGTATCATTTATACCTGTCTGTTACTATCAGTTACTAATTAAACTATAAAATTGTTTGATTTTTATTCATGAGGCAACAATGTCACAGGAGAATAGAGCAAGACATTGCAGCTGCATTTAACATATTGATAAACATTATGCTATACTTACAAAACTCATATGTTAAAATTAATTGTAATATGAAGGTTTACGATGTAATTGCTGTGGCTCAAATCTCTTCAATATATAAAATAATTTGTTCATAAAATCAGTGTTACATACTTTCCTTTTACAGTTATCTGGCTGTATGATTCTAAAAGCATGAATAATGCACTGTAGAAGTCATTAGGGAACTTATAAACAGCATTATTGAATACTTAAAACAAAAAGATAAGTTACAATTTTGTAATTTCAATGATGTTGATAGTGGTAAAGATAAAAGTAAATTTTTTTCCCCGGTATTTATATTAATTAGGCAATGTGATTAAATTGAAACCCAAACTTTAAATGCTAGTATTGATTTTTTTAAATTTAATTGGAAATTTTTTTTGGACAGGCCATGTAGCATAGGTAACTAATAATAAAACAATTAAAGGGTTTACTATAGTAATAATTTGTTTATAATTTTTCAGGTCCTGACTTCCCTAAGATTCTTCGCCAATGGAAGTGACCAAAGATCCATTGGGCAAGACCTTCCTTTGTCTGTGTCACAATCTTCTGTGACAAACTGCATAAAGAGAGTAGTTAATGCTCTACTGGCCTACTTTCTTCATGATTGGATTAAGTTTCTAGCCAGTGCAAAAGAATGAGAAGCCTTCAAGACTGGGTTTAGAGGGGTGGTCGGCTGCATCGATTGTACCCACATTGCAATCAGAAAGCCTTCACAACATCAAGAAACGTTTGTCAACCACAAGGGTTTCCACTCGTTGAATGTGCAAGTGGTGTGTGACGAGAAGCTCAAAATACTGGCCATTTAATCTCGATATTCTGGCAGTACTAACTATAATTTAATTTTCAGGTACTCTGCTGTCAGAAGAGCAATGCTGGAAAAATACAATGAAGGGGACAGAACGTCGTGGCTTCTAGGTGATTCAGGGTATGGCCTAGAACCATGGTTAATGACACCTATCCTAGGTGCACTTTCTGAATCACCAGAAGCTCAATATACTGACTCACATTGTAGAGCCTGTAATTGTGTGGAGCGACTGTTTGGTGTTATGAAGAACACTTGGTGCTGTCTGCTCAGGTACAGGACTCTGCAATATGAGCCCGTTGAGGCAGCCAAAATAGTAATGGCTTGTGCTATACTGCACAATATCAGGCTGACATGCAATGAACCTGCTCCTCAAGATGATAATGTTGAAGACGTGCTACCAGCTAATGAAATTGCAAATGTGCATTAAAACCTGTTGGGCAGAGCAGATTTTCGCTACCAGGATGCCCAGCACATTAGAAACCTTCTTGTCTGCCAACAGCATGGTCACCACTAACTTGGAACAGGCAAGGGGGCCTGCCATTACAATTAAAACTCCCCATGAGAAACGACGTATGGCCACCTCCACGTGGTGTTTCTTGGGTAATGCTAAGAGCCATGCATTTCATTATATTTTATCATTTTGGGGTGTGTGTGTGTGCGTGTGTGTGTGTGTGTGCGTGTGTGTGTGTGTGTGTGTGTGTAGCTTTATTTCGTTCACTGGCTCCTGCTTTCTTTAAAGCTGTATTATTTATATATATATATATATATATATATATATATATATATATATTTATATATGTGTATATATATATATATATAGACACACACACAAACACCCTTATCATTGAATGGTGTAATTATTCATAATAATTGTCAAATTAAGTTTTACAACCTGTAAAAATTTCCCTTGAATGCTAAATATAACGCAGACTTCTGTATTGATTGAAGTATGGTACATCAGCAAGTGTTTCATATAACATTAATAATACATGACAAACGTTGGAGATGAGGTACTATGTAGAAAATGATTTTATAGGAAATACATTTTAATGTTGCTTTTCTGACAAGTTTAAATCAAATGAAATAAAAAAGATTAAATAGCAAATATTAAGACTTCTGGTATAACAAACAGTAAAAGCTTGATTATTTTAATTCGTAGGTTCAAGTCATGCAATATATTTATTTATATGTTTGATTTTAAAATTACTCTATGAAGATCCTAGATATTTTTAAAACTGTTTCTCATATCACAAACAATAGTAATGCAAGACACAAAATGTAATTTAACATTTGGAACTTGTTAGTGAACAAAAGCAATGATTGTCACATACAGAACATTAACGGACACAACTGTTTCGTAAACTTGTGAAAAAAGGGTATGCAATAATGATTTAGCACAAGACTTTAAGACAAATCATATGAGAATTTAGAAGTGGAAGCACCTATTTTAAAAATGTTGTAAATGCATAAAGTCAAATATTCAAGATAAAAAAAAATAATTTGAGTCTTTTGAAGGAAATATTTTTTGTACTGTTTAAAAAAGTTGATTGTTTTTTGGTCTTTAACATGGTACTAAATCAAAAATGGGTAGATACAATTTTCGATTTTCTTAATCTGAACATTTATTGACTTAAACTAAACATGAAAATGTAAGCAAAGTCATTTTTAAAATTTAAATGTAGAGTATATCTGCATGAATTGTGTGCTGGGGATCTTTAAGGTTTCACGAGGATATGAGGAATGAACAGAAACGAGGTGTGATTCCGTCTGAATATAATTACTGCATACTTAGGAAACTTATAACAGATATTAAAAGATATTAACATACAATATCAATTACGTACTTAAAGAGCTCTCAGGTATATTCAGAAAGAAAAAAAAATATGGGCCGGGCCTAAATTAGATTATAAAAAGGTTTCATTAAAAAAATACATAAACCAATAAAAAAATACAAATATGCATAAACCATCCCAGTATATATTCTTAAAGTCCAGAAGTGATGTTTATATGATTCACTACTTCGAACGTCGTAATATAAAGAATGTTCCAAAAAAAAGGTTTATAAATACTGTAGCACCGGAGGTCGGTGCTTCGCTTCCCGGAGACCAGTAGTCAACATGGTGCCAAGGCGCCTGTTTGTTGAAGAGGAAGAGTGTGAAAATGCCAATTCGGCGTCCAGCTCTTGAACCCTGTCTGTGAACAGTCAGAATCAAACATGATCAAAACAAGTACACAGACAGTTAGCAAACTGGGCAGAAAATGCCCGCAAAAGGTAATGGGAGGTTGGGGAATGTCGCGGATAGTAACTCACCAGACAGGGAAGTTGGCTTCTAGTTTCTGATGCATTGCCAGTCCGGATCTGGAGCTCGCGAATACGCAGCAGGCGTGGACGTTTCCATCATTAAAAAAAAAAAATTATTTTAAAGGAAAAAACTATTATTCATTGTACTATACAGATGGACTAAACCACTTAAAGAAATTTACAGGGATAGCATCCCTTATCTAATCGACTACATCGTCGGTAGCGGCCGGATGGAAGTCTTGTAGTGCGTCTCGTCGATCCGCTGGTAATCTCAAACAGTCCGTCTGCAATCGCGACGCGAAGTGTCTGCGGAAGAGCCGCGTCTGGTAATTAAAAGTAAATGTTCAATCAAAAGTGGATGGGGAGACTGGGGCGTCCGGACCGAAAGGTTCTGAAGTTCCCCGAGTGGGAATCACAAAAAAAAACTCTGACTTCAATGTCTTGAAGATGGTAGCACTGGCCGATTTTAGCGCTACCTGTTGAGGGGTGTCTGAAATAAAAAAGAATTGACTCGCCCAAGACGTCTGCTATAGCCTGGGGCTAATGGCGCAGTCAGGGGCTGCTCTCTAGCGGCCTACAGGGGAAGGTAGCTGGGAGGTTAGCAAAGTTGCCACCAGATATCGCGGGTGTCAGCTCCATGAGCTGGCGACAAGAGAAGAAGTTACTATTTCCGCCGCTAGATGTCATGTGTGGTCCATCTTTGCACATATTTTTTCTGTGGCAAATCGTCCTTGAAGTCGGCCAACGCTTGGCGGGGCTCACGTCAGGCGAATGATCCTGGGCCAAATTCTGAGAACTGAGAGGGAGCTGGGAAGGGTAAGGGGGGACAAAAATGCAACGATGCTGGGAACGAGCGTCCTAGCCGTGACTTTCTAGGAGAGAACCTAAGACGTATGCGTGACGGGAAAGGCTATGGTAAGCTCGTCTCTGAGAAATGGTAACAACTTGTCCAGAGCTGTTGTATGCAGTTTTGGTCATGCAGGGAAATAATTTTACAGGCCCCGGACGTGACTGCTAGCGGGAGAAATGACAAACGGGCTGCCAACGATGTCTTATATTTGCAAAAGATAAGATAGGTCCCTGAGAAAAGGTGCTCAGGCTACCGGCACAAAGTTTAACTACGTAGAGTACACCAGCCTAACAAAGTGTCACCCTTTTGTAACGAAATTATATACAAAATAACATTTCCAGAAATAATTTAAAATTATAATAACAATTAAAAAGAACCTAATACATATTTATGTTATTAATGTTTGTGAACTAAATATTCATAAATATAAATACCTGCAAATAAACCTTTCAGTTTTGATGGAAATAAAAAAAAAATCATGATTACCCCACCAGATCCAGATGTTCCCACCGATGAAGATTCAGGGGATGAAGATGAAGGTGGCATATTAGATAATTTGAATCCAAGACAACTGTCAGCTGATGAAAGAGAGGACGAATCAAATGTGTTTCATCACTTGCCACCCTCTGCAAAAAGAACATGGATTCATGGAAATATGGAATCCTCTCTAAAACCATTTCCTGATGTGAGTAGTAGCAAATACCAAGATTTCTCAATTGTGGAGTTATTTGAGTTATTCTTTGATGACGATCTTGTTGAATACTTAGTTCAAGAATCAAATAAATATGCAATATTTAAAAACAATGAAAATCCACACATTACTAAAGATGAACTGAAGTTTTTTCTAGGTATTTTGATCCTTGGTGGCTATAACAGTGTTCCAAATAAGAGACTCTACTGGGAAAATCGCAAGGACACACGACATGTGTTTATTTGTAATGCCATCAGAAGGAATAGGTTTGAACATATACTCAGGTTCCTTCATTGTGCTGATAGCAATAAAATGAATGTAAATGATAAACTGGAAAATTAGGCCTTTATTGGAAAATATAAGGAAAAAATGTTTACAGCACTACATTTCGCAGCAAGACCTATCATATGATGAATGTATGGTCAAGTATTACGGCAAACATTCTTGTAAACAGTTTATTAGAGGGAAGCCAATACGTTTTGGATATAAGGTATGGTCACTCTGTTCGAATGATGGTTATCTTGTAAATTTCAACATTTATCAAGGTAAATCTCCCAATGCAAACAATTTGTATGAAAATAATTTTGGCAAGTCAGCTGCCCCTCTAATACAAATGATTGATGACTTTAGTGAAGGAGTGAGGTTATTGCCTTACCATTTCTATTTCAATAATTTATTTACAGGACTTGATCTACTAGCATTTCTGAGAGAAAAGGATATGGTGGTACAGGCACAATTAGGGAAAATAGGATCCCTAAATCGTACCCTATAGCATCAAAAAACATTCTTATGAAAGAGAATAGTGGCTACCATGAAGCCTCAATTGTCAAAGAAGATGGTGTTCTAGTTTCAAAATAGGTTGACAACTCAGTTGTAGCTATAGCATCAAATTGTCTTGGTGTCGAACCACAGTCAGGTGTACAGCGGTATTCTCAGAAAGAAAAGCGAATATACAAGTGCACCGGCCTCATTTGATTAGTGAATATAATCGAAAAATGGGTGGTGTAGATCGAATGGACCAAAACATTGCCATGTACAGAGTGAATATTCGGAACAAAAAGTGGTACTGGCCTCTCCTGTCATGGTGTCTTGATGTGTGTGTTCACAATGCCTGGCAACTGGCACGACGGTGTGGAAAAAAAATTTCTCAACTAGAGTTCAGCGTGAGATTGTATTGGTATATTAAACTAAATATGCCAATCCATCAAAAGGTTTTGGAAGACCATCTCTGTGATTCGCTTCATCAGGAAAGTGTAGAACAACTAACGACATCCGTTTTGATGGCATCAACCACCTGGTGAAATAAATTCAGAAGAAAAGAAGATGTGCTGGTGATGGTTGCCTAAAAAAAATCTTCTGCTGTGCATACCCAGTGTAGTAAATGTGGTGTTGGCTTGTGTTTGGACTGCTTCGAATATTACCATACAGCGCGTAAATAAATCTCAAAATGAACAATTTGGGGTTATGGCTTTGTGTTCTTACATGAAACATGTTTTTTTGGAAAATATGAACCTACTTATTAAATTTATTTTTACAAATAATTAATTTAAATTACAGCCAGGAATGGTAAACATAATTTTAAAAAATATATTGTGTATAACATAAAAAAAAGTGTGTTATTAAATAATGAGGTAAAAATGACTATGTAAATGCTAGTGTGTCCATATGGACACAGCATGGTGTAAACAATCTAGGAGAAACCAATTTTAAATATCATTAATTTATAATGGTTGTGTGTATTTATTAAAAGCAATATAATAGAAAAAAAAATATTTAAATGAAACATTTAATCTGGGCAGTTAACAATGAAATAAACTTTAAATTTAGTATAGCAGAATAGTATTTTTATTTATATCATAGTGCATATAAAAAAAAATGGTAACAAAAAGTGGTTACTATTTGCACTGGTGAATGAAATTACGAAGTTTGGTTTCTGTAGCTGTTTGATGCAACATAAAATCTGATATATTTTTTTATTCTGATAATTATTTTTTTATTCTGATAATTATTTTTTTATTGGCTACGTAACTGCTGCAGAGAGCTTACTTGCATGCTGAGAAAAAGTTAAAATCGAAACATGGTAATTTTTTAAGTTGAGCTTATTGGAAACGTATTTCATAGGCTAGTTTTCCAGAAATGTTCTATTGTCATTCAAACTGTTATTTCATAACAATTATTATGACTTTTGTTTGAAAATTAATTAAAAGATTTGGACTGCATCTAACCAAGGTAACAGTGAACACAAACTTATCGCTAGATCTCTGGGCAAATGTCTAGACATTTCCTAATGAATTCTCATTTGATTAATATGATTACAAATAATAAATTAACAGTTTTACTAAGACAACTAAAAGAATATGATCATATTTTGATTTTAAAATTACCTGAATTAAGCAAGAAAATAAACTTTATAAATTGACGTGAATTAAAAAAGAAAGATTACCTATTTTAAATTTAACAGTGGTCCCCTATGAACTCATCAATGCTGGCTTCCATTTACTTGTTACTCCTAAATTATTCACCCATGCTATTGGAGAATGAGGTTCATTCAACTAAAGACATACAGTTTAACATATGCTTCATGAGTTTTACATTGAGTTTAATTTAAATAAAAGTTTTATTCTGAAGAGATGGGAGAGGGGTATTTGAAGCTTATTGTACTGTTTTATCTTAACAGCCTATAAGATTCCTTCAATTTTTGAACATCCAAGGGGAATTTTAAAGTCTTTAATTATATGATGGTTTTTAAGAAGAAGAAAAAGTACAGTAGTATCTCAGTACTAAGTACTTACAGGGACCTCAAGTTTTTGTACTTAGTACTGAAAGTACTTAGTACTGAAACATACATACATGTCATCTTTACAAAGAGAAAAAAAATATATATAAATTAAAAAAATAGCGATATTATAAGATACATTATTTTATGGCCAACATCTGACTTCATTTATTTTTAAAAAAAATCTGTTATTTCAGTTTGTTTTCGAGCTTGAATGATGCTCTGTTGAAAATAATGTTCTATCTCATAGAAAGATTTCCTGATCCCTTCTGGAACTTTTTCGTGTTTAGAGATAAATTTGTTCAGTTTTTCTAAGCTCTGAATACCTTCTTTAGCTGTCACAGGCGGATCCTCAGAGTCAGAATCATCATCTGATTCGACTTTTGATGACTGTGATTGAATAAATTCACTAACGATGTCACTGTCAGTCAACACTGGTGTTGTTTCTGTTTCATTATCCACAGAGACATAGTCTGTGAATGAAACAGCATCATACTGCATGGAGGTTGATTGACATACTTAAGGGGTCAATGTCATTGCTTTCGCATGTTGGTTCTGTAGTATGGCTTGCATCCTGGTCTGATGAAGTTGCAGTGAGCTCATCAGTGTTACAGTTCACAATGCCAGACTTTCTCCTGCAGTTGGCAATAGTTTCTGGCTGAACATTCCCCCATCCACCAGTAATCATCTCAATTGCCTGACGAACATTGTTGTTGGTGTGCACTTTCAACGTAATGTTGATGAGCAACCTCTCAACAACACGTTTTCGAAAATGTACTTTGGCATTCTGAATAATGCCTTGGTCAAGGGGCTGTAACCGAGATGTGCAGTTCGGTGGCAAAAACATCAGTTTAACATTTTCCAGTTGAAGATCAACAGTGTGTGCTGCACAGTTGTCTTCTAACAAAAGAATTATTCTTTCCTCTTTCTTCATGAGCCAGTTTGAGAACAGTTCTCTTGTCATCCATGCACGGGTGTTGCTTGCATAATCAGCAGGAAGACAAGAAACTCCCTTGAAACACCTGGGAGACTTGTGTTTACCAATAATAAATGGCCTCAATTTTTTTTTTCCTGTGGCATTGCAACAAAACAACACAAATATCCTTTCCTTTGCTTTTTTCCCTCCAGTGCATTTTTCACCCCTATATGCCATTGTCCTGTTCGGCAAAAGCTTGTAAAAAAATGCATTTTCATCAGCATTGAAAATATTGTCTACTGAGTATGATTTAAAAATACTCTCCAACTTTTCTTCTTTCCAGTAGTTTGCTGCCTCTGAGTCCTCCCCACAAACATCCTTCCATGATATAGGCCGGTATTACACTATCATAGTTAATATGACATAGAAGTGTAATGAAATATAGATGATCAAACATATTACAGTGTAATGACTGAATATTGATCACAGATAGACTATTATCAGATGTCTATGATAATATGTTCTCTCAGGGAGAACATATTATCATATTTTATACAAATATGGCGTCAGGGAAGTTTACATGGACAGTTCCTGCAACTAAATTTCTGATTTCCGAGTATGAATCAAATGAAATGCTTTACAACTGCAAACACCCTGATTATAAAAACAGTAACAAGCGTGTTGTGTTGCAGGGTCAAATTGCTGAGGCTGTTAGCAGTATTGCATAAGGTTGTACTACTATGGATGTAAGGAAAAAAATTAATGGATTACAATGTCAATACCTAGCAGAAAAAATGAAGGTAAGAAAAACTAATACGATCAATTTAGAATACCTAATGAAAATTTTATATTATGACATGTTAGTATATTGCATGGTCTCACTGACATGTACAGCAACATAACCTCAAATATTGACATAAACAAAAGGCTATCCCACTATAAAGGTTATGGTAACTGTTAAGCTCATAAAATATAGCGGACGAGCGTTCAGACTGAGCGGACGTATTTCGGGCGCGCTCTTCGGTTTCGATGTTTTGAAGCGATTAACTCCGTGTTAAACTTTTTTATTTAGTGCTCAGGATCATTAATCATTAATTCCTCAATACTAGACCAATCGGAATTCGCGGGTTTTGATCTATCAAGTAACGATGTATCTACATCAGTACTAGACAGTGACGTCTGTGCGACCATGTTTCGGTCACCTCCTAAAAAAACACCGGTAAAACCTGTGTTCACTCTGGAACTACCATCGAATGACTCCCTCACTTCTGAAAGTATCAACAGGAACACGGTGAACATGGAAGATCTGCTTAAAATAATGAATACGGTATGTGTAAAAATCGAACAGTTAAAAAATGAGAACTGTATACTGAAAACCCTGCTTATGGATTCCAGAGCGGAAACAGCAGAAATCAGGCAGGAACTAATTAATATTAAGAAAAACTATTCTCCGACATTCATCCTGAATCTTCATACAGCCAGGCCCTCAAGAAGCCTTTCATCGCCAAGCCAGCTGACCGCGCGATTCCACAGAACCGCGCCGGTAATAGCAGCCTGTCCTCTGACATACATTCCACTCAGCGCGACAGCACAAAGGAAAATAACAAATGTGACGACACAGATGGTTTTACGCTGGTACAGCACACACGTAAAGCCAAGTCAACAAGCCATCCGGAAATGAAGCGTGAACTGGTCATGAAAAAAACACCCATGAAAGTGGGCATTAGAAATATATCCTCGTTAAAAATGATTCCCAAACCTATTTATAAAAAAACGAAGGCACTTTTTATATCTAGGTTTGATCCGACCGTGCAAGAACAAGACATCATTGATTACATATCTAATGAACTGAACTTATCCCAAGTTAAAGTAACTAAACTCAAAACTAAATTCAACTCCTACGCATCTTTCCACATCTCCGTGCTGGAAGAGGACTATTCTAGAATAAATAACATTGTATTTTGGCCAAACAGCTGCTTGTTAAGCCCCTTCTACGGCAAACTACATCATGATCAAATTCTAAACAACAACTCTGCATCTGAAGAACCCATCATCAGGCCTAGTGCATCCACTTCCACATCCACCTCTACTTCTATTTCCGCATCCACATCTACTTCAATCTTGGTGCCTGGAGGAGCATCTTAATCTCCACCTGTGAAACAGTTTCTTGAAGAATATTCAGTTGCGTATCAAAATGTGAGAGGTTTACGAACCAAATCTATTGAATTTCAGGAAAACCTAATTAGTTCACATTTTGATATTATTTGTTTAACAGAAACATGGTTTAACAAAAATAATATAAACTCTCACTATTTTACAGACCGTTATTTAGTTTTTAGAGACGATAGAAACTCACAACTGACAATGAAGAATAGAGGCGGAGGTGTCTTATCTGCCATCAATAAGCATAAATTCTTATCAGTGCATCCTTTGTATGATTACGTTTTCCCCGGCATCGAAGCTGTCTGGTTAAAAATAAAACTAACACCTACGAAATCATTAATACTTGGTACTATCTACTTACCTCCAGATATCACACCTAATATTTACCGGAATTATTTTGAAGCCTTGGAAGATAAACTGCTAGTCTGTTGTGATGATATATTGATTCTTGGTGATTTTAATGTGCCTGGCATTGACTAATCTAATTCTAATCCTGATAACATTATACACTCACATGTCAAATCTAAAGCCAGTTACCTACTGAATTTCACATCCAGTCTTGGTTTATCACAATTTAATTGTACCCAACCAGCTATAAATCTCTTAGATCTGTGTCTTTCTAATCTTCCTCATTGTTTGGTATCACATTCTGCTGATATCCTTATCAAAGAAGATATATTCCATCCCACTTTAAATATTGACATCATGTTAGAAACATGTCACAATAATATTAATCCCTCTTCTTTGTTCAGAAATTACAAAAAAAAGAATTATCTTGGTCTTTACAACTCTATTAATGACTGTGACTGGTCATACTTTTATAGTTCTACTGATGTTAATGATCTCGTGGATCAACTAACAACTTGTATTTCTGAAAAAATTGATACTTATATACCTCTTTCTATTAAAATAAAATCTAAATATCCCCTTTGGTTTTCCAACGAATTAATAAGTGCTCTTAAATCTAAAAAACATTTCCACAAGTTGTACAAAAGAAATAATAATCTATTCTACTATGCAAAGTTCTCTCATTTTAGAAAATCTGTGAAATCTCTAATTAAACGCGACAAAATCCACTGGACTCAATCGACAAACAACAATATCAAGAAAAGCCCTAAAAGTTTCTGGAGATATGTTAAATTAATGAAAGATGGTTATTATGAACAACTTTCTCTTAAAGTAAATGGGGATATATCAAATGATCCGAATGTGGTAACGAATGTGTTTGCTCAGTATTTCTCTAGTGTAGGGTAGACCGGGGGAAATCGGGTCAATTTTTTTGAAATTCCTAAATAAGTATAAAACCAATATTAATTTACCATAAAATATTCTAAGGTAATGTCAGTCATACATTTATGTACATATTTACATACAAACATTAGCCAATCTTCCTTACGAATTGACATTAAACTTGATAAAAGGAAAATGAAATGTTTTGACCCGATTTGGACAGAAGTGGGGTAAATCGGATCACAAGTGGGGCAAATCGGGTCAACAGATTTTCTTTACTGTTTTGACAGACACATTCCACATACAAACTGTTTACACTGAAAAGCATTGACACAGCGCTCATGGTACCACATTTTGCAAGACAGGCACTGAATCCAATCTCCAGCAGTGCAGCTTCTGATATCTTTGTATGCAATTTTGCACATGTTGCAGAGAACATCTTCCTCATTATCCTGGCCTTCTTCCGAAATTTCCAACTCGGATGTGTTTTTAGTTTTTGTTCACTTCTTCGTCTTCAGAGGTTCAATTTTGCTTTGCTTTGAACTTAATTTAACACCTGCTTCTTTCTTTTCAATTTCCTGGATTCCAACAATGTGCGATTCTCTTTTAACAGTAGCCTTAGAGAAGCAACAGTTTTTCGTTCACCTATATTCTCTTTGGTGTTAATTTTTCCGGTGTTGGTAACAGGCCTCTCACTTCTTCTGTGGTGCTCCTTCCACTTACACATTTGGCAGTGAACTCGTGATTCTATATTTACATGGATAATATTTTTATTATTTTAACATGTCCTAAACTTCAATATTATTATAAGTACTTACTAATTTTAACTAAAGTTGAAGTCATGTGCCTTAAATTCATTTTTTCCACTTATTTAGAATAGGCCTTAACTTAAAAATTGAGAAAGAAGAATAAAGTGCTTCACAATATATAGCAAATATATGAAGCAACCCGATTTCCCCACTGTATGCAGTGACTCGTTTTACCCCAACGGCAGCGACCCGAGTTACCCCATTTCACACTTTAAAAAAAAAGAAAAATATTATAAATTCTGTCAAACATATAGAGCTTCAGTAATGCAGAAGAATGTTAATTGGGTACATATTTTCGTACTCCATTACTTAAACTACAATACTATTTCGAAATGCGAACGTAAAGGCTTACGTAACACAAAATAAAACTTACATTGTTAAGAATTTTCCACTTCAGGACTGCACAGGTTCGGGTTCATGTCGCACAGACTACCAGAATGTTGTCACAGGCGATATTCGCCTTGTAGTGGACGGTTGTATAGAAAGATAGCAGCACTCTTCGGTAGGTTCCGTAGACTCCAGTTCATTCTTTCGCCGCAAGATAGCAAATCTTGTTATGATGACCCGGTTTACCCCGTGACCCGATTTCCCCCGGTCTACCCTATATGTAACCCCAAATACTTCTCCCCCAATAACTACATCGGTCATGTCTGTTGAGACTATAGCTGTGCCTAAAATTTCTGAAAGTCTAATACTTTGGGCAATTAAGGACTTAAAATCAACTAAATCCACAGGTCCTGATGGCATTCCCAATTTTATTCTTAAAGGCTGTGCCCATCTTTTAGTACCTCTACTTTATCAAATTTTTAACACCAGTCTGAAAACGAATATATTTCCCAATAATTGGAAAATAGCAAAAATGATTCCTATTCATAAAAATGGTTTAAAATTAGACGTCTCAAACTACAGGCCAATATCGTTACTTAATGGGTTCTCCAAAATTTTTGAAAAAATTATAGCTAAATTTTTAAATTTTCAACTTAGTAATACTCTCACCAATAATCAACATGGTTTCAGGTCTGGTATGTCTACTACCACTAATCTTCTTACCTTTCTTAATCCTGTATATACAGTAGAACCCCGATTATCCGTGTTAATGAAGGGGACGAGTGAGTCGGATAATCGAAAATCGCGGTTAACCGAGTCATGCTTGCCTCAAAGGTCATTAGCCCACAGACAGCCATCTGTGGATATTCGGAGATTACATATATACACATGCTTTGTGTGCGTGTGCGTTGTTGACATAGAAGCGGACTGCTTAGTGCTGGGCAGCAGTGGTTTTTAAGTCTTGCGTGTGCGGAGACGTGGGCACGCGAGTCGTTGTTGCACCGAGGTGTGTGGCTAGCCGCCCGCCAGTCCGAGGGCCCAAGACAGCTGATAGCTGCCAAGGTCACGCATTCTTTTCATCGCCCATAAGCGACGCTGCCACACTTCGCTCATTGCTCTGTTGTCAGTAACACCATCGGGCTGGTTATTGTTTTACAGAATGACTGCCTTCAAAATTCTTTTCAAGATAAGATTTTTCATACCAGTGCATTGAGACTTGATTTGATGGTTTTGAAACGGTGTCTCTGTCTCATATAATTCACGGTGTTTTTATCCCCCTTTATTTATATGAATTTAAAATGTTAGATTTTTTATTTTTAGTTTGCTGAACGTGGAATTAGTGCAAAAACGGCCTATTATGACTTAGTGTTGCAGATGGGTCGGAAATCTTATAACGACCACCTCTCTATAACGACCCTAATCTCGGGAACAGTGAGGGGTCGTTATATCTATTCTCCGTTCACTCTTAGCTGAGTTTTGAAATAAACAAACACCGTCGTATCACTGTGCCGCGTCAGCAAGTGATAGGCTGAATTTATCTTGCGTGCCAAGCACTAGTTGCAACACACACGCTTCCGTACAGTCGGTGCTCATAAAATAACGGAGAAGTAATATAACAGGAAAATGGTTCTTCTGTCAAGCCTAGTTTTTTTAAAAAAATTATGTCTGCTGTGATAAAATTACGCCACTTAATGCTACACCCTCCGACCTTTTCTGTTGAAACCATTCAAACAAACAAATGTCCAAGCTGCTAAATGTGGATTCGTTCATTGTCTTGCGTTTATTTAATCCACTTGAAGTGTCAGCCTTTAAAAAAAACTGAAGGATTTTTTCACTATTTTTTATGATGTCACGCACTGTTGTGTTACCGACATTAAACTCAGTCGCAAGTTTGCAATCGTTTCTCCACTCTAAAATCTTTCTATAATTTTTGTTTTGCTGTCGATGGACAGTACCACTCGCTTTCTTATTTGTTCATTTGATGACATGATGAAATGTTGCGCTCAACACTTCCGCACAACACAACGGTATAATACGTCGGAATGCAGATCACTGTTACAATACAAAAAATTATCACCACCTTCACGCTTCAACAACGTACACTAATGGACTGTCTCCATGCGCCGGGTAATCTCTGAGGCACGGCTCCGTGTTGCGCGCGGGAGTGTACAGTCTGGTCATGCGGACGTGGAATCGCGCACCAGTGTATAATCTATTCACGTAACATGGAACACAAAAATATTATGTACATACGTATGTATGTACTAGTTTTTTTTTTTAAACTTTCTGTGTATATAAACATAACTGAGTCAAAGTACTTTGACCAACATACATTTTGCAAAGTAATTTAACATTTACATACATTTTGAATCATTGGTTATATGTAACTAAAAAATTGGACTTGATGGACATAAATCGCGGTTAATCCGCGAATCGGATGATCGAGTCGCGGATAATCGGGGTTCTACTGTAATATAGTTACAAATAGGGGTCAGGCCGATCCCTGTTACTTCGACTTGGCTAAAGCCTTTGATACTGTAAACCATTCCTTACTTCTTATTAAATTATCCCATTTTGGTCTCTGTGGAAACTATATCAATTGGTTCTCAAGCTACCTATCCAACAGAAGTTTTTTTGTATCGATCAACAATCATAGATCTTCTCAGTATAATGCGTGTTCTGGTGTTCCCCAGGGAGGTACTCTTTCACCTCTTCTCTTTAATATATTTATTAATGACATTACACAAGTACTTTGCTACTCTACTGGAATTCTTTTTGCTGATGACCTAAAAATTTATAAAATTATTTATTCCTTAGAGGATTGTGAATTATTACAAGAAGATATTATTAAAGTTAATAATTGGTGTCTAAGAAACGTGGTCAAACTCAACAAAGATAAAACCAAGGTTATATCGTTCACTAGGAAATACCATCCGATTAAATATTCATACAAATTAGCGAATTCTATCATCTCTCAAGCCCACTACACAAAGGATCTCGGTATCATCCTTGATTCAAAACTATATTTCCATAAACATGTAGATTACATATATTCCTATGCACGAAGAACTCTAGCGCTTATAAAATTTATTACTTCTTATGCAACCAACTCAGACTCACTTATCTCTCTTTACATGGTACTTATAAGATCAAAATTAGAATATGGCTCTGTTATCTGGAATGGTATCAACTTAACAGATACTGAAAAAATCGAAAGTATTCAAAATAAAGTTATAGATTTAATTATTACAAGGAACCTCCCACGCCCCAATTGGACACCTCTGGTAGACCGTAGGGCCTATCTTGATGCTCTTTTTGTTCATAATTGTTACATTCATAAATTCAGATGCCCTTATCTTCTTGAAAATACTGCCTTAAGAATTCCTCAATTCAATTCCCGCTTACGCTCTACTCTGTGTACTCTTATTACTAATAATGATATTATTTATAGACTTATAACAAATTACAATAATATATATTTTAATTCCAACAGTGTTTAAATATATATATTCTGATTTATGTCTGTCATAGCTACATTATTTTTCCTTCAATATCTCTTAACATTTAATAATTTGATTTTACCTGTATTAATTATGTTTGTATTTGTTTTTTATTTTTGTTAATGACCTAGTTGTTATTGTTCTTATTTCTATATATCTTTGATTGTCTTGTTTATGTATTTGTGTTTCTGTGTTGTTATAAGCTTTTTTTTTTGTTTTCTGTATTTTGTATTTTTTTTTTTTTTTTTTTGTTTTTTTTCGTGCCCACCATAAAAGTGTTTTAGCTGTCGGTGGGCATGTCACAAATACAAATAAATAAAAAATAAATAAAAAAATAAAAATATAACTATTTATAGTATTACACATGTCTCTCGCTAAATAAATACAACATTAAGTTCAAATACAAGTAAAAACATATTAATAAACAATCCATAAAAACCAAAGCTTGTATTACCACTTAAGTTATTGAACTGTTTGCTGTCTGTTACAGATAACAAAAAGTGTTTCAAGTGGTGCTGATGCAGACACAATATACAAACCGACTGCATATTGGTATCCCATGCTAAAACTTTTAGACACTACGACAACAGCGGATGAATCAAGTTCAAACACAGACGTCCAGGAAAGCGAGTCTTTAATTGACGAAGATGAAGAAAATGTAAGTTTACAAAGCATCTAGCTACTTCTGAAAAAACCACATTATTGATGGTGGAATAATTTATTTATTTATTTATTTATTTAAAATTGTGACATGTCTACCAACAGCTAAGGCCATAGTGGTAGACACCATACATATATACAAAGAGGTTACAAAGACACATGGACAAACAAATACAAACTGGACAACAATAAAAAAATAATAATAAAAAAAACATAAAGAAACATAAATATATAATACAAATATCACGGAAACTAAAATACAATGAAGTCAAAAAATATAATAAAATATTAGAAGTTAGATAAGATGTTCTTGAGGCAAATTTTTTTGTTGGTTTGATCAAAATGATTAACAAGTTTGTTGTAATTAGAAATCAATCTATATAATAGATCATTCCTTTTATTGAAATTACATAAAAAAGGTGGTTTGCGACAATTAAAGGAAGAAATTTTAATACCGGTTGATTCTAGGACATAAGGACAATTAAGGTAATTATAATAACAATTATGAATAAATAGAGCATCAAGAACATTTCTTCTATCCTTAAGTGAACCTAGAAGACTATTTAAGTTGATTGAACTATTGGTTTTTTGTATTATATAGTGGCCGAGTTTCATTTGAATTTTGTCCAGTTTCCCAATGTCAGTTAAATTTAAATTATTCCAAATAATAGAGCCATATTCAAGTTTAGATCTGATTAAAGACATAAATAAGGATAATATTGAATCAATATTAGCAGAATGAAAGGTGATGTACTTGATGAGACCAAGAATTCTATTAGAGTGACAAATAAGTGAATCAGTATGTAAATGAAAGAATAATTTGGAATCCAAAAGTACGCCAAGATCTTTAACATGTTTAGTTTTTAGTATGGGAGAATTGTCAAGGTTGTACCTATAACAGATAGGATAGTATTTTCTAGTAAATGATATAATGGTAGTTTTATCTTTATTAAGCTGTACCAAATTTGTGTTGCACCAATTTGCCACTGCAGAGATATCGGATTGAAGAAGATAGCAATCATGATAAGAAGATATTTTGTGATATATCTTTAAATCATCAGCGAATAGAGTCGCAGTAGAGTAATTAAGTTGATGAATGATGTCATTAATGAAAATATTAAATAATAGGGGAGAAAGGGAACCACCTTGAGGAACACCAGAAGGTGCAGTATATAGAGTTGATTTTATATTCTTTATTGCAACAAAGAAATTTCTGTTTGTTAAATAGCTAATTAGCCAAATTATATATTTGTCACTTAGTCCAAAAGAAGAGCATTTAGAAAGAAGAATTTGATGATTTACAGTATCAAAAGCTTTGGCCAAGTCAAAGTAGCAAGCATCAACTTGACCACGAGTGATAACTTCAGAGTAAATTGGATTTAAGAACGAGACTAAATTCGTTGTGGTGGTTTTTCAAATTCTAAAACCATGTTGAGCCTCAGTGAAACAAGTTTTTAGATTAAAATTAAGATGTTTACATATAATTTTATCGAAAATTTTAGCAAACCCATTCAATAGTGAGATTGGTCTATAGTTAGAAACATCAAGCTTGTTACCCTTCTTATGGATAGGAATAACCTTGGCAGTTTTCCATTTAGTGGGATAAATACCACTAGAGATACTAATATTAAAAATATGTTGAAGAATAGGTGCAAGAATAAATGCACAACCTTTAATTATAAAATTGGGAATATCGTCAGGACCAGTTGAGAGAGAGGACTTTAAGGATTTTATACTCCAAAGAACAAGACTTTCAGAAATGAGTAACATGGGTATGAAATGGTTATTTGAGGAGAAGGTAGATGAATAATTAATTTTGGTAGGAGTTAAATAGACACTAGCAAAATAGTATGCAAAGCAGTTGGCCATCAGCAAAGAATCATTAGTTACAGAGTCATTAATTTTAAGTGATAATTGTTGATCATAGCCTTTCCTCATAATCCTAACATAATTCCAGAATTTTTTTGGGTTATGTTTAATTTTATTATTTATATTTTCTAACCAATATTTTTTGTCTCTAATTGACAGTTTTTTTACCTCTTTCCTAAAATGTGCAAACATTGAATAGTAATGAGGGTTCAAATTTCTTTTATATAATTTATGATAATGTTTTTTTAATTTTAATAATTTTATGAGTTGTTTAGAATACCAAAAGGGAAACCTGGATTTACAATTTACAGAAGTCGGAATATACCTATTCATGAGTTCATGCATAATGGATGTTAAGTGATCCACCATAGTATTTACGTCATAAGTATTATTATAAATAACAGACCAATCATGATTTTTCAATGCAGTGATTAGGCCAAGATAATCACCCTTTTTATAATTTAAAAACAAAGCAGAATCACTTTGAACATTAGATACTATTTCCAATTTGAAGTTTACAGAAAGTGCTGGATGATAAACATCTTCTTTAACAAGATAATCAAGAGCGTTATTTATAGTACATAGATCTAAGTTAGTGAAAGAAAGATCCAGAGACGAGTAGGAGGTTGAGTATAGTTAAACTGATTCAAACCCAAAGTGGTTACAAAACTGATTAACGCAAATGCTTTAGATTTTATAGAATTTTGAGTAATATTTGAAGTGTGAAAGTGAGACCAATCAACTCCAGGTACATTAAAATCTCCTAAGAGTAAAATGTCATCATGGAAATTTTTAAATTTTTCCTCCAGATGTGTAAAATAAAGAGCATAAGTTTCTGGAGTAATTTGAGGTGGTAAATAAATATTACCAAGTGTTAAATATTTTTTACGATTGGTTCTAATTTTAATCCAAATGGCTTCTATTCCCAAATGGTCGTATTCATGAGTAATAAATACATTTTTGAATTTATTTTTATTTACTGCAATTAAAACACCACCTCCTCTATTCATTAGTGTTAAAGAAGGGTCTCTATCGGTTCTAAATACGTGATAAGAATCATTAAAATAGTGCGAGTTTATAGACGTTGCCGTAAACCAGGTTTCGGTGAGACAAATGATATCATAGTTTGTATGTAAAATATTATTTGAAAATTCAATTGCTTTAGTCCTGAGTCCTCTCACATTTTGGTAGAAGATTACCCACTCTTTGGGAGAAACAGCCACAAATAAAGATTTATGGAGCTCCTCCGGGCTCCTGGGAAGGATTAGACGCAGATAAGGTCAACTCAGACATAAGTGTAGGCGTCGAAGCAGACGCCGACGCAGATGTAATCTCAGGATTGCCGTTGGCCCGTCCAGAAGCAGACGTAGATCCATTATTAGTGATTTGTTCAGGATGCAGTTTCCCGTAAAAAGGACTGATCAGGCATCCACTGGGCCAGAAAACAATGTTATTTATTCTCACAAAGTCTTCTTCAAGCACAGAGATATGAAATGATGAGTAAGTGTTAAATTTGGTACGTAGTTTAACGACTTTAACGTGAGAGAGATTCAGTTCATTAGTAATATACTCTACTATCTCATGTTCCTGAACAGAGGGGTCAAATCGTGTCACAAATAATGCTTTTGTTTTCCTTGGAACCAATTTGCTAACTGTCTTTAGAGTAGGGATATTTCTGATGCCTACTTGCATGGGCGGTTTTTTGCGATCATGGTCACGTTTTTCTTCTGAATTCACAATGTTCTTGGCTTTCCGTCCGTATTGCACCGTAGTGAAACCATCTTCACTGGGTTGTTGGTTAATGATATTATTACTGTTCTTGGCGAAGCGCTTTTCATGCTGATTCGTATGTGGGTCACGGGACGGAGTACCGTTACCCGAGACACCAGCTGTTGCGACACTAGCTGTTGCGACACTTTCACTTTCCGTGTTCTTGTTGTTTGAGGACTTAAGCAAAGCTTGACTATACGATTTCACCTTGTCCAAGCACGGTAATAAACTTTTAATATGAAGTAGTTCCTGTTTGATTTCCGCCGTTTCATTACGCGAGTCTATTAGTAAAGTTTTAAGAACTTCATTTTCACTTCGTAGATCGTCAATCCTCTTTACTAAATCATTGAAATTAGGAGCTTCGGTACTATCTAAAATTTTCAGCCTTGTAATTCCAAACGTCGTTTCTTCCAGAGAATCGGTAGAGGCAGATCCAGATCCAGTAGTTACAGATGCCGATTTCCTAATGGGTGACCTAAACATTTTAGAATGGGATTTTACATTTGTTTCACAAAAGGAAGCATCACACACTGATGAGGGAAACCCCAAAAAATCTGATTGATTGCTCACTGACAAATTAATGATGAATAAATCGCGGCGAACATGCAACACACAAAAGGCCGGCGGAGCGTAGAAGTCTATTGGGTAGCACACATATTTTTCAAATAATAGTCTTCCATGTAGGTCTTCTTTAAATATGTTGTTAAAATGCATAGTTAGCAACTACCCTATACAGCAATTATAAAAAAAGGAAAATACACAAACTATCAAGCCCCAAGTAATGGTGGTTTCAAATAAAAGTAAAAAAAAAACATATTTGTACCTAAAGGTACTGCAGGAAAAACTGCAGACTTGTTCCAAATTATGGCTTGATGCTAAAGGCATCGCTATGAAGATATTAGGTTATCTTCACTTTACTTGCTAAGTGCTGAGTATGTGATGTATGCATTTAATATCTTTTTTAATACTTTGTGACTACACGTGTAACAGATCACCTTAAAAACTACTTAAAAATACAAAATCTTTACATATCGATAGTAATGGTTTTTCATGTATTTTAACTGATGTAGTTGTCTTGCCATGGGACCTTCCCTACACTATTGTAAAATGTTTTAAATGCATTATGCACTTCTCGACCATGCCATACATGGCCAACACTTGTTTGTGATTGTACAGGTGGCATGTCTTAATGGTCTTCATGATTAAATAGTTCAGAAAATTTACAGCCATCTACCTGTACAGTGTTAATGTCTGTTCCTGTGTACAACTGCTTTCTCTGTTCACTCAACATGTTATGTAGTGTGCAAGCTGCCAGTACAACAGATGTCACTTTGTCGGGTGAAATATTAATTGTGGTTAAGAATATTTTTAATTGAGTAGCCAAAAAACCAAAACTACTTTCTACCAGCCTTCTTCCACGAGACAATCTGTAATTAAACACCTTTTCCTCTCTTGTGATATTCTTCAATGGGTATGGCTTCATAACATTATGACTTAAGGGAAAGCATCATCGGCAAGTACAACATATGGTAATACAGCATTTTTATTGGGCAGTTTCTTATCTTGTGGAATATTTAAAATAGATCTGTTGTTGAGGCATGGCCTCAATGCACTTTTGGCATAGACTCCAATCACCAACTCTACCATTAGTGCCCACATCAACATATGTGTATTTATAATTAGCATCAGCTAGAGCAAACAGTACTATGCTATTAAAATGTTTATAATTAAAATAAAATAATCCAATAAAGTGAGGGCAGTTAATTTGTATGTGTTTTCCATCCATTGCACCAATTGTGTTGAATACATTCCATTTCACCTCAAACTCCTTTGCAATATTTTCCCACTCATCTGTTGAATCAGGGACCTGAAACAAAATATAAATATGTTTTATCTGTTGCAGATTCCTGAAATAAACATACTGAATCAAGGTCATGATGTATTATCGCCTACACCATCAACATTGTGTATTCATATTCCAAAAAAACCAAAATGTTGAACAGTTGTTTCCATTCTATTGCAGGCATCAGCCACGATGAAGGAGATGTCAAACATTGTAACTAGAAACTGTAACAATACAATTGAAAGCGATGAATGTGTTACATTTGGAAATTTTGTTCTTTGCGAACTGCGAGGTATTCTACGAGCAAGCAATGATTGTTTATTTAGACAAGTGAAACACAAAATTCAGACTGTATTTAATGGAGACTTGGGATACAATTGATGCTCAGCTAATGACACCTGTCGATACTGTACCCAGTGGTCCTTCATCAGAAGTTAGCCAATGGTCTACAACAACGGAACAAAGTGATATACAGCTTGCATTTCATGGAAATTCTGGAACCATTACTCATGCCGCCGCATCTTTACCAGCTGATGCCATTCTTACTGCATTATACAATGCATATATTATTGATGACAGTCATTAAGCTTTTGACAACATCAGATGAACTAGTATTTTCTTTTTAACTTGTTATATGATTCTTTCATTACTTTACATTGTACCTGGTTGCAATAAAGATTGCTTTTACCTTTAAAAAGTCATCCTTCATTGACTGATATATAGCCTCGCATGTTTCTGGAATGATTTTATTAAGAGTGCATTGTGGTATTCGGTTGCTATACTGCAAACTTGAATAACTTTTACCAGTTGCTAAGAATCAAATTGTTACCATCAGTCGCTCTTCCACACTTATACTGTTTTTCATGTGTGTATTTTGTTTCTTGATAAATGGAGACAATTTCATCACCACAAAATTAAATGTTTCCTCATCCATTCTTTAGTAGTTCACGTAATGACACAATGTTCACTTTGAAGTTCTTTCAGTAATTGGGCATGTGTGCCTAATCGGCTACGTCTTGCAATCGAAGGCTTAACCAACAAACGTTTCTTCCTCTTTTTAGTTTGTTGCTTCTTTATCAATAAACATATTGTTATTATTGCAGTAACGCAAAACTGCTGTTCATCCATTTTGTAAACTTTACCGTAAAACGGGGTGAACTGATAAAGTTTCAAAATTTGAAATGCAATGTAGCATGTAATTGAATCGGTCATTTGAGAAATGTCATGAGTCCAAAAAACTAGTATTGAAATAATCAAGAAAAACCTTCTAGTTTCTTAAAGACTCAAATTAAAAATATATACAGCTTGCTTTTTAAGTTGAATAAAAATGTTAGCTGTGTTTTAATACCGTAACTTCCCTAAAAAAGGCAATATATTTATTTAAGAATAAATAAAGTTAATGGACTGATGACGTTTCTCAAATGAATATCTAATTATTAAGCTGAAATAATGATTTGGATGACATTACACCCTGAAAATACTAACTTTAATAACATAAACATAAAAAAGGTCTTGTATTATTATACAGACATCATTTTAAGATGTAAAACACCTTGTATTATTATACTGACATTATTTTAACATGAAAAATACGTTTCCATGTTTTCCTTTTGAAATACATGCGGAGTCATTTTTAGTTCTCTTGTTTTAGCTTGTAAGTTTATCATTTCACGCATCGTCTGTTGCTCCTGTTGCTGTTGGCCATTCCAAAATTTCTTGATAAAAACCTGAATGTTCATTAGGGATTTATTTGATGAGTTTTGTGATATCTTTAGGCTTCTTGATGTGGATTGGATTTTTGACTGGGTCCAAATACTCTTTTACAATAGAAAGAGAGGGAACAGTTTTATGGTGTGGTTTTAACAAACAAAATGTGTATTTTACCAGTCCATTAATAAATTTATAGCAAACCACTTCGCCAGGATATGAATACTGAAAACTCAACCATGTTATATTCTGAAATAGCTAGGAATACTTTACTGAGCACTCCTTTACCTAACGAATCAGTCGAGAGAGGCGTCTTCTTATAATACTCAGGCCAACAGTCTATGAAATTCAGAACTGAATCAGTTGTAAGCATATGCACTGAAAGTCTACCACTCTTACTAGCCTGCAAAATTAGATCACTATTCTCCTGTGGTGATTAAACCCTTTTGGAATGCCTGATTTTGCGCTTGATGACACCAAAGTCCCTGTCACATGGAAGATATGAGTGGCTTTGAACAGGGAAGCAATGCCTGATAAGATCAAATTGTCCCTTTCCAGAAAGTGTTGCCCAAAATTGCATCATTGTATGGTTTCGATTTTGCCCGGCACATCCATCAGAAAAGACGAACTGCTTACGCACACTTTTAGGAACATTATTGAGAATGTAGTCATACAACATGCTGCACACTTCATTGGGACCCTTCTTGGCGATACCTTCGTGGTATACATAACACTTTGCAGTACCATCCTTTAGATTATAGACACAAGATACAATTACCCATAGCTGCCGGTAGTAAAAAACTTCTTGGACAGGTAAGTGTGGAAGCGGCAAGTTTTGCATAAAATCAAAACAGATACCGAACACATCTTCTTGTTCTCGACACTCCTTCTCCACTTCTGGTATTGTAGTGTAGAACTTTTTGGCACGCCGTTTGTGTACCAACAATTCAGCTGCAGCCGCACGCTTAAGCTGGTTTTACACTATGCAATTCTCTTCTCACACAGCTCCTTGCAATTATTGCATGCAATCTCTCATTTACACAGCGCAAATTCCCCATGCAATAAACATGCAATCTGTTTTGTTCCCGCCACATTTCTGTACAAATGGATAATCAAAGGCACAAGGCACTTTGTGCACTGGCAATGATGAAAATGTTATCTGATGAAGATGAAAATGCTTGTGAACCACCTACAAAACGAAGATTGTGGACGAGGAAATGGATTGCAAGAAGAAATCTTGGACGTGTTGCAAGAAGAAATCTTGGACGTGGAGGAATCACAATGCTCCAAAAAGAACTTAGGTATGCTATCTGACCTGGAACAGGTGGGGTATGTGCTACCCATTTAACATAATTAAACAATAGGCATAACATGTACACTGCTTATGACATGTACAACTATTTTCACTGCACTAAACTAACCTAACAAATACTAATAATGTTCTCCACCTGAATTGCGATGTTTCAGAAAATTGAGATCGTTTTGGTTAATATTTACACAGGTTTGAAGACCCAGATGCATTCAAAAATTTCTGTAGGATGGACATGAAAAACTTTCAGTTTCTTTTGGATAAAGTGAGGCCACATATTCAGAAGAAAAATACAGTTATGAGGAAAAGTATCCAGCCAAATGTCAGGTACATTTACAGTCTGTCTACCCACAACCTTCCTCTTGTAAATGCATATGAAATATTTGTTTATGAACTGGCCAAGGAAATGACCATTATTTGCTTTGTAAGAATTTCTTAAGGAGCCATTAAAGTAATGTTTTAATACTTACACCACATTTAAATAATAATGATATGCATTCTTTAAATGCATATTTTCAATATTAAAGTAATTTATGAATATTAAATTCAAGAAATACGCATGAAAAATCACATACAACCAGACATGGTGAAATGTGGATTACAGGGATTGACAGTGACATGTTAAACTTTCCTTTGTACTCTACAGGGATAGCAATAACAAAACGTGTAGAACATGTTACAAACTGTCAAAAGTTAATTTATACTCACAGTCTCTTGAAATTTTTCAATATGTTAAGGAATGTCCACTAAACCATTGTTGTAACAACACTTTGATTATTGCAGGCTAGCGGTTACCCTGAGATACGTCGCAACTGGGTGTACATACACAGAGCTAATGTATTTGTCGAGGATTCCTGTGTGTACATTATCCCTGACTATCCCAGAAACCTTGGAAGCAATATATAACACACTGAGCGGTGACTTTATAAGATTTCCCAAACATGTTGAAGAATGGGAAATAATAGCTAAAGAATTTCTCTCCCTGTGGAACTTCCCACACTGCTTGGGTGCCATGGATGGCAAGCACATTTAATTCCAGCCACCAAGAAACATTGGATCATATTATTTTAATTACAAAGGTTCTCATAGTATAGTACTGCTGGCATTGTGTGATGCCAAATGTAGATTTCTATATGTAGATGTGGGGGTGAATGGGCGTGTTAATGATGCTGGGGTATTTGCAAACAGTTATATTGGTAATGCCCTAAGCAACAATAAATTGAACTCACCTGCAGCAAGACCATTGCCAGGCGGTAGTGCAGATGTACCATATGTAATAGTTGCGGATGATGCTTTCCCACTGTCACCCAACATCATGAAGCCTTTTTCCAAGCGTGGGCTATCTCATGAAAAAAGAGTTTTCAACTACAGACTGAGCCGAGCCAGGAGAATAGTTGAAAATACATTTGGCATTTTGGTACAGCGTTTTAGAATTTTCATGACAAAAATTATTCTTCCCGTGGAAAAAGTTCAACTCATTACCATTGCATGTTGTGCCCTACATAATTTTCTAAGGACAGCAAAGTTGAATGACAACCAAATTGAGAATGGACCAGAGCAGACTGTTGATGTGCCTGTGAATGCTACATTGGGAAATTTAATGGCACAACAAGGAGGAAATCATTCAAGTGCAAGAAGCAGGGAAATCAGAGATGATTTCATGCATTATTTCAATGGCGTGGAAAGAGTGGAGTGGTAGGAAGAAAGGGTGAAAATGGGAAACTTTTAAACAAATATTTTATAAGTCTTTACTATGTTAGGTCATATATGAGAAAATAAAATGTTAAAAATCATCTTTGCTATATTTTACATATTGCCACAGATTTTAATGCTGTAAATAAGTAGCGGCACTGAAACAATTATCTTGGGTGACACCATACATTAAAACCAATGTTAAAAGTCTGTGATAAAATGTGAAACATGATGAGGAAGGTTTTCAAAGCGTTACGTTTATTGTGAACGACCTATTTTTTAGCCTCTTTGTTGAGGTAAAATTAGTATATAATAAAGACTCAAAATATTGTTTATTTATTCGTAATGTAATGTTGGTTTGTAAGAAATGCTTGCTAATATGTGACAAGGCATTAGTCTAAAACTTTATAATCCTGTGGAAAAAAACAACACTTAACATTAATCTATGTATGTTCATGTGTTTTTTAATAATATTACTATACATGTTGTGTATCTGCAATCCCTGCTAGAATTATAAAACTGATATCGCACAATATTGTAAATAATAATAAAATTGACATTTTCAAGTATTTTTATTGTTATATATAAATGGTACGATTCTATTTTGGTTAGCAAAGAGAGAATTAAAGTAGAAACAATTGGAAACAAAGTGTACATATTCACCACATATCATTTGTTAACTATTATAAAACTAACGCAAAGTGCAGTAATGATTTTGACATTGCAACAAACTAGACAAAAAGTTTAATAACAATTAAATGCACTGAAAAACAACACACACATTAACTTAACATCTTTTAAAGTTGCAAATGTTTTCTTCATTGACATCATTGGCCTGGCCTTCCAAGGCAATAGACATTATTTGTTTTTTTAATTGCACCACAATTGCTTTGTTTCTTATTTCGTCTAAAATATCCGCAATCACAAGGCCAAATCATTGATTTGCTGTCTGAGGTGGAGGGCTTTGGGGAGAAGGTGACTGAAGGCTGTCTGCAATCAATTTGTAGACACGCTCTGTGCAGGCGGGATCTGCTGTGGTAGCATCTTGCCGCCTCCTTTTCGCCCTGTCGGTTCCCTTATCATAAGATGAAGGCGAGGGTGTGGAACTCTGATATGCTTGGTGGCCAGTAATTCCCCATTTATTGGTGAAACTGTACATTCTACATGCTGAAATATAGATAACAAATAGGCTAACTAATCATTTGTACATTATGAATATGAATGGTGTCATATGAGAACTTAAGTACAAATTATTGGCTTGTAACGAAATCACTGAAAATTAACTTACTTCACCAACTGTCTCTTCTCCGATAGTGACATCCATATTATTTTAAACAAATTGGGTTGTCTCTGACAACTCTGTTTCGACCACATTTAGAAATGGAAGAGGGCATTGAGTCTGTGACTGGCTTCTTCCCTCAGTGGTCTGACTAGACATAGCATGTGAGGAAATGGATGATGGCTGAAGTAAATCTTGTGAGTTGTGTGCCAAGGCTGAGAAGGCTCTGGGATTCAGCCTGTATTGGTGTTGAGACACTAGCCCTCGTTATGATGTGTGGAGCAAGGAACATCATTTGACTGTAATAGAATAGGGTAGGCTTATATACCTGCAAAAACATACCATATAATTGATCAATTACTATATTATTGTGTGACACATGCTAATTGTATATTTTTATCTTCAATTATGCTATGAACTAAATATATTAACAGACATTTCAATATTTTAAATTAAACTTGTGCAGTACAAAGTTTTTACTTAACAGTAAATGCAAACATTACCTAAATATGTACAGTACAACAATATTATATTATAATCCCTTAGAGCAATTTAGGAATGTTGTTGATAATTTAAAAATTTATATTAACTTTGCAATTTCATAACTTGAAAAAACCTATGAAAAAAATATACCATTGATTCATTGTTTTGAAAATATTATTGGTCTACTTTAAAGGGACTTGCATTAAAAGGTATGCCTTTCAACAGCTCATAATGTTAAATGTATTTTATATAGGCTAAAACAACAAAAACATTACACTCAACAACGAATTAACACTGAATTTGTGTATATATCGATACGATTTACCTCATCTCTTCCAACTCCGCTTTTTTCGGACTTCTTTCTCTTCGTGTGTTCGTTCGTGAAGCACGATCGCAGATTTCTAAACTTGTTTTTAACATCTTCTGTGGTCGTGTTTACACGTAATACTGACACAGACGTGGCCACAGCTTGTATTGCTTTCTCACGCAAATGTTTGTTATGGTAATTTGGCAATTTTGTGTTGTACAGAACTGGATATTTTTGATATTCATCCAAGAGCCACAAATCGGGTGTCCATTCCATGTTTGTAAAGTGCTTGTTTTTGTTTATATTTACAACTACGCACGTAAATTTACTACAGAGAACGACCAATCACAGTGCTTGTTCTGCGCAACTTGCATCAAAATATAGAGCATGATCTATTCTCAGATATTGCGCCGTAGCTTGCATCGCGTGTGAAATTCCGAGAATTTTTTGTGTGAGCTGCAATGCAATACTAGCAGATTGCATGGAAATTGCGTGCATATTGCATAGTGTAAAACCAGCTTTAGCATTGTCATTGAGGCAACTACTCTTCAATTTGGTACTCAGCTCTTCACATTGGGAACAATAGGAGATTTGGCTAGGTATTATGATGTAAGTTTTCAGAATGGATAAATTAGTATATTTTTAGGGGGAGTGGTGTAGAGTGTTTAATGGATGTTTTCATAATTGCTGTATTTTCCCAGTGAATGCTCAGGCAAGATTGGGGTGGATGGCCAGTGGCAATGGAGGTTACTACCATGGGTGCAGTCATTATACAGGATGGCCACTCTCCGGGAAAACCGGGAAAACCGGGATTTATCAGGGAAATCACGTTGATCGGGAATTATCAGGGAAATGTCAGGGAATTTTTTTAATAACCGGGAATTTTTTGTGTCATGTATATTTCCGCAGAGCTGCCAACCATTACGGATTTTCCGTAATTATTACGAATTTAACACAATATTACGGAATTACGGAACATCGCTGGTTTATTACGGAAACGAGGTTTTGTGCTGCTGGGTAACGAAAAAAAATTCTGTTTCTGGTGTGCGTGTTTCGTGAACGCAGTTCGAATACATCACGTGGTTGCGCAGATAACGGAACTGATAAATTTGCGCATGTACTGTCGAAATAAGTAGATTAATTGTTGTGTTTTGTAATAGAAATGGTACGGTATTACGTCCGTTGTACGATACAACTAGTACATATTCTCGGTCTTTTCGTTTGTTAGCTACTTACATCACGATAATTTTTGTACGGTACTTTGGCTAACCTGTCTTGTGTTATTTACTTTCTTGAAAGCCATTTTTTTCATCAAAGTGTGTTTGTCGTGTGTACAGACGTGAAACCTGTTTATGTTGTTCGATAGTGTTGTGTTCTTCAGTGCCGGTTGTAGAAATGAAGCGTGTGACAGAACAGTGTGTATCTGGGGCAAAAAAAAAAAAACGTTATTCTTCAGAACTTTCGACCAAACTATATAAAAGAATGGCCATGCTTGTCATCTTCAAATGTTTTGGAACGCCACGCTTTTTGTAATGTATGCACGTGTGACTTTTCGATTGCGCATGGTGGAAGGGATGACTGAGGACGGCATATTGAATCAAAGAAACATGCAGAACATTTTAAAGCCGTGACGAGCAATAAATCTCTATCGTCGTTTTTCGCTACATCTGAAGAAACGAAAGTAACACGCAGAGTTATTGTTTACAAGATTTTTGGTAGAACACAATTTACCGATAGCAGTAGCCGATCATTCGGGTAATTTTTATAGAGCTATGTTTCCGGACTCAAAAATTGCACAGAAATACAGCTGTGCGAGAGCAAAAACATCTGCCTTAGTGGAGTATATGGCTGGTGAAAATAAATTGAAACTGTTGAATCTTTAGTAAGTGGACCATTTGCTTTAGCTACAGATGGGAGTACTGATTGTAATGCAGTGAAGATTTATCCATTAGTTGTTTCATTTTTAAATCAAACACAAGGTAAAATTTGCACTGTACTGTTATCCCTTGTTGAGAGTACTAAGACTAAGAATATTTCACAACTAGAAATGTTACACTTCAAAAATGAATTAAAGAACAGTTATCAAAAGTTGCGTGAAAAAATGTTTGAGCGCTCGCCACTTAAATACCCCATTACATAAAACAAAACACAGTCTACATGTCATTGAACGGGATGCTATAATGTAAAGTGACATATTTAAAATGTATTTGTTATTTAACGAACTTCTGTATGTATATAATGAAGAAAATACAGCAGGGTGCTAAAATATGAGTAATCTCTTTCTATAATATTATATTTTTTTTCATCAAAAGTATGTTTTTTTTTGTAATTGTAATTTTCAGGGAAATTTGGAATTTTTAATCAGGGAAATCGGGAAAAATCAGGGAATATTTTTGGTGACTGTGAGTGGCCACCATGTTATAAAACACTTTCATGTATTCTGCTATTCATGGTAAAATGACCACTGTTTTCATTCTCTTTTAGCCATCCTTCAGTTTGCTATATACAACATGTATGCGTAACTAAAAACTGGCATTTGTATTTCAAAACAATGAACATCTAAGGTTGCATTTTTTTTTACGAGTGATCACCTTACCATAATGGCCTCATCGAAAAAATACTGTGTACTTACCCACAGTTTACACCAATCTCTCTTGCTGTAACTATATCACCTTTGCTGTTTGTATATTCGACACCCTTCAACCGTGCCTTTTTGATCACTTCACTTTTGTACAAACACTTATTAATAACACCTTTCTTCCGTTTTCTGGTCGACATACCCACACTATCACTTTCATTACCACCAGAGTCTGCCATTTTGTGAATAAAACTGATTTTGTTTCTCTCTATTCTGCTGCTGATATCTTGTGATGGGAAAGACAAACACATTATTTTGCCTATTGGTTTTCAGAGGAGAAACGTCACAAGTCCAGGACTCGTCGTTCAGAAGAGAAATGTCACAAGTCCAGGACTCGTGACGTTTCTCAATTCACTAAAAAATTCTACTGCGCCTAGCACCGAGGATATATCATGGACTAATCCACTTTCTTGCTGGAATGCTCGGCCTTCTCATTCTGTTTACTTTGTTTGCCATAACTCATTTTCCATAAAAATGGACTCATGACGTTTCTCAAATGACCAATTCAATTTTATTCCCTAGTGATTTAGTACTACATAATATTTCAGATGACTCCTTTAAGTAATATCTCATGTAATTAATTTTTAAATTTTATTTCCCATTTTAAGTTTTTTTTAATAAAAACTGCATGTATCAGTTCACCCCAGCAATGTGGCTGAACTGATACAAGGTATAAATTTCAATGCATATCTATTTTTAAGGCTGTTAGGGTGAACTAAGGCACATTTTAAGTTTAAAAAATGTTTAATTTATGCATGGGTAAAATTGTTTGTACATAAAACATGCAACTATGACATCATAAATTTATGCACTGTAACACAAATGGATTTTAAAACATAATTTATTTACAAAATTAACAATCATAATTCATTTGCGTGAATTGAATGTTAATATACGCTAAAATTTTACTTTATATCCTTTCAGTTTTCATTAAATAAACACTGTTAGAATATTGAAGACATCCATAATGGAGAACAACAGACTGTGGAAGATGACGTAGCACATCATGAGGGTAGACTACACTACATTCCTTGATTTCAGGCCAAATGAAAATATCATTGTGGCACCTGTAAGATTTAAAAAAACTCACTTCTACTGTCCTTGAACTCCCATCACTATTTTATACTATATTAGTCACTTGTGCTGCATAGAGTTGCTCCTTTCTTGTAATTTGGTCCTTCAGTTGCACAACCATAAAATCACCCAAGATTAAGGTCTGATAGTTAAATGGAACTTCTGGTTCTGTTTCCATTTCTTCATTTCCCTCCTTGGAATTAGAGACATGGCTGGTATCAGGATCTATGTTTTCATTACTACTTAAATCACAGAAACTGGATGAAATTTCAGACCTCCCTGATGTTGATTCATCCTCACCAACATTCTGGACTGCTTCAACTTACAGTTTGTCTTTTCGACAAGTTCTTGGTCTTGGTTTCTGTTTTCCATATTGTAATTCTCTCAATAAACATAACACACTGTCATTCATGCTCTCTTTTACAGAATTTTCATCGACTCCTTTGGTTTTTGATGCAAATTCTTACATTTTCTATATTCATTTTGTCTATTCCATATTTTTCTGATGCCTCTCGGTATGTAAGATTCCCATTGTGGATCTCATTAACTGCTTTGTTTAAGTCATCTATTCTAATAACTTTCATTGGTTTTGTGCCTTGAGGCCTTTTGTAATATCTAGGCATCTTTTTTGGCCCTGAAAATATAAATGCAATGACATTTTAATCAATTTTAAGTTGACAGGGTGAACTGATACATTTATCACTTCACCCCAGTTCAGACATGAAATGTTAAAATAATTAAATATTATTTAGTATTTTTTAATATAAAAATAACAATAATCAGACATTAACATAAAATATATGGCTTACCTATTTACGTAAGTCCGGATCAATCAATGCACTGGAACCTACTTTGGAAAAGACCTTCAAAATATGTTTACTCAAACCTCAAAAGCCAAGTATCGATATTAAACAATAAAAATGGTGGGAAATGTCAGCTGAATCAGCTGATAGCATGGATGATGAGGATTAAAAAAATATAAGTGTGACCAATATTCAACCTATTTGTATTTATGTAAAGACATATTAAACAAATAAATGTATTTTGTCTCACATCACCCCAGTGTCAGTTCACCCCGTTTTACGGTATCACATATATGATCATATTGTCACGTGCACCTAGCCGGTGCCACCGCCATTTCTGTCACGATCCACTTTCAGAGGGGGGAGAGAATCGTAGCTCTTTACATAGAAACAAC
Source organism: Bacillus rossius redtenbacheri (assembly GCF_032445375.1). Taxonomy (NCBI): domain Eukaryota; kingdom Metazoa; phylum Arthropoda; class Insecta; order Phasmatodea; family Bacillidae; genus Bacillus; species Bacillus rossius. The sequence continues at coordinate 108,721,881 of NC_086332.1, forward strand.
TCGCTTGGCATCAACTAGTCTTAACTTCATAAAATACTTTACTGTACCTAGGATCATAGGTTCGTCATCCCGTACAGGATGTCTGGTGAGAGCTGAACTAAGGAGATTTTGCAAAATAACATAATACTTAATTAAAATTATTTTATTCTTAAAGTCAAATACTCAACATCATTTTAAAGAACATTTAAATAGCGGGATTACAATTTAAAACAATAATCTCTTTACTTCCTTAACGATTGAACGACCTTACAAGAGAGAGAATGAGAGAACTTCACTAAACACTTCCCTAGTCCTTCCGAATACCTCAAATCATAATTAATACTTAAAATTAAAACAAAGATAAGTCCATACTCACATTTTCCGAAAAGCCTTTCTTGATTGATTACTTTAAAAAAAATAACGTAGGGGCCTCTCCTGCCCTTGAAATCCCGAACGAACATTACATTTTAAAAACTATGACGCGTGACCCCTGACGAGGGCCATAGCCTCCGCCCGAAAGCTTGACGACTACATTATGACCTAACTTAAATTAAACGACTCGTGGCCTCTGGCGTCGACCATAGCTTCCGCCCGAAAGCTTGAATTCCTACATCACGAACGAACTAACAACTCGTGACCACAGGTGAGACGCATAGCCTCCGCCTGAGTGAGCCTGAATTCCTACATCACGAACGAACTAACAACTCGTGACCACAGGTGAGACGCATAGCCTCCGCCTGAGTGAGCCCCGAGTCACCACTCACTTGCGCTTAAATTCGCGCGCCCTGCCGCGCCTACCATAACAAAAGCTCGTTATTGAAGTCAAATTTACTAAACAACTAACTAGAACATCTGGGAAGACTACCCCCCCTCTACCCCAATGTGCAGGCCACACCGCGCGGCTTGTTACGACAGCGCGCCCCAGTAACTGCGGCCCGTGGCTGCGCCAGCGCGCGGCCAAACAAACAAACCAAATTCTGCAAGCCCGCAGCGCTCCGCGCCGGCCCCGTGCCCCAATTACATGGTCACGCCACTTGCGCTGACGAGTGAACAGAGCAGCCAGCCCAGAGTCCCGTCAGTAAAGTCCCTAAATTTGATTTCAACAACCCTGCAAAATTTCAACCCGCGACATAACCCTCCCCTTACAGAGCTCGAGCCCCATCGAGCTACCTCAAAATTACAAATTGTCTTTTTCCATTAAACCATAACTATAAATTCCTCATTTCACAAAAATAATAATTTTCTTAGTTCCTTGCTGTCTGAACATACATCTAGATTCTGCATAAGATTTATTTTAAAACAACAAGTATTCATAAAATTAAATGTAAAACTTTTATCTGGTTTGTTCTCACAGGAACCTTCAGAGGCTCGAGTTCTCAATTCTAAAAAAATTGTTCTGTTAGTGAAGCTCTCTTTACAAATTAAATTACTGTTCTTAGTTTCTCAGTATTCGTTAAACAATGTGCAAATTCTTGATAATTATTATTATTATTTTTTTTTCGGTTTCCGTTTATTACCATACTTCTTTCGTTCTTCAAAAAAAATTAAGTGTCCTTACAGTGTTTCAATTAATTAAACTCTTATCTCGTGAAGGTTGGTGCAACTCCTCGAAGTCAGTGTTGTCGAGAAGAGTAGCTCCCTGGGCTGGCCATCAGCAAACACCACTCAACTCCAACAGCTACTGGACTGGCTTCCAGGGCAGCTCACAACTTCTCCCCACATCTGCTTCGGAGTTGTGCCATCCTCATCACGAACAGATTACAATTCTGAAACATCATCAACAGGCATTACCATCACGCCTGACAAATACAAAACTAACTACTAAACTGCAATCGATGGGCAAGGATGCAAACACACAAAAAAATAAAATTAATTAATTCAACTGCTAACATAAAGTATCCCACCCTTAGCATAATCTAATCAGGCAAATAATTTGATAGGAAAAACTTAAGGAAGGGAAACATGACCTCCAATGATTTTCCCTAACTCTTGAGTCTTGATCTTCTCTATACAGCAAATAGTCCCCACGAAGTAACTGGGTTGAAGGTCAGTTCACATGACCCACCCATAACCTCTTCTACTCTTCTTTTCTTCTGGGGGCAACCACAATGCCCACCAATCTCTCTCCATGGTGCCGAACCAGCTATCCCATGAGAGTAAACAACGTAGTCAATAGAAGCGCAGAGGGGAAACACCAATCTCTGGCTTGTCGAGTCATAAAACTGCTTTATCTTCTTCTTCTTCTGAGTAAAAATATCTGACTAACCTTGCTTCTATTCTTCCAAACAGTAAAAGTTCATCAGGTATCTTCATGAAAGAAACATTCTAACTAATAATTCTTCATTTTTCTTCTTCTTTATTTCTGTTAGTTGTAATAGAAGGCCATGTTAGGGAGGTTATAGGGAAAAAGAGTGGCCAATTCCCACCCCATCACCCACCTAGATCATGACTAATTAACTTTTAAACTTTCTATTTCAAACAAATAAAAAAAAAACATTTTTTTTTTTATTCAAACTTTTAAACTATAATTACTTTTACTTCATAACCTCAAAAGCTAATCAATAATTCTAAATGAAATTGTGATTTACTGCATCCTTGTTCCATCCGATCTGTTTGTTTATAACCTTTCTTGTAAAGTATAAAATTTTCAAACATTACTAATTCAAAAAAAAATTAAATTCTGGTGTCCTTTGAGTTACAATTAACTTTACTATTTCTTAGCTTGAAATAATTTAAGTTTTCAGAACTATTTCATTGTCTAATTCACAACACTTAAAAATCAACTCAAAACAACAAATCATCAAAATCAATAAGATCATCTGACCTACCTATCAGTACTGTGAACTTGAACTGTTCGTACACATTTATAATAAGCTATTGTATTTAAATTCCAACCTAAATAAGGTTTAAAAAAAACTACTAATCCCTCTGTAAATTAAGAAAATTAACTTTAAAAATTAAACTTAAGGTATTAGTTCTTTTTGACAGCTACCACAACTCACTAGTTCCATTACATTACTATAACCTAAAAAGTTCTGTAAATAATGTTTATAACAAAAAAAAACTCCAGTTACTGTCTTCCATAAAAAAAAATAAAACTTTACATGACCTTATTAATCTCCACTTGTAAGTCCATGGCTGCCAGCTTTCTCTTCTCTTGAATCTTCAGTCTTGGCTCTTGTTTCAGTGATCTTGTATCTTGTCTCTCGAACTCTTGTCATCTTGTAAACTGGACTGCTGCTCAGCTCATCTTAAGGAATCTGTAACAGTTTCAAAAATACATGTTAATTTAAATTACATAATTCCTGTTCTTTGGTCCTAAAAAAAAAATTGTATTATTAGTACACATTACCCTGAAACAACATTATTATTCATTGTTTATTACTTAAAAAAAATGCTTTACCATAAAATCCTTTTTTGTTCTTTTCATTAGGCCTATTTATTTTCCTTCTTCTTAATTAAATTCTGCTTCAAATGTTAATCCTAACTTAAGACCTACCATCTATTTATTATTCATTACCTACATTATTTATGTTACCCTAAAATTCCCATAAGTTTCTAATACTTCCTATCAAAGACATTCTCTCTAAAAAAAATTTACTTGTGACTCTTAACTTAACAAACTTAAAAAAAACTTTTACACTAGACTTAACTTATTATTCATTCTTAGTTACTAAATTTCTATATGTAAACTTTAGTACTTACAAACAAAAACTGCCTATTTCTCTCTACCTCTTAATCTCTTTCAATTATTACAATAATAATGTTACCTTGCATCTTTAAACTTTCTTCTTTTCAATTAAATTAGACATCTCATAACAATAAAAATTCTGCCTATACTCTTCTTATGGGTGTACAAACCAACAACAAAATTTCAAATTCTCAAGTTTCCTTATATTTAAATTATGCAATACAAATAACCTCTGTGGTGCCTGTACCCTTTTAGGCCTACCACCTTCTCCTCTCACAGCATGACAACTCTTATTCCTCGGGGTCTGTATTCACTGTTCCAAATCAAATATCTCAAATAAATTAAAAACAAATTTATTATTTTAAGAAAACAAAAATTTACATTGAATTTACTATGGAGCCTGGAAATCTTAATGTCTCACAGCAGCTAACATGACTAAATCCCATGGAACCCCAGGTTTACATAACCTGTGCCCAAAAATTTAAGCATACCAGGCTTTCTCTGCACTGGTTTTACAGCATCACACACTATTTAGGGCCCCTGATCTGCCATCAGTCCCAAGGAGTTTTCCCACAACCCCTCTCTACACAAGCGCCTACCGCATTCCTCTCAATTGGCTATCGGTTTTACGGCATTCTTTTGAGATCCGACCATCAAGTTAGGGCTAATCGAACACTAAACCTCCATACTTCCAAACTAATGTAAATCAATTAAATTTTCTCTGTAAATTCTAAAAATCAAAAAAAATTATTCCAACATGCCAAAGAAACTTCCAAAAAAAATTCATAATCTTATCTTCAAACCATTAAAATAAAAATAAATAGATTACTCTGTTTTCTCCTTAATAACTGTAAACTGTCAACAAATATCATGTCGTAAATTTTAACTATGCTTACTGACTCTTAATCAAAAAATCTCATTTGTCCTAATTAATAAACAACCGATTTCCTTAAAATCTCACTGTATCTCTCACACTCAAACTTCACTGGCTGAATATCTCAATAAATTCAAAAACAATTATCTAAACTCTTAAAGAAACTCCTCCCCAATTATTCAAACTTACTTCACATTATTTTATTTCATTACTTAAAACACCTTACTCAAAAAAAATTAATTAATTATCTAGCTATCTTCCATTATTATTTATTTACCGAACAAAACTTTCTCCTAAATTAATTTAGTAAAATTCAATTTCACATTAGGCAAGTACACTAACTCTCTACAGCAATGTTTCTCATTTCCCTCCTTCCTAACTGAATCCAATCTTACTTAACCTCCAGGGAATTTACCTCACAAAATAACCAAAAATTTCACTGTAGTGCCTATCTGCTATAGGCCCACTACACAGGGGGCTCTCACCCCACCAACAAACTTCATTGAAATGGTACCCTATCCCATACAGGATAGCCACTTCGGTACTACCATGGGGAACTCCTGCCCCAAACTACTCACAACTCTCAGGATTCTCCTGACCCTTAATTCCGTAGTCAGCCCATCTCCTATGGTCTGCGCTACAATTCCCTTTCTTCCCAGGGACACAACACCTCACCTTAGGGTCCCTCGCCCTAAAGAAAACATTAATTTTGTCTCTCTGTTCTTTTGGAGTAAATTCCCTCTACACACAAAATCTAGCCTTCCCAGTTTTCTTAATGCTTATCGATTTTATAGTGTACCTCCTTAATAATGTTTACAAATCCCAAAAAAATATTTTTAAAACCGAGGTAGGATTTAACTAACAAAACATAAACAACTTACAACGAAACACTTCTAGCCTATACATCATACCATTCTTAAAATAAATTACTTACATACTGAAAGTTCCTCTTCTCCTAAAACACACTTAAATTTAAATTTATTTAACCAATAGTCTATTTTCTTATCGCTAAGTTACCGTACAGCTGATCAAAACAAGGTCACGGCCTGTCCACGTCTCCGTATGAGCCCGTGACGTCACCGAATTCCATCAGGTGCGCCAACCCTCGCTTGCGGTTCCTCCGTTCTCCGCTAGGTCTCAGCACCTCCCCGTCACGTGTTCATTCTGCCACGTCCACTGACGTGTCGTTCTGAAACAACTCTCAACATTTTTCTAATTAAAACAAAACATCACTATAAATTCTATAACTCTCTTTTACATAAACTCTCGTTTTCTCTTTAATTCCTTTCTAACGTTTATCCTTCCCTCGACTGATTTAATTCGTACGTCTCGTCTCCTACGCGCACGACAACAAAACAAACTTCACTTGAAAATAATTCCTATTTACGACAAAAAATTTTTATTTTAAATTATAATTCTCTTAACCTACAATCTTAAAATGAACTTCAATTAAATTAAACCACTTGCATTATCTCTAATAAGCATTTAACTTATAACGTATTCTCCTCACGTAATAATCCCCGATATAAATCTACAATAAATTCAACGACTTAAAACAACTTATCACTATAAACTTTATCCTTACAAGTATACTCAAATAATCATCTGTTACGTCAAAAAAAAAATCTCAAAGACTTCCTCCACTATAGACTAAAATTCCGTAATCCTCTCCTCAAGTAAACTCTTAATAACCTGCTATCAGAAGCTGAAACTAACTTAATAATAAACATAAAAATCTACCTCTCTCTCTCTCCAGAAATAGAACCTACCCGGCGCCTCCACCATTTCTGTCACGTGCACCTAGCCGGTGCCACCGCCATTTCTGTCACGATCCACTTTCAGAGGGGGGAGAGAATCGTAGCTCTTTACATAGAAACAACTCGCTTGGCATCAACTAGTCTTAACTTCATAAAATACTTTACTGTACCTAGGATCATAGGTTCGTCATCCCGTACAGGATGTCTGGTGAGAGCTGAACTAAGGAGATTTTGCAAAATAACATAATACTTAATTAAAATTATTTTATTCTTAAAGTCAAATACTCAACATCATTTTAAAGAACATTTAAATAGCGGGATTACAATTTAAAACAATAATCTCTTTACTTCCTTAACGATTGAACGACCTTACAAGAGAGAGAATGAGAGAACTTCACTAAACACTTCCCTAGTCCTTCCGAATACCTCAAATCATAATTAATACTTAAAATTAAAACAAAGATAAGTCCATACTCACATTTTCCGAAAAGCCTTTCTTGATCGATTACTTTAAAAAAAATAACGTAGGGGCCTCTCCTGCCCTTGAAATCCCGAACGAACATTACATTTTAAAAACTATGACGCGTGACCCCTGACGAGGGCCATAGCCTCCGCCCGAAAGCTTGACGACTACATTATGACCTAACTTAAATTAAACGACTCGTGGCCTCTGGCGTCGACCATAGCTTCCGCCCGAAAGCTTGAATTCCTACATCACGAACGAACTAACAACTCGTGACCACAGGTGAGACGCATAGCCTCCGCCTGAGTGAGCCTGAATTCCTACATCACGAACGAACTAACAACTCGTGACCACAGGTGAGACGCATAGCCTCCGCCTGAGTGAGCCCCGAGTCACCACTCACTTGCGCTTAAATTCGCGCGCCCTGCCGCGCCTACCATAACAAAAGCTCGTTATTGAAGTCAAATTTACTAAACAACTAACTAGAACATCTGGGAAGACTACCCCCCCTCTACCCCAATGTGCAGGCCACACCGCGCGGCTTGTTACGACAGCGCGCCCCAGTAACTGCGGCCCGTGGCTGCGCCAGCGCGCGGCCAAACAAACAAACCAAATTCTGCAAGCCCGCAGCGCTCCGCGCCGGCCCCGTGCCCCAATTACATGGTCACGCCACTTGCGCTGACGAGTGAACAGAGCAGCCAGCCCAGAGTCCCGTCAGTAAAGTCCCTAAATTTGATTTCAACAACCCTGCAAAATTTCAACCCGCGACAATATGTGTGATGTAGTGTAATACTGGCTGGTGGAACCTATTATCATATTTCCTTTCTTCATATATATAATCACATGTCTATGTCACATAACTATGATAGTGTAATACCGGCCATACCATGTCGTTCCCGAAACCGGTGCAACCACCCCGAACTGGTTTGGAAGTCTTGAATGTCCATAAGCAATGCAAACTGTTTTGCTTTAGCTTGCAACATTGGGCCAGTTACTGGAACATTATTTGATCGTACTTCCCCTCAACCATTTGTTCAAGGCATCTTCCAAACCTTGATGATCGCCAGAACGAAGCCTTTTGCCGTCACAACCAAACAAAGATTCTTCATACATCTTTTCAATCTTTGCCCGGTCTTTTACAATGGTACTAACAGTCGTCGCCGCAATGTCATATGTCTTCGCAACTGCGACTTGCTTTTTCCCCTTGTCTAGTTCTCTGAGTATTTCCACTTTTTCCTTAAGCGTGAATTGCTTTTGTTTCTTTCTAGCTCCAGGATCACTCATTTTGTAGCACAAATACAATGCGGTGTCTAAATAACGTAACCTGAAAATAAACTCAACAATAACAATAAACAATCCCGGCACAGACGTCAAACAGTATATTAGCGTAACACTTTTGTCTAAATAATTAATACTTCTCTCAAACTTCTGTGTTTCAATGTATCGAATGGTGTTGTGTTGCACACGTCGCATACTACGTACGGTATAATCTATGGTAGTGCGCGCAACTGTTTGTAACTTTGTTTTGCTGGAAGGGATGGGCAGTACGGTTCATTCCAGTGAGTGTTTTGGAACCAATTCGTTCTTCAAAGTGAACCAGTTCTTTTAAATGGTTCAGTGGTTCATTAAAAAAGTCTCGTACAACTCGAAGGAATCGCTCGTTTTCTCTTGATATTCGGATTCGGCACTCGCCTCACCAAGACGGTTCTTTCTCATGCTCAATGCTCAAGTCTTTCTTTTCTCATCTTCCTCTGTACTGTACTGACTCATCGATTCCGGCTGTTGTTGTTTGAAAATTGAAATGACTGTCGTTATGGTTTGACTTAGTAAAATTAATTTTAATTTTATGCAAAAAACATTGCTTTCAACAGCATGGAGAAAAAGTTCAGTATTTCATAAGAGAAACATTGAGGAAAGGTTTTAGAAAATTTAAAAAACTCCAAAAGGCTTACAACATATCGTAAGCACAGTAATTAAAAAAATATATATTATAACCATTTAAATTTACAATGAAACTCTGGAAAAAAAAATTGTTGATATCAATTCTGCAGTGTTAAAATTTTTGTTATACATCTTAAACTGAAATGCTATCTCTACAGCCTCTAAATAAAAGAAATAACATTATCACACATTATTACTCTGCTATTGGTGACAAATTGTAAACAGAAAACAAAAATCTCTCGACATCAATTCTTACAAGTAACAAAACAAACAAGCTGTATTTACATTGAGTTGCTATTTTAAAGTATCATTATGTACTCAGTAACGCAGTAGTATACAACACACATCACACCAATTCAATGTTGCTGTTAATAAGCAGCATTTGGCTAAGTTTTTTTGGATGTAAGTCTAGAACGCTTTTCCTCGAAAATCTGACCAGCCTTTGAAAATATTTTTTCACAGGGCACAGAAGTAGCAGGAATGCAAAATCTTTTAAGTACCAGTTTGTACAGATTTGGATTAACTGATTTTCTACTTTCCCACCAAGTCAAAGGATCTTGTGTCCTAGCAGCATGGAATTCAGCTAAATATTTATCAGTCTCCACGATTGCTGCAGCAGAGGGGTTTTGAGTCCCTTGTAGTTGACTAATTGATGCAACTAATTCGTCCCAGACAGAGAATGTAGATGATGACTGCACATTAGGTATGGCTGCCCTTGTTTCCAATTGTAGTGCTTGTTCGGTAGCAGAAGGTTTTATTTTCTGTATAATTCCTTGATAAGTTGCTTGATATTTCTTTTCATCTCCAAAGCCTTGTTTCTTAAACCTCGGATACAGAAAAATCGCCTGAGCCATTAACTCATTCTCTTCTATCCCCCCAAACCTTTTGGCCAAATCCACTATTAATCTTTTTCCTAACTGCTTTATCTGGGTGGAGGGGGGGGGGGGGGGGCAGATCTCTTTTTTCTAGAAACTGGCTCAGTTTTCTTGTCATTATTCTGAAAAGAACAGAAGTTTTTGACAAGGAAACATTCTTTTCTGAAGAGATTACTGTCGTAACTTCATTAAATACCCTCAGTACATTTACTGCATTCTTAATTAGGGTCTAGTGCTCTGGTGGCAAGTTGTCTTTATATTCCAGCAAAGCCAAAGCTGAAATGATGGGTTCTTTGTTGCAAAAAACCGATCCAACATGTCGAAGGTGGAGTTCCACCTGGTAGGAACATCCTGCTTCAGTTTTAAGCTATCTTTATTTAGTTTCTGTTGCATCTCTTGAAGTTTTGCCACAGCAAAGCTGCTTTGCTTGAAATATTGTACTAAGGTTTTGGTTTTCTCAACAATGTCTCCAATACTTGAACTTACAGCAGCCTGTACGACCAAGTTTAGAGAATGTGCAAAACAAGGTATCTGCGTCATGTTTAAGTTGTTGACAGCAGCTTTGATGTTGGCTGCATTGTCTGTCACCACAGCACAGATTTTCCATGCCATGTCGAACTTCATCAGCACTGATTCAATCCAACTGGAAATATTGGCTGCAGTATGCCTGTCACTGAATTCTGAACACTCTAACAAATTAGCTTTCAGTTTCGTGTCTTTGTTGATGTAGTGAGCCATTAGGGCATAAAAACTAACATTTCTAATTTTTGTCCACCCATCGCATGTCAAACAGATGGCTGGTGCACAAATTACCGGAGCCTTCACTTTGGTCAAAACTTCACCATGCACAGAAGTTAACAAAGAATTTGATAGTGTTTTGCGACTTGGTAGATTATAGTTCGGGCAGAGAAGCTTGACAAATTTTCTAAATTCACTATCTTGTACAACAGAAAATGGGTAGTATTCTTTACACACCATTTTTAAAAGTTGGATATCAATAGCCCAACTTTTGTTTATTGGCAATGGCCTAACAATGTCAACAAATCTGCTAATTGAATGCTGTGAAACTGATGTGTAAGGATAAGGAGGCCTAGATGTACGGCTGTCTTGGGACGAAAATTCAGATCTAGCAGAATTTGATACTGAATCAGGTACAAGTGAGATATCAAGGACACCTAAAGCATTACTCTAAAAATATCAAGACGCACATAACACTTTCGAAAAGGGGGGGGGGGGGGGAGGGAGGGAGATGTTTGTAGAATTAGCTTCCTCCTTAAAAGGGTTAAAAGGATATTATAGTAAAAAAGATTTCTGGGGTAATGAACAATTAAAATGCTAGGTCCAGATCCCCAGTGCCTCCTCCCCTTCTTCCCAGAAGTCAAAAATTGATCCACCACTGCCTGTAACTAGCAGTTTTGCCAATAATTATTTCAGTAAATTCAGAGTATAATTTTTTTCCAGTCTAAACAAGTAAATTTCTTTTGAAATCATTGTTTTATGGCTTGGGGTTGTGTTGTTTCAAATTAATTGTAAGATGCAGTGCCTCGTTTCTGTTTACGTGATGCATTGTCTTTCCTTAATCTGTGAATTATGCTTTCAATATTGTGGATGCAGCAGTAAAGTGAAAAAATTTGCCTGTGAACAGTGATCGTTTAACATCTATAATTGAAACTTACACAAGCTGTTTTTTTTTTTATTTTGCAGGAGGCAATGCACCTAAAGAGTTCCGTAACAGGAAGAGTTATTTTTCAGTAAATGTCCAAACTGTTAGTGATGCTAAACTAAATGTTAGAGACATCGTTGCAAGATGGCCAGGTTCTGTGCACGACTCAACTATTTTTAACAATTCCACATTGAAGGCACGTTTTATGAGAGGTGACTATGGGAATGGGGTTTTGCTGGGTGATTCTGGCTATGCTCCTACCCAATTTCTTTTGCCACCTTTCCGCAACCCAGTAACAGAAGAGCATAACCTCTTCAATAAATCATTAATTAGGACAAGAAACACAGTTGAAAGGCAATGTGGTTTAATGAAGAGAATATTTCCAGTATTGTCTCTTGGAATACGATTGCATTTAGAAACTGTTGAAGCAGTTATAGTTGCATGTGCCATTGCGCTACAGAAAGGTGAAGAACCACCTCAAGACCCAGAACTGGAAGACAGGGTGAATGCTGCCATCAATGATGGTGTAATTCCTGTGGAAAACCAAGGTGTACAGGGACAAGATGCAATGAGAGAAACGTTTATAAATTATTTCAGAAATGTATGATCACTTACTAAAAATTCAACCTAATAAAACTGTATAGTCTTGTACCTAGTTGACACAAAAACATGAAAATACAATAGAAATTGACCGAAAAATAAATTAAAATAACTTTTTCCAAGAAATGCAACTGGCAAGTGAAAAAGTCATTCTATAGACTTTACACTACAACTAATAGGTAGATAAAAAAATAATAATAATATGGTAGAACATAAGGATTTTTCACACTCAATAACAAAATGTTATATTTATACAGCTGTTTTGGTAATTTCAAGCTCTTCTTTTTTACATTTAAGTTTTAATATCTACAGATTTACATCATTAATTTCCTGCTCTCATTTTTCTCTAGCAGCGAGGATAAACAGTTGCTTCTTGTGAATTTCCTGCTCTCTTGATTCTCTGGCAGCGATGATAGCCAATTGCTTTTCATGAAACTCATCTTCACGGCTGTCTCTGGCAGACATTTCTAGGTGATGGCAAGGTCCTTTCTTTCTGTGGCCCATGAGCTTAATGTTTTGCTATTAATACTTTTCTTCGGGCTGCTTGGATTCAATATTGGTCACCTCTTTTTATAAAACTGTATGCTGCCCTTTCTGTAAAATAAATATTACATACATTGTTATTCCATTGTATGACCTAACCACCATACAAACAGAGTATAATAATCAGTCATAAAAACAGTGTTATAATCAGTAATTAATAAAATATATATTTAAGCTTTGAAAATAATTAAGGACATGAGAGTTAGGAATGCTACATAACGATAGTCTTAATTATTTTTCATCCTCTTAGTGTATGTCTCTTTTGATGTACATGTCATAATGGAAGAAACAAAAAATAGCAAATAAATAATTATGAATTAAAACATTTCCAAAGCCTGTCTGCAACACCACACCAAATTAGTTGAACATAATGTTGACAATCTGAGTAGGAAACTTGGGGTTATTATAAGCAATGTTTTTAAATTTGCTGTTTGTGTTATGCACTAAAAATGATTACGAGAAGCTTAAAACATGAAGTTTTTTTGGTATGTTTACAATATTTTAGATTTTACAGTAACTGTTTACAAAAAAAAAGTATATTTAATAGTGATGTACCCATTGCTTGAGTCTAAGGAATTGTGGAGATGTTTTTGTTTACGGATATCTCTTGATAACATAATTTGGCAGGTATGCTTCTATTTACCCATTACATGTAATGTAATAAATAATTCGAAAAAAAAATTTATTTTCAGCTTTGTTCCCATTTACAAAAAAAAATCATTTTGTTTTAAATGATATAAATGTGGTTATTCTACAAATTTAACTTGATATATTATTTATTTCATTATGTTTCCATGAAAAATGGAAAGGAAAAAAGTAATGACTATACAAAAAAAATTTCTACATTCATGTGATAATTATAATGTTTGCAGTTTTATATTTTTGGTGTTTTTTTGTAAACCATTTAAGCTAACTAGCTGAATATTTACGGGACATGCAATTAAAACAACAAATTATCTATTTACCCTTCCAATGAAATATAACTGGGAGGTAGAAACTTAAAACCTCACTTCCAATTACCTTATTTGGTGTATTAAAATAAATTACTTACACACATAAACCTATTTTTTGTAGGCAGGACAACCAAACTAAAAATGTGTGCCTTAAAATTCATACTGCCCAGATTATAAAAACCATTAAAAACAATTAAAAGTTCGTAATATATATAATTAATATCGACAATTACATTTTTTCCCCCTACAAAAATCACTCCCAATTATTCCTGTTCCCTACTTGTTTTGTGCATTGTTTTGATTGGTTAACTTCCAATTATTCCTGTTCCCTACTTGTTTTGTGCATTGTTTTGATTGGTTAATCCAACACAACTTTGAATATACTGTGATTTGTTGTGTGGTTAATGACTGGTAGAAGATGGTGCTGGTAACTAGAGATGGACAAATCTACTATTTGTCATCAGAGTCGTGTCATGTGAATAAATAATTTATTTATAACTATTAATCATACCTATTTATAATTTCTTTTAAATTTAATATTTTATTCCCACTGGATTTTAGAAAAATCAGTGTATAAGAGAGCATTTGAAGGGAAGGAAAATAAGTAAAATAACTTAAATATGATAAAATATTTATAATAGCTTAAAATGCATTATTATTGTTTAAAAATATTTTCACCCTACAATTTTTCTAGATGGTATTTTTAAAGGAGATCCTTGTTTGAAGTGTTTGCTAGTTTGCTATACTTTAATATACTACGGTACCTGCCAGATGCATACCCTTTGTGCCGAACAGCAATACTATGGCTTGTTGTGTAGTATAAATGTTTTTTTTTTTAATATTAAAATATTTATTTTAAATTATTTGTCAGCTGAGTCACAAATCTCACGGAAGAAGCATTTTATTTTTTTAGGCATTTAATTATATGAAATTAACCGTAGTTAAGGAAAACTGCAAATATTAAATGAGATGGCACTTGGAAAGATTGGCAAAATAAATGGTATGTACGCTTCATCCTGTTTATAAAAACTAACTTTACTTAAAAAATTCTCTGTGTTACACAGTGATGTCTAAAGTGTTTGCTATTGTCACAACTGATACTCTGCACATCCCTGGAATTCATTGTAAAACATTTGTGTTACTAAATATTTACCTTGCAAAGCAGCCATTATTACAGGATGCTTCGGGTGTTTCAGCATTCCTGGGGAATATTTGTCCCAACTAGGTTGGCTGTCTATAAAACAGAGCACAGAACATTTCTTATTAATTGGGTTGTGTGCACAGAGGCATGTCAAAAAATTCCAACAAAAACATGTCAATACACATAAACCAGCATGTTCGTAATTATATTAGATTTTTTTTGTACACTAGCTAAGGGACCTAATGTTTATAGATCATTAAAATACACGTTGATACTCCAACAACATTTTATAAGATTATGTAAAACTATAATGAGTTACAGTCTAGTACAATAGACACATTGTGCAATTGTGTCTGCTGAGTTAATTTATAGTCATGCTGTTAACAGTATCAGCTTGTAATATTGGTACCCTACACATTTTATTACAGTTGCTCTATTCAATTGTTTATTAGATAAAGAACAAATGTTGAAAACACCCAAAAATTAACTCTTCTGTCCTGTTCACATATTTTTTTTTGGTGATTAATACTGATGGAATACATGCCACCTTCATTGTAAGAAATATACTCTTTTGACATCAATTCCAGTGACTTAATATGTTATTAATTGATATTCACATGAAAAATAAACCATGTATTAAACACCATTTAACCACATGTTCAAATGACTGTTGAAGGTAGCCTATATATATATATATACATACACACACACATACATACATAGAGTGATGCAATTAAGTTAACTATAGACATTTAACTATTAAAAAAAAAATGTTATACCGTTAACTAAATCCACATTTCTTAACTTACTTAGAACAAGGTCATCCTCCATGTCTGTTGTCAATGTTTTGTCAGCCACAGAGTAAGCAGCAGACATCAATAGAGTGTAAAGAAAAACCATGATTTCTGATTTACAGCATGTACTCAAGCTTAATAAACCTAATTAAATAAACAATTTTTTTTTACAGCAATTCACACACAGCCTCATGAAAATACAGCCTTTCAGCTTTAATATTAGATATTACTAAACTTTTTTTTAATTGCTTTAAAATTGATATTCTGGTTAAACTAGGCAACAGCTTAAGTGAAAAATTTTTGCATCGAGATAATAAAATCATTATTTTGTACGTTCTCTATGCAGTAAGAAGAATAATTGCATTATTTGAACAAGAATAAAATTTTTCAACTTGACTACATTGACACTATTTCATATTCAGATAAGGAAAATATGTTGTTTTACATCCTATTTGATATGTTCATTACAAGAAGCCAGCTTTAATTAAAGTTACTCAATATTTTGTTTGATAATAATAACTTCTGTGGGTACACAACTTGCAATGATGCTCCACTGAACTATTTAATATTTTGTACAAACTATAATTAGAACAGCTGGACACAAATTTACGTACTCCTTTTAGGTTACAGTACTTTATAAATTTTTTAAATTTGCCTTACTTTAAACAGCTCATAAACACTTTCTGAATAGTCAAATTGTTTAATATAAAATCAGCCTAACTTATCATTTGGCTCTGTCCCATCAAAGGTCTCCACCACTGTTTCACACAATCCTATGCTTCCATCTAGCATGTCTTTTGATGTGTAGGTATGATCTGCCTCTTCGGAATGTATAAATGATGGCAGTGCTAAAACAGCATAAGTATGTAGCATGTTAATCCAAGCTGGATCATAGTTGATCAAAACAAAAAGGCCAACCAATAGACATTCTCATGAATTTGATTCAAGACATGTACACTATATTTGATACTTCCCTTATACACATTACACAATGCTTTATATTATAATAGACCTAATAGTAAAGTGGGTAATCAATTGCAATTATATTGATAGATAGACAGACAGATAATTTACACTCGCAGTTTGGCCTTCACCTGGTGCTAAGGAGTCCTACCCCTTCCATTCCCCCCTTTCGCACATTTTATATCATTGTAGTAAATAAAGTACACTAATCAGCATTTTCATTCGTAATTAATATACAAAAAAATTATGCATGCATCAAATACATTAGTCATCATTAGGAAATAAGGGCTTTAAAATGTAAACAACTTACACAGCTCATCACAAATCATAGGCACTTTTCATGCCAATGCCAGACATCAGCAATAACTGTCGAAGAAGCTCTTCTCTTTCTTTGGCAAGCTCTTTCCTGGCTGATTTTTTTCAGAGACTCAAATTTTTGCCGAAGCTGATCCGTAGTCCTGTGATCAATGGAGCCTGCATTAAATTCTTCCACAATTTGTTCCCATGTTTTGTTCTGAAAAATTATGAAAGCAAAGGATAAATAATTGATATACCTAAATTAACAATTACTTATTTACTTCACACACACAGATGCTCTTTATATAATACCTTTTCACGCCACATGACCGCATCAGTTTTCTTGTTTTCAACGATTTTGCTGTATTTCAGCACAATCTCTGATAGTCTCATATTACCTTCCATTGAAAAATTGCAGCGTCTTCCTTTTTTTGTTGCAGCCGTCATAATTAATACAAAAATGAAACCTACGTCAGTGAAATGAAAATCGACAACTATTTTGCCGAAACAGGGTCTATATTATTTGATTATGAAATAAATTTATGAAAGAAATAAGTGTTCTGTAGCAAAAATGTGTTATCCCTATTTATTTATTTGTATGCAATAACTTCGCTAGTTTTGGCTTAATATATAACCTAACAAAATACACGAGTAAAGTTGAAAACACACTGTTTTGAATCTTAAATTTTAATGTTTTGGTTTAATGTCGAAGTAGTTTTTGTTTAATTTAATTATATATCTGTTACAAGATAAAGTTCACGGCATATTTCTTTTCTGCAGCTGTAAACATTACGATTCACAATACAAAGAAACAGCTGACTAACATTCTACCAGAAAAAAAAGTCTTGCAACAAAAGTTACCAAATTCTGGTTTATTTCATTACAAACACACCCATTATTACACCACACGCTTCGTCAGGTTCCGGTTAGCCAACCGCAGGCTAAGGGCCGTATGCACAGAAAAATCTAGTGGCCGTGACCACTAGATTTGACGAGAAATCCCCTCTAGGCTTAACAATTTGTATGTTCAGTCAAATCGAGTGGCAGTGCCCACTAACTTTCTAGTGAAGGAATCTAGTGGCCGAGAGGCCACACTAGATTGAATCTAGTGGCCGGACTAGTGGAGCGTTTTTGCAAGATGGCGGTAGTCATGCAGGTATTTGATAGAGATTTCAATGAGTTTTTTGTGTATGTGAGGGATAATCCACATGTACCTGCACCTAGGAGGTATTTGAGGGATGTGGATAATCCAACAGAATTTTACACCGACGATGAGTTTTTCAAACATTGTTATACTTTTCTTCAAGTGTGTCCATTTTCATTTAGTGGTAAACTTAGTACAATGTTCTTTTTTTTAGATTGTCTGCTATGATGTCTACCGTAAGCAGAATCGTGAAGGTAAGATAACTTAATTGTGTTCAATGACTAGATCATTTCGTAATTGTGTGTTGCAATATGAAATATGAAGCTGGATGTTGCTTAACAAGTTCCCTTTAATTTTTTAACAATACAGCAGTGAATTATGGCTAGCAGCGAGTGACCTGCAACTACACAAACATTAAAACCAATAATAGTGACAAATATGCTTCTGCTTTTAAAATACAATTTTGCCACATTTTATTATTTGCTCACTCTAGTGTAACTATCTTTACCAGCAATAATCATAATTATTATAATTAGGGATGGATCGGGTCGGTTCTTCGGTTCCCCAGTTCCCCGGTTCTAGGCCCCTGTACCGGAACCGTTTTTGGGTACTGAAAAGACCGGTCTTTTAAGTATTTTCACTACACTTCAAATTTAAAGCACAACCGTTCGGCATAATTATTGTTAAGACGTGTTACAATGATTTATTTAATGGTGTTTTCAATTACGTATAATCGTATAAATAATAAATACAAAATAAAACATTCCGCATACCTAAAACAGACGTTACCGCACGTACATACCTCAGGCGTGACTCGTTGCGCTTAAAAAAAATTGATGCAATCACAGCCATAACTATGTTCTATATTATATTTAGTGCCGGGATAACTTTATTCTGTATGTAAATGTAGCACAATACAGATAAGTGGAAAATTTTCCGAAATTTCCGTCTTGTTCATATTGTTATTTTCATTTATTTACGGTAATATGCCGCGGCTGCGCTGCCATGTTTTTGTGAACATAGTGACCAACTTGCCATGGAATACACAACTTATCATACGATTTAACTTATAAATGGTAAACGTTATTTTACCATTCCAGAACTAAACCATATGGTTTTAAATGTATGTGAAAATTAAACACCCTTTTAGATGTTACTTTAACATGATACTTATTTTACCGTAATTTATAAACACATGTGACCAATAATACCGGGAGGTTGGTACACAGCCAGAACTTCGACGTAGTGATGCGAAGAGTCGGTGTTTTAAAGAATCGAGTATTACGTGTAGTCCAAGTACTCGAGATAATATTATAGAATAAGAAGCGATGGCGAGAGTTCAGATTTTTTCGAATAGTTCCGGACCGTTCCAGTTCCGAAAACTTTCCACTTTGCTAATATTTTAAATTATAAAAATTAGAATATGAAATGTAAATGAAATGGAACGTAGAAAATTATCCTCGAGGACGTAAAATGTTCTGGCTCGAGTGCTATTATTATGCACGACTGCATGAGTCACTTAGAGATTAAGACGTGAAATGTTCTTTACTTTTTTTTTTCTCTAGGCAGGTTAATCTTTCCGATACAACTTTTCATGACGTACGTACGTTGCGATATCATAAAATATGAGTGAGTATAACATTATAATCAAACTTATCTAGACGTAAATTTAGCATCAAAGGATATTTTATTATATTTTTCACTTATCATGATCACAATAATACTCACATTAAACATTTTCGATCGCCTACTCAAATAATTGAAACAAAAATAATTTGTTAATAAGACATTTTCAAAGTAAGGTACAATAAAATCTAAATCAGAAAACCATTTGTCGTATTCAAACAAAAATTAAAATAACTCTAGAATTTTGAAGTCTCAGATAGGTAAAATGTTCATAATCACAAAATGTACAAATACTTTTACAGCAAAAGGTAATTTTAAAACTTGTTATGTAACATTACTGGCTGAACGAAAACAATACATACATTTTACATTACAGGACTGAGGACAGACACCTTTAAGTAGTTTATCTCTATATGGTAAAAGAAATAAAACTATTTTACTTTGGCATGTAAGTAGCTGTTCAAAAATAAAATTTTATCAATTTTCTTTGGGTCCAGTCTATTATGACGTAAGTTGCAAAGTAAACCAGCTTTTGAAAACACTCTTTCGGATGGCACCGAAGTTGCTGGTACACACAGATATTTGAGTACCATCTTGTAAAACCCAGGGTAAATTTGTTTTCTTTCTTCCCAGAACTGAAATGAATTCGATTTCCTGTTCACATAAGGAAGTTCAGTATATTGTTTCACTTTGACAATCGCAGAAGAAGTAGGAGTTGTTGTGCTGACACGGTCATGAACTTTCTTATCAAAGTGATCCCATACGCCTTGACCCTCAGTGTGTGAACCGGTAGTAGAAGCAACCGACTCGCCCACTTTGAGCGAGTTTTCGTTGTTGAATTCTTCATGTGTAATTAATTCTTGTGTAACAAACCGTTGTGCATTATCTGCATTTGTATCATTGCCAAAGGCTGCCTTCATGAACCGTTGGTCAATGAATGTACATTTGCATGCAGTTTTGTTGCTTTCAAAACCGCCTAGTCTTCTGTCTACCATTTCTACCAGTGATTTTTTATAATTTCTTGCAGTCTCAATATGGGGTGAGGTGTTTCTTAGAGACATCAGAAGTCTACTTATAAGAGGTATTACACTTGACAATGTGGGATACTGTGCCCCAGAAATGATCACTGTCAGCTGTTCCAGTGGTTTCAAAATATCTAAAAATTCGTTAAGCTCGTTCCACTGATATGAATTAAAATTATCTGGAGGAGATGGAAGTGCCATTAAGGCTACAGATAATAGAACTTTGTTTTTTTCCAAACCATAAAACACTAAATACAAAGAATTCCATCTCGTCGATACGTCTTGCTTGAGTTTTAGCACTTCCAAATTCATCTGTTCCTGTATTTCACGTAGTTTATACGCAGCTACATTGCTTCGCTTGAAATAAGAAACAATAGCACGGCACTTCTCAATTAAAATGGACAGTAGCTCATTATCTTTTAAACTGTCCATGACTGCTAAATTTACTTTATGGGCTATGCATGGATGATTACGCAACTTCAGACACTACACTACAGCTTTTTTAACATTTGCAGCATTGTCTGTAACTATTGTTACGACTTTCTCAAAAACTCCCCAGTTACTCAAGGCATTTTTAATCGCTGCTGCGATATTTTCCGCAGTATTAATGCTTTCTTCACACTCGCATGTGGTTAAAGTTTCTAATTTTCCTACTTTAATGTAGTGTGCTGTAACTGTCATAAAGCTTTTGCTACTGTCGGACGACCACATGTCAGTAGTACTGCCACATACTCTATTCCTTCAGCTTGTCCAATGTGGCAGCACGAGATACAGAGTATCGCTCAGAAATAAATATTTCTGACAAGGTTTTTCTTGACGGGAGCTCGTAATTATGATTCAGAGCGAACGTAAATTTTCTGAAGCCAATATTCTCAATAATTTGAAGTGGAAGAAAATCAAAACAAATCATGTCCACTAAAGCATTATTAATTACCTCAGAATTTCGCTCAATCACATTTTTTGTTACAAATTTCATTTGTAATTGTCTTTCGAGGAGGTGGTGCAACATCACTTGGATGCAGCGACTGATTACTTACTTCACAGATGTCTCTTGAGGTAGTTGGACAAACAGCCTGCTCCAACAATGGTTCTGTTTCTTCGCCGTAACTTCTAGTCGAAACAGGCGAACAGTTCTTTCTGAATGGCAAGCGATTTTCAATCGAAATCGAAGTAGTATTGAGAGTGTGGACGTTTTTTAAATGTTTGATTAAATTTGTAGTGTTTCCAAAGTCTTTCAATGTCTTTTTACATTGTTTACACTGCACTGTTTTGTCTGTGGTATTTCTTACATAAACCTCCCACGCTGTTGAAGTTTGCTTACCTTTTGCTGTCATCATTAATTTACAACACAAATATAATTAAAATTAAGGCCGCATTACACTACACATTGACCACCAACTCGCACAAAGGTCATTCCATGTCAGTTCATCCAAAAATTTGGTGAAATGAAACCCATCACCTCAGAATTCACCAAAAAAATTTATGTGTAAAGTTTTTGTACTTGTAAGAAATGAAACAAACTCTTAAATAAATATCTGAAATGGTTTAAAAGTTAAGGCCTGTCAAAGTAAGGCATGAATATCATGTGTTCTACTTTGACACTCCAGATATACAAATGTACAAGAATGTTAAAATATCAATATAACTTTTATAAAACATGCTATAAGCATATATTTTTTTTAGCTCAAGAAACATATATTAACATAAATGATAAAAAAAAATAAAATGAGGTTAACCAAAAATATAAAACCTTGGATATAAACCAATGAAATGTCATTTTTCTTTTATGAAAATAACACATTTGAAATTACCTCATATAAGAAGAAGCAGATGTGAAACCCAATCCCAATTTTGTTTACAGGATGTCAAGATAGTACTCTTTGAATATACAAAGTATTATTTGGCTGTCTTATTTCTTCCATAACTATGATGCGCTATTAGTCCAGTAGCATAAATAAAAAATATGGAATTAACATAACCATTAACTTTACTTTAGAATAATCTATCATTAAGCACTTATTATAAACACACGTTTAGTGTTCATGATTAGCATCTTTGAATGAAAGGCATTTAGCTTCACAGATGTCCATGTCACTTCCAGAAAAAACGTAATTTCTGGCAGAACTTGTAGTTGTCGGAGCATCTAATACATGTAATACATGTGGAAGTCGAACATTGCACTCATCGATGCGCAAGGGCCAGAAAAATGAACTTGATAGACCATTTTGAATGAATGAATTGCACTAAAACATCACCTTCTTCTTCACTAATACTTTGTACAGTACCAACATACCACTTTTGATCATAGATGCAAGCGACATAACAATGTATTCGTAGTTGTTGCTGAATTTGTAATTGCTGTTCAAAGTCAAATATCAGAGAAAAGTGGTCTTCTAGACTTGTTCTTTTAGCACTAATTTTATTCTGAGATAAAGGAATAAAGTTATGAAAACTCCTTGTACCAGGTATAGTTTTTCCTCTAGAAAAACGCTGCTCACACCTTGGGCATAAAATTTGCAATTATTAGTTCTGGAAGAAAATGAAAGTTAACATTAGCAATATATTTGCAGCAGAACTCATAAAACACCACATGCTGTGATCAGTTGTTCATTGAGAGGGCGTTGAAGACTAGCTCTTCCTATGATACGCCTAACGGTGCCACCTATTCCATCACATGATGACTTCCCGTGACTGGTTGAGAAAAAAAGACCATGTTGCAGAGAGTCCAAAATCACTTTAATGAAAGCATAAATTTAAAAAGTTTTTAAAATTTTTATATTGACCTGCACAGCCATCAGTGAAATAATGCAGCAGTGTTACATCTGGTATATTCATTTTTATAAAATTAACTATGCCTTCTTGGATTTTTTACACCATACAAACATCATGACAGAGATCATCAGATATAAAACAGTGACTTGAAACACTAATAGTTTGTGAAGCAGAACTTTTGTAGTAAATGACAACAGGGTGAAGTGTACAAGCACAATGAGTTCAATGATAATCTTGTACCTTGTCTTGAATTACGTAAGAATAATTTTCACTGAAGTCCATTAGAAATATTGCTGTTTCAGACTGTAATGTTGATTTAAGTTTTGACAAATATTTAGACTGTGCTTTTGTCACATATGAATGTGGTATCAGCTTCTCTATTTTATTCACTATGAGCTCAGTTAAATCACCTGCACTACAAGACATTTTTTCAGCTCAGTACGGTCTACTGATATCCACTGATAAAACTCTTATCTCATTATCAGGATCATATTCTTCAAATTTTTCTTCCAAGATAACTTTCAAAATACTTGCATCTGGACAGCTTTCACAATGTCTTAACATTCACTTTCCATTTTCTGTACTGCATACCACCATATTGATAAGGTCATGATATGACTCTTCCAGTTGTATAGCGCTGATTAGCAGTTGGACGTTCTGATGTATAGTACAAACACATACCGAATGTGTTCCAGAAGAACCTGCCAAAACACAATATTTGGGCCTTAAAGAACAAAACTTGGAGAACCCAACCTTAATGCATGGATATTTGTGTTTAAATTGCTGATACAATTCTTTCAAATTGCATAGTACAAGTCTTTTTTGTACATGCTCATTTTTTCTCACACTCACTTTGTCTTTCATGCCTGGCAATAACCTGGAATATTCATCATCCTCATAAAATTCAGTAACTAGTTTAACTGTATCAGGGGAGAGTGTTTTTCCATTCCTTGGATCCGGCTGTGCAAATATCCCTCCTTCTTCTCGAAGCTTTCTTGACTGTCGCACTACATATTCAGATACCTTAAATTCTTGGGATACTTTGTATTTTCTTGTTTCTGTTTACTTGTGGTACTTTTTGCTTAATCAAGGTAATTAATTCATCATACTGTACAGCTTTTTGTTTCCATTCCATAGTTGATTGCACATCATCACTATCATTTGAGGAGTCTTGTGATGAAATAGCTAGTATCTTCGATATTTTGCATTTGAGAGCTGAATTAGCAGCTTTTAATTTTCTTTTGGCATATACTGGCTTCCGATGAGATGACAAACTGTGAACTTTTATAGGAGACAAACCTAACTCACTTAAGCTTTTATTTACTTCTTTGCTAGACTTTTCAATATCTACACAATTGCTCACTGATGCAATACCTTCTGACTCGTCAGTTGAATTGTCAGCAATATCCATGACTGTTTTTCTGCACTGAGGGCATAACTTTTGACCTGGACACACATTAACATTTTTCATTTTTAACTGGTGAATATGGTTATAAGTGACTTTACGCAAAGATTTTTTCACACAAATGTTATGTTTTTGAAATGGGTTTTGCAACATGATACTTGATAACCTTCATACTTATTCAAGTAATAATATTTGTGATGAAAACAAAGACTTTGTAGATTTTGCAAAGACACATCTGCTCTCCAACATACCAGTTCCTTGTCATTTTCTGATAGCTCTTCTAAGTTTGAAAATCCCTGTTGTTTGACATAACTTGTTTTATGACATTCCAAATCATGTAATTGGCCTACACTACACTTTTCAATATTTCCATCCATTTCAATGCATGTTACTTAAGCAAATTTATAACAGTAACAAATTGCATGCCAATAATGACTAGCACAAAAATAGACCTACATACAGGTATACTAACTGACTCATGCTTTTATTTACTTGCTGAGAAAACTGCAATTTTCACCCAATCAAATTATCTTATGTCACTGCTTTTAAGAATTTTTAACTATCCTTAAAAAACTAATAAAAAAATACGGAAAACCAAACATTTAATTTCAAAGTTTAAACAATATACTAAGTATGCTGCATTGGTTTCCCTCCAAAAAAAAATTGTAAACATTTCCTCTGTTTAGGATACAAAAAAAAATTGGTTAAAATCATGCTAAAAATTGAAATTATGTGTACAGTATTGAGAAAAAAACATTTATTTGTATGAAAATAAAGAAAAAATATCTGTTATTACCTTACACATTATCACAAAATAGTTTTGCCAGTGTGCTGAGTTGCAGTGTTTGTCAATTTTAGGTTATGTTAACTTTGGAAAAGCCCACCTACTATAAATTATAACAATATAAAACTTAATTTTTTTTGTACTAATCAAGGAATGATTCACCACAATCCCGACCTGACAGTATTCTGAATATGCTGTGTTAAAAAAAATTTCCAAGCCATTTGTGCATATACACTTGTAATGAAAATTTTACACCTTGATTAGTAGCCTATAGTTATCTTATCAGTCAAAAAGCCATTGTTCACCTTTCATAACTTTGTTTGTATACACTTAGTGGTATCTTTTAAACAAAAAACATATTTGATAATATCACTGCCTTTGGGTATTACTGCTTATTTATGCGACTAACGTAAAATTTCGTTCAATGAAATATTGATATTTTTTTTATATAATGAACATAGCATTATACCTTAGAGATAAAAATTTGATGTTCATGGGGCCATTAGTTAAACAGTTGTGAATTTTTTGCTTACGATCTGTTGTCATCAGTATCATCATCTTTGTGACAAATATGGGAATTTTAACAATCTTTAACAATTTTTTTCTCTAAATCTACTTGGCCTAGGGAGAAAATATTTGGCATAAATTAATAACTTAGATTTAGTAGCAAGTACAAAAAATTCCATTAAAATCTGAGATGGTAGGTGCCATGACCTGGATGAACTGACATGGAATGACCCACAAGCAAACAAGTTAAACTACTTTTTAATCGCCAGGAGCGATAACAGATAACATAAGTTCACTGCAACAAAAAAAAATACTATTTTTTGGCGGTGTCATATTGTTGGTGTTCATTGGCCAGAACACATAAACACACCGCCCACCCCCGATGAAACATTGTCAGCCGGTTCGGTTACGTACGTCCTGCAGGATGTGTTTGCTCTCCATCATTTTCTTTGTGTCGCTATCTATCTCTCTCGGTCGCAAACACCCAGACCTGCGTAATTTAATAGTTCTTTTTTATTTTGATCTTCGATGTGTCAATTACGAACTACACAGTGCAGAACAGGAAGCAGACATATCTCATTTGCTCGCTAGTTATTTAGGAAATTCGTGAACTGCATGACAAGCAGGATACAGCGCAAAACAGTTCACACTTACATAGTTTGTTTTCATTTTCATTCTTTCTCGTGACAAACGTAGATAAATAAATGTCCATGTCAATAAGGAAATGTGTTGTTTGTTGGCGTGCGAATAGTTTAAAGTATGTCTGCCAAAATTTTGAAATTAGGAAGTACGAAATTGTGTTACCTGTATTACAATAATATAATAATACTTCAATTCTTAAAATTACACCAAAACTTCAGTTATTGTAAAATATTGGATAATTATATTCTTTTCCATTATTCTAATTTCATGTTTTACACTGTCACAAAAATTGCTTGGTTGTATTCTAAGTATAATAATTTATATATAACATGTAATTATATATATGTACATATATTTATCTGTGATACTGCTTTTATTATGTTAATAATATATACATTTTGTTGGGAAATTATAGATAGTGTCTCAATGAGGATGAGTGCGCAGTTGCTGCTGGCCGGGTGAAACCTTCGTATGTGCTCGTAATCAAG
Organism: Bacillus rossius redtenbacheri; assembly: GCF_032445375.1. Classification (NCBI taxonomy): domain Eukaryota; kingdom Metazoa; phylum Arthropoda; class Insecta; order Phasmatodea; family Bacillidae; genus Bacillus; species Bacillus rossius. The sequence goes on from NC_086332.1 coordinate 108,748,805, forward strand.
TACTCGGATCGTCGAGTACCTGTATCCTGCAGTCCCAGATAATGCGCGAGTCTGGGTGCGCAGTAGCTAGGCAACTTCTCCGCGTGTACTCTTGGATCGAGTACCTGCAGAATCGAGTCCGCTGCCATCGCTATCCGAGTCACTCGAGTACCATAAAGAATCTAGTCTTCCACCGAGACTACTTCGACATTTTGTTTTGGCTACTGTCATGGTTAAGGCGATAAATAATTAGTGTTATTTGCACGTAAATTAATAAAGGAAGTAATATTTTCAGCTTTGTGCATGAGGAGTTTGTTTTGTTGCAATAATGTCGTCTGTGTGGGAACATTTTGTTCTTGATGCAGATGAGAAGTTGGCTATATGCGAACATTGTATAAAATACTACCGATGAGACAGTAAATTTTTTTTTTCTCTTCTTAAAAATTGATTATCCTCACAACCAATGAGACAGGAACCGGAACCAGAGAAGAACCAAACCGAATTCCAAGAACCGAAATGAAACCGGAACCTAAAAAAATAACAGAACCGACTCATCCCTAATTATAAATATAAACATATTGTTTAACTATGAACTTAATCTCTACTATTGTGTGCTTCTTGGCTGATTGCCTCTAGCTTGTCATGCTCTGAAAGGCTAATTTGTGTAACTTGGGTATTGTACGAGGCAGCAAGCGGAAAAAACAATTTTTGTATGCTCTTACACTTAAGAAGCAGATTAGCACAAATTTGCAGTAGTACAAATTTGCAATAGTAGTTAAGATTTCCTTCAATCCAAGAAGTAAAAATAGTAATGTTACAAAAACATGCAACATTTCACAACGTATTACAAGGCTGAAATTTCAATATAAAATGTATAGACATTGGGAATTAAAATATGACACGTTCGTTTTTGTACCTTTGAGTCAATTTTTGAGAGATCTTACCGTATGTTATATTACATTAGTTACATGTAAAATACTATAAAATAAGGTGAATGGTTTGTTAGGCTAGGTTAATACCAGTACCAACCATTTTCAAGATTGTACAAATTTTCAAAGAATATTCTATAACAGCAATTATTGATTTTATGTACACATTCTTACACAATAACAAATAAGCTTGCATTAAGGCATCATTTAGTAAAGTAAACATCCATTAATAAAATTAAACAGTTTCATGTAAAAAATCTTATTTCATTTCCCACCTTTTCAACTGTTTTCAGCCTGTTTTCGTATTAGCAATTTGTTTTTTATCAATGTATTTTAGTTTCAAAATGCTGACATAAGTAATTTATTAACATTTACTTACAAACTTTGAAGTACGGCATGAAGAAAAAGCTTAAAACTATATACAGAGCTTGTAATTTGGTGTGCCTACGTTTATTCACAACGAATACAAATAATTGTTTGCAAGTTTTGAAATTCAATCAGTTTCATAGCATGTTAACATAAAAGTTGTGATGCACTCGTGCCAAACATGTGCATTATAGGCACCCTTTTTTTTTTTTAATTTTAAAATAATGTGAGTTTTTTTTTTAAATTTTTTTTACTTATATTTTTGCTTCCTGCTATTTTATTCAGCCCAGTGTACAGCCGGGCCAATTATTTTTCAGTGTGTTTTTCTCTCCTCCCCCACCCACCCACCCCCTAACCCAACAACAACAACCGGTTCACAGCTTCCCCAATGCTATGTTGCAACTTGGAGTGCTGCTTGAAGCGCCCTGGTCCCATAACCCCCGCTTGCTGTCATGTACTAAGTCTTGTTACACGAAGCCATTTCGTGACCAAACAAGGCAAGCAGACATTCAGCCCCTGGTGACTTCCCGAAGTTTTGCTATCAGCAAGCTTGGACAACCAGCCTGGTCGAATTCTCGGTGCGACAGACACGTCGCGGTGTTTCGTCGCCTCGGTTCTCACGAACCTTGCAGAATTTCCCCCGCCCTCACCAAGTCCCCTCGTCCAGAACCCAGGCCAGGTCAGTCACCGGTCATAACCTCCCCCCCTCCACTCTGATCCATGGAGGTCATAACCCACAGCCGCTCTCACACTCTCGTCTGCACACCCTGCTGGCGACGAGAGGAATTAAGATGCGCCAGACTGCTAAAAGACGTATCCGCGATCCATCTAGCGGAAGTGAGAGACACTAACCCCTCCCTACCATCCTGGCTGCCCACCTGAGCGCAGCACGGTCGCGCCCATAAGACCTATGTTCAAGCTGAATCGACCCTCGACCTGACCGCTCGCCTGGCGAGTTGAATTCCCCACTTCTCCGTCCACAGCGCGCTGGCCAAGGATGCCAACTTAGAGTGTCTATGGTGACAAGCGCCAATGAATACCGAAGGCTACCCCCTCCCCCCCCTCTTTCAAGGGAGACTTGGCCTTTTAATTTAGCACCCCAACCGCGCACCGAGGTCTCTTTTCTTAGGGCAGCCAACTGCGAACGTCTCCGGTCAGCGACACTCCTGACTTACGCGACAATTAGAAGACCACCATTCCGACTTTCTTCGTAACCATCATGGTTTGCTAAGCCAACCGTGTGCTACCGCGTCGGTCTACGAGGCGGCAGCCAGGCAGCTGAATTCTCCCCGCAGTGGTGAGTTGTTTTTATGCTTTACCCCATTTCCACCCATCCCGGTGGCGAATTCCGCCACCCTACATAACACCTGCATCCTAGGTAATTCGTACCGAATGGCCTTTGTTGCAGTGTGGGTTCGAGAGCACCCCTGGAAACCAGTTCTTTCTAGAACATCCCAAATCAAGATTTTGGCACAGCAGTTTCACAACACCCGGTGAAACGCCTTCCTCATTTTACTATCTCTCTCTTCTCATTGTCTGCGGGTCACTATGCTTGACCGCCAACATATAAATATCAAGTCTACCTAAGAGGCCGGTATTACACTATCATAGTTATATGACATAGAAGTGTGATGAAATATAGATGATCAAACATACTACAGTGTAATGACTGAACATTGATCACAGATTGACTATTATCATATTTTATATTATAATATAATATATATAATATATATAATATAATATATATATGTATTATATTATATATATTATATATCATATATATTATATTTTAAACCAATATGGCATCAGGGAAGTTTAAATGGACAGTTCCTCCACCTAAATTTCTGATTTCAGAGTATGCAGCAAATTAAATGATTTACAACTGCAAACACCCTGATTATAAAAACAGGAACAAGCGTGTTTGTACTACTATGGATGTGAGGAAAAAAATTATTGGATTACGATGTCAATACTTAGCAGAAAAAATGAAGGTAAGAAAAACAAATACGATTAATTTAGAATACCTAATGAAAATTTTATATTATGACATGTTAGTATATTGCATGGTCTCTATGACTTGTACAGCAACATAACCTCAAATATTGACATAAACAAAAGGCTATCCCACTATAAAGGTTATGGTAACTGTTTAGCTCATAAAATATAGCAATATAACTATTTACAGTATTATACATGTCTCTCGCTAAATAAATACAACATTAAGTTCAAATACAAGTAAAAACATATTAATAAACAATCTATAAAAACCAAAGCTTGTATTACCACTTAAGTTATTGAACTGTTTGCTGTCTGTTACAGATAACAAAAAGTGTTTCAAGTGGTGCTGATGCAGACACAATATACAAACCGACTGCATATTGGTATCCCATGCTAAAACTTTTAGACACTACGACAACAGCGGATGAATCAAGTTCAAACACAGACGTCCAGGAAAGCGAGTCTTTAATTGACGAAGATGAAGAAAATGTAAGTTTACAAAACACGGTAATTGTGACATCTAGCTACTTCTGACAAAACCACATTATTGATGGTGGGATAATGTAGAAGCCTATTGGGTAGCACACATATTTTTCAAATAATAGTCTTCCATGTAGGTCTTCTTTAAATATGTTGTTAAAATGCATAGTTAGCAATTACCCTATTCAGCAATTATAAAAAAGGAAAATACACAAACTATCAAGCCCCAAGTAATGGTGGTTTAAAATAAAAGTAAAAAAAACAACATATTTGTACCTAAAGGTACTGCAGGAAAAACTGCAGACTTGTTCCAAATTATGGCTTGATGCTAAAGGCATCGCTATGAAGATATTAGGTTATCTTCACTTTACTTGCTAAGTGCTGATTATGTGATGTATGCATTTAATATCTTTTTTAATACTTTGTGACTACACGTGTAACAGATCACCTTAAAAACTACTTAAAAATACAAAATCTTAACACATCGATAGTAATGGTTTTTCATGTATTTTAACTGATGTAGTTGTCTTGCCATGGGACCTTCCCTACACTATTGTAAAATGTTTTAAATGCATTATGCACTTCTCGACCATGCCGTACATGGCCAACACTTGTTTGTGATTGTACAGATGGCATGTCTTGATGGTCTTCATGATTAAATAGTTCAGAAAATTTACAGCCATCTACCTGTACAGTGTTAATGTCTGTTCCTGTGTACAACTGCATTCTCTGTTCACTCAACATGTTATGTAGTGTGCAAGCTGCCAGTACAACTGATGTCACTTTGTCGGGTGAAATATTAATTGTGGTTAAGAATATTTTGAATTGAGTAGCCAAAATTCCAAAACTACTTTCTACCAGCCTTCTTCCATGAGACAATCTGTAATTAAACACCTTTTCCTCTCTTGTGATATTCTTCAATGGGTATGGCTTCATAACATTATGACTTAAAGGGAAAGCATCATCGGCAAGTACAACATATGGTAATACAGCATTTGTATTGGGCAGTTTCTTATCTTGTGAAATATTTAAAATAGATCTGTCATTGAGGCATTGCCTCAATGCACTTTTAGCATAGACTCCAGCATCACCAACTCTACCATTAGTGCCCACATCAACATATGTGAATTTATAATAAGCATCAGCGAGAGCAAACAGTACTATGCTATTAAAATGTTTATAATTAAAATAAAATAATCCAATAAAGTGAGGGCAGTTAATTTGTATGTGTTTTCCATCCATTGCACCAATTGTGTTGAATACATTCCATTTCACCTCAAACTCCTTTGCAATATTTTCCCACTCATCTGTTGAATCAGGGACCTGAAACAAAATATAAATATGTTTTATCTGTTACAGATTCCTGAAGTAAACATACTGAATCAAGGTCATGATGTATTATCGCCTACACCATCAACATCGTGTTCTCATATTCCCAAAAAACCAAAATGTGGAACAGTTGATTCCATTCTATTGCAAGCATCAGCCAGGTATTTTACGAGCAAGCAATGATTGTGTATTTAGACAAGTGAAACACAAAATTCAGACTGTATTTAATGGAGACTTGGGATACAATTGATGCTCAGCTAATGACACCTGTCTAATGACACCTGTCTATTCTGTACCCAGTGGTCCTTCATCAGAAGCTAGCCAATGGTCTACAACAACGGAACAAAGTGATATACAGCTTGCATTTCATGGAAATTCTGGAACCATTACTCATGCCGCCTCATCTTTACCAGCAGATGCCATTCGTACTGCATTATACAATGCAAATATTATTGATGACAGTCATTAGGCTTTTAACAACATCAGATAAACTAGTATTTTATTTTTAAGTTGTTATATGATTCTTTCATTACTTTACATTGTACCTGGTTGTAATAAAGATTGCTTTTATCTTTATAAAGTCATCCTTTTTTGACTGATGTATAGCCTCGCATGTCTCTGGATTGATTTAAGTAAGAGTGCATTGTGGTATTCGTGTGCTATACTGCAAACTTGAATAACTTTCACCAGTTGCTAAGAATCAAATTGTTACCATCAGTCGCTCTTCCACACTTATACTGCTTCTCATGTGTGTATTTTGTTTCTTGATAAATGGAGACAATGTCACTGGCCAGCACTTATTCTACAGCACGGCTGCGCTCTGCCATTCGCTCTCGCGTCACACAACTACTACCTCCCTACCTAATTCTTTCCTGCCTTTTTAATTAGCAGCACTTTCTAATCCAACATGGCGGACACCATTGGCTCCACCCACAATCACAATTAAATATTACACAGTTCAGCCAAGTTCCTCATACTGGTTGCAAAACACATCTAGATATATTAACCAACTTTGGACTGCTCACCTATGACAATTAAACATTATGATAAACCACAAAGATTAAAGTTACGTGCGGATGAAGAAATAGTCCCGCGGAGGTATCTGTAACCGACAGCAAAATGGAACAGTGTTCATCGCCCATAATGTTCTAGAACGAAAGTGGGCCGCCAATGCAACTTCTGGCAATACATTCACGTGAGAGCAAAAAGGCACCATCTCCACAGTTACATTATTATTAAAATAAGGGAGGTTAACTAGAACAAAAAAAACTTGTTAAATATAAAATGAATCAAAACGGTTATCAGACATTAATCAGCGATCACAATGGTACCTAAATAGTCCGTGATATTTAGTATTTAAAATTATATTAAATTTAATTACAATAGGAATTTGAAATTTAACTGTACCAGCACCATTTTCCATGTTACTGACGGTTACCTCATAGAACCAAACACATGTTACACCAGGTTAACATCCTTTTCCATAATTATTAAATTATTAAGTGACAGACATTGAAGCATATAAAATTATGTTTCTTGTTCACAAATTAAGGGATTACAATATAAAACACATGAGATGCAGGCCTTTCTGTGACCACTTCACATGTGCCCACATATGATGCAGGAATGCTGCTTGAAAAATAGTCATGATCAACAGTGTGACATGACTCTGCCACTGTTTCTGACATTTTACATGTATTCTCTGTGAAGATCATGTCAGAGTCACCAGTGTTGCTAAGGAAATGTTGAACACCAGCGAGTGCCACCTCCAATTCTGGGTCCGTTTCAGTTTCCTGAACAAACGGACCTCCCCCAGTTGACATGCGCTGCCTGGTGTTTGTGGCCACAATTCGTTTTCTTTTGGCTTTCTCATTCTCCCAGCATTTCTTAAGCTGAGGACCAGCTCGCTGAAACAAAACATAATACTACTCGGTAATAATAAGTAGTAAATCCCTTCAGAAGAAAAAGAAACAAGAGTAACCATCTTTAGTTAATAGTAGATACAGATGCACTAAAAACACAAATTATTTTTAAAACATGATGGGAGTTTATAATTAAAAGTATAAAATTGAAGCCGATTGGAGACAAGTCCAGTCGACTACAACTAACATAGACAAAAGCTTTGGGGGGGGGGGGGGGGGGTTACACTAAAACCCAACGACAGTGGGAAGCGGTGCAAAGCAAAAATATAAAGCTTTAGAAAAAATACCAAAAATAGAAATTTATTCATGCAAGTTTATAAAAATTTATAAAAATTTACAGTTTATAAAACAGCTTATAATTCTCATTGGGGCAAATTCTAATGCGCTCCCGCGGGATGCGAAATAAACACAATCATTCACACAAATACAACAAGGTAAGCAGGAGTAAAGCGAACATGGTGGCAAAGCGCTGTAAAGTAGCAGAACAAGTAATATGGGCCGCTAGGCGAAAAAACTGAAGGCAGAATCAAGAGAGAACTTATAATACGGTTTGACAAGAAGTGTCCAATGCCATCGTGGCATGCCCATATACAGCCGCGGAAATGTTACAACATGCTACGGGCAGTACTCGGCGTGAGCAAAACAAACCCAAATCAAATGACCTGAAGGGTCCAACATTGGTGGCGATTACATTTAACAGGGCAGCAATAAAAAAAATGAAGGCGCGGCCACGACGCGCAAGCAAGAACAATACCTAAATACAGACGTTAATTTTTACAGCCGAGTACATACCGGAACGCAGAGCCACCGCTGCAGTGACAGCCTTCCAGTCCAGAGACCGAACGACTGCGAGGAGTACGCTAGGGGCCAGGCAATATATAGGACATGTAAACACTCCAACAGAGAGCGCTGGTGAGGCGGCGGGGAAGAGAGCAAGAGGGGGGGTAGGAAGGGGAAGTTCGTGATGGAGGGGAAAGGAGTAGTGGGGAGGGGAAAGGAGGGGAAGGAATGCTGTACAGTGCCGAAAAACAGAGCAACTGCTTCAAAATTATCCATGCATAATTTTAATGCTCACATGTGTTGTACATTGATAATTGCATAAATCATAGCAAGCCTTATGTACATACTTGCATCAGCTCATAAATTTTATTTTAATGTTAGTGCTTTTCTGGGGGAAAATATTAACAGAAATTGGTGGATTTAAATGTTCTAATGCTTACCCACCCTTTAAAAACAAACTTAAAGCTACTACTTCTCTCAAAGCCACACTTTTCTGAGTTTAAAGTGCCAAAAACTTCTACCCGTCTCTTATAATTACTTAAGAAAAAAAACATTAACTGAGATAAACAACACATAAAAGGTGGTGCTTTGATAACCTTATGAAATAAGCTTTCACAATTCAAACCTGAGCAATAAAGACTTTAGTTAACATGTAAAAGAATAAATTCAAGTCCACTTCAAATGATACTACCTTTAGTAACAAATTAAACATGTTTTAACAAATAAATAAAAAATGTTTAGGTTCGGTTGGTTAGGTTAGCTACATAATAAAAATTAAATTTAAATAATTTTCAATGAAGAGGAAGTATCTTTTTCAATATGCACACGTGATAAACTTTTTTTTTAACATATCTTTGAAACTTCGCCGAACGAATTGAAACACTTAACGATGTCTTCCCACGCCTTCTTCTTTGAGACAATTGTTGAATAATCTGATTTCTTTTTCTCCACAATACTTGAAAATTCCTCAACTAGAGAGAACAAGATTGTTTTCTCACCAGCGGAAAACCTATCACCAAGCCTCTTAACAGCACAAACTGTTTCCATTTCCATCGTAATAATAAAGCTAGGTTATTGAAACATATGAAATCAGAAACAAACAACCAATGCTTCCATACTGGAAATGAGCGACGTCATAGTTTTAGATTATTCCTATTGGTCGAACTTGATGTTTCTTTGATGTCATTGCATTCGTTTAAACTCGGCAAACTTCGTTATCTAGTGGCCTCTCGTACTAGATACAATTAATCCCGACCAGGCTGACACCAGAATGTTTAAAACATACGGAATCTAGTGGTAGTGGTAGTGGCCACTAGATTTCTAGTCGATTCTGTGCATACGGCCAATAGTCAGGAAACTGGATTTTTAAACATTACGGAAGGAAATTTGTTTTATTTTAATTTTGACTACACCGAAATAAATAAGTGGTATTTTAATGGTGTAACAGGGCTTCAACAACTACATTTACATTTTAAAACAAAAATACATATTCACCAAATTTTATGTGGGAGAAAAAACTCCCCAAATATATAAAATTCCTTCTGTTAACGTTCTGCAAAGTATTTATTTATGTGAGGTAGACAAACAGGTTCTATTGAATTAAGTAAAATAATTATCCTATTTTACATTAAAAGTGAACACATTATCATTAACTTATTCATTATTAAAAGATATCTTTTCTGATTTTTAAAAATCTGTTACAGAAGAAAATTTTCTGTTACACAAGGAAAATTTATGTTATGGAAGGACTATTTTCTTTTGTGAAAAAAGAAATTGAAACCAAGAACTTGTTCCAGTTTAGTTGGCAATACTTGAAATGTAATACATTATATCTTTGTTTTCCCGCCAATTTATTTTTCCCTCACTTTTATTCTACAGGAAGCCATTGTTTACATTCTGTAGGTACTTGAGTTTTTAAACTTAATGATATTTAAATTAATGTATAAAATGGTATTCTAAAAAAAAATTGCTAAATCAACTGCTCAGAGAGTATAAGAGTATAGAGAAAGAAGAAAACTGAATCCATTACTTGTTGAAGAAGACAGAAAGAAAGATAGAGAACGCAAGTCCAAATTGAGGTTAGAATTAACACATACTGGAAGAATTGAAAAACTTAGAAAATATGAAAGACTTCAGAAAAAAAAAGCACAAGGTTAGAAGACCAACTGAACAACAACAAAAGGCAGAGGTGAAAAACGAAATCTCTCCTTCAGCATTAGGCAAAGCTACATCACGAGTTAAGAGAGCTTTTCCTCATTCACCAAGCAAAACAGTCTGTAAATTCCAAAAAAATTTTCAGACTTGCTGTTTTTAACTACCTCCTTCTGTTATTATTACATTACGTACCTGCAGTTAGTGTTTTCGTGGCATAACAATTTTTAATACAAAAGTACCAAACTCACTAATAAATAAGACATTCCGTGAAACAAGATAAAAAAAATTATGAAATTTTAAAAAAAAACTTCCAGAGTATATTAACACATTAACAGCCAAGCGTCTGAAATGTGTTTACTTGTACCGTGCATCGCGTTTGCGACGATCGTGCATGACTGCATTCGTCGACTCATCGTTTGCCCAAGGATCGAGTTATCTAAGTTGCTATGTGGTACGGCAATAGCTGATGTTTCGACCTATCGATTCCAGCATTCCGCGTTTCAATTGCTGGCTAACAACAAAAACAAAGGCGTATCGAAAGTGAGTTATTTTTTCTCAGTTGAGTAAGATGGCGTCTGCGAACAAGCGGAGGTTTCGCAGCCGCGTAAAATTGTAAGAAACGAATATTTTTGATAGTTCGGGCGAGGAAAATGACGAGACGGATATTAGTAGTAATATTTCAGACGTTGATTACGTTAGAGAGTCTGAAAGTTCATCGGAATCGTCAAAATGTGAAAGTGATGTTCCCGGTACGTCAAGTACCACGCAAGTCACGAAAAAAAGTAAACAAGTTAAAAAAAATTTTTCAAAAATCAGCTCCACATCAGATAATTGTACTAAAACAGATAAACTTCCCGTGAACCTCCCATTCACAAGCGTGAGTGGTGTAAAAATCACTCCTCCAGAGCCCCTAAATAATGGCAACTTTCCCTCTCCGAGACCTTTTGATTACCTCAAACTGTTTTTCACGGACGAGTTGATTGAGTTGTTTGTCACGCAAAAAATTAATATTATCAACAGCAGTTTCTTGTGAAGGACACCATAACCTCTAATTCTTCTTTCAAAAACTGGACACCAGTGGCAGTTATTGGGCCTCTTGTTGTTGATGGGCCAAGTCAAAAAACCAAAAATAACAGACTACTGGACTACGAGGGAAATTTACCATTCACCATTTTTTGGGAAAATAATGAGTAGGAATAGGTTTCTACAACTTTTGAAATTTCTGCACTTCTGTGACAACAGTAATGCAGATTCATCCAATAAACTCACCAAAATTCAACCTATGATTGATTTGTTTGCAGACAAATTTTTCTCAGTATACACACCCAAGAAAATGCTCTCACTTGATGAGGGCATGATTCCTTGGAGAGGTCGAGCCAAGTTTTGAGTTTTCATGCCAAACAAACCCGACAAGTATGGCATAAAACTCTGTATTTTGTGCGAGGCTGACAGTGGGTATTGTTACTCATTTTCAGTATATTCAGGTGATGGCAAAACTATTCCTGAAATAGTGATTGACCTGTTGGGAGACCTGAAAGGCAAAGTTTATTGTCTCTTCATGGACAATAATTACAGTAGTGTAGGTCTGAGTAAAAATCTTTTGGGTGTCAACACAAACACATGTGGAACACTTTATCCCAAAGATTGTTTTTTGTGGTTTATGAGAAACTGGCGAACTTCAAGACATACAATATTGTTCTTCTAACTTTAACTGTTGTCCCTAACAACAGAAGTTAATGATAGCTTCCATTATTGTATTTTTTACACATAATTTTAAGAGCACATTTTTGTGGTTTCAAAAAAAAATTTTGAAAAACTATTTATATCTTTTTAAATAATTTTTGAATTATTTTGAAAACATTACCATCTTATTGCTCATTCATTATATTTGCTGTTAGAATCATTAAACTTTCTTATGCCTAAAACAAAAAAATTACTTCACACTGCATAAATGGCAAATAATACTCTGGAAATGCTGGTACACAGGAGCAAATGTTTTAAAAAATGATTTGGTAAGTAATGTGTTAATAAGCGTGATTAATACCCATTTTCGGGTTTTATGTTTACATTTTTATCTTTGGCCACTTCAATGAAGTAGGCTTATTACCTATTTTGAAAGTTATTTTATCAATAAAAAATAATAATTTTGTAATGTTCATACTTTTTGTTGCCATTATTCTAATCACAGGAAACTATGACCAACTAGAATCATGCGGCTCCATCCTCTCAACTGCTTTTTCATATTTATGAATATTGGTAAATGATGGCCAGTATGCCGACTTCTTGTCATCAGACAGCCACTTCGTTGCAATCAATTGCAGTCCATCACTGAACTCTACCACTGAATAGTTGTCCATTGCTGCAGAAAATAATATGGTGACAAAATTGTAAAACTGATACAGTCTCTTCTTTTAACAATATTTAGATAATACATTAAGTCTGTCAAGGGTAGGGGCTTTTTTGAAAACTGTAAAATACAATTGTAAAAAAAGTGCATTCAATAATATTGTAAAGGGGCGTTTCAAAATTCGAAAAGAAAAAAAAATCACTCCTATTACGTATCCCCCTTACTTGAGTTTATTATGCATCCTGCCTGTTGGTTTTGTTTTAGGGATGACTTTTTTTTCTTCAAAATAAGTTAAATTATAGATCTTTCAAAACCAATAACAGGCACGAAGCATAAAGATCTAACAGTGGGAGGAATAGGGGTTATGAAAAAAAAATTCTACTTTCAAAACACCACTTTAGGCTATTAAGCATGATGAGTACTAACAAATGCACATATTTTCAAATAATTTTTACATGTATCAAAAAAAGCCCCTACTATTGACATTTACAACACAGGACAAAATGCATAGGCCTAAATGGTAAATGTTAAGTTTAACAGCTTTATATATATATTTTTTTAAATATTTTTTTCTAGGCCTTACAAATATTGCTTGTTATGGCAAAGTTACCCACATTTGCGTGAACATAGTTAGTTGAGGTAAGGCACTTGTGTGCTGTATATTTTATACTAAAGTTGTCAATTAAAGCAAATTATATATTTTTTTATTTTGAAAATTCATTTTTCTCAATTTTGTGACAACTAGTCATATATGCCATTTGTTAATAAAAAAAATACTACAGTGTTGTTTACACTTGAGTGCTAACCTCATAGTGTTGCAATTCATGTGTGATTGAATTGGGCCCAACAAATGATCTTTAAAAATAGTAAATGTGATTTCCCTTCTCCCTCTTACATCTCCATCCAGTGGCAGATTTAGAGGGGGGTACAGTGGCACCTGCTCCCCCCCCCCAGCCCCCTGAAAAGGTTAAAATATGCTCTGGGTAATTCTACTTCTCTTTGCTTGATTAACAGACGTGTGGACGTGTGAATCTCGCTTAATACTATCTCGCCATAGGTTTGGCAACTGTGATCAATAAACAAAACAACCGGAATGGCAACATTCTCAGCGCGGAACTAATTTCTTGTTACTTAAATCACGTCTTTACTCTCTAATAGAAGTTTACTGATTCATGCAAAAGTAAAAGACACTTTATAAATGCATTAAAAGAGTCAAAAGAATAAAATCCCGGTTTCATAAAAAATATAGGTTTTACCGGGAATTCACTACACAAAATAAATTCACGGCTTAATCCCAGTTTCCCTGTATTCCCGGTTGGGTGGCCATGCTCGATCATCGTTTCAGTCTCTGTCATTTAGGAGGTTATTCTCAGTCCCAATGTCATCTGGAGATGATCCATGGATCATTTTCCATTGAGTTAGTCCAAAGTTACTCCTGATTAGCAATGTGACAACTGTAACGTATTCAGAGTTATTTTTAAGCCTGGACTATAGGTGGTACGAGGATCATCCATGTTCCCTGTTGCCACACACACTGCGCATGCGCAATGAGCTTTTTTCCGTTCCAAATGTTTACGATTTTCGCAGCGCGGTAGGAAAACAAACTTACTGGAATGGATACTGTTACCAGAAATAGGTTTGAAAATGTCATGTCTAATTTGTATATATTGTACATAGTTTATTTTTTATGCATTTTCAGTTATTTACTTGTGTGTTTCTATCCAGAAATACAAACCCTTATGTACTGTGACGAGGGTGGCGAGCGACCGGGAAAACCGGGATAGGTCAGGAAATTTTTGTGATGCCTGGAAAAGTCAGGGAATAATATTAAAAAACGTAAATCCATAACTTACTAAACAGACATTTCTACATTTCTGCAGTGGTGTAGTAAGGCGTACCAATTTCTTGTTATACATACCAGTTTTATGTTCCATATTTATTTTTACCAGGATAATTTTGTTGTGTAAAGGTGCCACGGCATACCAGTGTTTTGTCCCAATTAAATGGTTTTTCTGGCACGTACTACGATTTACTTTCAAGCATCCAATGCCAGTGTTGCCAGACCAGTGGTTTCCTTTGTGGATGTGTTGTGATGTTGTTTTAGTTCCCACTGTGATAAAAGCCACTCAGCCGGTGGTTTATCTTGTCTGCTGTTTGTTAAATTCCATAACTTTTTTTAATGAATTTTAGTTAGTCTACTGTAGTGTTTCAAGCCATTTTGGAGGCAAATGTAGTTACATAATGAGAATGTGAGATATGAATGCGCGGGCAGACCTGGCAACACTGGGTTCTTTGCTCATTTGTCTTTGTCCGTTCTTGCGCCACTTTGGGCTGTGTTTGTGTTACGTTGTTTACTTTTATATGTTGCGGTAATAATATTTCCTTGGCTTATGCAAGTGTATCATTCAAGATAAATTCATAGACTTAAATTTTATTATATCTACGGCACCACCTAAAGGACGAACATGGCGTAAACTTTTCTGTTGTGTACTGTGTAGTGACAATTGTGTCATTTGTGTGATCAGAAATTACGGTGAAGCGTGACCTGTGTTTTAGAAAATTGTCAAGAATATAAAAAATGTCTTGATAGTGGGCATTTCCTGTGTGTTTAATTTCTACGGCTCTAGTGCTCTAAAAAAATAATGGCAGGTAGGAAAAAAACTTTATTTAGGTCGGATTGTTTAGCTGATCCTACCTTAAAATGGATCGCTAGAGTTCCAAAAGACAATAATTTAGCAAGGTGCAATTGGTGTAATGTTAATTTTTCTTTAAGCAACATGGGCCGCCATGCTGTTACAAGTCACATGGAAGGAAAAAAAACACTTGAAATGGGCTGAAAGTTAAAACTGTGTGAACGTTAATGCTTTTTTCAAGTCTGTACCTTGTGAAACTAAAGCTGTGTCGTTACTTCCATCGACATCTTCAGTCTCGGAGCATTCAGCTGGTGGGGAAATAGCATATGTACAAACATCTGTGAAGAAAGAGCAGCCATATGGACCTCAGTGTTTGAACCAGTCTGTGGTAAAGTCATTCAGTGTAATTAGACCATTTATGCTAAATGATGAAGTCACGTAAGCTGAAATATTGTGGTGTATTCAGTGTGTGATGACACACAGATCTTTGCGTGCAGCTGGGCGTGATGTACTTCTTTTTCGTACAATGTTTCCAGATAGTACCATAGCAAGGAAACTTCAGTTGCAGAGAGATAAGGTAGGTTATTATATCACATTTGGTCTAGCATCATATTTCAGGGATGAAATCAGTAAAATGCTGAAAGGACAAAAAGTCGTAATAAGTTTTGATGAATCTCTAAACAAAGTTTCGCAAAAGCAACAGATGGACATAACTGTACGATTTTGGGAATTAGAGTGTGATGGTGTAGTGACCAGGTATTACACATCTGTTTTCTTAGGCCAATCAACTGCATTTCACTTACTAAATGCTTTCAAATGTGGTATCAAGTCTTTCTCTCCATGACATTGTTCATATTTCCATGGACGGGCCCAATGTCAACTGGAAGTTCTTGCGAGAACTCAAAAATGACATTAAATCTAGTTGTGAAGAGCATGCCCCAGAAATATTAGAACTAGGCAGTTGTGGTTTGCATACTGTAAACTGTGCATTCAAGGCAGGTATAGTTAGTACAGACTGGAAAATAATAGAATTTCTTCGAGCTTTGTATAATCTTTTCAAAGACGTGCCTGCCAGACGAGCTTTGTATACTTCAGTTACATCATCAGAAGTATTTCCCAAAAAGTTTTGTGCCATCAGATGGGTGGAAAATAGTTCAGTTGCACATCGAGCTCTTGAAATCCTTCCCAACATCATACTGTTTGTGAAAGAGATGCAGAAAGACAAGAAACTTTTGCCACTTTGCAGGAGCACATTGTTAAGAGTGAGATACTGAAAAGTTCTCCTTTCATGCATAAAATTGATTTGAGTAAAGTGGCAAATTTCCATACTGCTAAATCTATGTCTCTTCCATTTAGCGTACTCTATGAACTAAAAAAAGTGAAGACTGCTTCAGAGCTCGATGTTTTGAGATTCCGTGAGTTTGTAGGCAGTGCATATGCAAGTTTGTAACTAAGCTTGTAGAACGTTCGCCATTAGCATACAAGCTTACAAGAGCTGTGTCATGTTTTGACCCAAACATTGCATCTAATGTAGAGCTGGGAAGCAAGAGATTGGCCATACTTCTTACTGTGCTGACTGACAATAAATGGGTGAACATATCTGTGGCAGACAAAGCTTTGCGTGAGTATAAGAGCACATGCTCGCAGCCAAATGTTCAGGATAGCTTAAAAAAATATTCACGGAAATCTCTACGTGTTGACCATTTCTGGAGAAACCTTTTTAAAGAATGCACCGAGTCTGACAATGTTGCCCAAGTGATGAAACTTGTAATGATCATCTCGCATGGCAATGCAAACCCTGAAAGAGGATTCTCTGTAAACTCTGAGAGTTTGTTGCCAAACATGAAAGAAGAAAGTTTAGTGGCCAGAAGGTGTGTGTATGATGCAGTAACTTGTTCAGGTGGTATAGAAAAAAACTTATTCACTGTTCGTAATGCATATTCAATATTCAGAGAAGCAATTGCATTGAGAAAGGAGGAGGAAGCAGGAAAGAAAGAAGAAGCAGCTAGGAAAAGAAGAGCTGAAAGAGAAAAAGTCAAATCATTGAAGATGCACACAGGCAGTCGCAACTATTCATGAAGAAATTAAAACAATGAAGTGATTAATATTGCTGTGGGAATCAAAACTTTTAAAATTCAGAAATTTTATTTTGTGGATTTGTGACACTTTGAAAACTGCATTTTACAAGTGAACAATGGATTGTCACCATTGAAAATTTCTTTGTGTTAAATGCTTAAGACTTTGCTATTCAAATAATTAAGATATGATATGAGTGTGCAACATGAAGCTGTTGGTAGGTAAGCAGTGTTCATATTCACATAAAAAGTTTGTAGAGATTGTAATTTTTTTTTTTTTTTTTAATTCAGGGAGAAGCTGTAGCTTACCTGGAGAAGTCAAGGAAATTTTTGTAGAGGTTTTACTAGCCACCCTGGTGACGCCACTTATCCATTTACATGCTAGATTTATAGCCATGCGGTTTTTTTCCTGCCTATGTTTCACATTGTTAGCTGTAAATAATGGTTATGTTATTTCAGAACTGAGAAAAAAGCTGAGTACAGCTGGCCTTACAGTAGACGAGATTCTGTCAGCTCTAGAATGTGGTGACATATCAGAAATAGAGGACCTGTTGAGCGACGACGAGAATGAAAATAAGGGAATGTTTTCTCTGGCATCTCATGCCTATCGCAGACGAGAAGGGGCAGCTTCTCTAGATGCTGTTGATGAAGACCAGGCTGCTGAGGAAGAAATAAACATAACTAATCATGCGATGCAGGAAGCTAATACAGCACATTCATCTCTAACACATGATAGCTTACCTTTCATTGCGAAGGAGAACATCATTTGGAAACCTAGAGGCATTCTCTTTGTCATTCCCCCAATGAATTTTGATGCGAGCCACACATATGAAGAGTTGCTAACACCCTTAGAGTATGTTCTCTGCTATGTTACAGACAAAATGTTTGAAACTATGGCAAAGTGTACTAATATCTATGCTCATCAAAGTAATTGTACACATTTTCAGTGCTGTGATGCAGCTGAAATAAAAAAATTTGTTGGGCTCCACATTATGATGGGATGTTTAGGTCTTCCAAGAAAAAGATTGTATTGGGATGCAGCTATGGATATTCCATTATTTAGTACCATGACCATCAACAGATTCTTCAAGTTGCGCTCCAATTTACATTGTGTAGTCAACTTAGAAAAGAAAGAGAGCAATATGGACCATTTCTAGAAGATACGGCCACGTGTAAATACAATTCGTAAAAGATGTCTTGAACTTGAACTCGGAACTCCAACATCAGCTTGCTATTGATGAGCAAATGGCTCCTTTTAAAGGAAAACTAAATGTTCTGCAGTATGTCATAGGAAAACCTAACCCATGGGGAGTGAAGATATTTGTGTTATCTGGCAGGAGTGGACTCTGTTATGATTTTTTACTGTATCAAGGATCAACCACAGAAATTGATCCAGTGTTATCTTCTAAATTTGGCCTAGCAGCATCTGTTGTTTTGCATCTAACTCAAATAATAGATACACTAAGCCATCAATTATTCTTTGGTAACTATTTTTCTTCCTACAATCTTCTGAACTGTCTGAAATCTAGAGGCATTTGGGCTGCATGTACCACGAGAGTTAATAGATTTGCAGCTCCCCCTCTAATGTGTGACTTTGAAATGAAGAAGAAAGAAAAAGGATACTCAGAAGAAATGCTAAGTGAAGATGGCGTTGTGATGACCAAATGGCACTCATGGTACTCATGGCTTCTAACTTTGTTGGGAAGGGAGCTATGGATAAAGTGTGCAGATCGGATAAAAAGAATATATGTTTACATACCAAGACCTGAAGTTATCAGACTCTATAATAATTCAATGGGGGGTGTTGATAAACTTGATTTCTTAATTAGCCTCTACAGAATCAGCACTCGTTGCAAGAAATGGACCATGAAGTTGATCTAGCTATGACAAATGCCCAGCTTGAGTATGTCACATCTGCAAAACAGGACCATGTACCTGTCAAAGAAATAATGGACTTTCTGCAATTTAGGCTCAGAGTATCGGAAGCGCTAGTGAAATGTGGAACCAAAAAAAAACTGTCGTAAAAGGGGAAGGCCCAGCAGCAGTTCGCCCTTTTCAGCAAGCTGCAGAGATCAAAAAGAAGCGCATGAGAGAATCACGACCAATCCCAGAAGTTCAACATAATCAATGTGGACATTTTCCTGAATATTCAACAAAAAAAGAAGCAGGTCGCTGCAAGAAGATTGGGTGCATGAAGAAAACATTTTGGAAGTGTTCCAAATGTGACGTGTTCCTGTGCTTACAGAAAGAACGTAACTTTTTTATGTTGTTCCATCAGTAATATTCTATATATGTGTTCTACTTCTTCAAGAAATACTCAATTGGAATTGCAATTTATAACAATAGTATGTTTTTGTAACTTTTTATTTCAGGACCTTAAATCAGAAAATGGGACTTACTGTGATAATGTCCACCCCAATGGACAATACATAATCTATTAGAGTAATTTTTTCCATCATGATGGGCATGCTATAACAGACAAATTATTATTGTGGTATTTTTTGTAAAAATATATTTTATATCTTATTACTTTACTATTAAAAAAATACCCTCACAAATTTTTTGTATGTCTTTTTGTAAAATACTGACTGAAAGGGTTAATAGTCTGCAACCATTTCGCTAGGGTGTCTGGTGTATGATGAAACATACCAGGGAACAGTGTGTTATTTGTTGGACATACCTGTTAGTATGCTACAGATTGTCTGGTGCATTCCAATGTTAATTTTTTTTTTTTTTCAGTAACAAAGAAAGAGTGCATGCCTTCACATACTACATCAGGCCTACTGCACAAATGGTATCATCACATATGGTTGTGCTCATTGCATGGATTTGTTATAATGGGTTGACGTCAGCTGGGGCTTCGCCCCACGAGCCTCATCATCCTCCGTTCCCTGTCCCACACCTTTCCTACACGGCATTTGTACCGTGACGTACGTAGTCGTGTGAGCATTTGAATTGCGCGCCACGAACTACCGCAAGAGGGCGCTTAGCTGCAGTGCGCCGCACCCCTAAATGTATTTAATAATTATTGTAACCTTTTCTTTTCGCCCCTAAAATAGTGCATGACGATTCAGTAAGTGAGTGTCTTTTGTTTTATTAATATACTATTTTTTGGTAATAAAGTACTTGCAAGCAGGGCCACGGCACTCCCTAGCGGGCAACGCCGGAACTAACATATAACTTTATTCAAACTAATTTACCACATCAGTAATTATTACAGACGGTCTGGTCGTGGATGTGTATATGCTAATTTTATAAAGAGTTCATGTTATTTTCTATAATAACCCGGGGCACGCAATAGCTAGGAGGTTAACGGTAATTGTGTTGGGCGTGAAGGGCACCATGTTTCCTGCCGCGAGCCCTTGTCTCACCCTAGTCTCCTTCTTCAGCCGGCCGAGAGCGGACGTCTCTGCAGACACCCCGGGGATATCACCGTTGTCTCACCAATAAGTAGTTCTGTTAATCTAAATAATTAAGTTAATCTAAATAATTTAAATCGTTTTCTTTTCATGGTCGGTGAGGCTGTTTAATTAGTAATTTTGATACTCTCAGGAGTTTTTTTAACCACTTGTGTTTTACGTAAAGATTTGAGGCGACCACGTGTGTGGTCCGCCTTCTCAACTAAACCGTTTCATGCCTCGGGCATTTTTAACAGTGTAAAGGAAGGACTGTATGAGGACGTTTAATGTAGAAGTAAATAAAACCAACTTAATTGAGTCACGTGTCTTTGTGTTCGGGGGGGCCACGTGGATCCTTAACCCAGTCAGCGGCGTGTGGGATGCCCTAAGAGCCCACTGCGGTTATGTAGAAGTGTGCCCGACGCTGAGAGCGGGCTCGGTTAGAGACAGGTGCTGGATTAGATATCAGGAGGGCTAATATCCCGCCGCACACGGGCCACGTAACACCCTGAGTAAGAGCATCAGTCCGGGTCCATGTGCCCACTCACGTGGTGGCGCCCACTATTAACGTAACTAGTCCAAAACACAACACCGGTACGCCCTCAGGGTATTACTTACAGAACATTGAAAAATAAACAAATCCTAATCATTTAAATTCACATGCATTTCAATGTAAAATAGCATGATCATTAATCAATTATTATCTGTATTGTTTACTAATGGCTCATCTTTAATGTTCCAAATTGCACATGAAAGTGGAATTTTTGTTTTCTTCATGATGTATAATTGATATATTTTATATATATAAATATAAATTATATATTATCATGCAGTCCAGTAATGAGCAAGAGTTATAACCTACCTGTATTCATAAATTTAAAACAAGTTACAATTTAAATGGAAGTATGACAATTTCCCCTTTTAAATTGTTACTTAAACTACATGCTTACAACACAAACACCAAGTTATCTACTAAACACTAAAATAAAATGTTTGCTTGCAGAAACAGAAGCGTCAGAAAGTTATGACGCCATTCGAAGAAGAGATGCTGGCTCTTAACAAGAGGAAATATGACTTGGAAATTGAAAATATGATTGAGTTGCATACCCTGGAGGTGGAAAAACAAAGCCTAGAAATTGATAATATTCGCTTAAAAACAAGATAATACTTAAAGATTTACAAGAATAATATAATTACTGTACATTTACAACATCAGTTTGTATATTATGTTTGTTTAATTCTGTTTATTATGATAGTCTGGTGCCTGATATAAATATTAACTGTATTTTATTTTGTTGTCATTGTGTATAATATGTCTTGCATGTTCAATGAGCATAGTGTTTTCACTTCTGTAATCGCCGGGATATATGGGGTGGGCCAATGACGAAAACATTCACAGTGCCGAAAGATTTGTCAGTGTATCATCGGGAACAATAAATAAGACGGAGATTTTTTACCTTAATGTTTCTGATGCTGAAGACAAAATAATGACTTGCAAAAACTACAATGTGTGTGTTGATTAGTTACTTAGACACGTGCTGAACACACATTTAGAACTTAACCAAAGAAAGAAGCAAAAGCACAGTAGACTCTACAGCAAATTCCTTCCACATATAAACAAGTTTCAACTAGCAATTCGATGAAAGAAAATGCCATGTGAGTTGAAAGCATTCAGGTTTTGTGCTATGTTATTCAAGTTGCTAATGTTTTACTGTCGGCCAGGCATCCCATATGAACGAAAAGTCTATTGCCATTATTGTACACTTCTTGCAACAAATAAATAATACCATTTTTATTTGAACATTTTTATTTAGAGTTATTGCCATCTACATTGCTTTCATGATATAGACAACTCCCAATGATGAGCAGTAACATGTAAATTTTTCGGAACTCATGTTTGGTGAATGATCTGTTACTATCAACTTATAACATTATTGTGATACTCGTTAACAAAAATTAAAAAATTCTGATACATCTTCAAAGAAGGTCCCACACAATGTGTAAATATTTTGTCTGTCCATTTTCTCAACTTCACTGAATGCACTGTATTAGCCTGCAAAGTTCAACTCGATGAATTGCCTTCTAAAGACATGTCCACGGACATTTTTTGCTGCATCTGGCTGTTCTGGCTGAGACAGTCCGTGAAAATCATCTCCGCCCTCTGAAAAATGAACATGCATAACACTGAAGAGAGTAGGGATTTAATTATTGATGTTGGGCCCCTAATTCAATGTGTAATGGTTTTCTTCAGAAATAAACAAATGCTTATGATTCACGTTTTCAGTAATTGCTCAATCCAACTTAATACAATCACTTAATCCTGGTTAATTTGCTTCAACTTACCAGACATGTGGGTGTTAAAAAAACATGTGATAATAAGTGTTGTGTGAAACATAAACAAAATATTCAAGTATGAATTTGATTTATCAGATGTATATGTAAAATATTCCAAAGGTTTAGAATTCAATGTTAGGTACTAGTATAACATAGAAATATGTATTCTAATGATTCTCTTACCACAAAGGAACAATAAAAGTTGTAATATTTTATAATCAGAATGTTGTATTCTCAATTATCTCAAGTAAAGAACATTTCAACTGAATTATTAAAATAGATCAATTAATATATGTGCTAGATCAGTGGTATCTTTATAAGTTAACATTTTAAATTAAATTACATAAATTTAATAAAATTAAACTGTAAACAAGGAGATGGTTTACAACACAATAATCAAAATAGTATAACCATAAACATAAAATTAAGTCTCGTACTATACCTTCATCATTCTCATTTCACAACAGTGAAAGGTTGTGGAGAACAGCAGAGGCTACAATGACAGCCTGTCAGTATTCCCGTTTCAAAACGATTCTTCACGGAGCTTTCATTAAAAACCCTGGAGCCATGTGCACTTCCTCTCCAACGTGCAACAATGTCCACGATGTAGCCCCTTGAGTTGCATACAACCTAAGCAACATTGCAAGAATAACATCAATTATGTATTTTTATTTTACACATGTTTAACAAATAACATTCAATATAAACATAAATTAAATACGCTCAAGAATCATCTGTATGAAGTTGTTTAAGCATCACTTCAATCAGTGTCTAAAGTCTTACTTGAACACACACAAACCAAACTGATTTTAGTAAACATAAGGAATATTTCAACAAAAGCACACACTTAACATGCACAACTACATAGAATCGTGTAACTAGAATACTTGTTTCATGCTGAGCACAACGAAATAACAAATAGGTAAGTAGGCCTACTTGAATTTATACTATAACTACTAATGTACTAATTGATGTAAACAATATTATATAAAATCACAATGCTGTGAAAAGTAGAAGACATTAGTTACCAATATAGTAAAATACTGGTACATATATAAATATATTGCTTTATAAATAAGCAGCTGTATGTGCATATTTAACTTATAGCCACATATTTTGTGTTTTACACAGGCCCATTCAAAGTATAGAGCCTTGACAGTGTTTGATATCAGCATCCAAAAGTCCTTTCCTTAATTCTTGTTATGCCTTGACATTTGCATATTTTGACATAAAATTAGTTTTTTGAATCAGACTCACAAGGGTACATGCACCACTTACCTGTTTTGAAGATTACATTGTTTTAAAATGGTATTTCACTACTTGTAATATTTATCTTTTTCATTTTGTTTGCATTTTTTCATGGCCACTGAATATGTTTATTGCAGCTACAAAGACAATTTTGAGATAGAAGTAGACATTCGCATCTGTAATTATCAATTCATAAAGGTTTGTCACTGTCGCATGTGAAGGGCAAGGCCAGGTAATTATGTATTTAAAATAACTCCTCAAAATATTAGTATATTTTCCATACAATTTAAATGGGCTTGGGCCTATTATATTATATCATATAGGCCTACAGAAAGTGTTTCCTAACTCACACTGATAGTCAGCATTTTATATTGCAAACATTGTAATGTAACTAGTAAGTTGTAATTTGGTAGCATATTAATTCTACAAGTTAGAATCTACAATTCTAATATTACAAGGAAAATTACTAATGTTATTAGTACTTGTAATTTGTAAATTGTATAATTATGTGGCATAATAAATATAAAAGTCAAAACATACAAGTTTAATATTACAAGAAGATTTGCTAATATTATTAGCAAATAATATTAGTTAGCATTTCATAATAACACTGATAAATTGTAATATTAGAATAAACTTGTATTTTTTTCTACTGGATAGAGGGAGGCTGTATTTTAAAAGTATTAGTAACACTTTCCTCAATAATTGGGCTAAAATGTTATTAAATGTGCTGTATTCCACAGACGATGATGAGGAAATAATGAACAATGTAGTAGGAATTGTTAAGGAGAAATTTCCATGTTTGAACCATCTGCAGGTTGAACCCCAATTCGCAGCCAACATTGTGAAATGCTGTGCTACATTGTGTAACATAGCACAAAAAGATGAGCAATTTGTGTTTCAGGAAAATTTCATCTGGAATGAAATTATGTAAATAATGATGACTACTATGACAACAATGAGGAAATTGCAGTAGATGCTAGAGCACGATAACAAGAAATCATTCAATCGATGATGTGAAACAGAGTTTGCTTGATACCTTGAGTGTATAAAGAAGTAAATAATAGGTGAACACAGTGAACTATAATTTGTTGTTTCAAAATTTTTATATAATTGACAGTAACCTGAAACCTTGTCATTATGCAATTGCTTTACAGTGTAGATTCATTCCAGTGGTAAAATATGATTAATTTAACATGTCCATTACTTAAATAAAGTTGCAAACCACACGGTTCATGAGTTCATAATTCTCATATCACTGCAGAAACACTACACTATTATTTCCATTATAATTTGCAAGATTGTCAGTCACAGAAGAATCGTCAATAACTACAAACTTTTGCCCCTAAGAAATAGTGCGTAAATGTTCAGTATATTTTGACTTAGGCTATCCATGTTCTACTTTATAGTGCAGTATTTTTAAGTCTTTCAGATAGTTATCCCTTTCTATATTTGCGATCTGCAGCGATTTGAGATTAATTTTCTTCTCCAACTCTTCAACTGTCAGCTCTAACTTCCGTTTCAAAATCTGTGTTCTTGGTTTCTGTCTCTTGAGATACTGACCTTCTGCAGTACTTTAAAATTTGTGTTCTTAAGGAGGACTGCTTCTCTTTACCTGTAAAAAAAAAGTAATAAAATGAGTGCTACACATAAATAAATTATTTTTATTAGTCAATACACTTTTATAGCATAACATTTTTAATGTTATTTTTAAAAAAAAATCATATTTTAATCGATGCTAATAACAAACAAAATAAGGTAGACCTATAAACACTGTGGTTAGTTACCTTGATATTTTTCGTGAGAAGGTGTAACAATCTCAGCTAACAAGTTGTCCTCAATAATAGTGCATTCCGTAACTATCACTTCTGCAACTTGCAATATTTCCTGTCCTACTTGATCACAGAAATATATTTCCTCGCCGGCCATGTTCATACTCTCAGGTAAGCCAATACCTTCGCGTGTTGGAGAATCCTTTCCCAAAATGTCGTAAACCATGTCATTGATTTCAGTTACTTTAGAAAGTGGACCACCTCCAGTTCCTGTTGTCCTGGCATTGTCGTGCTTCTCCTAAACATAAATATCATAAATTATGTAACTTGTAGTAAAGTTTATAATATTTCAGAATTACAAACTTTAGTAATGTTCTTTTAAGGTTAGGCAATGTTACGTTACAATACATGGTGTAATACCACAGTTATACTTATTTATTTCACATCCTTTATTTGGGCAAAGAGGTACAGTACCTAACTGCATAATTATTGAAAATAAATTATTAAACTACTTACCACTGACAGTTTCCTGACATTCCGCCACCAGACATCACGAATATAAGTCAACGGTTTTCCATCCGGAATTACTCCAATCGAATTTGCATACGCCCCAAATTCTTGCCGTGCCTTAACCTTTGATTCTTTTGTAAGCATTGACTAAAATTGACCAAAAAGAGTTTCTTTATTTGTCTTCATTTTTTGTACACACAATTTTAATTTTCTTTGCTCCTCATGTTTTCCTGCCTTTTGAGGTGCCATTGTTACAATAACCAACCACACAATAAACACCACAGAATACAGAGGGAAGTATAGAAGGGTATCTTCCATGTTAGATAGCGAATACACTGTTTGCAGCGCTCCTAGCAGATGTGAACAGAACCAAAGCGCTACGTGCAGGTGGCGGGAAATTAAAATTGAATTGCTTTAGCTTTGGTGGTGGGAAATTCAAATTAAATTACTGGATCATGCATGAACATTAATATTACATAAAAATATATATTTGGAACTGTAACAAGTTTATATTTTTAGTAAACTAAAAAAAATGGAAGACATTAAAAATGTCTTCCCCCCCCCCCCCTCCCTGGGGAAAAGCTGTTAATAGGGTGGAAATTCATTAGTTTTCATGAAACAAATTTTCCTACAATACCTTATTACAGGAAATCAATATATTGTGTTAACGCTAATATGTCACTATAGCGAAGTTGTGCACCTGCACTTTAATAGATGGAGGAATTATTTTACTTTTAGATTTAAAAAAATGTGAAAATGATTACAAAGTTTTCAATTTAAGATTATTTTAAGTAGAAAAAAAAATTCAAATATGTTGTAAATGTAGTGAGTCATCTCATGGACTACATCCCAGAGCAATCTGCACGTCTGTACCCAAGCTAAAAACAGAAATTGAGGAGCACGTTAAGATTTGTTTACATGAGATTGTTTTGATTACAGACTCTCCCATGCTAAATATCAAGCATAAATACTAGGTGTAAAAAAGTTGTTAAAACACAACTTGAGGCTAAATTTATCCTAAAATACACTGATAATGCTAATAAATAAAAACACAAGCACCCTTATGCAATTTAAAACGTTTGCCATTCTTATTAAACGAGGTACTGTATTGTGTTTTTTGTAACTGAAACTGTGAGGATGTCTACTGCATTAAGATATTGCGATATAATAGAAGCATAATAAAAAATAATTACACAAGAGTGAAACAAAAATTACTTCAGCGTATATGATATGTTTTATATACAAATTTGCTCAAAATGTTTTCAGAAGTTCGGTTACGCAGATAAATTAAAAACACTACCATATTTTCAGATGTAGCAATAAATGTAACACTTTTCCATCCAAAACAAATGCATGTAGGTAGTCATTTATTTTCATGAATAAATATTAGGAACTATCTATTCATTTTGAGAGACCAAGTATCTATCATTACGAATACAGAGTTCACATTAAAGTGTGCAGACGAGCATTAAACTTTTCTTTTAATAAAAATGGACATTATATTTGGGGAAATGTTTGCAATGAAATATTAAAAATGTGTATATTGTTTATAAACCAAAATGTACGTAAAAATGTGTATTTTGGCAGATGAAAACTATGCATGCATCCAGAAACAACACTTTCGTCACATTTAGAACAATAAACAAATGTGCCAAAACTTAACCCGCCAATTTTCGGTATGATATTGTATGTGTATTGTCTTGCCAGCTACTGAACGAACTATCTTTCCTGTAAGATGGTAGCTTGTCTGCTATACTATGGGCTGGGTTTCAATATTTTGAAAATAGGAACGAGTACGAGTACAAGTTTCAGTGCTGGTGTCTGTTTTCAACCAATGAGAGGAGGTAGTATCATGTGACCACCTTCTGCTTACGTCACATTACACTCTTCTGTACGTGTATTGAACAAACTTTTGTCGGCTCTGTAGAAGAGAATTATGAATGAAAATTAAAAAAACTTGTAAACATATTAAACAGATGGATAAAAAGTTATATGCAAACTATGGCACCGGAACACAAAAATTGTAAAGGGTTTGTCAAATTTCACCTAAAGAAAATATAGGTATACCGTGGAACCGTGCACCACATCCCTTGATTCGTGTAAATATGCTTACGTTTTATCATCTATTCAAAATAAACAACCACGAAAACGGAAATGGTTTGAAACATACGTTTATTTTTATCCTTATTTTCTGCTGCAATTTCGAATACCAATAAAACCTTCTTGAAATTCTTAGTATAAATTAGGGTGCGTTTCCAAAACATTTAATAAATTTGCACAGTATTTAACAGTCCAACGAGCATAGTTTTGTTGGTTGCAGATAAAAAATATATTCGTGATCTTCGGTAATACGTACTTGAACAAATCAAAATCTCCTATACGAATACTTCTGGATAAAGTTAAATAATAATTGACCAGATTCATATATATTAAATAAAACTGTGGAGTTTTTCCGTGCTCACCGTTCAAAGTTTGCTGTTTGAAAATACAATAGTTATTTAATAGTTCTTTCAAATCTTCATTCTCAATTGTAAAAGATGACATTGGAGTATTTCGCAGACGTGTAATTTCTTCAATAATAACATCCGTAACTTCTACATTATTAATTTCTAAAAATGATTTGAAATGTAATATTTCCAGAGCTAGTGACATCAATGGATGAAGCCTCTTACACCGATTGAAGTGTTTTCCTTCCTGAAATCCAGCAACTGACCCTGAAGCTAACAAATTACTTTCCACCATAATGTTCGATAAGCCACAATCCACTATAAATTTTCCTATAGCTTTAAAGTATGACATCATAATATGGAATGGTCCTAAATGAATAAAAAGATTATCAAACTTCGGTGCTTCCGTTGCTTGAATTTGTAAAGCTACTTTTGCTATTGCAAGATCATAAGTTACTTGAATACAAGATTGTCCAAGCTCATCACGAATTTCTAAACTTTTCTCCATTGTTTGTAAAACAACCGATGTGTTCGTGGGTGATAAATTTATCGGAGTTAAATAGGAAATCACTTGCTTTGGTTTGTTTTCGTTATTAGTGATTAAACAATTGTAACCAACCCACATTGGAAGATTTGGTAACTGATAAGCATGACTTAGCATCCAGATTATATCAATATTCTTGTATAAGTGTAAATTTACAGGCAGTGTTTCTTGAGCTTCGTGAAATTTGTAAATCATCTGTCATCTTGGGTTTTTTAGTGTATGGTCTACCTTCTACCTCAGTCACCTGCATTGTTCTGTCTCGTCTTCTTTTTGAACTTGTAGATTCTTCGCTAGTGGCAGAAGGCAAATTTGAAGTCACAGGTTCAGGTAAAGTATTTAAGTCCACGTTTTGGTAAATTATACCGACAGTGTCGTGTAACGTGTCCTTCCCAGTTTTAGTTTCTACAAACCTATCATAATTATCAAACGCAACTCCAGCACATAGATCTGAATTTCTTTTAATAGCTTCAGGAACTATACTCGATTTTTGCAAGGTGTAACGGGTAGCTTCAGTTTCCAGTTCTTCTACCCCTGGATAGCTAATGCAATGGCCATATCGGTGGATAATATCGATTATTTTTCGACTACTTGTTAAGCTTTTTAAAGCCATTCCAAGCTGAATGTGCTTTGATGTTTTAGATTTACCATTTAAGATAGCATATACAGCATCCTGACTCAAAGATTGAACTTGTCGAATACATTTAACACTCTTTTTCCTTTTGTTGTTACTTCCTGCAATGAGAGTCGAGTAGAAATTAGCTAAATCTTCCGGCACTGAAACTTCTCCGTTCTGAAAGTCCTGTACAGTTATGTTGTTTGGTAATTTATTTTTCCCAGCTTGCAATACTGATTTCCTTAAAAATAAAGCAGCTTTATCGAGAAGATCTTGATCTTTTAAATTTTGTACGAACTCATCAATAACAATAAAATTTTTCGGAACAAGTAACTTTTTATTGTAATGTTTCATAAATCTGGTATCTTTTTTAAATACACCTTCTATTTTGCTCTCCAAGTTGTGAACAGCAAAATCCCCCATTATTTCTTCAGCATTCTCTACTTTTTCTTTAAATAAATCTATGTAGTGTCTGTGCAGATAAGTCAAAAAGTAACTACGACCTTTTTTTACAACATTTTCTTGTATGAAATCACAGATTTCATCAAAAACAACTTGATGGCCTTCACGAACATCATGCCAAGGTGTTTTAGTTGTATTCTTCTTGGATGATATTTTATAAGAGTAATCCAATTGACATTTTTTGTGATAGTATATTTTTGAATTCGTTACATCTTGCACTTTCTCAATCAATTCCTGTAAATCTTCTTCTTTTTCACTCAATTTCTTCAGTTTATGTCTTTTTGTTTTCTGGTCACAATAGATACATACGTTATTTTCGTCTCTATTCACATCACTTTCAAATGAAATATTATGAGAGGAAGAATCAACAACACATTCGGACGACAGAGAAGGTTCGTCAGAAAGAGATGAAACTGGTTCAACTGCGTCTAATTCAACATCTGCTTCAGGTATAACCATCGGTTCAGCTGTATTAGTAGTACTAGCTGGACTTGTGTGAGACACTATATCTGAATTGGGAACTATAGAATTATTTTCTTGACCTGAGGTAGATGGTATACAAGGATCAGTAAGAGTAATAGAATTATTTTCTACGTTAGATGTCGATGCCACTGATGGGTTTTCAACAACACTGGATGAATTTTTTTTTTATCATTTTTTGGTTTAACAGGAGTGGCAGAATAATATTTTTTTGGCAAAGATGTGAAAGATTTATAACACTCCCGATGATAACCACTTTCATACAAATCGTCCGGTATGGGTAAAAGTACGTCTTTATATTTGAGGTTATGTATTAATCGCTGCTTTAGAACAACTTTACTTTTTTTTAATGTATCTTCGGAAAATAATACCAATTTGTCATGAGTTTTTTTACAATACGTACATTTCATTCTTTTATCTTCTTCTCCTTCCATAATTTTCACAATTGTTAATAACTTAATATCACTCACAAATTACACAACGTAAACAACAACCACATGTGCGTCAGTAGACTCAAAGTATACATTAGGCCTCGCGCACACTGGATGCGTATTCGTACGAAATTCAGCCGTCCGAATACGCACGACTACGTACGAACGATCTCAACTGTTGAAAGACAATGAACGCTCTCACACTGCGTACAAGTTAGTCGTGCGTATACGTACGTGTACATCAGACGTCCGACACGATCCCATCTTGTTGGGATTTGAACGTACGACTAGGAAACATGGATGTTGAAATATTTATTAATATGATACATGAAAGAACTTGTTTATGGGATCAAAGCGATTGTAATTATAATTTACGTGATTACCAACGCACTGCATGGAAAGAAGTGGCAGAGCAACTGAAAATACCAGGTAAGTTAACATTACAACATGTACACATAGTTAAACAGTTTCATATGGTGAATACAATATTAGTGAGTTCTGTCGCGAGAAAAATATGTTTTTAAAGTGTCTCTGATTGCATGAGCTCGTACTGCACTTCGGTTTTCACCTAAAGTAGCGAAACTTCTGTTTGCGCCAACAATGTTCGTGGTTACTGCTTGTTGTGTCACCTCTGTAACACCTTCTTTATCAATTATAATATTATGAAGCAAACACGCACACTTCACTATATCATCTGCTCGGTCGGGTTTGACCTCAATCGTTTTCAACAATAACCGCCACTT
Source organism: Bacillus rossius redtenbacheri (assembly GCF_032445375.1). NCBI lineage: Eukaryota > Metazoa > Arthropoda > Insecta > Phasmatodea > Bacillidae > Bacillus > Bacillus rossius. The sequence goes on from NC_086332.1 coordinate 108,780,782, forward strand.
CCCGCATAGTATACCAAAAGCACATTCCACGACTTGTCTTGCTCGAGTGAGGCGTTGATTGAAAATCTCTTCTTCAGGGCCCAAGTTCCTTTGTGGATAAGGATGCATGAGGTATGTCTTCAAAGGGTATGCCTCATCACCTACTAAGAAGTGAGGCAAGACTATATCACTATCTGGTAACTGTTTCTCAACTGTGACATTAAGCGCTCCGTTATCCAATTGCCTTGAGAGATTGGAATTTGAAAAAATACCCCCATCACTCTCCTTGCCGTAAGCCCCAACATCTATAGCAATAAACTTGTAGTTCGCATCGACAACAGCTTGCAGTACAATGGAAAAGTACTGCTTGTAGTTACGGTACATACTACCTAAACATGCGGGTGCTTTAATTCGTATGTGTTTTCCGTCGAGACTCCCGCAACAATTAGGAAACCGCCATTTTGTCCAAAAATCATTAATGATAGATGTTACATCTCTTCCCGATGGAAACTGCATATGCATGTCGTGAAGACTGTCCCAAAGCACTTTGCATGTCTCATGTACAATGTTACCAACAGTGTTGTTGGAAATTCGGAATGAATATCCAAGTGTCTTGAATGATGAGCCAGTTGCTAGGTACCTGAAACAAAATTCCTCATTTGTTTCAGTTGAAGAGCTCAAAAAGAAGTGGAGAGGAATGAGGGATACATTTGGGCGAGAGCTGAAGAAAGTGACAACGACAAAGTCCGGTCAAGAAGCCAACTCAGACCATTTAAGTAAGTGGCCATATTTTAAGATGCTACTGTTCCTGAAACCCACAATGTCTCGAAGAGATTTAAAAGGTAACATTCCACCAACTCTTGACGACGCAGATAGCGAGGGCGACAGTGCAAATACAGGTACGTTGGCAAAATCTCCAGATTCACCTGTGGCAAGCAATAGCAATATGTCACCTTCATCACTGACTACAGTCAAAACCCCTAACAAATCATTTAAACTACCATTGAAAAAACATAAAAAAAGGAATAGGGCAGATGAAATTGACGAAAAACTTTTGCAGATTGAAGAAAAGAAACTGCATTGTTTTCAAAAAACCTTAAACGATTCCGATTCGCAATTTCTAATGAGTCTTGCACCTTATCTAAAAGAATTACCAAAACATCGTAAATTAATTGCGCGAGCAAAGTTACAACAGGTTTTAATTGACGAACAAAACTTGCTTTTATCCAAAGCCAAGCCATCTGATTATTCGTCCGATTGTAGTGTGCATGTATCAACAGTTTCAAGTGATCAATCTAGTAATTCGTTGCAGTGCAGCGTGCAACAGTTTTCGCCTGCAATGCGTATTGACAATCGTAGCGACGTGTCTACATTAATAAGTGTGGAACAATCAAGCATTTTGCAACAGGACGTACAAGAAGAATATGTGCAACAAACCGCTACACCGCAAGAGCAGTTGTCATCAGGCGGAGTTATGTCACTCACGGATTTTATTCTTCATTATAACCCGCAGAAATGAATGTGTCTTGTATGTGCTCACAGTTGGAAAGTTACGTTTTCACGTACACAAATAGCCAGCCGACAAAAGCCCACTCAATTGTTGTAGTGTATTATTATTATGTAAAATGTTGATTAAAATATGTATAATATAATTAATTAATTATATATATACTCTTATTCACTCACCTCAGTGTTACCACTAATCGTTCTTCAGGTGTTATGGTCTTGCGAAAGTTGTTGTATTTTGTCAATGCAGGTCTCACTTTACTTAACATATATTCAAATGTCTCTTGTGTCATACGTAAATATCCATAGAACCGATTAGGATCACTTTTTAAATCGTCCCAGATGTGATGAAATTCACCTAATTCTTCTCTTCTCATGTGTATTACATTCACCCACTCTTTTCTTTGGCGGTGCCGACGTATTCTACGTCTCACAAGATAATTATCTAAAAGCAATATGTTACTCATGTTTCCTGCCTTCCTACAGCTACAAACTATGCACGTTCGTGTCGTACAAAACCGCAATCAGTGTGCGCGCTCTTTAACGCACGATATGTGTCGTACGTATACGGACGACGTTCATACGCATCCAGTGTGCGCGAAGCCTAATACTAAACGTTGCGCACTGCGCATGAACGAAACATACCCATTGAACTGTGACATTGTGTGAGTTAATAGATGTAAGAGATAGAGAATCGAGTTATTATACGTCTCACTCGCTCTAAAATGCATATAAATAGCATTCATAGTGCTCTCGCGCTAATATTCCCTGCTGATAATTTTTGTGTTTGGGGGTTGTTGGGTCATTAAAATTTGTCTGACCAATGAAATATAACTTAATAACAGTTACCTTAATAACATATTCAAAAGTCAGACATGCAAAAATAAATAAAGTTGATTTATTTTTTTTTTGAACTTTAAAGCGTCTGACCAAAGTTTTGGTCCATGGAAAGTGTCTGACACTTATGATACTACTTTAGAATAATATTCTATAAAACATATACAAAAATCAGCCATACAAATTTAAGTTAAGTTACCCTTATTTTTAGTTACCTGTCTCACCTGGTACCTGGCTAGGTGCACCACGGCGAGCTCCATAAACTCACAGGTATTCAAAGCACATGAGACACTACTGAGAACCTAAGGTTTTATCTATTCGAAAATAAGTTATGTCTGATCGCTCTGGGATCTTGGACTATAAGGGTATCATTACTTCACTAGTACCTAGTTATAGACAAGATGGAGGATATTTAAATTAGTTGTTTTATTAGTGATATTGTCCCTTTATTTTATGTTTTATCTATGAATTACCAGTGATTAATGTTTGTTTATTTTAATTTTATGACAAAATTCTAGTCTTAGTAATGTGTGATAAATAAAAATTCGTAAGTTACTTTATAATACCATGCTGGTATTGATCTAAGATAATCGTTAAAAACAAAATTGTTTTAAAACAGTAGAAAGTCACGTTTGGAATAAAATAAAAAAACTTCCATTTTGAACTGAGCGAAGGATAGTTGTATAAATTTGAGCTGCACTAAAGTTGGATTCCCAATCATCCATTTCATCCGTCAATCACGTGACCTGCAGCCAATCAGATGGCCCGAAAAATTCCATCAATTCCATCCGTCAGTCCGTCAAAACCTTGCCAAGCTTTAGCTTTTGACGGACCAACGGATCGTCCACCGCCTTGTTAAGTCGATCGTCTTCAATACGACTTTCCAAAAACAGTGTTTGATTTTTTTAATTTGCAATATATAGAAGGCTGTGTCATATTGACCGATTATTATTGTCATAATAATGGTAAAGATTACTTATGAGAATGAGCTTTTCGGATGAAATGCTGATAAATTATTTCCGGGAAAGGGAGTATTTGTACAATATATATTGCAAAGACTATCGGGATAAGTAACTGAGGGAAAAAGCCTGGATAGAAATAGCTGCGCTGTTTACAGACAGTAATGGTAAGTACATGGTTATAACTTTAGCATTCAATATTTTCCTGAGCTTTTTTAAAAATGTAATTGCGATACAGGTTTAAGGAGTGGTGTTTATGTATGATTTTCTCACGATTTTACATTATCACAATGTCCTTATTCGGAATGGAAAAAAAAGTGTGAATGAATGGTTAGGTTTGAATTAAAATACTATGAAATAAGTGTTGGATGGTTAGGTTAAGTACATTTAAAATAGGTAATGCCTTTAAATTTAAAAAATAAATAGTGCAGCATTGTGAGAATGGTTAGATTAGGTTAGCTACATCAAAAATATCAAACAGTGAAGGTGCTTGGTTAAGTAAGGTAAATTTTATTTTTATTATTTCTTACTGACCATTTAAACAATTTAACATTTGTAACGAACCTAATCAACTACGTACACTAATTTAAAGTATTTTTAATGTAGTTATTAACCAACTGCCCTCACAATTTAACAATATTTAGAATATAACTAATCTAACCTTTGAACTCTTTTAACAATAGTAGGTAAACTGTTTGAAGTAGCGAATGTTTGGGAAACATGTCAAGAAACAAAAATATGTGCAAAATTTTTCTGATTTTAAGGAAAAGTCAACTTCCTTCGGAATTACCTAAATTCTAATTAATAAAGTAATGCTAGAAATAATTTTACTATGTTGTATTTTGTTAGAGTACACATTGCTTTTAACAGTTTGGGTTCTTTGTTACAGCTTCTTCCTGGGTAAATTGCTGGAATTCTCTAAGAGACACTTTTGTGCGAAAAAGGAATGAGCTGAAGCAGCACACTTCTGGTCAGGCTGCCAAAAAAAGTAAGCCATGGCCATTTTATGATTGCCTGTTGTTCTTGGAACAATACTTGGCCTGAACAACAACCACTAGTTTGCAGTGTGAAGAGTCACAGTCCTGTGAAGATGTGAGTGATCGGGACAGTGTGGACGCTGCAATGTGTAGCCATGGTGACGTTTTGGAGGCAAGCTTTTCAAAACGTCACAAACCACAAGGCACTTCTGTAAAGAAAGTGAAAAAAGTAAAAGGTGATTCTATGTCCCTTTTTGAAACGGAAATACTTAGTAAAATGGACACGGCTGAGGATGAAGACGATTTGTTCGGAAAAAGTATAGGGTGTACTCTGAAGCGAATGAGTCGAATGAAAAAGGCTTATGTAAAATCTCAGATCATGAGGCTTTTGTATGAGGCAGAGTCTGATGACACTACATAAGTAATGAAATTATAGTGTAATATGTATTTTATATGGAATTCATTTGATCCTTTCATTACTGGTTTTACACACACACTTAATAAATTGTAGGTGTTCTGTAACAACAACGGGTTCCTCAGCCCCTTGCTCTGTTTCACCAACTTGTAGCTCCAAAATTTAGGATTCGAAATCGAGATCCTCAGCTTCCCCAGATTATTTAAGAATTCAGTAGCTAGATGCAAACAAATTATCCTTGATAAAACTGGTGCTAGGTACAAGTATTGTTGACATTTTTCTGAGGGGGTGCAATTCAGCCATTCCATAACAAAATGAGCCTAAGTGAAAAAATAAAAAATATATATAAACAATTTTTATTCACATATTACTGCAGCAAAAAGTCTCAAAGTCCATTGTCCCAAATAATTATTTTGATTCATTAATTATTTATTTTGTTTTTTACAGTTTAATTTTTGTTTATCAGTGTGAGGAATCAAGAGTAAAATTGTTAATTAAGTTGGCAATATTGTTTTTAATATTGATAATCAGCTGATACCTTTGATTTTAGTGCAGTGACCTTGTTGAAAGTTTATACTGTCCTGCAGCATTCTCAATAATAGCAAGATAATTAAAATTACTTTAATATAACTCAAGTTTATTTTGATATATTCTGTGTAACACCCATTACCAAAAACATATAAAAGTTTACATAATAACTAAACCATTACACTTATAAAATTAATGTTTGGCAAAAGTGGATTCCATTCCAAAGAAGTGTTGCCATTCTCCATTTGCCTCAGCAGATACTGGACTAGTTGGCGCCTGTAGAACATTTGGTCCATGGGCTGCAGCTTGGATGTACAATTTGGTGGAAAGAAAGCCACTTTGATGTTGCGCAGTTTAAGTCCATCAATTTTGTGTGCTGTACAACAATCCGAGAACAACACAATTTGCCTGTTTTGTGCCCCCATGTGAGCATCAAAACTACAAATCCACTCGCGGAGCAAAGATGATGTAATCCATGCTTTGGAATTGTGTTTACACGTACATGGTAGATGTTTGGTATTTTTAAAACACCGAGGCTTGGCAAATTTTCCTATGACAGTTGGTGTTAATTTCTCTGAACCATCAGAGTTTGCGCACAGCAGAACTGTGAACCGTTCTTTACTTTGCTTCCCCCCATGGCATGCTTCTCCTTTCAGAGCAAGAGTTTTGTCTGGGAGGAGGTTATAAAAAACACCCGCCTCATCCGCATTGAAAATGTCCCGTGATGCATATCCTTTGGTAAGTCTTCGCAACTGTGGCTGCCATTCTTCTTGGACACAAGGATCAACAGCTGCCTCCTCACCAGCAGCTTTCAGAGTACTCAGGTTCCAACGAACATTGAAACTTTGCAGCCAACCATTCGATGCCTGGAAATTGTCTATCCCCATATTTAATGCCTCATATTCGGCCTTCTCTTGAAGGATAGATCCTGAGATAGGTATGCTGGCTGCTCGACATTCCATTACAAAGTCAAATAATTTCCTATCAAGATCATCTTTTTACAGTGTCTCTGTCTTTTTCTCTCGGCACCAAGTACAAGTCCCTTACTTTCAAGATCACTTCGCTGCGAAAGTATTGTTGACAAGATAATTTGAAAATTTTTTTGCAACATCTGTTTTTCTTTCGCCCAGATCTACTGCATGAAGAATTTCCAGCTTCGTTGAAAGAGAAATAGCTTTTCTTGTCCATAGTTTCTAAAAAATTCCATGTATGTACTGGTGATTGCACTTAACCCTCGTATGTGGTTAGAAACCGGACGCAATCAAATGTCCAATTGTTTCTTACGAAGAATTGTGTACTATTGTACAGTAAAAAAATTGATTAGGATGCTAAAACAATAAAATCCAACACACATATACTTATTGCTTGAGAACATGACGGAAATAAACTTGCAGCAATAAACTCAAAACACAAAGCCAAAAATTTCACGACAGAAGATTATTCATACAAGCACGTACTAAACCCATAGACAAAACCAACTGCCGATATCGAATTCACGCACAACTTTCGTGCTTTCGAGAGATCGACACACAGCACTGGCGACTAATTTATCGCGCGCAGTCGACCAACTGTACCATGTCATCTTTGTTTCGGCTGCTTCTTTGGCAACGTACTGCTCTCTTCTGTGTAGTGTGGATAGTTCAATGATGCAGAGCAAGATGGCAGTCTACAGTTGTTGATGTTACGTTAATATTTGAGCAGAACTCAAGTGTTTCACCGCAAAATTGTGTGTATTTTGTACAGTTCCATTAATTTTGTTAATTCGTAATAGAGGAGTTCTGTAAAATCACACCTTATAATTATTTCGTTACAAGAGGGTAAAAACACATGTATTTGTATAGGATTTTGGCGGGACCAAGACGTGATTTCGTTGTAAACAGGATTTCGCTATACAGGTGTTCGTAAAGAACAGGTTTTACTGTAAATTTTATGCTATGAGTTTTAAGTGTAAGTTTACAAACTATTATTTATATTTAGGATAATTTTATTATAAATTTATACACAACATAACTTTAGTCACCAAAATCATATTTTTATCTTGAATTCACTAAAACATTTTGAAACATAACCTCAAAAATTACTCTTGCTGTTGCTTCACTAGAGGTTATTTTACCATTTTGCTTATTTCTTACATTTTATAGTAAATGTTTGTATCCAACATGGGGTAACAAAGACCACTGCACATGAGTGGCTTTTGTTACCCCTTGCTAACAGCATTATATTTTAAAACGTTTATTTTTTATACATATTTTTTTTAGATGAAAAATGCCTCGTAACTACCAAAGGCCTGCTGGAGCTCGAACATATAAAGATTATACGTAAGATCAGGTAAAAGAAGCAGTAGAAGAAGTGAGCAATGGGTTATCATTATGATAGGCTGCCGAAAAGTTTGGGATATCAAGGTGTGCATTTACTGCAGCAGTAAAAGGAAGAAGAAATAAGGTTGGAAGGCCTTTTGTTTTAGATGGTGAAAAGCGAAGAAAATTAGCGGAATGTGTGCGATTGGCTGGAGATATGGGATTCCCGCTAACAGTCTTTGATATTAGGTTAATAGTAAAAGGATATCTTGATCGGAGCGGACGAACTGAACCAAGATTCAAAGGAAATATGCCTGGAGTAGATTTAGTTGAATCATTTATAAAGAGACAGAGTGAGATTCTTTCTAATAGGCTGTGCCAGAATGTTAAAAGGAGTAGAGCTGCTATTAATGAGGAAACTCTAAACAGCTATTTTGATGAGCTTGAATTGACATTTAAGGTCATAGACTCATCTATGATAGTAAACTATGGTGAGACAAACATTACTGACGATCCTGGCAGAAAGAAAGTGTAGTAAGAAGAGGCACACGTCATCCTGAACGCTAATCGATTTTTCCAAGTCGAGCATGTCTGTTATGTTTTTAGGAAGTGCGGATGGGACTCTACTTCCTCCTGACATTACCTATAAGGCAGGAAATCTTTATGATTCGTGGACTGAAAATGGCCCTAAGGGTGCTGTCTACAATAGGTCTAAGAGTGGGTGGTTTACCCTCGAAATTTTTGAGGACTGGTTTGAGAAGATAGCATTGCCATTCTTCAATAAGTTTGACAAAGATGCTAAGACGGTGTTAATTGAGGACAATCCTTTCAAGCCACATTTCGCCACATATCATTGACAAATGTAAGATAACAACATCAAGATTGTGCTACTCCCACCAAATAGTACACACTATACTCAACCTTTAGATGTGGATTTTTCCGACCCTTAAAGATAAAGTGGCGTGCAACACTAAATGACTGGAAAAAGAAGAATCGTGGTGGTGTCCCTAAAGACAGATTTCCTCGACTTTTAAAAAAGCGTATTGATGATCTAGAGGAAGAAAACATTAGAAAAAATTTGAAGAGTGGCTTCAGAGCAGCAGGGATCGTTCCTTTGGATCGACAGCAAGTACTAAAGAGGCTCCCTGATGGCCATAAAGAGAAGGGATCTGAAGACTGTGACTCTAGCAACAACTGGGTTCAATCATTGGAAACCTATCTGCAGGAAAGTAGAAAGAAAGAGACAAACCCCATGAAAAACAGAATAAGAAAATTAAATGTTCCAGCAGGAAAAGGAATTGAAGGACTTGAAGTTTTGGAAGCAAAAGCCTGTGACGTTGAGCCCCAGGCGAGCACTTCCAAAAGCACTGAAGACAACAGTTTTAAAAAGCCCACTTCAAAAAAGCAAAGGAAAAAATATTCACATTCAAGTGAAGATGACAGTGACTTTTCCGTGCAAGATTCAGATTCAGATGTTGTATTAAGCGACTTTACTGATATTGATTTTGACGTAGAATCTGTTGAAAAACACCTGATAAGCCAAACAAATTATCTGTTCAAATAGAGGATCTCAAACCGGATGTTAATGTTATTGTTGAACTTATTTTCAATGAAAATACAAAAAAGAAGTAAAGAAACAGTTCTATGCCATTGTACTTGACACTGAAATGGAGGTAAATAAAGTACGGGTAAAATTTTTTCGGAAGTGCACTAAATTGAGGGGAAATAATTGTGTGTTTCCGATTGTGAATGATGAGATGGATGTGGATGTTGCAGACATTGTCACTACTGTGGAGCCTGTAAAAATCAACAGAGGACGCCATACTTTCCCATTTGTGCTTGTTAACTAAACTGCAATTAGTAAATGTTAAATAAAACATCATGAACCATCTTAGTGTAAATTTAACATCAAAAGTACTAAAAATGTATAAATGTTTACATTTCACACATTTATTTTGTATAAAAAGTGTTTTAAAATAATAGTGTTACATTTATTTTAACCTTTTATGCAAATTTTGTTACCCCACCACCATCTAACTTAAGCCAAACATTACATTATTATAACTTGCTTTAGTAACCCCGTATCAGGGGGTAACTTAAGCCACCATATTTAATTTTGTTTCTATTTAATTTATGTGTTTTAGGTAACTTTTAAATATATTAACATAAATTTTAAATGTAGACCCATATTCTACAACAATAAGTTGATATCTAATGTAATTGGTCTTGAATTAGCAGATGTCCTAAATCGAAAAGTGGTCTAAGTAACCCCGAATTACTGTAAATTCTTAATAACGTTTGTGTTTTTTAATTAATAAATTGGATGTACCTAATACTCTTTTCAACTACATAGATCTCTATTATGTGTATGCATGTTTTAAACCTCCTGGTTACCTAACATAACCTAAAAATGAGAAATCTGTTCATTTTGGTATCATGGGGACTGTGAACCATTTTAACTGGGGAACTATAAACCAGTGATTCACTGTACCACACATTTATTTTCCACCTTTGAAATAATGAATTTTGGTTAATGTTTGTTAATGAATGTTACTTAACAACATATACTGTTCTAGATAATTACTTAAGGATATATTTATGCAAATTATGTTTAATAATGTTGGTTTTGACATGATGTTCATATAAATTTGTAGACAAATTTATAATACAGAATTAATTGAACACATTTGATTGATAATAATTTCTCTGTTTCAGATTCATTTTAATTATATAGAATGGCTCGAAAACCAAAGAAGAAAACAACTCGTCAACCTGATGGAGAGTTGATGAAAAGAGCTCTCGAGGACCATAACAATGGGAAAGACTCAATACGAAAATCTGCTGAGAAGTTTGGTATACCGTATCCCACATTTTGCAGGTATGTTTTAAAGTATATGGATAATCCTGCTTCCATGAGCTTTGAGCCTAATTATTGCAACAGAAAAATTTTCACTACCCAGCAAGAAAATTAGTTAGTAGATAATTTGGTTAGTTGTGCAAATATGTGCTATGGCTTGACTACAACACAATGTCGTCAGCTAGCATATAACTTGACTAAGACTAATGACATTGATGTGCCAGACAACTGGGAAAGAAATAAAGAAGCTGGTATAGATTGGTTCTATAGTTTCAGACAGAGGAATCCCACCTTGACAATTAGAAAACCAGAAGGTTGCTCATTATCACGTGCAACATCTTTTAACAGGCACAATGTAAACATGTTTTATGATAACCTCCAGGAGGTCTTGCAGCGAGAATCCAAGTTTTGTGATGGTACTAGAATCTTCAATTTGGATGAGACCAGCACCAAAACTGTACCAGATAAATTGCAAAATGTGATAGCAGGTAAAGGTATTAAGCAAGTGAACCAAGTCACAAGTGGAGAGAAGGGGATTCTAGTTACTACTTGTTGTATAGTAAATGCAGCTGGAAATTCGTTACCCCCAGGAATGATTTTTCCTCCAACCTCTGGATGTTTCTTGTTACGGGCCATTCAAGACATATTATGCAAGTGCACTACAGTCTGTTATTTTTAGGAAAGCTTTGCCTGTTACCATCTACAATATTGCAGAAGGCGTAAGCACTGCACATGAGAGAGCTCTCATCCCCTCAAACATAAAATCTGGCTTTAAGAAGACTGGCATTTTCCTTGTGGCCGTCATATATTCACAGATGACTTTGCACCAAGTCAGGTTACTGACAGACCTCCACCTGAAGATTCTGATACTGGCATTAACCTAGATTTGCCATCAGGTGAGGTCACATCCCAAGCACCTGCTTGTGATGTTGACAAAGTTACTTCCTTCACGTCTTCACCAGGTGACAGACCTATAGAAAGCAATGCGAGTAAATCACGAACAGATTTAAATATTCCTGTTTCAGCAAACCAATCAAGTGTAGTTCCAAAAATGGACACAGCTTCTTCAACTGTTAAATTTCTGCTGGAGACACCAAATATAGAATTAGAAAAATCTGTGTTTCCTAAGTGCTCCCCAGTTGATATAAGGCCATATCCTAATGCTGAAGAACAGAAAAAAAAGAGAGGAAGGAAACAAGGCAAGAGTATTATAGCAACAAACACACCAGTGAAAAATGAAATTGAAAAAAGGAAAAAATTTAAACAGAAGGGGTAAAAAACAAACAAAGACACAAGTAAAGCAAGAAAAAAATTAAGTTTGATTCAGACTCAGATGATGGAACAGCCATAAAATCTTTTGATGATGGAATGTCATCAACTGATGACATTAGTATTAATGGTAGTGAAGATGAAATATTAGGCGAATTTCCTGACATAAATTTGACATGCATAAAGAAAGATTCTTATGTTCTTGTTGAGCAGAAATATGAGAAACATCTGAAGAAAGACGGACGAAAATGGTGATTTCGAAGTTAAATATTTAAAGAAAAGCACAAAAGTGGAAGGACATTTTTATTTGCCATCTACTGAAGACACCAAAATATATACACTACCTGATGATTGTATAAAGATGCTTCTACAAAACCCTAAACAATATGGCATCACCAAAAGACAGAAATCATACATTAGTTTGGGTATTAATTTTAATAACTTGGATATTCGCTAAAACCTATTTTTCGTCGAAGGAAATTCAACATGACAGTTAGTTTTTGTGATAGTATTTACATTCATTACCCCAGGTATTTAACAAAACCGTTTTTTTGTGTATTTGTAGTGTTTGATCATGCATTTATGTCAATTACAAATATGGTTCATAGTTCCCCAGTGTGTGGCACAGTGAACCACGGTGTACTTTAAAAAAAAATTGAAATTCAAGTAAAAGTAAAAATATATTTTAACCATATTACAAGTGCACGTAAAAGTTAAATATATGTCAAAACCAATTACAAAGTCAAAAATACCAATGTAACATAATTTTTTGCAGAATTGCCAAATTAATAAAAAAAATGGTTCATTGTTCCCCACCCTCCCCTGGTTGTAAATTTGCAAAAAAAAAAAATAGCATGTACCCTACTTATGTAGTATTTTGAAAATGTGTAACTGTTACAAATTTTACATTTCTTAGGGAATGGCACCAATTGATAAAAAATTATTAATGAACGCACATTGTGAAAGGCTTAAAAATGAATTGGATAAATGGCTATGTGTTAATTTAAGTAGGTAGGTACTTGATTAGTAAATAACCAAATCAACCAAATAGTATATGTACACAATGATGTTGAAATTTATAAAGTATTAGTTAAGTTATGTTAAAATAAAGATTAGATGTATATAAATATATATGATTTAAGTTGTGAGAACTAACCATATATATGCTTATTTTGAGTTTAAACATTTAAATATATTTTTTAGCGAATATACAAGTTACACTTTAATTTTTTCATTATTTTGTCATCTTGGATCTATAACTTGGACAATATCCATGGGTACTTAGGACGTGTAACACCCGTTACTTTACTATTTTACTAAAATAGTTTGTCTACAAACAACTTCTTTACATCAGTGCGAAGCCTATGAGGTTGGCTTGGATTCATAATTTTTTCCATTTTTTTTTTTAAAAAATATCAGTTCACAGAGTTTTCAGATTAATCACTCCGAACTAAAGTAAGATGTCAATTTGCTGTAAACACCAGTTACCATATTTTCCCTACTTTATTTTACATTTGATATACTAAGAAACTGCTTCTACAGCAATACTTATATTCTTTTAGCAAAGTGCTATCAACATGTATGTTAAATGATTTCTTAACATTTTTAGTTTATTTAATATTGAATTTTTTTGTTGTCTGGATGCAACACCCGTTACTATGGAATGACTGAATTATTCATTAAGTTTCTAGTTATTTATAAAACAGAATTAATTCCACATGAACTTTTTTTGGAGAATACTAATTAATTTTAGTTCTATAATATCACAGCTTAAGTTCAGAATGAAGTTAGCTGTACTTTACAAATTGATGTACTCTAACTTTACATTCACTTTCAAAATATTTAAAGAAGCCTCTGCTAAGAGTTTTTAGTAAGGCCTGTTGTTATTTCTGAGCTAAATATATTGTACATTAACCAATTAATGCTAGTGGTATCAATATGTACCTTACAAAATTTGTATAAATTACTTTAAGCTAAATAAAATATATTTTTACTTTTTAAATTGTGTTTGTAGGCAGCTGGGGAAAAATGTATATTAAATATAAAGAACTTTAAGCCTGTGATAACAGTTACAGGATTTTTTTTGCAGTTGTAATGGATCTTAGTTAAATTAAAAAGAAAAGATAAACTGAAGAATTATTAATTCTGTAGGCTACTAAATCAAATTTACAACATAATTACACATTGAAGATTCTTGGCTTCTGGGTTGTAACCGCGTCGAAGGTGCGATATCTACACTTTCGACTCGGCTACAACCCAGAAGCCAAGAATCTTCAGAAAATGGTCGCGAAAGCCTGCGATCATTATAATTACACATTCTATTGGCTGATAATCAAATGATTTGACACAATAATTTTCAGCACATGTATTTTAATACATTATGAAATATTTAATTGTAACACATTACAATCATTCAGTGTATGTTGTACAAGAACAAATTTTCATTAGATAAACAGTTTATTTTTCTACCATAAAACCCCATAGCTGGCTTTTACTCTGAAAAGATTCACATAAACTCTGTTATAAAAATAATTTAGACCAAAACAAATATCTGTGTAATAGGGTAACAAATAGGGATGGACGGGAAAGACATTTTACCATCGGGATTGGGATCGACATCGGGATACAAAGGTTTCAAAATTTTAACATAAGCATCTACCAATTTCCACTGTGAAATGTTGAGGTTGTCATGTTTGCCTTCAGATGCTAAATCTATTGAAAGTGCTTCTCTAATATCAAATATTCCGAATTCCAGAGAGTTTCACAGTCCTGAATCACCTGTAGTTCTGCCATCCCCAATTGTTTTTGAATCTTGTGTAGTCTTTCTGTTGCTGTTGTGCTGTGTTTGTAGTATCCAACAACAGATCTACATATTTTTACTAACGTTTGCATTTCAGTAGAGCTTTTTTTGGCATCAGATAGTACTAACTGTAAAGAGATAGTACTAACTGTAAAGTGTGGGCAAAACATGAAAGGTGGCTGACTTCTTTAAACACAAGCAGTGATCCAGCACACTTCTTGTTCTTAGCATTGTCTGTAACAAGAAATACAGGAATGGTGTTGCATGCATCAGTCAGGTTCCATTTCTTAATGCAGTCTGCCAGTTTTTCATAAATTGCGTAACCAGTGTGATCCCCTTCAAAATGGTATGAGCCTAAACAATGTGTTTTGAGACTGAAATCTTGATGCATGTAATGCAGAGTCAAAGAAAGAAAAGCATGATTACTTCTAGATGACCAAATATCTGCTGTGAATGCAAGAGAGGCACAACTAGACACAGCAGTACTGATTTCAGTACTCAGATTCTTGACTGTGTTCTCATACAATTCTGGAATCACCCTCCTGCTGAATGTCTTACTGTATGGCAAACTATACAGTGGTTGAGCCAGTTTGAAAACATTTTTCAGGCCATTCTCTTCCACAAGGCTGTATGGATGAAATCCATTTGGCAAAATCTGCAAGCTTAGGCTGATTTACTTGAGCATCTAGTTTTTTAGATTTAGAGATTTTACTGGTTGATTCTTTCAGAGCTGAATATTTTTCCTGCAAAATTGTTAGCTCAGATTTGGCCTTAGGTGCTGAAATAAATGTCTGTGCATGCCTGTGGTTGAACCATATTCTGTTTTTATGGCAGATGGGCATAAAGAGCATTCTACCTTATTGCCTGGTGGTAGTTTCTTGAAGTAATTCCAAACTGGCGCTGAAGATAGCCCTACTTCACCATCTTTTGTACTGGGAACACACTGCATATTTATTTTGTAGGTTATGGCAACAATTGAACATCTGCATTTAGCCTTTGTCGCACGCCAGAAGGTATTGTCGTTACGCCGTAGCTTCTTTCAACAGTTGCAAGCCTGATACAGCCTGATAGATAAACGTGTTTTTGGATTGATAATGGGCATTTTAATTATTTTTGCGCTGTACATTTACTTCCGTATAATAACGAAGTATTAATGTAATAAAAAACTCTGTTTGAAATGAATACCTTACTTTTAACGGCATCTGACACAAATTCAATATCTTATTATTTGTTTCGTACACAAGACCAGCAGGTTAGCAAAGATGGCTGCTTGATTAAAAATAACAACGAAACTGCTAGTTTGTTCATTAAACCGTTATTATTGTTTCAATATGTGATGCAATTCGCTTAACTATGAGAAGAGACTAAGCAGTAAATAAAATTACTTTCATCTGTTGTCACTGATAAATAAGACCGTAATCATACTCTCAGGATAATCGGAAATTATAGGCCTACCCTAGCCACAAATATGGGAAACCTATTTTATTATTTTCTGTTTACGAAATGTAAAAGTTTTCTGAATACAAACAAAACATAAGACAAGTAAATTATGGGGTCCACAACGTAATTAGCAATTGTGTATATTATTTAAACCTATGTGTCAACATATTTTTGTAAGGCAACAAAACTGATGAAAAATGTGCTTTGGTGCTATCCTAAAACATTTTTGTTTGGGTTAGACTTATCCAACAAAATAATTAGTTCAGGCATCACGTTAATGACAAAGTGAATTTTGTTTCATTGTTATATTTGTATTAACCTCAAAGAGAAAGATATACACTGTGAAATGTAAGTTTCAGCTGTTAATCGTTATCTATATAATTTTCCTGATGGTACTAAAGAGTTGTTTTCCCGAAGTTCGAGAAAGTGTTTTTTCCAGAGTTTCGGGATCCGCCCACCCCTAGTAACAAATCATGCACATACAAACTTATAAAACAATAAAATACGCAACAAATCTAATAATATGTAAATAAAAACATTTTTGCAAAAAATCACCATACTTCAGGGAGTAATTGCCATTGCCAGTCAACTTGACCATGCTCCAAGAAGTAATTAACTAGTCTGTCACGATATTCAGCAGGTGCAGCAGCAAAGTTCCTTGCACCCAATCTCATATTTGATGGCACATTTTGATGGCGCAATTGGTACCAGCCTGTTCACGCCATTGCCCATGGACGGCATATCCTTGAGCATCTTCACCATCAACAAATCTTGGTGGAGCATAACACATTTCTTGTTCCTGCATATTATTGTCTTCTTGCAAGAGCCAGTTGTTGAGGCAGACTGTCGCTTTAACAGCCTTCACTGTGCTATGACTAGCATTTATTGGATGCCCATAAATTCTCCATCGTGCAGCTAAAATGCCAAATGCATTTTCAACAACTCTTCTTGCTCTTGATAGACGATAATTGAAAATTATTTGCTCATCTGGCAGAAATTTTCCACTTAAAGGCTTCATTAAGTAACTCTTCAATGAAAATTCAGAGTCACCCACAAAAAAATAAGGAACATTTCCTACTGCAGCCAAAGGATCTGTTGGTGGTATGAAAAGTATTCCATTATCCAGCTTCATACCAATTAATGATGCCTTTAGGACACCACCATTGCTGCAACGTCCAGGTGCACCCATATCAACTGACACAAACTTGTACTTTGCATCTGCGACAGCAAGTAAAACAACACTGTTTGTGGTTTTGTAGTTCAAATTTTCTGACCCTGAACCACCAAATGCCTGAAACACATAACGTACAAAATCACTGAAAAAACAGTGTCAATCAATCATTCAATCAATCAAATTTATTGTTCCATAAGTTTAGATAAAACATTTGTTGCCACATCTTCTATGGACAGTAACACACTGGGTTTAACTAGTATATTTGTATCATCTGCAAATGCAACAGCAGATACATCATCTAGTTGAAGTACCAGATCATTAATGTAGATAATAAATAATAATGTACTTGTGCAGTGTTTGTATGAAGGAATGCTGGTGTGATTTGTTTTCATAACATTACTAACATGAAACTATGGCTGTTTGGGATATGGCTTAGAGAATAACACTGATTCCATTAAACTTATCCATCAGTGTATTGTCAACCTATTAAAAAAAATTTTGTATTGGCACTGTGGTATGAAATTAATCCAAATGCCAAATTTATGTATCAATATAATACTAAGAAAGTACATGCTGGTTATTACAATGTTTAATTTCAGCCTTAAACGTCAGCTACTACTCATAAGTGCTTACCTGCACAACAACATGCTTCCCATTGATAGCTCCCAAGCAGTGTGGAAAGTTCCATAAATTCTCAAAGTCAGATCCTATCGCTAACCATGTATTAGTGTTGACTGGTGGGAAAACTATTTCTAATAATTCATCCCATAGTACATTTCATGTTTCTGAAATAATTCTCCCCACTGTATTCGGAGACACCAGAAACTGGTATGATATAATACGCATGTCGTTACGAGCTGCAAAGTATCTGAAAAAAAAATTACACAATTTCACAAGTCATGGGACTACTAGAGATTAAGTTTACCACAATTATGTAAGTATGCGGAACATTTACAAAATATGCTATCATTTTAGTGCACCAGTTCAGAGTCCAACAGGTAGGTTGAAAACTCAATTTTATAAGTAATTAATTTGTGATAAGGTCACTAAAGAAGGTCACTGTGGATATATAAATCAGAAATTTTGAGAAAAATAAATCTGCTTTTGGTTATAATATCACATGTATAGGACATTGGAAAAGTAATGTTTAACAAAACATAACTCCACAATGACAAAACAGCATATTACTTACCTCAAAGTTATTGCCAGTCGTTCACCTGGTGAAATACTATCATGACGGGAATACATTTTCAGGCAAGGAGACACTATTGACAAAAGTTTGTCAAATTTGCTAGGGCTCATCCTTAATTAACGAAAAGGTCTGTGTCTGTCTCTCGCAAACCAGGTACTATCAGACAGAACCATGCTCCTTTGAGAATTCTCTCAGTAAATATTAGTCTAACCCAAAACCTTCTTAGACTTCTCTGCTGTTCAGCTTCTCTCTGTTTCCTTTGATGCAGTAATAAAAGAAGCATAAACCTTTTATTTATTGCTGCCATGATGAATGTTATTTTTAAGACGGCTCCCGTTTAAACCACTTTTCAAAGCACGATTCCTGCCTGTAAACTTATTACCACATTCATAAAAACAAAAGTTAACTATCCCAAGTAAATTATTTTCACCAAAAGTTTACCTACAATTGAGAAAGTATGTGGTGGAAAGTTGAAGTACTGATATTTTAGAATAGTGACGGACGCACGGATGGCGGATGGTTGAGAGTCGGTAATAATCGGCGAGAGAAATAACGGACCGAAATTGACGGACGGATGAAACGGATGATTGGGAGCCCAGCACTACTGCGGATGAAGTAAAAAATAAGTTTGCGAAACTACGTTCACACTGCGTTGCCGAATTCAGTAAAAAGAAAATATCAGAAAAGAGTGGGGCTGGTACTGATGAGGTAAGTTACATAGGTATTTCAATTCAGTGGTTCAATCGGGTCTATTTTAAATTATGTAGACCTATACTTTAGAGGTTATGATTTATACTAGGCCTATTTATAATTTCACAGGTTCATTAATTTATAGTATTATGATAAGGTCTCACAGTAAAAGCGTGATTGATAATTTTTTTTACAGTTATTTTAATTTACTTTTAAATTTGGTTGTAAGCAGGCATTTATATTATGTTGTATTTTTTTCATACGCTGCATTGATGTGAATTAGAAATAATGAAGTACCAACTGAAGTAGAGGCACTTTTATGAAACAATATTGAACATTCATTTTTTTACTTCCTAACCTGTTATCAAATTATTATCTAAAAAGCTATGGATTGAGATATTGAAAATAAATTATTAATACCATTTGAATTAATAGTTAGGTCGGTAAGGTTAGATATAAAATATGTTGGTGTTATTCCGAAAATGGTTTAATTACCCCAAAAACAGCATTTATAAATTTCCACCGGTTTCTTGATTACAGTTTTTAATTTATATAAGTAAGTCATTACAGTGATACAGCAGCTGCCATTGTGTTTTATTGTAGCAACTTGATCCTGTAGCCGTCCATTTATAATTACATATATATTTTGTGTGTGTGTGTGTATATATATATATATATAAATAAAAATTAAAAAATAGGTGAGTGGCAACTATACATCCAAACCCAAGTGTCAAGTCAACCCGTGACAGGTATTTATTTTTTTGGTTAAATTCTTGTTTGGGGGCTTTTCCTTAATTAAAATAATCAAATTCTAATAACAAATTTTTTAAACACTAAATGCATTCCTCTACTTACACTGAAAACTGTGTTTATAAATTTCCACTGGTTTCCGAGATAATGCTGTTTGCATGCGACATTAGATAGCCTATACATTGAATTGGCCACTGTTATGTTGTGCTTTAAATTCAGAGCAGATCCTATGGTTTTACTTACATAAAGAACGTGTATATTTTTGATTTAGATATTGTAATGCAATGTAATGTAAAAAAAAATTTAAAAAAATTTATGTGTGTCCTTACTGTGCATCCAAGCCCAAGTGTCAACCCTTGAAAGGGTTATTTTGTGGCAGTTTGGAGGCGCGAAGCACCGATTCTTTGCGTGCGATAGCACGTAACATGACATATAAAAGTGAGTAAGTGGTGATATGAGGGCGCATCGGCAGTGAAGGCCATTAGTACCAACAGGGTGTGTTAAAAACGTAAAGACATAAAAGGGTTTAAAAAGTGAGTGGGACGGAATGACAGAACAACTATGTTACGGACAGACGAGAGATAATGATAAAAAACATCCCACACAGTGGAGAAAGTTACAATACATATAAAAACAGACAAAAGCTGTTCTTCTCGCACCAACCCCTCTTGGGTGAGAGCCCGGTTATCCTGTTTCCGAAGGGGGACAGGAGTGGAGACGGTCGAACTGGTCTTGAGGCAGGATTATGGCTGGGCAGTCTTCTTGGAGGGGCGGCGCAGGGGTTGCGGACGCGTCCGTCTCCGGGCTGGAACTGTATTGGAGAGGGCTGTTTGTAGATCCATAGATGTCCTGGTCTGATTCACCCCTGGATGTCCTGGAGAGCCGGCGATGGGTGACAGGGGAGCCGGGAAGTGCCGATAGAGACGCAGGATACTTCGTATACGTCTCTGGCTGGGTTCCTGGTTTCTCGAAGGAGGTTCGAGGGGGCTGGTGGTCTGTTCAGGAACAGTGGTCCTCGGAGGGCTGGGTATGGGTGAGAGTGGAGGTGGAATGAGGTGATAGGGGCGTAAGAGGTGATGTAGCTGATGCTGGTTGAGCTCTTCCTCTTTCTTCCTCATGATGGTGGTTGTGCTGATGCTTGGAAGGGCGGTCTGCAAGAGTTCGCAAGCAGAGGGAAGCCGTAGCGCAGATCCAGGCAGTTCTCTTGGCGTTGGACGAGCTCCTCCAGGGTTGGTGGTGGTCCGGGTATCTGCACCAGGGCTGGGAATAACCCCGGCAGAGGCTTCACGGAGGTGAGGTGCTGTGCGGCCTGCTGGCGTAGATGAATAGCTAGAGGGGTGAGGGATGGGGCTAGACTATTCATTGAAAATGACGGTATTTTTACAAGAAAAAATTAATTGACCTGGAAGTCAAACGGTTCAATTAGTCGCCTGCGTCGGCTTTCAAAACACACACTGAATTATGCAAAGTACACCCTATCGTCAAGGAAGGGGGGGGGATAAATTCCCTAGGCCGAGATAGGTCCTCGAATGGCCTGGCTCGCGAAGGAGGGGTGCAAGCTGCAGAAAATGGATAGCCAGTTGTTCTGCTGCTCCCCCTATGATCGTCCTATGGTCAGTGGGCGGATTCCAGCCTCACTGGCCGTCGGGCCAATCAACTGCCTTCAGATGGATGACCTCGCCTTTATATAGGGAGAAATGCGCGGGAACGAAGAAAGGAAGGGAGGGGCGAACTAACTCCCCTTTGGAAGGGATGAGATGCGCGCGTATAAATCTCACCGAATTTTCCTTGCCCTGGTGGTGGAAGGATAAACTAGATATTAATAATTAAAAAGAAAAGATAAACGTGGCATAAATAATTATATGTACATACATATATATTCAATCCTATATATTAAAAAGTATTTAAACTTGCTTTCACAACTTAATTATATAATTTTATAAAATATAAATATAGTTGGTAGATCGCCGTTCACAAGATGGTGTCCCAATGTACATGTTTAGCTGTGACAAAAGAAAAATATCCATTTGTGTACATAACTTGTCCATATTTACTATTATATCCCGAAGTAAGTAAATATGTGTAGTTATAGCGACGTGCAAATTAAAGGGTGAAGATGGTTGGTTGCTTTAATGAATTATTCTATTGTTCGTCGCTTTGTTTATAATCTACGATGTCGCACAGATTCCTCGCCACATATTACGTGCGTAGGCCTACTGCCGAAATACCTTTTTCCCTGAATTGATTCTGAGCTTATTAAAACTCGTTTTGGGTTTAATTATAACGTAAAGTAACGTGATATTTAATATAGAGAGGGCGGGCAAGCGTCAAAGCAAAAACACAGTAAAAAAGAGGTCTCCACTGGGAAAAAAAAAAAAACTTTCATTCCGATAAAAACACATTCGTCACAATGCATTAAAAAGGCCCACAGTACGTAAAAAAGGGAGTACAAAACTAGCAGGCAAACTCCCTTCACAGGCCAATTGTCGAAGCATGGCAGGGAAGTTAAAAGTACAGCGAGCCTGGTGATATCGGGCACACTCAAAAAGGATGTGGCGTACAGTCAGGGGAGTGGAGCAGGCATCACACTCAGGCGGAGGCTCCCCACGCAGCAGATGCCGGTGCGTGAGGCTGGTGTGGCCTATTCGGAGCCGAGTCATGGTCGTGTCTTCCCTGTGGGTGAGTCCATCAACCAAGGAAAGGCGTGGCACATCGCAGATGGAACGTAGCTTGTTGGTCAGCGGTAGGGACTGCCATTCCCTCTGCCATGTAGTCCAAGCGAGGGCTCGGGAAGCATGCAAAACATCACACACAGGGACGCGTAGGGCACAAGGCGGGAGTTCGCAGGCCTCCTTTGCCGCTCGATCGGCATCTTCATTGCCAGGTATGCCCACGCGCCCTGGCACCCACAGGAACTCCACTAGAGTACCCCTGTGTTCTAATTCGCGCAGTTTCCGCCGAATCAGGGGAAGGATAGGGTGGGAGGTCGAGCCAGACCGGAGGGCAGATAGGGCACTCATAGAGTCGGAGCACACCAGACACCGACAGTGGGTGCCTCTACCGGTAAAACACAGGGCTTTCAGGATGGCATAAAGCTCTGAGGTGAAAACGCTACAGGTAGGGTGTAGCCCAAAAAGGTACCTCTCCCGATCACAAATAAAGGAGCACCCTACAGATCCCCCCGAGTGGGACCCGTCTGTATACACGCAGCGAAAGCCACGAAAAGAATGACACAGTAAATCAGTAAAAAGCATTTGATAAACAAATGGGGGTGTAGACGACTTCGTCCAACGCGCCAGGTCGAAATGCATCCAAGGCTCCTGTTGCAACCAGGTTTGTTCATGTTGCATGGGTGGTAGCATGTCACGCGGGAACCCTGCAAGTGCCCAAACGGATTGAAATCTCACGCAGACCGACCGGGTAGCCCGAGGTTTCGAAGCATACAGCTGTGCAGAAGGCGGGCGCAGAAACGATATGTATAGAGGGTGAGACGGGTCGGAACGTACGCGTACTCCATACGACAGAAGCAATAGGTCTCTCCGATACTGCAGTGGAGGTTCGCTATCGCACACATACTAACAACCGGGCTGGTAGGAAATGCACCGGTGGCGATGCGGATGCCAGCATGATGGACACTCGACAACTGCTTCAAGGTAGACGGGCGTGCCGAGGAGTACGCCACACAGCCATAATCCAGTTTACTCCGTATTAATGCGTGGTAAAGCCGAAGGAGAGTAACCCTATCTGCACCCCAGTCCCTACTACTCACTAGTTTGAGGAGGTTTAGATCCTTCAGACAATGAGCTTTCAAGTCTTTGATGTAAGGCAACCAGGTCAATCGCTGGTCAAAAATTAGACCCAAAAATTTCACCGTCGTAGGGACCGGTAGCACTGAGCCATACAATTGAATCTCTGGGGCAGGGCATATACAGCGCTTCCGAAAGAAGATAGTACTTGGGTCTTTGATGGAGAAAACCTGTAACCGTGGGAATCTGCCCAGGCCTCCAGCCGCCGAACCGCAAGCTGAACCTGTCGCTCAGCCATGACAAACATAGCGGAGCGACAGAAGATGCCCAGATCATCAACATACGGCACACATTGCACCGGGGGTCGAATGGCTGAGACAACACTGTTGATAGCCACTGCAAAGAGGGTAACGCTAAGAACGCTTCCCTGCGGAACACCGGTCTCCAGTACATATGTCTAAAAGAGAGAGGTACCGTTACAAACCTAAAAATCGATTGCCCATAATATTAAAGATAAAAAGGGGGAGAGAGCCCCGAAAGCCCCACCCATGCAACTGCCGAAGGATACCATACCGCCAATGTCATGTCATAGGCTTTTTCCAGGTCAAAAAACACAGCGATGATGTGTTGTCTGTGGAGGAAGGAGTCCTGCAACACAGATTCCAAGCCGACGAGATGGTCAACGGACGAAAGGTTACGCCGGAAGCCACACTGAAGCGGTGAGAGGAGCCACCATGTCTCAAGGTAGTATACCAGGCGGGAGTTAACCATCCTCTCCATGGTCTTGCAGAGGCAACTGGAAAGGGAAATAGGGCGGTAGCTAGAAGCCTCACCTTTGTCTTTTCCCGGTTTTAAAATAGGCACCAGATTGATCTACCCCAGCTGGAGGGGAAAGTCCCAGATTCCCAGATGTAATTAAATAACCGTAAGACAGCAGCTGTCCCGGCCGCGGGAAGATTTTGTAGCATCGCGTAGTGTATGCCGTCTGGGCCGGCCGAGGACTGCTTTGAATGTGATAGTGCTTTCTCCAGTTCGGTAAGTGTGAAAGGTTGGTTGTAGTCTTCTCCTGCGGAATGACTGAAGTCTACTACAGTACCCTTGGGAATAGCCTTAATTGTTTGAAAAGAAGGGGTGTACAATGCGCTGCTCGATACTTCGGCAAAGAAATGGCCGAGCTGACTAGCGACAGCCTGTTCATCATGCACTAGGGTACCATGTATTCGGAGATAAGGAACGTGGGTGCTACGATCGCGCCCATAGAGCTTCCGAATAGCGGTCCATACTTGTTGACCTGTGGAAGACACAGGAAGCTGGGAAACATATTCCCTCCAGGAGGTGCGTCGGCTGTCGCGGATGGTCCGTCGCGCGCGGGCTCTGCAGATACGGAATTCTTCCAGGTGCTGTTGTGTCGGTCGAGCCGTAAACCGTCGGAATGCTCGTCGCCGTGCACGGATAGCATCACGACACTGGTCGTTCCACCAGGGTGTGCGCCGCCGACCAGTGGGCGCAGATGTAGGGATGGATGCCTCTCCTACCGATACCAACATGGCAGTGAAGTGCTCCACAGCCATGTCCACATCTGGATGGAATGTAGTGGGTACTTGGAGGTTGTCTCGGAATTTCTCCCAATCTGCTCTCTTAATCACCCATCGAGACGGAAGTTGTGGGGAGGGTCTCGCCAAACTACCCAAAAAGACTGGATAGTGGTCACTACCACATAGGTCATCGTGGACAGACCACTCAAAATGGGTGAATAAGGCGGGGCTACAAAAGGAGAGATCAATGCAGGAAGAAGAGCCAGTGTGGGAGGTGAAGTGTTTAGCAGAACCAGTGTTTAACAGGACCAGGTTGGTACTGGTGAAGACCCTCTCGATCATTTGGCCTCTGCTATCCTGACGCGATGAGCCCCACAGTTCATTGTGGGCATGAAAATCACCAACAACAACAAACAGTGGTGGTAGTTGAGAGAGAAGACCTTCGAGATCCGCACGATGGAGTCTTGGAGCGGGGGGTACATATAGGCTGCAGACCGTTATGAAAATGCCAAGGTAGCAGCGAACTGCCACTGCTTGAAGAGGAGTATTGCGGGTAATGGCCTCATGGAAGATAGTGTCCCGGGCAATAATACACACACCACCACATGCGTGGTCCACCTGCACATTGTCAGTGCGATAGAACGTGTGCCCTCTTATAGATGGGGAATCAGTGGGACGTAAGTGGGTCTCTTGCAAGCAAGTAAGCAAGGGTGTGCGAGATATTAAAAGCAGTTGCAGTTCTGTTAAGTTGCAGAAGTACCCCCTGCAATTCCACTGGAGAAGAGACATTGTGTAAAAGTGGGGGGTGGGTGGGAATCTATTTGCCTTTTACTTTTCCCCTTTGTCTGCGCAGCACAGGTTTGTAAACACTCGGATCGTTGTCGGTGTCCTCCTGAGTAGTATCAGCCACCATGGATACTTCAAGGTCAGTATCCAAGGTGGCGGGTTGGCGAGCGTCGAGCTGCCTCCCGTTCGCCTGCACTATTGCGGGGAAGAGTTGAGGAAGGCGAAGTGTGAGCCTTCCCTACAGGTTTTAATACCCCACTTTGTCAGTAGAAAACTTAGACAGTTTGGTAGTGGGACCATACTGTGTGCTGACTGTTGCTGTTCTAGCTTTCGGAGGGCGCTGAAGGGGAGGTGGAGTTGTAGGCACGTCGGTCTGGGTTACCACGTCAAGTCTGCGTACATGCATCTTTCGTTGGAGGGCTGGAGGCCACTACCTTGCTGTAAGGCACGGACGGTTGAGGTACACTGTGAAGTGTCTGATACCGTTTCCTAGCTTCGCCAAAAGAGATCTTCTCTTCAACATGTAACTTCTGGATGCCCTGTTCTTCGTGAAAGACAGGGCACTCCTTTGACCATACTGGGTGTCCGTGATGGCAGTTGGCACACCACAGTGGTTTCGTGCATTGAGGCGAGTCAGGAGGATGCTGCGGATCGGAGCATTTCGGGCATACTGCGGGTTTCTTGCAGTGAGCAGAAGAGTGACCGTATTGCTGGCAGTTGTAACAGCGAAGTGGAGACGGAATAAACAGTTTCACCCGGATATTCAAATAGCCATCCTTTAAGGATGCAGGGAGATCTCGGATACCAAATGTTAAAATCAGTGTTGCTGTCGGAGTCTGAATGCTATTGACATTCTTATGCACTCTGCGCACATTGACAACGTACTGAGATTGCAGTTCCCGAAGAAGCTCACTCTCTGGGACCTCAACCAGGTCGGGACACCAAATGACGCCCTTGCACGTATTCAGGGACGTGTGGGGCTTAACCTCAACAGGGAACCATGTGGTCGCCCCGCAGAACAGTTTCATAGCCAGTAGCCCACGTGACTGGGCGGCATTTGACGTCTCCAACAGGAGGTCCTGACGGTCATTGATCTTCTTGCAATCCCTGACAGGACCACCTGCTGCACCGTCAATCAATCTCTGGAGCTCAAAGGGAGACACCTTTTGGAAGGTGTGCCCCTCAAGACCTCTGACCACAAGAAAACGAGGCGTGGGTAAGGTGACAGTGGTGGTGGACCTGCCCGTATCGTTGTCCGTAGAGTCGCTCGAGTCATATTTTGGTTTGGCTGTTTAGGGTGCCACCCTGAGTGCTTTTAGAAGCCATGGTGAATGTCCCCCCTAATAGGACTGTCGGCGTCAGCCTGCCGCTCGGGGGGTGAGAGAAAAGAAGCCAGCAGTTGGAATACCCCACGATTTGTGCCGTTCGGAGGGGGACCAACCTCCCACAGGCCTAAGCTGTACATAGGAGCAGTTTCCCTTCACCGCTATTCACTGTGAATCACTGGCCCAGTAGCACATTAGCATGTGCACCGGGCCAAACCAGTGACAAGTCGTACATCTGGGGCAAGGCCATTTTTATTCCCCTACCTGGAAAAACCTCCCAGGCTCCCCACTATACAAGTCACCCTAGGTGCCATTTCAGGGGACTTGTGGTTGATTACACCGGCCTCCCCTGCACAGCGGTAACACGTCGCCCCAGCAGGTATGGCTGTGGGGGCAGGTCGGCCCCACAGACCCCCCCGCCAGGGCGGTACCAGTGGTGCTACGTGGGTGTACATGTGCATGGATACGGGCTCCGCACCTAAACTTGCCTGCTGGGACAGTGAGAAGGGTTCACTAAACCGTCACTAGCAAAGGCACCACGTGTGGTCACACAAGTTGGAGGCAGCACTCAATTGCGAGGAAAGGCCCTCATTAGAAAGGAATACATCGCCCTGGCCTGAGACTGCCCTGGCCTGAGACAATGCCGAAGAAAGAAAAGGTACGACGGGACCTGGTGAGGTGAAAAGAGAAAGATGATGAGATAGAGAAGACAAAAAAGGAAACGTGAGAGGTGAAGGTCTGAATACATTGCAGGTCCCGAACGCATCCCGATTAGTCGCCTCGTACGACAAGCACGGGTCGGTTGTGGTGATATTCGAACCCGTACACCACACGGGGCACGTATAAAAGTAATTATTATGTTAGATACACGGAACTCTTTAAAAAAAAAAACATATAAAATCCTGTCAAGGGTTGACGCTTGGGTTTGGATGCTCAGTAGGGACTCACGTAATATTATTTAATTTTTTTTTTTATAATACATTGCGTTACAATATCCACATCAAAAATATACACGTTCTTATGTATGTACAACCACAGGATGTGCACTGCATTTAAAGCACAGCATGAAGGCGGCCGATTCAAGGCATAGGCTATCTAATGTGACCTACAAACTTCAATATCTGGGAAACCAGTAGAAATTTAGAAACGCAGTTTTCAGGGTAAGTAGAGGAATGTGTTTATAAAACGTATGTTCCAAATGTTAAAAAAATTTTGCGGAAAAGCTGCCAAGCGAGAATTTTACCATGTAACCTATACATGGTAATTTCTCAGAAACCAGTAGAAATTTATAAACACTGTTCTCGTGGTAAAACAAGGAACACCTGTAGTACTGAATACACCATTTTCAGGATTTTATTACTTTATTTACAAAATGTCACTATGTTAGAATTTTACCCTTAAAGTATTCCAATGCCCTCTTAGAAAATAACAATTCATAAACCAGTCAGGCTTTGAAAAAAATGCATTTTAGAATTTGTATTTCAACTTTTCAGAACTGCCGAGTTGTGTTTCAGGTAATAATAACTTTAAGATGTTGTGCATTAATAGTTTCCACCAGGCAATTTTAGAATTCATAAATGCTTTTTGTTAACAAATGAATTAGTTTGGGGTAAGATATTACTTGCTCTGCATTAAAAACTGAAAATGCTGTAAACCTTGACGTCGAACCAAGTGCCTACCCAACTCCCAACAGGCCGTTATGACGAGGCAACGCCCTTCCTGCTAGTTATGCGTGTGTGGTGCAGTGTAGCTATGGTTAGGGGGGGGGGAGGTGTTTACGGGCCAGTTAGGCACAGTGGTACCAAGTACAACAGTACTTCCCAGCGACGAGGGCGATGTGTTTTTTTTTTCAGCAGACAATTTATGTATCACAGAAGAAACTGAATTTGTATGTACTTTTATTTTTATTTGAAGGGTCTTGTTCTGATTGTGCACTGGGCAACTTAGAGAGAGACGTTGAGGGGAGGGGTAGCGCCGCACACGAGTCGCGGAAGTGGAGAGGTCGCGGTTTATTTCCCAGCGCGGGTAAGCATAGTCATTCAGCGTCGCTGGTCAGGACGGGGATAGGCCTTTTGCTAGACGCGCGGAACTACGTGGCATCGCCAGTAAAATCTCGGCTGTCATAATTAATTTTCTATACAAATATAGGTTGTGAGAACCGCGATTGGCCCTCGTGGCATGGGCGTCCTAACAGACAGTCACGAGTCAGACGCGAGAGACACGCCTCGCAACCCACAGAGATTTGGAGCATATCCTGAACATCGTGTAGCCAGTAGACTTCGTGTCAGAGCCAGTAGCGCATTGATTTGCAGTGCGGCACAGATCGGCGTGGCACAGCTCACGGAGCCGGGCTTCCCCCTAAGACGTGCACAGGCGGGGACGGGGTCAGCCCCATGTATCAGGGTCGCCCGTTGAACTCTGACGATGTGATTACGAGCACCAGGTTAGCTTCCCCCGGAGGTCACGACGCCTGAACCCCCTCTACCTCGAGCAGTCGGGCAGATGCACACTTCCCGGGGAGTAGCCTGGACGACACAAACGTCCAATAATCTGATACTTCTGGTGCAGCATTACCGCATATCCCAGAAATGGAGTCAAACAATATGTAAAAATAAAATTAATGAATCTCAACATTTTTTTTCTTCAGACATTAAGTCATGCTTTATGGGTACCCTAAAATTTGCAGGGAAATATTGCCTATGCACCATTAACTTAGAAAATCATTTGATTGTTTAATATATTCAATTCACCCTCTCACTGATATGGTATGAACCACCATATGCATGATTACATATGCATTTATAAACAAATTTATACACATTACAGATTTTTCAAGTAGAATAACTATATATTACTTTACAATGTGGGGAAATATAGTGTTATTTGTAGATGTTGAAAAAAATTACTTGGTTAAGTAATTTACTTTCTTTTGAAAATGCTTGTCATCAACTATCCTATTTTTGGGGATGGGTTGCCTTTTCATTACTTCAATGCAAGTGCATTCCAGTGTTTGTTCAGATTATCATCATGTATTTATATGTGGTTATTGATTGCTTGGTGTAATTACATTGGATCAGCAAAATTAAATATGCACAGGTTTAAAACAATGTTAATGCAAGGTTAAGTTCTAAACAATGTGTCGTGGTAGAGATTTTTATATGCTGATTTAATTATTTTTGTTTGGAAAACAGAATCTATTTTTTAATTTTGTTTTACAGGTGTATGAACCAAATTTTTGATACTATAAAAAAAAATGCTGTTTCTTGTCAACCACATCATACCAAGAAAGGGTGTGGAAACAAAGTTGAAACATACACCTGTATCAAGGGTTTGGGACCCGTTAGTCATTTATGTAAGTATGATTTTCAAATGATGTGTTAATTATTAGAGTGTGACCTATTTACAATTTTGCAGATGGAAATGAAATATTTTCATTTTTAGGCTCACACAACAAAAGTTGGTAATTATCGGACATTGTGGCTTTTGAGAGGACTAATTGTGAAAATACTTTCTTGGTTACTATATATGTCCCTCAATTTACCCTGATAAGATTATTTCCTACTAGTTTGTGAGAAATCACAGTTAACAGCTGACATTAGAATACCTGTGCTTTCATGTAGCTGCGGCAATTAATTGTTTACCCATGATTGTCCATCTATTTTTTGTAGAACAACTGTAGTCAAAAATTGTATAATAAAAATACACTACATTTTCTAATGTAGAGAAATAAAAAATGTGCTAATTTTTCCATTTCATGTACCCAAGATTATCCCTGGATCCTGAAGGCTTGATCATGTGGTGCATGATGCTTGCTGTTTTAATTAAGTACTTCGAAAGATTCTGCACATGATGAAAACAAAAAGTCATACTTATGATAATGACTTATGATCAATCATAAGTTGAATCAAAAATATATTTTTTCCAACCTACAATCATAATTATTTCTTATTTCACAATTTATTTTATGTGTAGGATCTTTGGATGTACTGAATTACAACAGAAAGCATCACGTACCACAGGATCATGCTATCAGCATCTTTTAACGTGCTGAATAAAAATATCACAACGTGACTCAAAATAGTACGTACTTTAAATGCAATGTCAGAAAACAAACATTTTGTAATGCATTAAATTATTCTTAAGTACACGAAACATAAAATATTAGTAAAAAAATATTACGATTGTAATAGCATCATAATTTGAATTATTTTCATTATAACACCACCACCTGCAATGACTAACGTTCTCCAAAAGGAAAAAAATGACCCTCTCGGGTAAAAAATGAATTCATAGGTTTTGTACTGTAACCTATTTATTATTATTATTATTATTATTATTATTATTATTCACTACTTCTATAAATTTGTTGCAGTACCTCTCCTGCATTTTACATTTTGTCAACAAATATTTTTTTGAGTGTTATTTAATAGTGGCAAAAGTAATACAATTACGAAAGTTATGATCACTGCTTGACATTTTAAATGTGCAAATAATATCTTGTTAATCTCTTGGTTAGTGAAATAATTGTTTTGTATACATATAACTATAAAACTAAGTTAAAAGCTATTGTTAAACTAACCTAGGTACTATTCATATTAATGATTACTTTATTATGTAGTCACTTGTCATTATTTATCATGAAAGTTTCTTTTGAAGAAGTTAGTAATACATGTCAATAACAAAAAATGATCTGTTGGTTCAAATTATGCGACACAAACCAGAAACTTAACAAATGCAGAAATTATTATTTTTATATATATATATATATATATATATATATATATATATGTGTGTGTGTGTGTGTGTGTGTGTATATTTATTAGTACTATGTGTTTACCAAGGCCTGTGAAACAAAATTGTATGAATTCCAGAGTAAATATGGTATATTATTAACACAGTATGTTATTAGGTTAAGTAAAAGTTCATCAAACAGTGTAAGCAGAAAATCAATGATAATGTATTGAATTTGTATTTTAGCTTGATTAAATTTTGTGAAATGAAAAGAGTCCACATTCCAAGTAGCAACTCTCTTGCGTTATTCAAAAGTACACATGTTTCCGAGTGTGTTTTTTCAGTGTTGTATTAGTGATAGGTCAAATTCCTTTATTTCTAAAATTATTTTGTGATGTATTTTTTCTCTTCAAATTATTTTTTTTATAAAGGATGAAGACCAATCACTGTCGGAAGCTCCCTATGAAAGCCAGCATTCCGAGCTATCAAACCAGGCAACTCCATTCCCAAGTCAGCCGTGTACATTTACAGCTGAAGGGCAACCTGGGACCTCTACAGAACCAAGCAAGAGCCTGGAACAGCCCCCCGCCACAGAACAGCCAGGGAATTCAGCCTCGTTCTACAGTGTCTCATGCACACCAAAGTCACATAAAAAACAGAAAGTGTCTGCATCCACTGAGAATGGATGGATACACAATAGTGCTTAAGAGTGTTGTTGACAAAC
This sequence comes from Bacillus rossius redtenbacheri, assembly GCF_032445375.1. Lineage (NCBI taxonomy): Eukaryota > Metazoa > Arthropoda > Insecta > Phasmatodea > Bacillidae > Bacillus > Bacillus rossius. The sequence continues at coordinate 108,813,299 of NC_086332.1, forward strand.
TAAAAAAGGAACAACCACGCCTCACAGAAAATGAACGCTTTGGCCAGTGGTTAGGTTGCGCATTAGACAACATTTAAGATCGGGGTGTATACATGAGAGCCAAACATGGCATTATGAAAATAATGATGGAAGCTGAAGTGGATGACTTCCATGGTTGAGACTTGTATATATGATGATTGTTTTTCGAGTTTATTTTACTTCCTAGCGAATTGAATCTTTTGTGTTTGTGTATCTTTACAGTAAAACCTCATTAATAAAATAAACCCTGTAAATACAAAACTAATTTATAGAAATTGTTTTCACAGTCCCTATAAATTACATACAGATTTCTAGTACCCAGTAATTTGCTTGATACAAATTTATTTATGTAATTCAAGGTTATTGACATTACCGTAAAATGGGGTGAAGTGATACAATTTTCAAATTAAAGTTTTAATAATTCTTGTATTTCTATCAAAAAAAGAAAACATACCATCCAGTAACACTGATACTAACTTGTACTTCACTGTCTTGTGAAAGAAAGTCATCCAGTTTTTTAATTTATATTTTTTATTTTACAAAAACCACCTGTCTCACTTCACCTCACAGGAAGGGGTGTAGTGATACAACAATTTATACATATGGATATATCACTTCAGAATAATAATGAGGTGATGTAATACAAATATTATTGTTTTAATTTGCTCTACAAAACTTACTAGCACTACGTATTGTCACAAAAAACACACATACTTGGGCAATTTAAATTTTTTCTAGATTGTTCAGATTATTGACATTCAACAAAACATGTTCTGATAGCTAATTTAGCATCTTGCCATGTAAAATTTGACGAGGCAAACACTTACTTACTACCCACAATTGAGTGGAAACATTTACAGAATATTAAACGGAAATTGCATTCGTCCATAACGAATCACTTTAGGTTCTGGCAATTTAGAAACGACTTCATGCGGATAGATAAAACTTGTATCCTCCACATCAGGCCATACAAATGTGTCCTTGTGAGCACGATATTGTTTCATAAACTTAACTTTCACAGTTCTCCTTAAACTATTACTGCTTGATGATTCAACACTGGTCACTTTTGCAGGAAACAGGTGATTCTTCTTTGCATCAGAACTTTTCGCACTAAACTTATTAGTAGCACATTCCAAGTTAATCAACAAGTACTGTCCATCTTCTATTTCTTCATACTTTGCAGGTATTATCTTCATTTTACCTGTAGCATTGTCTTCAGTTTCCATTTCCCATTCATGTTCGTCACTTTCACTGGAAGTGTCAACAAAGTTCTGCTCTTTATCATTAGTGAAGGAGCATCCTGGAGTGTCTGGTTCCGACTCATTTTCACTTGAGTCAAAATTACCTACACTCTTTCCCGGTTCTACATTTATCCTTCTTCTTTTTGGCAAGTTTCTTCTCTCAACACACTTTCCATACCTCATTTCACGCAGCAATCCTATGAAACTTTCATCAATCGAGGAACTAGTACTAGAAGCACTGGTGCCCACTGTGAGAGGATTTGCACCTATGCCTTGGTTGGGGAGCTGCTGCAAAATCTCCTGTCTCTGAAGTGGTACAAGTCCTGTCTTTCGGAATCCATTTCTTATGTTTTGTGCACAATTCTTCTCCACATTTTGCAGGAGCTGCTTGAGAAGAGGAGGAAATTGAACCTTGGATAATGTTCCTTTGTTACCCTTATTTCTCCATTCTGTTAGCAGTTTACGCCATTCAACTTTGAGAGGATGAAAGAAAGACACATCCAAGGGTTGTGCCAAATGGGTAGAACTTTTCGGCAAAGTCAAAAACCTTATATCATTTTCGTTACACAATGATATAACACTGTATGAAAAGTGACTGCCAAGATTGTCTCCGATGAGAACTCTGGGTGCTGGTTGAGTTTTTAGGTAAGGCAAAGCAATCGTCTTGAACCATTCTTCAAAATTAATTTGATTGAACCATCCTGATTTTGAATTGCCATATCTTGTTGACTTTGGGCCTCCAACAGTCCAGGATTCATACAGGTGCTCCGCCTTGTATACAACATATACAGGAAGCAATATTACATTGGCACTGCATGAAAACATTAATGATGTTGAAGACTTTGCAAAGTCTATTATATTTTCAGGATGTTTTTTGCCACGTCTGCAGATGACCTTTTTTTTGCCAGGATCATCAGTGAGATTAGTCTCGTCATAGTTAACTATACTGCAAGCTTGAACACCAGAAAGACTAACCTCCAGGTTATCAAAATACTGGTTCACTGTATCTGCAGATACCTCAGCTCTTGATCTTTTGATGTTCTCTGTGAGTCTGTCAGTTAAATCCTTTTTATGTCGCTGCATAAATGACTTCACCCAATCGAGACCTGGTAGATTATTACTACTAAATTTCTTGACTGAACGCCCAGTGGTATCAAGATAATTTTTGACAACCAGTCTCAAGTCCATTTGGGTCAATGGAAATCCCCATTCACTAATAGTCAGAAGTCTATCTGTAACATACAACAAAAATACATACAATAGTGATAATTACATTAAATGGTATACCTATGTATGTTTTCTGTACAGTTAATCTGGATTTTCTACTAAGCCTCCTGGCATACCTACCTTTCAGTAATGTTTCCTCAATTTCAGTTAGAGTTGTTTGCCCTCCATAAGTTTTTTGCTTAATGCCTTTTAATGTTCTGTAAATTTTCATTTTGTCAACACCGAATTGCTCAGCAGCCTCACGATATGATAGTTCTCCAGTCTGGCACATTTTGACAGCTTTTTCTAGACTTTCTTTATTGGCAGGAACATAGGGACGAGTCCCTGGTAGCCTCTTATAAGTTCTTGGCATTTTAGACCTAAAACAATTCACGTAATTGGCATCAGCTACAAGAATTGTAAATATGTGGGGTGTAGTGATACACTGGGGTGAAGTGATACAGTGTATCACATCACCCCTGAACAGCTGTTATTTTAAACAATGGCATAACCTATAAAACTAAAACCATATTAAAAACTTAACAATGGTAGAACTTCAAGTATGATATTGCTACTTACCAGCAAACTAGTCAACATCCAATATTTCAAATAAATTCTTCATGCAATATGGAAAGTTTTCTGACCTTCAAAAACATTAGTGCTTAAACAACCAAACTGTTGCATCTACAGAGCATAGAGAAATGGCGGGAAGAACACTGGATTCATCTGTAAACTCTGTACACATATCACTGCTGCCACCTGGTGGATGGGGAAGCGAAAATTGTAACTATATTATGTTTTGGGCTAATATTCCAGAGAAATGTCAAAATGTATCACATCACCCCTCTGTATCAAATCACCCCGTTTTACGGTATTGTTCCAAGTAACGGATGGTTCATACAAATGTCCCAGAATAATGTAAAGATCAAAGTTAAAACAACTAGTAAATTATTACTGATGTCAAGTTAGTTCGGTGCTATAATTCTTATATACACTATTACATATTTATTATGCTAGCCCTAAATATTTAAGATTGGGGAACATATAAATTTTCCATGTTTGCATAATACAAATTAATATTTTATGCTATGGTGCTCAATCCTTCAGCCCAAAGTTAAGCTTTTTGATTTATCTGAACGCATGATTAAATATAATGACCAGTCTGTTTGAATAAGTAGATTAGTCTGTTAAATTAGTAATGCTCCTTAAAAGGCTAACACTATTGTAATATATAAATTGCTTTCTTAAAAATTAATATAAATAGTACCATTTTTAATAACATTTCAGTACTAAAATAGATGTGAAAATGCGTTAAAATGTTGTTTGACTGCTATCAATTCAACAAAAACTATAGAATGTAGGATATTGATCCTATATGAAAACACGTGTATAAAATTTAACAATGTGACAGAAGCAATTAAATGTCAGTTGGGAAAATGGATCTCTAGGGAATATCTTAGAGTTTTACTCTAAATAGTTTGTGAGGTTTCTGTTTTCAAACAGAACTGTAATTATCTTGGAAAAAGACAAAGTCAAAAAAAAAATAACTTTTAGTTAATGTTACTTAATTGTGTCACAAAGGCAACCTAAACAATCATTCATATGATTTTACAGCATTTTAAATGTAGCTAACCTAACGTATCCGTCCACACTGTTTCACATAGTTTTAATGATGTAAAATTAACTAGCCACACTATTTTACATTATTTTTAATGTAGCGAACCTGACCTAACCAACCATTCACTTGATTTTACAATCATTTAGATGTAGCTAACCTAACCTAACCTAATCAATAATAAAAACTGTTAATTACAGGGATACTCCTCAAAGTATCACAAACTGGTTTACATAATGATTAGAAATGTTAGGAAGATTGGGCTATTTTTTTGAACCTGTTTTCCCCACATGTAACAATAATTAACAACACAACTGCTACCACTGATTTTGCCTTACCATAGCATCCTGCCATGGAACAGAGCCAACACCACTGAAATACTCTCTGAATTCATCTCGAACACCTGCTGCCTCTCTACTGTGGTGATTTCCACCCTGTTGGCTGAGGCCTTGCAGTACTGGCAGGAACTCGTCGATTTCAACTGTGTCTTCAGCAACACGTGATTTCAAATAGTTGACATTCTTCCGCAAAAGAATGAAGTTATGCAAAATACAGCATACTGCTGTCAGCAACTCCACTTTGTTAACTGGTAACTGAATTGTTGACAACAATATCCTGAATTTATTTGACATCATACCAAACACATTTTCAACTTCACAACGTCCTCTGCACAATCTGTAGTTGAAAATGTGTTTGGCCGGACAAAGATTTCGGTCTGGGTAGGGCTTCATTATATTTGGCATGAGTGGAAAAGCATCGTCAGCCACCATTACAAATGGAACAGGCAAGTCACTTCCGGGTAGGGGGTGGCTTTTAGGCAAATTGAGAGCTCCACAAACTCCTGCATCATTCATGCGGCCGTTGACACCTACATTTATATACAAGAATTTATATTCAGCATCAACAAGTGCCAACAGTACGATGCTATCGTGACCCTTGTAATTTCTGTAGAAGGAACCCATGTTCCGAGGTGGTCTGAAGTTGATGTGCTTTCCATCAAGAGCACCAATACAATGTGGTAGTTGCCACATGCTGTGATAGCCGTTTGCTATCACTTCCCATTCTGCTGGAGTGTCAGGCACCTAGATAAAAAAACAAAAATTATGATAGTTTACAAATGAATGAATGAATTTGTGCATTAGCTGGTGTAAAACACAACACAGAACAAGAAGTTCCAAAAAATAGTTAATACAAAATGTACCTGTGTGATCAAATGTGTAGCATACCTTGTTAAATATATTATTTTAATCATGGCTTTAAGTCAAATGAAATTATTTGTAAATCTTAGTGAAGCAGTTTGTTTGTGGGTTTCAAAAACTTTATAAGCTTACTACAATTGGGCAGTTACCCTAAGCACCTAAACAAAATGTGTCAGCTATGTATTTATAACAACGTAACACAAAACATTTCAATTGCATAGCTCATCAGTTTTAAAATCTACAAGTATAAAGCCATATGTATATAGTGACTCAGGCAAAAAAAAAAAATATGAAACCAAGGGATAAATATTATAATTACTAAATTGCAAACACAAAATATTTCAACTGACATCCTTTTCAAAATATTATATATTTCCTTGGGGCATTATTTAAAATTATGGTTATGAATGAGTCATTAGGTAACAAGGTTGGTATGAAAATAAATAAAATCCACATGAAAAGTAACTTATTTAAGAATGTTCAAGAGCAATGCTGACACTTAAGGTACTCGGATAGCCTAAAAACTAAAAATGTGTTTTCAAGTTCTTGAAAACTTTTCAGAGGAAGGATTCACATCCCTCCTTCCAGGAAAAATGCCTAGCCAAAATAAGTGTTTGTAACTTATGCCTCCCTCTCCCCTTCCACAAATCCTGGCTACACCCATGTACATGTTTTATAACATATTGTAATATGAGTTGCCAAAGTTACCCTTCCTATTTGATTTGAATTTGGTAATCACAACACTTAAAATTTTTGTTTTATCCTTGAATGATATGACTTGACTGCTTAGATTACGACTTGTATGTTCTTTTTGTACACAATTTTGTGACTACATTATGTATGGGGAAATATTAAAAATAATATTTGTTTGCAAACTATGTACTTAGTATTGCATTAATGGCTGAGAGTCTGGGAGCATATTTTCGTATATAAATGTTTATTTTATGGTAGGCTGTACTAACAATATTGGAGCAATGAAGCGTCCTACTACATTTTGGGGGAGTTTTGTATTTTTAGAACCAAGATACTGAATTTTAATAAAGGTTACATAGAGGCCTTTTTTGTATACAAATGTGCTAAAAAAAATTAAGTAAATGTATTGACAACTAAAAACTATTCTATGCTGATTGGTGGGCAGGGGGAGGAAGACACTTTAAATTTGAGTGTGTTTGGTTAATTTCTACATTTACCAAAGATGTAAAATTCTTTGAAATATAGTAAAATCTTGAGAATAGTTGGTTATGTTAATTTACAATATTGTAAATTAAGGTGCTGTTGCATCGTCTCTCCGTAACCGTAATCAAGTACAACTCATTAAACCATAACCCGCAGGCACATGATGTACCTGAGATAGACCAGCCGCACAGCCATCTTGCCCGCTACTGCCCTAGTCACAGATACAACAGGTGCAATGTCTACTATGAATTTCTGTATATGGTTAGTTAGGTTCGTTACAATAAAAATACAGTAAAACAGTTAACCTGATTGTCAGTATGTTTTTATAGAACAAACATAACCTACTGTTCGCTGAATTTTACAATATTTTCATTTTTATTAGATTACTAAGCACTTAAAAATTAAAATGGTCACAGACAGACTTGTTGTCATTTTTCACTTCATGCTTCCAAAAATCAATTTATCAATTTGTAATATTAGCTCATCTGGATAGAAAAAAGGGGCTATATTCAACATTAACTCATCTTAAACCGATTCCCAACATTCGAAAACACATCATTAGTAATGAAAAAAGCCAGCAGCACTAACCTAAATGCATTCATCATTCATTGTGTCACGTATTGCCTGCAATGTTTCTGTTATTATGACACCAAGTGTGCTAGCTGCTATTCTTATTGAGTACTGCAGGTCTTGGTAGGTGCACCCTGTTGCCAAATACCGCAGGGTGACAGCCAGCCTAAAGAAATAAAAATATTTAAAAATAACGTTACATTTCTTTGCCCCGGCCTCTGATGATATTTTAAATAAATCATTGAAGATTTTTACCTGTCATGGGGCTTGATGGCTTCCCTCATAACCGTATCCTGCTTCTTAATGATAGGAGAAACACGTTCCAATAATTATTCACAGAGAGCCTCATCCATCCGTACAAAGTTTCTAAAACTCTCAGTGTCATGAAGCCTATGAATCATGTAAACAAAAAAAATAGACATTTGTGACGGTGATAACGATAAACCATCTAATCTAAGTTGATATGTTATTAATCAAATTTTAACTAACCTCAATTCATTCCGAACTAATGCCAACACACCCTGGCCATTCCCTTCATTTCGTTTTTGTAGCCAAAGTTTTGTCCACCATTTCCTTTAACTACGTTTAATTTTACAACGTGACTTTTCCCTTGCAAGTGTTGTAGTCAATGCCACGATAGCGCACAATTTTCTTCTCTGTATATTATGTAAAGTTTCAATATGATCCATTTTTTCTGTTTACACTAACAAAAGACTGTTCTCTGCGTGATATTCAGTTTGTTTACGTATTTCTGTTACCAGTTCGGGAATGGTGTGAATATGACCTGAATATTTCTGCTTTACAAATTTACCCACTGTTATACCCGTGGGTATAAAAGAGGCTAGCAGAAATCAGGTACCGTGTGGGGAGGGCTTCACTGAGCCGAAGAAATTCTTCAAGGAATCTTGGTTGAAGTTTCTTGGTGCAAGAAACTTGAAGTGTTCTTTCAACTTATCCCAGATATGAAGAAAACCCTTAATCTGTACCCACCCAGTTTTTCACAGAAGGTGGTCTTGTTGAAGTTTAGCCATCGGTGAACTGTATTGATTCCAAGACAGGAATCGCATCTCTCCAAAACTGAATATGTAGAGAACGTGCAGTAACAGCACAACGGATCAACTTCCCTTCAACAGCATGGATACGTGTACCATTGACACTGTCAAAAAGTTTATCCATGAAAAGAAGAAAATCTGCTGTGTCAATGGCACTTTTCTCTAATCTCCCATCAAAATCACCTGCAATAATTCATTATTGAAAAGTATTAACTGTGAAGAAGTAAAAATACACAAATGGACACACAAAAGAAATTAAAACATCTGCCAGAACCTTTTTACTGTCAATAATGTAATCAAGTGAGAGTCTACCATCTCAATCTCACATCAGTATTATTTTATTGTCGCAATTTTTAGATTGAAGGTACTCCCCCTTCTCACCAAATGGGGGTTATTTTCATTGTGGGAAGATTTTGGGAGTAATTACAGCACAGTCAGAAATAAAAAGTTATTTGTTTATGACCACTTTCATTAATATTGTAAATTAATTTTAGAACATACAATTACTGAGGTTAGTTCCAAACAAATTAGTTATCAAGGCATAAGCTTTTTAACAGTGTATAACTTTTAAGTATTAATTGTAGAACCAAATTATGAAAATTAAGGCCTATGTGCAATCAATTAAAATTTTCTCTAGAAATAAAAATTTGGGTTTCTTTGTGTTCTTTATACTGAAGTTTAACTATGTATCTGTAACAATCAACACTACAATATGCTGCAGTTCTTTAAAGAACTTTTATCACACTGTTCTGATTACATAAACAACAAATGAATATTGAGGGGTAAAATGTAAGTACGTACCCCACTCTGCAAGCAGCCGTATTGTAGACGACAATTGTTGACTAATACCTGTGTGCAATTCTTCACTTTCAATTTTCTTGATTTTTGCAAGCACAACATGCTCTTCCTTTAGTTTCAGGCATGCTCTCAAGTCGTCTCGATGATGACGACTGTCTGCTTCGTAAAGTTGGAGAACATGCCTCCACGAAGCTACTTGCTGACCTTTCTCCCAAATGAACTGGACATCTTTGGTGAGCAAATTGTTTCTTATCCCCTTTAAAAGATGTGGAGGATCAAATAAGGGAATTATCTCTTCTCCATTAATTACCATTCCTAAATAACAATTTTCTATGCCTTTCATCTTGCACATCTCATCACTTTAGTATTTTTAGAATGTACTTTATGGCAGCTTGGTTTGACGTACCTTGGTCACAGATGGTGCCAACAACTTTAAGCCCAGTCTGTTGAACAGCTGTGACAACATCTTTAATACAGCGAACTAGGTCAGTGGTCTTGGTTGAACCTTCAATGAATGCAAATGCAATAGGCTGTTTCCAATGTTTTTGAAGGCTACGTACCATAAAAACTAATGCATGGTCTGCAAACACTGGGTTCCGTTCTCCATTGCCAAAATCTTGAAATCCTACAATAAGATCACTATTCTCATCGTAGTGTATATTAGGCTGAAGACTCAGCTCGTCAAATACAGGAGTGCAATATCTGTCCTTCGGAGTAAGTCTTGCCACAGCTTCTTTAATTGCTCTAGGATCAAAATGGAAATTTACCAGAACTTTTGTCAATGTTCTCTTGGATGGCAAAGCAAAGTACTTTGATAACAACCTGTAGCCCTTATAACTCTGCTTTGACAGTGTAAGGGCAAGAAGTTTATCATCTATTGTAAACCTTCTACCTTTGGGAATCACTTTTTGTGATTTCAGCTGCGACAAGAAGAAACTATACGTGACGTCATTAACTCTGTTTGCAATGTAGTCAAACATTTTTGAAGTAGCAAATTTCTCAGCAAGCTTTACTCTTGTTCTATAGTTTTTGACCCTCCTAGCCAATACTGCCTTATTGTGACTTAGTTTTATTGCATCTTGGTATAGCCTTGGAGTCAGTACTTTTTGCCGAGTTACACTGACATTTTTCAACAAAGATTTGCAAAACAATGTGCTCAACATCTGAAACATAAAAGTAAAAAGTACCTTAATCAATAAAATTTGCCTTGGTTAAGTAAATAAAACCCTATGTACAATAAATAATTACCAATTTTTTATTTATTTATTAATTTTTTTTTTAAGTTGGGAGGTGCAATAATTTTTTATATATATCTAATTTAATTACTTTACAATTAAATTTGGTTTAATGCCAGCTGTGCTTTAAACTATCTGTATAAATTACCAAGTTGTGGTTGCAATGAAAATGTTTAGCTTCTTACAATTTTGGTTGTCAGTGCACAGTTAATGTGTTTTGTGTGATTTACAACACTGATTTGCTTATAAGTTCCAAATTGTTTGCATTATGTTTAAAATTTCTATGAATTATGCCATTCATTGAAGATTACGCATCACAATTAGCTTCTCAACTTTGTTAACCTATCACTGTACATATAAATGCAAAAGTACTCATACTGTAAATTTTCAATGCTGTTGTAACATTGTTTGCTGAAAACATTTCACTGATAATGGACATAGGTAAACGACTTATTTTATGATTGCATGCTATAATAATAACTTAGATAAATTGATTAAGACAAAAATGTGTGGCACACCCAAGTAACATAACATTTTATTTTTAATATTTGCTGTAGGTATTGTTTTATAAGACAATAGATTTTTCTGAAATACAGCTTTGAAAACTAAGGAAAGCACATAAAATTATAAAATACCTTGTTTAATATGCCATTTTGAATGGTCCAAACACATATATGGTTATAGTGAGGTTTTTGTAATAAAGGTTTTTTTTTATATATGATTTTACTGTATACGTCTATACCACTGCAAATTTATATTATAACTTACGCATATATATAGTGTGAAAATATTTTAATAAAAACAAGACAACATTTGTTATTAAAATGGTAAAGGCAATAAATTCATTGCCAGTAAACCTGAAATTAAGGAAAACGTGTAAGTAAACATGGAGCAATCTGTTGTGAATATTACTTCACTGGAACAAATGTTATGAAATGCTTTGAGTAATAGTACTTATATATGTGTTCGCTGGGCAGTTTGAAAATGTAATGTACATAACATGGGTTGTAACTGTGTTTACACTATAAAATACTGGGGGGAAAAAGAAGAAAAAAGACAACCTAAGGCAGTTAAGATTACTCATGAGTAGGGCCCCCTGAAAGTGGTAAATAAAATTTTCAGATTTCGTCATTAAAAATGAGCAAAAGCGGTGTTAAAATTCACTTAAAAACACAAAAGTGGTGCTAAAATTTGCTTAAAAACACAAAAGCGGTGCTAAAAACGTGAAAAAAAAATGTGCGTGTTACTGTAAATATATGTGATATTATTTAAGTTAAATAATTTTACTTTAACCTACTCATTACTGAATACCCTAAACAAATAGGTTACATATATTTATATGACAAACTTTTGATTTAGACACTGTGGAAAGTTCTTTACATATTAATTAAGTCTTGTGAATGACAAATATTGTTCACATAATTCACAACAAAGAAATTAAAATATGTATTTTCAACTTCACATTAAAATATTCCAAGTTTCTGTTGAAAACAGCAACGCTTTAAATGTTCGTGCCAAAGTACTTGGCAAGCATCAATTCAATATTGCTGGCTTTTAAACCAGTCCGCAAATCACTAAAAATGTGTCCATACGCAGAGAATGCCCGCTCACTGTCCACATTTGATGCAGGAATCCACAGCACTGAAACTGCTTGTGTCACAAATGTTGGATGTCGCTCACGAAGACCTTGCAAAACTTTCAGGACATCAATGGTATGCCCTTCTGCCAAAATTCCAGCAACTTGCTGCTGAAATGAAAGATAACCTTGCAGAAATTCTGTTTGAGTTAGTGTGTTCATCAGTGGGATATGCTGTGTGCATGCAAACAACTTTTCATTGACAGTGTTAGTGGGAATGTTTTGAACACCAAACAATTTGTCGATGGCACTAAAAAAACATTTAGCAGTATCTTTGTCCTTCAGACTTTGAAGTTTTGTAAGACACTTCAAGCCTAAGCTCTTGAGGTCTTCCTTCACAGTACACTGTTTAACTTGTGTTGGGAGTTTATCAATTGCAGCAGAGGTTTTTTCCCTGAATATGCCTCTGCTAACCAGCAAAACGTTGTTCTCCAAGTCGGCCAACATTGAGTACAATTTGTGACTGAGCAAATAATGGGATCCTTCAAGTTCCACAATGTTCTCAATAAGTGTGGAGCAGTGTTCTACGAGGAACTGTGCAAAGCATATCACAGTGTCACGCATTGTGATACTCATGTTACTGAAGTATTATGCAGCACTACCACCATCATCTATCTGCTTGAAGAACTCAATCAAGTCTTCAAGGTACTCTGCAATGTACTCAACCGAATGGAACCATGAGTTCCACCTCGTCATTACTGGTAATGGGAAGAGTGTAGCTTTCTTTTCACCGCCTGGATACTTATTCTTAAGGAATGATGAGTATCTATGTTTTTTTTTTGCGTGCATTAAGAAATGCATGCTTTGCATTTTGGACACACATATTCAATTCGGGGAGTGATGTGCTCCACAAACTAGCAATGATATTAAGTTTGTGTGCCCAGCACTGAACATGAACCATACCATCTGAGAATATTACCCGTAACGAGTCCATGCACTTAGTCATGTAGCGGGCAGAGTCACTAACAACAGCTACAACATTTTCATACTTAATTTCGTACTGTGCCACTACAGACAAAATTGCTCGTGAACACTCTGTTCCATTTTCATTTTCTAATTCTTTAACTGCTCCTACAAATATACGCTGTGTACTGATGTCCGCAAGAATACGTATCAATACAATGAACACACAACACCCCATTCTGTTTGTTGTTTCATCACTCATAATGACTATCTTCTGATTTGCTACAGCTTGCTTTACCTGTAGCGAGAGCTCCTCACTGATTTTTGGTACATAAGTTTCTCTTAAAACTTGGGCAGATGGTATGTCACCTGAACCTGAAATTAAAGTACTGAATATGGACATTGTTGACATAAATACGTAACTATAAAGTAAACATGTCTTGACATCATCCCTTCATATAATTTTAAATACAACCTAATTTATATTTTCGAAAATATACTACTCCTAACATCAAAATTAACAAACCAATTGACATAGCATTATTTGTAAGTGCAAAATTTAAACATACCTGGAACATATTTATGAAGCCAGTTTTGCAGGCACTTGTTATCAGCCTTTTCAATTGGAATATTGGTTTCCAGCAACATGTTGGTGAAATCAACAATAAATTCCTGTTTATTTTGTTTTAATGTCTGGCCTTTATCAATTGAGCTGACAATGCTCAGCTGTTTAGGAGTAGTATTGTTTTTGAGATGATATTCTTTCTTTTTTTTGTGAGAGTCGCCATGTACATGCTTTTTGCATGTGTCTTTGCGATGCCAATCAACGCGACTGTCGCAATACTTGCACATCATTATTTGGTTTTGTTCATCAAAAATGAAGAAACCATCACTTTTGAATTCCTGTGCTCTTTCATGTAATGAAAGGAATTTCGTCATTTTGTAAAACTTTTCACCATAAAAAACGTCAACATATAACAACTGCACACATTTAAAAAAATGCCAACTTGCGAGATATTACAGTTCGCCCGATAATCTGCTTGATACCACGACGCTGTTCCAGCTATATGCCAGCGCCCCCGGCTGACGTGATATGGCCACTCACGTAAGGCTGTTCCAAACACCGTTCGCCCAATCATCTGCTTGCTTTTGTATTTATCTGGTGACGCTGTTCCAAGCTGACGTCAGTGCCCCGAGCGTTGTGCGTAGGCTTTAAACTTCGACTGTTTGTCTTATCTATCGAAACATTAAGCCGGAAAGGAAAATAAACGCCATAGTTTTGCGTATTTTTACAGTATATTTTTGGGTTTAACATTTTAACGTGAGCGTGTGTAAGCTTTTGTTTGCTTTAGTGCATTTATAACTAATGTTCACTTGCGGCCATGTTGCGGTGTTTGTTTACCAGTGACGAGACAAGTCTTTTTTTTAAACAGTATTTAAATTTCCCGTAAAAACACTGCGATTTCGCGTTTTAATACTAAATTTCGTGTAAAAACGCTGTTTTATGGCGATTTCGCGTAAAAACTGTATTATACTGTGATTTCGCGTTTATCGTCGTTTAATCGCGATCGCGAAAAGTACAGGCCCCTACTCATGAGGTTAGCTATATCACATTTAAATTAAACTCTGGTCGATGACAACTCACTATGGTCCTTTGAAGGCTCCTCGCTGAATCCTGTACTTTTGACATCCTCACGCACAGCTGGTGAACCACACGGCTCCAATAGTTGTATGCCATCCAACATTTTCTCAACTCGAATTTCCGGCATACTGATATTTTCCTCTGCTCTTGTTTCTATTGCAATAAAATGTAACACATAAGTGCAGGCAAGCTTAAACTACAACACTATGTTTTGTAGTAAAGTTTAATTAACTCATCACACCTTGACAATCCTCACGCACAGATAATGAACTGCATGGCCCCAGCAGTTGTATCAGCCATTATGTTCTTCAAAAACACATGAGTTTTGGAGGGAGTTGCACTGTAAGTAAAATTCTCTTAATTATTTTACTGTTTTTATATGTCAAAACTATTTTGTTTTTGTTTTCAATCTTTGCTTTTTATCTGGTACAAATTAAATATTTAACAGTAGATAATTTTTCTATGTATTCATTGTTCTAGTGTCTTTAATTTAAATGCAAGTACATAATGTTAAACCTTTGGAAACAGGAGTAGCAATTTTTTTTTAATGGCTAATGTGATATGGGGTACAGTGTTACAAGTTATAATGGGGAACAGTGTTGAAACACTGTGTTAAAATTAAAATAATCTTGAAGAATAAATCAATTGATTAAATGTAACTGTATCCCTACACACTATTTACAGTATTTTTAACATTGTTGTTATAGGTAAGTCTACTTCAAAATGAGAAACAGACCTAAAGAAAGAAAGAAAGACTGGAACAGTTTCTGGTTATCAAATGAATGCTGCTGTTTTAGAATTAGTTGAGCAGAACAAATCTGTAAGAAGTGTTGCATCGCAATATGGTATTGTGCATATGACTTTGCAAGGGTATGTTAATAATTGTAAGTCCACTCCTGCTGATCAAAAAGGAAGTTTTCGGTTCACTCCCAATTATGTTAATCAGGTATTTTCTAGAGAACTTGAAAATTTGCTGCACGATTATCTGATAATAGCATGCAAAATGCACGATGGGTTAACAAGAAAATCTGTTATGGATTTAGCATATGAGCTTGCATGTAGAAACAAGCTAAAAATCCCTAAATCTTGGAGTCTAAACAACCAAGCAGGTGTTGATTGGTTGTATGGGTACATGCAGAGGTTTCCAGATCTGTCTGTAAGGAAACCAGGGAGGCCCAAAGTCATTGTTAAAAGGGGATGCAAGTATCCAGAGCGAGTGATCAACACATCAAAGTCTGCTACATCCATAATGTTTGCAGGTTCTGCTGATGGGACATTGTTGCCTCCCTATGTAGTTTATCAGGCTAAGCATTTGTATTCAACATAGGTTGAGAATGCACCAAAGGGGACTCGTTTCAACCGAAGTACATCGGGCTGGTTTGATAGCGAGTGCTTTGATGACTGGTTGAAAACAATAGTTGTGCCTTATTTTTCACAACTACAAGGTAAAAAAATTTTGCTTGGAGACAACCTGTCCTCGCATCTTTCGGTTGAATCTGTTAGAGTTTGTCATGATAATGACATTAGGATGATATTCTTGCCTTCTGATTTGACGCACCTCACCCAGCCACTTGACGTAGCATTTTTCAGACCACTGAAAATTTGTTGGAGAAAACGTTTGAACAACTGGAAAATGGGACCAGGAAGGAGAGAGCTCAGTTCCTAAGGATGTTTTCCCGCGATTGTTATCTCGGCTAATGCGTGACATCGGGCACAATGCTAGCTATAACTTGATAGCAGGTTTCAAAGCATGTGGCATTGTGCCCTTTGATCCAGCAAAAGTGTTTGACCGAGTGCCATCTGCTGAAGAAAGGACACAAGGACACAAGCACTTGAAAATGACGTCGATCAATCACTAATTGAACTGCTTCAAGAAATGAGAGGAAAACCAGAAGCCCAGAATAACAGTAGAAGCTGGGAAAAGTGTTTCCTACCACTATGACGAAGACAACTGTGAAATTAGTGATGAAAGTGTTGATGATCCAGATCCTGAACCCGACGAACATTCCGACGAACACATAATTTTGAATCACAATTGTAACAGTGTGACTACTTCTGGTCCTGTCACCATCACAGAGGCTGGAAATAGTAGCCAAGACGTTGAGGATGTAAGCAACCCCACTTCTTCCAGGTGGTTTTGCAATTGTCAAATTTCAAACAAGCAAACGAGTGAGGAGGTTTGTAGCACAAGTTGAAACTGTAAACGAGATGGTGTTGACTGTAAAGTGCCTCCGTAAACGATCCGGGAAAAAGGACACATTCTTCATTTTTCCAGATGTAGATGATATTTGTGAGATCAGCCATCAACAAATTGAAACTCTCCTCGTCTTGAAAATAACACAAAGAGGGCAATATCACTTCCGCTGTGACACAACTTCTTTGGAGTGATTGACTGCACAAGTTTATTTTGTAATTCAAGTTTTTGGTGCCATATTTAGTAAGCAACTATGAGTTCATGGAATTATTTCTGTGCAATGTTATTTGTTAACGGTTTTTCAAGCTAGCTATCTTTGCTAGCTTTGTTTGCTACATTACGTCAGTTTTGTATTTTTAAAGATGTGTGTTTGTAAAGTTGATATAAATAAAAAATTTTAATTAATCATGTTTAAAACAATTATTTATGTTTCCAATTTGTTTCCAATAAAATAATTTATCTTTACTGTGATCCTATTGGTCCCAAAACCAGTAGAATGGGTTAACTCACATAACACTAGTTGGTGATCCTATTCACCCCAACTTTCGGACTAATAGGATCAGAGCACTAAAAAAATATATAAATATATATGCCGTACATAAATGAAATTTGGAACATACATTCGAAACTAGAATACATAGTCATATTTGAATACTACTACGAGGGTTATTTTTTTTTTCAACCTCCGATTGGCTGTAATAAAAAAACGGGAATGCATTGGGAAATTATTTTAATGTCAAAAGAAACTTACATCTTTACTCTATTTTTCCACATAATCACCGTGCAGATTGAGGCATTTGTCGTACCGATGCACCAGCTTTCCAATACCCTCTGCATAAAATGATGCCTCCTGCCTATTCAGCCACGTTTTAACACACAACACTCATTCGGCGATGGATTTCTGCTGCACTGTGCCCTTCTGCTTGTAAGAAACGGATGACTTCACGCAGCTCGCATTTCGCCATACAGTTTATCGTTGCAGCCATGTTGACATTCCCATAACCAAGGTTCAACTGAGGTGTGAATGGGCATGCCATGGAGAAATGAAACTGTAATCACACTGCAGGGCACTGTTAAAACGTGGCTGAATAGGCAGGAGGCATCATTTTATGCAGAGGGTACTGGAAAGCTGGTGCATCGGTATGACAAATGCCTCAATCTGCACGGTGATTATGTGGAAAAATAGAGTAAAGATGTAAGTTTCTTTTGACATTAAAATAATTTCCCAATTCATTCCCGTTTTTTTATTACAGCCAATCGGAGGTTGAAAAAAAAAATAACCCTCGTATTTTTATGAAAAACTACAGCCATTCGAAGTTATAAAATGATCCTATTCACCCCGTTTTACAGTACTATTGACAACCTTTTAGTTGGAGGGAAACTTTTATAAGACAATGATACCTGCTGCTGTTTGAAGAACTTTGTTTTACACCATTAAAAGTAAGTTTTTTTAGTCAGTCTTAGTTTAATTTTGGTAAATTTATTTTTCTTACTAATACTTATAACTAGAGCCCATGAAATATGGTAAATAAAACTGCCTGATTTCGGTAAATAAACTATAGGATTTCGGTGCTATATTTCGGTAAAAAAAAAAAGTATTTCAGTGGTATATTTCAGTAAAAAAAAATAAAAATTTTTTTTGTTAAATGAGTGCATTTGTTCTACTAATTATTTAATTTCATAATACAAACCAAAGCTGTACATGATACTTGATACAGCAATCACTAGATTCCTGCGTAAGCCTTACAGAAGTGGAAATGTTATCTAGTAGATTATATACACATTACTTAAATTTTACATCACAAATAGTGTCTAGAATTTTACAGTCTGTGTTTATGTAGGGTAAAGTCTCCTTATCCCAGCCACCCCCCATTAGTCAGCCATTTCCTAATTAATTTGCTTAAAATAAGTATATCTGTGGTAGTATATACTCCATGCACTGGCCGAATGCTCGGACCAGTTTATTTTGTCTATGGGAGAAGCACCATAACACCACCTGAAAAGATATGTTATCTAGGTATGATTTTTTTTCAAACACAGTTGTCATTGTCTTTGCAAGATGGAATCCATTGAAGTTTTTTGTTAGTGTACTCCTCCAGCTTTTAAAGGTAACTCAGATGATAATATTATGTTAATGTGTTTTGGAAGTAGTTTATTTGCATAGTAATGTTTTTACTAAATTATTAGAAGAGTAAATTTTAACAAATATTTCGTGAATCTTTTAATTATAACGTGGCTGTGTATAGGGCTCGTTTTGCGAAGATATCTCCAGTAGTCAGCCACAGCGACCGACTATTGGTGAATTATACCATACACAATATTTTTGGTATTTTTATGGTCTATGGATGCAGAAAAGTTTCTTATTATTTGGTGCACCGTGATATAAAGTTTTGTTCCAAATCACCAGTAGTCAGCCACCTAATAGTTTGTCAACTTGTTAATGGCTGAGTAATGGTGTTTATGTCTCCTTAGTTCAGCCACCAGAATGATTTTTAATAAATGTGCAGTTAAAGTGTTTTTGTCTATGTAAGAATAAGAAGTTTTGTACTAAATTTATTTGTTATATTATCATAGCCCACTTAAATAATAATGTGCTTCGTTACAATTTAATATGGTAAATATTGGCTACCTGTTGGACTAACTGAATAGGAATAGTAGCCTACATGACAAGAGGCAGAATAGCCTATCACCGTATGCCTGATGTCCTGCTCTTAGCTAATAGCCTATTTACTGTAGGTAGTCCTATCATTTTATTAAAATATATACAAAATAACGTGATTATTTTATACTTTAAAATTCTATTTTGCAGTGGTTTTGCGACTACCCTACTGTTGCAAAACAACAAAGGACAAGATGGCATTAGGAAAAAGAGTCATACACAATTACAGCGAGGATGCCCTGGCAGATGCTTTGCGTGCAATCAGGGAACAGAGCATGGGAATTCGACAAGCAAGTCGTGAATTTGGAGTACCAAGAGGTTCATTACAAGATCATCTTCATGGAAGGGTAAAAGAAGGCCCAAGAAAAATGGGTCCTTCAACTGTGTTGAGTGAAGAAGAAGAAAGAAAATTAGTGCAGTGGTTAGTAAATCTTGCAAAAAGTGGTTTTCCAAGGAAAAAAGAAGAACTGTTAAATTCTGTACAACAAATTATAAAATCAACAAAAAGGGAAACTCCATTTAATGATGACCGCCCTGGGAAGAAATGGTATGCTTCTTTCATAAAGAGACATCCAGAGTTAGTACAGAGAACGCCTGAAAGTTTAACCAAAGGACGTGCAATTATTACAGAGGAATCCATACGAAAGTGGTTTAAAGACTTGGAGCAATACCTAGAAGAGATCAATGCCAAAGACATCTTACAGGATCCAAATAGAATTCTGAATGGTGATGAGACCAGCTTTAGTTTATGTCCTAAGACTGGAAAAGTGATTGCCCCTAAAGGTTGGAAAGATGTCTATGAAGTGAAATTGGCAAATGAAAAAGAGACTATTACTGTCCTTCTAGTTTTTACAGCCAGTGGTAAAACTCTCTTCCCAATGGTGGTGTTCCCTTATGTCAGACCACCACGCGAAGTAATTGACAGTATTCCTGAAAACTGGTGTTTTTGGGGAGGAGTGAAAGTGGTTGGATGAAAAGTGAAATATTTTTTGAGTATGTGGCAAATGGTGTAAATAAGTGGCTTGAAGATGAAGAAGTGCCCAAACCTGTTATATTGTTTGTTGATGGTCACAAGTCGCATTTAACATTAGAACTGAGCGAGTTTTGTAGTAATAATGGAATAATACTTTATGCTTTACCACCAAACACCACACATCTAATGCAACCAGCCGATGTGAGTGTTTTCAAGCATCTTAAATCGGAGTGGAAAAAGACAGTGAGAGAATGGCAGTACAAACCAGAAAATGTGAACACTGTCTTAACCAAGTCAACATTTTGCCCATTGTTGGCCACAGTACTTGATAACCCTTCTTTACAGGAGATCATTCAGAATGGCTTTCGTAAATGTGGACTTTACCCCTTTCAGCCAGATTCAGTGGATTATAGTAAATGTGTTCAAAACAAACTTGAAACTCTTAGCAGCAATAACATGGATGCTCCAGTTTCTTTAAACAGAGAACAAGTACATACTGCAGAAATTGTCATTTCATTTTTAAGACCACAACTTTTACAGAAGGGAATAAACACTGATGACATATTAGAAGAGCTCAAAAAAACCAAAAATCTCATTTGCGCCACACCAACATGTTCAAGGCCTTTCACCGATGTAATTGACGAGTCAGTGACATCTGATAACTCCCTTTATTTACACACCTTAGATATTGCTGACATGGAAATTATGATGGAGTCAGAACTGCCATTAACGATGGGCGAATCAGCCCATATTGATACTGAAAATGGCAGAGCATTGTGTTCAGCTTCTTCTGGGAGGTATTGAGCAGAGGTATACAGAGGAGAATCAAGTGACTCCAGTGAAAACTTGTGAAGATGAGCATATGCTAGTGGGAAATGAAGTCTCTCCAACCGCACCTCTTGAACACAATGAGCAGACTTTGGCAGAAAATTATGTTGTTCCATTAGTAAATACTGAAGATATTGAGCCCATCTCAGAAGAATTTAAAATTCATCAGATTACGTGTGCTGAATATGCTAGGCACATTCCCGAAATACCTGTCGTTATTTCCGTTGAAAAGGATGGTAGGACAACCCCACCACCTTTCAAGAAACACCTGTTTTACCCAAAACCAATAACGAATATTAAGAAGAAAGTGCCCAAAGAAAAAGCACCGAGTGCTATTTCATCCCAGAAATGGCGAGCATTCATGAAAAGTAAGGAACAAGCCAAGCTAGAAGAAACTGAATCTAAAAGGAAAAGGAAGGCCGAGAGAGAACAAAAAAATTCAAACAAAGGAAAAAAGAAGAAAAAAGTTCCACTTTCCATGGAAAATGATGAAGAGATCAATGTTGATGAACCTGAAAGTGAAAACCAGTGTGTCAATGAGGAACCAAGAGTGCCCCGAATATGGAAATTTGGCAAGTTATTTCCCCATGTACGGCCAATTGGAAAGACTGAAGAGGTAAGACAGAAAGTAGGCTATTATATTAAATATTTATGATAGGCCTATATATTAATTATTATATTTTAAAATATTATTTTATTAAATAATATAATACCTATTAACTTTAAAAATTACACTTTTATGTCAGCTTTGGCTTCTTGTTGCTTCCTACTGTAATCTCATGCCATACTACTGATTGATATTAATAATATAATTTAATTTTTGATTTTAATATTCAAATTAATTACAGGTACACATTGATGACTGGTTGCTGATTTCCTTCAATGATGACAAACCTAATGCCAGAAGATTCTTCATTGGAAAAGTGATTCGTGTGAACAGTGAAGGGTATGAAGGGACATTTCTTCGACCGAAGATGACAAGAGATCACTCTGGTTATGTGTATGGCTTCCCAACTGTCATCGATGAATACCCTTTTAAAAAAGGGGACATTGTTGGAAGATTAGAAAACCCTACAGCTTATGGAAGAGGACTGTACAAATTCAACATTAATCACAAAGATATACAAACTGTCACATAGGTTAGCTAGTTTTAGCTTTTGCATTGTTCATAAGCTAATATGTATAATGTTTTACTCATTAAATAGTTTAATTGGCCTATACTGGAACAAGTTATCACAAGAATGGCTTGTTTTAGTCTCTACACCCTGGTGGCTGACCTCAGGATACATGCTGGTTGAATACTGGTGATAAGTGGCTGAGTATTGGTGAAATGGCTAATTTAGAAGTTTTTCTTTTTTATAAAATACTCTATTAAAATTATTTTCAAAAAGAATTTTTTATGTTTTAATATTAACTTAGTAATAAGTAATGCTGTCTACTTAAATGTAAAACTATGTATTTTTGATATTAAAAACATTATCTGAATGCATTACTTCCTCTAACTGGCTGACTACTGGTGCACCTACCCTATTTAAACATTTTGAGTATTCATAGGCCTATGCTATGTACCTGCACAAAACTTTATAGAATTAATTTTTTCCTGTCAGGAGAATTCGCCACTTTGGCCAAATCGTTTGGTAAACATGTAAGAAAGGGTTCCCTAAAAAAATTAGTTAATTACAATAATTATATTAAATGTAAAATTTCAGGCTCAAAAGTTTTTTTTTTAAATTTACTATAATTTAGTTTTACTACACATTTTCCGGCCTCTTTCCCATCAAATTGTGTTTATTAGGACGTTAGAACCGTAACACATTTCCTTGACTAACCTTTCATGTATTCATTAAACCATTCCCTCATAGCTGGGTGATCTAGCTTCTCTAGGGAAATATTTGCAGAAACAAATGCACGCACTGTATCGCTTGCAAATTTGACTTAATTTCCTTTGCTCGTTTATGGAGAACAATATTATCTTCGAGTGTCACTTGCCTTTTGACTCCACAACCTGATGGTGATGTCTGACATTTTTTCTTCTCTAAATGAGATGCTCACTGTTTGCAGTGTTTTTCACAAGTATCTTTCCTTTTCCAATCTACTACCGTATTGCAAAATTTACACATCATTATCCGCTTTTCTTTATTAAAAACAATGAATCCTTTATGCTCGTATTCTTTAGCTCGTTCAAACACTGAAACGACCTTAGGCATTGTGAAGTATCACGTAAACCAAGTAAACTTCAAACAAAACAAACTGTAATTACTTATTTTCATTCACATTTACCTATTTACATGAAATGTAGGAACTTTTCAAACCTCATTTGGTAATTTTACATGACTGGCGTATTGCGACGTTAAAATCCCATAACCTCTCTGTTATTATTTACAAGCAATACAACAACGGAACAGAGACTTTGTAGATATCAACACACAGCCCATGGCCTTCTTCTAAACTATAAAGGTAAAATGGTATTGGTTGAAAAAATCTGTAAGGCAATAAACAAATTTCAAGCTGTAAATCACAAAGATCCAACTTTGTATGTTCCCATATGACTAGAGAATTTTTGCACATCTCAAAGACAACATGTTGAGTCTCAAAATAGCTTTGGGAGTGTTCAACAGGGTATACCTTCAGATTCTCATGATTTTTGTTTTTTTGAATATATTATTACTAAATGTATTATCTATTAGAAATAAAGTAAATGAATTAGAACTTCTTATAAATGAATACTCTGACATATCTTGTCTATGTCTATGTGAACATTGGTGCAGTGAGGATGAACTTTTAACATTGTATATAACTAATTATGGTATTGGCAGTTATTTTTGTAGGTCAACCTTTAAATGTGGTGGTTCCTGTATATATGTTTCAAAAAACTTAAACTTCAAAAGAAGAACAGATCTGGAGTGCTTATCTGTATAAAAAATAATTGAGGTTGCTGCCATTGAAATTACTGATGCATACAATAAGGTTTATATTGTATTGTGCATCTATCGATCTCCTAATAGTGCCATAAACTCCTTTTTTGTTAAGCTTGATGAACTTCTTGTTAAAACTATTAAAATTGATCAATCTGTACTTCTTTGTGGTGATTTTAACATAAATATAAATAGTGCCTCAAATGATGTACAACAATATTTTGCTATTCTTCAACAACATGGAATGTTACTTTTAACTAATTTTGTAACAAGAGAATCTATTAATAGTTCAACCACAATAGATCATGTTATAATTAGTAGAAATATTAAGGGCACCTCTTTAACACGAATAACAAACAGTCTTTCTGACCATTATGGTCAATTATTAAAACTAAATCATTTTAAATTTGTTTCTTAAACGTGTCTTATGTATATTAGAGATTACAGTGCTCTTCCGTGGTTTTATTGTGATCTTCAACTTGAAAGCTGGTATCCTGTTTTTAAAGCCAAAACAGTTGATGATAAATTTGATAATTTAGGATGTTTATGAATATTTTTTGTTTGAAATTTGAGCAGTATTTTACAAAAAAACTAAAACATGTAAATAAGTGTTCTGCTAGACTAAATAATGGTTGGATAACCACAGGTATAAAAATATAAAAAATCTCCATATGAGAAGTAAATACGATAAATCTCCATATTTTGTCAGCTATTACAGAAATTATAAAAAAATATATAAAAGAATTTTAAAAATTGCTAAACAAAATTATGTTGAAACTCTAACAAAAAATTCCAATAATAAATCAAAGACAATCTGGGGTAAAATTAATAAGGTAACCAGTAAATTAAAAACTTTGTACGAAACTCCACAGTTAGTTGACTTAAAGGGTGCTCCAATTAAATCAGCCTCTTTCACAGATAATTACATAAATAGTTTTTTCTGCAATGTTCCAAATATAATTAGATCTAATTAACCTATTCAAAGTGTTTCACCCTCATATTGGCGAACAAAAGTATCTGAATTTACTATGTTTTTATATCCTGTAACATACTCTGAAATTATTGTATGTATAAAAAATATTAAATCTAAGAAATCTTCAGGACTTGATGGAATCCCCATTAAAGTCATTAAAGATTGCTCGGATGTTTTAGCTGCACCTATTGTCCATATTTTAAACGAATATTTTATATATGGTGTTTTTCCAAATGACTTAAAAATTGCTAAAGTTATCCCATTGTTAAAAAAGGTAATTCCACATTAATTGAGAACTATAGACCAATCTCACTTCTTAGTTCCTTTTCTAAAATATTTGAGTCTATCATTAATAACAGATTGGTTAGCTATCTCACAAAATTGAACCTGCTATCTAAATCCCAGCATGGTTTCTTAAAGGGAAAAAATACTGAGTCGGCTATTGGCGAGTTCGTTGATTTTGTCACAGAATGCAAGGACAGATCAGAGGATATCATTGGTATTTTTCTTGATCTGTCTAAAGCTTTCGACACAGTATATCATAAATTACTTATTGATAAATTATATAATTTGGGAATTAGAGGTGTAGTCAATAAATTGGTCTTATCTCACAAACAGAATGCAGATAGTTCAAGTTACTAGAGTCAATAGTAACAATATATTAGTCTTATAATTCCGTACCTAAACTTATGAATTTAGGAGTTCCTCAAGGTAGCGTTTTAGGGCCACTTCTTTTTCTGGTCTATGTAAATGATCTAAGTTATAATTTTACCGATATTCCTATCATTTCTTTTGCAGATGATACTAATGTGCTGGTTAAAGCCAATCCAGCTTATAAACTTGATGCTCTGGTTATGAATACACTACATACATTAAACTCTTGGTTTACAAATAATAAACTGCTACTGAATTATGGTAAAACAAATTTTATTTTTTTTTTCCTCTAAATTAAAATCAAATAAACCAAATACTCGGTTAAAAAATACTAATTTAAATTTTGTGGCACATTCACGATTCCTTGGACTTGAGATTGATAAATTTTTATCATGGGACAAACATACGTTTGGTTTGCTAAATAAATTAAACAGTATGTGTTATATGTTTAAAGTACTTTCTCATGTAACTACCAAACAATGCCTATGGTCTGCCTACTTTGGCTATGTTTATTCTTTAATCAGCTATGGAATTATGTATTGGGGGAGTAATAGACAAAATCTACAATCACTTTTTATTATACAAAAAAAAATAATCAGAATTATACTCCACATGAAACGTTTGGACAGTTGTCGTGATATTTATAAATCCTTAGGTCTTCTTACTGTGCCCTGTATTTATATTTACAAAGTATTATTGTTTATTCATAAAAACAAATTAATTTATATAAAAAATACTAATATTCATGAGAATTTCACGCGAATTAATGCAGATTTTCATCTGCAAAGGGTTCATAAGAAAAAACCTTACAGTCAGTTAGTAATGTTGGTATTAGATTATTCAATAAATTACCATCAGTTCTAAAAAATATGGGCCAATATAATTTATTTAAAAAGGAATTATTTCTTTATTTATCACATAAGGCTTTTTATAATATAGATGATTATAAACAGGAGGTAGCTTCGTAATTTTTTTTATGTATTACTTTTCTTTTATACATAATATTATCTAAATAGGTGCTTATTCATGGAAGTGCAGCTGTTATTTTATATTATTTTAATTTTGAAATGCTTTTAATACTGCCTTTTACCTGTTTATATGTTTGTATTTATTTTTATTTGTAATTTTATTTTGACATATTCTATAACATTATGTATGGTCTATTGAATGAAATAAAAAATCAAATCAGATAAGTATCTTTTAAACAGAAACGAATATGGCCAAACGGCTAACTTCATCCACATCCCGCTAGGAACGCTGATAAATGTTTGCCGCTTTCAGGCCGAGTGTTTGGTATTTATTTTGCTTCAACGTATCTATTACGCATCTCATAGTAAAGATGGCTTACGATGTTTTTGTTTACTAAACAAATACGTTTTGCGGCGAAATTATTATTGTGAAACTTAATATTAATATCGCGTTAAAATTCTGACATTTCGCTGATATTTCGTTAAACAACACGAATATCGCGAATAGTAATGAATTTCGCAGCATCGCCAGTTATTTCATGAAAACTAAATGTTGTAAAATCAAAATAGGCGTTTGGAAACACATTTGTAAGTGCTTAGAATGTAGTTCCAGAATCGTTTGTAAAATTTCTAGATTTCGTCATTAACGAAATTCGAGTACCTCTACTCATAACTAGATAATTAATATTACAATTTCTGAAATGTGCTCTTTTCAGCAATACAATGTATTTAGCTGTTTTCTAACCTCAATTTTGGTTAAGATGCCATTTTATTTAATTAGTGTATGTGTTGTACCTCAGAATGTTGAAACCAGCGATCTTAAAAATAAGTCCTCACAATGCTAGTTTCATACAAGGCAAGCAACTGTGTAACCCTGCATGTTCTGAAAGAAAATCCAAATATTTCTAAACATAATCATTTATTTTACACTTGTGTGGTTTTTATCTCTTTAGCACATTCACTACAAGAACTTGGTTACATATTTTTGCACAAAAAAGTAATAACAAAGTTACATTTTAATACAAAAGTCACAGCTCGCGTGCAACCTAATACTTCTCTGTAAATTTAATTTCAATAAGACGTTACAAAATACATTTGCCGTCTCTTTAGGTTCAAGGTTACGCAGACAGCGTGTATATCGCAGACAACCACGTACACCACACAGAGTTAGCTACGTTCTCGAACAACATTTGCACCTGTTTAACCTTACAATTAATTTTACAAACGTGTCAGTCATGCAACGTGCTCAACAACTTCATGATGTGCTTAACCCGAACGGTATTCATTCGTGAACATGCTTGCGCAGTTTGCCAAATATGGTCCATCCACAAACTCGCTAGCTCAGATTACGGCAGAAATAATGTCTTACAATATAATCGCAAATTCATTATATCATATTAACTCTACTAAACACATCATTAAGTAAATTTCAAAGGGCGAGCCGAAACAAAGTGACTAGATAGAAAAAGTATAAGTATTCCTAACGACCATTACTTACGCTGAGTGCTGCCCACGCACCCGCCTGTACTAGCGACCAGGTTGATCTACAACATATCAATTCGAAAGTACGCCGAAGAAGACCGAGTTAACAAAATTTGCGTCTTTATATAGCCTCGACATGACGTCGGCGCATGCGCAGCGTGGACAGGTCCAACTCAGGAGGGGTAAGGAAGGAAAAATCGGACCTAGAGGAGGGGAAATCATCAGTCCCGCGGCGGGCACTTCAAAATCCAAGTCATTACTTCGTGCTGCCGGCTCAATGTAACGAAACGACGCAGAGTTAGAAGTCAGATTCACACAAACACGCCCATGCTCAGATAAGATCAGAACTCTTGAACAGAAAAAAGAAAAATCAAGGAAACAAATCCATCCCTGCAAAACGAGCAAGAAGAAGCCTTTTTAAATGCTTGGAGATGTCTTCAACAGAAGATGAAGATTCGCCATTGTATATGGAAAGTGAAGATAGTATGACATTTTCAAATGTTGAAGAGGACCCACTGCCAGAAATTTTTTCGGATGGTGCAATTAGGCTGTAATAAAATTAATAAGAGGCATATAGCTTAAAATATAAAAATCATTTTATATAGCCTATTAAGTGTTTGTTCCTTAAAAATAACATACAACTTAAGGCCATACATACATACATAGTGGTTTTACATAGATTTAAAAAAAATAAAAACAATGTAAAAATTTATATTGAAGGATCGCTGTGTTATTTTAAAACTATTGCAACTTAGTACCAATACCTAAATTTTGTAGCAGTAAACCCATAATAAAAACTTATTTTTGCATCCAAAATATCAAATTATGGCATGAAAATAAGGTAAAATAAAGCAAAACACAATTTTTTCATAACATTCCGATATTCTTAAAAGTTATTTGCAACAATGTAAATTACAATTAAGTGTGAATAGTAATGCCTGAAGAAACAGTCTAACCTAAATGGTAAAAATAAAAGTCACAAAAAAATTTAATTTTTGTTCCAGTGCCAAGGAGCAAAACGGGCATTAAGAGAGTGAAGTTTTCAAAAGAAAATTTAGATGCAGCCATCAAAGCTGTGTTGGGTGGAAAGTCTCTCAGAGATGCTGCTATTGAGTTTTCCATCAGTAAATCTACTTTGTGGTATTATTTTACATCCCACAAAGCCTCAGGTAACAAAACTGTTGATGTAACTATAAGGAAAAATAATATACAAAAAGCGTTTTCCACGGAGCAAGAAGCAGAATTAGTGGCCTACTTAGATAAAGCTGCCAGGCTTTGTTATGGACTTTCAAAAGAAGAGGCAAGAATTCTTGCATATGAATATGTTTTGGCAAATAATATAAGATGTCCAGATAAGTCGATGGAAGGAAAAATTGCTGGAAATAATGGCTCAGGGTTTTTTTTTTTGCAAGATGTCCAAGATTATCAATACCTAAGAAAGCCCTAAGCCACTAGTTTGGCAAGGGTAACTTTTTTTAACAGAGCTAATGTGACAACCTTTTTCAAAAATTATAAAAATGTAGTTAGTCGCCACAATTTTTCCCTTAACAATATTTACAACCTTGATGAAATGGGAAACTCAACTGTTCACACCCCACCAAAAATTATTGCACCAAACGGCATCAACAAGTAGGAAGCGTGACTTCTGGCGAGCGTGGTGCAAATGCTGTAGGTAATCATGTACCACCAATGTTTATTTTTCCCAGAGTGCATTTTAAGCAGCACATGTTGATCGGAGCTCCACCAGGATCAATTGGTGGTGCAAATCAGTCTGGGTGGTCAACAGAAGAGCTGTTTGTACAGTATTTGGATCACTTCATTCAGCATGTAAAGCCATCTAAGGATAATCCTGCACTGCTCATACTAGACAACCACGAGACACACATTTCTATTGCGTCCATTAACAAAGCCAAGGAGTCCGGTGTTGTAATGTTAACCTTCCCACTACACCTCACATAAGTTGCAACCTCTAGACAAAACTGTATTTGGACCATACAAAAAGTTTTATAATGTTGCTGTAAATGAATGGATGCTCTCCAATCCTGGCAAACCCCTAACCATCTACGAAGTAGCCCAGATGTGTGGTAAGGCCTACTTGCAAGCATTTTCTGCAAAAAAACATTGTCAGCGGCTTTGAAGTTACTGGGATACACCCACTGAATGAAAATATTTTTGGCGATGAAGAGTATTTACCCTCTAATGTTACGGATAGACCATATGAAAACACTGAAGATGCAAGTTCTGCTGTGCAGCCAGGACCTTCAACAGTGGGAACTTCATTAGCAGCTAATGGCAATCCAGTTGTGGAAGCTGGACAATCCAGAATATCTCCATATGTGATCAGACCATTTCCTAAGGCTTTGTTGCGCAAGAAAACAGGTGGACGGAAAAAGGAAAATCTATGATCATGACAGACACGCCAGAAAAACTGGCCATTGAAGAAGAAAAATCCAAAACAAATAACAAGAATAAAACAAACAACAAGAAAAGAAGGCAGAAGTCATACCCATCAAAAAGAAAGTGAAAAGAAAATTGGCTTATTCAAGTTCGGAAGATGGCTTCGGCGTAACTGACCAAGATACAGATTCAGAGAACGAAACATTCAAAAGTCTACTGCAAGACACAGCAAGAGAAGAAGAAATTACAGAGGAAAAGGTCATTAGAAGAGAACACAGTGAAAGCAGGAGACTTTGTTTTGTTAGATTAATGGGAAAGAAAAAGATTTTTTTATTATTTGGCTAAAATGAGTAATATCGTTAACAATTCAGAATATCAAGTGAAATATCTAAAGAGAGTAGAGAAAACTAATAAGTTTAAGAGAGAAAGTGAAGAAAATTTTGATATTGTTGCAGTTGGAGGTTCTGAAAGACAAATTTCACTCTTGTCATTCAGTGTTGATTTTAGTTCACTTAATGTACATTAAGTTAGTAAGATGTTATTTTATGTTTTGACCTACTAATTGCCTAACATGCGATCTTAGTAAAGATTACGTACGTGTTAATACCATTAAATTAAGTAAAATTAAGTTATTCATTTAAAGTTTTTATTTTGGGAATACTAATTGAAAATCCTATGTCCAAAAGTACAATACAAATGTCCAAAGGTACATGTATATAATGTACCTTTGGACACATTGCACCTTTATTGTTTGTCTTAGAAAAAAGTAGTTGGTCTGCGTCACGCGCTGTGCCAGAGTGTTCGGTGGGGTAGGGGTGTTAGAGCCCCTTTGTTTGCTCGCTTCGTCGCGCCGGCCTGTCTGACCCTAACCCCCTTTTCCTGCGCAAGATGGCCGTCCCGTGTCCATGCTGTGGCTTGGTGTGGACGTAAATGCACGGAGAAATGGAAAGAAAAAAAAAATGTTTCTTTTTACGTGAGAATTTTTTCGAAATGAACATGAAGAAATCCTGGTTTTCCTCTCTTAGCCCCACGCCGTGGGCGCCAAATGCCGTCGTCCGGGTTCTCGTGTTCGAGACCGGGCGTTTATCATAGCGGGAAATTGGCTCTTATTGAAATTACGTTCTGGGAGGGCGCCAGGTTAGCTCAACTGCTAACCAAATGTGGGTCTTGTGGGTGCGTTGCCCCTGCGTGGCCCGCTAGGATCGTCGGCGGAGTTAGTGGTTGGAGGGGGCCCTAGTCAGTGTAGGGAGGCTGAATTCAATAATAGACACGAACTCGAGATTTAGATGGTTGTTGGCACGGAGGGTGCGGAGTGGCCGTTTAATTAGATGAATTATTGCAGTCGCAAATTACACTTACACTACACTTGCATGTCGCACACAGAATTATCCTACAAAGTTACAATTAGTTCAATATGAGTGCTCTGACGCACTGTCACTAGTTATACCCTAACGCCAGTCGTGGTTAAGGGGGAGGTTGATTGGAGGCGGCCAATCCTGAACATTGTTAATTGGGCGCTGTCCGGATTCACTTCTGGGAATCGCGGTCCGCAGTTAAATTAGATACAAAGTTCACTCGTGGTTGTCGTCAGTGTTTATGCACTCGACATTAATGAAAGTTCACTGTTAGCGGGAATCGGCCCATGCCGTAAAGTGGACTACCCCACGTAATGTCTTTTGCAGGGAGTTTAAAAATTAAGCGGCTGGGTTAGGCCCTTAACCGTAAAAGGACCGGGGACGCACTGGGAGTTAACTTAACGAATAAAACTGATTTGGTTTGAATGACTATATTTACCAGAAGTGCTGTTCGGTGTGGACAAAGGATGATGGCTCCCCGTGGAACGCACGTCCACCCTGGTCGGTGAGTCGCTTGGCGTTTGCCCTTGGCGCGAGGGGAGGCCTCAGCGTTCTCTCGCGCCAAAGTTGCTAAAGTTCCGTTATTCGGAAATTATTTTAATAATAAATAGCTGAGAGCAGCTCTAAATTCACACATTAATTTTTAATAGTTAATCAGATTGGCAGATACTATTTAGTATTTATGGTTAGCAAGTTCACGTAAATTAAGTTTAAATATTAAGAGTCACACCAGAGACAGTTCGTCACTTGCTGACTGCTCCAGTGGCTAGTTACACATAAAAAATAGGGAGTTAATATTTACGTCAAAACAACACTATAATTAATTAAGGCTGAAGGCCGCAAAGGAGGCACTCACAAACTTTTTAAGGTAAGTTCACACGTGAGTGACTCTGGCACTCCTGCGTCGCACTATACTTATGCGGGGGTTTTAATTAATAGTGGAGTTGTAATTAATTTAAGTTTGATTATTAGTGAACTGGGGTCGAGGTGTTTAACTAATTAGACACGGCCCTTGATTCTACCCTGGCATCAAAGGCTCGCCTGACTCGGGTGGGCCATGGCTAGGGGTTCGTTCCGTTAGCGGGGTGGGATACTGGCGGTTGCAGGTCGGGCTTTGGGGTGGCCTTCGGCTGGACGACGTCAAACCTATGAAAACCAAAAATTATTTTACTGTATTCAGAATTATATTATTGTAAAAATCCTTGAAGAAAAAATGTTTTTTTTTTTTTAAATTGTCCACAGGTAGAACACTGTCCCCTACTAATATTATTAGTGCATCTACTAACATTATGCAACTCAAATTATTAGTACTTGTAATTTGTACTATTTTTCTATAATATCGATGGTTATTTGCCAAAAGGGCCAATATCACATTTTTTACGAAATTGAGCTTTTAGTCCCAATGGACACTCTGGTTTATTATACAGGTTCTGCCATAAGGGCAAACGAATCATGTTAAAACCATAGATACAAATAAATAAAAACTCAACATCTTATGGGGCCAATGTGCGAAGAATGTTTTTCCAAAAGGGCCAATATCCCATAAGTTTAAATGTATTTACATGTACCATTAATTTGCATCAACTCAGTTTGCAAATTATCTTTGGTCTCGTTATGCTGATTTTAAATATAACATATAGTAGAAAAATAAGATGAACAACATAATTTTAATCCAGAGTATATGTCATGTTTTTAAGTTGGTTTCATCAACTTCTGTAACCTATGCAAGTTCAAACTGCTTGTGGTGAGTGTCGACTATAACAAAACTCTTTTGCGTCGATAAAATGTTTGTTTTTTCTTTGACACTATGAACTGGCAAAAAGGGTAAGTATAACCGATTAACGAATAATAATATCACTAGCATGATTAATTTTACAAACCATATGAGTTGTGTAGGAAGGTTATATATAGGTATATAAATTTATATAACTGAAATTTTTTTTTAGTACCTACTATCTATTGTTAAAATGGCATCGTAGTATTCATTTATGCGATAAAATAAATTTTATAATATTATTAAATGTCAGTTTTTTTAAACAAATCTTATACTCTTTATAATGCAGGGTTCCTGGATGTTCGTCCAGAACAAGGAAAATTATAGAAGCAGCAGCTTTTATGAACCATCCCCAGACATTTCAACCTGTGGCAGCAGAGGCAGATGTGGCTCAGGGGGGAGCCGATTTAGGGGCTGCGAATAACGGTACTTGGCCGCCCGGACCTGTGACGTAGCTCGGAGCAGCAGTCTCTTGCCCATGCTCGAGGAACGCGGCCTACGCTTGCCCGGTAAGCTCGCTATCGCAAAGGCGCGTTGTTTACCACAATCTTTCTACGTATTCTGTACAAACTGTAAGTAGGCTCTAATGTTTGATGATAACATAATTACTTTATAATGTAGAACCTATTGCAAAACCCATCAAATGTAAATAAGTGAAAACAAAAGTACGGTGTAAATACTTCAGTTACAGATAATACTTTGAGCCTTTTTTTTTTTTTTTTTTTTTTTTTTAAATAAATTGTGACATAGTATGGTATGTAAATAGCTGTTTTTCAAGTTATAATTTTCTAAGATGCCTGGATGTGCAGTGCAGAATTGTAGAAACTATAAAGACAAGACAGGCGCAGCTATAAGTTATTTTAGATTTCCAAAACACGATGACTTATTAAAGAAGTGTATTTTTTTGTGTGGTAGGAAGGATACATTTGACCACAAAACAGTACGACTTTGTTCCGAACACTTTACCGATGAAGATTATCAAAGAGACTTGCGTGCCGAATTAATGGGCGAGAAAAGGCGGAGGTTGCTTAAACATAATGCAGTCCCAAACATTAATTTGCCAAACAACAAAAAAGCAGTTGATTCCACGAGGAGCGATAGACTTCAGTCTAGAACCGTTAAATGAAAGCTTGTTGACGAGTTGAACACATCTAAATCAAAACAGCTGCGGTCTATTGTCGATGTATCCGTATCACAGGAAATACTACTTAACAGTTCTCATTGTGAAAACTCTCAAATTGAGAGCTCCAATACAAACACTGAGGCAACTTGCCATCATGATTTTACACAAAATATACATTTACAAAAACAAATAGATTTACTACAATTGCGGATTCTCTCTCTGGAAAAACAAATTGAAAGTAGAAAAAAAGGGGAGAAAAAATTACAAAAGCTAAATGAGCTTCTGAAATCTCAATTACTGTCACTGAAAATTGTTAATAGGCAGTGCAAGAGGTCTGTTAGGGATGAACTAAAAAAGATTTTAGAAAATATTTTTACTCCCAAGCAAATAGAACGGCTTTTAAATAAAAGTAAAAGACAAGTGTGGTGGGAAGATGGGGATATAGCTGCAGCAATAACTTTACATTCAATTTCCCGCAAAGCTTACCTCTACTTGAGGAAAAAAGTCGGTATTCCTTTACCTGGTTTTTCAACTCTCCAGAAATGGACAAGAAACGTGAAATGCTCTCCAGGTATTCTTGAAGAAGTCTTGACTGTTTTGCATGCAAAATCAGGATCAATGATGCTTACTGAACGGCTTACAGTATTATCTTTTGATGAAATGAAAGTAGATGGAAGATACTGTTATGACCAAACAGCAGACCAAATTTTATGTCCTAGCAAAAATGCACAAGTTATAATGGCCAGAGGTCTGGCTTCTAAATGGAAGCAGCTTTTTTTTTTATGATTTTGATGTCAAAATTACTCAAGATTTGCTTTTTAAAGTTATTAATAAACTGGAAGAAAGGGGTTTTATTGTGGTTGCAATAGTGAGTGATATGGGAGGCAGTAACCTAGGCCTCTGGAAAAGTTTAAACATATCACCGGAAAATGTTTCCTTTCCAAACCCTTCGGACGAAAAAAGAAACGTATGGGTTTTCGCCGACATTCCTCATCTCATTAAGCTACTGAGAAATAACTTCCTTGATTTTGGAATACGGCTAGGTAATGGAACAGTAATCCTCAAACAGCACATAAATGACATAATAGAAGACAAGGAATGGAAGTTGTGTCCTAAACTGACAGAGTTGCTTTTAACTGTCAAAGGAAGTACAAGGCAGAAAGTTAAATATGCGGTACAACTTTTTTCACACCATACTGCTAGACGTCTTCTGGAAAACTACAAAGATCACCCAGAAATCGGAAATTTTTTCGAAACTGTTGACAAATTCTTTGATATTTTGAACTCCAGATTTGTCAGAGATTCGAAAAAACCGTGGCACAGTGCATTTGGTCTAAATATTGATAACCAGCTTAACATACTACAAGAAATGGAACATCAAAAATCAAGTTTAAGAATATTGCAACACAAAGGCCTCATGCCGTTTCATAAAGGAATTTTGGTAACAATAAATTCGCTTCGTGAATTATGCAATTTTTTGAACGCTAAGTATTCACTGAAATTAATTCTCACGTCTCGTCTGAATCAAGATGTTTTGGAAAGTTTATTTTCGCGGATTAGGAGTGCTGGACACGCAAATCAAAATCCGACATCTGCAGACTTTAAGTATCGTCTACGTTTGCTGCTTTTAGGATGTGAACTACCTCTACCAGCTGGTGCTTGTGTCACTGATGAAAGTTTGGCTGACAAACCGTATTTGACAAGCCAAATGTTTATTTTATTAAACACTGCAAAAGAAGAAAGTGCCCAAATCCCGACCCCAACACTTCAATCTTCCGACAAGTCCTTTTCTGATACAACAACAGAGGAAAGTGAGGCACTGCGAAACGTTGCTGGCTACTTGGCCCATGGCACCAATGACGGAAATCTTATCGCAGATTCGGCTGTAAACGAAGGTATGTCAAACTTTTGAAAATACCGGAACTTGCTGTTTTATTATCAAGGTGTGAGTGTCCTTTTATTTAACACGAGAGAGGGCATAATGCAAATGTTATAAATGTTATACACAAATAGTAGCTGATATTGTAAATTATTGGTTCTGGTCATATTGTTGTAAATGGATTCATTGGTTTTTACTGACAACTATTTTTTGAAGCAAAAAAATGTTTTTTATAGTTATTGTGTAAACAATAATTATTTTAAATTGTGTTAGTACGGTAATTAGCTAACATAAAACTGTTTATAATGTCTCAAAATATTATTACAGCATCAAAGAGTCTGTTTGAAGAAATATGGACAAAACAACAATTTACAATATTGAGTACTGTTAATGTTAAAAACAATTATTTCCCACACAATTATAGAAATGAAAGACCACGGCCTTGAACATATTGCTATATAAAATTTATGTTAATTTATAAATGTGCTTTGTTTATGCAGATGGATGGATAAAAAAAAATTAGCAGAGGCGGTTTGACGATTCCATCCCAGGCATTCGTAAATGCAGTGAAATCAGCGGAAAAAGTGTTTACGAGTCTTCACGGTAAAGGAATAAACTCTCAGCCAAGAATTATACGAGCATTTTTTTAATAATTTGGTGACGAAGTTTCCTGAAATAAACTCTAACGTTTTAATGAAGCTTGCAAGAACTAGGACATTTTTTCGACTAAGGCATTTGAATAGAAGAGCAGAACAAGACAGCAATGCAAAAAGGGAGCAGAGAAAAAAGAAGCAGTTCACCCAATAACTTACGTAAGTAAGAATAATTGACTTCCTAAACGTGTATGCACACACACACACCAACACACACACACACACACATATATTGCTTATACGTATGTTCGATGTAAACCACTGTTTAACAATTGTTTTGGTTAATGTTAAATAATTTATTTTATTAATCATGCGCGTAATTAATCAATTTCTATACGTCTAATTTAATATGTTGCGTTCTTATAGATCACAGATTTTCATACTTTTCCCATAAAAATAAACAATTATTATTCTCTGTTCTTTATTTTTGAAAATACTCCCATTTTTCTCCAGTTATTATTTTTTTACTACTTTATTTTGTACCAATAACTTCGGTGTGAAATTATGCTACTATGCACTATTGTTGTAAATAATGGGAACACTCTCAAAAACGATTTTTTTTCACTTGATAGATTTACACTTCTTCAATCAGAGCAGCTGTATACGAGTCTATGAAAAGTATTTTTCAGTCATTTTTGATGCGTTACTAGTTATTTTGTGAGTTAGAAATAAAATAAATTTTTCAATAAATACTTACTTTACTTTTCAAGTAAAAAATATATATTTCATAACCTTAAAAAGTCTTTTTAAGATTTAAAAACCTGCACTGCAGTATAAAAATGTGTGCCAATAGAAGAAAAAAATATGTTTTTACTTTAAATGTCGATAATACTACATTAATATTGAAATGTGTGTATTTTGTTATAAAATGAGCCAACAGCGCATAACAGCGATACTAGCTCCCAGTGCAATGTGCATGCGAAGCTACACCCAGCGCTAGCACACAACAGCCGGACTCTGCTCCCAGCTACGTCACAGGGCCAGGTCGCTCCCCATTCCACTTTCTCCCTTCAAATCGGCGCAACCTCCCTCTCTCTAATAACCTTGGATGTGGCTGACGTATTTCAGTCTGTGATGGCAGACAAACATGGAAATGAAGAGTTGATTGCTAGAGAATTTCTAGCTGACACAACTCAACCTGTGGCTACAGATGCAGATATGGGTGACGTAGGCCAGTTTGTTACTACTAAATAATCCGTTTCTGGAGAATTTCTATGCCACTTAGATGAACCTATGACAGCAGAAGATGCTGTTTCAGCCTCATTAAGAGAAATTCCAGATGAGGTTGCTGACTTGACTAAAGAAGCAGACATTTTAGAAGTAGATGTACATGCGACTGCAGAAGTAGTTGTGGACCCTGAGATTACTCCAAAGTGGTTTCACTGCTGAACAATACAATGGAAAATGAAAATTGTATTGCTCTAGAGGTTGAGTTACGCGAAGAAGACATTCAATTGTAGCATCTTATGGTAATAATGACATTATTAGCATTAATTCAGAAGATCCTGCAGTTGATGATGAGAACATTGTTGGTAAAAGTGGAAAAAGACACCAAAAAGGCACGCCCAATAAAGAAAAACGAAAAAGATTGATAGCATTCATTAGGTGACTAACTTTTTATGTGCATCCTTTGATCTACAGAAAGTCCTTAACACACCTCATGGGGAGAATATGTCACTATATTACTCACGAAAGTACAGCATGTACAATTTTACTGTTTATGAGAACATCACAAAGGATGGATTCTGTTTTTTGTGGGGAGAGAGGGATGGAGGAAGAGGAGCAAATGAGATATGTTCACTCCTCCACAAATACTTTACTGAAGTTGACCAAAGAAGGACCATACAGACTCTGCATCTCTACTGTGATTTGTGTCCTGGTCAAAACAAGAATCAGCAAGTTATTGTTCTTATAAGTTTGTTTCTAAAAATATCACAGCATTTATAGAAGATCCGTATTGTATTTTTATTACCGGGGCACACTTACATGCCAATTGATGCCATGCATGCTACCATTGAATCCAACTATAGGAAGAAAACTATATGGCCGACAATCTTAACGAATGCTCGGCACAGCCTACGTCCATACAATGTCAGTGTTGTATCTTTTAAGGAGTTCTACAACTGGAAGGACTTTGAAAAAATAGTTCTTAAAGACAAAGATGGGCATATTATTACTATGAGTAACATCAGATGTGTGACAGTGGACAAAGGAAATCCACAAAATATTTCCATTAAGACTACTATGGAAGGAGAGGATATTGAAGTGAAAATGGTGCCAGTCAAGAAAAGAGAGACCCGTGGAAGGCCAACATTGCATAGCTGCCAACTTGTACGATTTTGCGCCCTATTGTACGATTGTACGATTTCCAAGCTTTTTCCAATTTTTGTCTCATTTGGGTGATTCTTAACAGTAAATCTATACTGATATCATACAATTACGGTATCGAACATGCGGTATCAAGATCGTACACAACAGAAGACGTTTAGTAGATAATAAAGAAAGCTCATAATACTGTATTTTCGGAACTAGCATACTCCATTTGTAGTAGTTATGCCATATTTTCACTACAGCGTACCGTAATATTCACTCATTGAACGAACGTAACCTTGAACGCGATTGGCAGTGGAAAATTACAGTGTTTGCTACAGGGAGAAGCTACACCTACGCGTACGGGAATTGTTTGTTTTCAAGCATGCACGGAAATTCGCGGTAAAAATGGCGAGTAAACAGAAAAAGAAATCTTATAACCAAGTATTTTTAGATTGTTATAGTAAAGAAATTCCGTGGGTTAGGTGTTCAAAAACTGGCGTCAATTATGCTTTCTGTGCTTATTGCTCGTGTGAAATAAATATTTCGCGCGGGGGTAGAAATGACTTGAAAGTTCACGAAGGAACCACAAGGAATGCTTCACTTGGAAGTTCAACCAACATTAGTAATTTTTTTAGTGTTCAAAGTGACGATTTTTGTGTTATTCGAGCAGAATGTTATTTCACATCATTTATTCTGGAACATAACCTGCCGGTGTCAGTAGCAGATCATGCTGGACCTTTGTTGAGAAAAATGTTTCCCAGGAGCGAAGAATCTAAGAAATAGTTGTGGACGCACCAAAACCACTGCAATAATTTCAGAAATGGCAAGTGAGCATCAAAATGTTACAGCAGGTATGTTGAAAAAAGTTCCATTTTCAATTGCTACAGATGGGAGCAACGATGATTCTATGTTTTACCCAGTTGTAGTGACCTATTTTAGTAAGAAAGATTCTCAAATCAAAATGGATTTGCTTGAAATTGTACCGTTAGAGGGTGCTGCAACTGGGAAAAACATCGGGAAAATGTTGCTCAACAGTTTAGAAAAGCATTCCATTCCTGTTAGAAATTGCATTGCCCTAGGTTCCGATAATGCATCGGTCAACACAAAGATGGTGTAGCCGCAGAACTTCAGCAACACCATGAAAATATTATTGTTTTGGGATGTGCATGCCATTTACTGCACTTAGCAGCAGAAAAGGGTTCCACGGGGCTTCATGTTCGTGTAGATGAAATCCTTGTTGATATTTACTACTATTTGCATAAAAGTGCTAAACGTAAAGAGTAGCTCAAGAATTTGCAAATCCTCTGTGCCAAAAAATCAAAGAAATTCTTGAAACATGTCTCCACTAGGTGGCTATCCCTGGGAGAGTGTATCGGTAGGTTAATAGATTTGTGGCAACCCTTAATTTGGTTTTATAAAGAAGAAGTAGATAGCTTGAATGTCCAAAAGGTTCTTTACATTTATACAAAATCCCTAAGAAGTTGCCAGGTCAAGTCGAAGAAAGTTCTTGCAGAGCTTCAGATGAAAACAGAAATGCAGGCTTGCGTTCAGGTGAAAGTTCCTTAAAAATAACTTCAACTTCAGATAACTTCTGTTATGGCAAGAAGATCAAGCAGTCATGTGAACCAGAAGAGCAAAAAACCATTCCAATTTTGTCACGTCAGAGAGAGTTTTCATGTTTCTCACTGATGACCTAAATAAAGCAGTTTGTTATTTTTTGTGGCATGTTATTCCTGTTTTTGATAAGACAAATGTTATCCTGCAATCTCAAACACCTCACATACATCTTCTTAGGGGATTGTTGACAGACGTGTTAAAAGAATTGCTTGTGAAATTTGTAAAACCTCATGTCATCAAGACAACACCAGTACTTGATGTTCTGTACAATAGTGCTACAAACCAGAAGTCCGATGAAGACCTAGTTGTGGGTTGCAATGCATCAAAAGTAGTGGCTACATTGACACAGTCTGACAAATCTAAGTTTTACACATCAGTTAGGAATTTCTTTGAACTCTCATGTGATTACATTATTTTGAAATATCCCTTGAAAAATGAAATTTTAAAGCCTGCTGAAGTGGTTAATGTGAAAAAGATTGAGAACTATTTTGTGGACATGTTTCCTGCTGTTCTACTTGTCAAGGATGGGGAGACACGTAAAGAGGCACTAGACATTCTTCAACAACAATTTTGTTCTTTGCAGGTGGACAACGACATCCCACTGGATTCAGTGGAGAGAATAGACAAGTTGTTGTCTTACATAGGGAAAATAGGTAGTGGTGTTGGTGGTCTTAAGTATGACATAGTTGCTCATGCAATGCTATCAGTGTTGGTTATTCCACATAGCAATGCTGAGTGTGAGAGGGTTTTTAGCAGCATTAAAAAAAATAGGACCACTTTCAGAGCTTCAATGTCAAAGTTTTAAACAGTATATTGTTGGCAAAACGTACTAACAGCATTTGTTATGAACAAGACTTCGATGAAACTTTTCTCAAGAAAGCTAAATCTGCCACACATGTATCCCTGCTGCAGAAAAAATAAATAACTTATTCAAGCACCATGATATGTATCCAGTGACATGCACTTAAAATCATTAAAAAAAAAGGTATGTTTCCAAAACCAAATTATTACCATATTGTTTTTTACGTTTTTTTTCATGAACATTATATGTGCAAAACAAAATAATTTTTGCCGCGCCTGTATTACGTATAAAAATTGCCTTTCAATGATTGTACTATAATTGAGGCGGTCTACGTAAAATGGGCGTATAAGCAAAAATGATGTTTTGAGAAAACACAAAAAGAATATTTCATTGCTTTCTCCTGTTGTCATAGTAATCATTATTCCTGTAATTTAAATTTAATATAGATACTAGATCTATATGAAAACACAGTCAATGAGTTTAAAACAAATCAAACGAATGTGTTTTTTTTAATAAATAAAAAATGTTTGCCATGTTATACGCCCTTTTTAGCCAGAACACCTTTTTTATATAAAAAGGTTAGTAAAAAAGGCATAGTAAAGAGATCAAACCATATTTATTTGTTATAATAATAAAAATTGACATATAAAAAAGGGAAAAATTTAAAAGTTGGAAAATTGTTCATATCTGTCAAGAATAAATCAAAGAAAACAGTTTATATTCTACGTTAACTCAGTTCGTTTGTTTGTCATTATGCTTTCTTACTTTATCCATTTTGAGAAATCATTGTTTCAATAAAGTCCACATCCTCTTCCTGAAAAAAAACGGAATAAACATTTAACATCATTAACTTTAAGTTGGTTTACTTGTGGGTAAGGACACCTTTGAGTCGTAACGTTGCGAAAATCTCCAATCTGATGAATAGGCCGCCAATAACTGAACACTTCAAACTGTCCAGAAAAAGTTTTTGAACACAGCAGAGCACCATTTTGTAATGATTTGATTATGACATATTTCATGAGAGTAAATTTGATTTTATTTCTTGAGACAGGTTTCTTCAGAAATAAATTATTTAAAAAAGGTTCCCAGTCTTGCAGAAGTTCTGGATCAATAAGGACTTCAAAGGGTGAAGGGTTTGTTCTGCACTCTGACATTGCTGTTAAATAAGGCTTCGGATTTCCAATCACTTCATTATTTTTTATTTTGTTCCTGATCAAACCAAAGTTTCTATCGCATTGCGAGAAACTGTGTCCTCTAACAGGGAAAAGTTGCATTACATTTTTTTTAAATGTCCTTGCAAACCAAGAAGTGAACTTACACATTAGAAAATTTCTATTTTGGCCACCTGTGGCATCAGAAAGTAAAACAACTGTAGAAATATCAGGGAACTTTTCAATTTGCTTTTTTAAACAGTCATACAAGAAACAAATAACTGAATTAGGATTTTTAACACCATCACATTCAGTGAATGCGTAACAATAGCTTGAATCATCATTAAACACATGAATATTGAAGCAATAAAGCCAGAACATCCTTTTATAGAACTGGTTGTTAACGTTCAACTTTGGGATTGGATGGTTCTGGGAGTAATCAAACTCAAGAGTGAGTGTTGTTGAGTTTTCTTGCTGGCTTTTAGCAATGTAATCATTACGGATTTCCTTCCTCTTTAATGCCTTCCTTCTATGTAGTTCATACATGGGTTGGCAAGGATCATTTGGATTACTTTTTAACTTGTTTTTGCATTCTTCACAAAAATCGCAAACATCAGTTTTTTGTTTTCGGGCAGCATAGGAAAATTTAGTTTTAAAATATTCATAGTAGGTCTTATACGACATTTTTAGATCCTTATTAGTTTGATTTTTGTAGTAGTCCTTGAACATTTCATATAATGTTTTAATGTTGAGCATACAGTTGTCAAAGTATAACAAGTTTGTTTTAGCTTTACAATAATGACTTTCATCATGTGGAATCGATTTAAGATGATCACCCATTAGCGAAATAACATCATCAGGAGTATTACGTGGTCTATTATCATGAGTACTTCGCTTTTCTTCGAAAGAATCATTGGACAGAAGTTTGCCCTGTGCAATACGCAATCGTTTCTCTGAAATTTGAAATAAATTTAGTATAAACTTTCTACAAACGGATAGCTTACTTCCACCGACATAAATTACATAGTTCCATAAATTTTCTCTTGGTCTTTTTAAGTTTACAGTCTTTTTTTTAGGGCCTTCCGACTTTTCCATACACCGAGCCAAATAAGCATCTTGAAGGCTTTTTGATTGGCCGCAATAAAAAGCATCGAATACTTCAACCTGGTTTTCAAATGACACATTTTGATAGCATTTACTACTACAACAGTTTTCAATGACAGAATGAACTTTAGAATCAACACTTTTACCTTTACTAGTTGTATAGCCTAGGCCAAGAGAGCGTTTACGTTTCACTTCCTCATGAAATTTATTTTTCTGTTTGTTTATTATTTTTCTTGTTCTTTTCTTCTTAACTTGAACTATTTCACTTTCATCACTTTCATTAGAGTCACTCATTTTAACTATTAATAATATAAATAAGCAGCATCACACAGGACTATCAAAACATAACATAACCACAAAACAAGAAAACCTGACTGTGAAAACCAGCTGACATCACCTCACAAAAACAGGTGTACCAACTTCAATTTTCAAGATATTGCGATGAAACTTGCACCACTGAATTCTTCACGAAATGGCGGATCAAATAAAGCGATCTGCGTAAAAAGGGCGTATGGACCCATACGCCCGTTTTACGTAGACCGCCTCAATTGTACTATTTTCTTTTGTAAATTTTACTAATTGCTTTTCTGTAAGGTTGGCAGGTATGACATTGAAGTTTCCACTAAAGGCATATGACGCTCGGCGACCTCTTTCTACACCAAAGTTAAGACATTTGCTGAATTTGTGCAAAAATTTTGTAGTTCCAAAG
Organism: Bacillus rossius redtenbacheri; assembly: GCF_032445375.1. NCBI lineage: Eukaryota > Metazoa > Arthropoda > Insecta > Phasmatodea > Bacillidae > Bacillus > Bacillus rossius. The sequence continues at coordinate 108,858,113 of NC_086332.1, forward strand.
CGCTAACACCATGAATACATGACACTGCAATCTGAAGCTGGAATTCCTGATATATTGCAAGAACAGTAAAACAAATAATGGTAACTGTTACCTTGACAGTGTCAGTTAGACATATTTCCAGTGGTCATGACTTTTGTAGTATGTATGAGATGATGTGGACATCATAATTGTTGTCATGACATCAAAACCCTACATTTCCTGTATGTGCACTTAATAATAAAAACTGCCTTGATATATTAGTGCTCTTCATTCATATGGCGAGGTTCATGATTTCTGTACGAGCCCCCGGCATGACTAAAATATATGAGCACAGAGTCGGTACTAAATAGTTTGGGACCCACTATCATTATGTCTTAAAAATCGGCGCACAATGGTGGGGCGTAAAAGAGTATCTTTACTTTCGCTTCCGAAAACCATGGGAAGGTTAAAATTCAAGAGAATAGTTTACGTTAATGTTGCCCATTATCTTTCGGTAGGCTTTAAAAATGAATCTCAATACTTTAATAAAATTTTAATGCTACCGACTTGGTTTCACAAATGTGGTAAATGCAACGAATTTTAAATGGAGATGTCATGACACAAAGTTGAAGCACAATTTTGACTATAGAATTCGACCTCTGTGTTTTCAGTGATAAGTGTTGGAAGTAATGTATTTCTGAGCACTAAAAGTATTATTTTTGTTAGTACATATTAAATAAAATAAAAAATACCTTTTTCAATACTTTCATTATTCTTCAATTTCCAAAATAATCCAGTTTATTTACCTCTCGAATAAATGTGGTTGTAAAAGTTTTCCATAAATTTTTGTTACGAAAAGCAACATTTTTTAAGCAGAAATATTTTATTTTTTTATTTTTTCAAAGTTATAAGTACACAAGCCGATAAAACAACATAATATGTAGCCTGCATTTCTTAGTTCTTTGAGTATAGTAGCTACTTCGTTGATGTGCAAGTAGTTTCCTTCACTAACTTTAGGCAATAACAGTCTCAATCGGTCGACCAATATGTTAGGTTCTCTCCATGATGTATAATCAATCTCTTCGACTGCTGTCAACTTCCTCATTTGATTATTAGACAAAGTTTTAGGAGCTCCGCAATCTCCAGTTTCAACATCAGTCTCAAAGTCACCATCATCCCATCGATCTTCGTAAGCTGGATCAGAATGATTTATTTTATCGTACTGATTCTGACGTTTCGGTCTCAAGACTTCATCACCGTCTTCAATCTTGCATGCTCCAGGTAGGGAACCACACATAACTTAGAAACACACAACTTAGAACAGTCATAATTTAGAAACCTCGAAAAAATCCACATAACTTAGAACTGTCATAAGTTATAACTATCATAACTTAGAAACACATAACTAAGAAACACGCAACGTATAACCACACAACTTAGAAACGTCATAACTTAGAAAGTCGTAACTTATATCTGGCATAACTTAGAAAATTCTATCTTGTGTGTTTCTAAGTTGTGTGTTTCTAAGTTATGACAGCAACCCTGTTAGGTAAACCATAGCAGTTTTTGGTCATGCCACTAGCTTTAGAGCCACTGAGATCATTATCGTAGAGGTAATCATCTTCAGCAGTATTACTGTAAGAATTCGACGTTTTTTCGTCTTCAAACTTTCTTTTAAAGTGTCCATAATGTGAACAAAGTACGGACGGACAATCTACCTGAATTCGGCCTGAGTGAATTCTCAGTTCTCATGCTACTTCCATAGTCTTCAGTCTTCCTTAAACAACCAGCATCCTTCAATTTAAGTTCTTTGACAAGGTCCGGAGAGCTATGAACATAATCACGTTCAAGACTAGGATAATTATTCACACTATGCTGCACACTATTCTTTAGTGTAGTTGCTCCAGCACTGTCCTCTACATCGTAAGGAAGTAGGGCTTTACAAGTTCTTATGTGCCTTTTTAAGCCTTCTTTACATGTAAATGACTTGCTACACCGAGCATAACTTATCATTATACGTAGTGGATTTTTAACACAGTCATTCTTCTCATGTCATATAGCATTCTTTCTCAGGACAAATTCCTTGCTGCAGTATCTGGATCGATGTCCTTGCGATTCAACGCCAGACATAGAAACAGGATCCATGTAAGCTTCTTAAACGAGTACCAGACACAAGCTATTTATGATTGTAACATTTATTTAAATAGAATTTTCAATATTTGATCAGCGGGAAATTAAATTATCTCATGCAAGATAAAATGTTGCAAGCAGTTCTAATTATTATCAACAGATGTCCTAACTTGTTGAGCAGTATTTTTTTTATGTGGGATGCGGGATGCTCACTCCCGATCGCAAGAGAAGGTAGGCTTCGCTAGACATCAAGGAAAAGGACGGAAGTTCATCTCTTATGTAAGTGTTCTCAGTTGTTTTTAAGATAAATTAATCATATATGTACGGATTGCTTTATTCTATATTCCACATGTGAACAGGAGTTCATCAGTTAAACATCACTCTAGATAAAATTCAAATTCTCATCTAGAAATATAATCATGTGTGGATTGTATACTCAGAAGTAATCTGAAGCCCTTGGAAAAACTCGATAAAAAATTAACAAGAATAATCAGGATCACACTGAGAAAACCAATGTTCGTTTTGTTCAAACAACACCAAAAAAATCAGAAAAAAATTAAAAACACAAAATCTGGCTTGTGCTGGAACTCTATCCAGTCTAAAGAAAGGAGAAGTTCACAAGCAAACAGTCTTAAATTCTGTTTAAAATGTATATTTTTATTTTTTTAAATTATTGTTCTACAAAACTAAGAGATTTACTTTCATTACAAAAAAAAAATGCAGTCACCAAAAATCTATGAATTAGCTTTTGGTTTCAGCATAAAATTAATAAAATTGATCTAATCACAAAAAATATCTCCAACATTTTAACTTTCAAGATAACTGTGCGATGAAAGGTTTTGCAAGTACAGTTACGCTTTCATTTATAAAAATCTTTCGCACAGTGACGACAAATCATGTCTTACTAGGAGAGAGTAAAAAATCTAGAATTAAAATGATAAAAACTAATATTAAATATTTTACTCTTAGACATAAATAGTTATAGTGTACTCATGTCGTTCAATACTTAGGACTATATGGTCACATTCCTTTATTTAACCCTAGAAGGATTCATCCTTACTTTTTGTAATTAAAATTTATACTAGCCCTTGAAAATAATTATTGAAATAACATAAAATTTTGAGATATTTTCATTATATGTAACAAATAAAAAGCGATTATTATAATTATCAAACCAAAGAACGCCTTCCATTACATTTTAAATAAATAACCATTTTAGACAGATAAGTTATTGCTCAATATTTTAAACTACTACTAGAAATGTGATGTGTTTTAATATCAGTCTTATGTGTGTGGACCAACAGTATTTCACACCAGTAACAGGTAAGTGACTTCAATAATCATACACCATCTATAATCTTTTTAACGAAATACGACTATCACAATAAAAAAGAAGATATTAATTTCACTATTTATAAAAGTAATAATAAAGATTTTAATACTTAAGTACACTAGAGATAAAATAACTGATCCAATATCTTGCGAATTTCTGAGAATTGTGATGCCAGTACATTTTTTCTTACTGACTGACGTAATATACTTAGTTAATAACTACCATATATTTCTATAAAAAAAAAGCCTGATTTTTGTCTAGAGACGTACATGACTGTAAAATCCATATAAAATGAAACAATTAATAACGATTCACTCGCGAACAACTCGATTGGCAGCAAGCGTGCACGATAGCACAACTTACCGCCATGATGGTTCAACAACAACTGTTGCTTCGTTGCCGGAAGCTGCAGGGCTACCCACCTTGGCAGGCAGCCAACTTGAAAAACTTGGCGCTGCTAGCAAGCAGCGCGGGAAGTTCAAAATTCAAATGTTTCCAAACACTATATACTAAATTACACACAATATTTACAAGTCCAAACACCTGAAGAAACATGTAACTATCCACAAATTAAAGGCTTGTAGGTATCCTAGCAGCCACGGTTACTGGCCAGGTTATACTAACCTCAAAAACACTAGCTAAAAGACAGACATTCGTTGCAGTGTCTGAGAACGATATAAAGTAACATTTCACCCATACCTCGTTTAGTTTGAGGTTGTAATTCGTAACAAAAATGTATGGAATACTTTTACAACCACATTTATTCGAGAGGTAAATAAACTGGATTATTTTGGAAATTGGAGTATAATGAAAGTATTGAAAAATGTATTTTTTATTTTATTTAATATGTACTAACAGAAATAATACTTTTAGTGCTCAGAAATACATTACTTCCAAAACTTATCACTGAAAACACAAAGGCCGAATTCTATAGTCAAAATTGCGCTTCAACTTTGTGTCATGACATCTCCATTTAAAATTCGTTGCATTTACCACATTTGTGAAACCAAGTCGGTTAAGTATTGAGATTCATTTTAAAAGCCTACCGAAAGATAATGGGCAACATTAATGTAAACTATTCTCTTGAATTTTAACCTTCCCATGGTTTTCGGAAGCGAAAGTAAAGATACTCTTTTATGCCACACCATTGTGCGCCGATTTTTAAGACATAATGATAGTAGGTCCCAAACTATTTGGTACCGACTCTGGGCTCATATATTTTAGTCATGCCGGGGGCTCGTACAGAAATCATGAACCTCGCCATATGAATGAAGAGCACTAATATATCAAGGCAGTTTTTATTATTAAGTGCACATACAGGAAATGTAGGGTTTAGTCGAAGGGAGAAGGGTCATTCCCCATACCCCCAGAATTGTCTTACATGTATAGTTTCCTATCTATTTTAAACATTTTAAGAGAAATAAATTATTTCATTGTTTATTATTTAATAAATATTATCCTTATTAATTAGATAAAAAAACGGCCACATAATATGCATAATTATTGAGTAGCCACTTTTTTAAACACATATTAAGACAATTATAAGCCGTGTTAGAGAAAGAGTTAACATTCATACATGGCAATTTCAACCTAAAACACGTAAAATAACATAATAATAACTGTCCACGGATAGACGTAAAAAATTGTTTTGACCCAATATTTGTGAGAAAAAAAAAATTTCCGTGTGCGACCACACTTCCCCTCAGAAACATTTCTATAAAAATCTTAAATTTTATATCTTACTCTGCCTCCAAATATTTTCTCTTAAAAGCCAGACTACCTACGGTTATAGTTACAATTGTTGGGTTGTAAGCCCAGTTTACTACAAAACATTTATTACCAACAGCGATATGTTTAATTTCATTATAATTAAATACCAACACTTAGATTAAAAAAAGGGGGGAAAATGGAACCCAATTACATAGCTACACTTCTGGTATAAGTATTTAGCTTGCTTTATAAATTTCACACTAAACACTTCCTAATAAAATAATATTTCTGGTTTTACTATAATGAGAAATCGAGATAGCTAGAAAATTAGAAATTTGACTATTAATTTTAAATATACATAATTATAAATAATTATGTATATAATTGTACATATAACTGTATTAAAAATTATATATATTGAATTAACAGATGAATACTGTAGTTAATCAGAATTTTTTAGTTTTTCCTCGGCCTCCACGGAACAAGGGGTAAAAATGCCTTAATGGAAAACTACCATAATGGCTGTTTTCCCCCTGGCAACCTTTGAAGCAAGGGGAAAAATGCCATAATGGAAAACTACCATAATGGCAGTTTTCCCCCTGGCAACCTTTGAAGCAAGGGGAAAAATGCCATAATGGAAAACTACCATAATGGAAGTTTTCCCCTCGGCCTCCAAGAAACAGGAGGGAAAAAATGCCATAATGGAAAACTACCATAATGGCAGAATTCCCCCTGGTCTCCGCGGAACAGGGGGGAAAAATGCCATGATGGAAAACTACCATATTTATTTTACACGTTGGGTTCCTTAAATTCGCCATCAGAAGTGCTATCTGTAGTCTTTTAAGTGAACCAAATAAACTGCTGGTGTTGCCAGCGCTACCTAGCGACGTATTCTATACACTACTCTGAGAGCAAAGCCGTGGTACTCATTCCATGGAGTGTATACGAAACTATGGCAGTTTTCCCCCTCGCCCTTTTAACTTATGGTAGTTTTCCAATATGGTACTTTTCCCCCCTGTTTCGAAAAGGCCAAGGGGAAAACTGCCATTATGGTAGATTTCCATTATGGTACTTTTCCCTCGCCCCATCTTATCATCACAATGTTTTGCTTTCAATTATATTATTTTAGAAAAATAATGTACCGCAAGATACCTGATAGTTATTTTATAAATCATTTTAATAGTCTCCTGAAAATTGTAGTAAATGTGATATTGGCCCTTTTGGCAAATAACCATCTATATTATTAGTAAGATTATGCGACACAATATTAGCACTTTTAGTTTGTCCTCTTGTAGTTTGTACTTTTTTACTAATATTAATAGTTCATTTATGCAATAGGGCCCTGGACATTCAAGGAATACCATCCTTTTCTGTTTATGTACATTTGAGCGAAAGGTCTACCTGGAATTTTTTATAGGATTATGTGTTCCATCGATAGCACCAACTACCTGGTAAGCACAAACCAAAACACTTACATAACATAAATTATAATGTATTTTTATCTAGGGCTTATCTAGGGCTTATCTATGATTATAAGTATTGTTTTAATAATATGTTTAATACAAAACCATGTCTAACAAAGTTTTAGAAGCAGCTTAACTTAAGATTAACAGTAAATAATGCAGTGAACCGTGCTTGGTGCTGGGTCACCCGCGCCCCCCATATGAATCTGCCACTGATTACACCACTCTATCCTCCTTCTTAATCTCTAACTTTTGGCTATTGTTTACTCTCCCTCTGTATAACCCTTTCCTTATAAGGTAACCTAATGTAGGGAGGGTATCATTACCCACAAATATTCATATATCCTATGATTACACCTATAAGGCATGCACAAAAATGCCATATAAAAACAAATTAACTTATCTCTACCTGTGGAAACCCTGCAATGTCAAAGAATCCTCTCTGGGAGGCAACAATGACTTCCTGGGTTTCGGGGAATTTTATAAAACGAGGTGCCAGACGAGCGATGGCTACCGAAACAATCTTTACAGTTATACTCACACTTGGCTGGCTTATAGAATGTAAGTCGGCCACTTCATCTTCGTAGCTTCCCCTTGCATAACAACGCATAGCAGTTAACACATGTGTTTCTGGAGGAATAGGCAATCCCCTGTTATTGTGTACAACTGTTAGATTTCCTTGCACCAAACCTATCAAACGGTTCACATTTTCTTTTGTAAACCTGTATTGAAACTTAAAAATTGTGTCATCGTACAACTCAAACGGATTTTTCCGCTGTAGATGTATTCTTGGTCTCCTATTTATATTTATCACGCCCCTAACCTCTCTGATAACATTAACTGCCTCCATTTTTAATCTTTCCCATCTATTAGTACGGCTTTAATCCTACCCTTAGTATGGATTAAAATTTAGTCCGTACTAAATAAAGATGATCCCCCGACCAGCGATATTATGTCTCTGAATACGCAAAAAGTTAGTCGGAGGATGATCTTGCCTTGATCCGGACCAAAAACGACTGAGAATAAGGCTCTTAAATTCCATTTTAGTGTGAGAAGGGGGTGATCACTGGATAGGGAGAAGTCGGTCGCTTATTTTTTTGAGCCCTCTCCAGTGGTACCAGTATATTTATAAGAATGTTTGTAGTAATGAAAGCAACTATAATATTTTAAAATTCTATCAAAGTTTTTATTGTCTTATTAAATGTTTAATAATAAAATATTTCTCCATTTTAGTTTTACCAGAAATGTTTTGAATATATCTGTAGTGCCAGGCTCTAGGAGTATATGTAAAAATTTTTAATTTTGTGTTTTTGTTCTCTTTAGCAAGTGTACTCTATGGTTGTTGTTTCACCTTAACATTATACATTAATCTTTGCTCGTTCATGTTGTTTCTTCTTTGGTGCTCAACAGAATACTTCAGAGAAAGTACTTTAGCATCTGAGAGTAAGGGCGGGATTCATAGTCGAAAGCTTGTTTGGCGAATAAGTAATACTTTATAAAGTAGTGCTTATTCTTCAAGTAGTACTTATTCCAGCAATGAATTCATAAACCTATACTTGACGAAGTATTACTTGAACAAGCACTACTTATATTGGCCATGCTGTACTTGATGAAGTATCTCAAAAAGTAAAGGACAAAATTTGTGTCAACGTAACGCAAGCAAGTATACCACTGTAAATACATAGTTTACCTGTTTTAAAATAAAAATGCCCACGTTTCAAACCATATATGCGATTAAAATATTTAAATTAATACGTAAGATGATATTTATACTTTATTTGATAGTGAACTTGAATAACATAAATAAAAACATGTATTAAAAACGAATTTACAACTACATAAATAAGTTTTTGAATGTTTGTGTTGTTAAATTATGTTGGCCATCTTGTGTCTGTGACCTATAAGCGGGTGAAGTTAACCACGTGGTAGCGAAAAAACTTTCGTGATTTGTGATGGCTAGTGAAAAAGAAAAGAGGAAAACATTATACTGATTCGGAAAGAATTTTGTTTAAGCAGTTGGTCTTAAAATACAAAGCAGTAGTTGAAAATAAAACCACGGATGCGATGAGTACACAAGCAAAGAATGCGGCATGGATTAACATCGCATGTGAATATAATAGTTTGCTGTGTATATCTCCCTAGTCCAGTAATTATACTGCTATCTACCAAATATAGATTAGGCCTAAGCATTATGTACTTAAATTACACAAACATTGACACGTTTAGCATAATATCGCAGAGCAATCAAAACTTGGCAGACGGGCGTAATAGGAAGGCCCCGATTGGTTTATTTCCTCAGTGCAGGTTCAATTAACGGCATGATAATTTGGATGACTGTGTTCTTGCTGAATCTGAAACATCGCTTGAACTCAGAATCACTATACCATTCGAAAGGGTTTAATGCATCTCGTATGTAGCGCTTTGGTGTCCGTACATTGACATGGTCCTTGTAAACTTCATCTGCAAGTTGTTCAAAATCATCCCACTCAACCCAAATCCATCACGCTAGCTGCAGAAGAGATTATGTACATAGCCTGTATTGTGTACAAAATTAAGCGGCAAAGATTTGTTTCGTTCTGTTTCTTTTCCCCAAATTGAATTTGTGTTACTCTCTCAATTGTAATTGAATATATGGAAAAGTAACTGGAATTAATACCTTATATAACCTATTTCTTACAACAAGCAAATCCGTACCGGTACTTGAGCCACCTAGATAGCCGACTTCATGAAGTATTACTTATATCAATGAATAAACATGGCTTATTTGATTATGAATACTTGCGAAACAAGGCAAACTTATTTCATGACTGTGAATTCGTATTGAGCAGTACTTATTTGACGCAGTGCTTCGTGAAGTATTACTTGAAGTAGTCCTAATAAGCAGTACTCTTTTTGTTCGCTATGGATTTAATGCCATACTTAAGCTTGCATATAAGCAGTACTTTTTCCAAGTATTGCTTATATCACCACTATGAATTCCACCCTAAGAGTACAAGTCAAATTATACTGTTGAGACCAAGTGGATTTAGCTACATCGTAGGAGCAAAATAATAATGAAAATTTGATTGAATTATTATTATTTTATGTGTACAGTTACACTTACTGTTGAAATGGTGTTTCGGTGTATGTGTGCATATGAAGATAAAAATAGCTACCTACATGTTTACATGAAAGCAGAAGAGTAAGTTAGAAAGAATAGAATGGAACGACAGGTTAGGTCCTATTTGGAAACAGATGACAAAGGTAAATACAAAGATGTTTTGAATTATAATTTAATTTAATGTTTATTTTTTTTAGTTGGATGTCTTGTGTATAATTTAGTGATGCTAATAATGCAATAATAAATTATTCATTTTTTACATATTTTTTCTAGGTGAAAAAATACCAGAAACACAAACTTGCCAGACAGATGATTTGATTCCTAATTCAGGAAGAGTTGCTACAGCTGAAGTTATCAAAACTGAAGTTATTTTGGTGGAAAATGAGTTCTATGGCATGCAAACTCAAGACACCAGTTTGGAAAATTTGGAAGAACTCCTGTCACACAATTTCTCCAGTAAGAATTTCAGTATAAGAGTAATGATTAATGTTGTTGAACATAAATTTGTCTACAATATTTTTCGTGATTTCAAATGTTGCATAGCTTTCTCACTGTTAATAAGAGTTTTTGTACCTCTGTGCTATTTCAGGTACCAGCGATGCTTTGCCATGTGATTCAAGTAACATTTTTCATAGCATAAACATTGAGACTTCCGGTTATGAAGCTGGAAATGGTGAATTGAGTGATACCATTCCAAACACTAATTTGTCAAACCTAAATGATGAAATTATAAACAGATTTACTGGCGTGTATTTAAGATGACAAACACAAATATTATTCCACATTATTTTAAAGTTAGTAATTGAATTAATCTCATTTTATTTTCCAGATTCCGCAGGGGGAGCTGGAGACGGAAACTATTGTAATGCAACTCAGCTGCCACAAGATAATGACATCTTTGAAGATTGCCACTATATGGATACTGATTTTGGACTCACCGAAACAAGTCAAAGAGACAATGGAAGCTTTGAAATACCTTTAGAAGATTTTCATATTGCAAAGAAAAGAAAATTAGTTTCCACTGAGGAAAATTTTAGTAATGAAGCTCTGAAGGAATGCCAGGATCATAACTATTGTGAACCAAGTTGCCCAGAAAATTCATTGGACCATGAAAGTGACAGCAGTTGTGATGTGTATCATCAGGTATCACGAACAGGTACAACAAGAGAAAGAGGTAGATCCCTTTTACGTAAAGATCGTACAACACAAAGAAGAAAGAAGGGAACCCTCTGCTCAAAGAAAAATAGAAAAGATAAATTTGAAAGGCGTAATGCTGGTCAGTGGTACACGGCTCTAAAGGGAAAAGAAATCGGAGCTAGAATGTTATAGCAGCTCAATCCATGTCGTCGTAAATGCAATGAAAAACTCTCAGATGCTAATAGGCAGTCAATTTTTAATGAGTACTGGTCACTCGGAAGTTGAGACCAAAGAGCAAGTTTTTTATGTGGCCTTGTGGATTCTGGTGAGCCAGTACAATTTAGAAAACGAACTGATAATCCTGAAAAACAAAAGCATCGCTCCGTCACCAACAGTTTCCATTTTATGGAAAATGAAGAAAGAATTCAAGTATGCAAGAATTGCTTCATAAAAACTCTTGATGAAACAAATATGTTCATTACTGTGGCACTTCTGGGCAGAAAATCTTCAGTCTCAGGAATAAGAGCTTCAGATCAGCGAAGTAAAAAAGAGCCTAGTAATAAACATTCACTGAGAACGCTGAAGAAAGTTCAAAGGCATATTTAGTCATTCCCAGCATATGAGTCACATTACAGTAGAAGAAAGACTGACAAAAAATTCCTACCTCCTTTCTTAGATTTGACTACTATGTACCAAACTCACAATCTTAGCTTCTTTCTTTTGGTGCCATTGCCTGGATTCACAAGAAAACATTGATATAAGCAATATCTACATATATTTCTAAAATTGTCTTCTACAAATAACATTACACATTTAAAACACTGAATTAGGTCATTTCAACTGCTTTTTTCTCTTTCCAGTTACAGTTACATTACACATTTTCCTCTTCTCCACTGTCACTATGATGATCATCGGTTTCACTGTCCAAATCCTCTGTATCATTCCACAAGAACTCATCTTCTGTGCCATCCATAGCATTGGTTAGGCAACATTTCTTGAAGCCATTCACAATAACTTCAGGCCTGATCCAATTGCACAGTTGCGCAACAGTTGGCTTCTTAATTTTACCCGTGGGTGTTTTTTCATGGTTACCTGCTTCCAGCCATTGACAGTATAGCTGTTTCAAATTGTCCTTAAAAGGTTTGTTAACCACAACATCTAGTACCTGTAGTTGAGAAGTCATTCCACCAGGAATAACTACCAGATCTGTGTTCAAGTCTTGTATTTTTTTTTTTTTTTTTTTTTTCACGTCTGATGTCAGATGTCCTTGAAAGGCATCTAGTACAAGCATGCCTCTCTGCTTCAACAAAGCACCAGGTCTTCTGCCCCAAATTATTCTTAACCAATCCAACATCAAATCGTTGGTCATCCACCCTTTTGGTTGACACCTCACTACAATACCCTTAAGCAATTGCTCTTTAGGCATTGTTTTTCTCTTCAAAATTAAAAATGGTAGCAGTTTCCTGCCATCTGCCAACAATGTCACTCTTAATTTTTCGTTTCCAGAAGTTTCAATTGTGATGAATTTTGCCCCACGATCATCAATTGTGTCATTTGATGGCATATCGAAATAAACAGGGGTTTCATCTGCATTCCCGATTTGCCCCATGAGATAGTTGTGCGATTTTCATAATTTAATAACATGTCTTTGATAGGCTGCCAACTTCTCTTCAAAATCTGCTGGCAGCTTTTGACACAACGACGTTCTTCTTCGAAGGGAAAACCCACTTCTCCTCATTAGTCTTGTGCACCAGCCCCTACTAGCTTTGAAATCTCTTCCAGCAATGTTCAAAGTTATTGCGATTTCGCGTGCCTTTTGTTGGACAGAAATATAAGAAACTGGCATCCCATTTCTTCTCTGTGCTCGTACGAATTCCGTTACTTGTTTGTCAATCTCAGGGAAGTGTCCACGTCTTGGTCCACGGAAAGATTTTCGTGTTGAGCATGCATTCTGTATTCGAGGCTTTTGTTTTCTCCAGCGCCGAACATTTGCCTTGGTAACACCATACTTTCTAGCTGCCGCACAGTTATTGGTGTCTTCTGCATATTTCACAGCCATCATTTTAAAATTTTTGTCATAACTACGCCTTTCACCTTTATTACAATTTGCTTTAACACTTGAACCTCGTTTTTCCACGTGGTCAGCCATAACGATTAACGAATGTAAAAACGACTTCGACACAAATAAACAATGCGATTTCCGTTCAACATAGATAAATATGTATCGTTAACATATGCCACTTCAAAGATAAAAGTACACAAAGTATGTTCCATATTGACGTGAATACTGATCTTTCGCTTTGCGATGTTGGCAGCCTGGAACATGGCTATGGCATGCAGCAGAGAAAGTGTCATATACATGTCCATATTGTGTTATCTATGAGCAAGGCTATTGTTTGTTTACTTAGCTGCTTATATAAGCTCGTTGCTTAGCTGGAGTAACATTGCGGCATTTTTAATGAGGAAGTTATGGAAAACATTAAGTGCTGCAATATTTGGCGTATGGGAAACCCATTGTTAGGGTTATATTGGAGGCTATGAATAAACAAATAAATAAATAAACAGCCTTTGTTATTATAGGTTGGTTATACAACAAAACAATCTTTAAAAAAAGTTTGATCTCGGTTGTTAGACGACCCCCAATTTTTTTAATCCTCTAGAAGGAAAAAACTATCATCTTATTTTCGGGTGAATATGGTACATCCTTTACAAGGATAGTACCAGCAAACCTATCAGCAGGCAAATTTATGAAAGAGAATCCCACAAAATGAATATTTCATTTAAAAAGCCGAAGACCGATACATGTCATAAATGTGACACATTACATTTGTCTTTGCAAGTTGCACAAAATGAAGAGATTAAAGCAAAAATAAAGAAAGATATAGCTGTTTATCATACAGAAGCAGATATTGCTCATACAAAAAAGGATAAGGACAAGAAAATGGCCAAGACTGACCGTTCAAAGCTGTGCTACACATTCGATCTTCAACAGTGTCTTCCAACTCCTCTAGTTGCAACATCAGTCTCTTTCTATAAGAGACAATTCTGGACATACCACTTAACCATGCATGAGACTGGTTCTGGTGATTTATGCTGTTACATGTGGCATGAGGCCTGTGGAGCTCGGGGAGTAATCAGATTGCCACATATGTCTTGAAAGAATTTTCAAATGTTTACGAATGTGTGAAACATGTGACCCTGTATTCAGATTCTTGTGGTGGTCAGAACAGAAATTCACATTTGGCTGTCATGTTTCTCTATCTTATGCAGGTGAAAAATAGTTTGGAAGTTGTAGACCACAAATTCATGCTGAGCGGTCATAGCCACATGGGATGTGATATTGATCATGGCTTAATAGAGAATCAAAAGGGAAAAAAAAATTGGTTGTCTGTAAAGTCGGTTTATGGACGATAGTTTAACGTGACGTCATAACAAAACATTGCATACTTTTATGAATAAAATTGAATCATTTTTATTGAATTATCTTAATTTTGTATGGATACAAAGAAGGAGTGAAATTAAATCTACAATTTAATTGATAAATTTACTTTTATTTGCACTCATTAATTCAAATATGTTTATTACTTTAACGAAGAGATTATTTTAACTATATCTTTTATACAAGTTTGCTATTTAACTTCTTCCAATCTGTGTTATTCTGTTAAGGATAAGATGATGATAGGAAAAGTAGGAAACGAATGGGAGTGTTTCAAGAATGATGTGAAGGAAAATGGCTTACCCAACACCAAGATGCAGTCAAAATTAATATATTTGCGCCACAGACTCTACAGCAATGCTAGAAGGAACGGGTTAGCAAAGAGCAATGAAAATGTTACATTGAAATGCATGAAAACAGAATTATGCCACGGACTCGGTCGCAATGCTAGGAGGTTCAGGTTAGCAAAGAGCAATATAAAATTAACGTAATGGGACAATGCACGTAACGGGACACTTTTTCGTGCGTGCAGCCGGCATTAATCGATTTATTAGACGTCACGTCAAAAAGCACAACATTTGACCATTTCTCACCCATACCAGTTGGTGCAAAGTGTCGGGAAGAAACGAAAGTTGAACGTTGTTGAGTTGAGCTACGCCGACTTCCTGAACTTCGCAGATCTCTTCAAAACCAATGTAGATGGCAATCTTTTTAAGTGGACTGATATACGATGGCTTCATTACACCCAGACAAAGCAGGAATTGTTCAAATGCACTCTTGATGAGGATGTCCCGTTCAGACACCTAGATTTGCAGCGTAGAAATGCTGGTGGGATCCTTGCTCCAAAAAAATGTTACACCTCACCACTCCCAATTGCAAAAGAGAAAAAGGCTGATTTACTAAGTCTGTTGAATGTAATTAATCCACAGTTTCATGATTTTTATAAAAACTTGAAAACTTCATCTCAAGTTAAATCAGGGTGAGTTACAAAAACAAAAATTAGTGACTTTTTCATGACAATTTCTACTGAATTGTGACCACGAAACTTGTCAAAATGGTATAATTTTTAAATGTTATAAAATTAAGTGTAGCCTATACCTTACATAAAAAAAACTGAACGTTTGCTTTTCTTTATCAAAATGTATAGGCCTAAGTGCTGGAAAAAAAGACATAAGTTAAGCCTACATACATACAAAACTAATTGCATACACTTACGTTACTTGCAAAACACTCTTCTTGACTGATTTCTCTGTATTCCATGAAGAACAAGTATTTACACTAACAAACTGTAAAGTATCAAACTAAATTTCTAATTAGTTGACATGTTTTTCAGCTTCTTCTTCTCAATGTCAATTTCCTTCTGGAGTGCAGAAGCTTCTTCCTCAGCCTCCAAGAAAAGTTTTCTCTTCCTGACTTCTAATTTTGCAAGTGTTTCCATGGCAGTTTTTACCTTGTTAGCCTCTTGCTTTCCTTTTGAATTCTTTTTTTCAAGGGCTTCCTTCCTCTTGAAGCTTGCACGCCTAGCTGCTTGGATCATTCCATTGCATATTTCAATATTATTTATTCCACCCACTGCCTGCACAGCTTAATAAATGCTACGTTGAGAAATAAGAGAGAGTTAGTTCATTCATATTCTCAACCAAACACTCTTTATTGATCAAGTCTTCAACTTTTCTTGAACAGCAGATTGCTCACAGATGCCAAGATAATTTCTTTTAACCAGGTCTGCCTCAATGTTGGAGACATGATTTTTTGAAGTTAGTTCATCAAGGGCAATTGTGACATATTGTACCCTTAATGTGTCATTCAACATTACTGTTGGTGAAAGGCAAGCAGCTCCTTTTACCATACTTTTACGTAATGGAGACTTTGGTCCAGTCAATTTCATGTACATTTCAAGTAAAAAGCTTCTACAATCTCTTCTAAATAGTTGCACATCGAGTTCTTTTACATTCTTACAACTGTTTTTCGCACCAAATCCTATGTCCACATTTTGTTTAGATGACAAGTTATTTTTCACATCAATTGCAAGTAGCTGTTTTGTGTTTTCACAGAACTCATTACATCCCTTTTCAGAAACTGGCTTGCAATGCTGCGTGCCACTGAATACAGTTCTACATACAGAAATGGCAACATTGGATTGTCACTCTGGAAGCTTATCAAGTATGGCTCAAATTCTTTTACCACTAATTGCAAGAAAAAAAGTTTCACTTCAAGAAAACTATCTTTAAGAAAATCTTCAACAACACTGAAGTTCTTTGTTTCTGGTCGTTTGGGCTGAACAAAAGCTACATATTTTTTCAAATGTGGGATCATCTTTAAAGCCCTTTCAATGACTTTCGAGTTTTCCACCCATCTGATGGAACACATTTTCAGAGGGAACTCGGTGGACCCACTTGACTTAGTGTAGTCTGCTCTTCTGGATGGAAAATCTTTAAAAAGGTAGTAAAGTGCACGCAGGAAATTATTTATTTGCCACTCACATTTATTGTGGCCTGTCTTGTAAGCCCCATGAACTGTGTGAAGAGAGCACGTTCCAACATCAATCAGTTTCTTATCTTCTTCGTTGTCTGCAGATTTTTCCATCATGTAGTTGAAGTCCTTCAGAAACTTGAGGTTCACATTTGACCCATCAAAGGCTATCTGCAAAACATTTTTCAGAGGCAATCCCAAATCATGCATTCCTGAAGTGAAAGACTCAAGAAGATCAGCTGCAGTGGCATGCCCTAGAAACATGGAGTTCAGGTAGCGAGTTGAAACCATGTTTAAACTAGGGTCCCAGTAACGAACAATTATATCCATCTGTCCTTTTTGCGCAATACGATTCAGACTCTCGTCCAGCGAAACTGCAAAAAATGTACACTTCTGTAAAGTATTGGCAAGTTTTTCTTGAAAAAAAGGGCCAAGGGCCAAGGCCAAAGGTTGTCACATATCAAATTTTATCCTTCTGCATTTTGAATTTTTGTGCTATAACACTGTCGGGGAACATTATGGGGAACAAATCACTAGTAGCGCATGAACCTCTGTCAGATGTGTGTGTCATTACCTTATTAAGTGACCACAATATTTCTGCTTTCCACACATTCTCATTAACACAATATTTATTTAAAGAACCTGGGAAATGTTGTGACTTTGAATTTGAAGGAGTTGCACATTCAGTAAATGATTTATCAATAGAAGTCACGGTTCTTGAACTACTTGAAGTGGAAGGTGTAGTATCTTTTTCCTGACCCAAATGTGTGAGCTTGTCAACCTTCAAAAAACTTAGTGTTGATTGTTTGCTTTGTAGTATGGCAGAAGACAGCTCCAGATGTTTTTTTCCTGCTTCAAGAACCTTCACAGATGACAAACCACTGTGACTTACATCAAACTTTGATTTACAGAGTGTGCAAAATGCCTTGTACTTGTCATCTTTAACAGGACGCAACCACTTTGAAAACCTATCATTTTCATCTGAGAGCCAATATTCTTTAAAAGAACATTTGCCAGGCATTTTCTTTTTCTTAGTTACTTTTCATTCAATTAACACTGGAAATAAAATTATTAGCATGTATTTGCAGTAAAAGCATGCAAAAATATACAAAGTTAACAAATGAAGGTTAGTTTGAAACTTAATTGAATAAAATTAATTAGATCTGCTTTCCTGCATGCCAATTTTTCGTCTTACTTTAAGCGCTAAAACACGTTAACATTTGTTGGCAAACATTTTCAGCACATTATGTATATCATAGAAAATATTACAATTCCATTCCGTAGCACTTTAACCTCTTCGGCAATGATTTCAGTTGGAAAATAAAATGTGGCGGCAATTAAGCGATTTTGTGTTTTGTAAATTGTAAACATAGTCGTTAACAAAACCAAAACACGAAAATACATCACACATTATGTGCACAAACTTTTGGCTTTCTTTTGTCCTAGCCAAACATAAATTTACGTTTCGTACACACAAGCAAACAGTAAACAAACGAACTCAGCGCTATAAGTTTGATTATGAACGCTCGCCATTTGGCTAACAACTTATCGATATGGACGCGGGTCGCACGTATTGACGCCTTGACAGCTACAATCGATTATGTGCGATCGTTGTGCGCTCTGTAGAGTAAGAATGAAACTGACTACGCCGTGGCCGCCATGGAATTGAATAAATTACGTTTTCACAGCATTCTAATGGACTTTTTTTTAAAAATAATGAAGAGCAAATCGCTATTATTAAAATTTTCTCTGCAGTCTATGTGAAAATTATGACGTTGCACGTAGGAGAATAGAAGCTGCAAGCAACATTTTGAACGGGAATTTAAAAAAAACGTCTTATGGGGAAAATGGCGGGACTGACCTAGTTAAATACGGGAAAATGTATTGTGTGGGAACATTTTAACCGATGATTTTCCTGAAAATGCAAGCTGCCAAAAGCACAAAAAATATGGTAAATACAAGATCAGTGAACAAGAAATACACATTAGCCTTATAATTAATTTTTTCGTGACTTTTACCAAAATATACTTAAAAATTGTGACTTTTTCATGACTTTCGTGACTTTCGTGACCTAGTAGACACCCTGTAAATGTGTCAACTTGTCAGATGATGATGATGTGTAAAAGACTGAATTGCCAACTTTTCAGAGCTCGATGCAAAAAAAGACTGAATTGTGTGTATTGTTACTAATGTCATAAACATTATATCAGTGCTATGCTTTTTGTAAGTCTGTAAGAACTTGTTAACCACTCTGTCAACTTGTCAGACTGTGATGTGAAAAAGACTGAACTGTGCGAACTACTGGTATTTCATAAATATTTAGAAAAAATTTTATATTGCTGTAGTAAATAATATGAACTTGTTTAATATTATGGAATTTTTTTTTTTATATGACTGAAGCTTGTTGTGTTATAGAGTCCCATGTAATACAGTGTTTTTTTCCATTAAATCCATACTATGTTTAGGCTTAATAAAGCACGTTATGGACCATACTATACGAATCATTTTTATTTTAGTTTTAAATAATGTCTTAGCATCTTCATTTCCAGTAAAAACTATTAAAAAGTAAATAAACCTAATAATAATTGACTTTAATATCTCAGTTGTTTATTTAGAATAAGTCATCGCTAAGTAAGGGCCAAACAATACAAGTCTTGATCCTAACAGTACAAGTAATGGAACATATAGTATAAGTCATTAATTTATTTATTTTTCTGTCAAAACACTATGAAATCTCATTTTCTGTGAAAACATTATAATTGGAATGGGTTTTTAAAAGCTAGCAATATTTAAACCAATAGAAAAATATTAATAGCAATGTTCAAGTTTCAGAAGGCTCTACTGAAAAATGGCCAATTTTGTCTTATACTCCTAAGCCCTGGCACTGCAGATATTGTACCGGTGCATTCGGTACAGAGCTGTTAGCGCAGGCTATTCTGGCTGTTTACATTCAGCCGAGGCCATGGCTAAGCAACAGTTCGTTAAGGCCCTGTCACACTGTCAAGTTTTCACATCCAACACCTTCCAATATGTTGGTTTCAATATCTTTGAGGGTTGTGACGTCACTATCACAGCCATGTTTATTTGAGAGATTGAATGTCTAGAGCAGGGGGGTGAAACTGGAATTGACCATAAGGTTGCTTTTTTTCTCCCAGTAGTTGACGTTACCTCCGCAACGAGATTGGGTGCGCTAGTTGCCAATTTTTTTTTTTTTTTTTTCGTTGCAACAAGAAGCATTTCATTTTTTTTTCACTACTCGTGTTCAAGTTATGTGTTGACAAACGTGACAAACGTTCTGGGGTACTGATTAATACGATTAGTCGCAGTAAATAATATTATAATGTAAAAATTGAATACGTCTCTGCCATATTTGTGGGGGACCAAATGTGCCGCAAAGGGTTGTAATTATAATCCTAGAAAGCGGCGGTTTTTCCATTTTCCAAACACCAAGACTGCTTCTTCTTTGATAAGGTCAGTAAATTTTATTTATTTATTTAGGTACTTAAATAAAATCGCAAATACATAAGGTTTGCAGTGATTTGAGGTGTTGAGTGCCAATCCTTCAATTAGGGCCAATCTCAATTAAAATGTATAAAATATCCGCACCATGAGCTTTGCAGAAGGGTTTTAATTTATTCTCATGTCATTATTTCATTGATGTATGTTATTGTCAATTAATAAAAAAAAAGGTATGTTAAATCGCAGCAGTTACTGTTTTTACTGTTTCAGGTGTCAAAAATGGATTGAATGTGCCAAGACTGACAACTTCAGTGCAACAAACTTATTTTTGTGCAAATTTCATTTCGATGGCAGACAGTTTCGGGATGCTGAAAGAACGTTGTTGATATATGGTGCAGTACCTACTATTCCTTCACTTGATAGCCGACACAATACATGTGTGACATCATATACTGAGTGTCAAACTGCTGATGCTAGTGTAGGCCTACATGTTTGTGTCGACAGCGAGTTGTGTAGTGAAGATGCTTTTGCACAAGTTCTAGTTAATCGTACACCGTACAAAGACTCGTGTGTAGAAGCTTTTCCTAATTGTAGTGTTGAACATGATGATGTTTCTGTGCATCCTGCTAAAGATTCATTTACCATTAGAGTAGTTTCAGAAGGTGAGCAATGTGAAGAAAATTTAACAAACATGCGAGGTTTGGTGTGATCACCCGTATGCAAAGCAGACATCAATAATTAGTGCCCAAACTGAGTGTGATGTATCAAATACCAAAGGAAACAATGACATTCGACCTACCAATTGTGTAAATTCAATTTCGCCAGTTTTATATATGAATGATTTGCCGGTTGCATCATCCACTCCAAAGTTGAAATCAGTGAGGCTGTTCGCTAGCAAATGTAATGAAAAATTTGAAGGAAGTGGCACAAAATTCTGTCAGAGTCCTTCATGTAATGTGACATCAAAAACTTTCAAGGAAAGAAAGAAATATTTAAATATTCTTGGTTGCAATTCCTATAAGGAAATAACATCTACCAAGAAGAAATTGATTAAACTTGTTGCCAAAAAACCACGCTCATTGTTAAATATAAAAAAAATTCAGAAACAAAACATCACTTTGAAAGAATTATTAAATAAAGATTGTGATGCTGTTAGAATGATAGAGTGGTTGTCAAAGTCAATGTCACTTGCATCTGCAAATTTCTTGGCTTCACAAATGCGGTGCGGCAAGAAAAAGCCTAAAGGAAGAAGATGGACACTAACAGATAAGGTGATGGCATTGTCTGTATACAAGAAGTCACCAAAGAGCTACACACTTTTGTCGACAATGTTTGCTCTTCCCAGTAAAAAAAACACTGGTGGTGATAGTGAGAAAGATTATCATGGTACCAGGAATTAATGAACACATTTTCATCTCTCTGGAAAAAACTGTATCGAAAATGGATGAAATTGACCGCACCTGTGTAGTTATGTTTGACGAAATGTCACTTTACCAGCACATGGAATATAATATCCGTGGTGATACTATTGTAGGGTTTGAAGATCTGGGTCATTTGGGAATAAGTGCAAAAATTGCAAATCATGCACTGGTTTTTCTGGTGAAAGGACTTCATAAAAAGTGGAAGCAACCTGTTGCTTTTTATTTCACCACAGGAAATTTGGCATTTGACAATTTAGTAAAGCTTTTGCTATCAGCAGCATATAACATTGATCGCAGCATATAACATTGATCGCTCCCAAGTCACCTACAGAATGCTTCACAAACTGACCGACTGTCACCTGGACTCCAAAGGCAGAACTGCAATGAAGATGGCATTAGCAGCCCAGGTTCTCAGCCACTCTACTGCTGCTGCAATTGATTCTCTTGTAGCATCTGGTGAGTTCTTTCATTTTACAACTGTATAAATCTTTCTTGGCCAGGTAAAAGTTTCGTATTGCGTATCCACTTTTATTCCTTTATCCTAATGGCATGATTGTCTGGTACATGATGCTTGCTGTTTTAATTTACTTAGTACATTAAAAGATCACGAATAAAACCTATTTATCATTGTAGGGCATAGAATGCTTTGTGGTAAACAAAAAGTGTTTCATTTGAAAGTTTTTCTGTTAGTTACATAGGTAATATGGTGCTCTAAATGAACAATTTCTCTCAAATACATGGCCTTGCCCTCTATTGTTCATATAAAAAATAGGCCATATTACTTCCACATAATTTATCGGTATTTACAATTTAAAAAGGGCGTCTTGTTATATAAGAAGTGTAGGTTGTGTTTAATGTTGCACAATGCAACCTAATCCTGTCATAGTTGAATGTTAAGTGACAGCCAGCAATAAGCCCTCGCTGACTGAGATACATACCGTGCCGCCATAATGTTATACTGTTATGGGAACATTTTACCTTTATAAAAAAATAGGGAAAAAAGGGAGAGGCCTCTATTATGTTTGAAAGTTAACTGAACTTAGTGCAGAGATTATTATTGTTATTTTTGTGGGGTTTTTAGCCTTCTTTTTTATTAGAATATTTATTTATTTGTTTTAGTGAACTCCAGAAAATCACAAAATTGATATATTCAGCAAGTCAAGGTTATATATGTACATAAAATGTTTACATATTATAGAATATAATACAGTACAATAAGTACAGACTATACACACTTGGACAGTAACTGCTTACTGTATACAATAGAGACAGAAACATAAATTACAGACAATAGATTCCTGATAGACTCTTATGCAAAAAAACAAAACCAATTTTTAAATATGTATTTTTAATGGAATATAAATACACTTACATCATAACACTTATACAAATTTTAGACAGAGTACCATATACATTAATTTAAAAAAAAAGTAAAATTATACAATACAAATGTTTAGTTATCCTGTTCGAGAGCTTACAATGCTTCACAATATTACTTTCATTTCACTGCAACAAATAAATATTAATTTTAATAGATGACTATAATAATCTGTGTTATTCAGCCTACCTAATCAGTTCCAACAAAAGTGCAGGCCTCTAAGTCGTCACTTTTTCCACCAAGTGACTTTCTTTCCAGTGCAAGGTCACTTTTTGTCACTTTTTTCAGCAAATAGTCATTTTTGGTGTCACTGTTTACATATATATTGCAGTTATATTTTTAAAAAAACAGTTTAAACAAGCAACTACCCCAAAAATAATATCTTATTTGAAGATAAATGGTGCCTCTAAATGACATCACTTATCGTCTCGTTAGAAATGTGTGCTTCATGCTTGACAGTTGTGACCCTGGTGTAAATAGGAAATGTGCCATGAGCTTATTGCAGTTTGTCATCAATTATTATATTGCTGTTGGAAACAATACTCTTGTTGACAATGGCATACTGTGCAATACATCTCATTGCGGCCTAAGATTATCATAAAATTAATCTGTTTTTATGAATTTCAATTGCAATTATTTTTTTCATTAGTTGGCCATCTCATTGGTACCTGAACTTTCATTTCCTATCACAGTTGTGTATTTTTAAGTTTTCTTACAGCAGGAGCAATTAAATTACTTTGTGTGAAAGACCTCCTTAAATTAGAAAACCTTTTTCGTCCAAGTAAAGTTCACGTATCTTAATAATTTTATAGTTGAAGAACTTCTTACATTTACAGTGATGTGTATATATGGTTTTTATGTTTGCTTTCCACTGTTGCAAAGAATAAATGCTGAATTTATGTTATCAACTGTTAATTTCAGTTACGTGTTATCAACTGTAAATTTCAGTTACATACACGGCAGTTTTGAAATTAAGTTTACTGTAAATTTGCTGTTCTAGAAAATAACTGCAGTATTGATGTCATCAACTGTAAAAAAATTTACAACTACAGCATTGTTTTAATCAAAAAGGTGTTCAACGTGACTTTCTCAGGGAATGTGGCTATGGAGAGATTTTCCAAATTCTTTGTTTTGTTAGTATTTATGTAAGTATTTATGTAATTTGCATTAAATACTGGCCGAGTAACATTAACCTCGTTTACCATTCATGCCACATTTGAAATGCTTGGATCTGTTGGAAAGGGTACTAAGGGTGGTTTTGAGATATATTGTTTTTTTTTTGGTACTAGAGTCTTAAGTGATCATTATTTTTTAAAGTTTGTTTTGTTTGTTTGCAGGCAAACTTGATGCCAGTGCTCTTGGGACAGCACATTTTGTTGCTTTTTGCAACAATTTATTTGACAGTGTCAACGATGCAGCAGCTAGGCCAGAAGGAGCTGGCGGGCTTAGCTGTCAGCTGCGCAAAATAAGAGAGAAGTCCCATTTGATGTTTTGGGAAGAAAGTATTGACCTCATTAAGCAGTGGAAGGTGGAGAAGTGTATGGCTACCCAGGAGAATATAAGTACTTCCAGGTGTACTAAGTATTTTTCCCCACCATGTTTGAGTGGCTGGGTAATTACTCTTAGGGGAATGAATCTGCTATGAGGAAAGTTAAAGGAGTTAGGTTTCACATACTTGCAACCTCGAAGTGTGAATCAAGACCCAATCGAACATGTGTTTGGGTGCATTCAAGCCAACTGTGGCAGCTCCAATGTTAATCCTACCGTGCCACAGTTTGTTTCTGCTTTGAAAGCATCCATGATAAATGGTTTGGCGATGGTCGTCGTGAGATCCAACTGTGAAGCCGAACTGGAACCCTGTGAGCTTCTTAGCAATTTACGAGAATTTGTTACATGTTCTTCTGGTATTGCCAGTAAACAAGGCAATAGCTCACAAGAAACCTCTACAACCACCAGCTGTACTGTGGAACTTGGGAACACAGATTATTCAGTTGCGTAAGAAGCTGGAAGTATTGCAAAAAGGATTTTAATGAAAAGTCAATGTAAAAATTGCAAGCAAGCTCTGGTAACTTCAATGCCTAATGACTATCTTCATAGCTGCATAATTTTCAAAGAATATTCATCCCATAACCAAAGTCTAACCTACCCTTCTGAAGAACTCATTGTGTGCGTTGGGAGTGCAGCAACAGTTCTTGAAACTACCATTCCGGAGATTGCCCAAGGAAGTGCTGTCCAAACTTTTATCAATAATGAAGACACATGTTGACTTTGAATGGCTGAAAGTGGGTTGTCCATTGCATGTAGAAACATTCAAGGACAACATATAGCCCAGGAAAAGAAGGTTTTATGTCGGGAAAAATTAGAGACAAGCTGATATTTTCACAAGTGTTAGGACCTAACTAGAGGTATATTTTCCCAAAAGTCCCCACCCCTCCCCTCTGTGCTTCCCCCCCTACCCCCCTTAAACATCCGATTTGCAAGCATTTGGATTACCCTTCATATCTCCGTTGTTATTTATCGCAGTAAAATTTTCTTTATATCGTGTTATTCCTTATATTATTATCTACATTAAAGTTATATATAGTTTTGTTCTAATATTAGCAGTTAACTAGATATTAGCTGAAGAATGTCAAGTTTTACAATTTTATGTTAAGTTTGTTAAGAGTATTTAAGTTTAAAATTTTAATTTGGGTCAATTTCACAAAACACTTAAGATAAAAAGTGTAGAATGACTCTTTAGCTTTCCAACAGTATAAATGTTTCATAGTTTGGATGACGATAACATGTGTATAACACTAGATTATGCGAGGAAGGCGCTGAATTTTGTTTTACCCTTGGTGCGTGATGCAGTGGGTGGCCTCAGGTGGCTAAACAACAGGCTTACTATCAAGAGCGAGGGAGCTGGCGTGTGAGTCATGGAAATGTCCCTAACCACCCACGACCATCAATTTCTTAAAACATGTTTACTGCCTTGAGTAGCCCGTCTTCCAGAGACTAGTTCTTGGAGTGGTTTTGAAGCGTGCGGTAACGTTCTAGCGTGTATGTGCGTGATTTTCTAAAACTTCCGCTTTCTCTACGTCACATAATAACGTGAAGTACTAGAAAGTACGGTGTTAATTTTTGATAACTGAAGAAATTTTGCAACAGCTTCTCGCAAATCTAAGAAAGTAAGAATGTTTTCAATAACAAAAGCTAAGTATTATTGTAATAATAAAAAACCACTTCTTCCCTGTCGCCTGTTGCTATTCAGTGGTTATATTGCTGTTCTACTACCAAGACGATTTGGGTTTGGTTCCCGGATAGGACCACTCCTTTTTTTTTTCATTTGTACCACTGCCTGGTCGGCTGTCAATTATTTTTCCTTTTTCGCAGCCTTGTGCTATCCCCTACCCTAGCACTCCAACCCTGCTTCATTCGCATATTAGCATCGATTGTAGATGCTTCACGTCTTAAGCTCCACCAGGACATCTTATAAAATATTTTTACACAGAAGACTATATGTCAGCTTTATTGCAGTTTTCTTACTTTTTAAATTTGTATCACGTAAAATGTGATTTATATTGCAACACAAATATCAAACACCGTTATGCCTATTTATGTGTGTGTCAATACACTGTTTTTGAAGTTCAGGAAATTAATAGATCATATAACTTAGATATTTTTACATATTTGTGTGAGATTTGTAGTAAAATTGTTTTAAAAATGTAATTATAAACTGATTCAATTCAACATCGTGACTATTTATTGTAATGTTTTTATGGTTCTTCAGAATACCAAACTTTCATTTTAAGTAAATAAGTATACTATTTA
The DNA here is from genome assembly GCF_032445375.1 of Bacillus rossius redtenbacheri. NCBI lineage: Eukaryota > Metazoa > Arthropoda > Insecta > Phasmatodea > Bacillidae > Bacillus > Bacillus rossius. The sequence continues at coordinate 108,884,920 of NC_086332.1, forward strand.
AATTCACATTTGTCAGTCTATTGTAACTTTTTAATATTCGATAATTGCAAATCAACAACTTTCTAAGTGATGAGTAATTACGTCTTCGTATGTTTCAGGATTGAATCTACCTGCCATGTTATAACAAGAATTCATACTCACCAAAATTGAAATGGAACGTTTAAGTTTACTTTGTATTCTATGCGGTAAAGATACGGAAGGAGATACTGCTGTTGTTACAAATGGGTTGAAGACAGTAACAGAAGCAAACATTCTACGAAAGGATGGGCTCCACGAGAGCTTGAAAGGAAAATCAAGTGTTCGAGTACACAAATCGTGTAGGCATAACTATACGAGACCATCAAGTATTAAAGCTGCAACTACATCATCACTAAGTCCTGCTGTATGTATTCCTTCAACATTATCGCCTGTTTTGCGAAGTGTAGGCGATAATTTTGACTACAAAAAAAATTGCATTTTTTGTGGGGAGAGGCAAAAGTCGATTCTAAGATTGCTTTGTATCGTAGGAAAAAAGTTTGTATGGTAGCAACATTAGAAATTAAAGATAGTTTGTTGCAGAGATGTGAAGATCGGAGCGATGAATGGGGAGATAAAGTGAAAGCACGCATTTTAAATGTAAGTGACCTTGTAGCCCCAGAAGCACGATACCATAAAAACTGTCATGACACTTTTTCAAAGACAAACCCAAGTGAAGGATTTGTAGGCAGACCAATGACGGATAAAGAATATTTTTTAATGTTGTGCAGTTACATTGAACAAAGCGATGAATGCCAATATTCAATTCAAGAGTTGCAAGATATAATGGCACGCATTTCAGGGAAAAAGATACATATTCCGACAAACACCTGAAAAAACTTCTTCTAGAACACTTTAAAGAATCATTATGGTATCTAATGTTTCAGGTAGAAAGAACATAGTGTGTTTGTCTGAAACTATCCATAAAATTATTGAGACCTGGTACAAAGAAAGAGATAGGAATCTAGAAACGGAAAAACTTAGGATTGTATTGGCTGCAGCTGACATCATTAAAGAAGATATTCAAAAGAAGGCATATGATCATGAAACATATCCAGGTACCAATGACATTACATGTGGAGGAGAACATTAAATACCAAATACATTAGCAGCTTTCACACAAAGAGTTACGAAAAAGAAAAACGTTTCAGAGTTTGAAATGGTAGACAGAAAATGTGTAGTCATAAACCATGCTATTATATCAGCTGTAAGACCCAGATCATTTTTGTCACCACTTCACATTGGCTTAGCTCTGACACTATACCGTTTATATGGATCTAAGCATCTTATCAACATGCTATCTTCTATGGGTATTTGTGCATCCTATTACGAAGCTTCCGTGTACATGAATGCTCTCATAAATTCAGAATCACCAAATGTCAATGAAGATGCTTTCATACAGCATGTTTTTGATAATGCTGATGTCAATGTTCGAACACTGGATGGCGTGAACACGTTTCATGCAATGGGCGGGGTCCAAACTATTACCCCAGATTCTAGTGTTCAAACTCAAGTAAAGGTTGCAAGGAAATCTTCTGGAACATTTAATCCAGAATGCATTAGGATACGATCTTACCCAAAGAAAAAAGCCCACAACGGACTTAGTAGCATTACTGTGAAAAAATATAACGAATTAAAAGCTGAGCTGAAAAATTCAGACTTCACAGTAGAAACCATGTTTCCTCTAAACTTTATTTGGCTTTCTGGAATGAATGTCCAACCAGGATGGAATGGTTTCATGAACCTCATTAACAGCAGAAGGGGAAAATGTGACTCAACATATGACATGGCTCTTCCATTTATTAATTTGGATAAGTGTGTAAGAGAAGATGGAGGTGAGAGAAATGTACTTAAGCCAATTACCACATCAAAGAGCCTTTTGCACCAAACAATATGTTGCACTTAGTGTCATGTTCATGTAAATCTGCATGTGGGAACTATTGTGGATGTCGAAAGATAAGGTTTACATTGCTCAGCTATGTGTGAACACTGGAATGGTCTTTCGTATAACAATGCAACAGCCATAGATGAAGATGAAGATGCAATTGATGATGAATAATTATTATGTATGTAGGCGTTGAGTCGAAAACATTATGAATAGATCTGTTTGTAAAATACATTGAAGTACTTTTGTTGTAAGTATTAATAGTCTATACAAATTAAATAGCATGTTGTGTAAATAATAGCAAAGTTTGGAAATGAAAAATGCACATAAAGAAGTACATAATTCAGTAAATGTCACAACAGCTTGAAGTGGGTGGGTGGGTGGTCCGTGATGCTGTGGATGATACTGATTGCTCTTTATCACATACTGTGAATAAGCAGTCATGTATTTTAGTTCATAGCTGCCGGTTGTTGCCAGTCCGGGACTCGGTGGGTCCATAGTTGGTGGATAATGGAACGATCCTATGTGGGTTAGGGTTGAAGCCCCCCCGAACCAAAACTGGCTAAAATAATATAAAAATTAAACCTTTATTTTGTATTCTGAACTAAAATTGTATATATAATTTATTTAGAATAATTAGGAAGAATTACAAGTAATGTTTAAGGCCAGCGGAGTGAGCTTGAATAGAGTGCGGCAGATTGCTTTTAAGTCCGGGTTGAGAGAGGTGAGTTCTTAGTTTACTTACGGCCCTCTACTTCATGTTATCGTCATCCAAACTATGAAACATTTATATCGTTGGAAAGCTAAAAAATCGTTCTACACTTTTTATCTTAAGTATTTCGTGAAATTTTCCCAAATTAAAATTTTAAACTTAAATATTCTTAACAAACTTAACATAAAATTGTAAAAATTGACATTTCTCAGCTAATATCTAGTTAACTGCTAGTCTTAGAACAAAACTATATATAACTTTATTGTAGATAATAATATAAGGAATAAAACGATATATAGAAAATTTGACTGCGATAAATAACAACGGAGTTATGAAGGGTAATCCAAATGCTTGCAAATCGGATTTTTAAGGGGGGTAGGGGGGGAAGCACAAGGGGGAGAGGTGGGGACTTTTGGGATAATACACCTCTTTTTGGGTCCTAACACCTGCCAAAAGTTCAGCTTGTCTCTAATTTTTCCCGACATTCATACATTTTTTCCTTTCATTTCCTGGGCTAATATTGTCATCAGTGTGCCACATATCCATACCGTGGTGGGGTACGAAAAGAAATCGTGATTTATCGAATTCTATCAAGAAAAGGCTTGAATCCCGTAAAATAAAAATTTTAAAACATAAATAACTTTAAAAAGAAGGTAATTAATATGCAAGAAAAATTAATTTTTATTTGTTTCTTACAGTAACGTACTTGCCAGTTCCTCCATCCATATTTCTATGGGTAATCTTCTTAGCACCATGACATAATGTAATATTAAGTTCAGATGAATTGAAATATTGCTAAGGGAACATTTATTTTGTTTATCGTCGTTGATGAAATTTTAGATGTGACAAATTACTATTATGAATTAATTGAATATAAGTAATTTAAATAATTGGAGAATACATATGTCTCAGGGTGTATAACATGAAATAGGTTGAAATAAGTCTTATAAAGCAAATAATAAAACATCCTTATCTATGAATCCCATGATCTGCGTAACTCTTCTTCAGCAGCATAATGTCAGTGTCCATTAAATAAAACCTTTGAAAATAGCAATCCAAATACTTTTAATAAATTATTCTTGAATAAAAACTTAAACAATGCAGAGAGAAAATGAACTCTTTGCATAGCACACTATTACAATTAAATTGACAAACATATGTAATTGTATTATGCATTAGTAATGTCTTTAATTTAAGTTTGTTTTTTTGTAAACTTGGATTTCACTGCGTACATACAAAGGTTAACTTTTATAAAATATTTGGGTAAAATTTTTTAAGTTCTTGATTCTTGTGAATTTATTTTTAAATTATTGGAAGCTTTGCATTACATTTACCCCTGACATTCTAATTTGAAGTGTGCATAATTATTGATGATGATATTTACATACAGTACTTAAATGTTTTTTTGAAAGCATTAGTACTTAATATGATCTGTTGATATTCATACTGTTGGTGCTGCAGCATTGCACTTAGGAGAATATAGCTTCAGTCACTGTTCTAGGTAATATAAATTTGTGCTTACCAAATAATTCATCTTAACTTTTGTTACCTAACAATGTATCTAAAGATACATACCCTGCAATTGTCAGCATCACCTGTGTTGAGTGATGTAACAGTTTGTGACATGTTACTAATGTGCCTTCAGAGTTAATAACAGTAGCAGTGTTTTAGTCAGTACTGAGGAGCTGTTTATGTAATGATGCACTGTAAACATATATCAGTTTTTTCACCTTCACCGATTTGACAAATTGAATGTTGACATATCGTGAATTTCAGTTATATGTACTCCCATTAGCGATATATCATACAAAAGTATGCTAATGTTCTCTTTACCTTTGCTTCACCATCAAATTTTTGCATAAATACTATAATTTCTGGCCTGTATCTTTCTATTACCAAATGATCTGAAGCAAGCATTATAATTTTGCCGACACATAAATGTATTTTTGTTCAACTTACAGTAGTATGTAATGACATAGCTGAGATGTGGATAGTGCACTGATGTTACTGAATTTGCTGTTTTTGCTAGTCAGGATTTTCAATTTTATGCAGTAGGTATAAGTATGATATAGGTATAAGTTGTCATTTATGTATTCCGGCAGGTAATTTATGGTTTTTCAAGTGGTATGTATATAGTTTAGCAATGGGAAGAATGGTTTTAATGTGTCGAATCAAGTATACCTATTTCAAGTTTTATAGAAGCGCAAGTAATAAGAACAAGTTTAACTTTGGTTTCTGCACAATTCTATAGTTCTAGCTTTTTTAATTCAATGAAACATTAAAAAAACACTGTGAAAAAATTATGTATTTTAATTGGATAACAAATAATTTAAAAATACTTCTTAAATTCTGAATCAAACTTGCAACTCTATTTTAGAGTGTCGGAAAAATGTTAGAGATGTGCTGCCACCTGAGACACAGAGTAATACAGTAAGAAGTTGTGCTGCTCATGATTGGATACACATGCCTAGCACAACAGTAAAGTTACAAGTTGCCAATGCAACAGCAATATATTTTGTTATTTTTGTGTATAATTGTAAAAAGCACATATATATTCATGATGTTATTGATCTTGTACTGTTATTAGTAATATTTTTTTTTAATTGTAATGTGGAATTAAAATTGTTGGATATTCTTAAGCTTAGACTACAATCGACACAAGCATATCAGATATCACTAATTAAACGTATATATTCAACTCTACATTATTCAGTTTTACCATCTACAATGCACATAGCATAGTTTTTGTAATGAGAAAAGTTCATCAAATAATAACTTTCCTTATTATGTACCTGGTGTTCAGCCGATCAGAGGCAGTTAATGTTGTACTACGCTGTCAAATTAAAAACAGTTTAATGGAAGGTGAAAGTGAGTGTATTTACTCGTGAAAAATAAGGTCATTTGTTTTGGTTTTTTCTTTGTTGGTTTTATAAGCACGTGTGTTGCAAAATTCAATATATTTTTAATGGCCTTCATGTAAGCAAAAATGAACTCTCTTTCCAATTAATAAAAATGGTACTTATGTATTAACGCCACCGCAGAAGAAGTTGCGCTATGTTCGCACACGCATGCAATTTGCTTTTGGATTCATTGTTGCCTTGTTGTCTGCTGATTTTTGATTACCAAAAAAATATATTTTAAATATATTTTTACCATAATATTGTGGTAAGCTATTGTACAGGCAGATGCCCACGTAGTTACAGTTTTTGGCATATTAACTGGGGGAGTGAGAGGTTTTTCAAAGGTCTTGTTACACTCCAAAGACCGTCGGACTAGCTCAGATATTTCAAGTTTTGGTCATTGAAGGGTAACTCACAGGATACACAGTGAGGTTATGTTTCCCTCAGAATATTAGTCATGGGTGATTGTTGAATTTCAATGATGTCTCTCGTACACAAAATGTTTTTTTACTGTTTATTTACTTATACCTTACAAATTCATGAGACATTTGCCGCCATCTTGAGACCACAACATTTACAAGTTGAAACAGTATTTTCCTTTCTCACAACAAATAAGCTTCATTAGTTTGAATCACACGCTGACTGGCCGAAAATTGAATATTAAAACATGCCGAAGGACAATGTCCTCGGAAACAGTGACGAATTTTAGTAAGTCCTGTTTTGGGCGATTACCAACCACTGCAGTCACTAAATTATAATTGTGTACAAAAAAACTAATATAAGGTTGATTATAAACCGGTGATGCCCGGACCACAGCAGCGAAATTTACTCTTTAATACTTCATAATAATAATGTTTTGAGCCACCTACTCAACTAGCCACCTCCTCAGTTGCTGTTCAGTAGATGACTGAAAAACCAAAATGACACACTGGTCTCAGAAGAGACCAAGGATTGCACCATGACGTAACTATCGGCCAATCACAGCACAGTATCAAACACTCCCTCCAACACCAGCCAATCACAGAACAAATTAAAATACATGAAAAAACCCTGTTCACACATAACCCGGGGTTTTCCTTGATCTGTCTCTTTTCAAATCCACCTCAAAATCGGGGACTTCCAGAATATTTTCTCACGCTAGTTGCTCTGTCTCTGTCTTACACCGGATGCATCATTATTGTTTTATCACCTCGGTGTCACTGTGTGGACGCACACCTTTCTTTCTCACTCTAACTGCCACACAAAATTACAAAAGAAAAATATGTTACAGTGCATTTGCACATATAAACAAAATATTTAAAACTTAAAAACCATTTTAAAACACATAAATATGTAATTATTTAGGTAGAATTCAGTAAATTTACAGTTACATGGCTGTTTCATAATAAAGCAAATAGGCTTAAACAATACACAAATATTAGAAACGGTAATTAATTGAGAGATTACATTAATAAAACGTAAGCAAACATAAATTATAACATGGAAAACAATTATAAACTGTAAAATATTATCATTAAAGTTATTTGAAAAGATTCATTGTAAGTTTATAACGGTTCGTTATGACACAAAAATAAAAAGATGTTAGCGCCAATTGTAGTTTTTGTTTTATTTTTCAATATAGAATGCTGCATCGACAAATCCAATCACTTTCAAAACTACATATTTTGTGAGAAGCCATCGAACACGCCCTCGTTGTGCGGCGATCGACGGACGACTGGTGAGATCATGGCACTGTGTCCTTCACGCAGGGAGGGCAGTCACATGACCTCACCGACCAATCACACACATGCTTCATTCACACTACAAATCACAAGCCAACAGGAATACGCGACATACATTGAAAACAGTTTTCTATACACAGAGCCAGGGACTTTACATTCTCGTTCTCTCTCCAACACCGTGAGACAGCAGTTATCCCTCAGTTCCCACGCAGTGACAAGATATTGTTAGTCTCTCTCTTACTGGGGAATCACTGTTTCGTTCTCACTCGCACTTACAGGCCTCTTATGCCTCTCTCTTTCTACATATCAGTCTTCGAATTTTGCCCTTGAAATGTGTTTTATTTTATTACAGGTTCGGCCTAACACCTCAGTAGAAGAAGTAAAAGCAAAAGTAAATGGGCTCAGGACACAATTTCTTTCCGAAAGGAATAAAATTAAATAATGCGAAAAAAGCGGATGCAGTCCTGATGATGTATATACTTCAAAATTGTGGTGCTATAAGCTGCTGATGTTTATGGAACCACACAGCATGTCTAGACGCAGCATGTCAAACTTGACACCAGGGTTTCAGGCAGCAACTGTTTTGGTAAACTGTTAACTCTGAAGAGTGAGTTCTTGAAGAAGAAAAAATGGCGAAAGTTCTGTATCACATATCCAAGTTGATCCCGTGATCCATGATGCTTGCTGTTTTTATTAAGTACATCAAAGCATCCTGAACTTAGTGAAAACACTTGTAGTTTAACAATGAATAATGATCATAAGTAGAATACAGTATACTTCTTAGTATCTTAATTTGTTTTTGTATCGCAAGTTTTATTTTAGCCGGTTCTTTCGACATTAAATTCAAACAGCAAGTGTCATGTCTCCAGAATCAGTATTTACAGGATCAGGATCGAGTGATATACTTGGATATGTGACATGGAACAGTTGAAATTACAAAAAGCTTGTTTTACTTAGGGTGATGAGATTTAAGTACCTTACAGTTTTATTAAGTGTGGTTAGAATTGTAATTTGGGTTATATCAGTTAAATTTAAAATACTGTTGTGTTATATGAATGGTTGTTTAGGTTAGCAACATTTAAATTATTTGACAGCATTTTTTTTAGGATGAGTTGTTAAAAATATTTTTTGCAAATTTTTTTTTACAATGAGCACCTATTTAATAAATTACCATTCCCTGAGACAGGATTATTGGGATTAGTCTAGATGCAGATACCTTAACAATATTGAAGACATTGCAAACATGGTGGTCCTGACATTACCTCCTTTACTATCTTACAGGACCTTTGGTAATGTTTTATTGTTTATATAGTCTTTCCTGTTCTAGTATACCTACAACAAAGAGATATTATCCATGGTATTGTATAATAGACTACATTTCCACTTGTTTTAGTATATTTTGTGATACATTTATATATTTAATTGTTCATTATTTTACTATGATTTAAACTTCTTGGGTTTTGTAAAGTATATATTTCATCCCTACCTATTCAAGAATAGAACATGATACTTAAAACATATAACTTTCCATTCCCTAACGTTATTTCCCCAAAATTTCTTGCAAAATAAGCATGTGAATATTTCCCATCCAAAAACACTATTTTTGTGCTTATTCATTGAGAACGTACAGGTTGTAATTACTCCAGCTCCGCCTTATGGAAGACTTAATTTCCCTATCATATTGTGATTAAATGTATAAAAATTTAATTACCTGATTTACACTCGTCAAACCTGACACAAAAAAAAGTTACCAAGTTATCACTTACTGACTACAAAACTTACCTATCCTAGAAAAAAAGCAGTTTGTGCATTATGTAATAAATTTAATGATTCTCCTAACCAAAGAAAATAAATATTTCATTCAACATTGAAAAAGAAAAGCACAAGACACCTGTGGCCTCACACTACAAATAAAGTAAAAACTACTAATCGCAAACATCTTGTGACTACTACACCCATTATAACACAGTTTCAATTAATTTCTTACTGCCTACTATATATACTCATTTTGTACTTGTTTATTCACTTTATAAACACATTCCATTTATTACTTCATGCATACTCATACCAGAATCACTATCGCTCCAAAACTCAAACTAGCAATTTTCACTGCGCATTTAGCCATGCACTGTTACCAAAATTATAACATTTGTGTTTGTTCCTCAGTTCAAGTTTATCACTTGCTAACTTCCATGAAGTAATAGATTTTCACTCCTTTCTTTCCACCAAATAGAATTTATCTATAATCCATGGTATCATGTAGTAAAACTGGCCCAAATTATTTACCAAAAGCATGTATGTGGAAGGATATGTGTGCCATGTTGATTACTTGGAGCAAGATATGTATTTGCATGTTGGAAATATGGTTTTTATGAGCAGGTTAAATTTATTATGATTTCGTTATTATATGTTTTAGAGGTCAGATGTTATCATGTTTGGTGTGTTAGGTTAGTTACATTATAGCTAAATTATCTTAATTTTTATGATTTTTCATACAAGGTGGCTTTTGGAAATTGAGGTATTTTCTATTCTTTCCACAGAAACTTTTCACAACAATGTGTCATGTTAATGTTGCATTAAAATTTGGCCTTAAAATTTTACTCATTGCACCCAAGAAGTTCACTTCAAATCATATGTTTCCATTAAAAGTTATAAAATTTACTTAAACGCAACATGCATGTATCTACAATTTTTTCTATAGGAACCAGAAGACGATGCATATTCAAGCAGACTGTCTCAGCATTCAACTGTACTGCTTGATGACCATAATTATGTTTCATCGCAGTCACAATGTGACTTTCCCATTTTGCACAGTGAAGCGGTTGTACCCTGCAGTACACCAGGAAGCAACAACCTCGGGCACAGCAGCATTTGTACAGTTGCCTGTTCCTGCATCTACACCTACAGCACCCCAGAAAAGACGAAGAAATGAAAATGAGAATTTTGATTTGAACAAAGTTTTAAAAAGTGCGAGTGAGGCACTGGATAAAGCAAACAGTACTTCTGAGCCGACACACTACGAACACTTTAGGCATTATGTAGGTCAGCAACTAAACAAAATTAACAACACAGCAATTGCTCGAAGAGTTGCTTTTGAAATTCACAGAAAATTATTGGAGGGATTGGAGGCAGATAGTAAATAAAAATCGTAACTAATATTTGTAACTCTTATATAACATTTGAACTATGCTAAAAGTTTTTTAAAAATAAATTCTTGATAAATTATGAAAGAAAAATACACGAATTGTTAGAATGTTTTTCTCTATTAGTTAGTAAATTAATAAAAGTTGAAATTCGGCTATCACTGACTTCTCAACTGGAAAGGGAGGGAAAAATATTTTATGTATTTAGTTAGGGCTGGGCAGATGCCGATTCTGATTCTTAAGTATCGGCCGATATTCAGAGTATCGGCATCGGCAGCATCTGTAAAATATTTGCCGATACTTCGCGCCGATACCTCAGTCCAAATTCTTAAACTGTGTTATATTGTTTTTGTTAGAAAAAATTCACTAAGGAATAGTACTTCACGCAACTGTTTTTTTTTTGTAACCATAGAGATGTATAAATGTCCTCAACTTGAATTTATACCATTTCTTATGTACCAATGTACTCTATAATGTTTAATAATTGTACTTATGCACTATGTATGTACATATGTATTATCTGTATAAAATTGACTTGACTTGTTCTATATCCCGGAACCCTTAACTCCGTATGGGATCCACTGAACAAAAACTGAATAAATAAATAAAAAAATATATTCATTGCCAACTGTGGAGCAAAGACAGCCTCACGTTACATTTACCAGTGCTCGCGATAAAGTAAATTGCACTCATGATCACGTTTACAGCACTCGCGATCATAGAAACAGTTGCTGAAGAACGTCTGAGTAGCTTGCCCCATCTCCATGTTATTTATATATCTATGGCTTTGCTGATGTTATGTTGTTGTGTTTGTTTACAATTTAGTATTTATGTTAGCTTGAAATGTTAAAATCTAAACCTAAAGTGACATTTTAAAGATTTTTCTGAGTGTGATGATATGGCTGGGAAGAAAAGTGAAGTTTGGAAATACTTCACTCTTTAATCAAATGAAGATACCAAGGCTACATGCACTTTCTGCCATGTTAAAATATCACGAGGTAGGGTTAAGTCAAGAGGATTCACCACATCAAACATGAAAAAACACTTGGACTCAATTCATAGCAGGGAAATGAAAATTATGGCTTTAAAGGAAACAAAGCAACCACCTTCGCCTGAATATTTTCAGACTCCAGAACCAGAACCTAGCAGCAGTGGTATCCAAAAAATTATTGTTACTAGTGAAAATGAACTTTTTCTTGGCTGTGATTCTTCTCTACTTTCTGATACTGGAAATAAATTGCTAGTTTTTTAATTCCATCACCACTATCCACCACAACAATACCAATTTACAACCAGCTTAAAAATAAGTTCCAAAAAATCAGTGACATGTTTGTGAAAAAAATGCCTTTATTAACTTGCAGTTCAAAGCATATAAAAATCACAGAGTTGATCGGCAGAATGATTTGCATTAAAATGCTTATCTTTAGTATTGTAGAAAGTGAGGGGTTTCGTGACCTAATATCATACCTAGAACCCAGGTATAAAATACCATGCAGAACAACTTTCTCAAGAACTGTAATTCCCGACCTGTACGAACAAGTACAGAATAAAGTAAAGGCTAACTTTACAAGTGTGGAGCACATTAGTTTGACATCAGATTTGTGGTCTACTCACACATGTGAAGATTATATTTCCTTGACTGCCCATTTTATTGATACCAGTTTTGTGTAACAGACATTCTGCTTAGAAGTTATGCCATTTTTACTTGCAAAGCATACTGCAGGCAGTATTGTAACAATGCAAAATGAAGCTTTTGAACAGTGGGACATAAATGGCAAAGTTCATATTGTTGTCACAGACAATGCAAATAACATGGTAAATGGTGTTGCTCAGGCAAGTTGTAGTCACATTCCCTGCACTGCTCATACACTACAGCTAGTTATTAAAGAAACGTTTATGAACCAGAGAAATGTGTCCGATGCCTGTGCAAAAGCCAGGCGAATTGTTACACATTTGAAACACTCAATCAGTGCATCAAAACTGCTGAAAAATTTCCAGAGAAACCATAACAAGCCCACCCATTGTCTGATTCAAGATGAACCAGGACATTGGAACAGCAACTATCTTATGCTGGAGCGATTGATTGAGCAGCGGCGTGCAATTACATGGCCTATCCCAGAACTAAATTTATACACTGAGTTGACATCTAGTGAATGGTTTCTTTTGGAACAAGCACTGAGCCTTATCAAGTGTTTTTATATGGCTACTCTTAATATCAGCAATGAAAATGTAACAATTGCAGAAGTGATCGCAACAGTAAATGGTATCAAGTCAGAATTAACCTGTCTGACAGAACAGAATTCAGGGCAGAAAGGGATTCAAAAAGACATAATTAATTCAATGTGCACTCGTTTTAAAAGCATTGAAACCAACAGTAAGTTCGCCATTGCAACACTTTTAGACCCCAGGTTCAAAAAAACTGTATTTACAGTAGCTGATGCATGTGCTGCTGCAACTCATGATTTGATAGCAGAGATCAGAGGATATGAATGTCAACCACCCTCAAGCACTCCATGTACTGTATCTATAGTTGAACATGAATATAAAAAATTGAAAGGTATGCATTCAATATACACTATTATAATAAATAAAACCAAAACACCAGCAGCAACAACTTACCTGTGTCCAGAAACTGAGGTTGAAATGTATTTGGCAGAGCCACTTGTACCAATAAATTCAGACCCTTTACAATATTGGAAGACATCACCACATTCTAAGTTATGCAAAGCTGCACAGAAATATTTGTCTTCACCAGCTGGTTCTGTGGCATCAGAGCGACTTTTTAGTGCTGCTGGCTTAATCTCTACCAAGAAACGAAGTACGCTTAATCCAGAGAAACTATGACAGCTAGTGTTTCTGAATAAAAACTTCAGTGTCTTGAAACCTGGCAAGTGATAGTAGTGCTTGAAGTGTATGCAACACATTTTTTTACCTAGCCTAATAGTATGAAGCATTCAGAACGGTTTACATTGTAATTATTTTGTCATATTTATAACATTTAAAATAATAAGGATTTTATTTTTAATATTTTTATACCCTTGTGAACAAAACTGGGCAATGCTTAAACATGTGGGCTGAAAATAAAGTATTTGTGTGTGTTTTATTATTATTGTAAGACGCATGTTATGCCAGAAATTAGCTATTTTGGCACGGCTATTTTTATCTTTTATTATAGTTTTTAATTTATTTTTGGAAATTTTATTTTTCAAATTGGTTGGTTACAAAAGGGTGATTTACACTTTGTTATGCTGGTAAACTCTACTGAGTTAAACTTTGCGGCGGTGGTTCAAGGCACCTTTTGTCTCAGGGGCCAATCTGATCTTTTGCAAGACGTTAGCAGCCTGGATGACATTTCTCCCGCTTGGGGTCCGTAATTTTATTTCGCTACATGACTAAATCTGCAGAGAGCAGCTTCTGGCCGGCAAGCTATAGTTCTTAGAGGGCCGCTTAGATCAGCGAGCCTCAGGCACGACTGAGTATCCAGTGGACGCTCGTCCCCAGCCATCTCTGCGCTTTTCTGTCCACCCTCCCCTCTCCACTCCCCCTGGTTCGCAGAATTTACCCAGGATCATTGCCCTGACGTGAACTCGGCAAGGCAGTGGCCTACTCCAAGGACATTCGCCCTTGCCCTACAGAACCCTCCAAGGCACCTAGGGACAGAAAAGGAACTTCAGCCCGAATCGCCAGCGAGCAGAGCCCACCCTGGTGGCGATTCAGCTCATCTCCTCCGTTAGTTCCCCTTTACGCCGCTAGAAAGAAGCACCGCGGCGCCATAAGCCTTAATGCTTTCAAGTCGCGTCCAGTTAAAGTCGATTCTTTGTAGCTTCCTGTTACCGCCGGGAGAGAGCGCGCATGTTGTGTTGTTGTCATGCCCGCCTCGGACTCCTTCGGAAATTTTCGGCCTAGAACCGAACCGTCCCCCTCCTTTTCCCTAGGGCCTTAGCGCCCGTTTTAATTAGGAGCGTTGTCCACCATCAAGGGACTTTGATATTGGCTACTAACCGCGCTGCAGGTCGGGCAGACCTTCTCGCCGTCTCTTGTCGCGGCTACAACAGAATCGCCCTTCAATTAAAGATGTAGTCAGCTGTCTTAGGGGATGTGATCCCAGTTGAACAGTAGCCAGTTAGATATTAGTTAAACTATAACTTCTTCGAATTTTCCTAAGTTATTGGTTTCTTCCGCGGCCTCCACGCGGTTTTCAGTCCGCGCCTCCTGGTCTTCTGCGCGAGGATCTCGTGAGTCCTTGAGCCACACCCTGTTAGGTGAGTACTCCAGTCCCCTTCTCCCCAAATTCCCGTTGGCTGGCCTCTTACACCAGCTACGTTTGACTGTCTGGAAGCTGGTCTAATTCGTCTGAATTGACTTGTGTTTCAGACAGCATCCAAGTGCTGGGGGACGAAATTGCTCCCAGCATGTTATTCGGGACCTCGAGCTCCGAGTCTCTTTAAGAAGAGAATTTTTCCCGGCCCAACGCCATACTTTGAAGACCCGGGTGATATAAGAAATATATCTCTCCCTTACATTTAACCTTAATTAATTAAAATGCATACCAAAAAACAGTGACTTAATAACTTAATCCACGAGAATATGTACGATAATTAGAAACGATAATCAATGTAATCAGTGAAAGAATCTAATATGGTGGAATATTTTAATTATTTTGTTCTGTGATGATGTGTAATTAACGTAGTATAATATAAACTGTTTTAATAATATCGGGCCGGCCCACCGTTAAGTAAGCTTGAAATCTCGTCTATACCTTTCTTTGTGAAACTTAATTAATGCGAAACTATTGACAAACACATTAAACTAAATTAGGCTGAATAAACCGGGAAACCTATAGACCAAGCTACCCATATGGTGATTTATTTATTTTCATTTTCACCTATTTCCTTTAAAATATCCACTAGCTCCCAAGTTGCCTGTGTACAGGAAGTTACAAATTGTCTTGTTCAACACCTCGTGCCACCTCTGGTAAATAACTTTATTTTTCTTATTATTTTTGCTCAGGTTTCCAAGTTTTTTTAAATTAATATAAAATAATGTAATTTTGAGCCACAAGGGGCGTTACAATTGGTAGCAGAGCATGGTTTGGTCTATAGGTATACCTAATTCGTGTAGGCATAACTAAAATAAAATATAAAAAATATATTTAAAAAAATTGATTTTTTTGGATAGCAATTTGGTATTTATAACATTGTGAACTGATCGCTGGTACTACCTGTAGTTATATTGCTCTTTCTATTTTAAAAAATTTATATTGAGTTTTAAAGTCTCATGGGGACTTAGTTTGCGCGCAGCGCAAAAAGTCGCTGCGTCCGGCCTTGCAGCGGACCGGCTGGACTACGTGTCTTATCTTGAGTCTCAGCTGGAGTCTCCCCCCCTTTCCCTGTCGCACCTGTGTTTCTGTACCATGTGCGTCTCTGCCTGAGGACGGGAGCAGATAGCAGTTCCCGAAATGTTGCTTGTTTCTGTTTTGGTAAAACTATTGTGTTCGTTTGTCTTTTCGTTTTGTCATGTTTTTGTCTCGTTTCAACTGTTGTGCTGAATTATTTTGGGTTCAATATTTTTGTGTTATCATTTGTAGGTTTTTTTTTCGTTCTCTTAGTACATTTTTCTTTGTTTTTCTTTGTTTGTTGACCATATTCCTGTTACGGAATATTTTGTGGTGTTCATATCCTTGTTGACAACAGCAATGTTTGCTTAATTTTGTGTGTTTTTTGTCTTTTTTTGGTATTTTCATTTATTTCTTTATTTTATTTTCTAGTTTTTCTTCAACAGAAAAAGTTCTTAGCAATGGCGTATGTCCAAAATCTTACATCAAGTCAATATATTTGACAGTGTGACAGGGCCTTTAATGCTGTGCTGCAGTTTTGAAAACAACACAATATAATATGTAAACGTGTTCCAGTGTTTGTTTTAGTTTTCTCAGCATTTGAGAGTAATAGCACGGTAAATTACCGTTAAATAACATTGTTAAAGTCTGTTAATGAGCTAAAAATGTAATTTATGAAATGATTGTAGAAATTTAGAAGATTCTTATAAATTGATGGGTTTGCAATTTAGTGTACAATTTTACTGTATTCAAACATATATATGTGCTAACATTAAAAATTAAGTTTTGGAAATATACAAATATATTTCCTTTGTAGCTGGCTAGTAGTGTAGAGGCTTGAAATTAATCCCTTCCGTAATGTTTTGTTGTCTCTATTTCACGCTACTATTACAAAACACATGTACATCCCACGCTTACAGTATCCATTGTTCCACCATTCCCCATGATGACGTATGGTCCAATCCGTTCCATCGTTAGCACACTACACTAGTCAGTTCACCCGTTACTACACTCCCCCTTCCATTCCTTTATAAATCTAGTCTCCTTGGAACTTTGACGCATCTACCAGAGCGGCTACTGGCGTTGAAAGCGGAAATCCCCGAAAACCTTCATCTTCGAGACTGCCATCCCCTCCACAAGCCACTCGGAGTCTGACCTGAGGCCTCTTCCACGTGTGACTCCTCGGGCACTGATGTAAGTGTCTCTGCTTCTGGTTCTGTCACCCTTCCTTCTTCACCCAGCTGCCCGCCTGCGTATTTCCCCATCAAGTGCTTCCCTGGACGTAGAGTTCCATTGGTTCTTGTCTCTCTCGGCTTCAAGTGGTCCGCATGAACATATCGGACATGCCAACCCTCTTGCACTCAGTAAGTGACCGCACTCACTACCTCCTTCACTGATCCTGGCACCCAGTTGAACTCCTCTCCCCGCACCGTTTTTATCCAGACCAAATCTCCTAGGGCAAAAACTCTCGGAGGCCCTCGTTTGTGATCCAGCCTACGTTTCACTTGTTCCTGGTGTGCTGACATGTCATGTGAAAATGACGGCTTTAGCAGCGACAACCGAGTGCGAGGCTGTCGCTGTAAAAACAATTCCGCTGGGGTTTTCTTAGTCAAGGAATGTGGAGTATTCCTATAAGCAAACAAAAATATGTTGACCATATGTTGTAGTGTGCGGGTGTGTGCCTTGCTGCGGCTCTCTTGCAATTGACACCTCAGAGCTATCTTGACAGTCTGTACTTGTCCTTCCGCCACACCATTTTATTGCGGATGATAAGGCGGAGTTCGGACATGTTTCACACAATTTGCGGACAAAAATTGCCAAAACTCGTCCGACTGAAAAGGCGAACAATGTACGTCACCACCACCTCTGGCAACCCGAACGCTGCAAAAAGAGTTCTAAGCTTCCCCACCATGTGCAACGCCGTGATAGCCGTCATTGGAATGACGTCTAACCACTTAGAGTACGCGTCTACCACTATTTGGAACTTTTGATGGTGTTCTTCTGCGAAGTCCAGGTGCACTCGTTGCCACCTCCGAACTGGCCAACTCCGCGGGTGTAAGGGTACGGCTTGCTCCGTCGTTTGAGATTGCTGACAAAGGCTGCATTGATGGACCACACCTTCTATCTGCATGTCCATGCCAGGCCACCACACATAGCTTCTGGCCAACATTTTCATTCTTGTAACTCCCGGGTGCTCTTCGTGCAACAACTTCAATACCTCCTGTATGACCACCCTGGACCCCCACAGTACACAGTCTTGTTCCAATGACAGCTCTAACTTCCGGGATGCAAAACACTTCAATTCTGCTGGAACTGTGGCCAACCACCCTCGTAACACCATGTCAGACACCCTTGACAGAACCTTGTCCTTCCGAGTAGCTTCTGCGATGTCTGAAGCCTCCAATGGCCCAATCTGAAACGGTGCGAAGAAAAACACTCCCAGCTCCTCCTCCTGTGAATGTTGTTCGCACCCCACTGCTGTAGGTGCAAGTATTTCCAGTAGGCGTCATAGCGCATCTGCATGGCAGATCTCTGAACCAGCTTTGTACTTAACCTCGTACATGTAAGCTCCCAATGCTATTGCCCAATGCAATATTCTGGCCGCCACCGGCCGCCACCATAACTGGAACACCCCGCTTTGTTCCAAACAACGCTGTGAGTGCCATGTGATCTATTACTAAAACAAACTTCCGCCCGTACAAGTAGCGGTGGAACCTTTGTACTGCATGCACTAAACTGAGAGCTTCCCGTTCTACTTGACTGTAGCCCCTTTCCACCTTTGACAAGGTCCTGGATGCAAAAGCTATAGGACATTATTCACGGACGGCATTTGGTGTGCTAACACTGCCCCTACTCCGTAGGCACTTGCGTCTGCCGTCACTATGAGGGGCAACGCTGGGTCATATGGTACTAGTACGGGACTGCCCAACAACATCCTCTTAGAGTCTTCAAAGGCCTTACTACACTCTGTAGTCCACTGCCATGACTCTCCTTTTTGCAACAATTGATATAGCGGGTGTAACACCGATGCCACGTCTGGCAGGAACTTGCTATAAAATTGTAGTAACCCTAAGTATGATCGGAGTTCAGTAATGTCCTTGGGAACTGGTGCCTCCCGAATAGCCTTCATCTTGTCCTCCGTTGGCTGAATGCCCTCGCTCGACAACCGGTGTCCCAGATATACCACGCTCTTGCATAACAGTTTGCACTTTTCCTCTCTAGCCCTTATGCCATAGGTTGTCAACCGTCTCAGCTCCTCGTCTAGCCGACTTTGGGCCTCCTCTAAACTTGCACCAACTACTAAAATGTCATCTAAGTACACGTGAACTCCCTTAACACTAGGACTCCCAGAGTTTGTTACACCCTAGAACTCCCATGAAGGGTCAATTTGACCGAATTTTAAAAATACTGTTTATGATATATATTTTTGGATTGATTTTAACACAGAATATAACATTTACTTTAAGATCATTTTATGAGAGATAAAATAAATAAAATTTTATTTATAAAATATTTTATTTAGATAATATAGACATTCGTACACACTTTTGTAACATATATTTTGTAATATTTCAAAAATATTTTATTTCAAAATATTATTTAAAAATAGAATATAATTATCATATTTTTTAAAATTGAAAATGAATGTGACCCTTCCTTTTTTTGCATACTTCAAAACACATAAAATTGTACATTTGATATAATGTATACAATTCAACTTTCTATTTTTCATACATTTACTTTTACATTACATACTAAGCACACAGTTTTTTTGACGACTTTCCCTGTGCATTTGCCACAAACATATTTAGCACATACAGTACAAACTTCGGTAGTCTTGTTTCCATTGCACTTGGAAATCTGGCATTGACGGCGCTTACGATTTTCATGTGGAACTGTGTCAAGATTGTTGTCCTCTAAGTTTTCCCTTCGATTTCTCACATGGCCCTCTCGAAGTTGCTCTGCTAGTTTCATGATGAAATCTCTTCGGCTGATACTAGAACCTGTAGCTTCTTTGTACAGTACCCATGAATTAATTCCAGCAAAATCAAGTATGTTGTAAAATACTTGGAGTGGCCAGCGCCGGGATGCGGCTTTAGTTAAGTATTGTCGAGCCATTTGATCTGCTATATCGAACCCATATTTAGTAGCATTGTAATAACTGACAGTTTCTGGAAGTCTTTTCTTATCTACGCCAATAGAAACAGATGTATGCATGGTACTAAGTACAAGTACATTTTTGTTTACTTTTCCTTGGTACACAGTAAGAGTGCAGTCATTCTGCTTTAGTATGAATGAATCCTGCAATGGAAGATTTGCATTCTTGAGTTCTGCTGGAATGTCTCTTCTAGCCCTGTTCACTGTACCAACAACACTTGTACCCCTAGCCATCAATTTTTCTGCCAAAGCGACTGAAGTGAAGAAGTTGTCCATGGTAATATTACGGCCAGTGTCGAGATAAGGACTAACCAAACGAAGAACTACATTTTCAGAGAGAGACTGGTCAGCAGGCCGTTTATCATCTTTGCCTAAGTAAGGGAATCCATTTAGAATGTATTTACTCGCAACATCAACAGCCAGCCAAAATTTTATTCCAAATTTATCAGGTTTATTAGACATGTATTGAGTGAAACGGCATTTGGCTTTGGTTGGGAAACGTTGCTCATCAACAGTAATATCAGCACCTGGTTTGTAGCTGGAAATGCAATTGCTGGTAAATTGATTCCAAATATCCGATATAAGAGCAAACTTGTCCTGCTCCAAACGTTCTGGTCTTGATGATTTTATGTCAAAGTGAATAAATCTCAATATTTCCTGGAATCTATTGCGTGACATTGTGTCTCCATAAAAACGAATACTCCATTTGGCTGACCAGAGACTAGCGAGTGGAAGTCCTTTGGCTCCACTCACACCGCGCAGGTACAATAGACCAATAAAAGCTTCTAGCTCTTCCAAACTTAAACACCATGTTTCGTCTTGCAGCCTGTACCGAGCCTCTGTTTCAGTGCATTTTACTATTTTCTGCAGTATAGTTTCATCAATAAAAAGTCTGAATGCACTTGTAACGTTTGCCTCATCAATACTACGTTTTGCAGTAGGCGAAAGTCCTGGCCTTTCACGTAGCACATTCTGCAAACCCACCCTGCCTACAGCACTATCACCTGCATTCACAACATTCCATTGCTTTCCATTCGCACTGATCATTGTAACACCAACAACTGGAATAAATTGCTGAGGTCCACATCTAACGCGCTTTTTAGTGCAATGTGCGACAGATCTTTGAGCTTGAATTGGTCCAGAATGATCTTGCATTTCATTACCACTTGGTTCTGGTTCTTTTTCTCCTCTGCCTTGCCCTCGTCCTCTGCCTCGCCCTCGTCCTCTGCCTCGCCTACTTCCTTGCCGTACTGCACGCCCTGACACATTCGCTGAATACGGAACTGGTGCAGATAATGCAGCAATGCCATCTGATGTGCCTTGAGTAGTGCCTGGAAAAAAAATTATTTTTTATTTAGAAAGTCCTTCATTCATACACATACGCAATAACAATTATGATGCAGCAAATATATCGTGGAACTCAGAATCGTAATAGCTGAGATAGGTAGTGAGTGGAGTATATTACAAAAATCTTATATTATTGCTATATGTTTTGTGCACATAAAAAACTAACCTAAGACGTTTCATTGAATATTTCATATAATATAAAAAAAAGTATGTTACAATAGAACGTCCAAATATTAGTAAATTAGTAAATATTAGTAAGTAAAAATATTTGTCTAACCATACAGGCCTAGATCAAAAACCCTTGAGATCAGAAGTCTCAGCCCTAAACATCCATTTATACCGGGATACTCTTGAGAAAAAATATTACTTAGACACTTGTTACGGAACTAAATTTTTATACTTTATTCAATAAAATTATTTTACTTACCAGTGATACATCTAGATGAATTAGCTGCGACTATGGAAGTTTTCTCAAACACAAGGTCATCTGGTTCATCGATTTCTTCACTTCCAGTTGAGTCACTATTATTCGGAATGTAATCCTCATCACTCTCAAGCAAGTCACTGCATTCAGATTGATCTTCAGGAAGGTCTTGCAAATACTGCAAAGCTTGTTCTAGTGTGAGTTTATGTCGGTTCATTATAAATGTTCAGTAAAACACACACAGCAACAGCGCCAATGGAATTCACACCCAAGACCTACTTCATTGCGAAACTATACTGTTACCCAGACTACTGATATGCGTGTTCTCTCTTTACAGAGATGATTCACTCTGCAGTGGTGAACAACAATGATGACTCATGCACAAGGCAGCTAACATTTTCACTGAAGGGGAGTAAGAATGCGAACAAAAGAAATGCATTCATACCAACCCATACCAAAGTACAAAACCAGCTTCTACCGAACAAGAAATACGATATAGGTAGAAGTCAAGGACTTGGCATTATTTTGTTACGACATGCGCAAATGTAGAGCACATGCGTGATGATAAGAAAACAATTGATATGCACACAGCTGCACACACAAAATATAAAGGAAATTATTTATGTGGGCCTATATAAACCCACATTAAATAATATTTATTCTAGCAAAATATTGTTAAATAACGTGTATGTGCACATAATATACTTGTGTAGAAGATGAGAAAAAGGTTTATTCAATTGCATAACTCAAAGCAGCTATTTTTGAATTTTTTTTTCGGAAGGTCAAAATGACCGCTGTGGGAGTTCGAGGTATAACATAAAATATCTTAGTTGCAAGTGAACCAATTATTGATAAATTATGGATTTTTAGAACAAAACTATGATTTAGGAAAAGTCATAAAAGCGCATCACTCAGATGCGAAATCTTTAGAAATTAAAATAAAAACAAAATCGCTAGAGGTCAAAATGACCGCCTTGGGAGTTCTAGTGTTAATGCTCTTCAAAACCTGCCCCATAGTTTTTTGGAATATACACGGGGCACTACAGAACCCGAACGGGAGACGGGTATAACAAAATAGCCCCTTGTGTGTATTTATTGTGAGCAAGGGTTGGCTTTGTTTACTAACAGGCAACTGGGTATATGCTGAGTGCAAGTTGAGTGCAGAAAAAACCTTGGCCCCTGCCAACTCACTAAAAATCTCCTTCGCCTTGGGCAGGGGGTAGTGATCCAACTCAACTACAGGGTTCAATGTTATTTTATAATCCCCACACAGACGTCCCCCAACCCCCCCCCCCCCCATCTTTTTTTTTGATACAAACAAGTGGCGTTGCCCACTGCGACTTGCTGACAGGGTAAATTGCTCCCGCTTGCACTAACCTGTCCAGCTCTGCTTCCATGGCTGCCTTCATCGCAAAAGGCACACTCCTGGCCTTGCAGAATACAGGAACATCGCCTTCCTTCAGTATCACCTCTGCTTCCGCACCGGAGATGACTCTCCCATGTTGCGTCCAAAAACCGATTTGTGTTCGCACATCATCTCACTGACGAAGGCTTCCCGCTTGCTTGTGACTTGTCGATCGCGTACTTGGTGAATGACTCGTTGAGGTGTTTCACCCCTTTCCCCGACGATTCCTTTCCAGTCCAATTGCAACGATGATAGCCAATTACGCCCCAACAAGGTGGGTAAAGTCTTCCCACGGCTATCCACCACCACCATTGGCAGCGTTGCTCTTTGCCCCTGATACTCCACCGGAACACTACACTCTCCGATGATGTGCAAAGGTTGCCCTGAGTATGTTCTTAAGTTTAGACGGGTGTTACGCAATGTACACGATTTCAACTTTTTCTGATAAGTGCTATCCGAACACACAGATACCACTGCCCCAGTGTCAACTATCATACACTCCAGGGAACCGTTTAACCCTTTGGTTGGTGAGGTAAAAATTAATTTTTGTGTATCCTCTAGAGGGAAGTTTTCAAAAAAAAATTATTTTACTAAATTTTTATTTCTTACAGAAATCTTAAGATTCTTTAGAAAACTACAAAATCTTATTTTATTTTTTTGCAAAAACAATTATTGACATTAGTTTTAAGTTCCTTCAAAACATTTTAAAACTGACATTTTTAATTACATTTTTTTTTTAAATACATATAATAATAACATATACACATTGTACACACCGATCAGATATTTAAAAAAAATCTATGTTTCGGTGATTAAATGTACTTTTAATATTTGAATAAATATTTTAATATTTTAATAAAAATTTAAAATATTTACATACACAGTTTCTTTCAGTGCAATCCATTTTGTCTCGAAAAAAGAATGTCTATGAAAGATTTTTATTTCAAGTTTCAGGATGAAATTATTTCGGTACTTACAATATTATACAAATATAATAAACAAAATCTGTTAACAAATTTAAAAGTTTTTTATTGTGTGGAATGTGGTGAAGCATGGATGTACGCAGAGTCCTACATCACATTCTGCACACATCCACCTTGTTTCTTTTCGCCTTGGTTTTGTCTTTGTGCTGTGCTTGCACACGTAACACTGCCTTTGTGGTTTGGCCTTCGCTGCTGTTGATGGCACTGGAGTTGGGAAGTGTCGAGCAGTTAGCCGCAATGGTGTTGGGGTGATGACAGCTGAGCGCCGCCCACCTTTTGAAGGCTTGCGCATAGGACAAAACTCCTGCAGTAGTTGTCGAACCAAATTGAGTCTGAACTGCACCAGCCTAATTTTCTTGTTATGTCTGATATTGTACATAATACAGGCATTCAAAATTATTATGTCCAATATATGGAAAAACAATTTTTTGTACAATTTTATTGTCTTCCTAGTACTATCAACAAAACTTATCTGCATGTCAGCCTTATCCACTAACCCCATGTTTCGATTGTAGTCAACCACGGACCGAGGCTTCATTATGCTTTCACCCGATGTTCGGTCTTTTTTGTCGGTTTCGACAAACACGTGGTTATGAACAGTAGTAAGCATGCAAACCTCCCTTTTGTCATGCCACTTTTCAGCTAGAATGTTTTCTGTGTGTGAGACTGCACACTGACCTTTTTTTACTTTTTGTGGAAATCTCGGCATTTCTTTCCTGTTTGGGCGCACTGTTCCGCATGCACCTGTCTGATGTTCAAAAAGAAATCCGAACAGTTTTGGGCTTGTGTACCAATTATCTGTAAACAAAATGTGACCTTTGTCTAGGTAGGGCTCCAAAAGTGTAATGACGATAGAACCTGAAATGCCGAGATCGCTGATTTTGACAATGTTGGTTTCACTGCCAGTGTAAACAATAAAATCAACAATATATCCTGTCTCACAGTCACACAAGACGAACAACTTAACACCAAATCTGTGCCGCTTGGATGGAATGTATTGCTTGAAGACCAAACGACCCTTCCACACCATAATGCTCTCGTCAATACATAAATTTTGATGCGGCTTGAACAATGTCTTGAATTTCATTTTGGTAGTTTCCAAAATAGTACTTATTTTGTACAGACGATCTCCGTGTGGCTGACTGTTGCTATCAGAAAAATGTAATAGACGAAGTAAGAGCAAAAAACGATCCTGTGAAAATATTTTTCCAAAAATAGGAGTAGACAGGATTGGGTCAGTGGACCAATAATCATTTATACGGTTTTTAGCTGTGTGGGGCATGAGTATAACTACAGCTAAAAATGTATAAAATTCTGAAACATTAGATTTCACCCATTGTTTGAGTTTTGATTTTTCTTTGACTTCAAATCTTTCTTTTATGTATGAATGGTACTTATCCGATTCATCAACTATGTGCTGGACCAAATCTTGATCAAACAATATTTTGAATACATCCAATTCACTGAAATTTTCCGGCAAATTGAATTCATCTGTGAGCCCCGAAAAAGAATTGTCAAAATTAAATGTCCTTGGTTGGAAATTTTCATTGTTTTCCCAATGGAAAGAGTTTTCTGTATTAGTTGGAACATCTATGCTCACCTCTGTTCCTGTAGTTGCATTCATGGCACCTAGACTGGAAACTGCATCACTGTCAGTGTCTATGTCACTTACACTTTCATCACTTCCTGATTCCCAGTTAGCGATAATTTCTTGTAATTCTTTTTCAGAAAGTATTTTTCTTTTGTGAGATGTGGTCATTATTACAAAAATTTTTAAAAAAATCACATACGAATAACAGTCATAAAAACATTCGGTAAAACAGGAGCACTATATTTCTACTTCTATGAATTTATGGCCAATAGATAAACCCCGGGACTGAACATCGTTTGCACGAACAAGCCACTTGTATATCTTAGTAATTCAAATTCAATGACACAAGCATAGCGATGGAGTACATATCAGTCTGAAAAATAATTGCAATATAAAAGTGGTCTATACCTCCGCGAAAATATTGTGTTGTAAAGTTCTGAAAATGATAGCTATAGGCTATCCATCTTAGTAAGCTCCCAGTGGAAAAAATTTTGTAGTTGCTGCTAAAACAATTCCTTCATCAATACGATTACTAGAATAGTATATTGTATAGAAAACATACATGTGATTCATAATATTTACAAACTTTATTTTAAATCCCTTTCTTTTTTCGCACAGATTTCTGGCTATTATGAAGAGCCTATAGTTCAGTATCTGTGACCGCGAAAATAAAAGCACTCTCAAATAAATACACCCCTGTTCACGTTACCGGGAGATAAGAGCAGATAAAAGATGGACTCTGCAATTCTATAGGTGTGCGACTGTTGCTATCGTTCAAAAACCCCACATATAAGGACTTGACTACGCCGCTATCTGACGCATTGTGTTTCACCACCTTGTAAAATACGCAAGAACTTCAAAAATCACTGGGAATCATTTTGTAAACTGTACAAGAGAATGTAGGACATTACAAAACATTATACTGCTGCCAAAACGTAAAATTATGGTCATACTATTAAATTAAAGTTAAAAACGTACATTTACGTTCATACTCTCTAATACCATTAAAAATATGCCCGTACATGTACGTTCATACTAGCCAAAGGGTTAACCACACTTTGACCTTAAAAGCGTTAACCTCACCCTTCACCTCATTAAAATCAATGTTCAGCCAGTCCCAGTTCCCTTCGTCCTTGCTTGACTCACTCACGTATTGCACTCTGCTTCCATACATGCCCTTTTTAGGTGACCCCATTTTTTACACCTATTACACACATAACCTTCAAATGGACAATGGGCGTCCACATGTGTGGTACCATTACACCGGTAACACTTTGTCTGCTGGCGCTGCATTTACCCTGGTCTCTCGCCGATAGTCCTTCGGTCCCCAGCTGCCATTCCACTCATTTTCTTAGCCCGGATAACAAATGCACTATCCCCATCGCGGTCCAATTCCTCTTGCTTGCACTGTTCCTTTTCCAGCCGTAACTCTTTGGACTTTTTCAACGCTGCCTCCATTATTAATGCTTTTTCCAGCGCTGACTGAAAAGTTAGTTTATCTTCCACCAACAGTTTCTGCACTATTTCTTCATTACCTAACCCACTTACAAACACATCTCTGAGTGCTTCCTCCAGAAACTGACCGTACTCACACGACATGGATAACTTTTGCTGGGTTACCGCGTACTCCGCTATACTTTCTGTCACCTCCATAAAAGCTTTACACGCTCCGGAATTATAATCTTCCTGGGCGCATAATGTGTGGAGAGTATTTCAACTAGTTCTTCGAATGACTTTGTTCCCGGCTTTGCTGGCACACACAAGTTTTTCAACACCGCATATGATTTAGGACCTAACAGTGTCAAAAACACACTGCGTTTTTCTTCGTCCTTAATTTTATTCGCCTTAAAATATTGTTCTAGCCGCTCGATGTAGCACTCGAAATTCCCCTTCCACTCCATTAAATTCTTCAATTTTTCCTAACGCCATCTTGGTTTAGACACTTCCCAAGTTCCGCACTGTGTACTGTAATGCCGACTACATCCAGTATGTAATCGCTACCACTATAAGCGAAACACCGCTCGAATACGCCACTCTTGATCCCATCCTCGTCGCCAGTGTTGTGTCTCTTTATTTCACACTACTATTACAAAACACATGTACGTCCCACGCTTACAGTATCCATTGTTCCACCGTTCCTTCGTTACCACACTACACTAGTCAGTTCACCTGTTACTACAATTCAAGTACTCCATATGGGCAAATTTAGTACGTGAGGACACAATTACACTACTGCCTACTTGAATTTGGATATGGCCTTAAATGGAATGGATGACAATGAATCTACAAATTTAACTAAAAAAGCAAATTTACATGTATCAAAAAATAAATCATAGTTGTGCATACACCTACTGAAATCGTAATGATTGGCAATTTTTCAGATATTGCCTATTGGTAAAATAAACCTTATCGTTTAAACATTTCTTTACAAACTGGCCTGCTTTTGACATGGCGTCACGTCAGGCTGCTATAAGGACAAAAGCAGCAGAAAAGCTGTTCTTTCGTACATGGGAGAAAGATTTGGGAAGTAAGTTTATGGTACTCAATATTGTTAACTGGCCGTTCTTAATTTACAGCGATTTTACGGCAAAAGCCTCTCTCATATACCCGGCTTGCTCCAAAAACACAGTCCTTGCAATTCTAAGCTGGCAGTTCATACTATTAAGTTTAATTAAGTATAATCATAGTTTTAAGTGACTCATACAACGCCCAACACCGACGCAGCCCTCGAAAAATACTGTCGTGCTTTTGCCCAGTGGGGCTCTAAATATAGTCTGATATTTTTCCCTTTTTGGTCTCCCGAGACCCTAATTGGCGAAGCGCCAAAGAATAATCCCCTACACATTTACACATTCTTACTGATATTTCTAGTTTAAGTATGTGTGCTGGCTGGCAGCATGGCGGGAAACAGCGCAAGCCGCCCCCTAAAAATCAGTGCCATCCAAAATAAATACGGATCAAAGAGTCCAAGCTCCTCACCTTTGCTTAGTAAAGCTTTTCTACTCTGTCCAACTCTTCTTCCAGAACCATCCTTCTGTTCCTGTAACCAACCTGCACCTCAAAGCAAAAGTAGTAGTAGTAGTAGTATATATATATGTATATACATACACACACACAAATCGTTTTGTAGCATTTTAGTGGAAAAAAATGTAATTCCTGACGCCACCACGCGTACAGATATCGCAACTTGACCTATCAATTACGTGTATACTATAAATATAAATGTGTTGAGTACAAACTTAAATCTGTCTTAAATAATAGCAAGATAGAAAAACTCAAATAATTTTTATGGAATGTATTTTTTTTTATTAATGACCAAAAAAAAAATTTAATTTGTGTTTAGTCATAATATTAACAGGAATAAGGTTTTTTGTATCTTAATACAATTTGATGAACAATATTTTTAGTAAATCTCTGAAGAACGAACAAACCTGATGGTTGCCAACCCTTGAAAATGCAACATTTCCAAATTCGCCACTAATTCTCGCTCGTCCATTTGCTCGATGTGGTTGTATTGGCAGCGTGTGTTTATTTGTTCCTCCTCATCGTCCATGAAGTAGATTTGCAAAACCTTTGGATGGCCATCAGGCATTGAGAACAAATAGGTAACCAAATTTATGATACACTTAGTCCTTAATCTTAAATGTTGATTCAAAATTACAACCATCCTCTTTCTGAACGATTTATTTTGCTCTAAATGATGTCATTTGGAATCAAGAATTGAATTAACGAATTTTACGCGAAAACAATTTTCATTGAGATGTGGCTCCAGCCAATAGCATTATCGATGGTTCTAGTGGCGAATGGTGGTGCGCAGCAACGACTAGCCGATTCACCTTTGTATTTAAATGCCTGACAGTGTTGGCATTATTTGTCTATATTGTCGATGACAATTAGTGCATGTGACGAATAGCCTATTTCCAGCACATATTCGAACGCAAGGCGGTGAAGTGGCTCAGATCAATTGCTTAATAAACACACAAATTATAAATATAAGGTTCTTATATTTGAATTTTTTGGATGTTATAATTTGTTGAACTAACTCACATGTTGTTTATTTTCAATGCGCTTTTTAACACTCCGTAAATTTTATAGGATCATTGACACAAATAAGCACTGAAAATAAAAAGTTGCACGTTTGATTGATTGTCATTAAATGCACAAATGTATAAAATTTTAATTCTTGGATTATCGTGTAAGATATTCACTTAAAAACATACATTGTGCAAATGTGTAAGGTTCCGCTTTAAAGTACACTTCATTTATGATTTAAAATGTAATTTTAATGTGTTTTGTCCATGAATAATACACTCCAATATGCACGCAATTGTAATACATGGAACATGAAAACAAAGAGGACAGAAATTGAAATGTCTAAACAACGCCAAGCTACGACGCAAGTGACACAAACAAAACTATGTAGGGAAAAGGTGGCTAAGAGTACGCACTTAAAGGAAACACGAAAATATCTTGACACATTTAATTTAAAACAGTAAACATAATATGCATAGTTACTATAATGGTTCAGTTTCACAAAAATATGCACAAATATGTTTCATAATTGCTTACAAAGACAGTACAAATCGTTCAGTGTAAAAGTACACTATGCGTACTCTTGGAAGACATGGAGGGCAAGAGTCCATGAAACTCATCATCAACAATGATCGCATACATATGGTCCACTGCCTTCGTAGTCGGAGCATGCCTCATGCCACCATGCACTACAGCTATTACACTGTACCCAGTTGTCATCAAAATCACATCCACAGCCTGGGCATTCATATTTCCCCCCTTGATTATCTTCTAGCACATTATCTGATCTTCGTTTTGCTGCCACAACAATTCCCTTCCTCTTCTCATCCAGTTTTCTTTTTCTTGCATTTTTCATTCGTTCCTTTTCTTCACTCTCTCGCTTTTTCAGTTCCATATTATATTTCACTGGTGTTGACGTCAGTAATATATTCAACGATCCACCAGATTTGAATATTTTGCTTCCAAAAATTAATCCGGTAGGTATTTCTAAAACCCCTAACTTGGGCTCTTAAAAGACTGAATTAAACCACAGCATTGCTAACTGGGCACTTGAAAATAATATAAGTCATGTTGCATTATCGGCTTTGCTAAAAATTTTGAAAACTCATCCAGGGTTCGTACGCCTCCTTAAAATCCTTAAAAAGCCCTTAATATTTCATTTATGTAATAAGGGCCCTTAAAAGTCCTTAAATTTTACCAAGAGTCCTTAAGAACTCATAAAACATCTGCGAACGTAATGACTACTGGATACTGGTATTTTCGTTTCTTTTCCGGTAACGACTTCGGCAAAAAACAACGCTCGGCGCATGCGCCGTGCACGTTTACAGCGCTGGGTGTGTGACGAATAAATTAGTACTATCCAGAATTCAGTGCGGCCTGTCCGTGTTTGTTTTGGTAATGGCGGACCATACAGTGTTCAGCTTGACGTAGTTTAAGATACGAATTCTAATGCCTGGAGGAAAGTGTGTTTTTAAAGCCACATGGCTTTTGAAAAAGGAGTACAAGGAGTGGTTGCATGAATACGAAAAGTGTAAACACAAAGCCATGTGTGCACGGTGTAACAAACTGTTGGATGTTGGTGTAATGGGTGAAAGTGCTTTGAGAGTACATATGCAAGGTACGTAATTTTTTTGTAGCTAGCTTTTTATAGACTTTATATTTGTTCTATGTCTGAGAAATGCTATATTTAAATTTGAATTATGGTCTTTGTAGATTATTCAATTAGTGGGTTTAAATGATGCTACGTTTTCCAATATCTACATGGAACAGTATTGTTTAGTTTTATTGTTATCACACGTGATTTTTAAAATTTCTCTGAACTTCCTTCATGGGTATTTTCTACCAAGGTATACGACTTAGTTAAGCTTGCTAGGCCCGTTTATGTAGGTTACCTAGATATTGGTCACGAAACACTCATTTTTGTTATGCCATGTAGGAATTGACTAATTTCGAGCCACATGACCAAATTTTGTTTATAAAAACGTATTTAATATTTTTCATACTTTGCATTTCACATTTAAACTTAAAATGCTTGTTTCACCATTTTACTTTTAACTGTTAAATTAGCGGTTGTTAGGTATCAAATTATATTTTAGGATTATAAATATTTTTATGGACAATATACTTAGCTATAAGATGGTGAATCACTCAACCAAAAAATTTATTTTTGAGCATATACATACTATATTAATGTTATTTTCTTGTAGGATTTTGAGATATTACTCATAGTTTTCTACCCCTCAGTATTGGTGAAGGCAAAGTTTGGGGAGAGTGTTGAGTGAAATTCATTAAAAACGAAGCAATATAACTTCAAAAATTCATTAATTCTGAAGTAGAAAGGCATTTTCCAAACTTTGTTGTTAAAGAATTGAAAAATAATTTAGCTTACCAATACAACCTTTCACCTTAGTTATGATCAAACTTTTGTGAGAAATAAAATGTTTACCTAAAATATTTCACCATATATTTTTTAATGTAGCTAACCTAACTTCACCCAATTCACATTACTTTAACTTGGAACTTTGTAGGCTATCATTTATTTGTCTTATAGGCTAGGTGTAGTCTGTAGTGGTTGTAAGTTAAGTTAATTATAGTGTGGATTGTGTAAGATATTTCTAAAATAGGCTCTTAAGTTTAGCTGTATTATATACCTTTTTTATTGTCATTATTGATGATCATTCATAAAAATAATATTCTTTAGAGCTTCAAATTATTTAGGAAAAAAATACAGATTAGCTACATATACTTTTATAATTTGTACCTTTTTCTTTCAGGTAAAAAGCATTTATCATGTGTTACTGAAAATAACTTTACAATGAACCATTTTTTGACAATAGCTTCTAACAAAAACACAATGAACATGGTGCACCACCTGCTGCAACAAGAGAATTGCTTCTACCAGCAACAACATCAGCAGCATTGGTTAAAACAAGTGGTGCTTCTCAAAGTAACACACTTCTACCATTTGTAGCAAGCAAGGGAGCCATTCAAGCAGAAATATTGTGGGCTTTGAAATGTATTGATTCAAACTACTCATATAATTCTTGTAGTGATATCAACAGTATATTTGTGAACATGTTTCCCGATAGCGAGATTGCTAAGAACTTTTCATGCGGTGAGAAAAAATGTGCTTATCTCAGTTGTTTTGTAATTGCACCACACTTCAAGCAAATTATGTTTGACTGTCTGAAGTATACAAGCCATTATGTTGTGATGTTTGATGAATCATTAAATTCTTCTACACATTCTAAGCAAATGGATATCTGGGTGAGATTTTGGCATCCAGAGTTAGCACAAGATATCTTACATCCGTTTTCATTGGTCACTCGACAGCAGCTGATATTATTGTAAGTTTCAAAAGTGCAGTTGAAAATCTAAATTTGTTGAAGATTTTACAAACTAATGCAAGAAGAATTGAAGAATGATTATAACTATCAACCTTTAAATTTGGGTACATGTGGCTTACATGTTTTGAACAATGCTTTCAAACATGGAGTTGCTGCATCTGGTTGGATTGTAGACTCTTTTTTGACCAGTTTGTATTGCCTCTTCAAGGACTGTCCTGCTAGGCTGGAAGATTTTGCAACCACAACGAAGACAGATAAAGTAGGCAAGAAGTTTTGCAATCACAGGTGGTTGGATAATGTTCCAGCTGCTGAAAGAGCTCTAGAATTATGGGATAGTTTGAAACTGTTTGCTTTGAATGTTTCTAAGAAGAAAATTGCAAAACCAAATTGTAGTTCATATAAAATTGTGTGTTCTGCTCTTGAAGACCATTTGATGCCAGTGAAATTGAATTTTTTTCTTTGTGTTGCAAAAATCATGCAGCCTTTTTCGACTTTTTATCAGTCTGATAAACCATTAGTGCCTTTCATTGCAACAGATCTGACACGATTGGTTCGAAATGTTCTGTCAACTATCAATGCCTTAAAGGAAGAAAAAATGAGTTGTATCAGCATTGCAGTAAAGTTAGCAGGATTTAAATTTGGCAATGAAGTCAAGAATGATCTTTCCAAATCTAGTTTAGGTTTTGCTGCAGACAGAATGCTTAAATAATTGGTGAAAACCAAAGCCATTCAAAAAAAAAGAATTACTTCAAGTGAAGTATGAAGCCATGTCTTTCATTTTTGCCCTTGTAAATAAAATTTTGGAGAAATCACCACTGAAATATTCAATTGTACGGAATCTCTCATGCTTGGATCTGAAGAAAATAACATCTGACAAAAATGCTTGCGTAAGAAAAATGAAGAGTGTACTTTCTCACATGGCTGATTGCAACCTTGCAAAAGTAGAGGACTGCGATACACTTTTGCTGCAATTCAAGGAGTTCACTGATAGTTGTCCAAGTACTACTTTCCAGAACTTTTGTGTTGAAGATAATAGCAGTAGGCTTGATGAATTTTACTACAGACACTTGTCAAAGCCTTGTTATGCAGGTATTTGGAATGTAGTCAAAATGCTGCTGATATTATCTCATGGGCAGGCTACCGTAGAAAGAGGATTTTCTGTTAATAAAAATATGGAAGTGGAGCATCTCAAAGAGCGTTCATATGTTTCATTAAGGATTGTTAAGGACCATATTAAGTTTTGTGGAGGCCTATCGAAGGTTTTAATTTCAAATGAATTGATTGCATCTACAAGTAGTGCTAGACAAAAGTACATGGCTCATCTTGCGAGCGAGAAGGAAATGAAAAAAAAATAATTCATTTGTGAACGAAAGAGAAAATTACAAGATGAATTGGAAGGTCTCAAAAGAAAGAAGATTTGTTTAGAAGCAGACATTAATGAACTTATCAAGTCAGCTGATGAGTTGAGTGAAGCAGCAGAGCTTACAAGATCAATCACACTGTGCTGCAAGTCTAATAGTTTAAGAAAAACTTCAAAAGATAAAAAATTGTCAGTTGAATCTCTGGTGCAACAAATAGAAGAGAAAGTGAAAGAATTGAAAAACTAATACCTTTGTCAAATATCTAGGCAACATAAGATATTTGTGGGGGAAAAAGTTTTATTTTTCGCATATTATTTTCCTTGCTTTCTATCAGAAAAATTTGTGCAATTTGTGTTGAAAATGAACATCATAATGAGATTTTAGTTACTATTTCATTTACATGTGAAGATAAGGTCAATGTACCTATTGGTGTTCCCAAAATTGTTATTCGTAATATCACGTGTATGGTATGTACTAGAGACTTCAAAAATAATGCCTTATTTTACTTAAATATTTGTAGGTATTCATGTATATCTTAAATCCTTAAAATCCTTTAAGAGTCCTTAAAAACTCCTTAATTTTTGATTGCCCAAGAGGGTACGAACCCTGTCATCCATGTCATGCTGAATTGCCATCGCGCAAAGCTTTTTGGGAACACCTAGGCATAATAAAATTAAACAAATCAATCCAGGATGCTACTTTCATTTTGAACTGAAAAAATAATTGGAGCATTTTGTAGAAATTTTTTCGTATGATGAACCAGTTTTAGAACTTTCAATATTTGTGGATGGATTGCCATTATCCAGATCATCAAGTAGTTGTTTCTGACCTATACTTGCTTCAGTGGTCCCTTATAAACATATATTAATTATAGGAATTTATCATGGTTATGAAAATCCAAAAAGTGCCAATGATTTTTTACATGATTTTGTTGTAGAAGCTGTTTTTTTATGTAAGGAGGGGTTGTGTATTAATGGTAAAAATTTCTCAGTTTTAATTGGACAATTAATATGTGATGCACCAGCAAAGTCATTTGTCCTGAATGTTAAAGGTCATTCAGGTTACTCAAGTTGCACAAAGTGCTATGTTCAGGGTGATTACAGAAAGCATCGAATTTGTTTTCCTGTAAATGAGGCAAACAAGAGGACAGATGATGCTTTCTTACATTTACAGGATGAAGATTACCACCTTGGCATCAGTATTTAGGTTCAGATTCCTAATTTTGGCCCTGTTTCAAATGTTCCACTGGATTATATCCATCTTGTATGCCTAGGTATGACAAGAAAAATGATACATTTATGGTTGAAAGGCAATGCATGTGTAAGATTGCGGAGTTCAAATGTTGCAGTCTTATCAGATTGTTTAGAGTCGATACAGGTTTACACTCCATCCGAATTTGCAAGGAAGCCTAGGTCTTTGACATTACTGATTTTGTGGAAAGCGACTGAATTCCGCCAGTTTCTGCTGTACACAGGTCCAGTTGCAACTCAATCAGTTTTGGAAAATAATGTGTATCTTAACTTTCTTGGACTACATATTGCAATCAGATATCTTTGTACTGACCAGATTTCGGTTGTGCTGCTTGAATATGTGCGATTACTACTTGAACATTTTGTAACGTCTTTTGGGATTTTATATGGTACAGAATATATGTCACATAATGTTCATGGAATTCATTTGACTGATGATGTCAAAAACCTTGGTCCTCTTGATAAATTCAGTGCTTTCAAATTTCAAAATTATTTCTAAGTATTGAAAAAACGTATCAGGAAATAGAAAAGCCACTCCAGCAGTTAATATGTCATTATAGCGAAATAAAAATGGGAGTCATCTTCTATTGAAACAGAGAGGCCTAGGCTTACATGTATGAAAGTTAATGAAAAAACTACACATTTGGATGGCCCACTTACACAGCATTGTGTTGGACCTCAGTATAAAAATATTAAATACCAAAATTTTGAATTTTTCACTTATAAAGAAGCAGACAAATGTTGTGGTTTTGAAGATGGCACTATCATACTTATTGAAAATATATGTGATTTAGTTGTTAATAATGACATAGTTATAATTGGGAAGGAATTTTTAGTGAAAGATGATTTATACTCAATTCCATGCAAGTCATCCAATTTGGGAATATATTTAGTTGATTCTTTATCACCCAGAAGAAGTTGGCTAGCATCATTGGTGTGCAAAAATTTTTACATGATACCTCACAAACAGAAGTTTGCAGTAGTACCACTGCTTCATCAGGAAAAATAGGGTGATATACTGCAAATTAAGTACATTTATAGTAAGTTTGAATTTTGATTACAGTTTTCTTTTGGAATATTATAATAAATATTTATTATGATTAGTACCTATATTTTTTGTATTGAACAGCAATCAGAATTTGTGTAGTTAAGTTATAGTCAGGTTCATACATAAAATTTTATATTGGGAATGGGATGCTGAACTCTGCACAATTATTAACGAAATTTTATTTTTGGTACTTCTAAAAAGAAAAATTCTTGATAGTGCTTTTCATTTTATTTCAGCACTGTTGATATGCTAGGTAAGATATGAATTCATAGACATATTACATAAAAATTAAACTATAGTACAAAAGTGCCTGTCCACAAATAATTACTTTGCTCAGATTTAAACATTATAAGCTCTTAAGCCACATATAGGCTAAGCACTTAGCTCAGTGTTGCCATAGCTATTCTTTTAATCAATAGATGTTTATATAATTTGTTGATTACAAATAGGGTGTACTGGTAGCACGTACAGACAGGCTTGCTGTAATGTAGATTTTAAATTATTGTCGTTGTGAGTGCTGCCATCGTTGTTTCAGAACGATATCGATGAACTAGTATTGATTATTCTGTGGACAGTAATATTTAAGTATTATCAAGTTGGCAACATGTATTCAGTATTTTATTTTCGTTTAGCCGAGTGTTTATGTTTTGGCATTTCAGAGTATTTGTGCAGGGTTAGTAATTTTATATTGTTTTGATTGAATTTTCATGTGGTAAATCACATTTCCTTTATAATGTTAACTAAGTATAACGCCTATACACATGTATGTAATTATTGGTGAAGCAGATCGCCATTAGAAAGTAAGTAATTTTGTTGTATCGTAACAATAAGTGTTGTAAGTTTTAAAATAACAATAGATTTAGAATTGTTTAAAAATTTTAGAAAAAAAGGGAGGAGAACGCCAGAAAGCTACGAAAATGGCACAATGTATTATTTTGGCTGGTGCCAAATTAATTCGACTTGTAGTATATTTTGCCGAGATTTGTCTCGTTTATATACTAAAAGTGATTTCAACGAGTTTTGGCACCAAAAGCAACATAAAATCTGGTTCTATTGTTTGACATTCTGGAAAATCGAGGATATATTCCAGACGTAGCCAGTTTATTCTAATAAACATCCTCAGCTGGGAGGTAA
This sequence comes from Bacillus rossius redtenbacheri, assembly GCF_032445375.1. Taxonomy (NCBI): domain Eukaryota; kingdom Metazoa; phylum Arthropoda; class Insecta; order Phasmatodea; family Bacillidae; genus Bacillus; species Bacillus rossius. The sequence goes on from NC_086332.1 coordinate 108,922,711, forward strand.
GCGTCATATAAATATGCTATTGCCGTAATTCGAGGCAATTCACAAATAGTAACAGTGAAATATTAATATGAGAATATATTTGTTGAAAGATTTGCTTTGAAAACTTTGACTTTGAACAACAACTTGTACGGAATTTTCATGTTGAAACAAATTGTGTTTAATGTGTTAACAAAATGCATGATCTGAGAAACTTATTAATTGAATAGGCCACAGACAAACACATAGACCAATTTATCTTCCTTACTTTCACCTGAAAATATCCAGAGGTAGGGATCACTGATTTCTCATTGCAGAGACTGAAGTTTAGCCGGAATAATAATTAAATGGAGGATACGTGATTTTGGTAATATGACGCATTTTATGTGCTGCGGTAATGTACATTCATACCCATAGAATTTGAACACTGGACTCAACATATGAAAGGATATATTGGAGTTTTGGTTAGCTTTTTACCAATTGTTGAAAGTGCAAAACTGTTTGAGTCTTGTTTTTTTTTTAAATTTATAATATATCTACCAGATAAAGAGTTAAAATGTTATAGTCCGATGTATAATAACAAGCATGGTAATTGTAATATGGATAAATAATTGATTAAGGTTATGGATAAATCTTTTGTTAATTGGTGAGAAGTTATTTTATGTGTATGATGTTTCATAATTTACATGACTGAGATAAAATTCACAGAATCCTTCATAGAGTGTTGTTCTGGTAGTCTTAGATCTAATGCCAGTTTACTGTTATGTATTTATGAGAAAATTATTTATATTAATTTGAGGTACTACTGTTAATCTATAACTGAGTGTAGTACCTCTGGCGCCCAGGACATTAAATGCACACCGCAGAGTAGTAATAATAATATTGCCCAAGATAAGTACAACACATATAAGCCTCATACTACCCAAGTAGTTAGTATTAATCCTGAAATAGGAATTTGAGTATGTCGCAGAGTGAGGCGTATTAGCAGTTACGTTAGTCGCAGCAGCGTCGTGCAGAGTTCGTAGACTGGTAATCCAGCTACGGGACCAAGGTCAACGACAACGCACAGTGCGCATCAAGGGCGCGTTCAGTTCAGAGTCGACAGAGGCGACATAGAACTACAAGGGTTATTCATTTGTTTACACCTCCACCTGCATACATACATTTGGTGCAGATTGTAGTTCTACATCATATCATTTTATTGTAAAAAAAAAGGGTTACGAAGTAGAATTTAATCATTATAAACACCATTTTCCTCATTGTAAAATATTGTTTCTGCTTTGGAATGACTATTAAAAGAAAAGTTATTGTGATCGTTGTAATAAAAAATTTATTTCTAATATGGACAATTTCCATATAACTTAGGTACATTCCAAACTCTTTCCAGTCTTTACTAAAACATTTTGGGGGCTGCAGCTCTTTTATTGCCACATACTCAATATATTTCAATGCAAATTGATTGTAACTGCATATCTAAATTTGAGCACCGGTTGCATTCGATTCATAAACACAATCTTGCCTTTTTTTTAGCGTAAAGTAAAATATCCTAAATTCGACCAGCTAACTTATTATAAGGCCATTTTTTGCACAAATTAATTTTTCGTAACAAAATTATTACGTAATTTGAAGTAATCAATATAGGTACTGAACAAAACTTCAAACCTTCTCTTTATATGCCAATATATAGAAATAATCTAGCTTATGTAGTTCATTTGTATCAATTTTTGTAAACAATTCTCAGCAAAAGAACCCAAATTTGACCACACAAATGTGTTCCTATTTTCAACTACTAGTATGTTAATAAAATTCAACCACATTGAAAAAGTTTAATAAGTAGAAGTGAACTTCGCGTATGAAGTCACATCACGGTCACCGCCGTCCTTCTCCTTTCTTCCCCCCCTCCTGAGCTCTGCGCTTGCACGGTGACCCGGGTGCTAAGGTATTCAAGCCCCAGATAGCTTCGACTCGTCCTTGTTAATATTTAAACATCTTGGGTAGCTTGTTCTCTTTAATTGTTTCTAAGTAGGAGTTTAACTTTCGTTAGGCATAGGAGCGGCATGGTACCCGGCAAGCATGGCAAGTATTGGTTCCTAGGAGTAACTTTGTTTCCGACGGAAGGTGGCTCTGTCAAAAATAGGCGATAGTTAAGGTATAGTTTCTTCACGTTGGTAAAATTTACTAATTCGGCCGCCACCTTATACAAATGCAGTTTCGGTTGGTAGATGTGGTTGTGGATTTTTTTGTGACCGTACCTTTTCCTTTTCATTTTATGTCTGCCATGAGTCGTCTAACCAGGCCACGCTCGCGAGGTTGTTTTGCTTTCCCTTTCATGTCAGGCTTATAACACGGGCACGCGATGTTTTATGAGCGTATTGGCTCGCTAATAATTTTGGACGCTGTAGTCTTATGTTTCGCTATATTTCCTTTGAGGCAGAATAACTCGCTTGTTTGTATGGCATAAATGCTACCTTTCAGCGCAAGACAACGTATTGCTATGTCAAGCCCCTTGCTGACATTGGCACGTAATGTTTCATGTAAAAGGAATTGCTAATTGTGACGTGAAACATTTGTTTTCACTCTCCATGTAGTGTAAGATTGTTATAATTTAGATCCTTGTCATTCTATACGAATACATATATATATATATCTCCTGCTTGTAATCACGTGTAAACTAGTCTTACTGGTTTTTTTTTTCATTCTCAGTAGATGGGTTAGTTATTGCTCCGAAGCATCTTGTGTAACCAGTGAGCCTCGTTTTACTTGTTTATTCAATATTTCACTTGATAGATCGCTTAGGAAATGATTTATTACGTGTCCAGTGTTGATTGTGTGATCTATTGTTGATCCGATATTGTAAGAGGCTGATTGTATTTCTCAAAACATAACATTAAAAACTCTAGAATAAAATTTCTTTACATGCAGAATAATTCCTTCTCTGAAGTCTGTAAAACAACAGACGCTTAAGTATTATTCCTTTTGTGTGAGCGGTATAACTCGTAGAGTATTGGGTCGGGCTCGAACCCACTATGCTGCAAAATAAGTGATTCTGAATAGTCCAAATCTATCAAGAAACTATTGTAACTTACATGACTAATAAACTATGTAGGAGTACTTTGAATTCATAAATCTCGCTAGGCCTAATTTTATCAATTAAAAGTTAACTATGTTAGGCCCTACTAATATCCTCTTTGCTGTAATTTAAATAAAAGTCTCAGCAATTGTTTCATTTCAACTTATTTAATGATAATGTCACAATATCAAGTAAAAAAAATTTGTGTAAAAGAATCAGTTTAATTTTTATTTCCATATTGAGGTGGCAAAACAGTTAACTTTATGACAGACCATTAAAAGGTAAAACACCCGAAGTCCAATCAGTTAAGGGTATTTTTGCATTTAAAAAAATTCTAGCAACCAAAAGAATTGCTAACTTTGAACCTTCCTTTCTGTATTTCAACATGTACAATATCGATATTCGCAATTTTTTTTATAGGTTTTTGAAATATCCCATGTGCATGGCGAGCCACATACTTCAAAAAAGGTGCATAGACTCATTTTTATTGTGCAAAATAGTTGAAGAATGTCTGTATGTTGGAAATAAGTTTTCCCTATAAGCGATAATACATATTTTGGGATTATGTAATATTCAATAACACATGCTAATAAAACAAAAAAGGCAGTTCGGTTGAACGTAAATATTAGGCCTACGTTTCTTTGTACAGCAATCATATGACTTAAAAATAATTAAAATTATCTTTCAAGTAATGAATTTAAGGCCCCAGACAAATTAAGAAATTATGTTTAACTTACAATATGAAATCCACAAAAAACACAAATGACATAAATTTACTGCACTTCGTAAACATCAACACATAAAATATGGTAAAACACAATATTTGTGTTGCAGTAACTGTGGGCTATGCTATAACTTAACTTAATTTGGGACACATCAGTCTATTGAAATGAATTTATATTTCGTTAAAAGAACCTTTTATTTTCTTATCAGGACATTGGAAACGGCGAAATCTCGCATATTTCTATGTCAATGATGGCTAGTGGTGTGTTTTATTTTGCTAAAATAGGCTAAATCGATACTCAGATATTGTTACTGTTAGGTTTTGCTATAGTTTATTAAAATAAATTCATATTTTGTAAAAATAATCTTTTATTTTACTATTACAAAAGTGGAAACAGACACATTTAATATATATTTATATTTCCTGGCACTACTCAAATTTTGGTACAGCTGCCATTTTTTGTGTTCTGATTTTTGACCACATTAAACAAACACTTTATGAAAATATTTATATACCAAAATTTATGTCCAAATTGTCAAGCAACATTTCCTTGTGGTAATGAACCAAACAAATATATAAAAAAATGTGAAATTGTGCACTGGAGACCTTAATTGCTAAACATGCTCACGATATTTCGCTAACAAATGGTGTTTTCCCATGAAAATCACAAATGGCACAATTAATTTTTTTTTTATCAGTGACAAACTTTTCACCAGGAATGTGAACTATTACTGGTAAACATGCATGGCAACAGTTACAATTTCATACACCCAAATAAACTGAAATGTCGAAATTTAGACCCCTGTCAAATTTAGGGTCATTTATCTTAGTCATTTACCTCATGATTTTTGTGTATTTGAGAACAGGTATGGAGCCATATTCAATTGTTGAATTTTCTGCTGGCCTGCAAATTTTACCTTCCAAGTGGATAACTCCGAAGAAGAGCCATGAGTATTGGCCTGCATTTACCTCTAACAAGCGATATGATACAGCTGTGAAAATACTGGAACCTTATGAAGATTCATGGAAACAGTTCCCTCTTCTACGAATAATGGGCACAGCAGATGAGAAAAATACTACCAAAATTGATTTTTATAATAAATTTCAAATAGTATGACAAAATTAAAATGTTTGGTAACTGTTCAGGAGCGCGAATTTTGGTAAAACGATTGGCAAAAATTAATTCAGACTACAGATGTTTTTAGAATAAAATAAAGTAGTGAGTATGATTGTGCAAAGTGAGTTTTTTGTAAACATATTAGACACCAAGATATGCCATTGTGATGTGGTCTATGAAAATAAGACAAAAACGGAGGCTAAATGAAATGTTTTTAACGATAAAATGTAATGAATTATGTAAAATAATTATGAAGGAAATTGGTTTAATGAACAAAAGAGCATTAATATGTAGGAAATGACAAATACAAAGAAATAAGCAATACAAAAACACAAAGAGATATGAAAATTTTTTGTGAAAGGACCTAAATGCTTCATCATCTTGATTTTGGAGGGAGTAATATGTATGTTAAAAACTGACCTGGAGGGGTTTCATAGAAGCCATGGAAGCAAAATTTTGGTTTACACGAAGAAGAAATAAGTTAAATGTCTAATGGTGTCATCCAATTACTTGACACTGAACTACACTGAGTGTACTCCGTACACTGAAAAAATGCAACTGTGATGTCATTGCACGAACTGAGTTGTGATCGATTCTGCACTGGGTGTGTTGTTGATATTGGAACACACACAGTTTTCAGAGCAAAACAAATACTTAGTTGATAAATAAACATGAGCGAGGAATTTCATATATTACAGGTTGGTGAAGATGTCTGCAAAGGAAATATAGGAGGCCTATACTACTCACACACTTGACGAAGAAGAAAATTTACTGCAACAGAGTGAACACAGTGCTACACTGTGAAAAAAAAATTACTTCTAGTCACTTGAGGACAGTGTGCTTTGAACAATGAACAAATGCACATTGACAGTATGTATATTTAAAACAGCTTTAACTTAATTTTTAACTCCAGTTTTTACCAAAACCCCTCTCATAAACAATTACAGATTTTTAATAGTACACTTTGGCCTACTATCTAAACATTTTATTTGTTTCCAGATTCTTTTGAGAAGGCGAAAAGAAAGCTAAGAGAAGCTGAAGTTTTCTCAGACATAAATTCAAAAGACGACGCAGAAACTGCAAAAAGACTTAGACGTGAACATGCCCAAAGGCATAATTCTTCGAGTTCTGATGATGAATATGTGACCAAAGAAACAAGATTGCCAGTTTTTCCTAACGCACCTATACCAAACCAAAACCTCTTGTTCATGAAAGAAATATGCCTTCATCATCTACAATTCTTAATTCTGGTGACCATACCAGCCAAACTATGGTGAATGAACTGCAAAGTATGTTAACTCAGTATTTCGTATTATAGTTTTGAATGTTTTGCTATGTAATAGTTTAGAATATGTATGTCTTTATATTTTTAGGTACACCATTTCAAGAATTGATCGTCAGAATGATTACTGACTTAAAGAATAAATTGGGTGCGGTGATGGTTACCCAGAGAGAAATTGGACAGTGTAAAGATCAGTCTACCTGAAACAATTGAGAGCTCTGGATATGAACAAATATTAAGTGACTTCCCTTTGACTAATGAAGAACAATTGTTAGTAGTGGAAGAAAAACTAAACAGTGAAGATTATAAAAGATGTCTGGTAAGATCATGATTCTTGGTTTTTTTGTTCTGTCGTAAGTTAAACCTGTAATACGGTATACTAACCATGAGGTATTATATTACAGGTGTTTGAGCTGTCCAGGATTGGAGGAGGAGACCTGAAGTCAGTTGTCAAAAAATTACTGGAGATAATTTTTACCAACACACTAGCAGAGAAATTTAGCTATGTGGGTGGGAAAATGAAGAGTTTTTTCTGCATTGTTACTGTGTAAATTATCCAAGGTAAAGTATTTTGACAAATAATTGTTCAATAACAACAAATAATTGATATTCCAAAAAATTATTACATAACAGTATCAGTTGTTTAATTCTGAGAAATTACAGTACTGTCAAAGTTGATGTCGCTTTGTGTAATAATTCTTATATAATGTACTCAAAACATATGACTTCCCGTAGGTAAATGTAAAATTTAAGTTTAAAAGTTTGACAGGCAGACTTGTAATTTTTTTACAAATTCTTTCATCTTTTTTATTTTGTCTACCAGAAAACTTGAATGCATGTACAGTGGGCTAAAGCCATAGTGTGTCGTACACAGCAACTTAGAGAGGCTTCTGTGGTCAATGGATACCTTCCACAACGGTGTTAATGTTTTTATTACAGGTATATACTAAGGTAGGCGTTGCCAAACATTAGCAAGTTTTTTCAGTATTCTCTTAATGTACCTTCCATCTCCACCACTCATTTCTCCTATACTTTTCTTGCAGTCCATCACTTCCCTGTAATCGGGTTGTCATTTCATGTAATTTGTCAGTAAGGTTATTTATTGTCTAAGAATGTCTTCTAAGTGAGTTATGCATAGTGTCCTAAATATTTTTTTATTAATTAATTTTGTTTGAATGAATGAAATATTAAATATACTCTCTAGTTTTCCAATTTTCTCAATCAGCTCCATAAAACAGTCCATGTGTTTAGGTCATCTAGTCTATAGTCCAGTGGAAAAAGTAGGTAAATACAGTACGGTACGTTCATTAGATTAGAAGACAGTAGTTTTTGTCAGTAACACAATGCTTTTAAATTGCAGCACATACAATCTCATGCTATGATCATAGACCTTGCAGGCACTTGTAAAATCAGAAATCATAATACTGGTAAAACCAATAAAAGTGCAGTTGCTTTGTGAGTAGTAACTACAGCCATTCACTGTTATCCGAATACTTAGCAAATCAACTGTAGAAAAAACACCCTGGCTCTATCTCCCATATATTATAATGTACTCGCATACTAGCGACCCCAAGTTGACCGCAACTGAGGTAAAAAAGTTCAAGTTAAGAAAGTCTTCATTTTTACATTGCTGTCCTCTAGAATGTTTTTGTTGTTGATATCCAAACAGTATAAATTAATCAAAATACCTAATTGGGGCATTAATGATGGGAATAGGTCTATGGTATAGTTTTCAGTTTCCTTGATATTAGGCATATATGAAGCCTGACTTGTATGTCTGAGGATATACTATGGAGAGTGGAAGTACCAGATAAGCAAAACAATGTTCATTTAACTGCAAACCAGCTATATTTTTAAAATTGTTTGAGCATTATAAGTCAGTCTCTTACAAGCTACCTAATAATGCTTTATAAGTATGTTTCCAGTTTTTCCAAACGTGCCCAGCGAGTAGGCTATTGCTGAAGACTGTAATTGTAACACATGTACTTAAGTGGCTTATTGTTAGTTATAATACCACTGTGAGAAATGTTATCATTAATGTTGTAACGTGTTAGATATTATGCTATATGTCTATGTTTTTAATGCTTAAGATTTAACTAGGATCCACATAAAAGTTGCAATAAATGACAACATAGATGCCATAATCAAAGCCTGGCTGCAACATGCAAAGGAGCGAATGCCGAATGAACAAGTGTAAGTACTAAAAACTTTTTTTTTGTTTTTTAATTAAGTAAATTTCCCACAATAATTGCATGGGAAGCATGTATATGCACGGTAAAAGTACTCTTGCAAATTTAATTTTAAATGTTAGACCCATTCTCTCTCTCTCTCTCTCTCGCTTGGAGGCGTAGTGGTAAGTCGCTATTCTACTTTTTCAGACGTGAACATCTATTTATTGTTACAGCTGAGCATGGGTGCAAATCTGTAGGATTTGCAGAGGGGGGCCCTGTGCAGCCCAAGAGTTTTTCGCGTGGGATTAATTAATCGACACATCATCTCTGGATACGGTGCTTGTATATTGTATACTGCCCATAGTTTGGCCTACATGCCTGCAATAAGCAACAAACTTAAAAATATACAGTAAGTTTTTCATAAAATATAGTTGTGGACACTCATTTCCAATTTACGCATTTGCGAGTGCAGGCAGGCTCCCCTTGTGAGGGGCTTCTTAATTCCAGGGGGGCCCGGGCTCCCCTGGCCACCCCAGGACCACGCCCATGCAGCTGAGCATCTTTCTTAGATTTAATGTTTATCATGGTTATCAGATTAGCGACTAATTCTGTGGCTTTATTGCAATTTTTGTCAACACCATATGTGATAAACATAAATTGATTACACAAAATTAATACAAGCCCCTACTAAACTCCATCATCCTGCATGTGATGGGCCAAGGCTGCTGCATGACCTGCATGACATTCAGTTATACTGGAAAGTTGTTTAAGCAAACTAACATATTTCATAAGAATTCCAACTCAAATATTTTATTATTTACTTTCGTGGGAAACTTTCAGAAACATAATATATTGACAATGGTGTTGATTTTAGGAGTGAATTTACTTGTGTAGGCTTGTAATTATGGAAATCTTTTACCCTGAAACCAGAATTGATGATTGAACCAACTTTTTCAGAAAAAAAATTTTTTTTATTTATTTAATAGACAATTTGTCATGAACAGCATTGTTCCTTTTGGGAAATGGTAAACTATACATTTCTGGCGGATTTTTCTTACTGACTAGTTGCCGTTACAAGTAAAATTCAAAACATATCTATTTGTAATTTTACTATCATTACGAAAACAGGTTGTAAAATGTGGTTGGGGCTTTAACAAAGGGTTAGCTATAACCATTATTACAAGGGCTTTAACGAAGAGTTGTAAACATAGCCCTTTATGTCCAAAGTTACAATGCTTGTGGGAGCAAATGACATAAGATGTAGGTGGTATAACTAAATTGTGTATTAATTTAAGTAGAGCAGCTTTTTAAATGCAATTCACTGCAATTTATCCACATACAAAATACGTAGACACTTGATTAAACCTGTTAACCAAGCATTCTTATCGAAACGACTTGCGCAAAACGGTTCAGTGAAGAGGACATTTAAGGTCATGCTGGGCTCTTAACTACTCGAGGTATCAGTTTGAGTTGCGCCACGGTTCAGTTGGTAAAGTGCCGGTCTGCGGTGCGAGAGGATCCCGGTTCGGGCATGTATTGTGTCGTCTTTTCACTTCATGTCACCCCCATCGGCTCTATTGACCTCATTCACAATTTATTCATAAAATGCTGATGTTATTTCTTTTGGTATTCTTCCAATTAAAAATAATAATTATAATATAATTTCATAGTATGAACATCTAACCACTGAAGTCTGGGTATGCCAATTTTGTTTGAGGACATAATTTCATATTCCTTCATCCAGCTTCTAGTGAATTCTGTACGCCTACTTAAGTCTATAGTCTGGATTTTTTAAACCATTCATTAACACATCACATCTTTTTTCTTGACAAAGGGCACTATTTTCTAATTAAACTTACCATGCTTCATTTAGCAAACATCATTAATATATATTCAATTAGTTTCATTTATTTGTATGTTGTGCTACAATGTAAACATCCGCACGTAACTCAAACGCTGATATGTATCTTGTACTTTAACATTTATTATTTTGTTTTACAGATACTTTCAAAATCACTGGATGATTAGTGTATCACCTGACTCTTTTTCCGTGTATGGCCAGGCCCGAAGAACGAACAACTCCCGAGAGTCATTTCACAGAATGCTCTTTTAACATATAGGACGTTCTCATCCGAATGTCTGGCTATTCACAGGTTTGTTTACCAGTTAATTTTATAGTTATAAAAATACCCCGAATTTTCCTAAATAAATTATACATTAATAAAATTTGAGGTAAATAATTGATTAATTGGAGGGAAAATGTTTTGGTGTTTCCTTAGGCTGTAATCATTTTAATTCATACGCCATAATATTTTCTTTTTACTTTTTTAGGAACATTGTATAAAATAGGTAGGCCTATATATATTAAATTCACTACTCTAAAATGCAATATTCATGCAGTGTATAAATATTATCTGTTAACAATCATACCTTTTTAAGGTAACAGCCTTTACAAAAGCATACCTAAATCTGAATTCATCCTCGCATCACTTAATTGCCTACAAATAAGTAATCAATTTTTTTTTTTTTTTTTTTTTTCAATAAACCTTGCTCATTATATTTCAATACTTGGCTGTAACTAAATTTCAAGAATATCTTGTACAAAATAGTTAGTATCCTTTTCAACTGGTTTTACAGGTGCTCTACGAAATATGAGCGAAACGGAAACAAGAAACGCCCTTCGTTTATCTGTTGGAGACCCTGTTTCTAGGTCAAGGAAGTTAGTGTGGGTTCTCCAGGACAGACAAATACAGAGAAAGCAGCAGGAAGTTGTGGAAGAAAGATTAACGAAACTTGAGTTTCTTTTGGCAACAAGCCATCGGGTTTCGCACTCATTTTCAAGCACTGTTGATGATGAAATTAATCAAAATTTAACTGATTTAGCAGGTACTCCAGATGAAGAACTGGCTTCCATTCCTGACTATGAAAAGGGTTGTTGACTATTTATAAAGTTTTTTTAAAGTCGCGGACGTGTTTAGTGCGAGCTCCGCGGTATTATATCTAATCTTTGTTGTTCTTTACTAGTGGAACGAGATAATCAGTATTAATTCCTCACTACTCAGTCAGTCGGATTTTGAGGGATTTTCTCTATCGTATAGTGATGCAATGAATGAAATAACTAATTGTGAATTAGACCATATAGATAACTTGAACATGTTCCGGTCTCCGACAAAATAAAACGAATGTGAATACTGCGCCAAATCAGTTTCAAACTGAGAGTGTAAATACGACTAATCTTAATGCTCTGAAAGTAACACTTATCCCAGAAGAGGACGCGACTTCAAACAAGCCTTCTAGAACGTCATCATCCCAAAAGAATTCAACTGCATCTGGTAATGTAGTCATGTCACCTGTTTCCATGGAAATGAGCAAACTTATTGAATTATATGATCTTGTTAAATCTATGAATACTAAAATTGACAACCTTAAAAATGAAAACCAGGTATTAAAAACTTTACTGGACGACTCCAGAAATGAGATTGTGAAGTTAAGTGAAGAAGTGTTCAAGATCAAAAATGAAAAAATTCCTCAAACTGAGCCAAAGAAAACCAATAAAACTTATAGTCAAGTTACAGAACAAAAGAAAATTGAACGGAAAAAGAAAGTTGAAACATCTGTCGCCGCGCCGGTTGAACGTGCGGCTGACCTCATTACCAGTCAGCACTTTTCCCGTGTTGCAAGCAAAGCTGATGCAAGCAACTTAGTAAGCACTTCTCCTATCAAGCGGACTACTGATGAGCAAGGTTTTACCACCGTGCATTATTCACATAAGAACAAATCCAACGGTAGCCACGTAAACCAGCCTGAGTCTGACAACAAAAAGAAATCAAAAATACAGGTTGGGATGAGGAACATCTCATCTCTTAAAACAGTTTCAAAACCAGCTTTCAAAAAAACAAAAGCATTATTTGTAACCCGTTTTGACCCATCAGTTGAAGAAAAAGAAGTTATTGATTATATAACCAGTGATCTTAATCTATCACAACTGAAAGTCGTTAAACTACGATCCAAATATGACACCTATGCATCTTTCCATGTATCAGTATTAGAAGAAGACTTTGACATGATACACAATACAGTTTTCTGGCCGAGCGGTTGCCTTATCAGCCCATTTTATGGTAAGCTATTCCCGGATCAAATATTCAAGAAAGCTGATAAAAACATCAATAACCATGAAACAATCAACTCTGCATTAAATTCTTCTGTCCAAGATCACATTCCGGTGCCTGGAGGAGCACACTGAAACCTGTGTTGCGCATACTGGACTTGTGTGAGTGGGAAATTCTTTACCAAAATGTGAGAGGACTGAGAACTAAATCAATAGAATTTTATAATAATTTAGCTATTAATAATTTTGACATTATTTGCTTAACTGAAACTTGGTTTAATAATAATTGTAATGACTCGCATTACTTTGACGATAGATATTTGATTTTTAGAAATGATAGAAACGCAAAATTAACATACAAAAATAGAGGTGGTGGGGTTTTAATTGCAATCAACAAGCAAAAATTCAATTCTGCTTTCTCGATTAAAATAACTAAGCATCATGAAATTGAATCTATTTGGGTTAAGGTCAAAACATCACATACTAACTTCTTAATACTTGGCAATATTTATATTCCTCCCGATACTTCTACGGCAACCTACCAGTCCTACTTTGAAGATCTCGAAGAAAAATTTGCAAATTGTTTAGATAACGTTATTATACTGGGTGATTTCAATGTGCCTGGTATACATTGGCTAAATTCTCAGTCTGTTAGTATAAATTATAGAGGCTTATCAGCCAAAGCTATGGCTATATGCAATTTCACAACAGGTTTAGGCTTGTCTCAATTCAATTATACTCAGCAGCCCATCCATCTTTTAGATCTTTGTTTCTCTAATTTACAATATTGTTTGGTCAGCAAATCATTAAATCCTCTTGTTACGGAAGATATTTATCATCCTGCTATCATAATTAATATCAAAATGGATATAATAACAAGGGATGTTATTATTACGTCTTCTTATCTGGACTACAAAAAAGGTGATTATTTAAGTCTATTTATGGCAATTAAAGAACATGACTGGTCTACACTGTACAAATCTGATGATGTTAATCTAATGGTTGATTTTCTCACTACTACTTTGATTAACTACATCAAGAACTACATCCCGAATAAAATAAATAAAAAATCCAGTTACCCACATTGGTATTCCAAACAACTTATAGAAACATTAAAATCCAAAAAACATTTCCATAAGTTATATAAAAGAAATATGAACCCCTATTATTATGATTTATTTTCTCAATATCGTAGAGAGGCCAAAAGTCTCATTTCTCGGGACAAAAATTTTTGGCTACAAAATCTTAACAATAAAGTTAAAAAAAATCCAAAAAAATTTTGGCGCTATGTAAAAATTATGAAAGAAGGATACAGACAGAAATTATCTCTTAAAATCAATGATAACGTTACCAATGACCCAGTACTTATTGCTAACAGTTTTGCACAGCATTTTTCTAGTATTTATGTAACTCCTACAAATAATTTAAATTACTCAATTTCTGAAAACAGTAAGTGCTCTATTCCTATGACTACCATATCTGAGAGCCTTGTACTTTGGGGAATTAAATCATTGAAATCCACTATGTCAACTGGGCCTGATGGTATTCCAAATTTTATTATAAAAGGATGTGCTGTTATTCTGGCCCCTATACTTAACTTTATTTTCAATTCTAGTATAAATAGCGGAATTTACCCCAAAAAATGGAAAATTGCAAATGTAATACCTGTACATAAGAAAAAGAGTAAACTTAATGTTGCAAACTACAGACCGATATCACTTTTAAATGGATTTGCTAAAGTATTTGACAAAATTATATGTAAGGATCTTGAATTCAATCTTAAAAATAGACTCTCCGACTGTCAACATGGGTTTAGAAAGGGGAAATCTACTACTACTAATTTAATTAGTTTTGTTAACCCAATCTATTCAGAAGTAATAACGCGAGGTCAAGTTGACGCATGTTACTTTGATTTAGCCAAGGCTTTTGATACTGTTAATCACTGTATTTTACTAACAAAATTATCAAATATAGGATTAAGCGATAAATATCTAAAGTGGTTCAATAGCTATTTATTAGATAGAATCTTTTATGTTTCAATTAATAATATTAAATCTGATCTACATATAGTTAGTTCTGGTGTACCCCAGGGTGGAACATTATCCCCTCTTCTATTTAACATTTTTATAGATGACATTACCAAAGTATTACAATTCTCTAATTGCCTACTTTTTGCTGATGATCTTAAGATTTACAGAAAAATTTCTCTTCATCTAGACTGTAAACTTCTTCAAAATGACATCTCATCAGTTTTCGATTGGTGTAAAAGAAATCTTGTTGACCTTAATTATGAGAAAACTACGTCTATAACCTTCTCCAGAAAACATCATATCATTGCTTCTGATTATAAACTTGGTAATCATGTTATCTTGAAGTCAGTTTGTGTTAGAGATTTAGGTGTCTTACTTGATAATAAATTGTACTTTCATAACCATATTGAATCTCTTAGATCGCAATGTAATAGATTGTTAGCGTTGATTAAATATATTACTTTCAATGCCACTAATTTAGATTCTATTGTTAGTTTATATTTAGCTTTAGTAAGATCCAAGATTGAGTATGCCTCCGTGGTCTGGAACAATATCTCAAAAACAGATAGTGAAAAACTAGATAAATTACAAAATAAATTAATCAATATCATTAATCAAAAGACCAACATTACCAACAATTCTAATAGTCTATCCTCTCTCAGATCTTTAGCTCTAAGAAGAGAGCTATTAGATGCCCTTTTTATCTATAACTGTTATACCAATAAAACAAAATGCAATTATATTCTAGATAATACTGGGATTAAAGTACCTACCTATAACAGTCGCCAGACACCTTTATTATGCTCCTTAGGCAAATCAAATGATATATTATACAGAATTATATCAAATTTTAATAAACATGGATGCTATGTCTCTCTATCAAAAAATAATTTAAATATAAAACAATTTTTCTTATCTTAATTTAATTTGAATATGTTTAAGGTTAATGATGCTACCATATTTAATTTTTTTTTTTTTATATAATCAGGTTCTGGATTATCATTACTGTTGTTAAAGAATTATGAAACTTGTTCTTGTTTATCTGTTAGTTGCTTGCTGTATTGTCTTGTGTATGTGTTATTATAGTATTGTCCTCAATGTTATTCATTTTGTTTATGTATTATTTTATGTTTATCGTGCCTACCACCCATGGCCTTATGCCGTTGGTAGGCATGTAACAAATTGATAATAAATAAAATAAATAAAATAAATAAACATGGTGATATTCAAAAACAGAATAAATAATAATTTAGGCTTGAATGACAATACTAAAAATAAAATAATGGAATCCTGTGATGTTTCGGGAGGACTGATAAACCAATGTCGTGCATTTTCATGTTCTGTTACGTTTTCAATTTGATCGTCGTTCTATAATGCATTTAATACAATACTTCCACCGGTTAACTGCCAGATTATAGTAACCTGGTGCAGATTACACTCCTTAAATATTGGCCACAGAAGGGACTTTTAGTTATTCATTTTTAAGTGTTTTTGTTTTAATTGGCAGATGTACAACCCACGCAAGAAGCCTCGGAGCAACCACACAGAGGAATGACACCTGGACGCCATTCCAATAGAAGGCCGTAAGGTAAGACAAGACACTTATGTAAAAATCATGATTGATGTAAATTAAGGACTTTTATACAAACCCGTTGCAAACTAAAAAATAATCAAACAATGTTTGTTGTCTGAATGTAAATATTTCTTAAAGATGGTTTTATATTAAACAGCATTCACCCTAATGAAATTTATTTTTCAACAACAAACTATATTAACAATTACGTCATATAACTTGAGCACTGCGGGACACCTATAGATAGGTTTTTTGTTTGTAAAAGGTAGGGGTGAAAAATATTTAGGCCCTACACATTCTCCAAGAGTAAACGTATTTAAATCTATTTATGTTGCACTAACACTCAACCTCGATTAGGTGTCATCAATATTCTAAATACCCAATCTCAAGAGCTTGGCTGTTTTTTTATAAATAAATGTAATTCATTTCGGTGGTTATTCAGTTAGTGAGTTTTATCATCATATTATTGTTGGGTTTTGTTTCATCTTACTAAATGCACATTGAGACAGCAGTACTATAATGACATTTAATCTTTTACTTTGGGTATTTTTTAAATTGAATTTACAATAGTTTTCCTTCCAGAACGTACGGCTGAACAAAGAAGTCCTGCGTCATCATCAACAAGAGGTCGGCGAAGGCAAGCAGCTGCTGTCTCAGCTCCAAGACGCGGGACTACTGGACAGGCCAGGAATCGCCCGTACGAAGGTAATGTATTCCTAAGGAAGAGATAGTTCTAAATACATTAAATTAAATATACCTTCCCTTACTATTGTTTAAAAGTCAGTGAGAATTTTTTTGCTAGTCGTCACTTTTACTTTTAAAGCTTGTTAATTATTTAAGTGCTATATCAGGATGGCATCAGTTTTGAAATCTCTAAAATTTTTATGTATGTTCTGAGTAAGAGGAACAGCTACAAAATTAAAATGATTTAAATATGTCTTTATACATAGGTATATTGCAGCAGAGGTGCCAACCATTTACCAATACAATCAGTAGTAAATATAAAAAAAATCAGTAGTTTTAGAATATTTTCAGTAGTGAATTAAATCAGGGGCGGATCCAGCTTTGGGAGGGGTGGAAGTAGATGTTCGACAAAGTTCACACACATGACCTATAATAAAACAAGAAAGGTATATAACTTACACATGTTGTTTGTATGAAACTTCTTCACAGTTAAGTCTAGGATTTCTGGAGCATATTGAGTGTTGCCTTCTTTGCTTTGATAAGCACATCACTTGAGAATTTCTGATCAAAGCAAGCTTTGCCACTTGTTAGCATGTGTGTCTTCTGGATAACCAAAGATTCTAGTAATTCAGAACCCATTGTAGGCCTGAATTCTGTCTTGTTTTTCCTAACCATGCTAAAAATTCTCTCGCAAGAAGCATTACTATGAGGTATCATAAGAATTGCCAACATTATTTTAGGAAGGACAATGAATTTCTTATGTCCATCAGCATTCTTCAGTTTTGTAATCAAATGCCATGCAACATCCATTCTATTTCTGTTACACGATTTAATTTCCTGAGGAAGATCTTCACACTGATACCTAGCAAATTCCACTTCCAGATCAGAGCTCTCCTGCTCATTCAACAAGAATGAATGCTTCGCACAAAAATACTGAACAGATTCATAGGAAACTGTTTAACGTTTTTGTATGTCAGCTACAGCAGCATGGATTACAGTTTCATTCTGTAGTGGAAACTTGGTCAGAATGTATTTGCAAGCGGATTCAAAATATTTTCGCACACAGGTAAAGAAAATCACCATGTTTTCTTCACTTAAACCCACATCTTTATCACTTATGTACATTCTTGTTTTTGCACCAATAACTAGGTCTTTGTTGTCTTTTTGTTGATTCCTATCCCAATATTTGACATCTAAAATACTTTTGCTACTCCGAATACCTTCAGGCTTCAGAAACCTGATAAAAAGCTCAGTGAGTAGTGACAATAGCTCACTATGGAGAATGTGAATTAGCGGTTCTTCACTTTGCAGCACCGTATTAATTCTTGTAAACACTGGGGTAGTGTTTGGAGGAACAAACAGTACAATTTTGTAACAGGCGAATACAAAGCCTGCTTAATCCTATCAAGTCGTACATTCACACTGTGATGCGTAGGCTTGGTTGCTATTTTTTTTGCTGATTTTGGATTTTGACTGCTTGAGATGTCAATCTTGCGTTTTGATTGAGCTGGAGCTTCATCATTCTTTGACTTAGACGAAGCGTGCTTCTTAGTTGTAGACGTTGCAACATCTCGAGGTATGGAGTCTCTGTCAGGTGCATTTGGCCTCTCAAGAACGTACGAATTGGACTTGATATTGGTAACATTTGAAGTTTTTTGCCTTGCTTTGTCATTCAAAGGAACTAAAGTACTAGTAATTTCAGGTATGCACCCAGCCTCTCCTACTTCATTACCACCAGCTGAAATGCAAGCAGTATGTTTCAAATTACGTTCATCACACTTTTTTTCACCAAAAACAAAACTGAGTAGTGCAGGCCACTGTTCCAAAAACCTATCAATACAATTCTTTAATGATAACCATCTAGTGCTTGTATGCTTTAGAATTTTGTGTGTGGCAGTATCGCACAGAACCTGACATTGCTGCAGCTTCTGATGACGAAGAGAACTTCTATCTAAGTAGTGGTACAAATCAACCAAAAGATCTTCAATACATACTGGCAATTCTTTAGCAGCATTCTGTGCAGCAATGTGTATTAAATGACAAGCGCAACCCTGCATGAACACATTTGGATTTTCTTTCTTTATGAAGGAAGCTGTTCCTTTATGTCTGCCAATTATTGTTGAACAATTATCTGTGCCAAATGACAAGCAGTTATTCCATGTCAAACCCCTCTTCTGTATCTCTTCATTAATCAAAATTAAGATGTTTTCTCCTGTGTTTTGAACTTTGCAAGCACAAACAGCAAGAACTTCTGAAACGATTTTTCCTAGATCGAATCTGTAGGCCGTTACGACGATGGGGTATAATGTAACCTCTTCATTGTCATTACTCCCATCAGTAGCAATACTGAAAGCTGAATGCTTTAAGTTATCAATTATTTCGGCTTGGGACGTCTCTGCAAGTGATTTCACAATTGCAGTAGTCTTTGTTCGCTTGCAAGCATAATTCTGTGCGATATTTGAATCTGGACACATTGATTTTAATAAAGGGCTGAAATGATCTGCAACAGCAAGTGGTATGTTGTGCTCGATGAGAAATGAAGTAAAAAGAACTTCGGCGTTTGTAGTGGGATCAGCAATCTCAGTTTTAAAAAAAGACGTCAAAGTTTTATTAGCATTTTTTACTTGCAAATTGTCCATGTGCTTTTTACTACTTACGTGACGCTGGCAATCGTTTTTTCCTCCATGTTGAACACTAAAATCGCACTTGCACAAATTACAAAACACGTGGTATTCAGATACGCTAGACTTGTCCACAACTGCAAATATTCTTTGCGATACTTTTGTGAATTTTTTTGGTTTGGAAGCCATGTTGAGTTCACACGCACATAACATTTATATTTCCCAAATATTTAAGGTAACTTCAAATGTAAAACTTGATAACTACACATGACGCTTCCCGCACAAAGAACAACCAACAACTGGACGGATCGATGTATCGATGAATGAGTCGAAAAGCCAATCCACACGCCCGAAGCAATACACAGATCGATTGTATCATGGTCGTACTCTCTTAGGTCATTAAAAAATAAGGACTTTTAAGGACTTCTAAGGACTTGATTATAGTTTTTTTAAGGACCTTTTATCATTGATCTACAAGTTTTAAAACAAGAATATTCTGCACGTTGGCAAAAAATGTATTAATATAACAAAGAAATCAAGTGGTGTAAGTACTAATTATACATAGTCATGCAGTTTAAAATAGGCCTAAACAAACGCCTTGAACTTACCAATTTAAAAATACTTTGCGAAAACAAACTTTCTTATATGTTGATCGACTTGATAGTAAAAAAATTATAATACAACATTTACACATTTAACAGTTTTCACCAAAGTGTTCGTAGCTCCATGATAAGACGGCACTAGTGTGAATCAATAGTCAAGTACTTTATATGAAATTAGTTTGAAACCAGGTCTATTTAGTCAGATATTGCAAGTCACTAATTTTAGTTTTGAGATCACTCAGCTCCTGCTTCTTTACAGAGATTTCTTTCCTAACAGCATTGCACTTGATAAACAGTTCAATATTTCTGGAAGTTTCTGCTTTTTGTGAAAGATTATTAACTGATGTTTCAGATGTGTCAATTTCCTTCTCCAAAAGAACCCTCCTCTTTTTCAAAACTTCAATTTCATCAAACATTTCCTTTCTCTTCTCCTGTGCACTGGCAGCAATTTTCTTGGCACGTTCCTCCTCCAAATGGTGCATATATTTCATTCGGGCAGACGATGCAGACGCCCTCAATTCTTTGGTAATAGGTATGTCATGTATGGTACCACAGTAAGTGATGTAGTCATGTACAGTGCGGCGGGCTACATAAGACGATTCCTTCAAATTTTCAACTTCTAAGGCTTTGTTGATGGAAAAACCTCTTTCCACTGATGCTTGTCCATGTGAGAGAATTAGCAACATTTTAATGACATTCTATACCTTTCCATATGCTGTTCTTAAAAAATAGCCACTAAGGAAGCTGTCAAGACCTTCATTCCTATCATAGTTCAGGAACTCTGATGATGATGGTCCAACAACATTCTCTAGGAAGTCATTGAACTGTATTAAAATATCATCACAATCCTCTGCTGCAATCGCTTTCTTTTGTACAAAATATGTAAGAACACACTTCATTTTACGACTACAGCTAGCAGAATCTCTTGCCATTTGCGATGGATCAATACAGGCTGCATTCCTCACAAGTGAATAATTTACAGGACACTTAGCCATCAAACTCTCCAACATAGTCAAAACAAACTTTTGGCACTCATACTTTAGAACCACTACTTGCTTTTCAGTTACCTGTTGTTTAAAGAGTTTCTCTTTCAGAAGTTTATCTCCAACAAACCCTACACTAACATCACTTGCTGAAGCATGGAAACTTTTGCTTGAAAAATCAAACTTGCTCAATTTTTCAACACTAGAAATACGATCAAAATGAGCAGGTTTCAAGACTTTGTACAGTTGAACAAACTTTTTTACAAGTTGAAGAACATCCTGTGCGAAGAAGGGTAACAATGGTTTGTCACTCTGTATTTTTCCAAAAATGGCTTCAGAACTTTTGCCACGGAGAGAAAAAAATTGAGCTTCACAGTCATCAGGTTATCTTGTGTTGCTCCAGCGACAACACCGAAGGACTTGCATGTCACTTTTGAAAGTACACCTTTTTCAACTTTTCCCACATACTCTGTTACATCATTCCAAACTTCTAATGCCCGTTCAGCTGATGGAACATTTTCCAACCAGCGGCAGCTGCAAAATTTGACTGGCATTTTATGTGTTGTGGATAATTTTTCAAAGTCATCCCTTCGTGCTGGGGCATCTTTGAACAAAGAGTAAAGAGATGTTAGAACAGATGAAATACCCCACTCTGTTGCAGATTCGCCCTTTTTGAATGAATTATTCAAAGTGTGAAGCCCACAAGAACCAACATCAATGCACTCAAAATTAAACTCTTTTCTCATGTTTTCCTGCAACAGTTTGAAAAACTTCCAATTAACTGATGGTCCATCCATTGATACCTGAATCAATTTTGATAAATCAAGCTTCTCTGTACATTTGTAAAACGCCTTCAGTAAATCATCAGCTGTGGCATGACCAATGAAAGCTGAAGTAACATAACGTGTTCTCACTGAATTGTCAGTATGCCAGAATCTAATATGGATGTCCATTTGTTTTTGCTGGGTGCTTTTATTCAGTGTTTCGTCAAACAGCAAGACATAGTGACTAGTGTCCTGAAAAGATTTGAATAAAAGTGTCTGGAAATGGGGAGCCAAACCAAAATGACACAAATATGCCACTTTCTTTTCACCGCAAGAGAACTGTCGTGCGACTAAATTGTCTGGAAACATTCTAGCAAAAAGTTGAGATGAATCCTCACAAGACTTGTACGAATAGTTATTACAAATACACTTTAAAGTCCACAAAATTTCTGCATCCAGAACGTCTTTCCCAGTGGTAAACAAATTCAAACTACCACTTGCTTCTGTAGCTGGCTTGCATACACCTGCAGCATTTGAGGTTGAAGAAGTTTGATTAGGTAAGTTCATGGGACTCAAAAACTCTTTTATCGCAACGGTCTTGGTTTTCTCTTTAACTAATGAAGAGTGCTTCGACCCTAATAAAAAAAAATTTCGAAAATACATAAGTTATTTTACATTTATAACAGACATATTAATACAACAAAAAAACATTCAATACCAACTACATTGTTTTCAAATAAAATGTTAACCTTATTAATGTACTTCGTTATGCATTGGGTGAAAATAATCCCACCGCACACAAATCCAACAACTTCCAATACCATTCACAAATTCATATTTTCGTTTTTAATTATTTATACATGAAACAATTTAACTTATGTAGACATACAAAAATGTAAGACAACCAAAAAATTTTCATGAAAAACCTATAAAAATACACGCGTCTCACCTGTCATGTGTGCATTCAAAGCCGATTCGCCCATATTCCCTATATCAAAAACTTTACAGCACAATCGGCATCTTGCCTTGTGCTTGTCTGGGTCACGGGAAAGACACTTTTTGTACTGCTCATTTTCGAGCCAAAGTACGTTAAAGACACACTTCCCCGGCATCACGGTCAAGATAAATTCACTAGCAGATAAACTTTCTCACAAGAAAAAACAATCACACCAAGTCAAAACAACAAAACTTTTGCATTTACGCGCCAAAACACTAACACAGCTACTACAGCGCGCTCTGTTCAGTAGTTATGAGCACTATAAGCCGGTAAACCGATAATTCCGGTATATTTTGTGCACTAACAAAAGTATTCTGGTACATCGTACGACATTTACTAAGCTATTCGGCCCAATATTTGTACCATAAAAACATAGTCGTACTACCGTTACGCAACATCCAATGCGTAACATCCAATGCGTAACAAAGGAAAAAGTAACTTCTTAAGTCAACACGACAAACGTAGAAAAGTAAGCACTTTTAAGGGCCCTTAAAAACAGTATTCAAAAATAAGGACTTTTTAAGGACTTCTAAGGACCGTACGAACCCTGTGTATATAATCGATATTTTTCTCGTGCTTATACAAATACAAAAGTATCTTGAACAAGCGAAGCGGGACTTTGTACACCATACGCGTTTAAACAACTTATCTATACACAAAACACATAATTCACAATAATATGCTAACTCGACTAGTTCCACACAATTTTAAAGTGAAAACAAAACTCTCCCTGAGCGTGGGAAAATGATGCGTCATACGATATACACAGCTGTAGATGCGTACGTGCACAAGACAATGGCCCGTTTTTTTTTATCTGAAGCTGATTATTCCGTAGCTTAAAAACGGAATCCGTACTTCCGTAGCAAGCCACAATAATTCGTATAAACTACGGACAATTCGTAGAACTTGGCACCTCTGTTGCAGCCACAACAA
The DNA here is from genome assembly GCF_032445375.1 of Bacillus rossius redtenbacheri. Classification (NCBI taxonomy): domain Eukaryota; kingdom Metazoa; phylum Arthropoda; class Insecta; order Phasmatodea; family Bacillidae; genus Bacillus; species Bacillus rossius. Next base: position 108,946,346 of record NC_086332.1, read on the forward strand.
AACAGTTTTTTTTTTTCAGTGATTCTTCCCATTTTACACTCAACTTCAACTGAAATGATAAGAGCACATGTTAAGAAAGTGAGAAAGGAAGACAATATTTAAAATTAGTTGTTTAAATATTAATTATTGCTTTAATAATGCTGTCTAGGTTGATAATAAAACTATTACTGTAACGAAGGTTTATCATTCAATTGGTTTTTTCTTTTGTTTGGTTCCAGTGATGCGTCAACCAGCATCATCGGATTACAGGCAAACTCCCACTTTAATGAACACAGTAACCTTCATGCCCATTGAAGATATAATAGTTCAGAAGCAAGAGCTTAGTTTGTCTTAGGAAACAGATGGAGTTACCCAAGCAGGAGCAGAGGACACGGCATGTTCAATTTGTTTAACAAACAAAGCAACTCACGTTTGTGTGCCATGTGGCAACATAATTCTATGCAGAATATATCTGCCAAACTTTGTGGAAACAGAAATTCATCATATTGTTATAGCACCAGACGGTGAAGTTTTCACCACAAACAAAAGACTCCCTCTAATGTGTACGTCCTGCAGAGTAATCGTTGGTCAATTGATTCAAGTGTTCGAAGCTATCTGGCAATGTGTAAAATACTCACTATATAGGTCAATTTTTTTTTGTGTAGATGTTATGATTTTAATAAATGTTTGGAATTTCAAGTATTATACTTCCGTATTACCTATATTAAGATTAATGTAATTATGGTACACCAACACAGACAATATAGGGGATAAGAATTTTCCTCCGATTATATATTCTGATCGAAGTAAAGTTTACACGCAGAACAAAAGACAAAAGAGAAAGCAATTTAAAATGTTACTCTACACAGGCGGTTATTTTGCTAAGGTATTCTGTGGACACTCCCTACCATCGATATATTACTTGTATGACAGCCATTTTGGGATATGTTTCCAGAGGGGATATCTTTCAGGATTTTATGAGCAAGCACAAACATGTCGCAAACTGGAAAGGTTACCTTTCCGAGGGGATAACTTTCAGGATTTTAAAGTAGAAAATAATATGCATTTTAAGAAATTGGAAAGGGTACCTTTCCAGTTTATTTTCTGCTGTGTCATTGTACAGAAAATCCTGAAAGGTACCCTTTCCGAGGGGAAACCTTTCCAGTACATATTTGCATTAAAACTAAAACATTTTTAGAAATCGGAAAGGGTACCTTTCCAGTTCCTACCCAGCTACACTACCACCACCAAAAGTCTGAAAGGTACCCTTTCCAAGGGGATACAATTCATCCCCCCCATTTGTCTAACTGCCACCGAATTAAACTGGCTGTGTGGTATGTGTAACAAAATAGCACCACATCGAGGCAAATGTTTTGCCGAACAAAATCCTCACTAATGAAATGACATGTTAAGGACATGTAATCATCAGTAGCTGATGACCACATGTCTGTTGTAAAACTTGCAAGTTCCATGGAACACAGCACATTCTTCACTTTGGCTTGAACTGCTTCGTACATATCTGGAATCACCTTCCTCGACAATGTGGTTCTGTGTACTACTTCATACCTAGGCTCAAGAAAACCCAGTAGTTCTCTGAATCCTGTGAACAAAATACCCAGCACATTTTAAATAAATTTGAACGAAAGTACCGAAGATCAGAATAGGCTATTTGAAATTTACAATAGTTTTATAAAACATACCTTGGTTTTCTACAATGCTGAAAGGTAGAAGGTCTTTGCAAATCATTCTTGCAATCAAGTTAGTTATTTTTACACTACGTTCGTGTGATGATGCATAGGTTTACTTTTTTCCATGATTTCGTAAAGGCTAGTCGACATACCTCGTCCTCAGACAGTGGTCCGCGGACGAATGCACACATTTGTGCGTGTCTACATGTTGCTGGTCCGAAGTGAAGCTTAGCAGTCATAACACCAGAGTCTACATCGAGTTGTTTTAATTTAAAGTCGTCTGCTAGATTGACATATGCATAGTTTATTTTGTTTCAATTGTTTTGAAATTTAAGTTTGCCTTTTTGGAAGTAATTGTGGTTTTCATTCCTGTTCGTAGCAATAGTGTTTTAGCATAGTTATTATTATAAACTAGTTTATTTTTCATGGCATTCGATTGCTTTGAAGATGAATTCATATGACATTAATGATTAAGTACTTCTGAATTTTGCTTTTATTTTATTGATATCGACATTCCTGTTGTTGCATCGTGGCCGAAACAGAGGAAGATATTGGGCTCACGAAATATGTGGCACTCAGGAGACAGAAGGCGAGTATGCCACACTTTTTCTGCGTTGCCTGAACACCAGCCATGACAAGTTTATTTCTTATACCAGAATGGAAGTTTGGCAGTTCAAGCGATTGTTACAGGAGGTTAAGCCCCTTCTGTTGCGTCGCAGCAAGCGTGCCTTACCACCACAATTACTTCTGGCTATTATAATAAAGTAAGTTATAAATATTTAACATGGTTTATGCCTGTAACACTTGTCAGGTTTCTTGACATGTACAAACTGTTACTTTTGTAAGTTTTATTACTTGTAGTGGTGATAACATGCATGCAATGCTTAAGCTTAATGTGACATTATAAAAGACAATAAACAAAAATTATTTTCTTTGTTTAAATACCTATCACATGGAGGCACTATGCAATCGCTAGACTGGAATTACCGTGTGGGAAAGTCAACTGCCTGGAAAGTGGTTCTTGAGACCTGTACTGCAATTTGGGAGGTCATAGGCAAACAATACGTGAAAGTGCCAACAACAGACGCAGAGTGGATTGAGATTGCTGACACTTTCTGGAATGTTTGGAACTTTCCTAACTGCATTGGTGCAATTGATGGTAAACATGTGGCCATTATGCTCCTTCAGGATCTGGGAGCAAGTATTTTAACTACAAGGGAATCCACAGTGTGGTTTTAATGGCTGCATGTGATGCACTGTACAAATTCACTTGGGTGGATGTTGGAGCTATGGGTAATATGCCTTTGTGAACATAATTTATTTAATGTTTGCTTTTCATATTAATTATGATCAATAATGTCACGTAATGTCATCTGTCTTTTCAGGTTCAAGAAGTGATGGTGGTATATTTGGAGAATCCTCTTTTGGCAGAACACTAATGGCAGACAAAGTATCTCTGCCATTTGGTAATTTGCCAAACACTAACAAAGCAGTTAATTACTGGTTTGTGGCAGATGAAGCTTTTCTGCTTAAAGCGCAGATCAAGCGGCCGTATCCAGGCCGCTACTTAGAAGAGCCAAAATGTATTTTCAATTATCGCCTGTCACGAGCTCGCCGTGTGATAGAAAAATCGTTTGGCATACTTGTAGCTAGATGGCGGATTTTCCAAGGAAAGCTTGCAGGTCAACCACAGAGTGTAGAAAAAATTATACTGGCCACTGTAGCTTTGCAAAATTTTCTAATGGTAAAAAGAGAGATGGTCATATCCAGATATTGCCCTGATACATTTGTTGATCAGGAAAACAATGTACATCTGTTTCCAGGTGACTGGCGACAACTCGTTGACTAAGTTTTACACACAAAAGTAGGGAGGATTGGTTCAAATAATTCAGCGAATGCAGCTATTTTGGCTAGGAACCAACTAGCATCGTATTTTGTTTCACCAGAAGGAGAAGTGCCATGGCAATACGATGTTGTCAACTGTGGATGGGCATTGAATTGGTTAAGTTGTAATATTTACATGCAATTCATTGTTTCTTCTTTTATTGCTTATTTATGTACATTACATTGATCCTTATTCCACCATTGTGACAGAACTGTATTTAGTAAGGTAAAAGACCCTGGATAAAATCAGTCTACACTGAGTTGTGTTTGACTTGAGTCGGTAATCTGGTTTTAATTTTGTTGTTGTGTTGACACTTGTAGAAGACAGCTGGTCCTGTTACGCTGAGGCCTTTTAATTAAAGTTGTTCACATTTTGGTTTTTAGTGCTTGTAGAGCCAATCTGGTACTGTAGTTATTTTTCAATTTGTTAAGATAATGGTTACTTTGTTCGTAATACATTTTTGGTTGGGCTCATTTTACATATATGTTTTTGTTCTGGAAATGTTTATGAACTTGCCAAGTGTGTATGCATATTGGCATAGTAGCCTACCTGTGTTTTTATTAAGTTTTTACTGGACATGAAAGCCTTCCATTAAGTCTGTCACCACATCCAAGGCTTTAATTCTAGTAAATTTTTTAATCGCCTTTACAGCAATAGTTTTGTTATTGATTTTATGAATGTAATTGGTATGAGACTTATTTTAATAACAATATCATACATAACCTCAAATTTGAGGCAGATTAGGGACTGGAAAAATACAACAAAGGTAACAAACTTCTAACATACAAGAACATTAAAATACACAAACATTTCAGAACTAAGCAAAACAAAAACAAAACATTGTACCTATTACAATGGGTACAAACAAATTATGTATGTAAAAGTGTACGAATTCAATACTTAAAAACTAACAAAATAATATATGGAATGTAGGATTTTATGACTGCAAGGACACGTTCCTCACATTCCAGCCTTAAATCATCTGGAACCTTTTTTAATAATTCTGATGCACATCCGACAAAATGGTGAATATGTGGATCATCTTGAGAGCCACGTTCGATGTACTGTGTAAAAGCCCTCATGCCCTGTGTGAATATAGGCACCAGATCATCTTTCTTTTTTTTGTAAAGTTTTGCGGTGGTGGATTGATGCGTTGCCAAGTTTGGTTATGGCCAACACTGGCACTGGAACCAGCAGACGTGGCACTGTCTCCATTTCCAGTGGGAGATCTGGAAATGCCACAGATTCCACCAGGAGAAGTAGTGCTGCTACTGATACCAACAGAAGAGCCGGTGCTGCTGTTATAACCTGCCATACGTCCAGCTCTTACACTGGAAACAGTTGCAGATGCAGAACTAGCACTTTCATAGATTGCAGCAACTTGTCCAATACTGCCACAGATACAACACTGTCACTTGTGTTAACAGCAGTATGGTTTTCATCAGAAACAGTGATTCCACATTCATCTGCAGTTGTATTGTTATCATTTTCCCACAGGGGGGTATCCCAAATTGATGTCTGAGATGACTGGGTGTCTGGCATTTCCTGATCCCCTGAAAAGTTACTTGTGGTCCTGAAACAATATTCATGTTATGTAGAGCAAGCTTGCATAATACATCTATGCCTTAAAAAAAAAGTTTTTGACTACACAGGAACATAAAAGACAGTGCTATAGCAGAGGGGTGGAGAGAATAGGTACATGTATATACAAATGTACATTATGGTGTATGCTACGAAAGGTAGGGTATACTACATACGTCCCCCTCCCCAAATAGTCCATTGCAGTAATGGACAGCAAAAATTAATTTTTTTGTCAAGTCCGTTGACTGACAATAATAAGTGGGTAAGCTGAGAAAAGTGTCCGAAGAGAAAATCGTAGGTACCCTGGCTTTCCAGAAAGCCAGGTAGGCTAAAAGGGTAACTCAACAACAAATGGACAACTCGCCTGACACAAAGTATAACAGCATAAGACAAAATGAGCTGTAACACCACAGTGTGTGTTGATTGTGCTTGACAATCTTTAAAACTACTTTTTTCCAGAAACCATTCTAGCAGAAACCCCAATTGTTTCAAAATATATCACACCTTTTCACAGCAGAATATTTGAGGTACCATGTCATCATCTGGTACAGTGGTGGCATTTTGTCATGGACCGCTCCTGCACCAGCACCGGAACGGTTTTCTGCCTTTTTCCGTCTACAATACTTCGTGAATTTGTTTTTGATGAGAAGCCATCTGTGTCTTGCCTCTTCACCTGGCTATATTATACTATCTAATCTAGGGATCTCATCCCTTGTAGCATGCTGACTACATAATGTGACTACCTCTGCCGGAACCCGCGTCTACGATTACCGTGTACCAGCCAGAAAGAGGTCGCGCGCAGAAGTGCCAGGGCGTGCGGAAAGAGTCTTAATTAAAACAGGGTTCAGCCCTGGAACAAAGGTTGGGGGGCGGGGGTGTACCGAAGGTATCCGAAGATGCCTGAAAGGGGCGGGGTGGGAACAAAACACAACCCGAGTGGTTAACAAGAAGTTCGCGCGATCACTGCGCTATCTAGAGAGCAACTCCGAAAACAACCGCCTATCAACTCTAGCCAGGTCGAGATGGTGAAGCCTGTGTCCTAATGCTGTAGCCAGTGCTGCGCTCTGACGGCCTAACTGAGAGGGGGAATGGAAGTACCGAACTCAAGCGCCCAGGAAGCGCTGGGGGCCTTTCTTTGTCAGCCACGAGTTGGTTAGTTCTAAAGGAGCTCGTTAGATGGCGTGGGTGTCTCCGAATCGCACCGCAGCTCTGGAGTCTGAACGGCCTTGACTCAGGCCACTCGCCCTGCTGGGTTCATGAACTGTCAATGACACTCGCTAGGGTGCGGGGTAAGATGGGGGTACTAAACGACACCACTTGGCATGGGAAAACAAGCCCTAACGTTACTTTCTACGAGTGAACTTAAGACGTATGCATGACGGGACGAGCTGCTCTAAGCTCGTCTCTGAGAAGTGGTAACCACTCATCCAGAGCTGTGGAATCCAAATTTAGTCATGCAGGGAATTAACGTTACAGGCCCCGGGCGTGACTGCAAGTGGGAGAAATTTCATCTGGGCTGCTAACGTCGTCTTTAGACTTGCAAAAGATCAGATTGGCCCCTGTGAAAAGGTGCCTCGGGCCACTGCAGCAAAGTTTAACTAAGTAGAGTACACCAGCCTAAGAAAGTGTAAACTCACCCTTTTGTAACCAATTTATATGAAAAATAAAATTTCCACAAATAATTTAAAATTATAATAAAAAAATAAAATAAAAAAACGTGCTGAAATACCTAATTTCCGTCACAACTATCGACGATAGGTGCACTGCAGAAAGAAACATTTTAAACTATCATCATTCAAGAGGCAGAACTGCTGTAGAGAATGCTTTTGGTATTATTAATTCTAGATTTAGGGTTCTGACCAAAGCTATCAATGTTAAAGTTGAATACGTAAACTACATTGTTTTAGCAATATGTGCATCACACAACTTTCTGTGCCGTAAAAGTCCATCCTACCTTTCAAACCATGGTCTGGATTCAGAAGATAAAAAAAGCACGACATTAGGCGAACTTCCGAATGGCGCAGTGATACAACTGGAACACCATTGTGTGATTTGCACCCCACAAAGCAACGACCCCCTTTATCAGGGTGTCTATCGGGCACGGAAGTCACGAAAGTGACCATATGGGTCATGTTTTTTTTCTTAATAGAAATAATAATTTTCAGTCTACAATTAAGGGTGCTTGTTTTGTATTTTTTCCTTTTATCATACGTTAAAGCTTAATTTTATATTAAAATTTTCATTCTTTTTTCAACTTTTCAGCGAAAAGTAACCTACTTTATGTAAACAAATACTGTAATCAAAGAAAGTAAACATCAATTATGTTTCGTCATGCAAGTGTCTCGCTTTATGCGGCATGATGGGTAGTGTATCGTTTTGTTGACAATATGGCACCACGAGCGTGTGTTATACGTGATGGCTATGCAGTTAATCGGTAAGTTTTTTATGCTTGCAGTTAAAGGATATACAATGTAATGTATTGGTTAGTTGAAGTTTTCTGCGTAAAAGATTACCGATAAAAATTATCAAGTGTTTTTGTAAGATTTAGAAGTATTTTCTGGACGTGTGTTTACAAAAACTGTTTTCAACGTTTTTATATTGTTTTTATTAGCATTGGGTGTTTGCACGTGAAGTTTTAATAGTTCAAAAAGCTGTGTTAGATGTATTCAGCACACCTATAGCAGGTATTTTGCAATGTTTTATCAGTGTTAAAAATGCCAGGAAAGTGTCATTTTCAAAACACTTGGTTGGATGAAGAGGAATGGAAATTGTGGCTAAGAGCTGGTAAGGATACGTTTTCGGCTTTTTGTACTCTATGCAAAAAAATATGTGGATGTTTCTCACTCAGGAGTTAACGCAATTAAATGCCATGAACAAGGAAAAAAAAACATTGTGAGTTTCTTAATGTTCACATGTCGAGCAGGCAGCAAATGCTCTCTTTTTGTACAATGGTACCTGCGACCCTGGTTAGGCCCACCACTAGTTCATCAGAGCCCGGGCCCAGCATGCGAAGTTATGATTCATCTCAGCCAGCACCTAGCACCAGTTCACAGCTTACATCTTGTAGTACTATCCCAGGAGAGAGATATCAAGAACAAAAGCTCTCCACTTTTCTTGTAAGTGATAGTTCAACAAAAGCAGAGATAGTGTGGGCTGTTCAATGCGTCTGCATGCATGCTTCAACCCGCTCAGGAGCAGCTGCAGTGGAACTTTTTCCACTTATGTTTCTCGATAGTACCATAGCTTCAAAAATGAAATTACAAAAAGACAAAGTAGCATATAGTGTCACATATGGCCATGGGCCTTATTTTGCTTCATTATTGTCTGATAGTGTACAGAAAAGCCCTTTTTTTGTGCACTATCTATTGATGAAAGTCTGAATGATATTTGCCATAAACAGCAAATGGACATTGTTGTTAAATATTGGGATTCAGAAAACAGTATATCATGTACGCGATACCTAACATCTGCTTTTCTTGAGCGCTGTACGGCTGTATATTTGCTTGAAAAAGTGCTAGTGTGTGTTGGTGAAGCCAAACTTTCCCTGGACTGTTTAATTCAACTATCTACTGATGGACCGAATGTAAATCTGAAGTTGATTTCTGATCTCAAAAGTTATATGAAGAGTACGCTTGATACTGATAAGGAACCTTTGAATATTGGTACTTGTTCATTGCACATAGTTAATGGTGCCCACAAAAGGCACATACAAAGGTTGGTTGGTAACTTAATCAGTTTCTTAGAGCATTGTATCAACTTTTTAAGAATTATCCATCTCGGCGTGCTGTTTATTCTCAGATTACTGGTTCCAGAGTATTTCCAAAAAAGGTTTTGTGCTGTGCAGTGGCCTGGAAATGATTCGATTTCTGAAAAAATACCTAACAGATAAAGAGATGGAGAAAAACCCTCCCAACACCCATAACCTTGGCATTGTGAAAAAATTTTTGTTAGAAGATTCAGTTCTGGAAGCTAAACTGCATTTTTCAGCTATGATTGCGGAAGAGCTTGAAGAATTCCTGACAAATTTCCAGAGAAATTATCCTCTTCTTCCTTTTATTCACCAAGAGTTATTTCTTTTGATGAAAAACATAGGGAGAAGGGTTTTCAAGCAAAGTGTGATGGATAAAATTTCAAACGCTTCTCAGTTGAAGAATATGGATATCAAGAATGAGAATATCTTACGAAATACTGATTCCATAGAGATAGGTTTTGGTGTCACTTTCAGTCTCAAAAAGGCAAAGGAGCTTGACTCCCTGAAATTTAAGGCTGACTGCAGGAAATTTCTGTTCTCATTGTATGCCAAACTTGATGAAAAGAGTCCTCTGAGAAAGAGGATTGTATTGGGCTCAACTTGCTTGTCTCCTTCAGTAATGGTTAGAGACTCGGTTAGAGCTCTTAGAGTTAAGGTTGCCATTCAGGAACTCATCTCACACAATCAGTTGGCACCTGCTGATGGAGAGATTATTCTTAGAGAGTTCACAAGGTTTTGTGAACATCCTGAGGTTTTGAAAGCTGCAAAATATTTCAACTGGAAAAAGGAAAGCCTTGACAAGTTCATTTTTAATTTGATCAACTCATTTATTCAAGATGCACATGTTCAATTAATCCTATTTTTCCTACGCTTCTTGATTTGTTTCCATGGAAATGCAGCGGTAGAGAGAAGTTTCTCTTTTAACAAAGATTTTTTGTTTGAAAATCTTCAAGAGAAATCTCTTGTAGCGGAAAGACTGGTTCATGATCATATCTTTTCACTTCCAGGTGAGTATTTTAACTTTGGACTAATTTGTTTTTGGGCTAGGGTGGGAGTACTTACAATTCAGATTGTGTTATATTGCAGTACAATTACCTAATATGATTTACTTAACTATTTTGCATATTGATTCATTTGGTTTTTCAGATGGCATTTCTTCTCTTACTCATCAGATTATAAAAAAAAATGATTTTGGAATTTCGCAATGCCTCAGCAAGACGGAAGGGAGACCTAAGAAGGAAACATAACGAACAGGATGAGGTGTTAAATGCAAGAAAAAGAGCTGCACATGAAATCAAATTACTCGAAATGAAAAAGGAAAAATTGCTTGAAGAGAAAAAGAATTATTAGAATTAGAGAATGAATTGAAAAAACTCAAGAAAAGTGTATAAACTGTTTTTAGTGCATAAGGCTGGGGACACACTATCCGTTTCCCCGGGACCCGCATTCCCGCATCCCGTTTGCCGGGATGACCTTCGCCCGGCCACACTTTCCCGCTCGCCAGGACCAGTTGAAACTCAGAATTCAAACAGTGCGGACATGTTTTCGAAGCTCGCAGTTGTTTGCGCGTCAGAAGCGGATGGTTGTCTTCGAGAATCAGTGGGAAGACGATATTGGGTGCACCCATTTCATTGTGATCGTGAAAACAGCCAGAGGTTTTTAACATTTTACAACAGTATTCGGGAGCACGAAAAGAAATTTTTTGATTATTATTGAATGTCAAGGTCTTCTTTTGATGAGTTGTTGAATATTATAAGACCTCATGTTACAAAGCAGAACACACACATGAGAAACCCAATAAGTGCGGAGGAAAGACTGACAATCACACTAAGGTAAGAGTTAATAAAATTGTATCCGTTAACTGTAAAATAATTACTTTAATATTCAATTGGATTTGAATTTAGAAGCAACAGTAAAATATAAAATAATAATTCATTTCTGTCTTTAATAAGAGTTTGAAATACAAAAGTTTGTTATTCAAATTTACTGTAATTATAAAGAGAGAGAAAAATAAACATTATGAGTTTGAATTTTGCTGGAGAGAGGACGAAATTGCTGAGTGAAGGGTAGGCTGATTGCATGGACTGTATTGATAAGAAGGTGCGATCTGCTGGCATGTAGGGAAGGTTTCAGCTGACGGAGGTAAAAACTGTGACGGTAACTGGCTGCCTGGATGATAGACAGGGATATGAGACATAGATGAAGTGCTGTGATTAAGTGTCTGTTTCTTTTTCTGGTTCAGGTCACGAAAAAATTGTAGGGCGTACAAACGAAACTCAAGTTTCTCTTCATCATTCAATTTCTTAACATTGGGGAGCAGTGACAACAGAAATGCTCTATCCCCATCTTCTTCTTCGGGGCTGTGTTTTTCTAACTTTTCTAGTAGTCTTCTTTGAAATTCAGTAACTACCGATTTGCTTCGCTTAGCAGTCGCTGACACTCCTACCTTCGATGACCTGTCACATTCATTTTCCTCTTCGCCACCACTTCTATAAGCACACTCGTCTCTGCTGCTTGCTTCGCTTTCATTTTCCTCTTCGTCATTAACATCGATGTTTCCAGAAGTTCTATCAGAAAAAAGGACAAAATCATATAATATTGTTAAAACTTTCTCCAGGAAAAATTTAAAAAAAAAACTCATATTTATGCATTTTTAACATTAGTGACATTTATTTTTGAATCAAAAACCTGGAATTGTGTTGAACACAAATCAGTGTTAAGTTTAAAACTGAAAAGGCCGTATATGTCTAAAAAATACAATTTTCTTACATTAAAATGTTAAGAAAATATGTTTCCCAAAATTAATTTTCAAAGCGAACTACGGTCTCCAAGCCCAAATGTAAAATATTACTGATGAAGAATATATAAAAAGCATACTTTTTAACAATGGCAAGGTATTAAAAATTTCCATACGTATAGGCCTACAACAATCTAGGATGTACAAATTCAGTCTAATTATTTATTTAAATGTGTCCGCCATCAAGAAATCTATCTTACCTTCGTTTTACCACGGTATGTTGTAGGAAAGCCAGTGAATCAGCATACACATATTTTTTTTTTTTTAGTCGCGGGATCACCAGTTTTTCCTTGATTTACAAATTTGGAGTAACTATCCCTTATATGCCTCCATTTGTTTTTTAAGTCCTTCACTGCAACAGAAAAAGAAATAATATATTACATTACAATAGAGTAAAAATATGATAAATAAGTGTAACTATATTTATTTTTTAGTATTTTTGCATATTGCACAATATCACAGAAACAAATTTTTCTGAAATAAATATAAAAATGTAAAATTACCAACAATTTACATGTGTAAATTGATCAAATTTTTTTGCAATAGATGACCATGTTGTTGAAATTTATAATTCATATGTGTTATTGGGAACTAACAGTCGTTTCAGAAAGAAAATTTACATAATGATGTTTTTTTTTTTTTTTTTAGGTATTTGGCCACTGGAACAAACTTTGCTGCACTGCAATTTGAATTCTACATCGCTAGGAGCACTATTGCAGCTATAGTGCGATCAACATGCCGAGCTGTCTGGTCCTGTCTTCAGGAATTGGAAATGCCTGAACCTACAACAGAAATGTGGTTGGAAATAGCTGATACATTTTTTAGGAAAACGAATTTTCCTAACTGTGCTGGTGCGGTTGACGGAAAACACATCAGGTGCCGAAATCCAAAGAAGCGTGGCACATTATTCTACAACTACAAGAAGTATTTTTCCGTTGTACTGATGGCTGTTGCGGATGCGAATCTTCGTTTTGTTGCAATAGACGTTGGAGCGTATGGCAAAGAAGGAGATTCGACAGTGTTTCATGACAGCCCTTTAGGGAAAAAGTTATATTCAGGAACACTAAATCTTCCAAAACCGAGGTGTTTGCCAAACACAACAAACGAGCAGCCTCAACCCTTTGTATTTGTGGGAGACGAAGCCTTCAAAATCAACAAAAATCTTCTTAGGCCCTTTCCATCACGCGACCTCAATTCTCGTCGACGTATTTTCAACTATAGGCTGTCAAGATGTAGGCGTTCAGTAGAATGTGCTTTTGGACTTTTGGCCAATAAATGGCGTATTTTCCACACTCCTATTCTCGTGGAACCTGATTTTGTTGATGACATTATAAAGTCATGTTGCATATTACACAACTTCGCGCGTAAACGGGACGGTATCAATGTCGAGGACTCTAAAACGTATCCTTTTCAGGATGTGAATAATGCTGGGACAGGAGAGCAACAAAATGAACGAAGAACAGTTAGAGACTTCTTTGCCGACTATTTTGTTGGCGATGGAGCTGTGGACTTTAAACGACGTTATCTATAGAATCACAAACCTAACTTGTCAATAGTTTGCATAAGAGTTTAAAAGGTGCTCAACAAAAACAATTTCAATTTTACGTTAGCAAAAATTATTTAACTTTAGCATGTTAAATTCATTGCAATGTTCGCAAGTAATTTTACTTTAGAATCCATCGATTTCGTATAATCGTTGGTCAACATAGGGTTAAACTATAGAATTGAAGATGTTCAGTTTGAAAATGTAGTAGGATACTGAATGATAACTTTGTTACGGTTTCTTTTAAATAAAACTTAGCTAATAACACAATGTTTGCCTAACTGAGTTGCAGCTGTATCTGTATTTCGACGTGCAATTATGTAAAACCTATGGAATGTATGTTTTAATTCCAGGAATCTCACTGTAGTTTAATGCATAAAATGTTGACCATGTTTGGTAAAAATATAACATTATGCAATATTTTTGGTACAAAGCACAATTAAATGTAATATTTAATACTTTTGTTTGGTATTTTTTACCTGGATTTGCAAGCAGATTGTAGTTATGATTTACTTTTGTCATGTAAGTACAATATAAACAAACACAGTTTTATCTATACTATTATAAAACAGTTCTAGGCAAAAAGTCTGTATATTGGATAAAAATTTGAAAAAACTATTGCAAATGGCTATTTACATTATGGAGAACTCAAAAACATAGTTTAAAAATTTTTTGTCTGTTTGTTTGAGCATCAATTGAAAACTACTGAACGGATTTTGATGAAATTTTTTTTATTGGAAAGCTGTTTTGCTAACTAAGGAACTAGGCTATGTCTAAATAAAAAAATCTATCCCTAAAGGGGTGAAAAAGGGGTGAAATGGTTTTAAGTTAATTAATTATATCTACCAAACTAATAAAGCATAGAAAAAAATATTAAGTAAAAATAATAAACATATCAAGACTGTCATTCACAATTTTTATATTTCTCAAAGTTCAACCCCTAAGGGGTGAAAAAGGGGTAAATTTGTTTTAAAAACAAATAATTATATCTCCGAATTAAATTAAGTGTTTTTAATGATTTTGGGCAATAATAATGTACTTATTAAAGCTAACAGCAACAATTTTAAATTTTCGCGAATTTCATCCCCTAAGGGGTGATAAAGGGGTAAGTATGTTATCTCTAAGGTTGTATAAGGATTGTTTGTTTTGAATATTATTATAGATGATATCTCCTAATTTAATAACCTTTATGCTATTTATTTTGTTGTAGCTGTAATAAAATACAAAATTATCAACAAATTTTTATGTTTTTAAAACTCAAATCCTAAGGGCCGAAAGTAAGATAGTTATGGTTCAAATGTTTCTACTTATATCTCCGCAGCTGATCAAACATTTTAAATTATTATTGGGAAAAATAATAAACACACATATAACTACTACCAACTATAATTGCATTATTTCAGGACATTTCGGTCCAAGTGGGCGAAGAAGGGTTAATGAATTTGAAATAAACGTTTTTAATTTCAGATTTCATAACACTTCCAATATAATTAGGATTATGCTTTTTTTAAATTCTCCTTTTAATAATTTTAAAAGAAAGTAATTTATGTTCTTTTAAATATCACCGAAACTACTTAAATAAGATTTAAATTTATGATAAAAAATACAAATTAATCATTTTTTCAGTTTATTTTGAAATTCCACACCTCAAGAATGCTAGGCCTAAAGTTTTTTTGGTAAAAAAAAGCATAATTCATAATCTTCTGGATCCAAAAGTAAAACATTAAGAATAAAAACAAGCACTTTGAATTACAACTTTTAATATTTATTTTCTGATTTCTTCTTTTAGCAGGGGAAAAGGATAAAATTATTTTTTTCAAAAAAAAATATTTCTATATAGCAAATAATGTTGGATGTAAGCATTTTATATGTAAGATTTTATTAATACTCAGAAAATGTGTGAACGAAGTCGCAGGTTATTAGCTAGTTACGTTAATAATTTACCATGAATAAATTTTACACGTATTTTCATAATTTAATAAACAAACAAATATGAAAACACAACATGTAAGTTAGTGCTGTAAATATAGTTGTAAATAAATATGCAAATGAGACTGAACTTAATCAACTTAATTCATTTTATTTAACTAGTCACTCGAACAAAGTTCTAATAGTGTCAGTGTTAGGTAAAACCAGAATAATAAGAAATTGATGCATATCTAAACTTCAAAAATATTCTAATGCTCAATATGATGTGAAACAATTGTTTATATTCGGCCTATCTGAAACATCGTCATTTACAATTTACTAAGTTAAGTAACTTAATTTAAATCGGGAAACATCATTAACTAAAAATAATTTATAGCATACTTAGCGGGCTTCACATTTCGGCTTCACATTTCGACACATCGAGGTAATTCACAAAATGATTTGGCATGATCTATAAAAATTATAGAAAACTGAAATTAGAATTCACAAACTGTGTTTCAAACCAACGTCCTCCATAATGCAAAGAAAAATTTTTACAGTTGTGCCATCTCGTTCTGTGAAACGAATAATTCATTAAAAAATAATAAATATATATACACGTACCATGTTGTTGCTTTTCTTGTGGTCCCAATTCATCCCACGTTGCACACATTCCTTTTCCGATCTCTTCCCAACTTTTTTCTCGTTCATTTTGGTCCATATACTTTTTGGATGCCATGTCCCAGACACCGGTATGGTCTTCAATTAGCTGTATAAAATGATCAGTATCAAACATGGTCTCCTCGAGCTACGGACTTCAAGCAAAACGGGACCCGCACGACCGGACAGTGTAGCCTCACCCACTGGAATGCGTGTGTTATTGTCTCCCGTCCCGTCCCGTCATCCCGGCGACGGGACGACCGACAGCATTGTCCCGGCGCTTCCCGTTGCTACCTGTTTTCAAGGACAGTGTGGCCTCCCCCATTAAAAGCAACAGTACATGAGCTTCCCGCTTAGAAGGACCCGGAAAACGGGTCCCGGGAAAACGGATAGTGTGTCTCCAGCCTAACCTTGAAAAATTTTTGTGTACTCTATTTCAAAAGAGTCTAATGCATAATATATATTAAAATTTTCGGTCATAAAAATTTTTTAAAAGGTCCCAAAAAGTCACTGATTTTTGCTTTTGGGATTTGGTAGACACCCTGTTTATATGCCTTAGAAAACAGAGACAGATATGCAGAATATTTTAGCGAAGCCAGAAAGGTTCCATGGCCAAATTAAACGGTAGATAAATGGAAGTAGGCACAAATGTATTTTTATACGCTCATTTATACTGTGTGTATAACAATTATTGTATTCTTTTCATTATATTTCTATCATGTATGTAGCTATATTTTGGTCTATTTTGATGTGTTTTATATATATGTGATAATATATTTATGTACTATATATTTAATTTCATAAAAATTATAATGAAATTTTCATGATTTTAGCTTTTCAGCATGGAAACAGCTGCAGCTTTGAAGTTTTACAGTAACAAGCCTGGTCTAGAAAATATTTCTGGAACTGTAAATTACATAGAAAAAGTTGCACAAGTTTATTCCATACTAGACAACAACAAACCATGGAAAGGCATGAAACCATGGAAAGGCCTGAATGTTGGATCAGATGATGAAAAGGTAAAACTCTAAATTTTGAAATATTTCAATATTATGTCTGTACATAACAAATAGGCTAATCAGAATTATTTGTTTAGTTAATTTTTATAATATCTGATATGAAAACAATACAGTAATAATTTAACATTAAAAGAAATATTTGCTTCTATTCAAAAACTGCACTTAACAAAAATAAAGATTTTCCTGTATTGAAACATGAAAAATACTTAATGATTCTTTATTTCTTATGAAGACACTTCTTGGTTTCTTGGAGTATATTGACACGTGGGAATTATCCACAATCAGCCAGAATTGTTTCTTTCACCATCAACAGCCTGTGGAATAAGAGTAACGATAACATCAATCATTGAGTTGTCACATACACTTAATTCTATTGGCTTTCGTTACCTTCTCACATCAAAGGTCAACCAAAACATATTGGAGGTATTTATTATTTAAAAAACATTCATTGCTGATTTTTTAAAGCAAATAATAGCTAATTAACTAATCCTTATGTGATGTCTATAGGAAAAGTTCAATATTGCAATTGGAATTTATTTTTTTTTGCCTTATAAAATTTTCAATAACTATATTTGGGACCTCAGAAAAAATGTTATGAAATGCAGGAAAGTAATCTTTGTTGAAAATGAAAAATAGGGACAAATTTATGGACATATCAATTGTGGCATTCCCTGCCTCTGAGCACCTGGCGACGACAGAGAGGGCAGGAGCAAGAGACACTACATGCCAAGGGACAAATTAATTCTAGTGCAAGCTTAGTAATACAAATACACATATTATTTCACTGATTTTTCCAGCACAATTTAATATATTTAAAAACAATCGGCTAGTAATTTTAAAACGTGATAGTTACAATTGCTTATATTACTTCTCTAAAACATGTGTTTTGACTTCAGTGAAATTCCATTGAAACATAAAAAACACAGCTTTGGTACTTCATTAAAAAAGTTCACAATTTTAAAACATATTACATGGATATAGAATTATATGTTTCAATTAAGTGTGGTACTTTGCAATGAGATTTCAATTTAAATAAGATAATTAAATTGAGGCCATCACTTACAGCATAATAATTAAGTAAATGAAATATAACAAATCCTACTTAAAACCTTTACACATATCTAAATGGTGTATTCTTCACTCTTATGAAGGCAGCCAAGTGGTTGAAAATTTGAATTGTTTTGTTTTGTCCCGTTTCTATTTTAATACCTAATAGGTAATTCTTATAGTTCTGCAACATACACATAAAACTTGTGTATCTTAAGTAACACATCACAAAATAATAATGCTGATAACCTGTTTTTGTCACTTTTTGCAGCACTTCTTTGGTTTGATACGGCAGTGCAATGGTGTTAATATCCATCCCAGCACCAGAGAATTTCTATTTTCAACAAGACTATCGTATACAATTTGGCAAAACCATCCAAACATGGAAATTGTCCAACTGACACTGAGACTCAGTTACAAGTATTGACGACACTGGAAGACATTGCTAACGTTGAGATAAATAAACCAAATGTAATTGATGAAGAGCTGGACAAATGGCTACAATCCAGTCAGTCACATGTCACTTTCGGAGTACACAACTCATGCCTAATTGACCATGACTACGTAGCATCACATATAAATGATATTGTTTTCTACATTGCTGGCTATGTTGAACGTAAGATTAAAAGCAGATATCAGTGCTCTGCTTGCAATGATTCTCTAATTGGAAAATCTGACGATCAGTATTTTTCATAATATGGTTTGGTAATTGATCTTCGTAACCAAGGTAATTTAATTGTTTCCTTTGTGAAATAGAAACAACTGTGCAAAACACATTAAAACCTGACAAACTTAGTGCCGACCATTTATTACATATTATCAGAGAGGTCACAGCCAAAATAAATACACAAAGTTTGGGCTGTGTTTATCACGAAGAGGAATTGCTAAAGTTTATTATAAAATTCTACTGCACAACACGACTTCATTTCTAACTCAGACAAGTAAACAGGAATTCTAAGCCGCAAGTAAAGTCTTTCACAATGCGTAAGCTATCCAAAGTGTAAAACCATTACATAATTCACATTAATCATGAGCATGTGAATCCCAGTGTAATGTTGCATTCATGAAGCTCTATCTTAGCTTTATGTATTCATATTAACACAGTGCTGCCAAGTATTAAGTATTTTAAGTAGTTTATGGACCTAGAGCACATGTTTATTTGAATTAGTGTGTTTTAGAGATGAAGAATTTTTTTTAATGTCACCCACAACTTTGCTAGGCACAAGTACTCTACCTACTACAGAAAAACTGTAAGGCATTTACAATAATAATGTTTGGAAGCCAAAATATTCTTAATTGTAATACTTTCTGCTAAAACAGCACAAGAGGAATGGAATACATCAAGAAGACATATGAAGACAAAAGCAAAAACCTTGTTCAGTATGAAGTTGTGTAGTCATAGAAACATGGAAGACCATGTTAATCAAGTAAATGTCATCAGTATAAACACTTGCAGACATCAGTGCTCCTGAAGATGATTAATTTGTTTGCATCATCATGCTCAGTATCTTTACAGAAAAATAGGACTCCATGGTTATGGTACTAGAGAGCTCCAATACAATTATCAAATCAGTCATTGTAAAAAAAATTAGTAAACAATGTAGCAAAGAATGTTGGTTCTAATCTTTCTGAAACCTCATTATTTGCAGTACTATAGACAAACATGAGTACAAAAACTGGAATGTCTATTCTGGCAAAAGTACCCAGATAACTAGTAGGAAAGACTGGTTAGAATAGTATATGAACATTGCTCAAAAAAAGTTACGATTGCAAACAATGACATTCTCTTAGGGGTAGGTTATGGATAATTTGTAGCACAGCAGAATGAAAGTAATGGTGCTATCAAAATAAGCATAGTGGTATATGTGCAACAGAGTTCATCAAACATTCTGTCTACAGAATGGTAGAAAGAGGTGTTATCATGTTTTCTGAGTTATAGTGTACAAGTGTGACTTTAGTGTACAAGGAGAGGTTGAGGCCACAGCAACAAATATTAGTGGATTATATAGGCTGAAATAGCTTTAAATGTGGCCATCGTAAATGTAATAATCGCTGGTACCACTAGTGTGGTGTCGCCTCTTAAGCACAAGGTTCTGGACTGCTGCGCAGTCTTATCGTCGTGCATAAGGCAACACTGAGATTTGAGTGGTAACCATAACATTATATGGTGGAGAAATGAAGATAAAGGTGTTCAAGTCTCTTGAGAGCTTCCATACAAGAATCTGTACCGAATATTTCATGGCTAAAATGATTCTGAAAACATTTATTTAAGCCATTTTCACTCTTCTGAAGATGTAGTCCAAAAACAAAATTTGGAAACAGAATTACTCATCCTTTCTCACAGTATATTCTCAAATTAGTTTTGTAAACAGATACCACTCTGATATCTGGAGCGGTTGTTAAACGTGTGGTATTTCCTGAAGCTCTGTGCATCATATGTGGCGCCCTGGTAGGTGGGGCACTTAAGCCTATACATAAACTGTGGAACACAAAGTATAATGCTAGGTTAGTGGCAAGAGGGTTCAGTCAAGAGTATGGTGTGATTACTTAGAGACAGTTGCTCCTCTAGTGAGCCATTCAACAACTAGGACTTTTTGATAGATGTGTTAGAACAGGATCTAAATTGATAAAAGCTTTTCTTTATGGTGATTTGGAGGAGCAGATATTCATGAAACAACAAAAGGATTGCAAAGGCAAGGTTTTGTCGTGGTTGGCACCCCTTGTGTCACACCACCACAAGTCAGATACCCGTCTGGGAACAGCCTTAATAACTCCACGTAAATTCTTAATCTTTTTCAAATTATTATTTTGCGCGCTGCTCAACGCCCCGGGGTTACAGGGGCAAAAGTTTGGAGCCGGAATCACTTACTTGGATGAACAATGTACGTCGAATCACACCCCGGACCTCCTGGCCCGGAGTTTAGCGGGCTGTAATTTAGCAGAGGTGCTAAATGCTTCATATTAACTCTGCATTCAACGGAAAATGTAGCGTGAACTCTTCTTCTTCTTGGCAGCACCCGTGACAACGTAAGTATTCCCCAATGCTCAATACACGTCAGCTGATTTTATTTAAAAAGTATTCGCGAGCTTGCCCCGGCCCAATACCACGAGCCATCATCGCGCCCGTTACGCCCGAAGCGCACACGCGCCACACGGCGATCAGCTGACGACTCCCGCACAGCTCATTCTGTCCCTCCTTGACGTATTTCCCCCACCACCTTATAGCCTTGGAACAGTCAATTTGCATGCTCACAGCGGGGAAGCGTCGCACACAGTATTTTGATTAAAAGTTCAAAGCGTTATTATTAAATATTAAGAAACTAAACCATTAACGTAAAAAATAACATAATATAAAAACATATTTATAAATAAGATTTACAAAACTTATAACAAACCAATACTTTTATAAAAAAAAGAAAGGGGCAAATATTAAAACTAAAATTACGTAACAGCCATAATTCAAAATTAATTAAAATAAATCTAAAATCAAGTGGCCATGCCGCCTATGGCCACAGTTTGTAAGGTTAATGAAGCAATCCATGGGTTGAAACAAGCATCAAGGGTTTGGAATAAAAAAAAACAATAAAACAAAATATTTGAACTTGGACTTGCAAGAGATTGAAACAATAACCCTGCATTTATAAGAAAAGAAATGGTGTCATTGATTTTTACATTGTTAATGATTGTTTTGTTCACTAAAGATGAAGCTGAATATTAAAGAAATGATGGAAAAGCTTAGTAAGTGATTCAGGATTAAATATATCAGTGATACACAGGAATGTTTTGGAACAAGATATGTTAACGAAAAAGAAAAAAAACAATAAATATAAAACAATACATGTTAACCAAAGAAGATACACAGAACAAATCTTGGAATGCTTCATTGTAAGGCCAGATACCATCAACAATAATGTACACAAGCCTATGATAGAAGAGGCAATTATAAAACAAAACAAATTAACATTTGATAGGATCAATTTTGTATTGAGCCATCTTTACTAGACCACACATTTCTCATGCAACAAATGTTTCAAGACAGTTAAATTTTATTTTCAGCATGGGCCAAAAGAGTGTTAAAAAAGTACCATGGAGTATGCCCTAGTGTTCCAGAGCTAGATTTGAAATTTTTTCAACATGCGTGAATGCTGATTTTATCAGCCAGTACATTAAGGGTGAATTTTAGATATAAATTACCTATTTCTCATGTTGTATAGTCAAAAAAATGTTACTACTACTTGTTAGTTGAGTTGTAGTTAATTAGGTTTCTATGTTCCTTTTCATCTATGACTTGTGCCAGCATGATGACTACAGAAAGAAAAAAAGGAATGCATTATGTTTCTATATGTATTGGGTTATAATGACTTATAACATGAACAGTCAATATTGAAGAACATGTGCCTTGTTTTACATTACAAAATAATGTATTTTACATTAAAACAATTCTTTTAGTTTTGCCCTTATTAGTGCAAGAGTTAAGTGCTGACTCATTCTAGCTGCCACTGAGGTGAAGAAAGGGTGCTGATTGTTAACAAAACATAAACAACCAGCTTGCTGCACATTTCTATTTTTATTTCTTGCACAATGTCTACACCAGTACCAGTTAAGTTGTTTCAGTGACGATTCTGTCAGATTCTATCATGTGCTGCTAAGAGAAAAAGAGCACAAAGAAGAGTTAGCGACAAAGTTACAAAAATGAACAGTCAAGAACTAAGTACGTATATATGTGATATTATTTATTAAAATGTTATCAATATTGTTTACATTTACTGCATTATTATCTTCCAAATGATATAGGGCTGGCTTTATATCAGCCTCCTATATACAACAAATGTAGTGGAAAACGTGGAGCCAGTAAACATAGCTTTCTTTTACTTATTTAACAAATAATGACAAATAGTTATGGACACTAATTAACTTTTTATTCACAACTATATGAACACATCCATGCATTGATTATTAAAAAGTTATAAAAAAATGCAATTTCTTATACACTACTATGTATCGCACATACCAATCATAAAATTTAGCTCTACCGTTCAGGCCTCTTACACTTGCTGCTTTGTATTATTAATTAAGCTTATTTTAAGGTGATAGTGAATTTTATGTACTTGTCTTTGTGGTTCCTTATTATTTTTTTCCTTCAAAACTTTTGCAACATTGCAAAGTACCTGTTGCACTAACAGAAAACTTAGTGGACCTATGTACATATTTAATTAATATTTGGTTCTATATGCCTAAGTTTCAAATTATGATAATAACTAACATTAGTGTTTGTAGCATTTGTAAATAATATCCATTACTGATAACTTAATTGTAGTGTCAATTAACTTATTTGACAAAATGTAATAATATATGGATGACTTATCGAAAGACGTAGGTACATATTTTTAAACAGAAAATGTTTAAGCCTAGGAATAATGTTTATTTGTAAGTAAAACATTATTTAAAAGCTTTTGATTAAAGCCATTAAGCAATTATAGAGGAAAATTTTTAGAGAATGCTAAAAATAGTAATTGTTTTACTCATATTTAACAGTTACAAGAAGTTATGCCCAGATTATGAAGTGGTGCATTATTGACACTCTGACATAGACTACATATAAGTATTTGCAAAATGTATAATTTGGAAACCTACATCATATTCTATTTCTCTGTATCACAGACAAATAATACCAAACACAGCTTTCTTGTCATTAGACATGAGATATAAATCTTTCACTATATTTACAAACAGAATATAACTTTAGTCGGTAAGTAGGTCCAAAATATTTAATGTACAATGAAATTGTATTACAGTAACCCAGTTCATATGGCATGAAGTCCATAAAAAATTAACTGCATTAAAAAAAAATGAAAGTTGTTTCAACCTTAAATGTAAGATATCACTACAGTGTACCCACCGAAACTTAACTTTCAAAATGTCTTCCTTTAAGCTAGAGCCAGGGATGCCAACTTCTGAGTAGTCTCATCAGTAGTCACCCCTCCTCGCCAATGGATCATCGACCACACTTTGTAAGAGAGGGGTCCGGAGACCCACCCCCGGAAAAATTTGAATTTCAAGGTGTAAACTGCTATTTACGCAGTTTTTGTATCTGAATATTAAATATACTACCAGTTGGAAATTTGCTATTGTTTTATAATATTTCAGGTTAAAAATTATACACATTGGTAGCCTTGAGGGAAAGAGAGAAAACAATGAACACCTTAAGTGCTATCTGCCCTCTAAAACTCACAAATGACCAAAATTGTTTTTTTGTATACATACAACGCACATGCAAACACAATGAGAGACCAAATAAATCAGAACACTTAAAACATGGTACATTACATTTACCTGCACTCACAACTAAAATATCTCATTTATGGCTAAATTATAAATAAAAAATTGCAAGCTCACCTCAACAGGAATTTCTGATCACATATTTCCGAAAGTTATGAAATAGGCCTAGGCCTACTATTTTTTTTTTTTTTTAAGTTGTACACTCATTTCTGGAATGTCTATATACATTTAACTTATATACACACACATATTTACAAAATCGTCTCATTTCAGCAGTGTGCCAACAAGTTAATTTATAAATCCTCCTTATGCACCCCTCCTTTGCCACTCGCATCTACCAATTTGGAGATTTTTCCCCAACATACGTCCATTTTTGGTGAACCTAGGATTTCTTGATTTAGTTCGTCAATCTGGTACCTACTGAATTCAAGCTCTATTTCATCCATCTCACTTTCATTGACAACCCCAGGAAATTGAGACACAAGATACTCTACAGATGAAAAGTTCTTCTCTTTCTTAAGATTGACATCCACTATCTCAGTGTGTTTCAAAAATTTATCCTTCATGGGCAGTTTAGAAATCATATAGTCACAAGCTACAACAAAAAAATTTCTGACAGACTCATAAAATGACTTCAACTGTGATGTAGAAAGTATTTCTTCATTTTCCCTTAAGTAAACTCTTGCTTTGGCTCCAATCACAAGGTTTTCATCTGATTTCTGATGCCGTTTTTTTAACTGTACCTCAGTTATGTCAGAATTAGTTGAAACAACTGCATCTGGTTTCATGAAACGAACCAACAGATCTGTGAACAAGGCCAACAGTTCTCTGCTAACAATGTGTATGGATGGAGCCTCAGATTGCAACTTTACATTGCAAGAAGTGAAAGCGGGTAATACACTACTAAGAAACAAAAAGTACAGCTTGGTGAGAGGAGATTTTAAAATGTTCCTTACACTTAAGAAACGAGAATTATGGCTATCGTTAACTGACTCATCTTCGACACCAAACAACTCTAACAATGCATCCCACTGTTCCAAAAGTCTGTTAATAGCATCCAATAATGACAGCCAGCGGGTCGAAACATATTTCAAAATTTTGTGTGTTTTCAAACCACACAGCTTTTGGTAAGCAACTAATTCCTTTTTCCTCTTTGAGCTTTTTTCAAGGTAATAGTAAATGTCAACAACTAATGTTTCGATGTCACTCCCCAACTGTTTTGCAGCCTTCTGGGCACAAATATGCAATAAATGGCACACGCAACCTTGAACTACTATGCTAGGATTTGCTGTTTTCAAGAAGGATGCTACTCCTCGCAAATGCCCTAACATTGTATTACAATTGTCACTGCCAAATGCCACACAATTTTTCCAAGGTATATTTTTTGCCTTCATCTCTGAATCAATAACAGAGAAAATTCCTTTTCCAGTGTTGTCGTCTGTTTCTAAAATGGAGAGCAAAGCAGTTTCTATTTCTCCTTTAGAACTGTCAAAGTAACTGACCAAAATGGGGTAGAGTTTAACACTATTTTGGTCTGTACTGCCATCAGTTGCCATGGAAAACTTACCATGTTGCAGGATGGAAACAACATCGCGTGTTGTATCTTGCGCCATCGACTTGAGAACTGCAGTTGTTTTAGTACGCGCACATGCATATTTCTTAGCAATTGTAGAGTCCGGAAACATGGCCCTAAATAAATCTCCGGCGTGGTCTGCTGATGATAGTGGTAAATTATGTTCTACTATAAAACATGTAAATAGCATTTCCGCATTCATGATGCTGTGAGAATTCTCTGTCTTGGTAAAAAACGAACTTAATGATTTCGTTCCCGCCTTAACCTTCGCAAGTTCGATGTGTTTCTTGGAAGCGATGTGTCGCCTGCAATCATCACGGCCTCCATGTTTGACTGAAAAGTCACAATTACACACGGTACAAAAAGCACTATGTTCCGACACCTCGCTGGTTTTCAAACATTGCCATTCGCGTGCATACTCAGTCCGAAACCGCTGCGCTGCGACCTTTTGTCTTTTCGTGGTCGTGCATTCATCGCCCGACATGGTTGTAGAATATTTACTTCGCCTTATATCATGACTAATTTATTTTAACAACCACTGTTCCACATTTCAACAGATAACGCAAAGGCAAACTAATACTGGCAACCGGGTGTAAACAACAATGTCCCGAACTGACGCGCGTGGCAACAGTGCAAGTAAGTTAATCGCTTAGTGAGTATGGTACGCTCACCGCGTAAGACAGGTACGCACGTAACAGAACATCCTGGAAACTACTGCTACGAGTACCGAAACATCGGTACGTCTACGCATCACTTTAATGGCAATGCTGCACGGATAGCGACGCGCGCGCGCCAGCCTTGTGAAGGTGAACTACACAAAACAAAGAACGCAATAAACATCTTCGCGATGCCTGGCCTGTAGTCCGCATTCTTCACTAACAAATGAATACAACGTAATTAATAAATACATAAAACAAGGAACACGGCTCTCAGAATAATTTTTGTCTGGCGATTAAAAATTTACTGAACGCCAAAAAAGAGGACTACTAACTAATTTGCCGCGCATCCGTAGTCAGCCATACACCGTCCGGAGATTCGTAGTTTACATACTCTGTCCGTAGGAACTACGGAGAATCCGTAGACGTTGGTTTCCCTGCTAGAGCCTAAGAGACTCTTCCTAAATAAAGCAAGGATGTAATAATTTAAACAGCTAAAAATATAGACCCCATATAATAAATCACACAAAAAAAAAATTTTTTATAAATTTTTTTACATCATCCACAACTATGGTAGTGTGTTTTCGCCAATCACTTCGTTTTTTACCAGATGTTGATAAAGGACTGTTACTATTAGTTGCATTGCGTACTTTGTTCTCCTTTCTTATTTGTTTCACCGTTCAATCTCTTACACCTACGTAATGAGCGGCTCGACGCGTTGCTTGAATCAAAGGAAATGCTAGGACACCCTCTTTAGCTTCATTGTCACACTTCTTAATAACCGTACTTATAATTTCGCGTCCTTCACTGTGTATCACTTTCCTCTTTTTAGTTCCACTAGAAGCCACTGAAATTTACAGTGGCCACATTCACACAGTTTAAAATAAAAGTACTAGCAATTATAATTGTAACTAAAACAAATGTTTAGGTCTACTTATCTATACAAAGATTAGCATTCACGTGTTTAACTGACAGCATTTCGAATCAAACTCGACGTCTAGAGAAGAGGACTGATGTTTGCGCGCAAGACTTCACAATGCTCAGGCGACAATCAAACAACTACCATCCCCCCCCCCCCTGTTTTCATGGAATCCAGACCGCCAACACCCCTACCTCCCCATATCCGTGCCAGGGATCTTCCCATCAGTCACAGACAGTACTCTGGATTATTAAAAAGACCATTTCCCATAGCTGCAGGATGAGGATAGTCCGTCTTTACATCAAGTGTATCTAATGTGAGCTTACCCTTTTTACCTGACTGTGAAAAGTCACAGATTTTATGAACTAGTTCTCTTCGCATCATGTTAGGATTGAAAATCTCGTTTATTGGGGTTCCCTTAGTTATTTGTTGGATGAAAAAAATCACAAAAATTCCACAATTATAAGAATCTTTTTGAATTTGCTGATCAAGGCATTGTGTATATTCCCAGTTTTCGATATTAATTATTTCTGTACTGAATTTATTTCTCTCGAGAAATAATTTTTGAAAAACTTTAAATGCTTCATCTGCCTTTGAGGTAGTCTTTTTTTGTAAAACTTTTTCCTCATCACCTATAGGATCAATATAAGAAAATATGTTGTTCTTAAAGTCTACCGTAATCAGTGTCCAGTGCTGATTTACATTGTATGGAATGAGGCAATTACAAGTACTGCTCAATTTAATATTATTTATCTCGGCTCCCTGTTCGTGAAATTGACCTAATATGACAAAACTTCCTAGCCATTCTGCAGATATGTATGTTATACCTGCAGCCTGAAATTCATTAAGTAATACTAAAACACTGGCAGCTGTAGCGGCGCCTGTGAACCATGTATTTCCAAATAATGTTTTAAAATCATCTTCTAAGAATGAATCTTCACGGTACAATCCAATAGATGTTCGCATCAAATCTGTATAATGCAATACCTCTACTGACCCCTTATTTTTTGAAATTGTAGGCATGTTTGAAACTGTGGCTATTTACTGTTCTTCACACAAATTGGTTCAAAATATGTCCTTGGTTTCTTACCCTTTTTTTGCCAAAATTCTTCCACAATGATAATGTCCGGATCATCCGGGTCAGAATCTACCTACACTACTGACTGTATTTGTTAGTGTTGTTAGTTTTTGTTGTTTCCTTTTCCTACAAAATGTTTGCAATATATCATTTCTCAACATATTGTAAATAACTTTAACACTGGCACACATTTGTCTAATGAAACACCCTACCTATAATGTGTAAGTTCATTCAAAATGTTACTTTTTGTTTTGAAAAACCAGTTCTCCAGATTAGCATTGCTATAACGTTGTAAACAGTTTGGAAGAATTTGCGACCACAAGGGTGACATGGGCATGTATCTATCAACTAGTTCTTTTGCAAAAGAAGGCATGTAATAAATATTTTTATTGGCACTTTGCAATGTTTGAACATTTTGTTCTAATATCATATCGTACATTTTTTTAAATTCCTTACAAAATGGACTACCTTTATGTAATTTTTCCGAAAAAATAGAATCCATGTCATTAATTTTATTGGCTTCATTGGATGACATGTTTTCAGAACTGAAATCTGCCAGAACGCTTTGCATTCCTTCATTTTTATAAATGTGAGAGGGTGCTTCAATACTGCTTGTGACTTTTTTTGTAACGGTAATGTTAGTAAGAACTATCATTAATAAAGAAAATATTTCTTTTTGCTCTTCTAGACTTCTCGACACAATGAGCATACATATTACTAGAGTCCCGTAAAAGTGGTTTTATTTTTCCTTAAATTTTGTTTTGAAAAAATCAAATTTCGGTTTTATTTCGCTGTTTTGGTTTTTCATGTTTAACTTTTGAGAATGGTTTTATGAACTACATATTCAAACGACACCACAAATTTTAAAAGAATGTATTAACTATACATATGGAATTTTACTAACAAACATAAAAAAGTAAGATTCCTGTACAAATAAACTACACATATTTGAGCATTTCACTTTACATGACACCTAGATTAAAAAAAACAAACTTTAATAGGCTGGTTTACAGCTGCAGGGCATTGCTTAATATTAAGCATATGTCTTTGTAATTGTTAATTAATAAATACAGTTTCAAATGTCCCAATTGGAAAGCAATAATTTCAATGTAAAATAACAATGTTTAGTTGAAAGACACCATTCTATAGACTTCAGCATTTTCTGGTTTGAGATTTCTTCTTCTGTCGCTAACTATGCAAGCATATGTAGAAAAAGACCTCTCTGAATCAACATTGGTTGGAGGCAACCATAGTAATTTTAAAGCAAATGTTGCAAATTCAGGATATTCTGCTTTAAGTGAACAAAGAATTTGACACAGATCAACAGTCTGTGTGTGTGCGTCTCGTAACTGTTCTGAAACTACCCTTTTCAGGACTGTCAAACCTTCAATAATACTTGGTGTTTGCAAACGTGGTTCTTTGAAAGCTGGCAATTTAAACATTAAATTTTCTATGTCCTTTTCGTTCATGGATCGAACTGTGAGGTGCCTTGGATTTAATAGTTCACTGCATGCTTTGAAAATATTTCTGGCAGGATCTGTGGACATCAATGTTTTGAGCTTAGTTTCGCTTTTTTGAGCAGCTGTTTTCAATTTAGCTGTTACTTCAGCCTGTTTTACAGTTCGAAGAACTGAAAGTTTTTGCTTTAAAGCAGGTGAGAATATTCCTTCCTTGAGCATCTCCAGCTTGGTGCAGATATCCTCCAATTTGAGATGGAGAAGATGGGATGTTGGGAAAGAGTTACCTTCCAATAATTCTACTAAGGCAACCAATTTTGGGCAATTTTCACTGACGAAACAAGCTTGTATTCTGACTTCCTGAAGTTGATCTTTAGACATGTCATTCATGAAATTCACCCCTGCATTGATACAGTCAGAAACTTCATTCATAAATTCAACTATGTCATCTAGATATTGATCAATGTAAACAACTGCCTTGAACCACGAGTTCCAACGTGTCGGTACTGGCATTGGAAATTGCTTGACTTCCTTACGATCTTCATGCTTCTGCCTAAGGAACGACAGATAAGCATGTTTCCTTTTTCTTGTGTTCAAAAAAGCACTTTTGACATTCACTACAAAACTGTTTAACTCACTAAGAGTACGTTGCCAAGTACTGCCTACCAGATTAATTTTGTGCGCCCAGCACTGAATATGTATCAAATGTTCACCAATAACTCCAACAAGGGTATTTGCACATTTGTTCATGTACGCAGCCGAGTCTGTAACAATCGCAATGCAGTTCTCAAACTTCACTTCATATGTATTTAAGGTTTCAAGTATGGCCTGAGTACATGTTGTTGAATTGGCAGTGTCCAAAATCACTGAAGCTGCCAAGTGCACATTATTAACTGAAGAGGATTTGAGTGGCTTGAAGAGAATATTAAAAACACAATTCCCTCCTTTGTCTGTAGTTTCATCGCACAATATGATTAAGTCTTCATCTTTAACATTTTCCTTAATTTCCTTTTTCATTTTCTCACCAATTAATGGGACATACTTTCTTCGCAAGGTGTCAGCACTAGGCAAATCTCCACCTCCAGACACATTACTAGCAATCCAAGTTCGTAAACTGGGATGGTCAAGTTTCTCCAGTGGAATGCTTGCAGAAACAAATGCTTCTGTCATGCTTCTCACAAACAATTCCTTGTCAGTTTTGGCTTTTTTTGCGATTTCTTGTGTTTCTTGAAGTGATAGTTGCCGTTTGCATAAACTTCCAAGTTTCAGCTTCTTGTGGCGATCACTTTCAAGGTGTTTCTTTAAAGTATCCATCCTTTCATGCTCTAGCCTGCAGTTGCAAAACTTGCACATAAGAATGTTGTCTGTGACATAAAATCCATCACATTTAAACTGGGCAGCCCTGACCTGAGGCGTTACCTTAGGCTTTGGCATGATGCCCTAGCTATTATCTCACGTAGTTCTTATTAAAATAAACTGATTATTTCAGGCATTCTTCTGACACTGTACACATTACAAACAAAAGGATGGCAGATAGGCAAGTTTTGCTTGGCTAAATAATAGTGGCACGGCTTATACTGCACTCTAAAGTCAATACTGTTGGCAAATAAAAATTGTAGGCTTGAAACAGCTCGGCACGGCCCGGTGTCGCCTAGCGCGCTGCCTCGGCACGGCCCGGTGCCGCCTAGCGCGCTGCCTCGGCACGGCCCGGTGCCGCCTAGCGCGCTGCCTCGGCACGGCCCGGTGCCGCTTCACCCGGTGCCTTGGCATGTCTCAACTTAGTATTCTTGTAATATTTCTTGCTGCTTTTCTTTGTCCCGTTGATGCCGTATTCACTTGCTCTGCGGTCGTATTGCATTTGCTGTGAAGTGTAGTTACGGCAGTTAAAGGTCACTGATTTTGCTTATCAATCGGCGTAGTGCCATGTGTTCATGTTTACAAGTAGGTTGCCAAGCCAGTCAAACGTAGTTGAAAGCACGAGGTTGTTAACCGTTCAACATGAAAGGAAGAATTAAAAATTTATATTTCTCTACAAGATTAATGTGTAAATACAGCTGTAAGGCGACAGTTTGCAGCAAAGAAGTGGGTTGAAAATCATGGCAGCTAAATTGTTTTGAAAACATCGCCGGTATTTTTTATTAACTTTGTGTTGATGCTCAGGTACGTTTTTCTCTTTTTTAATTTGTTTATGAATGTAGTTACTGCACTGCTTTCGTTTCAAATTGTCATGATTACGTGACGGGAATACTGTAAATCATTATTTACTTTCACTACTACAAAGCGGCCATGTTGGAACTTAGAAAAATGGCGATGTGCCGTCAACGTCGTGTTTACTTGTTTTTCGCGATGTCTTGCATGGGTGGTCTAATTCATTAGCCAGATTCTAATTATTATCTTAGCACAAAATACTCAAAATATTAATATCAGTTTTATTTCTCGATGCTGTGTGATTTCGGTGTTTTGTCGAGAATTAAGGTAAATTGCGGTGTTATTTCGCGATATCGCGATTCGCGAAATTTCCGTGTCTCTACATATTACTTGCATTAAGAAAAGCCAAATTTTTTTAGGTGTGTCACATTTTTTCAACCTCCTAGCAATTAGATGCACAAAGTGACTACAGCAAATATGAACAGTAACTAGGGAACATAAAGCAACATTGTCATTTGTTTTGCAAAGGTTATACATTATTTGGAGATACCTCGCATGAGTCATATCATTCCAACCTAACATTACAGACTTCATTAATGCAAAACTGTAATCTATAACAACCTTATTGAATACAGGCCACAAACCTACCTCTTTTAAAACACACCGCTTAAATTTGATTAAATAATTTGATATAGCACCTGCAGAGTGATGAGCAGAGATAAATTCTAGCAGGGGTAAAACTGTACCAGAAATATTAACTACTCCAGCATAATAATAAATTGTACATTTCAAAGTTGTGGGACTTCTCACTACGGATCCTATGGCATCAAGAAACAAAACTGAAATATAATTTTTGTATTTTTTAATAATATCAAACTGCTCTTTAGAAAACATTAAAACTCCCGAAGGTAGAGAAACTTCCTGTAAATATTTAAATCCTTCGTTTATATCCTGCAAAAACTGTTTTAATAGATCTTTAACATTATTCTTATCTAGGTCATTCTCTGCTACGGACTCACATCTTACTTTCTATACTACACTCATACTTTTTACATCTTGCAAGTTACCCAATTTAAGTATTCGTTCATCCATACTCTCTATAGTCTCATAGCGAAAAGTTGTTGGTCTCTTCTCTTTCAGTTTTTCTTTCCAATCCTGACGTTGCAACCCTTTAACATCCCACGTTTTCCTATCATGGTGGTCTCCCTGAACATTCCTAGCCCTAACATGTATGACGTAAGTACCTGGTGTTGGGTTCACTATGTCAATCCTATACTTATTTTTACATTTTTTATCTCCACAAGACAGATAATCTACTGCATTTCCCTTGGCAAGGATTTTAAAAGAACAAGACTTATACAGTGAAACCCCTTATTTACGTTACCGTTATTTACGTTTTCCCGTTATTTGCACTATATTCTTCAGGTCCCATTTGGTTCCCATTTAATCCAATACAATACTTTCACGCGAATTACGTCTCAAAAATCTAATCCATCCATCCCGCTATTTACGTCACGTAACAACGATAGTAGGCCTAAAAACATTGTGAAAAACGTAACTTTTATAGTCGGCAGTGAACATTTTAAATCGCAAAATAAACATATTTTATAACATGAAAAGTTTCTTTTATTTCTAAACATATAATACTTTAAGCCTAGGTGTGTAAAAGTCCGAGTAATTATAGCAGGAGACAATCTAAAATGTATGTACTCGGGAAAAACGTAAACTCACGAATGTATAAACGTTATGTTACTATATTTATGTCACAACTTAGCCGAAATACTGGTACGAGACATAAACTTCACTAGATAAAATGAGCGGAGTCTTGGTAACTGTTATAAACGTATTTTATAATTTCCGAAGTATTGTACAGTTGACGCATATTTTTTAAACCAACCATTTATATCTGGGGATCGTAAATAATTAATTATTGGTATCAAGAAATCAAGATGAACGTAAACTTGAACACGTCACGGCAGCGAGAAAACTGGTGCGTATACCAATAAACTGGTATTAGAACTGGACAAAACTGGTACATGGGAGGTGGAGCTTATATTTTTTTCCGCTAAGCTCGCATCTATTGGCTGGCTGCTGATGGAACGTCACGAGCCTGGGCGGAGCGTTGAGTGAGTTATACTGCGCATGCGCAGCTCAGACAACAGAGCCAGCCGGCGGCTACGCCGCGCCATAACAGCTGATTGAGTACGATGACTTTTCTCCGCGCACGACGCGTTATTGACGGTAAATTTCCAATTTGCGGCTCTTTTTTTTTTTAATTTTTTTACTGTGGTGCAATGCGTATGTGTAATGTAGCCTGCACATGTTATGAACGCTGCAGGATGCGACTGTATTTTAATTAACTTTAACGTATTTCTTACTTTTCCCTTTATTTACACTTTCCCGCTTTTTACACTTTTTTACTTTGTCCCCATGAAAAGTGAAAATAAGGGGTTTTGCTGTACACACAAATTATATTAAGATTTCGCCTGAGGGGATCTGTTACATAACAACATATTTTGTTTTTTGCAAACTGTGAAAGATGAGTGTTTGGGCAAATATTGGGCAACTCTGAAGTGACAATAGTGCAAGTACCATAAGCAACGGGATAATACTTCAAGGTCTTTGCACGGTACACTGGTTTACAAAGAACGCTAGAACTTTTTAGTTCCATGTTTGAGACACTGTTCACGGAATTTTCTAATGTAGAGGTATTCTCTGGTTTGTTAGGTTTTGAGTTTTGAAACTTTTGTCATAAGTTACAATTTTCGCCATGAACACTATCTGAGACATCCAAAATATTGTACTGCACAGATTGCTCTGTATAAATAGGAGATATTGTTTAGTTTAAATAACCCCCGTGTGGTGTACGGGTTAGAATATCACCACAGCCGACCCGTGCTTGTCGTATGAGGCGACTAATCGGGATACGTTCGGGACCTGCAATGTATTTGGACCTTCACCTCATGTTTCCTTTTTCTTCTTCTCTATCTCGTCATCTTTCTCTTTTCACCTCACCAGGTCCCGTCGTACCTTTTCTTTCCTCGGCATCGTCTCAGGCCAGGGCGATGTATTCCTTCCTAATAAGGGCCTCTCCTCGCAATTGAGTGCTGCCTCCAACTTGTGTGACCACACGTAGTGCCTTTGCTAGTGACGGTTTAGTGAACCCTTCTCACTGTCCCAGCAGGCAAGTTTAGGTGCGGAGCCCGTATCCATGAACATGTACACCCACGTAGCACCACTGGTGCCGCCCTGGAGGGGGGGTCTGTGGGGCCGAACTGCCCCCACAGCCATACCTGCCGGGGCGACGTGTTACCGCTGTGCAGGGGAGGCCGGTGTAATCAACCACAAGTCCCCTGAAATGGCACCTAGGGTGACCTCTATAGTGGGGAGCCTGGGAGGTTTTCCCAGGTAGGGGAATAAAACCGGCCTTGCCCCGGATGTACGACTTGTCCCTGGTTTGGCCCGGTGCACATGCTAATGTGCTACTGGGCCAGTGATTTACAGTGAATAGCGGTGAAGGGTAGCTGCTACTATGTACAGCTTAGGCCTGTGGGAGGTTGGTCCTCCCTCCCAACGGCACAAACCATGGGGTGTTTTAACTACTGGCTTCTATTCTTCTTCCCCCCGAACGACAGGCTGACGCTGACAGTCCTATTAGGGGGGACTCTTACCATGGCTTCTAAAAGCACTCAGGGTAGCACCCTAAACAGCCACAACAAAATATTGCAGAAAGCCAACACAAGCGATTCTTCGGACAGCGACACGGGCAAATCCACCTCGACCGCTGTTAAGTTACCCACCCCTCGTTTTTTGGTTATCCAGGGTCTCGAGGGGCACACCTTTCAAAAGGTGTCCCCCTTTGAACTGCAGAGAGTGGTTGATGGTGCAGCTGGTAGTTCCGTCAAAGACTGCAAGAAGATTAATGACCGTAAGGACATTCTGTTGGAGACATCAAATGCTGCCCAGACGCGTGGGCTGCTTGCGATGAAAATGTTCAACGGGGCGACCGTCAAGTTCCCCGTTGAGGTCAAGCCCCACGTGTCGCTGAACACGTGCAAGGGCGTCATTTGGTGTCCAGACCTGCTCGATGTACCTGATACAGAACTCTTGAACGAATTGACACCCCAGTATGTAGTCCATGTTTGCAGAGTATTTAAAAAATCTGATGGTGTTCTGTCTCCTACGGTTACTGTTATCCTTACATTCGGTATCCGGGACCTCCCTTCTACCTTAAAGGTAGGCTACCTGAATGTAAGGGTTAAACAGTTTGATCCGTCTCCGATCTGCTGCTACAACTGCCAGAAATATGGTCACTCTTCCGCCCATTGCAAGAACCCTGCGGTTTGCCCGAAGTGCTCTGAACCACAGCATCCTTCTGATTCGCCTCAATGCAGCAAACCACTGAGTTGTGTCAACTGCCATCAAGGACACCCAGTACGGTCTAAGGAATGCCCAGTCTTCCATGACAAACAGGCCATCCAAAAGCTGCGAGTGGAAGAAAAGATCACTTTTTTCGATGCGCGTAAGAAGTTTCAGTCACTTCGTGGCCCCCGGCCATCAGTGCCGTTTAACAAGGTAGTGGCCTCCCGCCCACTGACGAAAGACGCGTTCACGCAGACTTCCGACGTGGGAACACAGACCGATCCACTGACAGTTTCACCCAACACTACTCCTCCCCCGAACGCCAGAACAGCAACAGTCAGCACACAGTGCGACCTGTCTACTAATCAGGGAAAGCTGACCATCTCAACGGCTACAACAGGAAACTCTCAACCGCAGCGGGTTGGAAACGCAAAGTATTCAACTCCTCCCACTTCAGCCGGTACCAGTGCAGGTGAACGGGAGGCGACCCGCTGCTCGCCATCCCACCAACCTACCCCTTCGACTTCTGAAGTTGAGACAGCGATGGTATCTGACGACATCCCTTTTGAGGAGACAGACACTGAATCAAATGCATTTAAACCAGCACTCAACAGACATAAGGGGAAAATGAAATCAAATAAGTAACCTCCCACCCCCCTTCACTACGTTTATGACTCTTCTCCAATGGAATTGCAGAGGGTACTTCTGCAACCTCACTGAACTGCACCTGCTTCTCGCCTCGCGCACACCCTTGCTTACCTGCTTGCAGGAGACTCATTTCCGTCCTACTGACTCATCCTCTATTAGAGGGCATACATTCTATCGCGCGGACTACCTGCAGGCTGGCCATGCATGCGGTGGCGTGAGTATCCATGCACGGGACACATCATTTCATGAAGCAATTCCTCTCCGTTCCCCAATTCAGGCAGTGGCGGTTCGCAGCTACATCGGCATCTTGATCAAGGTGTGCTGCGTGTACATACCCCCCACCCAAAGCTTACGTGGTGCCGAATTTGAAGCTCTTCTCTCGCAGCTACCACCACCGTTCATTGTTGTTGGTGATTTCAATGCACACAATGAGTTGTGGGGCTCCTCGCATCAGGACAGCAGAGGCCGTGTGATCGAGGGAATTTTGACAGGTGGCAACCTGGCCCTGCTAAACACCGGTTCTGCTACTCATTTTACCTCTCACACTGGCTCTTCCTCCTGCATTGACTTGTCCTTCTGTAGTCCTGCTTTAATCACCCATTTTGATTGGTCTGTTCACAACGACCTCTGTGGAAGTGATCACTACCCAATCTTTCTGGAGACCCTGACGAAACACTCACCACACCTTCCGTCTCGATAAGTGATTAAGAAAGCGGACTGGGTAAAATTCCACGATAACCTCCATGTGCCCACCACCCTCAATCCAGATCTGGACATGGTGGTGGAGCAATTCACCTCAATGTTGGTATCTGCGGGAGAGATCTCCATCCCTAAATCTTCGCCCACCGGTCGGGGTCGCACACCCTGGTGGAATGACCAGTGTCGTGATGCTATCCGTGCCAGACGGCGAGCACTCCGACGGTTTACGGCCCGGCCGACACAACAGCGCTTGGAAGAATTCCGCATTTGCAGGGCACGAGCACGACGTACCATTCGTGAGAGCAGACGCAATTCCTGGAGAGAGTTTATTTCACAATTAAATGTATATTCCACAAGTCAGCACATTTGGGCCACTATTCGGAAATGGACAAAATACCTCCACCTACATCCCTTATTTCCGAATACATGGTACCCTTGTGCTAAATGAAATGGACATAGCCAACCAACTCGGCCACGCCTTTTCCGAAGTCTCGAGCAGTGCGCTGTATCCTCCCGCCTTCCAAAACCTCAAAGCGCGTCACGAGGGTGCCGGAGTGGACTTCCGTTCCTCTAGCGAGAAAGACTATAACCTCCCATTCACGCTCACAGAGCTGGAGAAGGCACTGTCTCACTCAAGGCAGTCATCGGCCGGCCCAGACGGCGTACATTACTCAATGTTGAAGAATATGTCGGAGACAGGAAAGGCTGCTTTATTACAATTATTTAATAACATATGGATATCCAGGACTTTCCCCTCCGCCTGGTGTACATCGATTTTGGTACCTATTTTAAAGCCAGGGAAGTACAAATCTGAGGCATCCAACTACCGCCCTATCTCACTTACCAGTTACATATGCAAGACCATGGAGAGAATGATGAATTCCCGCCTGGTGTATTACCTTGAGGCATGGCGGCTCCTCTCACCTCTCCAATGTGGCTTCAGGCGTAATCGCTCGACTGTCGACCACCTTGTGGGCTTGGAAGCACTGGTACAGGACGCCTTCCTTCACAGACAGCACGTTATCGCTGTCTTCTTTGACCTTGAAAAGGCTTACGACACAACATGGCGGTTTAGTATTCTTCAACAACTGTAAGACTGGGGCCTTTGAGGCTATCTCCCTCTTTTTATCTCACATTTTATGCAACATAGTTTCTTTCAGGTTCGTAATGACACTACTCTCTCCCGTGTGTACGTACAGGAGAACGGTGTCCCACAGGGAAGTGTACTAAGCGTCACCCTCTTTGCAGTGGCCATCAACAGCATTGTATCTGCCGTCCTCCCTCCAGTGCAATGCGCTTTGTACGTGGATGATTTGGCCATCTTTTGCCGCTCAGCCACGTTCGCCATGGCTGAGCGACAAATCCAGCTTGCGGTGCGGCGGCTGGAGAGCTGGGCGGACTCTAAAGGCTACAGGTTTTCCCCTGCCAAGACTCAGGTGATGCATTTCTCCCGAAAGCGCAGTCTCTTCCCTGCCCCTGCGATTCAACTATATGGCTCAGTACTACCGGTCTCTAGTACGGTAAAATTTCTTGGGCTCATGTTTGATCGCAAACTGACTTGGTTGCCTCACATTAAAGACCTGAAAGTTCGTTGTGACAAGGGGCTTAATGTCCTTAAAATGGTGAGTAGTCGAGATTGGCGTGCGGACCAAATGACCCTGCTTCGTTTATATCACGCTCTGATCCGGAGTAAGCTTGGTACGGCCGTCTGTGTTGAAGCAGTTGGCGAGCGTTCACCATGCTGGTCTCCGCATCGCTACCGGTGCATTCTGTACCAGCCCGGTCGTGAGCCTCCATGCGGAAGCTGGTGAACTGCCACTGCAGTATAGGCGAGACCTCCTGCTACTCTCGTATGGAGCGCGTGTCCGTTCAGACCCCTCACATCCCCACCATATGTTGTTTCTGCACCCCCCTTGTTTAGCACTGTATGCAGCGAAGCCACGTGTTACCAGGCCGGCGTGTGTCCGAGCACACAGCGCTTCCGCATAACATGCTACCCCCTGTCCAACATGAACAAAACTGGATGCAACATGAGCCTGTGGTACACCTCGACCTGGCAAGATGGGCAAAGCCGTCTACACCACCCTTTGTGTACAGAACAATTTTTCAAGACCTTATGTGTGACAAATTCTGTGGATTTTACTGCCTGTACACAGACGGGTCCTGCTCGGATAGAAATGTCGGGTGTTCTTTTATTTACGGCCAGGAGAGTTATTTGTTTGGGCTACACCCTATTTGTAGTGTCCTAACTTCCGAACTCTACGCCATTTTAAAGGCCCTGGGTTATATCGGTGGAGGCACACACCGTCGGTATCTGGTGTGCTCCGAC
This sequence comes from Bacillus rossius redtenbacheri, assembly GCF_032445375.1. NCBI lineage: Eukaryota > Metazoa > Arthropoda > Insecta > Phasmatodea > Bacillidae > Bacillus > Bacillus rossius. The sequence goes on from NC_086332.1 coordinate 108,986,352, forward strand.
TCTATGAGCGCACTGTCGGCCCTCCAGTCTGGCTCGACTTCGCACCCTGTTCTTCCCCTGATTCGCCAGAAACTGCGCGACGTGGAACTCAGGGGTACTCGAGTTGAGTTCCTGTGGGTACCTGGGCATGTAGGCATCCCTGGCAACGGCGCCGCAGATCGAGCAGCAAAGGAAGCTTGTGGACTTCCGCCTAGCATACACCGTGTCCTTGTATGCGATGTTTTGCTGGCTGCCCGGGAGATTGTTTGGACTGCCTGGCAGAGGGAGTGGCATTCCCTCCCTCTGAACAACAAGCTCCGCTCCGTCTACGAGACACCATGCCGCCATTACTTCGCCGACCGTCTCACTCGCAGGGAGGACACGATTATGACCAGACTGCGAATAGGCCACACCAGCCTTACTCACCAGTACCTACTGCAGGGGGAACCACCGCCAGAGTGTGATCACTGCGGCATTCCCCTGACTGTACGCCACATCCTTCTGGAGTGCCCGCATTATCACCAGGCCCGCTCTACTTTTAACCTTCCTGTTACGCTTTCAGGATTGCTCGGTGAGGGGCTTTTTATATTTGATCGTCTTTCCCCTGGTGGGACCTTTTAACTGTTTTTATTTGAATGTTGTTCATTCCCCTGTGGGGACTTTTTAACAGTTTTTATCTGTTTGCCTGGTCGTTGTCATCTCCCCTGTGGGAAAATTTTAACTGTTGTTCTTTGTTCTGCTTATAATGTACAAATCTGTGGGTGCTAATGGCCTTAGCTGCCGACGCGCCTCCACAATCTCACTCACTCACTCACTAATTTAAATAAATTGTCATAGTTTATTGAATTTTCAGTGCAAACTAGAATGATCGATCCTGGACACTTTCCTTGTAATTATTAAAATCATCGGTATGATCAATATCACTACCATTAACACTATTTTCTGGACTTTTACCTGAAGTGACATCTGACGTATCATCTCCTTGAACAGCTGTTGAAGTAATGTGGTAGTTGTTAGGAGCTACATTTCCTATTTTTCAGGTTGGGGCACATGTTCCGGCAAACAGTGACTATCTACTTTCGTTATTAGCACAGAGCTAAGGAAAATACTCTCAACTTGTTCACAAATGTTGTTTTTGTTTCTCTTCCATCCCACATATAGTCTTAACCGATTTTTTAAGTTGTTGGCAATACCGATATCGGTACACACTAACACCCACAAAGAATTTACACCACTATTAGCTTCACTAACTTCCGAGAGAGACGTAGCATTTTCGCTATAGAACTTTCAATATTTTCGGTGTAACTTAATATAGGTGAAATATTTGGCTTACGAAGATCTTTGAAATATGCCCTGACATTACCAAAATTTTAATGTCATCGCTTGAATGATTGTAATCTGTTATTTTTTTAATTAATTTTAATAAACTTTTGAATTAATTTTTAAAAACATTTGAGCTGCTTCGCCAAAAATTCCATTTCTCAAACATCTTAGCTTATCAATCTCTGCAACGTCTTTGTACCTAGCTTATCAATCTCTGCAACGTCTTTGTACCGAATGAAAAGGAAGAAATTAATTATTAAAGAGTTTTGTAATGAGTTTAGTAAATTAAATGTGGAAACATTCAAAGCCATGTTGGATTATTGGTTAAATAGCTATAAAATTACTGTAAACAAAATGCTAAGTTTCTTAGTTCCAATACATAAAATTTATATAGATAGTAATATAGTTGGTACTGGAACGTCATATTCTGTATATGTACAACTATATTTCGTTTTTATATTATTTTTATCTAGTGGCAGGTATTTTGCGATTTAAATGTATCAATAAAAATACCGCATAATATTTTGTGTGCCGGGATTTAGACCTTTACTTTTGAGGTTGTGACCATAGCATAAAATGTAAGTTACAATACCAATCTAAGTATAGGTATAAATATTTGTGCGCATATTCAGATTGTAAAGATGTGTATTTTCCTGTGTGCAGATTTGGACGCTGATACTGATGAGGATGACTTTCAACCAAATGAAGAATCTCATTCTACTGATGGCGGTGAAGAGAGTAGGAAAAGAGTAAGGCGAGCAAATACATGGAAGAGGAATACCACGAAAAAATGCAGAAACACAGGGAAAGGGTATTTTGGAAAAAATGGTGTCTACAAGAAAGGAAAATCTGTCCAACCATTTGAGCACATGTGTAGGTACGAATGTAAATGTTTTTCTGATGCTGATAGGAACGAAATATTTAAATACTTTTGGGCTCTAGGGTCATGGGGTCTGCAAACATCATTCATTAGTGAATGTATGGAGATGAGTAAGCCAAATGAGTGTCTAGTAGTGCAGTATCCCACAAAGATGTAACTGTAGTTCTCAAACTAAAAGGTAAAAGGATTTGTAAATAGTTTTTTCTTTAAACATTGGATATAAGCCAAAAGAGGTATGATAATGTATTGAAACGCAGAACAAGTACTGGTGTCCCTCAGACAGATAGGAAGGTAAAGCATACTCCGGCAAATAAAATACATGTGAATGATGTACAAATGGTTAAGCAACACATTGAATCCTTCCCTAGGTACATAAGTCATTATTCTAGAAGCAAAAATCCCCAAACAAGATATCTTTCTGGTAGTTTGAACATTCGAAAAATGTATGGTCTTTATTTAGAATTTTGCAAAGAAAAACATGTAAACATCCCTGTTAAAGAGTGTCTGTACAGACATATTTTTAACACACACTTTAATCTTAGTTTCAAACATCCTCACACAGACACGTGTTCTACATGCGATGTACTTGACAGTAAGATTACACAGAGTGTGGATCCTGACATAGTTAATAGCAGCATACTTAACAAGGAACTTCATTTGCGTAGGGCAGAAAAAGCAAGGTCAGCAAAGAGTGATGCTAAACAGCTGGCAAAAGATAGTCCTACCACAACAAAAGCAATATGCTTTTATCTTCGAAAAACTTTGCCTAGCCCAGTTTTAACTTGCAATAAAGTATACTATCTGCGGCAACTATGGACATACAACTTTGCTCTACATGATCTTGCTAGTGGACATGCTATAATGTACATGCGGCATGAAGGTCAGGCATCAAGGGGCTCACAAAATTGGTTCATGTTTGCTTAAGTATGTGCAGCAACTACCTCCAACTGTGAAGAATCTCATTGCTTTCAGTGACAATGCAGGGGGACAGAACAAGAACAGAAACATCATTAAATTCTGGATGTACATCATAAAACACACCTCTCTCGAGACCATTGACCACAAATTCCTGATTTCGGGGCACTCCTATATGGAGTGCGACCAAGATTTTGGTCTGATTGAAAAAAGCAAGAAACATCACCCGTATATTTTTGTTCCCGATGACTGGATGCAGGTTGTGGCACATGCAAGTCGTAAATTCCAAGTAGTACGGATGCCAAAAAATGACTTCTTCTCTATAGAATCTATGGATAGAGAAGTCAAAGACAAATTCATGGGTATTCGCACATTTCAGTGGCTTCATTTTGAAAAAGATAGTCCATACAAGCTGTTTTATAAATCCACCCTCAACAAAGACGAGCAAAACCAGGGTGCCCAAGCTCAGGAATATAGTTGACTGAACTCTTTTCTTCACCACCTGCCATAACAACAGAGAAATATCAGAATCTGCAGCAGTTACTTCCATTTGTGCCCCCAATTTACCATCCATTCTACACAAATCAAAAAAATCAGCTTCTGCCTTGCACAGCAAATCTACAGGAAGTAGAACACCATGCACAGCACCTGCTAATGAAGTGGTGTCTTCTGAGGATGATATGTGGGAGTCAGATTAATGTTTTCTGAGGAGGAAAGCAAAGGAGACTATTATATCTGTAAACTAATAATAATGTTTTGGAAAAAAAATGTTTCATTGTCTTATCCATTTGTGTAAATGATTAAATATTTTGTTTATCTCAAACACAATACATTAATAACAATAATTGGGCCGTGAGAATAATATTGTCGTTCTTGGACTGTTGTTTTTGTGCTGTTGTTGGTTCTGAGTAAATACCATTACTTTGAATATGAACATTGTAGAATACATATTGTTTATTTTATTAATATTAGAATATTGGACATAAAAATTGAATGAAATACAGTAGACTCTTGATTATCCATGCTAATGGAGGGGACCGATGCAAGGATAATCCAAAATCGCGGATAATCGAAAACCATAAAAAAATAGTTTTAACAAATTAAAAGCAAATATGTTTTCCAAATGGCCCCCGGTTAATCCGCCACCGGATTATCGGTAGTTGACTAGTTGTACTTTATTATAAACCTGACCTTATTGACAGTCAAAAGGATGACACATTTGGTGACAGAAGGGTGTAAGTGCTAACAAAATATTTAAAAAAAAACATTACTCTGGATACATTATTATTGAATAATTAGCTTCATTAGCAACCAATACACATAATTCATAATGTAAATAATTTTATAAATCTTCAAGAAATTTTACATTTGGTCCTAACTTTTAACCTCATTTACTCATTATTAATATTTTGTCACTTGCATCCCTTTGCTTCTAACTGCCTCAAATGTAAAATATTATAAAAATAAATTGATCATTATTGAAATTAGCATTCCAGATAACTTACTTATTATTCATATACAGTAGAACCCCGATTATCCGCGACTCGATCATCCGATTCGCGGATTAACCGCGATTTATGTCCATCAAGTCCAATTTTTTAGTTACATATAACCAATGATTCAAAATGTATGTAAATGTTAAAATACTTTGCAAAATGTATGTTGGTCAAAGTACTTTGACTCAGTTATGTTTATATACACAGAAATTTTAAAAAAAAATATACTAGTACATACATACGTATGTACATAGTATTTTTGTGTTCCATGTTACGTGAATAGATTATACACTGGTGCGCGATTCCACGTCCGCATGACCGGACTGTACACTCCCGCGCGCAGCACGGCGCCGTGCCACAGAGATTACCCGGCGCATGGAGACAGTCCATTGGTGTACGTTGTTGAAGTGTGAAGGTGGTGATAATTTTATGTATTGTAACAGTGATCTGCATTCCGACGGATTATACCGTTGTGTTGTGCGGAAGTGTTGAGCGCAACATTTCATAATGTCATCAAATGAACAGAAAAGAAAGCGAGTGGTACTGTCCATCGACAGCAAAACAAAAATTATAGAAAGATTTCAGAGTGGAGAAACAATTGCAAACTTGCGACTGAGTTTAATGTCGGTAACACAACAGTGCGCGACATCATAAAAAATCGCGAAAAAATCCTTCAGTTTGCTTCACAGGCTGACACTTCAAGTGGATTAATTAAACGCAAGACGATGAACGAATCCACACTTAGCAGCTTGGACACTTGTTTGTTTGAATGGTTTCAACAGAAAATGTCGGAGGGTGTAGCATTAAGTGGCGTAATTTTATCACAGCAGACGTAATTTTTTTAAAAAAACTAGGTTTGACAGAAGAACCATTTTCCTGTTATATTACTTCTCCGTTATTTTATGAGCACCAACTGTACGGAAGTGTGTGTGTTGCAACTAGTGCTTGGCACGCAAGATAAATTCAGCCTATCACTTGCTGACGCGGCGCAGTGATACGACGGTGTTTGTTTATTTCAAAACTCAGCTAAGAGTGAACGGAGAATAGATATAACGACCCCTCACGGTTCCCGAGATTAGGGTCGTTATAGAGAGGTGGTCGTTATAAGATTTCCGACCCATCTGCAACACTAAGTCTAGGCCGTTTTTGCACTAATTCCACGTTCAGCAAGCTAAAAATAAAAAATCTAACATTTTAAATTCATATAAATAGAGGGGGATAAAAACACCGTGAATTATACGAGACAGATACACCGTTTCAAAACCATCAAATCAAGTCTCAATGCACTGGTATGAAAAATCTTATCTCGAAAAGAATTTTGAAGGCAGTCGTTCTGTAAAACAATAACCAGCCAGATGGTGTTACTGACAACAGAGCAATGAGCTAAGTGTGGCAGCGTCGCTTACGGGCGATGAAAAGAATGCGTGACCTTGGCAGCTATCAGCTGTCTTGGGCCCTCGGACTGGCAGGCGGCTAGTCGCACACCTCGGTGCAACGACTCGCGTGCCCACGTCTCTGCACACGAAAGACTTAAAAACCACTGCTGCCCAGCACTAAGCAGTCCGCTTCTATGTCAACAACGCACACGCACACAAAGCATGTGTATATATATAATCTCTGAATGTCCACAGATGGCTGTCTGTGGGCTAATGACCTTTGAGGCAAGCATGACTCGGCTAACCGCGATTGTCGATTATCCGACTCACTCGTCCCCTTCATTAACACGGATAATCGGGGTTATACTGTACATTGTAACACAAATGCAGAAAAAAGTAAAGCAATAATAAAATTCCTAACGACTGAAGACCAAAACAAACTCATGATTTATAATTATACATTATATTAATAAGACCTTACTCTGATTATACAGTAGGGTCATTCCAAATCAAATCATCCAGAGAAAACAAAATTTTGCACCCCACCCTCTCCGATTTTCTTGAAATTTTTTTTACAGCATCTATGAACAAATATAACAACGCGTATTTTTTATTTGGGCCAAATTCGCTTTAGCTTTTATTTTAGAAGTTTTTTTAGAAAATGGTGCATTTTAACTGATCTGTTATTTGAGGTACAAGATGAAAATGGCACTTTTCAGTAAAAATCTAATATGAAGTTATTATTTAATACTAACTAATGAATTTTACAATTATTACTTGAAATTTCATCAGGGTTCCAAAAATCAGGATAAAAATAACATTTGACTCATATTAAACCCTGTTTTCACTCTTTAAAGTTGGCGCTCTGTAATTTTTTTCGTCTGTACAGCGATTTCCGTAAAGTCCATAACTTTTTTCTGGCTGATCCAATGAGGCTGAGAAATGTCTCATTTGAAAGAGGATGAAAAGTACTATAATAATATAATACAAAATTCATGGGTATTTGATGTTATCATTTGATAAAAAGGGAAAAAATTATTATATTGCTGAAAATATACAGGTTAGCTCTAAATCATTATCAAATCAACAGTTAGAACAATCATATTAATTTTATTTATTTATTATTACACATAAAACATAGTTTGTTTACACTTTAAAATTAGTTAACCTTATTTTACTTGAGATTTACATTTACAGTAAACTCTCGATTATCCATGTTAATTAGAACCCACCAATGTAAAAACCCTGGATAATCCTTTTCATGCTAAGAGCTTTGGAATTTGGATTGCACCTTATATTTGCCTTCAGTAGAATTCTGAGCACAAGTCTTTGTATTTTTTCTCAGCTCTTGGAATGTAAACCTTACAGCACTGCCCCCCCCCCCCAACACCCCTTCCCCACACACATGTATTTCTCCATCTGCTGGAGAGGCCCCCTTCTCCCTCCATCCTTGTATTTAATTTTTTTTTTCCTTGGTGGAAAGTTATTATTTCTTCTCAGTCCCTTGCCAGTTAGTCACATGACCATAGAAAAAAATGGTTGGTGGGAGGGGGGGAGGGGGGGGGTTTGCCAGGCAGACAGGGGCAGGCTGAAACAAACCAGGCGGATGGGGGGGTGGGGCTGGGTTTCAAGTGTGACAAATGTGACAGCTGAGGGGGTGAGAGATAAGAAGGGTCAGAGAGAGCAGTGACTCACAGCAGCAGGGATGTTGAGCCCTCTAACCTCAGTTAGCTCTGTGACCCTGTTGTGACAAGAGCAGCATAGCACCAGCAGTTTTTATCATTGGTTAATTGTGAACAAGTATGAAAATTATGAAAAGTAGATTTGTAAAATAATTTTTTTTATAGTAAATTAATTTATATATAAAAGAAAACAGTGTGAGTTTTGGACCAAGTAAACTGTGCAGTAAGTAGTTAGAGTAAACTGATTAAGTGTTTAAAACAAATATTTTTCGATATTTTAGTGATACCAAGATAAAGGGCAAATTGTTAATTCATGCAGGCCACTAACTATAAAAATGAGTTCAGATGAAGAGTTGCCATTATTACCTAAAGAACAGTGTAGTGTGGGCCTGATCACCGATTCTAATTGTCATAGTATCGATTTTACGGATAAGAAAGAAATTCTGTTAGTTTCAAATTTACCAGATCAAGTACAAGAAATCCTTAGTTGGAGGTTAGCAAGAACCTTGACACCTAGTTCTGATGTGTGCTTACATCACTTTCTGTACTATACAGAATATTATGAAATTTACCAAAAAAAAGTGTTGTGACCCAAACAATGTCCACAAAAAAGTCATTAAAGCAGGCTTAAGACCGATTTCACTGAAATTTGCTAAAGCAAAAAAGGAGCAGTGTTAGATCCTACCAAAAAGATTTGTGACAACTGCAGGAAATAAATTGTTTTAGACGATGATGACAGTGACGGTTGCAGTGACAACTCCCTTGACAGTAGTATGTTAACGTCAGTAAATATTTAAAAAAATTGATCCACTGTCCAAAAAAGCTTTAGAAAAGCATGATTTAGACACAAAGTATGGCAACACTAGGAGTTTCACTGATAAAAGTAAACTCACTCTCAACAGGATCCAAGGTTAAATATGCAAAACGAAAAGTAAGTGAAATTAAAAGTAAAATAAAATCAAAGGTTTCACATGTCTTGACTCTACCAGAAAATGAGTTAGAATCTGATGATTCAAATTCATCAACGGAAGCTGTATCCACAATAGCACAAAAGGCCCAAGATTTTGACAACCTTGTCAATGCTATTAAAGAGAAGCTCATAATCACCCAAAGTAAGAGAGAAGAATTAAAATTTTAACTGACACCCCAATCATGGTCGAGGAAGAAAACTGCATCAGAATTTAAAGTGACTGAATACATGGTTAGAAAGGCACACCAGTTGCGTCAAACAAGAGGCATTTTGTCTATGCCTGAGCCAAAAGAAGGAAACAAAGTTCATATTGATGTATTAGAAAATGTCAAAGCTTTTTATGAGGATGACGAATTTAGTAGGATCATGCCAGAAACAAAATATAAAGTACGTATTGCAAGAAATGTCCATATTCAAAAGCGTTTAATGCTCTGTAATCTTGAGGAACTGTACTCAGCTTTTAAAGAAATGTACCCTAATGCCAAAATTGGACTATCAAAGTTTTGTGAACTTAGGCCCAGGTGCTGTGTAACAGTTAATCAAAGAGGAGTTCATTCAGTATGTGTTTGTTACATTCATCAAAATCCTGTACTACTTATAAGTCCAATGAATCTGGATGAAATAAAATTGAAGGAATTAACTAAAATGTTATTGTGTGCAGATGTAAAAAGAGAATGCATGTTAAGAATGTGTGATAAATGTCCTAATTCTGACAAATTGGATGATTTAGTTAAAACAACACTGGAAGACTATGATGATAAAGACCAAATATGTATATTCAAGCAATGAACAAATACTGACCGAAGATAGCTTCAAACAATGGTCCTACCATTGTCCGAGTACATTACACTTTTAAATGAAAAACTTGAAACCTTGATACCTCATTCTTATATTTCAAAGCAACAATCTGAATACATTAAAAAGAGGAAAGAAAATGTATCCCAAAACGAAGTGCTTTGCTTTATGGATTTTTCTGAAAATTACGGATTTATCCTTCAAGATGGGATTCAAAGTTATCGTAGGTCCCATGCATCTTACACACTACATCCAGTAGTAGTTTATTACAGAGACAATGATAGCTCCTCTGTTTCACAGCAATCATTTTGCTTTTTATCAGATTACATGTAACATGATGTAAACTTTGTTTATGAAGTACAAAGCAGAATTTGCAGTTACATGAAAGCAAAACAACCAAAAGTAACAACAGTAGAATACATCACAGATGGCTGTGCTGCACAATACAAAAATTTCAAGAGTTTAGTCAATCTTTGTTTTCATGAAGCAGATTTTAGTCTAAAAGCTTCCTGGACTTTTCATGCCACAAGCCATGGAAAATGTGCTTGCAATGGTATAGGTGGCTCAGTTAAACGATCTGTTACAAGAGCCAACCTCCAAAGACCATATAAAGACCAAATTTGCACACCAGAAGAAATGTTTAAGTTTTGTAGCAAACACTTTTCAAAAATAATATTTCAATTTGTTAATATAGATAGTGTAGAAAATGTAGAACCAAAGTTGACTCAGCATTTTAGTGAACATAAAACTGTACCTGGCACAAGATCTTTCCATTTTTTCCAACCACTTTCTAACACTGTAATAGCAGCAAAACGGATAAGCAAGGACAAAGATTTTTCATTGAGATATAGTTTATCACAAAAACTAGAACTTCCAAATTTCCAAACAAATACCTACATAGGCTGTGTGTATGAAGATATGTGCTTCATTGGACTCATTTTGGAGCTTGATGATTTATTTATTTATTTATTTATTTATTATGGCCTTCTATACAACCCAAGCAGATGGGAAGAAGTTGTCAATTTGCAGAACCACATTTCACATACATATATCATTAGAGAACCACAATAAAATACTACATAAGTATTACATATGAAAACAAATACATATTCAAACAAATTCAAACAGGTAAAAGTTGTCAGTTTAAAAGCACAATATATATAACAAACATCATTAAAAAACAACAATAAAACATATATATATATATATGTTACACATATGATCATAGACAAATAAACAATTTATAAAAACACATTACATATAGCAAACATCACTAAAATACAACAATACAAAAATACATATTTACATGATACAAAAATAAAATAAAATACTATTTATCAAAGAATTCTTCTAATGAGTAGTAAGCTTTTTGTAGTAAAAAGGTTTTAAGTTGAGATGCAAATGTATGGTTATTACTATTTTCCATAATACTTTTTGGGAGTTTGTTAATTAATTTCATGCCCATATAAAATGGATTTAGTGTATATTTTTTGGTTCTATGCTGTACATTATGTATTTTATCAGCGTTTCTTGTTAAATATTTATGTATATCACTATTTTTTACTAATTGTATATTATTGTTATAAAACAATATTGTTTTATATATATATATATGCTTACCACAGTCATTATTTTATTTGTTTTAAAAATTTGTCTACAGTGACTTCTGTGTTCCTTACCACATATAATTCTCACAATTCTTTTTTGTAAAATAAATATTTTTTTTCAATTTGAGGAATTCCCCCAAAATATAATACCATAGCTAATAACAGATTGTATATTTGAATAATAATAAGATAAGACAGCACTACTGGAGCACAATTTTGTTAATGTATATATACCAAAGCATGTTGAACTTAATTTTTTGCAGATGTTATCAACATGTGCAGTCCAGGAGAGAGTGTTATCTATAGTAAGACCAAGGAATTTATTACTTTTTACATAGTAAAAAATATCATCACCTATCCTAATGTTATTTTGTATTAATGAATTGCTTCTCCGCAATGCGAATTGCATAATAACAGTTTTATTAGAGTTTAAGGTAAGATTATTTGTAGAGAACCATCGCAATGTATCAGTAAGTGTTTGCCTGGTTTTTGTTTCTAATGTATGTCTATTTGGGTCCATAATTAATATACTTGTATCGTCGGCAAACAATATTGGATAACCTAATTTTAAGCTTGTTGGGAAATCGTTTACATAAATGTTAAATAAGATGGGACCCAAAATAGAGCCTTGCGGCACACCTTGTGTAACATTTTTTGGCTCAGAAAAACATGCTGTCGTATAATTATTTTCAGTAAATATGATTGACGTAACTTGTTTTCTATTATTAAGATATGATTTAAATAAGTCATTAACCACACCTCTTATACCACAGTTTTCTAGCTTAATCAAAAGTAGATCATGGTTAACACAGTCAAATGCTTTTGAAAGATCGGCAAAGATGCAATTAGTAAAACATTTTTTGTCACAAGATGTTAGAGTATTATTAATAAAACGAAAAATTGCTTGCTCTGTTGATTTTCCTACCATGAAACCAAACTGATGGTTAGTTATTAGTCTTTGGTTATTTAGAAATTTAGTCAAAGAATTTGCTATAACCTTTTCTAGAATTTTTGAAAAGGAGGAAAGAAGAGCAATAGGCCTGTAATTATCCATCTGTTTTTTGTCACCTTTTTTATAGATTGGTACAATTTTTGCAAACTTAAGTCTATCAGGAAATATACCTTGTGATAGACATTCATTAAATATGTATGTTAATGGAGATTTAATCCAATTGGAGCATTTTTTTAAGATTGTGACTGGAATACCATCTAATCCAAAGGAATTTTTATTTTTTAGGCTATTTATAACATTGACAATATCATCTGTAGTAATAGGTTTTATGAATAACGACTTATGATGCATATTCATAGGTTTATGATGGTCAATATCTTGATTATAGTCCTTGTATTTAAGGTTTGTTTCCGTTTGTATCTTTTGTGGGATTTCAATAAAAAAATTATTAAATTTATTCGTTATTATTGTACTGTCAGTCACTTCTACACCAGAGATATTAATACTTAAGTTATCACAACTTTTACCAGGTTTTATTTCATTATTAATCATATTCCACATCTGTTTTGTTTTATTGACAGCAGAAGTTATTTTCTCTGTATTGTACTTTTTTTTTGCCAGTAGTAGCAGTTTACTATAAATACTTTCATATTTTTTATAGTATGCCTTTTGGGCAGGGTTAGATTGCGACCTTAAATTTAATCTAAGTGATTTAATTTTTTTATCTGAAATAAGTAGACCTTTTGTCATCCATTTCATGTTATTTCGACTGCTACATTTTACATATTTCTGTGGGAAAGCATGGTTAAAATGAAGTTGGAAGATATCACTGAAAGTGCTCCACGCTTTATTAGGGTTAATGTGATTATAAATTGCCTGCCACTTTTCCTTAGATAAAATTTGAAGAAAGAGATTTATGTTATCACTCGAGAACTTTCTTTTGTAAACATACCTATCTTTAACTATGGGTTGTTTCTTATTTCCTAAACAATTCACATTGATAGCTATAATCTGAGCGAGATGGTCAGATAGAGCAGTTTCATTATTGAATGATAAATAGTGATTCAATGGAATGTTGGTAATTATGTTATCTATAGTTTTGAAGCAGTTTTTCGAAATTCTTGTATTACCAAATATTGTGTAATGTAAGTTGTACAATTTTAGAATTGTTTTTAAACGATTGCAATTTACATTTTCTTCAGCAAAATTGATATTGAAGTCACCACAGAGAACTAAGTATCCTTTTAGTGTAAAAGTTTTTTTTTAATAAATTATCTAGCTTTGTGAAGAATTCTTGTATATTACAACTATTTGGTGGACGATACAACACAATCAAACACAAATTATAAGTTGGGATTGTAATTCCACATGTTTCTAGGGTTTTTTCATTACAGAAGGGCTTTAAATCGATTTCACAGGTTTTTATGTGAGTCTTTACATAAATGCACGTTCCCCCACCCCTAGCTTTACTTCTACTAAAATTTGATGCTAAGTAATAATCCTCAAGCTGACACTGTTCAATGTCATCTGTTTTTAGCCAATGTTCAGACACACAACAGATATCAATGTGGTTTGTATGTAACACATTACTTAGGTTTAATCTTTTATTAGCAAGACTACAAATATTCTGATGTAATATTTTTATATTACCCAATCCTACATCATGTGTATAACAAGAAATACTATTTGGCACATAACTCAGACTTAGGTTAAGATTTGGAATTTTGAACATTTGTTTAGATAAATAGTGATCCAAGTTAGTGCCCTCACTCAATTTTTTGATTCGACTTGCAATGGTATTATCAATGAATTTGTCACATTGACTAAATGAAGAATACTTACAATTTCCTTAGCTACCTTTGTTTTTCCTCTAGAATTTGTATGTTAACCATGAGCTGTGTAACAGTCCCTCGGTAGGTTATGAACATCAATTAACCTCACATTACTAAACTTTGAACAAAAATCACTAATCTTCTGGTTTGTCCTTTCAATTTCAATGTTTACAGCTGAACTAGCAATCAGGTCATGACGTTTGTGTATATTACATACCACCACCTTAGTATGACTCAATGTTGGTAGAAGTGTCTTAATACTCCTTATTGCAGCACTAGCTTCATTCTTGTATACATCATTTCCACCAGCATATAGCACCACCGTATCCTTCTTGGTAAAGTCCTGCGTGTCCTTGTTTACCTCCTTTGTCACTTCTTTATGACGACCTCCTGGTTTTATCATACCACATATATTCACATTTTCCTTACACTGTGATTTTATTTCACCCGCTAGGTTTCGTCCCTGACTGTCAGCGTAAATGAGTACCCTTCCTTTTGAAGTAGGCCTAATTCCCCGCAAAGTTTCACCCATATTCGCATTGGGTACACTAGTACTCACACCATTTTGTAATGGACTAAATCTATTCACAGTATTAATAACAAATGGCCGTTGAACTGCTTGTTTACCTTTTTTAACGACCTCAGTCCATCGGGAATCGGTCGAAGTTTCCCCGTCTATAGTACTTTCCTTAAATTCAATGTTCTGTTTATACATATCACGAAAAGCTGCAATTTCCTCTTGTAGAATTTTAATTATCACTTTTAACGATTTATTTTCTTCATTTATTTGATTCAGTGCAGAATTAAGCATGTATTCTATTCCTTCTTCTCCCCGCTGTACTACATGTTGTTCAATGTTTTCATTACTTTGTTCACCATCTTCACTGCACCGTATACAAAACCATTCATTTTGAGGAATGTCGGTATCCAGTACTTTACTACATTTATTAAAATGGTACCATCGGTCGCATTTTTCACAGTAGATACCGTTGCTCACCTTTTTATTACACTTACCACACTTGTGGCAGTAAATTAACTTAATTTTACTTGAGCTATCTACACAACCATCCATACTCGACGCCATGACAATAAAGATGCTTATATCAATTTTATGCACCCTCACTGGCCATCACAAGACATTTTTTTGGCCAGAAAACCGAAATGTTGGAAGAGAGGATAAGTGCTGGGTCCCTTTTACAAACATAATTTTCTCCATAGATGTTCCACAATTAAGTGCTCAAGTTGGACGAATGATGTTCAGTCTTTCTAAAAAAAAGTGTTAAAAACATTAATGCTGCCTGGTCAAGGAAATATTAAGTTTCATATCAACAAAAAAGGTAAGCCAAAAAATTAAATAACTTTAATTTTTAACACGCTTTAACTACCTACTCGACACTTGAATGTTACCTAAAAATCCTTAGTAGTAACCTTTACAAAATTAAAACTATACAATTAGTTTCATTAGCCTATTAGAGTGTATAAGCTATTTGTTATGTGTAATAATAAAAATTAATATAATTGTTCTAACTATTGATTTGATAACGATTTACAGCTAACATGCATATTTTCAGCAATATAATATGTTTTTCCCTTTTTATTGAATGATAACATCAAATACCCATGAATTTTGTTTTATATTATTACATGGTTCGTACTCTGTTAGGTCATTAAAAAATAAGGACTTTTAAGGACTTCTAAGGACTTGATTATAGTTTTTTTAAGGACCTTTTATCATTGATCTACAAGTTTTAAAACAATAATATTCTGCACGTTGGCAAAAAATGTATTAATATAACAAAGAAATCAAGTGGTGTAAGTACTAATTATACATAGTCATGCAGTTTAAAATAGGCCTAAACAAACGCCTTGAACTTACCAATTTAAAAATACTTTGCGAACACAAACTTTCTTATATGTTGATCGACTTGATAGTAAAAAAAATATAATACAACATTTACACATTTAACAGTTTTCACCAAAGTGTTCGTAGCTCCATGATAAGACGGCACTAGTGTGAATCAATAGTCAAGTACTTTATATGAAATTAGTTTGAAACCAGGTCTATTTAGTCAGATTTTGCAAGTCACTAATTTTAGTTTTGAGATCACTCAGCTCCTGCTTCTTTACAGAGATTTCTTTCCTAACAGCATTGCACTTGATAAACAGTTCAATATTTCTGGAAGTTTCTGCTTTTTGTGAAAGATTATTAACTGATGTTTCAGATGTGTCAATTTCCTTCTCCAAAAGAACCCTCCTCTTTTTCAAAACTTCAATTTCATCAAACATTTCCTTTCTCTTCTCCTGTGCACTGGCAGCAATTTTCTTGGCACGTTCCTCTTCCAAATGCTGCATATATTTCATTCGGGCAGATGATGCAGACGCCCTCAATTCTTTGGTAATAGGTATGTCATGTATGGTACCACAGTAAGTGATGTAGTCATGTACAGTGCGGCGGGCTACATAAGACGATTCCTTCAGATTTTCAACTTCTAAGGCTTTGTTGATGGAAAAACCTCTTTCCACTGATGCTTGTCCATGTGAGAGAATTAGCAAAATTTTAATGACATTCCATACCTTTCCATATGCTGTTCTTAAAAAATAGCCACTAAGGAAGCTGTCAAGACCTTCATTCCTATCATAGTTCAGGAACTCTGATGATGATGGTCCAACAACATTCTCTAGGAAGTCATTGAACTGTATTAAAATATCATCACAATCCTCTGCTGCAATCGCTTTCTTTTGTACAAAATATGTAAGAACACACTTCATTTTACGACGACAGCTAGCAGAATCTCTTGCCATTTGCGATGGATCAATACAGGCTGCATTCCTCACAAGTGAATAATTTACAGGACACTTAGCCATCAAACTCTCCAACATAGTCAAAACAAACTTTTGGCACTCATACTTTAGAACCACTACTTGCTTTTCAGTTACCTGTTGTTTAAAGAGTTTCTCTTTCAGAAGTTTATCTCCAACAAACGCTACACTAACATCACTTGCTGAAGCATGGAAACTTTTGCTTGAAAAATCAAACTTGCTCAATTTTTCAACACTAGAAATACGATCAAAATGAACAGGTTTCATGACTTTGTACAGTTGAACACACTTTTTTACAAGTTGAAGAACATCCTGTGCGAAGAAGGGTAACAATGGTTTGTCACTCTGGTATTTTTCCAAAAATGGCTTTAGAACTTTTGCCACGGAGAGAAAAAAATTGAGCTTCACAGTCATCAGGTTATCTTGTGTTGCTCCAGCGACAACACCGAAGGACTTGCATGTCACTTTTGAAAGTACACCTATTTCAACTTTTCCCACATACTCTGTTACATCATTCCAAACTTCTAATGCCCGTTCAGCTGATGGAACATTTTCCAACCAGCGGCAGCTGCAAAATTTGACTGGCATTTTATGTGTTGTGGATAATTTTTCAAAGTCATCCCTTCGTGCTGGGGCATCTTTGAACAAAGAGTAAAGAGATGTCAGAACAGATGAAATACCCCACTCTGTTGCAGATTCGCCCTTTTTGAATGAATTATTCAAAGTGTGAAGCCCACAAGAACCAACATCAATGCACTCAAAATTAAACTCTTTTCTCATGTTTTCCTGCAACAGTTTGAAAAACTTCCAATTAACTGATGGTCCATCCATTGATACCTCAATCAATTTTGATAAATCAAGCTTCTCTGTACATTTGTAAAACGCCTTCAGTAAATCATCAGATGTGGCATGACCAATGAAAGCTGAAGTAACATAACGTGTTCTCACTGAATTGTCAGTATGTCAGAATCTAATATGGATGTCCATTTGTTTTTGCTGGGTGCTTTAATTCAGTGTTTCGTCAAACAGCAAGATATAGTGACTAGTGTCCTGAAAATATTTGAATAAAAGTGTCTGGAAATGGGGAGCCAAACCAAAATGACACAAATATGCCACTTTCTTTTCACCGCAAGAGAACTGTCGTGCGACTAAACTGTCTGGAAACATTCTAGCAAAAAGTTGAGATGAATCCTCACAAGACTTGTATGAATAGTTATTACAAATACACTTTAAAGTCCACAAAATTTCTGCATCCAGAACGTCTTTCCCAGTGGTAAACAAATTCAAACTACCACTTGCTTCTGTAGCTGGCTTGCATACACCTGCAGCATTTGAGGTTGAAGAAGTTTGATTAGGAAAGTTCATGGGACTGAAAAACTCTTTTATCGCAACGGTCTTGGTTTTCTCTTCAACTAATGAAGAGTGCTTCGACCCTAATAAAAAATTTCGAAAATACATAAGTTATTTTACATTTATAACAGACATATTAATACAACAAAAAACATTCAATACCAACTACATTGTTTTCAAATAAAATGTTAACCTTATTAATGTACTTCGTTATGCATTGGGTGAAAATAATCCCACCGCACACAAATCCAACAACTTCCAATACCATTCACAAATTCATATTTTCGTTTTTAATTATTTATACATGAAACAATTTAACTTATGTAGACATACAAAAATGTAAGACAACCAAAAAATTTTCATGAAAAACCTATAAAAATACACGCGTCTCACCTGCCAGGTGTGCTTTCAAAGCCGATTCGCCCATATTCCCTATATCGAAAACTTTACAGCACAATCGGCATCTTGCCTTGTGCTTGTCTGGGTCACGGGAAAGCCACTTTTTGTACTGCTCTTTTTCGAGCCAAAGTATGTTAAAGACACACTTCCCCGGCATCACAGTCAAGATAAATTCACTAGCAGATAACCTTTCTCACAAGAAAAAACAATCACACCAAGTCAAAACAACGAAACTTCTGCATTTACGCGCCAAAACACTAACACAGCTACTACAGCGCGCTCTGTTCAGTAGTTATGAGCACTATAAGCCGGTAAACCGATAATTCCGGTATATTTTGTGCACTAACAAAAGTATTCTAGTACATCGTACGACATTTACTAAGCTATTCGGCCCAATATTTGTACCATAAAAACATAGTCGTACTACCGTTACGTAACATCCAATGCGTAACAAAGGAAAAAGTAACTTCTAAAGTCAACACGACAAACGTAAAAAAGTAAGCACTTTTAAGGGCCCTTAAAAACAGTATTCAAAAATAAGCACTTTTTAAGGACTTCTAAGGACCGTACGAACCCTGTATTATAGTACTTTTCAGCCTCATTGGATCAGCCAGAAAAAAGTTATGGACATTTACGAAAATCGCTGTACAGATGAAAAAAATTACAGAGCGCCAACTTTAAAGAGTGAAAACAGGGTTTTATATGAGTCAAATGTTATTTTTATCCTGATTTTTGGAACCCTGATGAAATTTCAAGTAATAATTGTAAAATTCATTAGTATTAAATAACAAATTCACAATTAGATTTTTACTGAAAAGTGCCATTTTCATCTTGTACCTCAAATAACAGATTAGTTAAAATGCACCATTTTCTAAAAAAATTCTAAAATAAAAGCTAAAGCGAATTTGGCCCAAATAAAAAATATGCGTTGTTATATTTGTTCATAGGTGCTGTAAAAAAAATTTCAAGAAAATCTGAGGGGGTGGGGTGTAGACCCCTGGATGATTTGAAAGTATTGACCCAGTATTGTACTGACCTGTAATGGCATGCAAAGATGAATTTATAAATAAACCTTTTCTTACAATCAACGAATAATATTAAGTTTAATTGCATGTAGAGTAACACTTGTAATTGGGTCATTCTCACGAAATTGTACAATCTGTAGTTCATATTTATTTTTACTATATGTTTTAATTTATGTGTTATCTGGATTATTTATTATTAGGCGATAAATGGATTGAATATTATCTTATATTTTGTCTGGAGGAAAGTTACAATTTTTACCCTTCATAATAGGAAAAGTGTTCAAATTGTCACCTCCGTGGCCTGTCCAATGTAAGAGTCAGTGCCAAACTTCTTTAAAATTGTATTGTAACAATTAACTACTTACAATTAATTTCTTTATGTGAACATACAAGCTCAATAATTGTTATTGCTTACATATTCATTGATCTAATTATAAATGTAACAAAATAGATATTTGTAGTATGATACCCATCTGTCCTATGAAAATGGGCGTAGCAATTTGGCCGCCAGTTTTATTTCGCTAAAAGTTCTAAAGAGTGCAGGAAAGTATATTTATCTTTGGCAGAATGATGACAGCAGCCGCTATTTTATGTTAGTATCATCAGAGTGAGAGTAAGTAATGTGTATTGTGATTTATTAATTGTGTAATGTAAAAAAGGGGAATTTGTTTTTAACATTTGTGACCTCGGTGTCAGCTTAACTGAGGTAAAATATTGTTATGTATTTATTTCAATTTTTATAGGTACTATTCTCTATTGATTGCTTGCAGTATTACTAAAAATAAGTTTTCTAACCTAAAAACTACGGAATCTGTGAACCAAAATATTAAAATTTGTCACCTCCGTGGTCGCGTAATGACCACGGAGGTGACCTAGTTACCATGGAGGTGACATTTAACTTTTACATGGAACCAAGGCTGCAAAAATTTTGAATTAAGTTCTGGTTATTATTTTATTTGTTCAAACTGTTAATTTCAGAACATATAAAATAAATGTTGTTGATTTACATTGCATAGAGTGAGTTTTATGTTCAAAATATAATTTAAAATACAGACATAAATAATGTTTATTATAGTGAAGGTTATAGTTTTAGCTTACATATAGTGATGTGACCTACCTATTTTAACATATATGTGGTTCAGTTTACATTTGAAACATGGAAAGAGTAAAAAAATTATCTGCTGAAGACAGAAAGAAACATAAAAGGGATAATATGAAAAAACTTAGAGAAAAAATTAAGGAGGACCCCATATTATACGAAGAAGCTAAAAGAAAGGAGAGAGATAGATATTTCAAGCCCGAGAATGAAGGAAAAATAAAACTTGTACAGCAGATGACTGAAAGAGAGAAGAGGAGTATGAGAAAGAACTGGAAGGGGGTCATTCCATGAGATTTCAACCAAATAAAAAATATTTGGTTGCTGCATGTTTTTCAAAAATTCCGAAGATTTGTCCATTCATTGGTTCATGTTTTGAGAGATCAAAACCAATTTTATAAAAAATTATTTTCTTTAATTTTTGTCTAGGCACCTGTTTGAAGATGGCGGCGTATGAAGATTTCAGCATTTTCAAGCATTTACGAAAAATGCTATATCTCCTTCAATTTTTATCGTAACAACTTTTTAAAACATACATTTTACTCAGCTCTAAATGCTGTTTAATTTTTGTTATAAGCATTTCCTGCTGTGATAATTAACATATTTTCTGTTATTTTTCAAAGTTTACCAACAAAATTGACTTTTTTTCCAACTTTAAGCCTAAAACCTTCCATGAAGGACATAAAACATTCCAATGATTTCTTGTATGTGTATACTACAGTATTAGTATTATGTGGCAGATAGGTGAAAATTGGGGTGTTTTGAGTCCTTTCATATTTACAGGCTGTTAAAAATGGAATATTTCTGAAATTTTCCATTTTCAGCGTAATTTTTTACGGTGTGGGACACATGTGAAAAATTTAACATTTACACAGAATGTAGTTCTATTGAGGTACTTTAGCATATATAAAATTGGTGAGGGTGTTTTGCAAATTAAAACCAAAAAAAAATTTTGAATTTAGCAGAAAATCACTATTCACTGACTCAAAATTAGAATTTATTTAGATTGGGAATTGCTAATTTAACAATACACAAATAAGAAAACACAATGCTTAAGATGATCTGCGAACACTTATATACAATGCAGTGTATAAATAAAATAATAACAGTAATTAATGTTATCTGCACTGAAAATTGAAACACCTAATGAGAATGCATAATGTCTCTTCTGTAAAATCTTTCTAAAGCTACTGGTAATTAACACACAAGGAAAACTTCTACAACAGGAGTGGCTCTGTAATAAGTGATGTTATTCCTTCAAATATAAAAATATTGCTATAGGGCGTGTTTTTATTCTCATTCAGCAAAGCAATGAGATTGTCAAACAGAAAGAAAAAAAATAAGAAGTGTGAGGTAGTAATAATGCCAGTTGAGGAATGTAATCTCTATGAAAGTTTGCAATTTTTTATTGTCGCAACTCTTTTACATAATGCTTAATCTATGATATTAGTGTTTGTTTTGTTTTTTATATAGCTATAGGTGCATTGTTTTGGATGATGTATGAAATGAAAATCCTACAGTGAGTTTTTCTATTATTTTACATGATTGTGTTAAAATGAAGTGTTCAATTGGACATTATTTGAGTGAAGACTGCCACAAGAAAGACTATGGTAGAAATATTACAGACCATTTAAAAAGGTTTAGTGAGTTAAGTGAGAAGAATCAAAGCCTTTTGAATCTAAGATTACAACAATGTGACATTGAAACAATCTGTACTTTCCATGAGAAGAAGTATTTGGAAAAATTCTCTCACCTGTTTGGGAAAACTTGTTCAGATCCATTCAGTGTACATAAAAAAGTCATTTCTAAGGGTCTCAAAGAAATATCTCTGAATTTTTCAACAAGGTATTCAATACTTAATCCAAGTCTAAAATTGATTCCTGGTAAAAGTTTGTGCATTTCCTGCAAGAAAAGAATAGTGGATTTACAAACATGTCAAGAGGAATCATCTGAAGATGATCTCTATCATCCTGTTGAAGAAACTTTAGTTGAGGCAAATTTGATCTGCGAGACATTGGGTGTGTCACCTGTTAAAATACAAAAACTCAGCATTGAAAACCGACCTCGAGCCTTAGACACAAAAGCCAACAAAATTTCTTCAGCTTTCAAGAAAAAAATCTCCACTTCTCTTGAAATCTGCACAGTGGAGGAAAGTGAAACACTACCACCAGAGGACGATTACAGTACTTTGTTGAACTGTTTAAAAGAAAAGTTCAAGCAACCATCCTCTTTTTCTGAAAAGGTAAAGATTCTAAGTTTGGCACCAAAATCCTGGTCGATTGCTAAAACATGTGAATATTTTGATGCTACCCCTTACCTTGTCAAAACTACTAGGAAACTTGTCAAGAAGCATGGAATTCTACCTGGCACGGATCACAAGAAGTGTAACAGACTAACTAATGAAACAGTCAAAGAGGTTGTGAACTTCTACGAACAGAATGACAACAGCAGAATCTGTTCAGGTAAAAAAGAGTACATTTCCATAAGAAATGAGCAAGGACAAAAAGAGCACAAACAGAAAAGGCTAGTTCTTTGTAACTTGAAAGAGCTGTATGCAAGCTTCCGCAGTGAATACACAAATCACAAAATTGGATTTTCTAAATTTGCAGAGCTTAGGCCTAGGTGGTGTGTGTTGGCTGGTGGAAGTGGCACTCACTCTGTCTGTGTCTGCCTTGCTCATCAGAACATTAAGTTGATGTTAGATGGGGCAAAGCTCAACATAAATTACAAGGATTTACTTGAATCTATTGTGTGTGATGTAGAAAAGGAAGAATGCATGCTTAGTGAATGTGACAGCTGCCCTGGACCAGAGGTGTTAACAGATTTGTTGCAAATGGAACTGAAAGCCATGAATGAAGGCTCTGAATTTAGTGGAAGTGAAGATGAAGAAAAAAGTGGTGAGTGTAGCAATAATGATGACTTTATAGAGAGTGTCACTTACACTTACAAACAGTGGGTGAACACAGACAGGGCAGATCTCATAAGTGTTACTAAAACTAATGATGAGTATATTGAGGATCTAATTACAAAGCTGACGAACCTAAAGAGACATCATTTTGTAGCAAAAACTCAATCTGCTTACCTCAAAACCAAAATAGAGAACTTGGATTTGACTGAAGGAATTGTTCTTGCAGATTTTGCAGAGAATTTTTCCTTTCTTGTGCAAGATGCCATTCAAGGATTCCATTGGGTGAATGATCAGGCTACCCTTCACCCTTTTATCTTATATTACAGGGATCAGATGAAAGGCTCAGTGGAATCCAAATGTTTTTGCTTCATAAGTGACTGTTTGGAGCATACAACAGCTACTGTTTATGCTTTTCAACAAAAACTGATCGCTAAATTGAAAGAGGATTTTCCACAAATAAATAAAATTATATACTTTTCGGATGGTGCAGGGGCCCAGTACAAAAATAGAAAAAACCTTATAAACCTCTGCTATCATGAGATTGACTTCCACCTTCAAGCTGAATGGAACTTCTTTGGTACATCACATGGTAAAAGTCCATGCGATGGCATTGGCGGGACCGTCAAACGCCTTGTTTCAAAGGCCTCCTTGCAAAGAACCACAACGGGTCAGATATTAACTGCAGAAGATATGTTCGCATTTTGTCAAGAAAATATTAATGGAATTGCCTTCTTATATGTGAAAAACAAAGAAATAGTTTCAAATGAGGCATTTTTGGAAAATAGATTCAAAAATGCTAAAACAGTCCCAGGAACAAGACAGAAGCATAGATTTTTACCATTTGAAGTTCGAGGATGTATTAGATGTTTTATCACATCCAAATCAGTCAAATACGAGGATGTGAAGGTCGAGCATACATTTGACTCCCAGTTCATCCCGGTGAAACCACAGGGAATTAAAGAAGGAGCTTTTGTTGCATGCATCTACGATGAAAACTGGTGGGTTGCCGAGGTTGTGCAAGTGAACATGGATGAGGACGACTGTGATGTTCATTTCTACCATCCTCATGGTCCAGCTGCTTCATTTTTTAAATCGAGAAACGACCAAGTTCGGATGCCTTTCGACAACATCCTACGTGTTTTAACAGTTTGTGAATTTTCAGTTATGACAGGAAGAGGAAGACGCCTTGATGCAAATGTTGGAAATGAAGTGACTGAAGTTTTGGCACACAGACTACAATCCAGAAAAAAATATTTCAAGAAATAGACTGGTAACAAATGTTTTCCTAAAGTTGTGCTAATGAACATTTCCTAGGTTTGGCAATAACATTATGACTTGTCAAAATTGACTAAAACGTTATACACACTGCTAACATAATGAGAATATGAACAAACAATTTTATTTAGGGTCTATGTTTATGGATTTTCTATTGAGTTAAATACATTGTGTTGTCTATTTCGAGATCTTCCACAATGTTTTAGAGTATTGTGAATATTGATTTTTTTACTAAATTCAAGATTTTTTGTTGGTTTTAATTTGCAAAACACCCTCACCAATTTTATGTATGTTAAAGTACCTCAATAGAACTACATTCTGTGTAAATTTTAAATTTTTCACATGTGTCCCACACCGTAAAAAATCACGGTGAAAATTGCAAATTTCAGAAATATTCAATTTTTAACAGTCTGTAAATATGAAAGGACTCAAAACACCCCAATTTTCACCTATCTGCCACATAATACTAATACTGTAGTATACACATACAAGAAATCATTGGAATGTTTTATGTCCTTCATGGAAGGTTTTAGGCTTAAAGTTGGAAGAAAAGTCAATTTTGTTGATAAACTTTGAAAAATAACAGAAAATATGTTAATTATCACAGCAGGAAATGCTTATAACGAAAATTAAACAGCATTTAGAGCTGAGTAAAATGTATGTTTTAAAAAGTTGTTACGATAAAAATTGAAGGAGCTACAGCATTTTTCGTAAATGCTTGAAAATGCTGAAATCTTCACACGCCACCATCTTCAAACAGGTGCCTACGCAAAAATTATAGGAAATAAATTTTTATAAAATTTGTTTTGATCTCTCAAAACATGTACCAATGAGTGTATAAATCCTCAGAATTTTTAAAAAATGTGCAGCAACCAACCCTGGTTGAAATCTCATGGAATGACCCAAGGATAAAACTAGAAGACATCGCCAGCTAAAAAAAAAAGCAGAAACTCTTCAACTATCTTTGGCTGTATCTTCAGCTTCACCTACTCCTATGAGTAACAAAGTTAGTGACAACCTTCACGAATTTGAAAGTCAGCCAATTGAAAGTAGAAAGAATAATGCAACAATGAATTCTGCTAAGAGAGTAATGAATGGAAAACGTTGATCACGAAAGAATAGGGAAGAGTTGAAAAGAAAATTGATCAAAATGGAGAATACCATAAGTATAATGAAAAAGAAATTACATAAATATAGGAAAAGATTAGCGAGAGTAAAGTGCAAAGAAGGTATACAAAAAAAAAATCTTCTAAATGTGGCACACCAAGGAGAAAAGTACTTAAGGTCTTAAAGGGACAAAAAGTATCAGAAGATGTTACAAGAAAGTTGTGTTTGGCTAAGTATTTGCAGACAATTTAAAAGGGGCATCTAAGAAACTAAATGTTAAAAACAGGAGGAAATTAGTAACTAATTTATCAAGTGCAATACTGAGAAAATATAAATGTCTAAGTCATATGCAGAAACTCACTTCACGAAGACTGATGGCACAGCGGGTAAAGAAGGCCAAGAGATATTTAGAGGCTGACAAAAAATGACAAGCAGTTGAATCATTTTTAGAGAAAGACGATTAAGTCGCCTATGTGCAGGTAAGAAAGAAACTGTCACAATGAAAAAATCGAAGAAGCAACGTAGACTCCTCAATGACACAATGCAAACATTGTATACAAAGTTTAATGTAGAACATCCAGAAATGAGGCTCAGCTACAGTGCCTTCTGTAAACATCGTCCTTTTTAGGTTTTGTCTCCTACTGCTGCAGTATATTTTCTTTTGATATTCAAATAACTATTATGAAAATATTGATAAAATCACTTCCTTTTCCAACTTTCATACAAGCCAAGCAGATAGCGGAGTGTATTTTAATGCTAAATAGAGTTGAATTAATAAATATAATTATTTTAATGAGTGAAATAAAAAAATGTGTCACTTATTTGCAATTTTTTATCCATTCGAGTTTCGCTGTCACCTCCGTGTCAATGGCTGTCACCTCCGTGATCAACACTTTTCATTAATATTTTTAAAATTAAAAATATTCGACAAAGTTTGTAGCCATTGCTGTCATCAGTGTTATACATATATGTGGCACAATTATACAACTTAAACAAATACAGTTAAGATATTTTATTTTTTCAACTTTTTGAATTACAAATTGTTCATTTTCATGAGAATGACCCAATTCTCTTTGTTTTTCTAAATTTATAGAGATGGAATCCATCTTAACAAGTATGGCCTTAGAAACTTCCCAGCAGCCATTACCAATAAATTGAGGTAAGAGTATACAAGTGTTAAACTCACTAAATTGTTTTATGTTTATGCAAATAATTTTTTTTGCTTAGCACAAATTTTATGTTAAGCTTTAATTCCCTTCTTTATGTTTGTAATGAAGTTGATAAATTTTTGCCCATGGTACGCGAGCTCTGCCGCAAGTATTAGGAACATAATAAGCACAGTCATGCCACAAGCATAATAGTAGTGAAATGAGCATGTACATTTCCCACAGCTATTACCTGTAGAAATACTTGCTAATTTTCTCACCATGTTTTTGAAATAAATTACTTACTGGTATGCTATGTAATAGTTGATGTGGCTTATGAAAATATTGAAATATAATTAACAAGTTGATGTTATGTCTTTAATGTAAAAAGAAATATCTAGTGTAGGATGGATGTGTGTTATTTACGCTTCAATCCTTCCCCTTATTGTTCAAAACAAACATTTAATATTAGTGCGTGAAGTATATTAACTAATTGTTAGTGTGAGAACATGCAGTTGAAATTACTTATTTACAGGGGGAATTATTGGTAGCCTTGACAAATTAAAAAAAAAATTTCAATACAGTCATCTACCTGGACTTAAACTTCCACTATTAGTCATTATAGTGTCGAAAGTTGGTTTTTTTTTTCCACGGTTGAATGTGCTCAATTCCATATGTAACAACGTGTTTCGACTAACACATGCTTTTGTATGATTAATTTTTTCCAGGATCATGGTGCAACATAACAGGTGGTGAAATGGTATGTAGCCTACAGTTAATATTGTAGGAGTGTGCAAATTAGTAGTTGTGAATTAAACTTAATGACATACCATATTTACTCGAATATAAGGCCCCCTTTTTTTCCCAAAATTTTTATCTCAAAACATTGGGGGGCCTTAAAATCGAGTCTGTCCAAAATAATGTAAAAAAACTTTAATAATGTTTTATTTTCCGGGTGATAAAATCCACAATGCGTGGTATTTTATTTTGATTAAATATCGGTAACTACACTTGTAAAAACAGTCAGCAGGTTTTCTCTGGAATGTCCAATTTTCCGAGCCCTTGTATATAGGCGCTACTTCCTACACACATAAATTCTCCAAGCCAGCCAAAACACTCCACTCATTAATAAGCCTTTATATGTCAACATCCGGTAAACAACATTGTGCAGGGACGTGAAAATACCACGTTTGCGGCTCGACCATACTCTTATCTCTCTCTTCCTCCCCGGCATGTCACGCGTCACGCTTCGCCACAGGAAATGAGTCACCTGCTTGTCTTTTATTTTAAAGCCGTCGCATCTTTTATTTTTAAGGGTGGGTAGAACGAATTGTTTTTATACGCAAACACGCAGTTTGTAGTTAATGCTGACACTGACTAAACGCAGAGAGTAAGAGTTACTAGTGTGTATTCTAGGTACGGTATCTGCATTTTTTCCAGAGATTTAATGGACAAGAGAGAAAAACGAAACTCGTATCCAGCAAGCTTCAAAAGAAAGGTTATACTCTATGCTCAGCAAAATAGTAATCATGCTGCTGAACGTGAATTTGACATCAGCAGAACTTGTATTAGATGGTGGAGGCAACAGCAAGATGCTATCTTCAAGTGCACTGCATTTAGGAAAAAGTTTTCAGGACCACGTCGTGGTAGGCACGAAGAACTTGAAAATGAATTGTTAGCGTACGTGTTAGAGCATCGCAACAAGGGTTTGCCTATTACAACAGAAATGATACAACGGAAAGCTTCCCAAATGGCACGTTATAGAGAAATTCCGCACACACAATTTAAAGCTAGCAGAGGCTGGGTTACACGCTTCATGCGGCGTAAAGGACTTTCATGGTGACGAAAAACAACAATATGTCATGGTGACGTAAAACAACAATATGTCAGAAGTTGCCAGCAGACTTCGACAAGAAGCTGTCTGACTACCAGAAGTATGTCATACAAGTGAGAAAATGCACAGATTATTTAATGGGACAGATCGGTAATGCAGACGAAACTCCTATTTATTTTGATATGCCACGTGCATGTACGGTAAATCAGAAAGGAGCACGTCAGGTTATTGTTCGCACGACTGGCCACGAAAAACAAAGAGTTACTGTAATTCTTGCCGTGACTGCAGATGGCAGGAAACTACCACCATATTTAATATTTAAAAGGAAAACTCTGCCAAGAAACGAAAAATTTCCAAAAGATGTTGTGGTAAGAGCTCAAGCACAAGGTTGGATGACGAATGAACTAATGATCGACTGGATAAAATGTGTGTGGTTATGTCGGCCTGGAGCATTGTTAAACCTCCCTTCTATCCTTGCACTTGATTCATTTCGTGGCCATTTGACTGATGATGAATGAGAAACATTGGAACGATCCAGAACTGAACTCGTCGTGATTCCAGGAGATATGACGTCAATTTTACAGCCACTGAATGTTTCAATAAATACGCCATTCAAGACACACATCACAAAGCAGTACGAAGAATAGCTTGAAAAAAAACAATATTCAACAACACCAACAGGGAAGATAAAAAGGGCAACATGTTCTACTGTCGCTGGTTGGGTGTCAGTTGCATGGAAATCTGTTTCTGAGGACATAGTATCAAAATCATTCAAGAGATGTTGCCTGAGTAATTCATTGGATGGATACGAGGACTGCGAGCTTTGGAAAGAAAGTGACGGGGACGATCAGGATTACTGCGCGAGTTCTGAATCTGATTCATCAGTGGATAGTTCAACAAGTGATTTTCAAATCAGATTTTTAATAGCAACTTAAGTTAACATAAGTGGTGAAACAAAACCAAGATGTGTGCTTGTTCTATATGTTTACTACTTTTTTCTTCTTCATGAAAACGATGAGTTGTTTATTGTGAAAGCTGTTGAAAAATGTGTAACAACGTAACAAATTTATGTAACATCTGTCAAGCACAATACTTTTTTTTATTGCACGTGTTTACATCTAGCTGAACATAGTGTGGAGTCAGCTAGTGTAAATATTGAAATTATTTAATGTATTTAATAATTTCGGTTTCTCTAGCCTACCTCTCTCAGTTTTAAGAATTGTATCTAGAAGCTTGTGTCTGAAAGTCAAGGTAAAGTGTGTCAAAAGTATTTAAATACTAATATCGTGAATAGACCTTGGAATAAAGTGTAAACAAATTCAACTGTACGGTTTATATTTGTGTGTAATGTTTGTGACGACGGTGACAATACACTTTGACATGCAAAAAATCACACTTTATATAAATAATCTTAACTTAAAATAATTTATTTTAAACTACAGATGGAATTTGTTATTACTCTCAACTTCAAAGCATCTAACAATTCTTTCACTTGTGTGAATTATCTTTACAATCAAATGTTAATTATTTGGATGTTATTTATTTTAACTAACTTCAGTCCGGTAGAGCTTGGACTACTGGGTACGTAACTTGCAGTACCAGTCAACCAAAATAGCAATACGTTATTCCAATATCAAATTCCATCTATAGTCGTTAATACTATCTAGATCGGGATCGCAATTCCGGAATTTGATTTGTATATCTAAAGATGAACAAGTTATTCGGTTTCCTTTACAAAGAATATTCAATATACTATAACAGATTCTAGTTCTGCGAAAAATGTTTGTCTTGTTTAAATTGTAATTCGTTAGGGTACTTCTATATTCAGCGAGTCTTCGGGTGATGGGGTAAGGGACCAAACCTTGCTGCAGGATACCCACGAGACGTGTAGGTTCTTGGAGACTCCTTGGTTCGACTCATTCAGGACTGCGATGTTGGTGTTGCTCTTCCGTCCTCTAGCGTGCGGCAGGAATGCTGTCACGACTCCATCCTTCAGACTATGGGCTGCGACTGGGCTGGACCGCACGATGGTCATCCTTCCCGGGCTCGAACTGTTATAGTATTTTATAATAACATCTTCATTATGATTGTATGATTCCTTTATTCTCTGCCATACCGCATTACAACAACAACAACAACAACTTCCCCACTTCCGGTCCTTGCCAACCTCTGCACATTGCAGTTCCCACTTGCTCCCATGACATCTCCTTTTTTCATTAACAATAAAATACACTGCATCACTTGTTGACAATGTCCAAACAATATCACTTAATTAAAATACAAGTTACAATTTCTGTCATTTTGCATAGTCAAGTATTTATACAACAGTAACTGTTTCATTATCAAAACAAAACAGAATTACCAATTAACATTGCACAAAATCAGCACTGCTATACCATTTGGATGGTCTAATGGATCTGCCATATCTTGTTTTTAGTATGGGTTCATTCTCACTGGTAAGCATGTTGCTCCCTAAGCTGCCTCCCTTTTCTATTGTAGCCGCATTGTCAACCCTCACATTCCCCTGACACTCCTGTTTGGTAAAACCTCGAAAACCATCTGTGAACAAATTCTCAGTCACGCTAGAGTCATTGTTATCATGGCTAGTGGGGTTAGTAACCTGTGACTTTTTTTCCTCAAGATATCCTATATCTGAATCGTCATTTAACACACCTTGCTGACCATTGGACCTATCGGGGCGCAGCACATTTGCTGACCGCTCCACAATTTTACCAGTGGGCATTTTGACCACGTATGATCTTGGACGATCAGTTGGTCTGATAATTGTGGCACCCTGTACCCACCCTTTGGATGTTTGTACTCTAACAGCACCTGACATTGGTTTGTCTTCTTGGCTACTTGCCTGTCTATCATAGTAATGTTTCTGTTGTGTCTGATTATCAATTAAAGCCTTACGAACAGCAGTGTGATCAGGTAGCAAGGGGTTCAAGAGAGCTGGTACAACCGGAATGATTGACCTAAGCCGCCTCCCCATCAGCAACTGAGCTGGAGAAAACCCACTTGCAGTTGGAGTGTTACGAATCTCTAGAAGAACCAACTCGAAATCCTTCTTAACCTCTGTGGCCTTCTTAAGGGTTTTTTTCATAGTTTGGATGTAGCGCTCTGACATGCCATTAGATTGTGGGTAATGGGGACTAGAAGTGACATGTTGGAAGTTCCAGTCCCTAGCAAACGTTTGAAATTCTCCAGAGGTGAAATTACTGCCACCATCGGACATGACCACTGCTGGAATACCAAATCTCGCAAACAGGGTTTTCAAATATTTGATAATACAGCTACTGGTTTGTCTCCGAAGTTTTTTCAGCTCGACCCATTTGGAATAGTAATCCACTACCAGCAAATATGGCTTATCATGTAAAAAAAAGACATCAATTCCTACTTTTTGCCATGGATGATCAGGCACTGGGTGAGGAAGAAGTGGCTGCTTCCGCTTAGATTTTTGGTATTTATTGCACACATCACAATTGGTCACGAGATGGACAATCTCGGATGTCATACCCGGCCAGAAAACAGTACCCCGTGCCCGCTGTATGCATTTCTCTGTACCTTGATGAGCTGCATGAATACAATGAAGGAGCTCTTGTCTCATACACTTTGGAATAACGATAGCATTGCCTTTTATAACAAGACCATAAGCACAGCTGAGATCTTCTTTGTACGTCCAGAACTTTTTCAGGTCTGGGGGCACCTGATGATACCTACTAGGCCAGCCCTCAGATATGATGTGAGACAAAGTCTGAAGTTCAGCGTCTTTACCAGTATGCTCCTGTATTTCTAACAACTTGGCATCTGTTATCTTGGTAGACACAACCACAGAGCAAACTTGTAACTCTACATCTTGCTCAAAGTCTGTGCGTACTGTCGAACTTGGACAAGTTTGACATGCACGAGATAAGGTATCTGGTATGAACATCTGTAAACCTGGTTTGTACTCAACATTTAAGGTATACCGTTGCAATCGAAGTCGCATTCTTTGTAACCTAGCAGGACAGTCTACCAAATGTTTCTTAAAAATGGTTACCAGTGGCTTATGATCTGTTTCAACAGTGACCTGCCTGTTATAAATATAGTGATGGAAATGCTCTGCTCCGAAAACTATTGCAAGCATTTCTTTTTCTATTTGAGCATATCGTCTTTCAGTGACAGTAAGAGACTTAGATGCATATGCAATGGGATGACCATCCTGAAGTAAAACTGCACCCAACCCACTTTGAGATGCATCAACTGACAATATAACTGGCTTACTAACATCATAATATGCTAAAACAGGACTGTTGCACAACAGCTCTTTGAGTTTTTCAAAAGCGACAACCTGTTCCTGTTCCCAATGCCACTGCACGTCCTTTTTTAACAGAACCCTGAGAGGAGCTGTGACTTCGGAAAGATTGGGAACAAATTTTGAAAGGTAGGTTACCATTCCTAGAAATCGTTCCACATCTTTACTGCAGGATGGGATATCAATGTTTTAACAGCTGATATTTTGTTATGATCAGGAGCAATACCTTTCTCTGTAAGCACATGTCCCATGTAATGAACCTGTTTTACCCCTATTTTACATTTATTGCTGTTGAACTTTACCCCACATTTGGCTGCTCTTTCCATCAGTGCAGTAAGTCTCTGATGGTGCTCCTGTTCCGTACTGCCCCAACATATAATATCGTCAACATATGTGAGTACCCCAGGCAGCCCTTCAAAGACTTCCCCAAACCTGCGATGAAAGACCTCTGGAGCAGAACATATACCATAAGGCATGCGCAAAAATTTGTACCTGCCCCATGGTGTATTAAAAGTGCAGTAGTCTGTGCTGTCCTGACTCAGCTGCACTTGCCAAAATCCCTGTGAGGCATCCAGAACACTAAAAAACCTTGCGCCTGCCATCTGGGATGGCTCCAGCGTCGGTAAAGGGAAATGTTCCCTCATCAAAACCTTATTCAAATCCTGTGGGTCCAAACAAATTCGAATACTATTGTCACGTTTGTGCACAATAACAAGAGAATTGACCCATTCTGTGGGCCCATCGACTTTAGAAACAATATTTTCCTTGACTAATCTATCCAATTCTTTCTTTAGGGGTTCTCTCAGTGCTACTGGAACTTTACGAGGTGCATGGATGACAGGTGTTGCATCACTTTTTAGCACCATCTTGTAAGCTCCAGGTAGTACTCCTATGCCTCGAAAACACTGAGGATAGTTAGCAACTAGGTCTGTGAGCCCTGCATCCTTAGCTTTTGCTTCAACAGAATCAACTTTCCGTACCAAGTCTAACATAACACATGCTGATAATCCTAGAATGGGAGATGTATGTTTTTTTTCAACCACATAAAATTCCAACACCCTAACCCTACCATTATAGGTACACTTCAGATAACACCTGCCATGAAAAGGTATCTTATCTCCTAGATAGTTAACCAATCTCACATTTGAGGAAAGCAAATGTTTATGACTAATTCTCAACCGTTCGAACATGTCCTGCAGAATTAAATTGGTCTGGGCACCAGTGTCCAACTTGAAGTTAATGAAATGGTTATTCTTTACCTCCACCTTTGCTGTCCATTCCGATTCAGATCTGGCATGGGATACAGACTCAACACACAAATCCACTGACTTACGTGTTGAAGATGTAGAGGATACCGGTTTTGTACACTTAACCTCAGCAACAATCATATCGTCTTCCGATGATGATGAGGATGATGCAGAACTTACACGAAGCACTTCCCTCACCTTTTTCTTCGAGCGGCACATCCTAGCAAAGTGATTATTGCCGCCGCATGAATCACACTTTACACCATAAGCTGGACATGCCCGACGCTCATGTTTTTTACCACACCGGTCGCACTGAAATCGCCACTGATCGTTGTTAGCATTTTGACGTGCTGAATCATCCTTCTTACCACGCTGGAGTGTATATGACGTTTTCCGATGAAGCGTGACTTCTTGTACTGCTGCTGGCTCATCTTGAAACTTCGCAAGGCGCTTCGTTGTCACTTCTGTAGTTCTGCCCGCATCAATTGCTTGAACCAGTGTGAGGTTGTGTTCTTTCAGTAGACGCTGACGCAAATTGTTATCCCGAATGCCGCACACAATACGGTCCTTTATGAGATCATCTTGCATTGGGCCAAACTCACAAGTTGCAGATTTCTTCCACAACTCCGCAACATAACCATCAAATGACTGGCCTTCTTGTTGCGAGCACGTAAAGAAAACATGACGCTCAAACGTGAGGTTATGTCTAGGTAGAAAATAAGTATCGAACTTAGTTAGCACTGTAGGTAAATCACGTACTTCACCGTCGACAAATTGAAAACTTTCATAAATATCGTCAGCATCATAGCCCATGGAATTGATCAAAAGAGCTATTTGTCTGTTTGCCGAAAGATTCTCCCCGCCGATTGCCTCGTGGTAGTATTTGAATTTCTTCTTCCATTGTAGCCAGTTGCTGGCAACATCCCCGTCACGTCGAAGCTTCTTGATAGGCTTCACCAACGTGTCCATGATGATGTTAATTTACCGACTGCGCCATGTTATAGTATTTTATAATAACAGCTTCATTATGATTGTATGATTCCTTTATTCTCTGCCATACCGCATTACAACAACAACAACAACAACAACTTCCCCACTTCCGGTCCTTGCCAACCTCTGCACATTGCAGTTCCCACTTGCTCCCATGACACGAACTGAGACTTTTCAATCTTCGACAGGATTCTTCTTTCTTCGGAATTGTAAACGGCATTTAATCTTCGTAGTTTCAAAACAAATTAAAGTCATTTGACGATCTATTGAACATGGATATTTGTCGACTTCTCTTCTTAAGTGATTATTTAAAATCTTGATGTCTGAGTCTTATCTTCGTCGATTAAAATTACTATTTTCTTCAAAATCTCAGTTAATATTGGCATTAATAACCATTTTCAATCTTCTATAAATATTCAATTATAAATCAATGTCAAAATCGTTGCGTTCTAGCTGTTGTCTTAATCAAGTCTCAATTCGTTCTAAAAGAATATTTTCCCCGTCACTAGTAAACAATTTTCTTTAGTTTGTTGTTAAAACAAAAACTATTAAAATTACTAACCATTACTGACGTGTTCATTTTTAAATTAATAGTGGTTTCAAAAAATACTGCTATGCTAGCCTTGACAATATTTTAAAATAAAAATTAACATAGAGTAATACATAGACAAAATGATAACCAAAGAAATTTACAGTCTGAATTAATCATAGATTACAAATATAAACATACGGAATAAAAGGTAATTAAACAAAATAAATATTAAAGGAAATTAAATATTTAATTTCTATAAAGTGTAAATATTGCCTTTATAATAGGCTGAAAGATATTCACCAACACATCCACGTCTATTGTACTGATAATGTAGTGTCGACAGTGGTGGTTGATTATCAAACAGTGTGGGCGGCATTTCGACTCTTCTACTGTTCTGTCCTTCGTAGCCACCACACGGATATCTTATCGGTCGCCAGGGGTGGGGGAGAGGGGGTGTTGGAATGCAGAGGGATTGAGGTCACCGTGGCATTGCCAGCTGATTGACTTGTGCAGTTGCCATATTTGTATGCCAGCCACCAGTCGCTTTGCTGGTCGCTCGTCGCTCACACTGTTGCCTGGCTCACCTTTTTCTCTTGCAATGTTAAATATTATTTGTTGGTTACAAACTGTTTTAATACACAAGAGTGCGTACATTTTTGCATAAGTCTTTACTAAATAATATGTACACATCGTAACGCAGACAGCTGGCACACACGGACAGTGCAGCAGCGGCAACGGGTGGGCGCCCGCTTCTATACAAGTTAGATTCCAGTGATGCCATGTTGCTGCACGTTGCCACTGATATATGCTTTCCAGCTATTATACAAAGTTAGCAAATATGTGTTGTAAATATTGATACTTGTTTATTAGTGATTTTTCTCCAATTAAATATACCCTATAAACCCATGTACCACCCGCCCCCGGGTAAGACCCACACCTTTATTTTTAAAATACCATGGTGGGAAAACATATTTTTATTGCAAATCTGCATGGTAGAAAATAATTTAGTAGCGATTTCTTTTCCTTTCAAACAGTACCAAATCGTAAAGAATTACCAAAACAAGTACTATGCTACTTATTACAGCCTCGGTATTTGTGCTAAAAGTAAAAATGTGGGGGCGGTTGCTTCTTCAACGTAGTAGTGCGCACGAAGCTCGTCCGGTCAGGCTGGCGGCATGACGTCATAGGGCCTACCTCTCCCTCCCCTGGTGACATTCTTCAAGGCTCAACCCTCCCAGAAAAACAGACCATCCTGTCTCTCTCCCTCCCTCACACTCCAACTCACATTCCAACATTGCCCCCTTTCATGCGACTTCAACACGTCAACATTACCTACCCTTCGCCCAAGCTTCCGCACTGCATGTGACAAAAGCCAGACTGTATAGTCCATTCCCAGTAAAAATTAATATTTTTAAGGCTCATGCGACAGCCATTTACCGTCAGTAAATTCTGTATAAGTCACTATGATACACTTTGTTTATTAGTCACACAGCAGTATTTATGCTGGGAAATCACTGAATCTTTGAAATTTAGCAGGGCCGTAAAATTATTTACTTTACCGCAAATAAACTATACTCACCCTTCTCTCCTTCCAACATTTCCGGCACCTGACTCATAGCAACGGAGATTAACTTATACAGCTGATAGGGGAAAACACTTAGAAATGCAAGGACTGGAATTCTTACAGCTTGTTTGAGCAGTGTCTGCCTAAGCTACATTATTTTATTTATTTTATTGTTGTGAAAATGTGAAATAACTTAATGTGCATGAACACATGTCCTTTTTTATTAATTTAAAATTGGATATATTGTAAGCTATTACTTAGCAATTTTGAACAGCCTTTTCAATTTATTTGTAACTGACTGTCTCCGTGCTTCCTTCCCATCCTTCTCCCCCACCCCCCTTTGTCATTCACAGCAACTTAAAGGCCCGTTTAGACGAGCAATTTTTTCCCGGCAATGTGTGGCGGCAATACAGTTGCCGGCAATACTCGGCAACTCTCGGCAATGTTGCCGACAATACGACCACAATTGCCATTTTCTTGGTCAATATTTCCGGCAACTTTCGGCGCGGACCACACATTGCCGAGGGTTGCCGAGTGTCCCACGGCGGATGGGACACACGGCAATATTGCCAGTCTGTCCAGCGTTTTTGAGTCGAGTGTGTGCATTGCAGCTTTCCGTATTTTCCGAGTATGTCGTGGAGTCAAGAGCGATTGATTCATTTCGCTAACGAAGTTCAGCTACATCCTGAACTATGGGAAATATCACATGCAAAGTACCGTGACAGGAATTTAAAAAAAGATGTTTGGGCTGACATTGGCAAACAATTTGATGTTTCAGGGGAAGTAGCGCAGTCAAAATTTAAAAGTTTGCGCACTTACGCGAAAAGCGAGAAAAAAAAGCTGCAAACGAAAAACAAAAGTGGCAGTGGTGCTGCTGACGAAGACAGTTCGTGGTTCCTCTTCAAACATATGATCTTTATTTTAAGCAGTAATATTCCAGATGCGGGTAAAGAAAGCTTCTCTGTAGAAGATGAGGTAAGACCCATTTTATATTTCTGAACAGCTAGTATAGGCTTATATATTTATTTTTCCCATAGGGGCCTATACATTTTATTATCAAAGAAATTGTTTACACATTTGTGTTTTTTATAAAAACAATATTTTGGCCAAAAAATGAGACAACAATTGTAATTGTTCTGTATCGCGTATCCAAGTTTATCCCTCGCTCCTAATGGCATAATCCTATAAATATTGATCATGTGATATATGATGCTTGCTGTTATAATTGTGTAAGTCGAAAGATCCTGCACAAATCAAAACTTGTGACATGACAAAGAATTACAATTTTAATTTTAATAAAAATAAAAACATATCTTGCATTCAACTTACGATTATTATTAATTGTTATAACACAAGTTTTGATTATGTTCAAGATCTTTCTATGTACTAAATTAAAACAGCAAGCATCATGTACAACAAAAAAAAATACAGGTTCATGCCATCAGGATCAAGGGATCAATATATGCGATACTGAATTTTACCTCCACACATAAATTGAAACCCACTAACACTTGTTACTGTACAAAACTATTTTTTAACACATTCAAATACTGGCACATCTCACAAATGTTTGTCCTGCCACGACACTTTTCCAAGTGGAGTCATGAAAAATTCTTTGAATTCTTCCCTGACTTGTTCTGAACTTTTTTGGGCCCTTCTTAGTAATCGTGGCAAATCCCTCATTGCAGTTGTAAATTCGTTTCTCCATGAACCTGACATTATTTCTCCAGTGTTCGTGTCTTCTGTGTCAAATGTGCCCGGTGGCGAATACAGTGCTCTTGCTTGAGGATTCCTCCGTAGAAAGTTATGTAAATAGGCACAGGCTAACACTACATCTTGCACTGTTTCTGTTTTTAAGTTCACAACAGACCTAAATATGCGAAAAACTGTGGCTAATAAACCAAATACATTTTCAACGATTCTACGAGCTCGTGACAACCTGTAGTTGAACACTCGTCTCGGAGAACCTTTTCCTAACTCTGTTGAATATGGTTTCAAAATATTTTCAGTCAGCGGAAAAGCATCATCAGCCACGACTACATAAGGCGATGGTTCAACTCTTCCTGGCAATGCTTCTGGAGTGGGAATATTCAATGTCCCACTGAGTAAAGCTTTTCCGAATGACGTGTTACGAAAAACGCCACCATCAGATATAGATCCCTGGCATCCAACATGTGCGTATAAAAATCTGTATTGAGCATCCACAGCAGCAAATAAGACAACACTGAAATATCTTTTATAGTTGAAATATTTACTTCCGCTGTTGGATGGACACTGTATGGCGATATGCTTTCCATCTATTGCAGCCAAGCAATGAGGAAAATTCCATCTGCTATAAAAATCCCTTTCCACTTGCAACCATTTTTCTTTTGAATTTGGTACCTGAAAATAAGAAACATTAAATTAACTAAAATTCAAAGTACAAACACATGCATTAATATATCACTTTGTTGAGTAAATACATTTTACCCAACCTGTGCTGTTAATAGACGCACAAAACGTACCTAAGTGTATCATTTTTTTTACCAGTACATCATTGCAGTTTTACTTTAATTATACTCAGAGTCAAAAAACGTGTGTTTTTTCCACACAATTTTATTCGTATTTATTTATTTATATATTGCACTATCCTTGCAAGTAAGAGGAATTAAAAGGGAAAAACCCCACCCTCTTCCTTTCGGGAAGGTTTGAAGTTATATGTGGTAGTTATGTTGCTTCAGATTGTTTTGTTGGTTTGCGGTACATATGATTTAAGATAATATATGTATATTTCAGGATTCCGACGGAGAGAATAATGAATGCAGTACAGAAGTTTTCCCACAGAAAAAAAAAAAGAAAAATGCAGAAGGAACGAGAAGAGAAGCAGTTGGAAGAGGCATACAGTCTTCTTCAGGATGGGGTGAACAAGTCAAGAAACCAATTCACACACTTTGGGAACCATGTCGCCTATAAATTGAGTACATACAGTACTTATGTGGCGAACCAAGTGGAGTTCAAAATATCTCAGCTATTATTTGAAGCTGATATGGGGCATTATACCGGTACAGAGTTTCAACAAGAAGCAGGCTCATCCCAATCTTCAGTGCATAACGAAATTTCCTCACTTAGAGGCGGTACCACTGTTTATTCGCAATCGTCACAGTATGTCCCATCGCCAGAACCACCTGCTCATCCACCTGCTTCAAGCACACCTACACCTGTGCCCCAATATGTTACAGAAACAACTGAAGAAGATGGCAGTACTGTACTTTGTGAAGTTTACCTAGCCAGCTAGTGCAACAATCGCTAGATTGGTCCTTAATTTTGTGAATTTTTTTCCTAATACATTTTCTTTTGTGTGTAAAAAAAATAAATTTAATACATTTGTTATATTTGTAAATACTTACTTGCATGTACTGCTGTAAACCTTCACACAATGCTCTGCAGACTTCTGGTATCATTATAGAAATTGTAGCTGTAGACACTCTAAACAAATACATTAAGCTTTTAAAACTGTCACCGGTAGCTAGAAATCGTAAGGTTATAGCTAACTTTGTAGCTATAGGGATTGCTGTTCTCATTGTGCTGTCCTTTCTCTCGATTTTTGGTCCAATTAAGTTTAACAACTCTTCAAAATCACTTTTAGACATACGTGTAAAATTCTGAAATAAATAAGAGTCAAGTTTTAATTCATTACACAAATTCGTGCTGCTTTGATTTCGTCTTTCTAGATAAGCTCTCATCCATAATGTTCTATTTCTTCTTGCACGTCATTTTAGAATAATTCTATGTATTACTATGAACGCGGCAGCCGCGACTTTAACTTCCATGACATACAACGTCGGCGAGTTCCGGCAACACACTGAACTTACTTGACCGTCTAAATGCATATTGCCCATCAACTCGTATTGCTTCAACATTGCCGGAAAAGTTCCTGGCAACATTGGTGGCAAGTATTGTCGGGAAACATGTTGACGGACAATATTGCTGGCCATGTGGGGCAAGAAATTGCCGAATATTGGCCAATTTCTGTTGCTCGTCTAAACGGCCCTTAAGACGCGCCGGCATTATTTCGTCACCGTGCAAAAATGGCCCAAGACCCATGTAACACCCGCACCCTACTTTTTTGAAACCCGATTTTTTTTAAAAAAAAAGGTGCGGATGGTAAGTGGGTTTATACGGCAAACTTTTTTTTATTCAAATTTTAACATTTTGAAATTTGGGGAGGGGGGGGGGGGCCTTATATTCGTGTAAATACGGTACATTCAAACCCTGCTTAAATGTTTCTGCATATGATTTATTCAAATATGACATAAAATTTATTTCAATCCCATTAGTCAGACATTTTCTGCTTTTGAAACTTCATTCAAACAATTTTATAAATGCACAAACATATACGTACCTAAAAAACCATCATGCACGGCCAATTTCCTGGATGAAGTACATGCAGACGCAACATACTGAGGATACAGAATATACGTAAGTTATGAGTTACGTATATGTAGGCATATTTCTATTGATAAAAAAAAAGTTACTTATCCTATGGAGACTGCACGTGTTGATTTTTGAATGTACATACACCAATCCCTCACTTAGCACGACTAATTCGTTCCTAAAAATGTTTGTGTTAATCGAAATCGCGTATTCTGAAGCATTAGTCCCCATAAATATAAGGCTAAATTATTTAATGTGTTCCAAGATGTGTAGGGAAGTAATCTTTACATAATATAAATGCGTAGAATAATACTTGAAAATGCATATGTCATATCATTTATCTTTTTAAGCCTACCACCGAATACGTTAGATAAAGAAAACATGGCACAGTGTAACGGGAGATAAGTGGTAACATATTTACCATCAGTCAGCAGGTTGGCTTGCCCGCCCAGGCGTGACCTTCAACACGCGCGCGCGCGTCTGTCTGCCTGCTGTTGCAAGCAGCTGGATCCTTTGTTATTACGTTTAAAACTTAACAACATTAAAACACTTTTATGAAATTAAGAACCGGTTTTATATAACTTTAAAACACACAGCCATATGTAAACATTTAATTTGTTATGCACACCTCTTATAAAAGCGGCTATGTAAACAAATCAGTTAACAGATAAACAGATTTAGATTTTCCCTAGAGCACAAACATAACATTAAAATACGGGTACACTCCCTATTTAACGCGGTTGTCGGGGGACATAACTTTTACCCGCGTTGTTGCATAACCGCGATGTTTCAATGTGACCAAGGTCAGAAGGCATAAAACACCGCCTGTGTTCTAATAGGTCGGCAAGCACGCACAGTATAGACGGCCCGCCTTTGTGCGGACTTTGCATCCGCAGTTTCCACTAAACACGGGTGAAAAATAAAAATAATAAATTTTAAAGATAAATATTAAATGTTGAATTGTTTTTATTTTTCCGCGTGCCGCGCACAGTTTGTCGCACGGCCTACGAGCGCGCCACACGCCGCCATACACACGTGCGGCACACAAGCTGCTGCTGCCAGTCTCGTGGTGTCAGCCACAGTATCTGCTTCGTCAGTGTCCGTAACAAAGTAAGTGCAGTGTGTGCGGTTACACACGATTCTGTGGTCAAAGTCTTCTAAAAAGAAAGGCCGTAGTGATACTTCAAACCGAATATGAATCGCAAAGTACCGAGTTTGATTGACAAAATAAAAATTCTAGATTTACTTACAGATAGCTTGTCTTTTGTAGAAGCAGGCCGCAGATACAGGAAAAAAACGATTCTAGCATTCGTACAATAAAAAATAAAGAATCGTCTATCGTGTCAAGTGGTTAAACTTTATTATCCATGCTTACAGTAAATTATAAATGGTCACATGTGGGAAACAAAAATTGCGCCAATTTAATTTTAGCGCAATCAGTGACGCCGTATTAAAAACCGTGTTAAACTTTGTCTTTACTTATTTCACCAAATGCTGTGTCGAGTTGCTGAGTGTGTGTGGCTCGGATCGGCAAGTGTTATATTCCCCAGCCTCTGGTTAAAGGTCGGGTGACCGCTACACATAAACATTTCCGGGACTTGTTTACTACCTCACGGCAAAAGTGGTACAGTATGGTTCACGTAAATATTGGACCACTGGGAATTCCTGGGCAAAGATTAAAAATACGCTAGCCGATTTACTTTACTATTTAATGTTAAAACATTATACCAAAGTAAAAAGATGAACTTGTATAATACAATGAATTACCCAATAATATTACGTCTGTAGGTTTAAGTTGTAACAAAACATTTATATACAGATGTCCAGTAAAGTACCAATTAAGATTCTGGAGTGGAATTTTAAACACCGGACTACCTGATTTTGCCTTGTACGCAGCGACGCTGCTCAGTCAAGTGACTCATGCTCTGCCTGTGTGCTGCGTGAACACATTCCCTCCCCCACTCCCCCTGGTGTTTCTGCCCGCTCTAATCTCTACCTCTCTCCATGTTCTCGGCTCGTCTCTCCCTACCCAGCGCTTGCCGACAACCAAGTCTATCCAACATCAATCCCCAGCCGAGTCACGCTGGATAATGTCGCTGGATGGTGGGCTTTATCAGGTCCCCTGTCCGATGCTTCATTTGTGAGATAAAGCGACGTTAAGAACTAGTGTTTCAGAAAATATCACTGGGCTGGATTGGACCATAATTTGAAAACCCTACAAGATAGAGGAATAATGTACGGAGATATCTTGTTTAGAATTTTACTGCGGACATTTTCTACGCCTAGGCTTTTTTCTGCCCGATGCTTAGTTTGTTAGTTACAACGCAAAATTATCCTAA
The DNA here is from genome assembly GCF_032445375.1 of Bacillus rossius redtenbacheri. NCBI lineage: Eukaryota > Metazoa > Arthropoda > Insecta > Phasmatodea > Bacillidae > Bacillus > Bacillus rossius. The sequence goes on from NC_086332.1 coordinate 109,030,500, forward strand.
TTGGCTGTCAACCATTTATTCCATTATTATTATTCATTTCTGACTGGGGGACATGGTTTGACCCGCGATATACCCGATTCTGCGATCAATCGGGGCGCGATATACCGGGAGTTTACTGTATGTACAATATGTACATATACAAAACATAAAAGTTAGTTAAATATTTTCTGGGGTGAAATTAACACTATCATCTTGCTTTTTTTTTAAAAAACGTGTCCAATTTCATCTGCTTTGGTTTCTGTACGGTACGGCCTGTTCTGCAGCCAGGCATCAACGGTACGGCCTGGTCTGCGGCCGGGCATCAACAGTACGGCCCGGTGTTTGTTTATCTGCGTGCGCATCTCTTTCCCCTCGCATTCCAAACCACTCTTCCCCCCTCGAATTCCATACCTGACGTCGCGTCGTTTCCGAGATTTTTTTTAGCCTGTGGCGATTTCGTGCTAACTGAAATTTACAGACGTGCTATTCGAGACTAGGGCAGTAAAATTTACATCGTGCTAACTGAATTCGCATTAATTGAAGACGTGCTATGCGAGGGATTGGTGTACTTATGTAGCTCTGCAATTACATAGTTTACTAACAAATTTGTGAAGAGAAGAAAAAATATTCCTTTGATAATGGATATATAATTTTATTATTTTTATCCTCAGACATTTATTATAAAATTACAATTTTACCAAAAAATATAAGTTGGGTGAAACATTGTAAATTATGACGAATAAAATAATGGCACTGCTAAATACTGTTGACCATGCGGGACCATTTTATACTTCACGATTCTCACAAAAATGTTAAGCCACACTTTCAAAAAAATTAATTCCATCATCGCAAAATGGTAATAACCAGGTGTGACTGTCTTCTTGTTCACGATTCCGCAAAAATATTGTATTGAAAATTTTCTCTTTCAAAAAATTTAGTTCCGGTATCACAATATATAAAAAGGCCAGTACAGACTGTACTCTAATTCACGATACCATGAATATTTGATTTCAATTTGAACAAATGATCTATCGGTATGAAAAAACAAACTAGACTGGTTAGACTTTCAATTTCATTAACATACCTAAAACCTTAAATTTACAAAAATTAATTACACAAAAAAATACTCCCTTGATTGTACTATACACTTCCATCCCACAATGTATTAAAGTATTTCAAATAGAGCTGACTTAACCTAATGAACCATTCACTTTGTTTTCATTACTTCAATGAGTACTAACCTAATGTATCACAATTGTACTAACCCTTATATCAACAACAAGTTCCACTTATAGAAGGATTGTTCATAATGTAAATGGGTGGGATTATAAACACTGACTATGCCAAGCCTATTTCTATGTACGTATACATGTTACATGATTAATTTTTTGTTCTGGCTGGGGAGTAGTAATGAAATGAGTGGCCAGGACAACTGAAACGGATCAATGATTGTGCAGACACTGCCTGCAACATGAGTCATGCGAGTGTACCAGCCCTGCAAGATTTACTCCTATGCCCAGAAGGTGCTGAGCCCGAGTGCAGCTGGTGCATGACGCATTCAGCTGTTGGATGGCATCAACATTTCTTAACAAGACTGCCTAATCTCTCCTCTACTCTGCTCGATCTGTGCTGCACTGTTTCACACTGTGCCACGGGAGTGACAAGTCAGGCATCATCGCAGAGCCAGAACCAGCTCGCTGACTTATCACCTCTTCTCTGTTGTTTCCCGGTTGGGAGGGGGGGGGGGGGGGGGAGTGATAATTTTTATTAATTTTTTATGAAATACATCAAAGAGTTAATTGCAACGTTTCGAAGTGGCAACATGTATAATTTTGTTTATATATAGTAGAACCTTTTTTTTTATTTACCTATTTCAAGGGACCCGAAAAAAATAAGTAAAATTGCAGTGATATGTAATAAAAGGGAAATGTTAAAAAAGATGTAATTAAAATTTAACATAGGTTTGTTAGAAAGAGAAACTTGGGTAACCATTTGTGCATCATGGTGTCTCACAATGTCATTTTTCTTTTATTGAGAGAGTTTTTCTAACACTTTCACCGAACATCACGAATAATCCAGGGATAGCATATAATTCATTTTAGATTTTGGGCAAATATTAATTTAAAACAAACCCAATGGTTTTTTTAACACTCATTACTGTTAAAAATGGAAAAAAAGTAACACTAACAATGCCTTTTTGGAATTCACGACTGCCAAGTGCCAACTGCATTAGTTCAGTAAACACAAAATCATATATAGAATTATAAAATACCATTTATAATTAAATTAATTCTTTAAAAATCTTACATAGTTAACATAAAAAAGCCCTTTAATAATTGTAAACCACTAATATGAAGTCATCTTGAAAAACTTACTTCAACTAATCATTGAAGTCACGAGTTCAATCACGAGCGTGACCGAACATACACGAAGACGCCATGTTGGCTGGAATTAATTTTCTTTAAGTAATTTTTATATACGCTCAGTAATCGTGTTTGTCAGTTTTAATTTAAAGTATGTAAATGCATTTATCAACCAATATTTAAACGAATGGCACATTTTATTTTAACTTTAGCTCTCATACCTGCATATCATAGAATATTTCCATGTATGGCCGTATAGTTACCTTGGCACCGACAAATAATTTAGAAGCGAAGGTTGTTTACAAAGGCAAATGAAGGTGTTGCGAGTACATGCGTCGACGTATTAGAAATACTAATGATGATATTGACTTTATTTTATAATGTTCTGTCTGAACTTTTTATGATGCTGTGATATTGCAACGTAAGTTACGGGAAATGCTTCGGTATGTAGCGGGAAAATAATGCATTCAAACTATAAGGGAAATGACAGTGCAAATAAAATACATTATCTACTGGAATTCGCAAATCCCGGGTACATGAAAAAGAGGTTCTACTGCATTGTAAATGTTTCGCATGTCTTTATAGCATGTTAGAGTGAAAGCTAGATATAAAAAAAAATTCATGATACCAATCAAAAACTAAGCTTGTGACTTTTTTAACCAACAAATGTAAGAAATACGATACATATTAAAATTTTCACAATATCTGTAATTGGCTGAAAAATGTATGGTGGAACCTCGCTACAACGATAACTGACAATGACCGAAAATATCCTTGTAACTTTGTATTCATAATAACTGAACATATATAAATACGTTATAATCTGAAACCTTCCAAAAATGTCATTAATTTTACACCATATCTGAAAAATGGTGTTCTGTAGACTGTAGTGAAAAAATGCATCGACTAAAAGTTGTAGCAAATTTAATTAATTAATTTAATTTGTGTCTGCTATGGTTTTTGTTTTAATCTGGAATGAATGGTCTGACGCATTAAGCTGCTGGAGTCAAGGGGGGTGGAGGGGAAGGCATGGGGTGGTAACTCTATTTACGAAACAAGAACAAAGTTAGGCAAGTAGTTATGCTGCCATCCACTAGATGGCAGGTACGTGGCCAAAATGGCTGTAGGAAATTTTCGTGTTTCATGTGTTTAATCGAGTGTGGAAATTCCGGCTGCCATTTTGAATGATAAGTTTGATGTCAGATAGCATGTGAGGTTCGTTAATTTTATTTTTCTAATTATTCTATTGAAATGCGACAAAAATGACACGTAAACAAAGCTGTTGCGTTCCCGGTTGTGAAGACACCGACAGTGTACTTCATCGCTTCCCAATACGTTGTGAACACATTTACAATGTTTGGTTGCAGAGAATTGCAAATCTTAAATTACATGAGTTACAGAAATAAACCGTTTGGGCAAGGTACCGAATTTGTGGTAGGCACTTCATCCAAGACTGCAAGGATCCCGGCACAAGTCAGCTGAAGATATATTCTTTGCCATCTTTGCATCTTCCAGGTAGGTATTTGTGCCTTGATATAGTTTGCCGTGTTTGACGTCTATCTTCCCTTTTCTATTTTTGACATTTTCATACTGTAGCCTACTGATTAATGTTGCTAGCCAGTTTAAGAAATCTATATGAGGCCATATAAAGTTATGGATGGAGTAAATTCACCGAAAACAATAAATATATTAGCTAGCACATAACAAGAACAAAGTGTTGGTTAATAAATGAACCCTATTCTAGTACTTAAGTTACTCTTTAGGCCTGTTCTATTTATCACTTTCTTGTTTAATGCATTAGGTTATTGGCCATTATTAACTACATAATTTACATGCTTAGATGATTATATAAAACAGTAGGTGATAGTCATTTACTGTAGTGAAGTTACCTGTATACTTAATGACTTTTAAAACCAGCAGATCTACTTTTTTACCACGATAGAGGTTATGAAGTCATTTATCGTACGGCCTTTGGTATGTTAGATTATTTATTGTTAAAATAATTTGTAATAACTCCATAATGTACCATACTGTTTCTGTCGTAAAGTGTTTACCAGTGCTTTGTTGTTTGACAGGTTTCAGTGAGAAGACAACAGCTGAAAACTCATTTTTATATCCCCCAGATGTAGCTGAAAAAGTGGAACAGCAGAGAAGATACAAAGGTATAGGCCTATGTATTTAAATTCACAACATTTCTGATACAGTTTTACATTTGTTATATTTTAATGTTTCTTTACATTAAGATGTATTTTACAAATATGGCTGTCAATCTCTGCCTATTTTTTTTCATAATTTTGTTAGTATAGTACAGTGAATTTGATATTTCCCTTAATTTTATAAATATTCCAATTTACTTTTAGTTATGAATGCTTTGACTAAATTGTCTAATAAAAATTGCATTGCGTGATTATTTGTTCGAAGCTGAGGGTTTTAGCTTTAACAAAACAGTTTTATGGTTGTTATGGACATGCTATTTGTTTTTATCATCAACACTGAAAGCATATATTCTTAAAAATATATGTATAAATCATAAATTTGCCCATCCACCATAATGTAGCCTGATATTATACTCTCCTATGTACAATCGAGCAGTAGGTAATAAGTTACGTAAAGTTATTCAAAATGTAAATGTAGTCAAATGTGTCTTTACATATAATCGGCATCATTACATATGAAATGTAATAAATCATGTTATTAGATGTGCCATAAAATAACATCATACAATGTGTATAGTAATCGCCATAATAAGCAATTAAAATATACACAAATTTGCCTTTGAAACAGGAACCTGGACAATATTAATTGATAAAATTAAGCAACATTATCAGTTTTTTAGTACCTATAGTGGGTATTTGTCTTCAGTGTCAGGTGAAATATTAATGAATGCCATTCCTAAGTTCTAGATAACAACACTTGCTTTACCTGTGAATATATAAATTAATAATTCTTTAAATGTTTTAGCAAATTAAGTTTTTCAGTGAACTACTTTGGATGAATTTGTTATTAGTCTCATAATTTTTGTCTGTGTTTTAATGGAAAATCATATATTGTGCAGGTAGAAGTGCTTCAGAGAACAAACACAAATAAAACGTACTAACACTTCTAAAACATGCTTAATGGTTTTGTGTACACTGAATTATTTCAGGCATCTCAGTAACTTTAATACTGTTAATAATTTAAGTTGTTGTACATCATAAATGACCTTAAGCTGCTATGTACGTTAATAAAATAGGCACCTTAAAGATTAACATCACTAGCAAGTGACACTACAGTAAAAAATGTGCTAGTATTACTGTAATGCATAACATCGTGGATTGCTTACCAATTGCTGTAAAACCTACATGATATTTACAGATGCATCATCGCTTCCTGGAAGCTCATCTCTTACTTCTGCATCACAATTGTCCCCATTCCAGGATGAAATCTGTTTTCCGGACTCGGCTAATTCTCATGGCAGACTATGGGATTGTGTAAAAATATACAGCACAAAACCTTCTACAGAATTAGGTAGGGATATTGTCATTGTGTGTAAACAAAACCTTAGAATTTTGAAATATTTTCAAGCTCCTGTTTTGTGCATGCTGCACATTTTCATAGTTTTACGAATATAGATGCTGATATTGAATTAAACTTGTTATATATATTTAAAATAACAACTGTAAATGATTACATATTGTGGTGCTATCGGTTGCAAGTAGTTCAATTTTCAAAAACTATACGAGAATTGGTTTAAAAAATAAAATTCAGGACATAGATGAATTTTATAACATTGTAGCGGGTTTACTACTTCTATTATTGAATCACACAACTGGTATTTAGATAATTACAAAATCAGAAATATTAGGTGGTTTTGCCCTTTGCGTTATGTATTCTTTAGTAAAAACATTGGTTGAAGTGTGTATTAATTTGTCTTTTGTAAAAAGAACATTGTTCTAAAAATTGACTAGTAAATTCCTGTATTGTCAGTTTCTTTAATAAAATTGTTTTATTTAACATATGTAATATTCTGCTAGCAGCAATTTTTTTAATAACTTACATTATTAACAGATGTATCATCGCTTCCTGAAAGCTCATGTCATACTTCTGCATCACATTCCTCGCCAGTACAAGATGACATCAGTTTTCCGGGTTCCAGTAATTCTGGGGCCAGACAATGGGAATTTACGAAAACATACAGCAACAAAGCTTCTACAATATTGGGTATGATTATTATAATTTTATAATAATTTATTAGCGTAGTATGTACCTATGTCACGGAATCTTTGAACTCTATTTAAACCTACTTATTGTCGTAGTGATTTGAAATTTTGCAGGTATATGAACCCCCGATGACAATACAATAATATTATAACCTTGACCGGAAAAGTACAATTAAAAGTACACTTTTTCTCTATGGGCATAAACAATGATTTTTGTACATTAAAGAGTCCTGGGCATAATGAGAAATATGCCCAAAGAAAACTGACCCCCTCAACAGGGGGAACGGGGTTGAAAACCCCTAAATTTTGAAATTTCCAAAAGTTGATTTCAACCTATACTTGTAATTGAGTTATTGATTTGAAACATTGCAGGTAAATGAACCCCCAATGACAAAACAATAATATTATGATTAGGATTCGAAAAAGGAAAGGGGGATGGGCAAAGGGCAAAAAAAACCTATTTTTTCTATGGGCAATAACCGTACTTTTGTATATCCATGAGTCCAGGGCATGGTGGGAAATTAGCCCAAAGTCGAACTACCCCTGAATTTATGATGGGGGGAGTGGTTAAAAACCAAAGTTTTGAAAATTTTAAGATTTGATTTTAACCTACTTCTAATTGACGTATTAAGTTCAAAATTTATAGGTATATGAACCCCTGATGACAATACAATAAATTTATGATTAGGACCCAAAAAGTGAAATGGGGGAGGGAAAAAGCCCAAAAAATAAATTCCTTCTTTAATATGGGCAGTAACCATGTTTTTTTGGGTGTCTATAATTTTGGGTCATTTGCCATAAGTTGAATTACCACTGAATTAAGTGATTGTAGGGGGAGGGGGGGGGGGGGGTTAAACCCCAAAATTTTGAAAAGATGACATCAGTTTTCCGGGTTCCAGTAATTCTGGGGCCAGACAATGGGAATGTGCGAAAACATACAGCAACAAAGCTTCTAATTTATTGGGTACGATTATTATAATTTTGTGCGCAAAAGTTCATATATTTGTACATTTGCACTGTAAGAAGAAAGGATTGAGGGATGGTGGGGTTTTCATACATTGTTTTAGTGTAAGGAAAATTTAAATTGAATGATAACATTTTACTTAATATATAACGTTTAAGTAATGTTTGTGTGTCAGCTAATATTTATAATGCTAATAAAGTCATTCGTATGGTGGTGATAATGATATGTTTCCCCCCCTATTTTAGGTAATTATCTCAAAAACTCAGAATGTACATTATCTCATACACTGCATTGGAAAATTAAGTATAGTTATTACCAGCATTACTTATTTTTACCAGTGGACTTTAATATTACATTATAATGCAAACAAATATTTAACAAGGCATTTTGATGAACACTGCGAAATTTGACTTATTGAGGTCACTCAATGAGGTTTGACTTATTTGCTTTTCTCTACAACATCAAAATCTTGGTTTTATAAATTTTCTATCTCACTTTTCCTATGAATTATCCTTCTCTTTCTTCACTTTAATATTTCAGACTACTGTTAGCGTGTACTGTGTTGTGTGTTCAATTCAGGAAAACACATGATTGGTAGATGATGGTATTGTGTTAATTTGTTTTTAGTTACATCAAGCAGAAGTAGCCTTCTGAAATTAGTTGGTGTGACAAGAAAACATGAGCTCACTCCCAAAGCCAGCAAGTTATTTGGTGAGGCTCAGAAATTGAAGAAGATTTCAAAACTTCTGGACAAGAAAGTCAAGTCTTTCAGGGCAAGAGTGCGGGTGGCTGAGAAATTCAGCACAGTTGACTGTTTCAACAGCCTCATTTCCACAGATGATAAAGTAGTCTTAAACTTCATTCAATCCCAAGTAAATAACCAAGGTTATAAAGCCCGGGGTAGGAGGTTTACTTGTGAAGACAAGATCTTTGCACTGTCTTTACTTAAGGCAAGTCCAAAAGGTCACAGATTCTTGTCTAAGTTTTTTGCCCTACCTTCAAAAAGAACTCTGACAGCAATGCTTGGTAAAATTCCATTTCAGCCAGAAATAAATAGCGCTGTAATCAACCACATTAAAAAAATTGTGTCCTAAATGAACGAGTTAGACAAGAATTGTGTATTGTTGTTTGATGAAATGAAACTCAAGACTCACCTTCACTTCAATGAAAAAGACAATATAATAGGTTTTCAAGATTATGGAAACTATGACAGGTCACCAAAATTTGCTAATCATGCACTTGTCTTCATGATATGTGGACTGTATGCCAGATGGAAACAACCGGTTGCATATTACTTTGTTGTGAGCGGGTAATGACCTCTCAGAATAAACAAAAATAATATACAAATAATTTTATATGTATAAAACTATGTAAACATGTGTTAAAGACTGAAATAAGTTAATTCAATGACATTGTGATACCTAGTTATAAAGCTTTGGGACCATTTCATAGCAGCAGTAATACAAACAGCCTGCAAAGACTATTATTTTAACTTTAATTCACATAGTTGTCTATGCAATTTCATATTCTTTTCTCAATGCACATGTTAACTGTTTTAATATTACCATTGTATTTAGTATATATTTAGTTATAAGTGTTTCTCCTTATTTTTAAGCTTGATGGTAACTATGACCTCAGGCCATAGAAAAATTTGCTTGACCAGTATGATTTGAATTGTTGAAAAAGGGTTTGGAATCATGTCAATCAGAATATGTAATACTGAATTAAGACATCAAGATGGAATTAAATGATTACAATGATATTTGTGAAGAATATAATGCTTATTATGAGTAAATTGAGGTGCATAAAACTAGAACTGAGGTGAGCTGATTATCTTCACTATTTCCGAATATCGGTTTGACTGAATATATTGGATGGCCACAGAAATTGACGCTATGGAAAGAATCATCAATATTCAATATTTTTTCCTTACCATAACTTGTGTTAAAACCAGGAGTATTGTAGACTTTACGAGTATCTGAATCTACCGAACTGAAGTCGAGGCAACATTGATATACGAGAATATTTCTAGTTCAAATTGCTTCTTAATAATTATCATAAACAATAATATTCAATTAGATCTGGACTTTTGATAAAAGCTGGACCCCACATAACTTCCTGCTAGTATACCTACAAAATATAATTTAAAACATGTGTTTGGTTCCTTATATTAGGTACATGATTTGTGTATTGGGCATTCCAAAACAGTAATATATACCAATCACCTTTACTATTTACATATTTGACAGACCCGTAATAAAACTCAATATATGTATATATCATATAAATAAATAATAATTATGTAATAGTAAATTTAAATAGATACTGTATAGTAATGGCACACCACCATAATACACCCTTACAGTTGAAAACACCACCCAAACACCGGTATTGGTAAGAATTGTCAAGGAAGTTGTAAGAGCAGTTACATCAACTGGTCTTACAATTGTAGCCATTGTTTGTGACCAAGCAACCACTAATGATGCTGCAATTAATAAACTTGATGAATGACACACGTGCTGCTTGTTTGAGAAACAACAATGAATACCACCCAAATACATTTCAAGTAGACAATGTTCAAATTATTCCAATATTTGATCCGCCTCACTTACTAAAAGGAATCAGAAACAATTTGCTGCAAAAGAATCTGATTTTCCATTGGAAGAATGGCATACAAATTGCTTCATGGAGTCTTTTGGAGCAGTTTTATGCGCTTGATGGCTCTCAGAAGAATGGCACAAGTACGTGTCCAAGACTGACTGATGAGCATGTGAAACCTGACCGTATAAAGAAGATGAAGGTCTGAAACTGTGCTCAAGTGTTCAGTCAACGTGTCTCATCAGTAATGAGAATGTTAGCAACTTGGGGTATGTGTATTGTTGAATACAATTTTTGTGAACACTTCTAATTATTCTCATACTAAAATAATATTTTCAGGGTTTATTTTATTAAATATTGACAAGTATAGATTCAGTATGTTAATATTTAAACAAATTTATTTCGTTTGTGAGTGTTCTTAAATACAGTGACATATAAACTTCTGAACGGATTTTAAATGTAAAAATATTAACAAGGAAAGGTCTTTCATAGAGCTAAAGTTTTTTTTTATTATTTTGTGTATCAAGTACTGCACATTTGTTTTAAATCTATTAAGCAGTAAAATTTGTTTATAGCAGTTTTGTGCTAATTTGAATAGGTTTTGAAGCCCTGATAAAATAAACATCACAAAAGAAAGATTTATTCAATTCTCAAAATTTTCACAGCTAGCTTTACTAGGTATATGTTCTTGCAAGTAACTCAGAATGAATAACTAAACAAGAAGCAACTGCAACAATTTTCAGTACGCGTGCGCACACGCACGCACACACACACACACACACACACACACACACACACACACACACACACACACACACACACACACACACACACACTTAAAGATAAGGGTTTTGGTGTCTAATTATGTTTTATTTATAGGGTGTGTGGATAAACGATTGCAGGCCATTTGCATAGTTTTCTGTGTTAAATTTTATTTTATTTTTATTAGATTAATGTGATTTCTTTAGTATGTGTAGCTCCGTTATTGGTAGGTACTAGAGTATCTTCAGCTAAATACTACATTAACCTGAATGTAAGATACTTTTTGCAGTAGCATTATTATAATAAATATTTTGTTGCAGTATGCCATGCATGAAAGTATATACATATAATTATTAATAATAGTAACTACATAAATAATTTACGCATACATACCAGAATAAGTCGCAGAAAACATGTTTTTTGGTTCATGCATATGTTTTTTGGCTCTTCCGTTACACGTTAAGTACTTACTTACGTGCCAACCATGAATATCACTAGTATATAAAGTATTTGCATTTTTCCAGTTTATATTTTCTAATGTTTGCAACATTTTACATACATACTTTATTTACACACATTTATAAAAAGTTGTTTTTGTCGTATTCTTTGTTTCGCAGTTCCATTAAATTTTTTGGTGAATTTGCGTATTGGGTCTTCCAGTTTGCTTCCCTATCACAGCTGCATTGCTTATGTACAATGTTATTGTTTCACCTGTATAGTTTTGTCATTTCAAATTTGGTATTTATACTTATTTTAATAGGTATGTGTGGTACATGGTTTAATATTCGTACAAACATTTATTTTTCAAGTTCATTTTAATGCTTACGATTTTTCATCAGGTGTTTTCCGATGGGATCTTCACTGCAATATGTACCAAACTGATTTATGCATGGATTATGTATTACACTTTTAAATTTAATGCGGAAAAAAATAGAAACATACAGATTATCTGTTTTGAGCTGTTTAGTACTGTTTGTAGAAATAGTTACAGTATTTGGTGATGTTTATTTTCGTTAGTAATGCGAAAACCACAATTATATATCAACATTTCTGAGTATTTTATTTTAGTAACATTATTGTGTGTGAAAATTACCATTCTCCTTTCTTTTTCTGGCAGGAAAAACAGAGTGTTCAGTTCCTGCAGAAGCAGCAGACACTGCTGATCTGTTTCTGTTTATGGATATGCTGTTTGACAGCGTAAATGGGAGTTCTGTCAGACCAAAGAATGGGAAACTGCTGAGATGTGCCGTTTCTAGCAACTCAAGCCACATCAGTTTTTGGAATGAAGCAATTCAAGTTCTTAAGACATTTCAGTTTGTGAACAGTGATGGGAAAAAGAGCAGACCACCATCTGTAAGAAACTGGGAACGCACACTGCATGGATTAAAAACCATATGGTCTGACCTTCAGAAAAAAGGTTTTAAGTTTCTGTCGCTAAGAGCATTAAATCAAGACCCCCTTGAGAATTTCTTTGGATGTATTCGCAGTCATGGGGTGCGCAACATCATGCCATCTTGCACATCATTCACATCTTCATTCAAAACACTCTTGATCAATAACTTCACTTCACCACATACTTTGGGCTCAAACTGTATGAAGGATGACACTCGGGGCTCTCTTGACACATTGAGAGTATTTCTTACGGAAAATGTACCACAAGACCTTCAGTCTTGTGATGCAGCTACAAGTTTTGATTTGTCAAGTGTTCTATCCGAAGTGGATGAAACCCAGTGCCCAAGAAGTGACACAAACCCATTGTCAGTTGGTACAAAAGTGTACATTAATGGGTACATTGCTCGGCAGGTTTTGAAAAAGGTTGGAGGCTGTGTAGTGCCGGGACAATCTTTTTTCCACTGGGCCAGTAGAAAATTCAGACGTTATCAATGCCAGGGCTTATACACCTACATTGCTTAGATACCCGAACTTCCTTTTTGTAACATGCTTTTCTTAGATTTATTGTAACTAGCTAATCAACAATGTAATAAAATCTTGCAAGTCATTTTTTAACCTACTTCTAATTGTATCAAGATAAAATTTAGCAAGTACCTGTATATGTCACCCGGATGACAATACAATATTTTTGTACCATCGAACTGATATCACTTTTAAAGTAACTAAAGAGCTGTGTAAACAAAATTTATAAGTCTGTTTTGACATAATTCTAATACATGTATGTATGTATCTATTTGAAATTTTGCAAGTATGTGTAAGCCAGATGACAATACATATATAACAGTAATGAGCAGTATTTTATGGATAGAACTTGCTAACCATAATGCAAGTAGTTCACTCAGCTCAAAACAGAGCATGCTGACATGGGCAGTTCATTACTCCTGGTTTTATAACTATTGATAAATACTACCATGTTAATTGTTAATTAACAGTTGTATGTATTTAATACTTATAGGGAAAACAAATTTGTTGTTTATGTAGACTATGGACATATTTTTCATTAAATTAAGAAAATAATTTGCCATATAAAAATTCATTATTTAGAATTTTGTTGTAGGAAAATTACAATTGGGGCGCCTAGTTTCAAACATGGCCATGTCCATTTTTTTCACATTTAAAGATATATACATGGATGGAATCATTGTCTTCAGGGCTATAAACCTACGATACATATCAGTTGCAGAACCGGCCAATCGTGTGCTAAAAGTATTGGGGAAAAGTGAGGTTAGTTTTAAAATCGGCCATATCCCAATGTGTTTATTTACAAAGGCGGCCAAGTCCTTGTGAAGTCCATTCCAGCCAATCACAAAGCCGAAACGAGTCACATGTTAGTTTGTATTCAAGATGGCTGATGTGCATTCGTTTATGTTGCATGCGAGACAGTTAATTTGAAAATATTGTTGGAAATAAGACTTAATTGAAGTGCATAAATATTTTAAAGCGTGCCTATAATGTTTGATCACGTTAAGGAAACAGACAAACGCCACTCAAGGAAGCGCCAGCGAGATCCGCCGTCATGGAAGAGAACACGACAGAAGCAGTTAAGGTAATTTCATACATCAATACATTAGTCAATTCAATAGCAACTCATTAATTTACTACTATGGAATGAAAAAAGTTAATGGGTAAAACGCTCATACAACAAATTGAACAGTGATTATTTTATAACAAATTACATAATTACGGCCTTGTTTTTGTCCAGCAGCACCTCAAAATATAGGTTATTATGTGCGTGTTATTTGAAATAACCATATCTACGCCAATTAATTTATAATGAAATCGGGGTAAAATACAAAATAAACAAAAAAAAATATTTTAATAGCAAAAATAATACAAAATATATCACAACCAAAAAAATAATATAAAGTATTTATTGAAGTAGGCTATTTCCTGTTTATTTGGCAAAAAAAAGACTGGTATTCTCCTTGTTATGCCCAACATAATATATTAAAAATTATAAAATTAATTGTATAAATAATATTTGTCTTAAGTTAACCTAATAGTAATACTAGTACATTATTATTAAATGCCAATTTTTAGACGAAAAAAAGATTGTGTAAAACAAATGGAATAAAAGTGATATACCAAAGCCCAGTATGATAAACTTAAATGTTAAAGAACTGAAATTCTTAATGTATTTTAACTGTTTGTGTTTCAGGTACTCTGCGAAGTCCTTGCCAGAATATACATCTTGCAACCATAGGGGGAGACAACGCTGCAGGTTATTGACAATGAAGGACATAAGAGAATTCCATACAGCTTTTTATGCACACACTAATAAATCAGCCCAAGATGCCTTCATTTTGAAGTACTGTCGCAGTAGCCCTCCCAGGAGACGACGAAGCAGAACCAATACACGGCCAGAGAAAGGTATGACTATTGAATACACTATTGTTAATCAAGTTGGAAATTGCCTACCTGTACGCAGGCAGACTTTCCTGTCTACTCTGGTAATTACAAAGCACAGAGTTATTGGCGTATTTCGAAGGTTCAAAAGGAATGGCAGTCATGTTCATAGTGAAACAAGGGGTGGTGACAACAGATCTAAGGCTTTTGAGAAGAAATCAAACTCTGTAAAAGCTTTCATAAAATCTTTTCAAGCAAATGAATCACATTATTGTCGTTGGAAAAGTGAACGTGTGTATCTTGACTCTAGTTTAAATATCAAGAAAATGTGGAGGTTTTACAATCAGAAAGTACATAGGGATCTCAAAGTAAAAGAATCATATTTCCACCACATATTTAGCACATGTTTTAATATCAGCTTCAAAGTTCTTTCCACAGACGTTTGTTCCAAGTGTTCTGAATTGACTGGAAAACTACGAACAGAGGCAGACGTGAAAAAAAGGAGCAACTTAATGATTGAATTAAGGGTGCATAAACTGAGATACAGAGCATTTTATGACATGCTAAAAGACAAACGGGAAGGAATGCTGACTATTTCTTTTTACTGTCAAAAAAACCTGGTTTTACCGAAGGTGGCAGACCAGGCTGCTTATTACAGCCGCCAGCTGTATTGTTACAACTTTACTGTAGTTACTGGAATATAATGCTCACGAATGTCAAACGAAAATGTTTCAATTTACACTTGGTGTGAGAATGAAAGACCAAAATCATCAAATGAAATAGCATCTGCAGTCTATAATGCACTCGAGACAGCTAATTTACATGGAATTGACACAGTAAGAATAATGGAAGATGGTTGTGCAGGCCAAAATAAAAATGTTACTTTGCTTACAATGTTATCCAAATGGCTCCTTCATGCACCTGTTAATGTTAAATGTGTGCAAATTGTGTTTCCAGTGGTTGGACATTCGTTCTTGCTGTCAGACAAGAGTGTTTGGCCGAATTGAGAAGGAAGTTAAAAGGATGGAAACAATCATCGAGCCAAAGGAATATCACAATATTTTCGAACATCACGGGTCAGTTAAACTATTGGCGACAAAATGGGATGCATATGACTGGAAGAAAGAAGCTAGTGATATTGTGAAGGCGACATCATCATTGCATTTCAAGATATCACAGTGCAAAAGGTTTCATTTAGGTAGAAGTCTTAAAACAAAAAATATTTTTGTGAAAGGAGAACCACACTACCGCGCAGACATATGAATAGAGTGGAGCATCACTAAGAAAAACAAAACATTAATGGATGTTAATCCATAGAAATTACCTATCGGGATTCCTGTGAAAAAAGAGAAGTGAACGATGTCAGTAATCTATTGTTGAAACATTTTGGTTGTTAATGGAAGAGTTTAGATACTTTGCTATGGTACAGACGTATTGTTGAGACCAATGGTGACTATGATGAAATGGTGGAAGAACTGCCTGTGAATGTGTTCAAGATGATGTTTCATTTGTTTGAAGAACCCAACGTAATGATAATAATTGTAACATGTGCATTGTTTTATTTGGAAATATCTATGTTTGTTATTGCATTTTTCTAAACCAGAATTAATTATTTGTTTTGTTCGTAATTAACTTCATTGTAATGTCTGCTGTAAAACAATGTTGATAATAAAAGGCAGGACTATATTAATACCAAATTTAGTGGTGAACATCCCATTAAGCAAAATATTTCATTTCAAACATAGCAAAGTCCCTTTCTCTGTTTCATGTACGGCCAAGTCCATATTTCAAACCCTATTTACATTAAATGTATTCAATAAGTGTACTGTAAATTGTAATCAAAGAGATATAAATACCACAGAAAGAATAGACATAAATTTTCAGCAACATGTTGTCAACCATAATGGTCAAAACCAGTTTTCTGGGTTTTGTGCCGTTGTGCACTTGTTGTGTGGGCATGCGTACATTATTGCTTATATATGTTGTTTAATTAAATGCAAACTGGGAGGCTACATTCTTTTTATTATATTGCTTTGCAATACCTAATTGTTTTTAACCTTTTGATTATTTGAAGTATAATGAAATTATTATTATCTGAAGTATCAATTTGTAAGAAATAATTGTTTTTGTATAAAAATCATTTTTTTGTTAAAATATATTTATGTCTTTGTTAAGCTTTGTGGATTTATAAGAAAAATATATGGACTTCAAAAGACTTTAAACATCATAAATTAAGTTTTCCTTTTGTTTATATAAATATTGTGGTTAAGACTTAATTACTGAGTTATTGCAGTTAAGTGCAGAAAAGTGTAACCAATGTTAAGATTCTCATATCTATGGTCATCTTCCTATTGGAAAAGAAAAGGTAATACTTTTCTTTCTACTTTTGTCAGCCATGATGTAAACTTCTAAATTTTTGTGCTCGTCAAGTATCCATCGACATCCATGTCGAAAGTTGTGTGTTTACTACCGCATTAGGTGAGTTTTACTGCCTTTTCCCCGGGAATCATGGTTTTATAATTATTTATGGGATAGTTTGATTTTTTTTGTTGTTATAAACTTGTTTAGCGGTCCGGGTGTTGGCGACCTCTCGCTGCCCCATGCCTGAGGCGTGATCCATAAGCTTGGCCCATAACATCTGGGCACCCCAGAGCTTGTCCCGTGGTTCTACGGCGATGGGAGCCACCAACAAAAATCCCAGGAAAGTTTTCGACGACTAAATCCTAAGCATGCAGCATGGGTAGTTAACCTGTTTCGGCCACGTGTATCTTCTTGCAATTTCATCGACTATTTCATCAAACTACCCCTTTGGCATCGAAATCAACATTTAATTACTGAATAATATTTTAATGATAATATTTTAATACTTTCTGTATCTTTGATAAATTTACGTTAATTTTTGAAAATGTAACATTAAGTAATAATATTTGTGTAAGGGGCCCCTCTTTTGTGTTGACTGTACGAATACTCAACTAATACTCTTATTATTATATTTCAATAAATATGTTTTGTTATGGCTGACCTGATATCAGTCCTGATATCAGTGTGTATTTTATGTTGCAGTTTCCTTAACCATTTATTTAATCTTAATTATATAATTACTTAACAGGTTATCAACTTTTGTTCTGTAGTTTTCCCACTCGGCATATTTCCTCTCTACTCGTTTTTTGAATACAACAAAGTGCCGTGCCATTGAGCCTAAGGTCCTGGAGTCTTCCGTCGTGATTTACCTTGGTGAGGTTTGGTAAACCGAACCAAGAGTAAATTAATGGCAGAGTTTCCTGGAAAAAAAGTTGAACTGGACTTGGCCATGTTTGAAACTAGGTGCCTCAATTGAAACATAACTTCGTCACACAGAATTAAAATAGTTGGTGTTGGCTACCGCTACGCTAAGAGACCATTATATTGTTCCAAAGAACAAAGTTTCAATAATGAGCCCCACTTGGTCTTTGTAAAATAAAGAAACCTGTACATTAATCTGTGTTAGTAATCTTATGTAAAAGGTATTTAAACTAAAAAGTAAAAATAATTACATAAATTCAAATACTAAAAAAAAAAAACACTTATCAGATACTTACTACCTCATAAGTTATTCATTCATTATAACTTTCCTATACACATTTTTATCAGTCATGCACTAAAACTTTTAAAATATAATTTATTCTTTACTGAAAATTACTAAGTTAGTAAGAAAGTGTAGGGCACTTGGTTGTAATGTAATAGTACTAAATTTTTCTCAAAGAACCACATAGCTACATACAAGTTATAAAAGAACTTGAAATATATTATCTTCAATGAGTGCTAGTGAAACTGTGAGTTTGGGCTCGTTTAGTTTGGTTTGAAAATTTCCATACATTTATGGCACCTCGAACTCTGAGATGTGTATGGTTAATAATTGTCAAGTTGGAAACACTATAAAATGGAAACCAGATGATGTTGCCACGAAGCTGATACTTTGCATTACTCGCAGGAGTGTGTTTCTTAAGGAGCACTAGTCCTATATAACATACGTAGTTTTTGTTAATTTTTATAGCACCTCGAACTTTGAGATGTGTGTGGTTATGAATGGTCAAGTTCAAAAAACTATAAAATGGTACCAGATGATGTTGCCACCATAGGCGGGATTTGGGGGTGGCCACCCCAAAAAGTTTAATGAAAAAAAATTTTTTTGCAGGTGTTGATAGTTACCTCTCTTTAGCGCTGGCGCACGGCGCACCTATATCCTGGTAGGTACTGCCATCTATCATAGTATTGTGGATTTTGTTTTCACACCATTCGATAGATAGCAGCACTGCAAAGCAGAAGTATTTTCAGTTTTTCACTGTCCAAGTTGTCAGAATCAGTCTATTATTTTGTCTAGTCTATGGAATCAGAAATCAGTGTAGGTATAATAAGTTAGTGAAGTGAGAAGTGAGTGATTCAATGTTTCGAAGTTGTCTTACATTACTTGTGTATGTTTGAGCTGGGATGGTAAATAACAGAGATTTATATTTTATGTGAGATTTAAGATTACTCAAATTATGTGATTAATCTTAAATCTTTATTCTATTTTAATTTTTATGCAGTATCACTGTGAGTGAATTACACTCGTTCCAAGTTCGTTGTTAGTTCCAATGTCACCAATAGATAGCAACATAGCAGTAAAAATAATAAATTTTGTATACATAAAACAAAACTTCTTACATTTGTATTACGTCTCACGTAAAATTAATACTCATCGTAGTAAACCTACTGCTGTAAATGAATTTATGAGCTATAGTTTTAGTTTAACTTATAAAACGATTATATAAAAAATAAACAATAATTCACTTAATCATCAGTGGTACGAAGTTACCCACACAGAGAACCTTTCTGTGTATGTACGTACACATAAATGTTCTCTGTCTGAGTAATAATGGGATACGGGAACAGAATAAGTAAAGCTAACAGAAGTGACATTAGACAGATTTTTCGTTGTTGTTTTTGTACCAGCTCTCGGGGCGTGCAGAAATTAAATGTAAACACGGCCGCCCACAAGTTCTGTAATATATCTATCCCGAAATAATTCATTTGAAAATTGCATGCGTCATAATACTTACTTGGTAAATGTTTCCTCAAAAAACTTGAAATAAGTAAAAATTTTAGTATAACATAACATCCACATTAGGTGTAAACCATCTTTGGTGCCATGGCAACAAAGAAATAAACGAGTTCGTTAAAAACCACACCATGTCGCGTCTGTTACTTGTTTATTCTGTGACACGGGTAAAAACAGTGAAAGTGGATTGCCCAAAAAAAAAACATTTGTGATATGTGTCAATTGTACGTCATAACATTTCAATGTAATACACATCAAAATTATTTCGGCCCGGCTGGGGGGGAGAACAAAGTGCACTATTTATCACTTTCCCTCGTTTGTCCCATGTCTCATTACTATCCCTCCTGACCATATACTTATTTTTTTTTTTGTTTTGTACTTTCATACTGCCATGATAACCAAAAGTTATTGACAGAATCACAAAACCACTGAATTTATGCTTGTACTAAATAGTCATATATAATATTTTTATGTAATTTTTTATGTTATGTTAAGTCGGTGTGTTTATATTTCAAGGCTCAACTAAAAGGACAGAGTTCACTACTGTCTTTTTTTGGACCACCCAGTAAGAAGAAGTGAAATGAGAGCTGTCAGCAAGAAGAGGATGAGGCATCTGATTCGTCTTCTCATCAACTACCCGCTCCTTGCTCTCACTTGAGTGACCGTGCTTCTTCGTCTAGGGCTGAATTTGTTTTCAAACGAGATGTTTCCGCTTTTTGTACTAAAGACGACTCTTGTGTGCCTGACCAATTACTCAGAAATGAACGTGATCCCTGTCATCATCCATCTCTAGCTACGAAATACTTCAAAGAGGGTCCATTTCAGCCGGACAAGTTAAAGTTTCCTGTTACGGTTGGTCGGAAATTTAGGGCTGAGTGCTACAAAACATATACTTGGCTGGAGTATAGCCCACTGAACGACAAAGTCTACTGTTCACAAATGGAAAATTTCAGAATGAACTGCTAACCATTATGGGAGAGCAAATAAAGACTCAAATCACTGATAAAATAAGACAGGCAAAAATATTTGCCTTGATTGCTGATGAAACACAAGATATTTCCAGACTGCAGCAAGTAGCTGTTGTTATAAGATATGTGAACGACAATCTAGAGGTTCATGAATGGTTTGTATGATTTTACCATACAGAAAAAAAACTGATGGTGAATCGTTAGCAAATCTATTGAAGGATGTTTTAACTTCATTAAATTTGGAAGTACAAAACATGCGAGCTCAATGCTATGATGGAGCATCGAATATGCGAGGGCCGTACAAAGGAGTTGCGGCAAGAATCCAGAAAGAAAACCCTTTGTCAATGTACATTCACTTCAATGCACACATTTTAAATCTCTGCATTGTAAGTTGTTGCACAGTGGTAACATCAATAAGGAATATTTTTTCCACTGTACAAACTTTGTACAACTTCATCAAAATATCAGGCAAACACCACGCAATTTTTGAAAAAGTTCGCAAAAGCACAACAACATTGAAGTCTCTGAGTGACACCAGATGGTCCTGTCGTGTTGAAGCTGTACGTTCATTACTTGACAATTTTGAAACTACATTGAGCTTTGAGCGAAATCGCAGCAACTGATAATACCTTTGGTGGCGAGACATAAAAATTGACATATCGGATGTGATTACTTTTAATTCAAGTCCAAAGCGAGGATTACATTTTCAGTGAATGAGAATAAGTAGAAAAACTTAACTGAAATTGTGTGTTATTTACAGTAAAATGACTACATTTTTTTGTTTATGTCACTATACTATATTTTCTGTAAGAAAAAACCTTCGCATTAATAAGGCTACATATATTAGAATGGGAGTCGTTGAAATAATGGTTTTTTTATTGAGATTAAATCCCTCTCTTTTCCCCCACAGTAACTTCTACATTAACGCGGCCGAAAACTGCTTAAAAAGCACCATTTTGCACCTTCAATTCAAAATTTTCCGGGGGAGGGCCCCCGGACCCCCGCTTTATTCGCTGGGTTGGTGTTACTTCATTTACCCGTTGCCCCCCCAACAAAAATGCTGAAATCCCACCCCTGGTTGCCACGAAGCTGATACTTTGCATTACTTGGAGGAGTGTGTTCTTTAAGGAGCACTAGTCCTGTATAACGTACGTAGGTTTTTTCACATTTTTTAGCACTTTGAACTCTGAGATGTGTATGGTTAAAAATTGTCAAGTTCGAAACACTATAAAATGGAAAACAGATGATGTTGCCTCGAAGCTAATACTTTGCATTACTCGCAGTAGTGTGTTTTTTAAATAACACTAATCCTGTATTACGTAAAAAGGTTTTTCAAATTTTTTTTAGCACTTCGAACTCTGGGATAAAAAAATATTTTGGACTTAGACCCTTCTTTCACTAACTTCCTACAGATTATTTCCGCAATGTACGATAATTACGGTACGTTTTTCGATTCATAGCTGGGCTTCGAAGCTAACTTCTCCTCAGTGTTATTGGAGGCATTTTTTGAAGTAATGTGAACCTTCTAATTTTTTTAACCAAGTTCAAATAATTCATTGTGCTGTACAATGCCAAATTGCTGCGTTGCTCCAGGTTGTAAAACAAATTATGACAGTTCATTTGACAAGTGTCATGTGTTCAGTGCACCCAAACATGAAAAACGCCGATTGTTGTGGCAGACAGCAATTCCGAGGAAGGACTTTATATTAAAAAGCAGTCATTTCGTATGCGAGAAACATTTCATTGAAGCTGATATTGTACACAAAATTGTGTACAGAGATCAGCTTGGCAACGTAATTGCAGAAGTGTGTTGTTATATTTTTGGATTTAAAACAGTAAGGACAAATGTTAAATCCAGGAAAATAGCTGGCGGAGTGTAAGAACAATTAATTTGTGTCACTCTGCTTCCCAAAGGCTCACACTGAGTCAATAAACAAAATTTTTAAACCTTGCACCCACGTATTTGCACCTACAAATTTTGGAGAAATCTTAATAGCCTTTTTTTACAGCTGCATTCTTACTTTTAAGTGTTTTAAAAACAAACATCAATGTTGATTATTAATATTATTTTTCCATTCTTTATCACATTACGTGGTAAGTTTTATAATTCTACTTTTTCTGATCAACCATGCATTCTAGGTGATGATGGTCTGGAGCAAAAATTTTTGGGGCCTACTTTGGGTCGCAGCTTAGATAAAAACATAATAAATATTTGGTATAAAAATTATAAATCCACAGCTTGCAACACTCCCCAGCATTCATTTGCTGATCATTCAAAGTACTACAACTAAGAGAAAAGGTGGAATGGAGTGGCCTGTAGCTAACTGTTAAACAATTATTTCCTAGGCAAACTTTTTACTGCAATTTTATTTTACGACATAGTTTAAGCTCTTGTTATAGTTAGTTTCACAGAAATTGATACTTTTACACAAACTGTTACATTATTTTCGTAGCTTGGAATAGTCAGCTAGTGTGCCGTTTGTTGGTGTGATTGGCACAGAACTTAAATTTTAAGTTTACATTTTCATTTTTAAGAATTTTGCATTTTTATTCTTATTTAATTTTTGTCAGACTTTTGTACACTCTTATGCTTTCAATAATTCCTCCATTTCGCTCCTTCTTAGCGGGCTTTTGCCCGATTGACGGTCTGTCTGCTACCTGGTCTAATCTCTGTCGATATTGGACGTTGTTGCAGGCAGGGTGCAAGAGATACCCACCAATTGAAGAAACACCCCTGTCATCCCAGAGTTACCCCTGCACAAATGGTCTGGATTGAAAGTCAATTGAGTGAACCCCAACAAAATTTTATTCTTCTCTTCCCGCCGAATTTTACCTGGTCGTGAGTTCTGAATGACAAAATTTCATAAATCTTGGTATGCCAGTGGACAGGGGAGAAGTTTTTATTAACAATGTAAAGTTATATCTTCTGTAATTGTGACTCAAGAAGATTCAACCCTTATCTGACATGGTGATATTGTAATTTTTTTTGCATAAGATTCAAAACCAAGGCAATATATTCTAACTATTTTTGTAAACATTTCACTATGGCTAGAACCTTGTTAAATTTTCGCTATATTCACGGTCCGGACTCGCTAGCACTATAAATTGTGTTCATGTTTATTCATTAATGATTGCTAAGATGTTAAAATGCTAATTTGTTGATCGATGGTTAATCTGCCTTGATCTTTTCTGGTAAAATCTATTAAAAGAAAGGTTATGCACTACATAAAAGAATATTAATATAAATAAACCAGGAAGCCTATAGATCACATGACATTCTGTTGTTTTTATTTAATTGAGTACCTATATATATATCTACCGATCCACTAACTCCCAAATAGATTGTGTGTAGGGAGTTTCTAAATTGTTTTGTTCCCCGCCTCGTGCCACCTCTGGAGATGTTCGAATTTTATGTGAATTTGTAGCTTGTCCTCAGCTGTTTCCTAAGACTTTTAAGAGGTGTTAGAACACTAAAAATCAAGGGCACGAGGGGCGTTACACTAGCGGAAATTTTGTACATAGGAGAGTTATTAAGACTACTGTGTCTAATTAAACACTATATATATATATATATATATGATGTGTGATAGCTTATGCTTGTTATTGTTTTCAAAGATTATTTTCATAACTTAATAACGTTGGCCAACTACGCGCTATTGAAAATCGTGATTCGTAATGCTAAAATTTTAATGCTTCTTTCTGGGAGTTTGTTTATATATATATATATATATATCTTTGAAAACAATAACAAGCATAAGCTATCACACATCAACATAAGCCATTTTCTTGAACTGTGCACATAAATTCTTTATAACGTTGGAAATTCGTTTTATAATACCTACATCTCTCCTCGAGTTTTTAAAAAAGCTGCCATGTATTTTTAACTATCATTTAAACGCAATTAATAAAAAAAAATTCATAAAGCACAATGTTAAAACCGGACCAGTGTCTTGTGGCGCCAATGGCAGTTTCATGAACTAAATCAGTCAATAAGGGGGTCAAGAACAAACGCTTGTGTCCAGACCTGGTTTCTAAGGCCGTGGTTGGGACACACGGCAAAATTGACAGTCTGTCCAGTGGTGGGGTGGTGTTATTGTTTTGACGTAGTGTGACTTTGAGGTTAGTTTGATTTAGTTTGTGCAGTGTTCTGGTTTTTCGCTTTCCGTAAATTTGCCGAGTATATCATGGAGTCGAGAGCGATTAATTTGGTTAACGAAGTTCAATTACATCCTGAACTATGGGAAATATCGCATGCAAAATACAGAGACAGGAATTTGAAAAAAAGATGTGTGGATTGAAATTGGCAAGCAATTTGATGTTTCGGGGGATGTTGCGCAGTCAAAATTTAAAAGTTTGCACACATATGCTAAAAGCGAAAAAAATAAACTGCAATCCAAAAAGAAAAGTGGTAGTAGTGCTACTGACGAAGACAGTTTGTGGTTACTCTTCAAAAATATGAGCTTTATTTTAAGCAGTAATGTCCCAGATGTGGGAAAAGAAAGCTTCACCGTGGAAGACAAGGTAAGACCCAATTATTTACTGTTTAACAATATAGGCTTATGTATTTTATGCATAGGGACTAATACATTTTATTATCAAAGAAATGTTTATCCGTGATTTTTTGAGAGCTGCAACACATTTTTTTCATAATATATGTTTGCCCAAATATAGAAAAAAAATTATTCAAAACCACAAATTGTAAATCTAAGAAAATTTTACTTTTAATACACATTTACATATGTACTTATAACATAGTACTTTTCTGGAACACTGCCATTATCTCACAAATATCTGTCTCGCCACGAAACTTTTTGCTGTGGTGACATGAAAAATTCTTTGAATTCTTCCCTGACTTGTTCTAAACGTTTTTGGTCCTTTCTTGGTAATCATGGTAAATCTCTCATTGCAGTACAAAATTTGTTTCTCCATGAACCTAAAATTATTTCTCCAGTGTTCGTGTCTTCTGTGTCAAATGTACCTGGTGGCTAGTACAGTGCTGTGGCTTGAGGATTTCTCCGCAGAAAATTATGTAAATAGGCACACGCTAACACTGCAGCTAATAAACCAAATACATTTTCTACGATTCTTCGTGCTCTTGATAACCTGTAGTTGAACACTCGCCTAGGAGATCCTTTTCCTAACTCGGTTGAATACGGTTTCAAAATATTTTCAGTGGGTGGGAAAGCATCATCGGCCACGACTACATAAGGTGATGGATCAACTCTTCCTGGCAATGCTTCTGGAGTGGGAATATTTAATTTCCCATTGAGTAATGCTTTTCCAAATGTGGTGTTACGAAAAACACCACCGCCAGATATAGATCCCTGACATCCAACATGAGCGTATAAAAATCTGTACTGAGCATCCACTGCAGCAAACAAGGCAACACTGAAATATCTTTTATAGTTGAAATATTTACTTCCACTGTTGGATGGACACTGTATGGCAATATGCTTTCCATCTATTGTAGCCAAGCAGTGCAGAAAATTCCATCTGGTATAAAAATCCCTTTCGACTTCCAACCATTTTTCTTTTGAATTTGGTACCTGTAAATAAATTATATTATATTAACTAGAAGTCAAATGACAAACAGATGCATAAATATATACAGTAAAACACTGTTTTAACGAACTTCATTAGAGCGAACAATTCATTACTACAAACTATGCCTTTGGTCCCGTCAGACGTCCATATAACATAACGTAAAAAAAAATTCAGTAGTACGTATTTTCTCGTTCAAATTTTTACAATATTCTATAAATATTAATTTGAACTAACACTTTTCTGCCCGGCACGGGAAACGACAAACGGATAAAATCGTCGCCATCTTATTTATTTTGATACACGCCATAGATGACTGCAATGGACTAGTGTTGAAATTAATGCACAAAACTGGTGTAGCGACTAAAGCGCTGACATTACTCTTTGTTCTATGCTCGCACGACGTGTTTAACCGATGCGAAGTTCTACATCATAAAGTATTGCTACACACACATCTCTGGTCGTTTCCTTGTTTATTGTTTGAGAAACGTGGCTATACTAGGAGTATAACTTATTTTTACATGTGTCGGGTCCATTTGTTTTAATAGTTTAAAAAACCGTACTACTTAACATGTCTTCTAGGAAACGAAAGGCGTTTGATGTGAAACTTGAAATGTTAAAAGCAGTAGATAAAGGAAATAAAAAGACTGATGTGGCTAAAACGTTCGGTATCTCCAAATCAACATTATCCACAATTCTCACCCAGCGATCCAGTTTGGAAGACAATAAAATGTAAAAAAATTTTCCTAACTTTTAAATTTTTTATTTTTTATTTATTACAGCATTTTTGCAAACAGCTTGTCTTGATTCCAAAGGTAGGCTTACTGCTTTGGCAAACAACTTACCTACGTATTTCTGTATTGTACATATACATACTAGTATGTATGTATGTAGTATGTAGTATGTATCTTGATCCCAAAGTATAGCTGTTAAAGTAATTGATGCTTGTACCACTCATATTGGTATTAGATTTTCTACTGTTTTTTAACAAGATCGAGCTATGTTAAAAACCCCAAAACAGGCAATCATTGTGATTTCGGTATAAAGAACTTCATTATAACAAACTGCCATAATTTTGGTCCCTTCGTGTTCTTTATAATGAAGCTCTACTGTAATATAGCTGAGTGACTAATGTTTACACAACCAGTGCTGTTAATTGGTCTCAAGCAGGCACATGTTCAAAATGTACACTAAGTACCTATAACGTTTCTTCGGCTAGTATATCATATCTGTTATCATTTTAACTATAGGTACTATTAGACAAAAAACTCTCGTCATATTTTTGCACGCAATTATATGGTATGAAATTATTTATATTATGCACTCTCCTTACATTTAAAATAAGTTAAGGGGTAAGGCTTGAAGTTTCATACAAAAGTTACGTTATTTAATTTTTTTGTTAACTTGCTTTACATTTGATTTAGTATAATAATGTTATATTTCAGGATTCCGAGGGAGAAACTAATTAAGATATCGACCATTCATCATCACTTCCAGTGAGTAATGAATGTGTTAAAACAAAAGCCTCTTCACAGGTTCTCCCACAGAAGAAAAAAAGGAAACTGCAGATGGAATGAGAAGACAAACAGTTGGAAGAGGCCTACAGTCTTCTACTAGATGGCGTGAACAGGTCAAAAAACCAGTTCACACACTTTGGGAACCATGTCGCCTTCAAACTGAATACGTACAGTACTAATGTTGCTAACAAAGTGCAGTTCAAAATATCACAGCTGTTGTTTGAAGCTGATATGGGGCACTTTACAGCATTTCAACAACAAGTAGGCTCATCTGAATTCTCATTTCACGGTTTATTCGCCATGTTCACAGTATGTCCCACCGCCAGACCTACCTACTGAACCACCCGCTTCAAGCACACCTACGCCTGTGCCACAGGATCATCCAGAAACGACTGAAGAAGATGGCAGCACTGTATTTTGTGAACTTTACCTAGCTAGCTCTTGACTGATTTTTAATTTTGTCAATATTGTTTTCTATTATTTTTTTGTTTGTTTCCTAAACAATAAATTTAATACATTTGTAATATTTGTAATACTTACTTGCATGTACTGCTGTAAACCTTCACACAATGCTCTGCAGACTTCAGGTATCATTACAGAAATTGTAGCTGATACATTATGCTTTTAAAACTGTCACCTGTAGCTAGAAATCGTAACGTTATAGCTAATTTTGTAGCTTTAGGGATTGCTGTTCTCATTGTGCTGTCCTTTCTCTTGATGTTTGGTCCAATTATGTTTAACAACTCTTCAAAATCACTTGGTGACATACGAGTAAAATTCTGAAATAAATAAGTTAAGTTTTAATTCATTACACAAATCAATGCTAATTTGATTCCGTCTTTCTAAATAAGCTCTCATCCACAGTGTTCTATTTCTTCTTGCACGTCGCTTTAAAATAATTCTGTGAATTACTATGAAGGCAGCAGCCGATACCTCTACGTCCATGACGTCCAACGTCAGCGAGTTCCAGCAACACACTGACCCTACTTGACCGTCTAAATGCATGTTGCCCGTCCACTCATGTTGCTCCATATTGCCGGAAAAGTTGTTGGCAACATTGGTGGCGAGTATTGCTGGGCAACGTGTTGCCGGACAATATTGATGGCCAAGTGGAGCACGAAATTGCCCAATATTGGCCAATTTATATTGCTCGTCTAAACGGGCCTTAATTGTAACATCAAAACAGTTGAAAACAGTTATTTTGGAGAGAGAAAAAAAGTGAGGTTATTTTTCGAAGCGGTGTCTGTTTTTACGCAGAATTATCTTTTGCAATTAATTTGAGGGAAAAAATAAGTTTTATGGTTATTTCAGATCTATTTCAATTGCTTGGCATAACTATGTTTTGCGAATTTTCGTGTGTTTTTGCGTAATATTTAGATTTTTGTGGCACTGTTACAAAACAAATCATGTCAGACCCATCCACGTCAAAGCCGAAAACCAAACGAAAGCCCCTTTCTTTGGAGCAAAAATTTGACATAATACACAAAATCGAAAGTAACCCCAATGTTCTATACACTCAAATTGCGGCTCAGATTGGTATTCCAGTATCAACGCTAAATACAGTTTTTTATAGTAAAACGACCATTCTTCAGCAATGTGCAACTGAGCAGGTAGGCAGAAAAAAAATGAAAACTGTGAAATATGAAAAAGTTGAGTGTTACTAATGGAATGGTTTCGACAAAAACGTGCCTTTAACATTCCTGTTGATGGCCCGATATTAAGAAAGAAGGCTGAAGGAATTGCACTGAAAATAAATGTAGAGTTCACTCCGTCAAATGGCTGGATAGATAGGTTCAAGAAACGCTGTGGGCTTGTCTACAAAAAAGTAAGTGGGGAATCCAAGAGTGTCAACATGTAGGAAGTTGAAGCCTGGAAAAACACAATTCTTCCAGGGTTACTGTCGAAATATAAACCACAGGATATCTTCAATATAGATGAATGTGGGTTATTCAATAATATGCTCCCTTACCGTACGTATACTTTCAAAGGAGAGAATTGTAGTGGTGCTAAGGTAAATAAGGAGTGAATTACTGTTCTTGTTGGCGCAAACATGGATGGTACTGAAAAGTTGCCACTTCTTGTTGTGGGCAAAGCAAAACAACCCTTAGACCCTTCCATGCACTTACCGCAATAACAAGGCTGTATGGATGACTGGTGAGATATTTCGTGAGTTTTTTATTTGCCTTGACAGGCGAATGGCAGTGAAAAAGAGGAAGATTCTTCTGTTCATTGACCATTGCTCAGCTCAGCCAAAGGATGTGGAACATTTGAAAAATATGCAAGTAGAGTTTCTTCCTGCCAACACTACAGCTGTATTGCAAACAATGGACCAAGGCATCATAAAGGTCTTAAAACAGAAATTCCGAAGGAGTTTGTTTTGAGGTTGCTACAAAGGCTTGAAACCAGCCAGCAAAGGTACAAGTTGTCTCTACTGGATGCCACCTCAATGCTGGCCATGGCATAGCACTTAGTGACCACAGAAACAATTGCCAACTGTTTTAAGAAGTCTGGGTTCATAACTGAATCAACATCATGTGAGCAGGATGTAGGTGGTGATGATGAAATGAATGATGACACATGGTCAAGACTTCAGGACAAACTTGCCATCACCACCAGTTTCAATGAATTTGTCACAGCAGATGATGTTTTACCACCCTGCAGCGAGCAAGATCTGGACGAACTTTATGCTGGAGTCCAGTCAGTCGATGAACAAGAAGAAGAAGAGGATGAATCTGCTGCAGATGAATGCAAACCCCTTCAACATGTCGGGAAGCCATGCAGTTCTTGGAAAATTTTAATCTCTTTTTATGAGGAACACCTGATGTTCCTGAGTCAGTCATGAGGAACTTGTGGGAGCTACAAAATTTCACCTCCAACTTGTGTCAAAAAAACTCAAAACAAAAAACCAGCACTGAATTTTTTCACAAGAAATAAGCTGTGAACAAACTTATAATTTATTGCCGTTGATTTCTTTTATTATCATAACTATTTTAACACATGAAAATCTAAACTTTTTTTACTGACCTACCCTTTTATAAGTTTTCCTGCTTAAGAAGCACATTGTTTGGTTTTTCCAATATTTTCTTAAGAGGGTTTTACTGTACTTCAGAAGCATTTTGGTTCTGACTGAACATCTAGAGATGATCTGGTGTTTACAAGAAAAATATTGAAGATCAAGCACTGTTTGTTGACCAAGAAGATGCAGAAGATGATGCAAGACACATTCCAGAAGAAGAGCAGGTCATTGGTAGTGTTCCAGTGCAGTCATCAATGCTATATTGTTGATTTTATAACAGCATTGTGTATTCCTTTCTCTTATTGATAGTTGTTTTATTTTTGCACTTAAATATTTATATATTCATTACCACATTGCACTACTATGTTTAAACAGGGATACCAACGTCTACGGATTCTCCGTAGTTCCTACGGACAGAGTATGTAAACTACGAATCTCCGGACGGTGTATGGCTGACTACGGATGCGCGGCAAATTAGTTAGTAGTCCTCTTTTTTGGCGTTCAGTAAATTTTTAATCGGCAGACAAACATTATTCTGAGAGCCGTGTTCCTTGTTTTATGTATTTATTAATTACGGTGTATTCATTTGTTAGTGAAGAATGCGGACTACAGGCCAGGCATCGCGAAGATGTTTATTGCGTTCTTTGTTTTGTGTAGTTCACCTTCACAAGGCTGGCGCGCGCGCGTCGCTATCCGTGCAGCGTTGCCATTAAAGTGATGCGTAGACGTACCGATGTTTCGGTACTCGTAGCAGTAGTTTCCAGGATGTTCTGTTACGTGCGTACCTGTCTTACGCGGCGAGCGTACCATACTCACTAAGCTACTAACTTACTTGCACTGTTGCCACGCACTTCAGTTCGGGACATTGTTGTTTACACCCGGTTGCCAGTATTAGTTTGCCTTTGCCGGTTGTAGTTTGTGTTTGCGTTATCTGTTGAAATGTGGAACAGTGGTTGTTAAAATTAATTAGTCATGATATAAGGCGAAGTAAATATTCAACAACCATGTCGGGCGATGAATGCACGACCACGAAAAGACAAAAGGTCGCAGCGCAGCGGTTTCGGACTGAGTATGCACGCGAATGGCAATGTTTGAAAACCAGCGAGGTGTCGGAACATAGTGCTTTTTGTACCGTGTGTAATTGTGACTTTTCAGTCAAACATGGAGGCCGTGATGATTGCAGGCGACACATCGCTTCCAAGAAACACATCGAACTTGCGAAGGTTAAGGCGGGAACGAAATCATTAAGTTCGTTTTTTACCAAGACAGAGAATTCTCACAGCATCATGAATGCGGAAATGCTATTTACATGTTTTATAGTAGAACATAATTTACCACTATCATCAGCAGACCACGCCGGAGATTTATTTAGGGCCATGTTTCCGGACTCTACAATTGCTAAGAAATATGCATGTGCGCGTACTAAAACAACTGCAGTTCTCAAGTCGATGGCGCAAGATACAACACGCGATGTTGTTTCCATCCTGCAACATGGTAAGTTTTCCATGGCAACTGATGGCAGTACAGACCAAAATAGTGTTAAACTCTACCCCATTTTGGTCAGTTACTTTGACAGTTCTAAAGGAGAAATAGAAACTGCTTTGCTCTCCATTTTAGAAACAGACGACAACACTGGAAAAGGAATTTTCTCTGTTATTGATTCAGAGATGAAGGCAAAAAATATACCTTGGAAAAATTGTGTGGCATTTGGCAGTGACAATTGTAATACAATGTTAGGGCATTTGCGAGGAGTAGCATCCTTCTTGAAAACAGCAAATCCTAGCATAGTAGTTCAAGGTTGCGTGTGCCATTTATTGCATATTTGTGCCCAGAAGGCTGCAAAACAGTTGGGGAGTGACATCGAAACATTAGTTGTTGACATTTACTATTACCTTGAAAAAAGCTCAAAGAGGAAAAAGGAATTAGTTGCTTACCAAAAGCTGTGTGGTTTGAAAACACACAAAATTTTGAAATATGTTTCGACCCGCTGGCTGTCATTATTGGATGCTATTAACAGACTTTTGGAACAGTGGGATGCATTGTTAGAGTTGTTTGGTGTCGAAGATGAGTCAGTTAACGATAGCCATAATTCTCGTTTCTTAAGTGTAAGGAACATTTTAAAATCTCCTCTCACCAAGCTGTACTTTTTGTTTCTTAGTAGTGTATTACCCGCTTTCACTTCTTGCAATGTAAAGTTGCAATCTGAGGCTCCATCCATACACATTGTTAGCAGAGAACTGTTGGCCTTGTTCACAGATCTGTTGGTTCGTTTCATGAAACCAGATGCAGTTGTTTCAACTAATTCTGACATAACTGAGGTACATTTAAAAAAACGGCATCAGAAATCAGATGAAAACCTTGTGATTGGAGCCAAAGCAAGAGTTTACTTAAGGGAAAATGAAGAAATACTTTCTACATCACAGTTGAAGTCATTTTATGAGTCT
Organism: Bacillus rossius redtenbacheri; assembly: GCF_032445375.1. NCBI lineage: Eukaryota > Metazoa > Arthropoda > Insecta > Phasmatodea > Bacillidae > Bacillus > Bacillus rossius. The sequence goes on from NC_086332.1 coordinate 109,063,726, forward strand.
GTCAGAAATTTTTTTGTTGTAGCTTGTGACTATATGATTTCTAAACTGCCCATGAAGGATAAATTTTTGAAACACACTGAGATAGTGGATGTCAATCTTAAGAAAGAGAAGAACTTTTCATCTGTAGAGTATCTTATGTCTCAATTTCCTGGGGTTGTCAATGAAAGTGAGATGGATTAAATAGAGCTTGAATTCAGTAGGTACCAGATTGACGAACTAAATCAAGAAATCCTAGGTTCACCAAAAATGGACGTATGTTGGGGAAAAATCTCCAAATTGGTAGATGCGAGTGGCAGTGTTAAGTACAAGGTTCTCCCAAAACTTATGCTGACCATATTATTAGTTCCTCACAGCAATGCTGCGACAGAGCGTATTTTCAGTATAGTAAGGCAAAATGCTACTGACTTTCGTGCAAATCTTGGAACTGAGACATTAAATTTTTTAATGGTTGAAAAAATAAAAATGGGTGAACACGGAGATAAATGTTACAAAAAGAAGTTTTCCAAGAAGCAACTAGAAATGGCTAAGCATGTTACTGTTAACCAGTTGAAGCAAGGAGGGGTGCATAAGGAGGATTTATAAATTAACTTGTTGGCACACTGCTGAAATGAGACGATTTTGTAAATATGTGTGTGTATATAAGTTAAATGTATATAGACATTCCAGAAATGAGTGTACAACTTAACCCTCTTAGTGCCAGCCTCTGCTAGTATGGTAGTGCTAATAGTGCCAGGTCATTTTTAACTAAATTGCATCTCTAGAGTTTAATTTTAATAACTTTTTAACCTTTACTGTTATAACTATGAAATTTTTTACTGTTTATAGATAAATGTTTTCTTCTGTCACTTCTCATGTTTAAACATAAAAATTTTCATCTTATTTTATTTTTGTTGTTTTTTAAATTAAAAAAAAATAATTATTAAATTTTTTTTATAAATTGTAATGTGGATAGGGAGTAGTTTTGACAGTAATATTCTTTGGTTTGAATTTTTTTAAAAATATTTAATTGTTTTTCTATATGATAGTATAATAGTAATGTAATTTTTTCCAATATTTATTCTAATAATAATTTTTTGAAAAAAAAAAGAAAAAAAAACATTGCTTTTCTAACTGTGTACAATACAAATGAAATATTTTCTTAGCGTAACTCCAACTATATAGTGTATTTTGAATCCTTATAATTTTTTAATAATTATAAGTCTGTTATTAATGTATTTAAAAAGTAAACGATTTAATTAAAAAATTATGCATTGCTATTGTATGTCTTTATACAAATTTAGGTGAAACTGACTTTCAAATTTTAGAAGAAAAATATTTTCTTGGTTTGATCAGCATTTTTCATTATCACATTTTTTTCAATTAAAAATATAAAATTAATTGGTAGTTCATGATAACAACAACGATAAATCCATCACAACTATAGCCAAATACATATTCACTGGTCCTAGCAGCTGTGTTTACTAAAACAAACACCATGCAATCCTTTATGGCATTTTGCACAAACTGTCCTTGAACGCTTTCTTTTTCCTCCCTGACGTTTACTCGATACACTGCAAACACAACATTCTTTTTCTTTCTTCAATGGCAGTTTCAGAATTCCTGATGACGCCACACTTTCGTTAGTGTCACCAGGTTGTTGGTGTTGCTGTTCTAGCCACTCTTTTCCGAGACTGTCCACTACAGCAGAGACGAACTCATATCTTGTCAGAATGTTACCATCTGTATTCATTTTGTACAAAATATAACTGTTGAGTACCATACGGCCAAATATATTGAAACATACTTTTTTCCAGTATTTCAATGACCTTCTTTCGTCGAGGTAACAATACAGCATCATATCACTTGTGTCTATACCACCCATGTATTTATTGTATTTGTGAATGATTTCTGGTTTTTCACGCACTCTCTCTAGTCCGTGCCGTTTTTTAGTACACTGAACATCTTCTGTTTTTCCATTTGTTGATAGTAAAATTACTGGTTTTGTTTGAGATTTCTTTTCGCGATATGCCAATAACAGCAGTTCATTACTTTTGAAATACCTTTTCTCCCCAACCTGAAATTTGTTTTGCCTGTGTAATTCGGCTGGTAGATGCTTCCTGTTCCGCCTAACAGTGCCAGTAAGGTAAGTCCCTTCAGAATAGAGTTTCTGTGCAACTGGTACACTTGTAAAAAAATTATCAACAAAAATGTGATAACCTTTTCGTAGTAAATTCACACCTGATAATAGCTTCATTATCACAGTGTACCCAAGACCATATAGTTTTATGCTAGTCTTATCTAATTGATCTTTAGCACCACGGTATACATAAAATCCCATGCAGTAATTGACAGTACTATCACATAGCATCCAAAATTTTATTCCCCATCTATGGTGGTGTTTGTTGGGAAGGTATTGAAGTAATGAAGTATGGCTCTTTGTTCCGACCAAACTTTCATCAATGCTCAGCATTTGGTATGGAGTGAAGTGGTGCTTGAAAACATTATTTGCGTGGTCAATAATTGGCTTGAATTTTCCTTCTGGATCATAGTTTGATTCGCCTGGTAGACCAAGGTTTTTGTTATCCGATAGGTGGAAAAATTTTAGAAGTAGTTGAAATCTATTGCGAGAAAACATTTTTCGAAACCATGGCATGCTGCGAGAAGGAACAGTAGACCAATATGAGTAAAGTGTAGGCATTTTTATGAGGCCCATATTTATTATACATGCTACAAATGCTTTCATTTCAACAACTGAAGTTTTTTTCCAAGAAATAGCTCTTGAACCTGTACCTAATTTACCCTTGTTCTGTGATAAAAACTGCTGAGCATATCTATTGGTTTCCTTTACAAGAAGCTGTAGTAAGGAAAAAGTAAACATTAGCTGGAAATATGCTATGGGCTTCGAGTTTCGAGGGGGTAAATGTTTTGGTCCAGCATTTTCTAAAAACTGGGGTATGTTGTGTTTTGGTGGTGAAAAGTTTTCACAAGAAGACCAGATTATATTATTTACGTCAGTCTGTTCATTTTCATCGGACGAATCACTTGAACTATCGCCTGAATTCGTACGAAGTGATGCACCGGCTGGAATATAATTATCCGCAGCCACAGGAGTAAGTCTCGGTGTGTTTGAAGTAGATGGTAAATGCTCTTCCTCATCAGTACTTGTATCGTTGTCGCTTGTTGTATCACTTTCACAAATATCACTATCGAGCGAATAAAAATAGTCGAGCATTTCTTTGTCATCTTTACCCGCAATGTAACTTCTTTTCCGAGACATTATTATGAAAACGAAAACAAAAGCCTTGATCGCACAAAGTTTCGCGGTAGTATTAGTTTCAAACAGAGTAACATCACTTTCCACTGAGAAATATGCGGGAAAACGTGTTTACTATGACTACTACAATAATAATTTTCAACGCAGAATAACCAACGGTAAAAAATCCTACGCAATTCGTAATATCCACGAAACTGGTAGTTACATATATCGTTTACATAAATGAACCATTGTTGTCATAACTTTGAAAAAAAAAAACATTTGTAGAAATTTCTGGAAAAAAGTTTTATGATATTTATAAAATAATTAAAATAAAGAATTTACAAAAGAAACAATTTTTTTTCAAAAGGAAAAGTGTTTCTTTAGAATAAAAAATGCAGCAAACCGCGGTTTCTTACGCTGTGCGATGTCCAGCAGTATGACACTCATACTCTCTGTTGTGAGAAAAAAGAACTAAATAGTAGGGCACATACGCTACCTGTTACCAGAAAAAGGAACTAGATAGTAGGACACTTCATTAGAGAAAGGTAGAATGCGCTGCTAGTAACAAAAACCTGTCTTGAAAACGGAAAAAAAATCGGGCCGATTTTTCGGCCGTGGCAATTCTCGCACAACAAGGCAAGGCCGATTTATCGGACTTTGGCACTAAAAGGGTTAAAAAAAAAAAATAGTAGGCCTAGGCCTATTTCATAACTTTCGGAAATATGTGATCAGAAATTCCTGTTGAGGTGAGCTTGCAATTTTTTATTTATAATTTAGCCATAAATGAGATATTTTAGTTGTGAGTGCAGGTAAATGTAATGTACCATGTTTTAAGTGTTCTGATTTATTTGGTCTCTCATTGTGTTTGCATGTGCGTTGTATGTATACAAAAAAACAATTTTGGTCATTTGTGAGTTTTAGAGGGCAGATAGCACTTAAGGTGTTCATTGTTTTCTCTCTTTCCCTCAAGGCTACCAATGTGTATAATTTTTAACCTGAAATATTATAAAACAATAGCAAATTTCCAACTGGTAGTATATTTAATATTCAGATACAAAAACTGCGTAAATAGCAGTTTACACCTTGAAATTCAAATTTTTCCGGGGGTGGGTCTCCGGACCCCTCTCTTACAAAGTGTGGTCGATGATCCATTGGCGAGGAGGGGTGACTACTGATGAGACTACTCAGAAGTTGGCATCCCTGTTTAAATAATAAATTAACTATTTGTAATGGACACTCGCCAATCCCAAATCTCTCTGCAGTTCCAAAACTAATTGTGTCCTCTCTACAATTCCAAAACTTGTAATGTCTAAGTTATTATTGCAGTTAACACTAATTCCATGGTACTATGATTTGTGTGAACATCTTGAATAAAATTGTAATGTACTTTCGCATAAGTTACAATTATTACAAACAATGTTATAAGTTTTTTGTGTTTCCTGAACATTTTTGTCCGTTGGACATAAAGAGTTCTGGAAATGAGCAACTTACTTAGTCCGTTTTGTGTGTTATATGGTAAAGAATATAAATAAAAGCAAAAATGACCAAGTGTACTTGGTCAGTTTCTCTTGTACAATATGCTGTTTTAAAGATTGGCCAGAATGACTTGGTCATTGTTTCTGTATTATGGGGTTATGTTTTCACAGTTGGTACACTGATATTTATGTGGCAATTGTTGTCTTTAGCTGTGGCTTGAGTGGTCGATACAAATCATGATACTTAAATGATTACACGTTGAACCATAATGAAAAGAACATTTTTAATGGTACACCCAGCAAGATAGAGAATGAAAGAGGGCGAGGCATGTTCTCAAGGTATGTATTTACGTAAATTATATAAAAATGCTTTTGATTTGCTTGTTAGCAATTAGATAGGTTTACATAAAGTAATTTTTGAACACTACTGCTCATCTTATTAATTGTAAATACGGACCTATTCACGTAATAAGTAGCTTAAATAAAACAAGTGGAAGTAAATGGAAACATTGTTCATTTCGTGATGTAATTGGAGCTTAACATCAATTATTTCAAATGTCACATTGCATGGTTTATGTTGGTTTAGTAGACTGGGTTAATGAAATATTTGAGAGTCTAAAATGTAACAGAGAACCCAGAATATGCATATAACATAGGCCTACTGTACTTTATAAACATCACATAAGCCAAACATAACCTCAAAACCTGAAATTGCCTGCATGGAGCACAATATGTCCTGCTTGTATTGTTTGATACACCACCTATTTACATCTGTGCATGACTATAATGTGTTTTTGAAACATTAGCAGATTTTGACAGTAAATGTGCTAGCAGAAGACACGAGTTTGAGGTTTATTATTGTATTGCATACATGCATCTTTGCCGACAATGTTCTCGTTTATATTGGTATACGTGTTGTGCTTTATACATCTTTGCACTTTGTTTTACATTATGGAAGTGCTGTGTTTAATAACCCAGCGATGTTTTGCAGATTCTGTTGCTACAAATGAAGAGCATGTTTCCCAACTTCCATCTGGCAGCAGCTGTAGTGATTAAGAGAAAACTTCAAATGTGTCGTTCACTGAGGCGAGCAATACTATTTAATTACATTGTGCAATCGAAAATGACCATGTGGAAAGGCAAGATGGTGTAGGATCAAATGAAGATGACAACCTCTCTATATTGGCTGACTCTGGTAGTGATGAGTACAGACCCTCTGGTTCAAGATCGTCTGATAAAGAAGCGCCGCGGATTAAGAAGAAAAAATTCAACCGTTGGAGAAAATTGGGTCCTACTAGCTGGAAGAAAAATAAAGCTAAGTTAAGAAGAAAATCAGGGAAGTCTTATGCCACAAAGAAGGGTATGAAGCCAGGTAAATCCCCTACGACAGTAGATTGCACCAAATGTAGATGGAAATGCACTGAAAACTTTGATGAACATGCCAGGAAAAATCTCTGCTCAGAATATTGGTAACTTGATTATTGTCAGCAAAAAGACTTTATTGCTAGTAATGTTTCAAGTTTACCACCTAAAACTCAAAGAGCAAGAACAGGCACAGGTAAAAAGGTCTATTATTTTGTAAAAGAGAATGTGAAATGTTGTGTCTACAAGGAGTTCTTTCTAAAATCATTTTGCATCAGCCATAGCTCACTTGAAACTGCATTATCAGGAGTAAGTGAAATTTGCATGTTTACTGGTAATGACGAGCGTGGCCGTCATGAACCACAAAATAAAACAAAACCAGAAGTAATGGAACAAGTAAAATTGCACATTCAAAGCTTACCAAAAATGGAATCGTACGACTGTTGAAAATTCTACAAAACGGGAGTATCTTGATCCGCTACTTTCCATAAGCAAAATGTGCTAATTGTATGTTGAAAAGTGTAGACAAAAGGCAGAAAAAACTAAAATAGAAGAACCAGTTGTTTCACAAATAACATACATACGTATATTTTTCCAAAACTACAATCTCTCATTCTTCAAGCCAAAGAAATATCAGTGCATAATGTGCAACAATTCATCAGACAAAGTACTTACAGATGAAATAAAAAAAAAACATAATTTGGAGCACACCTAAAGAGAAGAGATAAAGAAAACAGTGCTAAACAAGCTGATAAACAAGTGCAAACAATGACAAAATGTTTGTAAGTGTGACATTCGATCTGCAAAGTGTTTTGCAAATTCCTGCATCCTATAACTCACCAATGTACTACAGCAGGAAAATTTATGTTTACACTCTTACATGTTATGAGGCAGCTGAGCCTCACAAGGCATATTGCTTAGCATAGTCTGAGCTAAATGGGCAAAGGGGAAGTTGTGAAATTGGTACTGCACTACTTCTGTGGATAAAACAATTACTTGACACAGTGACTGAAATTTCACTGTTCTCAGACACGTGTAGTGGCCAGAATAGGAACCAGTTCATTTCTGCTTTTTTTCTGTATGTTGTACAAAATACTAACTTACAGATAGTTGAGCACAATTTTATGGAGAAAGGACATTCCTACATGGAAGTTGATTCCATGCATAGTGCAATAGAGACAGCAAGAAAGAATGTAAAGATTTACACAATGAATGACTGGCTAAATGTGTTTTGTTTGGCTCGTTCTACGAGGGGAAAAAATAAAACAAGTGGCAAGTATATTGTTACAGAATTATTGCATTCTGATATGATCAGTTTCAAAGATGTTGCAATAAATGTGATTAAAAACACAACCATTGACAATGAAGGGAAAAGAGTGAATTGGATGAAAATCAAGGTTTTGCACTACGAAAAAGACATACCAGGGGCCCGTTGTTTGAACGTACTTTTCAGCTTTTTACTCCATACTTTACACTTTTCAGGTAACTTACTGTTTTATGAAATAGGAGTTGTGAAAAGTAAAAGTAAATACTTGAAAAGTGAAGAGTGCAAAGTGAAAAGTTGGCACCATTGCAAATTTTTTGAAAAGCTGTTCACTATTCACTTTTCAGTTTCACAGAAATAAGAAAAGTAAAAAGGTGGTTTGTTTTTTTGAAATTTTTGTAAGACTTTTCAATTTGTTCTGTTCAAATTGACATTTTGAAAAGTTAAGTACAGAAAGTTAGGTTACGTAAGGGTTTTATTTGTTGTTGTATTTGTGTGTTCAGGTTATGGCAAATAAAGTTAAAATGCTTTCTCTAAAGAAACAAGAAACCGCTGCCATGAAAATGTCAGTTCTTGATGTAATAAGTGAAGAAAAGCACATTTTATTTGCGAAGTTGGATCCACTTATAACACAACGGATGAAAGTAAAATCGTGGCAAAGAATACTAAGCCGTGCTAAGTCTGTTGGGATGGTGAGTGACAAGAGAGACTGGGAATTCATGAGAGATAAGAAGTTTGGAGTATGGAAGTCACAAACTCTGGTGCGTAGCCATTTTTATATTGCTAAGAAATGTCTTGGTCCAGTGATTTAATATATTATTATTTTTTATATTTTTGGTTTGCAGAGTAAGAAGGACAATGCACACACCACAGGTTCTGCTGGAGGAAGAGGGAATGTGCTAGATGCAGTTGATCTGAAGATTCTTGAGATCATCGGAAAAGACAGCCCCATTGTAGATGGACTTGGGCTTCCAGAAGGTGGTGGTGATGATAAGGCATCTGCAATGCCACATTCACTTGTTCAAGATGAGCTAAATATGCCAATAGGCCTAGTAAATGATACCGACATGAGTTTCCACAAAGATAGAAGTGAAAACGAAGATCAACCAAGCCATTCTGGTGGAGTGTATAAATACTCAAACATTCATCTTGGGAAGAAGTGTAGTGGCCGGATCAACAAACAAAAGTACCATCAGGGCACAGGTGGTAAAGTTTCAAAAATGCCAACACTTTCTTAGAAAGAAATGTTGACAGTCGAGTTATTAAAAGTAGAAATTCATTTACGGAAGTTGCAGGCTTTGAAACTTGAAAGAGAACTTGGGTTGTCGGGTTGTCTGCTTGGTTGCTTGGTGATGGGAACATTCACAGGATTATTTCCATACACTCTAAGACCATCAATGGTGTTTGACCTGGCATTGAGAGTTCTTTCACTCATTGATGCTCGATCTTCAGTCAGAATTTTTTAAGAAAGGGAAAACCCCCTTTCAACATCAGCACTGCCATGAGAAATGCTTAGACTCATTTTCACAACTTTCTGCACAGTAGGATACTTTTCAGCACCGACAGCATTCTTCAACTGAAAGATACTTCTCCAGAAATGGTCGATTCTCTGCCCTGGACTGAAGTTCGTCATTTCTCTTTCACTTTTCAACAATCTCCATTCGTCTAAAAGGAGGTCAACTTTAATCTCCCCTGGTAAAACTATTGCTATTTCTGCTATGGACTGCAAACTCTTTGGCTTTAAAACCTGCTCAGTCTGGAAACAGCTGAAGTGTTTCAACATTTTGTGGAACTTACCGACCAAATAATTTCCAGCTATTGCATAGTGTTTCTGTACACTGAATTTAAACTCCAATCTGTCTCTTTCATTTACGCTACTAAGTGCTTCCTCCACAGTGTGTCCACACTGAATGTCAGTAGCATTTTGGAGATTTTCTTCATCAAACACATTGTTTGAAATATCTTTCCCACTAGCAAGTTCTACCTTGCACACACGACCCATCAACTTGCTTACCAGTGTGTCCAATCGAGTTTGCAGTGCATGTATTAAGGGTTCTTCTTTTTGGAAAATTGTGCAGAAGGTACTAAAGATTTCTGAGATAGATAAAACAAACAGAATTTCAACTCTCATTGTGCTTTTCTTTAATAAGCTGCAAATTTTCTTGCACTGTGCTGAATTAAACGATGCATTTTTTTTTTTGCAAGGGAATAAACTTGATAAAGTAGTCTAGCAAAGCTGGCCACTGTTCAAAGAGACGACTTGCTGCTTCTCTGAGTGTAACCCATCTGGTTTAAGAGTGTTTAATGAATGAATGCTCTGGAACCTTAACTTTTTTCTGAGACTTCACATAATCTTCTTTTCGTGATGGCCAACCATGAAAGAAATAATACACAGATATTGCCAACTCAGAAACATATATTCCAAAAACTTCTAATCCTTTCAAGAACGCATTATGAACATGATGAAGATTGCACGTTCCTACATCGAGGAGACTTTTTCCTCTTGCTGCAATAACTTCATTTAGCAATGAGAAAACCTTCTGATTCACTTTAGGACCATCATTGCCAACAGTCACAACATTCTTAAGACTTAATGATCCTTTATTAAGCACTGAAAGAATTGATGTGACTAAAACATCAGCAGAAGCCTTTCCTATAAATATTGTCTCTAGATGATGAATTACTACTTCATTACGAATGTCAGACCAATATCTAATATTTATCTGCAGTTCCTTCTTACCTTCGTATTGGTAGTTTCATCATATTGAAAAGAAAAATAAGTTTTCTTTGCTTCTTGTAGCATGCCATCTTTCAAGTATGGACAAAGTGCTTCGGTAACTAAATATGAGAACTTTTTGGGGGAAAGGGAGAAACCTTGTGGCACTAATGCTGGAAACATAGCAGTGAATACCTCACCAATATCTTGACATGATTGGGCAGACAAATGTTTAGCCACTACTGTCATCACCCAAATTATTTCTGCTTTAGTGGCAGTTTCTATGGGGTTACAAAATCGTAGAATGTTATTTTGACAAACTGTGGAACACTCCAATGATGAAGAGACTTGTGCTGGCTCCACTTGTGATGAATTACATTCGTTTAGTGGTGCATGACTGCTAGATGACGGCAATCCTAAGGGTGTTAAAGCTCGTGATGGGTCCCAGGTGTTTTCCTCTGACTTAACGTCTTTAACTCCAGTAGTAACACATAGTCGTTCACAAACAAAACTATTTTTCCTGTCAAAAACAAGACGACACTGTGAGGCATTTAGTTTTAATTTTACGTTGTTAATATGCTTCTTTTCTGTGTAGTGCTGTGTGACAGACTGAAACCCTTTGCCAACATTAACAGAAACACAGCATACAATACAATAAAGTTCATCATCTTTAATCCCTCTTTGTGCCCATTTGGAAATCTTGTGCCCTATAGTATCAGTTTTTTCCAACCACTCTGCTCGAAAATGACACTTCCCCGTTTTTAATTAATTTGTACCAAAACTATCACCATGTAAAATTAATTAAAACCAAAAAAACCAAAACAAACACCATAGCGATTTTGCCATTAAATATTTTAGTAAATATTTTTGCAAACGGAAAATTTAAACTATTATAATAAACAATAGTGAAAATGCAAAAATGCCATGAACTGTAAGAAAAGTTACCGAAACACGTATCTCAATTCTGTTTCACACCGAACATAACCACGACGCTGTAACGAAATTACAGCTCATTATGCACTATTATATTATATGTCACAATGATCCCGCACGTTTTCACCTAAATGTAGTTCCTAACAAGTGGTTTTGCGCTCGCCTGTAAACACGAACACTTTCGTAGTACACAAATTTAATCACAAAAATACACCTCACTATTGTTTATTGTGTTGTTATTTATAACCGAAAACCCGAAAGCCGAGACAAGTGACATATGCTATTGATTATAGAAGCAATACGATCACAATACGATAACCGAATCGCTGTTACACTGGTGACTAGCCGTGACGCCGGCATGTAGAACGGTAATATGGCTGGCGTTTTTAATGCTCATTGCGTACCGATCATTACGGCATTTCTGGTAGTACTAAAAACTTCATTTACATGTTGTAAAATGAAGCAAGAAAAGGTAGTCAATGTAAAAGTGAAGAAAATAGTGAATTTTATTTTTTAAAAAAACCGGACCTTAGGGACTTTGTAAAAAAAAGTAACTCTTAGTGACTCGCTCCGAGCCCTGCAGACGCAACAGAACACGTCTCTGGGTCATTCTATTAAAACAAGCAATATTCAGATGGAGAAAATCTTTGGAATAAAAGTCATATTTATTTTGTTTTTATGGATTGATATTTTTTTACTTAGCCTTCATAACAAAATAAGCTTATGAGCAATAAATAATTTTACTATTTACATACAAAAAAAATTATATTTTAAAAATTGTGTACCAGGACATGTGTACCAGGACAATGGCACTGCTGCCAGGACATTGATAAAAACATACAAAAAACTCTGATAGACCTAGCACATCCATGAAATAAAATGTAAATAAGTTATGTACCTACTAAAAACAAGAATTAGTTCATCTCATAGTGGACTAAAGATATATGATTGAGTATAACAGTAAATACATTAAAAAGCAATAAAATAAAAAGTAATACAATTTCAGAATTTCAAAAATGAAAGTCCCTGAATGTGAATTGAGAAGCACGATTGCCACACGGTACTGGATGTCCAATCTTCTTTTTAACATTGTGAAAGGCGTAACTAAATATGTCTTTTTTGGGGGGCCATTTAAATGTTGAATCAGTGGTTGGAACCATGACATTCACTTCACACGCATATTGCCAGAACTTCACCAGAATACTGCTTGCCTTCATATGAGACAACAACCCATTCACCAGGTTGGATGTTGGTAATAATATCTTAAACATACCACACAGTTTTGATAATTGATAAGTTATGATTGAATTTAAAAAATATTTGACAGTAAATTTTTTTGCAGTTTACCTTGAGTTTGTTTTGCAGAATCACCGCATTTACTTTCATCTGTAGTAAACTGGCCATTCATTTTTTGTGAGCCAAGATAATATCCATGAGTGCATCCTTCATATGTGGGACATAGACAGCTTAGTGATCTAAAGTGTAACATTTCTGGTTCATTGGAACTGTGGATCACTTGATGAACCTTTATGGTGCCTTTGAAAGGGATCAACGTCTTCTCAGACAGGAATTTTGAGCGAATGGAATCAATAAATTCTGATGTGATCTCAAATAGAAGGATACCAGGACATTCTTTGTAAAGTGCAGCAAATAGATGTTCAAATGTAGGTAAATCTTTTCCTTCTGCAAATATGCGATCTGCTGTTCTTTTCAAAACTCCACCTATTCCATCAGGAGCACCCTTCCCGTGTCCTGCTTCAGAGAAGTTCCAGCAACTGAACTGTACATTTGTAGAAATAGTTGGCAACACTTTTGACATAAGATAAAAATTGGTCTTGTTACTATACTGGGTAGTGGGTGAGTCACTATAAAAGCATACTTCATTAATGATTTTACTGGCCATAGTTTTTTTTTATAACATTTAGAACTTTCTTTCCATTTTTTGCGTGTGAATCTCTGTTCTCTCGTCATTTTGCTTACAGGCTTGACAATTCCAGTTTTCTTTTATCTCTCATATTTAGCATGTCTCTTTAACTTTTCTTGTAACAATCGTCCTGGGTCATTTTTTATTCTCTCTTGGCGCTTCTTCTCTGCAAGTTTTTTCTTCAATAACCTTTCACCATTTGATTGTTTGATTTTACCCATTATGTTTGCTGCTCTTCAAACCTGAAAATATTTAAATATTTTATAATGCATTTACATAGTATGTAAAGAACAGATGAGTATTTCAAATGTGAATGTGACTTGTTCAAAAACAATATTAATTAACATATCCAAATTGGTTTTAAATGGAACAGAATTAAAAATGACACGAGACAAGAAATCATTCAAAGTACTGTCGCAACGACAGCACTGTGAATAATTAGCTATGTTAGTGCTTGTCACATGAAATAGTAGTACTATTTTTTTTCACTACGACCTAACCTCCATTAATTTCCATTTCATTACATAGTTAAGCTTAGAAAAAATATTGTTGAGTTGAGGCAAAATAAAAATAGTATTTACGTGCCTTTAAATAGGCATAAAATATTTTGCATTTTGAAAGCCATAATTATTTTAGTTTTCTTAATATTTGATAAATAATGTACCATTTTCTTTATAACTGTATGAATATTGACATCTGTGATAAAATGTGGTGGTGAACAAAAATCACAAGATAAATACTACCTAGTATGCAAATAACATCATTGTCCTGCCATGTTGTCATTGTCTTGCCTCATTATAGCCAGGACAATGATGACCAAGACAATGATGAAACAGACTTTAGAAAAGTATATATTGTTCCCTCCAAAATTTTTGAGGTTAAGTATTATATGGCCTGTTTATGACTGATATTACACACTTAAAAATAAAACTAACATTCTTTTATTACATACCTGTGGTCAGACTCATTGCCCAGGAAAATGACTGTTAAAAAGCATAAACACTCAAACACTTATTCTTCTTTGTCAATGTAAGAATCATTTATTCCAAACAAACTTCAATGAACACATTTCCTTTTAGTTGATACTTACACCAATAGATGGCTAAATCCTCTCAAATTGTGCTGCTACCTATCTTTGCTAAAACGAATGAATAAAATGATACCAGGACAATGATGATATTCTTGGAGACAACTATTAAATTACAATTACAGTAGTCTTTTTATGTGGCAACACTTACTCAATTATTACTAAGTGATAGTTCTAAATCTATAATATATTAATAAAATTACATATAATAAAAAATTATTTTCTTTTAAGGTTAAATAAAAAAATTTCAATAAAATATGACCAGTGACAGCCAGGACAATTACTTTTTTAAACATAAAAACTATAAACAAATTTAATGTGAATATATTTTTTACATGTTAATGTTATTTTATATAGTGAACAGGATGTTCATGATTGTAAATTTTTTTAAATGGTTTTATTTAATCGGAAGAACCACGTAGGCCCGAGAGACAACAATACCGAGAGACAACAATATTGCTTGTTTTAGTAGAATGACCCCTCTGTTTGTTCAATTTATTCAGTTAAGCGTTATTTTATTTGTATTCCGCAGGAGTACACTTATCCTAAAAGGAATTGACAAGGCCAAGTAATTGCATGGTTGAGGTAGGCCTAAAGGTTGATTGTTTTTAATCATAACTTTTCTTGTGTTATGTAGTGAAGTTACATTTTACTAGCAGGGTTCGTTCATCTTTAAGTATCACACATAATTAACCATTTATGACTTCAACAGAAACATTTCTGTGAATAGGTGTAAAGGTAAAAAGTGACCAAGTCACTTTCTTTTACAAGTGGTGCCATGACCAAGTCACAATACTGTTCACAATTAACTAACATTAGCGTTTAATTATACAGGAACATTGAGTTTGAACACTGTATAGGATAAAAAATTAGTTAAAACCAATGAAGTTGTAACGCCGTATTTTTTGTTGGCTTTATAATCTTTAATTGCTATTTCCCACAAACTAACATCTTTGATTTGGTCACTTGTGGTAGTATACTGACGAAATAACATTTGAGAACAAAAATAATACTGGAAATGTAAAACAGTAAATATTAGAGAAATAATTACATTATAATAAATGAGTATTTTTTATTTATTGAGATGAACTCTTTTATATTTACTGAGATTACATGTTTTGTAAGCAAAAATTTATTTAATTTTAATTGGTTAAGAAGCAAACAGAGGAGGTCAACATAAGGGCAACAATATTTATAAATGAGGCAGTTATCATTCTTGAAAGCATTTATATCTTTGGTAAACACACAATAATATTTTGAGGATTCTGAAAACAGTCTCCTCACTCAATCCCAACAAGAGGAAGAAGGAAATAGAGTAGAATCTGCGACTTCTCCAATTGTCCCAGTTGTGTCCACCCCACTATCAACATCTCCATCATCCACACCAGTGCATCTGCAGCATTGAAATGACAAAAAGAAGAATTTGAGGAATCCCTACTGAAGTTTATAAATTCTCCCATTGTAGTTGAGCCACTGGATGAAGACAAGTCATTTTATGACTCGATTCGCACTATAAAAAACTTCAATGAAGACGAAAAGTTAGACTTCAGAAGTGAAGTTCTTGAGGTCGTCAAATGAATAAAGCATCAAAACCAACGTTACATTCCAACAATAACTCAACCATACAGTCCAGTGTTTCCTCTTGGGTATCATTAAAACATGCCAATTCAAGCAACACCACCTCAAATTAACCCACCTTCGCCTCACTACAACCGACCTTCACAATAACATAACCTTCCCAACTCCATCAGTTCTGAATACTGCTGCAGGCCCCACCTTTTCATCAATGTCTATTTCTACTACGAATGCAACTTCACCTGATATTTGCACTGGTTTATACCCTTCGCAAGAGCTTTTACCACAAATATGCCTCAGTTACTGAAGACAAAAATTATTAGAAAACCACTAATGTATAATTCTTTAGATCATCAGATTAAGTAATTTTTTTATTTTTTGTTTCCATAATTTTCAAACTATTTACTTCAACTTTAAACTTATTTTATGTAAGCTTAAGCTTTATAACTTTATTTTTTTATCATTCATTGTACTTTTGAATATTATACCATTTAATTGTGACATTTTATATGACTTGATGTAAATTTAAAAAATAATGAATACAAATACACCTACTTAAATCGTAAGTTGTCTTTCACGAACCCCAATGTCACTGACATACATAAGATTGCCTATGTATGGTTCTTTTCCTTGGATCAAAGGATCAAATACACCCGAAAATAACTAAAAAAACTTGTCATTGTCTTCCCTAAGATCAATCAAGCTCTCTTAAATTATCTCTCCCTGTTAAATTGATGAATCCAGAACTTCCTTTTTTTTAATTCAACTTTCCCGATTTATATACTTGTACACAACGTACGAGAACATGCCTTTCTTTTTTTAATATTTGAATGCATGTACAATCCATCTTGGTTGGTGGCAAATGGGAGACTGTCACTGTGGCTGAACGATAGGAATCCTGTTGCCAATATAACACAGATAGGATGCTGATTAGTAATGATGCAGGATCCCAATAACTTTTGCAGCAAGTGTGCACCTTGCCTTAAGGGCACACACTTTGTAACAACCCAGATTACAGCCTTTCTCATGCAAATCAGTAATAATCTTTTGAAATAAATTTTTTTTGTCAAATTTCAAGTTAGGTTTTCAACAAAAGGCAGCCAGAAGATGGAAGCAAAGATGATCTAATATAAGGGTTGTGTATGTCCCATATTTTCCGCATATTACACAAGGATTTTGTGCAAATTTCAAAGCCTCTAATTACCTTCCCTGTGTTATCTCCCTGTGTTATCTGCAGAGCCATGTCATGTGACTGTACATATATCATTTCTGCATGGAGTCTGCCTGCTAGCTATAAAAGAGGGGTTCTTTGATACTTGCTCTGTTCCCCTTGGCATTGGTTTTTTTTTCTGCTTCCTCAGAGGCAGTTGAGAGATAGGCCTAATATCTGGGCTGTCACAGCAAATGCAGTATAGTGGCCCATGAACAAAGGGGCAGAGGGGCAGAGGGGAGGAAAGCAATAAAGATAACCGGGGTTAGAGATAAGGCGTGTCTGCCATCATGCAGACTACACTGTGTAGGCTAGTCTTACTGCGCTGCCTGTGTATAATGTTAGTGGAAAGTCTTAGTTCATTATAAGTTGGATGAGAACTACATGGCTACCAGTACTACTAAACTAGAATTCTGTTCTGTTGGGAATGATATGCATGAAGAATGCCATAAAGAGTGTTATATTAAAACAAAGGGAATCAAAAGATTGGATTCACTTTCCAAAGATATTCAAACTCTTCTTGTGCTGAGAACAGGTATTTCTAAACATAATCTTCACACCATAAGTTTTCATCACGAATTGTTTTATATTAAGAAGTATGAAATATTTCAGACATGTTGTGATCCTATGAAAGTGCATAGTGTTCCAGTTAAGCGTTCTTTGTGCACAATCTCTTTACAGTGCTACAGAAAAGCAGCTGACAAGGGACTTAATTTAATTCCTGGTAAAAAATTATGCTCCTCATGTAGGAATAGGTTGTATAATATTCAAGAAGTAGGTGCACAGGTATCTTCAGAATCATCTGAAAGTGACGTTGCAGAGGGTTTAGAAATTCAAGCATCACAAGAAGAAACCCGTAGCTTACTTGACAAAAGTTTGGAATATTTGCAACAGTCACCAATAAAACTGCATGCTGTACCACAACATGCAAAAGAAAAATATGGGAAACGTAAAGTACAAGAGGTATCATCAGCTGTAGCAGACAAAATATCTAAAGTATTAGATGTACAGCTTCCAGCCACATCAACTAGTGAAAGTACAGAATTACAGAGGCATGAAGTGGAACAAAAGGCTGCCGATTTGGACCGTTTGGTAACTTTAATAAAGCAAAAGCTGCCCACAATGAATAGACAAAGAAAATTACAAATTCTTACCCTTATCCCTCAATCATGGTCCAGACAGAAGGCAGCACAAGAATTTGGTGTTTCTGAGTACATGGGAAGACTAGCAAGACAACTTACACTGGAAAAAGGAATCTGCGCATTAGTTCATCCCACAGGTGGGAAGATGTTACCTGAAGAAACTGTGCAGGTCATTCAAGATTTCTATCAAGATGATGAGTTTTCCAGGGAAATGCCAGGAATGAAAGATTAAGTTAGTGTATCCAGAAATGTTTACAAACAGAAAAGACTTTTGCTATGCAACTTGCATGAGCTGTATTGTTCTTTTAAGGCAAAGTATCTATCTCTCAAGGTAGGGTTTTCAAAGTTTTGTACGTTGCGTCCTAAATGGTGTGTTTTAGCTGGAAGTTCTGGAACCCATTCCGTCTGTGTGTGCACTATACATCAAAATGTTGAATTACTTCTTCACTGTCTTGGTGTAGGTGAAAAGTATAGTTCACTTATTTTGTATCTTGTATGTGACATTTTAAATCCTGCCTGTATGCTAAGACAATGTGAGCAATGTCCTTCCCCAGATACTCTAAAGCAGCATCTATATCATACTTTAGACTGTGATCCAGATGATGTGATTGAATATCAACAGTGGGTCAGTACAGACCGAACACAATTACAAACCCTTACCTCAAGTGTAGAAGACTTTATGGAAATTTTAGTACAAAAAATGGAACTCCTCATACCCCATTCCTATACCACAAAGAAACAATCTGACTACCTCAAGCAGCTGAAAGAGAAAATAAGTGAAAGAGAAGTTATAGCTTTATTAGATTTCAGCGAAAATTTTTCCTTCGTTATCCAAAATGAAGCACAAGGATATCATTGGACCAATAGTCAATGTACAGTTCATCCAGTAGTCATTTACTACAAAAATTCAGACAATGCTAATTTGAAAACAAGCAGTCATTGTTTTTTGTCAAATGATTTGGATCATGATGTTTCCATGGTGTATAAAACAGTCAGAAATAGTCACATATGTTAAAAGACACCTGCCTCATGTAAAACACATACATTATTTCAGTGATGGTTGTGCTGCTCAGTACAAGAACTGCAAGAATATCCTCAATTTGTGCCACCACACACAAGATTTTCAGTTCACAGCTTCTTGGTCATTCTTTGCCACAAGCCATGGCAAATCATCTTGCGATGGAATTGGGGGAACTGTTAAGCAACTGACATCAAAAGCTAGTCTTCAACGACCATTCCAAGACCAAATTACATCAGTGTCTAAGATGTTTACCTACTGCAATGAACACATAACAGGTATTATCTTTCATTACATTGACAAGAATGATGTGGATGACATTTGTTCGACTTTACAACAACAGTATACTATGGCAAAGACAATCCCAGACACAAGAGGGTTTCACAATGCTTCACCAATATCCCAGTATGAAATAGGAATGAAGAAAACAAGTCAGGATAATGCATATTCCTTAGTTTTCAACTTCACTACAGCAGCTAGCAAAGACCCTGGTGGTACGATATCAAAACTGTATACTGGTTGCTATGTGTCTTGTGTGTATGACAAAAAATGGTTCGTTGGTGTAAACAACATTGATAGGTCAGAAGATGATGCTCAAGTAACCTTCATGCACCCTGCCGGTCCAAGTGCTTCCTTTTCCTGGCCTTCACCTCGAGACGATGTGTGCTGGGTTCCTTTTGCACACATACTCAGCATCTTGCAGGCACCATCAACAAGCAGCTCTGGCAGAACTTACAGTTTTCTGAAAGAAGACTTGTGCAAGTGTGATATAGAATGGCAGCTTTATCAGAAAAGCAATGCAGTTTGCTAATTGCAAAAATTGGAGGATTGTGTCTGTAGATTCTAATTCATTGGCAATAGATTTGTGTAAGTAGGGAATTTTTTTATGTGTACATATAACATTACTAAGCGATTATCGAGTACATTACATGTTGCCAGCAGAAAGCCACAATTTTTTTTAATGTATCTTATAGGAAATTTCCTTCTCTTTCACATAGTACCAAGCTAATTTTTTTGTGAGGTCTGCCTTTTAAGATACAGTCTATTTTGTAATAAAGGATGCAGATGATACATGAAACATCAGTTAATAATTCTGTTATAACTTACAAACCATTCTAGATATAGCAATTTGGTGGCAAAATTTGAATTCTCTAGAGAATTTTACATAAGGAAAAGTGTTCTTATTCTGAAATATTGGTATTACAGTGAAATACAAAGCAAGGAAACACAGATGCTGACCAATTTATGCTGTCATTACAACCTGTTTTAGGCCAAAAATGTTCACAACGAAACCTTCAATTTCTCAGGAAGTATTTGAGATAAAAATCTGAAATTTTGGTTTTTAAGTGGCCTTATGTCACCAAAGAATGAACCAATTTTTATCACAGTTAAAAAACAATGGTTACATTTTCAATTTTTGTTGGATGAACTTACATGGAATGACCCTTCTTTGTGTGGGAAGGCGTGCTGACGTGATTTTCCTTCGTTATTTCCACGACCGAGGCTTTGTTTCACACGCTAGGCGTGTGAGTCACGGTCACGGGAGTGCGAGAAAGATACATAATCGCTGCGTCGTAAGAACAGAAGCAAGCATTTCGTGGGAGCTTCTGTTGCTATGGGCCGTGATTGGCTGAAAATTACGTCAGCAAGCCCAGGACACTGCTCGCACAAAGGGAAGGAAGGCTGTAAAATCAGTCATTGTCTGAGCACCGTGCCGAGAGGTCGTGGTCGGGCGATGGTTCGCATCATTTAGCAAGGTTATATTGAACTACAACTTAGCGGCTATGGTCCGAGCGATGCCTAACAACCTTTTTTTTTCTCTTCGGACATTTAACCCCTTACTGCCTTGTGATCATATTTGATACATATTTTATATTTAATACAAAAATTTCATACCAATAAATTGTAGTATGTTCTTGAATCCTTGCAAAATAATTTGCAACATAGTGGTACAACATTTTGATTGTCATATAACATCTATGGTTGTTTAAGTTTTGAGCAGCCATTTTTTTTCTTGTGAAGAAAGTCTGGCAACTTTGAACAATTAGTTACAAGGTAAGAATATTACTTTTATTGCTTTAAAATGTTGTGTATCATTATTTGTACCATGTTTTTGCTCTAGCAATTCAAAAATCACTATAATTATATGACATTTATTTATTACCGTGGTTATTTAAGTATGTATCATATGAGATACATTGGGCACTATCAACATTTTCAGTATTTTTAGGTTATAAATACATTTCCTAAATAAATCATTGAACACAATTATAATTTTCAAATCCCAACTTGTAGATTCAGTTTTTCTCTACTTATAACGTAATAATACGTTTTGTTAGAAACCTCTGTATTATACATCAGTACAGGCAAAAATAAATTTTGAAAAAACACAAAAATCAAAACAGGTTGTTTATTATTTGTTTGTTATTATCGAAAAATACTATTCTGATACAATATTCTTTACAGATGAGTGAAATACCACACGACAGTGAAGATGAAGATCTAGAAAATAGTGATGATGATCCAGACTGGTTGCCAAGTAATCAAAACAGGATCATGAATCAGCCAGAAATACTGGCAGATGAAGTTACAGGCAAGTAATATCCTTATAATTTCTTCCTTTTTCATTTTTTTAGGTCTATATAATAAATTATGTTTTTGATCTTCCTCAGATGATGATTCCAGTGACGAAGTCTACCAAAGCCCACAACCTGATTTAGGAAGTCGGCATTCTCCAACACGATGGCATGATGTTCAAGGAAACAACAGCGAGAAACCTCCACCCATTTGGGAGCACACACCAGTAGAGCCAGAGCCTTTACTATCAAGTATAGATTACTTCAGATATTTTTTTGATAATAATATTCTTGCTTTCATTGCTGATCAATCAAATCTTTACAGCATTCAAAGAGATGCAAACAAGCCTCTGAATATAAATCCAAACAAAATTGAACAGTTTATAGGCCTTTGCATTTACATGTCAATTTATGGTCTTCCAAGGTCACGTTTGTATTGGTCTGCAAAAACAAGTGTGGAAAAAATTCAAAGTGTAATGCCACTAAATCGATGGGAACAATTGAAAAACTCACTCCATTTCAATGATAACTCTAATATTCATCCAAGAGATGATCCCAATAGTGACAGGTTGTTTAAAATTCGTCCTCTGGTTGATTCTTTGAAAAAATCTTTCAATGCCTTACCTCTGGATGATCAACAACTGTGTGTAGATGAGCAAATCATACCTTTCAAAAGTAAAAGCTCATTGAAGCAGTACACTCCCAAAAAACCGCATAAGTGGGGCTATAAGCTATTTGCTCTGTGTGATTCACATGGAATATTACATGATTTTGACATTTACACGGGTAAAATTTCGCCTGTACCCAATCTTCCAGATTTGGGTGCAAGCTCAAATGTGGTACTAAAGTTGACTCAAATTATTCCAAGTAACCGTAAATACCCAGTGTACTTTGATAACTGGTTTGCTTCACCTGCACTTTTTGTTGCCTTAGGAAAAAAATGAATCGGAGCACTAGGCACAGTCCAGCTAAATAGATTTCACTGACTAATGTTTACTCCTGACAAGGAGTTGAAGAAAAAGGGCAGGGGAAGTTTTGAGGAGAAGGAGACAACAATAGAAGGAATCGACCTGAGAGCAGTCAAGTGGTTTGATAACAGAGCAGTTACACTGGTTTCAACATTTGACTCTGCTGAGCCTGTGGACATGGTGGCACGCTATAATGCAAAGATACGAAGTCAAACAACAGTTCCTCGCCCCAGAATAGTCAAAACATACAACCAGTTCATGGGTGGTGTGTATCTTTTGGATTCCCTTATTGCGTACTACAGAATTAGGATCAGATCAAAGAAATATTACTTGAGGTTTTTCTTTCACTTTGTGGATTTAGTTATTGTTACATCATGGCTGTTGTATCGCAAAGACTGCAATGCACATGGGATTGACAAGAAGTTAATACCAGACCTACTAGAATTCAAGGCAGATGTGGCTGAATCTTTCTGTAAAGAAGGTAAAGACATGAAGAAGCATGGAAGACCATCACCATCTGGCAATGAGGTGGACAAAATGTTTCACATCAAAAACCAGAGGGGACCAGCAGCTGCAATTCCAAACTTTGAAACAAGGCGGGATAGCATTGGGCACTGGCCATCTTTCTCAGAAAAGAGGCAAAATTGTAAACATCCGACATGTAAAAATTTGTCAAGTGTTGTATGTCCTAAGTGTAATGTAAATTTCTGTTTTTCACAGGGACCAAACTGCTTTCTGCAATTTCACAGGTAATAATGTAGGCATACTGTGTGTAATATTATGTAAATATAACTTATTACCTATTCATTTGAAATGTCAACATTGTAGGACTCCAACAATATTTTGCAATTCTAAGGAATTTGTAAACTTTATTAGGCTGTAGTTAATTTAATTAGTTTTCGGCTCTTGAATATAGTTGTTTTGTACATTGTATCTTTTTAGTACATATAATGTAATGAATCTTGTGAAGTGTTTTATGTACGAAAATAATATGTTGTTCACAAAGACAGACCAGGTTTGTACAATTCCCACTTCTAACTAAAGAATGTAAGAATAAAGTAACTATGTAAATTTGTTATTTTTAGTGTGTGTCTAGTAGTTTTAGTATGAAGTACCATTCATGTGGATGCCTTTACTGAAATATTATAACAACAATAGAAAATATCAATTCCAGATTTGAAAACCTTACTTGTAAGGAATATTTGTAAATACTGTAAGGTATTTTTATATTTAATTTTGTGGCTGTAGTGTAGCTCTTGTAATGATTTACATTAATTATTTGTTTACAAGTAACATTTGTTAAGACAATATTTTCCCTTTCCTTTCCCAACGCACCAAAATTGATACAAACATTTAAGTATTAAAAAAAATGAAGTGAATGCCCAGTGTATCACATGTGATACAAACTTAAAAACTATACAAACACTAGTCCAAAAATGTTACAAAAATTCATATGAAATAATTAGCTGCTAAACAAAAATAAAATGCCATCAAAATTTTTTTTTTTCAAGTATTTTAATATTGCTGGGCAGCAAGGGGTTAGATAAATTAGAAATTTTTGACCGTAGTCATAGGCAAAGCTCACAGCGAGGCGACAAAGTGTTTTGTCCAGCGGTCGCTGCCCGGAACTGATCTGGGCAATATAATGTAGTCGTAGTAAGAATCTACGTGTTTTTTCTCATTTCTGGAGGTACCGGTTAAATTTTTGTTGTGTGCTCTGTTGTGCTAAATATTTTGTGAGTTTTAAATGAATAATTAAAACCAGGTAATACATTGAACATTGTTTATTAATTTCTTCTTTCTTCGTGACCTGAAACCTGTATGTTCCACTCATCACTTAATTTGAGCTAGCCGGAGGTGGTGGGTGGTGACAACTTCCATCTGTTAGTGTAATCATGCCTTACGCGGAGAGCAGGCAAGGGCTTGGCAATTCCAGAATGTATTAAGGAACGTCCGAATCTCATCTTTACATGGGTCAAGGTTTGAAAAAACTATGGCAGTCACTGGGAACCAGAAATGTCATGCCTTCATTCCTCTAGATCTAAATAGGGTCAACACCAAAATTTACTTATTTTCTGATGATTTAGAAATACATAGGGTACATAACAGCTCTGGTAATGAAGACTTTCCATTTGAAGAAATTGTGGGTTTTGCTGCTTGCACTTTGATAAAGAATAGTTTTTAGTGCATGTTGACTAAAGACAATGTTGAAAAGGAAGTTTTTTCTCCCCCTTTTTTTCACCCAAAAGGACCACCACTATCATTTATATATTCTAGGAGAGCAGATACCTTAGCACTGCCAATTAACTAAATTTTGTGCAAATTACATCCAACCACATAAACAGGTAGAACCTACAAAGTTCCAGCAGATTAGATGGCCGAGGCAGGACAAGTTTTGGCAAAGAAGAGAACTAACTGACCTTTACTAATTTGAAGGGCTAAAAGAAGAAGAAGAAAAAAAACTGTTCCTTGAATTTGAATTGTTTGTTTCAATAAAATTGGGAAAATGAAATTCAGATTGAAATAAAGTCAAATGAACCAGAAGTACTTAGCTTGTAAAATAATTGTCTCATAAGGTTCTGCTGGAGTATGACACCAAAAAAACCTAGACAATTGTGCTGTTTCAAACTGCACACCAGAAAAATCAAAACACTGTGAAATGAACACACGTAGGCCTGAAGGAATTCTGACATCTGAAGATGTTTGGCCTTTTCCAAAAGCAGAACCAAGAAAAAAAATTGGAGGAATAAAGAAAAAGGAGTAATCAATACTTACTGATAAACAGAGTTGAGGAAACACTCAAAAAGTTAGAAAAGATGTCTAAATCAGGCACGGAGAAAATGAAATTAGAGAAAATAATCAAAACTGTAAAAAACACAAGCCTGCAAGCAAATGTTTTAATAATGATAGTGAAGGTAGTGAAATCCTTTTGCAAGACGAGTCTGATTGTAAAGATATAGATCAACTTTTGATTTCCACATCAGAGTTTGAAGAAAATGTAGGTTACGAAAATAGTGATAAAGTAATCCAAATAAATGATTTTGTGCTAGTTCAGTTTGCAGGAAAGAAGTACAAGTCTTATTTGTAGGGAAAGTAGAAGACCAAGAAGAAAACAATTACAAAGTTAGATTCATGCAAAGGAATGAATCTTCTATGGCATTTGCTGTAAACTTACCTTCAGTTAACAAGAAAATAATGTAAAACATAAATGTTATGCTTTAAGTGAATAAGATGATTTAACCATACCTATCTATTAATTTTTTTTTATATTTTTAATTTTGTTGTATTTGTATATTTTTATACATTATTAGCTAATAAGCTACTCAACATACTATTAAAACTAATGATGCTAATTAGCAAGATAAAAAATATGTTTAATTTAAAAAAATTATACAAGAAAATTGGTTGAAATTTGCCCCCCTCTCAGCTATACAAATAAAATGTACGTATGAATATATGTGTATGTATGTATATAAGGGTGGTCGTTATTTTTCAAAGGCTTAATTTCAAATCGCCCACCTCCCATTTTTTTTACTTTTGTTAAAAGATAAAACGAGCCCTCACTCAGGATCAGAGGTCGGGAACCCGTGCCGCATCGAGCCTGAAGTTGGCAGGACGAAGCGCTTCCCGGCGCGGGCGTGTCCGTGCAAGTCTCGACATGTCCGTGCAAGTCTCGACATGTCCGAGCCTAGGTCCTCCCGCACTTCTCAGATCTATTTCTCAGTTTGTCTCGAGCTGTTGTGCGTGTTACAAGTCCCCGCTATGAAGCAAGTACATGTTCCAATTTGAGAAGTGCCGAATGTTTATTTAGTGGGTTCAGTGTCTCACCAAATTCGTGGTTCCAAGTTACCCTCAAACAAGCAAGTACTTTGTTTTATTTTATAATATAGGAAAGTGAAGTTGTCTCTTGCCGAAAGTGCTAATTTAGTGCTAAGGGAATGTTTAATCTTTTGGGAGAAGGCAAGGATCCCTACAAGATCACTGCAACATTGCCAGGAAAAACTCATTAAATTACATTCTCATTGGCGTAACCTACAAAGGAGTTCTCATCGGTTATCGGAAATGCAGCGTGAGCGTGAGAATGAATTCATAATTATCTCCCTAGGCCTGATAACGTTTTAAGGATTACACCTCAAAGTTGAACTATGTGATTTCCTGATCCCACATACCCCACTTCACCCTAATTGATTTATGTTTCTCAGTGGCATCTCGTCAGGGCAAGCAAAGCAAGCAGTGCTTGCCCAGGCAGTTTCCAGACATTGAGTGTATTTTTTAAATAAATATTTTATTCAGAATAGTATTTTACTTTGGCTCGTGTCGTTAGGTGTATGTATTTTTTACACTATCTTCTTGGGACCCAGTACTGTGCGCTGTGCGCTATAAGAAAAGAACTCGTTGACACACAAAACATGCTGTTTTAGAAGCGTTGCTAGGTTTAGAAGCGCTGGTAGGACCGCTTTCAGCAGGAAGGCTGCCGCAGTAGTTTCCTTTCGGAAGGGGGGGTGGCATGGTACAAAGGTTCAGGGAGGGGATTGGCTGTAAAAACACGTGGTAGAAGCTACGAAGGTAGCGCTTTCTTGCCAAACTGAAGCGAACATGGCCGAAGCAGACGGTGGAATTCTTCCACCGACTGCTTCGGCTATGTCCGCTAGAGTTCGGCAGGGCAGGTGGCGAGGTCGCGTTTCAGTCGGCGGTCGTCTCTCGGGGCGCGCGCATCTCTCTCGCGGGCTGTTGGCTGGCAGTGCGTGGGGGATTTGTGGGCGTACGGGAGGCGGCCTAGCAGCGCCAACTGCTACCGACCGCGTCCCGCGGGTGGCGGATACGGGAGCCCAGCTCGAGAGTTGCAATCTCGCTGGGGTGACTGTGAATAGCAGTCCGCGGACCAATGGCCGGCCTGTGGAGTCGTTATTACGGCTATCGGGGTGAAAGGTAGCCTGAATGCAGCTCGGCGCGTGGCAGAAAGCAGTTCCGTCGGCGAAGGCACCGCAGGGGAGCTCGATGTGCCCTGGATGCGAAGTGTAGACGAACTGCGGGCTGGAAATTGCGGAGCTGTGAACTGCTGCGCGCGCAACGGAACTGAACAGCATCGTAACTCTGAAGGAAGAGATGGCGGCGCCTTTAAGTTGGGCCCTGTTGGAGCCAGTGGTAGCCTGGGCGGCGCGACCTTCAACCGTCCCGGGATTTTGGAGGACAAGAGGGTCCTTCTCGCAAGATACTTAATTCGCCTGAACGACTTACCCCCACCCTGGCTTGAAAGGTTGTTGGCTATTGACTGGAAGAAGGAAGATGGCGCAATGTCAGGCTGCCTTTCGCCCCGTGCGCCCGCAGTTCGAGCCGGTTTACTGGCTCGTCTGCCCACATCTGGTTTAACTGTGGCTGCCTGGGCAGCTGGGCTGGGCTGGGCTGAGTGAAGTCGCCCTCCCCTTGGGGCGCATGCACCCCTAATAACCCTGGAGTACCCAACATTTAAATGAGGGTCGCAAGGCCCAAGCACCCAACTCCAGCATGGTTGATTTTTCAGCCCCTCCAACACTTCTTACCTGGACCCTTCTTCCCTCTTGTCCAGTAGTTACCTGCTTGCTTAATGCATGTTAATTGATCCCCGCATGGTTAAAAACCTGCATGGTAGAGTGTATAGGCTTCGGCCTGAGACACACTTAGGTCCTCCCCTAACATGGACCCTCCCCTTACACACTTAGAATAATTTAGGCTAGGAAAAATAATCGTGGCGTTTCAGGAATGATTGACGTGCCAGTTTCTTGGTACACGTACCAGTTAACAGAGTTTCTGATCACGTATGAAGATAATTTCTTTTGTGTTGGTAGGAAAAATACCAAAATTTAATTTTTACTAGGTAAATATGTAGTTTGGCGGTATTTGCGAAAAACAATGTTAAAAATCCGAAAATACATTTATTTTATGCTCTTCAACGTCCTCTTTTCATTAAAAGTGGCGGAGGTAAGAAATTCCAAATACTTTAGGAGATATCAAATTTTTAAATTTCATCACAATACCAGTGCCGTGATGTGGCGGTTAACATTGTTTCTTGTTTACGTACGAGGTACGAGTATCTACTTTTTTTATTGGATAATGATGTCACGTGATTGTTCGTGATAGGCCAGAATTCAAACGAACCAATACGTGATTATTTAGTTCATTTATTGTTTAAAACAGTGTTTAATTACCGCCCACAATTTAGGTGAAATTTTAACGTTTCTAATTTTAAAGTCTTATTTATTTTGATATTGTTGCGCAAGTAATAAGTAACAAAAAAAATTTACGTGAGTTGTTACTGTGCATCCTTTGTTACGGGTTTGTTAGGTAAGGTCAGTTACATTATAAATAATTTAAAACTTAAGAATAATTAAAATTAATTCACATTATTTTTAATTTCGGCTTAGTTTGAAAGTATTAATAATGTAACTGACCTGACCTAATCAACCATTTTATTAATTACGCATTGACGATTCACATATTCACGAACACACGGCAAAATAACAAAAATGGCGTCGCTCGAATTGTCTACGGGTCTTGTATTGCAAAATTAAAAAATTCTATATCTCCTAAAGTATTTGGAATTTCTTACCTCCGACACTTTTAATGAAAAGAGGACGTTGAAGAGCATAAAATAAATGTATTTTCGGATTTTTAACATTTTTTTTCGCAAATACCGCCCAACTACATATTTACCTTTTACTATTCTAGTACATTTTTATGAGGTTCTTCTCTTTATTTTAAGTACTTACTTTTCCATGTGTTGTATGTTTATATATTTTGTACCAGATATCGATGATACTACACTCCCACTTAGTATATAAGTAATGTAGAGTGGGTATTTTACTATCAGAATAATTTAAGTCAAACATTATTTTTTTTTAAATAATTTATTTAAAAAAATGTCAATTTTTCTACCTGTGAAATAGTCAATGTTCAGTTAAGAAAACTACTTAAATAGCACCATTTTGTACCTTGAAATCCATGTTTTCCCGGGGGAGGGCCCCCGGACCCCCCCCCCCCCCCCCCATCTACTTTTGATGTGAACGGAGTTGTTACTTCCCCTCATGTAAACCTCACGCCTCGCCACTGATGTTTCTTGTAATATAGACAAATATAGACAAATAATGTCAAGGCCAGGCTAAAATAAAAAATTGAAAAGTTATCACAGCAGTTAACAAGTGCTCGAGGAAATACCCAAATACCAGGTCTCCAGAACGCCAACGAACCTAGCCATATTTACAGATTACAAAAAAAAAATGGTTATAATCGGGCCATTGAGGCTTCACCTGAATAGACCTCAACACAACAGCAAAAAATATCCTACTAAGACTCCTATTGGCAAAATAATACACACAACCATAACAATCGGCATCCGTAGCCTTCATACGAGATACGGAAATCAACATTTAGAATCCAAGAACAATTTGCAATGGTAAACACATTGCATTAACTAAGAACACAATATAATACCATACCTAACTTGCAACTGACAGAAGATTCCTAGTGAATATAAAATTCCTAAAAAAACAAGTGGGTGACTAAAAGCAGAAGATAGAGAATAAAAACAGCAAAAATTTCAAAAAATCAAACAAGAAAGCGATTACACAGCCCAATACCTCGGTCAACTTCCATAAATGTATATGAGAAACAGCAACACAATACATACAGTAATCAACCATGATGGTTTCCAAGAAAAACACTCTACACAAAAACATCTTCCCTAAACATTTTAAAAGCAGTGCTCTTTATTAACAATAAAAATAAGGTCTTATCACAACGATATATATATATATATATATATATATATATATATATATATATATATATATATATATACTTAACATTATAAAATTAAAAAAATTCTGCAAATACATTGTACTGTCCACTTTTCCTAAATGGGTCGAAAGATTTTCTGTATCGCTCTTAGCAACAACTTCGTGCATTAAAAACTGGCAGTACCTAGGCCGCGCGAAAAATGCTATGAATTCCACCATTTATTACATTTTTTTGGGTTCATTCACACCAATGTAAGTGTAAACCCACTTCACACAATGTCTGTCCTTATCAAAACTTATATTTATTTACTTTTTTGAGCATAGGACGTTAAATATACTATATTAATAACACCAATTTATATTTATTATATTTTAAAATATTCACTGCAGACAAACTAAGCGATGTGCATCAACACCAGATACATCCATCGATTGCTGGAAGCTTTCTCTACCAAATATAGGGGAAGGTGCTCAACCTAGGGACACTGTGTACCTAGGGACAATAGCTAAAACATGTATAGAGATAGTTAATACATTTAATTTTCCTACTGTATATTGTTGGTTACATTGGGCCTACTGGTTCCAGTCTAAATTTATTCAATATGGTGACGAATTGTGGCATAAGGAACAGCTGATTGTTTCTTCTCTCTCCAAAGTAAGTAATATACCATATACATGGCACATTGTTTTGCATGGTAATGCTGTAATAATTTATTTTATAAAGTGACTGTTAAATTGTAATATGGGTTTGCTTTCAGCAAAAGTAGTTGTTTTATTTTAAAAGCTACCCTAATATATTTTTTTAATTTTTAGGTTAAGAGTTGTGTACTGACGCCGACCGCCAATGCTCCTCTATGTCGCATAGACCGCTATGCCTCATCAACGTCTCCTAGAAGCGTGTGCACCGAACGCGCCCGTGCGCGCAGCTAAGTGTAGTGCGTGCGTCGAGGCGATCGCCGTGCAACGAGTGCTGCGCCGGCGGAAGGATCCGGCCGGGTGTGGCATATCCTTCCGCCGCACTACAACAAATTGTTATAATTATGTTTTTCCACAGGATTTTATTAAACATTATTTTTCATTAATTAATAATTCAGTCTTTGCAAAACCATGTTTCACCGTGCGATTTGTCCCGAACCTGGCCGGTTCAGTTTCCCGCGAAATTCACACGTTTCCGCGGGAGGGCTGGCGGGGGAGGGGGGTCGTGCGCGGCGACACCTGCAGTGTCCTTCGAGAGCTCAACCAGGCCGGCAGCCTGCGCGCAACGCGGAACCTTCAACCTTTGCATTCACCGACATGTAGTTTTCCATAGTGTAATTTCTTTTCAACCTTTTGTACAGTTCCGCGGTCGGCCTAGATTTACCATGAGGTACTTAACTTAATTCAATCAGTGCTCCGAGATGAGTGTTTTACGTCATACGTAAGTACTGTGGGAAGAGTATGTGGTTTTACGTCGGCGCTTCACGCCCAACCTAGCCTACAGGCTACTTAGTTTTGGCCCGCACGGGGCAGCCAGCAGGCAACACGTGCCATCCAACTTAATAACGATTCAGTCCCTGGGACACACCTAGTCACCACGTAGAGTCGCCGGAGACACGGGCCTACGTGTTGCTAGCCCAGTTTATCCAGAGCTAGGTATTAGTGCAGTGTATTGTGCTTCAAAATATCGTGTGCCATGTCAGTGTCTTTTGTAACTTTCGCGTCACGTATACGAGTCTGCCCCTCACGCGCATAAGAATCGTGAGCCGCCACTGAGGAAGTGAGCTGCGCGTGTGACTAGTCGCGTCGGGCAAACCGTTACGGCCAGAACGGGCAGCACCATGTATTGGGCTGTGCTGTATTAAATTCACCAACTATCTGAAGAGGTTTTGTGTTATTATTCAGGCATCCCGAGTGGCCTCAACAGCTCGGGGGGCCCTACTGCGTTGACCCCTACCTCTAGCCACAAGGCCGAACCCTCCCTGAGAACACGAACCGGACAAAAATTACGTTTAAATAATCAGAGGTAGCGGGGACGGCGTCAAATTGGCGCCCGACTAGTGTGGCTTTCATTTTCTAAAAATTAATTTCCAAATTTTGTTTCAAATTTTTCAAATTTTTTCTCAAATTTTTCAAATTTTATACTTCAAATTAGTGTACCAGTAAGGGCTCGCGTAGGAAGTCGGGAATCGCGCGGAAACGGACGCGACGCGCAGACAGCCAAAGGAGCGGGCACCTGGCGATAGGCGCGCGTCAAGTTACACGCCAGACGCGCATCAAGTTACGCGCCAGGCGAGATAACGGCTGTGGGAGCGGAAGTCCGCGCGCCTCGCACACGGATCAGGTGGCGCAGCTGCGCAGCTGCTACGCGCCGAACATGAGCACGAACATGAGTCGTGACGAAGCGGCGAGCATGCATAGTGGAGCAACGTCACAAGTCACCACGAGTCACTAGAAATGAACGACTTCCAGGAGGCCTACGAGGCATGGGCAAGCGAGGGCTACCCATGCCCAGGGGACAACTGGGAGTACGAAGAACAGGACGAATGGAAGGAGGACGACACCGCAGCGGACACCGAGGGGCCGGACGTAATCCGGACACCGCTACGACAGCACATAACGCAGCCCGCATCGCCGCTGCCACACGCGGCCAACCACCACGCCGCGGTAACAGCCATGATGCCGCCCGCGTCACTGACAACCCAGACGTCCGTCCTCAACAGGACGCCGCCTCCGACGCCGCCTCCGACGCCGCCCCCGCCATATGGGGTGGTGACGACCTCACCGCAGATGGAAGACGTCACACCCGTCCAACCACTGTGGTACGATTGGCACGCGGAGACCGGGTGGACACGTCAGGCCTACTCAACCACGCCACCTCCAGCACCTCCGACGCCGCCCCCGCCATATGGGGTGGTGACGACCTCACCGCAGATGGAAGACGTCACACCCGTCCAACCACTGTGGTACGATTGGCACGCGGAGACAGGGTGGACACGTCAGGCCGACTCAAACACACCACCTCCAGCACCACCGACGCCGTCCTCAGCCGCTGAGAAAGCGACAGGCGCGGCCGTGCACACCGACACAGCCACAGGGAGATGCAGCCTGGCAGGCAGCCAGGTCGCCGATCACACGCAGCGTCACTGCGGATCCACCACGCCACCTCCAGCACCACCGACGCCGCCCCCAGCCGCTGAGAAAGCGACAGGCGCGGCCGTGCACACCGACACAGCCACAGGGAGATGCAGCCTGGCAGGCAGCCAGGTCGCCGATCACACGCAGCGTCACTGCGGATCCACCACGCCACCTCCAGCACCACCGACGCCGCCCTCAGCCGCTGAGAAAGCGACAGGCGCGGCCGTGCACACAGACACAGCCACAGGGAGATGCAGCCTGGCAGGCAGCCAGGTCGCCGATCACACGCAGCGTCACTGCGGATCCACCACGCCACCTCCAGCACCACCGACGCCGCCCTCAGCCGCTGAGAAAGCGACAGGCGCGGCCGTGCACACAGACACAGCCACAGGGAGATGCAGCCTGGCAGGCAGCCAGGTCGCCGATCACACGCAGCGTCACTGCGGATCCACCACGCCACCTCCAGCACCACCGACGCCGCCCTCAGCCGCTGAGAAAGCGACAGGCGCGGCCGTGCACACCGACACAGCCACAGGGAGATGCAGCCTGGCAGGCAGCCAGGTCGCCGATCACACGCAGCGTCACTGCGGATCCACCACGCCACCTCCAGCACCACCGACGCCGCCCTCAGCCGCTGAGAAAGCGACAGGCGCGGCCGTGCACACAGACACAGCCACAGGGAGATGCAGCCTGGCAGGCAGCCAGGTCGCCGATCACACGCAGCGTCACTGCGGATCCACCACGCCACCTCCAGCACCACCGACGCCGCCCTCAGCCGCTGAGAAAGCGACAGGCGCGGCCGTGCACACAGACACAGCCACAGGGAGATGCAGCCTGGCAGGCAGCCAGGTCGCCGATCACACGCAGCGTCACTGCGGATCCACCACGCCACCTCCAGCACCACCGACGCCGCCCTCAGCCGCTGAGAAAGCGACAGGCGCGGCCGTGCACACAGACACAGCCACAGGGAGATGCAGCCTGGCAGGCAGCCAGGTCGCCGATCACACGCAGCGTCACTGCGGATCCACCACGCCACCTCCAGCACCACCGACGCCGCCCTCAGCCGCTGAGAAAGCGACAGGCGCGCCCGTGCACACAGACACAGCCACAGGGAGATGCAGCCTGGCAGGCAGCCAGGTCGCCGATCACACGCAGCATCACTGCGGATCCACCACGCCACCTCCAGCACCACCGACGACGCCGCCTCCAGCCACTGGGAGAGTGACTGGCACGGCCGCACGTCTCAAAGCGGCCACATCGCGACCCAGTCCGGGAGACAACCAGGTTGCCGACGACATACCACAATGCACTGGGGGCATGTCACCTCCGCCTGCTGCGCACGTCAAAGTGGGCGTGTCACTTCCGCCCGCCGCGCACGTCACAGTGGGCGTGTCACCTCCGCCCGCCGCGCACGTCACAGTGGGCGTGTCACCTCCGCCCGCCGCGCACGTCACAGGGGGCGTGTCACTTCCGCCCGCCGCGCACGTCACAGGGGGCGTGTCACTTCCGCCCGCCGCGCACGTCACAGGGGGCGTGTCACTTCCGCCCGCCGCGCACGTCACAGTGGGCGTGTCACCTCCGCCCGCCGCGCACGTCACAGGGGGCGTGTCACCTCCGCCCGCCGCGCACGTCACAGGGGGCGTGTCACTTCCGCCCGCCGTGCACGTCAAAGTGGGCGTGTCTCCGCCCGCCGCGCACGTCACCGAGGGCGCGCTGCCGCCACGCACGCCACTGTGGGCGCGCCACCGGCGCATGCCATGCGCGCCGCTGAAAGCACCGCGCCGCCTCCGCACGTCATGCGCGCCGCTGAAGGTGCCGCGCCGTCGTCGCCTGCCACGTGCGCCGCCATGGGAGCGCCGCCGCCTGCCGCTGAAGGCGCCGCGACGCCGCCGCCGCCCACCTCGGCCGCCGATGACGCTGACCCACAGGTACCCGACGCCGCCCCGGGTGTACCAGGTCAGTGTGCCGGCGTATCTTTAAGTGTGTGTGTGTGTGTAGTGAGGCATTGATGCACATAGCGGTCTCAGAGAAATGGGGGCATTTGACGCCGACCGCCAATGCTCCTCTATGTCGCATAGACCGCTATGCCTCATCAACGTCTCCTAGAAGCGTGTGCACCGAACGCGCCCGTGCGCGCAGCTAAGTGTAGTGCGTGCGTCGAGGCGATCGCCGTGCAACGAGTGCTGCGCCGGCGGAAGGATCCGGCCGGGTGTGGCATATCCTTCCGCCGCACTACAACAAATTGTTATAATTATGTTTTTCCACAGGATTTTATTAAACATTATTTTTCATTAATTAATAATTCAGTCTTTGCAAAACCATGTTTCACCGTGCGATTTGTCCCGAACCTGGCCGGTTCAGTTTCCCGCGAAATTCACACGTTTCCGCGGGAGGGCTGGCGGGGGAGGGGGGTCGTGCGCGGCGACACCTGCAGTGTCCTTCGAGAGCTCAACCAGGCCGGCAGCCTGCGCGCAACGCGGAACCTTCAACCTTTGCATTCACCGACATGTAGTTTTCCATAGTGTAATTTCTTTTCAACCTTTTGTACAGTTCCGCGGTCGGCCTAGATTTACCATGAGGTACTTAACTTAATTCAATCAGTGCTCCGAGATGAGTGTTTTACGTCATACGTAAGTACTGTGGGGAGAGTATGTGGTTTTACGTCGGCGCTTCACGCCCAACCTAGCCTACAGGCTACTTAGTTTTGGCCCGCACGGGGCAGCCAGCAGGCAACACGTGCCATCCAACTTAATAACGATTCAGTCCCTGGGACACACCTAGTCACCACGTAGAGTCGCCGGAGACACGGGCCTACGTGTTGCTAGCCCAGTTTATCCAGAGCTAGGTATTAGTGCAGTGTATTGTGCTTCAAAATATCGTGTGCCATGTCAGTGTCTTTTGTAACTTTCGCGTCACGTATACGAGTCTGCCCCTCACGCGCATAAGAATCGTGAGCCGCCACTGAGGAAGTGAGCTGCGCGTGTGACTAGTCGCGTCGGGCAAACCGTTACGGCCAGAACGGGCAGCACCATGTATTGGGCTGTGCTGTATTAAATTCACCAACTATCTGAAGAGGTTTTGTGTTATTATTCAGGCGTCCCGAGTGGCCTCAACAGCTCGGGGGGCCCTACTGCGTTGACCCCTACCTCTAGCCACAAGGCCGAACCCTCCCTGAGAACACGAACCGGACAAAAATTACGTTTAAATAATCAGAGGTAGCGGGGACGGCGTCAGTACATATGTACCTAGGGACACAGTGCTGATATACCTGGGAACGTCCCCTGGTTCATCATTTGTGTAGTTTAGGTACTGTCGTGTCCTGCGTTTGACCTCGGCCTCCTGGTACGAGTGCTACATGCTCCTCCCTCTGAAACAAACATGGCCGCCTCGCAAAGAAAGCAGTATCCCACAGGCTTCTCTACGCAAGCCTTGGGGTATAGGCGACGAGTGGTACCGCAACCCAGATTCGGCGCCCGGCTTCCGAAGAGAGAGGACGTCCCGAGGAACAGCTCTGCGAGACCTTTAAGCCCAGCCTGGATTGAAGAGTGTCAACGAGCCACAAAGCTGTGATAGCACTAGAGGTGGGTTGTTACAGCAATTTTCGGTATCTGTTCCAACCTGATACTGATACAGTAATATACCTAGTTACAAGTTTCTGATACTTCTGTATCAGACGGTCCTAGGAAGCAACAAAGCTCTGCGTATGCAGACCGTGCGACCAGAAGGAGAATCTGATACATTATTTATCACGCCCGGTAATTCTCTACCTCTGTTACTCTCATGCCCGCCTGATACAGCCAGTATCAATCAGTTCAACATTCACTGCAGTTCGTCCTGGCCGTGTATCACCATGTACATTGTTGCGGGCTGTCATGCTTTGTAGTTAGTATCTTTATAGTGAAATAAGGAATGGATAAGTGCACGAAAATGACTTCATTTGTATGGAATTTTTTAACGGAAAATAATGAGTTTGCTAATTGTAATTTGTGTAAACAAAAACTGAGTTATAAATCATCATCGACTAATCTGAAGAAACATTTGAAACGTAAACATTGATATAGTATGCTCACTAATGTACGTATCTGTTTTTTTTTTTTTAATTTTTAATTTTTTATAAAATCGTAATCTTTTAATGTATGAAAACAATAGTTACTAATTGTTTTCGGAAAAAAAAGTCCTAATGTTGATTATATCTGTTATTAGTGTCAACTGAGAATTTATTTGCATTTTCATAGCTGTTAGGTGCACAAATATAAATATTATATCTTGTATTAATGTAATTTTTAAAATTAAAATTTCATTAGTTTTATTATTGAACGAGACTGTGCACGCACTGCGCACTGAGTATTCTTTGATGTGGGACAATAAACAAAACGACTCGTAACAATTTCGCTCTACCCTGCGCCTCTCCTTCAACGCCTTCCCCTGCGCTTCCTCCCCTACATTATTTCCCTTCTTTATCCCTTGGGGGTCGTCCATTAATCACGTGATGTATTTTTAGCAAATTTTAACCCCCCCCCCTCCCCTATAGTGATTTGTGGTGAGATTTTAGACTACACCCCTGCCCCCCTCCTACCTCATCAAATAAATTATGTGTATTTTTTTGGTACAAAATATTTTTAACAATTTCAGAATATTATCTTTAAATATAGGGGCGCAACAACTAAATTTCCAAAGGGGGGGGGGCAATACACATCATCGATCCCCCCTATAAGTGGGGAGTCCGGGGTTCCTCCCCCGGGAAAATTTGTATTTCAAGGTGGAAAATGGTGCTTTTTAAACAGTTTTATTATCTAAAAATTGATTACACAGCACTTTCTTTGCCCCCAATTCAAGGTTTCAGGGGGGGGGAAATACCCTCCCCCCCTGTTGTTGCGCCTTTGTTTGAATATAGGTATAATCTAATTTAATTCTGGAAAATTAAGCACAGTGATAAAAAGTCCAGACACGCATTAAGGTTGCAGGTTTATTCTCACTAGCATAAAAATAATAAAGGAAAGGCTTATATGTGATTTACGCATGTATTCGGCGCCAAAATCACAGCCTTACTGGTGACTGGTAAGCCGAGCCGGGTGGTTCATGTTGCGGCGGGCGGGGATATTGTTGCCTGGCTACGGTGAGTCGAGGTCACGCGTAGCTTTTCGGTTTAGTAGAAATCGGGCAAAAAAATAAATACACGTGATATCTCTCTACACCCCCCTCCCCCCTTGTGATATTTCGTGATTTTTCCCGGACCCCCCCCCCCCCCCCCCTTTTTCGAGCCTCACGTGATCAATGGGCAATCCCTTATTCGTCGTTCCAGCTCCCTCCCCTTTCACAAGCTCCACTCAAGTGACCGTCATCTGCGATCGGGTTCTGCGCACATTGGCCATGGTGTTGTTGCAGGCGAATTCTGAACTGATTTTAAAGTACCTGATACTTTTCAAGTGTACTCGTTTGCCGTTCCTTTATACAGGCGCGTATCAGTGCCAAAGTACCAGGTTGATACTTTTCGACCCACCTCTAGCCTGTGCGCTTTTAAGCGCGCAGGGGTAACAAGTTGAGCTGTTTCCCGACTGACATAGACCAACAGCGCCCAGCGACTGATTATACCCGGGGTTAGGTCCCCCTTGGCCTAGCCGCTTGCGGTCAGTGGGTGATTCAGTTTAACGGCAGTGACGGACTAAGACAAAAAGAGCACCATGATGGACTCTTCGACGATGGCTCCCATGCCCTCCGGCGACGCCACGAGCGACGGCCCATGGCAAACGGTCCAGGGCAAGCGACCGAAAAGGAACCACGTCGACATGGTAGGCGTGGCCGGGGGTCCCTCACCCCCCGTGCCCTCCGCAGCACCCTCAGCGCCCGGCGCGCCCGCAGCGCCCGCACAGCCGCAACAGGCAGTGCCCAACAAAAAACAGCCGATCAAGCCGCTCTTTGTCTTCCTGGACAAAGGGCACAATTACCCGACCATCTTCAGCGCCCTGAAGAACTCCCTTCAGGAGAAATGGTCGGTGTACAACCGAGGCCGCGATCAACTCCAGGTCCAAACGGCATCAGTTACCGAGTACCACACCGCGATCAGGGCCTTAAAGGCGATCGGCGCCCAGTACTCCGTCCTTCTCCAGAAGGATGAAATTCCAAAAAAATTCGTGTTCCTCGGCGTACATCGCGAAACCCCGGCCGAATTCCTGACCGACGTATTCACAGGAATGCAGCTTACAGTCCAGTCCTTCTGGTTCCTGGAAAATCGCCAAACCCGCCAGAAGTGCGACAAACTGGTTGTCGAGGTCCCTCAGACATGCGACACAGACACAATTCTCGCGATCCGAGAATTCGCGGGCATGATAATCCACGTTGAAGACTACCGCCACCCCGCGGGTCCTTCACAATGCAGCACCTGCCAGCGGTTCTCACATGTTGGCAGAGGCTGCAGCGCCAAACCAGTGTGCCGCTGGTGCAGCGGGCCCCACCGCACTCCCGACTGCCCCCACGGAGGAAACCGCGACCACTTGAGGTGCGCGAACTGCGGCGGGCCACACGCGGCCAACTACCGCGGCTGCTTTGTGTATAAGGCCGAGACTCGCCGACACCTCCCCCCTCAGCAGAGGAAGGAACGCGAGCGCCAGTCCAAACTGGCCATGCGTGAAAATCGGCGGGCTGCGGCTGCCTCACAGGCGCAGCCCCAACATCCAGGACCCTCTGGCCAGCATCCAGGCCCGTCAGGCCAACAGGGACCACCGAGGCCCAACCCATTCGGCCCGCCCAGGTACCCGGAGCCGCACTACTTCGGCCAATACATAGCTCCGGCGATGCAAAACCGGTATGCTCCGATTGCGCAGGAGCCTACATACAATGAGATCGACTACCCGGCCATCGCAAATGACTACCGACCGCGCCGCCAAAATCGGGGACAACCAAAGCCCCACTTCAAGAAGCACCACAGCGGCCACAAAAATGGCGGTGGTGCTTCCCCCACGAAGCACGCAGAGAGAGACAGGCAGCCGGCCACATCCGCGGCACCTGCCCCCTCACCTAAACCTACCCCGCGGGCCAAGACGCAAGCTCCCCCCTCCCCCCACCTGCCGAAACAATGGCAGTAGTCGATGCCTCTGGCCCAGCGATTGAGCCCCAGGCAGCGCCACACAGCGCACCTGCACCTGCGCCAGACATGTCCCAGTTCCTCCAGGTCCTGGAACAGTCCGAGACCTTTAAGGCCGATCCCATTCTGGCCACGAACATCGTGCCCATGTGCCAACTCATGGCAATATGGTGCAACCCAGGCACAGAGCTTAGAGAAAAGATCAGAGCCACCATGGGCTTCGTCCAAGTAATTATTGCTAGCCATAATGGCAGCAAATAACAGAGCCCACGCATGATTCTGGTAGACAAAACACACGACCTGACATTTTAGATATTGCACCTAATAAAAGAGTAAATTCCGGATTTGAACTTGAAGTTGTACATGAAATGTCTTCCGATCACTTTCCAGTACACATTGTATTTGATGACGCAAAAACAGAGTCAAACACGCCTCGTAAAATCAAGATTATAAAAAAGCCAACTGGGGGGGGTTTTCAAAATTATCTCCGAAATAACCTACCGGACGCAGCCGAAATAAACATAACAGACAGTGAAAATCTAGAGGCAGCAATCACTGAATTAACAACAAAAATTCAAACCGGAGTAACCAGGTGCATTCCAGAAAAGGAGATTAGGTTAATGCATGACGAGCTGCCAGCATACATAGGCCAATTAATCACACAAAAAAGTCGACTGCGCCGCGAATACACACGACGTAGAACGGCCCAAACCAAGCGCCGAATAAATGAATTACGAATAGTAATATCAGACGAAATTGCCCTTTGGCGAGCGAGCACATGGGACGCAAAAATATCTAGGTTCAAAATCCAGGACAATAGCGCCTGGACTATGACCAGATGTCTCCTAAATAAAACAGATAAAATACCACCACTACAAACAGACACTGGTATTGCCTTCCAACCCCGTGAGAAGGCTGAGGCCTTTGCGAACACACTTGAAACTGCGTTTCAGCCACACAATCAGCAGTGCGACAGGCAATTTACAGCCCACATTTACAGGGAACTGCGCCTAAAACTACAACAACCTGTAGTGGCAGAACCAGTCACTACACTCGCGCAAGAGGTCAAGCGAGTAATTAAACGCATGCGACCTAGGAAAGCTCCGGGGAATGATAGTATACAGGTTATCGTCCTAAAACAACTTCCCGACGGAACACTCGATTACTTAGCTGCATGCATAAATGCAATGCTAACACTACACTACTTTCCGACACAATGGAAAGAGGCAAATGGTATAGTATTTCACAAGCCAGGGAAAGATAAATCCTTACCGCAAAACTACAGGCCAATTAGCCTACTAAATACACTCTCTAAAGTAGCAGAACGTATATTACTCAACCGACTTAAAACACACATACGAGAAAACAACATTCTGCCCAATGAGCAATTTGGTTTCCGTAGTGCACACTCAACAGTACAACAGCTAGTCCGCCTAACGGAAGAAATAACTAGCGCATTTAATGTGCGGGATTATGTAGTAGCTACATTCCTGGATGTAGAAAAAGCCTTCGATCGAGTATTCCACGCAGGCCTCATCTATAAAATGTACTAAACAGGTTTCCCTGACTGCTACATCAAGTTAATTACATCATACTTGGCCAACAGAACATTTAGAGTGACCACAGAAGGCTCGGCCTGCTGGCAGCTCAAACACTTACAACAAGCTCTCACACAGCCCGTACAACACCTTTAGAAATAAAGCGTAGGAGTTGTTGTTAGGGACCCGCGATGAAGGAGTGGGCAATTTCTCTAACTGACCGACAGCCTTTTACTGGCGACAGGTGACCTGAAGCTATGTCTTCTCCAGAGAGTGTCCCGACTCATCAACTTGCGGGTAACACAATTTAAATTAATTATTCGTAGCTTCCTAGCGTAGATGTTGCGGCTAGGGTCTTGCAATGACGGATCAGATAGTTTCTCTAACTGCCGACTGCCCTTGCTGGCGACTGGCGATATGAGCTGTGTCTGTTCCGGAGCACAACCCAGTGCCAATACTCGCGATAATTAATGCAATTAACAACATCGTGCGTACACTACAATTACACTACATTCTTCCTTTAGTTT
Organism: Bacillus rossius redtenbacheri; assembly: GCF_032445375.1. NCBI lineage: Eukaryota > Metazoa > Arthropoda > Insecta > Phasmatodea > Bacillidae > Bacillus > Bacillus rossius. The sequence goes on from NC_086332.1 coordinate 109,106,243, forward strand.
AGTTACGCGAGCTGACTGGCAGCTTGGTGGGAACAACAACATGTTGCCCCTAAAGACCAGTACCAACCAAACCAAATGCGGACAAAAGGTCCAAGCTCCCAAATTGCTTAGTAGAATTTTTCTATCTGCCCAACTCTTCTTCCAGGACCATCCTTCTTTTCCTGTACTCAACCTGCCTGCTAATAATGCATGATATTTTTTGCATCCCGCATGAAAGTGCCCAGGGTTTTCCCTCTGTCTATGGAGGTTTTACCTGGGCCCAACTTATCTAGTAATTAGTCTAGAATTAAGATAGGGGAGTTAGTCATGGCGCCAATTGCGGCCATGGCTGGCCAATCCCCGAGCAATCACACGATGCATGCTTCCCTTTCTGCATGGCTTAAACCCAGCATGATTAGGCGTAAGGGCGTCGGCCTGGGACGCACCTAGGGCGGTATTCAAAAACATTCAGGTAAGGTAGCGAATAAGCACTACCTTGTTGGGATACAACTGTAACCTATCTCGCAGACTGTATTCCAGAACGCGTCCCAATCCAATTCCTGTTAGGAAACGAAAAAGCAACTGTTTTAATAAACTGTGCCCTATACGAGGCTAGAAACTGATTTCAATGCATTCAAGCGGATGTTTGGCAACCATCGATGGATTTGCTACGCCAAAATCCTACAGATAGCAGCACTATCGTGCGAATTAATTGGCGTAATTTTAATTTTCTCAGGTAATTTTAAAGTTGTTGATTATTTGTTTTTATTACCATTTGACGTCGTCCGACCGACGACCATCCCTAAGCCCGACCTGCACCCGCCAGTATACTCTCCCGCTAACGGAACGCACCCCTGGCCGTGGCCCACCCGAGTCGAGCGAGCCACCGAGCCGAACGGCCAAACCAGACATTATTATTATAAAGCACACTAAATCCGAGTGGACTAGAGACGAACCACACCCATTCCCCCTCAAACAATTAATTACGAATTTTGCGACCTTAAAGTCTCTTCCAGACGCAGTCATTTAGTTTTTAACGTAATGAGGTCAAGCTTGGCGCGGCAGGGGCCGACGCGCCACCGGACGCCATGCCAGTTCCGCAGTTCTACTCGACTCGCGGACCGGGACGGACCTACGTCCCACGGAGAGACCACAACCATTGTCTTCATCGCAAGTAACGTCCGGTAAATATAGTCATTTAGCATAAACCAAACCTTTTTCTATTCACCTCTCCGTGCGTGCCCGGTCCGTTTTTTACGGTTCAGGACCTAATCCGACCGCGTAAACGTAAAGACGTCCCGCACCACACCTGGTGCGCAGGGTCGCTCTTCAGCATACGGCACGGGCCGTCTCCCGCAAACCACAGAACTTTTCTTAAGGCCACGCGCCTTCGCGCTGACCACAAACCCGCAAGGAAAACTTCGCCAAGTTTAGTGGCGGTGCGTGTACCACCCCAGTGGGCACGGCACCAGCGTAGAAACAATCGCTTACGGGACTGGCCGACTCCAGTCGCCCACAAACTCTGTGCGCCACGTCATTTGTGCGCGCCTAATTTTCATTAAGTGTACTTGTTAACGTAACTTTGCGCCACGTCATTTGTGCGCGCCTAATTTTCATTAAGTGTATTTTGTTAACGTAACTTTGCGCCACGTCATTTGTGCGCGCCTAATTTTCATTAAGTGTACTTTGTTAACGTAACTTTGCGCCGCGTCATTTGTGCGCGCCTAATTTTCATCAAGTGTACTTTGTTAACGTAACTTTGCGCCACGTCATTTGTGCGCGCCTAATTTTCATTAAGTGTACTTTGTTAATGTAACTTTGCGCCACGTCATCTGTGCGCGCCTCTCTTGCACCAAGTGTACTTGGCCTGCATACTGTTACCCGAGAAACCAGTGCCACGAAACATTGAACATGTACCGGCCTGCACCTCGCAACGGACAAGTAGCCCTCAGGGGCATGTCTGTGCTCAGTAATTGTATGGTGTGACGTCAATCCCTTGAATAAAGGCACGTCGCTACTACGGCAATCCCACGCATTCTTCTTTAACGTAAATTCCCAGGCAAGACCGCCGACGGTTCTAGCGGACCACGCTGGGGCAACGAACCACGAACCCTCATTGGTTAGACACCGAGCTAGCCTGGCGCCCTCCCGGAACATAAAACGTTAATCAGACCAGCCACCCCGCTAGAACTCGCGCCCGGACTCGAACACGAGACCGCGGACGACGGCAAATGGCGCCCCTGCGTGTGGCAAAATTTTAAGCAAAAAACGGGAAAATTGAGCAAACGGCAAGAAAACGGCCATTTTGGACGCACCAAGAGCGGCGGACAAAGGATCCATCAACCCCCACCCCCAGCGCTGACATTCCAGCAGAGCGTGCGACGCAGGCGGACAACATCACAGCCCAGCACCACCCCCAACCCCCCCATCACTCCCGCACCGGCCCGCTTTCACTTCCGCGCGGCGGTCAGAGTACTCTTCCCCCCCTCCCCCCAAACCACCCTCGTTTTCACTCTCCGCTTTGTGCGGCCATCCGGGCGCTCGACCCCCACCCATCCACCCCCTATCAACTCTCCGCTTCGCGCGGCCATCCGGACAGCTCCCCTCCCCTTTCAATCCTCCACCCGTCCGCTTTGTGCGACTGTCCGGGCACCCATCAAGCCGGCCAGCACGGCCCGCGTGTGGAACAGCCTAACAGCACAGACTGCGCCGCTGGCGAACAGACAACACGTGCGCCCGCCCGTCAACAGAGCTCAGCTGTCAATAACCACGCACCATGCTGTCACACGGAGCCCACGCGACATGCGCGCAATGCCAACGGCCGAGAACAATGGACCTACTAACGGGACCATTACCTTGGCAGAACACCTGCCAATGCCGATCACTGAACAGAACACCACCGGAGACCGACCCGAAACACGAACAATGGGAAGTGAATTGGGATCAAATCTGGAAGGGAAAAATAGAGACGGGGTTAACCATACCACTACAACCGGTACCAATAACCGCCGCAACCGATACGAAACCACAACCGCGCCAGGAGTGCGGACACGCAACCTGCGCCAACACCGCTGCCGAGGGCGGGGCCATCACCCAACCCGAGGCCACACGTACCTACACGACGCGGACAGCGAACTACATGGCGAAATTACCAGAATTTAGCGGAGCACCCCACGAAGACCCCCTAGCATACACACACCAATGCGAAGTGCGCCTGGCACGCAGCGGGATAACCGTCGACGAGTGGCCTGAGAGGACCAGCGAACGGTTGCGGGGACCCGCCCTCGACTGGTGGCAACTATGGGGGCGGGCCGACATGGAGTGGCCCGAGTTCGCAGAGGCCCTCAACCACCGTTTCAACGCCGGGGCTACACTGGTTCAATGCACCTCACAATTCTACAGTAGCACGCAGCGGGAGGGAGAACCAGTGGAAAATTTCATAGCCCACAAACTACAACTATTCCGCCGGATATCACCACTCGTGGAACCAGCCAGGGCACTACCCACCATCACATTACTCCTCAGAGACGAACTCCAGCCCTTCCTACGCATAGGATGCGCCACCACCGTCGAGGACTACGTCCAACTGGCAGTAGCCACGGAACAAAATTTCCAGAGGGCCTGGTGGAGAAACCCGCGCAGGACAAACCGGGAGGACCCCAACCCGCCGAACGACCGGCGCCCACTAGCCATCCAAGGGGCACCACCGCCCCAACAACGCAGGCCCTCACACCCCGACAACCGACGCCCGCCCTACGCGCTGGAGGCGCCTCAAGCGGACGCCAACACAGTCCCCCGACCGCCTCACTGCCAAATGGGGTGCCCAAGGGGCACTTACCACTGGCACAATGAGTGCCCACGGAAGGGGAATACGCAGAGGGAGAGCCACCAACAAGGGCCGCGCGACACACAACCGGCGGGAAACGGTCCAAGGGGGAACTGAAACAGAGTCCCCCAACCCCCAAGTGACCACCACCCACCTTCCAGCGACAACAACGGCCGCGGGAACTACCGCACACACGAACGCACTGGTAACGAACCGCCGCGCCGACCCAACAAACGCGATGACCAACACGACCCCCGGGGGGCACAAACCCCCAAGACTCGGGCAGCTGACCCAACCACCGGACAACTTGCTCCGCATACCGGTAGAGGTCAACAACACACCAGCCATTGCACTCGTGGACACGGGAGCGAGCCACGTGTTCATCCACCCCTCGTTGGTACCCCCCGGCTCCCTCCGCCCGCACCAGGGTGAGCTACGCCTGGCCACCGCCTTACACGCCGGCCTAATGGTGGGGTACGCTGACGTCCAGGTAAGCCTCAGAGAGCTAAGTACTAACGTGACCGCCATCGTTGTGAGTGACCTAAGTGAAGAACTCGTGCTAGGTCAGCCCTGGTTGGCCGAGCACGACGCCGTTCTGGAACTAGGCCCCGCCAAAGTGAATGTCGGTCAGTCCGAACGGTTCGTAGTCTACGCCATAGGACGAGCCCCCACACCGGCAAATGGATGCGTGACTCTCGCCGAATTGCGTCATAACGTTCCCCCGGAATACGAAGCCGCGGTGAACAAGATCTTACGCGAACAACGGGACATGTTCACGACCACCGAGCCCCTACGGCGCACCACAGTAGCCGAACATTCCATCCCCACCACCACCGATCAACCCATCTACGAGTCACCTCGCGGGTACGGGTTTCGCGAACAGCGGGTAATACGCGAACAGGTGATGGAGATGCTACACAGCGGAGTAATAGAGCCCTCCAACAGCTCATATAACGCATGCATAGTACTGGCCGCTAAGAAGGACGGCACATTACGTTTTTGCGCAGATTTCCGCCCACTAAATGCTGTGACAATCAGTTCACCACCCCCACGGATCAGCGTCGAGACCGCTGTGGCCAGTCTAGGTAGAGCCCGGATATTCAGCACCCTAGACCTCAAGTCGGGGTACTGGCAAGTGCCCATACGGCAGCAAGACCGGGAGAAAACGGCATTCACGGTCCCCGATGGCCGACGTTTCCAATTCCGAGCCATGCCGTTTGGCCTAAAATGCGCGCCAGCAACCTTTCAAGCCATGATGACCCGAGTGCTGGAGGGGTACCTTGGCCAGTTCGCTCTCGCATATTTAGATGACGTCATCGTCTTCTCGGAGACGTGGGAGGACCACTGTCGCCATCTTGCCCTAGTCTTCGAACGGCTCGCCACCCACCACCTAACAGCCAACCCGGCGAAATGTCATCTAGGCACGCGGGAAGTAGAGTTCCTAGGGCACATGCTTAATGCGGAAGGGAGCCACCCGCAACCATCCCACCTGCAAAAAATCGCAGCGGCAGAGACCCCACGCACACGGAAACAATTGCAGCGATTCATCGGCCTGGTGAATTGGTTAAGGAACTACATACCAAACTTCTCCCACGTAATTTCACCACTCACAGATTTACTGTCCCCCCAGTCCCGCTACCGCTGGAACACCTGGGCCCAACAGGCATTTGAACAGGTGAAGGGCGCGTTCACCAGGTGTCATACTTTAGCACGCATTGATCCCGAACGCCCGTTGATCCTCCAGACCGACGCAAGCGCGCTAGGGGTAGGAGCGGTGCTATTTCAAACGGATGACCAGGGGAACAAGCAGGTCATTGAGTATGCCAGCGCGAAATTCGGGTCCGCTGAGCGGAAATATCATAGTAATGAACAAGAATGTTTAGCCGTGATATGGGCCGTGAAAAAGTACCGTCCCCACCTCGAAGGGCGGACATTCACCCTCCGCACGGACAACCGCTGCCTTACCTGGCTCCAGACCATGCAGGGGCGTAAGGGGAAACTGATACGCTGGGCCCTCCTTCTCCAGTCATTCGATTTCGTAGTGGAACACGTACCAGGAGAGGAAAACCAACTGCCAGACATGCTATCCAGACACCCTAGCGATCAGCACGAAGTAACAGATGCCGAAGGGTGGGAGGAGATGCTACCCCCCTCCTTGAAGGACAGCTGGCACCACTCACCAGCCACGTGCACATGCATAATCACGGATGAGGAAAGGGCTGACACACCACCTAACACTGCCGCTGACCTGGACCTCCGGGTACTAGCAGCCCAACAACAGTCTCCTGAGGCCGACCGACGGCGACATCGCCTAAGGGAGGAACCCCACGCAAATTGGAGGGTCGAAGCTAACCTCATCCTAAATCGTGCCCCAGGGGGCGCGGGAGGCTGGAAGACATACGTGCCACCCGAAGCACGCGAGGCGGTACTCCGCTTCGTGCACGACCACGACCTTGCGGGCCACCCGGGGACAGACCAAACCCAGAGAGCGGTCTCACAACACCACCACTGGCCCGGGATGGCGAGGGACGTCAGGGAATACGTGCGCGAATGCGAAGTATGTCAAGTGCGTAAAGCACGCCGACGGGACGGCGAACAACAACAACAACCCCGCCAACCAACACAGGCATTCCTGACTATCGCGCTAGACGTGATGGGGCCCTACCCCAGGTCACCCAGAGGCAAACGATTTTTGCTCGTGGTGACCGACATGTTTACGCGATGGACGGAAGCCTACCCCTGTAGCAACGCGAGGGCCAACACCATCATCCACCTCATGACTCACGAGTTCCTGCCTCGGTGGGGCTATCCGCAATCAGCGTTGATGGACAACGGCAGCCAATTTCTTGGCAAACAGTGGCAGGAGTGGTGTAACGGGATGAGCATCCAGCACCACACCACCCCCGCCTACCACCCCCGGGCCAACCCCACGGAGCGCAGGAACCAGGACTTGAAGGTCCAACTCCGCCTCAGACTCGGCGACGACCACACCCAGTGGGACCAGCACGTCGCCGACGCGTTGTTTTGTACCCGCCGCCGCGTAAACGCCGCGACCGGGCGAACCCCGGCGGAAATGGTACAGGGGAACAACCTCCCACTACCCGGCGAGTGGGCCACTCACGGCGTCCCACACACCGGGGAAGGAGAGAGGGAGCGTGCATGGCGCCTAACAGCAATGCACGAGGCCGCCAGACAGCGCCAAACGAACTATATGCAGGAAATCACCCCCAAAACCGCGCGGGAGCCCCCCGCGGTGCGAGCAGGTGATCGCGTATACGCTCGCGTACATCCACTGTCCGCAGCGCCTCGCAACTACTGCGCCAGGCTGGCACCCCGCTGGGGGGGCCCTACACCGTGCAGAAATCTCTAGGGAGGACGTCATACCTGGTCCGACTCGGGGGCAGACGAGTGCGTAAAATCCACCGCGACGACTTACGCCTCGCCTCGATTCCCGGGGAACCTCCCCCAGGAGACCAGAACTTTGACGAACCACCAGGATACGACGAACCGGAGGAGGGTCACCGTCCACCACCCGTAGGTGACAGCCGCGATGACGCACCACCGATACTAGAGGCGAACGCACAGAACGCAGAAGACCTACTATCACCCGCGCCAGAAGTCCCGCACGAGGCAACGACACCGCACCAGCCAGGACGACCGACAGAATACGAACATGCCACGATCACCGAAATGACGACTGGGGACTTAACACCTCAACCGGATGACGTGACGGCAATCGCAGTGGCACCGGAGGAACTTGACGCGGTCCAGTTAGTAAGCCCGACACGCGGAGCATGGGGACACACGGCCTCTCTCGCGGACGCCACATTCCGGATGTTCGTAGACGAACCCGATGAGGGAAACCCTGCACCGCGCCCAGGACCGGAGCCACGCCAGCTATTCGACCCCAACGACACGGAGACGAGCGAAGCTCCAGGTATCCCGGAGCGCAGGAGGCAACCCTACGCAAGTGGGTCGCAAGCGGGTGACGTCAGGGACCAACAACTGAGGCCCGACCAACCGAACATGCCAGCAGACTCAAAGACACACTCGACGCACGGATCAGAACCCGTGCCACCAACCCCACAGACGGGAAGACCCCAAAGAGACCGGCGACAACAGGGGTATCTGGCTGAGTACGACCTCGGGAGACCCACAAAGCGAAACACCACCACCCATCACTCCGAGCCGCCAACCCAGGACGACCCATCCGCAAGGGACAGGGTGTATCAGCTGCGGCCGCCACGGCCCCCGCCAGCTCGGACGTGCTGCCACCCCTAAGGCGGCAACACTCCCGCCTCCACAAGCACCACGACGCCGCCCCCGGCACACCTGCCACGACGGCAACCGGGGCGGCGCACACGCTGGCCCAGTCGGCCACAATCACCAGGTCCAGTGCGCTGGCCCTACCAGCCGCTGGCCACCACAGGCGCCACGACGCCGCCCCCGGCACGCCTGCCAATACGGCAACCGGGGCGGCGCGCACGCTGGCCCAGTCGGCCACAATCACCAGGTCCAGTGCGCTGGCCCTACCAGCCGCTGACCCCACACCGGCGCCACGACGCCGCCCCCGGCACGCCTGCCATGACGGCAACCGGGGCGGCGCGCACGCTGGCCCAGTCGGCCACAATCACCAGGTCCAGTGCGCTGGCCCTACCAGCCGCTGACCCCACACCGGCGCCACGACGAAGCCCCCGGCACGCCTGCCACGACGGCAACCGGGGCGGCGCGCACGCTGGCCCAGTCAGCCACGATCGCCGGGTCCGGTACGCGGAGCCTATCAGCTGCAGAGCCGCGAACCGCAACTGGACAGGGCTGCCGGAGCTAGGGGTGCTACCACGTGGCGGGACCATAAGCGGCGCAAGGTCGGGCTTCTCGAGGGGGGGGCGTTTGACGTCGTCCGACCGACGACCATCTCTAAGCCCGACCTGCACCCGCCAGTATACTCTCCCGCTAACGGAACGCACCCCTGGCCGTGGCCCACCCGAGTCGAGCGAGCCACCGAGCCGAACGGCCAAACCAGACATTATTATTATAAAGCACACTAAATCCGAGTGGACTAGAGACGAACCACACCCATTCCCCCTCAAACAATTAATTACGAATTTTGCGACCTTAAAGTCTCTTCCAGACGCAGTCATTTAGTTTTTAACGTAATGAGGTCAAGCTTGGCGCGGCAGGGGCCGACGCGCCACCGGACGCCATGCCAGTTCCGCAGTTCTACTCGACTCGCGGACCGGGACGGACCTACGTCCCACGGAGAGACTACAACCATTGTCTTCATCGCAAGTAACGTCCGGTAAATATAGTCATTTAGCATAAACCAAACCTTTTTCTATTCACCTCTCCGTGCGTGCCCGGTCCGTTTTTTACGGTTCAGGACCTAATCCGACCGCGTAAACGTAAAGACGTCCCGCACCACACCTGGTGCGCAGGGTCGCTCTTCAGCATACGGCACGGGCCGTCTCCCGCAAACCACAGAACTTTTCTTAAGGCCACGCGCCTTCGCTCTGACCACAAACCCGCAAGGAAAACTTCGCCAAGTTTAGTGGCGGTGCGTGTACCACCCCAGTGGGCACGGCACCAGCGTAGAAACAATCGCTTACGGGACTGGCCGACTCCAGTCGCTCACAAACTCTGTGCGCCACGTCATTTGTGCGCGCCTAATTTTCATTAAGTGTACTTGTTAACGTAACTTTGCGCCACGTCATTTGTGCGCGCCTAATTTTCATTAAGTGTATTTTGTTAACGTAACTTTGCGCCACGTCATTTGTGCGCGCCTAATTTTCATTAAGTGTACTTTGTTAACGTAACTTTGCGCCGCGTCATTTGTGCGCGCCTAATTTTCATCAAGTGTACTTTGTTAACGTAACTTTGCGCCACGTCATTTGTGCGCGCCTAATTTTCATTAAGTGTACTTTGTTAATGTAACTTTGCGCCACGTCATCTGTGCGCGCCTCTCTTGCACCAAGTGTACTTGGCCTGCATACTGTTACCCGAGAAACCAGTGCCACGAAACATTGAACATGTACCGGCCTGCACCTCGCAACGGACAAGTAGCCCTCAGGGGCATGTCTGTGCTCAGTAATTGTATGGTGTGACGTCAATCCCTTGAATAAAGGCACGTCGCTACTACGGCAATCCCACGCATTCTTCTTTAACGTAAATTCCCAGGCAAGACCGCCGACGGTTCTAGCGGACCACGCTGGGGCAACGAACCACGAACCCTCATTGGTTAGACACCGAGCTAGCCTGGCGCCCTCCCGGAACATAAAACGTTAATCAGACCAGCCACCCCGCTAGAACTCGCGCCCGGACTCGAACACGAGACCGCGGACGATGGCACATTAAACTATTCAAATATATTCCAGAATAGTTTTTGCTATTATAAAGTTTTATTTGACACACTAGGTAATTTTAAAGTTGTTGATTATTTGTTTTTATGACCATTGAAGTAATCAAATATATTTCAGAATAGTTTTTGCTATTATAAAGTTTTATTTGACACATTAAAACACATTATACATCCCCCGATTATAATTAAAATGACTGTATATGAGTTAATGGCGCCAGATGCGATTCAGTCATCTGGGAGAAATCAACGAAAAAGTGAGCTCTGCGCATGCGCGTGATTTTGGCAACGAAACGGCAACAGATAGGACACCAAAAATCAGTGCCCTAAAAATAAGGTACTGGCCATGTCCTATCGTGCACTTGGAATATGGTTAGGGTACAGGTATCGCATATTCAACACCTAAACCCTTATTTTTGTGTCTTGGAATACGGCCCCTAGAGTCTTCCCTAACCCAGACCCCTCCCAAACAAAATACACTTAGTTTTAGTTAGGTTAGGAAAAAAAAATGACTTCCCTATCACATTGGCTGGCTGGCAGCCTGGTGGGAAATAACCTTTACCGCCCAAAACAATGCGCACAGCAATGTGCAAGTAGGGATGCAACATCGCTCTTAAAAACATCGATATCACGAACATCGATGTTCAAACGAAAAAGCATCGATGTCAAAAAACATTGTTTTGACAACCGATACATCGATGTTTTAACCGATGGTTTTAAATATCAGGAAAAACATGCCAAAATTATTCAAATTATAGTATGTAGCCAAAAACCATACCTACTACAGGTTCCTGACCACAATATTCACAAGATAGCTGTGATAGTTGAGCGGTGACCGTAACATTATATAGCGGAGAAATGAAGATAAAGGTGTACTGCACTGCCCTTAAGTGGTTTCAAGATTCAGTATCGGTTGTTTTATGCCTAAAAATTACTCCAAAAACACTCATTTTTGCCATTTTCACTATACTAAAAACACAGTTTAAAAACTTAATCCGAATACAAAAGTAGGTACCTTTCGGCATTCAGCGAAAAACTTAAATGCTTTTCGTAAACAGACCCCACTCGGATATCCTGAAGCTCTGCGCACCGTATGTGTGCCCGGGAAGACTGTAGCCTTAAGATACAGGCTTACTTAAAATAAAATTACTTGTTTTTTATGTTTTTAGTTATCATTTCATGAATATATTGTAAATAGTAAAGATCGTGAGAGATCTATCTATCAAAAAACAATTGCGATACGACATTTAGTTTTCAAGAAACCTTTTTTTAAAATTTTCGATACTTATAAAACTTACATTTTTAAGTATAAATAAATGTTGTAAATGCTAAACCATTTTGGTTTGTATTCTTATAATTTTTCCCCCAGTATTTTAAAGGCCGTCTACAATAGTCCGAACCTGTGTGTGGTCCGTGTCATCCGAATGTGAGTGACGTCACATTGTCTCACCGAAAACTGCCCTGTCCACAATTGCGATGTCCGATGTCCGAATGTATTGATTTCTAAAGTTGCTACCAGAGCACAGTAAATGTGCCAAACAAAATGTTTTTGTTTATTGTTTTGATGCTTTGTAGTTTGAGATTGAACTTTTGAAAGTTGTGGGAGTTCAATTTTATATATTTATTCAGTAAGGCAAAGTGGCAAATGTAAATGCTAAAAAATGAACTCATACCACAGCAATCAAACAGCACTAATTTAAATGTCGTCTTGCTCGTCTTGAATTACAACACCTTCCATTTCTTTCAATAACAAAAACAAACACCACATTTTCAAACGGGAACCGGAAATTCAAATCTCGCGAGTGTTCTGTTCTTTTTTCTGTGTCCGAAGTACACCGGTTGGGACAAAAAGTTCAAATTGACGAATGTCTTCGGACCAGGTAGGTTCGGACCTTCGCCCACTTCACGCATGATGTCAGAGGGTCACGTGGACCAATCACCGACGAGTGTCCTTCGGACATAATTTAGGACATTGCCATTGTAGACGGGCCTTAAGAAGTCTAAAATCATAAAAAAATAACTATTTTTTTACACAATTTATTTTTAATTGAAAAAAAAAATAGGGAAAAAGCATGAAGTGTATGTGCAGGTTTAAAATGTAACATTAATTTTCTCGATAGAGCTAGCGATACCGTATCGGTACCAATCAATAGCTTGTATGTACAACAAGCTATGAAATTGTCCATTAAGTCTCGCTGCTTTTTCCTTATATTTTTCAGAATTCAAAAGAAAATTCTTATGTAAACAAATTTTTTAACGGTATTTATTTTTTCCAAATGATTTTACACATCTTAAAGTACTGGAAAAAAATTGATACTGAAATCAACCAAATAGTTCAGTATTTACAACATTTTTAATACCTACTTAAAAATGTAGGTTTTTATAGTAAGTATAGACAGTTAAAAAAATTGTATCTTAAAAACTAAATGTCGTATCGTAATTTTTTTATATATTCAATAAATATTCATGAAATGATAGCCAAAATATTATTAAAAAAATAGGGTAATTTTAATGATGAACGATGTCGATGTTTTTGGACTTTTTCGTCAATGCATCGGCAATGTATCGCTCTTCAAAACATCGATGCTAACATCGATGTTTCATGAACGATACATCGATGTTTTGAAAACATCGATGTATCGTTTGCATCCCTATGTGCAAGCCCCCAATCCCCCGCATGGTAGACTCTTTTCTACTCTGTCCAACTCTTCATCCTGAACCATCCTTCTGTTTCCCGTAATCAACCTGCTTGCCAATAATGCATGAATTTTTGCATCCCGCATGTAAGTGCCCAGGGTTTTCCCTGTTTCTATGCAGGTTTTACCTGGGCCCAACTTATCTAGTTTTTAGTTTAGAATAGTCAGTGAGGGGAGTTAGTCATTGGCGCCAATTGCTGCCATGGCTGGCCAATCCCCTCCTAGCACACGATGCATGCACCCTCTCCCGCATGGCTAACCCCTGCATGATTAGAGCATATAGGCTTCGGCCTGAGACGCACTTAGAGTCTCTCCCTAACCCAGACCCCTCCCAAATAGACTTGGTTTTAATTTAGGTTAGGAAAAAAAATTACCTCCCTATCTCGGACCCCTCGATAATACACTTAGTGTTATGGCGCGGTTACATGGGAGTCTGAACTACTTCAGGTGTACATGTTCAACTGTTGGAGTGCGGTTACACACAGTCTGAACATGTTTCGTTCGAGGCCATTTCCCATTTAACTTAAACAGGTTGGCAAAGTAGTTCAGATCGACATATCTTCTACATTAGCCTCTGATTGGTTGCTTAGAATATAAACAGTCCTTTGCAGAAATTCAAGATGGAAAGTGTTCCTGGCACAAGTTCGAGTAATATTTTACCGAATGCAACAAAAAAAATAACAGGTAATTATATAGATATTTTTTAATTGATCCTGACCTTAATTTTCTTAAAACTGAAATAGGTACTCTCTTGCAAAAAATAATAAAAAATAAGTTTAAGAAATTAAATGTGCATGTTGTTTGAATTCCCGATTTGTAAAAAAAATATTGAGCAATATGAAAACACATTCCATTTCTGCTGATAATACTTTATAAACAAGTGAGAAAATCCGCGTTTTCTGAATACAAAATGGAGAAGATCAACAACAATCATTCGTTGACAGTAGACAATCGGTTTTAGAGCTGAACACACTTTTCAGCAACTACCGTGTAACCGTACACTTTCGCTTTTGTAAACGTGTTTACTTAAACATGTTCACCTGAAGTAGTTCAAGGTCCCGTGTAACCGCGGCCTTAGTTAGGTTAGGAAAAATTTAAAAAAAAAAAAAAAACCTTGCCAGAGATCCCTACCCCAGGGGAAATCTGGGGGAAATAAGGCAGAAATTTGGAATTTGGCTTATTGCTTTCTGCTCTGCTCTCCTCTCCTCACCCCACCCCTCACAATCTCTTCCTTCCTCTGTAGCAGCCTTCGGGAGCTCGCTCAAGAATCTCTTCCCTCCCTCTGGAGTGGCCCTCGGGAGCGGCCCTTGGGAGCCCCCTCTAGGATTCCTACCTCTCCACCCCCTTGGAAAGGCCTTCGGGAGCTCGCACTATGGCTCCGACTGATACCCCTTCCTCGTTCCTTACCTGACCCCTCCCCTCCATAGACCCTCCCAGCATTGGGCACTACCCGCCTGCAGGAGCTGTTCGGCGACAATGTGTGAGCGCACCACACCACTCCAGCACTTGACGCTGTTGCCGGAACACGTCAGTACATTATGTTTTCTTTTAATTGTTAATAATGTAAAACTGTTATTTTTAACTGTTAAATATATGTATTAAATGTACTTTATTATATTTCAGGATAATGGCTCCCAGCGAGAGTGGTAAGAAGAGACCTACGCCTTCAAAAGAAGTAATGGAGACAGCTGTGAATGATGTCCTTGATAATAAATTGACCATAAGAAGATCTGCAGATAAGTACGGTGTTGCGAAGACTGCAGTAGCTCGTTATGTAGTTAAATATAGGGAGCAAAACTATGAATCATTCAAATACAAACCTAGTTTTGATGTTCATAAAGTGTTTTACTCTGAAGAAGAGAAATAACTTGCCAGTTATTTGCTACTTTCTGCAAAGCTTCATTATGGCCTCACTACAGTAGAGACCAGGAAATTGGCATATCAGTATGCTAAACATAATAACAAAGTTGTACCAGATTGGCAAGATCAAATCGCAGGCGAGGGTTGGTTACGCATGTTTCGGAAGCGCAATACACAGTTATCTCTCCGCAAACCAGAATCAACAAGCTTGTCCCGCTCTACATCATTCAATAGGACCACAGTCTCGGAGTTCTTCAAGAACTACCAAGATGTTCTAAATAAACACAACTTCCAACCTCACCAGATATGGAATGTTGATGAGACAGGCCTAACGACTGTTCATGTACCTCCTAAAGTATTTGCTCAGAAAGATTCAAAGCAAGTAGGAGGAAGGACATCTGAGTAGTCCAGTTCCAAAACTCGCCTTGTCCTCTTTCACTGGAACAGAGAAAATCGAGAAAAACTGATATGCAAAGAGGTTGTGACATAGCCAACACACAGTAGGTATGATTCATTTCAAAAATTAAATTGAAATATGTTTCTTGAGGTCTTTGAAATGTAACAGTATACACAAATATTAAAACTGTTAAAATAAATTGGACAAGATGAGCTTTGGAACAATACTTTGGACAAGGTGAATATTGGAACAGTATGACGCCACTCCCGCTGCCTGTTTAAGTTTTTAATTAAATATTAGCGTTGGAAAAGATCCCAGGGGTTTTAACGGGGGTTCAGCCTCGTGGCTGCAGGAAGGAGCGCGTCGTGGTTCGGAGCCTACCTGGGCTGTTCAGGCCACCCAGGACGCCTTGTAAATAACTGGTAAACGAATTAACAGGACACTGCACTTTATTCAGTATCGATACACTTATAGGTCCCGGTACTGGCCGCGTCCATTGTCTGACTGCTGCGACACGCGTACCTCTGAACGTAAACGGTGCGCGCGACCAGGATAGGTTGCAAAGTAATATCTACGAACTGATACAGTGGTTACTTATCCATATGAAGGATATGGCGGATAGTTGCGGAGCTTCTGTATTGCAACAACTTAGGCAGACACGTTAACATCTGTTCAAGATTGTTTGCAATCTAACATGCGGCGAAATAATAATGTCTCGAAAATACGTAGATACAGTAAGCTGGAGACGTACACATTATAGTCTCTTATGAAATTGAAAGTTATTCAGTTAGATTACACGTTACAAGTTACACATTTAAGATGGTGAAAATTAAAAGGCGAAAGTTAGTCAGTAAGCATTCAACACTCGTTACAAAGAGTCTTCGATGATGACAATTAATTGGCCATGAAGCCGAAACTGCGTACCACTATTACGCTGTTCTTAAGCTGGACATGGAATTACGTATAAAAGTAAAGTTCCCTGTTGGGATGAATTTAATAAGTTACGTGTTGCACGAAATATCGTGCGAATGGGTGGGGTCGGCGCCGAGCTGAATAAAGGATTTATAAAACTTACACTATTGCTGATATGTAGATGAAGCGCGAAAGTTGAAGGCCCGACGTTCGCGGAGCGACCGACCCCTGCGAGCTCCCGACGGTAACTGAGCGCGAGACCGCCCTGCGGCCTCGCGCCTAACCACGTGGAACGCGGGAAAACCGACCCGGCCAGTTCTGGACTTAAAGACAAGTTACACAATATATGCTTATAAAACAATTAGACATAATTTCCCTTACATGAATCCTCTTTTAAATTGTTATTAATTTAGTTGTTTTAATTTGACAAAATAATTATACAATTAATTAGGCGCATTGCCACACCCGGCCGGGCGCTGACGTCGCTTTGGTGTTCGTCGCGACGCACTTTCACACACTCCGCGGTCATCACGCTCGGGCATGTTCGATGTACTTAAGAGCAAGTTTTGTTGTGGCATAATGACCTTTGCGGACCAGAGGGAGCACCGGCGGTTGGCGTCAATTATATAATACAAAATGAATTGTTTCGTAAGGAAAACCAGTAATAAACTTTGATTACATCTTGTATTTTAATAATGATACAAAATACATTTTTTAACAAAAAATAAAAAAAAATTTCTAGTGCATATTAAGATCCTACACTGACTGAAGTTTCTCCTTATTTTCTCAATATTGTCAACTAAAAAATATGTTGAACTATTTCAAAGCATCATTCTCTCAAATCTTCATCCACCATAGGTTCATCATCATCCTCTTCATGCACAGTTGTGTATTGTCCGGCAAGAACATCTCTATAGAATGCCAAACTTGCATTCTCCTTCCATTCAGGCCCATAGTGCTTCGACAGTAGCTTATTCACATCATTGGCTTTGGCAGCATTTGGGTGGAGTCCTAGTGGAACTATTACTGGGTTAATTTTTTGGTAACACTTGCCACGTCTGCAAATACCTTGACTTTCCATAAGGTCAGTTCGGTAATTGGGTTCCCCTCGAACAAGTACTTAACTTTCTTTTGATTTCTTTAAAATGATCTGCTTCGTGTTACAAAATTTGAAGTGCCATGAACTGGTAGGTCGCACAACTTCTGCAATAGCTGATTTCCAATCGTAGAAAGCAAAACCAGCATTGCCAGGTTTGATTACAGTTCCTAACTATCCAAATATATCAAAATATTCTTGGGGTGACACTATCACTTCCTTTGCTTTTACCCGCTTTTCAATACGACCAAAAACACGGTCTGCTGGTAGGAATGAGTGTCCTGGGGAAAATGATGTCTACTTCCTTGATTTGTTGTGGTGCTTCACACTTTAACCAATTTTATACCATACCTACCATCGTACTATTTTTATTTTGGCCTCCGCAGCTGTCAGCAAAATGCCTTATAGTGGTTATTGTGTAATCGATTCCAGTATTCTGCAAGCAGTGGTGAACACATGATGAAATTTCATTAGAGCCTTTGTGTGCATCAAGTTCTGTCCATGTGTAAATAAACGTGTTATTGGTGGTTTGTTCTGTTTAAAACGATCCTCGACAAACAGTAAACTTATACACATAGAATTGTCAGCTAAAATAGGCACTTTGATCTGGTACCTTTGGTAGTACCATATTTTTTTGGCAATCAAGAGAAAATGTGATGGTATTAACATAATTTTCTTTCAGCATATCATAGAAAGCTTTCGAACGGAGTTTGTGAACCCTAAATTCGACTCTCAACCCTTGTTTCACATGCTCATTGTTTTCAGTTTTTATTTTACCTTCAAGTTCAATGTAACGAGAGCACTTATCTGTAGCTGGACTACGAAAGCTGACATTGTAATCATTGTCAAAAATTGTTCTAAAGAAGTCATATTTGACTCTTAAAAGACTATCGTTAGTAGTATCATTGTATACCCTCCACATTTTTTAAATTGACAATTCACTTGGAAATATTGTTTCTTAGAACTATCCCTGCAATAGTGTGACTGAAGGGACTGAAAGGACTCTATAAAAGCTCGAACATTTTGTCTTCGTGCTGTATAATGTTTACTACGATGGTCCCCTCCACGATTTTCATTCGGTGACGTACCTTTAAGTAACTGTTCTTTACAAAGCCTCTGTACTCTGAATTTGGAGACACCCAATGTATCAAGAAATACTTTTTGGCATATTTGTACCAAAACACGCCCTGAAGCCTGGATAAATCATAGCATGTTATATGTCACAGTAACAGTTTTCCTTGACCCGTGTTGAGTTCTTGGACGACTTCTTTTCGGTACATTATTTGCGACATACCTTAAGATGTAATGGTCCTGTGTTATCTTGTCACTGGTAGCATAGAAATTTTGGTGGAAGTGACGAATATATTGCATGCTTAATGTGCTGCACTTGAACTTTGTCTTGACTCCAGGACAACATGTAGGATGTTTTGGCATTGATTTGGAAGCATGCCTGAAACAAGTATTCACAGTTTTCTTGCCAATCTCTGCAATCTGCCGCAATGACAAGGGCCATAACCTCTAAACTTTAAGTGTTTGCTTTATGTTTACACACGATATATTCATTGGCTGTATTTTGTATGAAAACACAAAGTGAAACCCAAACTGAAACCCAAAACGTTTAACAGGTTATGATCTAATTGAATAATGTGCCCTGTTAATATCTTTACCTCAGTTCATTTACTAAATAATAAATCTTACCTCCTTTTCTTTGCTTCGTTTTTTGCCCATTCAGAATTGTTTCGCTGTTTCTTTCTGCCTCTTCCTGGTTCTGCAGAAATGATTTTAAAAGGGTTTCGCGCTTCATTTTCACTAGCATCCATGTTTACAACAATTAATAAATACTTATATACAGTTATACCAACATATGAATATGTTTATGTGATTATAAAAAAACAGTTTTTACCTTCTAAAACAATGTTACATTAGACTTTATATTATGTGGACATAACCACTTTTGATTAATGCAGTTAGTTTGTTCATGGCCGCTTATAGGACAAGGCGACTTTTGAAACAGTTTTTATATATATGGACAAGGAGAGTTTTGTAACACAAAACCTTGTGGACAATAAGAGTTTTGGAACAGTACCTGGTTTTCAAATTGTGTCTGTTATTAGACATGGGAAGTTGTGGAAAGTGTTATAATGCTATCTATTGTGCACTTATAAAAGCTGCACAAAACAATAACTCAATTTTCCTTGGTGATGGACAAAGCGAGTTTTGGAACTGGATTACTCATCTGCTGAACGTGGCCAGAATATCACAATGGTATCGTGCATCAATGGTGTTGGAAATAGTATTCCACCATTTTTCATTTTTCCACTGGTAATTTTTAAACAGCATATGCTCAAAGGAGCACCAGTTGGATCAGTGGGAACTGCAAATGTTAGTGGCTGGTCAAACAAAGATTTATTTTTACAATATTTTGACCATTACTTAGTACATGCAAAGCCAAGTGTGTCTCTGAAACACCTCCTAATACTTGATAACCACGAGTCTCGCATTTCTGTAAGACTAATTGATAGGGCTAGGGAATGTGGTGGTGTTCTCCTTACCATACCACCTCACTCTAGTCACAAGTTGCAACCTCTTGACCGGACTGTTTTTGGGCCATTTAAGACACATTACAACACTGCTATATATGATTGGATGAACTCTCCTGGAAATTCAGGAAAGCCAGAGACAATATATGACATTGGCGAGCTCGCAGGAAAGGCTTACGAGTTAGCATTTACTCCTAAAAATGTTACCAGTGGGTTCAGGGTAACTGGGATCATCCCTCTGAATACTGCAATTTTTGATGATGAGGAATTTCTGTCCTCTAATGTCACTGACAGACCATATAGCGCAATGTGTAACCTGACGACTTCATTGCCTTCAAGTAGTGTCACCATAGTGACACTCCATTCTTCAGCCACCCCAAGTACAAGTCTTCAAACAGTCGCTTCACCAACATCTAATCTAACACAAACAATGCTGTGTTACGAGTAACGCCTGAAGGCATACGTCCTTTTCCAAGGGCCGGTCAACGAAAACAAGGTCTGCAGGGACGGAGAAAAGGGAAAACCAGAATTATTACATATACGCCTCAAAAATTAGAAATATAAAAGAAACAAAAGAAAACACAGAAACCTGAGAAGGTAGATAAAATTAGACCTAAAATTGCTGCATCAAAAAGGCTCTATAAATCAAGTACCTAGTGAAAAAGACACAGAAGAGTTGAGACTTCAAGATACTGATAGTGAATTTGATTCCGAAGGAGAAATCAGAGCAGCTGACTTACAAGAACAATTAGAATTGGAAAGTGTTGAAGTAGGTGATAATATTTTGGTCCTGTGCAAAGGCAAAAAGACAAAAATGCATTTTGTGTTTAAGGGGATTGGTGCACCAGCATCGTATTAAAAAAAACAATATATTTGGTAATTATTCAGCTTCTAGAGAAGATTTGAACCATTCTGGTGTAAAATTTTTATTTTATTTTTTATTTTAATTAAGTTATTGCTGATTTTCGGGAATTTTTTTTAAATTCAAGCTTTATTAAAAAAAACTATAAAGTATTCAATGGTAAAACTTTCGCAGATAAATTTTCAGACACGGGAGATATGACTGTGACCATTATTTTATCTGTAATAACAGTTGTGCTGTAAAGGTTAAGTATATAGTTATTGACGACCAACGAGCTCTGTGACACCCGGGGAGTTAGATCCCCTACAGCCTAGCCTGAACCCGGCTAACTTAGCCTGGGGGACGGTCAGTGGGTGCGCTAGAGTGTGAGGCACGGACTTAGTATGACAGAAATGGACGACACAATGCCCTCCCCTCAGGAGGATGCAACCGATGGCGACTGGCAGACAGTCGCCACGAAAAAGGCGAAGAGGTCGCACCACGAGATGGCGGCCTCTTCCTCAACCGAGCAGGCGGGCCCCGCCCCCCCCCCCCCCCCAACCAACAGCCACCTGCGGCAGCGCCCAAGGCCCCTCGCGTCAAGCCACTCTATGTGTTCCTTGACCAGGGGCACCAATACCCGCGAGTGTACCATGCACTCAGAAACGCCCTCACCGAGCGCTTCACCTGCACAAACCGCGGGAAGGACGAAATCATGGTCCACACCGCCACCATCGCGGACTACACGCGCGCGATCAAGGCCCTTCAGGCCATTGGTGCGCAGCATTCGGTGCTTCTGCAACAGCACGAAGTACCGAAAAAATTCGTACTGCGCGGCGTACACCGTCACACACCAACGGACTTCCTACAAGAGGAGTTCGCCGCACTGAACCTGCCCGTCCAGAACCACTGGTTCCTGGAGAACAGGCGGAGGCGGGAGAAGTGCGACGCCCTCGTCATTGAGGTGCCGCAGTCGTGCGACTCAGCGACCATACAGGCTCTGCGCGAATTCGCTGGAATGCGGATTCGCGTGGACGACTACAGGCGACCAAAGGGACCTGCGCAGTGCAGCAACTGCCAACGTTTTAACCACGTGGGCAAAGGCTGCAGTGCGGCACCAGTCTGCAGATGGTGCAGTGGCCCGCACTGCGCCACCGAATGCCCGCACGGGGGCCAGCAGGAGCACAAAAAGTGTGCTCACTGCGAGGAACCGCACTGCGCCAATTTCAAGGGGTGCAGTGCGTACAAGAAGGAAACACGGAGGCACCTTCCCCCCCAAGAACGAAAGAAGCGGGAGCTACAGTCCCGCCGCGACATGCGTGACAACACGCGCGCCACCAACCAGCCCCAGCCTCACCAGCAGACACCGCAGGGACATCACGCCCCCCCAAGACACAACCCCTGGGGCCCACCGCCGCCGTGCTTCGGCGACTACCTGGCGCAGGCCAGCGGGAGCCGGTTTGCGCCCCTGCAGCAGCACTGGGAGCCCAGCCACAATGAGCTGGACTACCCAGTGCTTGCCAACAACCCGTGGCAGAGGAAGAAGTGGTTCAAGAAGAACCCCACGGGCCACAAAAATGGCCAAGGAAAGCCCCCGCGCCCCACCCAGGACAGGCCCCGACAGCCCGCCCAGGACAAGCTGACAGCCACCAAGCCAGCTCCCACACCGGCGAAGAGAACGCCAGCCCCCACACAGCCGCAGGCCGCACCCGTGGCAGCAATGGCAGTCGATGCAGCAGCAGAGCTGCCAACTGCCCAGCCGACACCGTCCACCAGCGCCCAGGCACCGCAGCTCGCGGACATCCAGGCGGTCATCCTCACCCACGAGGCCATCAGAGGCAACGCCCAACTGCAGAGTGCCATCGGCCCTCTGTGCCAGCTTCTAGTCATCTGGCTAGACACTTCCAAATCCATGGCCGACAAAATACGTGCCACCATGGATTGCGTGTGTGCGCTTGCTGGGGTCGTCGTCGATGACCTACAATAATTCGGCACCGAATTGCAACACACACGCAGCCACTAGTCTTAAGTTACATTCCCTCCTCTTCTGGAATTCACGCGGCATTAAAAATAAACTACCGGAATTTATCAACCACCTGGATAAACATAAAATAAAAATAGCTGCGATAAACGAAACGCATCTGACTCCGACAGACAGGCTGACAATATTAAATTATGTCATTTATAGGCGCGATCGAGACGCACGAGGTGGTGGAGTAGCCCTTGCTGTACACACTAGTGTACAACACACTGCCTGCCAGCTCCCCGATTTCCAACAACTGGAGGCTATAGGAATTAATTTAAATATAAATCGGCAACAAATTAAATTAATTGCAATGTACGCCCCACCAGGCAGGTCCCTCAGCGAGGCAGACCTGGATACTTTATATGGAGCGGCCCCGAGCTTCCTTGCTGTAGGCGATATAAATGCAAAACACATAGAGTGGAACTGCAGGCGCGCTACAGCGAACGGCAGACTACTCTACACTCACCAACTCAACAAAAACTACACTGTACATGCTCCCTCAGAGCCCACGCATGACTCTGGTCGACTGAACGACATGCCTGATATTTTAGATATCGCCCTGAACAAACATGTCAACACGGGATTCGAACTCGAGGTTGTACACGATATGTCATCGGATCATTTCCCTGTCCATTTAAAATTTGATGACGCAAATATAGACTCCAACCAGCCACGAAAAATCAGGGACTATAAAAACGCGGACTGGCAACAATTTAAAAACTATTTAACAGTAAATCTCCCCGACGCGGCCGAAATAACTATTGAAAACAGCGATAATTTAAATTCCGCGATATTAGAACTTACAGAAAAAATCCAGGATGGTATTAGCCAGTGCATCCCAGAAAAGGAGGTTAGGTTAGCACACGACGAGCTGCCAGAATACATCCGCAGCTTGATTTCACAAAAAAATCGACTGCGGCGTGAATACACACGGCGTCGTACACAAGAGACGAAACGCCGAATAAACGAACTACAAACAATCATTTCAGATGAAATCTCACTCTGGCGAGGCAGCCAGTGGGAAACTAAAATCGCGCGACTCGACACCCAGGACGGAAGTGCCTGGACAATGACGAAGCGGATTTTAAATAAATCGGACAAAATCCCGCCCCTTGAAACAAACAATGGCGTAGTTTTTCAGCCCTGTGATAAGGCACAAGCTTTCGCCGACACACTGGAAGCAGCATTCCAGCCCAACATGCAGCCCTGCGACAGGATATTCACGGCGCAAATTTACCGCGAACTCCGTGTTAAATTGCGACTGCCCACAACCTCTGAGCCTTTACTTACACAGGCGCAAGAAATAAAGCGTGCTATCAAGAAAATGAAGCCGCGAAAAGCTCCCGGGAATGACGGCATACAGGCTGTTGTTCTCAAACAACTCCCGAACGAAACACTCGAATATCTAGCCGAGTGCATCAATGCAATGTTTCGGTTAAATATTTTTCCCTCACAGTGGAAAGAGGCTAGAGTTATAGTCTTTCACAAGCCAGGTAAAAATAAAACACTGCCACAGAATTACAGACCTATCAGTCTGCTAAGTACTGTGTCTAAAGTCGTGGAGAGTATTATACTACACAGACTTAATGTACACATCCACGAGAATAACATACTGCCGGATGAACAGTTCGGCTTTCGCAGTACACACTCGACAGTACATCAGCTCGTGCGCCTGACAGAAGAAATCACAAGCGCATTTAATGTACAGGATTATGTAGTCGCTACGTTTATAGACGTAGAGAAAGCCTTCGACAGAGTATTTCATGCGGGGCTAATCTACAAACTCTACCAAACAGGATTTCCAGACTGTTATATTAAACTAGTCGCGTCCTATTTAGCAGACAGAACCTTTAGAGTATCTACTGAAGGAGCTCTGTCAGACATAAAACAAATAAGAGCAGGTGTACCACAGGGAAGCATCTTAGGCCCTGTACTCTTTAATATATATGTCAGTGACATGCCACGCCCCGCACACCGACTAGTAAAGCTGGGCTGTTATGCAGATGACACAGTGCTGTATAGCATGTCCCACAACCTCCAGCTAGCTACCAACAGACTGCAAGTCGCGCTCACTGAGTTCGAACAATGGTGCACGACTTGGCGTATAAAAGTAAATACAACGAAATCAGAGGCTATTGTATTTACTCGTAAAAATCTCCCGCCTGTAGAACACAGGCCGCAAATACGTTTGTTTGACGAACAAATACCGCATAAGGATGTAGTGAAATATCTAGGTGTTCACATGGATAGGAAACTACTCTGGCGCAATCACATTGACACTAGGCGAGCGCAAGCGCAGGCTAGGATCAGTGCACTATACCCAGTAATGAGTAGACGATGCGGCAGCAAGGTTAAAACCGGCCTACTGCTGTACAATGCTCTAATACGCCCAATAATTACATATGCAGCCCCAGTCTGGGCAACAGCTGCCCCCACACACCTAATAAAACTGCAGAGGATTCAGAATAGGTGCATTCGAATCGCCACAGACGCCCCACGATACTGCCCTGTAGAAGCATTGCATCGTGAAACCGAGTCAGAGACTTTGCAAGACTTTTACACTCGTACAACACAAACTTTTTACGATAAATGCGTAAATAGTTTAAATCCGCATATTTCCTCACTCGGAAATTATGATCCCGACGAAACACAAAAATACAAACGCCCGAAATCCATCCTGGCGCATCGACCACCGTAGTGGCCCGTGATTGGCTGGAGGCTCCGGCCAATCACAGCGCACCTGCGCTCAGCCGAGGCCCGACCCCAACTCTGTGGTTGCGGACTGGCGAGAAAATTCTGCTTAAGAATCGCGCAGTTTTTACACTCGTATTTCTGGCAGCTCCAGACTTAGTATTAAGCATTTTAATTTCTTAAGACATATCTTTAAGTCCTAATATTAGCATTAAGTAATAAAATTCTGAACATGTGCCTGACCACGTCCTGGAGTGCAAATATGCAACATTGGACTAGCCAATGATTGACATGCTCAGGCTGGCAGCACATTGTGACTGAATTAAATCCCCCCCCCCCCCCAACCCGCACCCGGCGACAAACATGCTTTTTGGCCCATCGGGGCCCTAATGAATTTTTTGGCCCAGCGGGGCCCTAATTGATTTTTGGCCCATCGGGGCCCTAATGAATACACCAACACACAAATTCCCCACTCTCATAGGAATGTTTATTTCTTAATTAAGTGAGCAGACTCACTATCGAAGAATAGGTGCCCGACTATGTGCCTGACCACGTCCTGCGGTGCAAATAATCAACATTGGACTAGCCAATGATTGACATGCCCAGGCTGGCAGCACAGAGTGTCGGGCATACATGGCCGTGGTAACTGGGGCAACCTGGGTGCTGCGGCCATATAAATTATAGTTGTAAGATGTACCTTTCTTTTCTTTCAGCTCACCTGGCTGGCTGGCAGCCTGGGGGAAACGACGAAGTCGCCCCCTAAAAACCAGTCATGACCAAACACCCAAATGCGGACAAAAATGTCCAAGTGCCCGCCATTGCTTAGTAGATATTTTCTACTCTTCCAACTCTTCTTCCTGAGCCATCCTTCTATTCCCGTAGCCAACCCGCATGTAATTAATGCATGAAATTTTGCATCCCGCATGTAAGTGCCCAGGGTTTTCCCTGTGTCTATGCAGGTTTTACCTGGGCCCAACTTATCTAGTCTTAGTCTAGAATAGTCAGTGAGGGGAGTTAGTCATGGCGCCAATTGCTGCCATGGCTGGCCAATCCCCCTCCTAGCACACGATGCATGTTCCCTTTTCTGCATGGTACCCCCTGCATGATTAGAGCGTATAGGCTTCGGCCTGAGACGCACTTAGAGTCTCTCCCTAACCCGGACCCCTCCCAAAACACTTAGTTTTAACTTAGGTTAGGAAAAAAAAAGAAATTATCTGTAATAATTATTAATTTAACGTATTTACAATTTGAATTTTAATAAATGAGCTGCTACGAAATTGCGTGATATTCATTTGCGAATTTAATAACATTCGCGTTTTCATTTGTAATTCAAACGCCTACATATATGTCGGCTGAATGATTGACTTTATTTTAGTCTTTAGCTTATTGCAGTCGGACCTAAAGTAAAAACGTAGCTGTAGAAATTTGAGCAGCGTGCAAGCTCGGATACGAGGAATTATGGAGCGCGCTGGACAGTAGTGACACCTTGCGACAGTTTCTCTAACTTTTTGCAGCCTGCCACAGCTGTCTGCTGTTTACGAAGGGGAGATGGGATTTCGCGGGAAACTGATATGAAGGTCAACGTACTCATTTTCAGTAGATAAGAGAACGTGTTTGGTCTAGCTCGGCGTATAATTGAATGGTTATTCTCTGTCATTATTTAGCACAGTGATTTAGTTAGATGTTTTTTTGTTGTAAGCGTGAGATTTATTCAGGAATAAAATGCCGAAGAAACCTCCACCAAGCAGAGTACACAAAAGAACAAAACTATCGAAAGCCATTATAGCACTTAGAAAAAAGAATAAAGAAAGATAAGAGATTATTTTATTATAGCTTTTTTTTATCATACATTTATTTATCAGAGTTGCGTATGTACAACGCGATGGACGCGATGCGACAACAGAAAGATGTGTAAAATTGTAAACATGTTCTTTTTCCAGCAATGCGTGAACCATTCATAAACTATACTCAACATGTATCCGTATAATTACGTTTGAATTTTTTTTATGACAGGCATCAATGTTAACAAGTTTATTAAGCCACAATAGACTTTTTTCAGAAAAATAAGTGTAGCAGAAAACACTCAACATAGTCTCACACAAAATCAGTTTACATGAATGCAGTTTTAAGAAGTAAGCTACCGGTACGTAAATAATAGTTAAACATTATTTAATATCTGCTGGTAACGTTTCCAAAGTATCAGCTTCGCCTTCATTCACGAACAATATTCGTGAGCTTATTTATTTATTTTGCTGGCGTTTCGTTGGTGACTGTTAGGACTGCAAAATTAGTAAACATTTTTCACCCTATCCTGAGTTAAATCTAAGTGTGCGCGGTTAGATGAGGACCTAGATATGTCTCAGGCTTACGCCTTTACACTCTACTCATGCATTAACCATGCGCGTAAGGGCGCGTTGCCATTGACCTGTAGGATAGTCTCAACAATCCTCTACGGACTCGAAAAATGTCACCTGCTCATTGGCTACTTGACTTGTGACAACTGTTTGTTGTAATGCCTGTGATTCGTCGTTGATTTTGTTGAGGAGTTTTCAGTGATTCAGAGCCTCCCATTTAACTGTGGCCGTATTGAAGAAGCAGTACACATGTTACATGCTTGAATTCATAGCGAATGGAAACCACAAATATTTACTGATGTAGTGGTTGGTAAAAAAAAAAAATATTATTTATATCGCGTCCATCGCTTCGCGCCATGTTGGCTCCTATATTATATGGATTTACAAAATATAACGATTCATTTACGACACTTAAGATAAGGTGTGTAGGATTTTAAGAATTCACTTGAATTGATATTTAAGAACATATTTCAGGATAACTTGTGAAGACGCTCGTACAGACGGCACCGGTTGTGATGACTCATTGTTACCAGAGCAGGGGCCATCTCGTGTACACGAAGTGGCATGCGAAACCTCAACACAACTCTAAAATCAGTGAGTGTTACATTGAAATGTGTCCGCTACAAATGTTCAGGAATTATAATTTTGAAATCGAGTAGAAATATTCCTGCAATTAGCATTAGGTATATTTTAATAGACATTGAAAGCGAATCATTAAGTAGTTTCAAAATCCAAATACCGGAATACAGATAGTCTGTAACAATACAGACCTCACCGACTAGATATGGTCCAGATTGTTAATACTAACACATTAAAAAAAAACTGACTAGTTAATGAATATGTTGAAATTTTGTAAACCTGTTACTTAAGATGATTGGTGATGTAATAATGTCTCTTGGAAACTACATAAGATTTTAACTGCTTTTATTTCTCCATAAATTCGCAAATCACCATGGCGGCCATTTTACGATCACGATTTAGTTCTTAAATTTTAAATTAGTTTATTTGTTGAGAGCCTGGTACAATGTATCTGACCACTAAAGCGATCCGAGCCGCGTAGTGTATACCACTGCGAGGTTGCCGAAGTAGGCTCGGGTCGGGACGAATTTCGCTGTGAAGAAACAAAGGTTTTTAATACATAGAAAATTATCCCAAAGCCGAAATTTGTACAGTAGTAGAATGAACATTTCTTAGTAACACGTCAAAAGTTTAAGTACTGCCGCAAACCTTGTGTGTCACACTGAAAACGAGCAGTTAAGTCCAAAATGAATTTTTTTTGCAACGATCCACAATAATGGATATTGCAAATGCAGTTTATGGAGTAGACCGTCAGTATGGAACACAAAATAATCTAGAAACATTGCCCTATCTGAGGATAGTGATAAAAAGCACAAAGTTTAAACATGTTCCTATAAAATAGACCTTTTAAATCATTAAAGTTAACGAATTCACTTTCATTCAATTTTAAGGAAATATAAATACATCTTACATAAATTTAAAGAGCCCAACGTGGAAATCGCTTAGAGTAATCGTTGTTGCATATTTATTCATCTTTAAATTGGTATATTTTTTAAGTGTCTCATACAATTAGTCTGACCGCTAAAGCGATCCGAGCCGCGTAGTGTATACTACTGCGAGGTTGTCGAAGTAGGTTCGGGT
Organism: Bacillus rossius redtenbacheri; assembly: GCF_032445375.1. Taxonomy (NCBI): domain Eukaryota; kingdom Metazoa; phylum Arthropoda; class Insecta; order Phasmatodea; family Bacillidae; genus Bacillus; species Bacillus rossius. The sequence continues at coordinate 109,135,472 of NC_086332.1, forward strand.
CGAGACGAATTTCGCTGTTAAGAAACAAAAAATTTTAATACATGGAAAATTATCACACAGGAAAAATTTTGTACAGTAGTAGAATGAACATTTCTTAGTAACACGTCAAAAGTTTACCGATGAAACCTTGTGATCACACCAATAAATGAGCAGTTGAGTCCTTAATGATAATTTCTACAATGATCCACAAAAATGTTTCGTAAATTTAATAACTTTAATACTTTTTTAAGTCGGTTCTCATTATGGCACCAAAGTAATATAAAAGAATGTCCTACATAGTAACTGTGATAAACACATCAAAGTTTAAACGTCCTATTATTAAATTGGTAATTTTAATCATAAAAGATAAAAAAAATATATTTTTTATAGAAATTTGACTACATGTTACATAAATATGTTGAGCGTAACGTCAAAATCACTTCATAAATATTGTCTGTGTTTTTTTTTTTTTTTTTTTAAGGTTTAAATGTGTATATTTTGAGTGTCTGGTACAATTGTCTGACCACTGATGTATTTCAAGCTGCGTAGTGTGTGGTGCAGCAGTGTTAAAGTCGCTCGTGCTGGGACGTTTTTTGCTCCAGAAAACTAAGGTTTTTAATGTATGGTAATTCCAGACTGAATTTTACTCTGGAAGAATAAAAGTTTCCTAACTGCAAGTGATTTTTGCTGCAAATGTAGATAAAAATCTTCCAGGATGCAATTTGCTTAGGTAAAAAAGTTAGTATGATCGACTCTTTAATTTCCAAATTATAAATAAATAACAACAATAGAACTTCCCGGAAAGTTGTGATAAACTGACGATATTGCGCGAGTAGCAGACCCGTACGTGACTACAGAGAAAGGCTATTTTCCTTGATCGTTAGGATTTCTGGGACGAACACCCTCTCACAGCTGGGGTCATAAAATACGGTCAAACTCTTGCAAAAACATCCACCACCGCTCTTTGCCACTAGCAATTCAACGAAGTAAGCTAGGCGCAGCACTCCAATGAATTAACTTAGAAAAAAAATACTAAATATGTAATTCTATCAATACATTTTACAACACAACTTATGTATTATTTATTTTCTGGAAAAAAAAAATAATATTATCATACGAATTATGTTATAAAAGTGACAAAACTCAATAAGCACATTAACGGTGTATCGTTTTCTTCAGTTGTTATATAGTAAACTAATTTCATACAATTAAATATATATATATTATAATATAGGCTACATTAAAATTTTGCACAGTTCTGATCTAAAATAATATAATGTATTAGAAATAAAAAATAATTATATTTTTTGGTATTAAAATAATTTTTAATAATAAAATTTTTGTAACAAAATACGAACACACATATATAAAACCAGAGGTCCTCTAGAATTTTGATATACAAGTTCCAAGCAGAAATTGTTTATTGTTAATTTTATTGTATCAAAAATCATTCATATATAAAAAAAAAGAATATGTATATCTCAATAGATGTAACATGAATACACCCTATCATATGCATTAAATATATTTTAAGTAATCCATAAATAATACTAAGTTTATTGAGTGTCGCAGTACGCAACGTGTTTCAAAGCCCGCCGGCCGTGAAAGATCAGTACGGCCGCAGTACACTGCAACGCTCGGCCAGCTTTAATGAGACAACTAATTATGCTAGACTCTTTATAAATATACTATCTTAAAGATAAAAGTGTAATTAAAAACATTTATTTAGACATTTTTTCGCATTGGGCTCTTCAAATCGGTGTAAATCGTATTTTTATCTGGGTGGCAAAGATAAAAAAAAATATGTCGTGAATTAATCGCTTTATATCATATATATTAAAAATTTAAATTTTTTCTAACATTAATGGGTGTATTACAGTTTCTAGATTATTTTGGTAAGTTTATGGACAGTCTAAATTAAAAACTGTATAAATGGGTAGCATTTTAATGGACTGATGCAAGTTGCTGTCACCTAGGACTTAAATGCAAATTTTCGGTGATAACGCACAAGGTCTACAGCGGTAAACCTTCGGTATGTTATTAAGCATAGTCAACTCTACCACAGTACAAAAATTCAGCTTTGGACAAATTGTTCACAGGTTGTCTTGGTTTCCTGGAGTAACACGAAAGTCTACGCGGGGAAGGGCGGCTACCTGATCCGAGAATGAAGGATAGGGCGAGATGGGAAGCGATAAGAGCTGGTTGGGTGTCCGTGTTGGAGAGAGATAGAGAGAGAGAAAGGCGATATTGTGGAAGACCTTCGAAAGATTCCCGCTAGATGGCAGGCCTCAGAGCTGCAACATTCGACAACCTCCCCTCACAGAAGCTCTCTCGCCACTAACTTGCCAAATCTCACCCGCTAGCTTATATACGTGCTGGCTGGCCATACAGTAGTAATAAACAAGCATTCATGAAACACTTAAGCTCATTTTCAACAAATTCTGACGAATGACTGTTTTTTGTCCTGCACCAATCCCCTTAAGATGTAAGAACGTACAGTCGGTTTTTTTCAAATTGGGTCGACAGTTTTTCTGTATATGCTTTTAGCAACAACTCCATGCATGAAAAACTGGCAGTAGACCGCGCGAAAAATGCTATGAATTCATCATTTTGAAAGTTTGTTTGTCAAATTTTCTGTTAATTTTTTTATTTGCAGTTATGTACTGCGGAAATCCAGTAGAACATTTTTTTAATTGATAATTATTATGAGATTTTTTCTTTGTTATTCTAAACACATTGTATTATTGTGTTTCAATATTTCATATTCATTATTTTCACGTGAATTTATTTATAAATAACTGGATTGTTTAATTTTGAGCATTATTTGTTTGTTCTTGAATGACAAACCATCATCATCTTGGATAAACCCGGCTTCCATTTTGGGTGAGAATAGTCTAGGAAGTAGATAGAGTTCATTTAGCCTATATATATGTGTGTTTACACAGTGTGCGCATGCAGGTAGCGGGCTAACAGTACTTTAAACTGTGACTTTAATGACCTACCAGGATTTATTAATTTACATTGCTCTTAACCTTCAGGACATAGCCATATAAAACAAAGAATGTAGCGAAACTCTAGAAAATGCAATAACAGAATTCTCTTCTGGCATTAACCTGTACATCTCAGGATAGAGGCTAGGTTAGCTACGATGTTTAGAGCTTAAATGGTTCGACCTGAGACATACTTACTGTCTTCCCTACCTAGATCCCTCCAAAATACCTTTCGTTTTAATTTAGGTTATGGAAATATTCCAAACTACCAGACAGGGCCCCCACATGGCCGGTGCTACCATTGCTATGGCAACAGGGCCCATGGGTCTAGGGGGCCTGCGAAGGAAAGAAAAAAAACTTAAAACGAAAAAGTAGTCAATTTTAAATAAATCATAGAAAACAATTAAACAGTAAGGCCTAAATTTAGTTACAATGAAATATTACACCAGAAAAATATTATTCGGAATATGATGTGCGTACAGTGGCCTATTTCATAAAACTACAAGTCTACAAGTTACAAGTAACTTTGCTAGTAACTTGTAAAAACTTTGATAATGTTGTTTCATAAAGCTACAAGTAAATACTTGTAGTTACAAGTGAAATGCTACAAGTTACAAGTTAATTTTACAAGTAAATAAATGTTTTTGTTTCATAAACAAACTTGTAGCTTGCAAGCATATGTAACTTGTGAGAAATTGCTACTAGTGTCAATACATAAGTAGAATATTGTGTAAGTCAGTTATATTAGTTGTTAATCATTAATAAGTCTATGCTTGTGTATATAATGATATTATAACATCTTAGAATACAATGGATATTATTATATTTACCGATTCTTATAAAGATGATATAGATATTGAGGTTATGAGGTGACCACACAATTTTAGAGAGATAGTGAACATGGGACTTGCACAGTATTTGAGTATAACGAAAGGTTCCGCATGAGTGCTGTTAAACTGGAGGAGCTAGTGCAAGATATAGGTCATCTATTGGATCACCCTACACGAAGAAATAAATCGTTATCTGCAAGGCAACAAATATTTGTCTCTCTACATTGGTTGGGAAATGGCGGACAGTACCATGCAGTTGGATATATGCATGGTATTTCCAAAGCAAAAGTACACAGATGTATCATAACATTTGTGGGGCACAACTCCTAGTGACTGAGCAAACGTCATTATATCAGTCCAATCTAACAGCTTATCCTTTTTCGTCAGTTTGTCCGAAAATGCTCCAAACAAAATGTTTTTATGTTCATTAATTTTTTTGAGCACACATATTTTGTCGTACATCTGCATTTGCCGTGAACTAATTTTTATCAGCATACACTTCGCAACTATAACCTACAAATTCGTTACATAATCAAAACACGAACAATAAACAGCTGACTCGTAAACTTGTAGGTATGTGTTACAAGTGCACCAACTTCTACAAGTCAAGCAACTTTCTTTGTGAAACACTTCAGATTCACACTTGTAAGAAATTCCCTTGTAACTTGTAACTAGTAACTTGTAGACTTGTAGTTTTATGAAATAGGCCACAGAACGTGTCTGAATCTACAACTGTAACAAAACCACTACCAATTGATGTGACACCATGTTGACAGTGCAGAACACTTACACTCATTTATTTGCCATTATTCAAAATCAATTTACGTTGACAATCGAAACACTGACTTAAAACTAGTTTTAATGTGTTTTAAAATTAATTGAGGAAAGGTTAAAAAAAATTGGTTGTCTGTAAAGTCGGTTTACGGATGAGAGTTTAACATGACTACGTCATAACTAAACATTGATGAAATGATTGCATACTTTTATGAATAAAATTGAAACATATTTATTGAATTATCACTATTTTGTATGCATACAAAGAAGGAGTGAAATGAAATCTACAATTTAATTGATAAATTTACTTTTATTTTTACTCATTAATTCAAATACTTTTATTACTTTAACGAAGAGATTATTTTAACTATAACTTTTATACATGTTTGCTATTTAACTTCAAGATCGTCGAGAATGTTTTACACTTTTTCGCATTTACACATTTAATGACGAAGTTTGTTCGTCGTGAAATTAAATGCAGAATTTAATAAAAAAGCCCTTGCAGTTAATAAAATAAGTAATAGTAAGTTTAAGAAAGAATTTCGGCTTTAATCTCTAACCCAGATGCTCGTGGTGTGCTGGGGCCGAGATTAAAATTCGTCGAGAATATTTTATGTTTTTATGTCTTCCAGTGCTCAAAATGAGTTGCAATTGTGGCCCCGGGCTCGAAATTTTATTTATAATTCATTAATAATAACGCCCCTCGCGATAAAAAAAAGGAAAAAATATATATTCACGAGTGCCTGGTTGCCGCGGAAGCGGGTAGATAGCACGATTCGTTCGGTTCGCGTCCGTCACCGTAGATGATAGCACCATAGGGGAATAATATTATTTCGATTTATAATACGATTTTATAATAAATATGCATCCCATATACACCAAACATATTTATAATGTGTAACAATATATTTTTAAAACATTGTGCAAAAGATCCCGGGTGTAATTTGAATTATTATATGTAACTATAAAACACCATTGTTCGTACAAAAATGTATTTGAAAATTCAACATTACTTTTAAATAACCGTACCAATTGTGCTGAAAATCGGTGGACGATCGTTAAATTACATAATATTAATAATTCAAACGACTAAAACATGATTGAAAAGTGAAATCTATTGTTGTTCCAATCGAGTGGAAGAGAGATGCGGCGCAAGCATACAATGGGACACATCGTAGTGGGATAATGTGCGTTTCAGGACACTTTTTCGTGCGTGCAGCCGGCGTTCATAGATTTATTAGAAGTTACGTCAAAATATAACTAAAACAATATACATAAAGGAAAAAACATTTTTTATATCTGTTAGAAAAAAAAGGGGGGGGGGGGGGGCATCATGACTTCTAGCAACGGGGCCCACAAAATGATGTGGGGGTCTGCTGCCAGAATATATCCGCAGTTTGATAACACCAAAAAAAATCTTCTGCCGTGCGAATACACGTGGCATCGTACACTAGAGGCGAAGCGCAGATAATATGAATTGGAAATAGTCTTATCACTTTGGCGAAACAGCCAGTGGGAAGCGAAAGTCTCACGACTCCAAATCAAGGACGGTAGCGCCTGAACAATCACGAAGAGACTTTTGAATAAATCGGATAAATTCCTGTCTTTCCAGACAAATAATGGCTTTGCTTTTTACCCCCCCCCCCCTCCCCCTCCCTCTTCTGCAAGACAAGACAAAATCTTTCGCTAATGCCCTTGAAACAGCATTCTAACCAAAGATGCAACTTTGCGTTAGGCAATTCACAGACGTTATTTACCGAGAACTATATGTTAAATTGTGACTGCCCACAGTCTCTGCGAGGTGCAGAAAGTAAAGATCGCTTAATATTTATTAATTCAAACTAAGGAAGCCTCGAAAAGCCCCCTGGAACGACAGCATACAGACTGTTGTCCTCAAGCAGCTCTCAGAAGAAGCCCTAGACTATTTAGCTGCATGCATAAATGCAGTGCTTAGACTAAATATTTTTCCCAACCAGTGGAAAGAAGCTAAACTCATAATCTTCCACAAGCCGGGTAGAGAAAAAAACATTACTCCAGAACTACAGGCCAATAAGCCTCCTAAGCTTTGTGTAGAAAGTCCCCGAGTGTATTATACTACATCGACTTAATCGACACATTCACGACAATAACCTACTGCCAAACGAACAGTTCGGCTTTCGCATTACTCATTCGACAGTACACCAGTTAGTGTGTCTCACAGAAACGAAGATCCGTCCTTTTTGCCAGCCATGACGATCCGGCAGTTGTATGGGGATTCTGTTGGCTCGATGACGCCATCCTCTAACATCTCTGTGATTTGGTCCCTGATAGCGAGCCACTCGCGAGGTCCAAACCCAAACGGCCTCTCGAAAGGGGGCCGGTGTGGTATGGTTGGTATGCAATGTTCTGTGATAGTGGTGCGGCTCAGTAGGTCCGCGGCGGCAAACACCTAAGGCTGCTGCCCCAAGACCACATCAAACATGGGCACATGTACGGGGAGTACATCATGGCGGAGGTCCACCAGGTGGAGGGGGTTGCCCCGCGGTGGCGGGGATCTGTGGTTGACTCCATATACCGCCCGTCGGCCCCTGGTTACCACATGGACATGCTTCCCACGGACCTCGACTGTGGCGTCCTCCTGTTCCAACCAGGGCAGCCCCAGGATCAGGTCGTTGCGGAGGTCGTGCACCACTAGAGCACTTGTGCTACTCACAAAATCCGTTATGCCAACCCTTACCTGGGCACGCCCCGTCGTGAATGTGCTGGCTCAAGGTGTGGCCAGCTGGACGATGTCGACCTCCCGCACCAGGTCCGCGTCAGGGATCAGGTGGGCAGCGTCGTAGGTATGCATAGCCGCGGTGTCCACCAGCGCAGTGATGGGCTAGTCGTTCAGCTCCACCGGGATGCAGATCAGCGCAACAGCATCGGGCCCCACTTGGCCCAGCCAGGGCCGACACCCCTGGGTGGCCCCTGGAGCAGCGTGCGGGGGCGCCTTCGACACCATGTGGGCGGGGTTGCTCGCTGGGGACCTGGGGCAGGCCGCGAACGGGTGAGGCAGGCCGCCCCCCCCCCCCCCCCCGTGTTAGGTGGGTGGGGCGGCGGCTATGTGGCCCACGCAGCAGCGTGCGGGGGCGGCGCCGATGCCATGTGGGCGGCGTCGCTCCCTGGCGACCTGGGGCAGGCCGCGAACAAGTGAGGCGAACCACCCCCACTAGCACCAAGTGGGTAGGGCGACGGCTGGGTGGCCCCTGCAGTAGCGTGCGGGGGCAGCGTCGATGTCATGTGGGCGGCGTTGATCGCCGGGGACCTGGGGCATGCCGCGAACATGTGAGGCAGGCTGCCCCCACCCGCGCCAGATGGGTGAGATGGCAGCTGTGTGGCCCCGCAGCAGCGTGCAGAGGCGGCGCCAATGCCGGGTGGGCAGCGTCGCACGCCGGCGACCTGGGGCAGGCCGCGAACATTGCGAAAACGTGAGCCGGGCCCCCCCAGCTGTGATAGGTGGGCAGGGCGGCGGCTGGGTGTTTCTACAAACCAGGGTGCGTCTCTCGGCGGAGCTGGGCGGCTAATTGGGGGGTGGTGGCTAGCTGCGTAACCACTCCCTAGACATAGTTTCCCGGAAGCTTTACCTCGCCCCCTCGTGTTGCCAAACTGCCTCGCGTGTCGGGCACACACCATGTGCCAATGGTACTGCTCTATCGCGCAGTAGTGGCAGCGGGAAGGCCGGATGTCCTGGGCGCCCTGTGTTCCCCCGCAGTGGTCGTCGCGATGCGTCTGTACCGCACCACGATGAGGAGGGCCCAGTAGGGGCATCCCTTCCCCCATCGCGAACAGGTCGGTTTGCAGGTAGTTGCTCCTCGGCGGCAGTGGGCCCGTGTACGGCACTACGGCACGTTCGTCCTCTGCACGCGCCGCCCCCTTGGTGGAAGGGGCTGACCGGGGCGTCGCGACGCCCTTGGCGCTGCGAGATGATTATTGAGGTCATGCTCTATGGCTCGTGCTCGTGCGAGGAAAACAACAGCTCGCGAGTCACTGCTTCGCGCAAGAATGGGCGAAGTTCGAGACACTAGCTCCACTATGAAGGGAAGTATGTTGCTAGTTTGACCCCCAGGTGTTAGTTGGCATTATAGTTTGAGCTTGTTATAAACAACTGTCTCCACTGCCTCTCCATCCCCTTGGCAATGGCTGAACATCTCACTCCGACATGTGTTGAGGGCTTGAGTGTCGTGGAAGCGTGACCCTTAAGCTGGCGGGTGAAGTCCTCCCAGTCTACGTCTTAGCTGCCTGCCTGAGCCCACCACTCAGGCATCTCCCCACGCAGCTGCGCGCTCATGCATTCCGCCCGCTCTTTCCACGGTACCTGGTGCCGCACAAGCCTCGCCTCTCATGGTCACAAAAACATTTGCGGATCCTCGTGGTTGAGGCCCGCGAACACCGGGAGGGTAATAGGCCCGGTGGTGGGGCGGGACGTGGTATCTAGCTGACCCCCTGGGTGCCCTCGTGCGCGTCGCTTGCACATTCCACGCAGAAAAAGTCTCTCCCGGAAATTTACGAACTCCAGCGCGTCTGCGTATGTGCGTTGTTTCATTGTTCCACACTGCTGGCATTTCGCTACCTCGCCTCGGTAACTGGGACAGTGGACAGCGGCGCACTGGGGACCTGCTTGGGTTCTGGGCTGCCCCTCCATCATGACGCGTACCGTTGAGCATGTGTAGTACAGGTGGGGGTACTGACCGGTGCTGTGGCTGGTGGTGTACGTCTCTTGCCGAACCCACCGCAACAGCTCTCCATGGTGATGACTATGTCCGGCCTCTTGTCCATGAGCGATCCACGGCTGTGCGACCCGAGCATCGGGTTGAAGTGTCAGTGGCGGGCGCGGGCAGATTCGGGGGTGCGCCCCCTTGCGCTTACGACCGAGTGGTCTTGCCCGCACACACGTGCCTCGCGGTTGTTTATGCGGCTGCGGCTGGTGACGTACTCTGGCGTCTTGGTGATCTGACGCACTCGTTGGTCCTTGGTGCGTGGTCGGTCGGGGCAGCCCACTCTCCCGCGAGGGGTTTGGCAGAACCGTGGGATGTGGGAGGGAGTGAGCGAATGATCTGCGCGCGGGAGAGTGGTGGTGTGGCCTAATTATCCCAGCGCGTCCAGTTCCGCGGCGCCTGCACATCTGCACGTGCTTTTTCTTCCCTATGTGCCAATCCAATGGGTAACTCTGCTGGATTTTCTGCGATTTGGATGGAGTTTGCGACGTTGTTATGTTGCCACACTAGGTGGGCACTATTTTAAGCCTTCTGCCTTCTATCGAGGTGATATTAAGGGTGTGGTGTTGCTTTTGGGCGCCAACTAGAAATATTAACTACGTGCTAGTGCGTAGCCGAGACTCTTGGCTCAGGGCGTGTGGTCGCAAAGTGGCCGGCAGGCAGTAGGGGTTGTTCTGCCAGAGTTACCCCCGGCTGTTTTAGCCACCAGGGATGCTATGCTACGGGCATTGTAACAGATACACGGAGGCTCAATTTAGAGTGTATTATTACAAGGTATGCTATACATTAGCTGCGTCGTGCATGGCCCGCTTACTGGGAGCGGGGCTCTACAGGCCACATTTATGATGGACTTGTGCCGTGCTACCCTAATATTCCGTGCACACTTCACACTACACTAACCTTAAACAGTTCCGGAATTTAAGTAATACTACATGGAAGTTACACACAGTTCAGAGATTCACGTAACATAGGGAGTTCTGGTGAGATGCACAATTTAGGTTAGGCTATCGGTGAACTCAGGTCGACTAGCCGGGCTGTCCGTGAGGCTTGAGCTGACGGGTTTAAAAACTAACGCAATTCCGGTAGAAGAGATAAGGGCGGAGTCGAGAGGCCCTGCAGGCGACCCGCGACTAGTCTCCTTGGAGGACGGTGATCAACTGGAGATGGCTGTGGTGTCCGCACGACTGCCCAGCCTCGCTCCCGCGAAAATGTTGACGTCGACCCAGGTGTCGACCCAGCTCTCACACCCCGTTATGCCGCGCCAACGCCTTCTCCTGCCCAGTGCTGCGTGTGCGCCGATGTGCAGTGCGGCTAGGGCAGGGGGGAGATTCGCGCGCTAGGGGAAGTTCAATGTAAAATATATAACAAATATTCTTATTTGTAAATTGTTTATATTATTATTTGAAGGGCCGTGTTTTATTTATTGTAAATAGTTCAAAATATTGTATGAAATGTTATGTAGAATAAGTTATCACGTGTTCACCGGGCGCCAAGACCGTGGCTTCCGCCTGTGACCAATCAGCGTGTTCCGCGGGCTCGCGAGGAGGGGTGGGACACGGGCGCTGGGTCGCGCGAGGCGGGGAGGGAGGCAGTCGGCAGCTGGACTCAGGAGGCGACAGACGTGTCTACGAGAGCTCTCCGAGATGGTGAGAACGGGCGCGGTGTCTCGCTGCAGTTCATGCATTGCCCAGAGGAAGTGATCCCTCTGTCACAGTCGTGTGGTCATTTAGGTGTGTCATCGTGTCATTCAGTCGCGGCGTGCAGTCAGTCACTTCCCTCGCGTGCGTGTTTTCTCCGGTAGTTTACGAGTCGCGGAGTTCTTTTGCGGACTGGTTTTTTGCCTTCGTTTGCACGGTAATTTTCGGGTCTTGCTCCTCACGAACGGGACATCACGTGTTTTCCCATACAGCAACAATGTGCGGAACCGGGCTCCGCCCTAAAGGATCGGTCACAGGCGGGAACGCGGCAGCACCTTGTAAAGGGTTTGATTTTCCGTATATAAAGAACCTGGAAACTGTCTTTGAATGTATCAATTGCTATCCTGGTGACTAAGTCCCTTGGCCACGCGGCCCGAACCCCTCTCTACCGAACACTGAGTAGCCGGCAAAATACTATCATTCAGGGGTTAGTCAGCCAGGCGACGACAAGTGTCGCCCAACTTGGTGGCCTATAAAACATTTTCAAATTTTCAAACTTTCAAACTTTTTAAAATTTTAAATGTTCAAATTTTTCAAAGTTTAAATTTTTTTCAAATTTGGGAAAATCCGGTAAAGACAGTGAAAGTGCAGGTCACGTACGCCACAGGACTAGAAGGAAGGCGCGCAGGTGCAGAGGAAGTCGGCGCGATGGAGCGGCGCGACAGAGCGGCGCGGAGCGCGTTTCACGCCGGGATCGGTTGAGCGATAAGGCGGCAGAGATACCGTGTAACTTCAGCCAGGCGGGAAAGTGTCAGGCGAGCCTGGAACATGGAGATAACAACCGAGAAAAGGATTTGTTGTCTGCGGCAGGGAGATAGAAGAAGATAGGAGATAACAACCGCGTGAGAAGGATTCGTGGTCTGCGGCAGGGAAGAGAGGAGACAACATGAACAACTTCCAAGAGGCATATGAGTCCTGGGCCGACGCGGGCTTTCCAGAGGTGGGCGAGAGTTGCGTTCACTTCTCGGACTATGAATGTGGATTTTGTTTTGAATACCGGACGTATGGGATGACAATGTGCGGTGCGCGTTCATGTCCCGGTGGGACACCTGATGAGTGGTTCTGCAAAGAGTGCGGGGTTTGGGGGCATGAGGAGTGTTTGCATCCTATAGCTCGAGAAGAGGCGTGGAGGTCTGGATTTACGTGTGAGCGGTGCCTGGCGAAGCTGTGTGTACACGCTGACAAAATCGTCACGATGTCGCCCCCAGTTGTTCACACATCAACAGCTCCTAGGGACCAAATGACCACGAAAGCCGAGTGGTCCTACTGTGCGGACGCCGACATGTTGCTCACAATGTCAAGGCTTGAGACAACAACACTCCCGACGCCGCTGCAACCCACGCTGATACAACCGACGCCACCACAACAGATGCCACCGCAAACGACGTCGCCGCAACAGATGTCGCCGCAACCGATGCTGCCACTCCAGATGCCGCCACCGACGCCGCCTCCGGAAGTTCACCCATCCACAACTCCTTGGGGCCAGACGACCACGAAAGCCGAGTGGTCCTACTGTGCGGACGCCGACATGTTGCTCACAATGTCAAGGCTTGAGACGACAGAACTCCCGATGCTGCTGCAACCGACGCTGCTACAACCGACGCCACCACAACAGGTGCCACCGCAAACGATTCCACCGCAACAGATGCCGTCACCGCAACAGATGCCGTCACCGCAACAGATGCCGTCACCGCGACAGACGCCGCAACTACAGATGCAGCCGCCCCTGACGCCGCCGGTGACCCCGACGCCGCCGCCGCCTGCTGAGAAAGCTACTGGTGCGGTGCTGCGTCACACCGAGACAACATTGCAGCACTTCCAGGACGGCCAACCAGCCGCCGAAGCAATTACGCACCATGCAATGACCATCACGCCGCCAACGACGCCGCCGCGCGTGCCACTGAGGGCGCGCCACCTACGCATGTCATGTGTGTCGCTGATGGCGACGTGCCACCACCCACCACGGGGGGTGCGCCACAGCCGTCCACCGCATGCGCCGCTAAAGGCGCCGCGCCACCTCCGCCCGCCAGGTGTGCCTCCTCTGGCGCATCGCCACCGCCCGTCATGCACGCCGCTGTGGGTGCGCCGCCGAAGCCTGCCATGTGTGCCACCTGTGGCGCATTGCCGCCGCCCACCACGCGCGCCGCTGTGGGCGCGCCGCCGAAGCCTGCCATTGTGTGCCACCTGTGGCTCATTGCCGCCGCCCGCCACGCGCGCCGCTGTGGGTGCGCCGCCGAAGCCTGCCATGTGTGCCGCCTGTGGCGCATTGCCGCCGCCTGCCTCTGAAGGCGCCGCGACGCTGCCGCTGCCGCCACCCTCGGCTGCTCCCATGGCGACAGGTGCGGTACACACGCACACCACGACGCTACAGGACACACCAGGTAAGTGCTCCAGTGCAATGGCCAGGTGCGTCACTCCCTGGCACGTGAATAAATGGCAGACGTTGGCGAGCATAACGGTCTCGTGGGAGGGGGGGCATTTGACGTCGACCCAGGTGTCGACCCAGCTCTCACAGCCCGTTATGCCGCGCCAACGCCTTCTCCTGCCCAGTGTTGCGTGTGCGCCGATATGCAGTGCGGCTAGGGCAGGGGGGAGATTCGCGCACTAGGGGAAGTTCAATGTAAAATATATAACAAACATTCTTATTTGTAAATTGTTTATATTATTATTTGAAGGGTCGTGTTTTCTTTATTGTAAATAGTTCATAATATTGTATGAAATGTTATGTAGAATAAGTTATCATGTGTTCACCGGGCGCCAAGGCCGTGGCTTCCGTCTGTGACCAATCAGCGTGTTCCGCGTGCTCGTGAGGAGGGGTGGGACACGGGCGCTGGGTCGCGCGAGGCGGGGAGGGTGGCAGTCGGCAGCTGGACTCAGGAGGCGACAGACGTGTCTACGAGAGCTCTCCGAGACGGTGAGAACGGGCGCGGTGTCTCGCTGCAGTTCATGCATTGCCCAGAGGAAGTGATCCCTCTGTCACAGTCGTGTGGTCATTTAGGTGTGTCATCGTGTCATTCAGTCGCGGCGTGCAGTCAGTCACTTCCCTCGCGTGCGTGTTTTCTCCGGTAGTTTACGAGTCGCAGAGTTCTTTTGCGGACTGGATTTTCGCCTTCGTTTGCACGGTAATTTTCGGGTCTTGCTCCTCACGAACGGGACATCATGTGTTTTCCCATACAGCAACAGTGCGCGGAACCGGGCTCCGCCCTTAAGGATCGGACACAGGCGGGAACGCGGCATCCCCTTGTAAAGGGTTTGATTTTCCGTATATAAAGAACCTGGAAACAGTCTTTGAGTGTATCAATTGCTATCCTGGTGACTAAGTCCCTTGGCCACGCGGCCCGAACCCCTCTCTACCGAACACTGAGTAGACTGCAAAATACTATCATTCAGGGGCTAGTCGGCCAGGCGACGACAACGTGTCGTGTGCAAAAGTAATCCCGGGCCATGCGCGCCGCCTGATCATGCTAAAGTACAGAATTACAATAACATTTAACCATATATGTTACTAAGTTTTGATTGTTTTCAAAAGAGCTGAAAGTTAATTACAATGTCCAGATAATGATGTCACCTCACGGTACCCCCCGTGGTTGACTATCGCGCGGGCGACAGTCGATTAGGCGGGCAGCTTATGTTCGATGCGTTGCACCACCCTGCACCCAGGTGCGTTTACGTCGCACACGCTCGGGGTGAGGCGGCGACATGCCATAGCGGTCTGTGCAGAATCGAGGAGCACTAATGGTTGGGATCAAACGTTTGCATGAATCATGTTTGCGGAGCACTGCAAGGTGCTACTATGTAGGACTTCGCTGCCAGTTTTTGGTGTGACACACAAGGTTTTCGGTGGTAAATCTTTTATATATTACTTGAAACCGTTGGTTGTACGACTGGCCAAAATTTCAGCTTTGAGATAATTTTCCCTTTATTCAAAACTTATATTCCTAACAGCTAAATTCACCCCAGCCCGAGCGAATTTACTACCGCCACTGTATGGTTACACACTACGATGCTCGGAACGCTTTAGTGATCAGAATAACTATGTCAGACTCCGGAAAAACAAACAATTTTAAATATTAAGAAATATGCAAAGACTTTTGTTGAAATGATTTTCACATGATTATGTAATATATATTTGTATTTGAATAAAATTACATATTTTTAAGTTAAAAATTAATATTATTGAATATATTATATATTTAGTCATACATATTGCTAATTCTTTCAAATTTTTGACGTGTCCCTGGGCAGAGCGGCAAAGGCACAATAATTATTTAGTCTGGTTGTCATTCCGCGGTTATCGCTATCTATTGGCGCTTGCTGCACTAACGTCCCATAGAGGTGCCAGGTAGGAGATATGTATAAGGTCTTTCAGACGGGGATGTGTTCCTAAAAGGGGTGGGTTTACTGGCCAAGGTCAAAATAAGGGATAAGACATTTTGTTTTGTTAAATATTTTTATAGCTAATTTATGTCTATTCTAATAATAATATTTACGGAATGCAATGTTGTTAAATGTTCAATAAGTTATTATTTATGAATTAACTGCACGTTATTGGTGTTATACACAAGGTTTTCGTAGTTAAACTATTCACATTGCCGTCAGCCGCGGTCTCGTGTTCGAGATCGGGCGCAGGTCCTAGCGGGTTGGCTGGCTTTTTTAGCGTTTTATGTTCCGGGAGGGCGCCAGGCTAGCTCGGTGTCTAACCAATGGGGGTTCGTGGTTCGTTGCCCCAGCGTGGTCCGCTAGAACCGTCGGCGGTATTGCTTGGGAATTTACGTTAAAGAAGAATGCGTGGGATTGCCGTAGTAGCGACGTGCCTTTATTCAAGGGGTTGACGTCACACCATACAATTACTGAGTACAGACATGCCCCTGAGGGCTACTTGTCCGTTGCGGGGTGCAGGCCGGTACATGTTCAATGTTTCGTGGCACTGATTTCTCGGGTAACAGTATGCAGGCCAAGTACACTTGATGGAAGAGAGGCGCGCACAGATGACGTGGCGCAAAGTTACATTAACAAAGTACACTTAATGAAAATTAGGCGCGTACAAATGACGTGGCGCAAAGTTACGTTAACAAGTACACTTAATGAAAATTAGGCGTGCACTAATGACGTGGCGCAAAGTTACGTTAACAAAGTACACTTAATGAAAATTAGGCGCGCACAATTGACGTGGCACACAGAGTTTGTGGGTGACTGGAGTCGGCCAGTCCCGTAAGCGATTGTTTCTACGCTGGTGCCGTGCCCACTGGGGTGGTACACGCACCGCCACTAAACTTGGCGAAGTTTTCCTTGCGGGTTTGTGGTCAGCGCGAAGGCGTGTGGCCTTAAGAAAAGTTCTGTGGTTTGCGGAAGACGGCCCGTGCCGTATGCTGAAGAGCAACCCTGCGCACCAGGTGTGGTGCGGGACGTCTTTACGTTTACGCGGTTGGATTAGGTCCTGAACCCTAAAAAACGGACCGGGCACGCACGGAGAGGTGAATAGAAAAAGGTTTGGTTTATGCTAAATTACTATATTTATCGGACGTTACTTGCGATGAAGACAATGGTTGTGGTCTCTCCGTGGGACGTAGGTCCGTCCCGGTCCGCGAGTCGAGTAGAACTGCGGAACTGGCATGGCGTCCGGTGGCGCGTCGGCCCCTGCCGCGCCAAGCTTGACCTCATTACGTTAAAAACTAAATGACTGCGTCTGGAAGAGACTTTAAGGTCGCAAAATTCGTAATTAATTGTTTGAGGGGGAATGGGTGTGGTTCGTCTCTAGTCCACTCGGATTTAGTGTGCTTTATAATAATAATGTCTGGTTTGGCCGTTCGGCTCGGTGGCTCGCTCGACTCGGGTAGGCCACGGCCAGGGGTGCGTTCCGTTAGCGGGAGAGTATACTGGTGGGTGCAGGTCGGGCTTAGGGATGGTCGTCGGTCGGACGACGTCAACATGTCCCGTAAATAGTTTATATTACCACTGTACTAAATTTCAGTAGGGAAAAGTTTCCAGCAATTAATAAACCTCGATTTCGAGGAAGCGAAAGTCGCTCTAGCCCTTGAGGCTGTAGCACTGTCGCATTGAGACACTATAAAAAATATATATCATTTTTATGTTTGAAAAACATACAACTTTTTAAAAGTGGTTTTTATGTCGAACTGTTTATTTTTATGTAAATAGATTATTTTCTATGCCCTAGACTGAGATAAAAAATAATTATTTCATTTATTAATTAA
The DNA here is from genome assembly GCF_032445375.1 of Bacillus rossius redtenbacheri. Classification (NCBI taxonomy): domain Eukaryota; kingdom Metazoa; phylum Arthropoda; class Insecta; order Phasmatodea; family Bacillidae; genus Bacillus; species Bacillus rossius. The sequence goes on from NC_086332.1 coordinate 109,152,690, forward strand.
TTTGTATCTTACATTTCATATAAAGACATGGAACATTTTTTTCAATCATTAATGTGTACTATAGATTTTCTAGATTATTTTTGTAGGTTTATGAACAGTGATAATTTAAAACCGCATTAAATGGGAAGTATTTTAATGGACTGCTGTTATCTAAAAATTAAATGCACGTTTTCGGCGATATGCACAATGTCTACAGCGCTCAACTTTCGGTATGTTATGACGCCACCTGTCAGTGCTCCCTCTGGTCGCACAGACCGTTATGTGTCCTCAAAACCTGATTAGGACGAGTATAACGATCACGCCCACATGGGCCGGGGAGAGTGAGTTAGGGCAGTGCACCGAACGGCGTGACACTAGTCACGGCCGGCTGTGTTGTGCTACGGGCCCGACCAGGTGTGGCATTGCGCCAGCAAGATATAGTGCACATGCGATTGTAATTCAGAGGAAAACTAAAACTTTTTATGTCTATAAAATCTCTAAATAATTTATTCATGTTGATCCAGGTGCTTTAGTGTTACAACGCTGGCAGTCACCATCTTCCCGCGTTCCATAATTTTCTGCTGGAAATCGAGCCCTCCCTGGCCGGGTTGCCAGGGAGCGGAGTCAGTCGCCATCAAGCACTCATCAGGGCTGGCAGCCCCGCGCATGTGGAGCCTTCAAATTCGCGCCAAAACCAGCATGCAGTTTTCAATAGTTCAATCTTTTAATCCGTTTTCATCCGCTCCAAGGCCGGCCCTAAACCGACTGTGCGAAGTTTCGCCCGGTCCTTTACTAATTGTATGGGGCTCAGGCATGAGCAGTTTTTATTATAATATGTAAGTACTTTTGTTAAGGGTATCACGCCGATGTGCCCGCACTTCATGCTGTAATACCTCCGCCAGGAGTTTGGACTTTGTCCACGCAGGGCTGCTTAATAGCTAAATGTGTTCAGTTACATTTACTAACGACTCAGTTTCTGAGATGTGCCGCGGTCGCGTGTGAGTTCGCCGTGCCCCGGTACCACCATGCCCGCACCCAGCATTCATGTCCGCTACGCCACAGCGAGGGCGGAACTCTGGTAACTATGTCAATCTAACCTGAACTGTACTTCTGTTACTAATTCACTTCGCTCTGCAGAACAATCCCCGGTCAGATTTTAGCCTACGGTAATAATCTTAGTATTAGTTTCAGCTATCAGCCACATGTGTTATCTACCTATGCCAAGGGCGTGCCAAGTGTGTAGGTAGCCGCCCCGTGTAATTTCGCAACTAATTAGTTAGTCATGGACATTCACTTGCTTCGCCGTCCAGCGCATCCTTAATCGCAGTTTCCCGACGCGTCACGCGCCATAATCTGCCCTATCGCTAGTCTCAGGATAGCCTGCAATAGATAAACATCATAAAAGAAAGCCTCAAAGGGTTCCTCCCTACCTTGTATCCTTGACTGGATTCGTAATTGCAAGTCTTCTACCTGTCCTACTCGTGTAAAAGCTGCCTTAAAAGCAGTGGCAAGCTCCTCAAATTTGTTAAGATTTTCTAAATTTTTTTTAATAACTATCGTTTCCAACGTCCTGCATGTCCCCTAAGGATGGTTGGTAGATAGGAAATGCATTTCTGTTCATTCCATTCATTAACTTTGGCTGCTCTCTTGAATTGCTTTATAAACTCTTCCACATCCTCACACTGTTTTCCCCCAAAAATGACCAGGGTCTACGAAGAATTTTCCTGCCTCTATGTTTTCATCCTCTTCACAACTATTCCCGAACTGTAATGATCCTATTTTATCTTGTAAGTTGACTTAAGGTTTGACATCAGAGCTACAGTTTCCTATTACTTCCTGTATTTCTGCTTTATCATCCTCACATAAGCTAAGGTGAACTTCTGCGACATACCTCAACCCTTAAAATTTTGTAATTTAAAACATAAATCATCTCTAAGTCCATAATGCTTACTATTATTTAGCACCAGCGGGGAAAAAAAAGAAAAAAGAATTAATGACTGTTGCCAGTCCACACAAAAAATAAATTCAGCCTATAAATTAAAATCAACAAGTTAAATAAAATTTAAAATTCACCTAATAACTGGTATGGTAATGTGTCTCTGTGCCAGATTATAACAAATGCCATATGTTTAAACCTAAAGAATTCTAACTTAATTAAAATAAAACAAATTTATAATTACTACATGCAATTAATAACATACCGTAAAATGGGGTGAATAGAAACAGTGGGGTGAATAGAAACAAAACTTCATATACATATATTACTTTGAATATTGTATGTTTATACTGAAAATTATTATTAACTGTTATTGCTTTTCGGTTGGAACAGTTTAGACGAACAAGAAAATTATGTTTTGTTTGTTTGGCAGTAGTGTAAGTGGATGTTTATCCTAGTGTATCTCTTGAATGTTTTCAAGATGTCTTCCGACCTACTTTGAACTTCTGTGGTAAGTAAACATCTGTTCTTTATGCAATAGTTATTGGCATTGTAAATACTACCTATAACATCATTATAAAAAAGTAAGGGTTGGTTTTTGTTTTAATTTTAATGAAATCATCTCAAAGAATTTTCAAATTTTTCAGGTTAGGTTTTTAAAGTTTGTGGGGTGAATATAAACATAACAATTATCTTGTTTCTATTCACCCCACAACAGCAAGATTTAAAAAAAATCTAGTATGCCATATTAATTCTATATAAACACCTATTATCCATTCTCTAGTTATTTTATATCCTAACTAAAATATCTTTCTTGTTTCAGAGTTGCTGTTCAAATAAGACACGGAAGTACAAACCCATCGCCAGAGGCGGTTACAAAAAACAGTCTTGATCATATAAAAAATGCCCTCTCTGACATTGAATCTGGTGTTAGCCTGCAGAAAGCAGCTGAAAAACATGGAATTCATTATAGTATACTATACAGACACGTAAAAAGAGGCCCCGACATTAAACATCAGGGTGGACAAACTGCCTTGTCTTTTGAAGAAGAGAAGCTGATTGTAGATAGATTGAAAATATGCAGCGAATGGGGCTATCCTATCGGCTCTACAACCTTAAGACTTCTAGTAAAGGACTTTCTGGATAGAAGGGGGAAGAAAGTGAAAAGATTTAAGAATAATCTTCCTGGTCGTGATTTTGTGGTATCATTTATAAGACGACACAAATATCAATTGGCAGTGCGAATGTGCCAAAACATAAAACGCTCCAGAGCCGGTGTAACACCAGAAACCATCAACAGTTACTTTGATGAACTGTCAAAAAAAATAGATAATGTGCCACCATCTAACATAATAAATTATGATGAGACTAACCTTACGGACGATCCAGGTAAACGAAAGGTAATCATACGGAGGGAAATAAATATCCTGAAAGGGTCATGAACTCATCACAGGCATCAACTTCTGTGATGTTTGCTGCTGCTGCAGATGGCACTATACTACCCCCTTATGTTGTGTATAAGGCTTTGCATTAATATCAAACCTGGACTGAACGCGGGCCAAAACATGCAAGATATAATCGGACGATATCTGGCTGGTTCGATTCTTTCTGTTTCGAGGATTGGGTCTTTACAGTTGCTATCCAATTTATAAAAAAGCTAGACCGGAATAAATATCTCATTGGAGACAATTTATCTTCGCACCTGTTATTAGAATCAGTTAAGCTATGTCAAGATAACGATATAAGATTTATATTCCTACCAGTAAATTCAACACACCTAACACAACCGCTTGACGTGGCGCCAAATATTAGAGGAATGGAAGAAAGGCCCAGGAGGAAATGAGGCAACAGTTCCTAAGGATAAATTTCCTCTACTTTTAAAAAAGTTGTGTGACTCCTTGAAGGAAGAAAATGTTATTGCAGGTTTCAGGAAATGCGGGATTGTGCCTATACACCGCGATAATGTGTTGTCAATGCTCCTAGGTACTGGAATAGACCAAAACCAGGCTATGATAAACCTTGAAGAATCCACTAATGCTGTCGACAAGATCTTTAAAGAACCCCTTCAAAGTCTTTGGAAAGACCAGAATCCTAAACCAAAGAAAAAAAGGACAAAAGTAAATGTCCAACCCGGCAGAAGTGTTACCATTGATGACTTTGAGGAAGTGTATGTGGAGAATTTAACCCTTCATACTTCACTTCACAGTGACCCAAGCCCTTGTAAATCTAAACAGGCCAAGCCAATGAAAAGAAATGCCAAGAAAAACAGAAAATGTCTCGATTCATCATCAGAGGTTGATGGTGCCTACTCAGTGAAGGACAGCAATGAAGACCTGAAGAATCTTTTGTTTCAAATAACGATGTTCTCCGAAAACTGTTGTCACCAGTTCTCAGTTCAGGTGCTCGTTTTAAAGACATGCCATGTTTTGAGGATGATCTGACAGATTTAACAGTTTATTAATGCTACACCCCCAGTGTCAAGTGGGGCTGGCTGAGAAATTCAGAACAGTTGAATATTTTAACAGCATCATTTCCAAGGATGATAAAGTAGTCTCAAACATCATTTGATCCCAAGTAACTAACCAAGGTTATATAGCCCGGGGTAGGCGGTTTACTTGTGAAGACAAGATTTTTTTCACTGTCTTTACTTAAAAAACAAAATGCCATTACTTTTTTTAAAATACGGTTACTTTGACGTCGACCCAGAGGCCACCCTAGCTCCTACAGGCCGTTATGGCGCGTCACCGCCTTCTTCTGTGCGCGGGCGTGTGCGGGAGCCAGTGGTGCCACCTTCAATAAACCAGTGTCCCTCCGACGTAGTTTTTTATGTATATTTTCTTTTCTTTCAGCAGAACATAATTTTTATTGTAAAAACTATAATATCGTCCATCATGTATAATTTAAATTAGAAGGGTAAATAACATGTATTTTATTATGCACGGGGTGAACAAGTCGCGGGTTCCCGTCCACGAGGACGTGAGGTGCTACACGAGACGCGCGCGGGGAGGGGGTCGGCGCGAGGAGAGTCGGCAGTCGCGTCTGGAGAACCGCGGTGCAGAGACGTGTCGGCCGCGAGCTCTCGCCAAGACGAGTGAAATGGGTGAGCATAGAGGCCTCCGGGCTTAACGACAGTGACGCGGGGAATAGATCAGCAACAGTCTTCGAGTCGTGTCAGGCAGTTCGGAACTATGGAGATTAGTATGTCAACTATTGCCAAGGGGTCGCTTTATTGTAGATAGTTTAGTTTTCTTTTTATTAGCGTTTCATAATTTTTTCCTTTCCTCTTGTATGTATGTATATATATATATATCTTTATTCGCTTGTATAGTCGTGCATTGCCTAGGATAATATAGTACCATTGTGTCATGGACGAGACCTCGCCATATTAAATGGACAATTCAGAAGCTGTATTCGCAGATAGCGCTTGCCTGAAGTTGCTATAGGACAGGAAATCAAAGCCCTGCCGGTTTGGGGACAAACGCCATCGGTTAGCGCCGCGACGCCGGCGCCTACTACTTCCCATAGGCGGCCGTGTAAGGGGAAATTCTCGTGTAGTCAGGCCTCACCTAAGAACGGTCGTAGGCGGGAACTGCGATAGCCCCGTGCCGGTACAAATAGTGGCCAATAAAAAGAGTGAGTGCCACGAAACCCTATGTAGTTTCATTATTAGCAGGCTAGATCCTCTTAACTGCCACGCGGCCCGAAACCCACCCCCACCTGAGCTAGCCCAAGAACCTACACAACCAATAAGGGGATCAGCCCGCTCAGCGACAACTTTCAAGTTCACTATAAGTCATTGTAAAAATTCCTTAACTTTATCTAAAACCTTGTAGTTGAAATTTAAAAAAAATGTTATACCTTTTTAGTATCAAATTCATTGGAATTTATTAATAACCATATTAAGATTACCTTAAATATTTGTCCGAAAAACGTTTTTACGACATTAGTGCAAGAGATGAAAAACAGTCTTTGAAGATCAAAAATAATTGCATGACTATCTTAGTAGGCATATTATGAAATTCTTTATTCGTTCCTGAATACCTACATTCAGTTAAAAACATTCAAAATATTTTTGCTGCATGGAATATATGTTAAATCAATCTTTTTTTAATATTGGCGAACAGATGGGTTTTTATGTCGGCTACATTATGTTCATAAATTGTTCAAGGAGTTTATAGAAGTTTAAAAAACTATATTTCCATAATAAATAGTTATTTCGAAATCTACCTACGCCTGTAGGCTGTGCCAAAAGGGATTTTTTTGTGATGCAAGGGTTTGTGAAGTGTTTTATTTTATTGTGATTTGTATACATCTGTTAAATATTATTTCTTAAAATTAATATGACGACGTACCTCCTCTTTTTTTAAACAAAAACCCGGGCCACAGCCCTGTCCGCGGCACAATATTCCAGCCATGGCCCTGGTAGTGCCACAACTCGTCACCAGATGGCAGCTGTAAATATAAAGAGACAATGTATTATATTTATATTATATATGTTAGTATTGTAAATATTTATGAAGATTATTAAGTGTGTATTGTAAGTATGTTTTGTAGACTTGTAGATAATATTGTAAATGCAAAACATCCAAAGGGATAGGAATCTGTAACATTTTAACACAAATGATTGTATAAAAAACTTGTATAAATTGTGTAGGCTAACAAACCGAATGCATGTTAGCTTGCATTCCGCATGAATGTGACCAGGGCTTTCCCAGTATCTATACATGTTTTACCTGGCTCCAATTTAATTATTGGCTTAGACTAGAGAAAAGAGTGAGGGGAGTCAGTCATGGTAACAATGGCTGACATGGCTGGCTAATTCCCACCTAGCACACGATGAATGTGACCCTCTCCTTGCATGGCTATTCCTAGCATAACTAAGGCGTGATAGGTTTCGGCCTGCGATGCACTTAGGTCCCTCCCTATCCCGGACCCCTCCCAAACACACTTAGTTTTTAGTTAGGTTAGGAAAAAAAAGTTTCAGCTGCACTTCGGTGCAGGACGGACGTGTTCTGGAGCTGCTCTACCAGATCTTCGCATCAGCTGTCGCTAGCACCTTGTGCAGCGCAGTGCTCACTGCCCAAGCTGTGGTTAGCACTTATTAGTGCTAGAGGTGGGTTGTTACAGCAATTTTCGGTATCTAATCCAACCAAATACTGATACAGTAATGTACCTAGTTACAAGTATCTGATACTTTTGTATCAGAGCAGTAGCGGTCCCAGGAAGCGACAAGGTATCAGCATTCTCGTTACAGGGTACACATCCTCCGTGCCGTCATCACCAGCGTAAAATGGTATCTGTGTCTCTGATATATTATTTATCACGCCCAGTAATTCTCTACCTCTGTTACTCTCATACACGCCTGATACAGCCAGTATCAATCAGTTCAACATTCACTGCAGTTCGTCCTGGCCGTGTATTAATTACCACCATGTACATTGTTGCGGGCTGTCATGCTTTGTAGTTAGTATCTTTATAGTGAAATAAGGAATGGATAAGTGCAGGAAAAAGACTTCATTTGTGTGGAATTTTTTTACGGAAAATAATGAGTTTGCTAATTTTGATTTGTGTAAACAAAAACTGAGTTATAAATCATCATCGACTAATCTGAAGAAACATTTGAAACGTAAACATTGATATAGTATGCTCACTAATGTACGTATCTGTTTTTTATTTTTTATTTTTGATGAAATCGTAATCTTTTAATGTATGAAAACACTAGTTAATAATTGTTTTCGGAAAAAAAAGTCCTAATGCTGATTACATCTGAGAATTTATTTGCATTTTCATAGCTGTTAGGTGCACAAATATAAATATTATATCTTGTATTATTGTACTTTTTAATATTAAAATTTCATTAGTTTTATTATTGAACGAGACTGTGCACGCACTGAGCGTACTTTGATGTGGGACAATAACCAAACGACTCGTAACAATTTCGCTTTGCGCCTCTCCTTCAATGCCTTCCCCTGCGCTTCCTCCCCTACATTATTTCCCTTCTTTATCCCTTATTCGTCGTTCCTGCTCCCTCCCCTTTCACAAGCTCCGCCCAAGTGACCGTCATCTGCGATCGGGTTCTGCGCACATTGGCCGTGGTGTTGTTCCAGGCGAATTCTGAACTGATACTAAAGTACTTGATACTTTTCAAGTGTACTCGTTTGCCATTCCTGATACAGGCGCGTATCAGTGCCAAAGTATAAGGTTGATATTTTTCGACCCACCTCTAATTAGTGTTACCTAGAGATAGAGGTGGGTTGTTACAGCAATTTTCGGTATCTGTTCCAACCAGATACTGATACAGTAATGTACCTAGTTACAAGTATCTGATATTTTTGTATCAGAGCAGTAGCGGTCCCAGGAAGCGACAAAGTATCAGCATTCTCGTTACAGGGTACACATCCTCCTTGCCGTCATCACAAGCGTGAAAAGGTATCGGTGTCTCTGATACATTATTTATCACGCCCGGTAATTCTCTACCTCTGTTACTCTCATGCCCGCCTGATACAGCCAGTATCAATCAGTTCAACATTCACTGCAGTTCGTCCTGGCCGTATATTAATTACCACCATGTACATTGTTGGGGGCTGTCATGCTTTGTAGTTAGTATCTTTATAGTGAAATAAGGAATGGATAAGTGCAGGAAAAAGACTTCATTTGTGTGGAATTTTTTTACGGAAAATAATGAGTTTGCTAATTGTAATTTGTGTAAACAAAAACTGAGTTATAAATCATCATCGACTAATCTGAAGAAACATTTGAAACGTAAACATTGATATAGTATGCTCACTAATGTACATATCTGTTTTTTTTATTTTTAATTTTTGATGAAATATTAATCTTTTAATGTATGAAAACACTAGTTACTAATTTTTTTTCCTAATTTTGATTACATCTGTTATTAGTGTCAACTGAGAATTTATTTGCATTTTTATAGCTGTTAGGTGCACAAATATAAATATTATATCTTGTATTAATGTACTTTTTAATTTTAAAATTTCATTTGTTTTATTATTGAACGAGACTGTGCACACACTGCGCACTGAGCGTACTTTGATGTGGGACAATAACCAAATGACTCGTAACAATTTCGCTTTGCGCCTCTCCTTCAACGCCTTCCCCTGCGCTTCCTCCCCTACATTATTTCTCTTCTTTATCCCTTATTCGTCGTTCCTGCTCCCTCCCCTTTCACAAGCTCCGCCCAAGTGACCGTCATCTGCGATCGGGTTCTGCGCACATTGGCCGTGGTGTTGTTCCAGGCGAATTCTGAACTGATACTAAAGTACTTGATACTTTTCAAGTGTACTCGTTTGCCATTCCTGATACAGGCGCGTATCAGTGCCAAAGTATTAGGTTGATACTTTTCGACTCACCTCTACCTAGAGATAAAGAAAGGTGCCTGTGTGCTAAATGTGCACAGGTGGTAAAGGTTGACAGAGTGTAAGTGAAAGTTGACGACCGACGACCTTGGAAACACCCGGGGGGTTAGATCCCTTGTAGCCTAGCCCGAACCCGGCTAACTAGCTCCGGGAGATGGTCAGTGGGTGTACCCAAGCAGTAGGCGACAAAAAAACAGGACAATGACCAGCGAAACTGTCGACATGGCAGTGAGCGAGGCCCCTTCAGGGACGAGCTCTGACAATACAAGTGGGTGGACAATGGCCACCGGCAAGCGCGCCAAACGCATGCACACGGAGTTGTCCGGTGCAGGCAGCGACGACAAGGCGAGTACCTCCCCCCGCCCTCAGCAGCCAACCACGACCGAGGCCGCCAAGAGGGCGCCTCGCATAATGACCCTGTTTGTGTTCTTGGATTAGGGACACCAGTATCCGCGGGTGTACACCGCCCTGAAACAGGCAGTGGTAGAAAAATTCACGTGCCAAAACCGCGGCCGTGATGAAATTCAGGTTAACGTGGCGTCAGTCCCCGACTACCACAGGGCAGTCAAAGCACTGCAGGCCATCGGTGCCCAACACTCCGTCCTCCTTCAGAGGGACGAAGTGCCTAAGAAGTTCGTGTTGCGTGGGGTGCACCGCTACACGCCATCCGAATTCCTCCAGGAGGTATTCAGTGCCCTGAATCTGCCGGGAAGAACCACTGGTTCCTGGAGAACCAGCAGCGACGCGAGAAGTGCGATGCACTCGCGATCGAGGTGCCACAGAGCTGCGACTCTGAGCGCATCTACGGCCTCAAGGAGTTCGCCGGCATGCTTGTTCGTGTCGACGACTACCGTCGCCCCTCAGGCCCCTCTCAATGTAGCGTCTGCCAGCGCTACAACTACGTTGGCAAGGCCTGCCACGCGGCCCCTGTGTGCCGGTGGTGCAGCGGGCCACACCGAGCACCCGACTGCCCCAATGGGGGCAACCTAGATTATAAGAAGTGCGCGCACTGCAAGGAGGCACACTGCGCTAACTACAAGGGCTGTCAGGTCTATAAAATAGAGACCCGCAGCCACCTCCCGCCCCAGGTGCGCAAGCAGCGCGAGCAGCAGTCTCGCCCCGACTTGCGCGATAACAGGCGAGCTGCAATGCAGCCCCAGCCGCAACTGTCGCATAGGGCCCCACAAGGCTACTTCGGCCCCCCAAGACACAACCCCTGGGGAACCCCGAGGTCCCTCCCCTCTCCCCAGAGCTTCGGTGACTACCTGCAACAGGCAGGTGGCAAACGATTTGCACCCCAGGAACAGCAATGCGAGCCCAGCTACAACGAGCTGGACTACCCAGTGCTGGCGAATAACCCCTGGCAGCAGAAGGGGTTCAAAAAGCATCCGACGGGCCACAAAAATGGCCAAGGCAAGCCCCAGCGACCCATCCAGGACAGGCCCCCGCAGCCTGGGCCGGACAGGCCGCGACAGCCTGCACAGGAGAAGCTCGTGGCAGGCAAGGCTGCGCCAGCCCCGGCGAGGCGCACGACCGCGCTCACCCCGCCACAGGTAGCCCCTGCACCTAGACTAGCATGGTGGTAGACGCAGCACCAGTGCTGCCAACTGCACCGCCCACGCCCCAACAGCAGCCAGCCACGAAACCTGGCTTGGCTGACTTACAGAAAGTGCTCGAACAGTCGCGCACTTTCAACACGGATGCAAATCTGGTGGCCACAATTGTCCCCATGTGCCAGCTTATGGTTATATGGTGCGACCCATGTGTTGCCCTAACAGAAAAAGTCCATGCGATGATGGGCTTCGTCCAGTCACTGGCTGCCAAGCTCAATGGCAGCCACTAGACAGGCCCCGAGTTGCGTAACAACCCCGGCCGATAGGTTAAGCTTACACTCCCTCCTCTTCTGGAATGCACGCGGAATTAAACATAAATTACCGGAATTCATCCACCACCTGAAAAAATATAAAATCAAAATTGCTGCGGTTAACGAAACACACTTGAAGCCGACCGACCGACTGACAATACTAAACTATACAGTTTATAGTCGCGATAGAGAGCAAAATAGATGGGGAGGAGTAGCTCCAGTAGTTCACCGTTGCATTAAACATACTGTGTGCCAACTACCCATTTTTAAAAATTTAGAAGCTGTTGGAATAAGCTTAAACATTAACCAACAAAACATTAAACTCATTTCAATGTTTGCTTCACCGGGTAGGTCCATCAGTGTGGCGGATTTGGATGCCCTGTACGGGACCGCTCCGAACTTCCTCGCTGTCGGTGACATAAATGCGAAACACCTGGAGTGTAATTGCAGGCGCGCGACGGCAAATGGCGGGCTTCTCTATGCGCATCAGCTTGATAAAAACTATCAGGTTCATGCTCCTACTGAGCCCACATTTGATTCAGGCAGACTGAACCAGCTGCCAGACATCCTAGACATCGTGCTTAACAAGCGTGTCACCTCGGGATTCGACCTCGAGGTCATACACGACATGTCGTTCGACCATTTCCCTGTTCACTTACATTTCGACAATGCGAACACGGAAACCAACCCGCCACATAAAATTCGGGACTACAAACACGCCGACTGGGAAAGATTTAAAACTCAAGTCGCGCAAAATTTGTCAGACATCGCGGACATAAATAATAGTGAAAGCTTAGACACCGCAATAACTAAATTTACTGTGGAAATCCAGGATGGTATAAGCCAGTGCATCCCAGAAAAGGAGGTTAAGTTAGTACACGATGAGCTGCCAGTATACATACGCGACTTGATATCGCGCAAAACAGACTGCGTCGTGAATACACACGACGACGCACTATCCAAACGAAACAAAGATTAAACGAATTACAAATAATTATTTCAGACGAAATTTCACTGTGGTGAAGCAGCCAGTGGAAGCAAAAATCGCTTGTTTAAATATTGAGGACGGGAGTGCCTGGACTATGACGAAGCGATTTTTAAATAAATCTGAAAAAATTCTGCCCCTTCAAACCAATAATGGCCTAGTTTCAAACCCCTAGACAAATCACAAGCATTCGCAAATACGCTGGAAACAGCCTTTCAGCCCAACATGGTGCCTTGCGATAGGCAATACACAGCGCAAATTTACACGAAAAATTGCGCCAGCCCACTATTTCCGAGCCTCTATTAACTCAGGCACAGGAAATCAAGCGAGCTATTAAGAAAATGAAGCCTCGGAAAGCACCTGGGAATGACGGCATACAAGCTATCGGTCGCAAACAGCTCCCAGATGAAGCCCTGGAATATTTAGCTGAATGCATTAATGCAATGTTCAGGCTCAGTATTTTCCCCTCTCAGTGGAAAGATGCTAACGTAATTGTTTTCCAAAAGCCAGGAAAAAAAAAAACTGCCCCAAAATTACAGACCAATAAGCCTGCTTAGTACTGTGTCAAAAATAGCCAAAAGCATAATATTGCATCGACTAAATTGCCACATACACGAAAACAACTTGCTGCCAAATGAGCAATTCGGCTTTCTCGGTGCTCATTCGACCGTCCACCAGCTAGTGCATCTCACTGAAGAGATTACTAGTGCATTTAACGTACAAGACTATGTTGTCGCGACATTCCTGGACGTAGAAAAAGCATTTGACAGAGTGTTTCATGCAGGGCTTCTCTATAAATTATAACAAGCTGATTTCCCTGACTGCTATGTCAAGCTAATCACGTCATACCTAGCAGGCAGAACCTTCAGAGTATCAACCGAAGGAGCCACATCAGACCTAAAACAGATCAGACCAGGAGTGCCACAGGGCAGCGTCCTAGGCCCTGTTCTATTCAATGTATACGTGCGTGACATGCCACGCCCCGCACATAGACTCGTCAAGTTAGGCTGCTATGCGGACGATACTGTCCTATATAGCAGATCACATAACCTACAGCTGGCCACGACTAGGCTGCAGGTTGCGCTCACTGAAATAGAACAGTGGTGCACAACGTGACGCATTAAAGTGAACACAACGAAGTCAGAAGCTATTGTGTTCACTCGTAAACACCTCCCGCAAATAGACCGCAGGCTGCAACTGAGTCTGTTCAACGAACACATCCCGCATAAAGATGTGGTTAAATACTTAGGTGTACACATAGACAGGAAATTAACATGGCGCCATCACATAGACATTAAGCGAGCACAGGCTCAGACTAGACTGTTCTCCTTGTATCCAGTTATGAGTAGACGATGTGGCATCAGAGTCAAAACCGGCCTACTGCTCTACAAAGCCCTCATACGACCAATAATCACGTATGCAGCCCCTGTATGGGCCATTGCAGCAAAGACACACTTAATAAAACTACAGCGAATTCAGAATAGATGCATTCGAATCACCACAGACGCCCCAGTGTACTGCCCTGTCGAAGCATTGCATCGTGAAACAAGATCGGAAACTTTGCAAGACTTTTACATCCACACAACTCAGACTTTTTATGATAAATGCGTAAATAGTCTGAATCCACATAATACGTCTCTAGGAAACTATGATCCGAACGTAGATCAGAAGTATAAACGACCGAAATCACTCCTGGCGCACCGGTCGCCGTAGTGGCCTGCGATAGGCTGGAGGCTCCGGCTAATCACAGCGCAGCGCGCGCGCGGCCGAGGCCAGACCCCAACACTGCAGTTGCGGACTGGCGAGAAAATTCTGCCAATGCTGTAGCACGCACAGTGATACTCGTATTTCTGGCAGCTCGTCCAATTTAATTTTAAGAATATTATTGTTTTCAGAATATTATTATTAAGTTATAACATTAAGTATTTGCCGTCGTCCGGGGTCTCGGGCTCGAGTCCCGGTGTGGCTCCTAGTGGGAAAAGGCGGCTCTTGCTATGTATTGTCCGGGTGGGCGCCAGACTAGCTCGGTTCTAGTCGTGAATTTGGGGTCGTGGGTGTATGTGCCCCTGCGTGGCCCACTAGGGCCGGCGGTGGTGTTGCGTGAGATGGTGTTTGAATAAGAGACGTGGAGTTGAGGTGGCGGTGTCGTACCTTTTATTCAGAGGAACGAGTCGTACACAATACAACACTCTGCAGAGGTCCCCGGGGGGGGGGGGGGTTTACTCGTTATTCCGTGGCGCCGTATTGTTTGTGTTCCGCGTTACGTGGGCCTCGGACGCTGTTACGTCTCATACGTCTCACTGGTTACGCGGGTAACGTAATTTCGTAACACAAAGGCGGGACACAAAATACACTGAATTAAGGGGGCGCGCACAAGTTACGTGGCACTCGTTACTTGGGTAACGTAAGTTAGTAATACAAAATACAGGACACAAAAATACACTGAATTAAGGGGGTGCGCACAAGTTATGTGGCACTCGTTACTCGGGTAACGTAAGTTAGTAATACAAAATACGGGACACAAAATACACTGAATTAAGGGGGTGCGCACAAGTTACGTGGCACTCGTTACTCGGGTAACGTAAGTTAGTAATACAAAATACGGGACACAAAAATACACTGAATTAAGGGGGCGCGCACAAGTTACGTGGCACTCGTTACTCGGGTAACGTAAGTTAGTTATACAAAATACGGGACACAAAAATACACTGAATTAAGGGGCGGACGGTTGGAGACGGCCAATCCCGTATGCGAATGCCTCTGCGCGAGTGTTGTGCCCACTGTGGTGAAACACGCACCGCAATTAAGTTTGTCCAAGTTCCCTTGCGGGTTTGTGGTCAGCGCCGTGCGCGTGACCTTAAGTAAAGTTCTGTAAGTTGCGGGAGACGGCCCGTGCCGTATACTGAAGATCAGCCCCGCTGACCAAGTGTGGTGCGGGGTGTCTTTAAATTGATGTGGTCGGATTAGGTCCTGGACCGAAAAGAGGGACCGGGTACTCACGGAGAGGTTAAGTAAAAAAAGGGGTTCTGTTAATTAGTGACTATATTTACCGGACGTTACTTTCGATGAAGACAAAGGATGTTGCCTCTCCGTGGGACGTAGGTCCGCCCCGGTCCGTGAGCTGCGCTGAACTGCCGAAATGGCATGGCGTCCGAGGGAGGCTCGGCCTCTCTCGCGCCAGGCATGACCTCATTGCGCTAGACTCCAAACGGGTGTGTCTGGAAGAGACTTTATTGTCGCTAAAATCCTAATTTAATGTTCCAGGAGGAATGGGTACGGTTCTTCTCTTGTCTACTCAGGTTTTCGCGGGTTTGCTTTTAATCGCTGTTCGGCTCACCTGACTCGGGTGGGCCATGGCCAGGGGTGTGTTCCGTTAGCGGGAGCGTATACTGGCGGGTGCAGGTCGGGCTCTGGGGTGGTCGTCGGCCGGACGACGTCAAACCCCCCCCCCCCCCTGCGAAGCCCGACCTTGCGTCGCTTATGGTCCCGCTAACATGGGGCCACCCCTAGATCCGGCCGCTCCATCCCGGCGTGGTTCGCGGCTCAGCAGCTGGTTGGCTCCGCGTACTGGACCTGGTGATCGTGGCTAACTGGGCCAGCGTGCGTGCCGCCCCGGTTGCTGTCGTGGCATACGTCGGGGGCGGCGTCGTGGCGCCGGTGTGGGGTCAGCGGCTGGTAGGGCCAGCGCACTGGACCTGGTGATCGTGGCCGACTGGGCCAGCGTGCGTGCCGCCCCGGTTGCCGTCGTGGCAGGCGTGCCGGGGGCGGCGTCGTGGCGCCTGTGTCGGGTCAGCGGCTGGTAGGGCCAGCGCACTGGACCTGGTGATCGTGGCCGACTGGGCCAGCGTGCGCGCCGCCCCGGTTGCCTTCGTGGCAGGCGTGCCGGGGGCGGCGTCGTGGCGCCGGTGTGGGGTCAGCGGCTGGTAGGGCCAGCGCACTGTACCTGGTGATCGTGGCCGACTGGGCCAGCGTGCGCGCCGCCCCGGTTGCCGTCGTGGCAGGCGTGCCGAGGGCGGCTTCGTGGCGCCTGTGTCGGGTCAGCGGCTGGTAGGGCCAGCGCACTGGACCTGGTGATCGTGGCCGACTGGGCCAGCGTGCGCGCCGCCCCGGTTGCCTTCGTGGCAGGCGTGCCGGGGGCGGCGTCGTGGCGCCTGTGTGGGGTCTGCGGCTGGTAGGGCCAGCGCACTGGACCTGGTGGTAGTGGCTGACTGGGCCAGCGTGCGCGCCGCCCCGGTTGCCGTCGTGGCAGGCGTCGGGGGCGGCGTCGTGGCGCCTGTGTGGGGTCAGCGGCTGGTAGGGCCAGCGGACTGGACCTGGTGATCGTGGCTGACTGGGCCAGCGTGCGCGCCGCCCCGGTTGCCGTCGTGGCAGGCGTGCCGGGGGCGGCATCGTGGCGCCTGTGTGGGGTCAGCGGCTGGTAGGGCCAGCGCACTGGACCTGGTGATCGTGGCCGACTGGGCCAGCGTGCGCGCCGCCCCGGTTGCCGTCGTGGCAGGCGTTCCGGGGGCGGCGTCGTGGCGCCTGTGTGGGGTCAGCGGCTGGTAGGGCCAGCGCACTGGACCTGGTGATCGTGGCCGACTGGGCCAGCGTGTGCGCCGCCCCGGTTGCCGTCGTGGCAGGGGTGCCGGGGGCGGCATCGTGGCGCCGGTGTGGGGTCAGCGGCTGGTAGGGCCAGCGCACTGGACCTGGTGATCGTGGCCGACTGGGCCAGCGTGCGCGCCGCCCCGGTTGCCTTCGTGGCAGGCGTGCCGGGGTCGGCGTCGTGGCGCCGGTGTGGTGTCAGCGGCTGGTAGGGCCAGCGCACTGGACCTGGTGATCGTGGCCGACTGGGCCAGCGTGCGTGCCGCCCCGGTTGCCGTCGTGGCAGGCGTGCCGGGGGCGGCGTCGTGGCGCCTGTGTCGGGTCAGCGGCTGGTAGGGCCAGCGCACTGGACCTGGTGATCGTGGCCGACTGGGCCAGCGTGCGCGCCGCCCCGGTTGCCTTCGTGGCAGGCGTGCCGTGGGCGGCGTCGTGGCGCCTGTGTGGGGTCAGCGGCTGGTAGGGCCAGCGCACTGGACCTGGTGGTAGTGGCTGACTGGGCCAGCGTGTGCGCCGCCCCGGTTGCCGTCGTGGCAGGCGTCGGGGGCGGCGTCGTGGTGCCGGCGTGGGGTCAGCGGCTGGTAGGGCCAGCGGACTGGACCTGGTGATCGTGGCTGACTGGGCCAGCGTGCACGCCGCCCCGTTTGCCGTCGTGGCAGGCGTGCCGGGGGCGGCGTCGTGGCGCCTGTGTGGGGTCAGCGGCTGGTAGGGCCAGCGCACTGGACCTGGTGATCGTGGCCGACTGGGCCAGCGTGCGCGCTGCCCCGGTTGCCGTCGTGGCAGGCGTGCCGGGGGCGCCGTCGTGGCGCCTGTGTGGGGTCAGCGGCTGGTAGGGCCAGCGCACTGGACCTGGTGATCGTGGCCGACTGGGCCAGCGTGCGCGCCGCCCCGGTTGCCGTCGTGGCAGGTGTGCCGGGGGCGGCGTCGTGGCGCCGGTGTGTGGTCAGCGGCTGGTAGGGCCAGCGCACTGGACCTGGTGATCGTGGCCGACTGGGCCAGCGTGCGCGCCGCCCCGGTTGCCGTCGTGGCAGGTGTGCCGGGGGCGGCGTCGTGGCGCCTCTTAGCTCCGGCAACAGCTCCACCCGGGTGGTGCTCGCGGTGGCCGCAGTTGGTAGGGCCCGAGCACCTTTTCCGGGTCGTCCCACGCCGAACATCCGGGGGTCGACTCGTCGAGATGGCCTTGCGGCTGACAGGCTCGTCGCCCTGGTCCCAGGTCGTAGTCGGCTAGGTGAACTGGAGGTCTGTGGGCCCGTCGGGGTCGTTCCGCGGGCTCGCTGGCGGGTTCGCTTGTCCCCAGTCGATGTCCCGGTCCACGGAGGTCCTCCTTCGGTGGCGGTTGACAGTTCGTGGACTGGTACGGAGTCCGTTCCCGTTCGGGTACGGCGGCTGATGCTGAGGCGGCGATCTCCGGGTCGGTCTCTCTGGGTTGCGTGACGATCGGCGTTGGCCCGTCGTCGTTGCCCGCGTCGGATTGACCTATGCTGTGCGACAGCTCGGCGATCTCCACGGTCTCTGCTTCATCGCCCCGTGGGTAGTATTGCGGTGGGGGGCTCTCGTACACCCCGCTCCCATCCCAGGGTACCACTGCCGTCTCCGGTGCGTCCTCGTGGACCTCTTCCGGTTCGTCTGGCACGTCGTGGGCGGGGTCGCCCCCGGTGTCCCCCGTGGCCGTGCTAAGGGCGTAATCGTCGAGGTACGTGGGTGGGTGCCGCCACCGCCGTGGTCGTGGCCTCGCCTCGTCGTCTGACGCTGCCTCTGCGGGTGATGTCCCGGGCGTGTCCGCGGGTTCGTCTCGGGGCCTGTTGGACGTGGTGTTCGTGAACACCAGGGTGCGGTATAGGCGTGGTTCGGGTCGGGAATTCTAGCGGGGGTCGCTTCTGGCAAGTCATCCTCTTCCTGGACGGCGTCGCTCTCCGGCGTACGGCGTCCGTTTTCGTCCGGAGTGGGGGGTCCTGCGTCTCCGTCTGGGTTCCTCTCCCCAGGTAGGGCGGTGAGCCGGATGTCGTCCATGTGTACTTTCTTCAGGCGCCGTCCCTCCGTGCGGACTAAGTACATCGTCCTGCCTAGTCGTCGCCGTACTGTGTATGGCCCGCCCCAGCGCGGGGCCAGTCCCGCGCAATAGTTGCGGGGTGCGGCTGAAAGTGGGTGTAGTCGCGCGAACACCTGATCGCCGACCTGCACGGCGGGTGGAGGATGATCTGTGGTTGGGGTGATCCGGTTGGCGTACCTCTCCTGCGTACGTCTTGCCTCGTCATGCAGAGTCACCCGTCGTTGGTCGCGTTCCTCCATCGTCTCGTCGGGGTGTGGAGTGCCGTGTGTGGCCCATTCTCCCGGTAAGGGCAGGTTGTGGCCCTGTATCATTTCGGCCGGTGTGCGGCCGGTTGCGGCGTTGGTGCGGCGCCGTACACAGAAGAGGGCGTCAGCCACGTGTAGGTCCCACTGCGTGTGGTCCGCCCCCAGCCGGATCCGGAGCTGTGCCTTCAGTTCCTGGTTCCGGCGCTCTGTCGGGTTCGCTCTCGGATGGTAGGCGGGCGTCGTGTGGTGCTCGATCTGGTGTTCGTCGCACCAGTCCTTCCAATGTCGCCCCAGGAACTGACTGGCGTTGTCCGTCAACACCGACTGGGGGTATCCCCAACGTGACAGGAATTCCTTGGTCAGCAGGCTGATGATGGTAGGTGTGCGCACGTTCCCGCATGGATAGGCCTCCGTCCACCGCGTGAAGAGGTCCGTCACGACGAGGAGGAAGCGTTTGCCGCGCGGCGTGCGGGGGTAGGGGCCCATCACGTCCAAGGCTATCGTTTGGAAGGCGGTGGTGGGTTCCCTGGCTCGTTGTTGCTCCTCGCCGTCACGCCGCCTCGCTTTCGTCACCTGACAGATCTCGCATTCGCGCACGTACGTACGTACGTCGTACGTGAGGCGGGGCCAGTGGTAGTGTCGGGTGACTTCTCGTCGTGTCTGATCGGTCCCCGGGTGTCCAGCGAGGTCGTGGTCGTGGAAGAACCGAAGGACCGCTTCTCGGGCTTCCGTCGGGACGTAGGTCCTCCAGTCCTCCTGGTGTCCGGGCGTGTGAGTCTGAATCAGGCCGTCTCGCACGCGCCACGCCTCATGTCCGGCGGTCGCTTGCTGGCGGCGTCTTGCCGCGTCTATTGACGTTTCCTGTGCTCGACGTACCCAGTCCTGGACGTCGGCCACGGTGTTGGGTGGGTCTTCGTCCCCGTCCGCGTCGGCCGTGATGCGCGCGCATGCCGAGTCGTGCGATGCGTGTCCGTGTGGTGTGTCCGGGGGTAGAATCTCCTCCCAGTCGTCCTCGTCCGTCAGCTCTGTTCGGGCGTCGGGTTCCCGCGACAGTAAGTCGGGGAGCTGGTTCTCTGTGCCGGGAACGTGCTCGACGTCGAAGTCGAACGACTGGAGGAATAGCGCCCATCGTATGAGTTTGCCTTTCCGCCCCTGCATCGTACGCAGCCAGGTGAGGCAGCTGTTGTCTGTCCTCAGTGTGAAGCACTTCCCCTCCAGGTGGGGCCGGTACTTTTTCATGGCCCAGACTACGGCTAGGCACTCTTGCTCGTTGCTGTGATACCGGCGTTCGGCCGGTCCGAGCTTTGCGCTAGCGTAGTCGACGACCTCGCTGTCCCCGTTCGGGTCCGTGTGGAAAAGCACCGCGCCCACACCGAGTGCGCTGGCGTCGGTCTGGAGGTAGAGGTGGCGTCCGGGGTCTACTCGTGTGAGGGTGTGACAGCGAGTGAAGGCGGCTTTTATTTCTTCAAAGGCGCGTTGCGCGGGTTCGCCCCAATGGTACCGTGCCCGTGGTGACAGGAGGTCGGTCAGCGGTGCGATGGTACGGGAGAAGTCGGGAATGTACCCCCTGAGCCAGTTCACTAGGCCGATAAACCGTTGGAGTTGCTTCCTCGTCCGCGGTGGTGCCGCTTCAGCGATCTTGCGCAAGTGAACGGGTTGGGGTCGGTTGCCAGCCGCGCTTACTAGGTGGCCCAGGAATTCGACCTCCTGGGTCCCTATTTGACACTTGTGGTGTGCGGCCATTAGATGGTGTGTGGCTAAGCGTTCTAGGACCAGCGCCAGGTGTCTGGCGTGGTCTTCCCACGTCTCGGAGAAGACGATCATGTCGTCGAGGTACGCGATCGCGAACCGGCCCAGGTACGCCTCCAACACTCGGGTCATCATTCCCTGGAACGTGGCCGGTGCGCACTTTAGCCCAAAAGTCATGGCGCGAAATTGAAACTTCCGCCCGTCTGGTATCATGAACGCGGTTTTTCCCCTGTCTTCCGCTCGTATGGGCACTTGCCAATACCCAGCTTTCAGGTCGAGAGTACTGAAGACTTTCGCGCGGCCGAGTCCGGCTACGGCGGCGTCGACGCTGATTTGAGGTGGGGGTGAGCTAATCGTGATCGCGTTTAACGGCCGAAAATTGACGCAGAAGCGTAGCGAACCGTCTTTCTTTGGGGCTAACACGACGCAAGCGTTGTAATGACTGTTGGACGGTTCGACTACCCCGTCGCGAAGCATGTCTGCCACCTGCTCCCGGATGGCCCTCTGCTCCCGGAACCCGTAGCCTCTCGGGGGCTCGTGTACTGGGTTGTCGTGGGTGGTCGGGATGTGGTGTTCGGTGATGGTGGTGCGCTTCAGTGGGTCGGCTACCGCGAAGACGTCCTGTCTTTCTGCCAACACGCGTTCAACTGCTGTTCGGTACTCGTGGGGGACGTTGTGGCGGAACTGGTCTAAGGTCACTTTCTCCCCCTGACTCTCGGGGGTAGTGCCTATGGCGTACACCGTGAGTCGCTCGCGGGTGCCAATGTAAACTCGCAGGGTTTCATTTCGATCACCGCATCTTGTCTCGCTAACCATGGTTGGCCTAGTACTATCCCTTCGTGTAAGTCCTCTACCACCAGGGCGGTTACTGTGGTGACGTCGTCCCGAATGCATACCTCGAGTTCGGCTTGCCCCACTGTCGTTCCCGGTTGTGTGCTGGTTGCCAACCGCAATTCGGCTTGGTGGGGCTGCAGCGCACCGGGAGGTACCAGGTGGGGGGCCACGAACTCGTGGCTCGCGCCCGTGTCTACCAGGGCCGCCGTGAGTCGTCCGTTGACTTCCACTGGGATGCGGAGTAGGCCGTCGCGTGGGCGGACTAGCTGGTTTAGCTGCGGTGTGGCTGTCTCCGCGGCGGGTGTGGGTTGGCTCGGGTTGCTCGGAGGCGCGGGTTTTACCGCCGTGCCCCCGGGTGGGCGTTTCCCGACGTGTTGGCGACGGGTGGTGTTTGCCGGCGTGAAGGGCAGTCGGCATGCCAGTGGCGGGTACCTGCGGGGCAGCCCAACTGGCATCGCGGTAGTGGGGGTTCTGTTGTGTCGATGTCCCATCGGGCCTACCGGGTGGTGGTGCGTCCTCGATGGCTCGTCACGGGTAGTCGGGTGGGTAGCCCCCTGCTTCCCGGTTCTGGACACTGGCTATTCTCTGACACATTGGGCGTCTGACCAAGCCCCGGTCGGTGTTCGGGGGGTCGTAGTGCCGCAGTCCCCGGATGTTCCATTCCGTGTCTATGGCTTGTCGGACGTAGTCCTCGACTTCCTCTGCGTGGTAACACCGCATGAACGGTTGCAGTTCATTGTGTAGGAGGGTGGTTATGGTTGCGAGCGCGGCGGTTGGTGCGGCGCCGGGTGCTACTCAGTTGAACAGCTGCATTTTCTTGGCCAGAAACTGTTCAACGGGTTCGCCTTCGCGTTGGCGTTCGCCATAGAACTGCGTAGTGCATTGGACCAGTGCGTGGTCTGTGTCAAATCGGCGGTTGAATGACGTTGCAAACTCCTCCCAGGGCATGCCGAAGCGTCCCCAGATGCTCCACCATTGGCGGGCGGTCCCCTTCAGCTGTTCGCTCGCTCGCCCCGACCATTCGTCGGTCGGTATTCCGGACCGCGCCAGTCTGACCTCGCAGTGCGTTAGGCGGTCTCTGGGTACTTCGTGCCCTATTCCGCTGAACTCGGGGAGTGCTTACTTCCCTGTGTAGTACAGGTTGCGTGTATGCATCCCCGTGTTTGGTCCGGTGATTGCGATTGGTGGTTGGATGTATTTGGGTGCCAGATTGGTCCGCGCACTCGTGAGGCCCTTAGTCGGTAGTATGCCTCCTAGTGTGACGTTAGCTGGTGCCTCCGTCTTGAGCGGTGCCCATGACCACGGTACTTGGGTGTGCTGCTCGCCGAGTAACGTCTCGCTCCAGGGCTTGCCCCAGGTATGGTCGGTGACATTGTCCCGGGTGTTCGCGCATTGGCATGTCCTATACCACGGCAGTGATCCCGTCAATAGGTCTATTTCCCTTGGTAATAGGCAACGCGTGCACACGAGGTCTGTAGGTGGTGCCTGCAAGTTGAGCCGTATGTTGTATGTTCAAGTTCGCCGTTTGTGACGGGCTGTTTGTAGTTTGGGCGCGTGTTGTAGCGCGCGGGTTTGAGGTCGGCGGCGGGCAGGTGCCCGGACAGCCGCACAAAAAGGAGCGCAAAGAGTGCGTGCCGAGTGGGGGTATCAGGATGGTTGCCCGAAGTGGAGAGCTTGAAGAGGGGTGACGAGGTGGGGGCAGGCGCCCGGACAGCCGCACAAAGAGGAGGCGAAAACGGTCCGCGCGGGTGGGGGTGGTGACGTCGATCCGTTGCTCGCCTCGCCGTGATGACGTGCGGGGTTGGGGGTGGTTGGAGTGTCCTTTGTCCGCTCGCCTCGTCGCGCCGGTCTGTCTGGCCTTCGACCCTTCCTGTGTCCAAAATGGCCGTTTCGTGTCTCCGCTGTCGCCTGTTGGTGAATTTATCTCGAAAATGTCCAGAAGGGAGAAAAAAAAAATTTTCACGTTATTTTCTGCCCCATGCAGCGGGCGCCAAATGCCGTCGTCCGGGGTCTCGGGCTCGAGTCCCGGTGTGGCTCCTAGTGGGAAAAGGCGGCTCTTGCTATGTATTGTCCGGGTGGGCGCCAGACTAGCTCGGTTCTAGTCGTGAATTTGGGGTCGTGGGTGTATGTGCCCCTGCGTGGCCCACTAGGGCCGGCGGTGGTGTTGCGTGAGATGGTGTTTGAATAAGAGACGTGGAGTTGAGGTGGCGGTGTCGTACCTTTTATTCAGAGGAACGAGTCGTACACAATAAACACTCTGCAGAGGTCCCCGGGGAGGGGGGGGGGGTTTACTCGTTATTCCGTGGCGCCGTATTGTTTGTGTTCCACGTTACGTGGGCCTCGGACGCTGTTACGTCTCATACGTCTCACTGGTTACGCGGGTAACGTAATTTCGTAACACAAAGGCGGGACACAAAATACACTGAATTAAGGGGGCGCGCACAAGTTACGTGGCACTCGTTACTCGGGTAACGTAAGTTAGTAATACAAAATACGGGACACAAATTACACTGAATTAAGGGGGTGCGCACAAGTTACGTGGCACTCGTTACTCGGGTAACGTAAGTTAGTAATACAAAATACGGGACACAAAAATACACTGAATTAAGGGGGCGCGCACAAGTTATGTGGCACTCGTTACTCGGGTAACGTAAGTTAGTAATACAAAATACGGGACACAAAAATACACTGAATTAAGGGGGTGCGCACAAGTTACGTGGCACTCGTTACTCGGGTAACGTAAGTTAGTAATACAAAATACGGGACACAAATTACACTGAATTAAGGGGGTGCGCACAAGTTACGTGGCACTCGTTACTCGGGTAACGTAAGTTAGTAATACAAAATACGGGACACAAAAATGCACTGAATTAAGGGGCGGACGGTTGGAGACGGCCAATCCCGTATGCGAATGTCTCTGCGCGGGTGTTGTGCCCACTGTGGTGAAACACGCACCGCAATTAAGTTTGTCCAAGTTCCCTTGCGGGTTTGTGGTCAGCGCCGTGCGCGTGACCTTAAGTAAAGTTCTGTAAGTTGCGGGAGACGGCCCGTGCCGTATACTGAAGATCAGCCCCGCTGACCAAGTGTGGTGCGGGGTGTCTTTAAATTGATGTGGTCGGATTAGGTCCTGGACCGAAAAGAGGGACCGGGTACTCACGGAGAGGTTAAGTAAAAAAAGGGGTTCTGTTAATTAGTGACTATAAGTAGTATAGGAATGGGGCTTCTGGGACTGGCTTCTGGCTGTGGTGCCTGTGGTGCCGACCGCCATCTTGGATTGTGACGTCACGGCGGCCATCTTGGACGAGTGTAACAGGACACAGCGTAACGGGACATAACGTAACGGGACATAACGTAACGGGACAAGTAGATCACGGCGGCCATTTTGGATCCGCCATTTTGGATCCGCCATCTTGGATGACGTCATTTTGTTTTCTCGAACTTTCCGCCATTTTGTTTTCCGCCATTTTGAATTATGACGTCACCGTTGCAATTTACGTTACGTCCGCCATCTTTAACTTTTTTATTTATTATCCGATTTTAATGAAAAAAATTTTAAAATTTATAAAAAAATTCAATTAATATAATGTTAATATATTTTTTTTAAAAATTGAACTTTTTAGACACGGAGGTCAGAGTCCTCGGTTCGAACCCGACGGGTGCAAAAAAATTAAAAAATGGCGACCGATCCTTCCCCCGTGGTGGGTGCTGACAGACTGACCCCCACCACTTATGTCAAAGTATACATATCTTCACCTAGTATGACGTCATGTCCGCCATCTTGAAATTGAGACGCCATCTTGAAAATCTTTATTTATTATCCGATGTTAATGAAAAAAATTCCAAAATTCATCAAAAAATTAACGTATTTGAATTCTGTTTGATAATATCGATGTACATCCTTGGTTCGATTCCCGACGAGAGTAAACGGTCGATCCTTCCTCCATGAAAGCTACCTAGACTGATCTATCACCACCAGTACCAAGGTATATATACATCATCAACTGGTATGACATCATGTCCGCCATCTTGTCTTCATCCGCTGGAGACCACCATCTTGTTTTCGTCTGCTAGAGTGTGCCGATACCATGTAGTATAATTATCTGGTCACCATACTTTTGTCCTCAACTGTTGACATTGAACTTTGACCTTGACCTTGACATTTGACCTTGAAATTTGACCTTGACCTTGAAATTTGACATTGACCTTGAACTTTGACCTTGACCTTGAAATTTGACCTTGACCTTGAAATTTGACCTTGACCTTGAAATGTGACCTTGACCTTGAGATTTGACCTTGACCTTGAAATGTGACCTTGACCTTGAGATTTGACCTTGACCTTGAAATTTGACCTTGACCTTGAAATGTGACCTTGACCTTGAAATTTGACCTTGACCTTGTGAATTGACCTTGACCTTGAAATTTTACTTTGTCCTTGAAATTTGACTTTGACCTTGACGACCATCATGGATCCGACATTTTATGTTCAGTACATGCTACCAGGAGCGACCACCTGCTGGAGTACACCATCTTGTGCATGTACTCGTATTATAGAGTACATTTCCATCTGGTTAATTTTATTCTAACCTGCTACATAGCAGTAATCATTTATTACCGAGGTGCCCCCCGCCATCTTGAAATTCGGACGCCATCTTGAAATCATGTAATAATGTAGCTAGAAAAGCGGGAAAAAATCCAAAATTCATCAAAAAAATCACTCATTAACTTACATATCGATTTGATCCGCTCCAGTCCTTGGTTCGATACTCGAACAATGCAATAATGTTTAATTTTATGAAAAAAATAATAACTTCAATAAACCATGTTCAACATTCTTAAAGAGACTTTAAATCCTCTACTACCATCATCCTATAAGCCATCAAGACCACCATATTGGAATTTTCGTAATTGTAATGCTAAAAATTCAGGAAAAAGTTCAATATTCATTAAATAAATTCGTAATCTATATACTGATTAATTAGATCGACTAAGGTCCTTGGTTCGATCCCTGGCCGATACAAAACAACTTTAATTTAAATACCAGAAAAGCGTTCGGTTAGAGAAATAAAACACCACAAAGTCGTTTACAAACATAATATTTACTACTCAATTTCTATCCTACTACAGGATCACTTGCGAAAGCCAGCAAACTTATAAACATTTAGCTTTGCATAGACGTGCAACGACTACTTCTTAGCTCCAAATGCTCCAGCAGCTCCAAATGCCCCAACAGCCTCCAAATGCTCCAACAGCCTCCAAATGGCTCCAACAGCTCCAAATGCTTCAACTACCTTTTCTTTCAACAGCTCCAATGATATTGGGCTACAATGCTACGAGTCTAAGAGACAACGAGGCTACAAGGCTACGAGTCTAAAAGGATCTAGCTGGTTCCGAGTTATACATGGCTGAGAGACTGCATGACTAAAAGACCGCATGGCTACGAAACTACATGTCTATGAAGCTACATGGATACAAGTCTACTCGGCTCCAACACGCAATGTACACACAGTACACACAGGAAAACGAAAAGTACACACAGTAAAACGAAACGTACACACAGGAAAGCGGAACGTACACACAGTACACACAGGAAACGGAACATACACACAGGAAAACGGAATGTACACACAGGAAAACGAAATGTACAAACAGGAAAACGAAAGTACACACAGGAAAACGAAAAGTACACACAGGAAAACGAAATGTACACACGGGAAATCGGAACGTACACACAGTACACACAGGAAACGGAATGTACACACAGGAAAACGTAATGTACACACAGGAAAACGTAATGTACACACAGGAAAACGAAAAGTACACGCAGGAAAACGAAAAGTACAAACAGGAAAACGAAATGTACAAACAGGAAAACGAAATGTACAAACAGGAAAACGAAATGTACACACAGGAAAACTAAATGTACAAACAGGAAAACGAAATGTACAAACAGGAAAACGAAATGTACAAACAGGAAAACGAAATGTACAAACAGGAAAACTAAATGTACACACAGGAAAACGAAATGTACAAACAGGAAAACGAAATGTACAAACAGGAAAACGAAATGTACACACAGGAAATCGGAACGTACACACAGTACACACAGGAAACGCAGGCTTATTTGGAAATCAGGATACAAGAAATAAATCATACTTTTTTAAAATATAAATAATTCATTTTATTTTTCATTAGTACACACATGACAGTTAATCAAATGATTATTGTATGTAGCCAGCGTTCCGAAGTTCTTACAGTATGGACGATACTTCCACGATATGCGAGTAGTTTCCTCTACGAACAGATGCCACCATCAGTCTTAGCCGGTCAACCAATATTTTTGGATCTTTCCATGATGTGGAATCAATCTCTTCTGCCACCATCTTCATTGCTTGTTTATTATAAATATTATGATCTCTGGTGTCTTCCGTTTTAACACCATCCTCAGGGTTACTTTCATCATCTAGCCAGCGATCATCACAAGCTTGATCAGATTTATTTATTATAACACGACGTTTCCATCGCTTCGGTCTCAGGACACCACCACATTCTTCGATCTTGTCAGCTTTAGGTTCTGCATCACAGTCTATGCCTTTGTAAACAGCCTCAGAGTCACTGTAGCAATCACCGTAGAAGACAACGTCTTCACCCAGATTACTGCAAGAACTCAATATCGTTGATGTCGTAGTGTCTTCATCGCCTGTATGCTTCCTTTTCAGGAGTCCACCATTTATACAAAGTATGGAGGATCTGCTAAATATAGGCTTGAATGTATTCTCACTTTTCACAGTGTTGATACCTTCATTAGTTTCAGTCTTCCCGATACCATCAACATCCTTCAATATTTGTTTCTCGTCACGATCGGCGTGCTAAGGCTTCCATCTTTTCTATATTAATAATATTATTTGTCTTAAAATCTCCGCGTCCGTGTCACTATCACAGATGTAAATCATCATCATAGCTGTCATCAATATTGTCATGAGCTGCATCAATATCACTCATGTTATGATATCGTTTCCTCATTTCAATTGTCAGTGATTTACCACAATCTATGATCTTGTGAGCTCCATTCTCATTTTCTGTAAAAGCCTATGAGTCCAGTTTTATTATTTAATCCTTCAACCCATCATCCCAAACCCAATTAAATAATTGTAGTATATAGAAAAAAAATCATCAAAGTTCCTTTCATTTAATCTTGGAAACCGTATCATCCTTTCCACCTATAGTAGGTATAGTTTCTTGAGCCCAAGAGTCTTTCATTATATATACCATGCAGTGTTCTTCAAGAGATGTAGTATACCATTATTTCTACATACAAATCCA
The DNA here is from genome assembly GCF_032445375.1 of Bacillus rossius redtenbacheri. Classification (NCBI taxonomy): domain Eukaryota; kingdom Metazoa; phylum Arthropoda; class Insecta; order Phasmatodea; family Bacillidae; genus Bacillus; species Bacillus rossius. The sequence goes on from NC_086332.1 coordinate 109,181,606, forward strand.
TCCTATCATTAATTTGTTTACACATTAGAAAAACCTTCACGCTAATTTTACGTGTTTTATTAAATTACCACTTCGACTAAAATAATTACCACACATAGTAATTTCTACAAAGGACACTTTGTCCAAGACATTTTAACCATAATCTGTCTGAAAACAACCATGTCCCATCTATATCACAAAGTAAACGAGGGTTAGTGGAGATAGGTCAAACAAGTGCTAGTCACTCATAGGGTAAGAACCATGTGTTCGATACCTATCTCAGTCAATGTAGCATCTATGTATTTTTATTACCTCATGTAGAAAAATATGTTCCAATGCATACGAATTTAAACTTATTCACATACGACTAGTCAAAAGTACATAAATTCAAGCACGCCAACCGCAAAAAAAAAAATTCTCAAGGATAGAGGCAGAGACTTCTCGATCGAGACACGCCTACCATCACCTGCAAATGAACATTGACCCCTCGCGCGGGAATTGCAAGCTTGCAGAATGCTGCGACACTCATATGTTTTGTTCAAGACATGCATACATCAATCACTGGCCTTCCAACTCAGTACACGTAAAACTCCAGTGAAATCATAATCCAGCATACGTAAAGTACTTGCTGGAAACACTTCAAAGTATACATCACCGAACCAGAGCAGAAAATCAGCCTACGAATGTATATCTTGCTACCTACAAAAATAAATGTGTAGCACATATACGAGAGGAGTCGAACTCCACATACCATACTCAATACTCTGATAATTATAAGCGTCAAAATATTTCTAATCAAGACCTTAGCCAGTATACATTTTTTTTTTCCATGTTGTAAAAATTCATGTTAGTAATCAGCAACGAAGGAGTGAGTAACTTGGACGAAGAACCGCTTACCAAGTATCCAGAATCTTACAGATACAGCCCATCCAGTGCACCAGCTTACTCCGAAGTGTGGTCAATTGATTAACACTCATTAATTTTTTAATATCACCACCATAGTATACACCAATATATGACAGGTTACGATTTAAGACCATAAATTTCCCACAAGTCTGTTAGTTTTATTTCGGGAAGTAATAAATTATTTCTCAAAAATAATAAATCAAGTTCCTAGTCAGATTTGCTCTAATGTTGCGGTATTACCTGTACCAGCACTTTACCAAAACATCTACCATAAAAAAAAATCTTAAGAATGCGGATGACATACTCTGACAAAAATAATTTTAGCAAAAAAAAAAAACAGACTTCATCATTATTGGTAAAACAAAATAATACACACAAACAAGACAAAACGGACATTACAAACCCGACCAAAATTACGTGTCACATGTAGTTTATTACATTAAGATAAACGATGTAGGTTAGGGAAAAATAAATAAAAAATTCTTTAATTCTATAATTTATTTAAAATTGTACATTTATACACAATAAAATTTGACACTGTATATATTATTTACATTTCTCAGTCCATGCGACATTCAAATTATTAAAATAAATTATTATAGTTCTTATTAAGAGTGACAAAATACAAATAATTCATACAGATCACGATACATCAGTTCAGGAGTGTAACACCTTTGAGGGCCAGAAATTATGCTGGAGACCTTCCTTTACAAAATTTATAATGTTTTTTCAAGTAAAATTTTCGTGTAACCTGTATACCACACTTCTCACACAGAAATTTTACACGGTCAAGATTTCTTCTGCAGCCATGCTTTTCATGGATGCGTGTACTTCGTAGTCGTTCAAATCGTTTACCACAGTAGCAGCACTGATACAGATACTCATCGCAATTACCATCGCTTCCCCGATGTACAACCTGCAAATGAACTTTGCTTTTACAATGCCTAATCAAATTACTTTTGTTTGTGAAATGTACACCACACGGGTCACACGGAAATGTCTCACGATTAGCGTTTCTTCTACAGACATGATTTTCATGTCTTCTTGCATGTTGACGGTATTTAAAACTTTTGTCACAGTACGTACACAGATGTCTCGTCGTTAGACCTTGAGTCACCGACGGCTCGGAAAGTATCTTACTTTCAATGTGCACTGCTGTTGTAGGCGACGAAGTCCCGTATGTTGCATGAGCTGGAGATTTCCCAGTCGACATTGACAGATCATATGTACTGGATGCCAAAGAATCTGATGTATACACGACTGATGCAGAAGCTGGGAATTGCTCACAAAATGTTTTATTTACCAAATGCGGAGTAGTTACAGGTATTGTAGTCTCCTCTTCGTTCGTTAATGCACACATTGAAGTCTCTTGGAGTGAAGAGACAGTAGATACAGCCATCATTGAGATCTCTAGAGATGGTAGGCTCGTTACCATCGGAATCTCTGGAGCTGCCCTCATCGTTGTCATAGGGATCTGCTTCGTCATCATCGCCTCCGTCGTCAGGGACCCCGGTGAAGACGCGAGACCCTCCGTCAAGATCTCTGCAGTCGGTGACCCCGTCACCATTGGGATTTGTACCGATTTCGACGTTGCTACCATTGAGTTCGGATACACATCAATATTCATGTATCGGACTTATATGCAGACAAGCAAATTCATCAGATCTGCACTGTACCACTACAAGAGGTGGACTGAGGGACCTGCTGTCTAAGACTCGCTTAAATAACAGTGTCCGCTTGTATAATACGCAAGTCAATACATCATCCATTGTTATTACTTTAAAAAATTAGGAATTTCAAGGAATGAGAATTTAAATTATATATACAATCAACTAATCACACATCCTACATACACGGTTAATTTAGACTTAATAGAGGAGCAAGAGTCTGTAATCAATGGAACTTTCACAACCCAAACAAAATTTAAAGTAGGTACCCAAATTTAAATATTATTATGTAGAGCTACACATAACATCCAACTGACTCCAAATGACTACAACGCATGACTAAAATAATTTATACGATACCAGGTTAGGTCCAAAGTCAATTTTTTTTGTACCTCTCATCTACAGTTCAGAGGACATTCAGTGTTGATATAGCTACAGCCAAGACATGTCCAGTACCATACATTTTCAAAGCCTTCAAAGTCGATCCTTGTTAAGCCTTATGACAAAAGTCTCCGAAACAAGAGACCTACTCTACAAGATTACTAGACATTTTAAGCTTGTCATAGCACACATCGATAAAAATCTTCGTAAATAACCCTAAATATTATCAGACCACTAGCATTCGATTTATGCACATACAGTAGGTCACCAACATATTCGTCAACACATGACCATTTTACATTAAGCTCCTCACTTACTTATATCAGCCTACTCGACTACACCCAGCACACATAAACTAAAAGAAGTCAAATAATATCCTATTATTTATTTACATTCGAATATTTAACAGCATGCCGACTGCTAATTAAATAAGCCTGACAGTGAACATGTTAGCAAAGTTTACTTTTATATAGGACCAGGAATCCATTGAACCTTCAGAACCTAGCTACACATACACAGTGCTGGATGCAAGGAATTCTACACTCATTTGTCATCACTGACACTCACATTCCATAATCTAATCTCAATTCGGCACTCATTTTCCATCATTAACATTCACACAAATGTAAATTAACCACCATCGACACTCAATTCAACATTCACTTTCCATAATCTAAACTCAATTCGGCACTCGTCTTCCATCATCGACACTCATATTACATCATAGGCACTTGAGTCAACACTCATTTTCCATAATTAACAGTCACACAAATGCAAATTAACCACCATCGACACTCAATTCAACACTCACTTTCCATAATCTAAACTCAATTCAGCACTCATTTTCCATCATCGACACTCAATTCGACACTCATTTTCCATCATCGTCACTCAATTCCTCACTCATTTTCCATCATCGACACTCAATTCGACACTCAATTTCCATCATCGACACTCAATTCGGCACTCATTTTCCATCGATGACACTCAATTCATCACTCATTTTCCGTCATCGATACTTAATTCTACATACTCTTTCCTTCTTCGACACTCATTTTACATCATCTACATACAGTAAAATGGAAACTTTCCATCATCCACACACACACACACACACAGATACATATATAAATATATTCATACACAACTCAATTCTTTAAAGTAGCAAACACATGAACTTTATTAGGGCATGAATAACGACACATTTTAATAACAATTTTGGCCGCCATCTTGGAATCGTGTAATTATTTAGCTAGAAATTCGGGAAAAGTTCCAAAATTCAATAAATAAATTTGTAATCTATATACTGACTGATTAGATCGACTAAGCTCCTTGGTTCGATCCCTGGATGATACCAAACAACAACTTTAATTTTAAAATGTACCACTAATGTGTAAGGTTTGATAAAATAAAAACACCACAAGTTCTATTAAAAAATACTTTTATTACATACATACTACACTACTACAAGTACAAAAAAAAATACACAGACAAATTACTAAAGTCTTGGTTAAGATTTATTTCCGCATTTAATCTTGTGCTGTTCAAGACACTGTATAGCTGTGAGTCCTGATTTTCGAGGTCGATTAGCAAAATACTTAAAGCACATCTTACACATATAAATCTTATGTTGATGTTTTGTAACCTGGGGTCTCACAAGTCGGGAGAAGTTTTTGATGTAGCAGTAGTGTGCAGAACCGCCTTCACTTGTCACAAGCAACAAATCGAAATGATTTTTTCTTTCTTGTTTGGTTACCCGAATCGGACACACCTTATTATCCTCATTTAGCGCATACACATTAACTGAGACTTCAGGGTTATTTTTCTCAAAAACTTTTATCTGATTTAACGGTGGCGGATAGCACAGTCCATCGAAGTTGTACTTATTCTCCAAAGCATAATACCTCTTATCAACACGGTTTTGATGACTTCCCTCGACAAATCTTGCCAAAATACTCCATTTAAAACAAAACTGATCCTTGAAGTTTTGGCAATTGACTACTGCTCTTTTGTTGACTATCGCCTCAGGTAAGGTAATAAATGATGATGTCTGATGGTATGGAAGCATACTATCACTTGATTCGTTTCCTATGCACATAATCTTGTGCCTGTCCAGACTGTTACAATGCGAAAAAACCTTATCGCATTTGTCGCACTTATATGTCTCTCGAGAGATTGTCAGAGACCTACTGCAGGTTATTGATGCACCACAATATTTGCATTGATGCGATGTACGCTCTTCATTAGTTGAAGAATCCATTGCTGATGATGAAACTTCAGCTGATGGTGGAACAGCACGTATCGTTGTATTCTCTGCAGCAGGTATCGGGATCTCCACAGCTGTCGACACCTCAGCCATTGAGCTCTCCGCTGCCGTGGTCTCCTCTGCAGTCGGTATCGGGATCTCCGACTCCATCATCGTTGCTGCCATCGAGGTCCCAGCTGCTGTCGGTAAACATTCTATTCCGGTCGACATAACTAAATCTCACGAAACTTAATGGAGAGAGCACGTCCGTACTGCACCGCTACCAGAGGTGAACTGCGGGTCCAGTCGTCTGAACCTCGCTTATATACCCGTGGTCTACTGGTATACCTCATGAGTCAAAATAATGTCTGTATTTAAAATTATTTTTTTTTTCCTATTAGGTACCTAAAAATTGTAGAAATAAAAAGCATACGAGTTCAAGTTTTACACATTTATTTATAAAAAGTACACAAATACATATTAGGTTAAGGAATCAAGCATTTTCACAAGCAAAGTCTTTAAAGCCGCACGAACTGACACGTCGACTCCGGTCCCAACTGGTTCGTTGACTCCGGTTCCAACTGGTTCGTTGACTCCGGTTCCAACTGGTTCGCAGGCCACAGGATCAGGAACACAGGTTTCCAGCTGGTCATCTTCTGCGACGTTGACAACTCCGACAAGACATGGTCGATGACGTCTGTGACCACGTCTACGCCTGGGCTTTGGCTCAGTGCTAGTTGGGACAGATTCACTGCCTGAACTGCGACGACGAGACACACACCGTTTGGACGTCTGCGTAGAAGCATCACAGGTCGCAACAGGTTGCAACACGTCCATGTTTGGTGTTGCACGTGAAGACGAGGCGACTACCTCAGCGATGCTGGCAGGAAGGATTGTGTGTGGTCTCATGTGATAGACGGCACAGTTTCCAGGTTCGCAACAATCTACCAGCTGCTGAGTCGGTTCGTAGGACACAGGAAAGTGCGCAAACCGCCAATGCTGAGCGCTTCCATCACAGGTTTCTGTATATGTACGTAGATACCCGGAATCCCAGTAGCTGTACTCGACACTGCTGAAGCTAGGTCTTGCGCTCACGTACACGTTAGCAGGATGAAACGTAAACATCTTCTTGCGGGTAGAACGACAACTGAAGGCACGTACGTAGGTACGACATTTATATATATGCAGGCTCCTACTAACATTGAGTGTGCCATTTCTGCATTAACTGCGAGTTTGTACAGGCACAGACACGTTCAAACTTGTCACATGGCTGCACGTCGTATATTGAACAGAGTTTGCGCAGGGAAGGACAGCCGTAGGCGGTCTGTATATCTACGATTTCAGCTGCTCCGTCGTCACACAGTTCTCGTAGCCATTTCTTCTGTTCGGGTCCGGCAACGTAGATTATTTCGTTTTGAACTAGTAAATCTCCAATAGTGTTTTTCACTTGGTGGTACGGAATTTTTCCTTCGTCCCACTCTAGTCCGTGATAATATTTACATAGCCATTCGTTCGACCGTTTACTTTTTTCGTCTAGTAGTTTCCACGGATACGGAGGTCGGAAGCTGCGGGTTCGAGTCTTGTCTCCAGAGGTGACGCTAATTTCCTTAAGCACGAATCCATTTTGACTCTGGAAACCTTGCAGGTTGCAGTACATCTTGTCGCTAGCAATGCTCGGTCGTAACTAAATTATTATCGAAAACGAAACAGTATTTATGTCAGAATTTTCACAAGTTTGTCTCGACAATTGTACGAAGCAAGCCGATCGTGAAGTATCAGACAAAAAGCATAGGTGTTTGGTGGAATATTTCCGCTAGTCGTTATCTCGATCCTACAGTCGATGATGTTTGAATTTATTCGATCATCCTGTTTGGAAACGTCAAACACCATTAACGGTGCCTTGTTCTTGAAACTGTCGGGACTCAGTATCGGTGACTGTCTCCGTCCATAGTAAGCTTGCTGAAACTTGGCATACATTTGATATGCTAGAAGGAATCTTCCACTTTCAAAGTCCATGTTCATGTCAACGTACGGATAACTTTCGCTGTTTAAAAATATTTTTACATTACGTATTTGACAGTTATCGAATACGGAGCGACTTACTCCTGCATTGAGCTGTCTTCCGGTCTGAAGCCCGACGATGATGTATCTTGGTTTTTCCGTAGCGAAGCTGGACTTTACTATCCAATTGATACGCTGACTATGAGGCAAGCCAGGATAAGTTTCCAGGCTCCAGGATCGGAATGGCACATCGAAATTCTTGCCGTTTTCTATGTTCTTCAACATCTTGACTCGTTCAACGGTGCTCACTTGGATGTGGGGCAGCATCCACTCGATAGACTGTAGTGTTAGCGAGACATCTTGAGGGTTTTCTGCAGCGGCGACAATTGCATTAATGTGCGTGTTGGCTAGAAGCAGTACGAGCTCTTGTTTCGAATTAATTATTATATGCTTGTAGTCCTCAGCGAATCCAAGAAGCATGGACAGAGGAACACAAACTTCGAACTTCCCTTCGGCATAAACCGGAAGCTTATATTCATCCTCGAGAGCCCAACCGGCCATCTTTGCAGCAGACAGTTCATTTGGCGTGAGCGAAAGGTAATTTTTCATAGCTGATGTTATGCCTACATCTCTCGTCTGGTCTACCTCGACACCATTGAGTACATAAGTAATGCGCTCGATTAGGTGAAGAATACCATTGCAGGATATTGTCGTCGTTGACGGATGCGTACCATCCGCTTTTGTAAGCGTGCCTCTTATACGTAGAAATGACTGCGAAGGTAAAGTACAAATATCTTGGTGCTGTACTGCAATGCGTACTTCCGATGGTAGTGCGTACGGTCCGAGCAGGAAAGGCTGGTACTCGTGCAATTCCATTTTCGTAATGCTGTCATCAAAAATGACTGGATCTTCCACGTTGAGGATTTCGTCTTCCATATTTATTCGGCACTTGTCCAATACTGAGAAGATACTTTATGTTGTCAGGTGTTAATGCACCGATGTCTGGTAGAGAACTGTTCTTGTTCACGCCAATACGATTTCTTTTATAACTGTTCGGTGTTACGAACTTTATGCCCATCGCTTCAAGTGCAGACGTAATGTAATTTCTTCGTCTTGAAAATTCACCAATCGTCCTCGCTGGTCAACGATTCGGACGACGACTTCGTGTGCGCACTTCACGACGACTGGAACGTAAATGATACTTTGCGGTACTTCGACCAGTTTATATCCTGGCGGGACCATCGGCGAAAACTCGTGCAGCATGTTGCTTAGTCTTCCGTTGAGATACGTTCCACTTGCCAAATTACAGTTTATTCTTATGACATTCACAGGTAAAATGTTTACTGCGCGCGTAGATTCGTACGTTCTTCCCGTATCATAAACCTTTGATTCGAATCCGAGCATCGTACCTATGGTGCCAGGTTTCGTAAAGTCGACATTTTCACTGCATGTTAGAATGCTTTTTTGAGTGTTTGGATTTCCACGCAGTTGAAAGTCTACATCCTGTGGTAACATATCCCTGATGTAATTTGCAATGTCGTCAATTTCGTAAGAGCCAACAGGTAACCGTATTTCATGAGCGGTCCCATCGCTTTTCAGGAAGCAGATCTTGCAGTTTTCCTCGTCAATGTTCGGTATGGCATTATACGTTTGAAAATCTACGAGTCCGATACACCATTCTCCGTCTAAATCCAGAGGCGGGAAATGAACCGCCCGCAGCTCAGATGCGTGACCTATCAGGGTAAGTGTTATCGACATGACTAATAAATTATCGTCACTGCACAACCTTTAAGTAGCAATTTTTTTTATTTGTCAGCTAATTTTTGTTTGTTAAAAAGCGAAGACACAAGTGTCCGCAGTTTGTTTGATTAGGCTTCTGTTCCGTTTCGTAATTGTAAAACAACGTAGTGGACCGGCCCAGGTACCGCCTAAGTTCGGGCGGAGGGCGTAGATTACCGAAACTGTCGTAGTAAGTAGCTTTTTTTCCAGACTTTATGTACGCCACCCAGTGCGTGCCGCGACCCGCCGACGTGTCTAAATTAATTATGGCGCACTCACGTGTCTTTGGCTTGCTGGGCAAAGTGTCTCGCATAAACACGCCGCGGAAATTTGGTATTTTCAATTTGCGTGCGTACTTTATTAAATCTATATTTGTGAGCGGTCGTTTCGGTAGGGAACTTAGGATTTTCTCTTTACACGTTTCTTTCTCATGCCTCGTCCTGTCTTGTGAGGATGCAAGTACAGTCCTGCGCCGTTTTTTTTACCGATGGCAATGGCTTCCATGTTGGCGTTGTGTCGCTGTGCTTCTTTTAACTGCTTGCGCTCATTCTTCGAAGTGTTGACTGCCCGCACTATACCGCTCGTTGCACCGATGAGGCCGCCGAGAGCACCCAATGCAGGCAAAAGCAAAGGAAGAAATCCTCCTATAATCTTCTTGTCGAGAGTCTGTAATTTTTGCTTGGCTTTTTGCACGCCTGCACCGATCTTGCGTTTGGTCTTGCGTGAGTTAGTCTTTGACTTGATGGAGCTGGCTCGACGAGCGCCCAGTCCTAATTTCGTCTTTGCCTTCATGATCTTAGATACGCCCCACGCTGCGATTTTCTCTCCGAGTCCCGCGTTCGACGATTTACTTATATCTTCGGCTTCCTGTGCCAGTATCTGATCTGCTCTGTGTCTGGATTCCAGATCCTTGCTTAATGAATATGCGATATCGTGCTGCTTGCACTTTTCGTCGAGAGAATTAATGCCCACGTCACCTCGAGCTAACCTTTTCGCTAGTTTCGTGCCGGGGCCGCAAAATCTGTAGCCGGGAATGTGTAGCTCAAATGGTAGTTTGTTTATCAGCGAGTTTACGAGTCCCGCACCGACGTATTTTTTGTTCTTACCTCTTCGAGTCATTACGCACAACTGACCAGAAAGTATAAATACGCTTCTTTTATACAATTACTTTAGTACAATGCAGGTCGTCAAGCAAGACGTGTGTTTGCCCGTACGCATTACGCAAGACGATATATTTAGTGCGCGTGAATCACGACATGGCTTACTGTTACCTTCTGCCGTACGATGCATAATGGCGGGCCCGTCAAACTGTGGCAAGACGTGTGTTTTACTGAGTTTACTGGAGGAACCAAATGGTCTTCGGTTCGAGAATGTCTACTTGTATTCCAAGTCGTTGCAACAGCCAAAGTACCAGCGCCTAGCAACTGTTCTACGATCTGTGGATGGTCTGGAGTATTTTCCGTTTATCGATAATACCGATGTTGTACCTCCAAGCGAAGCAAAAGCCAATTCCGTGTTTGTTTTCGACGATGTAATGTGTGAGAAACAAGGCATAATACAAGAGTACTTTTCCATGGGCAGACACGCCAAGGTAGACTGCGTTTACCTGTGTCAGACGTACAGTCGTATTCCAAAACATCTCCTACGAGACAACGCAAATGTCATAGTTTTGTTTCGCATGGACGAACTTAATTTACGCCACTCTTATGATGATCACGTAAACACCGACATGACATTCCAGGAATTCAAAGACATGTGCTCCTTGTGTTGGAAAGAAGAACACGGATTCCTAGTTATAGTCAAAGACTGGCCTCTATATAAGGGCAGGTACAGACGAGGTTTCGATCAGTTTATCACCAAACATGAGTCATAGCATTTCGAAATTCGGTCGTAGCAGTCGAGACTTACGTACTGCTCTCAAGTCTCATGACGACGTTATCCGCAAATACATTTCGCTACTGGCTCAAAAAATAGACGGGGTGAAAAAGGAATTACTTGAGTACCTCGTAGCCATAGACCAGCGCGTGGAAGCTTCGGATTCTCGCATTCGCGACATGATCGAAGTTTCGAATGCACAAAGACGCGACGATTTGAGGACTTTTCAAAGTAGTCTGAAAGCATCACTATCTCAATCGTCAACAAATTCAGATTTGGCCAAACACAAGAAAGAAGTTTCTGCGAACGAATAGAAAAGTATAAAAGGAGGTCTTGCAATAAGTTTTCAGCCAGTACAATGTCGGACCTGGCCAGTGACCTTCATCGAGCTATACAGTCTGTTCGCGAAAAATATTTACTTGCTAGACGAACCAGACTTGCACGTGAGATGGAAAATGAGGAGATATTTAAACCAATCACTAGTCGCCTCGACGAACTTAAAAACAAGGAAGAACCAGCCATCATTGTGAAGGCAGAAGTTGAAGATGAAATGCCGACTGTAAAGAAGAGAAAGTATGAACCGGATCGAGAAGAAGAGGACTTAACAAGTACAGAGTCCATGCACAAGAAAAAAATACCGAAAAAGGGACATCAAGTTAATGCAATGGTCCGACCATACCTGATATCGTTTACGAGCCGGAATAATGACACGACCTACGGAGTGTACAGAAAACATAATAAGTGGTTCCTCGGTGCTAAAGAAATAGACTTTCTACCAGGAAATATCGTGCGCGTAGCAGAGTTCAAAACGCGCGGGACTCCGGGTCTGTACGAATTGCTGTTTCGCAGGGAGCCTAAAGGATATTCTCACAACGACTTACAAGAGTACAAAAAACTGCTAGAGCTAACCAACGCACATTTTCGCGATAACGATCCAGATAGTGGTGTATATAAAGACGTAGATCATGAAAAAATCGACATTCTCGCTAATCTCTTCAGTGAACTAACAATACATGGCGAAGGTTTAAAAAAGCTAGAAAGTGGTCAGACATTTGACTATGTATATTGGGACGACCCTAATGAATTAGTTGATCGCCTTAGAATTCTACATGCTTCGCTTAGCGTAGGAAACTATTCGCACATCAACGAAATAGTCTCCATACTTGAAGAACTGAAGGAAGCCGGCTACATACAATGAGTCGAACCGGAATCGCTCACGAACTTCATGCTCCTGCTAGACGGAAATACCTTCGTCGCAAAGTCATAGTTCGTGGAATTGACGATTTATTCCAGGCGGACCTTGTTGAGATGATACCGTATTCCCGATTGAATAAAGGTTTCAAGTACATGTTGACAGTCATCGATGTTTATAGCAAGTTCGCTTGGGCTAGACCTGTCAAATCAAAGACTGCAACTGACGTAGCCAAGGCCATGAACAATATTTTGCGTGATGGACGCGTACCGTCGCACCTGCAAACGGACCTCGGGAAAGAATTCTACAATGCGACCTTCAAGGCTTTGATGAAGAAGTACGGCATCAAACACTACTCTACATTTAGTAACGTCAAAGCCTCCGTTGTCGAAAGGTTTAACAGAACTTTGCGTTCCAAGATGTGGCGACAGTTCACGGCTAACGGAAATTACAAGTGGCTTGACATCTTGCCGAAACTAATAAGCGAGTATAATTCCACTGTGCATTCTACCACGAAAATGAAGCCAAAGGACGTAAAGGACAATCGCTTTCTTCAAACAGTTTTTCCCAACACGAAGAAGAAGATCCACGAAAGCGTAAAGCTAACGTCGGCGACATTGTGCGAATCTCCAAGCAGAAAGGTATCTTCGAGAAAGGTTTCACTGCAAACTGGAGTCCCGAACTTTTCCGTGTGACACATGTTCGTGAATCAGAGCCTAGGACCTACTACCTCGAAGATTTGGACCACAAACCTATCCATGGCGGCTTCTATGCCGAAGAGATTCAGCCTACGTTGTATCCCGATACGTACTTGGTGGAGAAGATTATAAAACGAAGAAATGGACGGTCCTACGTCAAGTGGTGGGGCTTTCCACCTCGCTTTAATTCGTGGGTGGCTGATGCGGAAATCGAGAAATCCACAAGGCTTTAGTAATTTGTCTGTGTATTTTTTTTTGTACTTGTAGTAGTGTAGTATGTATGTAATAAAAGTATTTTTTAATAGAACTTGTGGTGTTTTTATTTTATCAAACCTTACACATTAGTGGTACTTTTTTAAAATTAAAGTTGTTGTTTGGTATCATCCAGGGATCGAACCAAGGAGCTTAGTCGATCTAATCAGTCAGTATATAGATTACAAATTTATTTAATGAATTTTGGAACTTTTCCCGAATTTCTAGCTAAATAATTACACGATTCCAAGATGGCGGCCAAATGACAAGATGGCGGGTGTCACAGCAATAATAAATGATTACTGCACTCTAGCGGGTAAGAGTTAAACTAACATGGCGTCAGCGCACTCTAGCCGACGATACAATGATGATGGCTTCCAGCATCGAAGACAAGATGGCGGACATGACGTCATACTAGGTGACGATATATATTCTTTGAAAAAAAGTGGTGGGAATCAGTCTGCCTGCGTCCACTGTGAGGGAAGGATCGGTCGCCATTTTTAATTTTTTTTGCACTCGTCGGGTTCGAACCGCGGACTCCGAGCTCCGTGTCGTAAAAATATATTTTTTATAAGTATTTTATTAAAATTTTATTAATTGAATTTTTTTATAATTTAAAAAAAAAATTCATTAAAATCGGATAATAAATAAAAAAGTTAAAGATGGCGGCCGTAACGAAAATTGCAACGGTGACGTCATCATTCAAAATGGCGGACCGTGAGAAATCTGAGAAGCACTAGCAGGAAGGATGAACTTTTTTTCTCCTTGGATACTATCGAAGCCAACCTCCCTTTGCGATCGATAGTGCGCGTTCCGCATCCCACATTAATGAAATAGACATTATTTACCTGCAAGCAACACGTGGCGACATCTGTTGACGACAGCCAGAACTACTTGCATCAATTTGCTTTGCATTAGATAACTTAACTCTCGCTGATGAAATATTTCAAAAACTCTATTTAAGAAATGGTTCCAATTGACGTCAGGCTGCCTTTCGCTCCGAGAGCCAGCAGTTCGAGCCGGTTTACTGGCTCGTCTGCCCGCTTCTGTCTTAACTGTGGCTGCCTGATAATATTTTAGTAATACCACTTCCAACGTGTGCAGAAATTTTAAAGTAAATTTTTTTTTTTTTAATTTCAACAATATGGGCAAAATTTTAAGAAAATTACTTGTCGAAAGTTAGTTCCAAAGCTAGCCTACACTTTACCCGCTTTAAAAGTGATAACTTAAAAAAAAAAGTGCACATGGAAGCAGACTCAGCCATATGTTTATTGCTGTTGTATTTGAGTTCTATAATGGTCAGCTAAGGAAGCTGAAGCTTGTGACGTCGGTGATAATAAATCCTACAAATAAGCTAATTAGCGGTAGGCATCCCGAATCGAGGATGAGTAATTATGTAATCTAGGGAGTCCTCAGTTAGAAATCAGAATACAAGAAATAAAAACATTAAATTTTTATAATTATTGAAATTATTTATTTTTTCTTTACATTATACAAATGCAAGTTCAGAAAACACAATGACATCGTCCAGGTAGGCCATGGCAAACTGCCCCAAATAGCCCTCCAGCACTCGTGTCATCATTTCCTGGAATGTTGCAGGTGCGCACTTAAGGCCGAAAGGCATGGCTCTAAACTGGAAGCGCCGCCCATCGAGAAATAAAACACCACAAAGTCTTTTACAAACATAATATTTATTACACAATTTCTATCCTACTACAGAATCACTTGCGAAAGCCAGAAAACTTATAAACATTTAGCTTTGCATAGACGTGCAACGACTACTTCTTAGCTCCAAATGCTCCAGCAGCTTTAAATGCTCCAACAGCCTCCAAATGCTCCAACAGCCTCCAAATGGCTCCAACAGCTCCAAATGCTCCAACTACCTTTTCTTTCAACAGCTCCAATGATATTGGGCTACAATGCTACGAGTCTAAGAGACTACGAGGCTACAAGACTACGAGTCTAAAAGGATCTAGCTGGTTCCGAGTTATACATGGCTGAGAGACTGCATGACTAAAAGACCGCATGACTACGAAACTACATGTCTATGAAGCTACATGGATACAAGTCTACTCGGCTCCAACACGCAATGTACACACAGTACACACAGGAAACTGAACGTACACACAGTACACACAGGAAACGGACGTACACACAGTACACACAGGAAATCGGAACGTAAACACAGGAAACGGAACGTACACACAGTACACACAGGAGACGGAACGTACACACAGGAAACGGAACGTACACACAGGACACACAGGAAACGTAACGTACACACAGGAAAACGAAATGTACAAACAGGAAAACGAAATGTACAAACAGGAAAACGAAATGTACAAACAGGAAAACGAAATGTACAAACAGGAAAACGAAATGTACAAACAGGAAAACGAAATGTACAAACAGGAAAACGAAATGCACAAACAGGAAAACGAAATGTACAAACAGGAAAACGAAATGTACACACAGGAAAACGAAATGTACACACAGGAAAACGAAATGTACAAACAGGAAAACGAAATGTACAAACAGGAAAACGAAATGTACAAACAGGAAAACGAAATGTACACACAGTAAAACGAAATGTACAAACAGGAAAACGAAATGTACAAACAGGAAAACGAAATGTACAAACAGGAAAACGAAATGTACACACAGGAAAACGGAAGGATGCAAAACACCAACACTTCCATCCCAACCAACCAACCAAAAAACGTAGCACCACAGCCAGAGTCGGTCACGCTGAAGATTGGACCGAGTTTTGAGGAGACACGTTCGCAGCTGGAGACTGGTCTGGTAAGTATTTTGGTTAGGCTTAGTAGCTTTGAATCAAGACATTAGTGTTGCATGAAGGCAGTTAAAAAACAAAACCTTTTAATAAGTGTAGATCTCCAGCGGGTGATTTCAAGATGGCGGTCGTCACGAAAAGTGCAACGGTGGTTTTAAGGATTTTTTTATTATTTAATTAGGTTGATTAATTTTTTTAATGATTTTTGAAATTTTTCACGATTTTCTAACATAAGAATTACGGATTTTCAAGATGGCGACCATAACGATAATTGCAACAGTTACGTCTTAATACAAGATGGTGGTTCTGTCTCGAACAGGTGGTGCTATTATTACTTTAAATTAAAAAAATTACAAGTCCAAATATGCATGTTATTTTTTTTATATACCTTATTTAATTTTCAGTCTGGTAAATGTCTCGATAGCCGAGCGGTTAAAGGCGTATGTTTTCCAACCTAGAGATCAGAGCTGTGATGGTTCGAATCACAGCGTTTCCAATATATTTTTCATAAAAAAATAAATTTAATATGTCGATAAGGATCATAATAGCTCTGGTAGGTAATGGAACATCGACCTTATGTGATGAGACAGAGCGGCGCTGTCGCTCTCTAGAAACAAACGACGGAAACAAAGTTGTCGGTATCCAAGATGGCGACCTCCAGTGGAACAGAAAAAAAAATCAAGAGCGACGATGGTGCTATCTAGGAACAAACAACTGAAACAAAGTCGACTGTATCCAAGATGGCGGCCTCCAGTGGAACAGAAAAAAATCAAGAGCGACGCTGGCGCTATCTAGGAACAAACAACAGAATTAGAGTCGACGGTATCCAAGATGGCGTCCTCCAGTGGAACAGAAAAAATCAAAATGGCGACAGAGACGAAAATTTCATCATGAGTGGGGCGCTCGATTTGAAGACGTCGGATTTTAAAGATGGCTGCCGTGATCTACTTGTCCCGTTACACTTTGTCCCGTTACACTTTGTCCCGTTACGCTGCATCCAAGATGGCGGATCCAAGATGGCGGATCCAAAATGGCCGCCGGGGTCAAGGTCAAGGTCAAGGTCATCCAAGATGGCCGCCGTGACGTCACAATCCAAGATGGCGGTCGGCACCACAGGCACCACAGCCAGAAGCCAGTCCCAGAAGCCCCATTTATATACTACTACTATATTTACCGGACATTACTTTCGATGAAGACAAAGGATGTTGCCTCTCCGTTGGACGTAGGTCCGCCCCGGTCCGTGAGCTGCGCTGAACTGCCGAACTGGCATGGCGTCCGAGGGAGGCTCGGCCTCTCTCGCGCCAGGCGTGACCTCATTACGCTAGACTCCAAACGGGTGTGTCTGGAAGAGACTTTATTGTCGCTAAAATCCTAATTTAATGTTCCAGGAGGAATGGGTACGGTTCTTCTCTTGTCTACTCAGGTTTTCGCGGGTTTGCTTTTAATCGCTGTTCGGCTCGCCTGACTCGGGTGGGCCATGGCCAGGGGTGTGTTCCGTTAGCGGGAGCGTATACTGGCGGGTGCAGGTCGGGCTCTGGGGTGGTCGTCGGCCGGACGACGTCATATTAATAGGATTCTGACCATGTGCCTGACCACATCTTGCGGCGAAAATGCCCAGGCTGGCAGCATAATATTTCGGAATTAAGGCCTCCCAGAACCCCCCAGTACACTCGCCGAGCTGCTCGCTGAATCTAGTCGTGTTTTTGGCCCAGCGGGGCTCTAATGAAACCAGTCGCGTTTTGGCCCAGCGTGGCTCTAATGAAACCAGTCGCGTTTTGGCCCAGCGGGGCTCTAATGAATACATCAACATTACACACATGTATCCTGAGATTTATTGTCCCTTAGATTAAACTATATATAATTATTCAGTGAGTAGACTCACTATTGATTAATAGGTGTCTGACCATGTGCCTGACCACGTCCTGCGACGCAAATAAGCAACATTGGACTAGCCGATGATTTACATGCCCAGGCTGGCAGCACAATGAGTCGGCATACACGACCGCGGCAACTGGGACAACCTGGGCGCTGCGGTCGTATAATTAATTATAATTTCTTAAACTATTCGGCTGGCTGGCAGCCTGGCGGGAAACGACTAAAGTCGCCCCCAAAACAACCAGTGCCACCAAATCCAAATGCGGACAAAATGTCCAAGCTCCCGCTAACTTGCATAGTAGCCTTTCTACTCTGTCCAACTCTTCTTCCAGAACCATCCTTCTGTTCCTGTAACCAACCTGCTTGTAATTAATGCATGAAATTTGCATCCCGCATGTCAGTGCCCAGGGTTTTCCCTGTGTCTATGCAGGTTTTACCTGGCCCCAACTTATCTAGTTTTAACTTAGAATAGTCAGTGAGGGGGTTAGTCATGGCTAAAAATTTGCCATGGCTGGCCAATCCCCTCCTAGCACATGATGCATGCTTCCTCTCCAGCATGGTTCATAACCTGCCTGCCTAGAGCATATAGGCTTCGGCCTGAGATGCACCTAGAGTCTTCCCTACCCAGAACCCTCCCAAACACACTTAGTAATTAGTTAGGTTAGGAAAACAAAAAAAAACAGATGTAAATAATACTGTTATTACTGTTAAAAACAGAAATGCAATGACGATATTCTCCAACATTTTCTACAACCACATAAATGAATGTGAGTACTTTCATCATGTAAATACTTCGAAAACTGTGCTTAAAAATTGTT
The DNA here is from genome assembly GCF_032445375.1 of Bacillus rossius redtenbacheri. NCBI lineage: Eukaryota > Metazoa > Arthropoda > Insecta > Phasmatodea > Bacillidae > Bacillus > Bacillus rossius. Next base: position 109,200,068 of record NC_086332.1, read on the forward strand.
TATTGTTTATTTTGTTGTATTTAATTTTACCCAGTGACTTTAAATGTTAATATGAGCTAGTAACTAATAATTAATCGTCAATAATGTTTTATTTAACTTTTTTAGAGTGCACAATGCCGTTTTTAATATACTGGTGGTAGAAACTGATTTCCAACATGGAAAGTTATGGCAATGACTGGGAGGACTTCCCGTCATTGCCAACTCTGACCAAAACCCCACCAAAAAGGACTTACGGTAAACAAAAAACAAACAACGACCACTACCCAGGACACACAATGAACCACGATAGTGACAGTGCCGAGACCCTCAATGCTGAGAGAGACAACCCTCCTTGCTCCTCTGCACCGGGTATACAACCAAAACCTCAGACTGCATGTGTAAAGGTCTCTGAACTGCGACGACTGGATGGCCTCATCCCCATATCGTCGCTGCCAGAGGCCTTACCGACCACCACAATCACCACCACCACTAGTGTCTGCACCACCCCTATCATGTCAGTCACTATCCCATCGCTTCTGGGCCTGCCGCCGCCCCAACAATCCACAACCAGCCACTCAATAGCACACACCACCCCAGCAACTCCACCAGCTACCCCCATGGCACCACCTACCGCCCCTGTGGGGCAACCCTTGAGCTCTGCGCCGCCCCACAGCACCATGCTGGCTGCCATGGACCTCTCTGATGGCTTCCGGCCGCCATCGAAGAGGATGACAGCCAAGCGCCGCCGCACCACCTCCACAGCATCAGACCACTCTATCGCCACCAGCAACCGGTTTGCATCCACATTGACGATCGACGACACAGATGACGATGACACCACCACCACACCAACGACGCTGACCAAGCCCAGACCAAAAACAAAATGGACCACAGTTCAATGGACCACCAGCAACCATCCACCACCTGTGCTCCCCCTCCCCCTCCACCCTCAACATCAACCACTCCCAAGATGCCCCCCATTTCCTGCCTCGTCTCCTCCACAAACCAGCCCTTCCTGACTGCCGCAAAACTCCAGAAGGAACTCACCGGCACCCTCACCATCTCCTCCATCGGGGAAAAAACTTCCTTCTACACCAGCAATTGAAAAGACCACAACTACCTCTACCAGAAGCTTGTCGCAGGGGGCTTCCAACCTTTCACCCGCCTCCGCCACGACGAAAGACAAGACCGGGTGGTCATCAAGAGACTACCCCTTTCAACTACACCAGACGAACTAAAGACACAACTACTACTTTATGGCTACCCGGTAGCATCTGTCCTCCCCCTGCGGATACCCCCGACGCGGACACCAGGCCGTTCCTGGTGACGACAAACCACCTGGGAGAAGCCCTACAACTCCTCACCATCCGGAACCTCGGCGGCTGGGTTGTCAAGGTCGAGCGGTATCGCGGGTCCGGAAGGGTCCCGCAGTGCTACCGCTGCCAGATGCCCGGCCACCACTCTGTCAAGTGCGACCGTGCCCTCCACTGCTTCAAGTGTGCGGGGGGGGGGCACTGGTCGCGCGACTGCACCGCCACCCCCGACAAGAGGAAGTGCTGTCTCTGCAAGAGCATCACTCACATTGCCACCTCACCTGAATGCCCCACCCTCATCGCATACCAATGCTGCCACCCCCCACACCAACCTGCAGCCACACCCACCACCACCCCTGCCTCCTCGCCACCTGATGTCACCTCCTAGCGCACCTTCCCTGCCATGAAGGGCAACGCGTGAGCCAAACCTCCCTCCATTGAACACCCCACCCCCGCACCCAACCAACCCAGCTGACCCACCCCACCATCCAACACCACCAACCCAACACCTGCTGTAGAACCTGAAACCGCGTCCCTTGCCGACACCATCCGCGATATCATCACAGCCTTCCGCACCTACCTCCCTCTCATCCAACGCACCATGGCAGCGCTCTCCCGCGCCTGCACTCCAGCCAAGAAGATAGAGGTCCTCATACAATCTGTCCTGTCCCTCTTCGAATGAATCCACACCCACCCCTGAAGATCCTCATCTGGAACTCCTTCTCCCTCCTTCCCAAGCTCCCCGACCTCCTCCACCTGATCCAAACTCACTCCCCCGATGCCGTGTTCCTTTCAGAAACCTGGCTAACACCCAACGACCAACTCCACATCCCAGGATTTGCCGCCCACCGTGCCGACCGCGATGGCAGGGGTGGTGGAGTGGCACTCCTGCTCCACTCCTGCATCTCCCACCACCACCGCAACATCCAACTCTCCCCCGCGACTGAGGCAGTTGCCGTGAGGCTCCACAGTGGCCCCTACTCCCTCACTCTCCCTTTACCTCCCCCCACAACCTCCCTATCCCACCGCCGACGTTGTGGCCCTCGGCCGGCTCGACGCTCAAGTCGTGCTGGCTGGGGATTTCAATGCCACCCATCCATTCTGGGGGTGCGTCACTGCCAACCGGCGGGGTAGCTCCCTCCGCCAACTCCTCAGGACCTCCCATCTCTCCTTCCATGCCCCCCCATCACCACTCTCTTCCCAGCTCAAAGATTCCGTCATCCCAGCATCATCGACTTCACCCTCTCTTCGCAACACCCTGTCATCACCGACCTCCGAACCATCAACACGGGAACCTCCGACTACATTCCCGTCATAGGGCACCTTCACCGCCTCTCAGCCACCGACATCCCTCCCCACCTGATCCGCCTCCTCTGCTCCTTCCTGGAGGATATGTCCTTCTGGGTCAGAGTAGAGGGGAAACTCTCCCAGCCCCGTCCCATCCTCGCTGGCATTCCACAGGGCGCCGTCCTCAGTCCCCTCCTATTCGCATTCCACATCGCCGACCTCACAGCACTCACAGGCACCTACCTTGTCCAATACGCGGACGACACCTGCATCCTCGCCTCCTCAGTGTCCGAGCAGATGCTCGCAGGCCGCCTCAGTCGCGGACTCAACTCCCTCCAAACACAATTCCTTGCACATGGCATCACTATTAACCCAACCAAAACCTCCTCCATCCTCTTCTCCCGGCACCAACCCACCCAAGATCACCCACCCAGAATCAGCAACCACATCATCCCATGGTCTCCTACCGTACGCTACCTCGGCGTAACTCTTGACTCCAACTTCACTCTCCTTCCACACCTCGACTCCATCAAAACCAAAACCCGTGCTGTCATGGGGCAACTGGCCCCCATCCTTCGCCCAGCATCCGGCACCTCCCTACCCAACTGTATAACAGTATACCGGTCCCATGTCATGCCCACCTCACCTACGCCTGCCCTACCTGGGCACACTCCTCCCTCTACAACCTCCGCCCCATCATCCGCACCTTCTAACTCGGAACACGCCTTATCCTCGGCCTCCCACGCACCACCCTCAGACAACACCTCCTCGACCTAACTGGACTCCCGACCATTCAAGACACCATATCCCACATCACCCAAAGGTTCCTCAAAACATGCTCCACCAGCCTAAATCCCCTCATCAGATTCCTTGCAGAACCTCCCCCGGAAGCTCCACACCGCCGACACCCCCCTTTTCACAACAGCCCACCTCTTCCTGGGTGACGCCATCGACGTAGATGCGGCTGCCGATGCCGGGGGAGCCGACGGATGACACCGGCGTCCAGCACCTCTACAAGTAGCACTGCGGACGTAATGTGGCCATAGGCAGCATGGCAACTTGATTTTATATTTATTTTAAGTAATTTTGAATTATGGCTGTTACGTAATTTTAGTTTTAATATTTGCCCCTTTCCTTTTTTTTTAAAGAAAGTATTGGTTTGTTATAAGTTTTGTAAATCTTATTTTTAAATATGTTTTTATATTATGTTATTTTTTACGTTAATGGTTTAGTTTCTTAATATTTAATAATAACGCTTTGGACTTTTAATCATAATACTGTGTGCGACGCTTCCCCCCTGTGAGCATGCAAATGGACTGTTCCAAGGCTATAAGGTGGTGGGGGAAATACGTCAAGGGTGGAGAATGAGCTGTGCGTGAGTCGTCAGCTGATCGCCGTGTGGCGCGTGTGCGCTTCGGGCGTAACGGGCGCGATGATGACTCGTGGTATTGGGCCGGGGCAAGCTCGCGAATACTTTTTAAATAAAATCAGCTGACGTGTATTGAGCATTGGGGAATACTTACGTTGTCACGGGTGCTGCCAAGAAGAAAAGGAGTTCACGCTACATTTTCCGTTGAATGCAGAGTTAATATGAAGCATTTAGCACCTCTGCTAAATTACAGCCCGCTAAACTCCGGGCCAGGAGGTCCGGGGTGTGATTCGACGTACATCGTTCATCCAAGTAAGTGATTCCGGCTCCGAACTTTTGCCCCTGTAATCCCGGGGCGTTGATTTGGACTTTGCCAAAATAAGAGTGAATAATCCGAAAAATAACTTCTGCCAAAAGACCCTGCCCACAACTTCGAGTGTATGTTCCATCGTGGTACCCATTTTTAACGAACCTTGTATCATGCTTGCCGCGAAGCGTCGTAAATTAAAAATCACCCGAGTGTAATTAAGACATTTTAGAGTGACATTTATTTTTATTAACTTTTATTTAAAAAGAATTGTAATTCATTATTTATATATATATATATGTATATATATATATATATATATATATGTATATATATATATATATATATATATATATATATATATATATATTTGGAGCTGCTTGTCATCAATGTGTGATTTTATTACAGTATTTATTTATTGGTATATACTAAAACATGGCTCTATTAAAAGCCTCTGTAGCACTATAGGGCAAAAGGTTATAGGCATTAGTGTAATCTTATTGAGATTTTGTTTTCAATTAAATTGCCTGCCATGTTCATGCGCATGTTGTCCCATTAAAATTGTTGGCATTGCAAGTAATTACGTGTTTTTCGTTTTAAATACTATTACTCTGTTCTCTTCCTTTTCCAAAAGGTCTTTGAATAATTTACTTAAGAATTGTGGGGCACTCGTTTTTTGGAGCAGCGCGCAAAATAATAATTTGAAAAAGATTGGAGTGTTTATGGCTGTTCCCAGATGGGTGTCTGACTTGTGGTGGTGTGACACAGGGGGTGTCAACCACGACAAAGTGCGCAACTCTGCTGGGAAGAGCAGATTTCTAATAGTATTTGCGACTATTTTGTGTTTGAGCATGGCGGTAAATTGGGTATATGAACTTGAGCGGGGCGGAATTATGGCTAACTTAGAAGCGGCAGGAGTAGTGGTCGAAGACGATGATGACGTAGAGATACTTCGACTTAAATTAATAGAAATGATAAAAGAAAATTCAGATGGGAGACACGATAATATTCAGCCTGTTTGCACAGAAGAAAGGGATGTGGTGAGCCAAGTAGAAGCTAACCAATTAATTAAAGAGATTGATTCTTTGCCTTTTTTGCAGAAGGGTGGTCCCATGGAATTGCTAGAATTTTGTAAAAGCGTAGAGGAATTGTTGCAATTGCGCATTTTTACGAGCGCGACTAGCCATTTTAAATGCATAGTTGGTAAATGCGCAGGTGTGGGACAGACTATTATCGTGCGCGGACTCGCGGAAAATTTAGGTTGGAAAAAGGTTAAGGGTTTACTTTGGGATAACCTGTGTCTTAGACGGGTTAAATACGGGATAATTTATCAATATGTGAATCGGTTTCAAAGACGAGATGAGTCAATGGGTAGTTACGTGCATGAAATTTTGCAATATGCGAAAATTTTTGAAGATAGTTTTTTGGAGGGAGAAGTAGTGAGTCTAATTTTGGAGAATATGAATCCCGAAGTTCGTAGGGAGTGTTCATTCCTAAAGAGACCTGAAAGGGTAGGTGAATTATTAGAGTGGGGCGCGAAAGTTGATAATTTTTATGTTCGCGCGGGTAGAGTATGAAAGAACCGCGCGCGTTGATAATAAGAGAGATGGTGTTAAGGGTATAAAAACTGATACTGCTGAGCCCGAGAGGAAGGATTTTCAGAAAAAGGCAATTACGCGAACATGTTACCGATGCCATGCCCCAGGGCATTATGTGCGGCAATGTAAACACGAGAAGATGGTTCCGGGTTACGAGTTAAGGGAAAGAAAAAAAGATTTTATTAAATGTTGTATACTTAAAGACAATAAAAATGATGCGGGTAATTTAATTCCGCGTAAGGGAGCAAAGGTTGAGAATAAGGTAAGTTTTTCTTGTGAGAAATTTGGGCATTTAAGCCGGAATTGTAACCAGAGAGATGGAAGGCCCAGGGATGGAGGCAATAGGAATAATTATAAAAAAAAAGTTAAATGCTTTAAGTGTGATATGTTAGGACACTTAGCGAGAGAATGTCACGAGAAATTGAAAATTATCAAATGTGGCTATTGTCGGCAAGAAGGACATCTCGCGTGTTGGTGTAGAATAAAATCGCGTGATAAGAAATATAGGTTTAAAGAAAAACACAGATTAATGGTAATGCGAAATATCAATATTTTTTGTATGAAGGTTGAAGTAGGTGATAGGAAGGTTACTAGCCTAATTGATACGGGAGCCAGTCAAAGTTTTGTGAATCAAAAATTCGCGGATGAATGCATGAAAATAAATAAAGGATTAGGGAAGGCAAAAGTGAACCCCTGTTACTTCAAAATTCAACTGGCGGACGGTAAGATAAACGAAAGTAAATCAAGCGTTATTTTGCACATAAAAGTTGAAAAATTTTCATGGGATCGAAAATTTTACGTGATACCTAATTTGATATTTGAATTAATTTTAGGTATGGATTTCCTGAGCGACACTAAGGCTATTATTGATTGTAAACAGAGAAAATTGAATTTTGGTTTTGAACCTCGGCATCAAATAATGCTAGAAAAACCTAAGAAAAAAAAGATGGTGTGTGGGGGGATAGAAGAGGCACGGGAAATGTTAAGTGAAAGAGAGGCCGACAAGATACAGCAGGTAATAGAGGAATTTAAGGATGGGATTACTACTCGGATAGGGAAGTGTGAGTTGGCCCCATATGTCATTAAAGTAAACGATGAAGTGCCAATAAAATGTGCCCCATACCAGTGTGCTACCCCGAAAATGAAGGCATTTAAGGGTATTATTCGAGATTTACTCGAACAGGACATTATTACGCATTCTGACTCACCGTATGCCTCTCCCGCATTTTTAGTAAAGAAGAAAAGGCCAGGGGAATACAGGCTTGTGCTGGACTATAGATTTTTGAACCAGAAGGTGCTATTAGATCCCCATCCCATGCCGAAAATAGAAGTTCTATTGCAATATTTGAGCAAGGCTAAATTTTTTACGATTTTGGACCTGAATTCCGCTTTCCACCAGTGTATGTTGCACGAATCCAGTCGTAAGTACACGGGGTTTGTCACCCCCTGGGGACATTACGAGTGGAAACGAGTTCCCTTTGGGGTAAATTTTGGTGCACAATGCCTTTCACGTATTCTGGGAAAAATTTTGAATGAAGAGCAGTTTAAATTTGTGCTTAGTTTTCTTGATGATATATGTATCTATTCAGAGTCTTTAGAGGAGCATGTTGAACACGTGAGGGTAGTGTTAGAGAAATTACGATCTGCGGGATTTACCATTAATCCTGACAAAGTTTGTTGGGCCAGAAACCAAATACATTTTCTCGGGTTTGTGGTAGGAAATGGGAAGTTAGAACTGGACCCCTTGAAAGTGGCACCGATCGTGCGTTCCCCCCCCCCCCCCCCCCCAAGAAAGTAAAAGGGGTTATGCGTTTCTTGGGAATGGTAGGGTTTTTTAGTAGATTTATTCCGAATTATGCGGAAATTTGTGCATCCTTAAATCATCTCAAGAAGAAAGGTGTAGCTTTTATATGGGGAGAGGAGCAAGATAGAGCATTTAGGAACTGAAGAAAGCCCTTTCAGAACCACCAATACTCTCGTTGCCAGACTTTGACAAAAAATTTATTGTGCAGGTGGATGCGTCTAGTTTAGCATTGGGCGAGGTGTTATTACAGGAAGGTCCTAAAGGGTTGCAACCGGTGATGTACGTCAGTTGTACCCTTAATCGGCATGAACGTAAATATAGCGTTTATGAGAAAGAGGCTTTGGCCTGTATTTTCACTGTAGAACGTTTTGAAAGTTTTTTGGAACATGCCGAGTTCGAGCTTTGTACCGACAACCAGGCGCTCACATGGTTATTTTCCCACCCCCGCCAATTAGGGAAAATAGGGCGGTGGATAATGCGCCTAACCCGTTTTAAGTTCCAAATCAGACACGTAAAAGGTAGTGAAAATGTTGTTGCCGACGCGTTATCCAGAATGTATGACCCTCAAGATTTTGAGGCTGAGAAAGAATATAGTGAGGTGGATGATTTAGATGCGAGTAGTGAAGCTGAGGATTTGGTAGTTTGTAACGTGTTGGGCGAATTTCCCGAATGTTTTGTAGATTTGAAGGAATGGCAAAGCAAGGACCCGGAAATTAGGGAGATCCGAGCGGGTATTCATGAACCTAAATTTCAAGATTTTCAGGTAATTAAAGATAAAGTGTATTTCGTAAAAAATTGAAAAAGGTTAGTATATGTGCCGAGAGGATTAATTAATATGGTCATTAGATATTTTCATGACTCAGTAGTAGGGGCTCATGGGGGTATTGAAAAGACTTTTGAAAAAATTTCGGCCAAATTTTATTGGCCTGGGATGCGGTCTGACGTGGAGCAGTATGTGAGACAATGTGAACTTTGCCAGTTGGCCAAACAGCCACGTAACACTAAAGTGGGAAAATACTCTGTGGAGAAAATTACTCGACCATGGGAAAGGGCGTTTATTGACGTTTTTGGTCCCTTACCCAGGTCTATGAAAGGGAATAATTGCTTACTTATTCTAGTAGATGGTTTTAGTAAATTTTGCATATTTTTGGCCATGCGCGATATGAAAAGTGCTCAAGTGGTGAAGAATTTGGTGGAAAAAGTGTGGAGTTTATTCGGGGCCCCAGAGCAACTAATTTCGGATAATGCTAGTTACTTTAATAGTGAAACCTTTAATCGTATGTGTTTAAGCTAGGGCATAAAGCATATTAATACTAGTCCATATTTCCCAAACCCGAACTTGGTAGAAAGAGTAAACAAAAACGTTAAAGTTGCCCTAACCATTTTTCACCAACGCGATCAATGCAAGTGGGATGAATATTTACCAATTTTAAACTTGGCTTTTAATACGACCAGGCATGGTGCCACAGGAGTTACCCCCGGGCATGTATTTATAGGACGCGAGTTATGCCATCCATTGTTAAATATTTGGGGGTTGGAATCCGATAATTTGCTTATACACAGCCCCCGAAAATTAGAGCAGCTGTGGGAGCAAGTTGCTGCAAATTTGGATAAAGTGAGGCTTAAAATGAAGTCTCAATATGACAAAGACCGGCTACCCAATCCTTTCACTGTGGGTCAAGAAGTAGTATGCCGTCAATTTTGGCAGAGCAACAAAGCCAAATTCCGTGCCGCTAAGTTGCAAAGTCCATATGGGGGGCCGTTTATTATTAAGAAATTTCTAGGTCCAGCAACAGTGTTGCTTGAAGAAGTAGGAAATAAGTTAAGAGTGCGAAAAGCACATATTACGCATCTTAAGAAATATTGTGGTAAAAGGAAATGAGTATGTAAGTTTTGGAAAATTTTATTAAATTTCTATTAAGTTTACTGATTTAAGTTTACCATAGTTGTACCTGTTCCACGAGTGTGTTCTAATTACGTGTTGTTTTATCTTGTGAAGCATACTAAATGTGCCTTGAGACTTTTGAGACTATTTCTAATACTCTCCTTTCGAACTCTAATTTTCATACTTGCCTTATTATATGTTGCTTTAAGTGTTCAAGACTTATGTGGAACTTAGGTAGCTGTAAGATTATGTATTTTAGTTACAATTTTTAGATTCTTTTTTTTGGCCAGGGAGATTTGTGGCAATAGGCGGCATGGCAACTTGATTTTATATTTATTTTAAGTAATTTTGAATTATGGCTGTTATGTAATTTTAGTTTTTATATTTGCCCCTTTCCTTTTTTTTAAAAGAAAGTATTGGTTTGTTATAAGTTTTGTAAATCTTATTTTTAAATATGTTTTTATATTATGTTATTTTTTACGTTAATGGTTTAGTTTCTTAATATTTAATAATAATGCTTTGGACTTTTAATCATAATACTGTGTGCGACGCTTCCCCCCTGTGAGCATGCAAATGGACTGTTCCAAGGCTATAAGGTGGGGGGGGGAAATACGTCAAGGGTGGAGAATGAGCTGTGCGTGAGTCGTCAGCTGATCGCCGTGTGGCGCGTGTGCGCTTCGGGCGTAACGGGCGCGATGATGACTCGTGGTATTGGGCCGGGGCAAGCTCGCGAATACTTTTTAAATAAAATCAGCTGACGTGTATTGAGCATTGGGGAATACTTACGTTGTCACGGGTGCTGCCAAGAAGAAAAGGAGTTCACGCTACATTTTCCGTTGAATGCAGAGTTAATATGAAGCATTTAGCACCTCTGCTAAATTACAGCCCGCTAAACTCCGGGCCAGGAGGTCCGGGGTGTGATTCGACGTACATCGTTCATCCAAGTAAGTGATTCCGGCTCCGAAATTTTGCCCCTGTAACCCCGGGGCGTTGATTTGGACTTTGCCAAAATAAGAGTGAATAATTCGAAAAATAACTTCTGCCAAAAGACCCTGCCCACAACTTCGAGTGTATGTTCCACCGTGGTACCCATTTTTAACGAACCTTGTATCATGCTTGCCGCGAAGCGTCGTAAATTAAAAATCACCCGGGTGTAATTAAGACATTTTAGAGCGACATTTATTTTTATTAACTTTTATTTAAAAAGAATTGTAATTCATTATTTATATACATATATATATATATATATATATATATATATATATATATATATATTTAGAGCTGCTTGTCATCAATGTGTGATTTTATTACAGTATTTATTTATTGGTATATACTAAAACGTGGCTCTATTAAAAGCCTCTGTAGCACTATAGGGCAAAAGGTTATAGGCATTATTGTAATCTTATTGAGATTTTGTTTTCAATTAAATTGCCTGCCATGTTCATGCGCAAGTAGTCCCATTAAAATTGTTGGCATTGCAAGTAATTACGTGTTTTTCGTTTTAAATACTATTACTCTGTTCTCTTCCTTTTCCAAAAGGTCTTTGAATAATTTACTTAAGAATTGTGGGGCACTCGTTTTTTGGAGCAGCGCGCAAAATAATAATTTGAAAAAGATTGGAGTGTTTAAGGCTGTTCCCAGACGGGTGTCTGACTTGTGGTGGTGTGACACAGGGGGTGTCAACCACGACAGTAATACCACCACCCGCCCACCAACCGGACCCGTACCGCCGACGACCTTAAACCCGGCCGCTAAACACCAGGCGGGGCCTAGCCAAGGGCCCCACCTCACCATAAATGCATCAGGATATCACCATCTACAAAAACAAGATCACCACACAACACCACCAGCCTCCAAGGACTTTAATAGTTGGACGAGGCCTCCTCCGGGCAAAACAGTTTAATGTCTGTATATAACTGTAAATGTATTCCATATTATGTATCAAGTGTCCCCCTCCATGTAAATATATATTTGTATACTCTTTTTTCAAATAAAGAGACATTTTTTGGCAGGGTGGACCCCCTGGGGGGGGATCCCCCATTAAAAAAAAGGTCAAAACATAGAGGTGGGTTTTTCCAACCTGTTACTGATACAGTAATGTATTAGTTACAGGTAGCTGATACTTCTGTATCAGCTAGTGCAGTAAGCATTCTCGTTACAGGTTACACATCCTCCGTTCCTTCATCACCAGTGTAAAAAGATATCGGTGTTCTCTTTCCACGCATTTCGTAATCTGCAGCCCCCCCTCCTTTCTCCTCGTCAAACTTCATTCCCCCCTTTCCGACGTTAAAGGAGTATTTCTCACTCTCTTCCAACTTCCCATCCCTGATCTTACTTCTCTCCAACAGTAAAAAAAAAAGCTCCGTGTACCAGACCGTACAACCGTAAGGAGAATCTGATCTATTATTTATCACGCCCAGTAATTCTCTACCTCTGTTACGTTCATGCCCACCTAATACAGCCAGTATCAATCAGTTCAACATTCACTGTAGTTCGTCCTGGCCGTGTATTACCACATACATTGTTGCGGGCTGTCATGCTTTGTAGTTAGTATCTTTATAGTGAAATAAGGAATGGATAAGTGCAGGAAAAAGACTTCATTTGTGTGGAATTTTTTTACGGAAAATAATGAGTTTGCTAAGTGTAATTTGTGTAAACAAAAACTGATTTATAATGCAATACTATTTGTTAAATAGTGACTGAACTTGTAAAATTGTTTTTTTTACTATCGATATTGGCACTGCTATCTGCCTGATGTAACTCAAATGTCTATTGATATAGTATGCTCACTAATGTACCTATCTGTTTTATTATTTTTAATTTTTGATAAAATCGTAATCTTTTAATGTATAAAAACACTAGTTACTAATTGTTTTCGAAAAAAGAAAGTCCATATGTTTATTACATCTGTTATTAGGGTCAACTGAGAATTTATTTGCATTTTCATAGTTGTTAAGTGCACAAATATAAATATATCTTTTATTAACATACTTTTTAATATTAAAATTTCATTAGTTTTATTATTGAACGAGATGGTGTTTTAGCTTTGCTTCCTAGATCGTAGATCCACATATTTATCACCTAAGGATGATGGATCTAGAACCAGTGTCCTTGGTCTTGTATCGCTATTAGCATACTAACTAGAGTCAGTCTTCGCAAGAAGCACGTACTGCGCACTGAGCGTACTGTGATGAGGGACAATAAACAAAACGACTCGTAACAATTTCGCTCTGCGCCACTCCTTCAACGCCTTCCCCTGCACTTCCTCCCCTACATTCTTTCCCTTCTTTATCCCTTATTCGTCGTGCCACTCCCTTCCCTTTCACAAGCTCCGCCCAAGTGACTGTCATCTGCGATCGGGTTCTGCGTACATTGGCCGTGTTGTTGTTCAAGGCGAATTATAAACTGATACTGAAGTACTTGATACTTGAATAGTGTACTCGTTTGCAGTACCTGATACAGGCATGTATCAGTTACAAAGTAGCATGATGATACTCTGCGACCCACCTCTATCAAAATGTGTTGTTTGGCACATCTGAGAAATAAAAAATGGCCAATCAATTCGAGCAAAATGTATAAAGAGCATATATAGCTAAATGTTTGACAAGGTGGCTTGGGTTACTTAGAATTTTGTTTGGTTTAAAACTGTGCAAATTGAATTTCATAGAAGCTAATGTCACTAAGATTATGAGTAAAAATTGTTTCTAATCCAGTAAACGTAGGGAAGAAACTTCAAAAAGGAAAGCTATGTGAATGTTATGATAATGTGCAGCTACCCTAGTAAGCATTGATAAGGGGTATAATGTATTTAGCTGTTATCAGCAGACCAGAACCGGACATAGCCCATGCTGTGAATGTTCTCAGCCAGTTCAATACATGCTACAGTGAATATATTATTTTTGGTGTGAATTTTTTAGGTTTGAAACTGTGTTTGGAAGTGATTCTGTGTGTTATATGATAATTAATTTAATAATGTGTTTTAATAGCTTATAATTTCAAAAAGACAGTACTGTCATGCTTCTCAAGCAATTAGTTAAGATTTACGGAAGCAACTTCAGCATTTGTAAATTTATAGATATTATTATTTTTGTTTAAACTGGTAAGGGGTGAGGCAGAACTATATAAAAGGAATAGGAGTAATTTTATTAACTGTAAAAAGAGTCCTTGCTTAGAACAGGTTCCAGTAAACTATTATTTATTTTTGTCTGCCACACTACATTTTCAAGAGTCCCCCCCTTTCCCCCCTAAACACTCATCAAATAGAAAATAGTCCTGTATCCACCTATGGTATTTTTGTTTTGAGTGGTTTATTTGAAAGTGTAGTTTGTGTTTTAGTCGCTTTTATATCTTGTAAATGCATTAGTTATACAGCACAATCTTGTAGGTTACATATATTTACTTATAACTTGTTAACCACATACAACATACATTGAGATGGCGACATACCGCCTTCAGTTGTTACTCACTACACAAGGTTGCCAACTCTAACATAGATAACATCTACAACACCTTCCCTCTTCTAGATTAACTCTTGACAAATCACTTCTTCAATTTTAACATAAAATTACTGACTGCTTACACATAGAACACTACACAGAATAAACCCTTCAACACAGAGTACACATAGGATACAATAACACATCATACTAATAGACAAATGCAGAGATCTATAACACCTTCCCTGTCAGAGGCTAGTTACATGTCATTATTCACAGATCCCTTCACAGATCCAATCTCTTCACTGGCTTGACCACCCTTCCACTTCTTGTTGCGGTACACTGTCTTGTGCCTGGCTCAAAACCTCGGAAGTCTGATTCCAGTGGGGACGAGCATGAATGTGGACCCAGCTCCTCGCTACCATGATGCAACTCTGCGTTGCCTGACTGGGTTCCACAATCAACTTCCATCAGGACTGGAGTGGCCACTTTTGGCTGCTCAGACACTTTTGACTTCCGAATGTGGATGACATTTCGACGAACTGTTTTACCTCGTGACATGCGAATCCAATACGAGCGGGGGGATGAATGCTGCCCTACTATCACACCAGGCTCCCAGGTGGCAGAACTGCTTGTCCTGACAACTACCCTGTCCCCCCCCTGACAAGCTGCACCTCCTGTCGACGAGCTGTTCTGTCATGAAAACCCTTCATCCGTTGCTCCTTGGAGACAAGAGCCCGAACCACATGACGAGGCTGGATGACCTTAGGTTTCAGGGAATTGTACGACACAGGTAATTTGGTCCTGAGCTGTCTATTGAAAAGCAACTGAGCTGGGGACCAGTCCAAACCAGGAAGGGGAGTTGTCCTGTATTCTCGAAGCATTTCTCTATAGTCAGTTCCTTGGCTTTTCTGCAATAACATTTTACTGACTTTAACCCCCATCTCTGCCAGCCCATTGCTGCGTGCATAATGGGGACTGCTAGTACACAACTCTATTTCATGCTGAGCGAAGAATTGACGGCACTCATGAGAGCTAAAGGGATTATTGTCTGCCCACAAAAGTCTTGGAAAACCATGAGTGGCAAAAACAGTTTGCATAGCTTGAATCACAGCAGTAGAAGATTTTGCCGAGAGTTCACAAATATCGATCCACTTAGAGTATTTATCCACGAGAACAAGGAAAGGTTTTCCCGCAAATTCAAAGATGTCTGCACCAACATGTTCATATGGTAGATTTGGAGTGGGATGTGGATGCAACGGCTGCGTGAAAATTGGCTGGGCGGAATATTTCACAAATCGAACATTGATGGATGAAAGTAACAATATCTGATGACATTGAAGGCCAATAAAATAACTGGCGGCCTTTGGATTTGGTTTTGGTTTCTCCACAATGGCCTTCATGAAGTAATTTGAGTATGTATTTCCGCAGGGATAAGGGAACCACTATTTTGTCACCAAGAAATACAATGTCCCCTTCAAGGCACAGATCGTCCTTCAGTTTGTAATAATGCTTACAGTCTTTAGGCAATAGATTATATGCTGGCCAACCTGACTTACAAAATTTGGATACTAGACTCAATGAGGGATCTTTACTTGTTTCCGACTGGAATTGGGTCAGACGCTGTTTGGACATGGGCAGGTGTTTGCTAACCGAGTGAACTACCTCCATCATTGCCAGGTCTTTAGGTACTTTGTCCAGAAGATAGGCTCGTGACAGGTGATCTGCAAAATACATGAACTTGCCCGGTAGATAGGTTACATCCAGGTCATACTTGAGCAGCTTTAGACGTAACCTCTGAAGCCGTGCTGAGCCAATTTGATGAATAGACTTGGCCATTACGTTAACAAGGGGCTTGTGATCAGACTGAACTTGCACAGTTCTACCATAAATATAGTAATGAAATTTGGAGGCAGCAAATGAGACAGCCAACAGTTATTTTTCAATTTGGGAGTAGTTTCTCTCTGAGTCAGTCAGTGACCTGGAAGCAATATGAACAGGTTGAAAGCCATTCGGGCCTTGTTGAAAGAGAGTCGTTCCCAAACCATTCTGCGATGCATCACACTGAACTATAAGAGTACATGATGGGTCAAATGTTGCAAGAACTGGTGCGCTAGAAACTAAGGACTTAAGATGAGCAAAAGCTGCATCATGACATGGCAACCAGGCCCATTCCACATCGGACTTCAGGAGGTTGTACAAAGGGCTACAAATACTGGCCATGTTAGGGACATAAGAACGGACATAATTGAACATACCTAAAACTCGTTGGACTTATTTGCGAGAACTGGGTGCAGGGAGACTGGTTAAAGCTCGAACTCTCTCTGGATCTGGTGACATTGCCTCCGCAGAAAATATATGACCAACATAGCGAACCTGCGAAACTTTGTACTGCAGCTTGTCAGCATTAAATTTTATCCCCAGACGTGCAGCACGCTCAACAACCTGTTGCGTACACTCATCATGTTCTGTTTCAGTTCGTCCGGTGCACAAAATATCATCAAAAAAAATCACCACACCTGGGATGTCACCGAAATTCTCTTCAATAAACTTCTGAAAGGTCTCTGGCGCATTGGTAATGCCATATGGCATGCGCAGGTAGCGGTAGCAACCAAAGGGGGTGGAGAAGCAGCACTTCAGAGATGAATCTTCGTCCAACTGCACCTGATGAAACCCCTCCTTGAGATCAAACACTGAATAGGAGCTCTTGCCAGTCAGCTTCTCTGACATCTCTTCGAGTGTAGGGATAGCGTGATAGTCCCTCACAATGACCTTATTAAGTTCTGTTGGATCCAAACAAAGTCGTAGTTTGCCAGTAGACTTTTCAACGAGAACAAGGTTGCTTACCCAGGCTTTGGGATCAAGTTTATGCACTTTACGTATGACCCCTTTTTGCACCAGTCTATCTAGCTCCTCTTTTAAAGCCCCTTTTATAGCTCGGGGTACTCGTCGTGGAGGTTTGCACACAGGCTGGCTAGCATCCCTTATACATATTTTGCATACTTGCGGAAAGCAGCCAATACCCGAGAATACTTCAAAATTATTCTTAACAAAGCTGTTTTTAGCAACTTCAGTAGTAGAGTGAACTCTTTTAACCAGGTTAAAGTCAACACAGGACTGCAGTCCCAGCAGTGGGGTGCCATCAGAATCAATAATAACAAACTGTGTGTAGCATTCGTGTCCCTTGACAGAACACAGTAACTCAACGACTCCCGTGGTGGGAAGAACAGTGCCACCCCAAACTTCAATTTTAAGAGCCGTTGGTCTAACTTTAAACTGCTGATTTACTTTCTTAAATAACTTGAGAGGCAGGATATTGACCTCAGACCCTGGGTCTAGTTTTATGTCAATGGGCTTGCCCTCAATCAACACTTGCTCCTTACACTCATTAGGATGCGATGTTTTAGAACTGCGAGGGCTTACAGAATGAATGACTACAGTGTCACAATACAACGATTCATTGGAGGAATGTTCTACTTTCACCTCCCGCACTTTGCGAACTTTACACGACACAGCAAAGTGGTTTAAGATACCACATTTGGCACACTTTTTTCCCATAGGCGGGGCACTGCCTGGGTTTGTGCTTGGTTTGGCACCTGGAACATGTGTACTCACCATTGCTACTGGTTGCAGGGTGAACATTGGCCCTAGGTTTTGCAAATTGCCCCTTTCTTGTTGCTACGAAATCGACTGGTGCTCTTATACCATCCTGAAAGCAAGTCTTGGCCTGAATTTCTTTGGCTTGCTGTTGACTCTGTTCAACCAGCCGACAGTGTGTCACTACTTTAACCAATGTTGCATTCTCCATTCGCAATAGCGCCTCTCGAGAAGTTGAATCCCTGATTCCCTGAACAATACGGTCTATCAGCGTGTTTTCCTCTTGCGCTACGGGATGATCATAACCGCACAGTTTCACTAGCCGACGACAGTCCGTCAGGAAATGGTCAAAAGTCTCACCCTCATGCTGTACACGCTGGTGAAAAATGAATCGGTCGTAGAGAGGATTGGTTTTGGGTGCTACAAATGTTCTATAAGCATCTTTCACTTTACTAAACACTAACTTGTCCGCTGCAGTAATGTCAAATGTTTCAAATAGAGACCGTCCTTGCGAACCAAGCATGTTCTTCAGAAGGGCAATCTTCACCTTGTCAGGGCACTCATCCTGACCCGTGGCGATCAAGTAATTGTCGAAGTCGCCCTCAAAAATTTCCCAGGCCTCACGTGCAGTAGAGCTCTGCAAATCAACACTCTCTGGAAGGTTCACAATATTGAGGCCGGCCATCGCAAACGTCAGTCACTCAGAAGCTCGGTACACTAATAATCCGAGACACATCTACAACACACAATCTCGTACGCCACACACCAATTCTATTCTCTCTGTAGAATGTGGATAGCGTGACCAACCATGCTTGCAGGTTAATAAATCGCAAACAAACATCCCCATGAAGAACTGTACATGAATAGGTTACATGAAAAATCCACGAGACTGCGCCATGTTTTAGTCGCTTTTATATCTTGTAAATGCATTAGTTATACAGCACAATCTTGTAGGTTACATATCTTTACTTATAACTTGTTAACCACATACAACATACACTGAGATGGCGACATACCGCCTTCAGTTGTTACTCACTACACAAGGTTGCCAACTCTAACATAGATAACATCTACAACAGTTTGGTTTACAAAGTTCTTTTTATATATTTTACAGATTCTTACTACTACTCCCAGAAGTTTTCACTGTATGTTTTAAATAGAATTGCTCTGCTCCATTCTATAATGACTTATTTACTCTTTGCTTGCTCCCTTCCTGCTGCTCCCTTCCTTTCAGCAAATTTGGAAAATTGTTGTGTGTTACACTTGTGCAAGATTGGAGCATGATTCTCAGTATGTGAACTGTAGGCTGAATTTGTACCTGCATTGTAATTCAGATATAAATTTTAATTGGTTTATATCTAGCTGAACCCTTGATTTTGCTTTCAGCTTGTAATACTGTTGAGTATACTTATGGTCAATTAGAAACTATTAATTTCATTATTTAATTTTGTTTGTTTGCTTGCTTGTTGTTCACTAAATTTGAGGTAGAATGTTATGAATTTAACTTGCAATAAATTTTGATAAACATATGCTAACTTTTTATTGTTTTATGTTAGTTATTTTAATGAAATTAAGAAACAATTTCAGACAACAAACTGAACAATATCTATCACAATGTCAGAAAACAGTCAAGACAATCTAAGCATAATACATGTTTCATCATCACATGCTATTGATAAAATTTAAAATAATATTTGTATTGAATGTCTTGTAATTTTGAAAATTACACCATTATATAATGTATAAAGTTTGATGCATTAGACAAATTGACTTAAGAGTGCATAATATGATCTTAAAGCTGACACAAATAAATTTTCTATTATATGACTACAGCATTCGTGTACTAGACTGAATAGGCACAAAAAAAATTGCTGGACCCTAGTATTTAGGGAGTTGCAGGGAGTTAAGTTGGTATTATGGAATATCCCCTAGAGTAAATTGGGTTTGATGGTCCCCCAAAAAATTAAAAAAAAAAAAAAACTAAAGGACCTGGGACTTAAAACTAAGCCAAATAGGTTTTGCTAATATATTTTAAGAAAGTTTGATACAATATTTGCGTGGTAGTAAAAGGGATGGTACGGATGGGGGCACGGGGCCCTAGAAGGTGGCTCGGTCCTGGAGGCACTCCTCTATAAAATCTTATATTATGGAGCTGCAAACTAAATAAATAAAAATATATGTGCTTTCATAAATGATCCTAATTGTTAAAGACTACAAAAAATAGCATCCCTCTGTGCTAATTCTGAAATTCAAAAATTTCTTAACTTTTTACTTCCTATCATTCTTACCTTGGCTAAATCTGCAAACTCCAAAGGTAATTTATGTGCTCATAAGGGGTGCTGCCAAGATAGCTACTTTTTAAACTACCCTGTGGTCTACGATAATTTATTCATACCATATTAGGTTTTACACTTGAGAAGTTCAGTTCAAAATCAGCCCTTATGACTAGGCTACTAGCAGACACAGGTACCTAACTGAAATCCTGTAGGTCAAACAGAGTTACAAGTGAAACATGAGAGTAAACAACGTGAGGTAATGTATGTTCAATTTTTTAATGTTAAAAATGGTAAGAGGTAAGGGTTTGTCAAATTGTTTTAAGAAATTCGCTTCCCATTGTTTTAACTATACAGGATCACTTGACACCGTCCCCGCTACCTCCTTTGATTTGTACGTGAATTTTATATGGTCCGTGATCTCAGGGAGGGTTCGGCCTGTGGCTAGAGGTAGGGGTTAATGCAGTAGGGCCCCCCGAGCTGTTATGGCCACTCGGGATGCCTGAAGAAGAACACACCGTTACTGGTTGCTGCCTGTAAAATTTGTTACGGCACAGCCCTATACAGAGTGCTGCCCGTTCTGGCCGTAACGGTTGTCCCGAATCGAATAGTCACACGCGCAGCCCACTTCCTCAGTGGCGGCTCACGATTTTACTGCGCGTGAAGGACGTACTCTTGCACACGATGTGGCGGTTACAAAATAAACTCTAACATGACAAATTATACCCTGACGAATAAAACACTTCACTATTACACAATACGTATTACACTGGGCTAATGACACGTAGGCCTGTATCTCCGGCGACTCTACCTGACTCTTGAGATTTGTCCCAGATACTAACTCGTTAGTAAGTTTGGTGGCACAATACCGTACGGTGGAGACAAATAATCTCTAATATGACTTATTAAATCTTGACAACAAAAACACTTTACTACTACATATTACGTATTACACTGGGCTAATGACACGTAGGCCCGTAACTCCGGTGACTCTACGTGACTCTTAGACGTGTCCCAGAGACTGACTCGTTAATAAGTTTGGTGGCAGGTGTCGCCTACTGGCTGCCCCGTGTGGGCTGAAACTAATTAGCCGGTAAGCTATGTTGTTGCGTGAAGTGCCGACGTAACGTCTCGTAGACTCCCCACAGTACTTACGAATATGCTGAACACTCATCTTGGAGCACTGATTTATTTAAGTGAAATACCTCATGGTAAATTAAGGCCGACCACTGAACTATGCGTAAAAGATTAAGAAGTGATTATAACTATTGAAACTACGTATCGGTGAAAGCAAGAGTTGATAATTCCGCGTTGCGCGAAGGCTGCCAGTCTATCTGAGCTCCTGAAGGACACTGACATTCTCGCCGCGCGCGACCCCCCTCACCCCGCCAGCCCTCCTGTGGAAATGTGTGATTTTCGCGGGTAACTGAACCGGCCAGGTTCGGGACAAGGCGCACAGTGGAAGATGATTTTGAAAGGAATGAAATATTATATGATTAAAATAATGTCTAATAAAAACCCGTGGAAAAATATACATGATTGCATTTGTTGTAGTTCGGCGGAGGGAAATGCCACAGCCGGATCCTTCCGCCGACGTAGCACTCGTTTCTTGGCGTTCGTCTCGCTGCTCGAACTACACTTTGTTGCGTGCACAAGCGCGTTCGGTGCACACGCCTTTGCGAGACGTTGATGAGGCATAGCAGTCTATGCGACATAGAGGAGCATTGGTGGTCGGCGTCAAATGCCCCCCATTCATCTGAGACCGCTATGCGCATCAATGCCTCGCTTCACACGCTGAGCACTTCACTGACATCCGCCGCACTGCGAGCCCTACACTAAGCGGTGGCGTGGTGGTGTGTTGTGATGTAGTGATTTTGCCCTGAATGCCTCTCCCACTCGATGAATAACAAGGGGGTACGCCCTGACCCGTGTCCGTTACCCCCTGGGACTGGGCGGCGACGTGCGCCTCCACTAGCACAATATGGTGACATGTGGGTGGAGGGGTCAGTGTGGTCGGGGTGTGGCATGGTGGTGGAATGGATGACGTGGATGGGGGGGATGATATGGGTCCGGCCACGTGTGTTGGCGTCACTGGAACGCCCCTACGGGCAGCGCTCCGGGTGGAGTAGCTCGACGGGGAACTGGATCACTCGTACTCCGCCAGGTAGGCCAGGGGTCGGCGGGCCCTCTGTGGTTGTGTGGTGGGGACGGTGTTGGTGTGTGTCTCTACTGGGCATAGTGTGGTAGGCTCACTTGTGTCCGGTTGGGTGGTCAGGAAACTCGTCTCCACTGCGGGGACAGAGATGAACTCTACCGGCTCGCTGTCGTCCGCGCAGCACGTTCTGACTGGGGCCCAACATCTGCGCGTGGGGCGCCTACCCCTCCTGTCTGGTTCCTGCTCACCGTCCTCGGGCTCGTCCACGGACACCCGGAACGTGGCGTCCGCCAGGCTCAAGTTCAGCGGCCACAGTGGCTCGTCGTCCTCCTCCCCAGAAACCTATCCCCCCTCCTCGTCAGGGAACCAGACTAACGGACTCCCTACCTCCGCGGGGACATGCGGAACTGTGACCAGCGGCACCGGGGACCTGATCGGGGTGTCCCGGAGGTCGGGTTCGGTGCATTCGGGTGCCTCATCATTGCTACCCCCATCTGGGTCGCCCGTGTGCGTGTCCCCCCAGGTGGCGAGTTCGGGCTCTGCTCCTTCCCGCGGTGTCTCTGTGGCCTCCTGGAGTGTGGGGGGTGGGGAAGAGGGGGCCGTTGGGCCAACTCTGACCCCGTGCGCGACTAAGCGCAGGTCGTCCCGATGTACTTTAGCAGGTCGCCGCCTTGTCATCCGGACCGCATAGGATGAGGGGCCCGTCCTCCACAGGATCTTCCGCGGCTCCGACCATCTGGGCGCTAGCCCCGCACAAAAGTTCCGTGCCCCGGATGACAAGTGGTGCTGCCTGATGTACACCAGCTGACCTGGCTGGATCTGTGGTGGAGGGTGGCTACTCAGGGGCGTGTGGGCCGCCAGGAATTGGGCCTGTTGTTGTGTGGCGTGCTCCCTCTCCTCCTCACGATTGGGGCACACCACCATGCCCATAGCGACGTCGGTCACCCTGCTCTCCCCTGGCAACGCCAAGTTTTTCCCGTACAGGAGCTCAGCAAGCGAATGACCGGTGACGGCGTTGGTGCGGCACCAGAGACAATATAGCAGCTTTGGCAGGTGGACATCCCACTTGGAGTGGTCGTCCCCCCACCTTAGCCGCAGCTGCACTTTCTCTCCTGGTTTCTCCTTTCAGTGGGGTTGGCCTGGGGATGGTAGAAGGGGTGGTGGTGGTCGAGGTCCCATCGGCGACAGTCAGCTCACCAGCATCTCCCGCTGAACTGACAGCCGTTGTCTGTCAACAGCATGCGCGCAAAACCATACCGCGGGAAGATTTCATGGTCCAGCAGGGCGGCTATGGTCCCGGCACGCACGTTGGACACCGGGAAGGCCTCAACCCACCAGGTGAAAATGTCAGTGATGACGACCAAGAATCTCTATCCCCGGGTGGTCCGCGGGTAGGGCCCCATTATGTCCAGTGCCAGGGTGTGAAACGGGTCGTGGGGCCGGCGGGGACGCTCCAGTTCCACTCGGTCAGACCCCTTCGTCTTCCTCTGCTGGCAGCGCCGCACCAGGTCCCGCACGTTTCGCGTCACCCCGGCCAATGGAAGGTCTTACGGATGTCTAGTTGTGTCTGGTGTGCACCCGGGTGACCCGCCAGCTTGTGCGTGTGGTGAAGCCCATGACCTGCTCACGGGCACCGAGGGGCACATGAAGGCGCCAGGCGTCCATATCCCCCGGTACCCGGGTCTCCAACACCCCGTCTATGCACCTGTGGTAGGGGTGAGCCTGCTCCCCACATGACCGCACTTTGGCCTGTGTGGGGTCGTCTGTCCGCTGGGCCTGTTTCATGAGCTCTAATAAGTCGCTCAGGGTCCCCACAGGCATGACGGCGGGATGGTCGGGGGCCCTTGGGATGTGAAACAAGATAGTGGGAGCCTCCCCTAGAGTGACTGGTGGTGCGACTCTCTCTGGCGGCAACAGCCCTTCCCAATCCTGGTCATCCTGAAAGGTGATGTGTGGGTCGGGATGGCGCGACAGTTCGTTGGCGAACTGGTTGTCCCGTCCAGGAACATGCTCGACCGCGAAGTTGAAGTTCTGGAGCATGAGCGCCCACCTCGTGAACTTCGACTTGCGGCCCTGAGCGGAGTCCAGCCAGCGGA
This sequence comes from Bacillus rossius redtenbacheri, assembly GCF_032445375.1. NCBI lineage: Eukaryota > Metazoa > Arthropoda > Insecta > Phasmatodea > Bacillidae > Bacillus > Bacillus rossius. Next base: position 109,224,167 of record NC_086332.1, read on the forward strand.
GACACTGGCTGTCCGTCCGCAGACTGAATAGGCCACCCTCCAGGTGGTGGTTTAGCGGCGCATAGCCCAAACGACGGCCATGCACTCTTGCTCATTCACATGGTACCGCCGTTCGGGCTGACCGAACTTAGCGCTGGCGTACTCCACCACCCGGCGCACGCCTTTGTCCCCCACCTGGTACAGGACGGCCCCCATCCCCTCCTGACTGGCGTCCGTCTGAAGGTACAGGGGGAGGTCAGGCTGCAGATGGGCGAGCTGGTGGCACTCGCGGAACTGCCGCTTTACCGCGTTCAGTGCCGCGTCCGCTCCGCTGGTCCACTGAAACCGGAGCTTGGGTGACAGCAAGTCCGTCATCGGGGCTGTGATACTGGCGAAATGAGGAATGAATGAGCGCAGCCAGTTGAGTAGGCCCATCAACTTCTGCAGCTGCTTGTGGGTTTGTGGGGCGGGTTTTGACTCAATCAGGTTCAGGTGCTTTGGCAGGGGCCGGCAACCCCGGCGTCCACTATGTGCCCCAGGTACTCCAGCTCGGCCGCGCCTATGTGACATTTCTGTGGGACGCACGTGAGGCCGTGTCTGGCCAGCCTCTCAAGGACCAGGCCGAGGTGCCGGGCGTGGTCCTCCCACGACCGTGACCAAATGATGACGTCTTCCAAGTAAGCGGCGGTGAACTCGCCTGCATACCCGTCTAACACACATACCATCATGGCCTGGAAGGTCGCGGGGGCGTCCATCAGCCCGAACAGCATGGCACAGAATTGGAAACATTGGCCATTAGGTGCAGTAAATGCAGTCTTCGGACGGTCCTCTGGACGTACAGGCACCTACCAGTACCCGGACTTGAGGTCCAGGGACGTGAAAATTCGTGCGTCGCCCAGCCCTGCCAAAGCGTCCGTGATATTGATCAGCGATGGTAGGGCAGGTATGGTTACAGAATTGACTGGTTTGAAATTAACACAGAAGTGCATGGAGCCATCTTTTTTGTTCGCCATGACTATCTGGCAGTTGTACGGCAATTCACTGGGTTCGATGACTCCATCGCGTAGCATTTCTGTGATTTGGGTCTGGATGACGTGCCTCTCGGTTGGCCCGAATCCGTACGGCTTCATGAACTGGGGATGGTGAGGATGGGTGGGGATGGTGTGTTCTGTGGTTGTGGTACGGTGGAGCATGTCTGTGGCTGCAAAAACCTGAGGCTGTTGGGACGGGACACTATTTATGAGCTCTACATGGGCAGCGGGTACACCGTTTCTCAGGTCCGCGAGCGTGATAGGTGTACCCTGCTCGGCGGGTGGCCGATAGCCCAGGCTGTAAACCATGCGCCGCTCGTGGTGGCCAACATGTAGTCTCCCCTCCCTGACCCCTACATTGGCGTCCTGCTGCACTAACCAATGCAGTCCCAGGATTGGCGTCTCCCGTAGCCCCACTACGACTAGTGCTGCTGTGTGGCTGACATGATCCCTGATGGAGATGGTGATGTGCGTGCGACCGACAATACAAGCTGTTGCCCCCTTCGTCGCTAAAAGTACCTCCTCCGCACATGAGTCAATGTCTCGTAAGCTCGAGCACTGAGCTGACACATACGTATGGCTGGCAGCCGTGTCGACAAGGGCATGCACTGGCTGTTCATTCATCCTGACGGGAATCCTGAGTAACTGGCCCGCCCCAGGTCCCAACTGCCCTAATTGGAACGACTCACCGCACTGCTCCAGGGGCGCTGCTGCTGCTGTCAGGCGGTCCGCAGGTGCTGCCGGTGTCGCCGGGGCCACCTGGTGTCCGGTGCGGCTGGCCGACGACCCGGTGCAGGCTGCCGATGGGCTGTGTGAGCCGCGACCGTTCATCCTGACGGGGCGTGCTGGTGCGTACGTGGGCACCGCATATCGAGCCAGCCTGTCCCGGTATCTCTGTAAGAATTTTACGGGGTCTTTGTGCTCCTGCCCCGTCAACTCCGGTAACTTGAGAATGCCGCCGGGGCGCTGTGTGATAGGGGGCGCCGGTACTACTGGCGGTCTGTCTTGCGCGAGCTCGCACGCGCGGTACATAAATAACCCACCTCTAAAGTTGAGGAGCTTGCATGCCTCTGTGCACGAACGGTGCCTCACGGTACCGCATTGATGGCAGAACGCCACCTCATCAGGCCGCCGATGACACCCCCTCGCGCCGCACTTAAGTGTAGACGTCGGCCCTGGTTTTCCGTCGTCAACGTGTATTTTGGGCTTCTTCTCCGTGTCGTAGGAACAGATGGCGAATGTCTCCGCCGTGGCATGATTTACCGGCAAGCCTGGCAGTAGGTATGCATGGCATACCCCTTACATGTCTATGCTCACGGCTCCGTCACGGCTCATGTCGATGCGCGCAGCAGCGTCGCAGCTGCGCCACCCGATCCCTGTGTGAGGCGTGCGGACTTCCGCTCCCACAGCCGTTATCGCGCCTTGCTCGTAACTTGACGCGCGCCTATCGCAAGTTGCCCGCTCCTTTGGCCGTCTGCGCATCGCGTCCGTTTCCGCGCGATTCCTTTGTTCCTACACGAGCCCTTACTGGTACACTAATTTTGATGTAGTATGAATTTAAAGAATTGAAAGTAATTTAAAAAAAAAGAAAGCCACACTAGTTGAGCGCCATTTTGCCGCCGTCCCCGCTACCTCCTTTGATTTGTACGTGAATTTTATATGGTTCGTGATCTCAGGAAGGGTTCGGCCTGTGGCTAGAGGTAGGGGTTAATGCAGTAGGGTCCCCCGAGCTGTTATGGCCACTCGGGACGCCTGAAGAAGAACACAAAGTTACTGGTTGCTGCCTGATAAATTTGTTACGGCACAGCCCTATACATAGTGCTGCCCGTTCTGGCCGTAATGGTTGTACCGAATCGAATAGTCACACGTGCAGCCCACTTCCTCAGTGGCGGCTCACGATTTTATTGCGCGTGAAGGACGTACTCTTGCACACAATGCGGCGGTTACAAAATAAACTCTAACATGACAAATTATACCCTGACGAATAAAACACTTCACTATTGCACAATACGTATTACACTGGGCTAATGACACGTAGGCCTGTATCTCCGGCGACTCTACCTGACTCTTGAGATTTGTCCCAGATACTAACTCGTTAGTAAGTTTGGTGGCACAATACCGTACGGTGGGGACAAATAATCTCTAATATGACTTATTAAATCTTGACAACAAAAACACTTTACTACTACATATTACGTATTACACTGGGCTAATGACACGTAGGCCCGTAACTCCGGTGACTCTACGTGACTCTTAGACGTGTCCCAGAGACTGACTCGTTTATAAGTTTGGTGGCACGTGTTGCCTACTGGCTGCCCCGTGCGGGCTGAAACTAATTAGCCGGTAAGCTATGTTGTTGCGTGAAGCACCGACGTAACGTCTCGTAGACTCCCCACAGTACTTACGAATATGCTGAACACTCATCTTGGAGCACTGATTTATTTAAGTGAAATACCACATGGTAAATTGATGCCGACCACGGAACTGTGCGTAAAAGATTAAGAAGAGATTATAACTATTGAAAAAATATATCGGTGAAAGCAAGAGTTGATGGTTCCACGTTGCGCGAAGGCTGCCAGCCTATCCGAGCTCCTGAAGGACAATGACCATCTCGCCGCGCGCGAGTCCCCTCACCCCGCCAGCCCTCCCGTGGAAATGTGTGATTTTCGCGGGTAACTGAACCGGCCAGGTTCGGGACAAGGCGCACAGTGGAAGATGATTTTGAAAGGACTGAAATATTAAATGATGAAAATAATGTCTAATAAAAACCTGTGGAAAAATATACATAATTGCATTTGTTGTAGTTCGGCGGAGGGATATGCCACACCTGGCCGGATCCTTCCGCGATGTAGCACGCGTTGCCTGGCGTTCGCCTCGCTGCTGGAACTACACTTTGTTGCGCGCACGAGCGCGTTCGGTGCACATGCCTTTGCGAGACATTCATGAGGCATAGCAGTCTATGCAACATAGAGGAGCATTGGCGGTCGGCGTCACACTATGGAAACTAAAACAAATGAGTTAACCAAAAAGTTTAAAGAAAGATATTATGATTACATATCAACAACATTGTGCTCTTAAATTATTTTTTGTTGCAAAATAAACCAATTTTAAAAGCATATGTTTTTTTAAGTAGATGCTTGTTTAAAAAAAAATAACAAAATTTTTTAAAAATGGTATATTTTAGTTCCTCTCATTCTATTAAAAGACTTAACTCTACGTAACTGCTTTATTTCAAGAGTTCATCAGTATTTACTTATTTCAACAGTTGTGAAAATTTTGTTTGCTACATTAAAAAAACTAAAATAGCTGGTTAGGTTACTTGCCGTCACCCGACCTATGTGAAAGGCCCGGGGGGTACCTGACGGGCGCTACTGGCATCGCGGTGCTTTTGTTGTCCGGAGGGGCGCAAGGCTAGCGGACTGCTAGGCCGTTGATGTTGGGTCGTGGGTACTCTGCCCCCGCGTGCCCCGCCAGGTACACGGCTTGAATCTACCCTGAATGGTTCTCTCTTGACTGTGAAGGCCGCTCGGCCGTGTGGAGGACGGGAGACTCCGGAAAATTAGTATACACGTGTTGGTGAGAATTACCTTTAATCTAGTCCCGCTACAAAACGCTCTCACCAACACTTGGCGACGTCTAGCCGTTACACGATTAACACAGAAAAAACATAACGCTACGCGACATTAATGGTTACCGCGGCAGTCTCGCGGGACGCGGGTCGATGCTCGCTGGAGACGGCCAGCGCCGAACATTAACGGGTGCAGGGGGTGCTCTATGAGCGGGCTCCTAAATTCGGCGAAACACTTACGTGTGTGCAGCCGGCAGGCATATGCACGGCGTCCTTAAGTAAAAACACTTTCGCTGGAGTCGGCCAGTACCGTACCTTTTGTGCTACGATACGTATCGCGGTATCACACTGAAGACGGTCGGGATAGGCCCGGCTCCGCAAAATACGCGCCGATTCTACGTGGGCAGCGGTGAATTAACAAAAGGTTTTAAATTTAAAGATTTAGTACAGAATAAAAAGTAATAAAATGAAAGAAACTTGGATGCTGCCCACGGACACACGTCTGTTCCCGGCGCGGAGTGGTTCAAGACTGCCGGACATGGCCGCCTCGCAAGGAAGAGAAACTTTCTCTTCTTTGTGAGTCCGCATCAAAAAACTTATATTAATTTAATTTACTATATTACCAGTTAAAACATGTTCCAGGTGCCCAATTAAAATGTAGCAACTGGTAATTGGGTGCTTAAGGCTTAACAATAGTTTTAATGTATTTAATTATTTAAAATGTGACATCAAGTTGGCGACTGTAAATTTACTACCATGTTGTCCCACTGTGAATTGTTTTAGAGGGACTTCTCCTATTCCGACCTTCACGGGCATTTTAATTAAGGCCAGTGGCCGCGGTGACTGTTAATTTGGTTTGTTGTCTTTTGGGGTCACGCCCGAGGCGCTCGCCTGACTCAATCCGGCTGGGCAAGGGGCGCGCTCCGAAAACGGGATACGGTACTGGCGGGGCGGAGCACGGGCTTAAAGGCCAGGTCGGTACGACGTCAAGCTACATTTATTATACTGTAAATTTTTGAACAGTTTCTTACATTGTGTTAGCTACATTTAAGTTACTTTAATTTTTGTAAATGGTTAGGTAAAACTAGCGATATTGAGAATTCTCACTTTTGTTTTTGGAATAAGTATCTATTATTTTTTTTGTATATTTTTAATTTTTTTTCCAGATGAACTCTTCCTTAGGAAATTACCTGTTTTTAATTTTTTCGTGGAATATTTACGAAATAAACGATATAGTGTATATTTAATTGTTAAATGCTGTCTCATCTGTGTCCTTTAGTTTGTTATGTTTGAAATGACATCATTTGTCAGATCTTATAGTCAATAAATCTTTGTAGATCGTAAAAAAACGTGTTCTGGGTATGAAATACTGTTTTAATACAAATACAAGGATTGTAAATTCATTTCGCGATGACAACAAGTTTTCAAAAGACGAGAGATAAAATGTGCCGAAATCGTCCATTATAATAAACGAAAATTTGAATTTCGCGGGCGTTCTGCAGGACAAGCCGCTAGGTTTGCTGCAGTCATGTGTCGCCAGCGCTCGCCATGTTAAATTGTCGGAGTTTCCTATATTGTTCTTCTACAATATTACAATATTTGGTTATACTCTTCCACTTCGTTCACAATCGCAATGGGTTAAAGTTGATGTCAGATTTAGTGCTTTTCCTTTTGATTGTGGATTAATATTTAATCTTTGGAAAAATTTAGGTTGTACAGGCTGTGTTTATCCTCTGTTAGGATTTGTGGATTATTTTCGTTTCTTATCTCTTATTTCAAGTCATCCTCGCTGGCTTTTTTTGACCGTCATGTTCTCTGTACTTTCTTGTAGTGATACTTTAATCAGTCGCAAGTTTCGTACATATTTTGTGCTGAGTAACTGATGATTTTGGCAATTGCAAATGTTTGTATTTGGATTCAAAATCCGACTGCTGATTTCTCTTTTTAGGTTATCGTCTTCTCAATGTGTTTTTTTGATGTTCTTTATCGACTATTCTTTCGAAGATTACGTGGCTTGTCAATAAATTTTTTTCTTGAATTTGGCCCATTTAATTTTTTGCCTTATTTGTGCATCGGATTATTTGGTTCGGCTTTGGTGTTGGGTTTTATCTCGGGCGCTAAGTGCCGGTAGCTGCTGTGATATTTCTCAGGTTGATGGATGAGGTTGGCCTGTTTGGTTCCTCAATGCATGGTGTATTGTTTCATTCATCGTGTTATGTACGCTTCGGCATATTATGTGCCATTTCGTGAGCGAGGGGTAAAAGTTCAGTATCATGTGTCCAAGGTTATCCCTTGATAGTGATGGTATAGTGTTGTATGCATTCACTGTGTGATACTTGTTGCTTGCTGTTAAATTTAATACCGTAAATTGGGGTGACTAGCAACGCATATTAAGGTTTGAATCTTTATTGTTCAATATTGAGAGCTTTCCTTATTTTATAATTTGCTTTAAAACTGTTATCTAGGTGTTCAGAAAACGAATTTAGGTCTTAAAAATATTCACGTTTCATATATTTTTTTGTACAAATTTTTTTATTGGTGTTGCTTATCACCTCTGGGAGTGTAATAAGCAACATATAGGGGAGACCGGGGCACGATGAATCACAAAAATTCTAACCATCAAATTTATGTCTAAATATGAAATTATTGGTTCACTATTGTGTATATAAATAAAGAAAGGTATATATTTCAACACACACTTATGTTAGTTAGCCTACTTCGATTAGTATTTCATACAAAAATTTTAATATGGTTTTTTAGATGTGAGCCATAGTGCCCCATACTTGGGGCACTATGGGTCAGTATCTGGGCACTATGGGTCAGTGTCTGGGGCACTATGGGTCATTCTTATGAAACCGAGTTTTGGTCTAAAACATGAAGTTGATTTGTTTTTAAAATAGGTTTAATTAAATAAACATGCTTAAAATATTAAATGAACACAAAAAATCAATTACAGTTACAGCAAAAATATGAAAACCTGCCATAAAAATTACACTTTATCCATAGCAAACAATTTAGAAATAGCCACTTGTTGTCTGTAAGTAGTCTTTTTAGCGCATGTTGAATAAATCAAATGACACAGCAAATTTTAAAAATGATCTTTGGCGATCAGTTTTGTTATCACATGATTCAGGCCTTGGCAAGGCAAACAAGATATCGGAGCGTCCCACTATCGAAATATCATCTTCTTGTGGAAAAATAAACTTATCAAGGGTTTTCTTTGAACTTCTCATAAATTTCACTTCGTATTCTTTTCCTTCATTTGATTCATTTGTAATCGTCAACACCTGTCCAACATAGTGCATTTTACTGGGCCATTCTCCCATAAGTGTAAATTTTAGCTGTATAAAATTTTGATTTATAAAAGTAGTTTTTTATGCTGGTTTTGATTATATCTAGGGTTGTGCGAGAATGAGATTTAGGCCTCGAGAAATTTTCGAGAAAGAAAATAATTTTTCTCGCGAGAAACGAGACGAGAATGAGTAATTTTTAAATAATCCTGATTTACTGTAGATATCACTTTCAAAATATATTCTTCTGTACATAAAACTGTTGTTTATCATATAGAATGTCAATTTAGTTGCCTGCACAACTGACATGCACCACACGTTATGTAAGCCTACACTAAATTATAAATAAACATTCACTTACTTAGGTAAAAGTCTAGTAGCTATCATGTTAATTGTGGTTCCCGTTGACTTATCGCCACTTTTTGTGTAATACTGCCACACTGATAAGTCCACATCTTCCATTTTACCGTAAAATAAAAGTTAAATTTGACAATAAAGTTTACTTCTGTTAAACTGTTATATTCCCACAACACTTTTTTTTCCAGTTGGTTACGCCGCAGTTAAGAGATAAAGCAGTATTAGGAAATTATTCTCATATTCCTAATAACATTTTACAGGCGTCACATTATTTATCATACCCGCAGAGTAGCTCGCGTAAACGGGAAACACTGGTACTGTAATGAAAACAAAGAAATTGATACTAGGGAGACTTTGGCGGGATTCATTACTCGTGATGTCTTACGACTGAGTGAAACAGGTGGAAAAGGAAATGGGATGAACATACTATTTATTCTCCCTTTTCAACGGGTTTGAACACACACATTCATGTAATTTTACGTAATACAAGGGCGTGAATTGTTCTGCGTTTTCAATCCTTTACATTCCAGTCCATTTAATAATCACATGACTTGCACAGTCTTTTATTGTAAATAAAATAAGAAACGGAACAGCGAAGTAGACTCGGTCTGGCAGCATGACCACCATTCCCTTTTGTTCGTTAAAAAGTAAATTTTGTATTTTGCCGTAATAATCAACATTTCAGTATGCTATTAAACATTACCGAATAAAATATTATGACTAAATTAAAGGTAATGCTTTTAATAACTTTACCGTAATAACGTGTATGTAAACAAAACCAATTTTGTAGGTTAGGTTTGAACATATTTTATTATGTATTATGCTTACGTAATTTAAAAATTAAATACGAAAGTTTTTCTTTCAGGATGAATTGGAATTTCATAAGACAGTGTTTATTCACAGTTTCGGTTATTGATAAAGGTTTTGTATGGTTGACTATCGGCTATCTCTTAATGATTGCATCATGTTTGCTTTGTGTTCCGCCAAATCATTTTTCGTCCAAACAGGCAGACGCGTTTGGTATTTTTAAAACATTTAAACTAAAATAATGGCAGTGTGTGTGTAATGTTCAACATATAAAAATACAACTATCAATATCAAATTTAGTTTCCATACCAAATTGAGTTGTTACTGGTACCAAAAAAAAATTCTTGTTTTTTTTTTTTTTTTCGAGAAATTATTTTTCTCGCTTGCTGTTCGAGAATGCAATATTTCTCGAAATTTTTCTCTAGGTTCGAGATCTCGCACAACACTAATTATATCTTAACTCTTTATATATGGACGGTGTTATGCAAAAACAGGTCAACCCACCAATATATAGATTTGAGTAAATTGAGTTCAAAGTTTAACCCTATCTCTCAAATCATGAACACATGGCTAGACATTTCTAACTATATTTTCACAAAGTATGGACATAGTATAACATTTTACACGTGTTTTCAATGTGAATGTCAATATGTTACAAACAGAGGGCATAAAAAAACAGGGTTGACTGGTTTTTGCTTAACATCATTATAGGTATCATGAATATTATGGAAACATGTTAAGCCACCACTGCACATTTTATTATAATAATGTATTATGAAACTTAAAATTTAATACATTTCCATGCCATTAAAAATTAAATAACTGACATTAATAATAAAATATACGTGTTACATCTTGTAATAATGACGGTAATGGCATAGTCTTTCAAACACAAACATTATCAAAGGAAAGTCAAAATGTTCAGTAGTTTGTTATAGGCAAACATTTTAATGAAAATGAAAAATCCCATCCAAAACAGGAAAAAATGCTACATTATTTTAAAAAGTACATCATAGGAAGTCTTGGAAATTACTCGGCAGATGTATATGTTTCTGCATCTCCAATATCATCACCATTACCAAAGCTCATGTCATTGCCAAAACCCTCAATGTCATCCACAAAGTTTCCTTGTTGTACATTCTTCAAAAAGTTATAAAAACTCTGTGCATCTTTTGGAACTAATTTTAGAACATCTTTCAAATCCTTAATCTTTTCTTTTGACAACTCCTTTCCATTTGGCCACAAATGATGCAATTGTACACCCTGCAATGATGCCCTTCGTCCTTTCCTGTTGTTCGTGATATTAACTTTTTGTGGATCTTCCTGAGCTATGCTTTGTTTCATGTACAGCATAGTTGGTTCTTCTTTCTTCAAATGGATTTCATGGGTAGAAAGCCAACTTACTTTTTGTCTATTTACATCAATCTTACGATTAGTGATAACAGCTTCCAAAGTGCTTACTGAATACATGTCATCTTTGTTCAATCTGTTGACAGTGAACTTTTTCTTCTTCCTACAGGATTTCATGACATTCATGTAGTCAGTATCTGTATACAGTCGTTGTTGTATTTTAAGAGCACATTCCACATCTCCAAATTCTGAGTCGTTTAGTAGGAAGCTATGGCCCGACAGCAAGAATCGCATTGTGATAGATTACAATGATACATGATTCTGTAGTGTATAGATAAGCAGAAGTACAAGCCTTATGCTACGATTCTGTCCCCCACACGAGTCACACCATAGAATAAGTTTCTTTGTGGGTGGCTGAATGTTCTCTTTTATATATTTCATAAGACACGATCCTATCTCCTGTGTCCCACGGCCAGCTTCATGTTCCAGCCATACATTGAATATTCCTTTCCCTGTGCTCCCTACATGAATGCCAAGATTGTATACATTGAGCTGACGTTTGTAATATAAAATATTTGTTGGCAACTTTGGGAGTGGATGTGTTTTCTGTAGGTCGAATGTTAAGGTTTCGACTTCTTTACTCGTCTGTGCTTCCTTTAAGTTTTTGTTCATTTCACATCTTAAATATTTCGCTGCTTGTAAATGGGCTTCATGTAGTCTATTCAGCTCAAGTAAGTTATCACCTTCATAGGTTTTACTAAGTGTCATGTATGTATCACACTTCAGACATGTATCTTTTTTCGGAGATTTAAATCTTAAATTAAACTTGCTGTAGAATAAGAATTTATATGATGACAGACTTACTGGATCATTACATGTACTTTTGTACAATTCATACATTGTACTCAGATTTAAATCCTCACTAAGAAACTTGGCATCAGTGTCAGCTCGACAATAATGAGAAACATATCTGGGAAAGGAATCAATATGCTGTACAACTTCCTTGACTTTCTCTTCGGAATTCTTATTCTTACCACCACTCTTTGTACCCCTTAAATCTGAGATAACATCCATATTTTTTCTTTTTTGCAAGGCTACATCAACACGGTTTTGGTTGATTTGTAGGGTTTTTAGAAAAGCAATTTTGCACACTTCAGTTTTACCAAAATAATATTTTCTTGTTTTCGACCTCTTTGACGTTTTGTTTTTCGTGTATGTTCGTTTCTTTTCGACTTCGGTAACATGAATGTTAATAATACCACATCGACCAGAAAATGACCCTGCTTTCCAGAACTGATTGAAGGCCCTTCTGCATTCTTCAACAGGTACAATATGTGTGCATTTTCGTTTGCAACAACAGTGAAATGCAGCATTAAATTCTTTAGGAGCAACCTTCTGGCCTCTACAATTGAAATCTATTTCGTTCCTATCAGATCGTTTTTTTCTGTCTTTTCTTGACTGGTTGGGATGCTTTCGTTTCCTTCCACGTGATGGTCGGCCTTCCGAGAGCAGAGTTTCTTCATTATCTGTGGTACTGCTCTCTGATTCAGCTGGAACAAAATCAGATCCTGAAGATTCAAGATCATCTGTATCAGAAATGAAGTCACGGCTGTGTTTTACCCCATTGTCTTTTCCTCTAGTTCCTATAATCACCATATCCTCCATGTCCTCAACCACTATTTCTTTATCCTGCTTATTACCAGGAACTGGATTTATTTCTACTGTCTTTTGTCCCTGCTCATCTAACACTGACTGTCCAACTTTTGGTCCCATAAATTCTCTATCTCTCAAGTTCACTTTCAGATGTTCACTTGTTTCCAGAAGCTGTAAGGCTTGCTGCACCATGTCCGATGTCTGTTGATCTTCTGTATCAGAACTGAAATCCTGGCTAATGTTTATCCCATTGTCATTTCCTGTAGTTCCTAAAATCAACATATCCTCTGTGTTCTCAACTGCTATCCCGTTAACTTGATCATTACTATTTCCTGGATTTTCTTTTAAACTGTGTTGTCCCTGTGCATCTAACACTGACAGTCCACCTTTTGGCACTATAAGTTCTTTATCTCTCACTTTCACTTTCGGTTGTTTACTTGTTTCCAGAAGCTGTAAAGCCTGCTCCACCAAGTATTGCCCTCTTGACATCTGAAATGAAATACAGTTCTCATTACAAATCATTTTAATAATTACTACCAACATATTACGTTCTTAACACAATAGTAAATATATTATTCTTTTAGCTATATGTTTATGTGGAGAGCATAGCAGCTGTAATACAGTATACAGACAGTCTTAAAGATAAAGGCGTGAAAGTAGACTGCCTGTATTAGGTTTTTACATTGAAGAGAAGTGCTATCCCGAATTCCCAACATAATAATGATAAATGTTTAATTTCATTAACTATTATAAGTAATGTGCATATATAATTACTTTGACTGAAATACAGAAATATTTTGTAAACCGTTAAACATAGTATATTACTCCAAATTATGTGGTTGAAGACTATGATAGGAGATGCTACTATTACAGAAAACTTTCTTTTTCTTGCAATGATTTTTTTATGCAACGATTTTCCAGTTTAAGTAAGGCATAGTGGTTTTACAAATCAATTCGTTGTGTCATTATAATGTAAATATAATTATTCCAGTATGAGTTAAACCACAAACACAATGGATACAACATTATGTAAAAATGAGTTAAGCCACTGTCACTTGGAACCTATTTTTATTACACCTAAAGTTTACTTTTAATTTATAATGAAACATTGCACCATTGAGTGCAGAAAAGATACATTATACACATTGTGTTTTTAAACCATGCACAGCCTTCACTTGCTAAAGATAGACCTAACCTAGAACAGCACATGTACATTCGGTGATAGTACTCACCTTGAAAATAATCAGCCTTCACCAAAAAACAATTAAATCTACACACTGCGATGTATTGTGTAATACTACAACCACCATTATCCAATAATAGTGCTGTAACATTTGCGTAATGGGTTGAACGATTTTAGTTTAACAGCAAACACCACTTCACTTGCACAAGCTTGAGCAGGAGGGTTAACTGGTTCTTGCTTAATACACAATGGCCGGTATCGTGGCAGTGGGTTGACATTTGCGCCGCTAGATGGCACAGCAATACAGAATGTTGCTTAAATCATTTGTGCTTCTTAAAGAATGGCATTTTCTCAACGCAGCTATGTCAATAACTCATTTTTTTCACTTTTGTGGGTTAACTCATTTTTGCAAAACACCGTCCATATTACAAAATAGGAACCAGCACTTGTACGCAAACTTTAAAGTTAAATTAATTTTTAACAGCAGTTTGAATACAATAAAAAAATTATAAGATGTCACTACTGTCCCTTCAAGTAGGCCTCATAAATATAACTGTAAATAGTTATTTGCTGCTACATATATAGTATTGTGTCTTAATATATTAATGTATAATTTAATTAGAAATAGATAAGTTATACAGGATAGGTGCAGAAATTAACATTTAAAAAAATAGCCATTCGAAAGTAATAACAAAAACTTGATAAATTTATGTTACACGGTATTGCTTAATTTATCAAGGTCCAAAAACAAAGTAAAGTAGCACTTATGCTGTTCAATAAAACACAATAAGCTACTGGTTATCCCAGTATTAAAAAAATTGTGTGCAGTTAAAATGTACAATATTACGCTCCTGTACAATAAGAATCAACTTATGAATGAGCTAAAACATGTTGCAATTTTCTGTCTATTTCAACATCACTTGCGATTGTAAAATGTCTTGAAGATACAGGGCACGGTGCAGCTTCAATCAAACACAAGATTTCATCTTCAGGCACTACATGACTGTCTGGTTTGGTAGGCCAATAAAACCGCTTTCCAGCTCGGGACATGAAAGTGATCGTCACCATGTTGCCATCAACATCTTCAACTAAGCCTGTAAAACCCAATCAACTTTTGTAGAATTATTTATGTTTGACTACGTAATAAAATTAATTATTTCTTACGTAGCTGAACTTGCCTGGATACCACTGTTCATCATAAATAACTGCAACCCATTTTCCAACAAGTGATGTTTTACTGTCATTTCTTTTAGATTTATTTATAAGTGTTGATCCATTGCAGTCATTGTCTAAATGCAGAAGTTTGAGAAAAATAACTCAATGCAGATACATAGATTATGTGATGCAAATCAAGTAAATTGTGTACTGTGTCTCTCATTTAAACTACAGAACAACAATCTCAATAAGAGAACTGTTAAATAGTAACCAGGAAGTTGTTAAAAACAAATGTTATATGAACAGAACATAACTACTTACATGGAAAATAACATTACATATAATGCTTTGTAAAAGGATACTTGCAACCAAAGAGTGATGAAGTAAATCTACAGATGACGGATTTAAGCTAAAATGTTTGCATTCTTTGTTGGTAGCGCACATGAAACAACTCAAGTATCGTATCTGTAGCTTTGAAGGATCATTTTTATTCCATGTAACTTGGTGTAGTTTCATTGTATTAGGTACTGGAATACAAGAACTACTCAGTTTTATTTCATCAACATTTGTTAATCTGTTTCTTCTACTTCAAAAAGTTTGATATTAAGATTGCAATTTGATAATGTTTGTAACAATCTTTTAGCATCTATTATGTCTGTTCCATATGCTACGGCCTGATCTGCTGTGTTCTTTAAAACTCCCCCTATTCCATCTGCTGGACCCTTTCCATGTCCACTTTCAGTAAAGTTCCATGTAACATTTTCTAGTTGGAATTTGCATGCAAAATAAGTCAGAAGAAAAAAATTAGTTCTGTTCCTATATTGAGTTGTTGGCCCATCACTTTGAAAGTGTACTGTGTTGACATCTGGAAACTCATCTTGAACAACCTGTAGTATCCTATGCACATGGGCCCATACAGCACAGGCATCATGCCTCAAACACTCGGATATTGTACAAAAAGACATCACAGAATAACCATCTTGGTTTTGTGTAACTACATTACTGGTTTCTTTAACTTCCTTGTGAAAGTAAATTACACCTGTGTGTAGTGTAACCTGATCTTTAGTCTCCAAAATGTGCACTCTGAACTTCTTCATTACACTTGCAAATGTAATTTTCTGAAAAATCAATGACAACAAGAATTTCATTTGCATTAAGTGATGTTTTAAGCTTCTTAAGTGTAGAAAATTGATGCCACCAATTGAATGTGTGCTTTAGAAAACTTGCTAAGTTTTCTTGAGCTTTTGCAATGAGCTGTTGGATGTCACAAACAATTTTTACTTTCTTTGTTGATTTAACGTTGATAGTTTCCCCATTTTTGTCAATTCGTTCTTCGGTTTTTGGAGTCCATTGATAATAAAATGTCTGTTCCGACAGTTTGCTTTCTACTGTTTCTATGGGCAAAGCCTAATTTTCACAACGACTGCATTCTCGGTACATACATTCTTTGGAAAGTTTACTACAACAAACAAAGTTACTCACGTCACTGACATTTTTGACTTTCAGCAGTTTATGATAGTGTAGCTTATCTATCAAAAATTGGTAGTTTGCATGTTTTGTGCATAAACAAGTATCCCTGTCGGACACTTGAGGATGAGCAACCCAAAACGGTTTCAGTTTACAGAAGGTTGCATATGATATGCTAATGTTGTTTGGTTTAGTTTCATTAAATTTCCTATGTAAATTCTTCAATGAATCTAGAAGAACTCTTTTTTTTCTTTTTGGTTTTGTTCTTTGTGACAAACTCTTTTTTACCAGGTGTCATAGAGCTGTTGACATCTTCCTCATAAAATCTACAAACCATATCTTTTGTTGTTGTGACATTGCATTTTTTTTTTTTCTTTTGACAGGTTGTCTTCCTATATGAAGTCTCTGTCGAACACTGAGAAATCCTGTTTCGTTTAAAAGTCTATATTTTTTTATAATTTTACCAGAAACAATATTTGTGAGGGGTCGCTTATCTTTCTCTGTAGAATGTTTTGCAGTGTTGGATAGCTCAGACATAAGTACTTCACCAAAAAGCAGTTTTTTTTAATGTCTTTCTGGGTGCCTGATTTTAGCATTTTCTTCACTTTAGAATTTGGTGATGGAGAACCCATTGTATTATTTTGTACCTTGATTCTTTGAAGTCGTTTCTTTAGTTTCTTTGCCTTCCTCTTGTATTTATCAACATCTTTCTCACTTCTTTTAAGAGCTCGATACACTGCACTTCTATTCTTTCTTACTTTTTTCCTGCCCGATTGCCTTCTCTTTTTGGGAATTGTTCTGTCTTGAATTGGTACCACTTCATCATGAGCTTTCTTAGTTTGTCTGCTTTTTCTTTGCCTTTCTCTCCAGTCTTTCCTCCTTTGTCGCTTCTCTCTAGGCAATAAATCTGTGATTAACTTTATTTTGCCTTTCTGCTTTCTTGTCTGGTAAATTTCTCTCTCTTTGTCTAAATCTTTCTCTTGCCTCAGGATCCTGTTTCATTCTTTCCCTTTGCTTTCTTTTTTTCTCCCGTTCTTTCAAACGTTTTTCTTCTGTTATCTTCTTACTTTTTTTTGCAGATGATATCTTGTTGCATAACACTTTAGTACTATGGCACAATGGCACATCCAGAAGTAGGCCTAATGTCATTGTTTATGGTATCTGATTGCACTTTTGCTTTCCCTTTTTTTACTTGCTGATTAGATGTGATCCCCAAACTTGTTGAGGATGCATTATAGTCAAAAAGATCCATGTCACCTTTGAAAACCAGTTTCACATGCATTTAGATGTCAAATTTCCATTTGCAATTAAACCATTTTATTTATTTCCTAAAAAATAATAATAATAATTGTAACATACATAGTTACATAAAAATACTAATTAACATATATGCAGAAGTCACTACTGTCCTGTTGTTGTCACCACTGTCCCCATGACAACAGTTGCTTTTAAGGGACAGTAGTGACTGGGACAGTTGTGACAATATTATTAAAATGGCCATTTTTAAATAGGTTAGAATTTACTAGGAAAGACACTAAGACCTTTGGTAAACAGAAAACAAATCTGTTTCATGCAACTAAAATATTTGTATACCAATTAACACTAATACATGAATAAACATTAGGGACAGTAGTGACAATAATAAACATACTCTTACCTTTTAATACATTTTAAAGATAAAATTGTTGTGAAACATAACAACCATGAATTGTGTTTCTTGCAACAAACAATATGGCTTCCTGCACTTGAAACTGCTGTGGTCAAGGCTAATGAAGCATGCCTGGTGAGTATTTGAGGAACTATTTACATAGGGACAGTAGTGACTATACAAACAAGGGACAGCAGTTCAATAAACCCAAATAAATTACAAAAAATTTTTACTAGTAAAAGACATTATTGTATTATCTTTTACAATGATTAATTTTAGAAAAATATTGTTTTCTGTATTATTTTATAAATTACACTTGTAACAGGACTTAACATTCATTATTTTGGGTTGGGGACAAGGGATAGTAGTGACTTTTGGGTTCTTAAAATTTTCCTGTAGCCAAAGTTATTTACTCTGACTTTAAAATGTCATAAAAATAAGAAAAACACACACAACAAAATAATTTAAGAACATAACCATTTATGCTTAACTAATATGAACAATATAAAATTCCAGGGACTGAAAATTTACACTTATGGGAGAATGGCCCTACTTTTCTTATCCTGAAACTCCATAAGAACATAGTCAACTTCATTTGGCTCTGTATTGCGTGAAAGAAATGATTTATGAGTTTGCTGAGTTTGGATTTTGGATTCCATACAGTTATCACAATCACTGTCTGGTGGGCTAATCACCTTGTCTTCACCTTCGGATTCTGAATAATCTTTCTCATTAACAAAAAGTCGACGTTTCACTACTGCTGATTTTATTTTCTTTGTTTTTTTTTCTTTTTCTTCTTGTTTTTTTTCTTTTCCCCAAGAGAATTTCTCTCTGTGGTGTAGCAGTCAAAATCTTGCTGCTTCCCAACTGTCTGCGTTTCCTAGTGCCTGTTCGATGTTCTGCTTTTGGGTATCCTCGAAATTCTGTAGGACTTTTGAAATGCCGTGGAGCACTATCACGTATTTCTTCATCATTCACAAAACCTGGCACAATGCATGATGTATCATTACTTGCCACATATTGCACAGCTTGTGGGCAAGCTTGTGATGGACCCGGAATGTCTGTTTCCTTTGATGTCAAATTTGATGACTGGGACCTTTCCGAAACTGAGATAGGGAGGAAGTCATCATCACTAAAAACATGTGGATCATGAGGGAAAATTCCAGTCTTTTTAAAAGCACTGATGATGTTATTTGGCGTCATAGCACGTGGGAGGGATGTGCCAACAAATCCACCTACATCGTAAATTGATACTGTTTTTCCTGGGTGAGTCAACATCTAAGAGTCAATAGCAGAACTGTAAAACTTCTGAAAGGAACCATACAAACCAACATCCAGGGGCTGCATCCAGTGCGATGAATGTGGTGGAAGTGTCAAAATGTGAACACCATTTGCTTTTACTAATTCGAAGACTTTTAAATTAATGTGGCTCTCATGGTTATTGTATATCAGCAGACTAAAATTATCTTTCGTGCTGTAGGAATATTTTATGAAATGTTTAATTGATCTTACAAAGAGTTCCCCAGTCATCCATCCTGATGGGTTGGCTAGCCCCAGTGTGTTTGGTGGTGCCCCAATCAGCATGTGATCACGAAAATGCACTCGAGGAAATATTAAAATGGGCGGCAGATGATTGCCATCTGCACGGACAATACAACATGTTGTAACCAAAGTGCCTTTTTCCAAACTTTTGACTTTACACACAGCTTTGCAACCTTTCTCAGCAATTACTCTTCCACTATTTTGAACAGTCATTGTTTTGGTTTCATCTAAATTGAAAATTCATGAAGGGTTTCCAAGCTGTGGTTCTTTCAACAATAATGCCTGGTAATTGTTAAAAAATGCCTCTACATTATGACGATTGAAAGCAGTAGCGCGAGCAAGACTACAGCCCTCTGGAGACCGAAGTGACAGATGTTTGTGTCTTTTAAAAAATCCTGCTAACCAATCTTCACCTGCCATTTGTTTTGCATGCCATGACTCAGGACATTTTACACCATTAACAACAGCAGTTTCATATGCCAGTTTGCGACAGTCTTTTGTTGTCAGTCCATAGAACATTTTGCAGCACTTTTTTAAATATTCAACAATTAAAAGTTCTTCGTCATCACAAAAACTTTTCAATGGCTGTAGTTTGGTTTAAGTTCAAATTCTACTGGAGTTTGTAAGTTCATTAACTTACTCTTGCATTTTAGTCTCTCTTTTGACACCACACTCGTCAGCTGCACTTCGAATGCTCCTTCCTTCTGCGACCAAATTAAGTGCTTTTTGAAGATCAGCTTCGCTGAATAAGCCCTTTGTAGTCTTACGTTTGTATGTTCAAACCATGATCTAAAACAAAAAAATTAATTAGGCCTAACTTTTTTGTATTTGATCTTTTCTAGTATAGCTAACCTAAACATTTAGTGGCGACCCATGGTGCCCCAAGGTTGCCTGACCCATCGTGCCCCAAAGTGCTTGTAACAAATAATAAAATAAATGAAACTAAATTACCTGCAATTTATGTAGATGCGATAAGATACATATACATTTGTGCTGCTCAGTCAGTATTTGTATCTTATAATGCAAACAGATTAATAAAACAATAATAACTGTTTAGCAAAATAGTTTATCATCATGTAGATAATAAATACAAAACACACACTGAGAAAACAGAGACTGATCACAGATATATAGATACAATATGTAGGCCACTAAATGGAAAATATTTTATGCAAGTTTCGCCAACCTAAACATTCTGGATTGCTCTAAACAATTGCTGACCCATGGTACCCCATGACTCATGGTGCCCCGTCTCCCCTATGCTAATGAATACCCGTTGCTAATTTACCAGCTTATTTACACATTTCAACAGTTCAAAACAATTAAGTTTGCTTATTTAAACCTGTTAACATGGAAAAGTAAATATAAACAATAAAAAAACTTGTAAAAAACTTGATATGAATCACAAAACATTCTACCAAACTTTTGGATTTACATTTAACTTAATGATTCCTCTACGCATGAATTTTGGTCGTTCAACTTTACCAATAACCTGTGTTAAATCAAAATTACAAACATCTTCCACTTGAGGATAAACAAACAAAGAATGGCCAATATTGTCTTTTTTTACTTTCTTACGAAGAAATTTTGCCTCAAGATTTGGCTCAACGTTTGTAACTAAACCAATGAAGCACTGGCTGTGAAATTTTACCAACACCCAGTCCCCAACTGACAAATCTTCGTCTGACACTGAACTTATGTTATCATATTGCTTTTCATGGAAAATTACATGTGGACTGCAGTTAGGTTGATGTGTTGAGGATGTAGAGGCTTCCAAGGAAACAAAATTCTTTTCTCTTCTAACTTCTGTGTCTTGTTCACTGGAAGGGACATCACTTTCAATGCCATCACAGGAGTTGCCAGAGTCATTCTCAAAGTCGGCTTCAGACACACTTCGCCCTGGCTTGATTGCGACTTTCTTGCGCTGTGCTCTTGGTTTTGGCAAACCATTGTAACGCATGGATTTGAGCATTTCAAGGACCGAATCTTGGATTGTGTCCTTATCAAGGGCAAGTAGTGCCGGTATATATTGACCATTTTCTTCAATAGTTATGTTTACGTGAACAGGCAGAAGAGGTAGCACTTGTTGAGCATCATATGGGATGATGCCACATTTCCTGGAGCCAGATTGAACATTTTTCTTGCTGTTTGGCTGTATATCCTCTGTAAGACATTTCAGCAGATGAGGGAAGACCATCTTTGGTACAGAAGATGATTTGCCAGGCCCTTTCTTCCATTGCGTTAAAATGTTTCGCCATGCTTCTTTCAAAGGGCGGAAGAAAGCTACATCAAGTGGTTGGGTTAAGTGCGACAAGTTCGGTGGCAGGAAAACAAAAGAAATGTCATACTGAGCACATAATTCTATTGCTCTTATGCTCAAATGAGATGACAAGTTGTCACCAATTAGAATCTTTTTTCCAGGAAGTTTACTGAAGTATGGAACTGCTATACTTTCAACCAGTCCTGGAAACTGTCATTGTCAAACCAACCAGATGGCTTTCTGTTGTAACATGTTCCTTTAGGGCCCCCAATGGTCCAAGATTCATACTTGTTTAGCGCTTTGTAAACTACGTAGGTAGGTAGAACTGTCCCATTTCCAGCAGCAGCAAACATGATTGATGTTTCTGATTTGCTACTATTAATAATAGTAGGGTAAAATATTACGTGAACGTGGTCAATCTGTAGAGTTTTCTTTCCTAAAAGCAGCAACACTGATTTTTATATTACTAACGACACAACTAATGCAAGAAATGAGTTTGCCAACCTTGAAAATCATGGAGGACCTAGAAATTCAATATGGCGGATTATATCATTTAAAAATTGATTATTTCTAAGTTGCACTATAATCTGAATTTGAGTATAATTGTAGGGTTTTTAAAAGTAAAACCTAATAATATTTAAGTAAAAATTATGTTCAGAAGTCTACATGATGAGTTATTAAATAAATTTTGCTGGTTATTATGTCATTTAAGAAGTAAAACTATACGTGTGTCAATGTTAGCTCACTTGGTAAAGCTATGCTTGTGTGTTGCAAAAATCAATAACATAATTAAGAAATTGTACTATTTACAGTCAACTTCACAAGGCAGAATAACTTACTTAATTTTTTTAATGTTGAGTTATGAACATTTCACAGGATAACATGTAGCATTTTAATAAGATGCTTCCCAGTCTGAATATCAGTGATAGTGCAGCTTTATTATTTATTTAGCATTATCAAAATTCTTCTTCATCACTTGTGTTCACTTCACTGATTATCTTGAACTGATTTAAGCACTGCTTTCAGCACTGCTTTCCATAACATGAGCATGCCGGAACACAGGAAAGTTCAGCTAGCTTACATGAGC
Source organism: Bacillus rossius redtenbacheri (assembly GCF_032445375.1). Lineage (NCBI taxonomy): Eukaryota > Metazoa > Arthropoda > Insecta > Phasmatodea > Bacillidae > Bacillus > Bacillus rossius. The sequence goes on from NC_086332.1 coordinate 109,246,544, forward strand.
ACAAACCAGCACACAACTTCTTGAGACATTTGCACGATATTATCTTTAGGTACTCTACAGGTGAAGGTTCTTGTCTCATAAATATTGGCTTCAAAATTTCATCTTATAGTTTCCATCCACAATCCGTGGCAAGTGGCAGTGATGGATTCTGTTCTACAGCTGTAGCCCAAACGAAAGACTGATAGCTCACGGAAGTCGCCCTCCACAGGAATGTACCTGGGGTAGCAAGGGGGTATCGAGCTATTCCCTGGGGTTTTCCGGGGGCTCTTCTGGGACCCTCTCCGAGAGTAGGGCATTGGCGATGGTCGTCTTACCAGGAGTAGCTGAGATGGCTGCTGCGTCGGCGATGACCACCTCCGGGTGCTGAAGGTAATTGTCCAGGCGATGGCGGCAGCAAGGGTTCCCCTGGGATGGTCCCCGAAAGTACTAAGCACTCGATTTGGAGCAACACAAGTTTATTTAGTACTAGCACGGGCCGACAGCCTTCCCTCTACAAACTATTTTCTGTTTGTCTACGGCCTATAGACAGGCAGATCCTATTACTCTTGTCTCTAACACTCGACTCGTCTGGTGTCGAACTCGCGAGTGACGTGAAAGACAGACTCCTGGTAGCCGGCGCGTTTGATCGGAGTCTTGACTAGCGAGGTGAGCCGGAGCTCGTCAGCTAGATGACTGGAGTGGCGTGGTGAGCAAGGCTCGGCAGCCTTGGTGCCTCCAGGACTCCAACTGCCCTCCTGGCCCAAGGGCCCGCCTTTTATACCCCTCCTGAGGGCCGGGGCGTGACGTAGGGAGGGCTGGGGGTTCCAGGAATTGCGGGTGCTTCCCGGAATTCCAGGCGGCTGTAGGGCCGTGCGTAACATGCCGGCCTGATGAGAGAGGGGTAGGTGGGGTGGCTGTGATCGGAGGAGGAGCGAGGGGGGTAGGGGGAGAAGTGCGCGTGCACTCGGCTGGCCTGGCAAGAGAGGGGTAGGCGAGGGGTGGCGGCCACTGCGTGGAGTGTGCGCGCGCACCCAGCTGGTTGCCAGGGGCAACCAAGGACGCGGCGTGGTTGCCCTGGTAACGGGCAACTGATTGCGGCTGAGCGGGCCAGCTGTCACAGACGGGCGGCGGCGGCGGCGCGCACACGTGTTTAGGAAGAGAGGGGCTGGCGGCTTCAAGATTAAAGACGTGCGCGGCACGTCGCGCGTCAAACCCCCCCTCCTTGAAAAGGCGGCAGCCACTTTCCACGTGTGCGGCCTGATCTTCGGGGTGGTCCCATCCTTCCTTCCGTCTTGGGGATGCCCCTTCCTTCGTGCTCCCGTCAGCCGGGGGATCGGGAGAGGGACAGGGCAAGGAGTGACCCTCAGGTTGGGTGTGAGAGTGGTGAAATGAGACCTACTCTCTCCTCCTTGAATGGTGATACGGGGGTAGGATCAGACTGCTCTCACTATGTCTAGGGGGGGCTGAACACTACAGCTTGATAGCTTGTGCGTTACGGTACGATGGTGGCACCCATAGTTTCCACGTCTGACGTTGGGGGAGGTGCGAGTCCAGATTATTCCACCTTTCTCCTGATAGTGGTCTGGATGCTGGTTGAGGAGGTTCCTTATGTCGGGATCTCTTTTTTGGGCCTTTAAGAATCGGTCCTTTTCAGTTTTGGACTTGATAGCTTGGAGTTTGATCCGGGTGTCAGCCTTGGGACGTGGTTTAAGGGCTGGTGGGAACATTTTCCCTGACTCTTCCTCGGTGTGGTCTTCCCTGAGGGAGGGGTTTGGAAGCCTTGACAGTGTGTTAGGGAGCTGGTTCTCCCTTCTGGGGCAGTGTTCCACAGTGAAGTTCAATTCACTGAGCAGAATTGCCCATCTGGCGAGCTTTGCTTTAGTGTCCTTCACCTGGTGGAGCCACGTGAAGGCTTTGTTGTCTGTTCTGACGGTGAAGGGTGCGTGATCGAGGTAGTATCTGTATCGCTTGATGGCCCAGACAATGGCTAGGCACTCGAGCTAATTGCTATGATATCTGGTTTCTGCCTCGTTCAGGGTGGCTGAGGCATAACCAATGATCAGCTTATGTCCGTCTTCTCTCTGCTGGTATAGCACTGCTCCCAACCCTTGGAGACTAGCATCCGTTTGAAGGATCATCCGTTTGTTGGGTGTGGGCAGGTGCAAAGTGGGCAAATTGGTGAACAGTTCTTTTGTCGCCTGAAATGCTTGCTCATTCTCGGTCCATACCCACTTCTGAACCTTTCTCAAGAAGGGCAGCAGAGGGGCTGTAACCGCTGCCATTCGGGGTACATAGTCCCTTAGCCACCCGCAGGTGCCTAGGAAGCTTTTTAACTGTTTGGGGCTCTTAGGCACCTCTGCTTCCAGGATGGCCCGGATCTTCTTTGGCTGTGGCTTGTTTCCTTCCGGGGTGACTAGATGCCCCAGATACTGTATTTGTTGCATCCTGAACTCGCACTTGTTCATGCGACAGGTGAGATTGTGAATCTCTAGTTTCTCGAGGGCCCGCTGAGGGGTTTCAGGTGTTCCTCACATGTTTTCGAGAAGATGATTGTCATCCATGTATGCAATGCAAAATTTGGTTATGTCTCCAGCTAATACCTCTGTCGTAATCAGTCGCTGGAACGTGCATGGTGCGTTCTTTAACCAGAAAGGCATTACTCTAAATTGAAAGCTTTCTCCCCGAGGGCTGGTAAAAGCTGTGTATTTCCGGTGCTCCGGGGCCACAGGGATCTGCCAGTACCCTGCTCTGAGGTCGAGCCGTGAGAATATGCGGGTGTCTCCCAATTCCCGCATGGTGTGGCTATGTCTACTGTGGGTGGGGCCGCACTGTAGGTTAATTTGTTTAGTGGTCTGTAGTCCACACAGAAACGTAATTCGCCGTTCTTCTTGGGAGCTAGTACTATGCGAGCATTGTAAGGAGAATTGGCTGGTTCCACTAATCGTTGTTGTTTCATATCTTCAAGCTGTTGGGCAATGATTCTCTGTTTTGCTGGGGATGGCTTCCCTGGTCTTTCGTACACTGGCTGCTCTGAGCTTAGGTAGATTTCATGGGCTATTGTCCTGGTTTGCTTGAGGGGGCCACCATCCTCGAAGACACTCTTATGTTGGTTTAGAGTGTGCAGGAGTTGTGCTACTTGGGAGGGGTTTAGTTGGTGCTCGATATCCCCCTTACCTAGGTCTGGTAGGTTTTCGGACAGCTGATATTCTGACCATTGCTCTGTGGCTCCAGTCTTAGAACCATAATGAATGCGTCTGGTCCCGAAGTCTATGATACATTCCTGTTCCTGTAGCCAGGGTTGGCCCAGGATCATCCTCTCTTCAAGTTCCTCGGTTACTATAAAGTTTACTGGGTATGTCCCTGTCCTGGTTCGGAGGGGCAGCTTGATTTTTCCCTTGACCTGTATCTCCTTGGTGGGATCGGCTAAGGAGACCTTGGCTGGGCTGAACTGAAGTTGGTCTATCAACTCCAGAGGAACTTGGTTGCTATGTACAAAGTTGGTCGAGGCCGCCGAGTCTAGGAGAGCCTCTACCTCCTGTTCTCCTACACCTACGATGAGTCTTGGAGCTGTGGGTTTGGTTTCTCCCTGATTTGTGCAGTGGAGAGTTGAGACCTTCATGATCTGGTCGGGTCGGCCGGTCTCTCGTTCCTTCCCGCCTTCTCGTTTCCTTGCCCTTGTGGATGCCATCTCGGTTCCTGACTGGTTGTCCTCTCTTGGGGGTTTGGTCTTTGGTTGTTTCGCTTGGTAGGGCAGTCCTTGTTTAAGTGGAACCCAGGGCAGAACCAACATCTTGGTAGCCGGTCGGGATTGGTTTGTCCCCTTTTGGGCTGGTCCTCCACTAGGGGTGAGTGTTCGGGATGGTGGTTTTTCGGGTGGGTGTCTCGCCACTCGGTTCCGTTCGAGTGCCCTGTCTACTAGCTCCTCAATTGTCTTTGCTGGAGGGGCTCTTAAAAATGAGCGGAGGTTGGGTAGTAAAAGTTCGATTATAAAGGGGATCCCTGCCCCTTGGGGTTGGTTGGGATGCAGTCTCCTGTATATCTGCATTTTCTTCCGAATGAAAATCTCTGTTTCTTCCTGCGGGGCTTGCTCTTGGCTGTAGAATTTGCGACTAAGGTCTGCCACAGCTCGGTCCCAGCATAACGGGTTATCAGTCAGGGCTCGTAGTTCTGCCCACGTTGATATAAAATCTCCGTCTGAGCTCCACCAGGTGGCGGCACTCCCCTTTAGCTGGCGTCGGCTGTGTTGGAGCCAGTGACCAGGTGGGATTCCTACTTCTAAAAACTGGGCCTATCAATATGTCCTTGGTGGGTAAACTGGCTGTAGCACTTTTTATGCCAAAATTTAGTTTCAGACAACAAATTTGTACTGAATCGTGATTCAATATGTGCAATGCAATCACAAAATTCAGTGTCAACCGATTGCAAGTTCCTATATTCCTGTAAACATTCTTGGATTTTATTTAAACCTTGGTCAGTTCCCCTCGAGAAGTCACTTCTTTTGCTGTGGTTGTCACTATCACATATGATGCATGATACAGGAAAGTCATCTTTAATACGTGGTTTCTTTGCAGGATGACAATTAGATATCACTGGTTCCATGTTAAATCTATTTGGCAATCTCTATAATTTGATGAACTCGAATGCACTACCTGGAACAATAAACCATATCATTAGCCACATAGGTTCTCATTCAGCATTTCAAACAGCATGTATGCCTACAACAAGCACATGATGCTAAGAAACATCAAATTAATTATTTTCTCGGATTCAAATTTATTATGTCAGCTGCTCCATATTGGTTCAGAATGTTTAGAGTTTTATACAGTTGTGCCTTCCTTTTTTTTCCCATCTCTAAAAAAATTAATTTTAACAATAAACAAACCTACATTTTGACCCACACTATTCAATTTTACATTAACTTTATTAACTGCTACATTGAATTTCTTGTTATATGGTTACATATGACTAATCAGTATATATTTTTTTGTTTATACAACATTAATATAATTTTAGTAACACCCCAAACATAACCATATGTACCAAATGTCACAGTTTTTTTATTACTGAAGAGAGTATTGGTGGCCATATTTTATTTCTGGTCTCTACAAGAAAATATTTTCTGGCAAATGTCTTTTTCTAACAAAAGAGGTCTTGGAGAGTGCAAAATAATACATTGCCACTTTTAGGAAAGAAAACTCTACGGATTCATTTTCTAGACCCTTTCGACGCAAAATTTTACTCAACTATAACTCTTTCTGGATATTTCATTCCTCTCTCTGATATTACAGATTTCCTACCGGGGTCATCTGTCAAGTTAGTTTCATCATAATTAACAATGTTTTGTGGATCAACATTGTCAATTGATTTTTTCAGGTATGAGAAATATTCAATCAAAGTTTCATGTGACACGCTTGCCCTGTTACGTTTGATGTTTTGGCAGAGGCGCAAGGACAATTTATCTTTGTGACGCTGTACAAAACTACGAGCAAAGTCTATTCCAGGCATATTCCCCTTAAACATTTTCACATTTCTTCCTGCTCTGTCCAAATAATTCTTAACTATAACACGCAAATCATACAGGTCAAAAGGATAACCCCACTCTGAGCACTGAATAAGTCTTCCAACAATTTCATTTTCAACATCTTTAGATAAACTGTCTGACCACCTGCTGGTCGTATAAGTTCATGCTTTTCGATTTTTTTGCAATGGCGATACAAAATTGTGTGCTCTAAACCAAATTTTTTTGCAGGTTTCCGATACGATAAGCCTTTTTTGATGTCTGTTATAGCAGCCATTATAACACTTTTATCAACTGATAATCGTCTTTTTTTTTGCGAGGATCTGGTTTATACAATCTACCCATGACTTAAACGGGTTGTAGCAATACAAGTATAATCTTAAAGTTCATCAACACCACCTTACAATGTTGTAAAACACAATTGAAAATAAACATTAATGCACCACACACATCAGTCAACAACAACAATAATAACAGCAGCAGCTGACAGGCGCCAAATGATGTTTTTAACACCCCACTTGACACTCAATTTTGCCAACCCAAACATAAGAAATCATAAAAAATATTTACAACCATGGAACAACTATAACAGAGAAGACAATCTCTAGAGTATTGTTAACATTATCCCCCTTAATGGTCCCAATGAGTCTAGCATCCATGGAAGATAAATTTTTATGTAAAGTTATTCCCTGTTTAAATTTGGGTGAAAATTATATCAAAGAGAAAGTATTTGGTTCTTCACAAATTTTTTATTTTTTATTTGCAATATGTAGTTTTGAACTATGTTACATAAAAAAATTCAATAATTTAAAATTTTTAAAGTAAAATATAAGCAAATGCCTAAATTAAAACATTTATTAATTTTCCACCTTTTTGTTGCTTGTCACCCTGCAGTTGCTATCCACCCCATTTTACGGTACTAGAATAGAACCTGAAGAACAAAAACATGTGATATAACAATGAATTTTGATCCTAAAATTTTATGAAAGAAATTTTTATCAAGTCCTGTGTGATACTTTGTACCTATTGTGATATTTAATTGGTAAATATGTAGTTGGGCAATATTTGCTAAAAAAAATTTAAAAATTCCGAAAATACTTTTATTCTATGCTGTTTAACGTCCTCTTTTCATAAAACCTGGCGGAGATAAGAAATTACAAATACTGTAGGAGATATCGCCGTTCTTATTTTGCAATACAAGACCTGTGCAATCATTCGACTGTGGCAATTTTTCATTTTGCCGTGTGTTCGTGAATGCCTATTTAATTAAAATAGTCAGTTAGGTCAGGTCAGTTACATTATAAATACTTTTAAACTAAGCGGACATTAAAAATAATATGAATCAATTTTAATGGTTGATTAGTTTTAAAGTATTTATAATGTAACTGACCTGACCTAACAAACCGGGACAAAGGATGAACCGTATGAACTCATGTATTTTATTTTTTTTACTCATTACTTGCTTAACAATATCCAAATAACAAATAAAACATAATTTGAAACGTAAAAAACTGACCTAAGTTAGAGGCGGGTACAATTCCTTTGCCATTAGTAGAAAATGATGTAGTCGTTCACCTACGTCGCGATATTCTGACGGAACATGAATTCCCCAAGGTACCCGACGTAGTGGTCAACTCGTTGACCATATCGAGGTATATTCTGCCTTACTTCCCGCTAAAGTCTCTATTCTTTGGGTGTTCGCCCCTGTGTCGGGATCAACAAAGTTTATACTATGATTTACCTTCAGGTGAAGATAATCATGCTGAGAAAGACAATTATAAGCACCCCAACAGTCGCTTATAATTGTTGTTCCAGGCGAAATGTACTTCTTGATCAAGCGCAGGAGCGTTCTGCTAGTACGATCTTTGACAGGAATGAGAAAAATGTTATCACCATTTCTCTCGATTCTGCCAAAAACCCACTGTGCCTGGATGACTCGCCCCTTATTATTCTTACGCATACCAATTTAAGCCTCATCAATTTCGACAACTTTCCCCGGCCCACCCAATTTCCCTACATTTACGTCCAAACTCCAATAAATTAAAACTTCCCTACAAAAGGACGCCCAATCTACGACGGTTTTCAAACTAACATTACAATTCATCTGAATGAATACTGTATTTGGGTGATGAATCGTTTAAAAAAAAATAGGTTATCTTCATAATCGTTTTAACCGAAAGATGACTTTTGGAGAACCACGTGCCGTTTCTGAAAGTTTTTTTTATTTTATATTACGCGTTATTGTTGTCCGGTGACATTGAAAAAAATCGCTGTCCTCTGCTAACTCAATTATTGTCCCACATTGGTCGCACTTTACCTCACTACTCAAAATTCCATGATAAACTAAAAATTCAAACAACATTTTCCAATCGTCACACAAATGCACAAACTCGAATACATGCAAGGAACACCTGCCGCATAGCTGACTAATCCCAGAAACATAGGCCATTTCAAAGACAGAATGTAACACGATAATGATACACGAATTCCCAGAATGACAACAACATCTAATGTAATGATCAATTGTTGGAAGTGACCATATTGTAATTACACACCGTTTTGAACATTAAATGAATAAATAATCACGTATTGGTTCATTTGAATATTGACCTATCACGCAACTATCAACGTGACAACATTCTCGAATAAAAAAATTGATACTCGTAAACAAGAAACAATGGTGAATGCTGCAAGGAAAAAAAAAATTCATACTTGTAAACAAGAAACAATGGTTAAAGCTGCATGAATGCACAGGTATTGTGATGAAAATTAAAAAATTCGATATGTCCTAAAGTATTTGGAATTTCTTGTCTCCGCCGGGTTTAATGAAAAGAGGAAGTTAAACATTATAGAATAAAAGTATTTTCGGATTAAAAAAATTTCTTTAAACACATATTGCCCAACTAAATATTAACATTTAATTTTTTGTTATATCCATGATCTTTCTACATGCTAAAGCATCATATAACTATATATAGTCAGGATAAAAGGATAAATTTGGAGGTACAGTAAGTCCTCTATTTACGTCGTACCAATTTATGTCGTTTCGGATTAACGTCGCTAATGTTTGAGTACTCATGTTTCAATGTAAGATGTCGCCGATTCACAATAACGTCGTTTACAATGACCGTAAATCTTTTTTTTAACCAAAACACCGTATATAATTCGTTTGTAATTCTTTGTTTCCTTCGGTAGTTAATTTATGCTATGTAGCGTAAGCTACACGTTCACCGCCTTATCTTATCATACATCATGAGGGACGCTTCCTGCTCTCCGCGCGGTGATGCAATACTACCAGCCCGCCCGCTCGGCCACCCACGTATCTCGCACGTAGAAGTGTTATCTACTTCCCGCAACGACACAGCATTTTCTCCTACCCCTTTTCGTCCAACTCCTTGGCACTTCAGTAGAGGTGTAAAAGTAACTAAAAAAAGTGTACCCGTATGTATTCGTTACTATAACAATTAGTACTCGTTACTTTCGTATCGTTACTCGTTACTTCTGATACCGCATAACATGCTGTGTTATGTAACAGCAACGAATCGAGTCGTATTTTGTACGCGTACAGTATGACGTCGCGTAAATAATAATAAATTGAATATAAACAATTAAAAGTATTTGATAATTAACAGCTTTTGTTAACCAAGAAACAATAAAATCTCATTAGAGCAGCTTTATTATAATATCTCTTTTAAGATAAGAACAAAAAATGTGAAAATACGCGATAATAAAAAACAAAAACATACATATTTATAATTTGTAAAAAATACTTTCTTACGTTGTTTCTGTTCCAATCTCAAACTTTGTCTACACACACAATACCTTTAATAAACAGTAAAAAACTTGGATGACGAATTTCCAAATTATACTTTTCTTAATAAACAAACATTCTTTGTAACGAATAAGCGTGCGCATGCGTAAAACATACGAAAAATGCGAGTAACGAAATGCATTCGTGTGTAACGTTTCGTTACTCGTTACTAGATGCCGCACCCGTTACTCAGTAACGAATACATACGGTTTGCTACAGCTCTACACTTCAGTCGCTATGATATCATTGAGTTGGCCGGAGTTTTAAACGTGCCGTTGTTAACTTTATTGTGATTAAATGCGTTTGTAGTAGGCCTACAGTATCAGCTTACTGCAATTTATGATTTTTTCTTCATAAGATGTCTTCCAAACGACTATATATCTGTTTTTATATTTCAATCAATAAAGGTAATAAAGCAGCTGGTTAAATAACCATTCTATAAAGCTGAGAAGTACTAGTTGAACTTGTTTCCCACGCTGTCGGTTGTAATTTGCTGATAAAATTGCCCATTGTCACGTCTGTATGCCAGCGCTTCCGGCCGACCTTGGGCCGTGGTCGGCCGGTGGCATGAAACATGGCTCATTTTGCGTCGTTTCTATTTACGTCGCGGTTTTCAGGAACGTAACCCCGACGTAAACCGAGGACTTACTGTACATGATAGGGAATAATTGAAGACATGAGTATGAAGGGGACATGATAAATTTGTAAACACTGATTAAATAGTTAACAAAAGAATAAATTCACTTATTATAAAAAAAGGAGAAATTCCAATTCCTTCAATTTAAAAAAAGAGTAGTATACGCAACTCAATAACTTTAATTTACAGTCTATTATTGATTAATAACAACAAATTCACCAATTTACTCACTCTCCTTAAGAATTCCAATTCCTTCCATTTGATCTTGGGTACAGTTTGAATCTTCACTGCTACTGTTGACACTGCCATGTGTAATAATTATTTTGTTGATTTCAATGTCAAAACGAAAATCCCGGCTGTAATACTTCTGCTCTACTTTTGCAACATGATTACAAAATAGAATCCAGTCTTCTTTTCCCATGGTGTTGAACTCTTTGCAAAGTCTTTTCACGTCGTCTATTTTGAATGACATATTTTATGATGCAACATTACCCTTAACTTTACCGCAAATACCTTCAGTGGGATTCAAATACCTTCAGTGGGATTCAAGTCGGGATGGTAGGGTGGAAGTCGGAATGGTGTGTGACCAAAACTTTCAAGAATCTGGGCGACGGAATACACTGTCGTGGCTTATTTATCTTAATAAGTTCGTACAATGTTGGCTTCAGCATGTCTTCAGTAAATTAAATTGTGTTTTCTCGTAGCCATTTTTCATGTCACTTTTTGTTGATGAAGATGTTGGTGGTTTGTTCACGCGGACATTGTGATAGTGTGCATTATCCAATACCATGACGCTGTTTGTTGGCATGTTCGGTACGAGTTTTTTTCCTAATCCACTTCTCGTAATTGGTCCGGTTCATTTCGTGGTGGTAGCTTGATGTGATGTCTACATAACGAGGGCATTTGGCACAAATCCATCTTTACCGCCAGCATGTATCATAATTAGGCGTTGTCCTTTCGCTACTGGCCGAAGTACACCATTTAATGTTTCATCTGCCCAGCTTTTTTTGTTGCACATGCGAGGATAACACATACGATTCATCTAGATCAGTGGTTCCCAACCAGTGGTCCGCGGACCATCAGTGGTCCACGAGAGCTAAAATTTCAAACGTTGAATGAACGCGCGTCGGTAAATAAAAGCGAGCGCGGCGCGCAGACGACAGGGGGAAGGGCAAGCAAATTACTAAACATTATGGCGCAAGCCGGTCAGTCAATCGTACGCTTTCTTTTGTTTTGCTCAGCAGTGTTGTGTTAGTGATTCTGTTTAGTGGGTCAACATCTGTAATTCCTCAATATTCTTATGGATATTTTGATAAAATATGAACAGGGTAAGTAGGCTACGCATTTTTCTCTGTTAAACATTTTTTTAATAAAAACATGCAATTACAAAACAGAATGTGGACGTTAGTTGACATAATATGATTCTTGTCTTTGTGTATAACAAATGTTCACAACAGTTAGGTACAGTTAGTTGAAAACCTAATTATATATAAAATAAAGCGATATGAAATTAAAAATTAAGATAGTAAAAGAACACTGGCCTCCCAAATTAAAAAGTGGAGACAGCCACAAAAATTCTTAAAAACATGCTATCATAAAATTGTTGAATTATTATTATGCTGTTTTAGGTTTTTCATAATGATATAAAAACACAGTTAACTCTTTTAATGCCAAAGTCGGATAAATCACCTTTTTTGTGTTGTACGAAAAATTGGAGGATCGAAAAATTGGCCTGTATATTTTTTTCTTTCAAAGACGCATTTACGACACTTACAGCGCACTCTACCGTTGTCGGTTTGACTCGCCCTACTATTGAGTTGCTTTTTCTCAAAATGGAGAGCAGAGCTGTCACGCTTCTGTCTTCCTTCCCTGATAGAGAGCAGGGTTCTCATGCTGTTTTCAAACAGCATGTGAAACAGATTGGTACCTACTGCGTTTGTGCACATTTCTTAGTTTTGAATTTAACTTTCCGTTGTGAGAAATTCAACTTTCCATTGTGAGAAATTCAACTTTAATTTTTTAAAAATTATCTTTTGATTCTTTTGTCAATTATAAGTGTTAATTTTTTTCTACATAAGTATGTGTTCCTGCTTATAAAAATATTTTGCAAATATTTACAAAAATGATATATTTCTGGCATACAAATCAAGTTGCTTTAACAAAAAAATAATAATCAGTTTCGTGGATATTATAAATTGCCAGTTATTCTTTATTGTTGTTTATTGTGCGTTGAAAATCATTTATGTAATAGTTGTAGTGATTATTTTTTCCCACAAAATTCTTAGTGCCAAGAATATTACTTTGATAACCATGCCCTATTCGCACGCAAATCCATTAAAAATAATATAACTTGTTCACAAATACTGTAAAATAAAATAAATAAAAAATGCATTATATGTTTTTATTTAATCTTTAAAAATTACAAAGAATAATTTATTTATAAGATGTAAAAAAATTTGGTACTTCCATACTTAAAGGTAAACAAGTTATTAATATTTAAATCCAGATATGTAATTCATTTAAAAATGACTTGGCACTTTTAGTATAACCGTCATAGAATTAGACAATTTGAGGCTGGTACCAAGAGTGTTAAGGGAAATTTAAGGTACCTACCAAGACCCTTGATTTTAACAATTAGACAATATTATTTTTTAAATTGTGTAGTAAAGATTTAAGTTTGTAAAAAAAATGATAGCGAGGTTAGAATTTTTTGGAAGCCAGTTCATATTTATTTATTTAATGATTTATTTTATGAATTATGAAAAAAATTTAGCTATATTGTTTTTTATTCTTTTGCTTAGCATCGTTTGAGATATCGAAATTAGTAGCACTTATCAAAAAAGCCTCACACAATAGGAGAAACTCTTGTGAAACCTTGTTTGATCAAAGCCGTTGAAGAAGTTTTAGGTTTAGAAGAAGAAAAAAAAATACAAGATATACCTTTGTCGAACAACACTGTGAAAGCTAGAATTGAACTCATGTCAAATGATATCGAGGAGCAACTTGTTTCAAGAATTAAAATGTCACCATTCTTCGCTTTGCAGTGGAATGAATCCACTGACATTTCTAATTGTGCTCAGTTACTTGTTTTTGTCCACTTTTTAGACGACGACAACATAATCAAAGAAGAACTGTTGTTTTCTCATGAACTGGAAATGACATCAAGAAGTATCGACATCATGAATATAATAACTGGATACTTCCAGATATATGGCATTATGTGGGAAAAGCTAGTCGGCTTCTTTACGGATGGTGCTCGTGCGACGTTAGGATCACATTCCGGTCTAGCAACGTTAATCAAACAGAGGAATCCGTCAACATTAACATCGCATTGTATCCTTCATCGCCAGGCGTTAGCTTCCAAGACTCTTCCTAAATGCCTTAATGATACAATGAAATTGGCCATAAAAGTAGTAAATGTAATTAAAAGCAGTGCCTTAAATTAACGCCTTTTTAAAAAACTGTGCACTGAAATGGACTCCAACCATGAGAACCTCCTCTTTCACACAGAGGTTCGTTGGTTGTCGAAAGGCAATATGCTGGAAAGATTATACGAGCTGAGAGGAGAGATGAGTTGTTTCTAGGTGAGAAAAATGGAAACTTACTAGTACAGTTTTCTGATTTGACATCCCAGATGCATTTGGCATATCTTTTGGATATTTTTACACACTTAAATAAGTTGAACTTGCAAATGCAAGGTTCAGGAAACAATTAGAAGGCGTTGCAAATATTTTTAATTTTGATGATAAACTTCGTGCTTTTATTTGCAAACTTAAGTTATGGAACATCAAGTTGGCGAGGGCAATTAGAGTGGGTTTGCAACATTGAAGGCACTCCTTGACGACAAACAGTAGGGTACACATCCCAATAATTGACCACACAAGAGAATTTTTTTGCATTGCATTTTCTGGGGAAGAAAATAAAACACCTAGGTAATTGCTTGTGTGCTTGAAAAATACTTTATTTATTTCTGCATTTACTTAAATATTTACAATAAACAAAAGTCCTGGGTATAAGTTCCCTCCATCTCTTTAAATATTACATGTCGTTTTTGCCCAGTGGTTGACCAGGCATGTCTAGAGAATGACCATTTCCCACACAGTAATTGACCATTTTAGTTTTCATTGCAATTTTATAGCCTTATATAATCAAAACTGTAATGTAACAATTACATAAATACACTTACATAATATGACAACAAAACATAATAAAAAAAACTTTAAAGTAACTTAGATCTCCCTACAATATATATTTTTTATACATAAATACAGAAAATTAGTAATTGCCCTGTGAATTACAAAAAAAAAAATACATGATCTTAGTAAAAAACTATTTAGATTGACTCTCACACTTTGCACAGTGTTGTGTGAAGGTTCATTAAAATATTTGCACAGTTACAAACAGGAAGAACATGAGTGTTTTAATGTTGATTTTACACTCATGCTTACACACCACTTAACAAAGGTTGGCAATTGGCTTTGAAAATTTATACTTGATACGATCACCCACTGTTATAATTTGAGGCATTTCAAGTTTTTTTAGAATCTGTTTTTTTTTTCTACAACACTGACATCTTTATCATTTACTTTGAATACTGTCCCAATCTCATCACATGAATTCAAAGCCATAACCTCGATTTCCCCACAAAGAGTGTTTTGAACAATACATACATATTTGGGTCAATCCATATGAAGTGGTCCAAAAAAAAATTTATTGGAAGCTTCATCAATTTTAAAAAAATTGATATTTTGAGCCTTGTTAACATTATGTATTGACAATTTAAAACTGACACAGTTAATTTTTTATTCTCATTAGTTTGATTATGGCAGCCATTTTTTTGTCATGGGGCGCGACAATTTTTACATTTACAAGGGTTCAGCTACATTGCTATATCTTGGCTCTGGTAGGCCATATCATGATGAAACAAAATCTGAGGGGTTAAGCACATTTTAAACTACAATTCTGATGACAAACCATTTTTTTAAAATCAATCAATCTTGCCAACTTTAAAGGTTGAACTTGTGCCTTAGAATTGCAAAAATTTGCATTTTCATAAATTTTTTTAAGAGTGAAGGCAGTATCTGTTGGGCTTCAAAATATTTATGGATGTGCTTATGTAATAGTAGAGTAAATACAAATTATTTGGAGTGTGAGACTTATACTTTTTTTTTTTACAATTTTGTAAAAACCAGTTTTTTCAGATTTTTGCTTACTTTACGGCTTAATATCTCTGGTGGGCAGTTATCTAAAAATCTTAAATTTACGCACAATTAAGTACTCCGTGGTACATAACTCCTGCAAAAATTTAGACTTTGAGATTCAACTGGTTCGGAAGTTACAGCCTTGCCAAAATCGTAATTTTTTTTATTTATTTGCATAAATAAAAGCAACCCTAGTAATTTTATATACGTTCTTAATTATTTTATATATATGCTGTAAGTGCTGTACTAAGTCATAAAAAGTATTACACTAAAGTTTGTTGCCAAAACACATGTATACTATGCACAAAAATATTAATTATAACAGTCATTCTATATCACATTTTTAAACAGACAAATGATTTACGATTTTAATTTGTACCTTATTTCTTATGTTTGTTAAACAGCATTGAAATTTCTTCAGATAATGATGCTGAAATGTTGTGTGAACGTCCAGTTGCTGTGGATAGCTCTGATGGACTGAGCTTCCTCAACACATTCTTAAGCGGCACCCACACTCTGTCTGCACATGATATCTTAAATGATGTTCTAGGTCCAGCTGGGTTGTAAAATTTTACGTAAATATCATTGTTCACAAAATTAACTTCTTCAATGACTCCTAGCCACCACTGTTCGTCATACACACAGGCGATAATGTCATTGTTCCGAAGATTCATGGGGATGGACTTGGTTGAAACTGGAAGATACTCATACTCTTCTGATTTGGACGTTGCATAGCATCTCATTATAATCTCGGTGAGAGGAACAAAGCGGTGCAATTTTCGTGTTCCAGGGAGCCGTTGGCAGTTGTCGAACCTAGGTTTCAACTCTTCTTGTCGAGCGGTAATTTCCTCTTCTTTAACATATATATATTTGATACCTTTAATAGTCTGTGTACAGTACATATACATATCTTCAGGGGAAAGAATGTGATCCTTGACTGTTCTTTGAAGACTTGCCTTTGTTACTTCCCTTTTTGTTGTTCCTCCAACACCATCACATGCATTTTTTCCATGTGATGTTGCGAAGAAATTCCACTCAGCACTAAGACCGAAATCATTCTTGTGGTGACAGACATTAATTAAATTTTTCTTATTTTTGTACTGACTTGATGATCCATCTGAGAAGTAAATTATATGTTGAACCGAAGGAACAGTGTCTTTTAAGTGTTTCATAAGATGAGATTGAAATGTATGGACTGTTGTTGTGTTATGGTCCAAATGATCACTGATTACACAAACACATTGGGTTAGAAGTTTATCATTTTCTTTGTAATAATACACAAAAGGATGAACAGTTGCTTGGCGATTTACCCAGTGGTAGCTCTGAATCTCGTCTTGGATAACAAATGTAAAGTTTTCTGCGAAGTCTGCAAGAACAATGCACTCTGTTTCGTTAAGTTTCTCCTTCTTCTCTCTCAAATGCTGACTTTGAATCTTTGATATAAAATGATGAGTTTTAAGTGAATCAAGTTTTTCAATAAGGGACAGAAAGAATTCTTCTTTTGGCTGAATAACAGTTATCATTTCAGCTCTATCTGTTGTGGTCCATTGTTGAAAAATTATGTTGTCTGGGATGGCATCACTTTCTTCAAATTCATCAAACAGAGATACTAGGGCTTCACTTCCTGGACATTTAACACATTTGCCCATCATACACTCGTAACTACTCATATCACAAACGAGTATAGCAAGTAGGTCTTTGTAATCTTTCATAAGCTTTGCACCGTCAACCATTAGCTTAACATTCTGATGATAAGTACAAACACAAACATTGTGTGTTCCCGATGATCCGGCTGTGACACACCACTTAGGTCTGAGTTCAATGAATTTTGATCTTCCAATTCTACAGTCTGGATGTTTAGATTTAAATTCCACAAACAATTCATTCAAATTGCAAAGCACCAGCCTCTTCTGCTTTTGACATTTCATGTTATTTATTTTTACAGATAAACAGTCTTTTTTTCCGGGACAAAGACGACTGTATTCATCACTTTCATAGAATTCACGGACTGTAGTAACCACCTCTGATTGAATGCCAAAACCCTTTTTCTTTCCCAACTCTGGTAGAATGCCCTGATCTTTCACTAGGTCTCTTGTCAGTTTTACCAAACGATCAGATACATTGAACTCTTGAGTTATTCTTAGTCGACTACATGAATTTGGAAGTAAACTAATTATTTTCACTTTCATTTCTTTTCCTGCAACAGCACATTTATCCTTCAGTTTCTTGATTAATTCGTCAAACTCTTCTACAGACTCTTCACTTGCTTCTCTGTTTTCCATCACTTCATCAAAAGATTCCTCAAGATTTCTTTTCAAAACATTTGATACTTTACTGATCTTGTCAGCTATTGCTTGTGGTCTTTTATCTAAACCCAATTTCCTTATTTTAGATGCTGGCGAAACCCCTAATTGAGTACATACATTGTCTACTTTTCCCAACTTTTCAATCTCTGTAATAAAGTCTGAATCACATGTGTCCCCTGTTCCATCATTTGCTGTCACAAATATTTTTTTGTAGCATGTAGGACACAAGGACTTACCAGGGACAAGCAGTAAATTTTAGTTTGTTTTTTTATACATGTGTTCAGGAAGTATTTCCCTAAGTCCTTTTGTGATTGCCTTTTTATGTATTTGTAAAGGATCACTGCAATACCGGCCAAATATATGGTGATATTTAATAAGATACTTAATCTCATGGTACTTACATACAGACTTAACATCACTAGAAACTCTGGTAAATATTAGCTGTTGCTGTTCTAAACTAAACACACAGATTTTCTTCAATTCCTGTTGCACTGAACCATAAACACATTTGTGGCATTGTTCATTTGTTAAATGTCCTATTGAACACTCTTTCTCCATACCGAAAAACAAAAAACCTTCATGGAAACACAAACCACCTTTCCTATACCAGAGCTGCTGGCAGACTAACAGGATGGAACAAATACCAGACCATACTAGAGCAAGTCCGTGCCTGTTACGACCTGCACACTCCAAACAGTGGTAAACATCTCAGGCATATTTTTTTAATGTTCTTAGTCGGAGAACTCTTTTCAATTGCATAGTAAATGCCAATTTTAGGGTATTAAGATTTTTAAAAATATAATTAGAATTTATTATAGTTTCATTGTTGCAAAAAAAAATGCAATTTTACACAAGTTTGGCAAGGCTGTAACTACCGAACCAGTTGAATCTCAAAGTCTAAATTTTTACAGGAGTTATGTACCATGGAGTACTTAATTGTGTGTAAATTTAAGATTTTTAGATAACTGCCCACCAGAGATATTAAGCCGTAAAGTAAGCAAAAATCTGAAAAAACTGGTTTTTACAAAATTGTAAAAAAAAAAAGTATTGAAGTCTCACACTCCAAATAATTTGTATTTACTCTACTATTACATAAGCACATCCATAAATATTTTGAAGCACAACAGATACTGCCTTCACTCTTAAAAAAATTTATGAAAATGCAAATTTTTGCAATTCTAAGGCACAAGTTCAACCTTTAAAGTTGGCAAGATTGAGTGATGTTAAAAAAATGGTTTGTCATCAGAATTGTAGCTTAAAATGTGCTTAACCCCTCAGATTTTGTTTCATCATGATATGGCCTACCAGAGCCAAGATATAGCAATGTAGCTGAACCCTTGTAAATGTAAAAATTGTCGCGCCCCATGACAAAAAAATGGCTGCCATAATCAAACTAGTGAGAATAAAAATTTAACTGTGTCAGTTTTAAACTGTCAATACATAATGTTAACAAGTCTCAAATTATGAATTTTTTTAAAAATAGTCGAGCAACCAGAGCTGGACCACTTGATATGGACTGACCCATTTATGAGAAACTTTTTTCCCGGGAAAAGACACCAAAACAAAGTCTCCTTTACTGTAGTCTTTTAAGTCAACAGTCATTGGAATTAGTTCTCGTCTTGCAGCAGTAGGCCTTATATATTCCATCTCTTCTTCGGTGTCAGTCTCATTGTATTCACTTTCCCCACTTTCAACCCATTCCTCTGCGTCGGTTTCAGAACTACTGTCCTTGCAAACTTTAGATTTCTTCTTTTTTGTTGCATTTTAGGGTTTTGCCTTCAATTCTTGTTTTTGTTTTCGTAACCTTTCCCTTTTCTTTTTATTTTCTTCTTGTTCTGCTTTTAGCTTTTCTTTCTCTTGCCAATATGACAACCACTTCTGAGATGTTGCTGCATGTGGCAGCCTCTCTCTTTTTATTCGTTTTGTGGATTTTCGAGGGTATTCAGTAGGCCATAAGACATGGTCCAGAAAACTGGGGCTCACTGAATGGTCACTAATAACACAATGGCGTTTTGGAGTTGTACGTTGCTCATTTTGACTGGGCTCAGATGTGTCCAAGTTCTCATTTGGCTGGTCTAGAAATGTGTTGCAGTTTGTGAAAGCCTCGGTCTCTCCAATATTTTCCAATCGAGAATCTTTGGAAGTCGTAGGTTGGACATCAAGAGACACATCTCTGAAGCTGGAGTTTTCAGAATTTATGCAATCTTCTGACCCAACACATCTCAACCGCAATTTCTTCCATACATCAAATAGCTCTTTGGCAGAATCTTCTCCAGTCCAGCCAGTAGGAAAACTCTTTCTGAATTCTTCTGCTCTTTCAGGTTTCATAACCGACTCGAAGTACAGTAAATGTTCAATTTTAAACTCTGTAGGTTTTAGGATGGTATTCCCTTCACTTCCGACAACTCTTGTTTCATGTGTCATACATTTTTGATAGTCTATAGCATTGGCATCAAAAGGAAAAATACCACATTTTCGGAAGCCATTTTTTACAGTTTCTTCTGTAACTTGGCTAACAGCAGTTTCTAATAAAGATCCAAACATAGCTCTTGTCAGTGCCCTGTTATTGTTGTTTTTCTTCCAATTATACACAACATGTTTCCAGTTATTTTTAAGTGACCTAAAAACCGACACATCTGCTGGTTGCAAAATGTGTGTAGCATTTGGCAACAATGCAAAGAGTAAAATCCCATTATCTTTACAAAATTTTGACACATAAGTCAAGTGTGATCGGTGACCATCAAATAGGAAATTTTATATTTTTCCTTTTGAGGAAAGGAAGAAATGTATTACACACATAACCATAAAATGTTTGACCAGTCATCCACCCTGACTTTGATCTTCCAGCTACCCACTCTGGATTCAGACCCCGCACTACTTCAGCAGGAATGCGTTCATATGGATATATTATCATTGGGGGCAAAATACTGCCATTTGCTCTAAGGGTCATCAAAACTGTTAAGCATTCTTTGTTGGGGCCACTTTTCACTTCTATTTAAAATGCTGGAATGAACATCCATCCTAATCGCTAATACTGAAATAGATAATTGATTATTATGGATTACGATGTAGGTAAAGAACACATCCTGGACATGCTGCCTAGCAAATAAATTTCATCACATTTTATACTATATATTTATTTATATACTAATAGGCCTACACACTAATGAATTTTATATTTAACAACATTGGTAAAAGCAACATTATTTAAAATTTATTTTTGAATGTAAATGAAAATATTAAGTATATAGCCATTAGTTGACCAGTAAACAGCCAATAATTGACCACATGGTCAACCATTAGAATGAAAAGGTTTTTTGGTGTTATTTTTTGTTGGTAAGATCAAGTATGAAATATTATGGAGCTATGAACTTTAAATAATCAAATATTGGTGAAAGACCAAAAAACCTAGTAATTGACCAAAATGGTCAATCAGTGGTCAACTGTACTTTTATTGTAACCACTAATTGACCACTTAGGTTTTTAGGTTAAGGTCACTACAAATGGTTTTGACACAAACATTATATGATTCTTTGTACATTTTTCTTCATTACTCAATAAAAACATACATAAATACATCAATTATAAAATAAGATGGTAATGGATAAATGTTACTGGTGCATCCTTACCTGGCTTATTGCATGAGGGCTCCTATAAGTGAGCATGTGCTGTAAGGAAATTCATGATGGCTCTGCAGACACGCATCTTTTTCCTGTCAAGTTATTTTGTTTCCTATTCATTTATTGGTAGCATAGAAACATCTGGAACCAGTCAGAATTGTTCTGTCTTCATTTACATATCTAATATTTTAATTTAAAACTGGAAATGGTCAACCACTGATGGGTGGTCAACTATTAGCACATCCACCCTATGTCATGTTTAGGGAAAACATACAAAAAAAACAGCAAATGTCATTTGCAAATGTTGGTTGATGAATTCAACCGTTACTTCCCAGAATATAACAATACAGAAGCTAATGTGGACCAAAATTTATCCGCAACCCTTTTGGCACTAAAGCTAGAGAAGTTGCAGAAGAAATCCAAGAAGAACTTATTGAATTACAAAATGACAGGAACTGTAAGGACGCTTTTGAATCTGATTCTTTGGAGACGTTTTGGTGTAAGAAAGAAATTTCATATACTAAAATTCGAGAAATCGCTTTGCGCTATCTTATGCTTTTCTCAACAACTTATATATGCAAACAAGGATTTTCTGCATTACTGATCATTAAAAACAAATCCAGGAATTGACTGAAAGTAAGTGATGATATGCATGCAGCTTATATATGTTTTCAATCATAACACTGTTAATTAATGTTTATCTTGGTTTTTTAGATTGCTTATGTGAAACGTTTCGATTAACATTCAACGATTAGGCTTAAAGATTTGTTGTAGATTGATAGAGATTATTTTTTAACCTTGTGGTCCCTGCTAATAATAATGAAATTAAAGTGGTCCCTGATCAAAAAAAGGTTGGGAACCACTGATCTAGTTAGATTATATTACTGTTTTCATTTCTGAAACGCATAACGCTCTGTATATAGTTAATTTTTTTTTGCCTGATATAATGCTTTTATATAAGAACGAGGCAGTGAGATTTAGTTCTATGCCACTGAAAGCCTAACTTTTTCAGAATTTTATGAAGGGTGCTATCGCAATCTTGAAATCCTATCTCCATCTTCAATTTCTTCCTACATGGGGATTCTACTGGAAAAAATATTGGTGAATTATTGTTGACAGAACTTGGTCGTCTAGAAGTCCCATTTTGCAACTGCATTGCATTCTGTTCAGATAATGCTGCTGTGATGGTGGGTTCGAAAAATGGTGTAGCCTAATTGTTGTATTGAAAACAAAACTGAAAAATTTAATTTCAGATGGCTGCATTTGTCACTTGATCAATTTAGCTGCTGAGAAGGCATGATCGAATTTTCCTGTAAAACTAGATGAACTAATCATAGACATATATTACTACCTAGACAAGAGTTCTAAAAGGAAGGAAAGGTTGCAACAATTACAAAAGAGCTATATAACACAGAAGCTAGGAAAATACTTAAGCATGTATGCACAAGATGGCTGTCCTGAGGTAGAAGCTTAGGAAGGGTTATTGAACAGTGGGAACCACTTCAGAGTTTTTTCAATGAACAAGTGTGTCAAAATTCACTAGTATCTTACAGAATTCCAAAAGCGAAAGATGCTAACTGTGACTTTAAGGTAGACAGAACCAGTGAGAATGTGGGTAAGAGGAAAGCCGAGTGTGGTGCTGGTACTAGTGGAAAGAAAGTGGCTACACAAGATCATAAGTCACATAGTTTGTTAAAAAACAAGAGAAGAAAAGATTTTTATGTTTCTTTCTTCTTCACTAAATAAGGCATTCTGTTAGCCTTAAATTTGATTCCTGTGTTTGACCAGCTAAACTTGACAATGCAGACTCCAAGTCCTCAAATTCATATCTTGCAGAAAATGTTGCATGATTTTTGAAAGAATTGTATTCCAGATTTGTACAAACAAACATTATTAAAGTATTAAAGTATTGGGTATTGATGTTGAGGGACAGGGGGAGATTAAATTGGACCGGTAGTAATCTAGGCAACGTGAGTTGATTCACATACCATCAATGCAGCAGTAAATTTGAGATGAAGTAATATTAACCTGAATGAAGCCCTTAAAAACAACTTGTCTATGCATATATTAACTTGTTAAACATATTTTTTGTTACCATCTGTGATAAATACCAGGCTATCACATAATGTTGAATGTTCTGGAGCAATTACTTACAATTAGTAAATAAAGTTTCAAACTTATATGAAAACAAATAAAGACAACACATGTGTTTACTAAATGTTGGTTATCTGGTTCTAGGCAAATAACAGTTCTGAAACTCAAAGGTACCAATGCATAAATTCTTTGCAGCTTTACCCATACAACACAGAAACGTTGTAACAACGTTGCTGTAACGTTTCCACAAAAAGTTGCAACGTTCAGTAATGTTGAGGCAACGTTGTGGCAACGTTGCTACAACATTTAAATGTCCCACTTTTGCAACGTTGCTAGAGGGATGTTGCTGCAACGTTGCAAGCCGGACGTTGCTGCAACGTTGCAAGCCGGACGTTGCTGAAAGGTTGCAAGCCGGACGTTGCAAGCCGGACGTTGCAAGCCGGACGTTGCAAGCCGGACGTTGCAAGCCGGACGTTGCAAGCCGGACGTTGCAAGCCGGACGTTGCAAGTGCATCGTTGCGGCAACGTCGCAGGTGTGAGGTTGTCACATTGCCATAATGACTTCACGACGTTGCCAGTGTAGGGCGTTGTCACAAATTTGCAGCACCGACATTGCTGCGTGTGTACATTGCCGCTATGTTGATACCTGGATACTGCTACTGCAGTTATTTGTATACCTTACTAATGCCCAGTACAGTAGTCTGTTATGCACATTATTTAACAAAGTAATGCTGTACAGAAAATATTGCTACAGATCAAAATGTTGACACATTTCCATTAGAATGTAGCTTCAACATATGAAGGTGAAAAAGTTGCAAAATTGAAATTAATTTTTATCATACCACAATTCAAAGTGGAATCTTTAGGACATAGAAATTCTAAATTTGATTCGAGGTAGAGTATTTTTAACATTGCAATTATTGATGTTGGAACAAGATGAAGAAATTATGTACATTTTTTATTACCAAGTATAAAAATAAATTTAAAGCAAGCATTATATCAACAAACTATAGAAATCAAACTTATTATTCCCAGTATGTTTTATATTTTCCTAAACTGCTGACCAGATTTCAGAATAGAATATTTAGTCTGTTAGGAAACGTACCAGTCAGTCTTCCTACAGGTCCTCCAAAATTTGTTAAATAACATGTTTATAAAATAGAAACTCTGCTTCCAAAACTTTCACTGAAATTGAGTATATTAAAAACAGTTATTAATTTTTTAACTAATATATTTTTAAAAAACATTGACAGGGTACAAGTGACAGTATTAAGTGATATAAAATGTAATAAGAACTGGATTGTTTTGGTTAATTAGTGAAATTTCTACACAGCTGAAAGTTTCAGCATACCATTTATCTGTTCTATGTACATGTGTTAATGACTGCAGCTTTAAAATAAACTCACTTCGAACTTTTTCAAAAAGGTTTAGGACAACCAAAAATTAATGTGTCTGATAGTAATACTTGCTTGTGTAGAACATGATAGAGAAATGCTACTGTTGTACATTCATCAAAGTAAATACTTTAGATCTCAGTTTCAGAAAAACTTCCATGCCCAAAAATGATTGGCATGCCTACAATTCAATTGTCAGTGAACTCTATGATGCATTTTTCATTACTTAGTGATGGAGTCATAGATGTACTGTTTCAAATGAGACTGCATAACTAATTGCTATTATTAGTTAAAAAATTTTAAAATGTTATTACTTAGTAATCATGTATAGAAAATGGAATGTCAGGTGACCATGCCATAATACTAGTGCAAGCATTGAGACCTGTCTCGAACAATAACAGGTAAAAGGTCAAGTGGCCTAAAGCTATATATTGGTAATCGTTATGCACTTGTGCCCCAACACCCTATGTACTTGCCTGAAGACAGTAACAGATTCCTGTTTCCAAAACATCCCACTGTCGTTTCTGGAAACTTCAGTTTATATATGTTCATTGTCTGCCAGTGACACTTTTTTTCTGAGTCACCAAGTTATTTAGCCATTGTTTTGCAATTCCTGTTTGTAACATTCAACTTTTAACACACTTTGCATGTATAACATCGCAAAACATTCCTTGAAATGTAATATTACCACTAATTTACAATCCTTTTCATTTTTATTTTTTCAGCTCTTTTCAGAAATTTTACATCAGGGTTTCACTGGTATTGTACTGCTTACAGCTACAAATTTGGTTTATTAATTGTCAAGGTATATATGGATTGCAAATTTGTTAAAAGTAGGAATGGGTCAAGTTCAAATTTGTTTTTGTTATGGTTTAACAAAGGGCCCATTCAAATGAGGTACATACAAACAAGCACATCATTAATTGAACATTCTATAATTAAGTTGTAAGGTTCCAATTTATTGTTTTTTTATACTGTCACATATTTACATTCATCCCTTTTTCATACGTATTTACATTTTCAAGCAAGCTTGCTATCACTTGCTGCAGGCTGCAGATGTATCATGTAAACGTGATTTCCTGTAAATTAAAAAAATTAATAAATTAATTTAGTCTAAAATTATTTCTACATGTTTACTGAGTTTCCTATTGACTTAGTGCATTAATAATACATATGGATAGGAATTTTTGAAGGTCGGATTTTTTAAATTTTAGCATGAGAAAATATTGAAACATACAAAATCATTTATATTTCCCATAATTGTATTTTTGATAAAATTTTACTAACAAGAGTAATCCATATTATTACAATTTACGTGAGTAAAGACAAAATGGCATTTCAGCCCTCTCTCTATTCATTTGGTAAGCAAACAAACTAAGAGTATTTAAATGTGTGAATTGACTGAGCACAGAAGTAAAATCTTAAGGATGAAAATGAATAAAGCACGTAGGGTGAATAAGTCCACGTGCACCGGGCGTTTTGGCACTGCAGATCACAAAATTAACACATGCTACCCTACACCCATTCCAAGCACCGTGAACGTCTAATCTGTGCTTAGCTTGCTATGCCTATATTACTATAGTAGCAGATAGGAGCATAGGCATAGCAAGCTAAGCACAGATTATACGTTCACGGTGCTTGCAATGGGTGCAGGGTAGCATATAGTAGCAGTGATAACCAACAGCAGGTGATGTTTTACAGCCAATGCCTTTCTTCCATTGTGATAACATACAGGATCAATCAATACACAGTAGGACATTTTTAGTCTCACATTTTCTCTGTTCTGCACAGATAAAATATAAAACTAAAATTTATTTTTATCTCTCCAGATAGAGATAAAAATAAATGCAATTATGTTTTCGTTGTGCATGTGCAGTGCATGCTTCGCATTACTTTTTCATCGTGTAGTATATAGAGTATAACTGCATAGCAGAAAACTGTTACACGCCAAATTTACATTATTTTCTAATAATATTTTACATTCCCACCAAACATGATACTAAAAGTTGAGTGCAGTTTGTAATGACCATTTTGTGAACACGGATCTTTGTGTCTCAAAAGTGCTGACTTTTATATTTGAAACGACATATTGCCTCTTAAAAACACCGAAAAATTCCTATCTCGAAAATGGTAAGTAATTAGTTCTTACATTTTTTAGCCTTAGGCTAGAGCACACTAGTTCTAAAATTTCTTATTAAAGGGACGAGAGGTGAAACATCATAATAAAATATTAACAATCATGTGAATTCAAGGCCCATTTTCCTCTTCCCACTGACAAAGAACCAACAACTTTGAATTAAGCAACACTTGAGTACTGGTATCTATTCTCACAATTCAATCTCATATACATAAGTAAATAGGTGTCTTCCAAATAAATAGTTAACTTTTTGTTTCACTGAAAATAAAATTTTACAACTCACTCCTACTTAACACATTCACGCAAGAATTTCAAGGATATACAGTTAGGTATTTATAGTACAACCCCCATGTTACACATTGTGCATTTTACACTAACTTCCTTAGGTGGCAAAATCAGCTCTGTATTACATCTTTTTTTACACTTTACACTTTTTTGTCCTTAGAGGAGAGTAGTATATTGATGACTACATAAAATCAATTGTTGCACAAACACTGGAACAGTAAATATAATAATCAATATTTCACATACTGAATGCTCCTTGACAATCTTGTCCTTGCATGCTTCAGCCATGCAGCGACTCTGTCGCCTACTGCTTTCTCAGTAGCATCACGAACATGACAGCGTACAACACCTAAGAAAAAGTTTACGTAAATAAACTTGTGTCACATTAACACAGTAACTTGTTAAGGATTCAGTAAATAATACCAAAATTGTAAGAAACTATGTATGTGGATATCTCAACATGTGGATATCTATTAGTTCTGTATCACAAACTACCAAAATTTATTTTCAATACAAAAACATGAACTATTTATAGTTACTTTGTTATAGAATAAACATACACAAAACAAATGAAACAGCAGGTGTTTGGCCTCCCAAGCAAAATATCTGTTGAGGGCTACATAGTTGGATCACAACACAAAACAAAACTTGGCTACCTAACACCGAAGGTGTGATAAAATTAATATTACGTCAAAT
Organism: Bacillus rossius redtenbacheri; assembly: GCF_032445375.1. NCBI lineage: Eukaryota > Metazoa > Arthropoda > Insecta > Phasmatodea > Bacillidae > Bacillus > Bacillus rossius. Next base: position 109,274,222 of record NC_086332.1, read on the forward strand.
GTAATTAACATGCTATTTCAAGAAACCTGAAAAGTGAAAATTCATAATAAGTACTTATGATTTTTTACTAACCTTTATTATTTCACTAGATGTACCCGGCATGCGCTGCAATGCCCATTTTCCACTTATTTGCCTGCCCACCCATCCACCTATTTTCCTAATTGTCCCCTAACACACCCACACACCTCTTTATCCCTGTCCCCCTATCCAACAAACTCCTTACCCCTTTCCACTACCCACCTACCTCTATACCTCTTTCCACTACCCACCCAACTTTCCACCTCTTTCCACTACCCACCCACATCTTTCCCCCTTTCCCACTCTAACACCTACGTGTGAAGATCTATAATGTTATAAATGTTGCATTTATCTTCTACTTTGAAGTAAGTTTTAGAATTATGACTGACAGTTCTGGTCAGTCGGTTACTAAATATGAAGCATTAAGCATTTAATGTGAAGCCTGATAAAGCTGGTTCATAATTACATAAATATTTCAAGACACATTTAAAATACATACTTTGTATTTTTTTCAACACAGAACAAAAATTAAACACTAGCCTTCAGCAACTCTTTATTTAAAACAGATAGAAAAAAATAGGAAACATTTTCTGTAATATACTGTTGACTAAATAGTAACTGTACCAATCAGTGTTAGTGTTGATGATTGTATCATTTGTGCATTCAGAGAGGGCATTTTTTTTTTAAGTTTATCTGAAAAGTATGACAGACAACTGAAAAAACTTATCTCTGTTAACTTCGATTCTTTCTGAGATGTTATTCGCCATTTTGAATCTCGAAATGAAGCTTGCACCTACGCCCCCCATTATCAAAACCCTTGCTTACTATTGTCACTCGGAAGAGATTAGAGGTGATCAGCCACAGTGGATTGTAAGCTATTTACAATCAGACTCTGGGACAGTACTACCTGACGGAAGCTCTCTTAGATATAGTTAAGCATGGAATTTGGGGGGGGGGGGGGGGGGGGAGGTTAATAGGAATCTAGCTGTGAGTAGCCCTTGTCACAATATTATACTTAAAATCCTTTTCATTTAGAATTGTTTGTAAATAAAAAAACTCAATGCTGAAAAAGTTATGGGAAACAGCTAGTTATTGATATTCTGTGTTTTCTGAAGTAACAGCACATTAATAGACATGACAATTTCGAGTATGTATCAAAATAAGCTTATTAAAGAACCAATATAACTGACAAAAATAAAATTTAATGTGTACTTACTTATAACCACTTCAGATAATTTTAGGTTTTTAAATGTTTTCTTCCCTTTGAAACCGAAATAGCTGTATTCCATAGCGACTTCATTAGATAAAATCTTTTTCATTACTGAAAATGTTACATCTGTGATATTTACTCCACCTAGAGTTTTCAAGTAGAATACCTAGAACAGAAGTTTTATTATTTAGTTTTGTTATGCAAACAAGTATATAATTAGAAAGATTATAGTGGTATGATTCAAATTATACTTTACCACTGAATCAAAATAAGAAGGGTTTTGCAGCAGCAACTCAAGTTCTTCTACAGCTGTCAATGATGCTAGCGGAAACATATTGCTTGGAATCCGCTCTGATGGTTGTTCACAAACTGTAGTCAGTTTAGCGCTTTCCAGATTTCTAAGTTTTTCTTCCAATGACTCAAGTTTATATGTTATTATGTTCAGTTTTTTGAGTACCAACTTCTCAAATTCTGGAAACATCAAAACAAACTTCGTTTTCAGGAAGAACATAATTTGTCATCAAGAAAGTAATAGTCTATAGTTAATTCAGGCTACTTTTCACATTCTTTAAATCAACAGTTGAAACAAATACCCAGTTCGTACAACCCTTCTGTTGTTATCAAATAGTGACCAATGTAAATACAGCAAAGTAGGAAAAAAGTAGTAAAAAATTTCTACATATAAATGCATTGAACATTCTACTCAACTTGCAGAGTTGTTTATACGCAAGTAACCAAAATGCTACTACAGAAAAATTACACTCTTCTGATTTGGTGTTGGCAATTACCACTTAATCAATATTTTAATGAGAGTTTTCAAAATGTATTGCATAGATCACATGAATACACTTCAGTGTTTTTATTACGTGAAGAATCATATGAATTATATAGTATCGCCTTGTTTACCTTAACTATATCATATCCTAAGCATCTAGAATTATAATAGAAACTTGAAATACTGGTACTTAAATATAAGTGTACACAAACATTCTTTGCTGCTTTTTATGTTTATATATGCAGATAATTATGGAATATTTTGGGTCCAAATCAAATGTAAACAAGACTAAATTTTTGTATATAACAGGCAAAAGAATAATAGGAGTAGGGCTGTCAGAAGTTCTCAAATGAACTTGAAAAAACTAGGCTATACAAAATTAGAAAATAACCATTTACCTGTTGACACTCCAGCTTCTTTACACTGTACAGTGACCTCCATGGGCGAAGCGCTACCAACAGAATTATTTACCCCAGAAGTTCGTTTCATAGTAGGCTCATTACTTCTAAACTTAGTGCTGATCCACTCTTTTTGTGTTGATGCACATTGTGGTCTGAATGAGTTCGGGCATTTGGGCAACGGTGGCAGCAGTGACTGACTAGTTTCTTCCTCCAATTCTGTTTCAGAGTCTTCTGTCTCTGGAACTCTTTTTGCTCTCATTTGCCTTTTTTTCCTTTTATTCAAGCTGTCTGGTCCACTTTCAACATCAGAAAACCGTTCACACAATTTTAATTTGTGAACTGCATTCTCGTAGGTATCTGAAAATATTAACACTTGGAAAATATTTTTTGCTTCAGTACTTAAACATACTATAATGCACAGACACAACAGTTAGTACATCAAGCCTTATACCTTACAAAAAATCTTACCTGATTCTCCAAATATTCTCAGAATGTTTAGAGATAACCATTCAGGTGATGGTGGTTCTGCATTGCAAATGGCCTTCATCAGTTTTGTCTGAGATTCAGTATCTGGCCAATAGCATAATTCTCCTTCTTGCAGCCAAATTCCAGGCACTACTTGCAGCCCATCTTCAAATTGCACTACGTGAAATTTATTCATTTCCTATTTTTGAGAAACTGATTCAATACACCACACTTTTACGCACACACATCATTTATATATTATATGGCAATTCAGATACTTATGACTGACAGTCACAATACAATACTGCATTAAAAAAAGTATATATATATATATATATATATGTTTAGATAATATACAGCACACACAAATATGTGTCACAGTAATATATCCAGGTTCTCAATCCAGTAGACTGCAGAGGAATTTAAGGTCAGAAGGTCCACTTCATCCCTGAGAATGTCCTGTCTCTACGTACACAGGCTATATGTGAAACATGTGTGGGTCCCCAGTTGCATTCTGCTGAAGACATTTTACACCTCTTGTACATTAAGTCTGCAATTCTATGTAGGGTTCTCACTTTGCGTACCTGTTGAGCTATAACTACCTAAATAGTTTGTTACAGGCCCTTACTGGGGACCGCATGTAGAAATTTGTATAACAGGCAATGCCTCCAAACAGTAAACACTTAATGGCAAATAGCCACAAGAATATTCTTTGTCTTATCAATGATTCGTATGAATTTTTCACAATATCAAATTATGTACAACTCATTACACAGATTTGAAATATTCAAAGTTCATGTTTGATACCATGCAAAATGAGCAGAAGACTAGTTTTTCCGAGAATGTATTAAAGGTAATACAATATGTTTACCTTTGTAGTATATATTCCACATTTTGCAACAAATCATGTCTAATACCTAACAAATTTGAATCACATGGCTTAACATAAAGGCTTCTCTGAGACAAATTTTCGTAGCCCACAATGAAATACCCATCTCTTTGACAATATATAATGTTTTGTACTGACACTGTTGTTCCATTATACAGGAAACAGCAATTATTTTTTTCACTACTAATAATATCAATACTAAATAAATTATTCTTGTAACATCTGTATTGCTCCTTTGGCTGCAAATCAGGTGGTACAGGACCATCTGTGTGTGGATGATAAAATTCACATATCTTCTCTACTGGTGAAGATGATAGACTTATGTTCTGTTCTATGTATCTTCGAGATAATTGCTCTAATGGTTTCTCATTTTTACGGATCAATTTTTTTAATGTTTGCATATAACTTTCAAACCGAAAAGCACTAAACAAATCTAGTGGGCCATACTTCAGAACATCCTCACTCAGATGCAGAAGTCCATGAACATTATGGGATATGTTTTCATTTCCATACAAGATCCCAAAAGACTGCACAAAATGTTTCAGTAACTTGCTAGCATACTGTACACTACATTCTGAAACTCGAGGACTTACGAGAAGTGATACTGCAACATGCAGGGTAAGAAAATGTGTATATACATCCTTGGTTAGGTATTCTTTCATAACAACAGGACCAGTATATAAAAGAAACTGGCGGAACTCTGTGGCCTTCCAGTTATTAATTTCTGCTAGTGATCTTGGTGACCTGCTGAAATAATTGGGAATGCTGCCCTTTATTTCTAAAAGTGCTTTTGAAACTTCAGAAACCATTTTTGAAGATAAACGTACTGACAAAGAACCTTTCATCCACAATATTAACATTTTTTTCATTACACCTAAACATACTAGGTGCATGTAATCAAAAGGAACACTGGAAACAGGACCAAAATGTGGAATCTGTGTCAATATTGTTGCACCCATATGAAAATCTTCATCAGTGTTGCTGACAAAATCTTCATCGCACCTTTTGTTAAAATTTATCCCAGGAAAACAAACTCTTCTTTCTTTGTACTGCCCTTGAACAGTACACTTAACACAGCTGTTATATCCACTATGACCTTTAATGTACAATACAAATGCTTTAGCTGGTGCATCACAGATCAATGCATGAATTTTTACTGCTGTTGTTTCGTTTTCTACAATAATACCATTGTGAACTAAATGTGAAGCCTCAGTAACAAATTTTTGTAGAAAATCATTGGCACTTCTCGGTTTTTCATAACCATGATACACACCCACAACACATACTTTGTTCAATGCAGGTGAAGAGCATAATATTGGCCAAATGCAACTAGAGGATGATTTAGACAGTGGTAAACCATCTATGTTTACCAGTAGCTGCAAATATGTATTATCAATGTTGTACTTCTTCAAATCACAAATTATTTCCCTGCAAGCTTTTTCCAGCCCAAAGTGACAGTACTTCCCAGGTGGCATGTCATGAATGAAGATACTTCGAGGCGTGTTCAACAAGGTACGAGCATCTTTAGGTATTTCATGTATAGGTAAATGTGGTTTAATTATTTTTAATAGAGAAGAGACAGCATTTTGAGGAATATTGTACTCAGTTGCCCATAATGCCACATGTTTTCTCAAATTTAAATCAACAGGGACACTGTCCAAATTACATGGTCGACATACTACTTCCTCAACGTTATTATCTGAATCACTGCTGAATACAACATCTGTACTCCTGCCATCACAAAATTTATCATCATTGTGATGTTTGTTCTTGTTCCGTGCCATGTATCACTGAACTGTCTGCATCATTATTGTATGTAGCCCTACTTGTTGTTTGGAGAAAATCTGAACTATGAGCAATGCGGGAGTTCAATATTTCGTGAGAAATACAATTACCACTATCATTTTCTTGAGGTAATGTACTGATGTCATTATGATGTACATACACTGCATGTTCTGTTTCATTCTCTGTAGCATTGTAAATTAATCGGTTGAAATGTCTTTTTGAAATGCATGCTATTGATTTCCGCTTTCTTTTGCCAGCACCATACATTGTCGTTAAATCTTGTCTACAAATTCATTTGATTCCAATGGTATCTTCAACACTAGTGATTAAAACAAAAACACAAGTTAGGCAGGTTTGGTTTGTACACTTGCTAGCTCTGGAAACTGTGTAAGATTATACATTAAAAGGTACAAGGTATGATAAATGTGGATAACACTTTGGTAATTATATCAAATAGTAAAGACTACATTTTGCTTGAATATGCAAACAGCACACAATAAAAATTATTTACAAAAATATAATCGCATCGAATCCCAGGTACGATATACATAACCTCAAAAGAATATGGGTTTCAAACCTAAACAAAAAGTAATTAGGGGGCCTATACTAAAACAGGATAAATATGCAGCACGGGGGCTTCTCCAAAAATTTTTTTTTAAAAATACGCCTATACCTTTTTTGGGCTTTAGAGACGTCTCTTTACCTACCTTGCAAATGGTGTTGATATACCTCCAATAGTTTTTGAGAAATTGAATTTTCAAATTACGTTAAATAGCGTATGTGATAATGCAATATGCCATGATGTTTGTTAGACGTGCGGGACTGTGTGGGTGTTAAAAAAGTTTTAAAAATACGCCTATACTTTTTTTTGACTTTGAGACGTCCGTTTACCTACATTGCAAATGGTATTTACATTCAATAGTTATTGAGAAATCAAATTTCTAATGACGTTATAAAGCCTGTAAGATCATGCAATCCGCCATGTTCATTATGTGTATGTTTTTTTGTTTTGGCGGAAAAGTCCACAAAACTACTTTTTCATAATGTAATTTTGTTAAATAAAGAATTTTTGATATTATAAGGCTAAAGATTTCATTAATTTTTGTTGCTTGTTATTATCATTAGGTAATTGTTTAATGATACATTACTAGTATGGTTTTTATAATTTTAAAATTTGCACTATAAGGCAAACGAGCATGGAATGGCGGAAGGCTACGTTTTCTGCTTACGGCTTCGAAATTGTACCCGCCTCCTACAGCCCTACATAATTAAGTAATTAAAATGTTGTTTGGTTAATATAGCAACATCAAAAATTCTGTAAAACCATGTAATTGGTTGATTGGGTTAGTAAAGCTACAATAAAAATACTACAAAAACGCGTGAACAGTTGGTTGCGTCGGCATAGCTACATGTTGAATGGTGAATTCGAATCAGACAATACAAATATTGTACAGTATTTTCAATGAAGCTATACTAACCCAACAAACCGTTTGAGTGGTTTTAAATTAATTTTTATGTTGCTAAGCTAACCTAATCGACCAATTTGGTCAAGGGAAAATGGCATGGAGATTAACGTAAAAAAATCAAAGTTGATCAGATTCACGAGGAGGAGGATAGTGGAGAAGAGAGAGTATTCATGGAAGGGGCAGGAGTTGAAGGTAGCAGAGGAGTACAAGTACCTGGGAGTAACCCTGCAGAGCAACCTGGGCTATTGTTACGTAAATAGTAGAAGTATAATAATTGCAAATAAAATAACCTATAATTTCTTGCGTTTACAAATATATAGGTACATTTAGTAAAAATACGAGCGAACCACGCGTTGCACCTCCACTTTAAACAAGATACGATGTTTGCGCGCAGAGCTATACACTGCTCAGGCGACAAGCGATAACTGAAGCCCACCCGCCTTCTTTGCGGGTAAGATTACAGTTCCCCCCATCTCCACCACACCCGTGTCTAGGGATCTTCCCATCAGTCACGCACTGTACATAGGGAGTGGAGACGCACAGAAAGGGGAAAATAGGCATTTTTGGTGAGAACAGCACGGGATTGGAATGAGCTTGAGGAGAGAGCAATAAAGGGGAAGGGAGGGAGGGACTTCAGGAGGAGGCTCAGGGAGTTGAGAAGTGAAAGTTGAGAAGAAATTATCCTTGCCACCGGGTGGAAGCCCAATTGCAAGAGTACAAATTATTATTATTAATTTGAATATTTGACTGAAAATATTTCGAAGAAACGGGCACAGTCACGAACGTGTTAAAAAATAATGGCGCTGCCTGCATTAGCACATAAGGTATACAACGGTAACTATAAACGCCGATTTTTCGAAAACTATTGAAGGCATGTTTACACCATTTGCATAATAAATAAAGGAACGTCCGTAGTTGCGAAAAACGGTAAAATCATGTTATTAATTTTTTTTTTTCGGAGAAGCCCCCGTGCTGCATATTTACCTACAACGAAAGTGAAGTTAGCTTCGACTTCAAGTTACAATAGAAATATTGTAATTTTCAATAAGCCATATTTAAAAGTTTGAATATATTACATAAACAAATTTTATGTAGACTCAAAGAAAAAATAATAATTTTGGAGAATAGTACTCGAAGACAATACATAATTAAAACAAAGGTCCAATACAAAGGATAATGTCATCATATTTTACTTTTAAAACGAAGTTGTAGCAGTTTTGCTTTCCACGCCAACAGCTTGTTTATGATAACCCTGCTATAAATGGTTTGTATTAACGAAACCGTGAATATATTTCGTATTATTCGTGAAGTAACAAACTCTTTACAGAATAAAATCTTAAGAAATTATTAATCACATTACAAAACAAACTGTTCCGACAGTAAATTTCTAACCTAACAAAAGTAATACAGCGCAATTTACCGAACACACTATATACACTACATAACTTTCGTACTAAAAACACAAGAAGTAGATAGGGAAATGCAAAGTAAAAAGAAAAATACATAAAACATAAATACCTTAGCACAAAAGCTAAACTTGTATTATAACAGACAATACCTATGCTAGTTGGACAATACACCATTCAAACACGTGGAAAAACACAAAGATAAAATTCTCTTTTACATTCCGACGTTGCCAAAACGTTTTCACAACGTTGCATACCCACAATTCCCATTTTGTGTTCCAGCTTTTTATACTGCCAGCACCAAAAGTAATTTTATACGAAAAATTTACGTTTACTGAAATTATTCAAAGCTATTTTATTGTCATTCTGTAATATTTAAAAAGGTGTATAGTACCACTAAAAGTGTTTTCAGTGTGGATTTTTCTAACGCTAGATATTAAAGTAACAGCCAAATTGAACGTTATAAAAGGGAAGTTGCTGAAACGTTTCCACAACGTTGCTGCTAGGATGAAACATTTGTAACATTTAGAACGTTGCCACAACGTTGCAGAAGTACCTGCAACCAAAATGCAACTATGCGACGTTGTAGCAACGTTTCTGCAACCATGTGTGTTGTATGGGTAGTGTATGTACGGTTTGTAACTATGTTAAGGGTGCTCATACCTATGGGCAAAGTGAGACAGTGGCCCCCGTAGCTTTAAAAAAAAAGGTAAATAATTAGATGTTTCTGAGGATTTTGGGCAAATTTTGAGCATTTTGGCCAGTTTCGATGGTCAACCTCCCCCCCCCCCCCCCATACACACACACAACGTCTGGCCCCCCTCTACAAACTCATACGGCGCCCTTGAGCTATGTGGGTACATTATAAATAAATTAGATGATGTCAATTGGCATGTTAAAATTTTAAATAAAAGTCAATACATTTACAAACTGCACAACAACCTGACTGCTTTGTAACTTCATTGAGGTAATGAACAATGTCATTATCTTCAGGTTTTTATTTAAATAATCATCCAATGTTGACAGTAGAGGCCCCTGAAAAGGCAATTAACTTGATTTAATGGTTGGTTATTTGAACTACCTGATGAGTAAAATAAATGTTTTAAAAAAGAAATCAATATTCTAAAAAATGAGTATTTTTATCAGATGAACTCAGTGAACTGTCTGTTGGTGAATAGATTCCTTAACTGGAACATCGAGAGGTTGTAACATCCCAGTAAGTCCGCCCGGAATGATAGCAAGATCACATTTATCTTGAAGAAGGCGGTCTTTAACGTTTTCCGAGACATGGCCGCGGAAAATATCCAGCACCAGCAGCGACTTATGTTTCAGGAGCGCCCCAGGCCGCTTGCACCAGACACTATTGATCCAGTCTAAAACTAATCCTTCTGTCATTCAACCATTTTCCTGGGCACGAACGATTACACCGGGCGGAAACTTCTCCTTTGGAACTGCCTTTCATTTCAACACAACATAAGGAGGCAATTTTCGTCCGTCAGCTGTAATACTCAACATTACCGTGCATCTCTGCTTATCTGCTCCTGTGGTGCGAATGCTGACTGAACGGGAGCCCGCCGGGTCGATTGTTGTAGATTCCGGCATGTCAAAATAAACCGGAGTTTAATCGCAGTTGCCAATCTGACCAAGCATGTAGTTGTTCTGTTTACGTTTCTGCACAATAAACTTTTGGAAATTCGTCAACATCTCTTCATATGTTTCCGGCAGTTTCTGAGCGATGGTAGTCCGCCGCCTAATGCTCATATCCTTTCGCTTCATAAACCGGCGTAACCACCCGTAGCTTGCTTTAAATTCAGTTGCAGGAATATTCTTGCCCGTTGCGATTTTTCTGGCATTAAACAGTAGCGTTTCTGTTGTTACACAGAACCCATTTTTTCTTGTAGCTAGCACTTGCTGGTACAACCCCTTTTCTACTTCCGGGTATTTGCATTTTTCCCCCTCAATGCAGCTTTGTTTTTCGGTAATGATTCTAGCGTATTTTTTTCCTTGTACCAACGCCGAACATTCTTTTCATCGACACTGAAATTTCGGGTAGCTGTCCTTTTTCCGTGTTCTAACGCGTAACTAACTACTTGTAATTTAAATTTAGCGCTGTACATTGCACGTACTTTACCCATTTTTACGTGTAAGAACTTGTTTTGACAGAGAAAGGTTGTAGGCAGCACGCGCACGTGATGATCTGAAGCAATTGGCTGATCAATATGGCGCAGGCTAGGCGACTAGCTAGCAAGGTCACGCGCCAAGGTCGTGCTGCACAACACATGTAACTGCAGCGTTGCCAAGAGTACGCGTGGCCTACAGTCGCTTCATGGGAGCGCGCAGTTGCCACCTATTACCGATGGCGATAATGAACACTCCGGCGCTTAAAATTCCTCGTGCGGCCTGCACACAAGTTTTTTATTTTTAAATCTATGGTGCGGCCTGTACACGCGCGGGGCCTATACACGCAAAAATACAGTATTTACAATTTAAACCATTATTTACAATGCCATAGCAACATATAAATAAATGCTGTTAAATCTTGTAAACTGATAATAATTTTTGCTCAGATTTAACAAACTGATTACGAATCAAGTAGTTTAAAGCAATATTTATTTATTTATTTTATATGCAATTGAAGAATATTAATTTTATCTTCAAACATGTAAGGCCTATACCGGGACTTACGCAAAATAAAGGTAGTCGCTATATTTCCCTTTCGTTTCATAAACAAAAAGGTAATTCATGTCTCCATTTCCATTGTCGAAACACAAAGACAATGAGTTTTGTTACCTACAAAAACTCGGAAACTTCTGGATAAGCAGATGCCCTGCCATGAAAGACATTTTTTTGTAGGCGCAATTTGAAGCTTTTATTTTTGCACCACTCATGAATATATTACCCATTAAAGGTAAAATTTCTGGCAGCCGCTCGTTAACTGATTTCGTCTTTACAGTGCACAGTGACAAACAAAATGCCGGAAACAGTGTTTGCAACTTCTCTGATAATCATTGATTTTAGTCAGACTGTTTTAGATTATCAATTCGTAGAAACAATTTTGTTCATGTAGTAATGACATAAAATATTTTACCAGTTTTCATACCTCTTCGAAATATAATAAATACATTTACTGCTAAAATACCAAGAATTATTGATAGTGTGGTTGGTAGCAATTGTTCGAACAATTGCTTTGGCTACGAAGACGTGAATCTTAGGTTATGTAGATGCGTGGTTGTTTTGTACTGCTAAGCATGTGCAATTCAAACGGTTTTTGTTTCAGAAATCGATACGTCCACTTGAGAATGATAATAAATTTGTTAATGTTAATTTCTATGTAAATAAGCATTTATTTTTATGTTTCCTTACGAATATGTCGAGCAAAGTGTGGAAGCATTTTGTGATTGATTCTATAAATTCCAATTATGTGATGTTAAAATTTCTCCTGGGGGGAAATCTAAAACTACTTCCAATTTGAAAAATCACTTGGAGAAACACAAGATGAATTTACAAAATGAGAAAAAAATGGAAAGTTGACTTGGCCGAAAATGATCCACACAAAGTTATCATGACTAACACAGAATCCTGTGTTAATTCTTGCAACGAAACTTCGTATTTAGTTCTTGAGCCCAGCACAAGTAAGAACTCTGAATTTATGAGCCTTTTCGGAGAACCAAAAACTAATTCTCCCATAACCCCTAAGCAAATTAAAACTCAAGTTCAGTCTACATTAAAAAATATGATTGCCAAAACTTCCCCATTTAGGTCTGGTGATCCTCATGCTAAAACCATTACTCAGCGCATTGGAAGAATGATTTGTTTAGGTAATCAACCATTTAGTTTGGTTGAGGATAGAGGTTTCAATGACCTCGTAAAATTCTTGGAACCTAAGTATGTGATGCCATGTCGTAAACATTTCAGTGATAAAGTGGTGCCAGACATGTACAAAGATTGTAAGGAACATGTAAAACGAAAGCTGGAGGAGGCGGACTATATAAGCCTTACTACAGACATGTGGACCTCCACAAACAATGATGATTATTTAATTCTTACTGTACATTTTGTGGACTATGAGTTTGTTTTACAACATTTCTGCATTGAAGTAACTCCTTTCCCAGAAGTACCACACTCAGGAGAGAATATTTGCGATTTCATCACGCAAACATTGCACAAATGGGACATAAACGCAAAAGTGGTTGCAATTGTTAGAGACAACGGAAGGAACATTAAAAGTGCCTTGGAAATGTCAGATTATAAGCATGTAGCATGTCTGGCTCATACCTTACAACTTGTGGTTAAAGATGGTTTGTTGAGCAATAAAAGCATCACCAATTTGATTGCCAACTGTCGGCGTATAGTCGGACACTTCAAGCATTCCACCCGAGCTTGTAAGGAACTGAAGAAAGCTCAAGAATTGCTTTACATGAAGCACCATAAACTAATACAAGACGAGCCAACTAGGTGGAATTCTGCATTGCACATGTTGGAACATCTTTTCGAGCAGAAGCAGTCAGTCATATTAGCAGCAGCCAACCTTCGTTTACCTGTTGAACTCACAGCAGCAGATTGGAATCTGATTAAAAATGTTATTAGCATGTTGAACATTTTCAATCAGGCCACATTGGCTGTTAGCACTCAGACTGTGACAGCCTCTGAGGTCATACCTATTGTTAATAGTACCATTCAAGAGTTGAAGAAACCTGCACCTGAAGGATCAAGAGTTCAAGGCATGAAAAATGACCTTTTAGCCTCTGTAAAATTGCAGTGCAAAGATGTAGAACACAATCAGCTGTTTGCAGTTGCAACTCTTCTGGATCCAAGGCTAAAAGGACAAGTTTTCAGCAGCCCGGACTCCCTGATGATGGCAAAGAACTTTATGATTCAAGAAGCGACTGAACATTCAGATACAATGAATATAAAAGTAAGTTAGATCATTTTTCTTATTTTTATTAGTTAGACTTAGATGTAACTAGAATAATAATTTTACATTAACCAGCTCCAGGCTATCTGATTCATCACTGAAACAAGACCTATGATTAATTAGAGATAACAGCCAAAGTTTAAAAATAAACAAAATAGCCTAATTACATTTTCCTGGTTTTAAAACTAAATTTATTTGTCTGTAAAAATTGTTTTATTATATGAAATTAACTTACTTGTTTTTTTCATTTATAAATTTTTGATGCATTTCAGAAACGTAATTTTTAATTTTTTTATTCAGCCACAGGCATTAACTGTAGCAGCAGCAACAGCAGAAGAAAATCATGGCATGTGGGCATACTATGCCAAAATTATGAAACCTGCTGCATCTGAAATTCAGGACACAAGCATCATAATAGAAATTGAAACTTACCTGCAAGATCCAGTTTTGCAGCCTGACTCAAATGTGCTGCATTACTGGAGGGACAACACAAAATATTCACACTTAAGAAGACTCTCAAAACAGTTTCTATGCATACCGCCTGCCACAGTACATTCCGAACGTCTATTTAGAAGAATTTGTAAAGTACAAAACTTTCATTTGCTAGTTCTCTAGTTGTTGCTTAATTTTGTTAAAGTTTCATTTCACAAATTTTTTAGTTAGTTTGTACCCTTCTCTAAGTTAGGCAAGTTGTATGAATGAAAATAATTTATACTGCTCAAGGAAAGCCTAAAATATTTTTTTATAGTTTATTCTGTATTACAAAACATATTTTAGATTAGTTTGACCCCTTTGACATATGAGCCAACTTCTAATGATGTAAACATTTATATGAGTTAATGTTAATAACTTAGTTGTGTACTCAAATTTGATAAATATGAATTTATGATGTATGCTACATCATATATGTATTGAAAGCTGAAAAAAATGTTGCAAATAGAATTTGAATTATTTAATATTAAGTTAACTAGGTGAGTATCTAGTATTGAGAATCGAAGGATTTTTTTAAGGAATCGCTAATCGGGTATCCGAATCGAAAATTTTGGAATCGTCCCATCCCTAGTAAAAACCCTTTTTATGAATGCACGTGAATGATAACACAAATCATATGTTAGGAAACGCAAGAAATCCTAAATTACAAGGTGCTGTTTCTCTGTTTGTCCCTCAATCATAAGTTTTGGCTATATTTTTTTATGTGTAAAAACCTAGCTCTCGGTATAGTCCTGTGGCATTTGTTAGGAGTAATTTCATGAATCAAACGTAAGTCGATTGGAACAGAAATGTTAACAAAGTCTTTTAGATGGCGGACCCGCGTGTAGCAAAATAAACCCGTATATAGTCACTTTTATAAACATTCGGGGACATTAGTGAAACTTCCCTAGAATATGGTAAAATAAAATAGTCATAGTAAAAAGTAATCACATGTTTTAAAATACGTAAGAAAACTGGCATTACACTATCGATAAAGCAAAGTATTCTTAGAAATCTACGATAGCACGGAAGTGCGACGACGGAGCGCGTGATTGGAAAGCTGAAGGTTTTTTTTTGTGGTTCAAACCTCGTCACTAGAATACCTTTTTAAATAACAGATAACTGTATTATACAAATTGTGCTTTAAGCAAATATGTATTAATACATTTATTTGTTTACCTTACTGCTATAATATTATTTAATACATTGCTCAGTCCAAGGATTACTTCACTGTAAGTAGGCCTATATCCTTAATATTTACTTAAAATAAAAAATATATATATGTTCACAAATGTGGGATGGACTTAACTTGTTTAATTATTTTTCAAAAGGTGGGCAGATGTTTAGTAAAATTCATTTTCGAAAATCAGGTATAAAGCCACGGTTTCGTGTTTTTTCAATTCTTCTTATCTTTTATCGGAGCAGTTTTATTATAAAGTTTAAAAATTCTGTCTGCTAATCAAATGGTTAAATAGTTGACGTAGCTGCTCACGCGGCGAATTCTAGTGGCGGACGCAGAAATACGTGAGATTCGCGTCAAGATGTTATAGAAAACACAATTTTATTGTAGATATAATGTTCGGCGCATTATTTTTAAGAATTCTACGTTAAATTTCATGTTCGAGTTTCGTATTGCAGTTGTATTTTCAACATGACACATCTGTGGTGAGTACTGAAATACTCGCTCGTATATATATGTATCTATATATATATTTTTTTTTGCAAAATACGTAATTGTTTACTTCCAATTTCTCTATTGGCAAATTGGTGAAAATGTATTTTTTTTGGTAAGGAAATATCTTCTGGGCGTTTTTTTGGAATTTTATGAATTAAGGAATCATTTCTTATTAATTTTGTAATTGGCCATGTGAGTGATGACAAATAATTATTGTAAACTTACTACCATTTAATAGTTAAAATATTATTGATGTGCAATGGGTTAACTAACACTTGCCTTTACTATAAACATTTCAGTTAAGTATTGGTATATTTCTGGCAGTTTAATAGTGAACTACATGATTACAAATATATGATTGTACGTACGTAGATAAAAAATGACATGTCATTCTATCAACTAGATATATAAACGTGAAACAAATGAGCTAAATGTGTACATGGAGAGTATTTATATTATTATAAAAAGTATATAATAATGAAGTAAAACAGTTCACATTTGGTTAGAATTAAATTAAATATTCACATTTAAATAACCAAAACATTTCACTCAAAAAATAGATTGGTAAACCGTAAAAATTACTTGTGCACTTTTGATATTTAACCATATATATTTTTTTCCATCATGAAAATTCTACCACAGTTCTAAGTACATACATTTCAAACAGTAATCTCGAGGTTCAATATTTCAACGAATTTAAGCTATAAATACTAAAAACATATTTTTGTAGCTACAATATGAGTTACTTAGAATAATCTGCAACAAAATAATATTATAATTATTTTAATTTATCCTCATCCGAAACCTCTCAGAATTTTAAAGTACACATTAAAAATGATTTGCACAGTATTTTTATAATTCATAACAGATATTTTAAATTTTAATTTATAAAATTCTTTTCATGTATTCCCAACCAATATCAGTTTCATTTTAATAAACACATTATTTTTGGAAGATAAAGCTAATAAATATGAAAAAGTGTAATTTATTTGTCTACGTAACTCACACATAACATATTAGAATTTGTGAGATGATAAATAACATTGTCACAGTATTTTTCTAACAAAATATTTATACCATAATTCACGCATTTAGCAATTACTTTATTATTAGCCACGTAGTGTGTTGAATTATAAAGTTATAAACAAAGTTTACATCGAATCTTAATTAACCATAATTTTTCAGGACTAACCAGATTTAAATTCTGTAAAACATACTATTAAATTAACTACAATTGTCAGCAGCATAGGTTGCATACATGAAAAAATAATTTCCTTTTTAATGACAAATTACAGGAAAGTACTTTTTTTTATGCATTTGAGAAAACATGAACATTTTAAAATTAATCAATTGCATAGCTATCAGTGTAAATCAGTACTAAAATCTTATGGGTTGAAAATAGTAATGATATGCTAATTAACCACCTAAATATTACCTTATGGTATGGCATTTTTTACTTTACATTTTACTTTATTTTTACTTTTTTTATTATTATTTACCAAACTATTTTTTAAAAAACTTATTTTCAAGACTTATGCTGATGGTTTCATCTTTTTGGTGTAAAAATATTTCTTCTTAAATTGCAAAAGTGGTGGCTAGCGATGGTTGAAAACATGTGCTGGGCTTTCTTGCTACTGTACGCTCTTGCAGAATGCTTCAGTAAACAGTTACAACACAGTCTGATTGCTAAACGAGCAATCATTCACGAGCAATCATTGATAAGTAAGCAAAGATGCATCAGCTTCACACGTGGCATGTAGTAATGAAAGATTTACTCTCCAGTGGCTGCTATGTCAGCTGTCATGAGCTAATAGTAGCGTGGTTTTCAACCAATCACCACCCGACACTGATTCACAACTGAAATATTTTAATTTCCTCTAAGAAGTAGCCATTGATATTTAAATCCAAATACCATAAAATTATTTCATTAACAAACACTAATTGGATGACGATGGACAGTAATCCAAGTGCTAAAACACAAATATTGAGTTCATATATTGTGTACGTTCAGCAAGGTATGTTTTAGTGGTTACTATATTTAAATGACTGATTTAATTTCTGCCAGTTTCGAGAAAGAAAATTTTTTATGATTAAAATGAGTTTCCAAAAGTTCTTAGTTTAGGATTTACTACTTTTATCAGTACTAGCAAGCGCCATCCTATTAATGTAACACTTGTTAAAAATTTGAAAATATTTATGAACATGCATTATCAACATCAAGTTTTACATAAAATTAGAAGTGAACAAATGAATATGGATAAAAATTTCTATAATAACTAATATTTGTAGGCTTTTAAGATAAAAAATTTTTGAAGATGGTGTGGCAAAATGCAATTTGTTTTCATTTTGATATTTATATTTATAGTTTCAGTATAGATTATTGTGCTAAGAGACAAGTATTAACTGAGCGATTTGACAGTTTCAAAAATGTCACTGTTAATTCTAGGGATAAACTAATAACTGATAACAATAAAACCAATGATACGTTCTTTGCAAATTACTAGATTTTGAAGGCAATATCAAAGTTATTATTTTTTTTTTAAAGAATTGTAAACACAGTATTTTATGTCTTTCCACGTACGATTCCTAACCTTATCGGAGTTTTTCCCAAGAAATTCTTCTACTTCCACTTTACTTGAAACCTTTCTGAGCTGCACCCAGCCTTTGAAGTATTTTCTTACTTCAGAGAGTTCTTCAAAACTCCAAGGTTTTCTTTTCACAATTTTTCGCACCTTGCAATAGGTTTTATTGTTAGTGGCCTTAAGTAGGCTGACTGACATCTTTAAGCTTTTTATTTAGTACCCCTTCACTTATTTCATGGTGTGAGAGCGGGGCTTACTCGTCTGTTCCTTGCAAATCATTATCTGAATCACCATCAAGGTCGGAAATTTCACCTTCAACCTCAATCTCATCGAGATTCTTGTTTCGCAAGGATCCTACACATCCTTTCTCCATTTTTATGAGGAGCTTAGCTATTTTGGCTAAGTCCATGGTTTCTTCTGCTAATCGATAGTACTGTTTATGAACTCCTATATTGTGGCAACATGCTTGCGTAACTGAGTCGAAGTCAGGTATTCAGAACGATTTGCCCCACAGCTTAATGCAAATTTTTTTAGGACTGCATCTGATCTGAAATGACCACACTGATTTCTTGATGGAAACAGATATTCATTGCATGTCTCAACCAGACATTCTTGTCTTTTTCGTATCAGTAAGTTTACAGAATTCTGGAGGTCCTTTGTAAATATTATTAGTACCTTCCACCCGTTTTTCCCCCGAATTTCTAGTCTTAACAAGAACTTTTTCTGATTCTGTTAGTGACTGAAATGCCTCGCTTTCCTTATCTGAGTCGGGGGAATTTTGGAAATCACTAAGTTTCATATACTGGATCTCTCCAGCTCATCTTCTGTTTAAAACTAACGTTCGGCATAGTGTAACTTATGCAAGTTGCTCAAAGATTTTTGTTGTTGGACTGTTCACTAGGGCCAGCGTTAGATTTTTATCTTCATTTAGAAGATATTTATTTAAACTCGTTATATCCTTTGCCAACGGTATTCTTCTTGGTTGGTTCCATTTCTTATGGAGAGTGCGGTGAGCTTTCCGTGTAACCTCAGCTGTCCATTTCAATGAAAGAATCAATTTCTTGAATATTAATTTTCTCATTTTTTCCCATGAGGATACCTTTAAGTACCATAGCACACTTTTTTAAGCTCATCCCTAGTTTTAAAGCAAGGGAAGGAGTTTTAAAGATGTTCTTCTCCTCGTCATATCCCGATACCTTCCAAACTGCATTTACTGTATTTAGTTGGCTTTAGGATATCTTTAAGCTCTGATATAGACTGATCTTCCTCTTTAAGTGCAATGAGAAATCTGCCTAACACTCGCATTCGATCGGGAATCAGCCTATGATGGCGTTTTTCATGATATAATTTTTCATACATATGTTTTCCGAATTCCAGAATCAATGTGTCCTTCAGCACAGTCTGTTGTACTTTATCTTCATTCAGTTTTAGTAAAATATTTTGCTGGAAGGCTTTGCTTGTTTGAGGATTTGAGGGGAGAATAAGTGCACTTTGGGTACGAATACCTCGGTTCCTTCCAGACAGAACTTGACTGCCTCTTTTCTGTACACAATGCCTATAATGCTTGACTAGTTGTTGTCGGGAATATAATCCAGAGCAAGATCCGCATGGCAAAAATGTTTTGGTGAAGTATAATCATTAGGGTGTTTCTTAGGAATAATGATTCCATTGCCTTTCTTTAAAACTGAACGGTTGTGTTGGAATAGACCACGATTTCGTAGCAAGTCCAATTTTTCTTTTCTTTCAGTGGAAGACTTTGGCAATGCGAGAAATTCAGTTACTTCCGTTTCTCCTGAATGTACAGATTGGAAATGTCGAGGTAGTTTAGCATACATTTGCAAACAAAAACAGCATGGATATTTCTTATCCCAAGCCCTAGGGCTGGGCCGATGCCGATTCCGATTCTTAAGTATCGGCATCGGCAGCATCTGTAAAATATTTGCCGATACTTTGCGCCGATACCTCAGTCCAAGTTATTAAACTGTGTTATATTGTTTTTTTTTTAGAAAAAATCACTAAGGAATAGTATTTCACGCAACTGGTTTTTTTGTAAGTCAAAACTTATTTTTAAAATAATTGGCTAATTTTGTAATTTATGCACTATTACCCTGAGTTTCCTTCCCACAGCGCTACTGTTTAAAAGAAAACCGGTCGTGTTGATTGTTTTAAAAATACAATGGAGCCCGAGAACCATAGAGACGTGCATACTATAAATGTTTAAATGTCCTAAACTTCAGTTAATACCATTTTTTATGCACCAATGTACTCTATAATGTTTAATAATTGTACTTATGCAGTATATATATATATGTATTATCTGTATAAAATTGACTTGACTTGTTCTATATCCCGGAGCCCTTAACTCCATATTGGATCCACTGAACAAAAAATTAATAAATAAATAAAAAAATTAATAAATAAATAAAAAAAATATTCATTCCCAACTGTGGAGCAAAGACAGCCTAACGTTATGTTTACCAGTGCTCGCGATAAAGTAAATTGCACTCGCGATCACAGAAACAGTTGCTGAAGAACGTCTGAGTAGCTTGCCCCATCTCCATGTTATTTATATATCTATGGCTTTGCTGATGTTATGTTGTTGTGTTTGTTTACAATTTAGTAATTACGTTAGCTTGAATTGTTAAATTCTAAACCTAAAGTGATATTTCAAAGATTTTTCTGAGTGTGATGATATGGCTGGGAAGAGAAGTGAAGTTTGGAAATACTTCACTCTTCAATCAAATTAAGATACCAAGACTACATGCAGTTTCTGCCATGTAAAAATATCACGAGGTGGGGCAATGCTTAAACATGTAGGCTGAAAAAAAAGTATTTGTGTGTGTTTTATTATTATTGTAAGATGCATGTTAGTAAGTGTTTTGACTGTTTGATGGTACTCTGTCATTATAATATGAAATTAAAAAATACTTTATAAGTAAAATATCCTTTCATATCACAAACATTTCTTTGGTTAGTATCGGCATCGAGTATCGGCAGTATTGGGCCATAAGAATCGCTATCGGTGGAATCGGTGAAAAGTGGTATCAGCCCATAAGAATCGCTATCGGTGGAATCGGTGAAAAGTGGTATCGGCCCAGCCCTACCACAACCTATGGGATTTGTTTACAGTGCTTTTTTTTGGCAATGCATACATTAGGTTCAGTTGTATCAACATTCTGTAGCTTATTTTCTAATATCTTTTCTGTAGTTTCCAACTGGGTTTTAATAATGACTGTACCATTGCTGTACTCTTGTTGTGCGTTATCGGTGGAGTAATAATTGGTTTCACTGTGGTCCTGGGAAATAACTTCTTCTTGGAAATGATTATGTGATTCATTAGAGTTCAACAGGAAATCATTTGACTGCAATTCTTCATCTCCCTGAACTTCACTTACATCCAGTGATGATAAGTTTGTGTAGATAAGCCCATGCATATTTGTGATTTCTGAATGTTCATTTTCTATATCTTTGGATTTAGTAGAGTACTGATATGCAAACGAGCCGTTGACTGTGTTGAAATTAGAGCATACTTCATGCGAAGAAGTATCCTCTTGTAAAACTGTGTAAGATGGGTCTATCTGTTGTTGGTCTTCATGATGATCTGTAGCAGTGTCCTCTTGTTCATCTTGTGGCTCTATAAGCTCTAAGAAGCTTTGCAGTGCCGTTTCTTCAGTGTCTGGAAGACAATCTGCATACAAAGGTGAAGAGATTTGATCTGCATTGATAACATCAAATCTTCTCACATTGAAAACGTTTTCTTGGAAACAGCTTGCTGCTCACTATTCAGGACTACTTGTGTGTTTGTAACAGTAGTTTCACATGCATCAGAGAGCTCGAGTTGTTTCGCCATTGTATCTTTGTCTGAAAAAAAAGAAGCACAAAACAATTAATTAATATTCAACAGGACATTTTAAAAGTATTCTACTTAGAGTGTAAAATACATTTTACATTATAATTTTATATTTATGTGAAACTAAAGCTTCTTATGAATATTTAGAGTTATATTATTTTCATAAATTAATACTTTTCTAGGTAGCTTACTTCTGTGAAATTAGTTGTCATTCATTACTACTATTTTTAGTGCAGAGCCATTTATTTAAACTAAAATACTTAAAAACTTGAACATCGTAATCTGACGCACTGTCTCATGGACTACTAAAGCCTTAGACTTGTAACTTCACTAAATTTCGAAAGTGGGTAAAGTAGTGCATCACAGCTGGTTTGTCAATAAAAAATGCAATATCCTTATGTTCGTTATTATAGGCTTCTTACACTGGAACCAGAAAGTGGTGCCAACAGCGCAGCTGAAAGTTGGCAGACGCTCGCTAAGAGTAGGATTTGATATGGGTACAGAAAGAGGTGGGAGCAGCTGAGGATTCTCACACACACTCTGCCGAGTGCAGTGGGAAGGAAGGGGACATGGTGCTATCTCTCGCATGCCGAGCAGAATCAAATTTCAAATGCGTGCGCATGTGTGCATCTGAATGTCATGTCATGAATGTCTCATGTCTCAAGTCCGTTACAGTGCTATTTACTGACAGATGCGTCGGGGAAAATATGTGGCAACTATTTATTTTGCAGCAATATCAGCTTAACAGTCATTTACAATTTAAGACATTAATAATACATTAAACAGATACAAATCTTTATAACAGAACACACTGGTAAGATGCGCGCCAGTAGGCAGCAAATATTAGAATTTGTTTTGTTATAGTTTCGCGCGAACGTGGCGCGAATCGGTAACTGTCTCGCGTTAGTAAGGGTTTATTTTGTTAAGTTGGTAATTATTTTTCTTTGATTTATTTATTTATTGCTACTTCATTTGGATTATTTCTTTAGGTTAAGGACTGATAATTTTATAAATATTTTAGGATGGTTATTTTTTTAAGCCGTTCTTTTACGTGCGAGTGCTGTCGATGCTGGCTCGGGTGTTTCCGGACTGGGCAACGATGTGCGCTGACCGGCCAAATCGAAACAGCTGACAATTGCACGAGAGTGAGGGCGGGACTGCTGTCCTGACTGCCGACGGGTCAACACGGAACTCCTGAACTTCTACAAACACCAGCCGCCGTCACGGCCCTCGCCGAATGTCTCAAAGTAAGGAGTATCCTTCCCGTCTTATTTGGGGCCTAGAGGCCGAAGAATTTTTAATACTTTTTGGATGATAGCACAGAACTGAATAGACACTTCATTTTGATATTCTTCAAAATAGTCAATGAATGGACTGCCGTGTAAGCTAATTCATTTTGTGTATGTAGCCCCACGCATAGTTAAATGAAGAGGCGTGTAAGTGTAAATACATTGTGCAACACTAAAGCTAATATTTCTTTGGAACTTACGTTGTTGGACTTGTGAAGTGAGAACTGATTGCCAGCACTCGAACGATTGATTTTTATTTAATATTTTATGGGGACCCCTTTATCTATTTACGAACTTTAAAGAAATCTATATACAGTGGACTCTCCCTATAACGATATCCAAGGGACCAGCGATTTTCATCGTTATAGAGAAAGATTGTTATACAGAGAGAAACCTATTTTTAAATCTTGGATGGAGTAGTGTGCTGAAATAAAACACCATATTAAACAGTATAAATACAATATACAGTACTATATTTACATTGTCCACAAACACACATATGTACATATGTAGTAGTAAATTACATATGTATATGAAATGATACAATGATACAGTGTATACAATCATTAGTACATATGTAGTACTCTGTATTTATAATGTCAAAATACGTACATACATAACACAACAAGACATACAGTTCATACAGTTTATTGGAAGAAGTCTTTTAGCGTCGTTTGCCTTTTTTTAGTTTTCCACAGCAATGACCTCACTTTATCTTCTAAACGACCGACATCTTCCGTAGCCACAGGATCATCTTGGTGAGTAAAGAATCTTCTCAGTACTTTAGCAGCCTCCAATGCCTCTTTTGGAGTTGGGACCGGTTCTGGTTCAGGCTCCTCCTCTGGATCAATGTTTTCCTGATCACTATCTTCATCAACACGAACAGAATTCAGGATGTCTTCGTCTGTAACACCCGCTGCTGTAGCCACTTGCCCATCGATGTTTTCAAAATCCAGAAGCTCCTCTTCTGAAAATGTTGTAGGAAGCTCCAGCTGCTGAACCCAAACGGCCAAAGGCAAGTCATCTTCATCATCTGCTGGCTCGGGATCTTTCAGCCATCCTGCATGCTTGAAGGAATGTCTTATGGTCTTATCCGTTACCTCTGCCCATGCCCTACTGACCATTTGTATGGCGTCTAGGATCGTAGGTTTGAAATTCCCATTAGACTCGACGAGTTCCATTAAAAGCCTGCGCCTATAATGACTTTTCAAACTTTTGATAACACTTTGGTCCATGGGCTGAAGGACACTTGTGGTGTTGGCAGGTAAGAAGCAGAGTTCTATGTTTTCGAGGTTTTCAATCATTGGATGTGCAGGGCAGTTGTCCACCAAAAGCAAGATTTTGTTCCCCTTCAACTCAGAATCCCATTTTCTCAACTCCTCTTCAAAAATTTGAGACGTCATCCAAGCACTTTTGTTTGACTTGTAGGTGACAGGCAGACGCTTGATGTTTTTTAAACAACGCGGGTTTCTAGATTTGCCAATCACCAAAAGTTTTCTCTTTACCGATCCTGTCATATTGGCCGCTACCAAAACTGTAATTCTTTCTTTTGACAACTTTCCTCCAATACACTTTTCTGATTTGAATTTTAAAGTTTTGTTTGGTGTCAACTTGTAAAATAGACCCGTCTCATCAGCATTAAAAATGTTTTCGGCTGAATAACGAGCCTTAAGATCAGGCCATACCTTTTCTAGCCAGCCATCTGTAGTGTTCCTATCGACGTCACGAGCCTCCCCGTTGATCTGTCCATAATTAATGTTGTGGCGCTGCTTCCACTTGCTCAGCCAACCTTCAGAAACCTTAAAATCAGGAATGCCAAGCTCTGTTGCATAAAACTCAGCTTTCATTTTTATCAAAGGTCCAGAGAGCGGTATGTTATTTATGCGTTGCTGTTGAAACCACTGCAGAATAGCACGATCTAAGTCTTCATACTGAGGTTTTCGCATTTTCTTTTTATCCCCATGCACATCTGCGTCAAGCCACTTGCGCCTATCCTTCCAAATGGTAGCCACAGTCGATTGGGAAAGCCCCGTTCGCCGCACAACATCAGTTTGTTTTTCACCATTTTCAATTTCTTTAACTAATGACACTTTTTCATCCACGGTGAGCACTTTCCGCTTTCTTGGTAGCATAATGGTTAGAATAAAACTGATAAAACACTCATTAACTTACACGGTGCAGTAAGGTATACAAAAACAGCTCCGATATGAACAGCCAGGCGTGACGTGGCTAACTGAGTAAACTGACTGAGCTGCTTGGCGCGTGCTCAACTTCCCCACCACTGAACTGCCACCCCCGTGCCGATTAGTGGACTCGACCACCCCCTCGCCCGCCACTGACCTCCCACCCCCGCGCCGACTAGTGGACTCGACCACCCCCTCGCCTAAACACTGGAAATAACCGGTTAGGGGCATTGACCTTGAGTCCAACTGGCGATCGCTCGTCAAGTGGTACGACTGTAAATTTGGTTTTATCGTAATGTTTTACTGTATTTTGATTAGTGTTCTAAGTAAATACATCGTTATAGAGAGTGAACGATATCGTTATTTAGAGAGAAAAAATATGTTGTTCTTATGGTAGACCAAACGTTAATGTCAATATCAATCGTTATAGAGAAAGTATCGTTATAGGGAGAATCGCTATATGGAGAGTTCACTGTATTTATATTGGCTAGCTTTTCTATATGTATTTATTGGTAGATAATATTATTTTTTTACCATATTAGCTTTTGGTAGTGGTTTATTTAGCTGGAATGAGCCATGATCCATATTATAACTATTTTGCACAATAAATAAGACAGTATGTTTCCATTTCTACTCTATTATTTTTGCTCTGCTAATAATTTTCTTTTGCCTTCAGCACGCACCGCAGATTAAGAGGGGGTTGGTTTGCTGACAGTACAGGTTAGGATGTTTTTGATATATAATGATATTTGGCCCTCTCTGGCGAGCGTGTGCACGGTTGTCAGCCCTGGTCTTGAACGTAGAGACCAGCCGGGTGACAGTTTAACGGGGTACCCAAATTTATTTCCGAATCTTACATAAATTTCATTTTCTCCCCCATAAATCAAACACACATTTTAAAACTGGCGGCCATCAGTTCGAGACTATTTCTTAACCAAGAAACTACTAATTTTCAAATTGCCTTCATAGTAATTTTTAATGTATTTTTTTTAAACTGTGTCAAAAACGAATTTATGCTTTTATAATTAGAAGTAGATGAGGGCCTCGGGAGAAATGAAAATCATCCCGACCCTCAAGCATATTATAAAATTTATTTTCTGTTCATCTATGGTTATCAGTGAAGAATATAAGAAAATAATGAAATATGAAGCAGAATATACCGTATATACCCAAATCTAAGACGACCTAGAATATAAGATTACCCCAAACTACAGCCTCATGTTTTCAGGAAAAATTTTTTTTTATTGTATTAAACACATGCCAACAAATTAGATATAAAATTGAAAATATAAATGTTACAAAGGATTTCAACCACCACTTTTGAAATACTGTTAAAAGTTTATGTACAAACAGAAATAAATACCTATATGGCTGGTACTGTAACTGTTGCCAACTGTTAAGAGTTTCATTATGCTGAAGAAGAAACTAGTCGATAAGATGGGCGCCATATTGTGCTATAGAACATTCCAAAAACATCGATCATAACATGTGCAGCCATTAACTACTGCACAACCTGAAAACATTGACCCAAAATGGGTATGTTTACCTAAAAATCGGTGTATCTGAATCTAAGGTGACCCCGTTGTTTGAATTATAAACTATGGTAAAAAATGTCGTCTTAGATTCGGGTATATACGGTAAATCCTCTTGCTTGGTGAGCTATTTAAAAATGTAAATGTTTAAATGATAACTTTACATTTTAGTCTCTCAAGTGATTTCCTTTTAGGTGTCATTACTTTTGATAAAAGACTATTCGTTTGTATGAAACACGACAGCATTTGGCAGATCGGCGATTTGGTCACCAGATTTGTCACCAGATTTTTTCTAAACGTTCACGTACTGAAACTGTCACAAAAATGATAATTAGTAACAACTGCATATTCTAAGTATTTTAAGTTGTACAGAATGCGTTAGTTGAATACTAAATCTTAACTCTGTATCGATGTTCAATCGTTCAGCATTGCACATTAGTATAAAAATACCCATTGGCTGACGGACCTCTCCTTATAGTTAAAACATATACATAAATCCTATACCCAATAGACCATGCCATCACATATTTTAAACTGTTTTATTCACTGCTGTACATCTTCTAATACAGAAAAAGCCATTATGTTCCAATAGTAGTATGTGGCTACTGCGGAAGGGTTCGCTAGGAGGAGCCGGATGAGTCGACCGCTATCTTGGATTTGTGATGTCACGGCGACAATCTTAAATGACCTTCACTTAGGCCACCATTTTGGTGTCAAATCTCCTCAAAATTGGTCAACATTTAATAAAAATTTTACAATATGTCCAATGTTTGGAAAAAGAATTCCAGCAAAAACTCTCAAAAAATTAAAATAATAAAAAATTCCTATTCTGAAGAAAAAATTCCTATTTTGAGAGAAATTTTTTTTTGCAGAATTTCTAGGTTAATAATTACATAATTTCAAGATGGCAGCCAAGGTGATCGTCAATATAGTGGTTGTGATGTCATTCTTATAATAAATAAATACTTCTGCACTCTAGTGACTAAAAAAATAAACTAGTGTGCTGCTAGCTCTCTCTAGCAGAAATAAAAGGCAGATCCAAGATGGCTGCAGTGACATCATACTAATTGACGTAATATCTACCTTGACGAAGGTAGGGAGGTCAGTCTGCCAGGAGCCATAATGGAGGATCTGTCACCATTTTTATTTTTTGCACTCACCATGTTCAAACCCAGTACTTTAGGCTCCAAGCCGTAAGTCCAGCTTTCAGTATTAAAATTTTATAAAGTTTTTTTTTTATTAATTTGATTTTTTCAGTTTTTTTGATAATAAATAAAAAAAAGTTCATGATGGTCAAATCCAAGTAAGCGCTATTGATTTATTATTAATATTTTATTAAAATTTAATGAATTAATGTTTTTTTTTTAATTTTAAATTTTTCCCAATTCAAAGTTAATAAATGAAGATTTTCAAGATGGCGGCCATAAAGAAAAGTGCAACGTGGCGCCTTAATTTAAAAGGGCAGTCAAAAATTTCTAATTTTTGAAGGTCAGAATCCACTACCTGAGACTTATCTGAGACTTGTTAATGTGGATTTTAAGCCTCTTTGTGGACTTTTCAAGACACAGGTATTATTTATAAAATAAAACGGGAAATTTTCTCTCAGAACGGGAATATTTCTTTCAAAACGGAAATTTTCACCTCAAAATGTAAATTTTTTATTAATTGAATTTTTGAGGAATTTTGAGTAAAGTTTGACAAATTTTGAGGACATTAGATACCTACCTAAATGGCGGTTGAGGTCAATGTCAAACAATATGGCAGCCGTGACGTCACATATCCAAGATGGCGGTCGGCTTCTCTGGCTCCTCTTGGCGAACCCTGCCGCAGAAGCCCCTTTTATGTACTACTTCCAACACCATTTGTGCAGCTTTACTTCCATTATGACAAAAACCACGTACATTTTCAAAATTCCACAACACTTGTCCAATTGGAAAGAAAGAAATAAAATTTTGACCATAGCTATTTAGTTACTCTAAATGTCTTTGTTTTTTAACAATGCCACACTAAAACAAAATTCCTTGGCTTAGGTGTCTAAACATCTTCTTAACATTAAAAATAGGCATTATATACATATATCTGTTATTCTGTAGATGCCCTCCTTGAAAACGTTCTGCCCGAACCATGGTTGACTTTTTATGGTAAAGGTGACGAGTTCGAATACTCGTTGGCACATGTAAGATTAAGAAAAAAAATACTGTAACAACCTTTTTCAAAAACGGCCTGATTGTAAAAAAATAAATAGAAAACAGTCATAAACTTAAGAAGAAAATACATTAATTTTTTAATAGTTTCTTGAATGTGAAATCTATAATAAAGTCTGTTCACCGAATCAATGTAAATAAACGTAATATTTGGTGACAAGTGATAAAGTGGCCAAATCATTAGAATATCATGTGAGTCTGTAACTTTGTTACATAGTCACTCAAAAACGCTTTAATGAAATTTGATTTATTTAGGAGACAAGGCAGTCCATGTATGTATTAACGAATGGGCTTTACAAAGTTGCAACATTTTTAACATTTGTGGGGTGAAATGGATCAATTAAATAACTAATAAAATTTTTGAAACTGCATAGTGGGATTTATATATATATATATATATAAAACATTTAAATTAAGAAAAAATTCAATAAAAGGGTAAGTTCACGACAATGCTTTACAATGAACCTGATTTCCACCTTGTGAACGACGAGTGTACCACAGTGATTTTTATTATCTGCTATTAATTTTTTTCTTCTTTTGGGAATTTGAAAACACTACGTGGACGTTACACTGAAATAAATTTTTGTACATTTTACAAGGATATTACTTGGAAACCCTGTTGCCAAGGATATTACTTGTAAAACTACAAGGCAGAGCTTTGTACCATGTGCGATTTTGCAAGGCTCTGCCTTGTAGTTTTGCAAGAAATATCCTTGGCAAACAGGGTTTCCAAGAATTTCCCTTGTAAGTACAAATTTTTTTTTTTGTGTGTAGCTTGTTTATATTCAAGAAAATAGCAAGGTATACATTACAGTTATGGAAAATATTAATATGAAATGATAATCATTTTAATAAAATAAAACACGAATATTTATTTTTTCTGACCAAATTTTTCTACTTAAAATTTTCTCCCAGCATGCACTTACCTCCACTTGCCAATAGAATTGCGGGATACATTCTTCCATCGGAAGGCCATCTTGCAAACAAGACGCCTTCTTTCATCTTCATCTTTTATTTAAGACAAGAAATGATAATGTTATCCTCTGTGAACTTTACTAAACACCATTCTGAAATAAAATAAAATAAAATATGTAATTAAACTCAACAAAAATATAGCTGTAGACCCGAGTGAAACATCTTTCCTCGGCGTCCTTTCAGGCTATACTATAACCTTTTCGAGACCATTTATGCATTGAGTCTTTGGAACCATATACTACTACTTTCTTAAACAGACTACGAAAGAAGATGCAGACATGATTTCATGGTCAGATCACTTGCACCCTTACTAAGCATCTAGAAACATGCGCAGGAAGAAAGCAGGCTTCTGTAGCTTACTCGATAGTTAAGTTATGAATTTTTAAAAATCATGTAAAAGAGTGCTCTTTTTTTAATATTTTTTTTTCCAATAAATGTGCCCGGCTTTTATTTGGGTGTTTTTTCGGATTTTTTTTATTTAACCAAACTGACAACCACACTTTTCTATGAAAACAAAAAATTCCATGTAGATGTAACTTTAACATTATAGGACACAAAAATTTTTGTATGTCGCAAAATGTGGTAATTTTGTAGTTACAAGAAAATCTTTAAAAATTAATAACACCTAAACTAAACATAGCCTATCGTCACAGCTGTAGGTATTCATTACTTATATGTAAAAGAATTTTCAAAAAAATTTAATATCCTGTAGTAGTTCTTTAACTCCAGTCTTGCAGCAAACTAATGTGAAGACTTTCACAGTGAATGATGATGATGTTACATCAGCAGAAATAATGTGGGCACTGGAAGTAGTTTCAGGGAAGATGTCTTTGAACGCTTGTGACAGAAGTGCATCTGTTTTACGAAGAATGTTTCACGATAGCAAAATAGCTCAGAATTTCTCAATGAAGAAAACTAAAGCCTCGTATGTAATTAATCATGGATTAGCCCCTTATTTCAAAGATTGTTTGAAGTCTGACTTGAACAACTGCAGTGATTATGTAGTGTGTTTTGATGAATCACTTAATAAGGTGGTGCAGAGGGGTCAAATGGACATGTTTGTACGTTTTTGGGATGTCAACCAACAAAGAGTTTGCACACGTTATTGGAACAGTGTTTTCTTAGGACGTGCAACTGCTGTACATCTGTTGGCAGGATTCTCTGAAGGCCTTATGCTCCCTTTAAAAAAATTGTTGCAAGCTTCGATGGATGGGCCAAACGTAAATCATAGTTTTTATAAGAAACTTGAAAGTAAACTGAAAGATGACAATCCAGATGGAAAATCTCTCCTTGATATTGGCACCTGTGGCTTACATAAGTTAATGGAGCTGTGAAGACTGGCTATCAAACAGCTGGTTGGGATGTTAATTCCGTTCTGAGAGCCATGTATGGTCTTTTCAAAGACAGTCCAGCACGGCGACCAAAGTTCATAGACATTACACAGAATAAAGACTTTCTCTTTAAGTTTACTTCTGTGAGGTGGCTAGAAAATGGAGCTTTGTGTTGAACGAGCACTGAAAATATATGACAATGTTCAGAAATTTCTTGAAGAAGAATCACTTCCAGGAAATGATAATTACAAATGTCTCAAAGAAGCTATGGCTGACCCTCTTCTGAAAGTCAGGATGACAGCTTTAAAAAGTCTAATATCAGAGTGTGAACCTTTCTTGGTTCGGTTTCAAAGTCAGAAACCTTTGGCACCTTTCCTGTACACAGCACTTCAAGAACTTGTTAGGAATCTCCTAATGAGATTTGTCAAGCAAGAAGTAATTGCTGAAGCCAGTACAGCATACAAACTGATGACTTTAGATTTGTCCGACAATGAAAATCTAATACCTATAGAGAAAGTTGATGTTGGATATGCTGCCAAAAAGATGCTTAAAGAAGTAAAGTGTTCTGAAAAGAAGAAACTTATGTTTAAAAATGTGTTTCAAAAATTTCTTGTCAGCATTGTAGAAAAGCTAAAATTGAAAAGCCCTCTGAAATCACATCTTGTACGAGGATTAACTTGCTTCGATCCAAAGGTTAT
This sequence comes from Bacillus rossius redtenbacheri, assembly GCF_032445375.1. Taxonomy (NCBI): domain Eukaryota; kingdom Metazoa; phylum Arthropoda; class Insecta; order Phasmatodea; family Bacillidae; genus Bacillus; species Bacillus rossius. The sequence continues at coordinate 109,306,342 of NC_086332.1, forward strand.
TTTCTTCCAGTCAGGTTTGGGTTTGAAGAGAGTCGACACTGTTCTTGAAGAGTTACATGGTGCCAAAAGGATCTCGGAAAAGCTGGCTGATAGAGCCAAAAAGCAGTATGTTACTCTGACTGCAGAAGCTCAATCGGAGACACGGAAAAAGAGTTTCAGAGATTTTGCCACTCACAACAATGATACTCTTGGACTAGATGAATTTTTTCATTCACTTATTGGCAATGACAAGAGGTTTGAGGATTTGTGGCAAGTCATGAAACTCTGTTTCATCTTGTCACATGGGAATGCTTCCGTGGAAAGTGGCTTCTCAATAAACAAGTCTCTCCTTGTTGAAAATTTATTGCAAGAATCTCTAGTGGCTCAACGCATTATTTGTGATGCTGTGAAGAATATGGGTGGAACACAAGAGGTGACCATTACAAGAAGCATGCTTGTTTCTGTGCGAGCTTCAAGGGGAAGATACCAAGCATATTTGTAAAATAAAAATGAGTTGAATGCAGAAGAAGAGAAACAACGGCAAGGAAAAAGGAAAATCGAGCAACAGCTTAGGGAGCTAGAAGAAAAGAAGAAAATCATGAAATTGGAGAGAGAGAAAGAAGACATCGAAATTGAACGCAAGAAAAAACTTCTTCAGAATATGAAAAATAACTAGAAGCTATCATTAATGTATCAAGTTCCTTAAATCAGTGTTTTAAAGACTAAAAACTACTAATTAATGACTATTGCTTATTCCATTTAAAATTAGTGTGCAATATCATTCTAACTACATACTATATTTAGTTTCATTGTTACTGTGTTTTGTTGCATTTTTATTGATTTTGTTGTTGCCTTTGTATTGATAATTTTTCAATTTTATAAATATAAATAAAAATTAAACTAAAAAAGAAATATAGTGGAGAGAGAACTAGGCCAGCTATGGGGATGGTGGAGGCTGGATTTTCTTTATTTCGTTAAAAAATGGTGAAATAGGCAAGTTTCAAAAAAATCAATTGGTCAGGGAAATTTGAAATTTTGGTCAGGGAATATCAGGGAAAAGTCAGGGAAATTATATTGCAGATTTGTGTGGACACCCTGTTAAATCATTACTTATAATTAAACATACACAATATCACTAAAAACGAATTTTCCAGGTACAATATAAAGGTTACGTAACCCTCTTGCTGCTGGCCATCAACAGACATGAAACAGTCTGCCCTTCCCTCCTCCCCCCTCTTCTGTCCAACAAAACAAAACAAAAAATTGGAAATTTAAATTGTTTAAAGTTACAATTTGTAAAGGGTACAAAATGGTAGTGCCAACGACACGTAGTGTTCCCAAGCGGTTATGAATTAAAACTTATATACACATTAAATTTTGTTGAGTCCATTTCTTTAGTAAATTTTTTTAGGAATAAATGAAGCACTTATTCTTACATTGATAAAGTATGAGCAATACCGTAAAATTGTGAAAGTGTAGCCGCAATTTGCAAGCTAGTGTATAATAAAATATTTATTTATACAATGCCAAATATAAGTTTACCAAAATTTTAAGCAGATAGCGAAGAAAATTTTACAAATTGTAATTGACCATGTGGCGGCTTCCTGAAAATTTTAACGTAAATTTTCGTTTCGTGACTCCCGAGTGCCCAATAATCGGTTAAGGGGTAGATGTGGGTAAGATTTCTAGACAAACAGAAAACTCACTTAACACTCTTTCTTTAAAAAAAAAAAAAATGTATTAGTTCCAAGTAGTAATACAAAAACCAGTTTTTTTTTTTTTTTAGATTTTGTTATGTTAACCCTAACCATTAGTTCACGGGGTGGAATAAACAGGAGTTGGACAAATTCATAACGTCCTTTGTAAGCATCGTATCGAATCCAAACAAAATTATTATAAAAATTCTCAATATTATGTAAAACTATTTTCTGAAACAAATGTTAAAGAACCAAACCTTACTCAACAAAATACGGTTGCAAAACAAACCAAAATTTGTACTTCCCTCAGTTTTTACAGAATCAAATCAGTTGTAAGTTATTGCTTATCATCTAATTATTATCGTATGGGCGATAAAAGAGGTAATAAGACTTGTAATAACTAAACTATGTTTATATAAATGTTGCATGAAAAATATGTAAGTCTGATCTTCTAAATTACTCTTCCCACTCTCTTGTGAAATATAGTTGGAGACAAAAGTTTGACAGTGTAACAGGGCTCTTAGTAGGAACAGTAGCAATTAATAAACTTATGCTATGCCACTTTAGTTGGTAACTTTAAAACATTTTAAGTATTTTATTTAACTTGCTGCCTTTTCATATAAAAAAACAAAAATGGAAATTTTCAGTGCATTAAGGACTGTATGTTCTTGCAATGAGCAGAAGTGTGTACCTTTACAAATATGTATTTATTTTTAAAAATGAAAATTTAATGTTAAAATTCTTTTGAAGGTTACTTACATATTAATGTATCCAAATAGACATCAAAAAAAGTTTTTTTTTATTTTTACGAAAACAAGTATTTACTAAGAACAAGTTTTTTACTAAACGATAATATTGACAAACACCAAAATAATTTTCAAGTTAAAAAGTACTTAAAAAAATTCTTAGCTGACTACAAATTCACTCAATTTATTTTCAATAAAAGATTTTACAAAATGTTGCATACAAAGTTTATTAAAAATAAATTTTTATAAAAGCATGGTACACTTGTGTTTGAAAATACATATCGAGTTATAGCTTTTAAAAATACCAATATGATAAACAAAGATAATTTTATAATATAATTATAACTAATATGACATTTTAAAGTATCTACAATAAAAGTATTTTATTAATGATTAATATTTGCAAATAAACACCCAAATAATAATACTTTAAACACATTTTAAAAATAAAAACAAAATCAAAGTTGACTACAAATTCACTTTCATTTATGTGCAATGAAACATGTTACAATAACTTATAGTAAATAAATTTTGTTTAAACAATATTTGGCTAAACATATGGTGGTTGAAAACACTGGTAGAAGTAAAGCTCTTCAAAATACACAATTTGATAAACAAAGAAAACATTTAACTTACATAGTGTTATTAAGTATTTGGTAATTAACATCACTGGCAAAAAAACACTTACAAACTTCACACTCAAAAGTATTTTCAAAATAAAAATAAAATTTAAGCTGACTACAAATTTACCTCCCCTTATTTTCAATGAAAAATTTTCAAATCTTACAATAAAAGTTTACATAAAAGAAATTTTGCTGAGAACGTGGTACACCTGTGTTTGAAAACATTAATCATACATAATTTCAAAATACACAATATTATAAAAACAGAAAATTTGATGAACATACAGGATTTTTTCTCACACATAATTTAAATTCAGACGTACAGTATAAATTCAAAGACAATTTTTTTTTTATGTTTTCAGGGCTTATATTACAAATATGCCAGAAATCCATATCAAGTTTATTTTGATTATGGCAATGAAAATGTATTACCTGCAAGGTTTTGTTTTCTTCAGAGAATTATATACACAGTATTTAATATCTTTCCATGTGCAATATATTAGTTGATTCAGATGTGTCAGTAAGAAATCAGTTGCCTCCTTCTTCCCTGGAACTTTATTGAGCTGAATAAAGCCTTTGAAATGTGACCTTACAAGTTTCAGTTCTTCTGGTTTTCACGGCTTTTTTTTCTGTTCTCTTCTTCTTCCGAAGGTTCGGTTGTCCTGTATAGATGCTGTTGGCATCTTCTTGTTCCATTTAAATTTTCAACATCAGAATCAACATCGTCTTCTGAAACATGGCCATTGATGTCAATTTCATATAAATTTTAATTTTAATTTTGCATGTTCTTTAGACTTCCAGCATCCATATTGATCAAAAGTTTTCCTATCTTGGCCAAATCCATTGTGTCTTCAGACAGACGATAGTATTGACGTTGTATGCGTATGTCATGGTCCATGAACTTAGCCAACGAGTCAAGTTCATGCTCTCGCAAATTGAGGAGTTGGCTCATGGTTGCCACATGTTTTCTTAATTTTGTGGACGTGAGATTTTCTGGAAATTGGCACCACAAGCAATAGCGAATTTGTGCAAAAGAACGTCGGCTCGGTGAAACCCACATTGGTTGTTCAAAGATGGGAACAAAAAGGGGTTTTCTTGTGGAACTCATGAGTCTTTTCTTTTTTAAATCAGCCAATTTATTGAGTTCTGCAAATCTTTCGTCAAAAGAACAGGAACTTTTCTCCCTTTTTTACCTCGAGTTTCCACACTTTTCATAGTTTTCACTAGCACCTTTTCTGTCTCCGAGAGAAGTTCAAACGTATCACTGGTCTTAGTTCCAATGTTTTTTTGGTAATCTGATAGCTTCATGTGCTGAATATCTCCTACTCGTTGACGATTTAACACCAATGTTCTGCAAAGTGTAATCTCACACATTTCTGTAAAAGTATCATTCATCGCCGAGTTATCAAATTTACTGAAAGCTCTTGATCTTTTTTCAGAAAATGTTTGTTTAATTTGGAAATATCATCTGCCAAGGGGATTAATTTAGACTTGTTCCACTTGTTTTCTTAGAGCGTTCTGTGTGCTTTTCGGGACATCTCTCCTGTCCATTTGAGATCAAACACAGAGAGAAAATCTTCGAGTTTTTGAACATGTTCACTGCGACCATCTTGTTCCATGAGCACACCTTTCTGAACTATCGCACATTTCTAGCTTGAGAGCAAGTGATAGGATCTGGAAAAAGTTTTTTTCTTCGTCAAACCCAGCTACTTCTCTTACAGATTCCTTGATTAACTGATACTTGCTTGGTTGTAAAATATCACTAAGCATGTTTAATGAAGAGTCTCTATTCTTGGCCACCAATAAAAATCTACCTGATTCTCGAAATCAGTTGGCAGTTTTTTGAATCATGGCATAGCTTTTCGAATAAATGCTGCCCAAATTAAAGGATAAGTGAATCTTTTGTTATGGTACGAAACACTTCATATTCATAAAACTTTTTCCCTGAACACTTCTGTTGTATTTGTTTTGGTCAGAAAAATCAGAACACCCCAGGACCTTGCTGCGCGATTTCTACCATGTGTAGATGTTTGGTCGTGTCTTTTTCTACAACTTTTCAAGTGTTTTGCGAGCTGCTTCTTATAAAAACTGCAGCAATACTCAAAAGGCAAAAAGTTATCCACAGGCGTAGGCATATTCGGTCGTTTCTTAGGTATAACACTTCCTTGGCCTGTTTTTATCACTGTACAGTTATGTCTAAAAAGACCTGCGTTTCTCAACTCTTCAATGATATGTTTACGCTCTTTTGATTTCAGTGGCAAATCGAGAAACATGTTCACATGAGGCTCATCCTTGTGCATGCTTTCAAAATGCCTTGTAAGTTTTGAAAAATATCTTTTGCAAAAAATACAAAGATAACGCTTGTCCCAAATTCTACCACTCTTATTGTCTTTGCTCGAAGAAACATAATTCACAGTAGCTTCTTGGGCATCTATGCCTGAAAGGCTTGCCGAAGTCTTGTTAGTTAATGAAGACGAATAAGATGTTTGAGAAAGGTCATTAAAACTCTTGGAACACAAACCCGGTTTGCTCGTTTGCTCTGTTATGTTATCATTTAAAATTTCCACAGTGCTTGGTTTTTTCGGCAAATTAAGGCATGTTGCCTTCTCATAAGTATTTACTGTTGTAATGCCTACCAAATGATTTTCAGTTGTAGCTATTGAATATTCTCCTACATTTGAAGACCACAAGGCAAGAAAAAGGAATGTCAAGTTAATGGAATTTTTGGCTACAGCTATTTAAAGTTTTGGCACTGTATGTTTAGTGTGATAATGTTATTGATGCATAATTAAACTTTTTTGCCACAATTGGTGAACATTGCAGATAATAAAACCATATAAAAGATATATCTTAATAGTATTGTAGTAATAATATTTATAATGATTGTCTCATAACTACATATAACAGTTTACAAAAAAGAGGAATGTCAAGTACAAAAAAATACAAGAAAGAGGAATGCCACCGAAAACAATTACACATGTTTGTTGAAAACAACACTAATTCAAACCTGGCAGAGCACACAAACACCTCAAATTATATAAACATAAACATTTATCAGTAATACACTTCAAGGAACCTCAATTGAGTTAACTGGGTAAATCTATTAAGTGTTGCTTCTCCTATTGTTCTTGTTTGCTGCTGCGGTAGTCTTATGGGGCAGGGTTTCGAGGTATTCAGTCTCTCCAGGGTTACAAAATTGTTTCAGGTGCTGGAGGTCTTCAAATTTCTCCAATGATATTGGTATCAAATCTGCCACAAAGAAATTACATGGAAATAGTACATGAATATTATTACATTTCTTATTTGTACCAAATACAATACAGAATAATATAAGATTCAGTGACAGTTTTAGGGCAACACTATGTCTTATAGTAGGCCTCCATGTAGTTTTGTGAATTGGCCGGTGGAATATGTGCGGTGTTTGGTTCCGACAACAGTAGAATAAGTCTTCCATATTGTTATCTACTGTATGTGGTTATACATAATACACGAAAGATTAGGTGTGAAACACATTCTCATTAATTACTCTCAATCATATAACATTCTTACCTTCACGAAGGTATTCTGGCATGATGAATTTACCTTTCTGCAGTGACTGATGACAATGTGGCATATTGGCAGGAACTATGACATCAGACTCCCAGTATCCTTTGAACATGTCCCTATGCTCCACAGTTCGAGGATGATGTTGCTCAAAAACAATCTCTCGAATGGGTCTTGTAGCAAATGTACAGTTATGTCTATACATTGGTGTCAAAAACTCAGACCAGTTTCGTAGTAAAGACTGTTCAACCACAACAACGTGAAATGGAAAAGGTTTACAACGGGCTGATTCAAATTCAACAATCCAATCCTCAGGTGTTTCAGCAGGCCATTTCTGATTAATACATGCCATATTACGGTCACACTCCAAATAGGAATGTCCACGTATGGGGAAGGTAACTTTGATTCGTTTCAATCGTTTTGCAAAACATACCACATAATGAATTGTTGAAACATTGTGAATGAGGCTAGCTGCGTGGGAAGCAACAATATTTCTGCTGCTAAAATCTCATCCAAAATACCAACTGCTTTCAAATCTGGATCTATATTATCCTCATCTTGCTTTGGACCTGTACAGAAATACCCTCGTTCCTGACACATGCTGTGGTCTCCAAAAACATGGAATGGGCCATTTTGTATATACTTCTTCAGTTCATTAATCTTTTGTTGTAAAGTTAAGTCTGCTTGACCAGCCCTGTACTTAATAGCACCTGTCACAGCAGACCGCAAACGAAGTTGCCTATCAACAGTAATAGCTCTTCTTGCACTCAGTGGAACTTGCCCAACAGCATTCTTAGTTTTCGTGCTTATGTCTCTTATTCGCCGAAGGTAATTTCTGAGTATGTGATTAGAACATTCAATTATGGTTATGGTGAATTCTGGTCCATAAGGCTGGGCTTTTGTGAGTTGCACCATAACACTGCTGTCTCCATCTCCTATAGGTAAATTAATACATTTAATGTTAGCATTGGAAAAACATTCATTATGAACTACCCTAAATAAAGTGTGTAATTGCAATCATGAGCCGTTCTGGTGTATGATTATATTATTATCAACTAGCTGCAGTACCCAGCGTTGCCCGGGCTGAACACAGGGTGAAGGGGAACTGTTTAGAGATCAGATGTAGTTAGTAATTGTCATCTTAATTTGAATGTCAAGTGTGCAAAATAATTTATATCACTTTCAGATCCCGACATACATTGTTCTGCCAGTTTATAGTTATTTACCTGGTCTGTATGTAATCTAGACTCTATAAAGCAATATAGAAAAAAAACTGAAAAATAAGGGATTACTAATATTGAAAAGATTCCATTATCTAGCTAATGCTCGGCATGCATTGCAATGCCTCATTCAGTTTTGTTTGGTAATATGTTTGAAGTAGTTACACATATACAAATAATATATCCATGTCTCTAAATATATATTTATCTCTACCTACATCTATAGTCCTATATATCTATGTATCTCTCTATCTGTATTTATCTCTTTATATCTACATATATAGCTCACACTATCTCTATGTATTCTATATGAGGGTACTGATTGCTTCGTTGTTAATATCATACGGGTGTTTTTTACTTGTATGGGAAAATTAAGATTGATAAGGCATCTAGTGCGTGGCAACAATGTTAATAGGCAATAGGAAATAAACTTCTAGCGCCTGCGGCATTGTCAACACACACTTCGTACGTGTACTGCATGTTGTATCTAACCCCCTCCAATGCATTTCATTCTAAATTGGACTTTTAGTAAGGATCCCTAATGTTATTGATAATATAATATAGCCTATAGCCTTCCTCGATAAATGTACTATCCAACACTGAAAGAATTTTTCAAATCGGACCAGTGGTTCCTGAGATTAGCACGTTCAAACAAACTAACAAACAAACTTCAGCTTTATAATGTTAGTATAGTTACAGTACATACAGAACAGAACTGTTATTATATTCATGCTACGGATCATGCTTGTTGATAAATATTTTAAGTTATGTCATTGAAAAAAAGTTGTTAAGAAACTTAACTACTTAAACGAATTAAACAAATTAAACAAATTTAGGAATTGTTTTTGAATACGAAAATCTTCCTTTAACTTATAAATATTTTTTTATCTCATTTTCTATGTTTCTTAAAGTATTGAAATGAATTTAATACATAGAATAGGCAAGTAGCTCTAGCTTTTTAATGATAACATATTGGGTTACATAAAAATAACCTCTGTTTTGTATCAGTTTAGTCGTCTGTTTTTAAACTTTCAAGTTCGGAGAAAGTATCTGTTAAAAGTATTGATGAGAATGTGTACTTTTTTTTAAGTCGCCAGGAAGTTTCTTCAAATGAAGTAAAATAGAGCTGTCAGTCGTGTTACGTGAAAAAAAATGTAAAAGAATCACGATGAAGGAATGAAACCACATGATAAACGGAAATATTTATGTAAAAGAAGAGTATAGTAATGAAAAACTGGGCATAACAATGTAACTCCTGTATTGAAATAAATGACCACAACAAACCATGTATCACAATTCGATTTGAAATATGTTAAAATTTTGAATTAACACAAACAGGTTGTATAAATTAACTTTAAACAGTATAACATTTTAAAACAAATTTTGACAAATTTAAAACTTTGGGTGCTCAATATAACGTGAAGCTAAAATATTAACGGTTCTTAAAGAGAAGTTTCGAACGTTAACTCAATATAAAAGTGGTTCGGTTACATGAATATTGAAATTAATGTAATAAAACTTACAGTTCTGCTTTAATTGTTTACCCATTTTTTTCCAAAATAGTATAAAGTTTTCACATGTTGTTAATTGGTAACTGTCATTTTATAGCATAGTTGACACTTCATTAAACCGTGCCAAATCTACCCGATTAAAAATTACATAAGATCATATTTTCCTGTTAGAAAGATAATATAAAAATCTAAAAATACATATATAAATTTATTTTTAAAGTGTTAACTTACGTTCTGACCTTACCTATAATATGCCCATATTTCAAATTGCGCATTGACATGCTTTTTTTGAAACCTTCCACAATTATATCTGCTTCCATCGCTGTTGGTTTTTTTGACCAGTTTTTATAACAAATATGTTCACGTGATGGTTCGTTCTTAGTGGAAGATCGAGCGCATATGCAACAGTAGGAATTTCTAGTGCTTGCAAATAATACTTTTCTACTGCGCGCTCCAATAAAACAAGCCTGTAAATAAGTACAAAGTAAGTTTTGACAACAAATGAAATGTTCGCTTAAACACATGCACATTCTCATACACACATATTCACATGTAATTGTGTATTACTATTTACTTGCCATTCCAGACAAGGCCCTGTAACTAGTTACAAACGATCTTTTGCACCAAGCTCCATCAGTTATAATTTTAATAATGGGTGTGCCATTTTCGTCTACAGTGCCTCCAGATATGGCCAAATCATATTCTTCCTTTCCTGAAGCTTCCATTTCCTCCCAAGCGGCATTGTGTATCACCGATGACAAACTCCTTTGGTGCCTCTGGAAAGTCTCTTTGGCCATGCATGGAATTTCTAATGTTGATGTTATGTCCCTCATTTGTGCATAACCTTGTCCCGTTATCAGCATGCTGGTAGTCCAAGCGTCATTAATACTCATCTGAGATTGCTTTGATGGGTTCTCTGTATTTAGTGTTTCAACTGTTCCACACATTGAACACCGAAAGTAAAAAATGCTCTGCATTACTCGTCCTGCTTCTTTAAAGAATTCCTTGTTGCTGAAAGAGCAGTCAAACATCTTGCTATGTTGGCTTATTTTTGAAATTTGCGAAAACAGGCCTTTCACATCGAATATTCTGATATATCCATTGAGTCATTGGCTGCGCAATCAGGTTCCCCAGTCCCCATCTCCACATCTTCTGAAACACCTCTATAGGGAGCCGAATCTTTATTTGGTGTTGGTGGTAATGATGTAATATCATTTGAAAATTCTGACCGCAAATTTAAGTCTGATATTTCAGATGAACAAGACGTTTCGGCAAATAATTCTATCAATTTTGTTGTCCCATGAGCACTTCTTTGTGGCGTAGAAAACCATTTAGAGCAGCCCACCCCATATGCAGGTTCTGGACTTGCGGAATATATTGAAACAACGGGAATATCATGAGACATAAAACAAAATTTTTACATAGGTATATATAAATATTTACATCATAATGTGTATTTCTATAAAACTCGCTGTACAAGAAATGAAAATTTAAAATTTAAATATGATTTAAGCTTAAGTGAAAATATCTTTCACCTGGTTACTAAAAACAATGTTACTCGAAACAATGTAAATGACGTATCTTTTAACTTTGAGTGAAAGTTATACCAGTCGTGTATTCTCTAGATTATACAGGACTCTTGCACAATAGGATGTTCTGTATGCTATGTGCATTGTACACTGTGTAGTTAGTTTTTTTGTTCAGCTCCCCCCCCCCCATTTACCCGATAACATACCCAAGGGAAGTGCTGAAATGTTTGCTTTTTTATTTATTAGTATGTTTTAATGATGTTTTACATATATTGTGTATTTATGTCTGCAGTTGGTTAGAATTAGTCTTGCCTGTGGAGATTTTCGCTACTAAAAGTTTATTAGTTTTTAAATTGTATTTGTTATTTTTTTTATTTTTTTTGTGGTAATGGTCAGTGTCACGAAGGTTTTATAGTAGTAAATGATGGCATGCTTATGGAGCGTGGAGCATTAAATAATGTTTTTATTCTTAGGATTGTGAAGATAAAAGTAGCACATGCTGAGCTCATCAGAAAAGTATTCAGAGCTTCCCCTGTAAATAAATAAGGCAACTGTTAGTTGTATACAGTTAAAATCATCTCCTTTCTTGTCGTCTTAACACTATGTAATATGTGTTTAGGGTACCTGCTACGGGATGTGCGCACACAATTCATTGTAGGTGTATTTTACGTGCAACTATATTCGGATAAGTTATCTTATTGTCACAAAAGTAACACATGTAGGTTTTCTTTGCGCGGTGTAGTGGGACTTGATAATCAAATTGTTTTCTAATAGCATTTAAATAGTGTGTTCCCCACTACATAATATTGATTATGTCAGTTATTCCTTATTATTGGACCGCAGTCATCAAAGTAACTTACACTTAAATATGCCTATTCATATTCATTCATGTTGAGACAAGGTAGATAGATGAACGTGTCGTGAAATCAGGAGAAGGTACTCTCTCAGTTATAACAAAATCTTACTCGCTTAACAGTGTAGTGTTAGATTACTCCCTGAATGACAAATGAGAGAGATCACAGGTATACAATATTATTTTTGCCATATGTAGCTAAACCCAAAGACGGTTAATGTTGCTTATGGCTAAGCTCCGGTGATTCATTACACTAAGGTAAACTGTATTGCAAGTAATGTAATTCCTGCAAGAATGTATAAAATGTTTATTACTATGATTTTGCAGCATAATGCCAATTAGCAGGTAGCGAACAATCGTTTCATTTGTGGCAGTTGCGTTAGCAAAATATATTTATTCATATTGTGTATATTAAAGAATTAAATTTTTCATAATGTGGTTGTACAGCAAGGAGTAGCACTATAGAATAATCTTTAAAAAATTACCTTTTATATAATGTTGTTTTTTAATTACGGGGTAACAGGTTAATCTATGTAAAAATGTATGTTCACGTGCTTTTTTTTAAAAAAGGTGCGGGTAATGTTTTGGAGATATGAGTAGGTAATTTCGTGTCAGAAAATGTTATCTTTCGAAGGGTTATGGGAGGATAAAAAAAAAGAGGGGGAAACTGGTGGGGAGTTCTGGCAAACTGTACCTCTTGAAGTATTCATAACTGAAAAAATAATTCAGCTTTCCCGGAATAATTGCCGACATCAAACCTTCATTTCCTGGGTTAAGTTGGCTTCTCAGTGAGCACGAACGATGAATAAACAGTTTTCGTTCAAACCGATGAGTCAATTGTTTTAAGGATTCTAAGCCATAATTTAGATAGTTTTAATATCGTGTTTTTTTATTATACGTGTACTAAAAATGAAATTGAAATCTTACATTATAGCCAGAGAGTAGTTTGGCAAATAAAACAAAGTATGATGCCATTACTAAGGGACAAATTCAATAATAATATTGCACTGAAAAGTTGTTTTCATGCTGGCTAAACCTTTTTAGTTATATTTTGTTAAAACTAGCAAAGTTTTGCCATCAAAAAAAAAAAAAAACACATATTTACATGTGAATTTGTCTTTCCTTACCCATTTGGTGATTTGTGGGATGTTTGGGGAAAATTCCTAGCATCTGATTCTGAAACAGTGAATTGTGTATTTCCAGCAGGCAATATATTTTCCTGGGATCATTATGCTTCAAAAATACTATCCTGAAAATCATGTAATAAATTATGACACTACCTGCTCTAAATTAATTATTTCTTAACAATAATAACACAACTATGAAATTTCTATGATAATGTCATTGTAATTTTTATATGTATTAATTTTACTATTTAATAATTCGACTATAGCTTTATTTAAGGGGTAATTATTGGGTTAGTAGACGTATGTCAACAGTACATCTATGTAATAAAGAAAAGTATGGATACTTAAAATGTCGCCATTTTTCGTATATTAACAAAAAAGTGTGGTTTAATATTGTAAAGTATGTATGAATGATCATTTTTTATTTCATAAACAGACATTTCAGGTTATATTAACACAACGAATTGCTTTTCAGGTATTTTGCACGCAAATGTGTGTTAATTAGCCACTTACTAATATGTGTGCTTAAAGAATTTTGTTAACTTTGAGAAAAAAAGGCGATGTACTATATGACATATTACTGAACTCACAATTTTTAAACTTCGTAAATAATTAATAGGTACTTACTTGTTTGCTACTGTAATGTGTTTTCTTCCTTTGCTCGGATTGTTTTTCTACCGACGTGCACTGAGCCTTAGCCTAGCCTTCTTTCCCCGCCTTGGATCATGTGGAATTTTCATGACAGTGATAAAAGCTGTAGTACTGAACCTAAACTGACACGGCAGACCGTTCCTCTGTCAGACGAACCCCACCGGAGCTCGCACACACAAACAACTCAGATCGCAAAGGGAACCAAAGAGGACGCCAAGAAGGGGAGGAAGCAATAACAGCCCTCCACCCCTCTTACCTAGTAGAGTGAGAGGTTGTTCTCTCGCGCGCTTTGTCTGCGGGTATGGCGGGGTCTGGAGGGCGCCACAAGCTGGTCAGCATATTCACACAAAACATGCGATAGGAAATCACAAATTTCTAGAAATTTGTGACATGGTGCGAACTATACATGCGATGGATGACAAAAGAATGATACATGTTCCTGCGGTGGTTTTCTTTAAAAATATTTAAAACCACGAGTTCTGTCTGCATCTTAAAATACGTTATTTGCCATTTTCAGCATGCAATATTATTATGACATATGTATTCTAGATCGATGCAGACACCGCAGGGACATAGAATGTATTTGAATCTCTTTTATTTATTTAAAAAGTAAACTGCTGAACGTCTACAACACATTTGATGTAACATGTAGGCGGGCCCCTTAATATTTGGTTTCAATACATAGCAGCTTCCACTCAAAACTATGACCACAAAGTACTTATGTCAAACAACAGTAGAGTCTCGCTCATCTAACATAAAATGAAAGGACATAATTTTATTTATTGCACCCATAAAAATTAAAAGAAAATTTATTTTGTTTTCAAGTTAAAATTTTAATTAGTTGGTATATCACAAGTTTTTGTTACGCCTAATATCTTTCGACGTTCAAAAATATAACAGCAAGTATCATGATAGCTACATAGTTCAGCCCCCTTTTCCTTAAAAATAATTTGAAAATTTGAAAATACTTTTATTTAGTATTTAGTACTAAAGACCTTCCTTTATTTATTACTAAAGGCAGGGATAAAAAATTTCTACTCGTATAAATTACAGTTTATTGTTTACATTACAAAGCCTGTGTAGTGAAGCGACCTTAGCCATGTGTTTTAATTGCTGGGCCGATCGTGCGGTTCAGGTATAACAATGCGACGAAACAAAAAATAACAATATAAAAAAATTACAAGACTTACTACAGTGCATCCAAATTTAAGCGTCAACCCTTTACAGGGAATTTTTTAGCAGTATGGAAGCACACAGCGCTGACTCGTTTTGTGCGAAAGCACGAAACCCGACCTAGATTTCAAGCTATTGCACCAAACGAAGGGAGTTGGCGCTACTCACCTCCACACTGCTAAATAAAATAAGCATCATGTACAAAAAGATAAAGCCTACAGGATCATTATATCAGGCTATATGTGCTTTTTATTAAATAAGTAATTGACATGACATACATCGCAAATAAACGTAAAAAAATAACAACATGGCGACTGCCCCATCAATGTTCACACTTTGTAAGCTAAACAATAAATGGTAATTTCTCCGAGACAATAAGGAATTTGGAGTCCCAGACTTTTGCAAGAAGTACAGGAAGATCTATAGTACTAAATAAAAACAGTTTCAAATTTTTAAATTCATTTTAAGGGAAAAGGGGCTAAACTACATAATTACCAGCATCATATACCACAAGATCATGCCATCATGATCAAGGGATATAATTGGATATTTATTTTATTTATATTTATTTATTTGTAATTTGTTACATGCCCACCAACAGTCGTAGACTTTAGTGGTGGGCACTACATGCAATAACAGGAACACAGTTATCGCTACCAGTGTATGGACTCCCACCTCCGTCGGTACCATAGGAGGAAAACATATACAAATGGCCAGCAAACGAGAGCAAAAGTACCACACACTAGCAGTGATAATAACAAAACAGACAAGACACTAACAATGTAAAAGAACCATAACACATAACACATAAAACATTTAGGTAAAATCATATCATTAAGTGTTAAGAGAACAATTGAAGGAAAAATAATATAGATATGACAGACATAAATCAGAATTTATAATTAAACACTGTTAGAATTCAACTATAGATTATTGTAGTTTGTTATAAGTTTATGAATAATATCATTATTAGTATGAAGAGTACACAGAGTAGAGCGTAAGCGGGAATTGAATTGAGGAATTCTTAAGGCAGTATTGTCAAGAAAATAAGGACATCTGAATTTATGAATGTAACAATTATGAACAAAACGGGCATCATGATAGGCCCTACGGTCAACCAGGGGTGTCCAAGTGGGGCGTGGGAGGTTCCTTGTAATAATTAAATCTATAACTTTATTTTGAATACTTTCAATTTTTTTAGTATCTGTTAGTTGATGCCATTCCAGATAACAGAACCATATTCTAATTTTGATCTTATAAGTGCCATGTAAAGAGAGATAAGTGAGTCTGAGTTGGTTGCATAAGAAGTAATAAATTTTATAAGCGCTAGAGTTCTTCGTGCATAGGAATATATGTAATCTACATGTTTATGGAAATATAATTTTGAATCAAGAATGATACCGAGATCCTTTGTGTAGTGGGCTTGAGAGATAATAGAATTAGCTAATTTGTATGAGTATTTAATCGGATGGTATTTCCTAGTGAAAGATATGACCTTGGTTTTATCTTTGTTGAGTTTGACCAGGTTTCTTAGACACCAATTATTAACTTTAATAATATCTTCTTGTAATAATTCACAATCCTCTAAGGAATAAATAATTTTATAGATTTTTAGGTCATCAGCAAAAAGAATTCCAGTAGAGTAGCAAAGTACTTGTGTAATGTCATTAATAAATATATTGAAGAGAAGAGGTGAAAGAGTACCTCCCTGGGGAACACCAGAGCATGCATTATACTGAGAAGATCTATGATTGTTGATCGATACAAAAAAACTTCTGTTGGATAGGTAGCTTGAGAACCAATTGATATAGTTTCCACAAAGACCTAAATGGGATAATTTAATAAGAAGTAAGGAATGGTTTACAGTATCAAAGGCTTTAGCTAAGTCGAAGTAACAGGCATCGGCTTGACCCCTATTAGTAACTATATTATATACAGGATTAAGAAAGGTAAGAAGATTAGTGGCAGTAGTCATACCAGACCTGAAACCATGTTGATTATTGGTGAGAATATCACAAGGTTGAAAATTTAAAAATTTAGCTATAATTTTTTCAAAAATTTTGGAGAACCCATTAAGTAATGATATTGGCCTGTAGTTTGAGACATCTAATTTTGAACCATTTTTATGAATAGGAATCATTTTTGCTATTTTCCAATTATTTGGAAATATATTCGTTTTCAGACTGGTGTTAAAAATGTGATAAAGTGGAGGTACTAAAAGTTGGGCACAGCCTTTGAGAATAAAATTGGGAATGCCATCAGGACCTGTGGATTTAGTTGATTTTAAATCCTTAATTGCCCAACGTATTAGACTTTCAGAAATTTAAGGCACAGCTATAGTCTCGAAAGACACGACCGATGTAGTTATTGGGGGAGAAGTATTTGGGGTTACATATACACTAGAGAAATACTGAGCAAACAAATTTGTTACCACGTTCGGATCATTTGATATATCACCATTTACTTTAAGAGAAAGTTGTTTGTAATAACCATATTTCATTAATTTAACATATCTCCAGAAACTTTTAGGGTTTTTCTTGATATTGTTGTTTGTCGATTGAGTCCAATGGATTTTTTCGCGCTTAATTAGAGATTTCACAGATTTTATAAAATGAGAGAACTGCGCATAGTAGAGTAGATTATTGTTTCTTTTGTACAGCTTGTGGAAATGTTTTTTTAGATTTAAGAGCACGTATTAAATCGCTGGAAAACCAAAGAGGATATTTAGATTTTTTTTTTACTAGATAGAGGTATATAAGTATCAATTTTTTCAGCAATATAAGTTGTTAGTTGATCCACTAGATCATTAACATCAGTAGAACTATAAAAGTGTGACCAGTCAGAGTCATTAATAGAGTTGTAATGACCAAGATAATTTTCTTTTTTGTAATTTCTGAACACAGTAGAGGGATTAATATTATTATGCCATGTTTCTAATGTGATGTTAATATTTAAAGCGGGATGGAATGTATCTTCTTTTATAAGGATATCAGCAGAATGTGATACCAAACAATGAGGAAGATTAGAAAGACACAGATCCAAGAGATTTATAGCTGGTTGGGTACAATTAAATTGTGATAAACCAAGGCTGGATGTGAAGTTAAGTAGGTAACTGGCTTTAGATTTTACATGTCAGTGTATAATGTTATCAGGATGAGAATTAGACCAGTCAATGCCAGGCACATTAAAATCACCAAGAATCAATATATCATCACAACAAACTAGCAGTTTATCTTCCCAGGCTTCAAAATAATTCCGGTAAACATTAGGTGTGATATCTGGAGGTAAGTAGATAGTACCAAGGATTATTGATTTCATAGGCATTAGTTTTATTTTTAACCAGACAGCTTCAATGCCGGGGAAGACGTAATCATACAAAGGATGCACTGATAAGAATTTATGCTTATTGATGGCAGATATGACACCTCCGCCTCTATTCTTCATTGTCAGTTGTGAGTTTCTATTGTCTCTAAAAACTAAATAACAGTCTGTAAAATAGTGAGAGTTTATATTATTTTCATTAAACCATGTTTCTGTTGAACAAATAATTTTAAAATGTGAACTAATTAGGTTTTCCTGAAATTAAATAGATTTGGTTCATATACCTCTCACATTTTGATACGCAACTGAATATTCTTTAAAAAACTGCTTCACGGGTGGAGATTAAGATGCTCCTCCAGGCATCAAGATTGAAGTAGATGTGGATGCGGAAATAGAAGTAGAGGTGGATGTGGAAGTAGATGCACTAGGCCTGATGATAGGTTCTTCAGATGCAGAGTTGTTGTTTAGAATTTGATCATGATGTAGTTTGCCATAGAAGGGGCTTAACAAGCAGCAGTTTGGCCAAAAAACAATATTATTTATTCTAGTAAAGTCCTCTTCCAGCACGGAAATGTGGAAAGATGCATTGAGTTTTGTTACTTTAACTTGGGATAAGTTCAGTTCATTAGATATGTAATCGATGATCTCTTGTTCTTGCACGGCCGGATCAAACCTAGTTATAAAAAGTGCCTTCGTTTTTTTTTAAATAGGTTTGGGAATCATTTTTAACGAGGATATATTTCTGATGCCCACTTTCATGGGTGTTTTTTTTATGACCAGTTCACGCTTCATTTCAGGATGACTCGTTGACTTGTCTTTACGTGTGTGCTGTACCAGCGTAAAACCATCTGTGTAGTCACATTTGTTGTTTTCCTTTGTGCTGTCGCGCTGAGTGGAATGTAGGTCAGAGGACAGGCTGCTATTACCGGCGTGGTTCTGTGGAATTGCGCGGTCAGCTGGCTTGGCGATGAACGGCTTCTTGAGGGCCTGGCTGTATGAAGATTCAGGATGATTGTCGGAGAATAGTTTTTCTTTAATATTAGTTAGTTCCTGCCTGATTTCTGCCCTGGAATCCATAAGCAGGGTTTTCAGTATACAATTCTCATTTTTTAACTCTTCAATTTTTCACATACCGTATTGATTATTTTGAGCAGATCATCCATGTTCACCGTGTCCCTGTTGATACTTTCAGAAGTGAGGGTGTCATTCGATGGTATTTCCAGAGTTAACACAGATTTTACAGGTGTTTTTTTAGAAGGTGACCGAAACATGGTCGCGCAGACGTCACTGTCTAGTACTGATATAGATACATCATTACTTGATAGATCAAAACCTGCGAATTCCGATTGATCCAGTATTGAGGAATTCATGATTAATGATCCTAAGCACTAACTAAAAAGTTAAACACGGAGTTAATCGCTTCAAAACATCGAAACCGAGGAGTGCGCCCGAAACACGTCCGCTCAGTCTGAACGCTCGTCCGCAACTCTGTGATATGGATCTGGAAATATTACCATCACTCCCACTTACCATGCATTCAAGGGTGCCCATACCTATGGACAGGGTGGGGCCGTTCCCCCCTCCCTCCCAATCATCCTAGTTTTCAGGAAAAAATTTGGAGTTTTTGAGGATTTGGGCAAATTTAAAGTACTTTAAAAATATTTATGGCCATTTTTTATGGTCTGCCCCCCCCCCCCCCCCTCCTTCAAACTCTAATATGGGCACCCTTGCATGCATTTAAGGCTGTTCAAGAGGTCAAAAAATCGTCCCTACTTCAGAATGACTTCAATCTGATACATCACTCACAATAGCATGAAAACTGATGGCCGAATACCCTGGCAGCGCTGTATAAGACTCAGGGTCGCGCCGCTGGGCATTCAGTGGCGAGACAGCCTCCAAAGGGGGAGGTTGTGTCGCTCTGCTCTCGTTTATGACAATCAAAATCAATGAGTACACATTTTGGGGGTGCTATTATCCATTTAAAACTACACATTTTGTAAGGATGTATCAATACACACAACTAAATATAGACTAGATGTAAATATGTGCATATTAATTTACAAATTACATACGTGGTTAACATTAATGTACACAAAATGCAGGCTGTGAATGCATCGGTGTAAAACGCATCGGTGTAAAACGCATCGGTGTGAAATGCATCGGTGTAAAAAAATACAGCACCACAAAACAACGTAGGTGCATAAAAACCAACCAACCAACCACCATCCAACCACCATCCAACCAAACAAAAAAAAATGCTTGCATCACAAAACAACGTAGGTGCATAAAACCATCCAAACAACCAAGAAAACGCAACACCACAAAACAACGTAGGTGCAGACAAAACCAACCACCAACCATCCAACCAAGAAAACGAAACACCACAAAACAACGTAGGTGCAGAAAACCAACCAACCACCATCCAACCAACCAAAAAAATTCAGTACCACAAAACAACATAGGTGCATTAAACCAACCAACCAACCACCATCCATTTAACCAAGAAAATGAAGCACCACAAAACAACGTAGGTGCATAAAACAATCCAACCAACCAAAAAAATTCAGCACCACAAAACAATGTAGGTGCATAAAACCAACCAACCACCATCCATCCAACCAACAAAACAACATAGGTGCAGGAAAAAAAACCCATCCAACCAACCAAAAAAAATTCAGTATCACAAACAACGAGGATGCTTGATTAAAAAACACAACGAAAAATCCATCGATGCATAATCCATCGACCAAGGCTATGCACACCAAATCATCAGATACATGGGTGGCTACCAAGTGGCAAACACTAGTCCCATACTCGTACATTGCGGTTCATATTCCTGAAGGGCCTTCTCGGCTACCGTAGCGGCCCGGGGCCCACAAAGTCCCCACCGTGCTTCACCCCTTCAGAGAATACTGCGAAAACGTACGAGTATGGGCACTATTTTCAAGTTATATATATTGTTTTTGTATATACATTATCACATTCTTTTATATATTAGTCCATTCTTTCATATCCATATGACAAAGTATTTATACCATCTTCACAAATAATTATTTTGTCATCGTGCCAGGTTAGCGCTAATTTATTTCTGCATTCAGTATACAATGTCATTTGGTGCGATCGTATGGACCGGACATTTGCACGCTTCTCCGTGTGCTGCTCCAGGACCTCGATAAAATCTTCAAATGATATTTTATTTTTCGCCACACACTTCTGTATTCCTTTGGCTCTTTTAGTTATATTATTATCATACTTGTACGTATACAGTTTTGCCCTTAGGCCGACAAACTCCTCCATCGCCACCCCCGTTGCACTCGCCTTTGAACTTGCCTACTACCTTCTTGTTCGTAGGTGAGTAGCAGGGGTGGTCAATAGGATAGCTGCTCGTGTCAAATATATCCATCAGCGCAGAGTCGTCGGCCAGGTCCTGGTAGAAATTGCGCGTCTTGATGTCATAATGAAGCTGTCCGTGTCCATGTATGCCAGCGTTATGTTGTCTTTATATTTCTGTTTCATTATGTCATAATGGAAATTATACATTAATGTCTTGGACAAGTCCAGGACCGAAAAGCCCGCATTTATAGGGCGGTCAAGAAAGATGGTTTCATGTTGAAGTTTTTCTAGTGATAGATTTTCGTTGAAGATTGTTCGGTCCTGGAACGCTGGCTTGGCAATCACTTTTCTAAGTCTCTTCTCGCTGCACACAAGTTACATACGTTGTATCAAAAATTTATTCTCTAAAAGTTTACCGAAGGAAGCATTGTTGGCAAGCTTGAAAGAATTCTTTTTCAAAGTCATTTGTAGCTGCTTGTCTTTTCAACGTATTTTTTTTATAAATGGCTCCATCCAGGCACGCTGATTGAATTCCAGGACTCTATGTATTTTCTTTATTCTCAGTCCGTGCTGGAGAGCTTGCTTCAAGTTTCTGTAGTGAACTATATAGTTTGTCTTTTGCTCGAGCGTCATCATCATTTTTGACTGATGGGAGCCGGGCGGGCACTGGCTGACGGGCAGGAACGGCATATCCTTATGTTCCTCGTGGAGGATAGACGGATACTCCACATCAACTTCTAGGATGTAGCCCTTCTGCCCCTGTCAGGTATCGTCATCACGTCAATATCAGCGCCCACCCACTTGAAGTCGTTGGTCGGAAGAGGCAACGACATGGCCCACCCATATAGATTGTTGGCGTCAACATACATTATATGATTTGACGGCTGGGTGGGATCGTAGGTGCGGGGAAGGCAGGTGTTGTTTACCTTAAAGTGACGCTTCACCACTTGAGCGACCCCGCCCCTGATCCCAGCCTCGGTGAACATATACATATCATAATCAGTCATCAGTTATAGTCGTACTTGCGTCTCCTTTAACATTGCGTCGAACGTGAACCCTGGCGCGCTGAAGTAGTGGCTGCAGTCAAGGCCATACGTTGTCAGACACAGCTGATGAAAGCTCTCAAAAACATCTGCGAGCAGCAGTACGTCGGTCTTTAGGTACACATCACTGTAGTCGCCCAGGGTGACGCAGCCGAACTTGTCCCATACTGCTTTTGCATGTTGATAATCTTCTTCACTAATGTTGCTGTCATTTAGTTTATTGTAGAAATTTTCTTTAGGTGGCAGTTGCGGCTCATCCAGTTTTTCCCAGCTTGATACCTAATCGTACGGGAAAACACCTTTTCTCATGACGAGGGACATTTCTTCCAATGTAAAATTCTTTCCTGTTTCAATAAACTTGTCGGCTGGCAGGTACGACGTAAGGGACGCCAAACTATGGGCCATAAATCTAAAACTATCGACAAACTGCACTGAAAACTTGTCGCCCAGCTTCTTTGAAAAGGTAACCATCTTCTCTTGCGTGTGGGGGATGATGAAAATTTCCTTGTTGTCAAAGCCCAACTGTTTTATTATAAACTTCTCATCGTAGGCAAGATTGTGAAAGTAAACCACGAGTTTCTTAGGCCGCCTGCGCAGAAGGTTGCAGCTGTTGCAGGCGGTTCCTAGGTACTTCCCACTGAAGTGGTGGTGGTCCTTAACTTTATAATTGTGTGTCGTAAATACTGTATTACAGTAGCAGCACTGTTGGGCTGTGACGAAGCTGATGCGCTCCAGTGATGTCAGCGACGTCATGGGCATGCTGGTCTCGTAAATGTCTTTTACCTTTTTTCCGATGTCAACAATCGTATCCACGAATTTCTCAGCATCGGGACCGCTGCATAGTATTGGTTCTTGTGGCAGCGAGGAAGTGAGCATTGCTGGGATGACGTCATTGTCGGTCTTAACATGTATGCAATAACTTTATGCTTAATGTTTTTGATATGCATAAGTGCCTGTTTTCTGGGGGTCCGGCTGGCATGTCTGAATGGGTACTAGCAGGGCTTCAAAGTCTGCATACACTTCTATGGGCATCTTTGTCATGTGATGATAATTTTTAAATTTCATGACTGGTGGCTGGCCGTTTGTGTCAGACTTCGGCATCTCGACGCGCACGGGAGCGTGCGTGTTGCAGAATTTATTGTGCGCGTCGAGACACTGCTGGCCTGTCAGTCCTGAATCATGTGGCAAATCATTATAGTATGTAAAACACCTCTTGCACACATGTATTTTTGCATTGTGAGCTGTGATATGGGGTCTGACGAGTCTTGAGAAATTCTTTATGTAGCAAAAGTGAGAGTTATTTTCTTCATTAGACAGCAGCAGGAGGTCGAAATGATTACGCTTTTCGTCCTTCCCCACACGCACTGGCGCGATCTTGTTGTCCTCGTCGATTTCATAGACGTTGACGGACACATCTTCGTTGTTCCTCTCGAAGATCTTGATTTGGTGGAGGGGGGTGGGGAACTCAAGCCCTGAAAAATTAAATTTATTTTCCAAGTCGAGGTAACGCTTGTCTACACGGTTCACATGTTCCCCCTCCACATATCGCGCCAGTATGGCCCACTTGAAACACATGTTGTCTTCCAGGTACTTAGGGTTTATTACAGCCTCGCGGTTCTTGATGGCGGCAGGCAGATCGATGTATGAGGAGACGCGAAGAGGGATAAGCTTGTTAAAGCGTAGCTGGAGCCGCTTCACGGCAGACAGAGTCCAACCTGAGCCTTTACTTACATAATCTTCCTCTTCTTTACATATTTTCTCAATACACTCGACTACTGCCTCTTTGATGTCGCTTACCTCGTAAATGGAAATGTTCTTTGTTTTGAACACTCTTTTGTCATTACCTTCATCAAAGGGAGCAGGCTTGGCATAATCACACTCAAGCCAGATATTGAATTTTACTGGGCCGTTTTCCTACACTTCATGAGATATCTGATTTATCAGGTTAGTCTTCATATGGGCCATGTAAGTGCAAATATCTTTTGTCGCACCATTATTATTTTCCACCACATATGTCTTAATGTCCCGGCGGAACGCACTCTCCACCTCAACAAACCCGGTACCTCCCGCCCCCACGACTTGCTGTGCCTGGTCGGGCACACTCGCCACGTATTGCGGGCGAGTGCTGGGGCCGGGCTGTTGCAGAATAGAGGTCGCGTCTATACAGCGTCTCTTAGGGGCCAGACCATTACACGTCTTGCTGTGCATTATCAAATTATCTCTGCGGGTAAACTCGCCCTGGCATTTCGTGCATGTAAATGTTATGCATTCAGGTTGAACAAGCACTGGCTCTTTTTGTCTGGCATGTCCAAATGTAAATGCCTGACCGCAAAACTTGCATCTCGAGCCTAAGCAGTGCTCGGTGGTGGCCCGACATGATGACAGGTGTCGGTTCAAATTATCCTTTCGTGAAAACACCATGCCGCAGACATGACATTGATTTATAACAGTGCAGACAGGATTTTCTATACACACTTTATCGTGTCGTCTAGCACTACGGCTAGCAGAAAACAATTTGCCATAGTAGGCACACCCGTTCCTTGATGATGGTGCACATACCTGTGCTGGCCCCGATGTTGAGGGCTGGAGGGCTCTGGAGGCGGGCTGGCAGGCTGCCGAAGTCGAGGGCGCGACCATGGACGCAGTCCTCTTCAAGATGAAGTCTGTAACACCATCGGAAAAATTATAGCAATAATAACAGCAAATGAACACACACACACAGAGAAACAAATAAACGTGTATAAAGACAACCACGCACGCGCACAGAAAAAAATACACACACGCATGAAAAAAAATTAAATAAAACTTACCAGAAGAAAAAAACTGACGAAGCTGTGTGTACTGCACGCACGCTCAACAAAGGGCTGGAACGTCGCACAGGACACGCTGGTCGCAGGAACCTAAAATATAGAACAGGAACCGCCTGGCTAAGTATACATGCATACATAATTTTTTTTAGTGATGGGGGCGTATATGTTTTAATTTTATTTCTCATGTACTGACCGGAAACGAAGAGGAACGGTGCTGGACTCCAGAGGGCAGACAGGCGTTCTCTCCACGGATCACACGCGAAGGTAGCTCAACGTGAAGAGACGATACGCTGAATACCTGTGTAACATCCATATTATGTTAAGTAATTGTAGAAGTAATGAAAATGCTCGTGTTTATGTATTATGCGTGTATGGATAGGTAGCAAGTGCTAATCTTCTATACTGTTTTTTATTTAGCAGTAAAAAATTATAAATTACTGATATTAATGTTGTAAAATAAACTTTTTGTAAAAAAAAATGCAAAAGAAAACTTTGAATGCAACATTACCAAGACTTTATTTATCGAAATACCTGCATTAATTTTTTTACCACTGTAATTACTACTAGTGTAATCATTTTGCTCGTCAGGGGATAGGAGCGCGCCATGTGGCACGCGTAGGAATTACGTCAGTTGGTAACACAGACGTAGCGTAAGGACACAATCTTTTTTTTTTCCTAACCTAAGTTAAAATTAAGTGTGTAAGGAAGGGGTCTAGGTAGGGAAGACTCTAAGTGCGTCTCAGGGCAAGCCCTATACACTCTAAACATGCAGGTATGTAACCCGTGCATAAAAGGTCACTTGCATCATGTGCTAGGAGGGGATTGGCCAGCCATGGCAGACGTTTTTGCCATGACTAACTCCCCTCACTCTTAATTCTAGACTAAAACTAGATAAGTTGGGCCCAGGTAAAACCTCCATAGACAGAGGGAAAACCCTGGGCACACACATGCGGGATGCAAAGGTCATGCATTATTACAAGCAGGTGGATTACAGGAATAGAAGGATGGTCCTGGAAGAAGTTCTACTATGCAAGGGGTGGGGCACTTGGACTTTTAGTCCGCATTGGTTTGGTCAGGTCTGGTCTTTTGGGTGAGGCTTATGCCGTTTCCCGTCGTGCTGCCAGTTAGCACTCATTGTGGTTGTGTAATGTGATCGTGTAAGTGGAGCGGTCGCGAACTGTGGTGTCGGACTAGACTCCAGAGTGGTGACAGAGCTTCAGGTCGACCTCTCGCCAGTAAAAAGCTGTCGGTCAGTTAGAGAAATTGCCACCATCTGTCATTGAAAAGTCCTAGCTGCAGTACTACGCTGTGTGAGCTGCGGTCGCGAGCAGGGCATCGAGCCAGACTCCAGAATGGTGGCATAGCTTCAGGTCGACCTGTTGCCAGCAAAAGGCAGTCGAGTCGGTCAGTTAGAGAAATTGCCACCCTCTGTCATTGAAAGACTCTAGCCTAGCATCTACGCTGTTATTCTTTGAAGGATAATTTATTTATTCCATTAAGGCCCCACTGGGCCAAAGCACGACTATTTGATTCGCCTGATAGTTTGTGTTGTGCAGTGTGTAGTGGGATGATGTGTGCTTATATATAATTGGGGCCTAATATTAACTTAACGTACTTGAGCTGCCAGCTTGTGTGCGTGCGCTCCGCGCGTGTGTTCTCGCGCTCGGAGAAGGGGGAGGGGGCGCGCTGATTGGTCCGCGGGCTGCCGGCCAATCAGAGAGCAGTCCCGCCACGTCCTTGTCTACGGCGGGCAGTGTGACAGGATAGATTTTGGGCGTTTATATTTTTCATTAATGTCTGGGTCATAATTTCCTAATGTAGAAATATGTGGATTTAAACTATTTGCGCATTTATCAAAAAAGTTTGTGTAGTTCTGATGTAGAAGTCTTGTAAGGTTTCCGACTTCGTTTCACGAAGCAAGGCTGCTACAGCACAATACACTGGGGCGTCTGTAACTGTCCGAATACATTTGTTTTGTACTCGTTGTAGCTTTATTAAGTGTGATTTCGCTGCAGTTGCCCATACTGGGGCTGCGTACGTAATTATGGGGCGAATGAGTGCTTTGTAGTGCAGCAGACCATTTTTTACTGTGCCTCCACATCGCCTACTCATGACTGGATATAGTGAGCTCATTCTAGCATGGGTTTGAGCCTGCTTGGAGTCAATATGATGGCGCCAGAGTAGTTTCCTGTCCATGTGTATGCCTAGGTATTTTACTACATCCTTGTAAGGGATTTGTTCGTTGAACAAATGTATTGGTGGCCTGCGTTTTACAGGCGGAAGGTTTTTGCGGGTAAACACAATAGCCTCTGACTTGGCTGTGTTTACTTTTATTCGCCAGGATGTGCACCATTGCTGGTACACAGCTAATGCATCCTGGAGTCTGGTCGTGGCTAGCTGGAGGTTATGTGATCTACTGTAGAGTATAGTATCATCTGCATAGCAACATATCTTTACTAGGCGGTGTTCAGGGCGTGGTAAGTCGTATGTATTTATGTTGAATAGGACAGGGCCAAGAATGCTGCCTTGTGGTACGCCAGCTCTTATTTGTTTAATATCAGACAGAGCTCCTTCAGTTGACACTCTGAAGGTTCTGTCTGCGAGGTAGGACGCGACTAGCTTAATACAGCAGTCGGGGAAATTAGTTTGAAATAATTTGTAGATCAGCCCCACATGAAATACCCTGTCAAAGGCTTTTTCTACGTCTAAAAACGTCGCAACTACATAATCTTGAGCGTTAAATGCGCTAGTGATATCTTCTGTGAGACGAACTAATTGATGTACTGTCGAGTGGGTACTTCGGAAACCGAATTGCTCGTACGGCAGTAAGTTGTGATCGTGTATGTGTTTGTTAAGCCTGGATAGTAGGATTTTTTCAGCGACTTTCGACACAGTGCTTAGTAGGCTTATTGGCCTGTAATTCTGAGGCAGGGTTTCGTCTTTTCCTTGTTTGTGGAAAACAATTACTTGTGCTTGTTTCCACTGGGTAGGGAAAATATGTAGTATGAGCATTGCGTTTATGCATTCAGCTAAATATTCTAGTGCTTCGTCGGGGAGCTGTTTTAGGACAACTGCCTGGATGCGGTCGTTGCTTGGTGCTTTACGCTGCTTCATTTTCTTGATAGCTCGCTTAATTTCCTGGGCCTGTGTTAATAGGGGCTTGGAGACTGTGGGCTGGTGCAGCTTAGCGCGTAGTTCGCAGTAAATCTGCGCTTTGAATGGCCTATCGCAGGGCACCATGTTGGGCTGGAAGGCGTTTTCTAAGACATTGGCGAAAGCTTGTGCCTTTTCTTGGGGCTGAAAAACTATGCCGTTGTTTGTTTGAAGGGGAGGGATTTTATCCATTTTATTTAAGAGTCGCTTCGTCATGGCCCAGGCACTCCCGTCCTGGATCTTGAGTTGCGAGATCTTTGTTTCCCATTGGCTGCTACGCCAGAGGGAAATTTCGTCGGAAATGACTGTTTGGATTTCATTTATCCGGCGTTTTGTGGCTTGTGTGCGCCGTCGTGTATATTCATGCCGTAATCTGTTTTTTTGCGAAAAAAAATCGCTGATGTAAGCTGGCAGCTCGTCATGTGCTAACTTAACTTCCTTTTCTGGGATGCACGCGTCTATACCGGCCTGGATTTTCACTGTGAACTCAGTTATCGCAGTTTCATGATAAATGCTATTTTCTATAGTGAGTTCGGCCACATCCTGAAGGTTTGTGGTCAAGTAATTTTTAAACCCGCATTTTTATAAACTCTATACTTCCGTGGTGGGTTTGAGTCTGTGTTCGCATCATCAAAAATTAGGTGAACAAGTAAATGATGTGAGGGAAGGGCGCGGACAACCTAGAGTTCGAATCCGGTGTTGACACGCTTGTTTATGGCTATATCTAGAATATCTGGCAAGCAATTAATGCTATTTGGGTCGTGAGTGGGCTCTGAGGGAGCATGCACGTGGAAGTTTTTATTCTGTTGGTCGGCAAACAGTAGCCTACCATTAGCTGTGGTGCGTCTGCAGTTGTATGTTTGGCTTTATATCGCCTACTGCCAAGAAACTCGGGGCTGCTCCGTACAGGGCATTGAGATAGTCCTGGCAGAGGGACCTACCGGGTGGGGCGTACATAAAAATGATTTTAAGTTGTTGGTTTATTGAGATATTAATTCCAACAGCTTCAAGGTTATGAAAGTCGGGGAGTTGGCATACTGAGTGCTTAATACTGTTACGAACAGCTAGGGCTATCCCGCTGCCTCTTTTGTTTATATCGCGCCTATATATTACGTAATTAAGTATCGTTAGGCAATCTATCGGTTGCAAGTGTGTCTCGTTTATAGCCACGATTTTAATTTTGTATTTTTCCAGGTGGTTTATAAACTCCGGTAATTTATTTTTAATTCCGCGTGCATTCCAGAAAAGAAGGGAGTGGACCTTAATACTATTGGTCGAGGTTGTTAAGCAACTCGGGACCGGATTAGTTGCTACCATTCAATCCCTGAACAAAGTCCAGCGTAGCTTGGACTTTTTTGGGTAGGTCAAATCTAGGGTCGCACCATATCGCGAGGAGTTCGCATAGAGGGCCGATGGAAGCTGCCAATTTCGGGTCAGTCATGAGCGTGTGGTTGCTTGGATTTTCTGGAAAACAGCCGGCTCTGCGGGGCTTTGTGCTGTGGGTGCGGGCGGGGCAGTTGGTGGCATCGGCGTTGCATCAACTACCATCGTCTCCACGACTGGAGCCGCAGTTACCTGGCACTGCGCTACAATAGGCGCGCTGGCATGCGGGCAGCTGGTATTGTGGCAGCCTTGCTTGCCAGCAGCTTGTCCTGGGCTGGCTGCTGGGAGTGCTGCTGGGGTTTGCACTGGCCATTTTTGTGGCCAGTCCAATTCTTTTTCGGCTGCTGCGGCTGTCGGGGCTGCCTCTGGTTGCAGGGGCGCGTGTTAGCCAGCACCGGGAAATTCAAATCATCCTGGTAGCTGGGTTCGCAGTGTTGTTGGAGGGGCGCATATTGGTTATGGAACGCCTGAGACATGTACTGGCCCTGGTTGTTCTGTTGTGCCCGCTGGTCCCAGTGGTCGGGCCTAGGCGGGCCCTGGTGGCCTGAAGGGCCAGCCTTTCGGGGCGCGGGCGGCTCAGCTGGCGCTGATTGGCGCGCATGTCGCGGCGAGATTGATGCTCGCGTTCCTTGCGAGCCTGGGGCGGTAAGTGACGGCGGGTGTCGCGCTTGTATTCGCGGCAGCCACTGTAATTCGTGCAGTGGGGCTCGCCACAGTGTGCGCTCTTCTTCTCGCCGGTGTCTTTACCGGTGTGGGGGCAGTTAATTGCGCTGTGGTCGCTGCTGCAGCACCTACACACTACGTTGGCGAGCAGCCTGTGCCAGAATGTCCGAAGCGCTGGCATTTGTTGCACTGGCTCGGGCCTGAAGGGCGCTTGAAGTCGTCTACCCTTATATGTAGGCCGGCGAACTTGTCAGTCCGTATACGCGTGCCTTGTCAAAAGCCTGTGGCACCTCGATGACGAGGGCGTCGCACTTTGTGTTGCTGTCGGCTGTAGAGAAACCAGTGGTTCTGCACTGGCAGGTTTTGCGCGGCGAATTCCGCAATGATGAAGTCGTTGGGAATTTCGTGATGAACTCCCCAGAGTACAAATTTATTCGGCACTTCGTCCTTCTGAAGGTGGACGGAGTGTTGGGCTCCTATTGCCTGAGGGGCCTTGGTCGCGCAGACGTAGTCCGTTATCGATGCAGGGTTGACCTGGATTTGGTCGCGGCCGTGGTTCTGGCAGGTAAACTTCTCTGCCAGTGCTGCCTTTAGGGCGCTGTATACCCACAGGTATTGATGACCCTTGTCCAGGAAGACGAACAAAGGCTTGATGCGTGGGGCGCGTGTTGTGGGCGCTGCTGTACCTGGCGCGGTCGCCTGGTCCGGTGTCTGGGCGCAGGGCCTTCCTCGCGGTCGCTGTCGCTGTCGCTATCTGCATCCCGATGCAGGCGTTTCGCTCGCCTGTTTGTGACGAGCTGAAACGGGGCGCTTGACGTGGTCAGCTCTGATAGAGCCTCAAAATCTGCGTCGTTCTTGAAGCCCGGAAGGGGTGCGCTCATCGTAGCCTCAATGTCCATCGCTAGTCGATTGTGTCGCATCACAGCCGATATGCACTGAAGCACCCACTGACCGCTTCCCTGGGGCTAGTTAGCCAGGGTCGTGGCTAGGCCAAAGGGTGCTGCACCCTGGGTGTCGACAGTGCTTGTTGGGCGCTGTAGTCTTTGTCCGTATAAGTTACGCCAGCTTCTCCCTCCGCAGTCGTGTTGACGGGCTGTGTAGCACTGAAAAGTGCTAGCACAGGCTTGGCGTCCTCTTTCCTCTCTTCACAGCAGCTTCGCACAGGTCAGGGCTCTCCTAATCCGGCTGGGCTGCTCCTCGGCATAACCGCTCCCTTCGGCTGCGCGCAGGCGAGTCAGGACACGAACGCTCCAGGCAGGACCGTTGCTGGAGGGGGGCCGGGAGGGAGAGAGCGCTTAGTGGAGAGAGGGGTTGTAGGGATGGGGAGGGGATGCTATGCGCACTGCCTGTCGGTACGGCAGCAGTCTCTCTCAACACTGTGTGAATGGCATCCATCTTGTTTCAAGCTAATTTGTACATGCATGAATAATAATAATAACATGTATGCCAGGGAAAAATATTATTTCATGATGAAATATACTGCAACTGATGGCACTAATAATTTCGACTAGTAAAAAAAGTAATCACGACTGTAAAATATTAATACTGAAACTAACGCACATGTAATATCTAAACAGTACCACTCACACAAATCATCTAAGCAGTAACAATCTTAGTCGTGAAAAAATAAACACACTCAAAAATTACGAGACGGAAATTGTAATAATTCTTGAAACATTTTTCGAAAACAGTCGATTACTATGCCTTGTACGTA
This sequence comes from Bacillus rossius redtenbacheri, assembly GCF_032445375.1. Taxonomy (NCBI): domain Eukaryota; kingdom Metazoa; phylum Arthropoda; class Insecta; order Phasmatodea; family Bacillidae; genus Bacillus; species Bacillus rossius. The sequence continues at coordinate 109,338,414 of NC_086332.1, forward strand.
TGCCATGCTTCTTTTTTTATTATTTGTACGCTCTCTGCCGACCGGCAGGCCGGGGAAATGGCAGGCGTCGCGTCGACCGTGCGCGCTCCGGTGTTATCACCGCGTCACATACTGTCATGTCAGCTCGGGTCTTCACCCAGTGGCCAGCTGTTAGGCTTGCTGACTGAGTGAAGGACGCAGCGAAGGCGTACACACACGCGAGACCGTAATGTAAAAATTAATAAATTTACAGTTCTTAAAAATTTAAAAGTTGACAATGTTCCGAAAAATTTAAAAGTTGAAAACGTTCAGAAAAATATCAAAGTTAAAATTTATGAAAAAATTTTCAAAGTTGAAAATTTACAGAAAAAAAAATTCAAAGTTAAAATTTACAGAGAAGTTGTACTTACCAACCTGCTGGAGTCAAAGAGAAGGAAGGCAGGGTAGTCGCTCACGAACTCAACCAAACTCATCTGGACGCAGAAGCAGAAATGACGATCTGCTGCTCCCGCTCGCTAATTTATTGGCAAATTCCCTCCCGTGGAGGGGGGATGGAATCGAGGGGAAAAGTATGAAGGGATTTGCGTGATATGGTTAGTACGATTTGAAATTTATGTGAGGGGTACCGAGGGGGAAAATCGGGAGGGAGGGAGGCTGACAATCCCCGCAAAGTGTCGACTGCACGGTGGGGATATTCACTAGCCAATCAGAATCAATCAGCTCTGGCAGCTGGAAGATTCACCATGATGCTCACTTTGCTCCAAAGGAAACAATTACTAACTTATTGAAAAAAATTATATATTATGACACTTTATAGATTAGGTTATTTTCAACACTTTCATATTTAAATAACTGACTGTAAAATAACATCTTTTTTTTTTTTTTAATTTTTTACTGATTTGAAAAAGAAAATTTTTCCATCCACTAAATTATAGTTTTAATAAAAAAAAATTTTTATGATTATCTTTTCAATCACAAATTATTATTATTTTTAAACGGAAGGAGAAATAAATAAAAAAAGACATTTCAGTAGTTTTACATACTTTCTGTTTATTTTTTTTATAAAGTACATATCTGAAGAAAAAAAAAATTATGCTATATACACACATAAATTTTATTTTAGAGGTTTTTCAAACATTCTTCTAGTAACGAGCGCACTGCGGTACGAATTACAGTATCTGAATCTGTTGCATTATCACTGTAGAACTGGGGCTGATCACTGCTGCGACGTCTCGGGCGTCGGCACTGAGTTGCTGGCTTGGGACGAGACCGGCGTCGAGGGCAGGTGGTTCGAGGCTTGACCTGATCCAACGATGTCCTAGGTTCAGACTCGTCCGGTACACCGCGTCCAGAGTCTTCCTCGGTCTGCGTCGCACATGCTTGTAAAGTTGTACCGAGAATTTGTTCTTTGGTACATGACAGTACAGTCTGCGGTTTGAGTTAAACACGAGGCACGTATCCGGATCAGTACAGTTTATTTGTAGTTGCGATGGCTCATAACTGCGTGGCGAATGAGCCATTAGGAAATGCAAGACTCCCCCATAACAGATTTCCGTGTACGTTCGAAAATTAGATTCTTCATCCTGGAAACTGTATTCGACACAGTTGTAGTCTAGTTTAGCACTCAGGTACTCGGTTTCCGGGTTAAACGGCATCATCGTAGCTGCATCAGAACGTCAAATGATTTTTCTAGCCATTTGAGGTGCTATTTATCCTAAAAAAAATTAAAATTCAGGTGTGACAATATTTAAAAAATAAAAAAAAACATGTTTGCTAATATTTAAAAAAATTATTCCTGCTTCAGGTGCCATTTCTTCATTAGCTGCGAGTTTGTACAGGCACAGACACGTTCAAACTTGTCGCGTGGCTGTACGTCATACATTTCACTAAGCTTGTGCAGGGAAGGACAGCCGTAGTCGGTCTGTTGGTCTACAATTTCAACAGGTGCTTCACACCACTTGCTCAGCCATTTCTTCTGTGCAGGTCCGGCAATGTAAATTATTTCGTTGTGAACTAGTAAATCTTCAATAGTGTTTTTCACTTGGTGGTATGGAAATTTCCCTTCGTCCCACTCCAGGCCATGGTAGTATTTACATAGCCATTCATTCTTGCATTTACTTTTTTCGTCTAAGAATTTTCAGGGATACGGAGGTTGGAACGTGCGGGTTCGATTCTTGTCTCCGGAGGTTATGCTAATTTCCTTGAGCACGAATCCGTGTTGGCTCTGGAAACCTTGCATGTTGCAGTACATCTTGTCGCTAGCAATGCTCGGTTGTAACTAAATTAATATCGCAAACGCAACAGTATTTATGACAGAATTTTCACGAGACCTGTAAACGAGTCGTAACTTATGACTCTATCGTGGAGCATCAGGCAGTATGCCGTCTTGTTTGGCGGTACATTAACTTTTGTGGAAATTTTGAGCCTACAGTCGATCATGTAATTACTTATAGATTCGTCCTGTCTGCTCAAGTCAAACACAAGCAACGGAGCTATTGATTTATACATTTCTGGACTCAGGACCGGATACGGCTCACGTCCATAGTACGAAGATTGGAACTGCAAGTACATGTGAAAAGGAAAAGAAATGCCGCCATTATCAAAGTCCATGTTCATTTCAACGTACGGATAACTTTCGCTGTTCAAAAACACTTTTACGTTTTCCAGGAAACAGTGGTCGAAAACCGATCTGTCAGTCTTGGGGTTCATTTGTCGGTCTGCCTGTAATGACAAAATTATGTATCTGGGTTTTTCCATGCTGGAGGACGTTTTTACAACCCAATGATTCTGGCGATTTTGGGCTAATACAGGGCACGTCACAAGTTTCCAAGTGCGGAATGCAATCTCTAACGGTTTTTCCTTCTTGACAAAATTCAGCAGTCGTACTCTTTCCTTCGTACTGACGGTTATGTGCGGTACGAACCATTCTATGCTCGTAACGGTGACCACCACGGGCTGAGGGTCATTTCCCGGTGCTCCAATGATGACATTAAGGTGTGAAGTCGCGAGAATGAGCACAAGTTCTTGACGGGCTTGAATTAATATTTTCTTATAATCTTCTGCGAATCCGAGAAGCATGGACAGTGGTACGCTAACTTCGAATTTTCCATCTTTGTAAACAGGGACCTTGAAATCGTTTTACATACCAAAACCTGCAATTTTTGCCGCGCTTAGGTTATTTGGTGTTAGGGAAATGTAATTCTTTATAGTTGCTGTAACACCAGGATCTCTCATTTCATCGATAGTAATACCGTTAAGCTAGATCGAATAAATGCAATATTCCGTTTCGGCCGAAATACGCAGTTGTAGGATGTGTTCCGTCTGGCTTTGTCAACGTGCCTCTAATACGTAGAAACGACTGCGATGGTAGTGTGTAAGCATCTTCTCTCATTAGAGGAATTCTTATTTCTCTTCCGAGCGATAATGGTCCTTGGCGATACGGTGCGTAGCAGTGATACTCGACCTTATTGATCGAGTCGCTAAACCAGACCTTTTCGCCTGTGCTGAGAATTTCCGCCATACTTGTTTACTGTGTAGCCTAAACTGCGGAGATACTTCACGCTAAGAGGTGTAAACGCACCACGGTCACGCAACAGACTGGTACTGGGTTCCTGTTGTTTCATGCTTTATAAGTCTCGAAAATCAGGCCAATCGCTTCAAGTGTAGACGCAATGTTATTTTTTCTTCGCGATAATTTACAAGTTTATCACTCTCATCAACTATGGAGACGACTACATCTTGTACTGTCTTGATGATTACAGGACAGTAAATGATACTTTGTGGTACTTGTATGAGCTTATATCCTGGTGGTTCGGTGGTGAAACTCATAGATGCAACTTCTTTTTTTACCATTTATGTAAACACCATCTGCCAAATTACAGTTTATTCTTATGACATTTGTCGACATAATATTAACAGGTCGCGTGGAGACGTGTAAATTGTTGGTTGCATATATTTTCGTTTCGAATCCGAGGATGGTACCTATGGTTCCGGATTTCGTAAAGTCAATTTGTTCGCTACACATTATTTCACACTGGAACGTATTGGAATTGTCACGTAATTCAAAAATGATGTTTGGAGACAGGGCTTGCTTGATGTAATTTGCGATATCGCTCAGCTCGTATGCACCAACAAGTAACCGTATTTCATGGACAGTCCCATCGCTGTTCAGGAAGCAGATCTTGCAGTTTTCTTTGTCGATATTCGATATGGCATTATACGTTTGAAAATCTACGAGTCCTATACACCATTCTCCTTCCAGCTCCATGGGCGGGAAATGGACCGCGCGCAGCTCCGAACTGTGACCCAACATAAGTGTTAGCGACATGACTAATAAATTTTCATATGAGTAGTATAGAAAAGGGGCTCCGAGATCTGGCTTCTGGCTGTGGAGCCGGAGCCGGTGTCCGCCATATTGGATTTTGACGTCACGGCGGAAATCTTGGATGGTTGTGACCTTGACCTTGACCCCGGTGGCCATTTTGGATCCGCCATCTTGGAACCACCATTTTGGATGACGTCATTGTGTTTTCTCGAACATTCCGGCATTGTGTTATCTGCCATATTGGATGATGACGTCACTGTTGCAATTTGCGTTACGCCCGCCATCTTTAACTTTTGTATTTACTATCTGATTTTAATGAAAATTTTTTTAAAAATTATAAAAAAAATTAAATAATAAAATTTTAATAAATTTTGTATAAAAACTTACTTTTACGACACGGAGTTCGGAGTCCTCGGTTTGAACCCGGTGAGGGCAAAAAAATTAAAAATGGGGACCGATCCTTCCCTCACAGTGGACGCAGGCAGACTGACCCCCACCACTTTTACCAACGCATATACGAACCTACAAACACTCCCCCTCCTCCCCCCTCCTCCCCCCTCCTGAAAATATTTTTTTTCTCGCACATGACGACCCACCCCTCCCCCAACACCCTTTTATAATTATTTCGTTTTTTATCGTAATAACCACCCCCCACTACTACTCTAGTTTTTCCCCACCCTCCCTCACTTTACCGACATTCCCACCCCTACCCCTCTCACCCCTATTTTACCTTTTAAAGCATAAATACCGGCTGCAGGACCCGGGAGCCTTCAGTTTTTGCCTCAGCTCCCAGCCGGAAGAAAAGATGATGTTTACGTGTTGTGCGAGCGGAGCAAAGATCTTGTAGGCCATCTTAGCTTATGGTAAAGAGCGCACGCTTGCGGCACTGGATAAGGAGACGGAGTTGCCGTACTTACCTAAAGTAAGTCTTACCTGGTCTACACCCCTCAAGAGATAAGATACGTCTACAGGTCCATACCGTAGTACCTGCAGCTAGATGCAGACATTCAAGATTGTTTGCCGTGCACCGAGTGCGACAGAGGAAGCTCCTGCGTCCCCGAAAATCAGCAATTTAAAAAAAAACAAGGGTATTAGTATTATAGAAATAAAACCAAAGGTCAAAAATTTTACAGATATATATTCTCATTAACATATACATTTATATATATTCTTAATGTATTTGACATGTGTGAGAGTGTAGATTCGCAGGTCTCTCTTTCTTCCCAGCAGCCCACGCTCGTCCCACCGGCTCTCCATCTCACCAGCTCTCTCTCCTCCTCACGCTGAATCTCTCTCTCTCCATCTCAGCAACTGCTCACCTGCTAAATACTTAAACAGAATATTAGTAATCTAAACAGAAAGCTTGCATCACTGCTTTCTGCGGTTTTTTAACGGGCTGGAGACCGACACCGCTAAACAGGCTGGTCACGCACAAGCCCCTTGCCTCATATGCAATATACGTCACATATGTAGACAATGTACTTATGAACAACGTCTCCATTTAGCGGTGGCCCATTACAACGATGCAAGCCTACCAGAAAGAACTACCACATGACACATTGTCACAAAGCACGTGCTTAAACTATCACAAGTCACATACCAACGCTGAAATTGCCCAGTAACAATGATGTATCGATGCCGAAATCTTGCATGTCAACGACTGTGGAACCCAGTGGCGTAACAGTCCAGCGGTGACACCATCGACATAAATCCACCAATGTAAGAGCCCATCGATGTAAGAACTCCACCGATGTAAGGAGCCCAACGATGCATAAAAAAACGCATAAATCACATAAAACCGCATAAAATACATGGGCCCTCAGCATAGATACTTTTCATGAACAGACTCCACTCGCCAATCTTGTGCATTTTTCAAATCGCGTGATTTTTTTTCTGAAGCTCTTGGACACCGTATGTGAGCCCAGCCCTTTAAAGCAGCGGTTCCCAAACGGTGGGTCGCGAATCGATCCTAAAACCATCAGAGAAGATGAGAAAAATCGAAACAAATCTAATTGCGTGCAAACACACACATATATATACATAGTTAAATAAATAACTGTTTTGCTACAAAGGGCTTATATTTTATCAACATTTTCAGATCAGAACACAAATTGTTTATCAATAATCAATCGGTATCTTAAAAATAAGCATATATATGCTATATTTGATGTTATATTACATATACATAAGGAAGGGATACGATACAAATAATTTTTTTTTTTTCTCCACCATGGACCGATAGACCGTGGAGGTATTCCTATAAGGGAAGGGTGGGTCGCTAGCTGAAAATGTTTGGAAACCACTGCTTTAAAGCATCTATTAGAATAGTCGACCACCGAAATTTTTTTAAAACCTGTTAATGACAATTCAAAAAAAGCTTAGTGAAAACATTTTTTTAAATTTAAAACCAATTAAATATATATCTTTTATTAAAAGAAAGTTTTTCGGATACAATAAACGATAAATTAAAATAATACAAAAACATAATAAGATATAAGTGACTTGGATAACCGCAAATACAAAAGCTTCGAATACTCACGTAAATTATTTTGTATTCATTTATAAAAATTTGGGCAACTACTGTGCGAAGTAAATACTCCACACCATGGTTAAAGAAAATTTTATTAGCATGGTAAGGGCTACTCGACGGAATACTCCTTTGGCTCGTAAGATAAGTATTAAAATCATACATATTAATAGCTTAACATATGATGTCCGTATTCACCATCGTCTAGCTTTAAAATTTACTGCTAGTATAAATAAATTTTATCTAATGAAAACAAATGAAATATGTGACTGTTGGGAAAAAAATTGAGAAATTGAGAAGTTTTGTAAAGTAAATTATTTCATACAAATGGCAGAACTTTCAAAGGATTTCGCACATGATTCTAACATAAAAAATAACAATTTTGTCAAATGGTAAATCTATAAGTAGGAAATTACTGTTTTTTACAGTGATATAACTTGTAACCTCTAAATATTTATGTATTTAGAGGAATGTAGAATAAAGTACCTCGTTAAAAAATAAATTAAATTCATATTTTCTCTATACAGTTATCTATATTTATATTATTCTCATTATAAAACAAATTTCAACAAGGTTCCCAAGATGGCCCACGATGGCCACCTTAGGAACCTATCCAACTACAACGTTTTCAACAGTATTTCGGTATCGTAGAGAAAATAGTAAAACCTAAATGTTATTTATGCTTACATATTCATAACACCCATTAAAAGATCTTTCCAAAACTATATAGCAACAATGAAATGTCAAAATATTTACTAGTTTTATTTAAGTTTCAAACTCACCTTGAAAATAACAAGTGGGGCCTGCGTGAACAGCGAAACTCTAATGATGGCTCACAACATGGCGGCCGTTCAACCGAGAGGCTTAGTTCTTCGTTTCTTTACCTAGATTGCAACTCTGACCAACAAGATATTCCATATTGCGACTAGTGGCAGTGCCAACATGAAAAACAAACTGCGGGCCACCTTGAGAACCCGGGACACCATTGGGTCACCTACCTTACTAATATAAATAGTTCCATATAGTCAATTTAGTTATGACTATATTTTAATTATAATACATGTGTCTCAATTTCGTGTATATAAATATATATCTGTTGTTTTTTAAACATATATATATATTTTAAACCAAAGCTTATATATATACAAGACTGAGCGTTTTTTTTTCTAGTTATTTAGTTGCATCGCAGACACTGCAAAATAAAATCACAAGAGCGATTAACGCAATTGCAAAGAATATCATGATCATAAAAAGACCGTGTTTTGCATGTGTACAACGTGTCTGTCGGTTAAAGACCAGAGGCCGGTCTACAGGCACGTCCCATCTGTTAGCAATGATAACATGAAGCACGTCCTCTTCCGGTTCCTGCGGCCTTGAATAATGATAACGCGAGGCACAGCCTTGCAGAGTCAGCACCGGTCCTGGCCTACATACCTCATAAGACACACACACACACACACACACACACACTAACACACACACATACACACACACACACACAAACCCTAGAATGCATATAGAACACAAACATACCTAATTACTAGTTGTAATTTATTTAAAGCTTAGGTTAATTATTCATTACTAGCGACCTTCCCAGGTATAAAGCACATGCTGGTTTTTAAAATCGAACCTCTTATAACAAATACAATCTTAATAAACAGCGAAAATACATCAAGCAAATGAAATCATACATATTTAGTATACTACAAATATTATTTATTAGAAATATTTGGGTAAAAACATACAAAATCAAAAAAATTAAAAAATAGAAACAAAAAAACTATCACACTGATATAAAATTTACGAGAAGTATGACTAATAATTCACATAATCAAAAATATAGTAAAAGTAACCACATTGATATAAAATTTACGAGAAGTATGACTAATAATTCACATAATCAAAAAGATAATAAAAGTAATCACACTGATATGAAATTAAAAAAAATACTTGCAATAGTATATTAAACTCATCACGATCAATAGGATTTAATCCATACACGATAAACAGTATATTGATACCACACGTACTATAGTATATAAATCACTAAAACACAACACGAACAATAGTATTTAATCCCTACAAGATTATTTTTAAATCAAAGTAATACTATAAAAAAAACTAATAAGGAGGATATACTATATTATAAAGGTTCAGTTTAATCTCCCGAAGTAGTGAGACAACCGCTATAGTGTATATAAAACCGACATGTAAAAGAAAAACAAATCCCTACACGACTATTTCTAATTCAAAGTAATACTATAAAAAAAACTAATAAGAAAGATATACTATATTATAAAGGTTCAGTTTAACCCCTTAACATATATATTATGGCTAGATATATGTGTCTAAAAAACCATTTTTTAAAATTGGTTTTTTTGCAGTAATCTATTGTTTTTAATATGCAAATAAACGTACCACATGTAAAACATACGTTTTTACATTTTTTACAAAATTATGTAATTTTTAATGCACACTGTTTTACTAACCCGAGTATACTCGTCATTGCTGAAATATATGTAAATACATTATAAATATTTATGGAATATAATTAAATAGATAAATATTTAGATAAAAACATTTAACACAAATTGGAAGTTATTATAACAACATTAGTAATGTTCAGCATGGTTAGAATTATTTCTCAAAAGTACCGTCAAGTGGGGTTACTTTGACCAAATTTGTTAAAAAAATGTAAATAATTCGTAAGCATATTGATAGAAAGTAAAACCAAACATAGCACATTTGGGGCTGGCACTTAAGCTAACTGTGCAAATGTGTACATCTTAACTCATTAATTTGGAACAGGATTTTTTTTTCTAAATGGTCAATGTTATCCCTTGTGTGGGGTAACTTTGACCACGTGTTAAAAACCTCAGGTTGAGGCATCCTGAGTCATAGTAACCCCACAGGGATGAATGATTGACCCTTTAAATGATAAAATGTAGCTTTAATATTGTTATATACTATATTTTACATTCTGTTTTACTTCAAACTAAGAATGTTAAACATAAAATATTCAAATATTATAATTATAGGTGTCATGCAACTTTAATAATGACATATTTAAAAACTAGGAACCAATATTTCACATAAAATATTTGTAACACATTTAACACTTGAACATAAATGTTTTCAAAGTTTTTCACATCAGTAACACACACTTAGTTTATATCAAATCCTCTGAGTTCATCCTGTAAAAAAATGCAAATCACGTTTCAGCTGATCGGGTTTGCTCAGCACACTGACAACTTGATCCCTTGAAATCACACTCTCGTCAAGAATTTCAGGCCACACAAATTTACCAGTATTCCTTTGTCGTTTCAGGAATTTCACTTGCAATTCGGAGTTGTCCCCAACAAAAAATCTTGCGTGTTTTGTGCATAGTTGGTATCCACGAGACCACAAAATCACCAGGGTTGATATTTTGTGAACTGGTTGCCTGTTCGCTGTTTGTAGCCTGTTCTGTGGATGGTTCCGATGAATTGTTGACATCACTGTCATTACTAGAAACAGATCCACATGGATCATCAACCAATTCCTCTTTGGCAAAAGAACCACTGTCCTCTCTGGAAAATGATCCACACGGATTATTACCAATGTATTCTACTCCGACACTCTTCCCAAGTATTACATTTACCTTGGTGCGTTTTCTTCTGGGTTGTGAAGTACCATCATTACCATGCCTCATGTTTTGTAGCATTTCAACCACCACTTCAGAAACCCTTGGCATAATTTCTTCCAAATCTGTACTTCCTCCTGGGGCAATTTCTCCAAAACTTCATCAGGGTTAAAAGGACTTATCCCACACTTTCTAAATCCAGATATAAGGTTTTGACTACAGCCATCTTCACCAGGACCGTTCACTTTGTCATACAAAAACTTTAACAATGAAGGGAAACTGTCTTTTGACAGAGTTTGAGTTTTCTTTTTCAGCCCATTTTTCCAGTTATCAAGAATTTGGTGCCAGTATTTTTTAAGAGGGCCATAAAGGCTTACCTACCTTTTGCTCATGTTTTGCGTGCAGTCGGTTGATGAATGTACCTTTTGCAATTTTGAAGTGTTTTGCAGCTTGTGTTATGGACATTCTTCCTGCTTTTACTTCAGCCATTGCAATGTTGAGGACATCTTTAGAAATACTATTGTATTTCCTATTGAGTAGTTCTCTAATATACTTCCTTGCCATGATCTTCCTGTGAACAGATTTACAAAACAATGTAGAAGCTGGTGTACCTACCATATTAAAAAAAAATATGAATATTATTTTGACACTGGGGTTACTTTGACCGGTCAAAGTAACCCCATTTCACATAAAAATATGCCATGTTTTAATGAATTATGAATACTGCATACTAAACATCCATGAGCATGTAAATATTTATTGTAATCCATTCAGGATAAATAATTTGTACTTACCAAATCGTAAAACAATGAGAAACTGTGAAGATTTTCTTTCACCATGCAGATTTTATCTGGCTTCTAATTAGCATCAAAAATAACAGATGAACATCATAGATAACATAAACATAAAATATTATATAAAGCTTTTTTAGTCCTTAGAGAACATTTAAAAGAGTTCACACAATGGAAAGTACGCTATGTTTGATATGATAATTTTCATACAATTGCCACCAGAGGTGCTACAATATTTTATTACTTTTTGGTCAAAGTAACCCCAGTGGTCAAAGTAACCCCACTTGACGGTAGTTATCTGAAAATCACATTTGTGCAGCAATATATTTTACCTATTCAATATGCAAATGGACATACCACACAAAATACATTAAAATTTCACATTTATCACACCATCATGTCATTTTGAATGGACACTGGTTTCCTAACCCGTGTTTACTCGTCAGTGCTAATATTCACTAAGATTACTAAAAATATTTATAACATTAGCCAGATATAGTATAAGCTTACATAGAAACCAATGAAATAACTTTTGCAACATACCATATTTCTTTTACAAAATTACATCTACTTTTATAAAATTGCCTGAATAACATGAAAAATAAAATATGTACATATGATATGTAAATGTTGTCAGTCCGAATAGATCTTCGTATAAAAATTTACCTCACAAGGTTTGTACAGTATACACTAATTGAAATAGCTGAACATTCACAAATACAAAAAAAAATCATTGTAATGTCAAGGATGTCATTCTTTACAAAAAACAAAGTTTTTATGTGAGACATTCAGTTTTTTTCACAGCACAATAAATAGAAGAATTTTTATTTGAATACAGTAGCTGAATAATGTCACGAGTCTGTATTGACATTTGTGAAGTTATTCTTGAATGCATTTCACTCTGACTGTAAGCCTAACTAATTTCTGCCTAAATGTCTGCTGTTGTATGATAAACTCTGAAGCACGGCACTACACACAGTGGCACACCACAGTCTTCACACATGTACCGTGTTTCACGCCGTATTTTTTTCCCCCGTGCATCTGTCACCCTGCTGCACATTGCACACTGGCGTGTAGGATTGCTTTTTTTGTCAGTTGGCGGGATCGTAGCTGGAAAGTGACGTTCAGTCATTCTCAGTGGATTCGTTGATTTTCCAGGCCTACCTCGTCCTGGCGACATTGTTGGCTTGTGAAACTGTTCAATCAAATTTTTGACAACAGCCTCTCTGTACTCCAAATGTGACTGCTTCCCTCCCAACTTTGAATATAACAAAAATGAATTCCATATTGCTAGGTCCACTAAATGGAAAAAAATCTTCTTATAGTATTTTTTCCCCCTCTTCCTGGGTACTGCATAGTCTGTTGTGCGCTGGTCAACAATGTCCACACCTCCCATTGTACTGTTGTAATCTAACACTACTTGTGGTTTTATGTGCTGTTGTCCATAGATTGTAACACTTTTCATTTCAGAATTGTGGATTGTAGACAACATTGTGACTGGTTTTTTGTCCATCCACTTCAATGCCAATAGTTTACCTCTTTGGAAAGCAATGACACTGCCTTTCGGCAATTTTTGTTTCCGCAATTCTGGTGGCATTTCTTTTCTTGTCGTTTTCACAGTCCCATAAGAATCGGTTCGATGTGATAGCAACATATCTGATAGCTGTGGTGAGGTATAAAAATTGTCAGTAATGACACAATAACCTTTCCCAAGAAGAGGTTTCACTAATGACATAACTACTTGTGACGACATTGGCAAGCCTTTGTATTCATCATCAAAATTGGTTCCTCGTCCGGTGTAAATTACGAAGGAATATACATATCCACTTGACGATTCACATAACATGAATGACTTTATTCCGAACCGCGCCCTTTTGAGAGGTAAGTACTGTTTCCAACCTAGACGCCCTTTATATAACATAAGGCTTTCATCTACTGTGACATCTTTTTCTGGAGTGTAAAGTTCAGAAAATTTATTTTGCAAATGAATATATATAGGCCATATTTTGTTCAGTTTAGGGTTTGGATGGGTGGCTGCATCATATGACTCATTATCCACAAAATGAAGAAACTGTTTCAGCTGAACAAATCTGTGAAATGGCATGGTTTTCCTAAAAAATGGTGTGTCAAATATTGGGTTCTTAGCCCAGTACATTTGATATGTAGGTTTTTTGACTATGCTTTGAGCCACAACTAGTGCAAGAAAAACATAGATTTCCTCTTTGTTTGTTGGTTTCCATTTTGTTTGAGGATGTGTTTGAATGTACTGTGATGCAAAACGGTTCGTTTCTGTAGCTATGAGTTCAGCCAAATCATTATCAAAAAATAAGAGAAAATAACGAAGAAAATTATCGTCAACATTTACATTTACATTGACGCCTGGTTTACCTGTAAATGGGTATCTTGGAGGAGAGATAGTTGGCAAACTACAGTTTATCTCACACCACATTCTGCCAGATATCTCTTCACTACCTGATTCTTCTGAGCTTGAAATGTCATTATAATTGTCGCTACTATCAGATCCCAATTTATCAAGATCACTCACGTCGCTTCCTTCACTGTCGGAATCACTCATTTTGAACAATTTCTATTATTCACATTACAGTAATGTTGACACCTCAGCTAAAATATATAAACATTGGCGGGAACATCATAAATTCATAATAGTACTATTAGAGACATCTAATGTACAATTTTTCAAACACAAACGGCGAACGCGTGTAAGTAGGGTACCGTGATGGATCGAATCTGCCCTGACATCTAGTGGGTAACAGGAAACTACTGGAAGTCTGTTTCAAAGGCTGAAAATACCTACCACGACATCTAGCGAGAGCTCATGTAACTCATTCGAGAAAACTCGAAATAATATAATCAGACGCACGTTTTTGTTAGTCGAACGAGTAAACTCGGGTTAATAATTACGTGCCAAATGTAAAAAAATGAATATACTCGGGTTAATATGTTAAGGGGTTAATCTCCCGAAGTAGTGAGACAACCGCTATAGTATATATAAAACCGACATGTAAAAGAAAAACAAATCCCTACACGATTATTTCTAATTCAAAGTAATACTATAAAAAAAACTAATAAGGAGGATATACTATATTATAAAGGTTCAGTTTAATCTCCCGAAGAAGTGAGACAACCGCTATAGTATATATAAAACCGACATGTAAAAGAAAAACAAATCTCTACACGGTCAATAGTAAAGAAATCCCTACACGATTATTTTAATTCAAAGTAATACTATAAAAAAACTAATAAGGTGGATATACTATATTATAAAGGTTCAGTTTAATGTCCCGAAGTAGTGAGACAACCGATCTCTGCTGTACTTGCATTTATTTGATCACGTCTAGGAGTGATCGAAGAACAGTATCGCATGCGGCAGTTGACTCAGGCGTCGACGGCACCGTCGTCGCCGCCGGTCCGGAGGTCTGCACCAACCAGGGAGTCGCCTCCGCCCCGGACACCGCAGATGTAGACGACACCGACGCCACCGGTCCGGAGGTCACCGTCGCCCCAGAGGCCACAGATGGTCTACAATCTCGGAGGGTCATCAGCTCCCCCACCAATTACGGGGACAGGGGGGTTGACGGTAGCATCCAATACGTAGGCGCAGGCCCCGATGTCTCCAGCTCATGTAAGGTGATGTCCATTGGTGATGTAGGTGGTGACCAAATAGGAACAGGAGATGTAACCAGTTGGACCACTGGTGCCAGTGGCCCTGGAGCCATTGCACCCGGCGGGGATGTTGTTGGTGATGACTGTCCTGGAATGATGATGATTCCCTGCGTCGGGAACCCCGGCCCTCCATACGCTGTGGAGCTCTCCACCCAGCTCCTCACCCGGAGCTCCGACGACTCCTCTTTGAGGGGGAGTGCCATTCCGGCCGCCTCCTCCTCACTGTCACTGATGGTCATGATTGTATGCGCCATAGCGTTAGCAATACCAGCCCAGACCGCGAACGACTGTGGAGAGGGCACCCGTGAAAATCGTCTATATAGTATGCTAACCCCCCCCCCCCCCCCTTCCCCTTACCGAAATGACCCTTATGATCTCCCTCCAATGAAACGTATAGTGGAGGAGGGGGAAACCTGTGCCTATAACACCCCCTACCCAGGCACACACACACACACACACACACACACACACACACACACATCCGTCAACCGTCCACGAACCCAAACAAGAATAAAATTCTACAAATCACTAATATTAAACTTTCGTTTCTAAAATATTAATATAAACATTACTATTTTATAACATAACATAAACACAGAAATAAAAAGAATACCAACAAAAATTAGCGAACTCCAATCCTAATTATTTTTCCGGATGCTAAACATGTACTTTTTCAAACCGTAGACCTAATGTTTTCTTAATCGATAACATGTTATTTGCATCATGTATAACCATACATACTAAAGTGTAATGATAATTAATCATCACATTCTCTTTGTGTTAGTACACATTCCACATTCCCACAGTATACCTATAAAAACCCTTTAGCCGAGCTAAACACCCTACCTATTAAATCACAAAGTAATGTTACATTACCTATAAGAGATCATAGTGATACTACAAAATGAATTTATTGCGTGATGGTCTAGTGAGGTTGAGTCACAAACAATTGGATTGATCATTCAAAACATATCTTAGATACTGTACGCACATATCGGATAAATATGGTTAGCACAGTCGGAAATGCATTCCTTACCCGAAGAATCACATTTTACACAATGATGAGGTACTCGCACATTTGTCACTACGGTTAGGGTAATCAAAAACTACTAGAATTACAATACACGGATAAAAAAAAAATTATTTTCCACGTTGTTAAATTCTACTTTTTGTAATTAGTTTAATAATATCTCTTAGTTTTTCTCCTATAAAATGTTTAACTCTGATACAATGTAATCATGTTGATGGACAAGTCTACATTTAACAAAACCAAAACAGTTATCATTGAAATATAAAACTTCCGTGTTCGTTAGTGCTATCCTCGTTGTGTTGTTTCTAGTACTTTTTTCTCTTCATCGTTGTTCGTCTGTATGGTTATTTTATTTTTCATGACTAAGTTCCTTCAAGAGAATTCTTGTGCTGTCTGATATGTAGAGGTTGAACAGTTTTTGTCAGTGCTCTCGTCGATGTTTTGTCCATAATACTTGTTTAGTTTTATCGTTGGTTCCATTGTCCGACATCAGCTGATTCAGTCTTGTTTTCTGTGAATGTTTTATCTTTATATATATTATTTTCGGATTTTTTTCATGACAAAACAGTGCAAAATTGCGTGAAATCAAAATCCCCCATTGCATGGATGTAAAGATCAGACCTTATAGCACATTTCTGTGATTTCTACTAATAGATGTTATCGATCTTAGGATAACATGAAGTACGATGCGACAGATAGTTGGATGAACATGACTACATAATTGATGTGGCCAGCCGGTGGTATATTCCTGTAAGGTTTACGACACGCTGTGGGTATAGACTAGCTATAATAAAAATTGATCAAGTATTGTAGGTAAAGGAATTTTGTTTTAGACAAGTCTCAGAAAGGTTGCAGATTAAATATCCTCACTTATCTACTTTCATCGTGAAAGTGTCGTTACTAGTGAATTGGATTAATCAAAATATCTCACGTTGATATTTTGTCGTTTGATGGCATATGTACAGACTTGATATCAACATTTGGAAAAATGAAGAAATACTAAGGTTCTATGAACATTTTATATAGTACACGACTGAGACTTTAAGAGATAGTAAATTTATTAATTCTACTTTAAAAATGTACAAGTTCATTTTTTTACTAAATCGTTTTTAATTACATGGTCTACGCATGTGAATAGAATTTCTATATAATGAATTGGTACAATTGTTATGGTTAATTTATTTGTTCTTCTCGAAGTATAAACACATATAGTTAACCCATACATTATACAAACATATTTTTTAACTTAACTAATCATGGATTAATTTTTCTGAATAGCCAATGACTATACAAAGTACCATATAGTGGTGCTGTAAATATACGGGAACAGAATTGACATTTACTAAAAAAGTATGACTATCACCTACTATTTCAAACATGTACTTTAATTGTAATAACACAAAATACATTTACGAACCATAAAAAAAAAGAACGGATAATTGAATACTGTTAACATCGATGACCTAGGTTGATGGTAAACATCAATCAATGAATGTACTCCTTAAATACTTTAGAATATCAATGATTGATAAATAGTTATTTAAGTATTTAAAAAAAAACACAAGAGATCAATATAAACTACTATTCCATTTAGTTTCCCCGAATTCATATTGATGGATAGAATATATTGGTTTCTCTATTTATACAAATAAGTAACCATGAGCCTATTGGAACATCCTGCCAATATTCATTTTTTTTTTGTTTTGTTTAGATACAACATTTATCATGTGTGAAATCTATTGAGTCCATTCATAACCAATTCCACAATCACAACCAACTGAGCGATACACAGTACTGTTCTGATAGTAACTGTTAAATTTTTTATATAAACACGACCGACACAAAGTGTAAAAATTACGTTTATAATTTTACCTATTTGAAAGATGAAATATATTTGTGGTTTCTTCCTCGTTCATAATATTAAGATCAGAGGGGATCATTTCCATATGAAAATTAGATATAAAATTGATATTATTATGATACATCATCAAATTAAATGGTAAACTTATTTACATGAACACCACCACCTTTAATTATAAAATTTCTGTAGCCTGAAAAGATCTAAAGGTTTACATAATGATGATAAATACTCGAAGAAACGAAAAAATGTGTATTTAATCCCGGTATGCATTCATATGAAAAAAATTAATAATTACTGTGTTAATATAATAATCATGTACAGTTGATATATACGTATTATATCATGTTTAGTGCACATTATCTCATAATGATAAGATCAATACTTATTAATCATCACGTATAAGTTGTAGGTATTATCGGTTATTACTAGGAAAGGGTAAAGTATTTACGCTCCTGTCAGACATATCCTCCCACCTACCCCACGTATGCAGTTCTGCTTAATCCCCCTACTCCGTACTCTGTTACACAGCGTCTGTACAGAGCTTCCATTTCCGTTTGTACCATGCGTGATCAACATTAGGCCTCACGTAGCTGAGACCTGCCACCATATGCTGTTATGTGACGTCTGTGCGAGCTCGCTTTCTGCCATCATCGCGCGCGGTCGACATTACGCCTCACCTAGCCGAGACCCCTGGAGACTGCTAGTCTCTAGTCGTCCCCACGAGCGTATCTGGCTACCGGTCACGATGTGAGTTTCATAGCTCACTTTTCTGTCACATCATGCACATTCGTAATTCGTCTTGCATAGCTGAGACCCGTGGAAACTGTAAGCCTCTAGTCGGCTCCACGAAAGGATCGAGCTGCTGAAAGTAACGTTAGTTCGCTCCAGATGATTATTATGTTGTATACCTGAGACCCTACCTCGTACTCTACATGGAGATCATTATACACAAACACATATAGTTAAATGACAAAATGTAGTCAACGAATCACTCAGCTCCTGGCAGCTGGAAGATTCACCATGATACTCGGTTTGCTCCAAAGGAAAAATATACTAACTTATTGAAAGAAAAATATATAAATTATTTTAATTTATTTTATACAAATTTTTTTCTCAACACTTTCATATTTTGAATACCTGACTGTAAAATACCATCATTTATTATTTTTGTAAATTTTATGATTACCTTTTCAACCGCAAATTATTATTTTGTAAACAGAAGGATAAATAAATAAGTAAAACACATAAAAATAGTTTTAACTTTTTTTTTATTACTTCAAAACGTCTAACAAGGCGGAGAGTACAGTACACAGGGCGCTACGAATGGATTTTACAGTATCGAATTCGTAACAGTCCGTAGCATTATCACTGTAGATCTGCGGCGTACCGACGCTCAATCCACGTTTCTTGATGCTGCGGCGACGAGTTGTTGGTTCGAGTCTGGGAGAGGGTCGACGACGAGTCCTAGTCTTGGGTTTGGAAGCCTTGGGTTCCGGTCTGGGCAGGTCGCTGCGCTTCGAAGCGGCGAGTTTGGACAGGTCGCTGCGTCTCGTAGACACGGGTTTGGGCTGCTCACTGCAGCCCAGGGTGTCTGGGTCGATACCGCTACAGTCTTCTGACGTGCAGTCGGATGCGTGTAGAGTTGTACCGAGAATTTCTTCCTTGGTGCATGGAAGAACGGTTGTTGGTCTGAGGTTAAACAGGACGCACGTATCCGGAATGGTACAGTTTATTTGTTGTTGTGATGGCTCATAACTGCGTGGCGAATGGGCCATTAGGAAATGCAAGACTCCACCGTAACATATTTCCGTATATGTGCGTAAATTTTCTTCTTCGTCCTGAAAACTGTATTCAATACAGCTGTAGTCTGGTTTCGCACTCAGGTACTCGGTTTCCGGGTCAAACGACGTCATCGTGTCCGAACGTGAACTGATTGATAGAGCATGGTTTTCGAGCTATTTTTACTAAAATTAAAATTCGGGTGTGCCAATAATTAAAAAAAAAAATTTATTCGCACTGCTGCGAGTGCCATTTCTGCATTAGCCGTGAGTTTGTGCAGGCACAGACACGTTCAAACTTGTCGTTTGGATGCTTAGCTTCGTACATTGAACAAAGTTTGCGCAGGGAAGGACATCCGTAGTCGGTCTGTATATCTACGATTTCAGCTGCTCCGTCGTCACACAGTTCTCGTAGCCATTTCTTCTGTTCAGGTCCGGCGACGTAGATTATTTCGTTTTGCAGTAGTAAATCCTCGATAGTGTTTTTGACTTGGTGGTACGGAATTTTCCCTTCGTCCCACTCCAGGCCGTGATAATATTTACATAACCATTCGTTCGACCGTTTAATTTTTTCGTCTAGTAGTTTCCAAGGATACGGGGGTCGGAAGCTGCGGGTCCGAGTCGGCCGTTGTGAGTGACGGCAATTTCCTTGAGAACAAAGCCGTTTTGGCTCTGGAAACCCTGCATGTTGCAGTACATCCTGAAACCAACTGATGATGTAATGATACATGCAGACGTATTTATATCTAGCTCAATATTTTCACGAGACCTGAAAACGCATTGTAATTAATTACTCTGTCGTGTAGGATTAGACAGAACGCCGTTGTGAGTCGCGGTACGTCATTTTTCGTGGAAATTTCCAATCGACAATCAATCATAGAACTGTGAATCGATTTGTCTTGTTTGCTCACATCAAATACAATTAGCGGATCCAATGATTTGTATGTGTCTGGACTCAGGATCGGGTGCGATTCCCGTCCGTGGTACGAAGATTGGAACTGCGTGTACATGTGGTACGGCAAGGAAATACCACCATTTTCAAAATCAATGTTCATGTCTACGTACGGGTAACTTTCGCTGTTTAAAAATAATTTTACATTTTCCATAAAACAGTGGTCAAACACCGATCTGTCAGTCTTGAGGTTCATTTGTCTGTCTGTCTGCAAAGCTAATATTATATATCTCGGTTTTTCCGTACTGCTCGACGTCTTGACCCAGTGATTGCGTCTATTCTGGGTCAGTAAGGGGCACAATACAAGATTCCAGCTCCTGAAAGCAATTTCGACCGTCTTGTCCTTTTTGACGTAACTGAAAAGTCTGACTCTTTCCTTCGTACTGACGGTTATGTGCGGAACAAACCACTGGGTGCTCGTGACGGTGACTGCGACCGGCTGGGGGTCGTTCCCGGGTGCTCCCACGACAGCATTCAGGTGCGATGTCGCTAGAATTAACACGAGTTCTTGGCGGGCTTGAATCAATATTTTCTTGTAATCCTCCGCGAAGCCGAGAAGCATTGAAAGCGGTATGCTAACATCGAATTTTCCAGATTCGTAGATGGGAATTTTGAAATCGGGTTCCATTCCAAAACCCGCGATTTTGGTCGCGCTCAGGTCGTTCGGTGTTAGAGACATGTAATTTTTCATCGTGGCAGTAATGCCCAAGTCCCACGATTCGTCGATCGCAATATTATTCAATTCGAGAATAACTAATTCGAATAAATTCAATATTCCGTTTCGACCGAAGTATGCAGATGTGGGATGTGATCCGTCTGCCTTTGTCAGCGTGCCTCTTATACGAATAAACGACTGGCAAGGTAGAGTATAAACGTCTTGTTTCTGTACCGGGATGCGTATTTCCCTACCGGGCATGTATGGCCCTTGGAGGTAGGGAGCGTAGCAGTGATATTAAATTCTATTTACATCGTCACTAAACTGAGCTTTTTCTGACACGCTTAAATAATCTTCCATGCTTGTGAACTTTGTAGCCTAAACTGCGGAGATACTTAACGTTAAGAGGTGTTAGCGCACCGCGGCCTCGCAACAGGCTGGTCCTGGGTTCGTGTCGCTTCTTTGATTTATAGGCCTTGAAGATCAGTCCCATCGCTTCAGGTGCAGACATAATGTAATTTCTTCGTTTCTAAAATTTACTAGTTTATCGTTTTGATCGACAATGTCGACTACCACCTCGTGTACTGTTTTGGCGAGCACAGGGGCGTAAATGATACTTTGTGGTGACCAGTTTATATCCGGGCGGAACCATTGGCGTAAACTCGTGAAGCATGTTGTTTAGTCTTCCGTTGAGGTACGTTCCACTTGCCAAATTACAGTTTATGCGTATTACATTCACGGACTGTCGTGGTTGGCACCCCCTGTGTCACACCACCACAAGTCAGACACCCGTCTGGGAACAGCCTTAAACACTCTACGTAAATTCTTAATGTTTTTCAAATTATTATTTTGCGGGCTGCTCCAATAAACCGGTGCCCCAAAATTCTTAAGTAAATTATTCAAAGACCTTTTGGAAAAGGAAGAGAACAGAGTAATAGTATTTAAAACAAAAAACACGTAATTACTTGAAATGCCAAAAACTTTAATAGGACTACTTGCCCATGAACATGGCAGGCAATTTAATTGAAGACAAAATCTCAAAAAGATTACAACAATACCTATAACCTTTTGCCCTATAGAGCTACAGAGGCTTTTAATAGAGTCACGTTTTAGTATATACCAATAAATAAATACTGTAATAAACCCATAAATAAAATTAGACATTGATGAAAAGCTGCTCCAAAAAAAAAATATACATATATATATATATTTATTATGAATTACAATTCTTTTTAAATAAAAGTTAATAAAAATAAATGTCACTCTAAAATGTCTTAAATACACCCGGGTGATTTTTAATTTTCGACGCTTCGCTTTGCATGATACAAGGTTCGTTAAAATTGGTACCACGATGGAACATACACTCAAAGTTGTGGGCAGGGTCTTTTTGCAGAAGTTATTTTTGAATTATTTACTCTTATTTTGGCAAAGTCCAAATCAACGCCCCGGGATTACAGGGGCAAAAGTTCAGGGCCGGAATCACTTACTTGGACGAACGATGTACGTTGAATCACACCCCGGACCTCCTGGCCCGGAGTTTAGCGGGCTGTAATTTAGCAGAGGTGCTTAATGCTTCATATTAACTCTGGAATCAGCGGAAAATGTAGCGTGAACTCTTCTTCCTTTTGGCGGCACCCGTGACAACGTAAGTATTCCCCAATGCTCAATACACGTCAGCTGATTTTATTGAAAAAGTATTCGCGAGCTTGCCCAGGCCCAATACCACGAGCCATCGCGCCCGTTACGCTCGAAGCGCGCACACGCCAACGGCGATCAGCTGATGACACTCCGCCTACAGCTCATTCTGTCTTTTTTTTTTTTTTTTTACGTATTTCCCCCACCACCTTATAGCCTTGGAACAGTCCATTTGCATGCTCACAGCGGGGGAGCGTCGCACACAGTATTTTGATTGAAAGTCCAAAGCGTTATTATTAAATATTAGGAAACTAAACCATTCATGTAAAAAATAAATTAATATAAAAACATATTTAAAAATAAGAATTACAAAACTTATAACAAACCAAAAAAGGAAAGGGGCAAATATTAAAACTAAAATTACGTAACAGCCATAATTCAAAATTAATTAAAATAAATCTAAAATCAAGTGGCCATGCCGCCTATGGCCACAGGACATTATTTGTACGGGTAACGAGGAGACGTGCAAGGTCTTGGCTGCGTATATTTTCGGTTCGAATCCGAGCCTGTGCACTAGTTGTGTGGGCATGCGCCCATTATTGCTTATATATGTTGTTTAAAAAATGCAAACTGCGAGGCTACTTTTTTTTATTCTATTGCTTTGCAATACCTAATTGTTTAAACCTTTTGATTATTTCAAGTATAATGAAATTGATATTATCTGAAGTATCAATTTGTAAGAAATAATTGTGTTTGTATAAAAATCTTTTTTTTTTTGTTAAAATATATTTATGTCTTTGTTAAGCTTTGTGGATTTAAAAGAAAAACATATGGACTTCAAAAGACTTTAAACATCATAACTTAAATTTTCCTTTTGTATATATTAATATTGTGGTTAAGATTAATTATTGAGTTATTGCACTTAAGTGCAGGAAAGTGTAACTTTTTAAGTTTCTCATCTCTACGTATTGTCATATCTATGGTCATCTTCCTATTGAAAAGGAAAAGGTAATACTTTCCTTTCTGTTTTTGTCAGCCATGATGTAGACTTCTAAATTTTTGTGCTCATCAAGTATCCATCGACATCCATGTCGAAAGTTGTGTATTTACTACCGCATTAGGTGAGTTTTACTGCCTTTTCCCCGGGAATCATGGTTTTATAATTATTTATGGGATAGTTTTATTTTTTTTTTGTGGTTACAAACTTGTTTAGCGGTCCGGGTGTTGGCGACCTCTCGCTTCGCCCATAACATCTGGGCACCCCAGAGCTTGTCCCGTGGTCCTACGGCGATGGGAGCCGCCAACAAAATCCCAGGAAAGTTTTCGACGACTAAATCCTAAGCATGCAGCATGGGTAGTTGACCTGTTTCGGCCACGCGTATCTTGTTGCAATTTCATCGACTATTTCATCAAACTACCCCTTTGGCATCGAAATTAACATTTAATTAATGATAATATTGTAATACTTTCTGTATCTTAAATTTACCTTAATTTTTTTTGAAAATGTAACTAAGTAATAATTGTGTAAGGGGCCCCATTTTGTTTTGACTGTACGAATACTCAACTAATACTCTTTTATTATCTTGTTTAAATAAATATGTTTTGTTATGGCTGACCCGATATCAGTGTTTATTTTATGTTGCAATTACCTAACCTTTTTTTTAAATTTCTTAATATAAATACTTAACAGGTTATCAACTTTTGTTTGGTAGTTTTCCCAGTCGGCATATTTCCTCTCTACTTGTTATTTATTTGAATACAACAAAGTGCCGTGCCATTGAGCCTAAGGTCCTGGAGTCTTCCGTTGTGATTTACCTTGGTGAGGTTTGGTAAACCGAACCAAGAGTAAATTAATGGCTCAGTACCTATGGTCGCGGGTTTCGTAAATTCGACATTTTCACTGCAATAGAGTTTGCACTATAGCGTGTTTGGATTATCTCGCAATTCGAAAATTGTGTTTGGAGACAGGGCTTGCTTGATGTAATTTGTAATATCGCTCGACTCGTATGCACCGGTAGGTATGGAAACTTCCCGAGCTGTTGTTCCATCACTTTTCAAGAGGCACATTTTGCTGTTTTCTTCGTCAATGTTCGGTATGGCATTATAAGTTTGAAAATCTACGAGCCCGATGCTCCGTTCTCCGTTCAAGTCCAGCGGCAGGTAGAATGTGGCTCGTAACTGTGAGCTACGACCTGTCAATATGAGTGTTACAGACATGACTGATTGATTTTCGCTATTGTACATTTATTTTATAAAACAAATAATATACTTGTTTTTCATACTTCATATTTGGTCAGAAATCTCAAGCACAAGTGACCACAGTTTTTTATATTAGGCCTCTGTTCCGTTTCGTAATTGTAAAACAACGTCGTGGACCGGCCCAGGTACTGTCGCAGTTCGGGCGGAGGGCGTAAATTACCGAAACTGTCGTAGTAAGTAGCTTTTTTTCCAGACTTTATGTACGCCACCCAGTGCGTGCCGCGACCCGACGATGTGTCTAAATTAATTATGGCGCACTCACGTGTGTTTGGCTTGCTGGGCAAAGTGTTTCGCATAAACACATCGCGGAAATTTGGTATTTTAAGTTTGTGTGCGTACTTGATCAAATCTATATTGGTGAGCGGACATTTCAGCAAAGAACTTAGGATTTTTTCAT
Organism: Bacillus rossius redtenbacheri; assembly: GCF_032445375.1. Taxonomy (NCBI): domain Eukaryota; kingdom Metazoa; phylum Arthropoda; class Insecta; order Phasmatodea; family Bacillidae; genus Bacillus; species Bacillus rossius. The sequence goes on from NC_086332.1 coordinate 109,363,908, forward strand.
TCGTTTTTTTCTCATGCCCCGTCCTGCTTTGCGAGTGCGAAGGTAGAGTCCTGCGCCATTTTTTTTTGTTTACCCATGGCAATGGCTTCCATTTTGGCGTTGTGTCATTGTGCTTCCTTTAATTGATTTTTCTGGTTCTTGCTAGTGTTGACTGCTCTGGCAATATTAGCTGCGGCTGCAGCGATTCTGCCGAGTGTTCCGATGGCAGGTAGCAGCAGAGATAGAAAACCACCCTTCTTCTTGTTCTTTCGTGTCTTGCGCTTGCGAGGCCTGGTCCAGCGACGAGCACCCATTCCTAATTTGGTCTTTGCTTTCATGATTTTGGAAACGCCCCAAGCTGCGATTTTCTCTCCTAGTCCCGCGTTCGACGATATACTTATATCTTCGGCTTCCTGTGTTAATATCTCGTCTGCCCGGTGCCTGGATTCCAGATCCTTGCTGCTTGCACTTTTCGTCGAGAGAATTAATGCCCACGTCACCGCGAGCTAACCTTTTCGCTAGTTTAGTGCCGGGGCCGCAGAATCTGTATCCGGGAATGTGTAACTCGAATGGCAGATTGTTTATCAGCGAGTTTACGAGTCCTGCACCGATGTGTTTTTTCTTCTTACCTCTTCGAGGCATTACACACAACTGACCAGAAAGTATAAATACACTTCTTTTATACAATTTTTTGTCAGTACAATGGAAGTCGTCAAGCAAGAAGTGTGTTTGCCCGTGCACATTACGCAAGACGATGTATTTAGTGCGCGTGAATCACGACATGGCTTACTGTTGCCTTCTGCCGTACCATGTATAATGGCGGGTCCGTCCATCTGCGGTAAAACGTGCACCTCTATTCCAAATCGTTGAAACAGCCAAAGTACCAGCGAATAGCTACAGTTCTACAATCGGTGGATGGTCTGGAGTATTTCCCGTATAATGATAATGCGGATGTGGTACCTCCTAGCGAAGCGAGAGTCTTTTCCGTGTTTGTTTTCGACGATGTAATGTGCGAGAAGCAAGGCATAATACAAGAGTACTTTTCCATGGGCAGACACGCCAAGGTAGACTGCGTTTACCTGTGTCAGATGTACAGCTGTATTCCAAAACATCTCCTACGAGACAACTCGAATGTCATAGTGCTTTTTCGCATGGACGAACTTAATTTACGTCACGCTTATGACGATCACGTGAACACCGACATGACATTCCAGGAATTCAAAGACATGTGCTCCTTGTGTTGGAGAGATGAACACGGATTCCTAGTTATAGTCAAAGATTGGCCTCTATATAAGGGCAAGTACAGACGAGGATTAGATCAGTTTATCGTCAAACATGAGTCGTAGCATTTCAAAATTCGGTCGTAGCAGCAGACATACTGTATGTCACGACTCCGATATCCGCAAATACATTATACTACTGGCTCAAATGGTAGAAAGTGTGAAAAAGGAATTACTAGAGTATCTCGTTGCCATCGACCAGTGCGTGGAAGCTTCGGATTCTCGAATTCTTGACATGATGAAAGTTTCAAATGCGCAAAGACGTGACGACCTAAAGTCGCTCTTTTCGAAACTTAATTTGCGTCTTGTGAAAAAAAAAAAGTGTACGCATGGATGAAAAAACCGATTTAGCCAAACAACTACACGAGGTGATCGAGGCCATACGAACAAAGTACTTGCTCGCAAAGCAACATAGATTAGCTGAGGTTCGTAAGGAAGATGAATTGAAGCCCCTTAGTACACGACTGGATAGTTTGATATCCAGGAGGGACGAAGGCATAAAACCTGTTAAAATAAAAATTAATGAGGAAGAGCTACAGTCTACACCCACAGTGAAATTTAAGTGTGGTCTTGAAAACGACACTACTTCTAGCACGGATTTCCCAGGAAGAAAGTATGTGACACAGGATCTGAAGTTGGGCCGCTAGCGAACGAATACCTAGCCTCTTATGCGTCTGGAACAAGCGACACGACTTATGGTGTGCGTTAACGCAGGAATAAATGGGCCCTTGGTTCGAAGAAAGTACATTTCTTGCCTACCGATAACATACAGTGCGGTAATGACATTATTAAACTAACTCGCGGTCTGTGCGAATTGTTGTTTCGCAAAAAGCCTCGACGGTATTCTGAGAAGGACTTGCGTAAATATCATAAACTACTAAAGACCACACATGTAGTTTTCGTAAACAACGATCCGAGCTCTCAAACATTGAAGAACTATGAGCATGAAAAGTATCCAATTATTGCCAGTCTTTTTTTCGGAAATAGTGGGGGCCGGGCGTCGTAAACTCGATACTGGTAGAAAATTGGACTATGTGTATTATGACGAACCGAACGAGTTGGTTACAAGACTTAGACTTTTGATGGCTTCGCAGAATGCGGGAAATTATTCGCACACAAATGAAATTGTATCCATTATAGAAGAATTACGGGAAGCGAGATATATTGAATACTGCTCATGTCAAAATTTGCCATTGCAGGCGAGTTGCATAAACCCGCAAGACATAATTATCCATGTCGAAAAATCAAAATCAAAGGATTGGACGACAATTGGCAGTCTATTTGATCGAGATGATTGAATATTCGCGTGTGAACAAGGGCTACAGGTACATTCTTCTTGTTATTGACACTTATTCCAAATACATTTGGACTAGGCCCTTGAAACGTAAGACTGCAGCTGATGTTACGAATGCGATGGAGGATATTTTGAAACAAAAACGTAAGCCCTTATTATTACAGCCGGACGACGGGTAAGAATATTTTATTAATGCTTCGTTCAAGGCATTGATGGAAAAGTACGACATAAATCACTACTCTTACGTTTAGTGGCGTAAAGGCATCGATTTCCGAATGTGTAATTCGTACTATCAAGAATAAACTGTATAGAAATTTTACAGCGAACGGAAATTACAAGTGGTTGGATATCTTGTCGAAAATTGTGAGTGAATACAATTCTACAGTGGATTCTACAACGAAAATGAAGCCAAAGGATGTAACGGACAATCGCCTGCTTCGAACCGTGTACTCCAAAGTCAATCGACTGGAACCTAGAATGAAAAAGGCGAATGTTGGCGACGTTGTGCGCATATCAAGAAATCGAGGAATATTTCATCGTCCCTACAAAGGGAATTGGACTGGAGAATTATTTTGTGTTTATAGAATAAACTATACGTATCCTCGAACGTATTTCCTGTAAGACCTGGATGGTAAAAACATTTCAGGTGCGTTTTACCAAGAAGAAATAGAAAAAACTGTATTTCCAGATACTTTTCTCGTTGAAAAAGTTTTACGGCGTAAGAAGGGAAAGGCCCTAATTCGTTGGCTCTTCCATGGACCTGAGTTTGATTCGTGGATTGATGAAAAAGATATTTTAAAACATTGATTTTTTTTGTGTAAAAAAAAATTTGAAAAATGAGTGTAAAACAAATTTTGTACAAATTATAAATGTGTATGCACTAACTTGTATGTTTATATTTATTTCTGTATGTGTATAAATGCTACATGCTTGGAGCGTGCAAGGAGCACGTCTGCCCCGCGCCGCGGACGACTGGAGAGTGAGGCGGCTTTTCCCCCACAAAGCCCGTGGCGGGGGTGGGGGGCCTGGCGTCAACTGCCCGCAGCAGCGGTGGCAGGGTGTAGGTGGTGTGGATCTTAGTTCGCAAAATATACCCTCGCCTCTCCCCTGGTCCATGCAGGAGCATCTTCCCCCACCATGTCGCTCGACGGACTGTGGGACAGTGCTCTGAGGGCAGAGACTGATGTCTGCTTCAAGGTCACGTGTGCTGGTCACCACGTGCTAACAATATAATATAAAATTATTTTATTAAGAATAAATATTAATGTAATTTAAGTATACAGTTATAAAGAATTAATATTTCCAATTATAAAGTTATAAAGAATTAATATTTCCAATTATAAAGTTATAGAGAATTAATTTTTTTACAAGTATAAAGTTATAAAGAATTATTTTTCCAAGTTTAAAAATATAAATAAATAATTTTTAAACAATTGTGTATATTGAGATGGGGATTTATTATAATGATAAAACACAACAAATTTAAATTTTTTCCATTTTATTTTAACATTTTTTTTCATATCTACGTAATCATACATACATATATACATTCCTCATATATTAGTTTTTGCCTCAATTCCCCCCCCCCCCCCCCCCATCTTCCGTGTACCATCTTCGTATCGCGTAGAAGTAAATTAGTTTTTTATTTTAATTTGTTTAAGAAGTTTTTTTAAACAAGATACATCAATAACAAAAACATTATAAAGATTTTTAAATTAGTTTTATGGAGATACATTGAAACAATATAAAACAAAAAAAACATATAGATTTTTTAAATTAGTTTTTTATAAAGATACGTTGAAAAATGTATTTATTAAAAAGTTTTTTTTTCTCCAAAGATACAAAAACAAAATAATTATAAAGAACTTGACTATTTTTCATTTTCGTTTTGATTAAAATATTTATAAAATTTATAAAATATATGATGGATAATTTTTGCATTGTCTATGAATATGCATTGCTGCGTTAAATTTAGCATCACACAATAGATTTGATCTGGCCACGGGGCACAGTTCACGACAGTATGGTGTGTCAAACTTTGAACAATAGCTAATATCATCGTAGTATATGTATCGACAATGTTTTAGTCCACCGCACTGTTCACTGTAGCGAAATTTACGATTACTGATTGTCAATGTCTTTAGTTCATCAATCGAACACGGAAAACATGCGTACTGTAATACCCCAAGTGTCTTAAAGAATAATTAAATAAGAAGGTAAAAAGATTTGGAAACTCTGAATACTGGGGCCCTCAATTAATAACTATAAAAAGTCAACAACAGAGGCGACACTAGAAGTAAACAAAGCAAATTTAGAGACTCCCTATGAACACTAGGGAGAAAAAGGGATCGTTATTATAGATTAATTAAATAAAAACAACAGTTACGTATATAGACTTACTTATTTTATTAATCATTGTTCTTTCTTTTTTTTATAGATTAAATTTTCCTTTGTAACATTTGTTTTTCATTAATAAGTGATTTTACGTAAATTCCTCACAATTACACTTATATTATATTTTTTAACTTTATTTACGATAGGGCCGCCCTGAATGTTTACCAAAAATAACAATATTTAAAGAAATTAATGAAATTAACATCGCTAACTTTACAGGTTTACATATAGTCCTTAAAAACATATAAATTTCCTCTCCGGTGTCTTTACTGGGTTACACTATTTTTGAGTTCGTAAAGAAAATGATAGAATGATGCGGGTATCACCCGGGGCTGTAGGTAGACGGTGATCGAGGTAGTAGGCCTAAAGATGGTGGATTCTGCTCAGGATCCGACTCAGGAGGTTCTGGCAGAGGATTTTGGCTGCCCCAAACTTGGAACCCTGTCTGAAGCAGAAGTCCAAATTTCAAAGAATCAGACCTGTTTCCAGACAGTGTACTTAAATGGCGCAAAAGGCCAATAGAGGGAAATTAAAGGGGGATGACGTCAAGACTTACCAAAACAGGGTGTTGGTCCTGGCGCTCAGGAGAGGGCGTCTCGTATCGGAAAACCCGAACCACGATTCGCGGTAGACACGGAAATCTTCGTGATTTAATAAAAAAAGATACTAAGTTTCTCTACTTTTAACTAAACTACTGACTGGTTAATCTTAATTTTTAGATAGGGACATCATCCCTATAGTCTGAGAAGACTACATAATTCGAGATGCGAAGCCGATGATTCGCCGAAGATCGCAGTTACAGAAGGTACCAGTCAGTCAGGAGGCGCGCACCAAGTCACTTCAGCGCGGGATATCATCAGTATATAATAAGCGCGGGATCTCTAGAGAATGGGAGGGGGGTTAGGCTCTGAGCCGAAAATTACCGAGCCCACCCGAAGGTGTCCGGCATAAAAAAATTAGATCTTACTGGAATGACTGGCGACTGAGGCGCTATCTTTTGGTGGCGAGTCTCCCGTCGCCGACATGGAGATGATAATGGTGATGCTAACAAAGGTGGCATCTCACTCTTCGATTCCAGAGTCTTAGTCCTGCTGCTACTGGAGCTCTATAGCCGCCTCCACCGTACGCAGGATGCGGTGGTGTAGATAAAGAATGAATTCCTCGCTTCCGGGAAATGCTTCAAGAGTACTTAAGATGGTTGCAGTTAGCGATTGACAAATTTGTTCGAAAGTCATTCCTTTGTATCCCGTAATTATTTCTGCAATGAATTTGTGCATTTCGGCAAGTGAAACCATAATTATAAATATTATGTAAAAAAAATTCCGTCCCTGCGACACAATGTAGGTACTCGACGTTGACGGAGGAGGAACTGAGGCAAAAACTGAAGGCTTCCGGGGGCCGGCAACCGGTATTTATACCCAAAAAAAATTAGGGGTGTAGGGGTTAGGGGTGTGAATGAGGGTAACCGAGGGACGGAGGGAGGAGAACAACAACAGTAGTATTGAGGGTGTTGGGGGGGTATAGTTACGGTAAAAAAAAAATTAAACAATTAAATAAATTTTAAAAAAAGGGGGATGTTTTTGTGGGTTAGATGATATATGCATGGTAAAAAGTAGTGGGGGCCAGTCTGCCAGCAGCCACTGTGAGGAAAGGATCGGTCGCCATTTCTTTTGCCCTCACCGGGTTCGAACCGAGGACTCCGAGCTCCATGTTGTAAATGTATGTTTTGTTGAATTATTTTTATTAATATATTATTAATTGCATTTTTTTATAATTTTTAAATTTTTTCATTAAAATTGGATAGTAAATAAATATTTTAAAGATGGTGGACGTAACGGAAATTGCAACGGTGATGTCATAATTCAAAATGGCGGATCCAAGATCGCGGATTCAAAATGGCCATCGGGGTCAAGGTCACAACCATTCAAGATGGCAGCCGTGACGTCACAATCCAGGATGTCGGTCGGCACCTCAGCCTGAAGCCTGGCACCGGAGCCCCATTTACATACTACTTAGATGCACTTTTGTCTTGAACGACATCCCATAATTTTCTATCTTTTACAGATGGCAAAAATTTCACTTCCACAAACAGTTATTCATCCACGATACCCTCTGGAGTTGCAGCGAGGAATGGTTGTTTTTCATAAATGAAGAGACCACATCTGTTTACGACTACTCCTTATTCAGAACTGTACCTAGATAATGCTTCAGGTTCGTGAACTCTTCTGTACATAACAGATGCTGTATTAAGTTCCTTAGGAAACAATAAATTTCTTACTAAGTTATGGCAAGGTGTATAATCATGGCGAAGTATGACAGTTCCAAAGTTTGATGCCGTCAACCGATTCATTCTGTACTCGTACCATTTTTCATTGTGATGCTGACCTCGCGTGGCGATCTCAACATAATCCCTCTTTTCTTTGGTTTCAGCCTCCCCTTTAACCTTAAGTAAAAGCTGATCACAACGACTAATCATTTCTTCCTCTGATACATCAGGATATAGCATCAAGTCTACATTTCCAATATGTCAATCTGGTCCTCCACCTGTCTTCCTTTTCTTCTTTTGAGCACAATTTTCTTGGTAGTTAAGTTTACGTTTGGAAGATTTCCTCTCACGTCGGTTGCACATTTTCTTGCATGCAGACCCAGGACTCCGACCATGCATTTTCTTCCAAGGACTTGTGTGCCAACCAGGACCACAAGAGTGAGCGATCGCTGCCCCATAACAACGCCTGCAATAACTGCCGCGTTTGCCAAAATTGATGCGTTTTCCTCCAGTGAATTTAGCATTTAGAGCCATGTACCTGCAACAAAACATTACAGAAGCTACAAATGATTCATATTCGCTAAAATGCATGTATAAATTTGCATATAGTCCTTAATTTTTCGGTTAAATCGCTATCAGAACTTTAGTGCACAGCTTAAGTGTAAGAAAATAGCTCGCTATAATGTTGCTTTAACTGTTGACTCTGCAAAATGACAGTAAATTTGTTTGAAAGTCACCTTGTGGTAGAATAAGTACAATACAATTAACTTAGGGATATCGTTTGTGAAGGAACTGTTCGTATATTCAAATCACTTCTTAGTGTGTTTCAACATATCGTGCAAGGTTATCCCAATATGTTTATTTTCCATTGCACCAGGCGGTAATTACACTGAATTCAACATCCTAAACTTGTAATTCAACTTTTCCAACCTTCCGATAGTCTGGAAATTAAGTCTACACCCATGGGCTGTGGCACACAAAGGGCAGGAGGATTTGCGTGGCACCACTGCAATTTGTCTCGATTCCCAGAGGGGTCAAACCAGAATAATTTTTTCATGTTATAATGGTGCCGTTTGCCGGCCAATTTTGTAGGGATCTTCCTTTTTTCACCAGTGTATTCGAGTGCTGCTTAATGTCTGCCACATTTCACCCTCATCGGCTCTGAAAACATAATTTTTATCTGAAAGCCAAGGCAACCTCTCGATCAATCTAGATAAAGCGAAAGCTATAAAGTAGGCTAATATGTATCAAAGGGGCAATGCTGGCTTTTTTGGAAGGATTTTTAGTTGGTAACAACACGATGCAGCTTTGTTATGTGCGTGCCATTTTTCTGTAACTTTTCATTTTTTAGAGAAAGATCGAGAAAAGATCATAAACCAATTTGTAGAGACCTAAAAAAATATGCAGTTTCCCTCCTTTAGGCTACAGCCTACGCAGTCCTATATCTTCTTACGCCACTTCATAATGTTCATTGGCTGTTACCTCTATGAAAATTTGAAATGGGATACCTGTGATTTGGCTCTCTTATTGTGTTGATCTGCTATTGGCTCTAGAGTCTCCCAGGGGGTGTGTAATACTTCATTGCTTAATTATTAAAAAACACAAACAAAGAAAAGTTTTAATTCTGGCTTGTACTGAAATGAATAAATGAAAATTTACCGCCTCTAACAATTTGTCAATAATGTAAATTTGAAGCTGTTAGGCTAACTCGTAAATTTTCTACTACCTCAAAACCAAATATGTTGGTTATCCTATGTTTTTAATCGGGCTTTACGAAAATCGTATTATTATAGTGTAGTTCAGCATACTACGTTTTTTTAATTATGTAGGTCAAATGCGTTTGTCTTCCTATGTCAAGATATTCTTCATCAGTGCAACATCGTATTGATGAAAAGCTATCATTTATGAGATTATAAAATTGACAATAGATATACATAATCTTAAAATATTTCACCAACTTTTTATTAGAGGTAATTACAAAATAGTAGCCTTACGTATAAGGCGCCGCATCAGATTCATAGCCTACATATCCAGTATCTGATATAGCACTGTTATCGAGATCATAAAACTACAGATTATATACAAAGCAGAAAATATTTGGGAAATATAAAACAATCCGCAATTTTAATATGAATACACAAGAGTTCCATGCAAAACAATATTGTTAAACAACTGTAACAAAAAATTCGGAAAAAAAGCATCAATTCAAAGGAAAAAGTTATAGCTCATTACCTAATTTACCATGAGGTTTCAAACTACCTTAAATATTTTAAATGTTAATATTATTATAATTTTAGGAAACAATTATTTTTTTACAGGGTGTTTCATAAATGTAGGATGCGGTGAAAGGTCTAAGTCTTATGTGACAACTCACAATTCCACAGCGTTCGTAGTACTGCTCGTAACAAGTTTGTCGGCTTTTTTCTCCAAATTTGCCATTAAATTCCTGATAGGTTGTAGGAGACCTGCTGTTTCTAAATCACTAAGCAAATTTTTATCTCCAGATTCTTTTCTCTTTCAAAAAGTTGAGCGGCAATTCTTGTGATTCCCAAAAACATGATCGGGAACATTTCGCAAATCTTGCCTAAGGATTTCAATTGCGTCTGTCCCTTGCTTCTGAGCAGATTCTTTTATGGCTGTTCGAGTTCCTTTCACCAGTCGTTCAGATCTTGATATTTTGTTCGCATCATCGGTTTGAAATAACAATTTTCTGCCTTCTAGTGGATATGTTGTGTTGGATGCCAACTTGTGAATTTTTTCACTAAATGCTCTGGTGGCACTCAACTTTAGTGACGTATCGTCCATAATTACACGTTTGCTGTATTGCTGACATAACTGCAGCATCGCCATCTCCTATATAATGTTTATACATTATTCCATGTATTTCGATGCTGCAGTTACCCTTCACAAATTATGTCCAGTTCCATTTTTGTTGAAGGACCAGTGTGATTTTTGTAGCATGTATGTTCTGGTATGCTCTTGGACCTGGATTTCGCCACAGAACAAATGCTACAGTATCTATTTAGCACTCCCAAAAAGAGGATTTTTTGAGTTTCCTGACCAATTATGACGGCCTGTGAAACAAGAGTAAATTGTTAAAATCGTAAGTTTTATGACTGTAATTTCACACAAGAAAAAACTATAAAATTGTTAAAGTGACAATGCGAACATACATGTTATAAAATTTTTCACATTAAGTGATATACAAGTATGGCCTGACCATTTCATAACTTTTAAACCATTTAATAACACTATTCACGTTGAAGATTAAAAACCTGTATACATTATGACGTAATTATTCAAAACACATTCATCTACTTTTCACAAAACAATGCATTTAACCTTGAGAATAATTTGGCTCCATGAAACAAAACAAAAGGTTAACAATATCCATTCAGATAAAGTGTTCTATTTTACACCATTAATGCTATTACATACAATTTATCAAGCCCTCTATTCCAAAGAACATCATTACGCCCGACGACATTTAAGCTTGCAACAATATTTTGCTACAACGACATTTTTCCACTGCGTGTATTATGCACTACCGTAACATTTTATAAACGTGAATTTCAAAAGAAACCACTACAACCAGTAAATAAATACAATGCCTGGCTTTATTAATTGTGGAACAACACATGTCAAATTTTTCTGTGTATAAAGCGGATACTTACCACTCCGGTAGATGAGTTATAAGTTATATCCATGGCCATGTGTACGTTTTCCCCAGCCCCCATCACCAACAACAGTTATATATGGCACTCCATTACAGTAATGATCTTTTTCTTCAGCAATTTTTCTCTCTTCTTCACCGGCGTTTTTGAGTTTATCGGTAAGGTACAGTTCCCATGCCTAAAAAAGTTTAAAAACTTCATAAGTTTTTTTGTTGAACCTGGAGTAATGTGTGTGAACAGAAAAAAATCTAAAACTATTCAATACAAATTTGTATTACCTTAAGGTTATAGTAGAAGCATATATGAGAAGTGTTGTTGTAATATTGGCGTAAGTAAAATTGTCAATGTTACATGGCATGCATGATTATGTGCAATGGAAAACGATGGGACCTACAATACTGACCATCACTGAGAGAAAGAAATGATTTCGAGGATCAAAATTTTCCCTATCAACAAAATAATACGTTGAATTGTGTGAAATAAATATATGGCTGTTTAAATTAAATTATGATTTGCGCCAAACATGGAATGTTAGTTTTCATACAGCTTAGGTGATGTTTATGGCTGCATTCGCAAATAATTTTATGCTCATAAAATATTAAGGATTTGAACATGGCTATAAATGTTCATACACAGTGGAAAATAAACCTTATATGTTGCATTACTTTAAAAAATAAACTGTAGGATGTTTAATCGAACTTCTAGTCTGGGACCACGTGTTTAGGAGTCAGTTTATAAGAGATAATGCCTGTTTCAAATGCTTATTAAAAAATTAATGTTATTTATGGATATATATTATCGCTTAAATGGTATTAGCGAGTGTACGTTAATCCACGTTTCAGTTATTATCTTATTTTCGTAGAAACTATATCATCTTCCCATTTTATTCTTTAATAAAGTTTAAATAAAAACATAGACAAACACAACAAATATTTTTATTTACACAGAAGTTCCGATCAAATCATCAATGTGTAAAGGCCTATCCGAACCAAGATACTCAAAGTAGGTGAATATAGACGGTATGGGGACACCGGTGGGTGGTGGGGGATTCGGGGATTCGAGGAGACCATTTTGGATTACGTCACTTCCGGTGGCCATCTTGGATTTGACATTGACCTTTGGCCCCGGCGGCCATCTTGGATTTGACATTGACCTTTGGCCCCGGCGGCCATTTTGTTTTTATCCACCATTTTGTTTTCTAGAACATCCCGACATTTCGAGTTTCATCCGCCATCTTGAAAATCTTTATTTATTATCCGATTTTAATGAAAAAAATTAAAATTTATAAAAAATTAAATAATCAAAATTTTAAAATAAAATTTTAAATATATTATTTAATAAAATTTTCATTAAAAAACCTATGCATCGAGTACCCCACTCCTCTACATTACGAATACACTATCTAGCCCCCACTCCTCTGTTACAATGACATCGTCATCGAAGACCCCACTCACACCTGTTACAATTTTTCATTACACCGCTTTCTTTAAAAAAATTTATTATCAAAATAAAAAAATATATACCATCGTTGTCTGCGGAGGCAGCCATCTTATTTAGTGGAGACCACCATCTTGATTTCATCTGATGGATGTCGTCATCAGGTGTAGGTTTTTAAAGTATGTTAGTGTATGTAAGGTTGAGTTCCAATTCTCTACCAACCTTATTATGACCCTTATAGACAAAATCCACAAAAATCCAGCCTTTTTGCTGTTGTAACCATCATTTTTTCTTAAAGTCTTATCATATATAGGTTTTGACTAAAATATATGTTATCAATACTATCATTGTGGATGCGATGGTTAAAGTAATGATAATTAAAAAAACATTTACTACTCCATCTTAGCGGGGCCAGAAATTTTTCAGAGTCCTAACTCACAAGTATTCTCTTCTCATGTTTGCGTATTCATGTTTAAAAGCTGCATGGAAGCAGATATTTTTAATGTCTGCGTATAATATCATTTCACCATTCTGTAAGACAATTATTAGTATCAGTACCTCGTGGGATGTAGGTTCTATATAAAAATAATAAACAATATGTAGGTAAAATTGTATTTATTAAATTAAGAACATATTTTACACGGCAAAAATGGAGCAAAAACAGAAACTATACATAAAAATACTTAAACTTTACATCAAAAATGGAAACTGTACAGCAAAAACATAAACTATAAAACAAAGAACGGAAACTGTACAGAAAAAACATAAACTATACAACAAAATGAAAACTATACAACAAAAACAGAAAATAAATACAGCAGAAAAACTATGTCCGGGAAATAAATTATTCGTCGCCTCCAACATATCCGTGGGGGACTGTGCAGATACCATCTTCGCAGATCAGTCGTTTGTCGTCCTCCCACGTGATGGCCAGAATATTGCTATATTCACTGTATAGTATGTGCTGCCGGGAGCGAATAGCTCTTACACCAGCCCTCCTTGTGCGGTGTTCTTGCAGGGCATCCAGGTAGTCACTGAATGTGATGCGGTTTTTAACCACACATCGCTGGATACCGTTAGCCTTCTTCTCGACCTTACCACCGCACCTGTAAGCGTAGAGTTTGGCACGCAAGCTTACAAACTCCTCCATCACTTCTCCCCCACATTCATCCTTAAACTTTCAGACAACCTTTTTGTTGATGGGGGAGAAGCATGGGTGGTCGGGAGGGTAGCAGCTGGTGTCGAACTTCTCCATCAGTGTAGAGTCGGCTTTGAGGTCATGGTAGAAATCATCGGTTTGTATCTCGTATACGAAACTATCGGTGTCCATGTATGCCAGATGAATGTTTTCAGAGTATTTAGACTTCATGGTATTATAATGAAAGTCGTACATGAGTGTTTTTGAGAGGTCGAGAACGGCTAGTCCGGCATAGATCGGCTTATCGAAAATTATTGTTTCATGGTTCAGGTGTACAAGCGTCAAATTCGGTTCGTACATTGTGCGATCCTTGAAGGATGGGCGGCACACCAACTTCTTGAACCTCTTCTCAGAGCACACCAACTCCATTTTGAGCCTACGTCTCTTGTTCTCCATCAATTTTCCGAAGGTGGAGTTCACAGCCAACTTGAAGAACTCCTTCTCGAGTTCGTTGGCTGCTGCTTTACGCTTGTTGGTGTTCAGTCGTATATAGGGCTCCAACCATGCCGACTGCTCAAACTGGAGGACTCGGTGTATCTTCGTCACTCTCAGCCCATGCGATACTGCTTGCTGGAGGTTTTTGTAGTGGACAATGTAGTGCTCTTTATTTTCCAGCGTTGTCATCAGCTTTGATTGTTTTGAGCCGGGAGGACATTGATTCACGGGGAAAAACGGAAGGTCTTTGTGACTTTCATGGAGCTCGTGAGGGTACTCCACGTCACACTCAATTATGTAGCCAGTAGGTGAATTTTCCGGAATAGACATAACATCAACGGACGTATCCGACCATTTGAAATGACGAATTTGAAGCGGCAGAGACATCGCCCACCCGTACAAATTATTTGCATCAATATACTCTAGGAATATGGATGGCTTGGAAGCATCATATGCCTCAGGCACATATGAATTATTCGCAACACAATGACGTTTGATGCTTTGTGCTACGCTTCCACGAATACCGGCTTCCACAAACATGTACATATCATAATCGGTAAGAAGCTCTAGCTGTACACCTGTGGTTCGAAGCATCGCGTCGAAAGCGAACCCAGGACAAGAAATGTAGTGAGACGGGTCTAAACTATATGTCTCCAAACATATGGAACGGAAATTCTCGAATATATCTATTAGGATCAGAACATCCATCTTTAGGTACAAGTCAGCGTACTCTCCTAAGGTAGCACACCGAAACTTGTCCCAGACTTTCATTGCATGAGCGTAATCCGTCTCTGAAATCATGGAATCAGTCAGACTGTTGTAGAACTCATCGATAGGTGGAAGACTAGTATCGTCTAGTCGAGCAAAAGATTCCACAAAGTCGTAGGGGAAGACTCCCTTGCGGGTAACCAACTCCCAACTCATCAGGAGCGAAAAACTCAGCAGTACTGACAAACTTGTCTGCAGGCAAGAACTCGGCGAGCGAAGCAAGACCCCGACTCATAAAGCGGAACGTATCAACAAACTGGATGCTGAACTTATCATGCAACTTCTTGGAAAATTTATCAGCTTCTCTTCCGAATTAGGAATGATGAAGATGTCTTTAGTGTCGTACCCCAACTTCCTGGTAATGAAGTTCTGGTCGTACGCCAGGTTGTGGAAGAACACAATCATCTTTTTTGGTCTGCGCCTGAGAAGGTTGCAGTCATTACATGCAGGTCCAATAAATTCACCGGTGAAGTGATTATGATCACGGACTTTCTTTGCGATCCCTCCAAACTTTCCCCCACAGTAGCAACACACGCTTGCTTGCAGAAAAGCATTGTTCTGTGCATGTGTGAGCGGAGTCATAGGAACAGACGTAGAAAATATTTTCTGTACATCATGGCCAATCTCCACAATGCGAGAAATGAACTTATCCTCTGCGTCACAACCACGATACACTTCAGGCTGTGAAGGAAGTGAAGAAGTGAGGTGTGCTGGAATGACTGAGTTATCTGCTTTCACTTAAATGCAGTAGCTGTACGCTTTATGCTTTTGGTACTGCAGTGTGTATGACCTCAGGATTCGGGTGACACGTATAGATTTTCTCCAGAATAGCTTCAAAGTCGCAATACACCACGATGGGCATCTTATCACTGTGATGGTAGTTTTTGAACTTCAGAACAGGAGGCAAGCCATTTTCATCGGTTGATGGCATCTCCATCCTAACAGCAGCATGCTGTTTGCAGAGCTCACTGTGTTTTGCCAAACACTGAAGACCAGTGAGCCCGCTAACCCTATCCTGATCATCATAATGCTTGAAGCATCTTTTGCAAACATGAATTCTATGCTCGCGTGTAGTGAGTTGGGACCGAACCAGGGCAGAAAAATTATTTAATGAATGTGAAATGGGACAAATTGTCATTGACCAAGAACAGCAGATCGAAATGATGTTCTTTTTCTTCAGGAGTGACTCGTGCAGGAACAACATTCAGGTTCTCGTCGATACTGTAAATGTTGATGGAGACTCCGGGGTTCTGTTTTTCAAACAGCGGTATTTGCCTGATTGGAGTAGGGAAGTCAATGTTGTTGAAATTAAATTTATCTTCCAAGTCATGGTAGCGCTGGTTGACACGTTCTGGGTGCTCGCCTTCCACGTACTTGACAAGAATTGACCACTTGAAGCACATGTGATCATCCAGGTTTTGCGGATTTATCACTGCGAATTTGTCTTTGATGGAAGTAGGTAGTTCGATGTAGGAGCTGGCACGGAGTAGATCAAGCTTGTTGATTCGTAGTTGAAGTCGCTTAACGGCCGACAAAGTCCATCCGGACCCCTTACCTATGTAATCTTCCTCCTTCTTGCAGATCTTAGAGATGGACTCGGCAACTGCTTCCTCCACCTCGTGACTGCGTAGAGGGGGACATTCATGGTTTTGAAGGCCCTCTTGTCTTCGCTGGCATCCGTAGGTTTTTCGTAGTCGCACTCCAGCATTATGTTAAACTTCAGCAGCCCATTCTCCTCTATCACCTCTACAAGTTGGCTTATTATATTTGCCTTGATGGAGTTGAAGTACGTACAGATATCCTTCTCAGAACTTGACGTATTTACAGCAACGTATGTCTTCAAGTTGCCCTTGAAATCTACTTCGGCGATGATGAAGCCGTGGACATTGGCCAAACCCATGCCGGTCACCACCTTTGTACGATTTGGTTTAGGTGTAACTGCAGGCTTAATTGCTGCCATCCTCTGCTTCTTTGTCGGAGGCGGAGCAGGTCCCTTGCATACCTTAATGTGGTTGCGAAGTGTGTCAGCCCTGGCGAAGTCCTTAGCGCAGTTTTGGCATGAATGTACTTGAAGGTTAGGATTAAGTCCGCAAGCCGACTTCTCATGTAGTCTGGCGACATCAGCACGGGCGAAGGCCTTATAGCAGAAACTGCACCGCACGCCTGATGTGGCGACAGCTCCAGTGCATGATACAAGATGCTGCTGCATCTTGTCGCTGTGTGCGACCATCTTCCCACACAGGTGGCACTGCTGGAAGTCACACTGTTGGTTGCCAGCACACTGTCGCTCGTGCCGGTAGCGGTTGTGGCTTGCCGTGAATGTAGCAGAGCAGAAACGGCATTTCTGAACGGTAGATGCCATCATCACGACAATCGGTAGACTGGTCTCAACGTACGGAACACGCGAAGGAAGCTTGACGTACGGAGAACTATAACAAAATAATAAAGAAAACAATGTAGCTAGATGTTACATGAAAACAAACATACCCTCAAAACTTTAGCCCTCAAGCTTACTAACCTAAACTGATAGCGATGTTACTAAATAAAAAAAAGTTTCAAACATAACCTCAAAACTCTAGCACTCAAGCTTTCTAACATAGACTGATAGCAATGTTACTAAATTAAAAAAGTTGCAAACATAACCTCAAAACTCTAGTCCTCAAGCTTACTAACCTAAACTGTTAGCAATGTTACTAAATTAAAAAAGTTGCAAACATAACCTCAAAGCTACTCCTTCATGTACAATCCTAAAAATGGTAGAATATTTAAAGTACTGATAAAAGTTAAAGCTGAAAAAGTATTCAATGTTAACTAAACATGTTCAAAACTACTCTAATGCTCAACCTAACAATGCTAGAATATTTAAAGTACTGTTGAAAGTTTAAGCTAAACAATTCCTGGTTACCCGCATATAAGTGTACAGAGAAAAAACTAGCTAGCTACAAAAAAAGCTGAGAAACATATCGAAACATGTAGCATACCTCAGAAAACGACGAAGTGGAGCTGTAGAAGATGATGTAGCGTTAGCGGTAGGAATCGTGGTAGCAGCGAAACTCACACACGAACTAACTCACTCAAACTCTAAAAACACACTGAAGCTCCGACAGCTAATCCCGGCCTTTTATAGCCTCGGAACTTCTTTTTTAGCGTAGCCAATAGGAATGTAGTATGTGGAGGGGAAGTACCATTGTCTTCGGAAAAACCCAGCATGACTCATACGCAGGTCGTGGCAGGTCTATGAGAGGTGTGGAGCAGATACCCTACCACTCGCGAGTCGGGTAAAACCACTAATGATCTAGGTGATTAGAGATTAGGTCGCGAGGCACTGCCTCCATCGTGACTCATCACTCAGGAATGTCGTCTCGCAGTGCTGAGGGGGGCCGAACAATATACTTGACCGTGCATGTCGTAGCAGGTCCATTAGTCCGCGACTTTGTGGCATCATGAGGTGCTCAGGAATGTCTGAGCCTGCATAAACAGCTCGTTAACAGTCCAAGCAATCGAGCTGCAGTCATGACGTGCATGCTACAACAGGTCTGCGGATTCGTGGAGTCAAGCTGCGTTCGAGGAACATACAGCTAAATACTCATTATAGATATGTAAGGAAATAAATAAATCAGGTAAGTTTAATATATTTATTAAAAGTAAGAACACATTACAAAACTAAAACATTAAAAATTTATTCTACATTTATTATCTCCGACATACTTTTTAAAATCTTTTGCATTTCATTGCGTACAATCCGTTGAACATCCACAGTATGCAAGATCGTTGGTTCAAAGAAAGTACTTGTAGTTTTCAAATTGTTTTTAGCAGGCTTGCGAGGATTTTTTTCTTTCTGGTACACTTTTCGCACGTTGGAAATTTGTTTCGTCGTGGTTTGAATACCAATTTCACTCGTAGTAATACAGTTTGTTGCAGGATTGTAGAATTGTATAGTAGCACATTCAGGCGAATGAAGAGGTAGTCTTTCTTGATTCTTGGCAAACTCAATTACTTGATCGATAGAACTCTGTAGTACAGTTTTTTCTCTCATGTAATAAACAGGGCACTGTCCGTAAATTTGACAATGTTCGTATGAAGTCAAGTCATCGGAAACTATAGTATGAAATAGTCCGTCACATATTTCCGTATAGCTTTTTAAATCACCGCCATTCCAGTAAGAGTAGCTTACCTGTGATAAAGCTTTTTTCACACTGACGTATGGATTAGCAGGATGAAACGTCTGCATGCTGAGGCTTCCAAACTCGTACTGATCAGTTTTCTTACATATACTACTGATCAGTTATAACATATGACCGGTTAAAACCTGTCTGTATGACTCATCATTTGAAAATATATGCAAACAGTCGACGAATGCATTCGCAGAAACCATGGTAGTGGTGGTGACAGTTACAATCACAATTAATTTCTGTAGAGCTTGTTTCTGTATTATGTACATTACTTAAAGAATTAATATTAAAAACTGGGCATTTTGAAGAATCACACATTTTAGTTTCGAATATTTTTATTACAGATTTCTCTCCATGTAAATAACCAACATGACAGTCATCATTACACTGTTCGGAGAACACAACATATCCGTCCGAACTATAAGTAACAGTTTTATATCCCTTTAATAAAGTAACATATTTTGCGTCCTCGCTGTAACGTAACATTTTACAGACTGAGACATTATTCGTTAACACACATTATTTAATCATGTCCGTGAAGTTTCTTGCACCAGCCACGACTGTGTGGTGTTGAAGGCATGTCTTCATTTTGTCCGACATTGGTGAAACACTCGGTGCATGGCAGACAATCCACTATGTCCGGATCATTTTTCAGGTTGGCAGGTAAGTATTCGAATACCCACTTTATTTGATTGGCTGCATACACCAGTAAAAATTCTTTAGGTAAGTAGGGTAGTTCTTCTGTCTTATCAAGTTCAGTAAGCACACCACACCTTCCAAATGCTAAAATAGCACACATTTTTTTTTCATGACTCATTTTTTGCATCAGATTAGTCCGACACATCCATGGAACTGCAGGAACTGGTGTCGTCGTCCTCATCACTGGAGACAGCCCAGCTCAGCTTATTGGCCAACCATTCGTCCAAAGCTTTCGAGTTACACTCTGCACACTGCAACCTCCTTTTACGTCGCTGGCATTCATGTAATTTAACCGCATATTTCACAACAAGGTATGCAAGCGGCGGGCAGCAAAACTCGCTTTGTAGGTCGACAATATTAACACTATTTACAGTACCTCTGCAAATTTTCTGCAACCACAACTTCTGCTGATAGTCGGCGACGTAGATTGTTCCAGTCAGTAGCTCTTTAATGGTACTACCGATCTTGTGGAATGGAAGTTCGCCTTGATGCCATCGAAGCCCATGTTGAGTGCAGGCTAGTCGAATGTTGGTTTTCTTACATCGCTGCTGTAGGTAATTCCAGTCGTATGGTGGCTTGAATGTTTTTACTATTGTTACTCTGTCTTTACCAGTAAATGCAAGTTCTTTAACAACGAACCCTTTTTGAGAGTTTAATCCTTGCACGTTACACGTCATTCTGATACTGACTCATCTGTGCTGAATTCGCTCCTTATATAGCTTCGGGGACTTTTTTTTGCTCCCATTTCCACATAAGCCATGTATTCATCCGCGAGCTTGTTTCGACTGGACCATAGTATTCTTTTCGAAGTTGCGCAAACGAAGGACAGTCATACTCCTTCTGAATATCTATTACATTAATTTCCGGTGTACAATACTTTTTTAACAGACGTTTTTGTTCGATTCCCGCTACGTACACATCGCCAAACAATATCTCATTAACAAACTTTTGAATTTCTTTATGTGAAATATTACCATCATCCCACCTGAGACCATGTAAATTTTTCGTTAACCATTTGTTTGTAGACTTTGATTTTTTGTCCAAGTCGTTCCATACAAATGGAGGTTTGAATACATAAGTAATTGATTTTCCGTCGTTGTAAGTTACGCTAAGTTCTTTCACTACAGTACCAAACTGGGACCGGAAGGCTTGAATGTTACAGTACATGTTAGCTCGAAGGCTAAGACACGACTGACATGATTACATTAATATCTTAACCATTTTGTCCCTAGAATTGTAAGTTGCTAAGCGGTCATGGATTATGAGAGCGTACGCTTTTGTGTCTTTTGGCATATTTTCAGAGGCTGTAATTTCAATCCTACAGTCGATTATATTTGAGTTAATGCGATTGTCTTGTGCCGAAACATCAAAAACGAGAAGAGGTGCCATGGACTTATATTTTTCCGGGTCGAGTGTAGCAGAAGCTTGCAGACCAAAATAAGCTTGTTGGAATCTCGAATACATTTGATACACCATTAGGAACAAACCGCTATTAAAATTAGCATTTAAATCCAAGTACGGATATGCCTGAGAATTGAGAAATACTTTAACATTTTTTATATTGACGTGGTCGAAAATAGACTTATCGGCTGTTATCTTTCTTTCTGAAAACCTAATATAATAAATCGAGGCCTCTCCGATCCGAATGTAGATTTTACATTCCAATTTATGCTATGTGACTGAGGTAAACTAGGATTGCTTTCCAACGACCATGATCTAAAAGAAAGTTCGATATCTTTACCTTTTTCTATAAACTTAAGCAGTCTTATTCGTTCTTGTGTTTTAACCTCAATGTGTGGTACCATCCACTCGATTGTTAATAAAGATGAAATCATATTTTCAGGATTTTCTTCAGATGCTAGTACGCTATTATTCCATGTGTTTGCAAGAGAAAATACTAGTTCTTGTTTTGAGTTGATTATTATATGTTTGTAGTCGTCTGCGAATCCTAGGATTGTAGCTAGCGGTACGCAAATTTCAAATTTCCCACCTTCATATACAGATACTTTAAAATTTTCTTCGATACCCCACCCCGCCATCTTTGCTACAGGTAATTCGTTTCTCGTAAGATTTAAATAATTTTTTATTGTACATGTAATTCCTGGATCTCTAACAGAGTCCAATTCGATTTCATTTAAGTTATAAGATATTCTAGAAAATAAGTGCAAAACACCATTTCGAATAATCCGCGTAGTTGTTGGGTGTTGACCATTATTCTTTAAAAGCACGCCTCTTATCATATGAAAGACTGGCTCGGAAGAGTATACACATCTTCGTTCTGAATAGTTATAATAACTTCGGAAGATTGTAAGTACGGACCTGAAATATAAGGAGAGTAGCTATGTACTTCCGACTTTGTGATTGAATCATCAAAGCTAACTCCCTCATTAAGATTGAGGATTTCCGACTCCATACTTTCTTACTTTATATCCTAGACTGCGTAGAAAAGCCTGATTAGTAGTTGTTAACCCTCTGACCTTCTTTCGCAAACTAACATTTTTTTTAGTTCCCATCTTTCTTCAAGTGCAGTCTCAAAGTAATTTCTTCTCCTCTAAAATTAACTAGTTTCCCGTGTTGATCTACAAGTTGAACTGTTATTTCACTAACTGATTTTACTATTACAGGAATGTAGATTACGGTTTTTGGTATTTCAATCAAACGATAGCCTGGAGGAACATTTATTCCAAACTCATGTATTGTTGTAGACGGCTTACCATTTAAAAATGAAGATCCTACTAAATTACAATTTACACGAACTACATTTATTGGTAAAATATTTATCGACTTAACAGACTCATGAACTTTCCCTGCTTCATATACTCTAGGCTCGAAACCGAATAGTGATCCTATGCTACTGTCACCTTTAAAATCTATATCACACCTGCTAACTAAAATACTTTTCATGGTATTTATATTCCCCGTAAGAATTATTGTTTCATCCGGTTGTAAAATATTCTTTAAGTAATCTTCAATATCGCTAATTTCGTAACATCCAACAGGTATTTTTACCTCTTTGAAGTAATCTTCGCTAGGGTGTTTGTATCTGAAAACATTATTCGTTTCATCAACATTAGCTATAGAATTAAAAGTTTGTAAATCCGTCAGCGCAACTGACCAGTTTCCCTGCAGTTGTATTGGAGGAAAAAATATAGAAGTTAATTCGCTGCTAGCACCTGACAATATTGTTGTAATACTCATGTTTACAACAAACTGGCTAATAAATTTACATGCATCTGTTTATATACTTTATTCACGTAAAGGTTTTACCTGTAAAGTTTTCAAAGTATCACAGATCGCTAGGAAAGAAAGTATGTGCAAACAAACTGCGGTTGCAGAAAGTCGTTAGTGAGATCGTTATATGTTCCAAACCTCCTGGCGTGTCACAGCTCGTCGGGGAACGGGTGAGAATTTCGTGCGGGAGCGTGTCAATAGTCAAACTGCTTCCTGAAATGTTATGACGTCGGTACTGAGGAATGTGTGTTCGAACAGACGTAATTACTTGCGCGGATGTTTCACGGCAGGTTTAGTGGTGGTATACTGGTGTCTGTCTGCGACTGGTACAAGAAATGTTTTCACGAATATTTCGATAGAAATATTAAACATAGTTTTCCACAATTTTCAGAGTTAAAGTTTTGTTCTCTATTGTAATTGTATGATATTTTTGCACCGTTTAAATAAATTACGAGTTCTCTTGGAGGCTTTAAATCTCCGAAACTATCAAAGTAAATAGCTGTTTTACCGCGTTTCACATATGCTGTCCAGTGAGTACCACTGTTACTGTTACTATCTAAATTAACAATTGAAGATTAGTTAACATTAGGTTTTTCTGGCATTCCATCTCTCATAAAAACTCCTCTAAAGTTCTTTATTTTTAGTTTATGAGCATATTTTATTAATTCTGTGTTTGATAATGCTCGAGTCGGTATTGAGTTTATAACTTCTTTTTTTTCTGATGTTTTTTCTTTATTTTTCCACCTCCTTTTGTATA
This sequence comes from Bacillus rossius redtenbacheri, assembly GCF_032445375.1. NCBI lineage: Eukaryota > Metazoa > Arthropoda > Insecta > Phasmatodea > Bacillidae > Bacillus > Bacillus rossius. Next base: position 109,387,492 of record NC_086332.1, read on the forward strand.
TGGACGAAGAAACATTCCCTTTCCGTTTTTTGAACTTATAGCTAGTGCCTCCATCTTCTCGTGCCGTCTGGCTTCTTCCAAGTTTTTTGTATTGGTCTTTGCCGAGTTAATTGCTCTAACTACACCGCTTCCCGCACCAACCAATCCTGCTAGTGCGGCAATAGCAGGTAGAAGTGGTAAGAATCCACCCTTCTTGACTCGTTTCTTAATAGTTTTCTTGACTTTACGTTTTTTCTTAAGCCCCATACCTAATTTCACTTTTGAATTCATGATTTTTGAAATGGCAAATGAAGCTAGCTTTTCACCTAGTTTCGCCTTGTACAAATTCTCTGCTGCCTGCGATAGGATTTTGTCGGCCTCGTGTCGGTCTTTCAGATCTGTGCTTTTGCTATAAGCTACGTCGTGGTTTTTACAAAAATTATCAAGTTTGTTTATACCTTTATCTCCCCGCCTAAGTCTCTTAGCTAATTTTGTGCCCGGACCACAGTAGTTAAACCTGGAATGTGTAATTCGAATGGCAATTTATTTATCAAACTATTTACTAATCCGCCACCAAGCTTAGACTTACTCTCACAAGTCATTGAAGCTTACTGAGGGGAAACATATAAATACAGCTCCTTATATAGCTAAGTACCTCAGTTGTAAACTGAACGTTGAAGTAGTTACATCGACTGTGTCAGAATGTTTTACTTGTGTAAATACTGTGGTAAAGGTTTCAGTTTAAAACATAATGCTTCTCAGCATGAAGAAAATGAATGTTTAAAGACTTATTCCTACCGCTTGTTTCGCTGTCTTAAATGTCCTCGAGAATTCAAGAGAGTTAGTAACTCGCGAAAACATAGTATTACTTGTAGTACGGATAGGGAAAATATTTCAAACAATAGTAAACATATTTTAAACATAGATACGCATATTTCAAACAAAACTCAAGCCTATTTCAAACATAAATGAACATATTTCAGACAAAACTCAGCTTATTTCAAACATAAATGAATATATTTCAAACACCGATCACGTAATAACTAATAGTTTAGGTTGTGGTATGAAAATTATAAACCTGATTGAACTTTACCTGTGAAAATATCAGAAGTGGACAAAAAATATATTTCTCTAGAATGTAGACACGGAAGCTTACTACCTAATACTGTAAGATGTATCATTGCAGGGCCATCGGGGTGTGGGAAAACGTGTGTGCTCATGAGCTTTCTCGAGCATCCGAATGGTTTACGTTTTGAAAACATATACATTTACTCAACATCCTTACAACAGCCTAAATATATACGACTTGAATACATACTAAAATGTATTGATGGTATGGGGTACTATCCCTATAGTGATAATGATGCAGTCATACCTCCAGAAGCAGCTAAACATAATTCTACAATTATTTTCGATGACGTCGCTAACGAAAAACAGGGTAATATTCAAAGATATTTTTCGATGGGTCGACACTCATACGTGGATTGCATATACTTATGTCAAACATACTCGAGAATACCGAAACATCTTGTATGTGATAATGCAAATGTCATTATTTTATTCAAAATGGATGACCTAAATCTTAAACATGTGTACGAAGACCATATTTCGAGCGATATGACATTTAACGAGTTTAAACAAATGTGTTCCGTGTGTTGGAACGATAGGTTCGGTTTCATCTCGATTTTTTAAGATTTTCCACTATATAATGGACGTTTCAGAAGGCAGTTGGATCAGTATATCGTTAGAGATGACTGACTCCATTAGTAAGTTCGGGCATAGTGCCTTGAAACGTACGCGTGAAAAATGTAATATTACAGAAATGCATGATGGGAACTTGTCGGTAAATGGAAACATTTTACGTAATTTAGGACAACCTACACATTCTACAGATGCTAGCACAAAGCAGTATGTGCAGGAAATAAACTCACAAACATTGCATAGTATGAAACTAGTTGTGGACTCTGTAAGTGAAAAACAAAATGAAAATTTTGAACGTTTATTTACTAACATAAAAAACGCGTTTGATGAAATTCTTAACAGCAAACTAGCAATTGTGTTGGATGATGTGAATGAGAAAATTTTGGCTCTGAGTCATGATGATGAGTTATTTATGCATTGTGAACACATACGCGAATCTTTACTAAAACAAAGTGAGGGAATTAAACTGGTAGTTGAAAAAAGTTTTACTAATTTACATAAACAGTTCCTGACCGAAACGAATGCTCGTATGGATAGATTAGAAGAACATATAGTTATTAAACCTTTACAAGATCCTAAAACTTTACCGCAAAAGGGGAGAAAGCCGGTTTCATAAAGGTATATAAATACGTGATGATGGAGTTAACCGTCATTTTATTAACATGTCTGAATCAGTGAAAGAGCTGCATGACATAATCAAAAGTATTAGTGATAAATACTTACTCACGAAGAAGGAAAAGTTAGGGTGTGATATTGTTAATGAAAGAATATTCGAACCGATTACTTCACGTCTAGATAATTTAAAACATGAAAATGTTTCTCCTACACTTGTTAAAACTGAAAATGTTTCTTCTGAAGCGAAAGAAAAGAAACCTGCTAAATCTTACCGTAGAAAGCGACGTATCATACATGTAAACAAAGAAGATGTACCGATTTCATATTTACTACAGCATAAAAAATTACGTTCTTCAGAAGTTGAGCCAGAAACTATTGCTTCTACTTACTTGTCTTCATACTCGTCACGCAAAGGAGATCCTATTTATGGCGTTTTTAAACGTAGCAAAAAGTGGTACATGGGTAAATTGGAAGTACATTTTTTACCTGGTGATGTCATACAAGTAGGTGGATTTACCACGGCTGGGACACCTGGACTCTATAATTTGCTGTTTCTTAGAGATCCTCAGAAATATACAAATACAGATTTAGAACAATATAAGCTAATGTTAAAAACTACAAGCGGTCATTACAAAAACAACTGTTCGAAAACTAACTTGTTTAAAGATGAGCATCATATAAAGTATGAAATTATATCTAAACTGTTCCCTGAAGTAGGTGTTTCAACAGGATCCGGTTTAGTTAGTAAATTATTTGATAATAAAAGACTGTCATACATATTTTTGAATAATCATAATGAACTTGCAGATCGGCTTTGCTTGCTGCTTGCTTCTAAAGAAGCAGGGAATACTTCGCATCAAAACGAAATAATATCCATACTTGAAGAATTACAGGAAGACGGATACATCTGGAAATGAGTCGTCGAGCTATCGCAAAAGAATTACATAAGCGGGCGCGACGTACTTTTCCTAGACGAAGTGTTCTGACATTAGGGCTTTTAGACTTATTTCAGGCGGATTTGGTTGAAATGATTCCTTATTCTAAAGTGAATGGCGGGTACAAGTATCTGCTTACTGTTATAGATGTCTATTCTAAATGAGCGTGGGCAGAGCCTGTTAAGAGTAAAAACTCGAATGATGTAATGTTAGCCATGGAACATGTTTTTAAATTAAGTTCAACACCTAAGAACTTACAGACTGGTAACGGAAAAGAATTCTATAATAGTAAATTCCAGGCTCTTATGAAAAAACATGCAATAAACCATTATTCCACATTCACAGAGATAAAAGCAGGGGTTGTAGAACGTTTCAATCGTACTTTAAAGGAAGATATGTGGAGGGAGTTCACCGCAAAAGGAAGTTATAAGTGGATTGATATGTTACCGGCGTTATTAAATGACTATAACAACAGAAAACATCGGACAATCGGTATGACCCCGGCTGATGTAAAAGATGATTCACTCCTTAAAACTGTTTATGCTAACATAGATAAACTAGAGTTAAGAAAACCTAAAGCACAAATTGGAGAATTTGTACGCATTTCAAAATATAAACATACTTTTGAAAACGGGTATACACCTAACTGGCCTACAGAAATATTTTGTGTTGTTAAAATACGTAATTACCATCCGAGATGTTACTACTTGGAAGATTTACGAGGTTCAGCTATACGCGGTGGATTCTACGAGGAAGAAATTCAACCTACCAAGTACCCGAATGATTATTTGGTAGAGAAAGTGTTGAGACGAAAAGATGATAGGCTGTTTGTAAAGTGGTTAGGATTTGATAAATCTGAAAACGGCTGGATAAAAAATACTGATGTTTTAATGTAATGTGATATAAATAATTTATGTTTAATAAATGAAAGTTGTAAATAAATATCTTTTGTTTTATTTATTTCCGTACTGTTTTAAACTTTTTCTTTAGCGCCGGAACACTGGTGGGTGGTACTTAGGAGGCTAGGATCGTGTGGTGACAGGTCCGGGCTATTAGGGTCAGGGAGGGTAGGGGGTAGGTACGTCAGAGGCTGTACGTCACGGGGGAGCGCGTGCTTGGACAGGGCTGTCAAGGAGGGTGGGGAAGAGATAGCATAAATACCGTAGACGGCTGGAAGCACGCTTCAGTATGCTGCAGGATACTAATATGTCTTTTCACGGTAGTGATTTTGAGCACAGCTGGGGGAGTGTGGAGGAGGGTTAAATAATCACCATTTATAGTGACGGGGAGGAGGACTACGGTACCATAAGCGAGGATACCTATCTCCACAATTGGGCTGCCATCGAGCAGTGCCGACGTCAAGGTCGCCGCTGGACATGGGAGGATCCGTGGGGGTAGACTCCTGAGCGGACCGCTCACCGCTGGACCTCTCGTCAGCACGGACGGCTCGACTGGTTTTTGGACCACCACCACCCCTCATCCCAATTGTTGTTGTCGGTCGGCAGCCCACTACAGAGGGGTCTGAGGTGTGTGAACCACCGCCGCCACCCCTCACCCCGATTGCTGTCGGGCAGCAGCCTCCTCCTACAGAGGAGACAACACAGTCGGCTACATTCCACCTGGATGGGAGACTGACACCGCTGATGGAGATTGCCAGCCGCCGCCCGCCGCCAACATCAGCGGTGTCAACACCACCACCGACATCACCGCCGCCAACTCCAAGTGCTGCTGGAACCCCTACCACACTGTCGCAGTGTGGGTGGGGCACACCTTCGGAGAGTGACTGCAGTCAAGTGAGCGTGTGTGGGTGTGCCGGGCTGGGCGAGAGACTAGCCCTGATGGAAGAGGGCTTCAACGCCCGGTACGACAGTCTAGAACACATACTAGGTAACCTGAGCGTGGAGGTACGACTCCTCAATATATTTTTGCGCGAGCGATTTGAAAGTGTCTGATGTAAATATTTTTGAGATGTGTTTTTGTGTTAAATAAATTCTTTTCATTTTTTTTTTTTTTTTTGAATTTATGTTTCAAGGTAACTGGTTATTGTTTCCAAGGTATTAACATGCGAGAGTTAGTGAAAACATGTCCGCAAACATTAATATATCTGCTTCCATGCAGCTTTTAAAACACGAGTACGCAAACATGGACTTGGTTTGAAAAGTGAAATGATATTATACGCAGACATTAAAAATATCTGCTTCCATGCAGCTTTTAAACACGAGTACGCAAACATGGACTTGGTTTGAAAAGAGAAATGATATTATACGCAGACCTTAAAAATATCTGCTTCCATGCAGCTTTTAAACACGAGTACGCAAACATGGACTTGGTTTGAAAAGTGAAATGATATTATATGCAAACAATAAAATATCTGCTTACATGCAGCTTTAAAACACGAGTACGCAAACATGAGAAGAGAATATTACTTGTGAGTTAGGACTCTGAAAAATTTCTGGCCCCCGCTAAGATGGAGTAATAAATGTTTTTTTTTTAATAATAATTACTTTAACCATCGCATCCACAATGATAGTATTGATAACATATATTTTAGTCAAAACCTATAAATGATAAGACTTTAAGAAAAAATGATGGTTACAACAGCAAAATGACTGGATTTTTGTGGATTTTGTCTATAAGGGTCATAATAAGGTTGGTAGAGAATTGGAACTCAACCTTACATACACTAACATACTTTAGAAACCTACACCTGATGACGACATCCATCAGATGAAATCAAGATGGTGGTCTCCACTAAATAAGATGGCTGCCTCCGCAGACAACGATGGTATATATTTTTCTTATTTTGATAATAAATTTTTTTAAAGAAAGCGGTGTAACGAAAAATTGTAACAGGTGTGAGTGGGGTGTTCGATAACGATGTCATTGTAACAGAGGAGTGGGGGGGGCTAGATAGTGTATTCGTAATGTAGAGGAGTGGGGTACTCGATGCATAGGTTTTTTAATTAAAATTTTATTAAATAATATATTTTTAAATTTTATTTTAAAATTTTGATTATTTAATTTTTAATAAGTTTTAATTTTTTTTTCATTAAAATCGGATAATAAATAAAGATTTTCAAGATGGCGGATGAAACTCGAAATGTCGGGATGTTCTAGAAAACAAAACGGTGGATAAAAACAAAATGGCCACCAGGGCCAAAGGTCAATGTCAAATCCAAGATGGCCGCCGGAAGTGACGTAATCCAAGATGGTCACCTCAAAACCCCTAATCCCCCACCATCCACCGGTGTCCCCATACCGTCTATATTCACCTACTACTCAAAATGACTATGCTATTTCCATGTAAATGCAGGCCGGTACTCATAAAACTGATTTGGTTGTCACCAAAAACCCTAAACAGGGTTGCTTTGTTATTTACTGAAAACAAAATATTTATTTGCCTCTACCATGATGTATGTAATTGTTATTGCAAAGATGTTTATTACGTTCATGTAACACTTATCTGTCCATGATGTAGGAACAACGAAACATATTTTTGGATAACAAAATTATTTTAAAAATTTTATTTCGTACAAAGGAACGGACAGAACAAACACATGTCAGTGTGTGAAACGAAGTATTGTTTGCAAATAAAAACATTCAATTCTATAAAATATATACTACCATAGAACTACGTATTTTTATCTGAGAATCCTATTTTGCCCTCCTAACACATTAATGTGGCAATAAAAAAGTGAAGTGGGATAATGAATAACATGGAACCACTAAAAAACAAACTACCTTTCTAGAAAAATAATATTTTACGCGAATTGTTTTACATTTTAATCTTACCTCTTCAATTGAAGATTCGTGAGATCTAAATTTTTCTCCAGTAATGTTAGGCACGTCCATCACAGATGGTAGCTCTTCGATTTGGCTGTGTCCAATCCCTATGGATATAGCACTCCAAACCAGTGCATCATTGAGGTCGTCACAATACTCCGGTTTGTGAGATTTTTTTTTTTTTGTTTGTTTGCACGCATCACACTGGAATGTCCAAGTCGAAAAGAGGCCACTGCGACTTTCTGACATGAAAACAAATTTCCCTAACGTACATATTTTCTTATGGTCTTCCAGTAGAGCCATTTCTTTCATTAGATGGGCAATATTCACACATCTGTTTCCTCGAAGCCTCTCTTCCAAGGGAATGTAGTAAGTGTCGTGCTCAACAATAAGATCAGGAAACTCGCTTTCTTCACCACTACTTTCTAGTAAACGCAATTGATTATCACACGACTCATTTTTCTCTTCAAGAGAAACTTTTGCAGGTGACAAGATTGTTTCTTCGTCGCGTAATTCTTCGTTTGACCTGTATAGTGATAAAAATTAGTGAGTTAATATAAATGTGACAGAAACGGTTTATAATTATTCAAGCCTTCCAATAAAAAATTATTTCTAGAAAAAAGTACATAACAACGAAAATTTGCTTTATTCATTTATGTGTTAGGCTTCAAAATTCTTACAGCAACCATGAGTGTGGCGTGCCTTTTTACAGAGGCAAATAAAGGCTTTTTCTTTGGGAGGACAAAAAATAAATGAAGTTACGCAGTTGATGATACACACTTACATACAAGTACATTATATGCTGTAATTTAACCTTAAAAATACAAAATCAGATAACTCTTCTGTGTAAAGGAATGCAGTAAATAGAATGACACAAATATTTTAAAAAATAATCTAATTGCAGTAACAACGATTTTGCAGTAATTACTTCAATATAAACTACTGCAACAGCTATCAAAAATATAATGTTTTAATGAAAATTATGTCTTTATTACACTTTACCAAATACTTCGGTTTAAATTTGAAAATCGTCTTGTAGTTACAGCCTGATGCGGAGTCTAAGGATGCAGAGAATGGAGGTTGGCACGTTAGTGAGGTGAGCCGACCTGCAGCTTCCAGCCAATCGTGAATAATGCACGAGATAGGTTGAGGTGCATAGGGTGCGAGCGCCGTTACGCAGGGACAGGGAACAGGCATATCTCCGAGAAACCCCGCCGACCAATAGCGTTGTCCGGAACGATTGCTACATGCGGAAATCCGTGTGACCAAGCTGCGACGGGAATCTAACCTGGATTGCATAGATGGTAAACCTGCGTTCTAGCGCGAGCCAACGCGGCCTTTTCATTATTTTTTTGTTCACCATAATTATTTTGCTACAAAATGTAGGGAAGGGGAGGGGGGGGAAACAATCCGATTCAAAAGCAAACAACGCGCACCATAATAAATAACGAACAATCAAACGATGCCAAGGAAATATGCAGTATTTAGTTTTATTTTATAGTTTCAGGATAATTTCAATTCAAGCTAAACAGTTTTAAAGATTCCTGTATTTATACTCAGTAGTGTAACGCAATAATTCAAGAAAAAGTCGCCCCCCCCCCCCCCCCCCCCAAATCCTTTTACCAGGCCCTTTTTCGTTGTCAGACGAGCAGCGCGCATTTTGGAGTGAATATTTCTCCCGAACGAAACGTTTGCAACGGGAGGGGTTAGTAATTCTTGCCACGGTGACCTTTAGAGGCGGTCCGCCCCTACCCGTCGTCAGCTGATATGCAGGTCATTCACGCCGCGGGGACCTAGGCCATTACGCGTTACAAGCCAACCCACAGCTATATGGAGACTGAGTCGTTGGCCAAGGGAAATTTGAGTTGAATGATGGACAAAAAATTCAAACGAATGGCTAGGCAGTTGTGCAATTTCAAACACACATGACTATAGTGCAGTGGAGTGAGTAAAATTGTTATCCTGACACAAAAACTAAAAATAGAATTACACATAATAGTACTTTGTGTTAGATTATTCTATAACATAGGGTACATTGTATTACGTTTACATACATCATTTCTACCCTGACATGAAAAATACATTGGCATTAAATGGAGCAGCAAGATTAATTCTTTCAACTGTTGCATATGTGCCTTGTAATGGGTCGCAAAATTTCAGTTTCACCTTAGCTGCAAACTCATTATCTTCTAGATTTGCCTCGATTTTTCTAAATCGTATCTGCTTGTGTAACAAAAACTGTGCAATTTTATATATATTTTTTTTCAAAATTATTTTTAGACCATTTTCAGTAAAATGTCAGTTTATTAAACTCGAAACTAGCGCTTAATTACTAAGTTTACATGTATTAAAAATAGTTTATTCACGTTGGTCTAAGTACGATACCCCTTCACATATGAAATTTCGATCTGATCTGATAACGTTTCAATACTGTCGTCCAATGTACCGATTTTTATGTTTGTCACGGTTGTATTTTGTTGTCGACAGAAAATGACGTGAAACTGTAGCACTTCAATAATATTCAATAAGTATCTATTTTTAAATTATTTTTAATGGTTAAAGGTAAATCTTTTACACAAAAAAAATGCACGTGTTTAGTTTCAAAAGGATTTCAATACGATAACCATATGAGTTAGGTAAATTTAACACCATAGTCGAGCTGGTATTGTCTCATTTTTTTGGATGCCCGACTTTGACTGTCCGATTTAAATACTGTATACATGAGCGTATTCAATTCGAAAAGTGTTTCGAAATCGTTTAGAAAACGAAATGGAAACGTGGTAACTGGATTCCTCATACGAGTAACTTTTATTTCAGTTTTTTGTTACGTAATCTTGACCCAAAAAAGTTAGAGATTATAACGCGATTTGTTAGTACTGTCATAATAAGGTAAAAAAAGATATAACTGCAGTTTTACTCAAAGAACAAATTTATTAGTTATTAAGAGTAATTACATAGTGAGATTGTGTTATAACTTTGAAGCAGTGAGGGCACTGCACAGCATTCCTTCCCCTCATTTCCCCTCCCCTCTCCTTCTTTCCTTCTCCTCTCCAACCTCCCCTTCCTACCCCCCTCTTCCTCCCTTCCTTGCCGTCTCACCAGCGCGCTCTGACGAGTGTTGTTCCCGGCCTATATATACCCGGCACCCAAGCTTATTCCCCGCAGTCTCTCGGTCGTCTGACGAAGCCTGTCACTGTGGGACCTGGCATCGCGTTCTGGTATGTACTCGGCTGTGAAACTTAGCGTCTGTAATCAAGTTTTGATGTATTATACTTGCCTGCGCGTTGTGACCGCGCTTTCACCTTTGTATCTCTGCCATGTATTGTAATGATTTGTATTTGCTATCACTGTTGGACCCTTCAGGTTAATTTTGAATTTAGTTTCTTTTGCTCACGCCGAGTACAGCCTGTAGCTTTGCATAAATGTTCTGCGGTTGTATATGGGCACGCCCCGATGGCATTGGACACTTCTTGTCAAGCTGCGTCGTATTTGTAATTTCTTTCTTGCTGTTGCTTTCAGCCTAGCGGCCCATATTATTTGTGCTACTTCTAACGCTTCGCCATCTTCCCCACTTTATCTCCACTTTGTTTTAACTTTGTATGAATGATTGTCTTGTATATCCCGCGGGAATGCACGAGGAACGCATAATTATTGCTAATTTGCTTGTAATCAACTTATATATGCATGTTATATGTTTTGGCTCTATATTTTTATAAATAAATATATATTTTTGCACATGATTTACATTATTTGTTACAGCACCAGTCCACCATTGCCGTGGGTTTTATAGGAAAAACCCCCTCCCTTGTTTTCTCTTTTTTCAGTTGTTTAAGGCCGATACAACTTAAAGATAATTTTTCTACAACTTCGGTAGTTACAAGCTCGTCTTCGGAATATTTTCAAGTTTCTTTACATCTTTCTTAAAATATATATATTTTTTCATTTCGAATAATTTATTTTTCTTACTGTATACAGAAAATTACGAAATATAGCATTGTAACACCCCTCGTGCCTCAAAATTGAATTATTTTAAAAGGAGCCTTGGAAACTGCTGGGTAAGAAAAATAAGTTAAATAAATTGATTTACCAGAGGCGACACGAGGTGGGGAACAAACAGAATTTAGGAGCTTCCTGTAACAAGCAAGGAGGAAGTTGCTGGATCGTTAAAATTAATAAATAAAAACTACACGATTATCTTGATCTATAGTTTCCCTGTTTTATTTGCCCTGATGAATTATCTTGTTTCCATTATTTTAACATACATACAAAAGGTTTTAACAATTTTCAAAGATTAACAAAAGAAAAACGAAAATGGGCCGGCCCGCGCTTACTTAAACCAATTTACATTCTTAGTTTGAAATATAAACATTTGCATTATGAGTTTCACACCCAAAGTTGGATGGATCCGATGATTACATTGATAATTAGTTCTATTCGTTTTACATTTTCTTGAGAAAAACACTGGTCGCTGGTGGGTTGGTCATCCGCTTAAGATAGTTCGTAGCTAGGTAAGGGGGAAATGTTGAATTTACATTACCACCCGGGGTCTTCAAAACGATCACGTCGGGTAGTAGAAATGTTTCTTCTAATGTGACCCACGGAACAGGAAAGGGTAGGGGCCACGAGATGGGAGCATCAGTCTCTCCCTGTCATCGACCCTGTCTGCAACAGTCCAAATCAAACCTGATTAGAACTTGTATACAGGCAGTCTATGGGGCAGAAAATGCCCAAAAAAAAATTTAAAGGAAAAAAAAAGGGGGGGGGGGGGGGGTCGCGAATTATCACTCACCAAAACAGGGGAGTTGCCCAGCACGCTGCAGTCGTGGAGTCAGCCAGGATCTGGAGCTCGCGAATTGCGCGGCAGGACGCGGATGATTTCTTCATAATAACGATTAAAAGAAAAAAATTTTGAAGGCAAATAACTAAACTATGCAGACAGACTAATCTACTAGGAATGACTTGAGGGAATGCATCCCTTATACAAGGCGACTACATAGTCGTTAGCGGTCGGATGAAGTCTTGCCGATTCGCCGATACTCGATGGAGATCTGTCTGCAGACGTGACGCGAGTAGATCTGTGTCGCGGCAAACCGCGTCTCGTAATTAAAAGTGCCTGCCGGCTCTCACAGGTGGAGGGAGGTCTGGGCCGCCAAAAGATTCCGAACTTGCCCGAATGCGGGCGAGAGAAAAAACTCTAGCAGGAGTCTTGAAGTTGGCATCACTGGGCGACAGTAGAGAACTAAATAATCGACTCGCCCACGGCGTCCGTATAACTCAAGGGAAAGCAGGTGCTGCTCTCTGGCGCCCTAGAGGGTAGACTAGCGGAGAAGTTCGCGACTTGGTCGCTAGGTAGTGCTTGTGATCAGTTTTGGCGCACTCGTTTTTGCGAGTCGACCTTGGGGACGGTCACTGTTGTCCAGGGGGTTACGACCGGTCATTGGTCTTACTTGGAACTGAGAAAGGGGGGGGGGGGAGGGTAAAATGCAACGCAGCTGGGAATCTACGTCCCGTCGTGGCTGCAGAGGAGCGAACTTAACACTAATACGTGATGAAAAAGGCCAATCTCAGCTCGTCTCTGCGAACTGGTCGCCTGCAAGCTACAGGCTTGTCTATGCAGTTAGGGGCACGAAAAGAAATGATATTACAGGCTTGAGGCGTGACTGAAGGCGGGGGAAATGGTAAGCTGTCTGCCAGTCAGGGATTAGGCCAGCAAAATATCCGATACGCCGATGGGAAAGGGGCTTCAGAGCACTGAGACAAAGTTTAACTCAGAGGAGTACACCAGACTAACAAAGTAAAATCACACTATAGTAGAGCAAATAAAATTTCCACACAAAAAATTTAAAATCATAATAAAATTTAAAATATATCGTGTCGAAATTACTAATTAACGGCACAGTATAAACATTTCCAGTTTCACTTTTTTATATAAGTTACAAACTAATGAATACGATAAACCTGAATCACAGTTGCAAAAGAAAATTAGGCTATTGGCTGAGCAAACTGTTTTTTGAAAATTCATTAGCATACTGAAACCCTGAATAATGTATGAATAAATATACACCTCAAAACGAGCGTATGCCTTACCTCGGATTTGTCGAACATGTTCTGGTTTTGGCCTTGGCTTTTTTCTTCTTCCACAACTGCCGCATGATTTTAGATTTCTTGCTTTTCTTCAAAATGCGGCTCGGCTGCTTTTTCCTGTTGGACATGTTTTACAGTTCCAGATCCATTCTGCCTACAAAACCACTTCGTACGACTCACACTTCACAAAATGCGCGTGAAAGTGAAATTTTTTTCCGGGAGACTGACTGGCCCACACGAGGAAAAGACCCGACGTGAGCGCTGGTAGTAGTTTCAAGACATCTCGCTTGGAGCGCCAGCGTACAGTCACAGGCTGACAGGTCTCGCGCTGGTATCGGAGGCGATCCCTAGTCTCGCGCAAGACCCAATCATGCCTCCGGTTAGTCGTGGACCACAACTACGTTTTCACTCGTAGATTTACAAACCATATACCACTGGAAAATATACATTCGAGGCTAGGGCAATGGCTAAATATGAATTGGAAATAAAACTCAATTAATTTTATAACAGGTTGAATATAGCCCAAACTTTTCTGTAAAAAATTATGTAACAATAAATATGATGCCAAAAATGATCTAATGGCTTTTACTGAATCCAAATTTCACATCACCCTTGCAAACGATAACGTTCACCAGATTATATTTTCTTGTCATCTGAAGGGAAATATTTTTCTTCATTTGCACAAATTCAATTACAGCATTGAAAATTTAATAAATCCAAAAAAAATTAATGTTATAAAAATTTGAAATTTTTTTAATGCATATACCAAACAAATGTGTGTCATGTATACATCAACTAGGAGTTATGTACTTTTTTATTCCATGAAATTATTTAATGTCTTGACCAGCCTTAAGTATTCATGCTAGAGAAAAAGCTTAGGTACAAGATTTAAAGTTTGATTCACTTACAGCTGTAGTACACATAAGTTCATTTAGTATAATGTTAATTTCAAGCAATTCTATAAGAATTAAAAACAGTGCTCCTAACAGATTTAGCAAAAAGAATGAAATACTTTTGGAAGTTATTTATTTAATTCTCACAACATTAGGTTCATATTACGGCAGAGCGATGGGCCTATGTGGTGTACACGAGACACATTCTACACTAATTCCTGAACTTCTCAATGGGAGCAAGTTATATGTTAAATTATTTCATTTTAATTTTACCTGTAGGAATATCTGCTGGGTATCGAAAGGAGTTTTGAGCGGACGGTTCCTCTGAAAACCCTGAAAAAAAATCATATATAATATATACATAAACAATATAGTCTTTTGCTTTATACAGTGAAGCTAATAAGGTAAAAGTTCTGTATCACATATCCAAGTTAACCCGCTGATCCTGGTGGCATGATCCTGTACAATTGATCCTGTGGTACATGATGCTTACTGTTTTTATTTAATACGTCGAGAGATCCTGAACACAACAAATATATCACAATACAAACAAATTATATTAGATTATTTATAATTTATTTTTGTATTTAATTTGCGATCATAGTTCATTTTTATATCACAAGTTTTTTTTAAGTCAAGGCTCTTTCGACGTATGAAATTAAAATAGCAAGCATGATGTACCACAGCATAGGCAAATCCTGAAGGGGGGGGGGGCACAGGGGCACGTGGCCCCCCCCCCCCCCTTATAAAATAATTCCTGGATCCGCCCCTGTACTACAGGATCAATTGTACAAGACCATGCCGTAAGGATCAGGATCAAGGGTTAACTTGGAAACGTGATACGGAACTTTTACCTCTAATAATAACAGTTATTTCAATTACATGAATCAGTTCTGTTACTTACCTGGAAGATTCACTGATGGTACTGAATAAATTTTCAAACGTTTGGTTCCTAAATTTTTACACTCTTCAAAGAAATGGGTTCCACAAACGACATAATTGTGATTCACCTTGAATCTATCTTTCACAAACAACTTGTCATTGCCAATTATATTCAACCATTCCCTTTAAAATTCCTCATCTTTTACAGGAATACAATGCCGAACAGAAGTCACGTCGGAACAGCCCGTTACACAGCATTGTTTTTTATTCATTTCAGTGACTAAACATACTAAATCGCACTCTCAACACAAGATTTTACTCTGAACAAACGTAATTAACCAGAATAATACCAAGCATTACCTACACAACTCGTAACATATATTTCCAGATAACTCAGAACCGATTTTTCAACACCCACTCCACGTGTAAATACGAACCCAATTTCAAATAGCACGAAACATTAAAAAAAAAAAAGCTGCAAAATAACGCACAACAGCGCTACTAGATGAAGCGCAGTGAAGCTAAAGTGGTTCCAGTTTGGTCCTATGTAGTTTACACCCCATGTTCTTAACTTCATTTGTCTTGTGATTCGTATGTGCCTTTCCCTTGTTACCAACTGTTGCAGTCTAATTTATCCCAAGTTATGTGACGGTTTACTTTAAATTAATACCAGGAACAAATCCCGATCTATAATTGACAGAATATATCTTATTCGAATTCTATTAATTAAATTGACCGGGTTACAGTGTTAAGATTATTAATGATGTCGACTAAGTGATTGTTAAAGTGAGTATGTTTTAATTTTGAAATTAGAGAGAGAGATAATAACTGTTACAAGCTACATGGGACTAAGGCCGTTATGCTGCTGTCTAGTGTTGAACCATCGTCGCATCGTGGCTGGTCACTTGTGTCTAGCCGCTGACAACTGTGCCGCATCTTCGGCTTCATTCGGGAATTCACGCCGCTGCTCGTGAGTGTGACAGTGCATGAACGACACAACAACCACAACAATTTTTTGTGCGCTCACACTTTCAGTTACCGTGTTCAAATAAACTTCCTTTATTGAAAAAAAATTATCACGTAGTTACGTATGAAGCAATTAAAGAAGTATTTTATTACAATAAAAATTTAAAATTTAAAACAATCTACATGAATCGGTATATAGTTTGTACTTACTATATAACCACATTATGCGTTATTACTGCTGTGAAACAAAGAATGTGGACGACATAAAATAAAAATTCTTAAATCACAAATTACAAAATGACCAATTTGAACACAGACAGACATTGGCCCCACCGTTAGTTGAATTGCTTAAATAATTATTAGGTTTAATAACGACGAGACAATAATTGAAGTTAATGAACTGCCACTTTAATATAAAATAAGCATTGCACATAAGATATATACATACACAATTGTTGGTGAGTTCTTACTTGAGTGGTTAATAGTTAACTCAGGAATAGTGTCATGGGTTAGTGCCTCGTAGTGTAGACCATTTTTTATTCGCTTTCATGAAAAAGTAAATATTATGAAAAAGTTGAAAATCCCATGTTCTCAAGAATAGAATGCTTGAAATGTGAGAGAAGTCAGTAAACAATAAAATTAAGAAGTCCATAACTTAAGTAAATCAAGCTATTATACCTAATACGTTCCTCTTTTATAATGTTCAAATTGCATGTCTTACAATATATCTCAGTAATAGTGTTAAATTATCACACCTACTTTAATTTTAAAAACAAATTTGTGAAATAATCATTATTAAAATAAAAATACATGCAATACACACCGAGTTTTCTCGCATATCTTTTGAAGTTCCAGAGATTGTTTTTAAAACACAAAATTTCTTTATAATTAACTATTCTTGAGTTTCTATAAAGATAAAAAAAACACTTTGTTTATTCAATACTAGTCACTTAGTTTCACATAGTAAAGACAAGACTTCAAAAACAATCGTTGGGAAGCAGTTTGAAAGTTGTTTAAATATACAATGGGACGCACTTCTCAGGAGCAGTTTTGCTGCAATTATTTCTTGCTCTCCATCTGCTGGCTTGGTAAGTGATAAAGATTTTTTATTAGATGAAGATTTTTTTTGTGGGAAAAAAATCATCTTTGGGGTTCGAACTTCTTTACTTTGGAAGAAGATGGTAATTCAGCTGGGACGAAAGTTGCTTTTGATTTTCGCGCACGTATGGTTAGAATAATGGGCTTCAATTGTTTTTTGACAGTTTGAACATCGTCGTCTACTTCTACTTCATCCAGAATTTTCCTGAAATGTTCCAAAAGTATGTTTTTCCTTTGCTCTATGTTTTTTTCAGTATTAATGCTGTAGTTGCGACTAAGTTCTTTTACAATCAGCTCTTGTTCGTCAAAACGAAGTTCCTCGCAAATTATCAAGTTATTTTCAGAAATAATTTCCTTGACAATACTATTATGAGTTTTAACTTGGCTCACTTCTAGCCTGGCAAAAAGATGGATGTGTTTGCACATGTTAAACTTAACTGACGAATCAATGCACCAACAAACATACGCATGAATGCATATATTACAATCTGAGCAACGTAAATCACATGCGCAGGATTGTTGACTTGTCGGACTAATTTCATATAAGGTACCGTGACCAAATAAGGCCTGTCATTGAGTTTACTAGGATAGCAAAGAGGTTTTCACCGGACGAGACATGCTGCGGACAGCCTCTGGCATCTAGTGGTCAATGCAGGTACTACTTGTTGGGACGCGAACTGTTCGCCATTTTACACGCATGAGAGACCAGCAAGGAATTCGTAGTGGCTGTGGTTACTGATTTCGACAAATCGTGAAAAACGACTTCACATTAAGGTAATGTAACTGACACAAAGTATCTATATACCATTTTAAAGCCCGTGGTTTACAGAATATGTTAGTATGGTTATATATTCTGAACTCTTTTTGTGTATTAAACTGTGAGTAAAACACTTAAAAGAAAGTGTGTGTTTAGACAAACTCCAAATAAGGCCCACACTAGAGAACCAAATAAGGTCCGCGGGCCTTATTTGGAACATATGTTTTCTGAAATTTTTGCGAAAAATGTAATATCGGCAACTTATTCGATAAAGCATGTGGACTGGCTGGAAGAAAATGGTTGAATCTGTTCTTACAGCATCACCCAGAAATATCCAAGCGAAAAGCTCAAAACATGAATCCTGGTAGGGCTGCAAAGTTGAATAAGGTTATCGTGGATGATTATTTTGATAAACTGAAGGCAGTTATGACCCGTTTAGATATTTTTGACAAGCCCCAGCTAATCTACAACATTGACGAGAAAGGCTGTAGACTTACCCTCCACAAACAACAAAATGTGTATGCCAGAAAAGGAGAAAAAAGAGTCAATCTTGTAGCACCTGAACATGGTGAAAATGTGTCTATTGTATCGTGTGGGAATGCACTGGGTCAGTTCATACCACCAATGATTTTTTTAAGGGAAAGCGATTAAATCCTGAATGGAAAGATAACCTTCCGCCTGGAACAGAGGTTGAGATGACTGAGAAAGGGTCGATGACAACAGCAACTTTCATTTCATGGATTCATCATTTTGCGAAATTCAAACCACAAGGTAACATTTTGCTTATATTTGATGGTGCATCATCACACTTGGACATAGGCATTGTGGAAGCTGCTGAAGCCTACGGAATCACACTATTCTGCTAACCAAGCAACACAACACATGAGCTACAGCCTTTTGATAAATCTGTTTTCGGTCCTTATGAAACATTTTGGGATGATGAAGTGTTACTACATTGGTCAAAGCAGACAAACATTCAAGACCGCACAATAACCAAAAGGATTTTTAGGAAAATATTTAGTATGGTTTGGACCAAAGCTGCTATACCTAGTAATGTAGCAAGTGGGTTTTCTGCAACTGGCATTTACCCATTTGACCCTACTGTTATCCACAAGAGTGCTTACGCTCCTTCAGAACTTTAGAATAGAAAACCCAGATGAAACAGTACAATGATCACAGTCTGCAGCCCCAGTTCACCCACAAGAGAGCAAGCATGAGCAGGTAAAAGAGGAAACTCGAAAAATAGCTGACAAACTAAGGTATGCAGAAGACTCATCGTCAGGAACAAGTGACTCAAGTGACTCAAGTGACTCAAGTGACTCTTCTCTTGTATCCTGTGATGGCCCTGCACCCAGTCGAAACATTTCATTCAAAGATATCCTACAGACACCTGAGGTGATGAAAAAGAATAATGTAAATCGAAAAAAATCGCTTAATTACAAAGCTGTTGAGGTAACAAAGACATTATTTCAAGACAAAATGAGGACTCAGAATGATCAAAATCAAGACAACAAGCCAGGCAATGCTGCCCCAGAAGTTCCAATGTTAAAAGCAATAAAAAACACTGAACCTGCCACACAAAAACATCTTGCTATTAGATTGAGTGACTCGAAGAAGAAAGAAAAAGAAGCCTGGTCTTGTTTCATTTGCACAGATTGCTGACATGAGACTGTGTGTAAAGTGTAGCCACTATGTTCATGAAGAATGTGTGGGGCTTACTGCTAAGGACAAAATACCAAATTTCATTTGCCCAGTTTGTGCTTGTAGGCAACTTAGTTTCACAGACATATTTTGTACCTACATGTTCATTTTCAGCTGTGACTTTTCTTTAAAATTTCTGGTTTGTGATTCGAGTGCGAACTTTTAGTATTTACATGTTCAGCAGCAGTAATTTTAATATTTATTGATAGAGGTTCTAAAATGTTACAATATAATTCAAATTATCTGAATGTGGACTACCACCATTGCACCTTGTAATGTATAGATGATTTCATTACACTTTATTGTTATTTGAATTCAGTTGGCAGTTATTTAAACATGGGCCTTATTTGGTACTGCTGCTGGGCCTTATTCGGAACAGGTGTTCCTAATATGGCCCTTTGCATCATTTTTGGATAAAGTCTTTTGGTACATACAACTAGCTTACTTTTGGTACTTCTGATCATGTATTATCGAAGTACACATGTTTAAGAAGGCTGCTGTCCAACATTCATAATTTTTACTATCTTCATTTTTTTTTTTAAATTTTATAATTAAGGAGGGCCTTTTTTGGCTAACTTACCTTAGTTCATGTCTGCTGTTTGACTGAACCATCCATGTACCGTCTTCACATGTAACATTTTCTGAAGATAACAACAATGAATTATTGTGTCTCTGTCTTAGAAGTGAAAGTTTGCTGGTGATTTTACCTTTGTTGAGATAAATAAGACGGTCATAGAGTTTATCCATCACAAATCTCATGATGCAATGTATTGCTACATCAAGTCTTTTCTGTTTTTTTTCCTCCCATGTAAATGTGTTTTATCACTCCATGCATTCGCTCCAGGTGCATGTTGGTATTGAGGCCAGCGTGAAGACGACAATAATAGGCCCAACTTGCAACAGATTCTCTGTACTCGTTTTCAAAGTAAAGGCCAAATTCTTTAGTTTCTGGGTCACTCTGTAGGTCTATCAAAGCCTGTTGAAACATAGAAGAAAAAGCATTCTTATCTCGCTCTTCGAGTAGTGTTCGGAGGAGCTTGTATGTTTCAGCTTGCTTCTCGCAGCTTTTTACTTTACAAAGGTTCTTTCGCCAAGCTCGATCGACATGCCACGTACAAAATAAGCGAAATATAGGTGGCTTCATTACTTTCATCCATGCATTGTAAAAGGATTCTGCCATATCTGATGCTTGGTTAGAGTGAGATTATTTTGTTTTTAATCATTGAAATAAATATTTCAATTATATTTACATCGCTTCTGTTCGAAAACATGAATTCGCACGGAAAACCTTGTAGCATGTCATCCAGTACCAAAACTGTTGTCAGTTCGAATCCATACGAATTCAAACCATATGTGCTGTCAAAGCATATACAATTACTCCCGTACTTCTTGAGCAGCTCCTGTTGCGCTTCGTTCATAATTATAAGAACAAAATCATTCTCTTGTAACTGAGGGTGTGTCTCTAAAAGAACGCCCTGAGGTTTGTAAAAACAAACTACGTTCCCTACAGCCTCCATCTCGTGAATCCACGATTCAACACTCGTGCAGTCGTTGTGACGCACAGCTTCGGTTTTCAGATTATACTGCTGTTCTATGTTGAAGAGATATTTCCTCGTTAAAAGGTGTATGCGTTCTATTGGGTCGTGGGTAATAGAATCTCTAATTTCATCGAGTATTATGTCAAATGGAATCTTCATAGCAATCTTACTTGCGATGTCACGTCTTTCAGGTTCGGAGAGCCTCAAGCGACCTAAGTCGGACTGGTGGCCAACATGTGTTTTACAAAATAGAGCTGTTACATTATTTGAAGTATTGAATGTAACGTCAATTTTTGCAGGACAGTAACCATTTATTTTATTAGTTCTCAGAACTTTCTCGTGTCTCTTGTATTTACTTACCGACCTAAAATAACCATCACGATAGCACACAAACATCATCTTTGTGGAACCATATGTTGTACATGTGTATTTTGACCGCCATCTAACAAACTTGCAAGCCTCACCTTTCTCCGTTTTCCTCTTCCAAGCATAGAAATCCCGTTCATTAGAAAATTCAAGTGATTCTTTTACAACAGAAGATTTTTGATCACTTTTATAATCGCAAACATCACAATAAAATGCATGATGCGAATCGGAATGTACTGATTTTATGTGATGTGTCAGCGTTCTGTTGTGACTAATTATCTTACTGCAACTATCACACTTGAACTCAGTCATCACGAAAAACTCATCAGATAACTGGCCTTTAAACATTAAAACTACTGTTCACTTCACAATAAAAACTCCAAGATACAATGACCTTGCAATTCCTACAGAAAGCACACAATATTTTGCGACCATCTCTTAGCAGTACGTATGTAATGAATGTTCCACACGAAAATAGTATTGTCGAAAACCAGCCAGCACACTAACATTACCACTTATACTTTCACTATACCCCTTTCTTGGCCTGGGCCTGGTCAGCTACGCTGACTCCCCCATCCCCTTTAACTTGACCCTTTTTTTTTTCCGCCGACATTAAGAGTGAGCGTTAGTGAAATTTTGTCATAAGTTTTACTTAGCTACTGTTGTTGTCTGTACGTAGTTTCGAAATTTTCATAACATTTTAATTGAGATATTAAACCTTAAGTTTTAAGAATGCAAAGCAGTTTTATACAAAATTTTAAAAAGTCTCGTGTCTGACGCGTTAACTATATATGCATGTAACCTTCTTGTTTACTAAAATAAAATTTCGTTTTAATAGGTGCAATAATTCTATCATAAAATAATTAAATTATAAATCACTGCATAATGCAGAAGTGCAGTCTTTTATGAAATCGCCTCTTTCACGTTACTAACATATTGTAGAGAGATGGGGTGAAGCCCTTATAGATACAAAGCACCATGGATATTTGTTAAGGCTAAAATATGTCAGAGCTATATCTGGGAAAGCCAAACGATGATCAGCTAATATTACAAATTTTTCACGCGTATCGAGTGCAGACGTCTGTGAAACTATTTCCACCTAAGTTCGTATTCGACGAATCAGTTAAACTATTATACAATAGAAAGAATACTGCATCGTTTGATACCTAACATTTGTCTGTGCACTGCCTAGAAACTCTATTCGAAGGTTAGTTGAAAGTCCAATTTCGCGTTGTTTTTGGAATTTTACACGCAGCCGTTTTAAAATAATACGTGCTGAAGAGCGCTGAACAGTGCTGCTAAGGATTGAGCAGCGGGAACTTCCCTGAACCAGGTACTACCTGCTCGTAGTGGGGACTGGCAAGACCGCGCTAAGGCGCTTATCTCTCTTCAAGATCAGGAAAGGGGGTAGTGCATTGTTACCTGCCTTTTTCTGACCACTGAACCATGGAAGTGCAGAGTATATCAGTGCTGTCGTTGAAGTTCCTTGTGCCAGCCGAAAGAAACTTGCATCAACAGCTTCTATGTTCAAAGTTGTAATTAGTAATCATATTGAATTCTTTAACATTAATTGTTATTAACTTTACCATATTTTTTCCTGTTCACTTACAATTTGGTTTATCTCACAAATCTGCTTCCCTACTCTCAGTATGCCTTCATGGCCAGTGACAGTAAACCTTGCTATCATTAAGGCCTGTTATGTAATGACACGGAAACGTAATCAAACGGAAACGCATCTCGTAAACACAAGACGACCATTTACGGTACTCCGTCAGCTCGTTCTACAGTGTACGGATTTCACGGAAACATAACAAAACTTGCGCCAATAAGCGTAAAAAATACTGACGTCACGCAACATCATTGTAAACAAGCTCAAATGTGAAATTTTAAACATGCATCGGTTTTTATGTTTAGTTTATGTTGAATTATGCATGATGACTTCTGTTTGATGTATTTAACAAGTCAAACGGCTTATAATTAGAGACGCCTGAATTTCGCGAATAGATTTCGTGACTGGTTGTATTGCATATCACTGCATCTCATATTCACGTAACTGATTGGGTGCTTGTTACTCTCGCGCGTCTGGGCACTTAAAGAAATATATGTCAAACATCGTACCACACGTATGCTAATGTATGATTAATCACTTACTGTAATTTTTACATCTCGGAATGCATTTATACACAACACATTCTGCTTCGTTTTGATAAAACTTAATTAATTAGCTTGTCTGTATTTCACGGTAAATTTATCAATGTACTGAAATGCCACTTTTGGTTGTAAAGAAATAAGTTTTATATATCATACTGTATAAAAACATAAAATTTTGTGAATTAGCACATAACAAACAAGGTAAACAACCTAGATTTCATAAACTCATTGCTACATCCACCTGTTTTAAAGTCACGATGTATGTAGATTAACCGACATGACGAAGGCATTACTTGTTGGAATTTCACGCTTAATCTAGCTCTAAAACTAAATATTTTTTCCATTCGTTAAAAGTGTGCCGCAAATATACTTCTGTTTGTTTATTGACTTTTTTCTTTTTAACTTGAGCCATTGTCGTTACCCAGCATTTTTTGGCCGTTCAAAACTGGTATTCCCGAAAGAGAGGTGTACACCAAACTGGACTTTTTTGATATTCCAGACAGAAGAATGACGGCTTAAATAATAAAGCGGAAACAACTAGCAAATACATAAATATTGTATGAGGAAGGTACCTAAGGATAGGGTATCGTACTCCGAGTGCAGACTTGTTATTTGGCGCCTGTAGACATCTGCGTGCCCTAAGGGATGAAAGCAATGAAGCCCTGCAATGGCGAAACGCTTGAATGAGCGGGGCAGTGGAAACGGGAGATCCCCGAGAAACCCCGCCAACCACGAAATCGGAATGATTCCTACATGCAAAATTCTGGGCTTCTGCCCCGCTGGGATCGAACCCAGATCGCTTTGGTGGGAGGCGAGGGGTCTGACCCCTTGACCACCGTGGACCCTAACATGATATTAAAAACAATAATAAAATGGACATTTACATGGTATACGTAGTGATAAAATAGTGCATTGCTATTAGCTGCATGGAAGAACGCATGCACAAGAGTTCGGCATTGCCCATTTCTCCATCTCTCATTTTTATGTATGTGTTCACTTACGTGTGAATGTAGAACGAACTTAGAGGGTCTTACGTTTCCCTTTTCGTGATACGTATACGTTTGTGTGTCACGGTCTAACGGGTTTAATCATTACTTGCATAGCCATTATCTTTGAAAGATTTGTGCAATGGGAGTGCATGACTTGATGTAAATTTTTGGACATACGCCATTAGCAATGGCGTATGTCCAAAAATTTACATCAAGACTTGCATAGCCGTTTCATAAATAAGTAGGTACAATCTTGAAATTTAAATGTATAACTCCTGTGCCCAGAAAACTGCTCGTAACTGAATAGGCACTTCGTTAACGATGCTAAGACTTTGCTGCAACTATTTTAGTATACAACGTGTATTTTAGTTACATTTATTATCATTTCTGAATGTGTACTGCTGTATTTTCGTAAAATTAATACCACACGTGATTTAACGGAAGTTGTTATTTTGGCATAGTTGTAATGTACGTGTTAATGAAGTCTCTATTGTTTTATATAATCATCCTAGCTACACTATTAATTTCAACGATAGTTTGTCATTTATTTGTAAAAAAAATTCTCTTGGTTTTCATCTGAAATAAGTGCATATGGCCTGAACATGGCGAAGTACACTACTTTCAAAACACACTACAACAGTTTAAATTACAAAAAATTACAATTAAAACTTTTCTATATATGTGGTTATTTCCTAAAGATACGTTAATAGAATTTTAAAGAAAATAGACCCTAGTTAACTTTAAAGAAACCGCATCTCTATGAAGATTTGAACTACAAAACACTTTTCTCTATATTAATATATACACTGCTAACTAAACATACCCCAGGAAAAAATGAACAGTAAGCACCAAAACGAAAATATTTTACAGAATTAGCATAAAATATACAAATTAAAAAAGTTTTTTTTTACAATAGCATAAAAATTACAATAGACAATAAGCGCGGATGTGAGTGTCTTATAGTGCCTGGTTGTAATACTACTATAGCAACCACAATTTATTAAATTATTTTGGACATACGCCATTTATGTTTTGAACTTTTAGTCATATAAAAACCTCCTAAAACCAAATAAATAAATAAATTAGGTATAAAAAACAGAAAAAAATAATTTCCAAAGAAAAACAAGACCGAGTCAGATGTATTCGAACACAGTCTCAACCAGCAAGGAAAATAAAAATAAATATGGACAATACAACGAAAACATCACAGACCAAATATATAACCTCAAAAAAACTAGACAGCACAAGAATTCAGTGAAACAAACTTCGTCAAAAAAAAAATGTGTTAAACAAAGACGAACACAGTGGACATACAGTGAGACAGATTGAATGCAAGCAGACAGAAAAACTGGAATACGCAGCAAACACAACGATGAAAATAAAAAAGTCTGTGAACAACACATCGACGACAGCACTAACGAACACAGAAGTTTTTCAATGACATCAGGCACAAACAGTTTGTTTGTGCCTGATGGCAGGATCAGATGTCAGTTCCCGAAACGAGGCAACTACTGTCATTGAAAAACTTCTGTGTTTGTTAGTGCTGTCGTCGTTGTGTTGTCCATAGTATTAGTCTGAATGCTCGGTTCGCCCACGCTTTGTTATAATAAGTCCTATAGCATCGATCATACAATTCCGTATTCCTGTAGCTGTCTCGCCAGATGCGCAAAACTGGCATGAGTTTTCAAGAAATGATATAACCACAGAACATTTTTGAAAAGCAACATAATTATAAATCGGCCCCTTTGCATTACAGATAATATATTGTGGGAACAGATTTTTTTTTTGCGGCAACCAATAAATAGTTCGTGACTGAACGAATGTAGCACTAATAAACAGTTCAGTGACTGAGTAAATATTATCAATGTTACATATGATGAACAGCGTACCAAGCTGCTAACTGGTCGCTATTGTCCTATTAGCCCCGCTTCGAAGCTTATTCGTGTCCCAATTAACCATTTCGTGTTATGATTGCGTTTTGATGCAGTGTTTACCGTTTCCTTGCCTTGAACTTATACTTGCAACATTGCACTTATTCACTGTCACAATAAAATAATTCACCTCCCTTCAATAAGTTGACAAAATTAGATTTAAATACATATGCAGAACTCACAGTCTACTTGACCAATCACTTGCAGCACTGACTGCAAAGGATGCTATCATAGTTCTGTCTGGCCGTTCATTAATATGATAACGGTAGTGTGCAAATTAAAACAGACCGAGATGTCTGACTGAATTTAAGTCTGCACAGTACTGTATTGTAAATTTAAAAAACTTTTCTGAAACAAGCATTTGAAAACATAATGGAGAATTACGTAACGGAAGTTGAAGACAAAAGTTCTTAAAATGCTTGCTTACCAATGTTATTTCAGTTCAAAAAAGCTAGTGTTTCACTAGTTCTTATATTTTTTAATCTTCGTGACATTTTAAAGTTATATTATTACAATGCTGTTTACGTAATGTATTGAAGTGACTCAACTTAAAGATTAAAGCAGTGTTAATGTTGTTAATCTTGCTACTCTTTCGCCATAAATTGTAATCTCCATCATCAGGGTAACAGCCATGGTACAAAGAGTGGGTAGGTATACCGTGTAGGGCAGTGGTGAGGGCATATAGTTGAATACGTAACAATCTAGAGCCACTATGCTGCCAGGAACATGGCAGATTAGATTTTGTCCGTTATCACTCCTCATTAATATGCCGCACTGTGAGTTCTATAATGGACATAAAGTTTTTATCATTACTGAAACGTTGGAACGTTATCAACAGCACTCATAAAAATTAGATTTGGATTTATTGTTTTTTTGACTTGCGTAAGCGGTAGTATTTCTTTGGTTTTTTTATGTTAGTTCTACCTTTGCATTACAATATAAACGGAATGTTCGTAATTATATATATACACACACACACAAACTCATGCCGTTACAAGCTTTTGGCTTCACATGGGATATAGTCTATCCCATGAACGAGTGTAGGCCTACTTCTTTACATCTCGTAAAAGTAATTTTAAAAACTAAACGTAGTACCTATTTTATATTCGCAAATCTATAATATAACTTGCTACAGGGACGATTACAGGTGAAACGATGTAAACAGCAAAAGTACACAGCGTAGTTCACACAGGCATCTTTCTTGTATAATACCTGCTTATTCACTTGGGCTTGTAGGGAGCGTTTGTTGTGCGAGTGATCACAGAGCATATTAGTGTCTAACATACAAGGAATTGTTTACTAGCTAGTGCAGGACAGTGACATTTATATTTTTTCTTATATTTCTTATACAAGTAAAATGTAATCGAACAGTTTACGAATACATGCAAATGTTGTTATAACTTTCGGAGAACAAAGTAATTTGAAAATAATGATGTCTAAGTGGATGAATAAATAAAAATTTTATGAGTAGGGTACACGAGTCTCATACCCCGAGGGCAGACTTGTAACTGGGCGCCCGTTGTCATCTGCATGCCCTGAAGGATGCAGAAGCGACGGAATGAGAAGGGCGGGGGAAACGGGAGATCCCCGGCAACGTCAGAATGCAAAAAATCTCGGATCGCCTTTCGAAGAAATATTGCCTGTTTAGCATCATGTCGCTAAAATAATGACGTAGTCCTCTTAACAACTATATTTCCAATTTTGCCTTCATTATTTTCCCTTATGCCTAAACAATTAATATTGAGCGAATAAATTCCAACTGGTTCAAACACAACTTCCAAATATGCATTTGAAATGTTTAAGGGTACACATTTTCGTACAAGAAAGTTCGAAGTGTGTACTGACCACTATTTGGTTGGATGCTAAGTTCACCATAGGCTCATTCACGAAATTTAACTACCACATCATTAATTCTACGTTTTGTTACAAATTATTTGTATTATTTGTATTAATATAATATCATAATTTTACCACATATATTTACATTTGGGAGGTTTTTACTAGCATACTGACTATTGAAATAATGATGTTTTGTTTTCGATTTTATGTGCAACTACAACACTAGAAAAAATTAAATGGAATTGACAAAAAAATGCATTTATTTACACACCGAATTTTGGTATGTTACTTTACTACTTCAATTAAGGATGATAAGCTAAGGTCGCAACGAGACCTTTGCATTTTTTTTATCTTTCTTTATCATGTGCTTGTTATAACACAGAAATTGAATTACAGTTTATGAAATTTTATGCCCAGGAAATTAGTTTAACGTATTTCGTTTACAACAAGACTACAGACTATGTCAATATATTACTATTGATAACTGGCACGATGGTGTACTCTGAAAAATTTCGATTTTAAATGAAAACCATGAGTAGTATGTAATAGGGCATACTGGCACAGGATTCAGGATGTGGAGCCAGAGCCGAGCCACCATTTTGGATATGTGACGTCACAGCGGCCATCTTGAACTCAATAATTTCTCAAAATTCCTCAAAAATGTCTCAAAAATTCCCGTTTTAAGGAAAAATTTCCCGTTTTTGAGGGAAAATTAGGATTTCGAAAAACCACAAAACTCGTTTTGTCTTAAAAACCATGAAATATCTGATATAGGCTTAAGCATCCATGTCTACAGCCTCCGATAAGCCTCTGACGTCATCATGGATAATGACATCACCGTTGCAATTTCCGTAACGCCCGCCATCTTTATAATCCGCAATTTTTATGTTAGAACATCGGGAAAATTTTTAAAAATCATTAAAAAAATTATTTAATCGAATTAAATAATAAAATCTTAAAAACCACTGTTGCACTTATCGTTACGATCACCATCTTGGATTATATAAATGTTGCATGTTTCGTTATGCCTACCATCTTGGTTGAGTACTATGTCATTGTTACACTTTATGTTATGACGTTCATATTGGATCCTATTAATGTTGCATGTTTCGTTATGGCCGCCATCATGAAAATCTTTATTTATTATCCGATTTTAATGAAAAAAAGTTCAAAATTCATAAAAAATTAACTTATTTGAATTTTAATTGATAATATCGATTCCCGTCCTTGGTTTGAAACCGGCGAGGGTAAAAAAAAATAAAAAAACAACAGATTATCCCTCTGTGGCTGCAGGGAGACTGACCCCCACCACTTTTTACCATGCATATATATCATCAGGTAGTATGTTGTTATGTCCGCCATCTTGAAATTTGGACACCATCTTGGAAATCTTTATTTATTATCCGATTTTAATGAAAAAATTCCAAAATTTGTCAAAAAATTAACTTATTAGAATTCTGATTGATTAGATTGATTTCCGTCCTTGGTTCGAAACCGTTAAGAGCAATAAAAAACTTCAGATCGTTCCTCCATAGAAGCCACCTACAGACTGACCTACCTCCACCAATAACAAGGTATTACTCATCAGCTTGTATGACGTCATGTCCGCCATCTTGTCTTCGTCCGCTGGAGACCACCATCTTGTTTTCGTCTGCTAGAGTGTGCAGGCGACATGATAGTATAATTTTCTGTTCACCATACCTTTAACCTCGACTGTTGACATTGACCTTGAACTTTGACCTTGACGTCCACCGATCTAACATTTTATGTTCAGTACATGATACCAGGAGCTACCACCTGCTAGTGGTCATTGCCACCATCTTGTTTTTGTCGGCTGGAGGACAACATCTTGTGTGTACTCGTCTTTCCATCATGCTAGTTTTATTCTAACCTGCTACAGTGCAGAATCATTTATTATTACTGAGGTGCCCGCCGCCATCTTGAAATTTGGGAACCATCTTAAAATCATGTAATTATTTAGCTAGAAATGTGGGAAAAATTCCAAAAGTCTCCGATAAAAAATATTATTAATTTACAAATTGAATCGATGGATTCCTGTACACGGTTCGATTCCTGACCAGTGACAGTTGTAACAAATTATTAAATAAATTTTAGATTCTGTTTTCCATTACCTTTTGCGGAGTTTATTAATCATTCACTCTACGAAAAACAACTTAAGACAATATACCTGACCATCGAATTAAATACAGTGGCGATTAGCCTAACATGAAAGTCTAATTTTTCAATAATCTGAATAACAGGTTCTGGGTTCGCTGAGGCGGAGAGCGCATTCCGCAGAAATTTAAAGACATTAGTGGCTGTACACAGTGGTGCGGCCAAAGATATTTGCACGTACCTGGATGGAATGAAAACAAATCTAATCAATCGCATCTCCCAGGAAGTACGTGACAATGGTTCTGTGAAATTTAATGTGTGGCTTGAATGCGATTATGCCAAGCCCGAACCCTTTGATGAAGGCGTCGATAAGAGGGCATTCAAGACCAAAAATATTCCCATCTATGAAGTGAGCGATATTGAGGAGGCTGTAACAGAATGTATAGAGAAAATATGCAAGGAGGAGCAGGACTACGTCAGCAAGGGATCCGGGTGGACCTTGTCTGCTGTGAAAAAGATACAGCTCTTCTTCAACAAGCTGGTCCCACTGTGCATCTCCTCATACATGGACCTGCCTGCCACCATCAAGAACCGTGAAGCATGCATAAACCCTAAGAACCTGAGTGACAACCAGTGCTTCAAGAGGGCCATACTGGCACGATATGTGGAGGGGGTGAGTCTGCAGCGAGTCGACCATCGCTACCACAACCTGGAAGGAAAATTTAATTTTTCAGTATTGGAGTTCCCTACCTCCACCAGATCAAGACTTTCGAGAAAAGTAATCCCGATGTTTCTGTCAATGTATAAAGCATTGATGAGAACGACATTATTGCGCCAGCGGGTGTGGGGAAGGGCGAAAAACGTAATCATTTTGACCTCCTCATGCTGACGAGCGAAAACAACTCTCATTTCTGCTACATTAAGAACTTCTCAAGACTCGTCAGGCCTCAGATCACTGCCTACGGTCATAAAATTCATTTCTGCAAGAGGTGTTTTACATACTATCATGATTTGCCACGTGATTCAGGACTGTCAGGGCAGCAGTGTCTCAAGGCGCACAAGAAATTCTGCAACACCCATGCTCCCGTGCGCGTCGAGATGCCGAAGCCAGACAGGAACGGCCAGCCCCCCGTCCTGGAGTTCAAGAACTACCACCACATGTCCAAGATGCCAATCGTAGTATACGCAGACTTTGAAGCCCTGCTCGTCCCCATCCAATCTTGCCAGCCGGACCCCCAACAATCAGGCACTCAAGCATATCAGAAGCACGAAGCCTATAGTTACTGCATATATGTGAAAGTCGACAACGATATAATCCCAGCAATGCTCACTTCCTCGCTGCCAAAGGAGCTGATATTATACAGGGGTACCGATACTGAGAAAAACTTTGTGGAGACCATTGTTGACATCGGAAATAAGGTGAAAGATATATATTTGAATTGTGTGCCCATTAGACAACTGACGTCACTAGAGTGTGTCAGCTTCGCCACAGCCTCAAAGTGCTGCTACTGCAACAAGGTCTTCACATCCAACAATATCAAGGTCAGAGATCACGACCATTTCAGTGGTAAGTACCTTGGAGCCGCCTGTAACCAGTGCAATCTTTTGCGCAGGCGGCCCAAGAAATTGGTGGTGTACTTCCACAACCTCAGCTACAACGAGAAGTTCATCATAAAACACCTGGGCTACGACAACAAGGAAATCTTCATAATCCCCCACACACAAGAAAAAATGATCACATTCTCTAAGAATCTGGGCAACAAATTTTCTAAACAGTTCATCGACACTTACACTTTCAGGTTCATGTCTCACAGTTTGGCGTCCCTTGCGTCATACCTGCCAGCCGACAAGTTTATTGAAATAAAAAAGTATTTCACGACAGAAGAAATGTCCCTCGTCACAAGGAAAGGCGTCTTTCCGTACGATTATGTATCAAGCTGGGAGAGACTGGGCGAGCCGCAACTGCCTGCAAAAGAAGAATTTTTTAATGTATTAAATGATAGTAATGTTAGTGATGCAGATTACGAGCATGCAAAAGCGGTATGGGACAAGTTCGGCTGCGTGACCCTGGGCGAGTACAGCGACGTCTACTTGAAGACGGACGTGCTGCTTCTTGCCGACGTGTTCGAAAACTTTCATTGGCTGTGTCTGCAGATGAACAGACTTGACTGCAGTCACTACGTCAGCTCCCCAGGGTTCACGTTCGACGCCATGTTGAAACAGACGCAGGTACGACTACAGCTTATAACTGACTATGACATGTATATGTTAATCGAGGCTGGGATCAGGGGCGGGGTTGCACAAGTGGTCAAGCGCCACTGCAAGGCAAACAACATCTGCCTTCCCCACACCTATGATCCTAGCGAGCCATCAAAGCACATACTCTATCTGGTCGCTGCCAGTCAGAAGCTTCAAGTGGGTGGGCGCGGACATTGATATGATGACCATACTGGTTGAGGGGCGGATGTAGAGTACCCATCCGCCCTATATGACAAGCACAGGGACCTACCCTTCCTGCCCGTCAGCCAGTGCCCACCCGGCTCGCGTCAGGCTAAACTGATTTCGACTCTCGAGCCCAAGAAAAATTACATCATTCATTACAGGAACTTGAAGCAGGCTCTCCAGAATGGACTGCAAATAAAGAAAATTCATAAAGAACTTGAATTTGAGCAGCGTGCGTGGATGAAACCATACATCGAAAAAAATACATTGATGAGACAAAATGCCACTAATGATTTCGAGAAAGAATTCTTCAAGCTGGCTAGTAATTCGTGCTTTGGTAAGCTTATAGAAAATAAATTCAAGCGGCAGTGAATGGAACTCGTATGCAGTGTTGCGAGGCTCCGAAAAGTGATTGCAAACCCAGCATTCCAGGACCGAACCATCTTGGACGAAGAGTTGACACTCGTCAAACTCCAACATGAGAAAATTTATCTTGACCGCCCAATATATGCGGGGTTCTCGGTCCTGGACTTGTCGAAGATGTTAATGTATAGTTTCCTTTATGACATCATGAAAGACAAATATAAGAACAACATTTCGCTGGCGTACATGGACAGCTTCATATACGAAATAGAGATGCCCGACTTTTACCAGGACCTGGCCGACGACTCTGCGCTCATGAACGTGTTTGACACGAGCGCGTATCCCATTGGCACCCCTGCTACTCGCCCACCAATGAAAAGGTGGTGGGCAAGTTCAAGGACGAGTGCAATGGGGTGGCGATGAAGGAGTTTTTCGGCCTCAGAGCAAAGCTATATACATACAGATGCAATAATAATATTATCAAAAGAGCTAAAGGAATACAAAAGTGCATGGTAAAAAATAATATTACATTTGAAGATTTTCTCGAGGTCCTGGAAGAACACACAACAAAGCGCGCGCAAGTGCGATCCATAAGGTCACACCACATGACATTATATAGAGAATGCTCAAATAAAATATCACTATCATGGCACGACGATAAACGAAAAATTTGTGAAGATGATATTCACACGGTACCATATGGATATGAGTGATTATATACCACAATATTTATGACTGGAAATTGTGGATTTACTTTTTTTTTTCACACAAAAAAAAACTTATAACATAAAATGTTGAAACTTGTGTCTGTGCTCGTATGTTTCGCGCAGGATTCTCTGTCGGGGTCCCAGGCTTCTGGTATGGTAGCCGAGAAAAAGACCTTGACGGGAATCTGAACCAGAATGTGCGAGCACAGAGCCGATGTTTGCCACTTGCTAGCCACCCATGTCCCTGTTGATGATGTTGTACATAGCCTTCACCGTTGGATCTTTCATCGTTGGTTTCCTGAGTCCGCTCGTTGTAATTTTGTTGCACCCACACTGTTTCATGGTGCTCTTTTTTTGCTTAATTTTTTTTGCACCTACACACTGTTTCGTGGTGCGATTTGTTTTGTTCAAGCCCCCACACTATTTGTGGTGCTTATTTGGTTGGATGGTTGGGATGGAAGTGGTGGTTTTATGCACCTACGTAGTTTTTGGTGCAATACATATTTTTTTTTACACTTATGAATTTTATTTTTGCGTTTTATGCATTTTTTGCATTTTATGCGTTTATATGCGATTTATACTTTAATATCCGTTTTTTTATGCATCGTTGGGCTTCTTCCATCGATGGAGTTTTGTCGATGGGCTCCTAACTTCGATGGAGTCATGACGTCGGGGTCATTACGATGGGCTCCTATCATCGATGGAGTCATGACGTTGGGCTCCTTACATCGATGGAGATCGATGGAGTCATGACGTTGGGCTCCTTACATCGATGGTGTCAAGTCGATGGTGTCAACGCTGGACTGTTACGCCGCTGGGGTCCTCAGTCATTGGCATGCAAGATTTCGGTGTTGATACATCGTTGTTACTGGACAATTTCAGCGTTTGTATGTGACTTGTGTTAGTTTAAGCACGTGCTTTGTGTGAATGTATCATATGGTAGTTCTTTCTGGCAAGCCTGCATCGTTGTAATGGGCCACTGCTAAATAAAAGACGTTGTTCATAAGTACTTTGTCTACACATGTGGAGTATATTGCATATGAAGGAAAGGGGCTTGTGCGTGACAAGTCTGTTTAGCGGTGTCGGTCTCCAGCCCGTTACAATCTCAGAGAGCTGCTATGCAAGCTTTTTGTTTAAGTGACTAACATGCTGTTTAAGTATTTAGCAGGTGAGCAGTTGCTGAAATGGAGAGATTCGACGTGAGGAGGAGAGAGAGCCTGTGAGATGGAGAGATTGTGGGACGAGCATGGTCTGCTGGGAGAGGAAGAGAGAGACCTGCGAATCTACACTCTCACACATGGAAAATAAAATAAGGATATATATAAATGTATGTGTTAACGAAAATATATATATCTGTAAATTTTTGACCTTTGGTTTTATTTCTATATTACTAATACCCTTGTTTTTTTGCTGATTTATTATTCTTGATGATAAATAATATTTTTTTTATAATGTATGCTTGGAATTAAATTGCTTAAAACGGTAAAAAATTTATATTATATTTTAATTTTTATCAAAAGTATAATTAATAGACTTTACATCACACACAAAAAAAATCTCCAATGAAATTAAGGTAGAAAAAACACTGACAAATACATTGGTTTATATATTTTATTTACATAATTTCATCACCCCCACATCAGTCGATGACATTGGAAATAATATTTACAATTGCAAAATGAATAGAAAATTAAACATTACTGTAGTAATAAGGATGCTCATAGAGCCACAGTTTCAGTAACTGACTATTACAATGTGCACAGTGGAAACCATTATAAAATTTATCACACTTTTCAATTTGGTTTCCGTACATCTTTAACAGTGTTTTGAAAGGAGAGTTTCCTTGTTTACGTAAATCAATGACTTTGGCACTACACAAATCACTCACAATATGTTTCTGTTCATTACCAAGGACGTAGACTACGTCGTCTTCTGGCTCGATGTCACGTAGCACAGAGTTTACTTGACCATAGTCTAAATCACCTTCATTCCACGAGAGTCCTTTCACTTTATATGTCAGTTTACGATTATCGCTTTGTGACTTTTTGTCTAGCTTAGTCCTGTCACATGGCGGTTTAAAAATGTATTCGCTAGTCTTGCCTTCGTCACCTCCGATGATGGACGTCACGGACAGTTGCTTCACTACGGGGCCCTTTTGGGACGTAAGACACTGGACGTTGACAAGAAAGAGTGTCATATTGTCATCACTCGCAGTTACACATACGACGAGGCTGGAGTGACGTGACTAAGATGCTGGCTCTGCAAAAATGCTGGAGTGATACCTAGATGCCGACTTTGGCACGGCGCTCAGGATCTAGGCTTCTGCTGCCTGCACGCATCTCGTCGCTTCTTGCACCATGACATCATTTGTGGTGTGTCGGGGATGCTGGAGCTTCCTCTGTCGCACTCGGTGCACGGCAAACAATCTTGAATGTCTGGATCTAGCTGCAAGTACGCCGGTAGGAACTTGTACACGTGGCGTAGACCAGGAGAAACTCTTTAGGTAAGTACGGCAACTCCGTCTTCTTATCTAGTGCCGCAAGCGTGCACACTTTACCATAAGCTAAGATGGCTGACAAGATCTTTGCTCCACTCGCACAACACGTAAACATCGTCTTTTCTTCAGGATGGGAGCTACTGCAAAACTGAAGGCTCCCGGGTCCTGCAGCCGGTATTTATACCCTAAAACAAATTAGGGGTGAAAGGGGTAGGGGTGGGAATGACAGTAAAGTGTGGGAGGGAGGAAAACTAGAGTAGTAGTGAGGTGGGGGGGTGTGGGTTTGTATATGTACATGGTAACAAGTGGTGGGGGTCAGTCTGCCAGCACCCACCACCGGGGGAAGGTTCGGTCGCCATTTTTTTTTTTGCTCTCACCGGGTTCGAACCGAGGACTCCGAGCTCCATTTCGTAAATGTAGGTTTTTAAATATTTTTATTAAAATTGTATTATTTAATTTGTTTATAATTTAAAAAAAATTCATTACAATTGGATAATAAATAAAAAAGTTAAAGATGGCGACCGTAACGAAAATTGCAATGGCGACCGTAACGAAAATTGCAATGGCGACCGTAACGAAAATTGCAATGGTGACGTAATATTTCAAAATGGCTGAAAACAAAATGCCGGATCGTTCGAGAAAACAAAATGATGTAATCCAAGATGGCGGATCCAAAATGGCTGCCGGGGTCAAGGTCAAGGTCGCACACATGCAAGATGGCCGCCGTGACGTAACAATCCAATATGGCGGTCGCCACCACACTCCGACTCCAGATCTTGGACTGCCATTTACATACTACTGTTGAAACTTATACAATTTTTATTTCTATAAATTTAGCAATATTAAGCATGCAGAAAAAATTCTCTTTTCTTTATTTAAAATACTTCGCAATGAAAAATCAGACACATCAAGTCACGGTTAGGTTTTTTAAGGCCTCCTAGGTTTATTATATATATTTAAATGAAATTATTTACATTAAGAAGATTAACGGATATTATTGTTGGAGAAACAGTTCACAATTATACTGACAAATTTGGACGTTGCTTGACTAAATGGTTTTGATTTATGGCGAGTTGAGTTTGACAGATTTTTTGATGCACGTGAGAATGTACTGCACGCGCTAGCAACTGACGATCAAAAAAAAAGGACACGCATACACACGCCTTGCGCCTTATGCATTCCAGCTACGTTTCAGGACGAGATCGTCCCCCCTCCCCCCGCCCCGCCATCCTGTTTTGCTCTTCATAACGGCCCAACCCAACCCCAACCGCTCTAGCCAGACACAGTGACAGCAGCTAATTCTGCTTGATTGACAGCAGCTACCCAGCTACGACAGTGCGCTCTATGAGGATATTCTGGAACTGTTTGCAAGGCTATTCCGTGACACAAGCTCCTAAAGACAGGCCCGTACTATGAGCCGGAATCTTTCTGCGCTTGCGCGCGCTTAGCTCACCGCTCTCTCTTTCGCTCTGTCTCTCTCCCTCCGTCACTCCCTTCTCCGGCCCCCTTCATCCTCTGTGCTTTACCAACGATTTCACGGACATTCTCGTGATAAATGTATAAAGTTAAAATTGTGAACATATATATATTATGCATTAAAAATTGAATAATTTTAATGGGTCAGTAACTGAATCTGATTTTTATAAATATAAATATAGATTCAAAAATAATACATTTTAAAGCGCCAAGAATGTTTAATTAAGTCAGTGTCTGATTTATGTCTAGAAACAATGCATTTGGTATACGTTGGGAAATATTTCAACATAGGCTGTATCAGAGTATTTATATATATGAGGAATGGGAACAATAGCAATTACAAAGGTTTTGGCACAACACATTATAAAAGTGGTGGTTTGATTTTACGATTCGTCAACAAGATCCTTGTTGTTCTTAATCTGTATAAATGATTTGCCTGATTACATGCTTAATGGAAAATGTATTTTTTATGCTAAAGATACTACCTTTTTAATTAATGATAACGATCCTGAGATTTTAAAAATTAAAATTGTACAAGCTACGGAAAAGTTTTATTACTGATTTAAAACCAATAAGTTAGTTGTAAATTATGATAAAACAGAATCTATTCCTTTTACTTTAGAACCTTCCCTAGAAATTAAAACTGTTAAATTTTTAGGTATTTATTTAGATAGTAAATTAAATTGGGATTCACACACAAATGCCTTATGTAAACGTCTTTCTAGGGTAATTTATTTACTTAGAAAGTTGAAATACTCTACGAGTCAATAATGGGTAATTAATTCATACTATGCTTTCTTTCATGTACACTTACTATATGGTATTATACTATGGGGTAATTCACCCGAAGCCAAAAGAGTTTTTATATGGCAAAAAAAAAAAAGTGATATGAACTATTGTTGGAATTACTGAAAGACAATCATGTAGAGAATATTTTATAAATCTGAAAATACTCACATTACCTTGTATTTTTATATTATACTGTTTATGTATGTTAAAAGTAATCTACAAACTTTAATTTTAAGAAATAATGTACATAACTATAAAACCAGAAATAGATATTTAATTGATGTCAGTTATAAATGACTATGTAAATCATATATGAGTTTTTTTAATAGTTTACCCTTGTGTGCAAGGATAGTATCTTTTGATAAGTATAAACAAATCTTAGAACAATGGCTCATATCCAATCCTTTATACTCACTAGACAAATGGAACAATTTAAATTTTAATGACCTTAAGTTTGTGTAAAGTTATATTATTGTTAATATGTTTTTTCCTTAAACTTAAAAAAGTGTACTTATAAATTATTATGTATTTTAAATGACAATGTCTATTGCATCCTGTGTTTAATGACAATAAATATTATCTATTATCAATTATCAATCAGAAACGAATAAACACATTCCATGCCAGGTAAATTTGTAGTCATAGCATATTTGAGAAACTATCACAGTATTAGCTTTGAATGGTTTCGGGAAACATTTAAACAACAAATCAGACTTGATTGAACAAGATTCGAACCCCCATCCTCAGGATTTAGGTCCCATTTCTTTACTGATATGCCACCTTGCTAGGTTTGAGAGCACAATAACTTACATAGATTATAAACAGACTTATCCAATATAACATAAACTTTGACATTCCAACAAAATCATTACACTTTACTCACCGGGTTATCCGAGTTGCAAATTAAAGCTTCTTGAGTTTCCAATACACAACTTACTAGGAATCCTTTTCATACGCGCTAGAGTTTTTCAAATATTTATTGTTTTCATTTTGCCGAATGTCCTAGCTAAATTAAACAGTGAAATTATTGTCAAACACATGGTATTCTACTTTTGGCACAAAGCAATCTTCACTCAAATATGAAACTCCTCTTTAAATAATTAAAACAATAAAAACCTTATGTTGACTTACTATGCAGAATTGCACCTGCAGCGATGTTTTGAACTTCAAGTTGAGAAGGTTTCGTTAAAGAGTTTTGATTTCTTTTTTTTTAATTTTCTTAGTTGAAATAGTTGTTGAGGAGAAATTTTTTTATTGGCTGGACTGTTATCCACAGGGCAGTGAAACTGCTCAGTGGCTTCACTGTTCCCTCGAACAGCCAACATTACTGCGCGCAAAGGCGCGAGCTGTTTTTCGAGAGCCTGAAGCTCATCTTCACTACGAGCTTAATTGAATTGTTTCCGTGGTCTTCGCAATCAAAAGATTTTTCCTGTCCTCCAGACTGATATCAATTTTTGGTTTCTTTTTACACAATTCTTCAGCAATCATTTCCGCCTCTCCGTTGGTGTCGATAACAAGTACATTATTTGCGTCTTGCTTGCAAAGTCTTGTCAAAACCGGCTTGTTTATACGGCAAACTAGATGAATGTGCTTGCACATATTCCACTTGATTGCAGAGTCCAAGCAGCTACATGCGTAGAGATGGATGCATGTGTTACATTCCACACAGTTCATTTTGCAGTCACATGACTCCTTCTCTTTGTGTACCTCGTAGATTTCCTTCACTGCTGACGATGATAAAACTTGCCAGCAGCCATCCTGCTCTGTAACGTCTGCCTCGTTCGACAATAAGCTGGCCTTATGGCGTTTTCGCAAATTTGCAATTTTTGATGTGACTTTGCCCTTATGGATAGCAAGTAATCTGTCAAACAGTTTGTCTCTAAGAAAACTCATAATAGCGTAAACTGTTTTGTCCAAACGTTTCACATTTTTTCGATGCAAATAAATATACTTTTAAGTTTTATGCATCCTTTCAAGATGCATGTTTGTGTTTAATCCACAGTGAAGACGATAGCAATATGCCCACATTTCTTTACATGGTACATAGTGTGTGCTAAAATATGTTTCAAACTCAGCAGTTTCATCATCCTCACACATCATTTTGACACTAGACTTCAATAACAAAGAAAATGTTTCAAGGTACCTTTCTTCCAGAATAGTTCTGATCAACTTGTATATTTCTACTTGCTTGGCTTTTGTTTTTATTTTGATAAGGTTTTTTCTCCATACCCTATCTACGTGCCAGGTACAAAATAGCCGCTTATTTGGTGGACCCATAACTGCAACCCAAGCATTGAAGAAAGACTCTGCGATGTCAGTCATAAAAATACTTGGTCGGATTATTCCGGCACGTTCACTAACAAGTTGCAAAAAGATGGAGAGCACATGTTCATCTGACCTATTAGAAATTAAAAATGCACAAGGGAATCCCTGCCTCATATCATCTAAGACGAGCAGAGTAATCAGTTTGAAATTGTAATTATTTAGACCGTGAGTACCATCCATACAAGCACAGTCAGGACCATATTTTTCAAGCATTACACATTGTGCACTGTTCATTATAACTAAGAAAAAATCCTCTTTCCGTAGCAGTGGGTGTTCTTCTCCCTGTTGTTTGTACATCAGAACACAGGGACTATCACTTTCATTCATTTCATTTACCCATGCAGTGACACTTGTCCCGTCATCTGCATGCCTCATTACATTTTATCTCAAGTTGTATGCCCGCCCAATATTCTGCAAGTCCTTATTGGTCAGTAAATGTAACTTTGATAATGATGTTTCACAAACTGAATCACGAACTTCACCTATAATAGTAGCTGGTGGTATACTAGAAGCAAGTTTTGATGCCAATGTTTCGCGATCTTTTTTTCTGAATTCGCAAATGACCTGGTTCACACTGGTGACCAACGTGAGTGGAACAGAAATAAACTTTACACTTCCCATCTACCATTAATGTCACCTGCATACCAGCTGGACACAGACCATTAATTTTGCAGCTACCTTGTATCTTGAGGTGTCGTTGCCCATTATCTTTCGTGGTGTAATAACCAGAACGGTTGCATTGATGCTGCAACTGACGTGTTTTTTATCTATTGTTGGCGCATCCACGTGACAAGGATGCTTCTCGCACTGATGCCTTCGAAGTTTTGAAAGCTGTGCAAAGTTTTTTTTTTACATAGTCCACACTGACATGAACATTCGCCTTTACATTTTCTTTGTCTTGGAACCGAATTAATTT
Organism: Bacillus rossius redtenbacheri; assembly: GCF_032445375.1. Taxonomy (NCBI): domain Eukaryota; kingdom Metazoa; phylum Arthropoda; class Insecta; order Phasmatodea; family Bacillidae; genus Bacillus; species Bacillus rossius. The sequence goes on from NC_086332.1 coordinate 109,429,330, forward strand.
CAGAATGGCATTAGAAAAATGTCTTCGTAAACTACTGTTAAGTTCAAATTGTCTACTACATTCAGAACATGCATACATATTGTTTCGGAAATGTTCCTTAACAGAAAAACGCCAAAAAAAAAAAAAAATACCACAGTTTTTTAAATGTCAACAACATTTAGGAACAAACTTTATCACACGATATTACCGCAACGATAAATATTATAACAAAAGACGAACACGTAACTCACATATTGCCGCGAAAAAAGGGATGTTGCCTCTCCTTCCCGGCCGTTCAGCAACTTTCTTTTTCTTTTGATTCTTTTGGATTCCCGTTCTCCTGCACCCCACCCCATCCGCAAACGGCTGACCGGCCTGCCGTGCATGCGCAGAAAGATTCCGGCCCACCCCACCCTCCTGCCTCACCATCGACCGGCCCGTAGCGCATGCGCAGAAAGATTCCGGCTGATAGTACGGGCCTGTCTTTAGGCGCTAGTTTCCGTGACCTCCGTGGCTCCTCCTCGATTTTGTCATTTCCTCCTTCCGTCTCCAGCCTGTCGCTCACTCTTAATAGCCCAGGAAACAAAGGTTTCAACATGTGAAAAATTTGTCCAAAGCTGAATTTTTGCACAGTGGTAGAGTCGACTATGCTTAATGACATACCGAAAGTTTACCGCTGTAGACCTTGTGCGTATCACTGAAAATTTGCAGTAAAGTCCTAGATGACAGCGAATTGCAGCAGTTCATTAAAATGCTTCCCATTTACGCACTTTTTACCGTAGATTCTCGATAGCTATATGAAAATAATCTTAAAGCACTACTACACACATTTATAACGAATAAAGTTCTAAGCGTTAATATTAAAGTTTAGAAAAAACATGTTTAATTAATGAAATAAGTTTTTTTACAACAGTCAAGACAATTCACTTAAAAATAAAGGGTCTTACGCAAATATTTCTCAAACAAAAGTTGTTGTATAGTTGCTTTACAGGGACATATCTCTCAAAAGTCTAGCTTAATTTATATGATCACTAGAGACTCCCGAGCTTATCAATGTCGTCTACGCACTGCGACAGAGCCACAGCCGCAAGCACTGTGGCCACTCTCACTCCCACGAAATCGAAGATTTTTAATCTTTGTAAAATTTGCTCCTAACTGAAATTTAAAACAGTGGTAATATTCAAGTTTTCTAGCAACATTTGAAATGTTTACCTCCGCAAACCTTGCGCGGAACACCAAAAACGAGAAGTTAAGTCCTAAATAATACTATATTGACCACTCAACAATATGGCACTCAAACGTAATTACTATAGTATACTTTCAGAATAGCAAACCAAAACTTACTCAAAACATTATTCTCAATGATTAAATTTAAAAACCTTTCACTACGTTTGACTAAATATGCTATTTATTCAATAATATTAGAAGAGAGGTGTTATGAAATAAAGAGCACAAATGGAAATACGTATTACAAAAACACGAAGAGCCCGATGTGAAAACATTAAATAAAAGTAGTTGCAAAGTTCTTAAACTTTAAATTAGTTTATTTGTTGAGAGCCTGGTACAATGTGTCTGACCGCTAAAGCGATCCGAGCCGCGTAGTGTATACTACTGCGTGGTTGCCGAAGTAGGCTAGGGTCGGGACGAATTTCGCTGTAAAGAAACAAAGGTTTTTAATACATGGAAAATAATCCCAAAGCCGAAAATTTGCACAGTAGTAGAATGAACATTTCTTAGTAACACTTCAAAAGTTTATGTACTGCCGCAAACCTTGTGCGTCACACTAAAAACGAGCAGTTAAGTCCAAAATGACAATTTTTTGTAACGATCCACAATAATGGATATTGCAATTGCAGTTTATGGAGTAGACTGACAGTATGGAACCCAAAATAATCTATCTGAGGATATTGATAAAAAAATACATAGTTTAAACATCTTTCTATAAAATAGACCATTTAAATCATGAAAGTTAACGAATTCACTTTCATTCAATTTTAAGCAAATATAAATACATTTTACATAAACTTAAAGAGCCCAACGTGGAAATCACTTAGATTAAACGTTGTAGCATATTTATTCATCTTTAAATTGGTAATTTTAAGTGTCTCATACAATTAGTCTGACCGCTGAAGCGATCCCAGCCGCGTAGTGTATACTACTGCGAGGTTGTCGAAGTTGATTCTTTTTCTCTTAGCTGCTCCACTCTATGCACTCGATTATTGCGACAATCTTTTGACAGTTTCTTGAAATAAATTATCTCTGCTTGCTGTCCACAGTAAATACACTCACTTTCAGGAATGAATCTTGTACTTGAACGAAGTTCTAGCTTCCGTTCGTCTAAATTGACCTCATCTGTTTTATCATTTTCCTTTGATGCAAGGTGAAGTGCTATAGCCTTAGTGTTTATATAAATAGCTCTGCAATATTTATGGCGTTTAACACTTACCTTGCCGATAAAACTTTCTGCTTTTCCATCTTGTCTCTGTTCACTTTTACGTATCACCGTTTGCAGACTACGACCAACCTGTGTATAGTTTTCGACCCGTTAAGAAGAAGCTCATCACAAATAATGCACTTATCACTGGGACCAATAGCGTTATTTTTTGAGACAATATTTATACTGTTTTCAACATAACGAGCCTTCGACAACATTTTGACGGACAGTTTTAATGAACTCGCGATTTCATTATAAACAAATGCACTTTTATTCGCGTGTATACAGCAAACTTAGCTTTTTCCTCAAACGCCATACTGCTACGGTAATAGGAACATGAATTAACTGCAGACAAAATTTTGTTCCGTTTACTATGGTGAAACCAGAGCTAACCGAGAAACGACCAAACTTCTTGGAAAGTTGTGATAAACTGACGATATTGCACGAGTAGCAGACCCTTACGTGACTACAGAAAAAGGCTATTTTCCTTGACCGTTAGGATTTCTGGGACGAACACCCTCTCAGCTAGGGCCATAAAATACGGTCAAACTTGCAAAAACATCCACCACCGCTCTTTGCCACTAGCAATTCAACGAAGTCAGCTAGGCGCAGCACTCCAATAAATTAACTTAGAAAAAAAAATACAAAATATGTAATTCTATCAATACATTTTACAACACAATTATGTTTTATTTATTTAATGGAAAAAATAATATCATACGAATTATGTTATAAAAGTGATAAAACTCAGTACATTTACGGTGTATAGTTTTCTTCAATTGCTATGTAGTAAACTAATTTTATACAAATTAATATATATATATATATATTATAATATAGGCTACATTAAAATTTTGCATAGTTCTGATCGAAAATATAATGTATTAGAAATTAAAAAAAATATTTTTTTGGTATTAAAATAATTTTTAATAATAAAATTTTTGTAACAAAATACGAACACACATATATAAAACCAGAGGTCCTCTAGAATTTTGATTTACAAGTTCCAAGCAGAAATTGTTTATTGTTAATTTTATTGTATCAAAAATCATTCATATAAGAAAAAAGAATATGTATATCTGAATAGATGTAACATATTATTATATTTTAAGTAATCCCTAAAAAAGACCACGTTTATTGAGTGTCGCAGTACGCAGCGTATTTCAAAGCCCACCGGCCGTGAAAGATTAGTACGGCCGCACTACACTGCAACGCTGGGGCAGCTTTAATGAGCCAACTAATTATGCTAGACTCTTTATAAATATACTATCTTAAAGCTAAAAGTATAATTAAAAACATTTATTTAGACATTTTTTCGCATTGGGCTCTTCAATTCGGTGAAAATCGTATTTTTATCTGGGTGGCAAAGATAAAAAAATATATGTCGTGAACTAATCGCTTTATATCATATCTTAAATATTAAATATTTTAAATTTTTTCTAACATTAATGGGTGCCTTAGAGTTTCTAGATTATTTTGGTAAGTTTACGGACAGTCTAAATTAAATCTGTATAAATGGGTAGCATTTTAATGGACTGATGTAAGTTGCTGTCACCTAGGACTTAAATGCAAATTTTAGGTGATATGCATAAGGTCTACAGCGGTAAACTTTGGGTATGTTATTAAGCATAGACAACTCTACCACTGTACAAAAATTCAGCTTTGGACAAATTTTTCACAGGTTTGTGATTTTTAAGTCTTTGTTTCCTGGACTATAAGAGAAGTCCTCGGCTGGACAGGAATGCGGTTCAGCGCTCCTCGCCACGTGTTTGTGCCAGCCAGGGGACATGTCTTTGGGCTGGGGGTGGGACTCGTAGCAGGGACGATGTGATCACGTGACCAAGCGCTCGCTACATGGGAGGGGGTTGGCCGTGTCCTTCCCCTCCGCTGCCTTGTCATTGTGCGCGCGCTGCTCGTGGAGGAACGTTCTTACCTGGAAAAGGTTGAGAGTTGAGACCGCCTACAAGGTCAGCGTTCATGAAGCCAATGCAGCATTCGGGCGTGAGCGTAATATCACTTACATGACATTGTAGCTTAGAAACTATATTGGTTGAATTATCGTAAAAGTGACAAGTACAATAATACATATATAGATACATTAATGGTAAATAATATAGACATTGTTCATTAAAAAGGATTTCTAAGAAAATTTTAAACACTGTAGGTTTCATTATTACCAAGTAAGTTAACATTGCCGTAATTTGCGATTTAACCACCTGTGATGTTGCGAAACTAGTATATCGGCCATTGATGCGAGATGGCTTAGCTGTAAACCACTGGTATGTATATGCCAATTTAATTTTTAAAAATAGGAATTAAGTTATAACATCGGTCATGTAGGAAGCCAGAGGTTTGTACATAAACCCATCAATATTTGCACAATAAAAATAAAACACACAAATCATAAGAAATAGCGACTTTATAAATTACTTTATGATACATAACTTTAGCCTTCTTTATTTCAGACACTTGGTTGCAAAATGTTAAATGTATAGTTTAATTAAGCTAGTTAAACATAATTATGTTGGCAATACATTGCAAAATTTAACTAAGAAATACTGTAATATGAGCAAAATAATATATATTCAGTTGCTTAGGCCCCGACGGAAGTGCTGGGTTCATTCAAGGTTTCGATTTTTTGTTTGGAAGCAATTGCTTCCCGGATATGTGTTGGGTCTCTTATGTCGGTTTTCAGCATACACCGTCCATACATTGGCGCAACTATTTCAGGTAGTAAATATTCCTCATAGAACCTGAAAATATACAGGTAGAAAAAGGATTTCAACTTTAATTATGTTTTGAAATGTATTTCATTCCCAGCACGACAAAACGTAATTAATAAAGAACATTAAAATATTTTATTAGATTCATTAAATAAGATATATAAAGGCGACGGTTTCTTTCAATATCATTGAAGTAACAGGATACCAAATTCCGAATAGTTTTCTAAACTTTAATTTATGTTCCACTCGAATATCGATTAATATACCACCTTTGAAGACTTAGAGCTAATTTAGTAAAATTCGGGCGTTTTATTAAGATATCCACTATAAAATAAAGCAAACAGAGAGCAATGATTACTTCATATGGCGTCAGCGTTTTGCAACCCTTATATACCCGATATGTAGCAAAATCTACTCACCTTTTAAGATTCACTTCTATTTTACTTAACCAGAATGCATCGTCCTTGTACACTGGTATCAGTGCCATCCAATTGGAAGTATAGACTGAGAATATGCACTTCTTCCTTCCAGTGATATGTAGTTTGCCTTGTACTTGATAGTAATAGTGACTGTTTTCTTTCAGCACTACTTCATCACTTTGTATTTTCAGATATTTTATCTGCAATAGAGAACAGGTATTAACAGCCACATCTCATGAAACCTAAATATAAATATTTGTTGGTAACTGTTAAGAGGAAATGAAGGGGCAAGTGGATGAAGGTGTTATGTTACAAAACTATTGTTTTGAGAAAAAGGCTCCAAAAGTAATTTGTTTGCTACTTTTACATAAAGAATGTTTCAACAACGAACTAAATTTATTCATATTACTATTATGTACGAAATATTATGTTACTATAAAATCTAGGACATGAACATCTAAAAACATTTTTTTTAAATATAAATGTACATAACACTTTCATTCACTGCATGTAATGATACATTATTTGTAGTGTTCAAGTGGATGAAGGTAAAGTTTTACAAGTATACTTTGTCCAAGGCCTGATATAATACCAATATGCATTATATGTGAACATACAGAATCTATTTTCCAAAATGAGCTGGTAAGTAAAGTAAACTTTACATTAACTGTAAAATCATTCAAAATGTGTCCAAATTTGAACACAGTTTGATCAAATTCAATTAGTGTCAGAATAGAGCTGCACACTTCATTGCTACCTCTATTGCAACATCTTCTGTCTATGTGAAAAATGCTGCTTTATCTATGTTTTGTGATACTATATGCACTCCCAAATTGTAAAACCACAACTGACGTAAGTAGAACGCCTTTGATGTGGTCAATTTGGGTAAAGGCATAGTCTGCTGCAAGTGAACTGTTAAATAGCACACACGTGTCTGCGATTGTGCCTTAGCCCTATCACGTTTCTGTAGATCAAATGTAGCATGGTAATTTTGTTCATGTTGCTCATCTTTTTGTCCAGCATCACACAAGCTGCTGTAACGCCCCTCGTGCCTCAAAGTTGAATTATTTTAAATTAATTAAAAAAAGAGCCGTGGAAACTGCTGGGTAAGAAAAATGAGACAATTAAGTTATTGACCAGAGGTGGCACGAGGTGGAGAACAAGATAATTTGGAACTCCCTGACACAAGCAACTGGGGAGCTGGTGGATCTTTTAAGGGAACAAGGTATATCATAAATAAATTACCACTACACAAGTAGCTTGGTCTATAGGTTCCCTGTTTTATTATTAAGGAATTTTGTGTTCGTATTATTCAATCCTGACAATAAAAATCTTAGTAAATAACAAGGTTAAAAGGAGGCGCCCCCGGAGTAATTAAAACAGTACATGTTACACCTTAGCAAAAATTATTACATAATTAAAATTTAAAAATTGCACCAAATTTGAATGTCCCAACAATTACATCGCTGATTAGTTTTATTGATTCTACATATTCTTGAGGAAAGCACTGTTCGCTGGTAGGCTATTCATTCGATTTATGTAGTTCGTAGCTAGAAAGTGGGGGGGGGGGGATGTTGATTTCACATTACCACCCGGGTCTTCAAAAAATAACGTCGGGTCGCGGAAACCTATCTTCTAACCTGGCCCGCAGTGGAGGTGCAGGACCACGAGCTGGGAGCGATTTTTCTCTCCAGCACTTCGACCCTGTCAACCAGGGTGTAGAGTTCGGAGCTCACTAGGTGTCTCGCGCCGACATCAGGATGCCGCGGACCGAGAAACCAGGATGCGCGGATGAAACCGGAATTTTTAGAATTAAATAAGAAGAAATAAAAATTTAACTACGCATGACTTTTCTAAAAACTACCTCTGCCTGGCTACTGTACAAACGGGATCACATCCCTTAAGCAAACTGACTACATTCTCGTGCACGCGAAAATCACCGTTCCCGCAAAAAGCCTCTTAGCGCAGAGGACGTAGATGAGACGAGGTCAGTAGCCGAGGTCAGAGGGCTGAGTGCCCCGCAATCGGCCAAAACCCCTAATTAAATCGGGCGGTAAGGCCCCGGGTCAAAGGAGGGGGTAGGTTCGGTTCTAAGCCGAAAATTTCCGAAGGAGTCCGAGGCGGTCGTGGCAACAACACGACATGCGCGCTCTCTACCGGACCGAAACGAAAACAAAGAACAATCGACTTCTCCGGGCCGCGAGAGGAAAGCATAGTGCCTTATGGCACCGCGACGCTGCCTTCTAGCGGCGTAAGGGGGAACTACTTGAGGTGGTGAGCAGACTTGCCACCAGGTGTCATGAGGGTAAGCTCTGCACGCTGGCGACCAGGCCCGCGGTTACTTTTTTTGCCGCTAGATGTCAGGGATGTGTCTGTCGGACCCGGGAGAAGATTTTTGCATCAGGTCATCGTCCCGTCCGGTCACTGCTCTTAGCTTAATTTCTCAGAACTACAGTGAGGAGGAGAGAGAGGAAGGGGGGGCAGAAATAGCCACTAAGGTGGGAACGCAGCTCCACTGGAGACTGCTTCGTGACGAGACATGCTTTTCTCAGCAGGCCTCTACAAGGTAGCAGCTTGCAGCCCAGGAGCTGCTCAAAGCAGTTTTGGTCATGCAGGGAATTAAAATTACAAACTCGGGACGTGACTGCAGGCGAGAGAAATTTCAACCGGGCTGACCATGTTTACATTAGACAGCAAAATATCAGATTGGCCCCCTGGGAAGGGGCTTCGGTCCACTGGCACCAAGTTTAAATCCGTGGCGTACACCGGCCTAACAAAAGTAAATCACCCCTATTAACCACCAGATAAATTAAAAAAAAACAAGAAACCCCAAATAATTTTAAAATTATAAAAAAAATTAAAATAAGTGACGAAATGCCTAATTTCCGGCACACTGCATGTATCGCTCCTAGGGTGTCCAAATGAAAGATTAAATTCAGTTGAAAATATGTTTGCATACGAGCACCTTTTCACTTTAAATTTAGCTGGTAGGTGGTTTTCCTCACACTTCTCCAAGTACAATCTGTGCATTTTAGATATATTCATGAGAGGTGATAGATATTTCCTGTGGGGATTGATATTTCGTGAATAATGTGAAGATTCAGCAGGGAACTCCTGAATGTGTTCAATAATGTAATTAGATACACATTGTTCAATTTTATGTAGCCTGTTTTCATGATGCCCACGTTTATCAGGAGGTGGAGTACAATATCTCTTTTGTACACGACATTTGATTACATCAACTTTTTTCCTACCAACTTGATACAAAGAAGCGAAAGCACTTTTACAGACTTGTATTTGCTGTCCTTCGCGAGGTGCATAGTACCGGAAAGAAGCACTTTTTTGTTTGACTGCACCTTTCCTTGACCGTTTCACCTCCTCCATTGCTATGCTTTTAAAAATTATGGCATTTTTTGCATTCTCATCTAACTTATAAAAACTGTTAAACATGTCATTTCTTTGTTTCTGGTTAAACTGATTACTGCATTTTAGTCTACATTCTACGTGACACAGATAGTTCCAATGTTAACCTGTTTTGTCGGAACTGTTACTCCTTTTTGAGATACATAACTTTCCCCTCGTGCTCTTTTAATTGCTGCTTTACGTATTTTCCATTCATGACAGTTTCTTTTCCGTTTCCTACTTGTTTTTACTTTCACAGGAAATACTTTCTTTTTCCTTACCTGATCATGATTTGTATCCTAGGATGCACTTCACTGTCAGAATCCATTTGAACTGCCTGAGTATGTTCCACTTTACCATCTTCTTTGACACTGAAATCTGCTTCAGTCCTACTTGCTTGTGATGAACTAGATGACTCGTCATGATCAGGAACAAATTCGGCATCATTTTCATCACTGAATAGGTCTTCAGAACTGTTTTCAGATGGTGTGTGTAACTCATTTCTGCCATTGTCCTCCTTTTTTGGACCTGCAAAACACAACAAATTTATGGCTTTTACAAATATGATAGTGTATTATGTTAGTAACAGGTACACATACACTTTCTATCATTATCTGCCCTAAACTAGGAACATTTAATGTTCCACATGCATACTGTAAACACATTGATCTACGAAAAAGACCTGCATAAGCCTACTAAATAAACCTACATTAATATTTACTGTATCTCATTTAAAACTTGCAATATCATTACTATTTTCTTTTCTGCTATCATCTCTATCCTCTTCGCCACTCAAGTTTAGGTTAGGAATCACATTTCCCGTTTCTTGTATGACATTTTGTGTTCCTTCACCACTATATGCTGCCTATTCTTTAGCTAGCTTCACTAGCATTTGTCCTCTTGACAACATTATAATATACCGCTTTCGAAAGAATTAGCAACAACAAACAAAAGTAACATTATAGACAATAACACATGCGGCTTAGCAATATTCTCACTTCTGTTTCCATAGAACAAGGAAAGTATAAAAGCCTATTATTAACATGGAGAAAATATGAAGTCAAGCAAACGTTCGTCTCGCCTCTCACGGACGATCCCGAAACTCCACATTATTGAATAAATAAATAAAAAACCTTTAAATATAAATTAATTTACTTTTCAATGAGTTTTAACACTAAAATGTATTACTATAAACACTCTCACAAGCTAAATACCGCGTATAAATATTCAAATTTTTTAACACAAACACTGCAATTTGATTGTCTGTAAACACCGACTGTGCTGCACCAAGTGTATTGGCCCATAACTAGGCTTTGGCTTCACTTGCGCCATAGAAAATACTCCCCCCACCCATGGTCTGTCCCTGAATGAAGGTGCTATGAACCACTGTTTTCAGTTGTTATGAATGGATGAAGGTGCTATGGGCACATGACACCTTTACCCACTTTTGGAATCCCTTGCTCATGTGTACATAGCACCTTTATCAACTCGTAACTATGTTATTTTTGAAGTTAGAGGGAAGGTGTCTTTACCATTACATAGAATGCATCATAACACCTTCATCCCTGGACTTAGTACAATTTTTCAAAAAATGTAACATAACACCTTCATCCACTTACCCCTTCAAATGTATGTATATTTTCATTACCTGTCCATTTTTATTGCATCTTGTGGAGATAAAATGCTTTCTGCAGAAATAGGACACTATCTCTACAATAGTCGAATCATCCACAACACCATGTGGAAAAGATAAGCGAATGTAAGGTTTTAAAACTAACATTTAAAAGTCTGATAACATTATTGTTTATATTAAATAATAACTATTAAGTAATCACTACCTGGACTTGCCGCTAAGTAGGGAATGTTTTTGTCCACAAACATGCCACAATCTTTTACTGAAATACCTTTCAGAAATAACTTTGTTTTTGCAACTTTTTCATTATTTTTTTTTGCCATGTTGCATTCGGACTGTATGGTTGCGACTATATAATATGTTGAAAACATTAGATCTGCATGATGTTGTATCGCACATTAAACATACAGAGCCAAAAATTTGATGTAGTAAGCCGTTTTCGTCTTTCCTTTCGCCATAGCTGCGATTGTATTGGTCCCTTGTGTTCTTTTCAAGCTCTAAGCGATCATGTTCACTGAGCACCAAAGAATTAGTGAATTTTTTATTTCTTCATCAGTCACAATTTCCTCCAGAACTTCTGCCAGCCCATAGTGTTCATCTGGCTCATCAACATGTCTCTTCTTTCTTGGAGCCTTGTTACTCATGTCCAGTTTGCGCTTAGCTGCTTCTTTCAGCTTTTTTACTGTTACCTGACAAAAATTTATTTGTGTAAACACCTGTTAAAAATGTTTTTATATAGCAATTTATATAAACATCATTAAAAATAATTGCAGTATGAATAATATATATTTACTTACCTGGACTTTTGTCGTATGTTAATGTTTTGTGAACAGTACGAAGGTATTTCTTAGAATTGAAACTCACCACAGCAGCTTCACACCTTGTCTTATATGAACCCCTCATCTTATATGAACCCCTCATTGAATAGCAAACACGTTTACCACTTATGTACTTATTAACCACACTGTTAAATTGTTCACAAACATTATTATCCACATCATGTAGTAAACTACGTGCATGTGTAATCAGTCTCTTAACTGCTAAATTTATGTCCATCAACATGCCACTCTCTTTAAAAGCTGGTACACAGTTTTCTTCCCCAATATGCAACTCAGAATGTTTACCAAAATAACTATTGACCCCGCAGTTACTGTGTTCACCAAAAATGTGGTAAGGTCCATTTTCGATGTCATTCTTCAGACCATTCTGAGTATACTCTACATCTTGGCTTTTACGATATGTGATTGCTTTTGTTACAGCGATTCGCAAACGAAATATCCTGGCATTCAGTTCTTTACGAAGTCCTGGTGGGTATGTTGTGTTCTTTGTAACTGTGTTCAACTTAGTACAGTAGTTCCGCAAGAGGTGATTCCTGCATTCGACTTTCTCTACTTGGCAGTTAGGTCCATATGGCATTAAATCCAGTAACCTTCTGTGAACACTGCTATCCCCATCACCTAATTATAATTGACAATAACAGTTGACACCGAGGTTTTTAGAGATTTTAAAATACACTTTAATTATTATATCACCTATTAATTTATCATATTTCAAGCCATGCATTTCTACACTTTGCATGAACCCTTCAGCAATGATGTCTGCTTCCATGGCGCTTGATGCCTTGTGCCAGTTTTTGAAACAGTCATGTTTTGGCGGTGGCCTTCGTACACACAACACAAAATTTGTGACGTGAAGCACTAAATAACACCACCTAGGTGTTAAATCCTATAATTGTAGCCTGGAAACATATTACAACATTTAAATATTCACTACAATTTCACATTTTACTAATTAAATTCCATTATTAAACTTTCAATATAAATAGTACTTACCCCTCCTGAAAGAGACTGATATCCCTTTCCCCACTGGCAATCCGCAACCACTGTACACTTAGGTACACCATCGCTGTCGACTCTTCCTTGTTGAAAAGCCAGTTCTTTTTCTTTCTGACCAGCTTCTGTCATACACTGCTTCGCTGCATTAGTAATACCTTCTGAAACTTCACTTTGATATTTAGAGAATGTGCTACTTGCCATGCATGGCATATTAAGTGCAGCCGAAAATTCTGCAAGGTGTGTGTATCCACCTCCAATAGCAATAATGCCGTTAATAGCTGCTTTGTTAACATGAATGGTGTCTTATTCATGCAGACTTTCCGAAGTTATTTTTGAAGTGGTGGAACACATTCTACACTTAAATATCCACATAGAGTAAAACCCATTTCTACGTTCTGATAACAGCTCCATTTCCTTAAAAGTACAGCCAAATGCAGGTATATGTTCTGTAGCTTGTATGCAGTTAAACAAATAACGAATGTCGACAATTCTTCTTCCACTCAGTTCACCTTTAGGCGTGCTGTTGAAAAAAAAGGGGGGGGGAACGACTACTTACTCCCTTTGTACCAGAGATGATAGCCTAATCAATGTAAGGCAGGTTAAGTCCTACCAAATACATACCTGCTAGACCTTACTAGTGCAGGCATCTCACCGCTATTGTAAGGTAAATTAGAAGTCCTCTCAGTAATAATGCTGCTACTACAATGAACTGATGCTGCAGGCATCTCATTACTACTGCACAAATCTTGTTGTGTGATTATTCCACCACAATTTTCAGTCATCTTATCACTACTAACATAAATCGATGCGGAAGGAATGTCCTCAATATCATGACTGATTGATGTAGATGGCATCTCAGCAGCAGCGGTATGCAATTCAGAACAACCAAAAAGTCTGAAATAAGTACAGGCAACACAATACGAAACCCTGTGCAGTATATCTCGCACAAAGCAACTGTAGTCATAAAAATGAAATTTTCACCATTAAATATATTGCTTGCATAGGCTTCTGCCCATAAAATAAAAATATATCCTATACTCTTCGGGTATTTCAAATCCCCGCCATATTTATAATGTATTGGCGAAAATAAAATTTGTGGTGGACCTGGCAACGGGGAGACCATGCGGCCCGGCGAGGTGTACGTGCACAAGGACGTGGTGCACGTGGGCCTCACCCACCTGGCCAGTTAATTCATTACTTTAAAATGAAGACACGAAATTTACATAATTGTTAGTAGCAAATATAGAATTGTAGCTGTATGTAAGGTAAGCCCAAAAACTCATTAGTAAGACTGATATCACATCATATGTTCAAAAAATCCTTTTCGGCACAGCCTAAAGGCGTAAGTAGATTTCAAAGTGGAAATGATTTGGAAATTTTTATAACTCTTGGACCATATTAAAAACTTTATTTTCGTAACACCCTATTATAAGTTCACCAATATTAAAAAATGACCAATAAATATTTTTTTTTGTATTTCATACAGAAATTATATTCTTAATTTTGTTCCTCAACTCAGTGCATTTAGCATCGAATGTCTAAACGAATTTAATATTGTACCTACTAAGTAGTTATGTACTTTTTTTTTAACCTTCAAACATTTCTTTTCATCCTTGGCCCTAATACACAGTCATATAAAAATATTCTTTGGACAAAGGTTTAAGGTAATAATAAGACAGTTAAAAAATAAAGTAGAATAAATTGATACTATTGAAGGTTGTTTTTTTTTTCCATCTCCTGTCTTAGTTTTTTTTAACAAAAGTTGTTTCAGCCAAAAGTAAAAAAAAAAAATGTTTGTAAAGTTTTATTAAAACATAATAACTGTGCCATTAACTACCTCTCTCAATAACCTAGTTAGGTTATTGAGTGAAAGGTAGGACAACACTGAAAGCCCGTGAACCAAGGCTCAATGAAGTGCTTTGATGTGAGGTTAGTTGAGACAATAACATTGGCTGACTGATCATGCACACTTACACAATTAGCAGGGTTGCTACAGTCAGGGAAAACCGGGAAAAGTCAGGGAATTTCATGGAGCCTGGAAGTCAGGGAAATTAAGAAACATACTGGAGTTTGCATAGAATTGTTACATTCTTGTAAAATTTACCTAATACATTTTCGCCCAACTGCAGTTCAAATTTAATACGTCACCAACATCAAAACTAACAAATAAATAAATGAATAAACGCTTTACGGACTTTGCATGACGATCTGTTGTGCTGTGCAACATGATCGATGCTTACCATGATCGATACTTACCACAATTTCGATTACATAGTTGATCGTGGCAGAGCGGAAAAAAACGGTGATGGTTGGCTGGAATGATGGCTGAATTTGCTTTGTTTTCGTGAGACGTTTACCGTTTTGTGCTATGGATTACGGATATGAAAATAAAGGCTTACGGGCTTATTTTGGCTTGGAGTGTGTGTGTGAATTGTCGTTTGTTAAATTATAGTGTGTGGTTTTAATTATTTTGTAGAAACGGTAATATGAAAACCATTTTACATTGTTTTCATTGATTAACAGCACGAAGAGGAAACTTTGATTGCTTTACTGTGAAGTTCTTTATTAAATTGGTAACCACCACCTTAAATACGATAGTGTGTGTGTTTTGCCTTGATTCCAATGGCATTGACTTTAAATACATATATATTTAAATAAATAAACATTGCATCTACAAAAATTTTGGAATGTTTTTAACTTGAAACGAAACAAACATGGAAATCAAAAAAGCCTCAATTTTGTAGAAAAGGTTTTTTTTGTTTTTTTAAGAAAACTGACATTACTTTCTCTGAGAATTAATATGTAAGATAAATGAACATTACAAGTGTTTTCTAAAGATATGGTAATTTTGCACCAATAGTTACGGCCTACATTTTGTCTGGTGTATTTATTTCACTTTTGAGGTTATTTTATTTATAACTATGTCTTGTTCAAAGCACAAGAAAAGATCTTTCAACCCGCAGTGGTTGAATGACCCTGAATTAGCATCATGGGTGACACCAAGTGTTACAGATAGGTTTTCTGCTTTCTGTAAAATTTGTAAAACGACTGTGCTTCTTAGCAAAATGGGTAAACAAGCCCTAACAAGTCACATGAAAGGACAGAAACATGTTTCAGCAATGTGTGGAAGGGATTTGTCATATGGTATCGGGGTATTCATGTTGAGGAAACCACAAACTTCACCGGAGACTGCAGCAGTGAATCCAAAAGAAACAGTGTCTCAAACAGCAAAAGTAGCAGGAGGAGATTCAGCTAGTGGACCGGTTACAACCCCATCAGTAGAATCACTGACTCACAAACATGGATTGGAAACATTTCTCATAAAAGATAATGTAACAAAAGCAGAAATATTGTGGTGTCTACAGTCTGTTTCTGTGCATTCTTCAATGATTGCTGCTGGGAAAACTACTGATATTTTTGCGATTATGTTCCCAGATAATCAAATTGCAAAAGGAATTGCCCTAGGAAGGGCAAAAATGGCATGCACCATAGTCCACGGGTTAGGCCCTTACTTTCAGCTTCAAGTCAGAAATGATAATATCTGACACAGATTGTTTTGCTGTATCCATTGACGAGTGTCTTAATAAAATAAGTCAAACCCAACAAATGGATATTACTGTGAGGTAATGGAGCAAAGAAAAAGATGAAATAGTTAACAGGTACTTATGGTCGTCAGTTTTAGGTCATACTACATCGGCTGATTTATTAGCAGCATTTAGAAAGCAGCTTTCGTCCTTCAATTTGAAGCATATTTGCATGTTGCAATGGATGGTCCCAACGTAAAACTGAAATTTCTTCGAGATTTTGTCATGACCACCAGTTTGGCCTCGGCTGGTATGATAGCACAAGCCCCAAGTGCGCCACCCATCCTACATAATCTATGGGGAGGAAAGTTAGTTCGCCACCCGCCCCTAGATGGCAGACAAAGGGGAATGTAAATTAAGGAAACTTTGTCTACCTGCCCAGCCTAATTCAGGACAAATAAGTAAATACTCAGTGTTGTATCAAGAAGCCTTTAAATTATACAAGTGAATGTAAAGAGCATTGTAATTCGAATATGTATGCACAGGAAGGGTACAGATGTGCCCTCCCTGATGAATATGTACATACATTGTATATTTACTCTGGCTGAGCTAAGCCAGGCAGAAAGCTCTTCCCAGTAATTTCTGGGTTAATAAAAGTGACAGAATACTTGAGCAGTATTATTTAGGCAGCGACCTCTCCTCGAGGACCGCTCCTCCTTCCTACCTCTCCCTGCTCTTGGGTAGCGACCCCTACTCGGGGACCGCTCCTGCTCTCTCCCTCCCCCTCTGCCCGATCTCTCCCTGCTCTTGGGCAGCGACCCCTGCTCGGGGACCGCTCCCGCTCTCTCACCCCCCCTCTGCCCGACCTTCCCCTGCTCGGGGACCGCTCCCGCTCTCTCACCCCCCCTCTGCCCGACCTTCCCCTGCTCGGGGACCGCTCCCGCTCTCTCACCCCCCCTCTGCCCGACCTTCCCCTGCTCTAGGGCAGCGACCCCTGCTTGGGGACCGCTCCCACTCCTCCCCCCTGCCCGACCTTCCCCTGCTCTTGGGCAGCGACCCCTGTTCGGGGACCGCTCCCACTCCTCCCCTCTGCCTGGGACAAGTCAATTTAAAGAAAGATTTTCATCAAAATCCAGACGATCCTGTTATTTTAAAAATTGGTACCTGTGGACTACACAGTCTGCACAATGCTTTCAAGGTAGCCATCAAGTCAACTGATTGGAACATTACTGAATTTTTGAGGTCTATTTATAATGTTTTTAAAAATGTCCCATCTCAGAGAAGTGACTATGTTTTAATTTCTGGGTCCACTAAATTTCCTAAAAAATTTTGTGCAGTTCGTTGGCTTCAAAACATTGAGGTTGCAAGCAGAGCTCAAGATATCTTGATCCATTTACAAGAGTACATAAAAATTGCTACTATAGAAAAAAAAGAACCAGCATCTGCCAGTTATCAGTTAATGAAGAATTACCTAGCAGATAAAATGCTATGGCCTAAGCTAGCATTTTTTAAAGTACTGGCATCAGAAGTTGAACCATTTTTGACTGCCTTTCAAAGTGATCAACCCATGGCTCCTTTTTTGTATGGAGATCTGTTATTAATAGTTACAAATGTAATGACCAGGTTTGTAAAAAAATAAGTCATGGACAAAGCCAAGATTGTTGTAAAGATAAACACAAATGATAGCAAAAATCTAATAGAAGTTAAGAAAGTGGATGTAGGGTATGAAACACGCAAGGCCATGAGAAAAGTGGTTGATAGTAATCCTAAAGACATTCTCCTTTTCAAACGAGATTGTATGAAATGCTTGCAGTCGTGCTTGACAGGTCTCCTTTGACACTAGAGGACTGTCTTTTTGTGATCCGAAAGTAATTTCTAAAAGCCCTGAAATTGCTTCAAAGCAACTTAAGGTTTGTTTAGAAATATTTGTTGAAAACAAATGGATCACAGGATGTGTGTTGACAGTTTGGAGAGAAATTTCAAACCACTTTGTTTGAACACCGTTTTCAATGAAAAAATGAAACACTACTCAAGAGAAACACAACTGGACCACTTCTGGAAAGATGTGCTCGAATTGACAGGGTCAGATGATTTAATGCTTCTATTGAAGAAAGTGTTATTCTTTGGCGTGGAAATGCTGCGGTGGAAACGGGTTTTTCTGTCAATCGCGAGTTTATTCTCAAAAACCAGTCGGATGAATCTCTGGTCGCACAGAGGCTTGTTTGGGAAGGTGTAAGAAATGCAGGAGGCATTACCAAACTTAATATGACAAAGAGTATGATGCACTATGCTCGGAACACTCGCTCCAGATACCATGAAGCTTTGGAACAACGAAAGAAGATAGAAAATGAAGCTGAAATTTCAAAGACAGAAAAAAGAAGTGTAGCAGAAATTTTCAAATCATTGAAAGAAAAATATTAGAAGATACTCTAAAGGAAGCCTAACTGCTGGATGATGAAATATCCTCAACAATCAATCAGTAAACATGTGATATGATTTCTCTGACATTTTACTACAAGTTTTTCCCAGCTTTTGTAAATTTATTTTTTTGTTTCTGCTCATGTGTAAACAATATGGACCTAGGCCCTAAATACAGTGTGTGATCCGATATAAGAAAGTGGTTTTCCATCATAGCCTTAAATTTATGCCTCTGCTTTTTGAAACTGTGAAAAGCTATCCCAGTTCTTTAAAAAGTAAGTTGTTTTGAGTAAGTATATTTAAAGATATTTTTTTTGTTTAGTAGTACATATTTCACTACATTTATATAACGTTTTAAAAAAAACCATGTTTAGGTACATTAAGAGATTATATTAAATTTATTATCCCTTAAGTGTAGTTAGTCTCGACACTTACTTTTGAAGAAAAAACTTGTG
Source organism: Bacillus rossius redtenbacheri (assembly GCF_032445375.1). Classification (NCBI taxonomy): domain Eukaryota; kingdom Metazoa; phylum Arthropoda; class Insecta; order Phasmatodea; family Bacillidae; genus Bacillus; species Bacillus rossius. The sequence goes on from NC_086332.1 coordinate 109,448,152, forward strand.
CAATCCCACATGGAGTATTTCCCTATATACCGACAACAGCTTGTCAGGGACATAAAGATTTTGATCAATTACAAAAGACACATATTAACAGTTCAATATGTGTGAGATAAAAATGCCATATACACACTTTCCGCCTTATGCAACCAAGTACAATTATTATTTTAATGGCCTGGAAAAATTTTCATTTAGACTGGAAAACCTGGAAATAAAAATATTGAGGAATTTTTCGAACACTACACAGCTTTATAATCAATAAAAAAAATACATTTTATAAGTTTACAAATATATTCATGAATATCAGACATATTATTACGTAATATTAAAAAATATATTACCAATATAAAATATATAGTATATTTTCATACCTTTCCCATTTAAAAAATTTTATGATTAAATTATATATCTACAGAGATTTAATATTAATTCAAAATTACAAGTAATAGCTTGAATTTTATTACAATTATTAAATTATATTCCTGATTAAAAAGTTTGGTATTCTATTGAACCATACACCTTACTAGTAGATAGCGCCTTATTTATGACATTCATTGGTGTTAAATTTAAAACTCTTGTTATAGAGGGAAGATGAAACGAAATGAAGCCATGCGAGGAATAACTTAGCTTTGCTAAAGAAATAGTTAAATAAGATAGCACAATAACCTCTTGTTGTACCGTTCTTTCAAAAGAAAAGACTTAGGAACTTAATTGCGCTCCTGTACAAAATAGTATTATTTATTAGCCATGTAACACTATAGTACAATAATGTACATATATAAGTTTTAGCATAGGATTGTCAGCACTGTTACAAATAATTTGTGCTAATTTTATGTTAAAAATTAAAACAAGAATAAATTTTATTTGACAGTCAAACTACAAGTGTGAGTGTTCGAAATTACAGTATCTCCTTGTATCCGCAACTAAACCATTTAGTCCAGGCATTTTAGGTTTTTTTAAAAAAAAAAGAAATTACGAAAAAGCTGATTTTTGGTGGAGACGTCCGCAATTTAGTTATGAAGATAATCCTTAATGTCCCCAGCGATCCGAGTTCAGCTAATGCCGCCATCTTGAAAAAATGGCACTAAAAAAAGTTTTTTGTTAATTACTTATTAACCGTGAATTTTATAGAAAAAAAAGCTTTACAAAAAAGAATCCATAAACAAACATCTACGTAAATGTTCCATATAACCTTCCTCGTTCAACCCATAGTTTTGAAGCTACAGTGGAAAATATTTTTCACAATGAACCGACCCTTCCTCGATGCTTCATATTAGGGCTAAACAAGTTGATTATGCTGCAGTTTGAAGTGCTGCTTGACGTTTGAGACCATGTTTTGGTTTACACTGTACCTAGATAATTGAGTTCTATTGCTTCCTATCTCTCTTCAATTTCAAAACTTCAATGTAGCAAATTCGGTCACCAAATCTTGCTATCAAGATTTGATGCTCTTTAATTCATTGCTCAGTGCGTACCTTCCAGAAATGTATGTTTGCTCTTTATTTCTCATTTCCTCACCACCCTTGAGGTAGAGAATTTGGTACGCTTTTTTTTAGTGGTGTCCCCAGTAGGCCTATTCCACTTTTTCACACTGTAGGAGCATATCTCACGCTCCTTATTTCCTTTTGAGTTGGTATGATATCTTAGCTACCATCTTCATCAGAGCTTGTGTCATTTGTGACGTCCATGTCATCAAATTCATTGTCAACTTTTATTAATGGTTTGTTTGTACATGACATTCCATGGCACAAACTGCAAATATGTGAACATTTCATTCCTGCTTTTCTGCATCCACACCACCATTCACAACCTTTGCTACAGCTGCAAGAAATTAAGTTTAGCAGTTTATCAGGAGCAGGAGGTTCTAATGTGGTTGTCGGCTCAAGTTCTCTCTGTTTTCCGTAGTGCCAACCCCATGAGGTAGGAGGAAGTTTGTGGCGAAGCAAAATTTGCACTTAATGGTATACTCTAAGAGAATGCTGAAGAGAAGCAGCAGTGGTAGGGGGGAATACTCGAAAGCATTACCTCTTTATTGCTATGAGCAACAGCATTCTTGAAACATTTATATCTGTAACTATCTAATGATGTTTCAGACTAAGGCGCTTTATACAGAGCAAGTGTCAAATTCGACCTTACTTGGCCAACTGATTCTTTCGTCACATTTGCATTTATGAATGTTGATACAAACTCCTTAATTTTTGCATGCTTCATTAGTAATTTTAATGCAGTTATCTTGCCTTTGCGAAAAAAAATGCAGATGTATGGCAACCAGAAAATGCATGTAGCAATAGAATAGTTTCTGTTGAAATAGTAGGACATGTTTGCAAATATTCAGGTGTATATAAAACAGATTCATCCTTTCCTTTGCTAGGCTTTTCAAATGTAAGACGTTCACCTGGTACTGAATAATGTAACATTAAGACTAAAAGATCTATATCTTCTCCCACAATGAAAACTTGAACTTCCTTTTCTTCACAAAGATCCACTGCTCTTTTAACTATCATTAAATCCGCATCGTCAAGAGCCTGTTTAACAGTAATCTCAGCCTTCTGGAATGCTTTGAACAGAATGGCTATAAGGCGCTGTTTGTTTCTACTGTTGTAAAAAATGCATCTCGACACACTGTGACATCCATTGTTTCTTCAAATACAATTTCTGCACATTTTGGGGTTGTATATATGGCCTGTTATGTTCAACTTGTTTTGTACAATCATCATTCACACTATAACCATCAAATACAATCACGACTTGAAGTCCATAATGTTTCTTCACATAAGTTAAATTAGCTCCAAAAATGCATGCAATGCCAGTGTTGTCCACTCCAATACTACCACCCCTAACCAAAACTTTTCATTTTTAGTTTTTTACGTCCAGTGGAAACAAGTAGTTGCGTGTGGTTCAGTGCGAGCGTAAATATCTTTAAATAAACAGTGTGACTGTGCGTTTGTAAAATATTTTTCTGTGCCGTACGCAGGACAACATTTTTCTGAGGTATGTTATAAAGTTTCCCTTTGTTGTAAGACTTTAACTGTGAAAATGTGACTGCGTTATTTGGGGCATATAGCAAACATGTACAATTTTTAAAAATCGCCATAATGAATTCCGTACAAACAATTTTAGCGAATAGAAAACTTACTACAAGGAAAAGTTAACAACTAAAAATTTAGGAACACTATGTCAGAAGAAAGACTTACTGCTTTAGCAATGTTGTCAATAGAAAAAATACTAATAAATAGCATGCATGATTTTAATCATAGAGTCATCAACAAGTTTGCTCAGCTGAAAACCAGAAGAATGTATTTTTTTTTACAAATAAATAATGGTGCAATACCTTTGTAGCATTAAAGTTTGTAAAATCATATTTTTTAGCTTCACATTGCTTTCCGGCGCAACACTTTGATAAGCTTAAGCTCAGCCACAAATTTGAAAAATCAAGAACATCAAACATAATTTTTTATTATTTATGTGAGGCTTGATCAGCGATCTACCATTTTGAATTACAATTTAAAATCTCTTAAAACCCAACTAGTCTGCTCAATAAGCTTCGTTGTGTTAATTCGGGCTACAATTACAGACATGAGTTTGTGTAATAAACAAAATATATCTTTCACGACTCCAAGATAAGCAGTAACTGCTACGGTGCCACACCAACAAAGATAATCTGACACTAAAACAGGCTTCAAGAACGCAGTCAGGTAGGAGGTCGTTTTTTTATTTCTTTATGAGTGCATGTGTGTATGTATGAGTGTGTGAACACCCATAATTTAACATCACCGGCCACTACTGACCACATCTCTGGCGAATAACAGAAAATGGGTTTTCAAGTGGATCCTGTTGTAGCCGTGACATCAAGAGGAAATGTATGCCCTCTTCTTTCAGATCTTCCCACAACAATAGAACACTAGTTATTGTTAATTGAAAGTTGTTAAATGCTGGAGATGATTTTTTTTTTCTTGTTTGCAATTTACCAGCCTGCAATACACTTCAGCGACATGATTTAATTTTTTTTGGGCTTCGAATTAGACTCTGAAAGAGGTTTTCTTTGGGGAATTGGCTCAGTTGTTGATTTACTGTTTAAATTGTCGAACAAATTGTTCATCTTGCAGACAAACTCCGCTGTAGCTGAATGTGCCATTAATGCTGCGTGAACTGAATGGCTGAACACCTGTGCAGCTAATTTTACACTTAATTTGTCGAAAGAATTAGGATGAATGTGCCTTTCACTCAACGTAGGAATTGCTCTCGCAGTTTGCGACAGCGAATCGCATGCCAATTTTTCAATAGCCCTCCATGTTAGTATTTCACCATCCACTATAAAATCATTTTTCATAAAATTATTTCTAACACATTTTAGAAGATGTGTGTCGTAAATCACATATATTTTATGTTCTCCGAACATCATGTAGGGGCAATGTTTTGTGACTCCTAAACACTCTATAGTCTTTTGGTTAGATGTACCCTGGTCACTGCGAGACAGCCGAGCGCGGCGGTGTTATCAGCCAGACAGCGGCTCCATTACTTACTAACCCCCTCCACTTCCTGACGCGCTCATCATGTGACTGTCTGCTGGCAGTGTGATCTGCGCAGGTTCTTTTCCTTGTTGTCCTACTCGCCGCAGCGCGCTCCACTGCCTCGCACTCCCGCAAGCCCTGCCATCTCGTGGCTGTTAGGCCAACTACTTGAATAACGCCCCAGAATCATGAAAGTATTTCTCCATATGGAAGCGACTTATATCCATATACATATTCAATGACTGAACTGAGTCATCACCCTCTGACCGAGGCATTACAAAGGTAGCCTACGATTCAATGTCCTTTTCAAAACACCCTAATATTTACCTTCGTGTAACATGGGCTACACGCCCGAACAATCCCGAACCCTGCCCGAACACTACCGAAGAATTGATAAAAAAAATTATTTTCCTGTTTCAATTCAGTACATGGATGATCCTGGTGGCAGCGGCAGCTGCCCATGGTACATCTACAGAGCAACTACAGGCATTTTACATTCAGAAGGGTATTAGAATTACACGTTTATTGCTATAGGAAGAAGATACATTATATTATGCTAATAAAGGATAGAAAATTACTCCTAATGTTAGCTGTGCTAAGATTTAAAAAGTAACAGCATAAACATTTTCCAAGAAGGTAAATATTTTGAAATTTAGTTCCGCAGTATTTCCTTTCCGTTTCCGTTGTGGTTATTGACGGGCAGCACGACACAACGAAATTGGAAATAGAATCTATTCCTTGCGAGCCGTCGGGGTGCGTACTTTCTCGGGGTGACGTCACGGTTATCTTGTATTTCATTGGCTATTGAGAGTGTCGGGCTTGTCGTGTCGGGCCTGTTGTGGTAATGTGACTCCAGCTGTATGGTGCAATACTATATAGCTAACTATTGCATATATATTTAGCTGACCCTAGGCCGTTATAAATTCAAATGATGCCTCGTTAAACCTATTGTTGCACTTGATAGATCATAGCTTTTCTGCATCAGGTCGGGATAGAAGGACGCTCAAGCTACAGTCTATTTTATTTTGTGCATAAGCAATGCAATTTGGCCTCGGGAATCATTCACCGTGTAGGTTCTGAATTCATTATATTTTGTGTAGTTTTCAAAGCAAGTACGACTTCTGCTTGTTGGAATAACGCATTATATTACATTTTACTATCCCAGAGGAAATCACAGCAATTTAGTGGCATATTTCCACATGTCTTTTTAAGTCGGCACTACATCTTGTAAATAATTAAGTCCATGTCAGTGGGAAGTGACTTTAATCAGGGATAAAACAAATTTATCGTCACTCTAAAGGCCATAACTAAGACGTTTTTTCTCAAAACATTTTGAAAGTTAGTAACAAATGAAAAAAAAAAAACAATATTAAAGACTAGAACAACAATAGGAATCACGCAGCCTCTTCACCTGTAAACACTGTCATCAAACCAAATTAATTTTTAGAAGTACAGACGCATAAATATTTGGGAACGGCAACGACACTGTAGACATCTTACGTAATTACGACTTTGGATTTCCGTGTCCCACCATATTTCCGCACAAAATTCACACATTCCTTGACCGCATGGTACAGCAGCTCTTGTTGGCATATTGTCCATACATACACAGCAGTTCCCTTCCTACAAAATTTACAGAGCCTTCTGCAGCTGGAGCTTCTATGGCTGGAACATCTACAGCTGGAGTTTACATGGCTGGAGCTTCCGCATCTATTGGACTCATTGCATTTCCGTGTCTTAATATGTTTTCAAATGTATCTACGCAATGGCTTGTTGCGTGCACGAACTCCATGATCGTTAGATTGCCTTGTTGCATTCATTATACGCAAATCTTGCCATACGCAGCGTGGTCGGCGTCTTCTCTGCACCGCAACGAGCCTTCATGCTTGCTCATAATTTGCCTCTTATGATGAATTCACTCTGCAAAATGTCTCTGAAAAAAAAATGCATTTTAAATACTTAAATTAATATACTTGTTTTACCATTGTGAGTATGACTGTCTGCTAGTTGTTTGCGCTTGCGGAAAAAAATTAATATAGACGTTAGCCATCTATGCCATGATTTATTACATGTAAATAATATTGCATTATTGCAAATGTCAAATGCATTATTATTCCTGGTTAACTAAGGAAAATGAAGAAAGTAAAGCATAAACGTAAACATGACATGAAGTAACAATTTTGTATACCTATTTTTCGCGTAATATCACGTGAATGCATAAAAATTAACATTTACAAATATCCCTAAGTACCGTAAAATGAGGTGAATAGGATCAGTTTGGAAATTCATGTTGGAATGTCAATGAAAAATATGAAATCAAAAAATGTTTTGATACATCCAAAACTTGAGTCTTTATCCATAGTTTCTAGTGGTTTAGTCATTTTCTATTATGTCAAATAGTTTTTGCAAAAAAATTATAAATATTGTGTGATCCTATTCACCCCAAATATGGGGTGAATAGGATCACTCACTGAAATGTATGCATGATCCTTTTTGTAGAGCCTGTGGTGTGAAAAGGATCAGTGTTTTTCTTGCAACTAACAATTTTTAACAAAACAGCCATGTAAATTTTTTTTAATAATTGTTTCTCAATAAGATTTTTCACATTATTTATAATAATACATAGCTTAGGCATAAAATGTTTTTATTTTAGTGAACATACCTGTAACTGTTCTTGAATATCATATATATTACCCGGTACAAGTATTGTCTCTTCTAAAACAACAGAAAAGCACCACAAAATTATAATACATACTGTATGGTCCTGTATAACTAACCACTAATGATTTGAACTTAAGTTATAATTTTAGCAGCATTTCATGAAATTGAGTTGTGGTTAAATTTGAACTTGAGCTGCCCTCTCCGGATAACTTCTGGTTCTGAAAGCTTCCCGACAACCTGGCTGAAGGTAAAACTGGAAAAGTCCAACACAGCTGGAAACACATATATATGTCCTGAAAAATCTCGCGTTTGTTTGAATCTTAGAAAACTTGCTTCAAAGGTTTCACAGTCGAGTTTCTGCACAACTTGACCTATGTAATACAGAAGTCTGCTGGGACCTGGTTTGCTTCCAGTTTCTGCAGCGAATCCTACAAGAACCCAGTCCTTAACGTGAATGTCATCTTCCGATACAGGCTCTATGTTGTTAAATGTCCTTCCAAACTTTGTCACTTTTGATTCCTCAAGCTCTTGACTTTCAATGGAACCATCGGAAAAGCTGTCATCAGAGCTGTCATCTGCAGTGTTGTTTCTTTTTTCTGGAAAGGCAACATCTTGTGTGTTCTCAGAGTATGCTTCTTCTGGTACATCTGGTTCATAATCTTCATCTGATACTGGTATCGGACACTGGACACTTTTACCTGCTTCCACAGGTATTTTCTTCCTTGATCTTTTTGGTTGTGTACCGGTACCTGAGTCACCATATCTCATGTTATACAAAAGAGTCTTGAATGAATCTTGCATGGCTTTTTCTACACCTTCCTTATCCTCTGTACTAGGTAACATATCCAAGACCTTCTTGCGATTAAGTGGCATGATTCCCGACTTTTCAAAACCAGACTTAATGTTTTCAACTGCGTTCAGCTCTATTTGCTGCAACAACTTCGTGAGAAGTCTTGGAAATACATCTTTCGGCAATGATGGCTCTCTCATTCCCGGTCCTAGCTTCCATTTCAGTAGCACCTTCCTCCAAGCCACTTTAAGCGGTCTGAAGAATGCAACGTCGAGTGGTTGGGTGAGATGTGTAGAATTGCTTGGCAAAAACACAAAATGGATTTCGTTTTCTTGGCATACTCTTATGGCTTCACAAGACAAATGTGAGGAAAGGTTGTCACCTATCAGAATTTTCTTTCCTTCCTTGCCTTTAAAATATGGTAATGCAACATTTTTAACCCAATCTTCGAATGTAAACCCATCAAACCATCCACTCTGAGTGCAATTGAACCGGGTTCCTTTGGGTGCACCTTCTGTCCATGTTGTGTACAGGTGTTTGGACTTGTATACAACATAACATGGCAACAATTCTCCAGAAGCCGATGCTGCAAACATAATGGAAACTGCAGACTTACTTTGGTTTACTACCCTCTCAGGATATTTACAACCACGTTTTGTAATTATTTTGGTAGTGCCAGGATCATTTGTCAAATTTGTTTCGTCAAAATTAACAATGTGGCTACCTGGCACATCTCTGATACTTTCGGCTAAATTATCAAAGTAGTCGTTGACTGTAGATGTAGATATGCTTGCTCTAGCACGCTTTATGTTCTGACAGAAGCGCTCTGAAATTATTTCTTTGTGGCGCTTCATGAAACCTACTGCAAATTCTCTTCCTGGAAGATTGTCCTTGAATTTTGCAACGACTTTCCCTCTGTTATCTAAATAGCTTTTAACAATAAGCCGCAAACCATACAAATCTAAAGGATATCCCCATTCTGCACATACTAAGAGTTTTTCAACAAGCATTTTTTCTTCATGTTCGCTTAACACGGTCTGACCACCAATGTGTTTAACTTTACCCTTCAAGTGTCTCTGCAGAACTGTGTAGGGAATTCCAAACTTCTTACACCAGGCTCGCTGTAGGAAAGGTTTTGATGGAGATTAAAAACGGACGAAAACTAGCTTCTACTGCGCAGCTCAAGTACCCCCCCTTCTTGGTGACGAAGAGGGGAGTGTAAAGGAAAGAAAACACGTGTACGGTACACACCATACTGAAAACATCATGCGGCTGTTATGTAGTTGGTTCGCCTACTGTAATACTTGATTTACTATCCCTTTCAGAGTGGTTACTTTCGGCACAGCAAAACACGTATATACAGTATACATTACACTGAAACCAAAATACATTTTCCAGGTTACTTACCTACTGCAGTTCTTCAATGCCCGACAACTCGCTGTCCCTTTCAGAGTGATTTCTGTCATCACTGTAGCTATCAGCTTCACTTGAAGTGTCAGTTTCTTCGCCTAAGTTAATTATCACTTCTTCCACAGCGATATCAATTGCCCCTTCCTGTGTTCTATATCCGTTTTCAATTGTTTGTACGTGTGCACATACTGACTTCCATTTGTCCTGATCTATCTCGGAGAACCGTTGATTGCACAAAGCGATAACACTTTTAATGTTAAAATCAACATTTCGTTGCGCAACCCACTGTTTAACGTCCGCCCAGATGAGTTCGATGGGATTTAAATCAGGGTGGTATGGAGGAAGACGTAAAACTCGGTGAGAGTGCTGTGACATAAGCTCGTCAATAACGTAACTCTTATGTAGTTCTTTGTGTTTTTTTATTATTTCGTACAACTCTGGTTTCAACATGTCGGGCCGGAATGAAATACCTTTTTCACGTAGCCATGTCTTCATGTCCTCTTTCTTGGAGTTGGAGTTAGGACACTTTTCACGGAGTTTATTGTGATACGGTGCGTTGTCTATTACCAGAACACTGTTTTCTGGAAGATTAGGTATAAGCTTCTCTAATACCCACTTCTCGTAATTAGTGGCGTTCATTTCATTGTGATAGTCACCCGTAGCTTGCTTTGAACGCCACATTAAAAACGCATCCTTGATAAAACCCATTTCGCCACCTGCGTGAACAATTATCACTCGCTCGCCTTTAGATACGGGTTTCAACAGGCCTGCATTGCTTTCGTCACTCCATGATTTTTCTGTACAGTGCGAGCTCAGTAAATACGTCTCGTCCATGTACACTATAGGCCTGCCTTGCTGCCTAGCTTCCTTTATCTCTCTTAGATACGCAATCCGTTTGTATCTTATTTCTTGTCTCTCTGTAAGTACAGAACGATTTGTTCTCGTTTTCTTCCATCTAAATCCCAATTCTCGTACGATTTTTCGTAAGCTTGTTGCTCCTCCCTTAAAACCAATACTCTTTCGTAGTTCTTGTAGTAGTCTTGGGATAGTAGGGGCGATTTTCTGATTTATATAAAAATTGTGAATACTTCGTCGCACAACACACTTATCAAAATCGTCAAGTCCCGTAACATGCTTCGTACGCGTCCTAGGCTTGTTTGGTGTTTCGAAACGTGTGCCCTCGCCGACTGCAATACGCTGCATCTCTTTGGTAATCTGGGTAACTACATTTGTAGACACGCCTGTAGCCACAGCAACACGTCTTCGTGCTTCGGCAAAAGGGATGATAGGCTCTTGAGCCGCTTTTTCATTGTTCATGAACTCAATCACATTCGCAATAACTTCTCGCGTTTGACTATGCAGAACCTTGTGTTTCAGCTTCGAATGTATTGGAGGCATTGTTACGTATATACCTCAAGAGAACGTGCACACAAAATCCGACAATTCTCGCGGTAGCCTACTCTGTTAAATACGTACACAACACAACCACGGAAAGAGGAAGACTGATATATTCACGCACGGTAGTAGTCTACTAGACAGCCGTGCGCTATCGATGGCCTTCGCAGGCACAGCCAATTAGAGCACAGGCGCCGCTTTGACTGCCGAGGGGGGCGGTATCACAACCTGCGCGTCTCAAAGCCCTTCCTAGCCTGCGCGAGTTGTACTTGCTTGTCTAATACTTACTCCATGGTTATACACATCCTTTCTTGCTCTTTGAATGACATCAAGATCTGGTTTACGATACACCTTTCCTCCTGGATTTGGAATGTACTCACGGGGCATTTCAAACTTGTAGTGATCCTATTCACCTCCAAGTCTAAAACACAATGCATAGAAATATAAAATTAATTCCAAAATCATTTATTACATCACTAAAATAGAAATGTTAACATCAAATAACTCTAAATACATACCTGAGTAATATATCCAAATAAAAATACAAAGTTATAACTCGTCATATATACTACACATGAAGTTTTCGTACACTCACAAACTTGATTGACTTAACCTCAAATTTCAGATGGCTGTTGTGTGAAGTGCTGCCAACATGCAAAACATTCATACACTTCAAATGTCATGTAAACAAAGCATAAACACTTACAAATTGTAATTATTTTCTGTTGCCATTATTATTCATGTCCCAATTTTTTCCACCTTACAATGAAGTTTTGATCCTATTCACCTCATTTTACGGTACTTGTGAAGTAATTTTTTTAGGTGTATTGGCTATGACATTTACACTGAACCTCTGTCATTCCAAGGAGCATACACAAGATTCATTTGCTTTTAAATTCTTCCTTTTTGTTCATGTGGATGAGGGATGTTTATGTATTTTTTGTCTTTCTGGAGGGAATACTCCTCCCTCTCATGCTCAGCGCCCTGCTAACAATGTCATCAGAATATAAGGGAGAGTGGGGTAATGGTGAACACTTAAGGGAAATCTTAATTTGAATTGCTTCATATTACATATAATATTTCTTTCTTTGTTCGAATTGTTAAGTATTTAATGCTGAAAACTTCTTTATACGACAGAATACATTTTATAGAAATTCTGCATAAGTATAATACCTTTTGTAAAGTTATGCAATGTTCGCCATTACCCCACATTGTGGGGTAATCGTGAACACATGTTCATCATTACCCCATTCCAAAAGGTAATGTTGGATACTCATTACTTGTTACGCAAGAGGCATGTTTACTTTAGAAAAATTATACATTTTATGAAACTTGGTACTTTATATGATCTTACTTATAAAAAGTTTATTGAAACAAATAGGCCTACATCATTGATAACATCCTAGTGATTTGGTGAATATTGTGTTAAAGATCATATGGGCAAATGTAAGAACCATGCAAACAACTTGACAACAAATAATAATTAAAACAATTAATACATACAACCATTTGCATAAGAAATTCAAAAAGTTGCAGTTAAATTGACAGTTTTTTAGCACAATATTTAAATGTAAAATTTTATCTTTTCAAACAAACATCACAGCAGAAACCCACTGATCTCTCACAGACTGCACAATCTTCATGTGCCCAATTTTCACATGAAACACACTTGAACCAAATCTCATCATTATGACCAAATTCCTCACAAATACAGCAAATATCTGTACTATTTGCAATCAAATCAATGTCATCTAAATAACCACTATCACAGAGCTGCGAATCATCCACATCTTCCTCAGACGATGATTCAAACTTGAGATATGTGACCATTTTTCTCCGTTTCTTCCCAGGAGCTGATGATTTCTACTTCTTAATTGCTTTCCCACTACTTCGTTCTTCTTCTTTTTCTTTCTCTTTTCTATTTCGTCATAAACAGCTTTCATCGGGGTAGAAGTAATAATTTCGGAATGCTGTTTCTGTCTTCGTTTTGCTGGGGGTCTTTTTGAAGGGCCTGGTAAAGGTGAAATGTCTGCTACTGTGACGGCACAAACCACCTTTCCATTTCCGTTTTTTGCTCCGCAAAGTTCAGTGTTATGAATTATCTCTTCTTCACTTGGTGCTGAAATGTCATTTGGTAAATTCCCTTCATTCTCCACTATTGGCATCAGTCGTGATGCTGCGAAGAAATCGTCATCAGAAAATACGCTTTCGTTTAAGGGAACAATTCCCGCCTTCTTGAAACCAGAAACTGCTTTTTACGTGTTTGCAACAGGAACATAAGCTGCATTGAGAATGGATGCTATGTCAGTAGGAAGGATCTTCTCTGCAGAATGGTGTTTCAGAAACTGGTCACATTCCTTGTTGAATGCAGTCTTCAAGGGTCCAAAGAACGAAATATCTAAGGGTTGAAGCCTGTGTGAGGAATGTGGTGGAATTGACAGTAGTGTGATTCCCTTCTTTTTGCAGTACTCATATGTTGCTAAAGAAGTGTGGCTGGTGTGGTTGTCTAGAATGACAAGAACTGTGTCATTTGCAGATGGTTTCGTAAAGATACAAAAATGTTCAAGCCACGTATGAAAAAGCTCTTCCGTCATCCACCCTGATTTCGAACACTGATACAGAACCCCAGTTGGTCCACCCCGACTAAGTGCAGGATTCATTCTTTCCCTAGGGAATATAAACATGGGAGGAACATACGTTCCTACAGTATTCATAGTACAGCAAACTGTTGTGTTTCTACCCCTTTCCCAACTAATTGCTGAGCCTACTTGCTTTTGCCCTTTTGGGCCAATTATTCTGCAGGGTTTCTGAACTATAGATATCCCTGTTTCATCAACGTTGAATATACGCTGTGGAAGAAAATTGAATTTATCCATGACTAAGGCCATATTCGAAAAAAAAGCTCCACTTCAACTCTATTGAATCCAAGTATTCGATTAATACTTGTGGGTTCTGGTTTCCTCAAACTCAGCTTTGGATTTCTCTTCAAAAAACCATACGTCCTGTCCTTGTCTGCCATACCACTAGCTTCATTAAAGTTGCAGTTAATACCCTTGTTCTTTGAAAATTGGAATGCCAAACGCCTTAGTTCATCAACTGACATGCAGTAAAAATGTTTTGCCAAATTCAGTGCATGTCCGGCAATCTACTTTTCTTCATCCTCGGAGAAAACTGGTTTTCTGCCCATTCTTGGACCCTTAGAATCACCACACTTCATTCTTCTGTGAAGAGTTGCAATTGGAATTTGGAAGTATCTGGCAACATGGCGTATCTTCTTACCCTAGGATGGTAGCAAGAGCTCTAGACATGGTTTCTTCGTTCCATTCGGCTTTATTGGTTGTTCTCTTCTTGTTTCTTGGCATCTGAAAGGAGATTACTTATTACAGTAATGACAACACATGGCTGTGTTTACAAAATTGTAATGCTTGCATATTAAGCACGTAAATATTGGAATCATTATCCTACATAAATAATTAGAATATCGACCTTTCGTAATAAAACATAAAATATAACATTACCGGGTGTATTTATTTTGCATTGTTAACCCTACAATGCATCATGTTGCATATCTGCAACAGTAATAATAAAATGTATTTATTGTATAAAAAATTTTTTTTTTCTCCATTTGGCATTGTCTTGTCTAATGAGCAACCGATAGGTAGTGCAAATAGTGTACCAAACTCCCGCTAGATCGCACATGCTGCTTCTGTAGGGGTCTTTGAATAGTGAGTTTTTGGCGCATATGAAAATACATTGAATACACAACTTTCACATTTTTTTATTTAAGCTTTTGCTTCATTAATATAATTTATAAAATTTTCTATGTTTATTTTGAACTTTCATAAATAATTTGGTGTATTAAATAATTCATATTTCATTCATTACATATTTATATTACCACACAAAACACATGTTGCATATATGCAACATCATGCTGTATAGCTTATTTTCCAGCTTTTGAGCGCCAAAACGAAATAATTAGGTTTCGAAGCTGTGAGGTGGTTGTGAATAGTTATATGATAGTTATATATTCTTGTACACACAATGTCTAAATTTAAATAGTGTGATAATGGTGAGGTGCGGTATTTAAATAACGATGAAATGCTTTCAATTATTGAAAACTTTCCACTTGATAGTGAAGATAGTGAAGATGACAGCGACTGGTTTCAACATCATGTCATAAACAAACTGAGACAACTCATATGGACATTGTTCAGGTTAGTGGAAAGAAATTCTTGGCATCCAAATCTGTTGATAATGTTGTAAAGAATGCAAATCGTGAACAAAATGAAATTGTACAAGCACATGCCACTGATGATTTATAACTCAGAGATGTTTCTTACTTTTCTGCTGGTCTAGAAAATTCAAGTGAAATATCTATGCATAGTGATGCAACACTTCCAGAACATTTTTACATTCTGAGAAGCCCTACTGATTTTGTAGACGAAAATTTTCTTGAATCTCCAACATGTTATAGTGAAATAAATGTTGAAGAATCAGGTGCTCCACACATTACAGATCCAACAATGCAAACAGCTTCAAAAAGAATTACAAAGAAATCTCTCACTGCAAATCATGCTACCCATGCAAAACGAGATCCCACTGCTACCTCAACAAAGAGTGCTATTTCTACAAACAAAGCTATCTCTATTAGCAGTGCTCCCTCTGTACATACTGATCATGTCATTTTGAAGAAAAGTAACCTGTCCCTACCCCCGCAGCAAAAAACATTCTTGGGCAATGATTCCTTGCCTTCTGAAATAACTGAACTACAAACACCATATCAGTTCTTCAAATACTTCTTCACAGACAAGTTATTTAACAAAATTACTTACGAAACTCAACAGTACAGTGGTTCCCAAAACATAAATCATGTGTTCGAGGTCTTATCTAATGAAATTTCAAAATTTATTGGAATTGTTTTGTTCACATCCATAGTGGAAATGCCTAACGTGAGAATGTACTGGAATGAAAGTATAGGTTTGGATATTGTACGAAATACAATGTCTGTAAATAATTTTAAGAATATTAGAGCCAACTTTCATTTCAATAACAACCAAAGTCTTATTCCAGATCCACAAGCAGATGGTTTCGATAAGCTACACAAGTTGCGTCCTGTTTTAGAGGAACTTGGTGAACGGTTTTTTTCAGTGCCAATGGAGGAATGTCTTTCAGTTGACGAACAAATTTGCGCGGCGAAATCTCGGCATCATCTGAAACAGTATATGCCACTGAAACCCCACAAATTGGGCTTCAAACTATTTGTGCTTTGTGGTGTTTCAGGGTTTGCATACAAATTTGAAATATATACAGGACTGGAAAATGCAGCTTCTAAGGGCATGAGTTGTGAACCTGACATTGGGGCAAGTGGCAATGTTGTTATTAGAGTGTGTAGAGAAGTGCCACGAGACTGCAACTATAAGATATTTTTTGATAATTATTACACTTCATTGCCTCTAGTTGCATATTTCGCAGGTCAAGGAATCCTGTCTTTGGGTACTGCCAGACGAAACAGGATAAAAATTGTAAAATGCTTAGTGAAGACGAAATGAAAAAGAACCAAGAGGGGCCATTGTGCAGTATGTAGCAAACTATGATGGTACTGATATAGCAAATGTTCTGTGGAAGGATAACAAATGTGTCACACTTCTTTCAACATTCTTTGGCTCCCAGCCAGTGCATTCAGTGAAGAGATATGACAGAAAAGCAAAGACGACAGTAGAAGTTGAGTGTCCAGTATAACCCCCACATGGGTGGTGTAGACCTGTTAGACAGTATCGTGGGACGTTACAAGATTTTTCTCCGGTCAAAGAAATGGTACTTCAGATTGTTTTACCACTTATTAGATCTGTCAGTGATCAATGCTTGGCTACTGTACAGGCGTGTTGCTGTCACGAATCACCTTCCTTGCAAGAAGACAATGAACCTAGCAGACTTCAAACTTGAAGTTGCAACTGTTCTGTGTATGACTGGAAAGCAGACACTTGGCAAAAGAGGAAAACCCAGTGAAATAAATCAAAAGTTTGCTTAAAAAAAGAAAAAAGGCCCAGCTACGCAAATTCCACCTAGTGATGTCAGACTTGATCAAATTCAGCATTTACCAGAATGGAATGAAAGATTCCTGGCTGCAGTGGATATTCTTATGTTGCTTGTGGCAAATGTGGTGTCAGTCTTTATTTCAACAAAAACAAAAATTGTTTCAAGAAATTTCACACGGTGTAATAAAGTACAACATAATGTAAAAGTCTGACAAAAATTATCCTGAACTGATACTTCTAGGATTTAAACTTTATGCATTGTTAGTGTTTGACTTGATTTGTTGAAGTGATTGTGAATGTCTTGAATGTTATCTAATCAGAAAAGGTGTATATAGTTTTAGTATAATGCGTGTTTTTATGTAGAGTTTTCTTTATTATTATGGAAGTGAAAATATGAAGTCTATTAGTACATTACATTTTCGACTCAGTATTTCATAAATATAAGGTTATATTGTTCATTTGCAACTATATTATATTGAGTACTTTTGAAATTAATTTTAGTATATAATATGTTGTTATACATTTTGTTTTGTTTTGCATAATATAATAAAAGTGAAAATATGTAGTGCTGTATTAAAAAAAATTACCTAGCTTAAAATTTTATAGAGGTTGCTTTTCACATTACAGGCAATATTATATTAAGAATTTGTAAACGAAATATTTAGTATAACATATTATGTATCATATATATAAGTTTTGTAATTTTATATGTTAAAAAAAATTAAATGTAGTTCTCCATACACATAACACTTATTATTATAAATAGGAACTTACATTGTACATTGCAAATAATATTGTACTGAGCACTTGTAAAATAGCTTTAAGGTAAAATAAAATTATTTGTTTGTGTGTATATACATATCGCACCCCCAGAATAATACTTTCGTAACTCCCAAAAATGCCATTTTGAGGTAAGTGCGCAGCCTGACTCACCGTTTTGACACGCATAGAACAGTAAAACTGTCGTATCTCTAAGTACGAAGGACATCAGTCAATAAACAAAACCACAGTATAGATATAATCGTTTTACAGTGGGTATAAACACAAAGACTGTCGTATGTATAACACCACAGATTATCTGTCAGAGAATGGGTATTGGATTGATTGTAAAACTGTAGTAACTCCAGTTACCACAGTTTTGCTGTTAAAAGAAAATATTTTTTAAAGTTTGGTACTGTGGTAACTCCAGTTATAACAGTTTTATTGTTAAGAGAAAATATATTTTGAAGGTTGGTACTGTATGTTACAGCTGGTGACCGCCATTATTAACCAAAGTGCTGTTGATTTTTGTACGACCAACGTGAATTATGTGCTGTTAAGGTTACGTAAGTGTCAAGTATGTTGTGCAACATGTGTAAATGTGTCTTCCCGACCCGGGGGAAGCTGTTAACTCACATAAGTACTTGCAATGGCCGTATGAATTCCAGTCATAAGCAGAAGAAGGGAGTAACTGTTCAGAGTTAACATCACAACTTGGACCAACGGACAAAAATAACATTTTAGAGCCTGAAAACACATCATATACCACAAAGAGGATTGATCATCTAGCGACAAAACCTCTGAGGTAAGACAGATGCATAATTATTATAAACTAAATAAAATGGATCAGTAATTTATTATATTGCACTAGCATGTCCTTAGGGAGTAGGGCTAGTGTTTGTTGTACACCAAAGAGAATGGAATGACACATGAGTTCATATTCATTTTCAGGTTTTGGAAAACAACGAAGATAATCTTATAATACAGGTTACGTCAGATGTATAAAAGAATTGTATGTGTCATTCAGTACAACATGCAGAAAATTACGATATCTGAAAACAAGCTGGTGTAAAAGACAATGGAACAAGAAAAAGACAGCGCAATGAGAATAACTGGTTGACAAATACCAGGAAGACGAAAAGGAACAAAGGTGAAAGTTGTACATCTTCAAGAGGTAAAGAGATTCCTGCACATGATATGAAGCCACCATGCAAGGATAAGTGCTGTTTGCAGTGTCACACAAAACTTACACAAGACCAGAGGTTAATAATTCATACAAGATTTTGGGAATTGGGGTATATAACGAAGCAGCGCACATTTATAGTTAACAACATGATGAAAATAGAACCCACAAACAAAAGTATGCGTACACGTGCAAACAATTATGCATATTACTTTATTGTCGAAGGTATAAAAGTAAGAGTTTGCAAAACATTCTTCATGAATACTTTAGGAGTGAGCGAGAGGTATGCTTATACAGCATGGGACAAGTTAGACGAACTAGGCATAGTAGGTTCAGACAATCGTGGCAAGAATAATAACCACATAAAAACAGATGTTATATTAGATGGGATTCGCAGCCACATAAAATCCTTCCCTGTAATAGAAAGCCACTACTTACGTGCTCAAACAAGGCGGTGTTATTTATATGGAAGCCTATCGATCGATTTCTCACATGTACCGACTGTATGAAGAAAAATGTAGCATATCAAATGAGGTATGTGCTAATGAACACACGTATGCAAGCGTGTTCAACAACGAATTTAATTTAGGTTTTTTTTACACCGAAGAAGGACCAGTGTGTACTTTGCGAGCAATACAATAACGTCAGTCTTGAGGAACGTGTGCAGCTCGAAGATAGACATCAAAACCACATTAAATGTAAAATAATGTCACGTGAAATAAAAAGGGCTGATGTAGAAGTAGCACTCAAAAACAGGGAAATAAGAGTATGTGACTTTGATTTGCAGTATGTACTCCAGACACCTTGTGGGGATGTTTCTGTAATGTACTATAAGAGGAGACTAAACGTTTATAATTTCACAATATTTGATAATGCATCAAAGGATGGCTATTGTTACCTGTGGAATGAGGGATCTGGAAACAAAGGAGCAATAGAAATTGCATCATGTGTGTATGAATGTATAAAGTGTAGAGACTGTACAGATTTCATATTCTACAGCGATAATTGTTGTGCTCAAAACAAAAACAAATTCCTAGCTACAATGTATCTGTTCGCCATCCAGACACTGCAGAAGGTAGAGTCCATTACACACAAATATTTGATTGTCGGACACACACAGAATGCTGGAGATTCGATGCATTCTTGTATTGAAAAACAAAAAAAGAGAGCTTTGAAAAGTGGTCTTGTTTATGTACCTTCGCAGTGGACTGGGATTGTTCAGTGTTCCAAAAAGACAGGAAATCCTTATCATGTGAGGGAAATGAACTTTACCGACTTTCATGACTTCAAGACATTATCTGCAAAAATGGGAAGTAATTTCACTTTAGATGAACATGGAGATGTAGTGAAATGGAATGACATTCGCGTACTAAAAGTAAAGAAAGATCACAAATATGTGTAATTTTATAAGACAGATTTTGAAAGTGACGAATTCAAATCTATCCATATTAGGGGACGTCCGTTTTCTGAGGGTTTTTCACTCACTCCTGCCTACATAGCAAGGCCATGCATCTCTTCTGAAAAGAAGGAGGACCTTTCATCATAATGTACTTATGGAATAATTCCAAGTGTATATCACGAGTTCTGTCAGTCCCTACCAAAAACTACTGATCAGTCAAAGCGAAGCAACAATCCCAATGAGGATACTTTAGAATGTGAAAGCGAGTAGCTAGTGTTTTTTGTTGTTGATGAAAACTCTTTACAAACAACTGCATAATGTGTTGCATTGATGATACTTGTATTTTAAATGTAATTTGGGACAGTGTAATTAATGTATGTTCTCTATAGTAACTACAGTATATTCAACCAACTTGAAGTATTTAAATAGTCACTGACAGTTAACTTGTATCTACATTTTTTTAATGTTCAAATTCGACTGGTGGCGACCTCACAAACTTGGTTTTAGCTTTACACTGACCCCCCCCCCCCCCCCCCTGCACATCAAAAAAATAAAATTGCGTCCTCTAAAAAACGCAACCCCAAATTTAACTTTTCAATGGACTAGATTGCTCGCTTTATTTCTTGTGCTTGTGTTCGCAAGGGCTCAGAGACTGTGGGCTGTCGCAATTTAACACGAAGTTCGCGGTAAATATGTGCGGTGAATTGCCTGTCACAGGGCTGCATATTAGGCTGGAAAGCTGTTTCCAGTGTGTCGGCGAAGGCCTGTGCCTTGTGTTGGGGCTGAAAAACTACGCCGTTGTTTGTTTGGAGGGGCGGGATTTTATCCGTTTTGTTTAGAATTCGTTTAGTCAGGGCCCAGGCACTTCCGTCCTGGGTCTTGAGTTTTGATATTTTTGTTTACCACTGGCTGCTGCGCCAGAGTGAGATTTCGTCGGATATGACTGTTTTGAGTTCATTGATTCGGCGTTTCGTCTGTTGTGTACGGCGCCGCGTGTATTCGCGCCGCAGTCGATTCTTTTGTGCGATCAAGCTGCGGATGTACTCTGGCAGTTAGTCATGTGCTAACCTAGCCTCCTTTTCAGGGATGCACTAGCTGATACCCTCCTGGATTTTTACAGTTAATTCAGTTATCGCAGAATCTAGATTTTCACTATATTCAATATTAATTTCGGCCGCGTCAGGGAGATTAATCATTAAGTAATGTTTAAATCGTTGCCAATCTGCGTTCTTGTAATCCCTAACTTTGCGCGGTGGATTTTTTATCTACAGTTGCATCATCGAAGATTAAGTGAACAGGGAAATGATCTGATGACATGTCGTGTACAACCTCGAGTTCGAATCCCGTTTTGACACACTTATTTAGGGCAATATCTAACATATCGGGTATGCTATTTAGTCTGCCAGAGTCATGTGTTGGCTCTGAGGGAGCATGTACGTGATAGTTTTTATTAAGCTGGTGAGTGTAGAGTAGTCTGCCGTTCGCTGTAGCGCGCCTGCAGTTCCATTCTATGTGTTTTGCATTTATGTCGCCTACAGCGAGGAAGCTCGGGGCCACCCCATACAGAGTGTCCAGATCCGCCACGCTGAGGGACCTACCAGGGATCGCATACATTGAAATGAGTTTAATTTGTTGGCTGTTAATAGTCAAATTAATACATATTGCTTCTAAATTTTGAAAATCGGGGAGCTGGCAGGCAGAGTGCCTGATACTGTTGTGTACTGCCAGGGCGACTCTGCTGCATCTGGCATCGCGGTCGCGCCTGTAGATGACATAACTAAAAATGGTTAGCCTATCAGTCGGTTTTAAGTGCGTTTCACTTATCGCTGCTATTTTTATTTTGTATTTATACAGGTGGTTTATTAATTCCGTTAATTTATTTTTAATGCCACGTGAATTCCAGATTAGGAGGGAATTTAACTTAAAACTACTGGCTGGGTTTGTGTTGTGAACCGGGGCCGCCTTATTCGTCGCCGCCATGGATGGTGTCGGCGAGCGCACACACGCAATCCATGGTTGCACGGATTTTATCGGCCATGGATTTCGCTGGGTCGAGCCAGATTGCCATCAGTTGGCAAAGTGGGCCGATGGCACCGCGCAATTGTGTGTTGGCACTTATGGTCTTATTGTTCAGGAGGAAGGATTGGACATCCTCCAGGAGTGTCACCTGCGTATCGGTGGTGAATGTGGGAGGGGGGGGGGGGAGGTGGTGACACAGGGGCTGTGTCAACAACCATGGTCTGGGCAGCTGCTGGTGGCGTCACTCGTCGCGGGGCAGCGGCGGGTTTTTCCTTGGCCGGGGCAGCTGGGGCAGCTGGGGCAGTTGGGGCAGCTGGGGCAGTTGGGGTCGGTTGTTGGTGTTGCTGCGGTTGTTTGCCATTGCCGTTCTTGTGGCGCGTGCAGTTTTTCTTTGGCTGCTTTTGTCGCGGCCAGCGCTGCCAGGGATTATTGGCGACGACAGGGAAGTCCAGCTCGTTGTAGCTGGGTATACCGTGGTGTCAGTGCCTCGAACCTGTTGTTGGTGAACTGCGTGAAGCCCGGGGGCGGGTGGTGCCTGGGGGGGCCCAATGGTTGGGGCCTGGGGGACCGAAGAAGCCCTGTGGGGGTTGTTGCTGGGGCGCGGGCTGTGTCGCGGCTCGTCTGTTCTCTCGGATGTCGCGGCGAGACTGCTGTTCGCGTGCTTTGCGGACCTGGGGGGGGAAGGTGCCTGCGGCTTTCCTTTTGGTAGGCACTGCAGCCCTTGTAGTTGGCGCAGTGCTGTTCCTTCTATCGGAGTTTTCATTATTCGTGGACTTGCGTGAAGCCGTCTTCGTCGACGAGCTGTTTACCGTTTTTTCTGATGACGTCGTTGGAGACACGCTGAGTTGTAAGTGGGTCACTGGTGGGCGCGCTGTTGCCAGATACACCGGATGACTCGACACAAACAGGTTTCTTGTTTGAGGAGACTTTTTTTACTACTTGACTGTATGAATTAACAGAATCAGTCTTAGAAGATAAGATCTGTTTGATCTGTTGCAGTTCATTTTTATCTCTGCAGTTTCACTACGAGAGTCAATAAGAAGGGTTTTTAACACCATATTCTCGCTTTTTAACTCGTCAAATTTCATACTGAGGGATTTCACGGCCGAGATTAAGTCTTCCATGGTGGGATCTAGAAGTTTTACGGTCCAAGCTTCACTAGATGATTTTTGCTTCGATGAACTTTCACTTGCTTTTTCAGATATTCCCGGCGAATTAGAAATCACTTTTTTAGTAGGCGATCTGAACATTTTAGTAACCGTGTCAGGAACTAATTCAATGATCGCATCATTATTATCGGGTAATGAAAACCCATGAAAGTCGGAAAGATTAAGCAGCGATGAATCAATTATGAGTGGAACTCGAACTTAACGATAGTGAAGAAATAATAGCACATTAAAGCCGGGGAGCGCGCGCGCACGTCCGTCGGCTATGAACGCTCAGCCGTCACTGGAGTTATGTTAGTTAAAAGAAATTCAAACAAATATCATGCGTGGACTGTTTTAAATTTATACCATCTGAAACTGATTTCTCAACATGGCTTCGTGGCCGTGAGGTTAGAATGGCACACATGAATTTATTTTGCCTACAACCTCGATAAATGTAAATAATAATATTTCTAGGCCTACATCGAGCCGCGATATTAATGAAATGGAGTCAATTGACAATACTGTTAATTATTATGAACTATTTTGCCCAGCTATCAATGAATGTGTACCACCAGACTTTATTTACGAATTATGTAATAATTTATATCGTATAGGCGAAGACGAAAATGAAGATGCCATTTTAATGCATGTGCATCTCCGTAAGGCAGCACCCTCAACCATGCAAACCTATTCAGTGACATAAAGTAATTTAAACCCAATCACTTCAGTGATGATGACATTATTCCGAATATTGTTCACGAAACTGTGTACCTACAATAAGAAAGGCAATACCAGCAGAAAAATCATACTGAACCACACCACAGAAATGTCACCACCACCAGATGCACCACACCACCCGCCACAACGATGGAAAGTGCGTATGCGTGGCAAACTGTGCCACACATTGGCACAAAGAGAACTGTCTCGTCACCTAGCCCCAGCTCTTCTCCAAAAGCGAAGTCACAGCGTACGCTGAACAACAGGTATTCTGTGCTTGCAACAGAGGAACCTGTTGCCAGGCAAGAACCAGCAGCCGACAGACCAAGCACGACCAAAACTTCAACGAAAACTGCAAACAAGCCGACACCCAAACCCACAATGGTGAACAAGGTGACACCCAAGCTGAAAATGCCCCCAATTATAGTGAAAACTAGATTAAATCAAGGTTTTAACAACCACAAAACTGCACTGACCACCATTGCGAAGAACTTCTTCACTATCACCTGTTCAAGATACAACGTAAAGATCAAGACAGACTCCGCCGACGACGATGACGCAGTTCAAAAATACCTGAAGGAGCGCGGATTTGAGCTGTACACACACCCAAGGCCGGAACAGCGGAACAGCCGCTTCGTTGTTCGTGGCCTTGACGTGGACACGGACACCCAGGAGCTCGGTGAACAACTGCAGTCCCTGGGGCTGGACATGGCCACGATCAAGCGTATGGACCGGAGGACACCGGAGGGGGAAGTGGTTCCAGTCCCGCTGTTCCTTATAACCCTGAATGGAACTACACAGCTGTCTGCGGTCCTGGGCATGCACTGCCTGGACCACATGCAAGTGCAATTTGAAGCCTACAGAGGCCAGCAGGAGCTTCAGCGCTGAATAAACTGCCAGCGCTGGGGCCACTCCATCTACTGCTGCAGCATGAAGCCCAGGTGCGTGCACTGTGTGGAACAACACCCCTCCACCGCCTGCCCACGAACCAAGGAAGAAGAGCCGACCTGCGTCAACTGTGTCGACCATCACCTCCTCCACAAGAACCACCACGCCGCTTCCCGGGACTGCCCAGTCAGGATGGCGATGCTTGCAACCAAACAGGTAACCAGACCACCCGCAGCACTCACACACCACAGCTCACACCCAACCAGCTTCCCCTCACTACAGCCACCCAAAATATTATTTGCAAACAAATTAAAATCATTCACAGCCCACACCCCCACACAAGTAGCGCAGCAAGCTCCTACACCCACACCCCAGCAGACCTCTCGAGTAACCCGCGCACCTGTAGTCACCACGCCACGTCAAAGCAACCCATCCATACCACCAAATAAAAATCAACCACCTAACAAGGAATCCAGCCCTTTTAGCGAACTATCAGAATTATTGAAATTGATTAACGAACTTAATATACTAAAATGGGTTCCCTTTATCCTGGACGCTACAAGGAAATTTAAGACAGCGCAGAACTCCGACGAGAAGTGCACAGTGATCTTCACTGTCTTCCAAGCCCTCGCAGATGCCTTCCCTTAGATTCTTTGTCTGGAATAGCAACAGCATTTTCAATAAAACTGCCGAGTTCAATCATTTCATTTCACTTCACAAACCAGACCTGGTGTTCCTGACAGAAACCTAGCTCAGTGCTTGCGTTCCGTTGACTGTACCGGGATATGTGACGCACCGAGCTGACCGATTGGATGGTGCACAGGGAGGCGTGGCTCTTCTTGTGCGCCAGACTTTGTCGCACCACAGGCGACAAATCCCTCAAATGGAACATGTGGAAGCGGTGGCAGTCCGGCTGCACACGAACACCACGCCTTTCACTGCTGTAGCTCTCTACATCCCACCAACCACGCCATTCCCGAAGGAGGACCTCCACACCCTCCGAAGGCTGGACTCACGCGTAATATTAGCTGGCGATTATAACGCCAGACACACATCCTGGGGCTGCCTTAGGAACAATTATAGAGGTGTTGCCCTCCGCAAATACCTGATGGAAACCACCCTGACACTACATTTCCCTGACAAATTCACTTACCACCCCCACTCCCATACTGGCAGCCCCAGCGTCCTTGACTTGGTGATAGGCACAAACCTACCCCAAGTCAACCCCCTAACAGTCTGCACCGACCTGACGTCCGACCACTACCCCGTCATGGGGTCACTAGACTCAACAGTCACCCCAGCCACCACAAACTACACCTATAACTACAAGCTAGCCGACTGGAAATCCTACCGGTTAGCTATGGATCAGCAGCTAGACCTGCAACATAAGGCTCGCACAAAGGAAGAACTTGACCAGCATGTTCTTCACTTTGCTGACACCATCATCACATCAGCTTCAATGCACATCCCAAAAGCCAAACCCCACCATCTTGTACACCATTCCCAGACCATATCAAACAGCTCATTACATCCCGCAACAAGGCACGGAGTCGATGGCAGCGCACACGCCAGCAGCCGGAGAGGGACGGCTACAACGCACTGTTCAGACAGTGCAGAGTAGCTGTTGCTGAATGGACAGCGGCATGCAAAGTCAAAAAACTTCGTGCTTTGTCTCTCGCGAATGGCTCGGCATGGCGTTTTGCTCGTGGTCTTCGCTCGGCCAGGTCAGCGGTCCCACCTCTCGAGCTGGACGGCGGCATGGCGGAGGCGGCGACCGACAGGGCTGACTGCATGGCCGACCACTTCGCAGAATCATTCACCCCTGCTCCAGTGCCACCCCACCTCTCCAAACTGCCCACCCACTACACCCCACCCCCACCACCTGCCCCTGGAGACATAAAATTAGCCACACCCAGAGAGGTGACTAAGGAGATAAACCGTGTGAAGTCCAGAGCGGCCCCAGGCCCAGATGGCATCTCACCTCGCCTCCTCAAATCCATATCACGTAAAGCACTAGTTAACCTCACCCACATCATCAACAGCATCCTCATCACAGGTCATTACCCACTACCATGGTGTGAGGCTACAGTAGTGCCCATCTACAAAGGAAAAGGTGCAACCAATCGGCCAGCGTCGTACCGTCCCATATCCCTGCTGTCCATCATCTCCAAGGTGGCGGAGCGCATATTGCTGTCCAGGCTGGAAGCGGAAGTAGCATGCCTGCAACCGCTGCCAGAATTCCAGTTTGGCTTCAGGCGCAATTTATCAACCCAACATGCATTGGCTCATGTCACCGACATCATCACCTACAACTTCACCCAACGAACCCATACCGGCATGCTGTTGCTAGACCTAAGTCGTGCATTCGATTCAGTTAACCACCAGGCCCTTATCCTTAAGCTGGCCTTTTTGGGATTCCACCCTGCACTCAGATTCATCCTCCACTCCTTCCATGAAGCCCGCACTTTCAACGTGCAGGTGGAATGGTCCACCTCATCTACCAGGCAAATCACCGCAGGAGTTCCTCAAGGGTCCACGCTTTCCCCCCTTCTCTTCTCCCTCTATTGCCATGACATCCCAAAACCCCCCGAATGCACGGTAGTCATGTACGCGGACGATACCGCAATGATGGTAACGCACCATGACCCCACTCTAATTAAAGCCAGGCTGACCGCGGCCGTCAACTCTGTCAATACCTACTTCATATCCTGGGGCATCCTTCCCAACCCCGCCAAGACAGAAGCAATTCTTTTCACCAGACGCCGCCCCCGTCCGCCACCAGTACTGTTCGTGGGAGGCGCAGTGATCTACTGGAGCGATTCAGTGAAATACCTTGGTGTGACACTGGATCTCACACTGCGCTTCTCACAGCACTTCTCGTCGGCCACTGCCCAGGCCTATCGCGTATTCAACTCGCTCTCCCCCATACTCCGCCCCTACAGCCCCCTCCCAGACCAGGACCGTGTACGCCTCTTCAAGGCGTACATAGTACCTATCTTATTGTATGCATCAGTAATATTTTCCCATGTACCCGACATCCGTTTCCACCAACTAAATACATGTTTCAATAAACTACTCAGAGCCACACTCGGGAAATACAGACACGTAACCAACATACAGCTACATGACCTTGCAAACACACAATCACCAAGATCTCTAGTCACACGATACACAGACAAATTCTTCCACAAAGCTGCACAACACCCGTCTACACTGATACAGAACATTGGCAAACACGACATCACCAGACCCTATCCACACAAACTCATTACAGATTACCACCCCGGCAGGCCACCCTGACTGGGCGGCCCCAAGATCTCCACTGGGACACCATCCAAAGTGAAAGTGCAGTGTATATCATGTATATATGTGTATGGTATGGACGCCAACCACAGTGCCATACCGGTGTAGCCATTAACGGACGCCAACCATAGCACATTGTTTGTTTGTTTGTTTGATAGCTTAGTTTTTAAACCAATAATATTCAGTTTTCTTGTAACACTCATCTGTATATATTCATTTTTAATTCTTTGTAAATAATACTAAATGTAATAATGTGTGCATTTTCCAGTGATGTGAAGACATTGAGCCCAATGGCTCCAAAGGCAAAGACAAAAGGTTTTTTTAAAGTTTCCTTTTATGATATGTATATATTCTGTGCCATGTAAAAACTGAAGTGTTAATATGTAAAAATTTGGCAAAAGAGCAGGAAACTGCTGGTATGTCTAAATAACCCTGCAAACCATGTATTGTGACAATTACGAAAAATAAAAACCTATTAATTGTTAATTGTTGTGATTTCCAATCCAAAGATTGTCGGTTCGAATCCTGGCAGCTGCGAATTTTTTTTTGTACTTGTAAAAATAAATACGGCGCACACAACATTTCAAAAGTAATAAATATATTTCAATTAATTAATGCAAATAAAAGTTAATTTATTAATTAAATTGTAGATTTCATTTCACTCATTTGTATCCATACAAAATAGTGATAATAGAATAAAAATGATTCAATTTTATTTATAAAAGTATGCATAGGTAGATTTTATCATACAAAACATAGAAAAATTAAAAAAATTCTTCCTCAAAGAATATAATATTATTAATGCCTAAATGGTTTGGTTGCAAAAACCTATTACGGCTCAGTCTCAGGCCGATTATGATATTTCCTTTTCTTCTGGATCAATCATTTCATCAATGTTTTGTTATGATGTCACGTTAAACTATCGTCCGTAAACCGACTTTACAGACAACCAATTTTTTTTTGGCGCGAGAGTTTGTAGTTCATACTTGTTCACGTATTTTAGGCATCACGTAAAATATACGTTAGACTAAAACTAACAAAATGTTGAAGTTTACTTCGCGTATGACGTCACATCACGGCCACCGCCGTCCTAACCCTCCCTCTTACCTTCTCCTCCCTTCTCCTTTCTTCCCCCCTCCTGATCACTGCGCTTGCGCGGTGACCCGGGTGATAAGGTCTTTAAGCCCCGGAGAGCTTCTAGTCATCCTTGTTAATATTTAAATTTCTTGGGTACGCTGCAATATCTTAAAACAATTTGAACTAACAGTTTCAAACTAGCAATAGTTATAATAAAGGAATAGCCCAGTCAAAATTTGCTAAAATTTCGCTCGTAGTCGAATTAAATCCGATATTTTTGTTACACTTTACACGTATTTAGTAGTGTCCAGGGGAATTAAAACCAAAAGTCCTGATGAATAGGAAGTGAGGTAGAGTCAGAAACTAGTAAGAAGTATAGAATAAAAGGCATTTGTTTTTGATTTTTAAAGAAATATCTCATAAATGATTAACCTTAAAAGAAAACTTTTTTAATAAAAAATGAAAGAGCATTAAAAATCCTATAAAAGATTATTTCATTTTTTTCATATCTCCAATATTGTTTGAGATAGTCTCACTTAATTTTTTTTTTTTTTTTTTAAATTATATCTCAAACATTTTTCCTATAGCAACTGACCTATTTATTTCTGAACCGTGCCTCTCGTATGCCAAATGCTGTCACTTGACTTTACAAGACATGTTTAAGCTAGAGTCCATGATGACCCCAGAATTCAAAATTGTTGCATATCAGGGTCACTTCTCAAAGAAAAGAACTGATAGTGTTTGGTCAGACAGACCACAGAACAGACTTAAATGCGTAACATGAAAATTGTTGGGAGCCTCACACGAGGACGAGGATTCACTGATAAGTTCTTGAGCGAGTGGACCTTGGGGATGACTGAAACTGCATCTGCTCATCATTAAAGAGCTATGCGGTATTCATTTTATATCTTTGAACAACTTGATTTCTGACAATCTCGAAGAAGTAGGGATGCCACAGATCAATATAAGATCTCTGCTTAGCTAAATAATCACCCACCATTTCCTGGATCACAACAAATCATGTCTATAGCAACTGGACTAGTAGGGGATGCCACAGTTACCTTTTTCAATGCTATAGTAATTGGCAAGCAATCAATACAGAGTAATGTTGGAAAAATTCTAATCAAGCATTGTCACGAAAAGATCAAGCTCTCACTCTGGCGAATATTAGCTACACTATTACTTTCAATTGTAATAGCTCATTTATTTATAATTTGTTAGTTTTCCAGAGGATAACGATAAGTTAAGAAAAATAGGATGACTTGATCATGTATATGCAGTATGAGTTGGCTCCATTTCATTTAGCTCTCTTTGACGAAGCTGGGATACGCAAAACCAAGAAAGCAACCCCATACATGTTTCATGTGACAAGGGAGAATTTGGACTTGGAGAACGCTGACTTTGTTCTTAATGGTGGATTCTTACTACACAGTCATAGCCGACAAGTGGTACTGATTCATCTATTTGCCCAAAATATGTCAATTACATTATCATTTCCTACTTATCATGACTGTTGATGTGACATTCCGTGCAGACCACTGAACAACTGTAACACAAAATCATAAACATCGGATTGAATTTGAGCACATGATTTACTTTGACTGGGCTAGTGTCTTCCATGCTAATTTTTTTTCTGTATACATAATAAAATATTTTGGAATTTAAATTGTTCATAACTTAGGTAACAACAGTAGAATTAAGCATTTTAAACAGTTTTAGCTACTTAAAAAAAGTACTATGGTGGTTGTGTGGACCAATTTTTACCACGTTTTTGTTTTTATTTTTGTATAAAACTAAAGTTCGAACTTATGTTTTTCTTACACTAATCCACTTACAAAGTACGTTCTGTGGTAAATAAACGCAAAATTTTACTCCTGACCTTTTTTAACAGCGATCATTAAGCTACTATAATCTTAATATTGTAAAGTAATAAACAAAAAAAATACTAATGCAGCTGCAGTGTATCTACTCACAAATAATTATTGTTTAGTTATTTTTTAAGCACATTTTGCAATCAATCTTAAAATTTTTTTTGAAACGCTTGCCAAACAAATGCATTTTATGTGAAACAGACGACGTGTGTAATACTTGGCTAAAACTTTGCGTTTATTAAAATTTACATCGAAAATTAACTAGCGTTCACTCGGTTTTAGTCAAAATGATGAAATTAAAAATATGTGTTTGTTGTAATCTAATTAGTTTTTTTAAAGTAATTAAAACGTGGATATTTTAAATATAAAAGAAAATAATTCTATACTAATTCATATTAAATAATTAGGACCTTCCTCGCATACTCGCGTCAACTTTTTCTTTACACAGTATCTAACTGATACATAATGTAAAACAAAATTGGCAAGTTATAATTCACAACTTCCCTGTCCTTATTTTTAACTGGAAAACGGAACATTGATGTTCCTCGTGAACTGATCCTCGTATTCTGACAGCCCGTGTACGCACATTTCTTACCCGTCAAAATGTTTGACACTATAAAATTATCAATGCGAAATAAAGTTAAAATAAGTATGTATTTAACTTTTAAATTAAATAATATTTTAAACTCAACACTGACTGTAGGCCTGATACAAAGTTCTTAGGAGCTAATTTTCACGTTACTAGGGTACACAATCCCTCCATACAGTGATCCCAGTGACTTGTCTTCTCCCGTGGTTCCGTGGCTCTCAAAGAAATTGGTAAGGAATACTTATCGTCAAGGTCGCCGAACTGTGCTGATACCAGCTTCCCGTGTATGGGAGGGTGACTGGCTGGTTAACCTAGTACGCCCTAAGACCGCTAGGGGCGTGCCCTGTCGATACCCAGCGATTGAAGCGATCGCAGCGGCGGAGCTCGGAACTACAACAATTCTTCTGAAAAACCGGGCAGAAAAATTAACCTGGGCTCGCGACTTCTATACATTATATATATTCAATGCTAAAGCTCAAATACCCCTATCAGCACAGAGTTGTTTCTTCTTCTCGTACCGACACAGAAAGCATAATACCCAGCTGTTTTACTCGTGGGAAAATAATGGGAATATGGGCTTTATCAAA
This sequence comes from Bacillus rossius redtenbacheri, assembly GCF_032445375.1. NCBI lineage: Eukaryota > Metazoa > Arthropoda > Insecta > Phasmatodea > Bacillidae > Bacillus > Bacillus rossius. The sequence goes on from NC_086332.1 coordinate 109,480,491, forward strand.
TATACGCTTATTGTTTTTGCACAATAATTATTATTAAATTTATGATAATCTTGCTGTATATAAAGTTTACGTTAAGTTTAATTTTGGCTGTGATTAGCATTAATTCAGCACTAACTCGTAACATTGAATTTTTCAAAATAATTGATATTTTTAACGGGTAGTCCCAAATTGACGAACGTACTATACGCTATAACGATTTATATAATGCAGCTGAAATTATGAAATTTTGGCTATTATCAGCAACGATTGAGCACTAATTCGAGATATAAAATTGATTTCAGAATATTGATATTTTTAAGAGTGCCGCCAAATTGAAGTTAAGTTGGAGTTACATACTATATGCTATAAGTTTTTATGTAATGTTGCACAAATCCTGTTCATTACGGCACAAATAAGCACAAATTGAGCACTAATTGTGAACATATTTTGAACGCAAAATTCAAAAGTGTGGTCGCCATCTTGACACTTGTGTCGCACACTGTTTGTTTGCTATAAACATATCAAGGGCTATATCTCCTTTGTTTACATAGCACAAACTTTGAAATTTTAGCAGTGAGCTCCTTAAATTGAGCACTAATTCGAGATATAAAATTGTTTCAGAATATTGATATTTTTAAGAGTGCCACCAAATTGAAGTTAAGTTGGAGAGTTACATACTATATGCTATAACTTTTTATGTAATGTTGCACAAATTCTGTTCATTACGGCACAAATTAGCACAAATTGAACACTAATTTTTGACAAATTTTGAACATTTAATTCCAATGTGTGGTCGCCAACTAGACACATATGCAAAACTAATTAAGGGCTATAACATTTTTTGTTTACGGTGCGATAAGCTCATAATTTTGGCTTCTGGCAGCACAAATTAAGTACTAATTCCTGACATAAAATTCATTCCAAAAAATTGATATTTCCCCTTGGGTGGTCGCCAACTTGACGTCAAGTTGGCGACCAACTTGACGTCAAGTTGGCGACCAACTTACTATATGCTATAACTTTTTACGTAATGCAGCACAAACTCTGATTTCTACGGCACAAATTAGCACAAATTGAGCACTAATTCGTGACAAATTTTGACCTTGAAATTCCAATGTGTGGTCGCCAGCTGTCAATTCGTTTCAAACATATCAATTGCTATAACTTTTTAGTTTAAGTTTCGATAAGCTCGAAATTTTGGCTTCGGGCAGCACAAATTGAGCACTAATTCGTGACACAAAATTCATTCCAAAAAATTGATATTTTCCTTGACGTCAAGTTGGCGACCACCTTAATATATGCTATAACTTTTTACGTAATGCAGCACAAACTCTGATTTCTATGGCACAAATTAGCACAAATTGAGCACTAATTGGTGACAAATTTTGACCTTGAAATTCCAATGTGTGGTCGCCAACTTGACACACGTCTCGCTTCCCTGTCCCCAGCAATGCATATTTGTGTTCTGTATAATCTACACGCTAGGCTATCCCGTACAAGACTCACAGTATTAGCCTGTATTACGCCAACAGTTTCCCAAACTATCAGCTTATTATAGAAACACAAGTTTTGCAATTTTTAAGATTGATATAACATTACCTAAAAGTACAGACCTACTCAATTACTGGTAACTGAATGATACAATTTTCTAGCTCTGCTTGAACCCATAAACATGCCCAGTTTAATACATTTTCCTGTCATTAAACTTTAGCCTAGATTTAACTTACATCGGTTTAAAAAAACCTTGTTCTAAAGGGGAGTATGTACAGGTAAAAAAGGTAAACATAATTTCTGATGAAAAAGAATTTTTGGAATTGGTTTTTAAAGGACTTTGAAGAAAAAAAAACATTTATTTTTTATTTGGTAGATAACCGAATCTGGAACATATGTTTCGTACGTTGGCGTTTCAACCTCTTATACTTCAGAATTTAATTCTCCAGTTATTATTTTTGTAGGTTAGGTCCGTATATTCTTCATTTAAATTAAGCCCATTACACAGCTGCCAAATTTATGCTATACCTTCAATTATACCCATGGGGATAAAAATGAGCAAAAGTTTATCCAGCAGAAGAGAAGAAATAATTAGTTACTCCATACACAGGATACCTAGAATACTAACATAAAACCAGCCAACGCATTTGCCGACAAATTATGCTTATTGGGCTAGGATAGACATGTTAATGTCCATTCAACCAATTACTGAAAATATATAAAAATCTCAGTGTATTTGAAAATAATGTAACCTGGTGGATGAACTTGGTATTTAATCTTCCTGACTTTACTTGCAAAAAATAAAACAAATTTGTGCGGTATTAAAAACAGAGCAATTTTAAAATTAATGAGGTTTGCTTAAATGTAGTTTATTTATTATATATTCATAAGTTTACATTAATAAGACAGCTCATTCAACTTAGTCACAATATTAAGTGTGCTATTTTTATTGTAATAATTCCAAATGGTCCCGATTCACATATTTTATACGCACGTTCATACTGATTGGTTACTAATTTATTCTACTACTTTAAGAAATTGTAACTAACAATTTTCGTTAACCAGTGAGACAAATAAACACGCTCAGTTTAATGTAGTAGTTCGTATAATAAACTTAAATCTGAAGTGAAGGAAAGCCATCTCGCATTTTCGTTTAGACTAACAGGTGAGGGTTTATATGATTTGCTAAGTTTATTCAGTAATAATATATGGAGATTAATTTCCTAATAAACATGGATAATTAATTATTTGATAAAACTACTTGTATGAAACAATCAAACCAAAGGGCTTATCTATAAATTTAATGTTATTATAACAATAGGATAAACAAATAAAATATATTAGTAGGTATTTGCTGTAAGCATATTTTTTGAATCAGTAATATTTTATCGAAAAAAAATTATTTTCCATTACCTAAGTTGAAAAATAGCGCGCTTTATAGACACAACCAAGTCTATGGGAACTTTAGGAGGAGATAATGTATTATCAGTAGAGCAATGCTATGACTATTTAAGTTTACCAAATACATTTCAGAATAGTCCAATATCATAAAATTTCATTTGGCAAACTAATACGTTTCCTATTGTTTGCATAAGTTAATATATACAGGTTTATGTTCTTACACGCGGGTCAATCATCTTGACAACATTGGCTCGTGACTAAAGCAGAAAAAATAAAACACGTTATAGAACGGTTTTAACTAATATTTGCGGTATGAAAACCTAAACTCCCAGTGTCAAAACTTCTTGAAAGGGTGCTGAAATGCTACCCACACGGGAGCAGGCGCGCTAACAGAAATTTTGTGTGGAAACTGGTAAGGGAATTAAGGGTTGGCTTTATTTTTACGTCATTCATCAAAATTATAATTATGGACCGCTTTAAATTCACAAAGTATTAATACATGTGCCCTCTTAAACAGTTTTTATTTGAATGCTACATGCTGAAACTTCTATATGTGATCGCAATCATCATAAATGTATATATACATTTGATATGTAAATATATCTATGTATTTACACATATACACATATAAATGTGTGTGTGCATACAAAAATTAGATTTATTTTTTTTCATATTTTTTCCTATGTATTGTACAAATGTAGAGTTGGTTGAAAACCAGTGATTTTAAACGAGAGATCTTACAGTACAATAAGTTCAAATTAAAGTTAAACGTGAAGTAGCTTGGCTTCTGGGTTGTAGCCGCGTCCTTGGCGAATAATTCACCGACGTTTCGGTCGACATTGCAGTCGCCATCATCAGGGATAGTTACCTACAGTTAAACGTACCAAATTTAGACAAAAGTATCACTCACTCAGATTTACTACACATGTAATTTACGTAATAAACAGTTGGAAATCAGTCATGGCATATCTCATTTTTATGGTCACGCTTTTCCCAAATGTATGTTTCATAAGGTATGTGACAACATTGTTTTGTTGTTTACTACATAATTGACAATCTACAGGTCCCATTTCTGTATGGTCCTAACTGCTACAACGACAAATATAATATGTGATTACGCTAGTTGAATTGTAATTATTTTGTATGCTTTAGCTCGAATCAAAAAATAAGGAACTTGTGTGTCGCTGTCATATTAAAACTTGCTTAAGCTTTGCTAAGTTTTTGGGAATATACACTTTCGGCTGATATTCGTCCACATGCTCGTGTGAAAACTACCGCGCAGACTGATTGTACATATATACCATAATTAATATGTGTAAGGAATGCGTGGAAAACATTTTCTTGTTAACTTTTAAATTGCTGAATGCTAATACTCAGCAAAGTTACACAGACAGCATTGTACAAAGAGAACTATTAACAAAGATAAAAAATTGGTAAACACATATTTCTGTATTTATGTGCACGACAGTATGTTACATAAAGGGAAATAAGAAGCCATTTTTTAATAAAAACATAAAAGAGTTATTTTATGAGGTATATTTGCCCACATTAAAAAAAATAACTCATGACGTCTAAATTGGTATCAGTGACATACTGAAGTTTTTAAATTTATTTATTCTGGTCCTATTTATAAGATAACTTAGATGCCTGTAAAGATTAGTTTAGATGCCTGTAAAGATTAGTTCACATACGTAAAGCAATTACACCTTAAGATGAATTTGGGCGTTCTTTTTTTCTACCAACAATTTGTAAGATTCATTATTTGATTTAGTAAAAAAAAAATATTTTCTTAAATGAAATGTGTTTTGAATTATTGCCTAACTATCGCAGATTTCAGAAATAAAATTTACATCGAAGTATAACTTTTTTTTTCTTTCTGAATTTAAGTTTTGTAGGTAATGGTAACAAAAGTCAAACACTTCAGACAAGATAATGTTTTACTTTATTATTTTTCATGCAAAATCAAACTTCATTTTTTAAATTCATATGCTTAAATATAATACAAACACTTTTTTTGTCTATCTTAATTAGATGTAATGTTTATTACAAATTTAAGATAAAAATTTATTAATACCACTCTGTCACATTTTCATGTTAAGAAAACAAGGATTAAAATATTGTTTAAATTAATATTTAAATTATGATGAATCATTGTTTAACAGCCTTTGTATTTAGTATATAGTAGTTGAATACGTTATTTTATTAAATGTATTCTTATTAATATCAGGGACATATTTGTGACAGAGTAGTCAGTAAAGTGACAGAGTGGTAGGTAATTAAGTACCTGACATACAGACTTAAATTTTTAACATTTTGTTGAATTACTACGACAAAACATAATATCTCTTTTTAAAAGCTACTTTAAGACTTGCTTGTTATAGAATCAATCAGTCTCATTATCTCTCTTTAGCCTAATAAACTTGGCTGATCAAACTCGTAATAAACGCACCTTTATCTTTTGACTTCCTTGCGATTTGGAAGTATTGTTAGCAAAGTTAAGAACATCACGTCTCTTACATCAGTGTCACCAATAGTTTTGTAAAACATCACTGGAACATCTCAGTCATCATCCACACCGCTTTTTTTAACACATAAGTAACTGTAATCGACTTTTTTTATTAGGAACTTTCACTAAATGTGTGTACCATTATTTATTAATAAGTGGTGAATCTTATCCCTAGGCAGCTATAATGAAGTACCTAGAGTTATGTCCCCAGATTTTTCCAGATTATCAAAAGGTTGTTCATCTTTATTTTCTGAAGAAAAACTAAACACAGTGTCATAAAATCCTTTTGTTGGGCCTCTAATTATGATAGTTATATCATCCAAATCTGAGGTTGGGATGTCGACTTCTGTGTTTCAATAAGCTCCTGTCACTTTTTTCAGGTAGTAAAAGTTAAGTTTTCATATTGTAACATTAACAAAATTTGTTGCAAAAGCAGCTCAACATCCGGTAATTCGACGTTCAGGCTGCTGAGTGAAACTTTGGTTGGTTGTCTTGAATAAGTCCCTTTCAATGGAATAATTCTACTTGAAAATGTCATCAAAAGCTGGACAATATTGTCTTTACTAACAAAAAAGATATTTGTCTTTGTGAATCATCAACAATGCCACGTCCGATGGAAACACAATGGTCTGCTAAGTGTTAAGCGTTAAGCGTTATATATATACTCCTAAGTCGTCAGCAACTTACTCCATAGCCATCACCGAATTAAAAATAATAATAATAATATGCAGGTCAAACTTTGAGTCATTATTCAAAAAATCTTGTGGTAATGAGATGAAAATTATATTTTTGTTTGTATATAGTTGCCTGTCCATCAGAAGAAAATGTGGACAGTCTTGACATAGGGCGATTCTTTTCGGACGTAATCAAGTACCGGATGAAGGTGAGCAAAGGTAGGCAATACATAGTTGACGGTCAGCAGTCCAGAGTCGCCAGTCAAAATTACATAACTTGACCAAGAAAGTATTTTATTAAACATCATCGTGAAAGATTTTCCGATTGGTGAGAATATTTTGGCAGCTGCCGTTCAGGCAGTCCGAAATAAAGTTCGATGATATCCCACTGCTCGACTGTCGACTGCTGGACTGCTGACTGTGGAACAATTTATCTCCGACTGCCGCCTGCCGGGTGCCGGTTGTCAAACTGCAGACTGCGCATTGTGAATAAGATCCTAGACGCCGAAACGCCCGGCGTCGCCTCTTCACAAGCAAAATAAACTAAAATGTGAACATTTATTTCCTAATTGTTTTATTCTGCGGGCCATAATGACAAAAATAACTCAGGCATACAGTCCAACTGCCAGGCTTGGGTGCTTGGTGAGAATGTATGCACAGACGATAACTTTTTTCCGCTATGCGTAACACGCTAGCGCAGAGAGAGGTTTTGGTGACACAACTTCCAGAACCACGTGTTACCCTTGCACGTATGTTGCTAGACTCTGACGTTTCTAGCTTGAATCACTGGAAAAACATAGACGTGTGTACTAATCATACGGCCAATAATAACATGCAACAAAAGCTTTTTTATGACTATTATTATTCTTGATAGCTGTATAAAAGTTATCAAATGTGTAGAGGTGTTCCCACTACAAACTATCACGGTAAGCCACGGACAGCTGGTAAAAAAACTATTGTAAGCTTCCATGTCCAAATAAAACTTACACTGTCTCAAACACTGCAATGCTTAAGCACGTTTGCAAACACCGAACAGTTTGTAGACTAGCTAATTGCTTTGGGCACCAGATTCTGCTTACCAAGTAAACGCACCCCCCCCCCCCCCCCCCTTCCCGCCCATCAGCTGGGTATAAACACAAAGGCTCTTCTTATTCTTAAGTTAATTCGCCATTGCAGTTTTTTTTAAATACTTTTTCCATTTTACGTCAAATTCTTTATTTCTATTTGAAGTTTCTAAATTGGTGAAATGCTTATGGTTAATAGTATTAGTTGCATATAAATATATACCATTAAAATTATTAAAGGGCGCATATAAAATAAAATAAATATATACGTAACTGACAAAGCCATATATTATTTGATTTGAATATAACAAACACTTTTATACTGAATTATTACTTCCTTATTTCCCACGATTTGGCGTTTCCTTCCTTTAATGGTTTAGTTCTTTTTCCGCGGTGCATTCAGTCGTAACTTTGTCTTATGTCCTGTAGTCACGCTGAATTTCCATGCCGTTCCGCCGCTACACAACTGTGGAATACGCGTGTACTCAGCCCCGTCTGGTATCCACAGGCCAGAGTATTCAGTCGAGGCGAGCGAAGCACAAGTGAAAGAGGACGGAAAGAAGAGTCAGCGCGGAGATCCCCCCTTCCTCGCGCCCTGTCAACCAAGGTCAAGCGGCCGTGGCGGCGCCACATGCCGGGAAGAATATTCGCGCAGAACACATCGTAGAAATCACGGGTTTTCTCAAAATTTTCCGTTGTGACCTAGTGCAAATTATATACGCAGCAAAAGAGAAAGGATTGGTGCACTACCCAGAAGTGGTTTTACGCAACAGTAATGAAAACTGTGAGCTTGGCGTGCCTCTGAAAATACGCTAATTAGGCTTATTCGGCATGCATTTACTAATCGACTATATGTCTGAGACATCTTAAACAACTTTAGGATCATGCCCGGTACCTTAATCTCTTTTATATTCGAAATCGGTAATCGCATGTCAAATAGTTTCGATAAAAACAATTAATTGTTAAACCTCTTCAGCTCACTTTGCACTGCATGTAGGCGGGCCCCTTAAACCTATTGTTGCGCTTGATAGATCATAGCTTTTCTGCATCAGGTAGGGATAGAAGGATGCTCAAGCTACAGTCTATTTTATTTTGTGCATAAGCAATGCAATTTGGCCTCAGGGATCATTCACCGTGTAAGTTCTGTATTCATTATATTTTGTGTAGTTTTCAAAGCAAGTACGACTTCTGCTTGTTGGAATAACGCATTATATTACATTTTACTATCCCAGAGGAAATTGCAGCAATTAAGTGGCATATTTCCACATGTCTTAAGTCAGCACTACATCTTGTAAATAATTAAGTCCATGTCAGTGGGAAGTGAATTTAATCAGGGATGAAACAAATTTTATGTCACTTTAAAGGCCATAACTAAGACGTTTTTTTCTAAAAACATTTTGAAAGTTAGTAACAAATGAAAAAAAAAAAATATTAAAGAATAGAACAACAATATGAATCACGCAGCCTCTTCACCTGTAAACGCTGTCATCAAACCAAATTAATTTTTAGAAGTACAGACGCATAAAGATTTGGGAACGGCAACGACACTGTAGACATCTTACGTAATTACGACTTTGGATTTCCGTGTCCCACCATATTGCCGCACAAAATTCACACATTCCTTGACCGCATGGTACAGCTGCTCTTGTTGGCATATTGTCCATACATACACAGCAGTTCCCTTCCTACAAAATTTACAGAGCCTTCTACAGCTGGAGTTTCCATGGCTGGAGCTTCCGCATCTATTGGACTCATTGCATTTCCGTGTCTTAATATGTTTTCAAATGTATCTACGCAATGGCTTGTTGCGTGCACGAACTCCATGATCGTTAGATTGCCTTGTTGCAAAGATTCTTGCGCATTCATTATACGCAAATCTTGCCATACACAGCGTGGTCGGCGTCTTCTCTGCACCGCAACGAGCCTTCATGCTTGCTCATAATTTGCCTCTTATGATGAATTCACTCTGCGAAGTGTTTCTGAAAAAAAAAATGCATTTTAAATACTTAAATTAATATACTTGTTTTACCATTGTGAGTATGACTGTCTGCTAGTTGTTTGCGCTTGCGGAAAAAAATTAATATAGACATTAGCCATCTATGCCATGATTTATTACATGTAAATAATATTGCATTATTGCAAATGTCAAATGCATTATTATTCCTGGTTAACTAAAGAAAATGAAGAAAGTAAAGCATAAACGTAAACATGATATGAAGTAACAATTTTGTCTACCGTTTGATATACCTATTTTTCGCGTAATATCACGTGAATGCATAAAAATTAACATTTACAAATATCCCTAAGTACTTGTGAAGTAATTTTTTTAGTTGTATTGGCTATGACATTTACACTGAACCGAAGATAGATATAACTCTGTCATTACAAGGAGCGTACACAAGATTCATTTGCTTTTAAATTCTTCCTTTTTGTTCATGTGGATGAGGTATGTTTATGTATTTTTTGTCTTTCTGGAGGGAATACCCCCTCCCTCTCATGCTCAGGGCCCTGCTAACAATGTCATCAGAATATAAGGGAGAGTGGGGTAATGGTGAACACTTAAGGGAAATCTTAATTTGAATTGCTTCATATTACATATAATATTTCTTTCTTTGTTCGAATTGTTAAGTATTTAATGTTGAACACTTCTTTATACGACAGAATACATTTTATAGAAATTCTGCATAAGTATAATACCTTTTGTAAAGTTATGCAATGTTCGCCATTACCCCATTCCTAAAGGTAATGTTGGATACTCATTACTTGTTACGCCAGAGGTATGTTTACTTTAGAAAAATTATACATTTTATGAAACTGGTACTTTATATGATCTTACTTATAAAAAATTTATTGAAACAAATAGGCCTACATCATTGATAACATCCTAGTGCGTTGGTGATTATTGTGTTAAAGATCATATGGGCAAATGTAAGAACCATGCAAACAAATTGACAACAAATAATAATTAAAACAATTAATACAACCATTTGCATAAGAAATTCAAAAAGTTACAGTTAAACTGTCAGTTTTTTAGCACAATATTTAAATGTAAAATTTTATCTTTTCAAACAAACATCACAGCAGAAACCCTCTGATCTCTCACAGACTGCACAATCTTTATGTGCCCAATTTTCACATGAAACATGCTTGCACCAAATCTCATCATTATGACCAAATTCCTCACAAATACAGCAAATATCTGTACTATTTGCAATCAAATCAATGTCATCTAAATAACCATTATCACAGAGCTGCGAATCATTCACATCTTCCTCAGACGATGATTCAAACTTGAGATATGTGACCATTTTTCTCCGTTTCTTCCCAGGAGCTGATGATTTCATCTTCTTAATTGCTTTCCCACTACTTCGTTCATCTAATTCTTTTTGCTTTCTCTTTTGCTTCCTCTTTTCTTTTTCGTCATAAACAGCTTTCATCGGGGTAGAAGTAATAATTTCAGAATGCTGTTTCTGTCTTCGTTTTGCTGGGGGTCTTTTTGAAGGGCCTGGTAAAGGTGAAATGTCTGCTACTGTAACGGCACAAACCACCTTTCCATCTCCGTTTTTTGCTCCGCAAAGTTCAGTGTTATGAATTAACTCTTCTTCACTTGGTTCAGCTGTATCATTTAGGACATGGGTGGTCACTTCTTCTACAACACTTTGTGCTGAAATGTCATTTGGTAAATTCCCTTCATTCTCCACTATTGGCATCAGTCGTGATGCTGCGAAGAAATCGTCATCAGAAAATACGCTTTCGTTTAAGGGAACAATTCCCGCCTTCTTGAAACCAGAAACTGCTTTTAACATGTTTGCAACAGCAACATAAGCTGCATTGAGAATGGATGCTATGTCAGTAGGAAGGATCTTCTCTGCAGAATGGTGTTTCAGAAACTGGTCACATTCCTTGTTGAATGCAGTCTTCAAGGGTCCAAAGAACGAAATATCTAAGGGTTGAAGCCTGTGTGAGGAATGTGGTGGAATTGACAGTAGTGTGATTCCCTTCTTTTTGCAGTACTCATATGTTGCTAAAGAAGTGTGGCTGGTGTGGTTGTCTAGAATGACAAGAACTGTGTCATTTGCAGATGGTTTCGTAAAGATACAAAAATGTTCAAGCCACGTATGAAAAAGCTCTTCCGTCATCCACCCTGATTTCGAACACTGATACAGAACCCCAGTTGGTCCACCCCGACTAAGTGCAGGATTCATTCTTTCCCTAGGGAATATAAACATGGGAGGAACATACGTTCCTACAGTATTCATAGTACAGCAAACTGTTGTGTTTCTACCCCTTTCCAAACTAATTGCTGAGCCTACTTGCTTTTGCTCTTTTGGGCCAATTATTCTGCAGGGTTTCTGAACTGTAGATATCCCTGTTTCTTCAACGTTGAATATACACTGTGGAGGAAAATTGAATTTATCCATGACTAAGGCCATATTCGAAAAAAAAGCTCCACTTCAACTCTATTGAATCCAAGTATTCGATTAATACTTGTGGGTTCTGGTTTCCTCAAAAACTTTAGAAGGCATTTTATTCAACACCATGGGGTAATGGTGAACACTGGGGTAATGGTGAACACAAAAATATTTTTGTTCACCATTACCCCAAAACGCGCCATTTTATTTGTGAAGCATTGCTAAAGTTACAAGTTCTTATTTTCAATAGAAACATGGCACAAACACTGGCTGATATACCTCAGTGTAATTGATATTCATATAAATGTTGTAAATTTAAGAAGTCGATACTTACTTTACTTCAAAATCCGCCTTTTACTTATAACACTTTACAACAAACACACAAAAGTCTTCTTCACTGCCAAACAACAACTCCACATTGAATGGTGGCGCAACGGAAATGTTTCTAAAGATAACCGACAGGTGGCAGCACTAATCGCATTTCCTTAGAGCTTGTAGATACCCTGATTTTGGAGTGTTCACTATTACCCCATGTCCACCATTACATTACCCCACTGTCCCTTAATTATACTTTACTAGACCACAATTCATTAGGTTTCAAGAACAAAGTAAACAAGAAACAATGGATTTTTTTATTTCATACATTTTATAATAAATAATAAATATAATGGAATAAAATAAGGTGAAGTTAAGAAACACCTATTGATGAAACATAATTAAGTGATGTAAAGAAGTGGAGATTTGAAGAAACAAATTGTGTGTACTGCATGTTAAGAGAGATATGAATATGTTAAGTTGTCCACTGTATAAAACTAATTTTTTTTGCCTGAAAATTTCAAAAGTAATAACCAAAATATGATATTATAATATGGCCAGTATTTACAGGCTTATGTTAAATGAATGATTAAATTTTAAAAATTCAACTTTTGTAAACTATTCAAAATAACCCTATGAGTTGTATTGGAAAGTAAATAAAACATCTCCCAAGTTTTTTTCGGCTTCACTTAGTAGATGACAGCTTTCCACCTAGAACGTGGTGATTTTAAAAGGGCGATAAACGACAAATATTTTTTTGTGTGATTAAGAATGTGCAACTTTCTGTCGTTATTTCTGTGGAGCGAGCATGTTGATATTTTAATTTTTTTCATCTAACATTAGAATAAAGATAAGACATTAAACTATGAAACAAAACGTTCAAAGGCAATTATAATATTTTTAAATGGCATTAGTTAACAGAACAGTCCAAACAAAAGTTTTGAGCCATTTTTAAATGACACATTAAATCTTGGAGTTATGCATGCCAGTTGGCGGTGCTGTTAAGCAGCCACGTTAAATATATTTATATGAAACATTTCTTTACACATTACAGCTATGAAATTTGTCATGTATTCTCACCAATAAATTTTAACACTCCTGGGTTTGTACCTCCCATTCGTTGGACGAGCTTGTTGTAGAAGGACTCCACATCGTTATTCGTCCTTCTTGCCTCTCCAAAAACCGACATCTCTGCTGGCGTAACGATGGTCAACCAGTACCGTTGAATGTACTGGAAAAGCTGAAAGAAATCGTTCTCCAGCCCGCTCTCACGAGCAAATGACGTTATCGCTTCCAGTCCTTGCTCGATGGCGTGTTGCGGAAGAAGAGGAAGTACCATTGTCATCTTTAAGGTTTTTTTTTGCGATCTCGTTACGACCACAGAGACGGAAGAGATTTCCCGATAATCTTGTGTCCTAGTGACGCCAGAAAATGCTCTGGAAATATTAAACACAATCATGTGCTAGTTAAATAAAAATACTCACCTCCACAAGAAGTTCAAGTAAGTGCATAACAAAGCAAGTTTCATAAGATATACCTGGGCGTAATGAAACCAGCAGTCAATTAGCGAGGCTTCAGGAAAAACGGACTGCAAGGCTAATCTCATGCTCCTCTCGTAGTCAGTCATTATTGTTGAAGGGCTCATGTGCGGAAGGACAGTCTTAATATACTGAAAAAACCAGCTTATAAGCTTTCTTGCTTTTTGTGTCCATCAAAACATACACTGCTGGATATACAGCTGTGGACATAATTTCAAATTTATGTACACAATTATAATTCGCACCAATCAATTTTTTTTTTATTTATCCTTGCCAATAATGTAAATATATGGTGTGAGTTTGATTTTTTGAAGTAAACTAGAAAACTTCTAGACAGATTTAAAAAATTAATTATATTTCTCAAGAATTATTTTACCTTGTCACAGGCTATACTTTGCGACTGATTTTTTTACTTGACGCCTAGGAAACAGTTATATACAGCAAATCTAAACAAATTTTTTAAGGTAATTATTTTTTCATACCTATAAATATATTATGAATGGAGATGAGTGTATCAAAACGATTTCCTACGAAATGAAAATTTTAAAGGTAAATGACATGTACCACAGCTAGTATTTTAATAACAGTAAAAAAAATAAGTTCATGGGTTTTAGCTACAAGTATCTTTTATTTTACTAAGTCATATAGTCTTCACCAAAATATTATATATAGCTACAGTGTATTTTACTGCAAGAGAGATTATAGATTTTCGAAAAACTATAAAAGAGGCTAGAATAATATCAGCCTTATTTATGAGACTGAATTAAAGTTACCACTGTTAAGTGTCGTGCAGTAATGTTTAATGCAATTTATCAAATGGAACAATATTCTTCAGGTATATAACAGTTACGACCAGTCAGTTTTGTTAATTTAATTTATTATATTGGTAAATTATGTTAGGCTAAACGGCAAAAACATAATTCTTCAGGTTTTGCTATTTATCTTAGCGAAACAGAAGCCTGCTGATCCATTGAAAGTACATTTTTTCTTGTTATCCTTGGGACGCTTTCAAAAATAAGTTCGTGAGTATTTGTTCGTAGTTTTTAAATAACAAATATAAAACGAACTTGCACAATTCCAAACTTTTTCTAGAGCATGGACTGTTAATGCCAATACCTTTTACATATTCTACACAAACAATTATTGATACCTACTTCTGAAGTTGTAATCAATGCTTTAACCTAAGGTATTTTAATTGAGAAATATTTTTTTTAACCTGCTATGGTAGTACTTAATCAAACAAATGATTAACAGACAGTTATATTGGAAGCATCGCGCTGTGTATGAAATTGCATCTCATAAGTTGCCAAAATTAGCTGCAATGTATAACCTACATTTTCTGTCTGTTATATGTCTAAATCTTGCTTACTACCGTGAATGTTTAATTAATTTGTTGGAAACTTCTACCACGGTTTTTACTATAAAATAGTGTCGAAGCTCAGCTCTTGCTTCTTGTAAGACCATTTGAGGGATGATCGGACAATACTACACCATTGACTTCGCCTTTATGTACTATTATTTAAGCGAGAGCAAATAATGAAACTGGATTCTTTATTTTACTGTCTCAGAATAAAATGTTGTTGGATTAAGGCCCCTAATTTTAACACCGTGTAGGTTCTTTATAATTTACTGTGCAGCAGATGTTCCTGTACAATAATTTAGTGGTATCAAAAATGTTTCTAGGCGAAAGTTTCTACATTCCATTAAAACGTTGAGTCAAAGTTACTTTTTTTTTTAAATTTGTGTAACCCCCATTTACAACTTATCCCCCTCACTCTATGCATATTTCCAGACCATTCTTATCTACATGCCATCGTTGTAAAATGTAAAAGAAGCCATCAACTTGTTACCTCCTGTCCAGAAAAGAGGGACGGGGAGGCAAGAGTCTCAATCACAGAGATAGTATGTCAGAGTAAACAATATGAAGTTTATTTAAAACAAACAAAAGGAACGAGCAAAGATTTAACAGCATTAATTATGGGCACCATGAAATCTTAGGTTAACGCCCCAGGAAATTCAATTTATGAACACAAACCAGTTAAAATATTAAACAAGCGCACAACGAACTGGAATATAAACATCTTATTAACATCCTTTAAAATTATATTACATATATGATTCTAGAACCAAGAAAGAGGGATGCTCCAATAAAATATCTCTCAGATAACCTAAGCAAATATAAATGTACGTATAAGTCTTTCCTATATTATACAGTGCCCAGTTTATACTAACCTGATTTACGATAGGTTATTGTTTTAGCACCTTTTAACTTAAAATAAGAAAGTAGTAGTTCAGAATTAAATTTGAGGCGAAGCCCACAGGGAACTCCTATTTGTACATCCACTACGACAATATTACGTGGAGTCTGGTGGCCACATACTCGCCTAGTATTGTCCCTGTCGGTTCTAGTACTTTGCTTGGTCACCGGCCGAGAGCTTGGCTGTAGCTGCCGCCAAGCCTGCTAGGATGGATGTCGATGAGCACCCTGTCTGTTACTGCGTCAACAGCTGCACAAGTTGATGGTCACTGCAGCTAAGAAAGATATTCGTGAGCACACGTATTGTCTTGTCCAGGAAAGATGTATCAGCGCTCGAATAACCCATGTGCCTTCAACGTAATTGAAAGCTGTTAAAATTTACGTAACATGTGCGTCCTCAACGCCTCATCCGACGCCAGCCCCACTGCTACCTTTACTCACTGCCGTATCAAACACTGTTTTCCCTCATCACCTTCACGAGAACTTTACTTTCTACTGTCGTGGCAAATATTCTTAAGTGCCCACTCAGTGAAATTTTCTAAGTCCAACGAAAATTTTCTAAGTCCGACGTTGACTTGTGTTTTTGTTATTTACTACGCCCCAAATAACTTCAGAGTCCGTTACGGACTTGCCTTCTGGTGACATCTCTTACCGCAGTTTCCTGGCAGCAGCAGTAGTCACAACCGCTGGCAGCGGGACGGACGAGGTCATTGGTGCGGGTCGTGGTCACCGCAAGTACGCGCAGCCGAGTTGAGCCAACGAGTGACTGAAGGCCGGTTTTTCATAACTGGGGCGCAGCCCCTCAGCGCGGGGGAGGTACAAGCCCGGCAGGGCTCTTGTCCTCCCAATTTGTCATAGTTATTAAATAGGAGGAATGAGAGGGATAGCCCCTTCCCTCCACCCTCATCTTTCAGTTGTCTTTCCGGGTAGCTTGCACATTCCCAGCTGATGTATTGTCAGGGGGAAAATGTTGCCACCTTTCCCCCAGGTGACTTTTTGATTTTCTACCCCCCTGTGCCCACTGAGGATGAGGTCGAGCGCAGGATTACCCCCCTGCACATTTGCCCTAAGACGGTCGGAAGTTTTGAATAATTGTGGGTCTTTATTTATTTATTGTGTGATTTTAAGCATTTAGCCGAAAGTATTATTTACAAGCTAGTCAGTGATCGGGGAATGCGACCAGGTCTCCAAAATATAATACGAATGATTAGTTGATTTAATTGAGTAATTAATTAATTAGTGTTGACTTTAAATTGATTTTATGGCTTAGCTTTGACGAAATCGGTGCTTCGTTAGTTGTGTAAGGAAATTGCCTCTGGCCAATTATTTGCTCAGTTTTTCTCTGATTAGAATTTAATTATGAATCTTTGTGCAGATTTTTTTTTGTAGAATATTAATTTTATTATCTGATTATGTATAAATATATTTGTTAATTTATTTGTGTGTACGAGAAAATACCGCGTATATTGTGGTGAAAAAACTGGCTAAATAGTGTCGAAGTCGGTGCTTCGCTCTGATTGGCTGTGTGTCTTTGGCTCTAGCCAATCGCATCACAGTCCGCACTGCGGGCTGTCCGCGGAGTTTACCGTGAATTGAGATGCGATGCTGGATTTTCCGTGGCGTAGGAGAAGGCATTGGCGGTACTGTCAGGTAATTTACGACCTTACTCGCAGCCCGTGAAGGTTGTCAGGGCCTGAACGAGCAGGAGGGATTTCATTGACGGATCGGAGACTGTATTGGCAAGGAGCATATAAGGTTTCATATGTGCCATGAAGGAAGCGAAATTGGCATCACAAAGGAATTTTAGTAGGTCCTGTAGGTCTGTGAGTGAGGACTGAAAGCCGCTACAGTCACCGAGAGAGGATGGTCCAGGGGTGAGGCGGTGAGTGGAGGGGCGGGCTGAGGGCTCGCCTGATTTTGTTCTGTTGCTAGCCGCCTGGGCGAAAGAGACTGTGGGTCGAATTGGATTAGTAGGTGGAGCTGTTTTTAGAAATGGGAAGCTGGCTGGCGAGATCTGAGGGACACTCTGCTTAAGTTTTTCTTTTCGCGAGTTTGCGGAATCCTGTCTGGTCTGGACATGTTTGAGGTAAACGGGGCAAAGTTTAGCGTTTCCCTCATGTATTACTCCTCATAGCATCACAGATGCATACACAATTCAATACCATTTACAATATGTATTTAAATTATTTACGTCACATGTTATTAATTGCTTTAGATAGCAATATCTTTTTGTTTACTTTGCGTGAGGAGCAGGGTATGCGTACAAATGTAGTTTTAGTACCCTTCCTGTAAAACTCCTTCACGTTGTCCTCTTGACTCGTCGTTTTTTTATACAACAGGTAATCTACACATATGTTTACAGGCAGATGACAACAACCACACTTCTCACTTGAAGACATCACATCGCCAACAGGATGGAGTTTCGATAGTGATATAAGTGCCACGTCGAGGGTTGAGATAATATCTCTTGTGCTTCTGTGCATTGTAGGCCTATCGACGTAATAAATCAGTGTCCTTGTATTTCCATTTTTCCTTTTCCTCAGCGGAAAATATAATTACCAATACCCCATAGCCAGTGTAAATAAATGGAAATTATGGCTGAAGTGGATAGCCATTTAAATAGTGTGGTGACCCTGTGGGGTTACCAATTAGTGTGATAAATTTGGGATTTTACCACACAGGTAAGTGTTGGATCGCTTATTAGATCCGGAGCTAATAAGGTTAGTGCTTTACATAGTGCTGTGTATGTGCTTGTCGTTAGGGTGTTAACAATATCAGTTCGCCTATAGGTACACTGTAGCATATCTGTATTTTTGTCTCACTGCGCTACCTGAAAAATATTAATTAGTACCTTACGTACTTGTGCGTGCCGAATACTTACAATTAATTCACAAGATAGTACCATTCATCATATCGTGCGGGTCGAAACAGACTTACTAGGTGTCGTCGATATGTACTATCGTACACAAAATTGGTTCGCGGTACATCCACTACTGGGACAGATACACACAAACTCTCGTACCGAACCGTATATTACTCAGGAATTAACACATCTGAGCACAAACATCAACTGAGTACACTATACTCCTCTCAGCTGACAAACACCTTAATACACTGGCGCAGTTTACCGTTGCGTACAATGACAGTTGTACATACCTTTGTAAACATCCTCTTTAAACTTGTCGAGGTAAACATGTAATCAAATTTACGTTTATCTTTCAGACCTGCAGGCAAAACTGTATAACAGGCTGCTAACTGGTAAACAGCTGTTCTAAAGTTGCACCACGGGTGCAGTGTAGGCTCTTAACTGATTTATGTTGTAGCGTCCCACAACTTCATTGGTTGCTACATCCAGCAATGTATAGCAATTCTCGTGATGAACCTGCGTAACTTTATAAGGTCCGCTATACAAGAAAAATAATTTCTTCGTGACCTGCTCCCACTTATGACTGACAGGTGCAGTACGCTGCAAAACTAGGTCACCGACCTTGAAGTAATGTCTCTTGCGTTTCGCCTGCTTGTTCCTGTTCCTGGCTTCCTTTACAAGCTTCGCACTTATCAGCTGTTCCATATCTTCACGGCTGGGTATCGCGTTACTTCCGGGGTCGTCGTCGTAGGTGGGTAGATACGTTGGCGGGATCGCAGTTGATCGAACCAGGCAGATGGCTTCATGAGGGGTGTACGTCGGTATGATTAATTTTACCCCTCTGCCTAGTTCGAAGATTGTCGCCAATCTGTTCTAGTATAACGCCTGCCGACTGACGTTGTTAGTCAGCATGGCGCCTGGTGTTCCGCTGGTTTGTTGACGTGGTGGGATCGGTGTCTGTCGCTCGAAGTATCCCAGCGGTGGGAGTGCAGGAGGTGGTGTGTTGTAGGCGGTGAAACTCGTCGATTGCAGTGGCGGGACGGTTTCTTTTGCGCGGGGGTTGTAATGGTGTGGCGGTCGGTCCTGACACTGGTGACGTGGTGACCTTGGTCTCTCGTCACGGTGCTCGCACCTGGGAAGCCGTACACTTCTCTCCTGCTGTTGTTTCTTGTTCTCCAGGATCTTTCCCATTACCTTTATATAATATTTTCAAGATTCCTCTTTTCCATTCCTTTGGAAAGATTCCACTTGCCAGCGCATTGTTGTAAAGTTCAAGTAGAACTATTTTCAGTCTGTCGAATACTCGCCATATAATCTCAGTCGTGATTTGATCATGACCAGGAGCTTTTTTGGGCTTTAAATGCTTGACAATCCACTTCAGCTCTTCCATTGTGAATTGGGGTGTATCCAATGTGTCTGGTAGATCTTCTGCCATTCTTCTTTTCCTATCATGTTCAAAAGTATCTTGTAGTGGATTATCATCGGGCAAAAGCCCGTTGACAATGATTTCCAGGTTTTCCTGTATACTGGCAGTTTGTACTCCATTGATTATAAGTCCTGGTAACTCTATTGGACTTTTAATCTTACCAGCACACATTTTATACACCAAGCCCCATGGATCTTGATTTCCTTTTTCACTAACTAGCTGTTCCCAGGAACGTCTTTTCGCTAGTTTAACAGCTTTGGTATATGTTTTCCTTTTCTGGCGGTATTCATTTAGTAGTTCCATTCTTAACAATGGATCTCTTTGCGCTTTCATCCTCTTTCTTAGTCCTTTAACTTTTCTTCTCATGTTCTCAAGCTCCACATTCCACCAACCATGTCCACCTCTCGTTTTGTTGTTCAATTTTTCCATATGTTTGTCGCATATTCTGATTATTAGTTCTTTTATCTTTATGGAATCTTGTTCAGGATTGCCTACAGACCGCTAACCATGCTCCCAATTCTGGGCAAAGTGTACGAGAAGTTATTGTATAATAGACTTAATGATTTCCTGATGACCGTCCACGGTATCAGTGAACACCAATACGGTTTTCGAAAGGGAAAGAGCACGGAACTTGCAATATTGGATGTGATAAAGGAGGTTAACAGCAGTGACGCACAGTATGTACTTGCTGTCACAATTGATATCGCTGGTGCGTTCGACAATGCTTGGTGGCCCCAGATTTTGTGGCGACTCAAAGAGCTTGGCTGTCCGAAGAATATCTATAAAGCAGTAAAGGCTTTCTTCGCTGACCGTACTTGTCAATGTGCCATTGGAGACAACAGCAAAGAAAAGGTGCTAACAAAGGGGTGTCCCCAGGGATCGGTTCTTGGACCGCTGCTATGGAACATCCTCTTTGATGAAATTTTAAGCACAAAATTGCCGGAGGGATGTAGCATCTATGGGTACGCAGATGATGGATTGCTAC
This sequence comes from Bacillus rossius redtenbacheri, assembly GCF_032445375.1. NCBI lineage: Eukaryota > Metazoa > Arthropoda > Insecta > Phasmatodea > Bacillidae > Bacillus > Bacillus rossius. Next base: position 109,501,405 of record NC_086332.1, read on the forward strand.
TGATACCAGGCAACTCAAGAAGGATCATAGAAGAGAGGGTAGAAGAGGCACTAAATATTGTAAGTACGTGGACAAGCAATTGTAAACTCAAAATCGCACCACAGAAAATGGAGGCCATCATGTTGAAAGGATCACTGAGCACGGCAAGACCACCAGTTGTCAGATACCAGGGCAGACCAGTCAAAGCAGTTTCGGCGCTGAAATACCTTGGTGTTCATATCGATACACGTGGACGGTATACAACTCACATTAAAAAGACAAGTGACAAGGCCATATTGCTGTTTCACAAACTGCGTGCAGTAGCACCTGCCAACTGGGGCCTTATATTTGAAACACTAAGAACGATCTATGCTGGAGTCTTCTTGGGAGTAGTTTGTTACGCTGCAGCTACTTGGTATTATGAAGCAGAACTTGCACATAGAAAAAGGGTACTAGAAGGGGCACAACGAGCAGCCCTTCTAACTATGACCAAGGCATATTGTACCACTTCTACGGAAGCGCTGCAAGTTGTTGCAGGAATAATTCCAATCGATCTTAAGGTAAAGGAGAGAGGACAACTGGCTCTGCTAGCTGCAAGAGGAACAGTAACATCAGAAGATAAGTGGATAGCTAGACAGCTAACACTCGATGAATGGCAGCTACGATGGGATCGCTCCAGCAAAGGTCGCTTCACATATGTCTTCTTCCCTGATGTCAGAGAAAGACTGAAAAATAAATGGATAACACCAAACCAATACACTGTGCAGTATCTCACCGGACACGGGAACTTCAAGGCAAAACTTTGGGAAAGGAATTTGGTTCCCAGTAACCAATGTGTCACGTGTGAGGTACAAGATACTGCAGCTCATATTATATATGAGTGTAGAAAGATCGATGACATCAGGGAGAAGTACAGAAGACTGGCAGAAGAACTGTCACTAAGGCTCGAGGATATGGCAGGAATGCTACAGTGCGAAAAAGGTTATGAAGTATGGAACAACTACATACACGAGGTAGGCAAACGACTAGAGCACTTTGATAAATGGTTGGAAGCAGAAGGTGCTCTAAATAACCAAGATGGACAGTAAATCAAAATGGCCATGCTCATGGAGGCCTATGTGTTTCGTACGCGAAGGCAGAGAAATAAACTCCATAGAAAAGATCATACGGGACCAGACAAGAAAAGCAGTGCACGACTACAATAAACAGATAGCCACTCTAGATGAGAGTGTGCCCCAGGAGAAAGAGCTCATAACTCATCTGAAGATACAAAAGGACATTGCAGAATATGCAAGTGGATCAGTACCTTCTATTCAGCTAGAAGAGGAACTACCTGAGGTACACTCTCATGTTGGAACTGGACAAGATCCTTCCATGATCTACTCGAAATTCGAGTATGACATGAGATTGGCTAGGCTGGATGAACCAAAAATACAACAGGCAGCAATAGCTGTGTTGGTGCGCAGTATGGATGGAGGGAGGATGATCAACTTTCCCAATATGGAAATAGTGGACAGACATCTCCTCGTAAGGAACAACATCCCCTTGGATTTGGACGAGCTGAGATCCCTGCTGCGCACCAACTTTGAAAGACTCGGAATATCCATCGATTTCGAGGAAATCAAAAAGCAAGCTGCTATGACCTATGGTCGTTTCGTGTTCGATCATACAAGACCATTTTATGAGTATAAATTGGTCAAAAGACAATAAGGCATGCAGCAGACAAGCTTACAACAAACTCGAGCACGGACGTGACCAAAACACCCAAAGAGAGACAAAGAAGAAGATAAAGAAGAACAGAGGAGAATGAGATTTTAAGATTGGACACCATTTTAAAAGAATTTTAGATCAAAACGAAAATTTTGGATATTTTAACAGAAGACTTGAGATATTTATGGGATGCTCATCAAGATCCAGAGGACTTTTAACATCTTAGACCAAAATTTTACCAGTGGACAAATAATTTTTAAGGATTTGACAAAGGAAGAAAGAACAAGAACGAACAAGGAAGGGAACAAGACAGCAGGTGACGGAGTGGGCTGGAGAGACAGCAAGAAGGAAAGGAGTGGCAAAGGACAGCAGTCAAAGAAGGAACAGACAGAAAACCCAGAAAGGCGGTGGGATCGGTGCCCTTGCATGTTCGTTGCCCCGGGTACTGGCAACCGTCCCGGAGCAATGGCATGCAAGAGATCCCACGCGGAGTGACTGTAGAGTTTTTAACATCAGCCGTCGTGTTTTTAATATTGCATGGATGCAAATTGACAATGGATTTTACTATAATACTGACAAAGCTATATTCTGGCTGCAGGCACGGCGGCTTAAACAGAATGGATAAGTTGTTTCTGGTTGAGGCAAATGAATGGTGCTAAACCATTCAAAACCATGGCATATGAACATCTGAGGCCAAACATCCTGATGCCATTAAGACCAGGTGACATCAGGATGAAAGAAGAAAAGTTAGTGCTCCTGGAATACCCTAACGGGTTCAGTCCTAGGAGGTGGAGGTGGTGAGGCTAGGCCGGGCTTCGGCCCGAAACAACTTGTTGTTTCTTGTTGTGCCGCGGTGAGCTGGGATGCTGAGGGATTTGCTGATCCTCGTCTTCACTGTCAGCTCGCCTGCGTTTTCCCCACCATCCTTCGTTCTTGCCACGTGGTCGCTTCCGATAGGGCTTAGGGCTGAAGCCGGCATGCTTCTGGAACTTACAGCTGGCAGTGTTTACATTCCGCTGGCCATCCCCGCCGCGCTGCCACTGGTGGTACAGGGGTGCTGCCTTCTGTGCAGGTGTCTTGTCGTTTGACTCTTGGCTGCTCCTTGACTGCCGCTCTAGCCTGTCAAAAGCTAGGACTTGCTCCCTGAATTCTGTCACACTGGTGAAGTGTCGTCCCATAAGATGCACTTGGTAGCGATGAGGTAGCTGTGCGATTATCATCGCCGCGAACTCTTCATTCCCCATCTCGAGGTTGAGGTACCTAGTCCTCTCGAACATGGATGCCATATGGCTTTCAAGGGTCTTGTTTTTGCGGACGTCAAACTTCTCGCCGTACAGGCATGCTCGCAGGTTGCCTTGGATGCGGACACTCCAGAACTGTGCTTTAAACAACGTTTTGAACTCGTGGTAGCTGGCTGTTGTGGGTTGATGGACCTCCCACCAATAGTAGGCATGCTCTCGCAGTGCGGTGCCTAGGCATTTAAGCCTCTCGTCACTGGTCAACCTGAACATGTCTGCGTAGTCCTCAAACTTGCGCAGAAAACGCATAGGATTTTCATGTTCTGCCCCTGAGTATCTAGGCATAGCCTCCGACCATTGTCTAGCAGGGTGATGCATGGCTGTGACTTGACTCATAACAGTGTTGTCCGTGGGTCGTTCCGGTTGTCGAGGGGTTGGTGTGTCCGGTTCGGGTGCTGACGTGACTGTACACAAAATAGGCTCGTCAGATGTCAGGTTGTGTAGGCGTAATGTCAACATCCTTTCCTCCAGGCTCCCGACTCGTCGTTCCACCTGGTCACCTAGGTTGTCCTGCTGAAGGCTTCCATGAGCTTCATAGGAAAGTGTCAACAGGTGAAGTACATTCACGTGAACCTTCAACTGCGTGTAACACAATCCTTAAAAATAATAAAATAAGTTAAGCTGAGTAAACAGTGTTCAAGGGGGTAATCTAATAAATTAAAGCCTAGAATGGATGCAAAGGTTAAATTAGCAAGTAGTGAAATTGACACATTTCGTTTAATCCTAGGCAAAAGCCTCACGTAAATCCTTGTACAAATACATCATTCTTTCACATACAAAAGTAATACTGAGAATTAGTTAATACTGTTAGCAAGAAAAAGCAGCGGTACAAATGCCACGGCAAAATACGTGAACGCATATCTATATTTTCTTTAGGATTAAATACTTGATAGAATACATGATAGAAACTTGATAGATAGAAATTTTACAATTAATTTAACGCTTACACACAGGGACAATGAATGTCGTTTACACAGACAAATGCCTCATTAGTGAATACAAAAAACGTTAAATGAACATGCAGGCGACCGCGGCCTGACCTACACTAGGCGGTTTAAAGCTTAGTTTAAAGCATGATAAAGCATGATATCAAAAGAAAACTCACAAATGAATACATTAAATACATTACGTAAAAAACAAGTCCAAACGAAGAGTGACGACATGACGGGGAGAAACGTCAAACAAACTACACGTGAAATAGAGAGCAATTAATACAAAAACGAGCAAGATAAAAATAAATGCCAAATAGAATTTAGTTGGTGACGGCCGAAATAAGAATTTAGAAAATAGCAATTACCAATTACCAATTACATAACTGTAAGGGTCACCACCTTACAAACACTTACGTGCATTCTCCCCGCTGTCACACTCTCTCTCTAAAGCAATTATCTGACTACATGCTTAATTCAGCAACGGATGACCAGCACCGACTAAGTGCTAACGAACAAGAAGAACCTTCAAGGCAATACATCTAGTTTTAAGTAAGAAAGAGGGTGCCACGCGTATGCGCGGACACCTCAAGAGGGGAGATCAGACACAGCACTGGACGCAGAGAGGGGGGGGGGGGAAAGTAGGAAGAAAAGGAGCGCCGAAGCCCGCCGCGCGGCGCGAAGTTCAAATGACGCGCACCGACCACTTCAACTCCCCCACCCTTGACGAGCGCAACCGCGAGCCTCGCCAACCAAGTCTCAAGGACACGAGCAGGTACTGTAGGTCCAGTCACAACACTCCTGAAGTAAGGATCTCAAAAGTCAAGTCAACACAATTCTATGTGTGTACAATAACAAAAGTGTATCTAACTGACGATTTCTTGAAGTGAGTTCAACACATTTCTATGTGTATACAATAACAAACAATGTTTCTAAATGACAATTTCTTGAAGCGAGTTCAACACATTTCTATGTGTATACAATAACAAACAATGTTTCTAAATGACAATGTCTTGAAGTGAGTTCATGACTGGCATAATTTTCCGTGTAGGACACATAGCATGGAATCTCAGTGTATCCACTGAAATAAAGAGTCTTCAGCGCTGAAGAGAAAGTTTAAAGTACGGGACGTCCCTAATAAATTCAATTTCGAACAGCATCTTCTTCATCCCAGAGTAGCAGGAACAGCATGCCTTCACCCAGCGCGAACCCAGGGCGAGAACGGCGGGCGTCCCCACCGCCTGCCCACGCTCGGCGCCTGGCAGGCAGGACCATCCGAAGCGGCCGCTGCAGAAGAGTCAGTCTCCGCACGCGTCACGGCCCCTCACGGGCAGGAGACGGCGGCGACAGCATGCCACTGCTCCTCATCGGTGACGTGACGGCGACCAACGTCCCAGCAAGCAAGTGACCTCGCAGACACGACGAACCCGGCGGGCGGCTGCGGTCACGGTATCTCGGGCAGGGCGAGGAGCGTCGGGTGCGCAGTGGCGCGAAGTCCTCTTCTGGGCGTGGCGGGAGCATCGGTGGGAGAAAAGGAGAAAAAAAAAAAGGGAAGAAACACGAACACCCAAGCAACAACAAAAAACTATGTCTAAAAAAAAAGAGAAAGGAAAATTATTATTGATGAAATTTCTTTAATTAACCCACATGGGCCTTTTTATATTTTCTAGTACCAGAAGGGTTACGCAATAGGACCGTGTTGTCTCCCAAAAATTTATCAATCACGAATGGCCCAACAAAAGCAGAAATTAATTTTGAATTAACATTATCGGCCAGTTTTGGCCATTTAAAATTCTTTAAGAGAACCAAGTCATTAACAGCAAAACCATGTGGTCTCCGCGTAGCGTTATAAGAGGCGGCTACAGCCTCGCGGGCCCTCTTAAGTTTACAACTCACATCGTCAAGCATGGCCTCCAGGGAATCACCGTCAGAGGCGAGTTCCAGAGGTGGCAGTCCCCAGGAATTAAGCAAGGGATGGGTCAACTCACGGCCCATGAAGGGAATGGAAGGGGGAAACCCTGTCGCCATATGGACAGCAGAATTAAACGCCACATTGATGAATTCAAGGTCATTGTCCCACAATGACTGATCATCCCTGTAATAAGCAGTAAGAGTGGGTTTAAGCACCTTGTTTACACGTTCAGACTGATTACCCTGGGGGCAATAGGGACTACTGTAAATGGGTTTAATAGCCCATTCAAAACACATATCCTTAAATAATACAGACCGGAAGTAACGGGCATTATCACAGGTTATCATAGCAGGAGCACCAAAAAATTTCCACACTTGCTCTCTTAAGGCTTTAACAATACTAGTCGCCTTCATATTTTTTAAGGGGAGTAACAACACAAATTTGGAAAAGATGTCCAGAACGACTAGAATGCAAATATTTCCCTTTTTGGAGCGTGTAAGGGGGCCAATAATATCCATATGCAGAACATGCCATGGAGCAACCGGGGGATCCGCACAATACAGGCCAACCTTGGCACATTGCGGGGGTTTAGAAACCTGACAGTCAACACAGGACCTCACGTGGTGACGCACGTCTGCTCGTAGTTCGGGCCATGCCAGATGCGCGCTGATGCGGCGGAACGTTTTTTCGATACCCAAGTGAGCACCCAACAATGAGTCATGAAAGTACTTAAGAACCATCGGACGAAGGGAGGCAGGAACCACTGCCTTCCTCTGCTTACCAGACTTCCCTGTGTAATAAATTACACCTTGTTCCTCTACATAGGGCGTAACAGTGCCATGATGCAAATCCCTGCGTATGTGAACGCACAGCGGGTCATCCTTCTGACAATCACGGATACTAAGAAAAGACTCTGGGAAGAACTTGCACACCGCGGCACTAATTGGCTCAGAACAAGATACTGGCAAGGCACTGGTGTCAAACTCCTCAGGGGTAAACATCCGTGACAAAGTGTCCGCAACCACATTGTCACTACCCTTAAGATGGTGTAGCTTAAAGTTAAAACGGGACAGCCGTAACACCCAGCGCCCTAATTTTCCTAGCTGGTTAGGGTGATTAAATAACCAGCTAAGCGCCTGATTGTCAGTGTACAGGTCAAATTCCTGACAGTCCAGGTACGAGGCGAACTTCTCAACGCCGAACAAGCATGCCAGCGCCTCCTTCTCATACACGCCGAGACGCCTTTCTCCATCTGTCAACGATCGGCTAGCATAAGCTATGGGACGTAATCTATCATTTTCGAGGTGACCTAGCACGGCTCCTAGAGCAATTGTTGACGCATCAACCTGAAGTGCGAACCTACGCTGAAAATCCGGAAGGATCAAAACGGGAGGAGAAGAGACAAGGGCCTTAAGATTATCAAAGGCTTTCTGTTGTGCGTCACCCCATTCAAAGGCTTTCTGTTGTGCGTCACCCCATTCAAAGGCTGTGTTTTTCTTGCGCAGCTTATTCAACGGACCACAGACCGCAGCATAGTCCGGTATAAAGCGTGCATAGTAACCTGTCATGCCTAGGAATCTCTGAATTCCCTTGACGTTTTTAGGGGGCGGAAAATTAACTATGGGTTAAACCTTGTCAGGGTCCATAATGAGCTTTCCCTTAGAAATAATGTAACCAAGGAACTTTACATGGTCCTGGGCCAAACGAAGCTTGTCAGGATTAACAGTTAACCTAGCCGCTCGAAGACGGTCAAACACCTGGGTTAGATGTTGTTTATGCTCTTCTAAGCTAGCGCTATAAACAATAATATCATCAACATAGTTAAAGACAAATGTATACTTTAAATCAGAAAGAATATGGTCCAGCACGCGGCTCATGGCCTGACTACCAAATGAAACTCCCATGGGCACCCTATTGAACTGAAATTGTCCCCAAGGGGTAGAAAATGCGGTGTATTTACAGCAATCAGGATGCAAGAGGATTTGATGGAAACTGGCGTTCAAATCGATGACGGAAAAAATGGCTGCCTCTCCTAGGTGTTAAAAACCACTGTTGCACTTATCGTTACGGTCGCCATCTTGGATTATATAAATGATGCTTGTTTCGTTTCGTCCAGCCATCTTGGTTGAGTACGATGCCATCCTTACACTTTATGTTACGACCGCAATATTGGATCCTATTAATGTTGCAATTATCGTTACGGTCGCCATCTTGAAATTTAGACGCCATCTTGGAAATCCATAATTTTTATGTTAGAAAATCGGGAAAAATTCCAAAATTCATAAAAAAATTAACTTATTAGAATTCTGATTGATTAGATCGATTTCTTTCCTTGGTTCGAAACCGCTAAGAGCAAAAAAAAAAAAACATCATATCCTTCCTCCACAGAAGCCACCTACAGACTGACCTACCACCAATAACAAGGTATATATAACGTCAACTGGTATGACGTCATGTCCGCCATCTTTTCTTCGTCCGCTGGAGACCGTCATATTGTTTTCGCCTGCTAGAGTGTGCTAGCGACATGCTAGTATAATTTTCTGTTAACCATACCTTTAACCTCGTCTGTTGGCATTGAACTGTCATTGACATTGAAATTTGACCTTGATCTTGAAATTTGACCTTGAAATTTCAACTTGATCTTTGACTTTGTCCTTGACGTCCATCATGGATCCGACATTTTATGTTCAGTGCATGCTACCAGGAGCTACCACCTGCTAGTGGTCATTGCCACCATCTTGTTTTCGTCTGCTGGAGGACACCATCTTGTGTGTACTCATCTTACCATCATGCTAGTTTTATTCTAACCTGCTACAGTGCAGTAATCATTTATTATTACTGAGGTGCCCACCATCTTGAAATTTGGGTGCCATCTTGAAATCATGTAATTATTCAGCTAGAAATGCAGGAAAAATTCCAAAAGTCTCTGAAAAAATCAATTATTTATTTACAAATTGAATCGATGGATTCCTGTCCACGGTTCGATTCTTTACCAGTGAAAGTTGTAACTAATTATTAAATAAATTTTAGATTCTGTTTTCCATTACCTTTCGCGGAATTTATTAATCATTCACTCTACGTAAAACAACTCAAGTCAAAATACCTGACCAACGATTTAATACAGTGCCGATTAGCTTAACATGAAAGTCAAATTTTTCAATAATCTGAATAACCTATAAGCCATTTAAGTACAAAGCCACACATACAGACCAATTGTCTTCAGTCCATGAGACGAGTCATGTCAATATCAGACGTATAGACTAGTCATTTCAGAACCGCATGACCTTCGTTGTTAGCTAATTATATTCAATTAATCCATCGTGACATTTTTTATACATACTAAAGGACCAAGTGAAATTGAAAAATATTTTAGTAACACCAAGAGGTTTTAAACTAGTAAATATTCAATCACTACATTTTGTACTACGCGCAATCAACAAAAAGGAAGCACCGTCAACGAAAAGGAAGCACATTTTGGAAGCACCGTCAACGTAAAGGCGGCACATTTGGAAGCACCGACAACGAAAAGGCAGCACCATCAACGAAAAGGCAGCACATTTGTCATTGGCTCCAATTGCTCCAAAAGGCTCCAACAGTTTTTTGGCTCCAATAGTCATTGGCTCCAATAGTCATTGGCTCCAATATTCATTGGCTCCAATATTCATTGACTCCAATATTCATTGGCTCCATCAGTCTAGTGACTCCATCAGTCATTGGCTGCAACAGTATTTTGTCTCATCAGCGCCAAATATATTTGGCTAGAATTCTACGAGTCTAAGAGACTATAAGGCTACGAGTCTAAAAGGATCAAGCTAGTTACGAGTTTTACATGGTTACAAGACATCATGGCTTAAAAACCGCATGGCTACGAAACTACATGTCTTTGAAGCTACAAGAATACAAGTCTACTCGGCTCCAACTACTCCAGCATTATGTTATTAGATTTCATGACTACTTGTTTACGTAGCTACAAGTCTACGAGCCATGAGGTTACGAGACTACGTGACTACGAATCTTCAAGTTTACGAGACTGCGAGGCTACAGAGCTATGAAGCTTCTAGAACACGAGTTTACGTGACTGCGAGGATAGAGGACTACAAGTCTGCAAGAGTACTTGACTACGAAGCTACTCATCTACAAGGCTCCAATTGCCGCATCTGTCTTCGACGGAATTTTCTCTTTTGCTCCAACTACACCATCAGCATTATGTTATAAGATTAAATGGCTACTTGCTTACGTAGCTTCAAGTCTATACGAGGCTCCAATGCATCATGACTACGTGACTACGAGCAATGAGGTTACGAGACTATGCGATTGCGAGTATTAAAGGTTACGTGATCGCGAGGCTATAGGACTACATAGCTTCCAGAACACATGGTTAGGAGACTGCATGACTAATTGGCTGCGTGGCTACGAAACTTCATGTCTCTAACTGACTACAATAGCACCATTCAGTGGTGAGAGTTTATTTATCTCATGCAAAGGTACTTGTTGCAAGTAGTTCCGCTTTTCAACATCAGATGACGCCATGTGTTGCTTGCAGGTAAATAATATTTATTTCTTTTATGCGGGATGCTCACTATCGATCGCAGAATGATGGCTTCGATAGTCTCCAAGGTGAAGGAAGTTCGCCCTTCCTGTTAAGTGCTTCTCAGATTTCTCACGGTCCGCCATCTTGGATTGCGACGTCACGGCGGCATCTTGGATGGGTGTGACCTTGACCTTTGTCCGAAACCGCAGGAATGATCGCAAGCACACGGAAAAAACATTGACATGGATAATCGGGAGCACACGGAGAAAACCGCCTCACGTTTTATTTGATAACATAAAATTTAAAAAAAAAATTAAAAATAAAAACAAATAAAATTTTGGCTTGAACTAGAACTCTATCTTTGCTTATCAATGAGAAGTTCTCAAGCAACTCGCGCAACTCCCAGCTGTCCGGTGTCAGTTACGTGTCAAAGGCGAGGCGCGCGTGGGGGGGGGGGGGGGGGGTGAGCGAAAAGTTGGAGGGAGATAAAGCGGCGACCCAGGTGCACACGGCACATCTCATGTTACGGCGTGCACCTGCGCGTGACGCGGCCTTGTTATGTTCGTAACAGTAATAACATATGCCGGCACAAGAGTGCCCCAGGAGTGGAAGGGTTCGTGACTCAAACTGTGTAGAGGTTCTTTGTTAGAAGATTAGGGGAGGAGGGATAAGAGAATCTTGGTTAACAAAGTAACATTTTTATTCTCTGATTCAAATTGCTTCTCCGAATGGACTTGAATGTGTCTTGAAAAATCACATTTTTAAAACTATGTAGAAGGGTTATTTTTTTTCAACCTCCGATCGGCTGTAATAAAAAAACGGGAATGAATTGGGAAATTATTTTAATGTCAAAAGAAACGTACATCTTTACTCTATTTTTCCACATAATCACCCTGCAGATTGAGGCATTTGTCGTACCGATGCACCAGCTTTCCAATACCCTCTGCATAAAATGATGCCTCCTGCCTATTCAGCCACGTTTTAACAGTGCTCTGCAGTTCATCATTGGTGTGCCCTTCTTGCTGTAAGAAACGGATGATTCCACGCAGCTCGCATTTTGCCGTACAGTTTATCGTTGCAGCCATGTTGACATTCCCATAACCAAGCTTTAACTGAGGTGTGAGTTGGCCGCTCCACATGGTTGGTGGAAGGGGGTAAACACTACGAGACGTGTTGATTTGTGTACGAGCGATTAGGGTATCGATTAATGGGCATGCCATGGAGAAATGAAACTGTAATCACACTGCAGGGCACTGTTAGAATGTGGCTGAATAGGCAGGAGGCATCATTTTATGCAGAGGGTATTGGAAAGCTGGTGCATCGGTACGACAAATGCCTCAATCTGCATGGTGATTATGTGGAAAAATAGAGTTAAGATGTACGTTTCTTTTGACATTAAAATAATTTCCCAATTCATTCCCGTTTTTTTTATTACAGCCGATCGGAGGTTGAAAAAAAAATAACCCTCGTATGTCTGTTTTGTGTATCTCATCTTTGACATGTTAATACTTACGCGTATTAAAAACATTTTATGATAAATCTGGCAACATGGCATTTCTACATAAAATGATTTTTTCTGGACTTTAATCTACAGAAACTTCCAGTGCCAGTACCGCTAGTTTTCAGGACACAGGATTCAGTTAAATTCATTTCAAAGGAAAATAAAAACCAAATGTAATTGTCTTTCTTTTGAGCCTGAGAGCTCACTTAAAACCAGGGTCAAGTTTAAGAGATATAGTTGTTTTACTTTTATATGTATTTTGTTGCCCCGGGGCTCACTTCTATTTGTTATTAATATATTTTAATACACGTGTACTTAAAAGTTAAAAATAAAAGAAAAGAAAAATAAGTAAATTATTTTAGTAAAAGGGCAGTTATATAAATTAAAAAAAAAAAAACTTATAACGTGCGGCTGTGTTCAAAGTTACATTTCGTCTAAAGAACAAATATATATTGGCCGTAAAAAGCGCCTGGCAGAAAACAGTACTAAATACATTACCTATAGGGGCATTGCTGTCAACATCCTTCAAGAGACTTCTTGCATTGTTCAAAATGGAACTGTTTTGGACATCCTCGATTAATGACAAAATTCCACTCTCTCGTAGCTCTGGTATAAAAAATTTTCCCTCTTTGCCTGTAAAAAAATATTTCTGACACCCCGAATGATCGCCAAAGATGTGCCGTGGGGCATTCAAAGCATCTTCTCTGAAGTTTCGCAGCTGTTCTAGTTCGCTGTAACTCGTATGGCTCTTCCAATACCGCACTGAAGACAAACAAACAAATAAATAAATAAAAAAAAATAAAAAAAATGTTGTACAAATTCTGTGTATGGGAGCATGCTCGCACACCGGTAGCCGCGCCGCGTCTGCGGGTGACTTGTTGACAACAGCCTGGCGTCAATGAAAGTGTTTACCGATGCGTGCGCACACAAGGTCGGAACAACGCTCGAGGGGGAAGGAGGAGAAAGTTGGTATTGCCACTAGTCAGTCCCGGACACCGACTCCAACGGTGCGCTCGCGATGCCGAAACAACGCCCAAGGGAGAAGGAGGAGAAACTTGTTATTGTCACCAGTGTCCACTCCCGGATACTGACTCCAACAGTCAAGACACATCCTACCGTTGAATATCACCGGCATTAATCCACGCATTAACGGATACGGGAAACCCCTTCCACGACACTAGGAAACGTTCGCCACAGTTTTTGTGAATTTTATTCACTAAATAAGTGTCAGGAAACGCAGTTACCTGAATCTCAGGACCATAAAAGCCGCCTTTAATTTCATTACCATCAAAATTACTCAAATGAAACACACGTGGAAAACTATGCGTAACTTTGACTTCTCTGAAAACCTCATGCGACCACCTCGGTTTAAATCCCTTCTCAAACATCGTCTTGTGTTTTGATATACGTACGTAGGAACCAATGCGAGCCTTTGACAGTCTAGAATCTATTTTCTTAACATATCTGTAAACTGTTTGTAGCAAAGAGTTATCCCTCACAGCATTCGGAGCCATGCCTATAGTGCGGTGGAACCTATTCTTGTAGACAGAAAGTAATTTCGGTAAAAGTGTAAGCCACTTATAATTTCCTTCCTTTGTTTTAATGTTCTATTAAAACGTTCTACAACAGACTCCTTGACTTCGCTATAACTAGAGTAATGATTAATTGCATACTTTTGCATTAAGGCTTGAAAATGTTTATTGTAAAATTCCGCTCCAGCGTCGCTTTGAATGTTCTTAAAACTTCCCGCCTCATTTAAAATACTTTGCATGGCCACGGTGACTAATATTCCTGTCTTTCGTTTAACTGGAACCGCATAAGCACGTTTGCTATAAACATCTATAGCAGTAAGGATGTACTTGAAACCGCCATTTACCCTGCTGTATGGAATCATCTCCACCAAATCAATCTGTAATAAATCGCGAAGCCCATAGGTCAACACAGGTCTACGAGGAAAAATTCTGCGAACTCCGCGATGCAGTTCATTAGCAATCCCACGTTGTGCGACACTCATTTCGCAATATATCCCGCTTACCTTCAACTCTTTAAGAATAGATATCACCTTTTTGCTATGTCCAGTATGGCCAGCAGTTTGCGAGGCCATTAGTAATCTGAGGCGAGCAACAATCTGGTTTGGGTTGTCCCAATAAACAAATTGCTTTGTGCGTTGCAAATCCAATGTTTTCTGTAACAAACCACTTTCTCGCTGAGATGAGTCAATATTCGGAAACAATCCCTCAATGATATCAAACTTTGCATGCGTTTGGCTTTTATAACGTTTTGTCGTAGGATCATTTCTTTTATAATAAGCATTTGTAATATATAGTAAATGTCCGTATTGTTTTAAGGTGGACTCTGAGTAGGTGTGCGGCACTCGGCGGAACAATAATTTGAATAAGCCAGGAGGAGGCTGTATCAAATCTTCGTTGAGACGAATTAAATTATTATCGTGAAAAAATACTTCCGTATCCCCTAAGAACCAACGGTTGTTGCGTTTATAAAGACCGTAGGTCCCATCACCCGAGCGAAGGTTGTAGTTCCATAAGTAAGACTGTAATCAGCCCAATGAATCATTTATAACATTGCGACGTATAGTGTCAGAATCATAACCATCACTCATTACCGGTTCCGGCTTCACCTCCAAAGACTCTTGTTTCGGAACAATATGATGTTGCGGGATAGACTGCACGAGTGAAAAGAATTGTCCAAGCTTATCCAAACGTGAATTAACAGACTTGAATATTTCCTGATTAATCGCATCCCTCTCCATTCAATATCCAATATCTTAGAAGTACATCTGCCAGGATATAATTTTTGCGGTCCGGGAACGAAACTCGCCAAGAGGCTAGCACGCGGTGATACAGGTAACAACTCCCTTGACGAGGCGTTTTGTCTCCACGATATTAGCCCTTCTAAAAGTAATAACCTAAGTGACAGACACATAGCCGACGGTTGATTAGCGAACCAAGCCGCACAAATAGCAAAGAACCCCGCAACGAAATTCGGTGAAAAGATCGCAGCGTGGGGAGTTAATAAGATAATGAGAGTAAAACGTAAGATTGGCGGCGGCGTTTCAACAAAGAAAAACCGCGTGAAAAAGGGCGGGCTATTACCTTTCATTTTTCCAGCGCTGGCAGCGCTAGGCAGTTTGATTGGTGGAGCGGCGGGTATAGCCAAAACCGTGAACACGGCTTAACATCAGGCTAGAATGTTAAGCCAGAACGCACAGCACAATAGTAAATTGCTCTTGCAAAAAACGGTTCGAGTCTATACCTGCGTCCCTACCCAAAGTCGGGGGGAGGGGTCAAGCGGAGAAGAGGGGCGGGAAAAGGAAATGAGTATACTGAGTAACCTGCCAAAGCGAGCCCTTACTACCACAGACATAAAGACAGCAATTAGGAAATTAAAAATTCCACATTTTAGAAATGTGTTTATGAAGGATAAATAACCCACAAAACTATATCACAACGAGAGCGGTATTATTAATTTAGATACGAGTAAGGGGCCCAGAATGCATTGGGTAGCGTATGCCAAGGCCGGTCGTACGGCTCAATATTACGATAGTTTGGAGACCTGCCGCCCCCTTTAGAAATGCAGCGATACCTGAGCGGCTGCAAAATAACATATAATTACGATAGACAGCAAAAGTTAAATTCATTCAACTGCAGTCACTTATGCATAAAGTTTCTCATCTCGGTATATAAGAAGCATAGCACGCGCTGTCGAACCTGCTTCGAAAGAACATGTCCATCATGCTAATACTAAGTGGAAACACATCGGAACTGTGTTCAACACACTTCCCACCGATCTACGTAAGTGATGGGTTATGGCAACTCGCTCTCGTGGATTTTACCGTATACAATTCTATCCCGAACGTGGACGAAAACAACCAGATATTCAGGTACAAGCTGAAGAATGATGAGATGACGCGAGAGATTAAATTACCTATAGGCTCCTACGAAGTCTTAGACATTAAAACGTATATTAAAAAACACCTACCCACAGACGTAATGTTTACGTTGAAAGGTAATCCAAACACTCTTGTGCATTGCTATGCAATACGCATTGTAATCAACTGCACTGGCGACTGCTCCCTAGCCCCGATGCTTCGATTCGAACCGGAAGTCTATGAGGCGAATAAAATTCACGAGTCGACCCAGCCTGTTAACATGATGCCGGTAAATGTGATTAGAATCACGGCGAATATCATTGGCCACAGCTTCCTTAATTGAAAACCAAACAGTACAATACACGAATTTTCCCCGAATGTTCCTCCAGGATATAAGCTCAGTGATACGCCTCAAACACTCATTTACAGTCCGGTTACCGTGCAACAAATACGAGAGTTGGTTATTAGAGTGGTAGACCAGAACGGTAAATTAATCAACTTTAGAAACGAGGTGATTACACTATGCTTACATTTGAAAAAAGTATGGGGGTAAGATACTTTGGTTTGCATAAAGGGGTGGGGGTGATCAAGCATAGAGCCAGTACGAAAGCAAACATCAAGCGGTTAACACCTGTCAACATGAGGTTCCTAGAAAAATTAGGTTTCAAGGTATTTCCAAATGGAATATAGTATACTTGATGTTCAACAGTCACCACAGTTTGACGATGCAGTCTCAAAATGTGAAATGCACACGTACAAACCATACATTGCGGGACCGTACGAGCCAAGTTCCGAGATAGTTATAGCAATACAAAAAACTGATGTGTATACGCACATTGAAAATCGTTTCTGCGAATTCGTGGTGCATTCCAGAAACCAAACGGGCAAAAATCAGACAATGCAAAAATCGTATGCATTCAAGAAACCAAACGGGCAAAAACCAGACAATGCAAAAATCGTAAACAATGGTGTACTACATATGATAAACCGAATATCATTCGAACTTAACGGTGTGACAATCGACGAGGTATGCGAAGTTGGAATTGTGACAACGGTGAAAAACTATTTATCGCGCACGCATGATGAAAAATCCATAAGTAAGATGGCGGGATGGTGTCCGGACGGCGATTACAATTTACCACTAACAGCTCAAGGCAAGTTTGAAATATGCATCCCGTTCAACCAGTTGCTAGGTTTTGCAGAAGACTACAAACAAATATTAATAAATTGTAAACAAACGCTCGTTATAATCACCGCAAACAGTTATCTTAACACTATAATGGACACAAGTGATCAGCCACAGCAAGTGACATTAAGTTTGCAATCTATCGACTGGCTTGTTCTGCATGTAACCGTAAGCCCCGCCCAGCGCACATGGCTGTTGAAAATGATTGAAAAAGGCCGCGATATAGATATGGCCTTTATATCGTGGGGAGTAGAAATTTACCCGAGTTTACCACCACCACAGAATGTCAGTTGTGCTGTAAAATCTAGCTTCGCTAGCTAATGCCCTCATTATATAATAGTGGAATTTCAAACCGGCAGGAATAATGTTCTAGACACAAACAAATCTAAATTCGATCATTGTAATTTACAAAATGTCAAGGTCTATCTTAATTCCGAGGCGTATCCATATACGGACCTGGCAATAAACTTTACGAATGGTTACTACCTACTTGCATATAATATGTACTCGGACTTTCAAGCGAGCTACTACGGTAGACTAAATACACCTCTACTTGACCCGGAGGGATTTACAGATAAAGCCCCTCTCTTTGTATTCGACGTGTCGCGTCAAAACGAAAAACTAACCTCAACCGTCATAGATTGTAAAATAGACATTACCGCAGCAAACAATATACCGCCGCTAACACAGGCATATGCAATTATTCTACACGATAGATTAGTATTGTACAACCCGAGGGATCAAAGTATTAAAATAATGATCAAAACGCGATCTATGTTCAGTCGTGTCAACATTCAAGCCTTCTTCTCGCCGCATGGGTTTATTGTTAAGGAAGTTAGCACTGCAGACTCGGAAGGGAACGTGATTACGTGCTCGTTTCAACCACCATTTGCGTGGGAGCATTTAATTAGAAAGCATCAACGAACAAATACATGGCTCACCAACCACTTCCACAATCTGAAATGGGAAGACGGAATATTTCCCTACACAAGTCTGTTAAACATATTGGCGGCGCACCTGAGTGGAATTATAATGGTTGCCGGGGCCGAACATAAACGTTGGCTAGCTAAACATTGTCGCAAACATGTTCGCATAGTGGACGTTCAAAGTGAATATGGCTGCCCATCATTAAAGATATTAGATAAATCGTACAGCAACAGCCGCAGAGGTACAAGACCGGTATCGTCGCGCCACAACGCAGCGCTGCTCAGAGCATGGATGGTTGAAAACATTGCCGGAAACAATGAGAAAGCGGAAATGTCAGAGGAGGAGGAGGTCGAGATGCTGGTATAAATACCCTCATGTGTGCCTAGGATGTCTAGTAGACCTGCGACCAACACACCGCAACAGCTCAGGCAAGTAGTACATACACCATGGAGTTCAACCCGACCACTCATTACGTTGATGTAACGGTTGGATACCGGCGGGTCCACTACACACAAATTGATGGTCGTGTGTTATTGGAGATATGCACGGAGCTAGGCCATTGGGTTAGCGGATATCTTATAGACGGCAATCCGGACGAATTCTACATACCCTGCACCAACCAAGATTGTCCTGTCAGGCTACTGCATCCCGATAGCGAGCTACCATGCTCGCTAGAGGAGTTACATAGCGCTGCAGCATCAGAACATATCATCATCACCGGGCAGGGTCATGGTAACTTACAAGCTACACAGACCAAATAATAATATCGTGACACGGTGGGGTGAGGAGTGTGACAGCTTCAAACACCTCACTTTCTTTGAAGAGGGTAACCATTCATGGTTGGAAGACTGCCACTCGAGCATGTGCGAGGTATACGTAAACGAGCCCATCGACGACAGTGATATGGAGGAGGAGGAGGTGGAGATGCGGATTCGACGTCACGGCTAGGCTCCAAGATCGCAGCAAGCGGCGAGAGCGTAAAAAAAAATAACAGGGGACGACGAGATGTCGGTATAAATAGAGCTCGGTGGTCCAGAGTACACAACTTCTCAGTGCCTTCGTATCTAAATACCCAAATAACAGGTCGTGCACCAACACGTTGCCGTTTGATACCACTCCGCCTCATGCAATGAACTGTTCAGAGTGCTGTGATTGCATAATACATTTAATTATTCATCTGGTAAATATTGTTTTAAATAGACACGCAGGTCTGTGTGTGAACAGTCGTGCAGAAACAGTGACGGTGTAAAGATGGCTAGCTTTAATCCCCGGAACATGTATCCAGATGTAACTCCAGGCGTAGGCAGTGTTGAGTATAGCGAGTGGAGTCAGGGTGTGTTGAGACATGTTACGGAAGAATGTGACTCTACCGTCCACTCGAAACATATTCACAACCCAAGACCGGAAGACCTGCCTCTAGAAGTGATTATTTGCCCCAGCTTCGGCGAGTGCTGCGTTAGTATTCTACGCAATGATACAACTCTACCCGCAACAAGTGAAGAGGTCTACGCACACGCCATCGATCTACTCAGCTACGCAGCCGCCATTGCCCGCCTGCAGCCAGACTTCACCGCCGCCGCCGCCGCCGCCGCCCTTCCTCCCACAGAGCGTGGGCCTTGATGAGGGCGACCTAGGTCCAGCGGTGAGCAATGACCACTACCAAGCATTGGACGAAAGAGAGTTAGACATTGCCAGAAACGCACTGCGCAAATTACTTACAGACCTTATAAAGAAAATATAATGTATTTCAGTGTAATGTAACTTTTATTTTTATACATAAAATTGTTTTCAGTGTAATGTAACTTTTATTTTATACGTAAAAATTAATTTCAATGTAATGTAACATTTATTTTATATGTAAAATTGTTTTCAATGTAATTTAACATAATACGTTTAAAAATATATATCATTTAATACTATAATTAGTTTGTAACTCTAATCCAACAGGTGTGGGCTATCGTTGACTAATAAAAAAAAATCTCTCGATGTATTTTTTTCATTCTACTTGACCCTGTACACCGCATTAGGAACTAATGTGTTCACACATAATTTTGTCTTAAGACGGAAAACATCTGTGTGACGTACATGTTTACGGATGTGTGGTGAAAGTGTGGCCAACCTGGACAGACCTAGCTGGACATGCATAAATACCGCCGGCGGGAGGTGAATGCTTGCATTTGATGTCCGCGCATGCTACATGAGGTAAGTATCATTTGCTTGATTCAACTTACACGACTTCTGTTAATTGTATCACACATTTTAACGTCTTTACGCAGTGCATAACCCCTCCCCGACTGTGGGAGGGGTAAGGTTGGCTCGCGGCACTGAGGGGAGTGTGTTTACGGCGTTACATTTTCACGTAGCTTGGGGCTTACGCTCAGTCGCGCGTACTGTGTTACATGTACACATAGCTTGGGCCTCACTCAGTATACACAAGACCGTTTCCTTTAATATTTACAGATGATGTTTTTTTATGTTACCAGAACGTTATTTGTACCACTGAACGTAACATCCCGTCTATCCCCTCCTCACCATGTCTACTCCCCCCGAGGCGAAGCGACCCCATCCCAGTGAGGCTTCCACGTCGGACACTCGCGACAGCGCGCGGGCGTCCGGGGTGGAGCCGCATTAGGCTGGCGACTTGCCTCCCCTGCAGAGTGTTATCTTGGACTCCGCATTTGCTAACAGGATAGTGGACTTTCGGATCGGTAATGATGTTAAGTCTATTGATCCCGATTTGGACCAGTTTCTACAGAGATGTAGGGTTCCCTTTCTGACCTTAACTTCCATCTTGGTACGCCCCTTTAAAGTTTACATTTCACTCTCGGCTTCATTTGTTAAGGAATCTGTGGAGGGAGGCGAGAGTGAGACATTTCATTTTACAACACACTGAGCCGCGGTACTGCTCTCTGATGAGGTAGGGGAAATCTATAATTCAGTATTCATTCCGGAAATCAATAGGAATGTTAGCGATTTCGCTGCTCGTGGCAGTGGGTGGGCTCTACAGCGATTGATTAACATGGTTGTACATGTTTCAAGCCATAGAGCTTTCACTGTTAGCGCGCCACACACGAAATTACTGACATTTTTGTCCAATAGGAAAGCTTGTGTCAATATTGTTTGTCCCGAGCAGCATTGCTTTCTGTATTCTGTTATGGCAGGTGTGATGCCGGCGGAAGTCAATGTTAGCTGAGCCAGTTCGTATCCGGATTCACTTGTGGCTTTCAATTCGTCTGGTTTGAGTTTCCCGTCTACTCTCCATCAGATTAAAACATTCGAGAGGAATAATAATATTTCCGTTAACGTTTATGCATGCGTAGACAGTAAGGGGATTATTGTTGATGAATGTTTTAGTGGCAAATCTGAATCCTCTATCCAGCCTCTTCACATATCCTCTGAGCGAAGAGTGAGGCATGTGAATATTTTAACGATTCATTCTAGTGACGCGACAGAGCACCTACACTTTGTAACAATTAAGAGCCTGTCTAGATTATTACGTTCCCAACTGTCAAAGTCTAATCGTAAGAAATGGATTTGCGAGTGCTGTCTTCAATACTTTACAAGTGAAAACAGGTTAACTTCACACACTGTTCTCTGCAGCCAGCATCAAGCAGTGCGTTCCTGTTTCCCTACAGAGGAGAACAAATATTTACAATTTACAAATATTGCAAAACAGGATCGCCTCGGCTTTATTGCGTACTGTGACGCCGATATCCACCTGTTTACCCGGTGATGAGACATCTAATACCACACGGGTAAACCAACATGTACCATACGCATGCAGCATTTTGTTAGTGTGTGGATACGATAGCTCTTTGACCAAGTATGTGAGATTCGAGTTTGATGATTGTATTGCTGAAATGGTCGCAGAATTAGTTTCAATGACAAAGTGGGTATGTGATATTCATTCAAAGACCATTCCTGTTAAGACGCCGACTCCAGCCATCTCTGCAAGGCTTGCAAGCCAAACACATTGTCATATCTGTAAGAAGGTATTGGCTGGGAAGAAGGTGCTCGATCACTACCATTTGACTGGTGAAATACGTGGTTATGCCCATTCGAAATGAAACCTGGCTTTCAGGATGCAAAAGAAAAAGCTTGTCGCGGTTTTCCATAATTTGCAAAATTAGGATGCCCACTTTTTAATGAAGCATTTAGTTTCGCGGAAAATTGCACGGTCGGACGGCTGCTTTGTTGTGGAGAATCCCGGCAAGGTCAAAGTCCTAGGCGTAACTCTAGAGAGTTACAAATGTATTACTACGTACATACATGTCTCAGGTAATGCGCAAGGAGGCATTCGCGCTGTGCGTCTTAGATTTATTGATTTACTTAACTTTTTAAATTCATCTCTGTTAACTCTCGCTGGCAATCTCATGCCGGATCAGTTGAAACTCACCCGTTCAATGTTTCCAGATGACGCACAGTTTCAGTTAGCTACGCATAAAGGTGTGTTTCCCTATGACTTTGTTAAGTTTAGTGAACATTTGCAGACTGCCTTGCTACCACCAAAGGAAGCGATCCATAACGTAATTAGTGGCACGGACGTGAGTGATCTGGACTATACTCACGCCCAAAGGGCTTGGGACGTCTTCCATTGTGCCACATTGAAAGAGTACGCACTTAGGTACCTTAAGGTGGATACTTGTTTGCTGGCCGACATATTTGAATCTTTTCGTTTCGTTTGCCTACAGCATTATTCATTAGATCCCGCTCCCTCGCTCGCATGGGATGCACTTTTAATTAAAACCGGTGCGCGTCTTGAGCTTGTGACCGACCCGGACATATACCTCTTCCTAGAGTCTTTCGTTCGTGGAGGTATTACAAATGTAAGTCGACGTCACGCGAAAGCTAATAATGTTTACATGTCCAATCACGATCTTAGCATTCCGTCTTCATACATCTGCTATTTCGATGTTAACGCTCTGTATGCGCACACAATGTTGGGTAAGCTTCCTGTGGGTAATTTCCAATGGGTTCCCAGGGATGAGTATACAAGTTGGGATTTCAACACCATTGATATCGATGGTGGTACATCATTTTTCGCGGAAGTAGATTTGACCTTTCCCGATGATTGTCACAATCGCCTATCAGATCTGCCTCTGGCCCCTGTGAATGGCGTACCGCCAAACGGGCGTATGAGTAAATTACTGTTAACTCTTGCGCTGCGTACTAAATATGTTGTCCATGCTAAAACACTGGCACTACGTTCAGTATGGGGCGGTCATTAGCAAAGTTCACCGCGTGCTGCGGTTTGAGCAGGCGGCCTGGATGAAGGATTACATAGCCTTTAAGGGGGCAGTTCAGAGACTAAAAATCGCTACTCTTCTAAATCGTGATAATTTTGGTAACATCTGAATAAAACCTTTGAAATCAACTACCCGAATACTCGGCCCGGTCAGTATAAGTACCTGCGGAGCTGGGATCAACGGTCATTCGAGTCAGGCTCTTCAAACAGGGAGGTTGTATTTCTCCTCTCTCCTGGCCGGCTCTAGACACGCGAAGACGGTTGGCCGCTCCCCTCCCCGGGGAATGTGTGGGTTTCACCCGCGCATGCGCAGGACAGGGCTGAGAGTCGCAGTGTTGCCAGTTCCACTCCACCAGACCAGGGCCATGAGTCATGACCTCCGCGGCTGATCCAGACTGACAATCCGCCGCGCAGGCGAGCGAAGTTTGACGGCCCGTCGGGAAATACCTTCGCGCGCACTTTAGACATCAACACATTTACGTGCTGTACATATAATTCGATGTTAAACATTTGGTTCAAGATAAAATCTTAATACAAATTTCAAATATATTTTTATTATCATTTTCACTAACATTTCAAACAAATATGTATCTAGAATAGACACGTTAAACACATGCTCTATAAACATATCATAATTTAAAATTTTCTTACGGTAACTCAATTTGGGAAGGCCTGAAGTTATGAGACGTAATTTATACTTGATATTTAAAGAGTAAAATAAATAGGAATCATAATGACAGAACAAATTTATAAATAATGATTAGCACAAGTGTAAAATAAAATCTTTACTGATTAATTTAGATCAATTATTGCAACAGTAAATTGCCTAATTAATGGTTTTACTATTAAAAATCCGCGCACACTTTATAAATAAAGTACGGAACAATTCGCGGTTTGATTCCGCGATAAGCTTGAATTGTTATATTACCTTAATTTAAAAAAAAATCTGTATCAAAGGGTTTAAAATAACAGTTTATTATATTTACATTGCATTAGTAATCAAACGACTTTGATTACAATGATACCTAGTTTCATTTATTTGTAACATTAATTTCCAAGTTATCATAACTGCAGCTACATCATTATATGTTGCATTCTGTTTAACGAATATCATATATGAGTTTCTATTATTCTCTATCGTATTTATAACGTACTAGATAATATTTTTGTTGTAAATTACAAACGAAAAAACGGCAAATTTACTAAGCATACATTTCTAAGCATCAAGATATTTAAAAATATTAGGTAAGTTTTCACGATGAACAGAATAAAACTGTATTCATATTAACTTCATATGCTTTGAAAGATTCGTAGAGAAGATTTCTGGACTTTCTTGCATCCATTTCCTCTTTTGCTTTTGAAATATACCTACTCTGGCTCACTCGCTTGTTTTCCTCTAATTACTCGTGATTCAACAATTTCGGGAAGTAAACACTCTTTATAGAATCGCGTGAGTTTGGGCAGCATTTCAGTTTTCAAAAAATCTTCATTTCGCTTAACTTTTTCAACAAACAAATCTTGTTTAGTATCAGTCATGACAATTAAATAACATAGATATTTTTTGTTATATTTAAAATTCCCTGGATCTGATAGATATGTTGTTCTTTTTTTATTTATTTCTAGATTTTATATTTAAACTAAAAAACTTTATACTTTCTGGTATTTTGTTTATTTTTCTTCTAAATGTAAATGTTATTGCGATAAGCCTAGAAAATTAGTAATAATGCACCAAACAAAATAGACTTTAAAAATATCAAAAACATATTAAATATGTAATCTGTGAAACATGTACCAACCATAAAAAATATTTACAATTTACAAAAAAAAAAACATTCAAAATGTGCATGATTACAAAACTGAAAAACTGTATCTTTCACTGCCAAGTTAATTATGACAACTCATAGAATAACAGAAATAAACAAATAAATCACAAATGTTTAAAATCATACAACATTTCAGATAAGATATGCTACTTGCAATAATGTTAATACATTTAATTTACTTCAATCATAGTATGATTGTGTACAATAAGTTGTAATAACAAAGAAGAGAATATACTGTGCAGATGTAATGAACTGAAATTATTTAATTGTGCATGCCATATGGGCAATAAAGCTGCCAACATTATTTACCTTATTAAATTGAATAGGATTTTTGTTTACGTGACATCTAATAAATCGATGAACACCGGCTGCACGCACGAAAAAGTGTCCCGTTACACACATTGTTACGTTACGCTGTGTCCCGTTATGCTCATTGTTCCTTTACGCTGTGTCCCGTTACGCTCATTGTACGCTTGCGCCGCATCTATCTCTCTTCCACTCGATTGGAACAACCATCGATTTGACTTTTTCCAGGCGCATTAAACTTGAAACACTCCCATTCGTTTCCTACTTTTCCTATCATCGTCCTATCCTTTTAACAGAATAACACAGATTGGAAGAGGTTAAATAGCAAACATGTATAAAAGTTATGGTTAAAATAATCTCTTCGTTAAAGTAATAAACATATTTCAATTAATGAGTGCAAATAAAAGTTAATTTATCGATTAAATTCTAGATCTCATTTCACTCCTTTGTATCCATACAAAATAGTGATAATTCAATAAAAATGATTCAATTTTATTCATAAAAGTATGCAATCATTTCGTTAATGTTTTGTTATGACGTCACGTTAAACTATCGTCCGTAAACTGACTTTACAGACAACCAATTTTTTAAAACAATTGATTTATGTTTCGAGGCTAGGTAGGTAGTTAAATATCATAAACATTCCAAAAATAATATTTTGCAGCTGTTTTTGAAAACACCGTAAAAATTGCACACTAAGAATGGTCATAAAAGTAATAGTTAGTACATACACGTTTAGAACATGGTTTGCCTGTCTGATTTGCTTATCTAGTTCGACGACGTTAAAATTAACAAGCAATATACAAATAAGTAAAATCTTAATTTCCAGTTTATTGTTGTACCGGCACTTTAATACCAAACTAAAATCATCTTCCTGTTGGAAGCTATCTTGTGGTGCGAGATTTGTGTGCGAGTTCCGCGCTGTCGACGAGACCTTATGAACAATTTAAAAATTATGTATTTTCGTCTGAAAGAATTGTCATTTATATACAACTATAAACATATTAATTTTTTTCTTGAAAACTGCAACAAAAGTCATGCAAAACTTCTAGCCATTTTCACTGCAATTATTATTCATTTCCAATTATTATTTCCTGGTTTTCTTCTTAACTTTTCATTTACATTTGTAATATGTAGGCCATTTAATTTTTTATTTGCTATTATAATGGTTTAATACATAAAGGACTCTATTATATGTTTAATTTAAACTTTCATTAAATATTTAGTAATCAAAACTATGTGCTACAGCTTGACCGCACGGCACTCTTCTTCAAAAGAAACATTGGCAGGATAGGCATCCACTCTGAAGGGACATCCTACTGGGCTTCATTTCGAGGCCAGACGTGTATTAAATTTAAAACTACTCTCCAAGAAAACAAACAAATAATAATTCTTATTTAAGAAATTCGTGTATTACCTAGTGTATCAATGTAAAAAATACAAAAATTAGAGGAGATCCCAATAAAACTCTGCCCACAAACATGAAATTTGACTGCGTGTCCGGGGCGTAGGTTTTTCCGATGATGCTACAGTGGTTTGTCATTGCCTTCCATGGTATTATGGTGAATGGGAGATTACAAAAACTTAGTCCTGATCCCAGGGAGAATATTTTAAAGATCCCCTCGCCGGCCTAAAATCTAACTTGAGCCTCTTGGTGCAACCTTTTTATACATTTGTAGCTCAACATTTTCCTGTTTGAATATTAATTTTCTCAAAAATGTTTCAAAATCTTGTGGTACACCAGTATACACACTTTCTGACTAATATCATTCAATATTTTTTATTTGGCCGTACTTTGAATGTTGTAGAAATTGGTAGACTATAGGTACTTAGATAATATCCACTCACAAAGAGGATAATGCCTAACATTTTTAACTCGGTCAGTCAAGATTTTTGTCTTTGATAAAAAAAAGTCTAAGCATAAAGCATTTTCCTGAAACTTATTTTTTATCTTTAATATACCTACTAAACACAAATTGTCAAGATGATGAGAGGCATGAAAAATTCACAGGTTCCAGGACCGATGGCATTTAATGTATACTAATCACTGATGTGTATTATCTTAATCAAACAATATTGTTAACTATTCGTTGGTTACTTGTTAACACATTTGAAGTATACGATTGTTTCTACATTCTCTTGCTGGTTTTATTATTAACTTCGATTTTTTCCAGGCCTTCTCAGGTAAAGTCAATATTAGTTATATTGTAGTTACATAAAGAAAGACATTAGATGTATTTTTCGTATTTTTAGTGAAAACGTTAAGTTTATTTATTTATTTGTCAATCACTGATGCTTCGGGGTAGGCCTTCTGACGGTAGTTTTTTGATATAAACGACGCTACGTGCGCTTGTGTTCCTCTTGTTACTGAGGTTTACGACACTAGAAAAAAATTATGTGTCACTGATTTACTTCAAGACGAATTGCATACTGTTATATAATTGTGCGTCTGCGTTGCTGTCAATGGATTATATGCATACTCAAGACTCTTAAGTAAATAATAATATAACTAAAAAATGTCGGTTCAATCACATGTTCACTGGATTAGAACAAAGATAATGTAGCACTACTGAAGTGACACCACCGTCTGTCACTGACCTCGCGAATATTTATAATCTAATTATCACTAGTTTAAAGGTATACAACCGAGCCCAAATATAAAAAATTTCTCAAAAACAGCTAAGAAACAATGAGGTTTATAGAGTTTATACTGCAGCAAGATAAAAAAAAAAAAAACCAGTTCGCGAATGTCTAGTAAAGCAACAAGAACATATCCCGGCAGAACATTGTGATATTTAAGGATTACATATTTAAAATTAATAAAATTAAATTAAATTTACTTACTGTAGGGCATCCTGGAATTGGTTTACTTCAGTAACTTGCTTATTATCTTTGAAAGATTTGTGCAACGGGAGTGCATGACTTGATGTAAGTTTTTGGACATACGCCACGACGGGAGCAGATAGCAGTTCCCGAAACGTCGCTTGTTTCTGTTTTGGAAAAACTATTGTGTTTGTTTCGTCTTTTCGTTTTGTCGTGTTTTTGTCTCGTTTCAACTTTTGTGCTGAATTTTTTTGGGTTCAATATTTTTGTGCTGTCATCATTTGTGGGTTTTTTTATCGTTCTATTCTGTTTTGGAAAAACTATTGTGTTTGTTTCGTATTTTCGTTTTGTCGTGTTTTTGTCTCGTTTCAACCGTTGTGCTGATTTTTTTTTTTGGGGGTTCAATATTTTTGTGTCATCATTTGTTGTTTTTTTTCGTTCTCTTAGAACATTATTCTTGTTTTTCTTTGTTTGTTGACCATATTCCTATTACGAAATATTTTGTGGTGTTTATATCCTGTTGACAACAGCAATTTTTTTGCTTAATTTGTGTTTTTTGTTTTTTTTGGGTATTTTTATTTATTTATTTATTTTTTAGTTTCTTCTACAGAAAAAGTGCTTAGCAATGGCGTATGTCCAAAAACGTACATCAAGTCAGTAACTTGCTTGGATTCATCTTTCTTTTGTCAGGTCATTTTCCTTTCTTTTTTGCCAGGTCAAACGAACTGCTAAAGCTTTTTTACTTTTTTTTTTTTTTTAACACAATAGGGTATTTTTCTTTTACCCATTATTTATTTTTCACAAGAAAACGTTTTTGCTAGTAACACCGGAACATGAATTCGCGTGAATATCTATGGCAACGCTGTCCGCGCACCGTCAGTGCTGCTTCGCGGCGGGAGGACGAGAAGGCAGGAAATGGTTACTGACAGCGCAGTAGCTGCACTCTGTTGGCAGTTTATCAACTAGTCAAACCGCTTTCTCGTGCATGCAAGGAATATTTCGTGCATGTTGTCTAAGTTGCTGTTCGTACAACAATTATCGAGCTATAGAATTGAAGAAGAAACTTAGCTTAACAAGTAGATCATGTATTTATAGGGATATAAATTTATTAACTACTATGTACTGCTTTCTTCAATATGGTACGATGTAATTGGAAAAATTAAAAACTGATTTAAAAAAGGTCTCGTTTAGTAAAATACTCACTTTTTATACATAATGAAATATTATAAGAATAAAATATTTGTAAAAAAAATATTTTCTAAACATTGCATCATAATTACGCATAATATGCAAGAAACAAGACGTGTTCTTGTCTCATAAATATCCATATTTAAAAATGTTTTTATTAACTTTTTGGACTGTTCCAGTGTTTGCCATAAAGTAAATATTAAAGTAATACCTGTCTTTTATGTGAATATCTAGTTACAATCGCATTACCATAACACAAAAGATTTATATCACCAATGAAGTATACTACGAATTCTGTGTTCAACGTGAACCGCCCCCTTAATGCTGAGCATCGTGCCCAGGCTGCGAACCCCTTTGAGAAATCGTTTTTTTGATTTAGTGTCGAATTTGGTATACGGGAAGAGTTTAGAAAATACGCGAAGCATAAGGATATACACATCGCTTCACGATACGATTCCATTTATGGGGTGGCTGAGCTGATTGGTCATCTGACATTCAAGGCTCGGCAAATCATCGGTGAGAATTTAGTCCTCATAGAGATGTAAAAAGGGTCGATTACCTTTGATAGACCAATGTAAACAGGTGTCGCCATTTTAGATTTATCAAAATTGGTTCTCTACGATTTTCATTATAATTACATGCAAAAGAAATTCCCTTCACAGTCTCTGCATCTCTTGTACATGGATACGGATTCCTTAATTTACCACGTTGTGTGTGACAACATTTATGATTCGATTCGCCCCGATTAAGCTTCACGTTTTGACACTTCAAATTATGCGCCAGGTAATGAGTAATGCTTCCCCTTATTCAATAAGGTTGTAACAGGGGTGATGAAGGATGAGGCCATTGGCAATATCCTCACAGAGTTTGTTGGTCTTCGCCCGAAGCTTTACGCGTTTAAGATGTAGGATGGTTCTTCTACGCGTAAGGCCAAGGGAATCAAGACCAGCGCACTGCATTCACTCATGTTTCCTCAATACCTGGATTGCTTGCTTCGAAATTCACAGGTTCTCGCGACCCAATACCATTTCCGATCGCGAGGCAACACTGTGTTTACAGAGCGTGTGACCAAGGTAGCATTGTCTTCAGGAGATGATAAGCATTGGCTTTCTGAAGACGGTGTCAGCACTCTACCTTGGGGACATAAGGAACCTACGCCTTTCCCTGGACCACGATTAGCCTTTTCTCTATATGTTACGTTCAGCTATGCTGTCGTCCTCGAGGGGGTGGTTGGCTAGCACTTTGAACCTCCCACCCTCGAACCACACACCATTGCACGTGGAGAATAACCTATTGGTATGTCACTGTATATTTGTACAGGTTTTTACAAACGTAATTTCTTTTAAACATGTAATTTATTTTCTACACATGTGAACATATTTTTTTTTCTTTTAAAAAAAATGTTAACGTAATTTATACTAATGTTTACGTATTTTCTACACGTTTATATAATTTACTTTTCTCTTTTAAAGCTAGAATGATTTTAACGTCATTTATATAAACGTTAACGTATTTTCGACACGTTTAAATAATTTATTCTCTCTTTTGAACAGTAAGTTATTTCCTACACATTTATATATATTTAATTTTACACACGTAATTTAAATTCTCTTTTGCACACATAATTTATTTTACACATATTTATTTTCTCTTTTAACATATTTAACTTTTTTTCAAAGGCTAATGTAATTTAATTTATCTTGTACACACGTAAATTAATTTATTTTTTACACAAGTAATTTATTTTACACACTTGGGTTATCTGTTTTTATGCTGTAGCTACAGCGTATGTATTGTTCTGCAGGTCTCCCCACAAGATGGATGTGTCCACGCGCGACGATTTGGCGAACCAAATACTACCGGACATAGCCAAGCTATTTTTCATGGAGGAAGTGGTGGAGGGATGCCCACATCCACCGCGGGACCTTCGGGGACGTGACCCTGGAGTTGTCCGCAGCGATGGGTCGACCGTGCGCTCGCTGCGGCCGAGGGAATTGAAGTGTTGGCAGGGCCTTCGGGGACGTGTCCCTGGGGTTGTCAGCCAACCATGATTGGTCGACGTTTGTTACTATATCTGTGTGTGTGTGTGTGTGTGTGTTTACACATATATATATAGTATTTGGTATATATATGTATATATATTTACCAAATTAAATAAAACCAACATCCTTTTTTACCCGTGTGTTGTCTACATTATTTCTTTTTTCCACCTCTGTATGTTCCTTGTGCTTGCTCCTTTCTGTACGCAGCGACGGCCTGACCTTGCATTCTCTGTGGTAAACACTTCACTGTCACCCAGCAGGTAAACACATTGCTGGTCGCCAGCGCACGAGCGATCATCCAGCTCTCAGCACATCGTTTGTACAACGCTTATTTTACTTGACGTAGTGGAAGAGAAATAATAGTCTTTATCCTAACTATGCTTAATACATTTCTATGCTTATTTCTAATAAACGGTGATATACATTTTTAACTATGCTTTTTTTTCTGTCTTTACAATATTATACATTTTAACTATGCTTATACCATTGGCAGAGAGCCAGTGCTACCACTAAAGCATATTCGTGAGCAGGCTTCTGTTCCCCACAGTGTTGGTAAAATT
Source organism: Bacillus rossius redtenbacheri (assembly GCF_032445375.1). NCBI lineage: Eukaryota > Metazoa > Arthropoda > Insecta > Phasmatodea > Bacillidae > Bacillus > Bacillus rossius. Next base: position 109,533,254 of record NC_086332.1, read on the forward strand.
TATATTTTAAAGACATTATTATGCTTTTAAATATGTATATAATATGATGTGGAAATTATTATTGCTCTTTTTAAGCATGGAGTCACTGCAGGCAACATCTCGCTCTCTGTGCATGGTTTTTGAGGTTATGTTGCTCCCAGGTATTTGTATTTAGTCATAGCTAGTATGGCGGCAATTGCTTTAAGCATAATGGTGGGGGTTTGCTTAAGGCATACATCATGGCGGCATTTCTTTTTTGAAATTTTTTCTTTTCGAAATTTAAATATAGCGACTTAAGCATAATTTTTTTTTTCGAAATTTAAACATGGCTGTATTTCTTTTTGGGAATTAGACATGGCGGTTGGAAATTAAATATGGCTGTTTAAGCATATTTTTTTCGAAATTTAAACATGGTGGCATTTTATTTATTTTTTGAAATTTAAATATGGCTGCTTAAGCATAGTGGTAAATGATTTAGGCATAGCTAGTATGGTGGGGGTTTCTTTTAGGCATACTTGGGGTGGTGGGGTGTTGGCGTCTTTTAAGCATAGCGGTTGGAAATTAGACATGGCGGTATTTTGTTTCTTTTTGAAAATTAAACATGACAGCATTTATTTCTTTTTGGAAATTTAAACATGACGGCATTTTATTTATTTTTGGAAATTTATATATGGCGGCGGTTGTGGAGTGGTGGGGGTTTATAGACATAGCTCGTATGGCTGCATTTTTTAAGCATATTTTTTCAAAATTTAAAAACATAGTGGTTGGAAATTCAAAAACATAGCATCTTTTAAGCATATGTTCCTTATTTAATTCTACTCTCCTCAACTGGTCTCGTGGTCTAGTTGTTAAGGTGTCTGCCTTGTAACCTCAACGTTGCTGTGTCCCACGGATTGAATCCCCACACCGCCCAGGATTTTTTGTATACAATTGCCTTCGGAGCGACGGTGGCATGCTCGGGTAACTAAAGACTGAACTAAGATGGCGGCCTCCAGCAGACGTAAACAAGATGGCAGCTCCCAGTGGCTGCGACGGTAGTGCGCCCTGGTAACAAATGTCAACAACAATGGCGGCCCCCAGGCTGGTTCTGGTGCAATGTTTACATTGATCCAGAAACAGCCTGCCCCTCCTACTCTTACCAATGTTATTTCAGTTCAAAAAAGCTAGCGCTCCACTAGTTCTTATATTTTTTAATCTTCGTGACATGATAAAGTTATATTATTACAATGCTGTTTACTTAATGTATTGAAGTGACTCAACTTAAAGATTAAAGCATTGTTAATGTTGTTAATCTTGCTACTCATTCGCCAGAAATTGTAATCTCCATCATCAGGGTAACAGCCATGGTACAAAGAGTGGGTAGGTATACTGTGCAGGTCAGTGGTGAGGGCATAAAGTTGAATACGTAACAATCTAGAGCCACTATGCTGCCAGGAACATGGCAGATTAGATTTTGTCCGTTATCGCTCCTCGTTAATATGCCATACTGTGCGTTCTATAATGGAAGTAAAGTTTTTATCATTTCTGAAAGACATTGGATTTGCGAAGACAATACTATATATATGTGTGTAAGAGAAGAGACACTGTTACGTGATCACAGGTTATCACATATTGTGATCGTTGGAACGTTATCACATATTGTGATCGTTGGAACGTTATCAACAGTACTCATAAAAATTAGAGTTTAATTTATTGTTTAATTAACTTGCGTAAGCGGTAGTATTTTGTTGGTTTATTTATGTTAGTTCTACCTTTGCATTCGAATATCAACGGAATGTTCGTAATTACATAAATATATACACACACATACATACACAAACTCATGCCGTTACTTTTTTTGGTATTTGCTTTGTTCTGGCAGCAAGAATATATACGCTGCATTTTCCTGATAGCTGGTTTTATATTACTCCTACAGTTATCTACTACTTATTAAAATTATTTTAATAGGCAAATGTTGAACAGTGACTTATAATTTAAAAATTAAAAAAAAAAAATTATACACACTTATTAGTTGCCGTCCCAGATATACTTACTTCTGAACTGTGTAAAACTTTTATTAATATTTTCCTGTCGTTTGATTGTGTATTCACATGTTATATCCACATAACCGCTGTTTTATTCCATCTAAGTGTACTAAATGTACACAAATTTATTTGCAGCGTAAATGTATCATTTTTTCACTAAGCCATTCTTTTTTCTTGCAGTAACCACGATGTTGAAATCAGTGCAACCTCCTAGTCGTAGAAAAACTGTTTCTTTGGCAGCACGTCGCAGGCGAAGGAATAAGAAGAGAAAAGAGCAGGCCGCAAGGATTGCGCAAGCCAGCACCACTAGCAATACCAAAGAGGTTGATATCGCACTATTTCCTGAAGACGAAGCTGAAAATGAAGAGTTCTCTTTGTCAGGGATTGGTTTTCTTGATTCACCGACATCACATATTGCAGGAGTCAGCAAGACATATGGTGTTAAAAAACATGACTTGGCACCCTTACCAGAAGAATTGCCATATCTCATTGTAGAAGTGAATACACAACCCGCTGATGCGATCATTGAGGGACGGCATATTGTCGATTTGCAATATGTTTTAAAACAGCATGCGAACATTGTCTTGCACCATAAATCGAAGTGCACAGGAGGACGGATGGAGCTACAAAAAGAAGTACGTAAGGGTGTATTCAGTATACTGACATTTCATTGCCAGATGTGTGATACAGATGAGAAGCTATATTCTTATAAGCAAGACAGACTTCCTTCCGTAAATGATAGTTTGGTGTGGGCGGCAACTGCTGTTGGTATTGGGCACACACAGAGGAATTGTTAGGAATTTTAGATGTGCCAACTTTGGCTGTAGGTAGTTACAGGTCGCATGAACAAAAAGTTGGCGAACTGTGTATGGCAAAGCTAAAAGAAAAATGGAGCTCGCCATACAAGAGGAAATCCAGCTTGCCCGAGAAGGCCATGTCGATGAGGGGAAAACCTGGATAAGTGTAACAGTCGATGGTAGCTGGGGCAAGCGGACATACGGGCATGGATATAGTTCTAATTCAGGATTTGCTTGTATAATCGGGACTCGCACACAAAAACTGCTTTACATGGACACCAAAAACAAGTTTTGTATGGTATGTGCTTCATACTCGGATCAGGGCACAGAGGATAGGGAACACGAGTGCAACCGGAACTATACTGGACCATCTACAGGCATGGAGCACACAATTATTGTCGAAGGTTTGAGGAAATTGTATAATGACAATGATATTTGGGCCCGATACATTATTGGGGACGGCGATTCCAACGTATATCAAAAGATTCGGCAGTTGACACAACGAGGATGTGAGGTCGTAAAGAGAAAGTGCGCAAATCATGTCATGAGATGTTACTCTGGAAACCTTCACAAGTTGTTGCACGACACATCTGTTGACATTTTTGCAAGTAATATTCTGCGCGGGAAGATTCCTCGACTAACAAGTGCAGTCCGATGTGCCATTCGCCAGAATGAGGGAAGTGATGGTGAACAGCTGAGAGCTGATTTGAGAAATGGCCCGAATCACGTTTTCGGCAGTCATTCAGCATGCCGAGACATATTGCACAAGAAAAGACACAGAAGAAAAAAACTTTATTCCAGCACTGGCAAAGAGTGGTCTTTTGGATAAGATTAACTTCCAAGTAGAAGAGGTAGTCCAAAAATCTGATCGTCTAACTACAAATGAGACTACAAATACAGCTGAGGACCTCATGTCGTTTGTAAGCAAGTTTAATGGTGCAAAACGTATGGACTACGCAAAAGGCCAATCTTATCATCGTCGATGTGTAATGGCTGGTCTTGCACACACTGGTGGACTGACATGCTATGTTTCTAGTCCGTGGAAATTAGCATCTGGAGTCAGCCCCAGCACTATCACAAAGAAAGTGGTCCAGAAATGTCAAGAAAGAAATTCAAAGCGAAAGTTGCACTATGACAAAGAACTTCAAGGAGGTAAAAGGAAGATGAAGGTACTATCAACTCCACCAGACGAAAATTATGGAGCTACATTAGACCAACGACCTGGTGTTAGTAATGAAGAAAGAAAATAGAGGGAGCAAGAAATTCTTAAAATGTTGTAGGATGAAGTCAAAACTGTTGAGGAAACAGCTAACCTCCAGCAAGCTACAGTGGAGCAAACGACAGGAAGGACGATGCTTGGCGTAAGGCATGCAAGTATCGTATCACTGCTTCAAAGTTTGGAGTCGTGTGCAAAAGAGCTGAAAGCACTCTCTGCGACAAGCTCGTCAAGCAAATCACAGTACCACCTATCCTTCGGACGAATGCGGTGCTTTAAGGCCTACGACACGAAGAGTCCGCGAAAAAACAGTACGAAGCAAGATACAAGGTTGACGTAGAATCCTGTGGAATCTTTGTGCCACACTGGTTACCTTGGGTGGGAGCCAGTCCTGATGGCTTGGTTCTGGAAGACGGCCTTGTGGAGATAAAGTGTATTCCTTCCTTGGGCAAGTATTCATTAGAATCGTGCCTGAACAACCCTGCCCTACGTAAACACCTTCCAGTCAAGTATGTAAAAACCAAGGAAACCAAATGCCAAATGGAAGTGAAAATTTTCCATAACTACTACTACGAAATACAAGGTCAGTTAGCAGTTACTGGGCGAAAATAGTGTGATCTACTACTTTGCTGGCCTGGGGGTTTTGAGTGCTTCCGCATTCATGCAGATCAAAGTTTTTGGCTAGAAAAATGCTTCCAAAACTAGAGCGCTTTTACATGCATTTTCTACTTCCTGAATTGGCAGACAGTCGTTCGTCGCGTGGGTGTGAACCAGAGTACATCATTAATGCCCGAGCACATAAAGCACACATTAAGTTGAGCGGTGGGAAAAATGGGGAAAAAAATTGTAATATGTCATGAGTGGTTACAAAGGTAATAAATTGTCATGATATTCCACATATTGAAAGTGTGTATTAAATGATTATCTTTTGCACAAATGTTTTAAGAGTAGTACGATAGTTCCAATGTTATATTTTCTTTCCTTTATTTAACTTTATATGATAGCACTATTGTGATACTATAGGTGAAAGCATGAACAATAGTTTGCACCTTATGAACTTATGTGCCAATAAAGTTGCTTACTGAAATAAAATGTAAGAAAATTGACAAGTGGTGCAAAGAATTTTCCGCTATTATGTACTTTCAGATAAATTAAACTTGAACATTTTGCATATTATGCAATGTTTGTCTCATGTTTACATTTTCTTTATGCATTTTAATTGAAAATCAAACGAGTGGTTGTTTTGTGTAAAAAAGACAATAGGGCCTTATTCTTGTATAACTGTATATAATATAAAGTGTTGTAAATTTACATCTTTTTTATGATTTTCTACTGTCTCTTTGCTAGATGTACTTGATAAATTTAACTTCTTTATCGTATAAAATTGTGTTTGTTGTCATAACGTCGCATGCAGGTTTTATATCTTACAATTTGTAATCCTGACTGACATGTTGAATTATTTGATATTTATAGATATGCTGATGCAGATATGCCAGGAGGATAAACTTTTGTAATTGTTATGAAATATTCTGTGACGGTGTGTGGGCGTGTTTCAAGAAAAAAATGTGCTTAGTGACGTCTGTACAAAATTAATGGGCGACTTGAAATAAGGCAGTGTTTCAGTTTGTTGTGGTACACAATTGCTACCTCCATGGATACCACCACCAAACACAACATTCATACAAGCTTTTGGCTTCAAATGGTATATAGTCTATCCCATGAACGAGTGTAGGAGTAGTATAGAAAAGGGGCTCCGGGCACAGGGTCCAGGGTGTGGTGCCTGTGGTGCCGACCGCCATATTGGATTGTGACGTCACGGTGGCCCATCTTGGATGAATATGACCTTGACCTTGACCCCAATGGCCATTTTGAATCCGCCATCTTGGATCCGCCTTTTTGGATGTCATTTTGTTTTCTCGAACATTCCGGCGTTGTGTTTTCTGCCATATTGGATGATGACGTCACCGTTGTAATTTCAGTTACGGTCGCCATCTTGAACTTTTTTATTTATTATCCGATTTTAATAAAAAAAATAAAATTTATTAAAAAATTCAAATAATAAAAATTTAATGGAAAATATTTAAAAAACAAACATTAACGACAAGGAGTTCGGAGTCTGCGGTTCGAACCCGGTGAGGGCATAAAAATAAAAATGGCGACCGATTCTTCCCCCGTTGTGGGTGCTGGCAGACTGACCCCCACCACTATTACCATGCGCATATACGAACATACAAACACCCCCCCTCCGCCCCCCTAAAAAAATTATTATTTCTCGCACATGACAATCTACCCCCCCCCCCCCTTTTTTTGATTTTTTTATTTTTCTTAATTTTTATCGTAATAACCACCCCCCACTACTACTCTAGTTTTTTCCCCTCCCTCCCTCCCTCACTTTACCGTCATTCCCACCCCTACCCCCTTCACCAATAATTTGTTTTAGCTTATAAATACCGGCTGCAGGAACCGGGAGCCTTCAGTTTTGCAGTAGCTCCCAACCTGAAGAAAAGACGACGTTTACGTGTTGTGGGAGCGGAGCAAAGGTCTTGTCGGCCATCTTAGCTTATGGTAAAGTGCGCACGCTTGCGGCACTGGATAAGGAGACGGAGTTACCTTATCTACCTAAAGGGTTTCTCCTGGTCTACGCCCCTCACGATATAAGATAGGTGTAAAAGTTCCTACCGGTGTACCTGCAGCTAGATGCAGACATTCAAGATTGTTTGCCGTGCACCTCGTGTGACAGAGGAAGCTCCAGCGTCCCCGACACACCGCACATAAAGTCATGGTGCAAGAAGCGACGAGATGCGTGCAGGCAGCAACAGCAGCATCCTAGATCCTGAGCGCAGAGCCAGCATCTTAGTCACGTCACTCCAGCCTCGACGTATGTGTAACTGTGAGTAATGACAATATGACACTCTTTCTTGTCAACTTCCAGTGTCTTACGTCCCAAAAGGGGCCTGTAGTGAAGCAACTGTCCGTGACGTCCGTGATCGGAGGTGACGAAGTCAAGACTAGCGAATACAAATTTAAACCACTGTGTGACTGGTGTGATTTAGACAGAAAGTCACAAAGCGAGAATCGTAAACTGACATTTGAAGTGAACGGACTCTCGTGGAATGATGGTGATGTGGACTATCACAAACTTACATCTGTGCTGTCAGACCTCGTCGAGCCTGAAGACAACGTTGTCTACGTCCTTGGTAATGAACAGAAACGTATTGTGAGTGATTTGTGTAGTGCCAAAGTAATTGACGTACGTAAACAAGGTAACTGTCCTTCTTTCAACACACTGTTAAAGATGTACGGAAACCAAATTGTAAAGTGCGATAAATTTTATAATGGTTTCCACTGTGCACATTGTAATAGTCAGTTACTGAAACTGTGGCTCTATGAACATCCTTATTACTACAGTGATGTTTAATTTTTTTTTCTTTGTGCAATTGTAAATATTGTTTCCAATGTCATCGACTGATGTGAGGGGTGATGGAATAATGTATTTGTCTGTTTTCTTTTCACCTTTATTTCATTGGAAATTTTTTTTGTGTGTGATGTAAAATCTATTAATTATACTCTTTCGAAAAAAAATTGAAATATAATAATCATTTTACATTATTTTCAGCAATTTAATTTCAAGCATACATTATAAAAAAATCAGCAAATAAAAAAAACAAGGGTATTAGTATTATAGAAATAAAAGTCAAGTTCAAAAATTTTACAGATATATATTTTCGTTAATATATATATTTAAATATTTTTTGAGTGTAGATTCGCAGGTCTCTCTCTCTCCCAGCAGCCCCATGCTCGTCCCGCCGTCTCTCTCCATCTCACCGGCTCTCTGCCTCACACCGAATCTCTCTCCATCTCAGCAACTGCTCACCTGCTAAATACTTAAAAGAATATTAGTAATTTAAACAAAAAGCTTGCATCGCAGCTCTCTGCGGATTTTTAACGGGCTGGAGACCGATACTGCTAAACAGGCTGGTCACGCACAAGCCCCTTGCCTCCATATGCAATATACGTCACATATGTAGTCAAGTACTTATGAACAACGTCTCTATTAAGCAGTGGCCCATTACAACGATGCAAGCTTGCCAGAAAGAACTACCATACGATACACTGACACAAAGCACGTGCTTAAACTATCACAAGTCACATACAAACGCTGAAATTGCCCAGTAACAACAAAGTATCAACGCCGAAACCTTGTACAACATCGACAGTGGAACCCAGCGGCGTAACAGTCCATCGTTGACACCATCAACACGACACCATTGATGTAAGGAGCCCAACGTCATGACTCCATCAATGATAGGAGCCCATCGTAGTTAGTGACCCCATCATCATGACATCATCGACGTTAGGAGCCCATCGTCTTGACTCCATCGATGTAAGAAGCCCAGCGATGCATAAAAAAACGCATATAAACACATAAATCGCATAAAATTGCATATAAACGCATAAAACGCAAAAATAAAAAACGCATAAGTGTAAAACGCATGAGTGTCAAAAATATATATGTATTGCACCACAAACCAACGTAGGTGCACAACACCACCACTTCCATCCCAACCAACCAACCAAAAAACATAGCATCGCAAACAACGAGGATGCATAAAACCACCACTTCCATCCCAACCAACCAAAAAATTCTTGCATCGCAAACAATGAGGATGCATAAAACCACCACTTCCATCCCAACCAACCAACCAAGAAAATGCTTGCACCACAAAACAATGTAGGTGCATAAAACCACCACTTCCATCCCAACCAACCAACCAAAAAAATTCTTGCATCGCAAACAACAAGGATGCAAAACACCACTACTTCCATCCCAACCAACCAACCAAGAGAGCGCAGCACCACAAAAACAATGTAGGTGCATAAAACCACCACTCCTAACCCAACCAACCAACCAAAAAACGTAGCACCACAAACGAGGATGCAAAACACCACCACTTCCATCCCAACCAAAAAAATGCAGCACCACAAAACAATGTAGGTGCATAAAACCAACCAACCACCATCCAACCAACCAAGAAAGAGCAGCACCACAAAACAACGTAGGTGGAGACAAAACCAACCACCAACCATCCAACCAAAAAACATAGCTTCGCAAACAACGAGGATGCATAAAACCACCACTTCCAACCCACCCAACCAACCAAAAAACGTAGCATCGCAAACACGAGGGTGCATAAAACCAACCAACCAACCGCCATCCAACCAAAAAACAATTCTTGCACCACAAAACAGTGTAGGTGCATAAAATCAACCAACCAACCAACCAACTAAAAGCGCAGCACCACAAACAAAGAGGATGCAAAACACCACCACTTCCATCCCAACCAACCAACCAAGAGAGCACAGCACCACAAATCAACGTAGGTGCATAAAATCAACCAACCACCATCCAACCCAACCAACCAAAAAACGTAGCATCGCAAACAACGTAGGTGCATAAAAAAAACCATCCAACCAACCAAGAAAAAATTCAGCACCACAAAACAATGTAGGTGCATAAAAAAACCATCCAACCAACAAAGAAAAAATTGAGCACCACAAAACAACGATGCAAATAATAAACAAAGAAAAATCCATCGATGCATAATCCATCGATGCTTAATCCATCGACGAAGGCTATGTACACCAAATCAACAGAGACATGGGTGATTACGAAGTGGCAAACTCTAGTCCCATACTCGTACATTGCGGTTCATATTCCTGAAGGGCCTTCTGGGCTACCGTAGCGGCCCTGGGGCCTACGAAGTCTCAACCGTGCTTCACCCCTTCAGAGAATACTGCGCGAAACGTACGAGTATGGGCACTATTTTCAAGTTATATAAAAAATTTCTTGTATATACTTTTTTCACATTCTTTTTTATATTTTAGTCTCTTCTTTCATAACCGTATGACAAAGTATTTATACCATCTTCGCAAATAATTCTTTTGTCGTCGTGCCATGATAGTGCTAATTTATTAGTACATTCTGTATATAATATCATATTGTGTGATCGTATGGAGCGGACGTTTGCGCGCTTCTCCATGTGCTGCTCCAGGATCTCGAGAAAATCTTCAAACGATATTTTATTTTTCACCACGCACTTCTGTATACCTTTGGCTCTTTTTGTGATATTATTATTGTACTTGTATGTATACAGTTTTGCCCTTAGGCCGACAAACTCCTCCATCGCCACCCCGTTACACTCATCCTTGAACTTACCCACCATCTTTTTATTGGTGGGCGAGTAGCAGGGGTGGTCAATGGGATAGCTGCTCGTGTCAAATGTATCCATGAGCGCAGAGTCGTCTGCCAGGTCCTGGTAGAATTGCACGTCTTGATGTCATATATGAAGCTGTCCGTGTCCATATACGCCAGCGTGATGTCATCCTTATATTTCTGTTTCATCACATCATAGTGGAAATAGAACATTAACATTTTGGACAAGTCCAGGACCGAAAAGCCCGCATATATAGGGCGGTCAAGAAAGATGGTTTCATGTTGAAGTTTTACTAGTGATAGATTTTCATTGAAGATGGTTCGGTCCTTGAACGCTGGCTTGGCAATCACTTTTCTGAGTCTCTTCTCGCTGCACACAAGTTCCATACGTTGCCTCAAAAATTTGTTCTCTAAAAGTTTACCGAAAGAAGCATTGTTAGCAAGCTTAAAGAATTCTTTTTCAAAGTCGTTCGTAGCTGCTTGTCTTTTCAACATATTTTTCATAATAAATGGCTCCATCCAGGCACGCTGATTGAATTCCAGGACTCTATGTATTTTTTTTATTTGCAGTCCGTGCTGGAGAGCTTGCTTCAAGTTTCTGTAGTGAACTATATAGTGTTCCTTGTGCTCGAGCATCGTCATCAGTTTTGACTGACGCGAGCCGGGCGGGCACTGGCTGATGGGTAGGAACGGAAGGTCCTTATGTTCCTCCTGGAGGGCAGACGGATACTCCACATCAACTTCTAGGATGTAGCCCGTCTGCCCCTCGTCAGGTATCGACATCACGTCGATATCAGCGCCCACCCACTTGAAGCCGTTGGTCGGAAAAGGCAACGACATGGCCCACCCATATAGATTGTTGGCGTCAACATACATTATATGATTTGACGGCTGGGTGGGATCGTAGGTGCGGGGAAGGCAGGTGTTGTTTACCTTACAGTGACGCTTCACCACTTGAGCGACCCCGCCCCTGATCCCAGCCTCGGTGAACATATACATATCATAATCAGTCATCAGTTCCAGCCGTACTTGCGTCTCCTTTAACATTGCGTCGAACGTGAACCCTGGCGCGCTGACGTAGTAGCTGCAGTCAAGGCCATACATTGTCAGACACAAGTTATTCTGGGCAAAAGCCCGGCCAAGCCTCACCACCTCCTCCACCTGGAACTAAACCCCAGTAGGGGTGTACCAAGTGCACTACTTTAATTTCCCAATTTTTGGCCTATATTCCCATGTTTCCATTGAGTGACTTGATTTTCGTCACTCGAGGGCCATTAACCAGAATAACCTATCCAACCTGTTTTCACCGCCGGCGCTGCAGCCAGGTTATAGCTTTGTCAAATTTTCAAATATATATGCATTTCTTGTGTCCACAATTATATAAACCGGCGGTGGATATATAAAAACTTTTACCTCATCAATCCATGTGGAATCACCCCGCATGTCCCCGGTGACAGGACGTTTACTAGTACCCGGCACCGAACTCATGCAGGGGCGCCGATTCCACAGCCAACAAGTGTTTCTCTTCTTTTCCTTCCATAGTTTTATCATAAAATGCCAATCCAGTCCATCTGTTGCATCCGCAACCCTCTCCAACACCTGCTTCCAATTCCCTTACTTAATCATTCTAGTTCCATCAACAGTTGTCACTTTAGTGAGTTAATAAAATGCCAAATCCGAGCATGGGCTATGTCTTGATATTCTTCAACTATTATCTCTTGTCTAACTATTCTCCACTATTGCAGATGTTATTCTCCTTCTTGATATTCTAGAAGGTCCATTGCTGCCATCCAGCTATCGAACTCTTCTAATCTCTTGCCAATCTCATTGCAATAATTTTTCCATATCCTTTGACCCTCTGGATCAGCCAACAAACCAGAAATGTTCCAGAGGGACAATTGTAAATTTGATGCAAGGTCTTCATAACGTTGCCGAATGTCATGCACCTTAGAACATTCCAACATAACATGAATGGCAGTATCTGGAAGCCCGCAGACTGCACACATTGGGTCGTCCACCAAGTTCATGGTGTACAATTTAGCCTTGAAATTTCCGTGACCCGTAAGATACTGAGTGCAGTAATGGTCCACTGGAATAGTCCGTCTCTCGAGGCGTTCTCTAATATTCGGAAGTATCCGATACGTATATCTGCCATTGTTGGAAGAATCCCAACGTTGTTGCCATGCATCAAGAGTGAGTTCTCTGGCGATCCGCTTGTCTCCTTTTGAGACTGGGCCACCGGTAGCAAGCAATGACAATTCTCCTCGTTCCTTCAGGAGTAAGTCAATAGGGATTGCTCCCGTGACTACTTGCAAAGCCTCAGTGGATGTTGTCCGATACGCCTTAGCCACAGTTAACAATGCAGTTCTTTGTGCAGTAAGCAATTTTCTCTTGATGTGAACTTGTAGTGCTGCGTGGTACCAGACCACTGCAGCATAACAAACTACTGCAATAAAGGTGGCTTCATAAATCCTCATCATGGTATTATACACTAGCCCCCATCCAGCCGGAGCCACTGAACGCATTTCATGAAAGAGGATAGTTGACTTGCAGCTCGTTTCTTTGGCATGTGTGTTAAATTGACCACATTGATCCAACCAAACCCCTAGGTACTTCAGAGATGACACAGCTTTCACTGGTCTTCCGTCGTACCTGATCACCAGGGGTCTATTTGAGCTAAGTCTTCCCTTTAGCATAACAGACTCCATTTTATCCGGGGCTATCTTAAGCTTGCACCGCATGGTCCAGTCTCGGACAATGGTAAGAGCCTCCTCCGCCTTTTCTTCGAGGAGCCGTCTTGAAGTGCCTGGGATGATAAGCAGGCCATCATCGGCATATCCGAAGATGTCACACCCGTACGGGAGCTCCAATCTGAGCAGTTCATCAAACAAGACATTCCACAAGAGAGGACCCAAGACGGATCCTTGAGGGCATCCCTTCGTAAGTACCTTAATGCAGGAGACATATCCCATAGTGCACACACATGTTCTGTCATGAAAAAAGGAAAGAACCAGTTTGTATAGGTTCCTTGGACAGTTGAGCTCCTTCAACCTCCACATGATCTGGGGCCACCAGGCATTATCAAAGGCTCCTGCAATATCCAGTGTAATAGCCATGACGTACTGTGCGTTGATGGTGTTAACTTTTTGCATCATTCGCAGAATTGCCTTTTCCGTGCTCCTACCCTTCCGAAATCCATACTGCAAATCACTCAGTCCATTATGGACATCCAGGAATTGAGTGATGCGTAAGGTTATAAGCTTTTCCAAGATTTTTCCAAAGAGAGGAAGCATGGTCAAGGGTCTATATGATTTGACATGGCCAGGATCCTTACCATTGCCCTTATAAAAAATCTTCAATATTCCCTTTTTCCAGTCACTTGGGAATGTCCCCGTCAACAATGCACTGTTATATAGTGCTAGCAAATCCTTATGGACTTCTCCATAGACTCTAAGAAGTATCTCAGATGTCACATTGTCGTGCCCAGGAGCCTTTTTTAATCTCAGGGTCTTAACGACCTGCAATAATTCAGCTGCACTAAATGGGGCCGTATCCTCCGTAGAGGGAATGGCAATCATTGCTTCTCTCTTGACCTTCTGGTCTTCTGTGTCATTTTCTGGACTATCATCCGGAAGCAATTCATGTAGCACCATATGCAAGTTTGCCCTTATAGATGGTTCCTCATTTTCATCCAGCAGAGAAGGTATCTCCAAGGGTCGCTTAAGTTTGTTCGTACACATCTTATATATCAGACCCCATGTATCAGTATTTCCGGTCTCCGTTACGGTTTTCCGCCAAGAAGCTCTCTTGGCACCCCTGACTGCTTTAGTATAACTTTTCTTGTTTCTTCGGTATTCCACGAGTGAAGCACTCTTCAACTCTTGATCAGTCTGCCGCTTCATTCGTTTCCGAAGAGACTTGAGTCTTGTTCTCTGATCTTGCAGATCTTGCGTCCACCAGCTGTGACTCCTGTTCTTGCCTGAAAGCTTTTCCATGTGCTTGTCGCAAACTGCCATAACTGCTTCTCTAAGACGGACTGCGTCTTCTTCAACCTCTTGCAACATATTGGACCGATATTCGTCCATTTGCGATTTCAGCATGTTATTGAATGCCTTCCAGTCTACCCTCTTGCATCCATATCTGGTTGCAGAGGGTTCGTGAGTAGGTAGCTGGTCTTGGGTGGCAATTTCAAACAAGATCAACCGATGATCACTTGTAATCTCGTCAGTTACTCTCCAATTTGTAACTGCATACTTTAATCTCCTGCATGTCAGGGTGACATCCAGGAAGGACTCACTATCATGGGCCGGTGACACATATGTGGCCATGGATCCAGGTTCATTAATGACTCTTAGGTCATTAGCAACTATAAAGTTGCTTACAAGTTCACCTTTATCATCCATAACTGGTGACCCCCAAAGAGGGGACTTCGCATTTATATCACCACCAAACAGTATTCTGCTTGTTCGTACATGTTGTAATATTTTAACCCATTCTTGCAGGTGAACCTCTGTTTCTTCAGCGAACTGAAAATAGGAGGAAACCACATTGATAATAGTGGATCCAATCTCTAAGCGCACGCACACATGATGCTCCCCACTGATCTTTGGTAAGAAAAGTGCCGTAATCCGAGGATTACGAATCCATACAGCAGCCTTGGGATTCTTCCCAGAGGTAAAAGTCCTGTCAGGCATGCCAACCAGCTTTCCACGTACAACATAAGGCTCCTGGATTAAAACAACGTCCAGATGCATTTCCTCAGCAACCAATTGGATTTCAGTTGTTGCTACAGCAGACCTTTGAAGATTGATCTGCCCGATTAGGATGCTCTTGCTCAAGTTATCCATAATCGATTCGATTTAGTTCCCTCGACAAGGCCTTCTGGTACTCTGTGCAGTCTGTAGAATCCACTCTGTGGTTAAAGTCCTTTTTTAATCTCTTACAATTAGCACACTTCTCACCCTGTTCTTTAGCCTTACACTCCGAGTACTTATGTCCCGTCTCCCCACAGCACGAACATGTCAATTGGCCTCTACACTTGAGGGATGTGTGGCCATATCCCTGGCACTTATAACATCTGGTTGCAACCACATAGTCACGAATCCTACAAGAGGAAAACCCTATGTAGATATGGCCCTTAACTATCAGCATGTTCCGGGTCTTTGGGGAACACTCCACTACCAGGTGGACCTTATCCTTATTCTCTTTCGGCCCCCTGCGTAACCGAACTGTGCACTCAGAAAGGAACTGCTCTTGCGTCAATTCAGTACCTTTAAAATTCTGCTCATAGACAGTTTCTAATAATTCAGGCTCGTCGAGTTCCCTGGGAACATCATATAGGATAACCTTGGGTCCTCTCCCTTTAGGTGTCTCAAACCTTAGCCCGAGAGCCTTGAGTCATTCTGCATTTTTGAGCTTCTCAATTGTTCCACTGTCATCGGACTCAATTAGAATCCCGCCTTTACCAATTTTACGTACACCTCGGACCTGAAGTTGATCCTTAACAGGGTCCACATTCTGCATAATTTTGCTTTTAGTCTCCTCACTGCTCTGGTTGACATCCTCTGGATATGCCACAATGACCTGCTTCTTAGGTCTCACAGTACTCCATTCTTCCTTATTCTGTACTGTTGTCTTGTCACCTCTTTTCAATACACTTGAGAAAGTAGGACGCAACGGTTGTGTCTCTTGGTCTTGGGTTTTATAGACTCTTTTAGAGTTTAACTCGCCACGCAATTCTGCATTGTTCAGGAGTGCCCGGTCCAACAGGCCCTTAAGCTGTACAATTCGTGGCAGCATGTAATTGCCAGCCTCCTTGTTAACCTTTGATCCATCACGCGTTGCATAGTCCGTCAGATCCTTCAATAATGTTTCGGCCTTTTTTAGCAGGATCTTTTCAGGAGACTCCTGCTGATCCGAATTCCCATCATCCTCTTTCTCATAACAGGTTTGCTTTACCACTAAAGGTTCTTGACCATATATGATGGGATACACAGTTAGGATCCATGCCCTTTCTGCTGGAGTAGGTACAGGCACACTACTCCACACTGTTCGGCCATCCAAGATTTTGTCTATCCAATATGATATCTTATTTACATCAATCGGCTTTTCCAGAATTACTTTCTGTAAAGCCGGTCGCCTCACTCTCCAGTCACCCATTAGGGGGTCTGGAGGAGGGACCATCAGGTCTTCATACCATGTTTTAGTCATTTCAGAGTTCAGTGTATACACTGCCCGTACTATTGTGCCTTGTTCCCTTAGCTATTTATCTTTGATACAGCCTCCGCCTCCCGGCGGGGGGGGTTTTAAGGCCCCCTTTACCCTCTTAGCCGTCAGGGGACTTATGGCAGGAAAGTCCAAGGACTTCTTCAGCTCAGTTTTAGACAGAGCCTAACTGACTAATTGCCACTGATCGTTGCCACCCTTCGGCCCACGTTGAGGGGGGGTATTGTCCGACCTAGCTTATTGCGGCTCTCTACCTTCCGCGACACTCAATGACACTCAGTGAGTGGGGGTTGCTCGAGGTGCGGCACAATCCGTCGGGTGGAAACTAAGAGTACCCCTGTGTCAGACACAGCTGGCGAAAGCTCTCAAAAACATCTGCGAGCAGCAGTACGTCGGTCTTTAGGTACACATCACTGTAGTCGCCCAGGGTCACGCAGCCGAACTTGTCCCATACCGCTTTTGCATGTTGATAATCTTCTTCATTAATGTTGCTGTCATTTAGTTCATTGTAGAAATTTTCTTTAGGTGGCAGTTTCGGCTCATCCAGTTTTTCCCAGCTTGATACCTAATCGTACGGGAAAACACCTTTTCTCGTGACGAGGGACATTTCTTCCGATGTAAAATACTTATCTGTTTATATAAACTTGTCGGCTGGCAGGTACGACGTAAGGGACGCCAAACTATGGGCCATGAATCTAAAACTATCGACAAACTGCACTGAAAACTGGTCGCCCAGCTTCTTTGAAAAGGTAACCATCTTCTCTTGCGTGTTGGGGATGATGAATATTTCCTTGTTGTCGAAGCCCAGCTGTTTTATTATGAACTGCTCATCGTAGGCTAGATTGTGAAAGTAAACCACTAGTTTCTTAGGCCGCCTGCGCAGAAGGTTGCAGCTGTTGCAGGCGGCACCAAGGTATTTTCCACTGAAGTGGTCGTGATCTCTGACTTTATAATTATCAGTCGTAAATACCGTATTACAATAGCAGCACTGTTGGGCTGCGACGAAGCTGACTTACTCTTGTGCCGTCAGTGTCGACATGGGCAGGCTGGTCTCGTAAATGTCTTTTACCTTATTTCTGATGTCAACAATTGTCTCCACGAACTTCTTCTCAGCATCGGGACCCCTGTACACTATAGGTTCTTGTGGCAGCGAGGAAGTGAGCGTTGCTGGGACGACGTCATGTCGGTCTTAACGTGTATGCAATAACTACATGCTTCGTGTTTCTGATATGCATAAGTGCCTGTTTTCTGGGGGTCCGGCTGGCATGTCTGAATGGGTACTAGCAGGGCTTCAAAGTCTGCATACACTTCTATGGGCATCTTTGTCATGTGATGATAATTTTTAAATTTCATGACTGGTGGCTGGCCGTTTGTGTCAGACTTCGGCATCTCGACGCGCACGGGAATGTGCGTGTTGCAGAATTTTCTGTGCGCGTCGAGACACTGCTGGCCTGTCAGTCCTGAATCATGTGGCAAATCATTATAGTATGTAAAACACCTCTAGGCGAATTCTTAGAACTGAGAGGGAAGAGGGTTGGAGTAAGTGGGGGGAGAAAACGCAACGACGCTGGGAAAAAGCATCCATGACTTGCTTCCAGGGGAGTGAACCTAATACGAATTTGTGACAGTTAAGGCTATCGTCAGCTTGTCTCTGAGAAATGGTAACAGCTCGTCCAGAGCTGCTGTAGGCGGTTTTAGTCATGAAGTGAAGTAACATTACAGGACTGGAACGTGCCTGTAAGCGAGGGAAATTTTAAGCGAGCTGCCAACAAAGTATTAGATCTGCAAAATATCAGATACGTCTCTGGGAAAGGTGCTTCAGACTACTGGCACAAAGTTTAACTTAGGGGAGTACACCAGCCTAACAAAGTGTAAATCGCCCTTTAGTAACCAAATTATAGATCAAATAAAATTTCCAAAAATAATTTAAAATTATAATAAAATTTAAAACAAATCGTGTCGAAATGCCTAATTTCCGGCACAGTTCATAGGCCAGTGACCTTGAAAGCGCTGGGTCAATAAGCTGACCGTGGATCATTTACTTGCAAACTATTGGTAAACTGTCAGTGATAATTTATCGTACATAAAATGTGTACCAGTTTTGAAATAAATGTTTAATTAACATCGATAAAATATTTTATTTATTTAATTAATTATCTTGAAAACATTCTTTGCAGCTCATATTCGTGCGGACAAAAGTTATTTGTTTAGGGTCAAAAGTAAAGAGTATGATTTTCAATGCAACGCGCAAGTTAATAACCAAATCTCTGCCTTCATCGATTGTCGAGATCTCACTATTGAGGATCCGTAAAACTATCTCATCCTAACCAACTATTTAGTTTCTCCGATATCATCGCTAGGTATTTAATATACATAAAATAAAATTGATAAAATGAAAGTGTAAACTGAAGTTAATGTCTAACTTGTAGGAAATAATTGTGTGAATATCTGAAACAATAATTACTTAGGCATTTGTATCAGCAACAAAACCAGTTGTTTTTACTTGCATTCATTTTTATCTGCAGCTGTCTGGGGTAGGCAGAGTTGTAAACTTGCTTTTTTGTACTGTATCATAAGAGTACTTGTCGGTCATGTCTGTTGTACTATAAGCGGTAGGTTGTAGGCTGGCTTTGATCTGTACTCGCCCTGAAACTGAATACAGATTTAAAGACGTGATTGACCATTAGATACAATTAAATGTAATTAACCAAACTACCTATTTTCATATTTATTTTCCCAATAAACTGACATTGATATCCTATCAATTTGGTTGGAAATGTGTAGGCTATTGTGTGTACCTTGACAGGAATCTACTTCTCAAAAGTTAGTTAAGTTCTGGTGCGGTAAGAATATTTTAGTGTTCATCATTATATTTCATGACAAAACATATCAAATTAAGTTGTTTCAGTAGGTAGCAAAACATTTGACGTAAACATGTAATCTGAAGAATCACGAACTACAAACCATTCGATAAATAAGTTAGTAATAATGTTCACTCATATTGTAAACATGATTGCAAATGCAGTGTATCTCAAGCATAGGATCGGAGATATGATGCTTGGCAAGTTCTTCAGAGGTTTAGCGAGCTGTTTGAGATAGGTAAAATACAGTTTCATTCATAATACGAAACAGTATCTACGTTAGATAACAATAACAGTGCAATTATACGCTGTTAATTGTTATTATTAGTGCTCGTTTAAGCTAATTATAATATTTAATCATGGGAATTGTTTGCAGTCTAGCAAACCTTTAGACATCTATAAAACATTTTTCAGACAAACAAATAAAAGTGACGTCGTACCGCCGAAGGCATCAAAGCCCGACCTCCACCCGCCAGTATTGGCCCCCGCTGGTGGAACGCACCCCTCGCCGAACCAACAAGAGTCAAAAGAAAGCACCCTCCCACAAGTAGCCCTAGCACCCTGTAACTTAAACATACTCACCTAGCAAGGACGGTAGAAAATTAAGCCCCATTAAACTCATCAGGTATAACTACCCAAAGTTAAGTGCCGGGAATGGTGCGTCTTAGTGTGTGTGTGTTGGCCCCCTAATTCAGTTTGCACATTGCATTCATTTGAACGCACATTTACAACATATAATTCAATTATCACAAACATGATTTAAGTATAATGCTGTGCCGTTACATGACTATCGATTCCGCGCACAGAAAATGACTTATTATTATTTTAAATAACTTTTTAATTATATTTAGTGTTATGGGTTTATTTCCCTGTTACGAACGCTCTATATTTAGAGGAACATCGAGTATTATGGTATATCCCTTTGTTTCGTAGTACAAGTGTCTTCATCTAGCGGTAACCGCCTGAACTACTTCCCAAACAGCCAGTAAGCGCGGGCAGACGCGCCAACAGTCAGCGGTAATGTGTAGTTCTATTGCATTTTCTGTTTTTCATGTTTCAAAAACTATATTAGGTATGTATTTTGAGTATTTTTTACACTACATATTTATGTATTTTATTATGCTGCTATATAGGGTTAAATAGTTTAAAAAAAATGTAGAATATGATATAATAACAAATATGTAGGAGTGTGCTGTAATTTGTAAATAATGCTGCAAATTGCAAAATGGCGAGAAGGGCAATATGGAATACTATTCCATATTACCCGCAGGTATTCCATGATAGTCACTACTTTAAATAGGTATTCTGCATTACCAGAATTTATGAAAACATTACATTCAATCAAACACTTAGTACTCATGAAATACACAATTGAATGAATTAGGTGGAATGCAATATTGCTTTAGTTTAGCTGAGTATTTTAGTTGGTTGGTTTGGTTAAAATCATTCAGAGTTTTTGTTAGAGACCATGACCTTACTTTTCTCTTCTACAATTTTTTCGTTGTATTTTTTGTTTTAGATATAGGGAAGACCAAAGTGTGGAAAAAAGCTTTAATCCACGAAAGCTATGGGACGAGGAAAAATGACACGAGCTATTAGGACGGTCCAGGAAAAAAAAAGATGGGTTATCTGAAAGCAGCGAAAACGTTCGGAGTTCCGAGGAGCACTTTATTTCGACTTGCTTCAAAGACAACAGAGAGCCCTGAATCTGCTGCATCTACTACACTTGGACGTAAGCCCATTTTTTCTCATGACTTGAAAAATGAGTTAGTAAAATATTGTAACCAGTCCAACTGTTTACAGTCATATTATTATTATTTTGATTATTATTGTAACATTGTACTACCACAAAGTGTCTGTACAGACATTTATTTCTTATTTAAATGTATTTACAGTATCATTTATATACTTTCCTATGGTTTGAATTAACCTTCTCTCGTGTCAATGTACTTTTACGAGCACGCTATTGTTGATTTACCTTAACTTGAAAAACACTATAGGTCTAACCTGAAAACAAGAACTTATAATAAGTATTATGAACTTATTTTTCCTATGTATTGTTGGAAGTCCTACTGATTTTTCATGTATGTTTCATCCTGTTCACATTTTTTATTTGGAATCTTATTGTTTTTCGAGATATTACTTACCTGTGATTTAACACTATTGTTGTGACCGAAGGCCATGAGATTCTGCTCTGGATTTCCCAGACAGGGTCTTCACGGGATTCGGCAGCACCGGAACAGGAAGTAGATTGAAAATTAAGAAATAAGTTTTTTTTGGCGTTACCACGTATAGGCTGAGGCCTAACGCCTTGGTGATTTAAAATCTATAAAATATGGTTATTGTGTATTGTTGCTTATATGGTGTAGTGTAAAATTGTGCATCTCGACACAGAAATCGACAGTGAGTAAAGTTGTTCTGGTACTAAGCAAATTATTTTAGATGCAAATTGACTTGAGTTTCACTACTAAAGGTACACCATAAGCAAATAGCGTCACCATTGTATTAAGCAAGGGGCTTATACTAAAAGTGATTTTACGCCCGCATTAATTCTTGAACTGTACGGTCATGTAAACTTTGTAACTTTAAACATTATTTGGAACGAAGATCAAATATTTTTGGCTATTTTTTTAAAAGAGAAGTACGTTTTCCGAACACTCAGTGGTCCTTCAGATCAATTTGAAATTGCTTCTACTGAGTAATGCCGTGTGCCTTAATTAACTATTATTTTCTGTTTTCGTTAAAACTATCTCTTTGAAGTTAAACTACAAACATTTGTAATTTATCTGTGCCTCTGTAACTCCCAATGAGTTTAGCTACAATTAGACTCCAGAAGGGATTGATCACATGTAAATTTTAAATATTCAAAATAATTATAATATTTTTTTTTTCTCAGAAATAGAGCCTATAAAATATAATAAATTTTCTACTAATCCTCAACTACGACATACACCAAAGAGAATTGTAAAATTATTGTAAGATTTTCATGTTTAATAATCTTAATACTATTCAAATAAGATTTTCAAGGTTTTCAGTAGTTAATCATTATTTGGTTCTGTGTGTCAGTGTTTTGTTGTTAGTGAAAGTGTTTGCTGTGTTTTGCCTCCTGTTTACAGTCATTTTATATACCATTTCCACCTTCACAACTATATTTTCATTCAGACTGCTCCTAATTTTAAATAATAAATCTTCCACCATTAAATATTTTTGTTTCTCTCATCATAATCCTCTTGTTATTTCTTTTTCTAACTGCATTCCTACAAGTATACCATAGTCTAGGGTTCCATAGCATACTGACCACATCCCCTACAGCTTATCTGCAACAGGAGTCATTTGTTGTTGGCTCATTTATTTTAATGTATCTAGTGTTCAAGGGTTTTTGTATAAATTAGTTTTAAATGTTTCAACGAGTCATCAACACCACAGATTAAACATTTTCTTCACCTCTGTGGTATCACCCATCATACTTAAGTATTAATTCTGTAAGCTGGAGTATAAGGTTAAGTTCTGAGCTCAGAAAAAATAAAAATAAAAATATACATAGAAGGAGTGGGGACTGCCCAACATTAATTGTATATTTCATGAGCCGATCATATGTATTTAATTATTTTATTGTAAAGAGGACAACCAAAGCTTAACATATATAACAAATCTAATTGCCAGAGACAACACACTTTTTAACTTCAAGGTCCTCTAAGCACTATTCTTTGGAAACTTTATTAATTTGCCTTAGTTCAGCACACTTACACGCTAATATCCAAGTTTTATTTCACTATGCAGTTAATTTGGTTTGCTGATTGCCCTATAGCTCCTTGGTTGCTAGGGACAGAAAATAAATACTGAGAAGGAAGAAGGGAGAGACGCCATCGCCATCTTGCAGCAGGAAGACTTTTTCGGGCTGGGGGAACCAAAGCCTTGGTTGCCGCCCGAGGAATTGAAGACTCGCGTCATCCGCGGTCGTGTGCTATACAGAATTCTAAATACTATGATTAGCGAGAATAGTTCTAGACTGAATAAGTCTCAGATAGGGAGTATCGGCGACATCTAGTGCCAATTTCCGCGTCGGTCCCGTTCGTCCCCGCAGTGGTTCCGGACGACTGATGTCAGCGCCAGCTACGATCGGCCACGACGTTTTGTGAGACCGATCCAAATTAAAACAGACTTTTTTGGACGAGAAGGAAGCCGATTCTTCTGCCAGACATCAGGCGATATCAGATCTTCGGTAGCTCGAAAATTTCAGCTTCCAGCGTCGCGGTAGACCACCTGGAGGTCCTAGGAAGAGAGCCTCAGGCCTCCGACAGCTTCTAGTTAGACCCGGCATGGTAGTCGATGTGTTCCTGTGACCTCATTTACATTTACTTACTGACACATAGGTCTGACAAAAATGCTAACATACACTGTAAATGATTTTGTTTGTTCCTATAGCTGAATTGCATGTTGACAGTAACTTCACGTCAATATCTAAGAACACATTAAAATCGCATGTTTTCCAGCTATTCCTATTTTATTTATGGTAAATGTCAATTACGTCTAAAACAGACCTGGTCATAGTTAATGAAAATTTTCACTCGTCACACAACACTACCAAATTTCTTTTTAATAATTAATCTCTTGACAGTAATACAATACAGTGACGTGCTAGCTGGATTAGCAGTCTGGATAGTCACTCCAGCAGCAGCGTTCCTGAGATCTACTGCGGAGAGAATAAGCGACAAAACCCTGAAAATATTCATATTTTATGATAATAATCATTGGCAGTGTAGACTTTCACAATATCTACACCGTAAAACCCCGCGACAGTACCCGAGAGTCGCGACAGTGGCACCCATTATCGGGGGGCTTGTACAATTGGCCACCAACTTAACCACTGTGACCGACCTAGGAAGGGGAATACGCGATAATATATTGTAGACATGGAAGCAATGTATATGACCTAACTCAATTTGATGTAAAAAGGATGGCGTATCAGCTCGCCACTAGAAATAATATTGATCATCCATTCAGTTCTGGAGTAGCAAGGAATGATTGGTTGTATGGGTTTTTCAGAAGGCATGCAAATGTCTTGTCTGTTTTGAAACCAACAGGGACATCATATGCAAGAGCAAAAGGTTTCAACAAACATGAAATCAACAAGTTTTTTGACCTATTAGAGGAAACTTATAACCACTTCAAGTTACCTTCCAACAGAGTCTTTAATGTAGACGAAACGGGGCTTTCAGTCCTCCAAAGCAAAATTCCCCGAATCGTTGGCCTAAAAGGAAAGCATCAAGTAGGAATTTTGACATCTGCAGAATGTGGAGCTCTAATCACGCTAATTTTGTGTATGAGTGCTGGAGGCGAATTCGTGCCTCCCTTCTTCATATTTCCTCGGAAAAATATGAATCAACGCCAGGATCCGTCGGCGCATGCCATCCATCATGTTGA
This sequence comes from Bacillus rossius redtenbacheri, assembly GCF_032445375.1. Classification (NCBI taxonomy): domain Eukaryota; kingdom Metazoa; phylum Arthropoda; class Insecta; order Phasmatodea; family Bacillidae; genus Bacillus; species Bacillus rossius. Next base: position 109,557,994 of record NC_086332.1, read on the forward strand.
AACAAACTTCAATATCCACAGATTATTTCAACCATTTTGTCAGCATGACGAAACCATCAGCAGAGTTACCTGTGTTACTTATTTGGGATGGGCATGCTTCGCACCAGAGGAATATTGATGTAATAAACATTGCCCGAGAAAACCATGTGACCATACTTTGCTTGCCTCCGCACACAACCCATAAACTGCAGCCCTTAGACAAAATGTTAATGGGTCCCCTCAAAAGCTATTACAATGAAGAAATTCGTCTGTGGATGAGACAGAACACCAGACCATTGAATCAATATGATGTTGTTAAACTATTTGGCAAGGCGTATTTAAAGGTTCAGAGTGGTGAAATCGCCGTGAATGGCTTCCAAGCTACAGGTATCTGCCCTACTGACAGGAATGTTTTTAAAGAAGCAGATTTCTTTCCTTCTAGTCTCATCGAGGACACAAATGAAGGTGCATCTACTGTGAATGATAAGTCCACAGTTCCAGCCCAACCTTCAAGCAGTAGCACCATAGGATCAACACCATCCACCAGCTCCTTTGAACAAAGGTTAGAAACTCCAAAAAGTGCTTGTCTTGTCCTTCCACATGATATCACGCCTCCACCTAAGAAAAGGAAGGGATCAAACAGAGGTAGAAGACCCGGAACATCAGCAGTCATCACTGGTTCTCCATTTAAAACAAGACTTGTATAGTCCCTGGCAAAGGTATCACAGAAGAGGCACCCTAGACAAGAAGCAAGCAGAACATCTAAGGAAGACAATAAAAAGAAGAAATGGCTGAAAGCACGCCCAATGAGCAGCAGTCACGACGATTCCATCCTTTCAGGTGCCTCCTCAGTTTCTGACAGTGATAACCCCAACAGGAATGAAGATGACGAAGATGCACAATGCATGTTTTGTTGTGGACATTTTTCTGTGGACACAAGAGGGGAAACATGGGTCCAGTGCATTCTGTGCAGTCAGTGGGCTCATTTGGACTGTACATCCTAAGATGAAAGCAACAAAGCATACCTTTGAGATTTTTGCAATGACAAATATAATGATAAGGAATTGAAAACTGTTGTTCCAGACATGCACTTTGTATAATTGTATAAATATAGTGATAAAAAAATTTTTTTTGCTAATAGAAATGATAGTATTCCATATTACCTGCAGTACCATTCCATATTAGCCTCCATTTACCTTTCTCGGTATAAATTTTTTTTTTCTTTAAAGTAAAGAGTGTTGAAATCATTGTATGGTCATTAACAGCTTCACACTTTCTTATTTGTTACTGCTCTGCAACGAAACTGAGTTAAAGTAAATATAAACCAAAAATATTTCGAAAAAAGTAATTGGTATTCCATAATACGTACCCGAAGTTCCTCTATATTGTGGCATATCTACGTGTGCTACACTCTATGACGTAGCAAGAACTGACATTTGAGCAACAATAGGCTAGATCCCTCTAGGGCACAATTGACTTTAACGGCATAAGAAACTTTTTCCACGTAATTTATATAACAGTGTTTTCATTGTTGGAAATTATTATTTTAATTTTAACGTATTTTGGTATCTTCATACGTTTTGTTGAAAGTCAGTAATTATTTTAATGTGTACATGTCCGTTAACGGTTTTATTGTTCCGGCCAATGGGAGGCGGAGTTACAAAAATTAATTGTTTTTAGGACTTCTTAATTAAAGAGAGATGTAATTGTGGCAGCAGTATTAAAATCGCCAGGGGATTTATCCCTTCGATATTCATCAATCTTCGAGCTAAAATAGGTCATCCTAGTGCAAGGATATTTTAAATCGACGTGATAATAATTATATGTGTTACTGGAAGGGCATATCTGGAAAGATATGTAATTAGGATAGCATAGGGGAAGTGAGCTGGGGATCTTTAAGGTTTCACAATGTTATTAGAAATGAACAGAAACAAGGTGTGATTCCGTCTGAATATAATCACGTCAAATTTATTAAAGGAAAATTTATAACAGATATTAAAGAAATATATTAACATACAATATCAATTACGTACTTAAACAGCTCTCATGTATATTCAGAAAGAAGAAATAAAAATATGGGTCGACCCAAAATTTATTATAAAAAGGTTTTTATTTTAAAAAAAAACATAAATCAATAAAAAAAAATATGTTTAAACCATCCCAGTATTCTGAAAGTCCAGAAATGATGTTTATCTGATGAACTTTGTCTGACGGTGTAATTTAAGAAAGTTCAGAAAAGGTTAAAAGATACAGAAGCACCGGAGGCCGGGGCTTCATTTCCCGGAGATCTATCGGGAAAATGCTGCCAGGGCACCTGTGTGTTGTAGAGTAAGGGTGATGAAAGTGCCAATTCGGCGTCCGGCTCTCGGACCCTGTCTGCGAACAGTCCGAATCAAAACTGATCAGAACTTGTACACAGACAGTATAAACTGGGCAGAGAATGCCCGCAAAAGTTAAGGGGAGGTTGGGGAAAGTCGCGGATCATAACTAATCAGACAGGGAAGTTGGCTTCTCTTTTCCGATGTGTCGCCAGCCAGGAACTGGATCCCGCGAATACGCGGCTGGGCGCGGATGTTTCTACCATTTCAAAAGAAATAATTTAAAAGAAAACGAACTATTACACTTTCTACTATGCAGACGGACTAACTACTTAAAGCAGATTACAGGGATAGCATCCCTTATTTAATCGGCTACATCGTCGGTTGCGGCCGGATGGAAGTCTTGCAGTGTCTCGTCGACTCGCCGATAATCACAAACGGTCCGTCTGCAGTGTCTCGCGAAGAACCGCGTCTTGTAATTATAAGTAAATGTTCAATCAAAAGTGGAGGGGGGACTGGGACGTCCGAACCGAAAGGTTCCGAAGTTCCCTGAGTGGGTATCATAAAAAACTCTGACTTTGATGTCTCGACGTTGGTAGCACTGGTCGACTTCAGCGCTACCTGTTGAGGGGTGTCTGAAATAAAAAAGTATCAACTCGCCCAAGCCGTCCTGCAAAAACCAGGGGCTAAAGGGGCAGTCAGGTGCTGCACTCTGGCGGCCTACAGGGGACAAAAGGGGGGAGTTAGCAAGCTCGCCCACAAGTGTCGCGAGCGTCAGCTCCACGAGCTGGCGCCAAGAGAAGACGTTACGGTTTCTGCCGCTAGAGGTCGTGTGTTGTCCATCTTTGCACACACATTTTTTATGCAGGTCGTCCTTGGAGACTGTCACTGCCTGGCGGAGGTTTACGACCGGTCATTGGTCCTGGACTAAATTCTGAGAACCGGAGTCAGCTGGGAGGGGTGGGGGTGCAACGAGGCTGGGAACGAGCGTCCTAGTCGTGCCTTTCGGGGAGTGAACCTAAGATGTATGCGTGACGGTAAAGGCTATGCTCAGCTCGACTCTGAGAAATGGTAACAACTCGTCCAGAGCTGTTGTATGCAGTTTTAGTCATGAAGTGAAGTAATATTACAGAGCTGGGACCTACAAGCGAGGGAAATGTTAAACGGGCTGCTAACGAGGTCTTAGATTTGCAAAAGCTCAGATAGGTCTCTGGGAAAGGTGCTTCAGTCTACTGGCACAAAGTTTAACTAAGGGGAGTACACCAGCCTCACAAAGAGTAAATCACCCAAAGTAACCAAATTATGAAGAAAATAAAATCTCCAAAAATAATTTAAAATTATGTAACCAATAAAAAACGTGTCGAAATACCAATTTTCCGGCACAGAAGGGAGGGTAATATGACGAATTTTGAGTTTCTCCTTCCAGACAACAGATAGCAGCACAGTTGTAGGGGCGAAAGAGACCCATACTGGTCGCTTTGTGAAATATGTAGTAGCACTCCATTGACTAAAACCATTGGAGCTAAGGAACGAAAAGTTTGTTTTGTGAGCTGACGATGTAAAATTTCATCGCAAGAAAATAAGGATTGAGATTAGCAAGGTTAGTAATTATTAACATCTATATATATATTTTTTTTGTATTTAGAAAACATCTATGCATGCAACCTGTGTTTATTGTTGAAATATATTTTTGTATACTTTTTTTTTGTAAAAATCAAACATGGCTATGTGGGGCAAGATGAAGAATTGGGGAAAGGGGCAAGATGACGAATTTGTCTACTTGCCCCACTCTACATAATTTTTTTGGTTCATAAATTATTGTTTTTTTTCTATTCTATTACAGGTTTACACTGCTGTGAAATGGTACGTGACTACAAACGAAAGACAGCATGAAAATAGCAACTGAATTGGTAAAAAATGGTAAAAGTGTGAATTCAGCAGCAAAACAGTTTGGTATACCAGAGCCCACATTGAGAAGATATATTAAAGAGTACAAAGAAACGGTAAGTGATTACACTGTCAATATTAGTACTTACATATAGGTTTATGTTTATTTTTAAAACTAATGGTTTTCATTACACTAATTTTTGCAGGGGTTTCCTGAGAATGCAGGAAGATTCAAAAATACGTTTTCGCCTGAACAGCTAGCACAATTGAAAAAATATAATGTTGATATAAACAAAAGAGTATTAGGACTGACAAAAGATGAGTTTTCTCGAATTGCCTTTAATTTTGCTGTAAGACTTGAAATTAACCACCAGTTCAACAAACAAAAAAAAGTAGCTGGGAAAGACTTTATCTGTAGGTTTATGGCAAAGTGCAATATAACCTTGAGGAAGCCAGAAGCCACATCTACCACCAGACTGGCTGCATTCAATAAGGTAAATGTGGTATTATTTTTTTTTTTTTTTTTTCTGTTTTGAAGGAGTTGCCACTGGAAAAAGGTTTTCAGGTTTCCCAAATTTACAATGTAGACGAGTCGAGATTTCCCACAGTACCCACGTAAACATCGAAAGTTCTGTCACCAGTGGGTAGTCACCGAGTCGTGAAACTCTCGTCAGGTGAGAGAGGGCAAAATGTTACCGCTGTTTGTTGTATGAATGCTGCTGGAAATTTTGTTCCCCGCTATTTATTTTCCCTCGAGTGAGAATGCAACCTTTTTTCTTGGATGGAGCACCTCCTGGATCAGTTGGAATTGCTCATGAGAGTGGCTGGATGACCTCTGATATTTTTGTAAAATATCTAGAACACTTTGTGAAGTACACAAATCCTAGCAGTACCAGCCCATTACTATTATTAATGGACAACCACACTTCGCACATTTCTCTAGAGGCAATCAACTTTTATAGAGATCACCATGTCATAGTCATTGGGTTTCCAGCTCATACTATGCACAGATTGCAGCCTCTAGATGTATCATTTTTTGGTCCCCTCAAAACACCTTATTCGAAGGCATGCGAAAATTTTATGGTTTCTGGGCCTGGAACTATTATAACCATCAGACATGGCATCGTTGTTTTGCTTATAATACAACAAAGTTGCCTCTGTAGGGGTGGCTGTGAATGGGTTCAGAGCAACAGGGATCGAGCCTTTTAACGATAAAATCTTAACAGATGAAGATTTTCAAGCTTCAAAAACTACAAACAAGTCTCTATTCATGGCTGATCAAGCCACATCGATCAGCAATACTGTAGAACTACAGGACACACCAGTGGTGGCTGGTGTAGCACCAGAGGATTCACCAGGGGTGGCTGCTGTCAGGGTGTCCAGCAAATATCTGGTTTCAAATTCCAGTACATTTCCCACATTCCCTAAAGTATTCAAGTACAGGCTTGCCTATCCTTCTAAACTTTATAAGTTAAATAAAAATACATCTTGTAAATGCATTTTCTTAAAAAAATTTTAATTGGCAAAAATCTTATGGTTAGAAAAAATCACTAACCTTAAATAATGGCACTTAAGCTTTAATAAATATCTACTTACTAAAACAAATTAATTGTTGACCAATAAAAAAATATGACCATGTACACCTAACTCAAGTGCTTTCAGAAAAGAAGTGTAGCCTAGGCCTACTACTAAAGTTTAGGTTGTCAGTATGTTAAATAAAATACAGTTTAAGAATATGTAGAAGCAATTATGTATCTTAATTATGTTTTATTATCTGTTTCCAATAAGTCAAAATGTACTCAATGACATACTTCTGAACATAATAGTGCAAGTATGTCCGCAGTTAAAAAAACTTCTTACTATGTACCATTATATATAGCGTATAGTTAAATCAACAGTATATCATTATATATATACTTATCGTAAAGTACATTTAATTTCACATTGAAACACAGCAATTTCATAAACATTTTTCCTCAGATGTAAACATGGCCATGTACACTGTAATTTTTCTAATCTTAAAACATTGATATTAAAATATAAAGAACTAAAATACAATCTCATGATTTAATAATCCTAATCTATATTTAATTCTACATTGAATAACACCAATAATTGTAAGTAATAAAGAAAAGACATTTTTCAAGCGAACCTCTAAACTTCAAAATTACTGCAAAATATATTAAGTGGTAGATTACTATTATTGACAATCAGCCTGTTTAGTAAATTAAAGCATTCAGTTACTATATTTTATTACAACTTTGCACACAAGGAAGTACCTTAAATCACAAATGTTGCACTAAATAATATACAACACAAAAATTAAGAATTCATGAAATTCCTTACCTCACCAAGTTGACTAATGCGAAATTCGACAAGATAGGCCTACTCTTTTTCCTTCAGAATTGTCTGTATAAAACTGATGATACAGCAGTTCTGTCCAAAGTTTAATATTAAATATGCAGACAAGAAAATAATATTTTAAAAATACACACACTTGATTAAAAAATATTTTTAAAGACTAAAATTACTTTTGTAGCTTATTTATTTGCTCTTCAATTTTTTGTATTTCCACCTGAGTGTCGGTTACTAACTTTCTTCTCTTTGGTTCCAATTCTTGAATTTCTCTTGCCACCTTCACTTTTTTTTCTTGACGCTCAATCTTTGAATTTTCTTCTTTCCGTTTTCTTTCAAGAGCTTGTTTGTACCTCATATGGGCTTGTCTGTAAGAGTTTATCATTGCTTTTGTAACTTCTACTCTCTCTACACCACCAGCAACAGAAACAGCATCAAAAACACAACGCTGGGCGATGAGTGATTCCTCATTCATATTTTCAATGAGGCATTCAGTATTCACCGAGAAACCTCTTTCAAGGTGTGAGTTTCCATGTGAAAGTATTAACAGTTGCTGCACAAAAATTTCAATTTTTCCCACTTTGAACCTCTAAGAAGCATCATCCAGAAAGAATCGAAACGGGTATCTGACTTATTGTAAGATTTCATCTCTGTTTTGATGAGTACATCATTACAAAATTCTTTGTAGTCTCTGGCAATATCATCTGCTGTATTAATTCCTGCTATCAAATTGCCTTCAGTTAAAATTTCCAAAGCTGAAGAAAGATAGCAGTCACCATTTCCAGCAGCTATAACAGCAGGATTCAAACACTGCAAAGATTTTGTGAGTGGAAATTTAAGTGGCGACCGAAACATAATTTTTGCCACAAGAAGCTGAAAGCAAGTTCTGCAATCTTTGCGAAAAAGTAAGAGCTCTTTCTGGTTGGCTCCATCACATTTCCTAAGAGCCTGTCGTGTAGCATATCCTATATCTACTTCTTCACATCTAATAAGATTTTCTTTTTTCATTACATCTATATCCTTGAGCTGACAACTTTCAATAATGTCCCTCTTCACAAACTTGAACATAATGTATTTCATCAAACAAACAATTGCCTCGTAGAGGAAAGGTGCTACTGGGCAATCTGTTTGAAAGTCCCTCAAAAATGGTTCCATTTCTGGGCCAGAGACTGGAAAAGTGTTAGCTTGGCTAGAAGCAACTTGTCTTTTACTGAAGCAGCAATTATTTGGAAGCTGTGACATACTTGCGAATTCCAGATAAAATTGAAATTGCTCTAGCTGCTACATTAGCATTTTCCAGCCACCTAATGCCACAGAATTTCAATGGAAAATTTCTTTTGCCACAAACCTCTACAAAATCTGCACGGCGAGCTGGAACATCTTTAAAAAGATAGTATAGAGAACGCAGAAATTCAATTATATTCCAAGCAGTTCCTTTGATGCCAGCTTTGAAACTGTTGTGCATAACATGAAGGCCACATGAACCCATATCAAGAATTTTAGGATCTTCTCTGCCTGGTCCTAATTCTTTAGCCATGTCCCTTTGCAACTTTAAATTTACGTTGGGGCCATCCATTGACAACTGCAAGATACAATTTAGATCTAAACCTTCCAAGGCAGCCTTCAAGCCATTCAACAAGTCAGATGCTGCAGTGTGTTCTAAAAACACGGAATTCAAATATCTAGTGGTGACATGATTCTTGGAAGTGTCCCAATAGCGAAGAGATACATCCATCTGTTGTTTCTGGGCTACTTTATTCAGAGACTCGTCAAAACCCACCACAAAAAAATTAACATTTTTTACGTCATGCATTAATTCTTCAAGGAAATAATATCCAAGCCCATACACTATTGCATAAGAAGTTTTCGACTTCTGCAATTGCATACCCTTAGCAATTTCGCTATCTGGGAACATAAGTGTAAACAAACTCACACTTTTTGCTGCACTTCTCAATGAAGCATGCGATATTACTGTTTGCAAACACCACAGAATTTCCGCTTTTGTACAGCTGTCCTTTGCTAGAAAATCTTTCATACTAACACTACTCACCTGTTGCTGCACATCTAAGTTTACATCTAATGCATTTAAATCTTGGATGCAAATATTCTTTGTAGAGTGGAAGCACTGAACACATTTCCTCACTTTGTGACTTATTAGCTAGAGTTGAAAATGAACGAATTGACACAGTTTTCAATTTGTCATTCAATGCCCTCTTTTGTTCCATGCCTTTACTATGGCTTACTACAGCTTGCCTGCCCATACTATCCACTTTAAAAACGACACGACACAATGTACAGCGTGCAAGGTATATATCTGTAGGGCATGGCGCTAGCCAAATTGTCTGGCTGGCACTACTTTTGTCTCTCTATTCTATAACATTTGTATAGGGGCTGGCACTCGTGCGCTGTATACTTCTTGCTCGCGCTGCACTGCAGCAATAGAACAGTCACGGGAAAGAAGTGATCATAGCACTGCTGCATTGTTTTTTTTGCCCTATATAGCGTCTATGCACGGTAGCCCATGGGCATAAGCGATCGTGCATTGCCATACACCAGTTTCCCGTTTTCCACGTAAATATTCCGTACATTCCCGCACAATCCCGAGCATTTACACAAACAAGTACATTTCCAGTACTTCCCGGAATTTCCCAATTACTGGACACCCTGTGCTGTAGTAGCAGAGAATTCACCAGTGGCTAAGCAACAAAAACTTTCCTCCCAATCTACTGAAGCAAAATCAACATCCACATCTAACCAACCAGTGTCAACAACACCTGCTACAGAAGAACCATTGCATACTCCAGACATATCAGAAGCCATCTCCCAACCAAGCTGCAACTATTCATTGCCTATTCTCCCTGTTGCTGACCTTAAGACTAAGCGTAAACGCAGGAAGCTCCCTTCATTGGTAATATCCAGTTCACCAGTAAAGCAAGTATTAGAAGATATAAAAGCCAGTAAAGAAGAAACTGCAAGGAAGAAAAAAGATCGTCTTGAAAAGAAAAAACAAAACAAAAGAGCTCCCAGGAACAAATTACCAGCAAAAGCTAATAAACTAGCCAGCCAAAAGAATGACTTGGAGACCTCTGACAATTAAACTGTTGTGTACATGGAAACAGAAGATGAAAAAGAACTTTATGAGGAGAGAGAGACTGTATTCTGCGTGGGGAGAGTGGGAAGAAATAACTGTGGTATCAATGTTCTATATGTAAATACTGGGCTCATGCACAGTGTACTGGTTGGGATAGAGCGATTGCTAAAGTTCGAGCATGGGAATGTGATTTTTTGTAAATAATTTTTGTAAGTACCTATACATAATTATAGTTTTCAAATATTTAAATTTGATATGTATTTTGATAAGAAAAAATTCACGAATGAATATGTAACACTAAAAGTTATAAGTCCAACCATTTTATTTTCAGTTTACAAGTCATGCCTACTTCAATATATATTTTTGTGAGTATTTGAACGGTTTTTAGTTACTATATAAATGTCTTTTGTGAAAAAAATATTGTTTTCTGCATTAAAATCACATTCGTCATCTTGCCCTCACTGGTTCGTCATCTTACCCACCTGTGCGGGTAAGATGACGAATATGCATAATTTTATAGAATCATTTTTTCTTTTTAAAATTCTTACACTATGCTGTTTGAACAATTAAAATTTACAAGAGGGATATTTATACTTGCATATTCTATAGAAATATAAAATCTTTGTACATCCCAAAGGCTATAAAGTAAGTATGAACCTTACATTCGTCAACTTACTCTCCCTTCCCCTATATGACGTGAGTAAAGACTGATCCCAATTCCCGTCGTAAGAGATAATCTCCTAAGCTAAATGTCCTTTTATTCTATCTACAAATGAAAACATTGTGAATACTGAGAACTAATTAATGTAATTCAAAGACATACATTATAAATTAATTAATCGTTACATATACACATCACAGTCCATACCCAGAGGTAAAATGAGAACGGAATCTCTTATTTCTCCACCCAACCCAACCATAAAGCTAAGCCGAGGTACTTTTTCCTGGATTAAATATTCGTAATAATAAACTATAATGTTTATCAATTCTTCTACGATCTATGAGTGTGAGAACAACGGACACTATAAACTGTATTATATGAACTCTTGTTAGAGACACATGTGTGCAATGTATTTCCTGTTTGTTTTAAATAGATAATTTTATACAACTTGCCAAACCAGAATTTTCAGCATTATTATTTTATTAAAGAATATCAGTTAATTATATTTTATGATACTATTAAATCTTGTGTGTGTTCAGTAAACTTATTAGACTTGTCTTTCACCCAACCAGAATATTAGATTTAGAGTAATATTTCTTTTATTTATTTGTTTTCTGCTAACAAGGTGAATATATACATAAAAGTGGCACCCAAACAAATTAATCAATTTAACCAATATAAGCATAGGAGAGTGGATAAGTATCAATACACAAGTAAAGTCTCACAGAGTTTAAGAGTAAGTGTAGAGGAGAGAGCAGTAGTACATAAGAAAGGTGGCAACCCAACATGTAGGCCGATTGTTTAGAATTAATCTGTTTGATTAAGTGAAGTATAAACATTTTTGTTGAACTGTGGTTATCTATAGTAATTTATTTTATTGGTATATAAGAGGTAACAAACTTTTTGTATGATGGCTCAGCAGGCATATAATCTAAGGAGCCATGCGAATAGTGTATGTGAAGAATGCCCCACTACGCGCAGCTCGAGTAGTGACACACTCACGGCCATGGAAGACTATAGTTCACCTGAGAGAGTAGAGGCGACTATGCCTACACACTCACACACACTGTCTAGTGAAAGGTTAGGGCAGCCAATGTCGACTATCCCAACAGGGGAGATGACACAAGGAAAGGACACGACAACACAAGGGGAAACCCCTACACCAGATGCAGCCACATCTAGTCCTGACCTAACCCAGATATTACAACAAATGTTCCAACAACTGTCCAGGCAGGCAGAACAAACTGAAGCTAGAGTAATGTCACAACTGTCCAAACAGGCAGAACACACGGAACAACTGTCCAGGCAGACAAGCCAGATGGAATATACATAAGGTCTAACTTGCTCCAGTCTGCAAGGCCTGGAGCGCAGTATTGAGGCGAAGCTTGCACAGCAGCAGAAGGAAATCGAGCAGGTCGTAGAAAAGATAGTACAGACAAATGAGCGAGTAGGGGCGTTATAAACCCGGATGCTATCAATTCACGAGACAGTAGCATTGGAGCAACATGGTCTGCGGGAGTTCTGCCAACGCAGCCAGGCGGCTATGAAGGATGAGTTCCATGGTCAGACCTGTCGACTCGAGGTCAGGCTAGGTGACGTGGAGATGGCAACCGTTTCCCTACGTGATCGATTCGAAAATCTGTCTGTAAACCACAGCCAAACATCTGAAACAGCTGATAGTGCCAGACGAGATGTACCCGAGGCGTCGCGCGCCACTGCCGGTAGACAGCTGTGCTCCACACCTGAGTGCAGGTATGGCCCTCCCGCCGTCGAGCCACTACACAGGTCTACCGCAGATACAAGGGCAACAGCTGAGCCTACGTCACACACATCCGTAACCGAGCGCAATCTGGACCCTGTGGCCCTTATGCATCACCCAGAAAAACTCTGGGCTGAAGCTATGCCAACTTTCTCCGGCCGAGCAAACGAGAGTCCCTTGCGATTCCTTAGGAAGTTTGAGGAATATGCTGCCATGTTTAACTTGACAGATGTAGAGATTTTGAAATGCCTCAATAATGCTCTTAACTCTTTGAAGCATGGTGGTCAGTGTTAGTGACCACATAAATTTTGGTCATACAAGCATGGTGGTCAGTGTTAGTGACCACATAAATTTTGGTCATACAAGCATGGTGGTTAGCAGCGATAACCACTTGAACTTATTTCTGCCTGCTCCGAATGCACGGTGGTATCCGCCGCTAACCACTTTTACTAGTTCCGTGAAATGCCACTAGATCGCATGCAAATGCATTTCTGAGCCTCGCGAGGTTACTGTTCAGTTCTTAGTGGTTTCGAATATTAGTGACGATATATTTTGTTACGCTGTGTTTAGATAAAGTTATTGTGGTAATAGTGTTATAATTGTTCAGTATAAAACAATTGTACTAGTAAATAGTCTTTATAAAGCTATTTTATTAATTTACATGCAATCTTGATTGACTAATTTATATTTTATAACTTATTTTTTGGTGGTTAGCAACAGTGAACACTGTGCCAATGATACAGAAGTCAGCCCATATATACATTTTACAGTATTTCTTTTCGCACTGTTCTATTATGCGTCCAAAGAGAAAAAGTTCTAGAAGGAGTAAACAATGTTATGTAGAAATACCTTCAAGTTCAGAAAGTGATATAAGTAATGATAGTATAGTATAGTATAGAAAAAGAAAAGACATTTCAAATATCAGCGTCATCGTCATCCTCGGACATTAGTTCAGATAATGATTCATATGATATCCCTGCAGCCGTGAAAACTAGTAATCAAACTCTTATAGCGCAACAATCAAATGCAAAACGTTTTGATCATGTTTCTGCTAGCACATCTATGCCATGTTCTAGTAAATCTTGGTCGAAAAAGTCTTCTGTAGTAACTCCACCTGTTTGGGATCAAGCTGAGAGGAATTTTGATACGCTTCCTAATTTTACAGAGAGGCAAGGACCCTCAGATAAGATATTACATCTCCCAGAACACGACCCCGTAACAATATTTTCACAATTTTTTTATATACTTATATGCCACACAGGAAAGGAAAACTTTCAAACCAACAAATTCCGATGAAATAAGGGCTTTTATTGGATAAATATATACACGGGCATGAAAGTTTTACCTAGTTATCGCGATTACTGGCCTTCAAAACCAGACTTTCATGACTACTATATTTCAGATGTCATGACAGTAAACAGGTTTGGCTGGCTACTAAGCCATGTACATTTCAATGACAACACAGTGCAACCAAAGTTTGGTCAGCAAGATTATGATCGGCTATAAAAAATTAGGCCCATCCTAAACTCTATCCACAAGGCTTTTTCAGAAAACTACCATGCTCATCAAAAACTCGTGGTTGACAAAGAAATGGTGAATTTTAAGGGTAGATCAACCTTGAAACAGTATATTAGGGATAAACCTATAAAAAAAGGTTTCAAGATATGGATGTTATGTGATTCATCTGGATACAACCTCAGATTCCAAGTGTACACTGGCAAAAGTGTGAATCAAGTTGAACATGGCTTAGCAGCTCGTGTAGTTCTTGAGCTTTGTGAAGATTTTGGTGGCAAGGGCCACCATCTGTACATCGATAATTATTTCAGCAGTTTTGACTTGATGGTCTCACTAAAAGAAAGTCAAATATTTTGTTGTGGTACTGTAAATCAATCACGAAAAAATTTGCCATCTTTGAAAGAAGATAAAGAGTTGAAGAAAGGGCACTTTGACTGGAAACAAACTGAAAAGGGCATTATAATGTTTAGATGGATGGATAAAAGGGTAGTAAATTTGATTTCTAATTACCATGATCCGAAAATGTGACTGTTGTGCAACGAAAGGAAAGGGATGGATCCGTCTCAGAGGTGCATTGTCCATAAATCTTGAAATACTACAACCATAATATGAATTACGTTGACAACTTTGACCATCTCAAGAATGATTATCAGGTAGATAGAAAAAGTAAAAAATTGTATATGAGGCTTTTTTTTTTTCACTTTGTTGATGCAGCTATCACCAATGCGTTTATCATTCACAAACAAACCTGCCAAGAAAAGCTGAGTAACAAGAATTTTCAAAGGTCACTATATGACTCACTGCTTTTGAAATCAACTATATGCTCACCAAAAGATAGGGGACAGAAGCGTATCATCGAGATAAAGGGCCACAAACCGACAGTCGACAAGTGTATACGACTACAGAGTGCCGACCATCAACCACAGCGTTCATCATCTAAATGATGTGAAAAGTGCAGCACGAAGAAGCATCCAGTAAGGACAATTTGGATGTGCAATACCTGCAAGGTTCCATTGTGTTTGAGGAAAGACAAAAATTGCTTCCAAGACTTTCACAAAAATTAGTGCTGATGCAAGCTCAACATGCAGTGTACTTTTTTCAGGTTGATTTTATGTGCCTACACAGATGTAGCTGCTTCACGTTCCAGTTTAGAACACCACGTCCTAATACGTATACATAATGTTTATTTTTAAAATACTGTGAAGTAAATGTTATGTAGGTAATGTAAAGTACTTGACAGATCTGATTCTATGTTACAAAGGGCAAGTGTTTTTTTTTAAGTTAAGTAATTTTTTAAAATTTTTGTTTAGCACAACAATTATTTAATTCCAGCTGGTCTATGTGTTGCACATATTTGTTTTACAGATTCTAATGAATTATAAGTTTACAAGTACAAAACTGATAAAACTGTGCACAAATTGGTTTATTTGGGCGTAAGTGGTTACCATTGATAACCACCATGACAAAGTCCCCTAATGCATGGTGGTTATCTACAATAACCACAATATTTTATTAAAAATAGTGTAAAATAAACACCAAAATTTTTTTTTACGTATTTGTAATTGATATAACTGTGAATAAGTGCTCAAATTTTCAGAAAGCAAAAAAAGTTTTTGCAAAAAAATATTCTGTGCATAGGTAGTCAATAAAATTTGATATTAGGTATGCTTCAAAGAGTTAAGGGACAGGCATTTTGTTGGTGGGAATTAATAAGTGCTAACACCCACAGCTTTGGCCAGTTCCACGAGTTTTTCAAACAACAGTATTGGAACATTTGAATATTAATTAAATGACCTGTTAAGTACAAAGAGCCAAATTCTAACGCAATAAACATTGGTGTGTATCGCTGAACATGTAGATAATAAATACAGCAGCTTCAAAAATATTTATTATGCGACACAGTAAATAAATATTAATCACATATAATTTTGTTCAGAGCTAGAAATATTTGAGCTAAATTTTTAAGCTCATCGATACATGCTAAATTTGTTGTTTTTTTTTTATCTCTTTATTTAAATTTTCTAGTTGTGTAAAATTCAATGCTAAATCGATTCAGGAAACAATGAAATACAGACATAAATCAGGTGCTCAAAAGCGGAAAGATTTTTCAGTGTGTTTCGCAGAATAAAGAATTGCCTGAGATCAACAACGGGTCAACAAAGACTCACTGATTAGGAACATTATGCAATGAATCTAGGCTTGCGCAAACAATGAATTTTGACTCTCTTATTGAAATGTTCTTTGACATGAAAACACGAAAAACTAATTTTAAATGATTATTGATTTTTAGTTGTTTAGTTTTAAATGTATTATATTTTTAGGTGTTAAGCATTACTAAATTTATAATTTTAAAAACAACAAGAAATTTGTCATATTTTTTGAACAGTTGAAAAGGGATGAATATTATGTTCAATTAAGAAAAACATTTTAAACTTATAATAAAATTCTATTGAAAAAAAGATTAACGTTTTCCTTTGTAAACAGCGTTATAATTTTTAAAGTTTTGTAATCTATTAATCTTTTGTTCAAAATTGTGAGAATGAAGAAATAATAGGGAGGGGCCCGGCAAGATTCTTTTCCCCCGGGCCCTTAGTTTTTCTCGACGCCCCTGCGTCGATGCTATCGAGGACGTCATCGCAGCTACCGTGGAGGTTGGCGATGGTGAGTTGACCGTTGTCGAGGTCTCTGTTGCCATGTGAGCGACTTCTGCTGATGGTAGAATGTCCATCTAGGTAGATGCCATCACGTTCTCAAAATACTGATCCTATCAGACGGCAAAAGCAAGCCGATCTTTACGACACCGTGTCCAGTCAAAAACTATGGATTACCAATTCTGCGTCGCACATTTATACTCTGCAGCAACTGACGTAATACGCTAGTCAAAACAGAGCACTGGGCTTAAATTTCAGATGAGAGAAAGAGATCTTCCTTACGCTAATGTATTCAGTCAAATACTAAGGATCACCAAGTCCGTGTCGCGCTTTTATATTCACAACGACTGACAAGTCAAACAATGCGATCCTTACACGACCAAAGCCAGAGGTAGACTGAGTTTTTTTTCCTAACCTAATTTAAACTAAGTGTATTTTGTTTGGGAAGGGTCTTGGTTAGGTAGGACTCTAGGTGCGTCCCAGGCCGAAGCCTTTACGCCTAATCATGCTTGGTTTAAGCCATGCAGAAAGGGAAGCATTCATCGTGTGCGTTGTGCGGGGATTGGCCAGCCACGGCAGCAATTGGCGCCATGCCTAACTCCCCTATCTTAAGTTCTAAATTAAAACTAGGTAAGTTGGGCCCAACAGCTATTTGTTAGCTCAGTAGTTATTGGGAGAGTCCTTTTGTCCGGTTTGTGATTTTATACCCTCAGCTGCGGATGAAAAATGCGAGTCAAAACAACAACTACTTTCAGTCGTTTGCAAGACACAACTGCTGACGTATTATGCTAGTCAAAACAGCAAACATTCAGTTGCTAGACAATTAAAACTAGGTGATCCTTACATCATTGTATCCGATAAAAAAAAATGGATCACCAATGTTCGAGTCGTGCTTATATACTCACAGTGACAGACATAATACACCAGTCAGAACAGCAATAATTCAGTTGCGAGTAAGACTCATTCAGTTTCTACGCAGGCACGTACATTTGAAAACCAAGTATGTAAATTAGGCGACCAGATACGTAAATTCGTAGACAAGACATGTACAATTGGTGGTCAGGTATGTAAATTCCATGGTCAGGCTTGTAAAGTCAAAGACTAGATACGTAATCTTGACGAAACCAATAAAATTTCAGCATTGTCTAAAGACTTGACTAAGCACAATCAATGAACACGCCAGACACACACAAACGACGAAAAGGTCACACAGAACATGCAATAAGCGAAAAGGACACACATTTGCCTGAAAATTCAACTCGATAGGATACGATCCCACTAGTGAGATACGATGTCATATATGGTCTTGGTAGGATACATTCTCGCTCGGATACGAGCTCGTTAGTAGGATATGAATACGAGACAAAACAGCACTTGGCTACACCTGGCACTAGGCTACACCAGCACTTGGCTACATCTGGCATTTGGCTACACTTGACTTTGGCTACATCGTACGTGTCTGCACCTGCATTTAGCATTTGGCTTTATCACCATCAACAAGAGTTAAATTTTCATTTTTTATGTACAATTAGTTCTTATCTTTGCCAACAGATGCCGTTGCATGCTGTGTTAAAGTAGTATATGTATAACTTTTTTTTATGCAGGATGAGGAAAATTAGTCTAGCATGTTTGTGTATCTCAATTTTGTTAATGCTAAGTTATCAACTGGACAATGATTTTTTTTGTTTGTGAATTTCGCCTGAATTAATATATACTTTATTTATTTTGTAACAGAAATAATTAATATCACGAGTTCAAAATGTGAACAAATTTCATGAAGGATTGTTGACTCGGAAATAAACAGAAGCGCATGGAGAATACCAACAAAATTCTGCAAGTTCTATACTAGGAATACAGAGACAAAACTAACAGATGGCTTGTCAGATCCAAACAAGGAGCACTCTGAGAAAACCAAAGAAAAATCTCGAAAAATTCATTTTAGTGAATGCATGCATATTTAGTATTATATGCTTAGCATAACTAAGCAGTTTTTATGCATATGCATATTTTAATGTAATAGAAGAGCTAATTTTTAGTGTCTAAACATAATTTATACATATACATATTTTTCACATCTATTTATGCCAAGCGGATATATGTTGATTTACAGATATGTAGTAAAATATTTGGTATTTATTGCCGGTGTGAAGAAACTGTCTTTAGGATTCCAAGAGATCGCACGCAAGTAATAATGCTGGTATACATTACTTAGTGATGCGTCTTCCAACCCCTTTTTCAATTTTTACAGGTACCCGAATGCTGCTCTTGGCCATGGATACCCAAGTGTTGAATCATTAATGCAGCGGGCGCGACGTACTGTTCACCGTACAATACCGAGAACACTCCAACAATTTGCTCGCTTACTGCAAGAAGGACAATGGACTTTTCTGGGTGACACAACGAACACATAGAATGTCCCATTTTTCAGAGCACTGTTAACAAACGATTCTTTTGAAGCTGTGGGGGGGAATGTAAGTGAATTATAAATACATACATACATGTGTGTGCGATTTTAATGTTTATCCAGTATAAGTTAGTATTTTATCTATATTGCGAGGTTAAGTAAGTGATGTGTTCGAGAGATAGGTCTAAGTCCGAAATGGCAAGATTGTGGCGAGGGGCATATCGAAAAAAAATTTTAGGGTGGAGGTTACTGTTTTGTGTAGTTACACCCGTTGACCCAAATCAAGAGGGGGTTGGGGAGGGCCCTTCACTTCCCCCGGGAAAATGTAATCTTTTATTATGCGAAAATGTCCATTTTAAGCAATTTTCGTACCCAAAAATGTTGCTTTGACTGATATTTAACTTTTTGAAGAAATTTTTTCACTATTACGAAATTAACAAGCCCAGTTAGTTCCATTTATAATGCTACAAATACAAGGTTAAAAAATTCATGTTATGTGGCCTTAATATATATATATATACTAGCTGCCCGACCCGGCTTCGCACGGCTATACTAATGGAAAAAGAATTATGCCACATCTCCCATTTACAGTAATGGTAAATAATAAAAAATTCCGTGAAAATTTATTACAATTCTGTATAATGTACCGATGGTTTCCCGACTCGTGCACGCAACATAAAACTGATGTACCCGTACTTGGCTACGGCAGTCTACAGGCAGATCACTCTTGCGCCGCTCATAATACATGCCCCTCGTTGTGGGTACGCCACTGCCGCGCGATGCCTGTTGCCATGGAGACGCAGAAGGCATGAACAATGCAAAATACTGTTCTCATGCAGACAAAGTACCCACTGTTGCCTGGTTTTAACCACCTATTCTATGGGATCTAATTTTCGGAAAATGTCATCCTGCGTAACATAAGGAACATTACTGTGAAGTTTCAAGTCTGTAAAATATATATACTTGAAAAAAAAGGGCAATTTTTGATATTTAAAGTACTTGCAAAATTTCAACGGTGATGAGGACTGCACTAACAATGAAATAGCCGTTGCCATAGAGACGAATGAAGCATCAACAAAGCAACAGCCGTTGCCATGGTGATTTCCTACCAAAAACTGGAAATAAAAAAAAATTTAGGGGTGGACTACCCCTAACATTTAGGGGGATGAAAAATAGATGTTGGCCGATTCTCATAGATACCGGATAAGCACAAAAAATTTCATCAAAATCGGTCAAGCCGTTTCGGAGGAGTATGGCAACGAAAACTGTGACACGAGAATTTTATATATTAGATATATATATATAGACACTCACACATGTGTGTGCATGTGTGTTTTTACGTAAATATATATTTATGCACAAAAATGTATTAATATACCTTCAACTACTTATTATAAACCCCCCTTCCCCCCGATGGTCCTGATTTCTGATCATTAAACGCAGACCCTTCCGCGGCACATTCTTAATTAGGACTGAATCAACTTACGTGTATACAATTGGTATTTATGCATCACTTAACACATTAAAATTTGTTTGACGAGTATAGCATTGCACTATATTTCTAAACTCAACAAATATCTGGTATTTTATGTAAGTACTCGCAAAATAACTTGACACTGTATCTTGGCATTAAAAGGAATTGGTCGCTTAGCAATATAAATTTATGAAAACTAATGTTTTCAAATATCTTTTTTACCATCTACGTCAGCTTATCGCCTTGCCACTAAAGGTACAAAATTGCAAGTGCTTCCTTAACTGCTATAGCGTGAGATATTTGTGTATCCTCAGACGTTTGTCATAGTTTCCTGAATACGTGTAAGAAACCTTTTGTTTATTTATATTTTATTTGTGTGTCTTTATAACAGTAAATAGTGAGATTTGAGTATGTCGTCTGGAAGGAAAATTCAAATGGAAAATGCATACAATCTGCTTTGCAAAATCGCGTCAATTTACTCGTTAAACATATCAGAATGTTAACAATTCTACACTGTGTAAGTGAAATGAAACTGTTACATAAGGAATTCCCTCAGAAATGATTAAAGTATAAGCCTTGTCAACGTTTGTATGTACACGTGAGAATTTAAAAGCTAAGATGCATACTCTTTCTTGGGGTTTGTGAATTGGCTTCCATAATCATGACATAAGTGAAATTTATAAAACGGTACTATGACACGTGTGACTGCAAGTCACAAATACATCGTACGTTCAATTCAGATTCCCATATTGTAACGGGAAACTTAATTTTTTTTAAATAATTTTCACTGTAATCGCAATCACCAAAATATGTTACGAAATCTAAGACGATGTAGATCCTTCATATAATAATATGTTCTGTTATGCACTTTCAGTTTTACCCTGCCATATATGCCATCATGAACCGAAGAACAATCGACGATTACAAACTTGTATTTACGTATGTAAAACAGATTCTACCAGACATGAACTCAGAGTTGTTTCTAACCGACTTTGAGAGGGCAATGAGAGTGGCAATTAGAAGTATTTTCCCAAACGCCTCTGTGAAAGGTTGCTGGTTTCACTACGTACAGGTCGGTTGGAATATATTTTTCTTCTGTCAAATCCATAAGAATTTTTCTTCTGACAAATCCATAAGGATTTTTCTAATAATATAATTGTGTGTGCATGTTAACCTTATAGCCTACATACATGGCCTTTATATTTTGCAAAACTGTTAGCCACTATGTCTTACAGTTTGTTAGTAACAAACGAACTTTATTTAAATATATATTTCCTGCAGTGGTTGTTTTAATAACACATAAAAATAATTTAGTTTTTTTTTTCTCAGGACTTCGCGATGTGAAATGTTTACTGAGAAAGTAAAAAAAAAAGTTGTCTATGAGCTTGGCAAAGAATTCAAAAAATATAACTGTCACCAAGAACCAGGATTTTTTTATAACTAATAATAATTTAACAACGCAAAACAATAATATATTTCATTAAAATATTGGAAAATGCGACTGTAATTGTATTGTGAAAGTTAATTGCCAGAAAGGAATATATCTGCCAAATTTATTTCCTTTAACTACAATTATTTCTTTTACATATTTAAATCTTATCAAATCTCTAACAATCCACAATTGTTTACGGAATCCAAATTCTCAAGTCTCATTACGCTTACTTTCCGCTTACGAGTGGTATGTACCCCTTTTTAAAACCGGTTATACATGCGTCCACTACTAGCCTATTTTCTCGAGAATTATGATAGCTACAGCTTCCATATTATTAATCTGACGAGAAAAGTAATGAATTTTTCCAATATAGTTTTATATTTTGGAAATCGTGACGCAAAATATATTTTAAAAAGTGGTAAAAACAAGCAATTCGTTGACAAATTTCTAGTTATTCGATGAGAAAAATAAAAATTCGAATCTATATTGGAAAAGATTATATTTATCTGAACAAAATGGTATATTTAAAGTATAAGGTCACAGCATTAAATATCAGTGTATTTGGTTAGGAAAACTGGCTAATTTGGCATTTTTAGTGTCTGCCTTGTGCTGCTCGACGTGAAAGTTGACGCCAAGCTCCGGGAAGACGAGCAGGGTGGGGATGACACTGACACGCCTGAACATCGCCCGCTGTAGGGAAAGTGCTGATCTGTAAAGCCTGGTTTACACTGGTCGAGCGTAGAGGTCGAGTGTGCTAGGTCGAGCACTCGGCCCAGCATATACTCGCCCTTGTACTTGGCTTGGTGTTCACACTGAATTATGAATAGTATGCCAGTAGACTTGCGTGCTTTGTACAACGCAGTGACAATGTCCGATTACCGCCGTCGGAGTGTAGTGAAACTGTGTTTAAATCGAGTGTCAGAAATATTATTAGACGAAGTAAGTGAAAAGGAAAAAGCGATTGTGGGTTAGAGATTGGATAAAGAGGAGAGACACGCTTGGGGCATCAGCTCTCATTTTGAGAGAGCTAGCGACGGAGGATATGAAATAGTACAGATCGTTTTTGAGAATGACCCCGGATAACTTTAACACCCTATTAGACATAATTACCCCGAACATTAAGCATATAGATACACAAATGGGAGATGCGTTATCTCCGCGAGTGAAGCTGGAGGTAACGTTAACCTTCCTTGCAACTGGGAACAGTTACAGATCTCTGCAACATATGTTCCGTATTTCAAAGGCAGCTATTTCCCGTTTCATTCCGGAAGTGTGTGATGCCATCTTCGACAGTTTGAAAGAATACATGAAAGTCAGTGTTATACAGGTGTCTGCTATAACTGTGAGACACCAAAATTTAAAATTAATTAGCATATCAACATTCATCTTCTATCTGCAGCAATCTCCATACAAAAAATTATCTCCCACTGATTCATTCCCTCTATTTTATTCGCCCGCCAATATGGCTATTGACTCTCAGCCTCCAAGCAATCGGACACAGAATATCGAGGGTGTTTTGGCAAAAGGTCGTATCCCTCAAAAGTATCAAAAGTTAGGTTATGGCTGCATTGAATTCTTCATAAGTTAAAGTATAGTCTGGCAAAAGGTCGTAAGCAACAACGAACTCTAATCCAGTAAAAAACACAAAAAAATGTTTGGGCGTCAGCAACACAAAACTAAATTCTGTTACAGACAAAAATTCGCAAGCCACAAGTGTTTGGGCGTAAGCAACACTGTGCCGGAAATTAGGAATTTCGACACTTTTTTTTTCTAATTTCATATAATTTTAAATTTTATTTTTTATTTATAATTTGGTTACTTTGGGTGATTTACTCTTTGTTAGGCTGGTGTATTCCCCTAAGTTAAACTTTGTGCCAGTACACAGAAGCACCTTTCCCAGAGACTTATAGGATCTTTTGCAGATCTAAGACTTTGTTGGCAGCCCGTTTGAAATTTCCCTCGCTTAAAGATACGTCCCAGGCCTGTAACGTTACTTCACTTCATGACTAAAACTGCATACAACAGCTCTGGACGACGAGTTGTTACCATTTCTCAGAGACGAGCTGACCGTAGCCTTTACCGTCACGCAAACGTCATAGGTTCACTCCTCGAGAGTCACATCATGGACGCTCTTTCCCAGCGTCGTTGCGCTTTTTGTTCACCCCCCTCCCCTCTCGGTTCTAAGAATTCGCCTAAGACCAATGACTGGTCATAAACCCCAGCAGACAGCGACCGTCTCCAAGGGCGACTGGCATAAAAAATGTGTGTGCCAAGATGGACCGCACACGACATCTAGCGGCAAACTCGCTAACCGCCCAGCCAACTTACCCTGTAGGCCGCCAGAGAGCTGCATCTGACTGCCCTTTATTCCCTTGTTAAAGCAGATGCCTTGGGCGAGTCGATTCTTTTTTATTTCAGACACCCCTCAACAGGTAGCGCTATAGTCGGCCAGTGCTACCAACTTCGAGACATCAAAGTCAGAGTTTTTTATGACGCCCACACGGGGAACTTCGGAACCTTTCGGTCCAGACGTCCCAGTCTCCCCCCCCCCCCCCCCCCCCCCCCCCTTTTGATTGAACCATTACTTTTAATTACGAGACGCGGTTCTTCGCGTGACACTTCGTGTCGCGACTGCAGATGGATCGTTTGTGATTATCGGCGGATCAACGCACTGCAAGACTTCCATCCGGCCGCAACCGACTATGTAGTCGCTTAAATAAGGGATGCTATCCCTGTAATCTTTTTTAAGTAGTTTAGTCCGTCTGCTTAGTACAAGGGTAATAATTATTTTTCTATTAAATTATTTATTTTGAAATGAAGAAAACGTCCGCGCTCAGCCGCATATTCGCGGGATCCAGTTCCTGGCTGGCGACGCATCGGTAAATAGAAGCCGACTTCCCTGTATGGTGAGTGACGATCCGAGACTTTTCTCAACCTCGCCTTAACTTTTCCGGGCATTTTCTGCCCCGTATACTGTCTGTGTACAAGTTCTGATCAGTTTTAATTCGGACTGTTCGCAGACAGTGTCCGAGAGCCGGACGCCGAATTGGCATTTTCATCTCCCTTCCTCAACAGCACACAGGCGCCCTGGCATCATGTTCCCGCGTGATCTCCGGGAAACGAAGCCCCGACCTCCGGTGCTACTGTATCTTTCCACCTTTTTTTGAACTTTCCTAAATTACGCCGTCAGACAAAGTTAATCATATAAACATAACTTCTAGACTTAAGTACATACCTATACTGGGATATTTTAAATATATTTGTATTTTTTTATTGGTTTAGGTATTTTTAGTAAATGAAACTTTTTATAACTGAATTTAGGGTCGACCCATATTTGTTTTTTTCTGAATATACCTGAGATATGTTTAAGTACTTAATTGATATTGTATGTTTATATTTTTTTTAATACCTGTTATAAAGTTTTCCTTTAATAAATTTGACGTAATTATATTTAGACGGAATCACACCTTGTTTCTGTTCATTTCTAATAACATTGTGAAACCTTAAAGATCCCCAGCACAACACAAACCTAAAATCTGCTACAGGCAAAACGTCGCAAGCCACAATCGCTTTATTATATGTTATACCAATAGGTCGTAAGCCACCAGTGATGTGGTATACGTATTTTTGGCTGTTCAAGTCTTTTAATCGGTGGAACATACGTTGTACTGCTGTTTATCATTAGGAATTATTAAGTGAGGTTAAACTACCGACGATTATTTTAAAATGTAAATTAATGGTTCCCTAAAATATTCTGAATTATATTTTAATATTATCTTTAATGTATTTTCATATAATTAGTCTGGTGAATATTAGATGTCTTTCTACTTTTAATTGTTACAGCATAGCAGTCATCACTTGTCTATGAGTCTATTGTAATTGCAGGGTAGTATGAACATGAAGAATAATGTTTATTAGTTGAGTGAACGAGTTGAATTAGTAAAAATGTTGTGTTTAAAGTGGCAATGGTTACAGTCTTTTTTTGGCCTGCTTAATAATTACAAACATGTAAATGTTTTCTTCAAGTCAGTAATTGCAGTACATTGATTACAAACCATACAAAATGTTTTCAAGAGGGAGAAAAATGGTGGAGATCGTCACCGAGAATCAGTTAACAGTGATTGCTGAACTAACCCTACCTGTTATTGATTCAAGGATTTTAAATGAAACTATGGTTGGACAAAATGTGATCGTGCCTCAAGTGAGTGATTTAGAAGGTATTCTTCTTGCGGCAAGCAACACTGATGGAGAGGGTAATGAGGAAAACAATATAATTCACACAAATACTTGCAAAACTCACAGTGACAGTTGTATAAATAATTAACAGAGTGAAAGTGAACCCTGGCAGTCCAGAGAACCTGGCGTACTAAGTAATATTCAGTGTGACGAAAATTCTCAAAACATTTCCAGTGTTGAAAACCATCATGTCATGAGTGAAAATCAGAAAGAAATTGAGCAAAACAGATGTATAAATCCAGACGAAAATATTGGTAAAACAGGAAAAAGGGAAATTGTTGTAGATGAGAGAAAGGAAAATAAGAGAAAAAAGCTGAGAGGTGAAGAACATAAGAACAGGAAAGGAAAAATACGATCACCTAAGAGTCCGAAACCCATTGTATGTCAAGATACATGCTTCTTCAAGTGCAATAAAAACTTTTCAGAGCAAAACAGGAAAGACATGTGTTCTGGGTTCTGGGACATACAGGACTACAGAGGTCAAAATAATTTCATTATCAACAATGTTGATAAAGTATCGCCAAATAGAATATACACCAAAAGTAACAAAAGTCGAAGATCAAGTACTTTGAAGTACCACTTACGAAAAGGCAATGAAAAAATAAGAGTATGCAAGATATTTTTCTTATCAAAACTTGACATTTCCGAAAAGAAAGTCTTTAATGCTCTACAAAAACAGACTGAAGTAGGTTCTGTTATTGAAGATAGAAGAGGAAAACATACTCCTGGAAACAAGACGAATGAAAGTATAAGGAAAGTAGCGCTAGACTTCATCAGTAACTTGCCAGCAGTGCCTTCACATTACTGCAGACAATGTACAAGCAGGAAGTACCTCCCTACAGACATTGGTAATCTGTCAAAACTCTACAAAATGTACCAAGCACACTGCAAAAAAGAAAACTCACAACCAGCTGGAGAAAAGGTTTTTAAAGATATTTTTAGAAATGAGTTTAATATTGGTTTTCACATCCCTAAGAAAGATAAATGTGTGACATGTGAACGGTATAATAATACTCCTTTCTCGGAGAGAGATGAAAAAGTTCGTCAAGGAATGGAAAATCATCAAAAAAAATTATCCAAGCAGTATTCAAGAATGATCAAACAAGGTCAAACACCAATGGACAACTCTATGCAACATTTGATCTTCAAAAAGTCCTAAACACACCACTTGGGAAAAATAACATGTTACTGTATTACATAAACAAAATGACGCAGTTTTACCTCTCTTAGCCGATGTGGCCCTACCGAGGTTTAAATGTTATTATTAATATTCTAATTATTTAATATTAGAACGTTAAGGGAAAAAATAAGACTATAAGCGATACCATAGATTTCTTGCCAGATATATAGTTAAAATTAGATATAAATATTAGAATTTTTTGTCCGCTTGGAAATCCCCTGAGGTCCGCTGAGGGAGGAGCATCTGAAGGATATTCCACCCCCAGCGGAGAGCGGATTTGGCCCAGATAAGATATTTTCAAAAATAGATAAATTGTCCGGTTTCCAGCGGGGACCACGGGGAGGCTACCGCTCGGCGACCCAAGCCCCTCAGAAATATAATTGATATTAATGATTGGATGTCTTTTTTTTTAATAAATGGTATACAGTACGGTATAAAAAAATATTCAAAATACAAGATACAAAACAGTTATTTACATATACAATACAATAGACAAATTCAAAATACGAAATGCAATATAATGTTTTATATATATATATATATACATATATATATACATATATATATATATATATATATTTTTTTTTTTTTACTAAAACTACTACCACTACTACTAGATGAGGAAGTCAGCAGAGAATTATAATATACGAGTTAACAAGTTGAAAATATATAGAACATAAGGAACTACATAATTCATAAATATATACATACATTAAACAGGAATACATATAGTCCACTCATTATAGACATAAAAAAGGTATTCTGGTGCAAAAGGTTGAGGAGTTTTGAAAATTGGCAGGATTGAAGACTTGGGTGTCCTGTATATAACCTTAAGTTTGCGACCTTGAACAAATGGTGCCCAAATGAGCTTTTTTGCAAATAACTTATTTCCTGAAGATTTTAGAGAAAAATTCTTAAGATAAAAAATGAAGAAGATATCATTTTCTACAAAATCACTCCTAAGCGTTTTTTTCGTCAGACCTAAAGTTTCCGAGTTACAGGGCCAAAACATCAAGTGAGTGGTTATAAACTGTAGAAAATCAGTATTTACAAGCTATGTTTCACCAATTTCCCGCCCAATAGCGTACGAAAAAACGTTTCATGCAATAAAGAAATAAAAAACCTCTTACTTCTACCAACTCTTTTCCACCCCACTCTCGAGGACGAGTTGACTTCCGCGTTTTTTAATGCGCATTAACTCCGCGCACCATTGCTTCGGACTTCCATTGTTGAAAACAAGATTCACTTGACCTGCAGACAATGCGTGAGGTAGTTTTTACATGTGGTTTTAAGAAACATACGGCTAAATATAAGAAAGGTAAAGAGATATTACTTTTTTAAAATGTGAAAATGTATTATTTAAGCTTATAATAATTGGTGTCTTCTAAACTTGGTCAATCTTAACGATAGTAAAACTAAGGTAATATCCTTTACTAGGAAATATAACCCTATAGTTTATAATTACATTCTGAATAGTAACCCAATCTCAAAAACTTTCATTATAAAAGACCTTGGTGTCTTTCTAGATTCAAAATTATTTTTTCATAAACAAATCGACTACTTAAACTCCATTTCAAAAAGAACATTTGCTATTATAAAATATATCACTCATTATGCTACCAATTCTGATTCAATTATTTCTCTTTACTTGGCATTAATTCGATCTAAATTAGAATACTGTTCAACTATCTGGAATGACATTGGGTCGACTGATATTGAGAAACTAGAAAATTTACAAAACAAATTGTCTCAACTAATAATTCATAGAGGTTTTCCGCATCCCAAACTTATTCCTCTAGCAGACCGTAGAGCCCATTTGGACTATCTTTTTGTACATAACATTTATAACTATAAAATTAAATGTAGCTATATTCTTGAGAACACCGGATTGAGAATCCCCCAATTCAATTCTCGCCTCTTTTCTAGTTTATGTACTATTTATAACAAAAATGATCTTATTTATAGACTCGTTAAAAACTATAATAGACACAACACCAAGTCAAATTAATTGTGTACAGAGCTATGTTAAAGTATTTAATGTAATTTATATCCTCATACTAATTATAGTCAGTATTTTTTCTCTTTCACGTTTACATTATTGTACTCTATTAAATTTTATGTCTTGCTGCTTACTATCTTACCACTTTGTACTAATTATTATTTTAAGTATTATATTTGTATTTGTCCTTGTGTTGTCTGTGTGTATGGATGTCTTGTCCTTTGTTTCTTGTTTCTTTATGTATTTGTGTATATTTTGTATACGTCGTGCCCACCACTAAAGTCCCTGGACTGTTGGTGCGCATGTAACAAAAAATTTAAATAAAATAAAATAAATAAAAATAAATAATCGCAAATGCCAGACCACAGTCATTTTTGTCTGCATTGCAAATCGGTGTTGGTACTTATTTGTACAAGAAATTTGGCTCGCAGCAGCTACTAGACGTTTTGTCAGCTTTGGGATTTTCAGCATCGTACAGGGAATGTGTGTTGTTTGAAATATCAACTATTATGCGTCCACCAATCGGAATCCTCGCAGTTTGTCTTCGACAATGCTGACTTCAATACAAATACTTTAGATGGCTTGAATACTTGCCACGCCATGGGAGGAATCCACTGTGTGACACCTAAGGATGCTATTGCTCCAGACCAAGCTATTCTTCGTAGTGAAACGATGCCTTCAGCTTAGGTCGTCGGACAGTTTGGAAATGTGCCCACACAGATTTTCAGAAGGAATAACCAGTCGGGGCTGCAAGAAATTGTCATTCAAGATCTTGAGACAGTACATCCATGTAAGAATGATGTGTTACCTTCGAGTTGGGATTTGCTGTGGCTGTATGGTAAAAGTGCGAATATGCTGTCAATTCCAAGTTGGAATGGTTTCATGGAGGAAGCTACACAGGACAAACCCTTCAAAAGATCAGAAGTACTGTGCTTGCCTTTCATCAATGCCCGGCCAAACAACCATGATACAATATTCACTGCTCTTCTGTCAGCTGCAGAAAAATGCAGAAGTTTGAAGCAGAAAACATGTTTCATCACTTTCGATCAACCACTTTATATCAACGCTAGAGATATTATTGCCAGTCACCCTGGTCCAGAATTAAATCATGTTGCCCTCAGACTTGGTGGTTTTCACTGTGTAATGTCATTCATGGGATGTATTGGTTATGTAATGAATGGCAGTGGTTTGAAGGAACTATTGTCCACCATATACGCTGAACACACTGTAGAGAAAATGCTGAGCGGACATGCCTATGAAAGGGCCATCAGGGCTCATATTTTATGTCATCAGGCGATAGCTAATATAGTTTGGCATGATGTAGACCTATCAGAGGAGGAAGAAACTGGAATGATGTTGCTACTCAATAAAAATGATAAAGCTGCTGTACTGGCGATGGATAACAATGAGTGCTACAAATCGGTCTCACAAAAATTTAAAGATTGTTTAGCACAACTTGAGGCCAATGGACCAACGGCAAAGCTTTGGGTGCAATACTTACACATGGTTTCATTACTAAAACAGTTCATTGAAGCGGAACGTATGGGAAATTGGCAGCTTCATTTAGAGACTATGCAACAAATGCTGCCTTACTTCCATGCTTGCGGCCACTTCCTTTATGCAAAGTCAAGTCATCTGTACTTGCAGGATATGTTCGCACTGGAAGAAAAAATGGATCCGGCTGAATACGAGCTCTTTACAAAGAAAGGCCATTTCACCATCAGGCGGTCAGATAAATTTTGGTCCGGCATTTGGTCGGATATGACCATAGAACAGACACTAATGCGCACCATGAAGAGCATTGGTGGTCTGACACATGGACGCGGTATGACGGACAGTGTCTTAACCATGTGTACACTAGGTATGCCCTATCTGCATAATGTCTGTGAAGAAATAGAAGAATTCAGCAACATCCGAACAGGAACAACAGAGCAGCATGTTGATATGCGCCCAACACGTATGCAACGTGACAGGAACGATGTGATAAAGATTACAGAATGGTTGTCACAACATAATCCGTTTCCGCAAGTCGACAGTTTACTCTCGATCAACAGTGGCATCGTTGGTGTTGGAACATTAAATTGCCATATGACCCGAGAAATTGGTGCTGTGGCTGTCACAAAGACTGTTGGCAACAATTTTGGCTCCTTAAAATTCAAGCGTAAAGATGTAGTACTTTCGTTGGGAGCAGCAAATAGCAGTATCAAAGTAGATAACATTCCTATTTTCATCAATCCACTGCTGTTGTTTCAAAGAATCTGTATCGCCAAAAAAAGTGATGAAGAATTGAAAAATTATTTCAAATATGAACTTGCACCATTCCCTATATCATTATTTAATGAGGATGGTATGCGAAAAGGAACAAAATCGTCACTGTCTAAAGCATTTAGTCCAGTGGACAAACCTGTACAACTGAATGACAGCTTGCATGTATTGGATGGCGGCTTCTTGTTGCATCGAGTGGTATGGCATCGCAACGATTCGTATGGCATAATATGCATGTACTACGTGCAATATGTCCAAAGACACTTTGGTCCTAGTACAGTTGTAGTCTTTGACGGTTATCCAGCGAACGCTGCTAGCCGTAATACAAAGAGTGCAGAAAGATGTCGACGCTCCAGAGCACGTATGTCTACTGATATAATTTTTGGTGAAGACATGATTCCGCCTGTTTCGCAAGAAAAATTTTTGGCGAGCGATGCTAACAAAAGGAATTTAATTTCAATGTTGGTTACAAAGTTTGAAGAAAATAATTTCACAGTGAAGCAGGCAGTAGAAGATGAGGATGTGCTCATCATTCAGACCGCCATCGACATGTCGTCAACATTTACACGTGTTTTTGTTGTCGGAGCAGATATAGATTTGTTGGTTCTCTTAACTGCAAAGGCGAGAAATCATTCAAATATTTTTTTGCTGAAACCGGCAATTGGTAAAAGTGTAGAAACACTTTATTCGACACGAAGCCTGAAATATAACGAAGATGTGGCTAAGAATATTTTGTTTTTACATGCAATCAGTGGTTGTGATACCACCTCTGCTCTATTTAATCAAGGTAAATTGAAGTTCTTCAGTCTCTTGGGAAAAAACGAATCGTTGCTTCACACCGCAGCAACCTTCAAAGACATAGAAGCAGATGTAGAGGCTCTCGCCGCAGCTGGTGAAGCATTCTTATTGGCACTGTATGGTGGATCGTCTGCAGAGGACACATTGGATTCACTATGCTTCAAAACTTTTGTGAAATCTGTGTCCAAGAACAAATTTAATCTTGCATCCCTTCCACCCACAAGAGATGCTGCAAGACAACACTGTCTGCGAACATACCACCAAGTCGCGATGTGGTGTGATAGTGAAAAAGATCCTGAGAAATATGGCTGGCAGAAAACGAAACATGGGCTCGATGCTATTTGTACTACGTCAGAACCTGCCCCCGACATCATTTTAAAATTGATATCCTGCAAATGTAAAAAAAGGTGTGCAGGAGCATGTGGATGTCGGAAAATTGGCTTCAAGTGCTCGGTGATGTGTCTTTACTGCAATGGGACAGCATGTGAAAACATTCCCAATTTAGTAGCGGATTCCGACTCAGAAGACACATTCGAGGGTGTTGGAGGAGGATGGATACGAGCAAGACTAAAGATTGTGAGCATAGTGAACCAGGGACATCGTTTAGTACAAAACGACAGAAAACATACATGTAAGCTTTGAGGAAGGACTGTTTTGAGCGTGGATTAGGCCTACGAGGGATACCACATTTTAAAAAAAACGCGCCGCTCAACTCTGCCTCATGGGTGGTGTGGAAACGAGTTAATTGAATGATAAACTTTTATTACTTTATTGCTTAAAACAACTTTTAGTAAGCTAATGGGCAGATAATCGGCCCAAAGTATTTTGCTAATGCGGATATAATGCAATTTTAAAATATTTTCCTCAGTTTTCAGCCTTATAACTCGAAAAATTTAGGTCTGACAAAAAAAGCACATAGAAGCAATTTTGTATATAATTTTATCCTCTACATTTTTTATTTGAAACATGTTTCTGTAAAACATTCAGGAACTAAGTTATTTGTAAAAAACCTATTTTGGGCGCCATTTTTTCAATATGGCGGTCGCCCAAGGTCGCAAACTTAAGGTTATATTTCAGGCTCCCAAGTCTACAATCCTGCCAAGTTTCAAAACTCCTCAACCTTTTGCACCAAAATTATACCTAATGGGTGGACTAATATCGCTATGAGAGATTTTAATTACTTAACTACTTAACTACTTAACTACTACAAGAACACGAAAACTTTTTTTTTGCAAAAAGAATACTTCTGCTGACGGTTGATTATTACTCTTATGGTATTATTTAGATTATGTAATTTGTTATTTCGTAGGCGAGGAACTACAGGGGTCGCAGGTTAACATGATTTTTCAGTTAGTTTTCAAGGTCGTCGTTCATGGTTTTGATGATTTTATATGTTATCTTGATGAATTCTTCTATATATGGGTATATTACATTGTTATATATTTCATAATGCGATAGGTTTCTTGATGAGATTTTAGGCTTAGTTTCAATTTACTTCTTTCGATTTCGAAGAGAGGGCAATCATATAGAATGTGGTATGTATCTTGTTGGGAGAGGTCACATTGACATGTAGTATCGATGTCCTTGTTTGATATATGCTTAAAATAATATTTAATCTGACAATGGCTGGAAATTAATGATACTACTTCATTGCAGAAGTAGAGTTTGCTATTATACCATTCTTGAAGATTTTTGATGTGGTTTTTAAGGTTGTAATTTCCTTCACTGCTAGTATTTATTGTTTGTATCCATTCACGTATGCTAGATTCCCGTAAATACAGTTTGAAAATATATCTCGTCTAAAGGATGGTCGTTTTTTCTTAAGAAGAAATACTTTCCTTCCTTTAATTCCGCAGTGTATTCTTCATTATTAATAGTTATTGTTTTATTTTGTTTTAAAACGAAAATAAAGTTTATATTTTTTATGACGTATAGGGTATTTGATTATAGTGAAAATATTGATTTAAATGTTGTTAGCTTTACAGTAAACATTTTTCAAAACCAATTTAGTCAACGAATTATTCAGAAAATATATATGATTATTATAAGAAATCATTAATAAAAAAATTAAATTCTCATCTTT
Source organism: Bacillus rossius redtenbacheri (assembly GCF_032445375.1). Taxonomy (NCBI): domain Eukaryota; kingdom Metazoa; phylum Arthropoda; class Insecta; order Phasmatodea; family Bacillidae; genus Bacillus; species Bacillus rossius. The sequence continues at coordinate 109,592,081 of NC_086332.1, forward strand.
GAAAACGTGATTGAAAATGCACGGGATTGGCTGAATCTGGCATGACGTCACCTGCTTGTAAACAGTAAATGCCAGTCGAAGTTTTGTACGGTGCAACGGTATTTTCTTCAAGGTTTTTTCGTCATATAAACTAGTATTCTTATCTAATGCTGACTAAAAGTAAGAAATTATTGTAATTATTAGAAAAAAATACGATGGAGACCAACTTCATTAAAGCTGACAGTGGAAACCTCCTGAGAATAGACGCAATAATCGTCGGACTATTTTTTAAAAAAAATCCCGATTTATATGCTGCAGAATTAAAGAACGTGAAAGTAGCGTTGTAAGTGTTATTATAAATGATTAAAATATACTTTTAAATAATTAAGTAAATTAGAAAAGCCTAAAAACGTTTTATTATTGAAAACATTTTATATAATGTTGACAGATTGATTGGTTAACCATTCAATAACAAAAGTAGGGCTCCCGTTAGAACAAAATTAAAATGAATAAAAATGAAATGAAGTATGTATTTCAATGTATATAGATATAAAATTATTCACCAAATTATCGTTTTGTGCACCACAGTTATGTCAACATTACTTTGTCGTCCTGCCGATGTTGATGCGTGGTTGGGTGGTGTCTGAGGGCGCCAACTAACCTTTAACAGGGGTGGTTGCTGTGGGCTAGTTCACAGCACGAGACTCCGTCTCTCGGTGGTCGTGACGTCGCCACGTGGCAGGCAGGAGTGGTTGGACCACACACACGACTAACGTTGTCGGCACGCACACGACTGTCCGGTCCGCACACGAACACCGATCGCCGAACTCCGCAAGTCGCACACGACTGCTCGCACCGAGGAGTGAAGGCCAACTGGCGCGTCCTGGCAGGTCCCGTTAGGGCTCGAGTCGATCTCGCTCTCCGTGACAATCGACCTCCACCCGTTCGAGACACTACCACCGACCACACACGCCGACCGGTGAGGCACCGAGGTGGCATAACGACCTGTGCGAGCCACGGGAGCACCTGGGACGACGTCAAATGCCCCCCCCTCACCGAGGCCGTTATGCCCCCTCGAAGCTTCCATCACACGCATTGCCTCGGGGCATTTCCTCCGTAGGTACACTGTAAGTTCTCTGGAGTGCACTGTGTCTGAGAGGTGTTGGTAGATGTAGTGGAGTTGGGCTGGGCGATATGCGGTAGCAACCTCATCACTGAGCAGTGGTGTGCATCCGGAAAAAGGTTCTGTCTAGGGTTGGTGCGGCCCCCAGCACGGGCCCCTAGTGGTGGTTGGTACCCCTCATTTATCCCGAACCTGACAGGGGGGACATGAGGCCGGGTCGATCGCCGCACCACCTGAGTTTGTGACGTGGCATCTGGCTCAGCTTGGTTGGGTACAGGCGGTGCTTTCCCTGTGTCGTCGGCCTCATCGAGAGGGACGATGGTCACTCCTCCGTCCTCCTGACTGGGTTGCCCGTCGCCTCGCTGGTCTGCCCCTGTGGACTCAGGCTCGTCAACCCGCACTGAAAATGTCGATCTCTCCAGACTCGCATCCGCTGGCCATTTAGGGGGGGACATGCCCTGGGTAACGGCAGATGCCGTTAACCCCAGATAGTCCCAGTAACCCAAGCGCCTCATCATGTGCTCCAGCTCGGGCATTGTGGCCCTGCTTGCCTGGGGCTCGGGCATCGTGGCCCTGCTTGCCTGGGGCTCGGGCGACGAGCAAGTATGGTGCACATTCGCCGTCTGCATGGCCTGTGACAGGAGGGGTTGACCTGTGGCTGGTGTCATTGGGCTTGGTGATACTATGGTTGCATGATCTGTGTCTGATGTCGCCGCGAGAGGTGATGGGGGGAATTGATGTTTGTCTGATGTCCTTCTTGTCCTCTGTGGACCTTTGTGCAGGTGTCCCGGACCAACCTTAGGGTGGACTAACCGGAGATCATCTCGGTGAACCTTGGCGGCTCTTCCACTCCGTGTTGTGACCGCGTAGGTGGTAGGCCCGAGTCGCTTCACTACCTCACGGGGTTCGGACCATTTAGGGGCCAGGCTTGCGCAAAACTTCTTGCCTCTGGAGGAAAGGTGGTGACATCGGACATACACCTGTTGCCCCGGCTCCAATGGCAGGGGTGGGTGAGTGGTCTGAGGGGTATGAGTGGCTCCAAACTGTGCCTGATTCCGGCGTGCATCCTCCTGTCTTTCGGCGACAGGCATTTGAAGCACTCGTTCAGCAGCGCCCGCTACCCGGAGTTCCCCTGGGAGGGCGAGATCCCGTCCCTGAAGCAACTCCGCAGGGGAGTAGCCGGTTACCACGTTTCGGCGGCGACGGAGGCAGTACAATATCTTGGGGAGGAGCACATCCCACTGGGTGTGGTCGTCCCCCAGACGTAGCCGCAACTGGACTTTGATGTCCTGGTTGCGGCGTTCTGTCGGGTTTGCTCTTGGGTGGTACGTGGGTGTCGTGTGGCGCTCCACCTCCCAGCGCTTACAATCGCCCTTCCAGCGCTGGCCTTTGAATTGTGTGCCATTATCTGTGAGTAGCACTCGGGGAAACCCATATCGTGGGAATACTTCGGCATCGAGGAGAGTGGCGATGGTCTCAGCTCGTACATTGGTGACGGCGAATGCTTCTGCCCAGCGTGTGAAAGTATCCATGATTACAACCAAGAATCGCTTCCCGCGGGATGTGCGGGGGTATGGGCCCATTACGTCGAGAGCCACGGTGTGAAATGGGTCATGTGGTTTCCTGGGGCACTGTTGCTCTACCCCGTCAGGCCGACGGGCCTTGCGCTGTTGGCATGGTTGGCAGTCTCGCACATAATCGCGGATGTCACCTGCAACGCCCGGCCAGTGGAACCACTGCCGCAGTGCCCGCTGGGTCTGGTCGGCCCCCGGGTGTCCCGCTAGGTCGTGATCATGATAAAAATGCAAGGCAGCCTTCCGTCCGGCCGGCGGCACGTGCGTGCGCCACGAGCTCATGTCTCCGGGCACACGGCTCTGGAGTACCCCGTCAAGACTACGTAGGTGGGGAAGCTCCTGTTCTCTGCATTTAGCGAGGTCTGCTTGACTGACCAAGTCCTGGCTCTGTGCGAGACAGACAATCTCCATGAGGTTGGCTAGGGTAGCTGGCGCAGGGTCGCGGGGCCTCTCGGCCGTAGTGGCGTATAGTGCTGCTGGCGGGGGCTCACTTGTAGACCCCGTTTGGGGGTTGCAGGGGGGAAGTAAGTCGTCCCATCCCTGATCGTCCTTGAACACAGTGTTGGCATCCGGGTGACGGGAGAGCTCGTCCGCCAGCTGGTTCTCCCGCCCAGGGACGTGCTCCACGCGAAAAGCGAAGTTCTGGAGCATCAGTGCCCACCGCGTGAACTTGGATTTGCCTCCCTGGGCGGAGTTCAGCCACTGCAGGCACTGGCTGTCAGTGCGGAGCGTGAAGCGTCTCCCCTCGAGGTGGTGTCGGTATCGCCTGAGTGCCCACACCACCGTGAGACACTCCTGCTCGTTGACGTGGTACCGCCGCTCTGCAGGGCCAAACTTGGCACTGGCGTACTCGATCACCCGCCTCTCTTCTCCAGCTCTTTGTTGGTAGATTACTGCCCCCATACCCTCCTGGCTCGCGTCTGTCTGGACGAATAGGGGAATATCGGGCACTAGCCGTGACAGGGTGTGACACTCCCTGAACTGCTGCTTGACACAAGCGAGGGCCTGCTCTGCCGCGTCCGTCCATCGAAACCTGCTCTTGGGTGACAAGAGGTCCGTCATTGGTGCGGTGATGGTGGCGAAGTTCGGGATGAATGACCTGAGCCAGTTTAAAAGTCCCATTAGCTTCTGCAATTGTTTTCTGGTACGGGGAGGCTCTTTCCCCTCTATCAGGGCCAGCTGATCTGGCAGGGGTCGACACCCATCCGCGCTCACGAGGTGCCCCAAGAACTCCAGTTCCTTCGCGCCGACATGGCACTTGCGTGGCACACACGTCAGTCCGTGTGTGGCTAGCCGTTCGAGGACCAATGCGAGGTGATGTGCATGATCCTCCCACGATCGTGACCATATGATCACGTCGTCAAGGTAGGCCGCAGCAAACTTGCCAATGTAGCCATCCAAGACGCGGACCATCATGGTCTGGAAGGTCGCGGGGGCATCCATCAGCCCGAACGGCATGGCACAAAACTGAAACCTGCGCCCATCGGGTGCAGTGAAGGCTGTCTTGGGGCGGTCCTCAGGCCGAACTGGCACCTGCCAGTAACCGGACTTCAGGTCTAGTGACGTAAACACCTGGGCATCGCCCATGCTGGTGAGCGCTTCTGTAAGATTTATGAGTGGGTGTGGTGCCGGGATGGTTAGGTCATTAATTGGCTTAAAATTGATGCAGAAACGCAGGGAGCCGTCTTTCTTACTGGCCATGACTATGCGACAGTTGTATGGTGACGTGCTGGGCTCTATTACCCCATCCCCCAGCATTTCTGTGATTTGTTCCTGGATGAAAGTGAGCTCGCGGGGACCGAAACCCCCTGGCTTGGTGAATGGAGGAACATGGGGTACCATGGGTATACAACGTTCTGTAATATTCGTGCGGCGCAGCCGGTCAGCTGACGCGAACACCTGTGGTTGCTGCCTGAGGGCTCTGTCTAGAAGAGCACAATAGTCTGGTGGTACGCCGTGGCGTAGGTCTATCAGCTGGGTAGGATCCGTCCAGGTAGGTGGGCGGCGATGTGACAACCCATACACGGTCCAGCGCCCCTGGGTCCCGACATGCATTCTACCTGCCCCGACTTCTATGTTAGCATCCTCCTGGACTAGCCAGGGTAACCCTAGGATGAGCTCATCCCTGAGGTCCTGCACTACGAGTGCGCACGTCCTGGTCACATAGTCCCTTATGCCGACACTCACCTCCACACGCCCAGTCGTGACCGTGCTAGATCCCTTTGTTGCGAGCTGAATGGTGTATGCCTCAGGTGTCACTTCAGCATCAGGGACAAGGTGGGCCGCAACGTAGGTGTGAGTCGCCGCGGTGTCCACCAAAGCCTCCACCGGCCTCCCATCCAGCGAGACAGGGATGCAGATGAGGTTTCCAGCCTTCGGTCCCATCCGCCCCAGGCGCGGTGGTGCTTGGCTGGGGTCCCCAGCTGTGGGTCGGGTCACCGGCGACGCCTGGTGAATGGTGTCGCTCGCTGGCGACGTGGGGCTGTCCGTCATCGGGTGCGGTGGGCCGCCTCCACTGGCGAGTGGTAGGTGAGGCGGTGTGTCGGCGGAGGCAGGGCGTGAGGTCCGGGGACGGCGGCCAACTGCGTCGTCGCCCCCTAGTTGCAGTTTCCCGACAGCGCGGGTCCTCCCCTTGACTCCATCCACCGCGCCTCTCTGGTCGGGCACACTCTATGCCAGTGGTGTTCGGACGTCGGGCAGTATTGGCAGCGTGGCGGATGATCGTCACGTTCACTGGAAGGGCCGCCACGTTGGCTGCCTGCCCGTGCTTGTCGCACCGCCTGGCCGCCCTGATTCAGACGCGATGCCCCTCCCCCCTCCTGTAGTAAGTTGGTCTGGGGTTGGGATTCCCTTGGTGGGGGGGGGTTGCACATATCGCACCACGGCCAGGGTGTCCTCCAGGCGTCTTGTCGGCCTCGCCTGTGGGACTTGGGCGTCGTGACGCTTCGGTCGTCTCGTGCTGCCTTGAGGTCCTGTTCTACTTCCCTTGCGAGGGCGAGGAAAGCGTCTAGTCCCTTCTCCACTGCAGTACGCACGAAGGGCTGTACCTCGGGCGTCAAGAGCTCGACAATGTTCGGTAGCACATCCTGTATCCTACCGCGGGGTGTTAGACGTCGGTAGAGCCGCAGCTTCCCGTGCACAAATGCTTCTACTCCTTCCCCGCTAGACTGGGCTCGGCAGAACAACTCGTTCATGCAACAGGCCCGTGCGCGCAAGTCATCAAAGCGTGCCTCCAGGCGTCGTGCAAAATCAGTCCACGCGGTGTCGTAATCGCCTGTCTGAGACCACCAGGTTCGGGCGTCGCTGCGCAACTGGCTGCTGGCGCGTTCTGTCCACTCCTCTGGTGCGATGTGATGGCGTGCTAATTTTTCCTTGCATACCCGCAAGAACATGGCTGGGTCCTCGTGGGCGTGACCCGCGAACTCCGGCAGTATGACCGGCCCACTCGCGGCGCTAGGCGCGGGGGTCAGCTGTGCGTGGTACGCTTGCATCATTGTGCTCTCGCAGTTGACGCAGAGGAACAACCCATCACGAAAATGCACGAACTCGCGTACTTCAGCGCACGCGCGGTGTTTTGTGACCCCGCACTGTAGGCATCGGGCCGTCTCGCCTGGCGGCAGCGCGCGGCTGCGCACAGCGTGTTTGTTGTACCCCTTGCGGCGCTTCCCGGCTGCTCCTCTTTGACGCGGACGCGGCCGCACGCACACTGACACTGAGCACTCTCGTTATTTACGAGTGACTCCGGAAAGGGTCTAAAACAGCCCTCACACAATCCCTCTATGTCGATGGCTATCTCCGGATCTCTCTGCATCCTCATGGAACGTGGCTGGCCGCCCCGGGAGACGGGATGTGTCCGTGGACGCGGTCGAGTGTGCCGATTCGGCTGCCTTCGGTTCCACTCGGTTAAGCTCGGGTGCCGAACGGCCGGAGTTGGCTTCTTTGGTGCACGTGCGCGCTCGGCGGCCCGGAAAGGGGAAAGTGGTGGCCGGTGCTTCTTTCTAGCGCGCGCGTTGCTGGGGTGGGGGTGGGGTGACCTCGTTTGCCCTTGGGTCCCGTTAAGGGCGCTGGTCAGACGCGCCCTTTGACCTGCGCGCACGTTTTCCTCCCCTTTGTCCTGGCTCGCCTTTCGACTACTTTGCCGTAGTTTTGACGGAAATTTTTACGGGTTTTCTTTGCCTGAATTGTTTGCAATTTTGATGAGCCACCTAGATGGGCGCCATTTGTCGTCCTGCCGATGTTGATGCGTGGTTGGGTGGTGTCTGAGGGCGCCAACTAACCTTTAACAGGGGTGGTTGCTGTGGGCTAGTTCACAGCACGAGACTCCGTCTCTCGGTGGTCGTGACGTCGCTACGTGGCAGGCAGGAGTGGTTGGACCACACACACGACTAACGTTGTCGGCACGCACACGACTGTCCGGTCCGCACACGAACACCGATCGCCGAACTCCGCGAGTCGCACACGACTGCTCGCACCGAGGAGTGAAGGCCAACTGGCGCGTCCTGGCAGGTCCCGTTAGGGCTCGAGTCGATCTCGCTCTCCGTGACAATCGACCTCCACCCGTTCGAGACACTACCACCGACCACACACGCCGACCGGTGAGGCACCGAGGTGGCATAACGACCTGTGCGAGCCACGGGAGCACCTGGGACGACGTCAACTTTAATAGTTAAGAGTTCCGTATCGCGTATCCAAATTGGTCTCTTGCTATGGATGGCATGATCCTGTACATTTTTGTTACTGTGGTACATAATTTTTTCTGTTTTAGTTCGTCGAAAGATCCTGGACATAATCAAAATTTGTGGTAAAATAATGATTAATAGTCGTAAGTTGAATGCACGATATATTTCTTTTTTTATTCAAATCAAGACAAAACAAGTTTTTGTTTTATGCAGTATATTTCCACGTAATAAATTTAAACAGCAAGCATAATGTACCACAGGATCATGCCACTAGGAGTAAGGGATAAACCTGGATACGTGATACGGAACACATGAAAGCATTAGTACTTGCTGCTATATCTTTCGGGTCTCTGCGAGCGAGCATTAACCACTTTTTACGAATCTCAGAGTTCTTCGGAATGCTCACAAATATTTTCTCCGGTGTTTTAACGGACGGGTTAGTGCATTGTGGCATTACGCACCATTTGTAAGCCATTTCACATAACAGTAAGAATATCAAAAGTTCTCACTAGCCGCATTGCGACGTGAAAGCTGATTGTTTACAAGCATGTGACGTCATGACATCAGGTGACCTGCAAACATGGCGTCTCACCGTTTTGGCGGCTTTTTTATTCATTTAAACTTTGATGGTGATTTTCATAGAAAATAGATAACTTCACAAAAAATTAATCAAATTGCTTAGGTATTATGTCATAATGAACAATTTTAGACATTTACCTAAAACCTGTCAAATACCCTATTCTAGTGGTATTTCTTTGTTTAATACTAAAGTTGTTACGTATGATGTCGTGGGGCACATTCCTGTTGTTTTTAATAGTATGTATCGTTGAGTTGACTTGATGGTTCTTGCTATATGTGTACGGTTGAGTCTATGTGAGAAGACTGATGCGGCATACGTAGAGAGTTTTGTAAATTATCATTTGTCTCTTCCTGCTATAATTTTTGATATTCCAAATCTTCTGACGCAGCTGGTAGAACACTTGTTTGGTTTTTTTCGGTTACGTACTTAATATGGGGTAAGAAACTAAGTTTTGAGTCAAGGAAAATGCCCAAGTATTTTAATGTTTTGACAAATTTTATGCTATCATTGTTATATTTGATATGGGGAGGTCTTTTGTATAAATCTTCTTTCACTTTCATTGCAACTGTTTTTGATGTAGAAATTTCGAGGTTGTGTTCTTTCATCCAGGTGTATGTGTCGGAGAGGATCGTGTTTGAAATGGATTCTAGTTCCGCTCTACTATTTCCGTGAATTACTGTTGCTAGATCGTCAACAAAAGCGATGGTGAAGGTTTTATTATATTTTATACTTTCGTTGATGTATTTATTTATTATTAAGTTCCACATTGTTGGCCCAAGAACTGAGCCTTGAGGACACCCTCTATCCATTTTTCTATGAATATTTATATCATTTTTCGTTATTTGTATGTATCTGTCGCTAAGGTAGCTCCAGAGTACTTTTTTTATTGTTGTGGTTAGATTTAATTTATTAAGTTCTTCTTTAATGAAATTCCATCTTAGACTTGAAAAGGCGTTGCTTATATCCAAAAATATTATTATTAAATATTTATCATCTATGTTATTAATTATCTCTAATAATTTGTTAATTGCCATTTCTGTTGAAGTTTTTTGGCGAAAACCGAATTGGTGTTGGTGTAAATGATTTTGTACGGTATTATCAATTTGTTTCAATATAATTCTTTCGAACACTTTTCCAATAACCGTAAGAAGACATATGGGTCTGTAGGAGCTAGGATTTATTTTTGGCTTATTCTGACCTTTGTATAGATTATTTCTGATGTTTTCCAGGTGTTGGGGAAAACACCCTCTTGTATGCATCGGTTCATAATGTATAGCAAATCGTCTTTAATTTCTTGGAACAGGTTTTTTAGAACTTCAGCCGTTATTGTATCTGGTCCGGGTGCTTTGTTATTGTTTGAAAGGTTAACAGCTATTTGTAATTCTTCTATTGTAATATCCTCTTCTATTGTATTTATGGTTTGAGTTATGTCTATTTCCTTTGTTGGCGGTAAATAAAGTGGTAATAAGTGGTCAATAAGTTTCGTATATGTATCTTGGATTCCTGTAGTGCAGTTATTATTAATCTTGATATTACTTATGCATTCTGTCCGGCGTAATTTCTTTCTAACGAGTTTATCAGGGATGTTCCAAATATCTTTCTTGATTTCTGTTGTTACGAATTCTTCCCATTTGTCTATAGTTTGTTTTATAATGAGTTTTTTATACTGTTTTCTTATGCTCTTGTAATCTATTTTATAATGTACTTTGGCTGAACAGATGCAGCATCTTCTAAATTTCCTATGTGCTCTTTGAACTTTCTTCCTCATATTGGTGAGATCTTGTGACCACCACCATGTTTTTCGTTTGTTAGTATTAATTTTATAGATTTTATTTCTTTGAGTGCATACCTGAATAATATTATCCTGAAATGTTTTTATTATAGTATTAATATTGTTATTTTTGTGGAGTATTTGTAGATTTTTAATTCTTTCCCTAGCAACATTCCAGTCTTTGACAAGTCTGTGGAATCTATTTTCATTGAATTTGAAGTTTTAAGTTCCCATTTAATTACGTTATGGTCACTTATAGATTCTTCGACACGCCAGTTAATAATTTTACTACTTATGTTTTGTGATGATTTAGTAATGTCAATGTTTTCTTGCCCGTGTATACTGTCATAGGTATAGAATTCACCTTCCTTATTGAGTATAACAAGGTTGATAAGATCAATAAAATTTGTGATTTCTTCTCCTCTGTCATCATTAAGTTTTGAATACCAATTTATAGACTTTGCATTTATATCTCCTGCTATGATCATTTTTGTGGTTTTATTGTTGTCGATTATTGTTTGGATACTTGCGATGATATGTGTGATGTCTTGATTTGGGGGAAGATATACACTAATTATTATAATTTCAGTGTTATTAATAATAGCTTTAATAATGGTTAATTCTTTTAATTTGGTGCTATTTAAATGAATTGTTTGTATTCTCTTATGTGTCAGAATTGCGATTAGTGATTAACCCTTTCTTAAATATGCTATATTCCAATCTTTGTTTATGTTTGTTAATTCGTTGTTATAAAGATATGGCTCTTGAAGTATAACTATGTCTATAAACTCTTGTGATATTTTTACGTTAAAATCTAAAGTTACTATACGCGATCCCTGCAAATTCGCCTGCGCAAACGAATAACAATCTTTTTCAGTGTCAGTCATCATATGTATAATTGGTGTTGTTTTTCAACCGTTCTATGGCCGCGTTGAAAATTGGACATTTCTGATCAGTTGCTTTGTGTTCACATTCACTTCCTTTTCTCTTGCTCCTTTGGCAATTTATGCACTTGACATGGTTCTTTGTACACTTATTTTCCTCGTGACCTTCGTCCCCGCATTTGGCACATGTTTGCTTCGTGGCGGTACAGCGTTTCTCCAGGTGACCATATCGTAGGCATTTGTTGCATCTCATAACGGAGATGAATTCCTTGACAGCATAAATTTAATTGTAAACACTTCTGGTTCACAAAACTGGCCGGATCAGCTTCCCACGGATTTTCCTCCCCTCCCTGGCCGGGTTGCCAGGGAGAATCGTCAGTAGCCTTTCAGCACTCAACAGGGCCGGCAGCTCCGCGCAATTGGAGCCTTCACTTCTCGCGCCAGAAACAGCATGTAGCTTCAATAAGTAATATTTCCAAATCCGTTTTCATCGGCTCCACGGCCGGCCCTAAATCGGATTACAGGAGCTAACCGATGAGCAGGGTACACGGCACCAACAGCTGACCGATCGTCTGGAGCAGGTTGCAGGAGGTGCAGACCACATGTCAGGCCCTGGTGAACGAGGCTGTCGAGCAACTAAACAGCCAGGTAAGAGAGAGGCTGGACGTCCTGTTACGCCGTCAGGATGGTTTAGGAAAGCAGTTGGAGCAGAGCATCAGGCAGCTGGACAACCTGACCAGCACCAGATCAGGTGCAGATCAGGAAACACCAGCTGTCACAGCAAGCCAGCCACTGCTAGCAGTGACTGCAGTACCAACAACATCCCCAGCTTCCCCATCCAGAGCTGAGTGCGTGGACAGCCACCCCGTCTTGGACCAGGTGACTGCGCTCCACCATCCTGCACAACAGTGGTCGGAGGCACTGCCTCATTTCAGCGCAGGTGAGCATGAGAACCCCATGCGTTTTTTGAAGCAGCTGGACGAGTACTCCAGCATGTTCAAGCTGACCAATGAGGAGCAGCTCAAATGTTTGAACACCGCCTTGCAGAACCATGCGTACTACTGGTGGGAGATGATGCAAACCACTACCCACACTTTCCAGAGCTTCAGGGAGCAGTTCAAGCGCCAGTTCTGGAACGTGAGCATCCAAGGTAACCTGAGGGCACGGTTACATAGCGAGCGTTACGACCCACCGAATAACAAGTCTCTGGAGGCCCACTTGTCTCTTATGTTCGAAAGGACAAGGTACCTCGACCTGGAGATAAGTTATGGCGCAACTGTCGTACAGGTACCAACTCCAGCTGGCAGGCAGGACATTTGCCAACATCATCGAGTTCAGGATGCAGGTGCTGGCTTTTGACCGGCTGGAGCGGCAGACGAAAGCAGGCTCTGCTGAGCAGGAGGGGCCGCCGCCCCAGAAGCCAGTCCCTCTGTACCAGCCCTGGCAGCGGGGTAATGAGAACGCCAAGCACGTCAACGTGATTGGCAAAAAGCAAGGCAAGTCAGGCAAGTTTGGAGGCCAACAGCAATCCTCCAAGCAGCAGAAGGACAAATGGTGGGGAAAGCGCCGTCATCTAGACAGCGACGACGAGGAGCAGTCCCAGCAGGGGTGCAAACAGCCTCCCAGGTATGAATGTTCCGGTGGGAGTCCCAGTTCTCCTAGGTCCGAGTACTGCGACAGGTCTCCAAGGAAGAACAAATCCGGGTCACCGAAGCAGGAACATTACTACCGCCTGCCATACCAGTCCGACAAGCAGCCACAACAGCAGCTTTCGTACCCCGTTGGAGCCGGAACCACCCACGGAGCGTCATGCTCAGCGAGTTCCCCCAGCTACAACTTCCCACCACCTGCCAAGTGACCCCCTCAGGGATACTTCGAGCGCCAAGCGCCCATCCCTCCGAACAGCTGCCCACCGCCGGACAACCAGACAGCTAACGCTGTTGACTAGAGCAGTCAAGCCGTCGGTAAACTAGACCGGATTGATGGTGATACACCCTGGACATCAATCCCGGGACCTGACAATGGGGTTAAATTAAACTTGCCTAGTTACAATAGTGTAACATATCGGACCTTACTAGCGACAATTTTGTTACGGGAAAACGAGAGAACGAGAGGGATTTCCTGTACGATGAGGACCAAGTGGACATCTACCCACAAGTCAACACTGTGTGCCCAGAGCTATTGCTGGCAGTGAATGGACAGCCAGTCAGCACACTCCGGGACAGCGGTGCAGAAGCAGAGCCTCCTAGATGGGAAGCCAGACCACGAGGGCTCGAGCAGGTCATGACGTCAGCACGCGACGTCCTTTGCCCTTGGCATTCCAACACGGAGGGAGAATACAGTTATCGTTTGAACAGCAGTGAGTGAGGAGCAGGCCTGAGCAGGCTGTAGTAACCGTGCGTGGGTGAAATTTTGGCGAAAGAAAAACGGTTGACATTTATAGTATGCAGTTTTTTTTTTGTTAAAATAAACCATGCCGTCAAAGTGCAGTGTAGCGACGTGCCGCGGCAATTACAAAAGCGGACCAAAAGTGGCGGTATTTCGGTTCCCGACGGATGAAAATTTGCGAACGAAATGGATACGAAGTCTTAAGAGAAAAGATGGCTTTACACCAATAAAATATTCAGGAGTGAGTACAAGTTTCTTTTTATAGCCTAAAACTAGGTTAATAATTTTGTACCTGTACGCCTTTCTCTTGACTTCGCACAAATGTGTAAATGTCGTTTACGATAAACGTAACATTTTGGTGAACTTGCGCCGATTTCATTTGTAGACTGTTGCACAATACCCGGGAAATCTTTTGATATTTTGCTTTGAACCGCTAAAGTAGTAAGGTAACTGCTGTTAATGCTAAAGTATTTACAGTGATGACCTGACAATTTGTCAAATGGTTATCTAGAAATTTATCGTGAACGACCTATTACCATTTATTTAGTACTATGTTCTACCTTCGCTGCGGTAACAAATGGTATGGAAAGTATAAATTTAACTTGAAATCACTCGGATTTCCTTAATTATACTTAGGCCCTACTTATAAAATAATAGTCCCATAAATGTTTGTAAACAATTGTTAATTCGCCTCTAATGGTAATATTTTCCGGATTTATTATATTTCAAAATGTATCCAATTATAACAACTATCAAACATATTATAATTAATTATTGATAGGGCGAGTGAGACTTTTTTTAGGCTGTCAGTAGACTTCACTGTTTTAATGTACTGCAGGGAAAGATAAACATGTAAATTTGGGTTACTAGTATAATTAGTATTAGTCGTAAATCATATTATATTATCAAGTGGCAAAAGTATTAAGTTAGCTGAAAGATATAAATCAGCTATTGCCTTCGAAAAGTGGTAATTCAATAGTGAAGGTCTTGTAAAAATTTTTTTTGCAAGTAAGTGAGACATTTACGACACACAAAGGTTTTGCTACAGGAGTTTTTAACATTATGGGGACATTTCATGTTTTTATTTTTCAGTAAAATATTTAGTTTTACATTTTGTAACATAATCTACAGCTCAATTTTTTCTTCTCCATCCTAGTGATTAAGTCCGGGAAGTATTGAACAAATTCTATGTTTTTTTAAGCAGACAACAGTTTAACCATTTGTCGTTTATAACGCCTGATGTAGGGTATGTAAAATGATGTAATTACCGACAACATTCATCAGCATAAGCTTTAAAAATAGTTGAAAATTTCTTTAAAATGTATTGTTTGTGAGTTATGACAGTAACTTTTACACCGTTAGTAATGATTAAAAGATTACGATAAGACTTAACAGTAAATAAAAGTGCAGTCTAAAAATGACATGTATTTATCTAATTTATTTATTGCTAGATATTGGTTGACAGTTAACCACATATTAAGATAATATAACTCTAATTCACGATAGGCCCTCACCTTTATTTTCGTAAGTGGACATTTTTCAAATATTTTTTAGTTAAAATTTATTTTGTTTTGCAGTAACCTACTGGAAAATTGCTTTGCCGTAAAGAACGGTTACCGAAACTAATTTTCATTGGCAAACTACTTATTATGCCTACACAATATTTAAAAAAATTGTCGAATTTAAATACAGTTTACTTCTACGACACTCAAAGATCGCGTTATAATACTCAGTGGTTTTTGCACATTTAAATGACAAAACCAGTACAGGTGAAAAATCTTATGAACCCGAGAAAATCCTCAAGGATATTATAAGATCATCAGTCAATATATTTCTGAAGAACTATTGTAAAGTCAGGAATGATACGCTTTTCAGTGCAAAGAATGCGGCAAGGCGTAAACTGAAAACACTAGATAAATAGGTTTGTAATTTTTTTTCCATTGAGATTTTATTCTTTAACAAATGTTTTACTAGGTTTTGTGACTAAGGTACATTATTCATAGAGTATAATTTGTACTAGCGTATTTCTGTATAGTTTATATCTTTCATGCTTTATTCACAGATCTTCAAACTTTGCTGAAGCCCTTACAGTTTTAATATTCTGCCACCCACGTGTAAAATATATTGCAATGTGACTAATGTGTTGAGTGTCTAAAAAATAATTTTTTACGTTTTTAGCTGTACACTTTCCTGGCACCCTTTTAAAAACTCAATTATTTAATTGTTCGCAATTTCAAGACATAAAATATGCAGAGATTAAAAATAAATGTAATTTTTTGGATACTGTTGTTAAGTATCCCTTAAAAATATTGTTGTGAATTTCCACCTTTTCACTTCCTCGAACAAGGTAGTGAACATTTGAACGGCAGTGTCACAGAGCTGCAGTAGCGGCGAGTAGTAAACAGTCCTGGCCGCCCGCCTAGCCGCCCCGAGTTTCTACCTGCTGTCGGACGTCGAGCGCTGACGTCACAAATCTGTGGTCTGGCTTCCCATCTAGGAGGCTCTGGCAGAAGTCACGTGTGTCAGCGAAGACTTCGTTGCACACCTGGAGAAAGTCGGCCAGAAGCTACACATGATGCCGATTCCCAGCATCAAGATAATTGGTGTCACTTCGCGTGCAAGTCCTGCCATCAACAGGCAGGTGTTACTTCACATCAAGGGGCTTGGACAACCAAAAACTACTACAGCTCTGGTAGTCAGAGGCCTAGCGAAGACCCTCATTCTTTTCTGACACAGCATGGGATTACGCTAAGTTTTGACTGCTGGACGGTAACTTCTGCGGAGTACAGGTTACCCACGACCATCTCCAATGGCAAGTGGAAGTTCCAGGGCAACTGTGTGGGCATATTACGCTGCAGTCCTACGTTCTCACACATCTACAGCATCACCACCAGTGACAGCATGACAGCTACGTATGAAGACCTACAGAAAGCCGTGCACAACCTACCCACAGTCACCCAGGAACAGTTACAACAATTGTACGATTTGCTGTGTAGGCACAGAGAAGTCTTCTGTGACCAGCCTGGCTACAACGTGCTGTATCAAGCCAGCATCACGGTGAAAGAAGGGGAACCCTTTCACAAGAAGACATACCCAATCCCTGCCCAGTATCTCAGTGAAGCTTTGCAAAATTTTGTCAGTGTTTTGTTTTGTGTATAACTAGTGTGATTTTATGTAGGCTGTTTTGTTTTGTGTTGTATTTGAGGGTCATATGTAAATGTTTACTTGATCTATCTTGATATTTTTGTATGTTTATTTGTGTTGTTTTATGTTGTTTTTTTTGTGTTGGGTAAATATTTGTTAAATTTAGTAAACAAGGTCGTTCCCGCACTAAATTTAAGTTAGGTTAGGGGCGCAAGAGTTGAAGAGGGTTTGTGTCCAGTGTAGCCTCTTGCTAGAACCGTACGCTTTAATCCTATTGTGCGAGTGATATGTGGAGTGAGGTCAGTTAGTGCAACTATGTTTGCTGTCTGTACCAGTGAGGACTAACTACTTACTCGTCTCGTGTTGACATCCACATCAGCAGTACCTACTGCAGGGGCAGTAGTAGAGCAGCGAGTGTCGTTCCGCAACAGATTGAAGCCACCGGCCGTCTCCCGACCCGCTAGTTTGAAGCGGCAACTCACGGACGCCTGGATGCCGAAGCTGCCTTGGCATATCACACCGTCACTTTCTGCTATGGCAGGACTTGATCCTGGGCGGAGCCGTCTCCATTAGGCAACGGCAGGGTGCCAGCAGCACCACCTGATGTCATGCCTTCTCCTAATCTGAGATCGGTACAAATACATGCCTCCCCAGCAGTAGCAGCATCGACAGCAGTGATAGCATCAGCAGCAGCAGCGGGCAACTTGGTGCCTTTTGCAGTTCCAGTGTGCAGAGTCCTGTGCTGCATGGCACGACCTCCCAGTCTTGTCCACCCACCGTCGAACAGTGTTGTGTCATTGTTTCGGCAGACTAAATTGTACCGAATTCTGGAAGAATTATGCAGCAAAGTAGTCTGGGAGCGGCATCTGTACCAGTACAATGTGGTACAGAGATGCTGGCGCAGAGTTCTGGCCGTATGCAGCCCGCCGAGGCTTTTGCCAGACTTTTTGGTGGTTATTTTTTTTTTGCAAGATTTCGAAAAACAAACAGTAACTTTGCTGTGGTCTTGTTTTTTTTTACCAGGCCTGAGGAGGATATTTAGGGTAAATTTACAACTCTTTGACTTTGACCTTAACAATTAAAAAGTTCGTTAACGGTCAGTTTCCGGTAGGCCGGTATTTCTTTAAAAATTGGAACATCGGGTGGTGGCCATTGCGGCTAGTGGAAGCGTTTATCTGGCGGTTCCCGATAAACGTTAATAGTGATAAATAATTTCAGTGCGGGCACGTGATTTGCGTTTAAAAACGTTGTTAAGCGGCCACGTATTTCTGAAGATTTGGTGACGGAGAATTACTCCAAGAGGCAGGATATTTGTATCTCCAGTATGGTAGGGTACATCCTGTACTGCTGATGCTTGCATCTATACTAATATTATAAAGCTGAAGGGTTTGTTTGTTTGAACGCGCTAATCTCAAGAACCACTGGTCCGATTTGAAACATTATTTCAGTGTTGGATAGTACATTTATCGAGGAAGGCTATATGCTATATTATATTATCAATAACATTAGGGATCCTTACTAAAAGTCCAATTTAGAATCACATGCGTTGGAGGGGGTTAGATACAACATGCAGTACACGTACGAAGTGTGTGTTGACAATGCCGCAGGCGCTAGAAGTTTATTTCCTATTGCCTTTTAACATTGTTGCCACGCACTATATGCCTTATCATTCTTAATTTTCCCATACAAGTGAAAAACACCCATGTGATATTAACAACGAAGTAATCAGTACCCTCATAGGAGTTCAATTAGTATTTAAATACTTTTTATCACTTTAAATCGCAAACCTAAACCATTGTTTTTTTCCTCTCTCTGTGTTTAATTTGTTATTTTATTGCTTTTTTTTTTCAAGTATATATATTTTACAAACTTGAAACTTCACAGTAATGTTCCTTATGTTACGCAGGATGACATTTTTCGAAAATTAGATCCCATGGGTGGTTAAAACCAGGCAACAGTGGGTACTTTGTCTGCATGAGAACAGGATTTTGCATTGTTCATGCCTTCTGCATCTCCATGGCAATGGGCATCGCGCGGCAGTGGCGTACCCACAAGGAGGGGCATGTATAATGAGCGGCGCAAGAGTGATCTGCCTGTAGACTGCCGTAGCGAAGTACAGGTACATCAGTTGTACGTTGCGTGCACGAGTCGGGAAACCATCGGTGCTATTCATTTTCTCTCCGGTACATTATATAGCATTGTAATAAATTTTCACTGAATTTTATTTTATTTACCATTACTGTAAATGGGAGATGTGGCTTAATTTTTTCCCATTAGTATAGCCGTGCAGCTAGTACCCTATAAACATCTGCGAAGTTAGCAACGGATACTCAGTGGTCCTGATGTTTGTTTTTTTTTAACTCATCACCCTAAAAAGCCGAGCGAACTATTTTTTTTTTATCTCTTTTCGTCAGAAACTTTTGTTATTGTCAGCCATCCTACAGGCACTGCTAGCTGTCCATAATTATTTTTATTTTGGGGGAATTTGTACCTGGAACAGCCTTGTATTATATTCTAACTAATTTCAATAAAATATTTTTTTATTTTTTATTATTTGGTAAATATGTAGAGTAGCGGTATTTGCGAAAAAAAAATGCTAAAAATCCGAAAGTACTTTTATTCTACGCTCTTTCACTTCCTCTTTTCAAAACAACCGGCGGGGATCAGAAATTCCAAATACTTTAAGAGATATCGAATTTTTTAATTTTGCAATACAAGACCTGTGCAACCATTCGACCGAAGCCATTTTTGTTATTTTGCCTTGTGTTAGTGAATAGGTAATTAATAAAATGGTCGATTAGGTCAGGTCAGTTACATTATTAATACTTTCAAACTAAGCCGACATTGAAATTAATGTGAATTAATTTTAATGGCTGTTTAGTTTTAAAATATTTATAATGTAACTGACCTGACCAAACAAACCAGGACAAAGGATGAACAGTAGGAACTAAAATGGTAGATTAGGTCAGGTCAGTTACATTATAAATACCTACTTTCAAACTAAGCGGACATTAAAAATAATGTGAATTCATTTAAATGGTTGTTTATTTTAAAGTATTTATAATTTAACTGACCTTGTGGCGATTTACGTGTGTGCCTGTCTATGACTATTACAACTGCGTTTGACACAGTTAACACGTCACAGTTACTTATATTTGAGTAATTACAGATGATATTACGGTGTAGTGTATGTTAAGGGCAAAGTATGGTGGTTGGCTGTACTCGTGTACGATTAATACCAAAACTGATAACATTTAATAATTAAAGCAATATCAAATGGTATTAATTGTATTGTAATATTATAATTGATATAATTTCAACACATAGATATGTACAACACTTAAACTGAAAATTATTGATCTGAATAAGTTTGACTAGAAAGATTAGGTTCAGATTATCCTAACGTTGTACCAGCTTTTAAATAACCTACCAAATACAGATAGCCAGACATGAATGGATTCGGGTCCAGTTTCGATACTACACCGTCATTACTGAATTATCAAGGTTTGCAACTACCGGTACTAGCTCAATTTGTGGTAGGGCAGGTTCTTCGGCCGTTCAGGACTGCTGGGTAGATCGATGTATGGTCGCAGGAACTTGTACAAAGGGACGCTGCAATAGAGTTCTAATCCACTACGACTGCCGTAGGCTTAGACTCGATGGCTGGATCGGCGACATCAAAATGGTACTGAAAAACGTGGTACAAGGAAAGTTCTCACCACGAGATGGCAGGAATCAGATGTAGAAGTCGCGATGCTGGAAGCACTCGCGAAACGCCTCGTATGTTGTGTTAAGGCGTATACCCTGTATTCTGAGGTAGATGAACTCGGAATTCTCCTATCTGAATACTCCGTTTACACTATAGTATCTAACTATCGTAGCGGACACAATCTTCTTGTTTCCTTTGCGGGCACCAGGTTTTTGGCGACACATCACAAGGGAAACGTCTTCTCTCGAACATGGCGTCTTAGAATCCTCTCTATTCTTTTCTTTCCAACCTCAACTTCCCCGGATTGTTGTAGCAACCAGCGAGCTCGCAACTAGCAGGAAGAAATACTCAGCAGTTGTAGTAAAATCCCATGTACGGTAATTAAACCTGTGTTTAACTCATGTAAAGCTTGCAGAAAAAGGAATAGGCGTCCAAAGAATAATTAAATGAAGACAATAAATTATTAAACTGCTGCAATTTCCAAAGACTAAACATACTGGCTGGCCTTAGCTATCCATATTAGTGTGATTGCTGGTACAACTTATAATACAAATACATATTTAAATATAATAATTAATTTACAATAAACATGAGATAATGAAATCAACCTGTAAACGGTTGACTGTTTTCAACCTGACCAAACAAACCGGAACAAAAGATGACAGTAGGAACTCACGTAATTTTTTTTTACTTATTACTTGCACAACAATATCCAAATAACAAAAATAAAACATTAAAATTTGAAACATTAAAAACTCACCTAAGTTAGAGGTGGGTACAATTCCTTTTAGGCCAGTAAAATTAGACTAAAATAAGACAGTGCTGACAAATAATTAGAGGAAAGCTGGAAACTGTTTTAATGTATTCCGCATACCCCTAGTATGATCACATTAGGTTTGCCCCAATTTCCGAGTGAAGCTTCATCCGCCATTTTGAAAAAACTTATTTTTTGTTTTTTTTGTTTTTGAGGTTTTTCTCAAATTTCTCCAAAACGAAGCGACCAATCAAAAAGTATGTAAAAAAGTTAAATTTAGATAGTTGAATTTCGCTTCAAATGAATACCATATATACAAAAAGGGGTATTGCATTTTCTTTAGAAGTCAATTTGAAAATTACTCATTTATTTAGATTTGTGGGAAATTCCAAATCTATCGGTTTTGCACGTTCAACATCTCTGAAGCGGCTCATCTTTAAACAAAAATAATAGGGTACATCATTTATAGGAAATTTATTTCAATATTTAGCAAAAACCTAATTATTTTAATAATTTTTTACATTAACAGGTATATGCGATTTTACATGTTGAGGTGTGAATGATTTTGGTTTTTTTTTCCACTTATAGATAATTCAGTAGAATGCTTGCATTTATTCATCGTAAATATGTAGGTTAAAATCAAGTACTGTAAAATGGGGCTAAATTGCCATGATTCTTTGGAGTTTCAAAATACGACTCTTTGATACATTTATTTTGATGATTAGAACTGTCATACATTTGCTATGTATTTATCTATGGATATTTTGTTTACTTTCTGTACGCACATTATTTTTATTGCTGTCCCAAAAGTATCAAAGTGCAAACATTTCTAGAAGGATTCGTAAGGTGAGTAAAACAAAATACTATACAATAGTGATTGCTAATTCCAAAATTTCTATTAGTTTTTGCAAATAAATAACTAAAAGTAACTTTTTTTGATGTGCAATATGTAAAGGTCAATTTTGGTAATATTTGGGGTTACTTTGCTCCACAATGGCAGTGGGGCAAAATAGCCCCTTGGTTATTTAAATTAATTTTAATTGTTTAATATCGGAATGAATTATAAATCCTAAATTATTAAAGATGTGTTATGCTATAATATGTACATTTTTTGTTTCAGAAAGGGTTCGAAAGTATCGGCGAAAACCAGGAGCCCGATGGTAGGCTGACTATACTCCAGAGCAGCTTCAACAGTGTTTGGATTGCGTACGTTGAGCTGGGGATCTTTAAGGTTTCACAATGTTAAAATAAAATGAACAGAAACAAGGTGTGAATCCATCTGAATATAATTACGTCAAATTTATTAAAGAAAAATTTATAACATGTATTAAAAAAATATAAACATACAATTCAATTACGTACTTAAACAGATCTCAGGTATATTCAGAAAGAAGCAAAAAATATGGGTCGACCCAAAATTAAATTATAAAAAAGTTTCATTTAAAAAAATATATAAACCAATAAAAATATAGAAATATATTTTAACCATCCCAGTATATATATTTAAAGTCCAGAAATGATGTTTATCTGATTAACTTCGTCTGATAGCGTAGTTTAAGAAAGTTCAGAAAAGGTTCAAACATACAGTAGCACCGGAGGTCGGGGCTTCGTTTCCCGGAGATCAATCGGGAACATGATGCCAGGGCGCCTGTGTGTTGTAGAGGAAGGGTGATGAAAATGCCAATTCGGCGTCCGGCTCTCGGACCCTGTCTGCGAACAGTCCGAATCAAAACTGATCAGAACTTGTACACAGGCAGTATAAACTGGGCAGAGAATGCCCGCAAAAGTTAAGGGGAGGTTGGGGAAAGTCGCGGATCATAACTCACCAGACAGGGAAGTTGGCTTCTATTTACCGATGCGTCGCCAGCCAGGAACTGGATCCCGCGAATACGCGGCTGAGCGCGGACATTTCCATCATTTCAAAAGAAATTTTTTAAAAGAAAACTTACTATTACTTTTTCTACTATGCAGATGGACTAAACTACTTAAAGCAGATCACAGGGATAGCATCCCTTATTTAATGGACTACATTGTCGATTGCGACCGGATGGAAGTCTTGCAGTGTCTCGTCGACTCGCTGATAATTGCAAACGGTCCGTCTGCAGTCGCGACGCGAAGTGTCTCGCGAAGAACCGCATCTCGTAGTTAAAAGTAAATGTTCAACCAAAAGTGGAGGGGGGGGGGGGGACTGGGTCGTCCGGACCGAAAGGTTCCGAAGTTCCACGAGTGAGGATCATAAAAAACTCTGACTTCGATGTCTCGAAGTTGGTAGCACTGTCCGACTTTAGCGCTTCCTGTTGGGGGGGTGTCTGAAATAAAAAAGAATCGACTCACCCAAACCATGGGCTAAAGGGCGCAGTCTGGTGATGCACTCTGGCGGCCTACAGGGGAAGTTAGCTGGGAGGTTAGTAAGTTTGTCACCAGATGTTGCAGTGGTCAGCTCCACGAGCTCGCCACAAGAGAAGAAGTTGCTATGTCCGCCGCTAGATGTTGTGTGTGGTCCATCTTGGCACACACCTTTTTTATGCCAGTCGTCCTTGGAGACTGTCACTGCCTGGCGGGGTTTACGACCGGTCATTGGTCCTAGACTAAATTCTGAGAACCGGAGTGAGCTGGGAGGGGTGTGGGTGCAACGAGGCTGGGAACGAGCGTCCTAGTCGTGACTTTCGAGGAGTGAACCTAAGATGTATGCGTGACGGTAAAGGATATGCTCAGCTCATCTCTGAGAAATGGTAACAACTCATCCAGAGCTGTTGTATGCAGTTTTAGTCATGAAATGAAGTAATATTACAATCCTGGGACGTGCCTGCAAGCGAGGGAAATGTTAAACGGGCTGCCAACAAAGTCTTAGATTTGCAAACGATCCGATAGGTCTCTGGGAAAGGTGCTTCAGTCTACTGGCACAAACTTTAACTAAGGAGAGTACACCAGCCTAACAAAGTGTAAATCACCTAAAGTAACCAAATTATAAAGAAAAATAAAATTTCCAAAAATAATTTAAAATTATATAAACAATAAAAAAACGTGCCAAAATACCAAATTTCCGGCACAGCCAGGGTAAGCAACCAACACTGAGTATGAAATGATTGAAACCGAGTATACTTACCCTGTACCAGAATCGACTTAGTTAAACTCCTTACAAAACCTGATGATCTTACGAGGTAACCTGACCATACAAAACAACTTTAAAAACTAATTGCTCTTATATACTAAGTGGTATTTATGAAATAAGTGGATTTTACAGACTAAGTGGATTTACGGGCTAAGTGGATCTGAAATGTAAACACTCTTACAAACTAGTACCATGGATTTTTATTACTTATAAATAGAACCTAGGATTTTTATATCTTTTAAACACTGCGTGTTGCAGATGGCATGCAGAAGCTTTGTTTAAGACTCCTCGAATAGGAGTAGAGGGGTGCACCTTCTTTAGATGCGAAATGTGCGCGCGCGTTATGTACGCACCAGAACTTGGGTCGGCTAGGGCGACCGTTACTGGGGTTAGAAAGCGCTGGATTTGCCACGGTCCATTACAACGATAAGCAAGTTTGGCTGATCGCTTGTCGATAGCCTTACTTAGTGGGTGTGATCTGCACAACACCATATCACCTACCCTATATGGATTAGGCGAACGTTTCTTATTGTATCTCTGCCTGCTTGCCGCATGGGCTAAGTTCAGGTTATGCTGAGCTCTTCTCCAGACCTCTTTTATGTTGCGAGGATTATCTGGGAGAAGCTCTTGTAGTGACCAGATATTAGAAAGTGGATAATTGGGTTTATACGGTAACACGATTTCAAATAGTGTGGTTTTGTGTCCCTCATGTCGGGCATAGTTGAAAGCCATTTGTAACCAGACCAAATTATTGTCCCATTTATCCTGCGAGTTCGCATGATATGCTATTAAAGCGGATCGGAGGTTCCTATTAAAACGCTCCGCATGTGAAGGCTGTGGATAATAGGGAGAAGTGGTTACATATGCCATGGGAAAAGCACATATTCTTGAAAAGTCTGGATGTAAATAGTGATGCGTTATCTGACACAATTATTGAAGGTAAGCCTGATATTTTAAAATGTTATTTTGTAATGCTTGTATTGTGGTTTCTGCGGTGGCTCGCCGGAGGGGAATGAGCCATACAAATTTATAAAATGCATCAATAGCTACGAGAAGCATGATGTGTCCAGTTTTAGAATGGGGGAAGGGGCCAACAAAATCTATAAATAATTTTTGCATAGGCCTTTCAGCCACATCTGATGTTAAATCTCCAAATTGTGTTTTCTGTGCTGGTTTACTCAGGGCGCATAATTTACATAATTTTACCTTCTCAGGAATGTCTTTATGCATTCCATCCCAAATAAAATGGCGGCGTATGCCGTCACTTGTTTTGTATGTGCCCAGGTGTGTTCCAATGGGTGAGCTGTGATAATATTTAAATACCATGTCTCTTAAATTCTGAGGAAGGGCTATTCTGTAAGTTTTGCATTGTGCTGTTCGTCGATACAGGAGACCTTTTTAAATCTTGCAATATTTTGGCAGGTTACCTGATTTATTTACCTGGATGTTTCCATTTTTAGTTTCACAGGATTTAGCTACTGATCTAATTTTTGGATCGGATTTTATTTCTAAAACAGGCTTAGTAATTGATTTGCGAGCAAGAAATTTCAGATTCAAATTTAATAAATCTGTTGTTATCCCATTTGTTTCATCTAAAATCCAGCATCAGAGTAATGTAAATGCAAACCATACCGAAGCTGAGGATGAATATGAGTTATCCCTGACACACCTCTTCTCACAGGAAAGCCGCAGAGGAGTTCAACATACCCAGGCGTACATTACTTAATAAACTGAAAGGTTATATAAAGGCAATATTTACCCTTTATAGAAAGTAAATATTTAATTTCCTTTATATTTATTTTGTTTAATTACATTTTATTCTGTATGTTTATATTTGTAATCTATGGTTAATTCAGACTGTAAATTTCTTTGGTTATCGTTTTGTCTATGTATTACTCTATGTTAATTTTTATTTTAAATTATTATCAAGGCTAGCATAGCAGTATTTTTTGAAACCACTATTAATTTAAAGATGAACACGTCAGTAATGGGTAGTAATTTTACTAGTTTTGTTTTATCAACAACATTAAGAAAATTGTTTATTAGTGACGGGGAAAATATTCTTTTAGAACGAATTGAGACTTGATGAAGGCAACATCTAGAACGCAACGATTTCGACATTAATTTAGAATTGAATATTTATAGAAGAATTGAAAATGGTTATTAATGCCAATATTGACTGAGATGTTGAAGGAACTAATAAATTTAATCAACGAAGATAAGACTCAGACGTCAAGAATCTAAATAATTATTAAGAAGAGAAGTCAACGAATATCGAGATTCAAGAGATCGTCCAATGACTGTAAATTTCTTTGAAACTACGTAGAATAAATGCTGTTTACAATTCCTAAGAAGGAAGAATCCTGTCGAAGAATGAAAAGTCGCAGTTCGAGCCCGGGAAGGATGTCCCTCGTGCAGTCCAGCCCAGTTGCAGCCCACAGCATGAAGGATGGAGTCGTGACGACGCGTATTCCTGCCGCCCGCTAGAGACCGGAGGAGCAACACCAAGTTCGCAGTCCTGATTGAGTTGAACCAAGGATTCTCCGAGAACCTACACGTCTCGTGGGTATCCTGCAGCAAGGTTTGGTCCCTTACCCCATCACCCGAAGACTCTCTGATTATAGAAGTACCCTAACGAATTACGATTTAAACAAGACGAACATTTTTCATAGAACTAGAATCTTTTATATTACAGATCATATTCTTTGTACAGAAAAACCGTGTACTTGTTCATCTTTAGATTTACGATTCAAATTCCGGAATCGCGATCCCGAACTAAATAATATTAGATAGTATAGATGGAACTTGATATTGAAAGAACGTATTGCTATTTTGTTTGACTGGTACTGCAAGTTACGTACCCAGTAGTCCACGCTCTGCCGGACTGAAGGTTAGTTAAAATAAATAACATCCAAGTAATTAACATTTGATCTTAAAGATAACTTAATCAAGTGAAAGAATTGTTAGATGCTTTGAAGTCGAAAGTAATAACAAATTCCATCTGTATTCTAAAATAAATTATTTTAGTTAAATTTATTTATATAAAGCGTGATTTGTGCCTGTCGAAGTGTATTGTCACTGTCTGCACAAACATTACACGCAAATATAAATATTACATTTGAATTTGTTTACACGTTATTACAAGGTCCAGTCACGAGATTAGTATTTAACATAATTTTGACACACTTTACTTTGACTTTCAGACACAAACTTCTAGATACAATTCTTAAAACTGAGAGAGGTAGGCTAGAGAAACCGAAATTATTAAGTATCTTAAATAATTTCAATATTTACACTAGCTGACTCTACAGTTACCATGCCAAGACTCCAGGCCACCAACCAGTTTTCTCACAAGAGGAAGGAATATTTGCTAGTTTCATTATAGCGATGAGCAACTATGGGATCCCTGTGACAAGTACTGACTTACGACATGTAATTAAATCATATTTAGATAGAACTGGTCGCAGTGTAAAAGCATTTCATGAAAATCTACCTGGTAAGGATTGGATAAAGTCATTTCTACATCGCCAGCCACAACTGAGTGAGCATTTCGCTGCAAATATTAAACGTTGCAGAGCAACTGTTGATGAGACTGCACTAAGAGACTACATAAGTAATTTGAAAGAAGTTGTTAAAGATGTACCAGCAGAAAATATATGGAACCTAGATGAGACAAACTTGACAGATGACCTAGGCCAGCAAAAAGTAATCTGTCGTCGTGGGGTTAAATACCCTGAGAAGATATGTAACTTTTCTAAATCTAGTATATCTATAATGATGTGCGGAAGTGCTGCTGGGGAAATCTTACCACTGTATGTGGTATATAAATCTTCACAACTTTGGACTACATGGACAGAGGGAGGACCAAAAGGTTGTAGGTACCATCATACCAAATCTGGATGGTTTGATTCACTTACATATAATGATTGGTTCCAAAACACTTTATTACCAAGGCTGAAGAGACTTCCAGGGAAAAAAGTAATTATAGCTGACAACTTGTCCACTCACATGGATGTTACTGTTTTCCAAAAGTGCAGAGAAGATGATATTCATTTTGTCTTTCTTCCAGCGAACAGCACCCATTTGACACAGCCGTTAGATGTTGCTTTATCCCACCCTATGAAAGTAGCATGGCGTAAAGTGTTGATGAAGTGGAAAATGACACCTGAAGGCATGCAAAGTGGAGTTCTTCCCAAACAGCAGTTCCCAGGCTTGTTGAAAAATGGCCTTGAAATTTTAGAACCCAACCAAAAGAAAAACTT
Source organism: Bacillus rossius redtenbacheri (assembly GCF_032445375.1). Classification (NCBI taxonomy): domain Eukaryota; kingdom Metazoa; phylum Arthropoda; class Insecta; order Phasmatodea; family Bacillidae; genus Bacillus; species Bacillus rossius. The sequence goes on from NC_086332.1 coordinate 109,620,040, forward strand.
ACAAAGTGGTTTTGAAAAGTGTGGAATTGTTCCATGTGATGTTGAACCACTGCTAGAGCGCATACAAAGAAAGGACGTCCACCAGGAAGCAGTGAGCGAGGCCTTCTTGCATGTGCTTGAGAGTGCTAGAACAATTGAATCTAAGCAGACTCCCAAGAGAAGGAAAAAAATCTGTGTTCCTGCAGGTCAAAGTGTTTCCCACGCAGAAGGTTATGGTGAGACTTCTAAACTTCCAGTGAAAGTACCGAGTGGTGCTGAAGTGAAGTCTCTTTTGTGTGGACCTTCCAACAAATCCCAGACTAATAAGAACTGCAAACGAAGAATCAAGACAGTCTTCAGAGGATGAAGGTTGGGAAGCATACAGACAGGAACAACTGCTGAAACTACAAGATGAAGATGATCCGGAAAGTGAAAATGTTTCAAAAAACAATTTCAAGCCAATCAATCAACAGGAAGGAAGATTTGTTGTCTTCCGTTATGATGACCATCTTTATCCTGGAGTGATAAAAAACATTCATACTAATGGTGCAACTATTAGTGCCATGCAAAGATCTGTGAAAGCATGGAGATGGCCTGAAAAAGAAGATGAACTTTTTTATGAGTGGAGGGATATAATTGGCAGCATCAATCCTCCCCATAAAATAAAGAAACAAGGATTTTTTCGAGTTCCCGAACTAGTTTCTTACTATAATGAATGACATGTTTTCATCACAATTTCCAAAACTGTTTAGTTTCCTTGCAAGTAGAAATCAGTTTTTAAAAAAATGTTTATTTTGTTAAATTTGATGAAATTGATCAATAATGATGTCACAGGAGCATAAAATATGCAGATGTACATTAGCATATATTTATATTATTTACTGATACTTAATATAAGCCACCTACTTTGCTCCATTTAATTTTCTTTAGCATTTAGCATAAGGCCGGCCGCACACCGGATACGGCGCGGCACGGCACGGCGCGGCGCGGCGTTTTGCCGTAAGGCGCCGCATGCGATGTGGTTTGTATTGCTATCAATGGAGGTGCCGCACACTGCATCGTGCACGGCATGGCGCGGCGAGGCGGCGCCGCAAGGCGCCTTGTACTGCCTTGTCAAGTTTCGTCTTTCGGGCAAGAGGCTTGATGCAAAGCGTTCTGCGCATGCGCGAGAATCGTAGTTGAGAGGCAGTGGTAGTGGCGTGTAGCAGTTGTTTGTCTGTCAAACGAAAATGGCAAGCCAGGAGGATGATGTTGATGCAGTTACTAGTGTTGATGTTGACAGGTTGTTGTTTTATGTACAAAACAACCCACCAATTTACAATACATCGTTAAAGGAACACCATAATGTGGACGTCATCTCAAAAATTTGGAACGACATTGGCAAAGAGCTGAGTGTACCAGGTAAATGTTGTTATACGCCTGTCTTTAGTACTATCTGTTGTGCGAGTATTTTAATAGTAAGATAGTTCAACAACGAAATAAGCTAAGAATTTTCCCTGTAAGTTTTAAGCTAGGCCTAATATTAGCACTTGTTATTGTTGCATAGGCCAAAAATGGCTACAAGAAACTTCTGTCTGTCTGTCTGTCTGTCTCTTTGTCCTACGATAACAGCTAAACGCGTTGACCGATTTTTATATTTTGTTGCATGTATGTTCCTTATACCTAAGCGGATCAATGTAGATATAAGACTTTTACTTTCTCTCGTCCGTTTTAAGATAGCGGCCAGTTTTATGACGTCACTACAAGAAAACATCACCTTAAAATCACTGAAACAATTAAAAATAACCCACTTCCCGATATCGTAGAAACTTGAAATTTGAAATGTGGGTTCTCCTCTATATTTGGACTGGAAAAAAAAATCACAAAATTGAACATTTTTATAGTGCGGGCTGTTATGTGGGGCTGAAAATACCCTTGCATCCTTAAGATTACATGTTAATTTTGATACTACTGTGAGTTTTAGGTACCTCAATAAATAAAGCGGCAAAATTTTACCAAACTGAGCGCTCACACTTGTAAACCCTAACACTTATTTACGACATAAAACAATATCTTTTTTAGTGACCCTAGTTTTCAAAAAACCAATATGGTGGCAAAAAAAAACAATATTTGTTGTTTGTTGACCGATTTTGATGAAACTATGTTTCACGCTGTATTTTTGGTCGCTAAAACGAATATGATGTAATTTCTTTTGAAATTTCAAAATTCAATCTGCCAAAATCCAAAATAACGGCCGAAAATCGATTGTGGCTACCGAAATTCAAAATTTAAGTATGTTTATTGACCGATATTGATGAAACTTACTGCATATTGTAAGACATTAAGAATAAAATAACAGCAACATTAATTCATTCAGAAATAGTCATACTTTATTTAACACATCTTCTATACATAATACAGTCAATAACAAATCATGTTGTTTATACAAAAGCCATTTGGTCTTGCCATGGTACTGAACCTTCAGTGTTGAAGTATTCTTTAAAGTTCTCTCTGATGTTGTAAGCAGCTTTAGCTGCTCTTGCCCTCGAAGTCTCTTGTTTATTGTCACACTCAACTTCAATGTTCATCATTTCGTCATACACCTGACTCATAGTACCCTCTTTTACTCTAATTACATTGTGGAGAACGCAACACGCTAACACAATGATTTTTGTCTTATCTGGATGAGTTAACATAGCCAATTCGAAAACACGAAATTTCTTCGCCATCATACCGAAAGCACATTCAACAATTCTACGTGCTCTAGATTGTCTATAGTTGTATATCCTTCGTTCTCGTGTCAAAGAATTCTTGTTGAAGGGGGTCATCATGTGTCTGCTGAGGGCATAGGCTTCATCCGCAACAAAGACATAGGGAAAATCAGTTGTCTTTGTCTTAAATAAAGTTTTGGGCTTTGGTAAGTTCAGTTTTTTATCGTTAAACAAACGACCAAATGTTGAAGAATTAAATACACCTCCATCACTGTGTTTTCCAGCTTCTCCAACATCGACTGCTACAAATTTACCTTCCGCGTCAACAATAGCTTGTAGAATAATAGAGTGGTATGATTTGTAATTAAAGAATAATGAGCCACTATTCCATGGGGCTTCAATGCGTACGTGCTTGCCATCAATAGCACCGCAACAATTTGGAAAATTCCATAGCTCTTCAAACCTCACTGATATTTCCTTCCACTTCTCTGGTGATGGATCAGTCATTAGGAACATTGGAGACATTACGGACCAAATGGCAGTACATGTTTCTGCTACAATCTTTCCTGCAGTAGTAGCGCCAACTCGATGGTTGAAATGCATATACTGGAACCGATCACCGGTTGCAAGAAATCTGTAAAAAAGGACAAGATAATAGAGTTGCTTACAATTTTTCCCACAATTAAATATTACAAATAATATTGTTAAGATGTGGAATTGATTTGTTTCAGTATTGAAAATAAGTTTACCACTTTTATTTTATTTAGTGCTCTTTCGTAACTTCTGGTTTCTTTTTAGGTAACACATGCAAGAAAAAGTGGACCAATCTACGTGGCTCATACGTTAGATACGTAAAGGAGTTGAAAAAGACACCCAGTGGTTCCAAGCAACAAAAGAAAAAGTGGCACTTATTTGATGCTATGAGCTTCCTCCAACCTTGGATTGGTACTACGCGGAAAATGACAGGTAGTTTAGATGACTTTTTGCAAAATAACACCGATGTGACCCAAGACATATTAAACGAATCACAAGAACAGGGAGAGGTTGAAGACGATCCTCAACCACTTATTGAAAAGCAAAACAACTTTAACCCCTCAAAAAAACAAAGAAGAACTACAGCAGATATAGTGGCTGCACCAATGGTGGAATACCTAAAAACTGTCACAGAAAAACGTAAAGCTGGAGAGGAAAATTCTGATAGTGCAATGTTAACATTTTTTAAAAGTTTAGTGTCCGAAGCCGAAACGCTTTCTCCAAAAAGACAACGCCTCTTCAAATCATCGGTCATGGCAAAATTGCATAGCCTGTTGGAGGATCAAGATAGTGAGCAGAGTCGCTACACTCCGTCCCCTGCTTCAGTGGCTTCGTCCTCAAGCTCAACGTTGAACCATCAGTTCTTTCCTCTGATTAACCAGTTGCATGGCGTAAACTATAATGATGGTACAACTCACGGTGAACAATATCATCAATTTCCATGATTGACCACAAATATTTTGTATTGTTTTCTCAATAAAAATAGCATTTGTAACGTTTGAAACCTGGCATTTTACTACCCGAGGTTGTCACAGGTTATTTTATACATTTTAAGTAATTATTTGTTTTTTAGGGGATACTACATGAACGAATTATAGTTAACAAATTGAATAATGTGCAGTTAATAAAAATAATCTTACCTTAATGTGATCAGTAGTCGTTCTTCTGGAGTTATGCTCAGCCTATAGTTGGTGTTTTGTTTTTGGATGGATGGAGAAATTAATCCAAGAATGAAATCAAACGTTGCCGGTTTCATACGACAATAATTATAAAACTTTTCCGGATCTGCTCTTAGCTCAGCAATAAACAGTTTTATGTTACGCCTTTCATTGATAGGATGCACCCAGATTTGTCTCTTGGGGGAATCATCTATTGACTTTAGGAAGTACCACAACGCTATTACAGTCGCCTCTTCTTCTTCTGCGTTCATTTTCACGTGTCACAGACTGAAAACTGATTTCACGAAATATGTATCAATCTATCAAACACACAAGTTCACTTGTCTGAATTCTTCAATCCACTGAGCGTCTGCTCAAATTGCTTTCCCGCGCCGTGCCGCGCCGCGTGCTGCTCTTAACCATCGGGCGCGGCGCGGCAAGGCAAAACGTCTCGCCGCGCCGTGCCGTGCCGCGCCGTATCCGGTGTGCGGCCGGCCTAACTTTAAAAGACTGGGGCAAAGTTGCCACTCCTATGTTTGACTTTGCCCCACTTTTTGACAGAAATTTTTGGCTTGTCAATGGTAAATACAGCATTTTTTTGTATGTGTACTTGTTATCATAACCTTTAAGTATATCATAAAAAATTGTGTGGCTTTATACAAAGTAACATTTAATATTTCATGATGTGAGTGTAAAAAATGGGAAAAAAGTGGAGCAATTTAGCCCCATTTTACGATATGTTAAACATTTGATTTTATTAGATATTCATTAAGTTATGAATATGGAAACCATTAACATATGTACAAGTAAGTAGGTAAACACGAAATGTATACATAAATAAACGTCGAGCATATTGTAAGAAAATACGTGGCTGCTTAAACAGTGACAAGATTCAAAGTAGACATGAGGATAGTGCACAAACTTTACACAGTGACGCGAAGGTACGGGGACAAAGGTCGTATTATCTTCGACGGCCATTAACAGTTCTCTTACTCTCTCACTCTCCTGAACAACCCCTCACTTACACTACTTCCTCTCACCGAATTCAACACCAGGGGCCTGTTTCATAAAAGTGTAAAGCTGATAATATAAGTTGTTTTGCCATAATAATAACTCATATTACCAGTAGGATGTTGGAGGTTTTCACATTTTAATGTCTTACATGGTTGCCATTGGCTTTATCATGGATGGAAGTGGGTTGCAAGATATATTTAATATTATATATGCTTCAGCAACTACGAACAAAATGACAGGACATGCATATTCTAGAGCATTGAGGGTTCATATTTTGGCTCATCTGGCTTTAGCTAAAATCGTTCTGACGATGCTGGATATGACAGATGAAGAGCAGTCTGCACTCTCAAGCATTCTTGAAAATTTTGATACAGTCAGTACGAGTATAGAATCACCACTAGTAAGTAGTGTTGTGCAACAATTCTCAGACAAACTACTTCATTTTCAGAATAATGGAGCTGCATCAAAACTGTGGATTCAATATTTTAATATGGTGACGATTATCAAACAATTTGTGCTGCCAGAAAGAACTGGATATTGGCACTTACACCTAGAGTGTGTTAAGGAAATGCTACCCTACTTTCATGCAAGTGGGCATTACTTATATGCGAAATCATGTCACCTGTACTTACAAGATATGGAAGAACTTGAAAGAGAACTGACTTTACAAGAATACGAACTATTCGTTACAAAGGGATTCTTCACAGTTAGGAGGTCTGAAAAATTCTGGTCTGAACTGTGGTCAGATATGACTATAGAACAAACTCTTATGCGATCAATGAAGAGTATCGGTGGATTAACACATGGAAGAGGTATTACAGACAGTACTCTGGCAAAGTGGATCTCTTCAATGCCTGCTGCTATTGACACCAAATTGAAACATTCTGTGGAGTGTCATTTGCGACAACTGAGCAGCATGTTGATGCCAGGGCACCACGTATATTAAGAGACGACATTGATGTACAGAAATTGCTGGACTGGTTTACCTCTCATGATCCATTCCCAGTTAAGGAAGAAGTAATGTCCATAAGTACTGGACTGACAGGAGAAGAGAAGATTAACTGCCACCTAGCTTATGAAGCCGGAAATTCCAACATTTCGAGGATGATTGGCAGTAATTTTGGTATTGTCAAGTTTCAGCGAAAACAGAGTGTGATGCCCCTACGATGTGTTAATTCTGCTGTGATAATTCACAAGGAAGAAGTTTCAGTCAACCCTGATACAATTTTCCACAGAATTTCATTTCATAAAAAATTAAATGAACAACTGAAACAATACTTTCAATTTGAGCTGGCTCCGTATCCGTTGTCCTTATTTGACGAAGTTGGTATGCGTAAAACACGCAAATCAGCATTCTGTTTACTCCTGAAAAGGATTCAATTGATATGAGTAACTCTGCTGGCGTCATAGATGGAGGCTACCTCTTACACCGTGTGTTGTGGCAGGCCCGAGAACCCTTTTCGTCAATATTAAATAAATATGTCGAGTATGTTAGACATTGCTTTGGACAAGGTGCAACCATTGTTTTCGATGGTTATCCAGATGAAACAAGTGCGAAGGGTATAAAATCTGCGGAACGACTTCGAAGAGGCTGACAGCAGCAAATGTTATGTTTGATGAGACAATGTCAGTGACAATGCCACAAGAATTATTTCTATCACATGAACATAACAAGAACCGTCTTATCTCTATATTGACTGAGAAATTTAAAGCTGAGCAGTTTGTTGTAAAGCAGGCGAAGGAGGATGCTGACACTCTAATTGTGACCCGTGCAATTGTCATCGCCCAGCATGCTGATTGTATGATTATTGTAAGGAAGACACTGACCTGTTGGTGATTTTGACTGCATTAGCTCCAGACTCCCCCAACATTTATTTATTGAAGCCAGGAAAGTGTCAACATAGCAATGACCGTTACAGTCCACGCAATTTCAATTCATCCGAACCTGCTAAGGATAATATCCTATTCCTTCATGCATTCAGTGGTTGCGACACTACATCAGCTTTTTTTCAGAAAAGGAAAACTGAAATTCGTTAAGGTGCTGGAGAAAGAGAGTCAGTTGCAAGAAGCTGTAAGGGTGTTTAACAAAGCCGAAACTACTGCAGATGAGGTTGATGTGGCAGGACAGAAAATCATTGCGGCAATCTACTCTGGACGTAGTGATATGCCACTAGATGAAATACGCTACGAGATGTTTCAGAAATCGCTACAAAGAAATGAATTTAACCTCGCTTCTTTGCCTCCAACTCCAGCAGCTGCTCGCCAGCATTCCTTGAGAACATATTTGCAAGTGCAAATGTGGAGCAACAACCACACCGATCCACTGCTATGGGGCTGGAAGACATCCAAACATGGTCTAGTCTCTGTTACAACAAATAGAGATGCAGCACCCGAAGAGCTCCTCAAAACTGTGTCTTGCAGGTGTGCCAAAGGCTGTCATCGAGTCTGCTCTTGCCGAAAAAGTAATTTGAAATGTACAACGATCTGCAAGAATTGCAAAGGCCTATCGTGTGCCAATTCCCCAGTAGACGACATTGTTCAACCAAACTTTGTCTGCAACGAAGAGCATATAGACCTCCAAGAAGACAAGTGTTTATCAGACTATGAGAATGAGACTTTAGAGCAGCCACCTGAATTACCTTGTTCTAAAAGAAAGAACACATAAGTGTGTGTATTGAAGATTATACATGCAGTGTGCATTTACTTGGTACATGTAGTGTGCACACTGTACATAGAGCTTTTCAGGTTGCAGTGGAGGAAACAGGTTGGGATATTGCCAGTATTTTGCGATGTTTGTGGCAAATATTCAAAGATTCGCCTGCAAGAAGAAGTGACTTTGTACAGAATAATGAAAAAACTCAGTTGTTTCCATTAAAGTTTTGTTCAACTAGGTGGGTGGAGGATGATGATGTTTCAGAATAGACTATTGCTATTTGGCCACAAGTTACAGCATTTGTCGATTCTTACAAAGGTAAACCCAAATCTGCTCTGTGTACCAAGTCTTTGCAGACTGTTCAGAAGGCTACTAAAGATCCACTGATGGTTGCCAAATTGTCTTTCTTTTCCTTTTTTGGAAGTCAGATACAACCATACCTCAAGTGCTACCAGACTGATTCTCCCATGATTCCTTTCCAAGCTTCTGACACAATAGAATTGTTGTATGGACTAATGTCATTATTCATAAAGAATGACATTTTGGATAAGGCAAACAATGATGTTGATTTGTGTGCACTTGATCCTAATAGCAAGGTTAACACTGTAACCAATCCTCTACTGAAAGGATTGACTACATGTGTTGCGTAGCAGGAGAAAACACGAAATATCTAAGATATTAAGGCAACAGTCAGAAGTGTTACTATGAGAAGTGTAACTGGCTACAAAAAAAACATGAGGCTAGGTAACGATAGTGTAATATATTTTCTTTATATGAAATTTACAATCATCACAGCTGAAGTACAATAAAGAACGAACATACGATATCAGAAAGGTATCTTTATAAAAGATTAACTGCCATCTTTTACTATATATTCAATGCTTAACAAATGAAGGCAAGAGACTAACATCACAATTTTTCCTAGTGATACATCCCACATATACAAAACCGTAACGCTTCAATATACGTAAGAAATTACGTGTACAGTTAATGTCTAATAAATGTGCCTCCTGAAATAACGTAAGGCTATACCAAATTCACGACTGCTTATTAAAGGCTTCACGATAATCATACATGAGTATATAAACAGGGACAAACACATATATTTAAACTAGAGTTCTCAAAAAGTGTTCTAAGACCACCAGCTCTTAACAAGAATATATATATAAATATATTTACGCCCACAATAAAGCCAACCGCCTCCAAGCAGGATCAATAGAACATAAAATATGTTTACTCGCGAGTAATAGGGCAGCTCTACCAGTAAGTTAACTTTCATCATACGGATTAAAATGTGTAGTAGTGTAAGCCGTACGTCGAACACGCGCAAATGTCACCTATGCTAACACGGAATATTAAATGAATCAAGTAACATGCGCCCAGTGTAACAGCGCCGCACAAGAACCACCACAAGCGACTCATGAATCGCCCTGAACTTATAACACCATGACTGAGGAAGTAGTTACACTGACTATTACCACTCGGCTGCGGGCAAATCTACGTGAACATAACTTAAGAATGAGCATGAGCAAGACTAAGTTCGTTCACTGACATATTCATGCGACGCGAGACTAAGACCGAAGGTTTAGCAACCACCCAGGGTGAATAGAGACCATATCTACAGCCTATCGACAATAGTAACCGCGCCGAGTGGTCAACCATGCTAACATTTGCTCGTCTCGACGGACAGCCATTCCCCTAATGAGAATGAACTGCGAGGAGGCCACGCAGAGGACACCCTTATATACTACTCAAAACATTAGGCCGCTAGGGGCGCTAACATCGCGGCGGCGGGGAAGGAAGGAGAAAAGGAGGGGAGGACCTGTAGGGAAGAGGGGGGGATCAAGGGGAAGGAGCGCCGTACCAGGGGCCATGCTGACTAGCGGTGCAACACAGTGTTTACGAAGAGTATTGAAACTGGTTTTGCAACAAGAAAACTACTTATTATGTGTGTTACACAAAAGAAAGTCACAGACAAGTATGTTTTAATGTTCAAATCTGAATGTCTACAGTTATTGAAAGTATTGGTTAAAAGAATTCAAGATAAAAATCCATTGAAATATCCTGTAGTGAGATTTTCCAGGTGTCTTGACCCTATAACTCTACTATGCAATGAAACTGAAACCACTGAAACATTTAAAAAGTTGCTTCAGCAGATTGAAAATAGAAAACTTATCAGTACAGGTGTGTGTTATGCAACTTTACTACAGTTCAAGTTGTTCCTCAGAGAAGTGTCACTAGATTCTTCACAGTTTACAAACTTTGATAGAATAGATTTTTTTTTTTGTAAATATTTCCTGGACAACAAACAGTATGCAGATTTGTGGAAAGTATTTAAACTTATTTTGACTCTGTCTCATGGCCAAGCATCTGTAGAACGTGGTTTCTCTGTCAACAGAGAAATGCTTGTGGAAAATTTAACAGAAAAAACTAGTAGCAATGAGGATTGTGTACAATGAATTTAAAGATAAAAAAGTGATTTTATACTCATTAAAGAACTGTTGGCAAATGCTAGATCATCAAGAATGTGCTATCAGCACTTCTTGGATGAACAGAAGAAACCAACATCTAGAGAGGAAAGTAGTAGAAAGAGGTCACACATGTTAGAAACTGTCCAAGAACTGAAGAAGAAGCTGTAGATTGAGAAATCAATTGATTCAATGAATAAAGAAGCTGATTCAATGGCATTACTTGCTGAGAAAAGAAATGATTTCACTCTTCTTTCAAAGTCCAATGCATACAGGAAAAAATCATGTGAATCGGCAGCCGAAGTCGCAAAGTTAAGTGAAGAGACTGAGAAACTGTCTAAAAACTGTTAAAGGTAATAATTGTTTTGTTGTAGTTTAGAATCCTGGAAAAATATTGAAAAACACAATTTTTATTATTGTTTTTCTTTGAATTAAGTGATTGCCATTTTATCGATTACAACATAGTACCAAATAACAATTGTTATGTTTGAAAATCCGTGACATGTCCTGTGAATGTCCTGGAATTGTCCTTGAAAATTTTTTTTCAATTTGTGCATGAACCCTGGTAACACAACATTTTCCATCCTCTCAATGGGAAGAACAGCCGTTGTCAGCCATTCTAAAGGAGCTAAGCACATAAGTAAGTTTAAAAGCATTCAGAAGTCTGCAGCAATAGATTCATGGGCTGTTTCTGCGACTTCAAGTTCCTCAGCAGGTCATCCAGAAGAACTGACATCAGTGTCTGGTGTACTATCATGTAAATTGTGTGAATTCTCAACTTTAGGTGTGAGTACCTCTTCTCATGTTTCATCGAATGTAGTTTCTTCAGTGACAGCAAAGACTCAGTTTCACATCGTTTTGATAAGTATCTGCAGAAAGATGAAGTAACGAGAGCCGAGGCATTGTGGTGTATGCAAACTGTCATGAACCACGATTCTTTAAGAGGGGCTGCCAGTAGTGTGTGTCTCTTTCGTAAAATGTTTCCTACAGATCCTATTGCTAACAACATGCAGCTTCAGAAGGATAAAATTTCTTATGTTATTGTATATGGCCTTGCTCCATATTTTGACACACTTTTGAAAACAACTTTGCAGGGATGTGATCATTTTGTTCTTAGTTTCGATGAGAGTATGAATAAGGTGGCACAAAAACAGCAAATGGATTTATTTTTAAGATTTTGGGATCCGAAAATAAATCAAGTGACTTCTAGATATCTTACTCCAGTGTTTCTTTTTCATATGACTGGAGAAGATCCTCTGGTTGCCATTAAAGCTGGGTTGGATGGACTTGATTTAAATAAAGTAATACAGCTATCAATGGATGGTTCCAAATGTCAATGCAAAAGTTGCCAGGCTTTTGAAAGAATTGAGATCAGAGCCAGGGTCCCCCCCCCCCCCCCCCAGTTGCTGGATATAGGTACATGTGGGCTTCACACAGTGCATAATGCATTCAAAACAGGCATTAGAATATTATGTGAAATTATCATTCTCAACCATATTAAGTCTTTGCCATTGTAATTCAGTGTTTTAAATTATAATTTCTTCCTTTAAGAGCACTCAGTTAAACCATGTATATATAATTTATAAAACAGTTCCATTTACATCAATTTTATTCTGTATGTCTGATGAGTAGATTTTAATTTCTTTTTTGTAGTCTGTCAAGTATTTTGTCTCTAAAGTGTCAAGTTTGTGGTAGGCATACTGTTGTGTGATTTGGTATTCACTTTCGTGAAACTATTTAACGTTTAAAATTATAAATTTAAGTTGTGGAGATTAATTTTTGTAAAAAAAAATTGGAATAGCTAAGAAATGTTCAATTTTTTGCACAATGGCCTAAAAAATTGTTTAATTTTTGGAGGATGTAATTTTTTGTAATTTTAAAAACTGACCAGTGTTATTTTTGTGAATTATTTGTTGCGTGTTCTTAAATTTGTTATATATGTGTACGGGAATTGTACAGGAATTTTATGAAGTGTTTTTGCTAGACATCCTGATAGCATATTAGTAATGGTTTCTGATAGAATTTAAATAACAGCTATTGTTTCCCTATGAAAATGATTGTGGTTCCATTATGTCTCTCTGATATACTTGATCAATGATGTATAAGCTACTAAAAATATATTTTCAGTTATTTTTATGAATGGGCTATAACAAAGGTTTAAAGTATTACTGGTTTTTGTTTATTTGTGATTACATCAGGATCAACTGAAATTCACGTATCATTTGTGATTGGCCAGAAATTACACGATGTAAGCATTCTTGGTACGGTTAAGGTTTTTTTGTTGAAAACTATTTGTAGTGCTGTTTGCAAGGAGTTTTTTTTTTTGTATTAATTTTTCATAAATATATTTCTTCCTGTATATTAATTAATTAAAAATAGTATGGCATCCATTTCCTCTAGTATTGTAAGATTTATATCGTAATAAGTTATTACAAACTTATTAAGTATTGTTTGCTCTGTGGTATATTATATAATATTAAATATTGTCTAACAAATATGGCTATTTATTACAATATCATCATTTCATACTTTCAACAGACACTGTGATTGTAAATATACAAATTTTTATGACAACTTTTAACGTACTTACCTGATGGCTTCTTCAATTTACAGGAAGAACATAAGAGTGCGTGCTTTTAGGGTCCCTTAATCAATGCGAAAATACTTTGTTATGAAACGTCCTTCAAATTATAAATTAATCTCCTATCACTAACAGATCATGGACATAAATACCTAAATATTACAATACTTACTAATTATTTCATATCTTGTGAAAATATTTTCATTTTTAATCCACTAACGATCATCATTCACTGTTAAGTTGACGCCGCCCGTCGGTGCTCCCTCTGATCGCACAGGCCGTTGTGTGTCCTCAACACCCGACAAGTGCAACGAACGCTCCCACGCGTGTAGTGTGGAGCAGGTTAGGGCAGTGCGCCGAACGCCGGGAAGTTTTCCTGGCTCGCGGTGTCGTGTGACACGCCCAGCCGGGTGTGGCATGCGCCGTCGGAATATAGTGCCATGTAATTTTTAAGCTAAACAAAAACAACTAAAACTTTTTATATCATTAAAGCTATAACTAAGTAATTCATGTTGATCCAGGTGCTTTTGTGTCATAACGCTGGCCGTTATCATCTTCCCGTGCTCCGTATCCTTCCGCGGGAGATTGCGACTTAGCACTCACCCGGGCGGCAGCTCCGTGCGCGTGGAACCTTCATCGTCTTGCCTAAACCAGCATGTAGTGTACAACAGGTAAATATATCAAAATCCATTTGCATCCGTTCCACGGCCGGCCCAAACCAACCATGCAATGTTTCGCGCGGTTCATAATTAATTCATTGTAGCTCAGACATGAGCAGTTTGCATCTTAATATGGAATTCACTTTTGTGAGGGTACCCTATCGTGGACCCGCGTTTCATGCTACAACCACTCCGCCAGGAGTTTGCATTTCACCCACGCAGGGCCGCTGATTAGCTAAATGCGAATAGTGACTTTACCAGCGACTCATTCACTGGGACGTGCAGCGACCGCGGGAGAGTGATCCGCACCATCGGTATGGCCGTGCCCAGCATTGAGTGCCCGCCTCGTCACATCAGGGCGGACCACTATTAACTCCACATCAGGGCGGACCACTATTAACTCTTTTCAGCCCATCCTGGACAGTACGTAATTCGGTTCCGGGACAATCTGCTATATGTTTTCCTATCAGGGTTTATTCGTGCATTGTTCATTTTAGTGTTAGATTCGGCCCCCAATTCACGTGTAGTGTCGACCAGTGTCAGAGACGCATCAGTTGTGGAAGGCACCGCCACATGTACCGTGTAACGTAATAACTTTGTATGTCAATTTGGAGGTTTTTCATCATTCAGACCTACGGGTCCCAAATATTTGTCATATTTAAACTTTTCCCTTCTAAGGCTCACTCCCATTTAAACTTTGCCAAGCTGCTGGCAGTCCTTTCCCAGGCTCCCTCAGCACAGGATAACTGTGTCCAGCCGACTCTGCTGGACAGGCTTTAGTTTCCACCGTCCAGAACACGCCCTGGTGTGTTATCTAGTACCTCCTGATCCATTCTGTCACGAACTCACGTTTTGTTCTGTGCTTCGGCAAGCTTCTCAGGGTCGGCGAGTTAGGTCAGGCCTCTCGGCCCAAGTTACACCCCGGCCAGGCACGTAGCCTCGGGCCGAAGCCCCGCTTTCCCACTGACTGTGCATTTACCCCCCCCCCCCTTACACTATCCTCACTGTTCCGAGAAGTGCTCCTACCAAGGTCTTCCCTTTCGCAGATATACCACAAACGGTACCTCTCGGTGGTATCGTGAACTAAAGTTTATATCTCAATTCCGTCTTTACCCGCCTGAGCGCGGCACATTCGTGCTTTCTGCGACCTATGTCACAACCACGAGCCCGTCTACTTCCCCAGCCTCTTGTCTCGGAGCGCCAGTGTCGCCCCTTTGGTCCTAGCTTATGTGCAGTGCCTCCACCGCGATCTCTCGTGGCGGCCCCGGCAACCAACTGCATTTAGTTCCGTAACTCGCCACGAGAGTGCCCCCCGTCCCAGCCTGTTACACCCCTCTACGAGTTGCCCCTTGACTGCCGTCCACCTGCAATACACACATACCCCCCTTCCCCCGGTTGATGCCTAGGCCCCTAACTGACGGGGTACCAGCCAATCATAGCCCTCGATCCCCCCCCCCTCTTCTTTGCCCCCAGGCGCCTTTCGGCATTTTAATGTACTGCGCTTCCCATGATGAAATAAGTCATCCTTCTGTCTTGACCGAGCCCAGATCGCGTCCTGGAACTTCCGCGAATTATTTCGCTAGTTAAATTTTGTTTCCAGTGATCTCTCCAGTTGGCTACTTAGTATGTAGTCGCTTGTGATCCGGGAGTGTTCCCGAAAAAAAGTATTTTCATTATTGATTTTAAGCAGTATTCGGTAGTACCGGAAGTGCATCGTAGTTTTGCTCGACACCCGCGGTCGTGTCACATTTCCTGCATGGATTAATCTGCGAGTTGCAACCCACGATGGTGAGTAATAATTTACACCTCATTCCACAATAGTTAGTTTGACGTTCCCCTTTTGTTTTTATATAGTTGAAAACTTCCAATATCCTAATTTTACACTGTGCTTCTGTGCAGTGGGTTTACGCACCACCCCGGGCGTCTCCCGAGTACCAAATTCAAATACAGATGCAACCCTTTCCACCAGCGACCCTGCAGCGGGCTTCTCTTTCTTCTCGGCCACCATTGTTCTCCTTCTTGATGACATGCGCCAGCCACCAGGACTATGAAATTAGTCTGTAATCACTGTTAAGAACAATGACACTGTTTTGTTACAACAAAAATTGTAAATGACAGCAGTATCGAAATTGATCTTGCTTAGCATGATTAAATAATCATGTAATTTCAGAAATAATTTAATATAAGGGTACAAGTGGAGTTGGTATGGTTAAAATTTGATATTGTATCCTACTTTTTATAATGTATGTTAACTTCCGTTAGATCCCTGGCCAGGCTAGGATAAGTTGCAACATTTGGTAACTTAACGAGAGAGTAACTTCGTAATCATACAATGTCACTTTTATTCAAATGATGCATAATCAAGTTTAAATTAAGACTGCATTGTAATAATGTAAATTTCTGTGTAACCAAAAAAAAAGGGAGAAATAATTTGATCTAATTTATAATCCCATGTTAACAATAAAATGAATATGCTTATAAACTACCACCGTAATCTTTAAGATTCTTTATTGCCTTGTCGATCCTCAATCACTCAACCTGTTCTCCTGTGAATGCTTTAAATTCGTCTTGTTTCCGCTTGTGTCACCTCTGGGAGATGATATGGTATTAGGGCTTGCTCCCAACTTTTGCTCAGTGCTTCCAAGCTTTTGCATTTAAGTACACATAGAAACATATTAGACACGAGTTGGTTACAAGCTTTCAAGTCCGAGTTACACTGATTAAAAACTGTCAGGAGAGTCTGTTGTCACCCTTACACTAACAAAGACGAACTGGGCGTGTCACTGAAGTCAAGGCCCTTTTATATTCATGCCTGAAAGTCATGTAGCACTATGATGAATTTTTTTGTGTTTAGCTTTACATATAGTGTTATGCCTTTTGAGGTAATAAGGACGACAGAGTGAGTCACCACATTTGTTTCACAGCAAAGATTTGTCTAATGTGTTAGATTGGGAGTAGTAAAGTTCATTATGCTTGGTGCTCATCATCACTGAAAAGATCTTACCACAAAGGTCTTCATTGGGTTCTGATGATTGTAAAACTAGTCCTTCGCAATCCTAATGTGTCTTTTCAAGTTTCCATACCAGGCAAACCAACTACAACACAAGCTCCACTGGTATGTAACCCATTCAGAGTTACTAAAATCACACATGACACAACCACGCGAGATTAACCTCACTGAACCACAGCCGAGACAACCTGATGGTCTCATCGTCTGGGGCTGTGTTATATACCCACAGTCGCTAAAGAATAAAAAATAAAAAATTAAAGCCTTTTTTTAATATCTTACTCTAATTAAGAACTGATTTTCATTAAATAGTTACGAGACTATGAAAATTTTACGCTGTGAACACACAGTACATGCAATAAACATGTAGTGCACAGACATGCAAAGAACATACAGTGAATACAAATAGGACATCCAGTGAACATGCAGGACACACAATAAACACACAGTACATGTAAAGAAGACACACAAACAGGACAAGGAATGAACACACAGAACATAAAAACTGGACACGCAATGGATACTCAGCATACGAGTATATACAAGTTCATGAGACCATAAAATGATAGAGATGTGAAAAATACGAGACCGCAACACCATAAGATGATAGAGAAGTGAGACTCTACGAGATCGCGAGAAGACATACCCCAGAGAGACCACGAGGCAATTTAAACGACATAACATGAAGCCATGAGATATCCGAGGCTATGAGTCCACGAGACGACGAGAGAGACGAGAGAGGCTACAAGACCACGAAACTACAGCAGAGATGAGACAGACCACGCGACCACGAAACAAACCGCGAAATGACAGAGAATAGAGAGACCACGAGACCACGAGACCACGAGACCACGAGATGACGAAAACTACGAACGAAAAAAGCACAGTAGAAAGCTCATTTGGCAGCACATTTACAAAAAGGAAGCACTTCTCGGTAGCTAATTTGGATCTATATACATTTGTATTTTTCTCCGTCTCGTATCAAGACCTCCATCTACAATTTTCTCCATCAGAATTGGATTCCATCTCGTAGCAAGGCCTGCATGCCGTAAAAAGGGATCCACCTGCATTTGGTTCCATCAGAATTGGGCTCCATCTCCTAGCAAGGTGTCTGTGGCTAGGTCACCTGGATTCTGAAGCTGCTTTCCAGAATTTTCCATTTTTTGCATTATTTTGGGAAATAAGAGGGAGAGTATCTCTCGACACTGGAATTTTTCTCTCAAAATTGTGATATTTTTATTTGTAATTTTTCTTTTTGATATTTTATGGTTGAAGTGTGTTTCAGAATTTTGGAATTCGTGTCGATATTTGGGTCATTTAAGGCAAATTTTGTGGAAGTTTTTGCGAATGTTGGGTAATTCTAGAAGGTCAAGGTTAGAGGTCAAGAGCATCCAAAATGGCCGCCGTGATGTCATCCCAGATGGCGGACAAACCACAAAAAACTTACGTTCTAGGGGCTCCGACTCCACACTCCCACTCCTGTAGCAGTATCGGCTAACATATGGTAGGTACTCTGGTGTAGCAAATTATGAGTTTATATATTTCCCTATGTGCTTTTTTTTGTAAAATACAGTAATCTTTTTTTATTATTGGTCTGGTGAACTGGTTTTAGTTTGAGAATATCTATAAAATAGCTCTGAAATAAGAGCTTGATTTTTGAAAAATTTTCTATATATAAATTTGGAGTTATATTAAGGTGCCCGTGACAGAGATATAAATGCATACAAACTAGCACGCTTGCATTCCTATGCTTACAGTTTCCTTGAGTTTGGCTTGTCAAAAGTGTTGTGTATTTGATGATGTGCATGTGGAAGAATGAAATTAATGTAGCTGGAAGTCAACCTCTTTTCATGTTATTAATATTTAACAATTCATAATACATTAGATCACAGTTTATGGTGTTAAAAGGACAATTAGGTTTGGTAAATGAGTTATTCTGATAACATTTGTCATACAAGAAAATTATTTAAAACACATATAGTTAA
Source organism: Bacillus rossius redtenbacheri (assembly GCF_032445375.1). Taxonomy (NCBI): domain Eukaryota; kingdom Metazoa; phylum Arthropoda; class Insecta; order Phasmatodea; family Bacillidae; genus Bacillus; species Bacillus rossius. The sequence goes on from NC_086332.1 coordinate 109,638,767, forward strand.
ATCTGTCGTTAGGCAAATTCTTGCGTGTTTTTAATCGCAGATATCGGTGTTTTGTTGTAGGCCTTTCCGATTGTTTTCTGTTTAATGGAGAACAGAACAGCCGGAGCTTACAAGGCAATCTTTCGATACTTGAAGACCATCTGTGGGGAGTTTAGTCCGTTGTGCATCATGAGCGATTACGAGGCAGCACTGAAGAAAGTAGTCGCAGAAGAATTTCCCCGAAACTAAACATGTCGGTTGTTGGTTTCACTTTGCACAGGTGATAATATCGGCTACAATCCATTCCCTACATTTTAAAATCAAGCATTCTGAACACCACTTTAAAGAATTGTAATAATTATTTGCGTATAAAATGTTGTTAGGCTGTCGTGAAGAAAGCGATTTCTTTCGTTGGAGTCGAGACCTTTCAAGAAGAAGAGGATGTAAGAAAGGTTGTTGGAATGCTGCAAGCTCTTCCACTTTTGCCTCACGAAAAAGCACTTGAAGGCTATAAAGTTGCGAAGGTGTTCGCCGAAACAAAAAATTTGATGCCAACAATTTCTACAACACTTCAGTAAGTGACGTTTTACGATAACAAATTAATTATTACAGGACAAAATAAACAAAAATATGCAAATAATTTGATCTAAACACGTTTATTGTTACAGTATGATAAGTTATGTATTTGTAATTGAGAAGGATAAAATTATTGAGTTAGCTCAGTCAACACTTCTGGCGACATCTTTTGGGTAAATTCCTGGAAATGCAATATATACTTTAAAAAAACTTTCTTACATTAAGAAATTTGAGTGAAAATGGCATGATCACAAAATTAAATCATGACGGAACATATGGAAAAGGTCACTGGAATTTGAGCACGGGTTTGTAAATTTTCAGGTACTTTGAAAACCAATGGCTGAAGAAAGTGGCGGCCAAATCATTCTCCGTGTTTGGGCAGGCTAGGTGTACCAACAATGCCCAAGAATCGTACCACAGGCACCTGATGATGGTGGTCGGACGGCCACATCCAAATGTTTGGCACTTCACAGGTAATGGAAACAACTGTATTTCCAGTTTTTATAATGTAAAATGTTGTTACGGCCCTACCGATTGGGTTTCTGAGGGCTATCCTATCCTTTCGCATCCACTTGACAGTTCTCAACAATATGTACGATTTTGTTGCATCTTCTCAATAGACAACTTAAGCCAAATTTAGTGTAGAAGTAAATCCGTCACTATCGTCGTGCCACATCTCTGAAAGTCAGAACGATCATTTGCATTTTTACACAGGTTACGCTATGCCCTACGGTTTTATTTTAGTCTGATCAATGACCTACATTGATGAGGAAAGTGGTGCGGCGACCGGTTCCTGAAACCTACCTTCAATATTTTTTAAAGCTTTTTGTACTTTTCTGCATAATTTTTATATTTATTTGTTTATTGACAATAAACAGTGTAATTAATTTTTAACTAACTTTACACTTGCTAAAATTATATTGACATTACCTTATTTACTTAGTTCTTAATGTTCACCTACGTGGGCATCCCAGTGGGAAAAGAAGTGGGGTGAAATAATAATATTATGGAATTTTGTTCATGTGAAACAGAGTATAAAAATTACGTTATAGGTTATACAATTACTATGATGTGAACTCCAGTAATGAAATAAAAAAAATATATTTGTATATTAAAATATTCGTTTTAATAAAAAGATTAATTTTTGTTCGTTATTCTTGAAATAATTAAATTAATTAAATAATTAATAAGGTGATAGTTGGTCTAAAATATTGGATAAATGTAATGAAAGTCTTTAACAATGTATGTAATTACCTAACAAATGAAATGAAAAGGAGGTAAGTGTGATGTCGTACAGATTAAATATTTACTCGAAAACATTGAAACAAAAGTTGTAAAATAAGATACTTCATCTGTAATAAAATTTAAACGGCCTACGCATCACTACTTTAAAATATGTAAATGTTCAATATACTGGTAGTTAATTAAATCTTTTAAGCACCTGGCATTTACTATGCCTTTTTATTTTGCAAAAATGTTTAAAAGTAATTGAAATCTTTCATGGTAAGAAATCAGCAAATTGCGCAGGCGAATTCGTTAGTAGTTAGCTAGTATGTCTAAATGTTGTTGATTTTTGTTGCCCAAAATCCACTCATATTACACTGTTGTTTGTTAAACAAATAATAAATTTATTTTACTAATTTCAAATATGATTTTATTTATTTATTTCCTTCATTTAATGAGTTAGCATGAGTACACACACAGGATGTACGATAACAGAGTGCGTCATTTTATCACGGTGCTCGAATAGTACTACTATTAGTATAGAATACGTACACAAACACAGAGGTAGTAGATAATTAAATACGTACAACAAAATGTACGTACCTACAATATATATATATATGCAATAAAAGAGATATATTATCCATATATGCAGCTGAATCTTAAAATAAGTATTCCTAATGACTAATCTGTACCCCAATATGTATATGGTTAAACTTGGTATCCTTAAAATTGCAACGTTATTAAATGTTTGATTAAATTGTATTAAAAGTTAATATATTTCAGACTCTCTGCGAAGTATCTCAGGAAGTGAGTGCCGAAATATCGAAAGAATAGAACAAGGAATGCAAGTCTCCAGACCAAGAAAACTGACTTGGCTTCTCCAAGATCGGTGCATAAAACAGGCTCAAGAACACGTCGTGTCCGGAAGAATTCCAGTTTTTGAATTTCTTTCGGCTATCAGACATCGTGTACAAATCGGTCATCCGGAAGATCTGTTGGGAGGCGCCGACCATGACGACTTAACAGAACTGCCTGGTGACATTCCTGAAGGGCTTGCACAACTACCAGGTAGTGTGTAGTGAACTTGAATACCGTATTATGAACCCCATTTTGCCGTCTATTAAGCAGCCGCAATGTAATCTCCTTCTAATTGTCTAGTTGACAAAAAAGTCCTAATATTAAGTCGTTTTGACGAGCTACAGTGGCATATTGTTTCCAGTCTTCCCGCTTAAACCCAGCTATTAATAACAATTTCAAATTTTATTAATAACAAAAATTTGCAAAGACATCGAAGGATGTCAAAAAATATTCAGGAACTTAAAATATTACATGTCTGCTTTCAGATAACGAACCGGAGGAATTGCCTCAGCCAAATGAAAATATGTACGGGGGTGATTGCCTATGTATAGACTACTTATCACAGCCAGGTATTTTTTTCAAGTGTACTGTACTGTAACATTATTATAGGGGTTTTGTTTTAAATTTAAGTAAATTGTGATATTATTAATATGCACAAAATAACAGACGAAGTAGTTCACTAACATATAACATTAAAAGGTTTTATAAGTCTACTTTCCCATTTTTGCAAAACAAATGAATAAATACTTAATTAAATAATAACTGAAGCTAGTTTCTTAGAACCAAAAAATCTACTTACATTGTCTTTGATTGTTATAATTTGAGGAATGTTAGGAATTCAGTAACCATATAGTTAGTATAAATGACCTGCTGTTTACGATTTCGTTCAGATTAATACCTCTTCTTTTTTCTAGGTTATGCAAATACGGATGAATCAATCCAAGGTTCGAGCAGCGTAAGAACAAATATCACTGCCCCTGAACAAACCTTCCACAATGAAAGTGGTGAGACACTGTATTACACTGTTGCTATTTTCTTGAATGAATTAAATGTCGTGCAATGAATTGGAAAACCATGAAATTATTCCAATCTGCTCTACCTATGGAATATCTGCAATGCAAACAGCTTTTAACTCAGCGCATATTGTCCAAAATTCGTGAATATTAGTTCTCCTTGACGTATTACACGGGCAGATTGTTTCCATTGTCCTTGCGCTCCATTATTATGAACCATGTCTTGAGAATACAAATTGGTTTATTTCAAATTATATATTCAAGAACAAAATAAAAATTTACAGATTCACACAAGATGTAGGCTGCAATAGCGCAGATACGAACTTTGACATTGAATTTTTTTATACTCGTTAATGTAATCTGTAGGCAGTGTTATTTTCATTAAATTAGAAAATTGTAAGGTATTTTTTAAACTTTCAATAATAAAACGGTGTCTTATAAATATCAATAGTAAAATTATATCTTTAAGTGTTATGTAATCTATAAGTACGGAAACATAATACTTCCAGAAACATTTGGAAAACCAATTATTACATAAATAGAATATAGTTTTATACTTGAACGCTTGCAATAAATACGTGTGTTATATCAAAAGGTGTACGTAATAGTTCCTAGATACATAAAGTTTAATCATTTCGGTGACTAATCTTCAATATGATAGCATTTTTGTGTTAGTTCTGTAATTGTATCATCGAAATTATGGAAGGGCAAGTTAAGGTAACACATATTATAAATATCATGAAACGTTAAACTACAAGAAATTTATTGTGGAAGACGCAACATAGTAACAGCTACAATATGTTTATTTATTTTTTTTAAATATATCTTAAAATGAATGGTATGTAAAACCGCAATCTAAATGTAGATAAATACATGAATTATAACGATTTATTTTTGTAATTCTAGGCTGGCAGATTTCAATTAGAAATTAATCAGTCATTGGTGGAAGGGTTTCGCATGATTACTCTATTAAGTATACTTTTTACACTAAGATTGGTTAACAGTTATTCGGTATTGTTCCGAGAAAGTGCAGCACTCACCAGCTCACTCACTACCTGCGGCTCATTAATGTCGCCACTGAATTCTCATTTATTCCGGTGTTTGACCAAGGCGGATGCGGGGTGGAATGAAGGATAAATCCTTCTATAGAATAATTAAAAAAGCGAGATCTCGAAGGTGGTATATTGTTCTGGGTAATGCAAGGTGAGCTGTTATAAGCAACACCTCTTATAACAAACAACACAAGCAGTGATGCATGTTGTGAATGATATTGTAACTGTTCATACTCATAGTTTACTATATAAATTTTTTAAGTATGTGTTTATCATCTCCCGAAATAAATACCAGCATCAGCCAATGGTAATAATGAAAGAAGATGAATTTTTAAAAATTATTACATTGACGGCGTACATTTGAACACTAAACAAACCCAGGTTTTAAAATTTTCACGATTGTAAATGATGTCTTTTTTGTCTCTTATGTAAATAATATATAAATTTATATTTCCTATCAGTATTCCATTTTGGAGTTTTGACCAGGAAAATTTACATTTCAAATGATTTAGGTATTGTATCGTACACAATACCTGATATATTATTCAACTGTTACACCACTTAATAAGACACTTTATTCATAGACAATTAAAAGACAACTTATTCATTAATTTCACATAAGTTATTCAGAGAAGATATTATTTTTTATTTGTGGTAATAACTTTGTATACGTTTAACTGCCATTATGTTATACATTTAACTCCTTACGTGAGCAATATAAATTACGTGTCAAAACATCAGGACTTCAGAACTGAAGGAAACCTTCATAAAATTTAAATTCTTAACTATGATTGCGCAGGTCTGTAAATTCTGATTTCAATATTTATTTGAGATGTTATGAAAACATTTCATAAAAGGTATCAATGTATATTATTGTTACATCTTGAACCATAGTTAATCTCAATTATTATGTACAGCGCTGTAACGTGTTATAACAATATCTAAAATACACAAGACGGTAGGCACTGTCGGGCCGTCCAGCTTTATCTGAGTAAGAAAGAAGGGGAAGGGTGGAGAAGAACTGGCAACACTGCGGTTCACAGCCCTGTTCTGCGCATGTGCGGGTAAAGCCCACACATTCATTCCTAGAAGAAGGGGAAAGCTGACTGCATTTGCGTGTCTAAACACAGCCAGGAAGGAGGATAAGACACACCTAGTTTTCAATTAGGTTTGGAAAAAAATACACACACACCCCCTCCCAGTCAGAAGAGCCTTCTTCGAATCATCACTGTATCCGGTAACGGAGACACAACTTATATTGACCGATGGAGTGGCCGGACATTGGATTCCAAAGGTTTTATTCACATTTTACCAAACTGAAAAAAAAAAATGTAAATGTAGCGAATATGTTATCTGTGAACCGCACCCTTACGACGTTTATCACATCTTACATGTAACAGCAGGTAATGGTTAAGAAGCAGTCTGTCAAAATAACTTCACCAATTGTATACTTTAGTATAGGACAAACATAGCGGACAGACAAAGCAGACAAACAAACATTTCTTAAAGCGGTAAATATTTTTATATTTATTCATGGTTAATTTCATTAACACTGACAGAGAGGAAAATCCGAAATTATATCTGTATAACTTTATCAGCTAACAGGCGTATTGCAATGTTAAAACTTACAGAAAGTAAACCAAAAGTAAAAAACAACCGAAATGTTTCATAACTGAGTCAAGCGTTAACTTCAAGGGCCTAATTTTGTTCGGAATGTGGTCGAGTTTCTGAGTATGGTGTTTGTTATCCTAGTTACAATTTAAAATTAATAAATTAAATAAGCTTCAACAAGATCTTAAATATTTTAAATTTACACCTACAAAATGTTTTTGGTGAAAGAATCTGCACTTCACCTATGACCATAGTACGGTGTTCCAATAAAATGCCGGTAATTCATTCATATATAACAAGCGTGTTAGTGTAAAAGTGACAATCTGTTCCAAAAAAATAGTCTACAATATTTGTTATAATTAGCGTGCAGTTTTGTGGCAGGTATAAGAACAGAATTCATGAAAAATGTGTACGTGTTTAAAATTTTTGGAAATGTTATGCCATTTGGAAATGAAACAATTTAATAAATATAGCAAAAACTAATTTTTTTGTGGATGCGATTCACCTTTCGTTCTAATCTTTTTTTGTATTTGAAGATCACACGGGAAGAATGTGTTAAGTCACATTCAGGAAATTTTTCAGGAGAGCAAAACCAGTATTTAAAGCTTGTATAGAACACACACTGGCAACTCTAAGTCGATGGGAAATATCTGGAGGATTATACCTGTTGTTTTAATGTAAATTACACAGGTTTGTATTAATCGCAGTTGTCAATCAGAATGTGCTTTAACACAATTTCCACAAAAAAATGGACTAAACATATTCTTCTCGTTGTGACGTCATTTGATCTGTAAAAGTTGTATTTATTTAACCTTTTTTTTTTTAAGTTCCTTCATTGCAGGTTCTATTTTAAGTCTTACATGAGCTATTCCATTAGGAAATACCATCATACAAAATATCAATTAGTTGGATAATCTCGCACTCACCACGGACCAAATATTTACCTGTTCTTCTCAAAAGAATTTTATTCACAATAGAAATCTAAAAATATTTAGAAAGATAATAAATATTTATGACGAACTGAAAAAATATATATATCTGCTTCCAGATAACGTTCCGGAAGACTTGCCTCAGACTAATGCAAATATGGATGGGGACGAGTGCCAAAGCCCATCACAGCTGGGTAATTTTTTTTTTCCATGTTTGTACTGTGACATTGATATAGGTTTAGTTGTAGATGAATTTGTAACAGGATGAATATGCACAGAATAACTAATGCAGTTCATAAACAAATAGTGCTGAAAGGTTTTATAAGGTAAAATAATTAATATTATTAATGATGTACTTTTTTTATTTGTTTCAATGACATTAAGAAAGTTATGTTTAATTTTGGACATAACAAAGACTAAATATCATGTGCATTACTTTTGCTTGTTATATTTTGAGCTGTATTTAGTTTTCAGTAACCATTCACAATATTAACTATATATTTTGTGCTGTTTACACTTGCTTTAGGTTTGAAAATCTTTTCTAATTTGTAGGTGATAGCAATATAGATGAACCAGTTCAAGGTTTGAGTAACACACAAACAAACATAGCTACCCCAGAACAAAACTTGAACCACGAAGCAGGTACGTCATTATATTATGTTCATGATGTTTTCATTGAAAAATCCCAATTAATCATGTTAATTTCATGAATTTTTACTTAGGAAATGGAATTATAGAAAGAAAAGTAGTCGTGAAATAAATTACTTTTTCAATGAACGACCTAAATGTTGCAAATAATTAAAAAAAAGTTATGAGTTTATTGTAATTAAATTTTTTTATGAAATAGGTACTATAATTAAGATGGGAGTCAAATAAAATAAATTTGACTGAGCAAAAAACATCAAAATATTTACATTCTCCTACATATGAGTAACAATTTTAACTATTCATCTCTGTATAAACGTTTGTTATTTATTCCAAAAAAAATTACTTAATAAATGGACACATTTAACTGCAAGATGCATGACATATTTAATTTTTAATGAAACCGTTTAAGAACAATATTTAATAAATTTGTTATGCATTAACCTTTTTTAGTAGTCATGTATTTTATTTTATAATACCCCCTCCCCCCTTCCCATTAAAACTCGAATTTGTCTAGGTTATTTCATAATTTGATCTAGAGTGGGAATGGATTAAAGAAGTAATTTGATATATAATGAAATATGTGTTTAATTTGTTTAGCGATTTTGCGCTTAATTAACTTTGTAGAAATGCAGAATTTATGTTGTGTCGTGACACTCATAATTTAATGCTGAAAGAAAACCACAGCAGAAGTGTTCGTATGCAGTCACACTACAAAGGGGGAAAAAAGGCTGAGGGACACTTTTTGGATGTGCACCGAATGTGACACTCCATTGTGCATTCATCCATACTTCCAAATATTTCACAACATAAAGAACTTATAGTTGATATAAGAAGCATTTATTACTTTTTCACACCTTTTGTATGTAATGCTATCATAATAAGTGCATATTTTATGAAGTTATTTTCAAATATGTATTGCTTTTGTTCACAGAAATTGTTTGTGTAACTTACAATACATTTTTGTAACATCGCCATTATAAGTTTAAATTTTTGTAATTTTCTAGATAGTACTTGTAACTATGTATGTATAAAAATTGTTCATGTACCAATATTCATAATTCTGTCATAAATGTGCAAATTTTTTTCTAAGAAACTTGTTATTCTAATACGTGCTTCCTGGGGTTTTGTGGTTAGAAAATACAAACCAAAACATAAAAAAAATTATAAAAAATTATTTTTAAAAAAAAATATTTTTTTTAATTTCTTTCATTTCATAAATTTCTAAAATTCTTTTTCTACACTTGTATTTATGAAAGTGAAATATAAATTTTTTTTTTTTCTGCAAACTTGATAACTGGGAGCTGAGATTTTTTCCTTGTGTGTAACCTAAATGCATACATATTTTCACCTACAGTGACTTTTATTACTATATCATATTTAGAATTTTTTTTCGAAATATGTTTTAAAAAAAAATAATAGTTTTAAAAAATAATTAGGTGTATTTTATCATGTTGTATGTACTATATAACTGCAGACAAAAATCTGTGTGTATGTATAGCCTTACATATGTTACAAAACACTGAAAAAAGGCTAATGAAATAATTAATTTGGTAAAATTTTGCTATACGTAACCATATCATATATATTTTTAAGTTTTTCTTAAAATTTTGTAAGAATATTTTTATTTAACCTTTTATAGGGCAAAAAGTCGAGAATCGTCGGAATAGATTCTTATTTTGTATTCATGTTTTAAAACATCTTTTTAGTCACAAAATAAATAATTTGAACTGAATTTTAAGTTTTTAAATTAATTTAGGGGGTGGTAAATTATTATACCAAGGACCATTTAGGAATCATTAACTCTAGGTATATGTAACATACATCCTTTTACTCAATAAGAACTGTATTGCATTTTTTTGACAAGTAAGATTCTTGAAACAAAAGTATTCACAAATGTGTTGTAAAAAAATTCCTTTCCATACAAATTTTTTGAATTTTTGAATTACTGAAACAATAAAATAAATGTACACAAAATAATATGATGTACAAAATTTCTCAGATGTTCTATATATATATATATTTTTTTTTTTTTTTTTTTTTTTTTTGAAATTTGGAAACAGCATTTTACAACATAAATGTTGTAAATCAACATGTTTAGTTGTACATACATACACACACACACACACACACTCACTATGCTTTTACAATGTACCTCTCTTTGCAAGTAATTCAAAAGATAAAAAAAAGTTTGTTACTAAAAAAAATTGACATACTTACAATATTTTTTTTCTATTCAAATACATTTGTTTGGAAAAGCAAACGAAATTATTTTCGATGCCTAAATTACAAAAAAAAATTAAATGAAGTTAAAAATATATAATCTTACAAAAGTATTGATATGTACCACTTCTAAAGTTTTCAGATTACGTGGCAATGTCACTCATATAGAAAATTCTACACTTATATGTTGACAAAGTATCTTGTCTTGTCACTTCGATTTGTGAAAGGGGGTGAAACATCCTTTGCAAAGCCCAACATTACACTGCTTGCAAATAATGTTGCTTCGTTTTGTTTCTTTTTTGTGCTACAGAATGCGCAGCGCCTGTAGGTCCCTATAGCAGGCAAGTGATTGCCAACATTGGTCAGTCTGACATTGTTGTGTGTGCTAGATGATGTTCCTGGACATTTTTCTTTCTGGTTTTTGAATTTCCTGGTGTGTAACCTGTCTTCTTGCGGCTCACGAATGTTCCTATCATTTCATTTACAAGTTTTGAGCGGTACATCAGCTGTGTCAAGGGTTTCTGTCCTTTTTTTTTTTCATTTCTGTGCTATACACTATATATGAATTCACAATAGCACAGTCAATCAAGTAATAGAAGATTCTAAGCCACCATGTTCTTGATTTCCACCCAATTTCATAGCAAGAGAGTTGTTGGTCTAATAAATCTACGCCCCCCATATAAGAGTTGTAGTCTGCAATGGATTTTGGGCATTCTACCTGCTGCCTGTCTCCGTTCTTTTGTGTTCGCAGCACAGTAGTTTTATCTGCACTGTTGTGCATGTTGCTAATCACGCATACAGGTTTTTTGCCCCTATCTCGCCAACGGAAAATACTGACATCTCCACACTGAACCCCTTCCATATCACCTAATTTCATTTCTGAGTCCTTTTTCATCAAATGTTTAGGGTAAAACTTTCTGTTCGTCCTCAAAGTTCCACAAGCAAAAATTGAAATCTTTAGTAGATGTGATAGAAGTGTGACTGAACTGAAAAAGTTGTCAAAGTAAACACAGTACCCCAATCCTTTCAGTGGCTGAGAAAGCTTCATTACAACTTTCTCACCCAAACACCTGGTAACAGTACCATCCCTAGATTTTCCACTGTAAATATCAGAAGACCACACATATCCTGTAACTGCACAAGCTAGAACCCATACCTTATAACCTCTTTTCGTAGGTTTCAAAGGTATATATTGTTTCATGCAGTTTCTGCCTTTGAATGGTATCATACTTTCATATATTGATAAATGTCTTGTTACTGGAGAAAAAAAAGCTCGGACAACCTTCAAAAGAAGTCTGTCGAAGTCAGGGGATTCTTTTGATGGCATTTGAGTATTATCATTTAGATGCAAAAAACGCAACATCTTCAGAAATCTTTTCACACACATTATGCGGGATATTCTGCTAAACTGGAAATTTTCGTCTCTTGACCAGTATAGACGCAAACTTGGTAATTTATGAAAACCCATTATTACTAGTATTCCAAGAAATGCACGGAGCTCCTCTTCAGAAAAATGAAGACGGCATCCATTTTGTTGGGCATAAAGATTCGTTTGATTGACAATGTGTGACAGAATGGAAAGTGGTAAAAATAACTGCAAAACTCCCCAAAGACTAGATGTATCAATTTCCACTAGAGCACCTGTTTTAACAGTAAAAGCAGCATCCCGAAAAGAGTGTGGATCTTCGCCCAATTTCTTCAATTCTAGTGATGAATCTATCCTCTCTTCATTTGGTGTGTCACTTTCATCACTACTTGAACTAATGTCAGGGTGTAATGGAAATGGTGTGAATGTTTTTCTATTGTTAGGCGCATATGAAGGATCAGTTTGAGAGTCATCAGAATCCAAATCATTTTCAGATGAGTCATGAATATTTTGTGAACGATTGATGGTTACTGGAAAATCATCTGCATCATCATCTCCACCAACATCCGAGTTTACTGCTTGCTCATCATCTAACGCAAAAAAGTATTCTAGTGCTTCATCAGATGTAAGGTATTTACCAGAAAAAGCCATTTCACCTAAAATAACAAAATTCAATTATTAGAATTGGTAAGTAAATGTCTAATACATCATCAAAGTAAATGCAATGATAAAATGATAATAATAAGTATATCATCACACACATATGAACACTCATATGCTCATTGGTAGGATAGTTTACCACCATTTTTATATATTTTATATATATTATATATTTCTATGCTTTAGAGTTTTTTTACTAATGAAAACATAACTACTACAGATATAAGGCACACATAATTATACACCAACTAAATGTTTTTACTAAACTAATTTTTTTCCTTTTTTTTCCACCAACCAGGTAAAATAATCACTTCTCACAACCGTTTATAGTAAATATTATCCATGCCATATATTTAGAAACCCTAAATTTGTTATGAAATAATGCCTGACTACGCTTTACTTTATTTTACTTTTTTTCAAATAAATATTCAAAAGATTTTTTACAGATTTATAGGTTATAAAATAGTTAAAAAAAAATAGACTAAAAATTATTACCAATGTTTTTACTCAGTATCAACCAAAAAAATTAATCTTACTGTGAAAATATATTATTGATATTTAGAAAAAATGTTGCTTACCTGAATAAAAATATCCTTGTAAGAATTATGCAGTCACATCATGAGAAAATATGCAAAAATATACATAAATAACACAAAAACACAAAAATAACAATGCTCTAATGGTCACTGGTAGGATTATTGACCACCCCTGGCTTTGTAGCTAGAAAATGGCTGCATACCAACTTTCTGGCAGGAGTGAACTGCCCTGCCATCTGTTGAGTGTCAGTGGAACTTCGGTAAACTATTGTACCGGTAACCGTTTAGCCTGCTCAACAGGTGGTAAATATTTGTACCAGTAACCTATAAACGGTGTTCATGTACCAAAATTCATAATTCTGTCAGAAATGTGCAAATTTTTTTCTAAGGAACTTGTTATTCTAATACGTGCTTCCTGGGGTTTTGAGGTTAGAAAATACAAACCGAAACATTAAAAAAAATTATAAAAAATTATTTTAAAAAAAAAATAGTTTTTTTAATTTCTTTCATTTCATAAATTTCTAAAATTCTTTTTCTACACTTGTATTTATGAAAGTGAAATATAATTTTTTTTTTTTTCTGCAAACTTGATAACTGGGAGCTGAGATTTTTTCCTTGTGTGTAACCTAAATGCATACATATTTTCACCTACAGTGACTTTTATTACTATATCATATTTAGAATTTTTTTTCAAAATATGTTTTAAAAAAAAATAATAGTTTTAAAAAATAATTAGGTGTATTTTATCATGTTGTATGTACTATATAACTGCAGACAAAAATCTGTGTGTATGTATAGCCTTACATATGTTACAAAACACTGAAAAAAGGCTAATGAAATAATTAATTTGGTAAAATTTTGCTATACGTAACCTAATCATATATATTTTTAAGTTTTTCTTAAAATTTTGTAAGAATATTTTTATTTAACAAAAAAAAATTTTAAAATTAACCTCACTCCAGGGGCTGTTGAATGTCCCACTGGTGAAAGGGTTAACAGTAGCACTGCAGAATCAGTCTCAAAACATTGTTGCCATTATGTGCCACAGCAGTTCCGCACAACATCAGCAGAGAAGTGCAGGCGGTGATGCCCGATGAGATTCCATGGGAAGAAGAAGCAATGCAAGTTCCGCCACCCGTCCAAATGCCTAGAAATGTGAACAGGATTTGCCACCATGTTCTCTCTGATTTTATAAGATGTTGCTTCATGTGAACAAATATTTTATTTTTACTTCTTTGGTTTTGTATGCCTTTTCTGTTATTTATAATTTATCCTACTTCACATGCTTTATAATGCAGTGTTAAATTTGTAATACAAATGATAGTAAAATAATTTGACAAAATTAATAAAATATTAACTCTTAATAACAATAGATTTCCAATTTCATTCAACTGCTGCTACTTATATTCACACATTTTGTTCATTTAAAATATTACAGGAAGCTGAAGTGTTATCTAAGAAATATGAACTTGTGGGCTTTTTTTAAAAAAAAAAAGAAATACATTGTAAAATAAATCTTCAGGATTGTCATAATTTTGTGAAGGCAGAGGGATTTGTGAATATTGATTACAGAAAATCATTTTCTACCACATTATCGTTTACTTTGTAATGCTTGATAATATTGTTACGTTTGTATTAGCTGATAGAGTATGATGTTTTGAAGTGGTGTTTGAAATTGTTAAAGAAAAATGTTTTGTGTAATGTAGCATTTTTTGTGTGACTTTAGTGTTTTTTGTACAGTCATTGTACAATGGTGCCAAAACATGTTATGTACTGTATTTAAAATAAGTGTTCTGGCTAGCCCATGAAAAATTTCAACTTTCTGCATACAAATAGCTTTTGATAAATTAGTTTATATTTGCTAAACAAGATATTTTCTTATGGTAGGTATGACCAATGGGTTGTCGAGTTGCTGGTCTTGTTTTGCATCTCGCTATTGGAAATTGCTCATTGAATGTGGTGGTGTCCTGTTGTATGTACGTATTTACTTGGTTCCGCGGACACCATGATTGTTATTTATTTATATCTCGCTGCCTCTCTGCATTGTTAGTAGTGAAAGGAGGAAAAGTTAACACAAAACATTGAAGTGAAATCATTGTGTGTTGAGATACAAGAATCCATAAGTACACAAAATTTCACACCGAAATTCTGGGAAGGGGGGGGGGGAAGAGAGTAGATCAATTTCGTAAAATTTTGACCTTGTGTTTACATGGTCACATTTAAATTAAAAGAACATTATAGTATGGTTGTGTTCAGTTTATGGAATAATATACTGTTAAGCTAACTGGGTTACAAAGATTATAGTTTGTTGTATTAATAACTTAAACCACTGAATTTAACATTACTTGGTTTTATGTGCTTATTTCTTCATGGTGTTCAGAATTACTTCTCTAATTTTTATGTTACCCACTCACATATTCTGCTTAAGCTACTGTATTGGGATGTCATTTTCTTCCTATGCATGAAGTGATACATAGCCTATCATTAATAACAAGTGGTTTATGGAATGCACTGAACTTTAGATATATGGCAGACATTGTTTAGAAACGTTTCAAATTTAATGTGAAACATTTTGTTACTAAATAATCATGCCAACAGAAAATATTTGCATCTCTTTTTGCATATTCAGTTTCATTAAAAATCAAGTCGGTGTCAATTATGATCTTTGTTCTGCATTCTATTTTACTGTTCATCGTAATGTTTTTCTGGTAACATTTATTCCAACTTAATCACTGATTTGAATGTTTCCATGCAGAATGACTGACATCTGGAATAAGCAAACCCTGGGATCATGCGGGGTTAGTGTGGTTATCAAATCTGAATTACCTGATTACTTTTTGAATGCTGAGAAATGATTCAAATGCGAGAGCGAGGTTTAACTTTATCTGTGGTGGATTGAAACTGGCCAAATTTAGCATATCCCATTGTGAAGTTAAATGTTTATAGAACATTGTAATTTTTAAAGAGAGTTGAGAGTGTCTTGTAACTATTTTGACATTATTGTAACATGACAGAAGTTGTAATAACAAATCTTTAGTTACATTTATCTGTGTGTTGCAAATGTACTATGGACCTACATGAATATAAAATGTGTCACAGGTAACTTTGATGTCTTGTGGAATAAATATGAAACACTATAAAATAAAATTCTTTTTGGATGTATTTTAGATTCCTCAATTCCCTTATTTTGTGCTGCACATATCATTGTTCATGCATACCAAAGATTCTTGATTCATTGAAATTCTTTATAATAAAATCAAAATTTGAAAATTCATTGATAAATCCTGTCTACTTATTTTTGTAATGCCTTGCTTGGATTTTTGATAAAGGGAGATTTTTAAGTTCTCAGATTGTGAATGAATGAAAGTAAAACAATTGAGTGGTTTATTATATAGCTTTGTAAAAATAACAGGTGTATGAAAAAAAAAACCTTTGGAGGGGAAAAAAAGTATGTAAAATGATTTCCATGTAAAACTAAGAAAAGTTTATTGTCACCATTGTTATTTTCTTGTTCCTTGCTTGTGTCAATAGCATTAAAAGCATTTTTTTGTCTACTGATATTGGAATTTTAAAATTTTCTCAGCACTTTTTCAAGAACCAAGTACTAGTTATACAATTATGAAATATTACATTTTTATAATACACAGGCTTTCCAAGCCTGGATTGTAGCATAATGGTTTTAGTAGTACAAATTATTTTATTTTGCAATCTCTTTGGGATTTTCGCAATATGAAATAAATATCTAGTCAACACTAATTTCAAGATGTTACTATAGTGAAGCAGTGTCATGGAACATAAGTAAACAGGGCAACAACAGTCTATTGAACAGGTCCCTTACCAAATATAAGACAAAAGTAGATTCTCTACTCACTATAGCCTCACAGATTCTTTTCATCAGTGAAAAACGTGTGTTCCCAATGAATGTGGTATGAGAATGTACCTTTGTCTGTTTATCTTCTGAGATACTTTGTATGTATTTAGTGATTTTTAATATTCCCTTATGGAAAAATACAATTTTGTTTTGTTTTTCATTTATTAGTTGTACTACTGATCAACAACACACCCCAAACTACTTCAACATTTGTTATGGTATTTTAAAATTTGGTAATAACATTTTAGTTCTTACATCACTTTTTTTCAAATTGGATGTAATACAATGAGTTAATAGCCAAAAAAATGATTTGAAATGGGATCTCACATGAGTGTTTTTCAGGAAGCAGTAATATTTTACAGAAAATTTTGAACACAGGTTATTCTTATATTTGTTGCACAGGAACATCTAACACAGAAATATCAATGTTAGTAATCAGTAATTAATTACAAAAGAGACAACACATGATTTGGAATAAAATCAAAACTCTTAAGAACCTACATAGTTAAGTATGCAGATACACAAATTTAAATTTAAAAATGAACTAGTTAAGATCTGTGATTATTTAAAAATTGCAAGAAGAAGCTGCCAGGCAACTCTTTCTAACACAGACACGACAAGCACAGGTCTGATACTTGCGGATACAAACTGCTACTATATATCTTTCAATCTGCACATACCACGCTGTAGATACTCATTCTTTTGATTATGTGTTATTATTTCTCTCTATCTTCCAAATCCTTTTCTTTAAGCTTCCTTTCAATCTTAGCTATTTTCAGAAGTTTGTGTTCTTTCAGCAACCTAATTTTGTGTAGCTCAGCTTCTTCTTGCATTTTGGCTGCATGTTCCTGGCACCTTAGTCTTAGTTCTTCCTCGTAATTCCTCAGTCTTGCCTTGATTTCGGCTTCAACCATGTAGGTTGACTTCTTAAATGGATTTTTTTCAGGCCGTGATGGAGTACAATCTTTTCCTCCTGTAAAATTTGAGGGGGGGGGGGGGGGGGGGGGACCTGTTACATCAAATGTGTCTACAATGCAATGAAAACCAAACATTTAACCTATAGAGCAAAAAGTCTTGAAGAATACTTATCCAAAGTTATTCACATTAACAAAAAACGTAAATTAAAATTGGTTTATCCCTACATCACACAGTGTGCGTGTTTGTGTCTCTGTATGTGTTACACTATAACAGGGATAACTTTCAAACAATAAACCTAGTTACAGTTCATGTACCAATAGATCACACAATTTAATTGGTTAGTTACATAAAAAGAAAGGATTGTATTGATTGCTATTAATCCTTTTTCTTTCAATCGACTTATACCCTTATAAATACCAAAAGAATAGTTGCAGGCAAATTCAACAACAAAAACAGTTGGCAAAATCCATGTACAAAACAAATTATGTCCCAAAAGTTTTGTTAAACCAATTTCTAAGACATCAAAAAATACTTGCAGTACAGCCAGCCAAAAACATATTTTCAAAAGTGCTACACTGCTAGAACATTCAAGCCATTAACTTGCAAACCTCTGTACATTGCTATCATCTAGCTCAAACTTTCTAAAACAATTCAATAACAGTAACACCAGACAATTCAGAAAAATATAAATAACAACCAATATTTATGTATGTTTACAGCACAAATCTGTACTATGTAAATCATTTTACTGTGCTGTACTTGCAACTATTAAATGTATTTTCTGTAAATTACTAATTAAAAAAACTTTCTAAATTAATAAAATATGTACATAGTTCCAAACTTGGTTCCAAAAGGAATGTGTGGTATACACCACATCTTGAAGGTATTAAATCTGAAGTTATGATAAACCACTATATTATAAAATAGATTGAAGTAGCATGTCAATGATACATAATACGTATATGAAATGTAAGAAAGAGTATAAAGAGGAAACTAAAACTGCAACAAATTAAAGGGATCAATTTTGTTACACGATGCCGCCTTTAATGTTTGTTAGGTTAGTATAGCTACATTAAAAATACTTATAAACATTGTGAGTGGCAAAGTATGATAAAATTTTCGCTTATGCACGATTGTTTGTCATTAATACTGTTTACGGTTTCGCATATTAAAATAGTCCCAATTAAAGCAACAAGGACAAATTTGTAACATCTCCTAAAAAATGTAGCGATACAGCAGTAATGGGTCATTATATATTATGTACTATTAAATTTCAAATGATTACTCAAGAGAAACCTAATGTACAATAAATTATTGAATCTTTGGAGGAAAAAAGTAATAAAACAGCTTTTAATGGCATGGTCTCTGCAAAATCAGTATTATACAAGGGAATGTCATATCTGCAGATTGTCTTCGAGGTTACTCTTGAGACTGTTTTTAATACACTGTAAATAAATTTTTTTAAGCCTTCCATTAGTAAAAATTGTTATGATATAAAAACCAGTTTTATTGTGAATGTATTAGAAAGTTGAGATGGTTATAATAAGGTTAATGCACCTAGCCACAGAAAATCTAGGTAAACAAAAGCGACACAATGGCATATAATATAAACTCAAGCCACATTCCCCGACAATATAGCCACGCACTCTGGCAATCTCGTCGAACATCGTCCACCAATAATAATCGTGATCACCTTGCCTGATGACAGCAACACACCACAAAATTCCACAGCCAGTCAGATTCAAGAATGTTATGCTACTGCATATTACTTAAGTTAATACCTTTTAAAGCTATTAGTAAACAAAAACCTAACTTACTGTTTAGTTTCACTGGCACAGCATTAGCATCAGGGACATTATATGTTACTTCACTACTAGCTGGCTCTGGTAAGTTGGATTCTTGTCTGACTGTACATGGCTCGTTGGCCAGAATATATGAGCAAATGTCAGGGTCCTCATACTCCTTATAAGTTTCTCCATTTCCTTCTTGCGGTGAAAGACTGGTGGCAGTGACAAGTGTTTCCAAATGAACATGATTACTGTACCAGCTTGCCTCAATTTCGGTATCAAGATGTGGCTGTATCAAGAGAACTTGTGTTTCCAAGTCATCTTCTTCTTTGGTCTTTGGGGGGAGTGATGCGCCACCACCTGTCTTAAAAACATACCGCCTGTCTTCCTGCTTTTGTTTCCTGACAGCCGCCTTGCACTTTTCCCAGCACCTGCAAAAAAAAACTACTATAGACCTACCAAATATAGGTATAACACCTACTACGCATTTGTGATAAAATTACATTAGATTCCTTTGAGAGGTTAGTTCACTCGCAGGTACTCATTAAACTTAAAATAAATTCTCTTCTAAACCGTCGTGGGACCTCAATCACCGTAACTATGATTAATGCAAAATACATAATATAATTGGTATGCCACACATTATAGAATTATACTTTTACGCTAATCATTACTTTAGTACTACCTTCTCAACTGCAATTCGTCACGGTGCGTAACATCGCAGCAGGCATTGAATTCTACAGTTATCTTCTTCCAAGCTTCTTTTTTGTGGCAGTTGGAAACTGCATCAGTTTTTTTTATTTTCTATTACCCCTTTATATTTCTATATAAGAGCGAACAGAATTGCTTTCTCTTTTGGGCTGTATGGTACAATCAATTTTTTTACTTGCCATTTCGTAGAATGAAGGTTAAAGTAATAAACAATTCTGTGTGCAATTTTGTAAACACGCGGCTTGCAACAAGATATAAGCGATTTTGTTGGGTGTTTTCCTAACAATACACTGTGTGCATTTCGATTGCAAAAAGATGGACTATGTTGCCACATTTAAGGCCAGAGAACCACCCACAGCCCATTCACCTGGCGGTCGGTTGGCAGCCGTCTATAAGCAAGAATGGGTGGATGGCCGCTGGCAGACCGCTGGTTGGGTGGCTGGCAGTCATTCGAATGTCGTTTATAATTTCGGCCCTTAGTGACAAATCTTGTTGATGAGAATTTTGCTCTTACTTTGCCGAGAGTGAGAAATAGGTTGAGACATTTGGAGCAACGCGTTCAATGCCTGTTAGAGTTACATTCTCTTGTATTGTCTGATGTGTAGGTTGCCTCATTAAAGACCTAAACCCTGTGTCATCCATGGCACAAGCCTGTGACCGTCTTGCTGGGCTAGCATTGCCCGCTGCCTCTAATCAGCATCCTACTACTACACCTATTCCAGGTCCTTCTCATGTGAATTTCGATCATACTGTGGTTGATTTTCCTTACCTAACCTACGCCACGGTGTCACAGCCCACGAGTTCTAATTCTCGTGTCACTTTCAGTAATGCATCATGTGTACCACACCCAGTGACAAAACACAACATTTCGCTGCCCAATGTTTTTGGTAAATTACCCGCTAGAAAAAATGTTAAAAGATTTTCCGACCACTGGTAGTCTGCATACTCCTACCTTTTTGAATTTTCTCAAGCTCATCCTCAAACTGAAACAAAGTAATAGTATACATGAAACTCAGATTTGTGAGGTTATATATCCTTTTATGCTCGGTCTGTTGGCTGAAAGGACACAGTTGGCCATTAAACATATTTTTATTTTATTTATTTATTTGTAATTTGTCACGTTCCCACCAACAGTCGTAGACTTTAGCGGTGGGCACTACATGTAATAACAGGAACACAGTTATCACTACCAGTGCATGGACTCCCACCTCCGTCGGTACCATTGGAGGAAACATCTACAGATGGCCAGCAAACGAGAGCAAGAGTACCACACACTAGCAGTGATAATAACAAAACAGACAAAACACTAACGAAGGTAAAAGAACCATAACACATATAGGTAAAATCATATCATTAAGTGTTAAGAAAACAATTGAAGGAAAAATAATATAGATATGACAGACAAATCAGAATTTATAATTAAACACTGTTGGAATTCAAATATAGATTATTGTAGTTTGTTATAAGTCTATAAATAATATCATTATTAGTATGAAGAGTACACAGAGTAGAGTGTAAGCGGGAATTGAATTGAGGAAAATAAGGACATCTGAATTTATGAATGTAACAATTATGAACAAAAAGGGCATCTTGATAAGCCCTACGGTCTACCAGGGGTGTCCAAGAGGGGCGTGGGAGGTTCCTCGTAATAATTAAATCTATAACTTTATTTTGAATACTTTCAATTTTTTCAGTATCTGTTAAGTTGATGCCATTCCAGATAACAGAACCATATTCTTATTTTGATCTTATAAGTGCCATGTAAAGAGAGATAAGTGAGTCTGAGTTGGTTGTATAAGAAGTAAGTATGTATTCGTTAGATCAGTATCATTAAGACATACTTAGTTTCTTCATCCCATCTAGGCTACTGACCCAACTACAGTTGGATAATTACCATAGATTACAAAAACCAGGTGAACATCTCGCGGCCTATGTTAATGAGGTAAAAGAGGCAGCTGCTATTTTTCGTTTGCGAGTTAGTGAACAGGAGGTGATTAACACCATTTTAGATGGGCTTACACCTGATGAACGATCCAGATTAGTTTTTTTTAACTAGGCCTTGTACATTTTCTGAACTCGATAGGATGTGCATTCACTCTCAAAATGTCCACTTTGCGGACCATCAAAGAAACGGGTCATTTTCTCAGTATTCTGGAAATAAACAATTCAAGTATTATTCTAGTCCTCGTACTGAAATTAAACCTAGCCAAAATACGGTATTTAGGACCTCAAACTCACGAATTCAGAATAATACGCCAGGAAATCAGAATCAAGCTCATCATGGGCCTATCTGCCATTTTTGTAAGAAGCCTGGTCATGTAATGAAAGAGTGTACGGCACTAAAATAAAAAAAAACCTTAAAGCAGGGAGGTAAAGTGAGCGGCTTCCCCTGCAAAACTAACGAAGCCAATAATTCTCAATACAATGCTCACCTATTTAGTCAAATCAAAACTGCCCAGCATTTTCAAAGAAACTTTGGAATCCAAATTCCTTATAAGCGGGTCCCAGATCATATTGGTCGTCTTGGTCTACCTAATTTTGTGGGTTTAAGTCCTGCCCCTGTTCCTCATATAGCAGTAAGTTTCAATAATTATGAATAAAAAGCTCTTGTAGATTCAGGATCCACACGTTCCATTATTTTGTATGATTTGTTTACTAAGTTAAAAGGAGCAAATCTAGTCAAGTTTGAGGAGAAAGGTGATTTTAAGTGTTACACTTCATGAAATGATGTGTTACTCATTTTTTGTAGTGCGACTTTCAAACTGAAAATTGAACATTTTACTTGGATGTTTCCATTTTTAGTTTCTAAAAGATGAGTTTAGACATTATACTAAGAGCGGATTTTATGTCTAAATCTGGACTTGTCCTAGATATGCAGGAAAAGTGCATTTTTTTTTTCAACCTAACCTAAAAATAAGTTTTGTGGGCACTAAGCAGCAACATGATAACCTTGCAGAAGTTAGTACAGACAGCAACAATAATAAAAAAAAATGACACATTGAATCATTTACCTCACCAACAGCGTATCACTATTAAAAATTTGTGTGAACAATTTCCTAAGGTTCTAACCTCAGAATTAGGACTTACCAAACTGTTGGAATATGAAATCAAACTTAATGATAAAAGTTATGTCAAAAGTCAACCTTACCGTCTTGCACCTCCCAAAATGAATCTTTTGAGAAAGGAAGTACAACAATTATTGGATAAAGGGGTCATTGAGCAATCTACTTCACAGTATGCGAGTCCCGCATTTTTGGTTCCTAAGCCTAACAGCAAACGAATGGTTGTAGATTTTCGTACGGTTAACCAAAAAATTGAAATTGAGTCTGTTCCTTTGCCTGATTTGCATTCGGCATTTCATTGGTTTTCTAAGGCAAAATATTTTACGACCATTGATCTAAATTCAGCATACCATAAAATTCCTTTGAAACAGGAGTCAAAACCAATTACTAGTTTTTGCGTACCATGGAATCTATACCAATTTACTCGTGTTCCTTTCGGTCTTGCGACAGGCGCACAGGTACCCGAAGATCCTGCCCATCGCGTTGGATATGCTTGGTGAGACGTTCCGCATGCAGGAGTTTGTGGGTAGCGCTTTCATATCCGTCGAGGACTTCATCCATACTAACATCCAAAGGAACACCATATATGATACCCTGTTTCCTCGTTAGACCCATGGGGATGCTCGCTCGCAGGTTCATCTTGCCTGGTGCATCAGAGTCCAGAAATTGATTGGCAGCTGTCGCCGTACTAAAATACATTTTCAGCCGTTTTGGACCTGCTTGTTGTATTTGCAATATGTAACGATTAGGGTGCATTCTTTTACCTAAAGCAATCGGGTGCAAGTTTCCGATATTACTATCAAGGGATTCTACTACTACAATGAATGGTCCGCTACAGGAATCAGGGTAACGTGCGCTCCCACCTGGTACGTACCCACTTCCACGTTGTTGATCGTCCACTCGTCCACACGATTATTGGATCAGATTTTCATGATATCAAATTTAAATTTGTATACAACTATTTGGATGATCTGGTGGTATATTCCGAAAGTTTTGAGGAACATTACCAACACCTGAAAGAAGTACTATCTCGTTTGGAAAAGGCTGGTTTAACAGTGAATCCTCAAAAGGTTAAATTTGCAGTTCAGGAAATTTCATTTCTAGGTCACAAAATTTCTTCTCAAGGCATTTCCATTGACCCCGAACGCACCAAAGCAGTTAGAGATTTTCCACCACCCCGTGATGTCAAGGGTATAGCCAGATTCATCGGTATGATTCAGTTCTTTGGAAAATTTATCCCTAATTTAGCCGAAAAAGCAGTCCCTCTAAATCACTTACGAAAAAAGAATGTGAAATTTGAATGGGGAGAGGAACAACAAAAGGCATTTGAAACTTTGAAACGGGATATTATGAGTCCACCGGTCCTCCACATGGCGGATTTTTCAAAACCCTTTATTTTACAAACCAATGCTTCTAGTTCAGCTATAAGAGCAGTTTTGGCACAAGAGTTCGATGGTGTTAGACACCCTATTGCATTTGCATCCGAACACACACATTTCAGGAGAAGAAATCATTGATTATGAATTAGAATGTTTGGCTGTTGTTTTTGGTATTGATAAATTCAGACCTTATCTAGAGCATGCAGAATTTTTGTTGGAAACCGATAACCAAGCATTATCGTGGCTTTTGGCTCACCCACGTCAGCTAGGCAAAATTGGTCGTTGGGTCATGAGAATTTCTTCATTAAAGTTTAACATATCCGTGGAACACAGAATGTAGTTGCGGATACCCTTTCACACATGTTTAATGATACACAAGTTGATAAACCTCTAGATGAAGCTGCTAGTAAAGTACTCTTAACCGATTTTCCCTTGGCTTTTAAAAATATTCAGGCTCATCAGGAAGAGGATGAAGAGCTGCAGAAAATTGTAACAGATTTAAGATCTGGCATTTCCCAGGGTCCATATTTTTTATCTAAAGGTATCTTGAGTTCAAGAATTCGAAATAACCAGAAACGTATCGTGCTACCTAACATTCTGAAACCAGTTGTATTTGAATATTTTCATTCCTCACCTATTGGTGGACACCTTGGCATTTATAAAAGTATAGAGTCTATAAGGAAACATTTTGTGTGGAAAAGTATGCACAGTGAAATTTCAGAACTAGTTAAGAAATGTTACCTGTGTGCTTTTAGCAAACCATTTTAAAATACCCATTTGGGTTTAATGGCATCAGAGGTCGCTGAACAGCCGATGCAGAAATTATTCATAGATTTTGTTGGCCCTTTGCCAAGGAGTAAGCAAGGGCATAATATGTTGTTAGTTTTGTGTTGACGCCTTTTCCAAATTTGTTTGGCTTATTCTACTTAGAAAAGCTGATGCACCTTCCACTATCAAAGCTCTTCCAGCTCAGATTTTTTTAGAATTTTGGTATTCCATCTACAATAGTTTCAGACAACAGATCTCAGTTTACTTCTAAATTATTTAAGAAAATGTGTTTCACCCACGGCATACGCCACATTACTTTGTCTCCATACTATCCTCCGCCTTCGCATGCGGAAAGATTCAATCGTAATCTCTGTTCAGCATTAATTGCTTTCCTTGCGAAAGACCAGTCTAGTTGGGACAAGAATTTAGTTTGGCTACAAATGGCTTTCAATTATGGCCGCCATGAATCTCATAAATCTACACCATTTACAGTAGAACCCCGATTTTACATTACCGCTTTTTACGTTTTCCCGTTATTTGCACCATTTTTTTTTGGGCCCGTTTTAACCTCATTTGATGCAATGCAATTAATTCCCATTTATTACAAGCCCATAACCTACTTCCCGCTATTTACGCTGTTTGTTTTTGCTATGACCTACATACGTTATTCCCGTGTTTGTCATGGATGTCTTACCTTTGAAGATATAACTTTTGTATGAAATACAAAATCCTAAGTGCTTTTGGGAACACTAGCGCTATATCTCGTCAATGTTTGGAAGTTCTCTTCTATTAAAAACGGTATTAACAGGCTGCCAACACTGGTATAATCATGGACTTCACGAGAACGTTAGCACGTGACGCTAGCGCTATAGTTTATAGAAATCTCTACTGTTAATCAATAACTTATACATTCAGGATTTCCGGCATGTATCTTTGTTAAGTCTGTTATTGACAACGTAGTCGGCAGTATCGTGAAAGGAAAAACGTTTCTTACCCCTGTAATTACTGTGTTTTAACAAGATGGCAACAGGTAAAAAACGTAAAACATTATCGATTGACGAAAAACTTAAGTTTTTAAAGTGCGTGGACGAACATGTAGGTACTCATGTTTCACTCGCTGAGAGGTTAGGCATCCCGATTTCAATACTGAACACAATTGTGAAAAATCGCGACATGATACAAGAAAGTGCATCGCAGTGTGCTAGTTTTTCGAAAAAGCGAAAATACGTTCGTGCATCGAAATACGAGGAACTTGAAGTACTTTTGAAGGAATGGTTTGTCGGTGCAAGGGCCTCAAATTCACCAATAAACTGTGTTTTGTTAAGAGAAAAGGCACTATTTATAGCAACACAGCTAGGAATATTAGATGAGTTTCGTGCATCCAATGGTTGGATTTACCGTTTCAAACAAAGACATAACCTTGTGTATAAAGCAGTATGTGGTGAAAGTATAAGTGTAGACTCTACAACTGTAGAAGTGTGGAAACAAGAGCAGTTACCCAATTACATAGAAGGGTATGCACCGAAAGACATTTTTAATGCCGATGAAACAGGCCTGTTTTATTCTCTACTCCCAGACAAAACACTGTGTTTAAAAGGGGAGCAGTGTCATGGTGGAAAACTTAGTAAACAAAGGCTTAGTAAACAGTGTTTTGCTAATGAGCAATTCAGATGGCAGTGAGAAACTTCAGCCATTGGTGATAGGGAAGGCACAAAAGCCAAGGTGTTTTAAAAACATAAAAACTTTGCCAACAAAATATTTGGCAAATCAAAAGGCCTGGATGACATCAAAAATCTTTGAACAGCAAATGCATGCTCTGGATGCATCAATGGGTGTTAATGGAAGAATAATTTTGCTGTTTCTTGACCAGTGCCCAGCTCACCCTCAAAACTTGAATTTAAGGAATGTACAGCTTGTTTTTTTCCCTGCGAACTGCACCAGTGAGCTTCAACCTTTGGACTTGGGCATCATTCATGCCTTTAAGTTAAAATACAGGAAAAGTATTGTCCAAAAAATGTTGAATCTCTTGAATGCTGGCAAAAATCCAAGAGAAAAAAAATTCAACGTTCTGGATGCAGTGCATGAAATTGCCTATGCATGGAAACAAGTTGCATCAACAACAATTTCAAATTGTTTCAGGAAGGCAGGTTTCCCAAGATCAGGAACAGTGTTTTGTGTGTACAAATGAGAACAGTGAACCAGGCAGCAGCATAGAGGAAGAAAACTGGAAGAAAATTCAGACAGGCAGTTTGTTCAGCGACTTTGTCAATATTGACAGTCATGTGCAAACAACAGAAGTACAATCGATTGATGAAATTGTCAGTTCACATATGAGGGAACAGCAACCTGAAGAAGAAGATGGTGGTGAAGATGAAGAAATCCCTATGCCTCACAAGCATGAAGCTCTCAAAGCAGTTTCTGTTTTGAGAAACTTTTTTTCTGGGTTAAACTGTCCTGACAGTTTGTTTGACCAGTTGAACCATATAGACAAAAAAAAAATAGAAGAACTGAGCAGCCAGCAATTAAAGCAAAAAAAAATTCAGATTTTTTCACATAGTGTTGATATAATTGTAAATTCTTTTTTGTAACCTATACATACTTATTTGCTTTTAATGAAATTAATTTTAAATCTCCTTCATAACCTATATTGTAGTAATTGTTAACTTGAATTTAATATATTATGTATAGAGGCACTGGAAAATCGTAAAAACAATATAGGCGCGAATAAAAGCGACAAAATGGTTTACCGACGAATAAAAACTACAATCCCGTTTTTAGAAGTAATTATTAAAATTTCAAGTAATATTAAAATTTCCAGTAAAGTTTAGGCTTACCTCATATTTTTATATAAACCATTTCTTATTAACGGCCTAACCTCATACAATAAAGAACATCCTTTATTTTATGCATCTTCTTAACCGTGTTTGAAGATTACCTAATAAACGGTGACGATAGCGAGCCATGTAAACAATCAACATGATCTATGAATCTTGTAAATAACACGAAACACAATTTAAATACGCATAGGCTCGCGCGGAAACTTTGTTAACGGCAAATGTAATGTACGACCCAAACAAATGTAAACGATTAAAGAGAAACTTTTATTTACGTGCATGAATATTTTCACGGGAAAGAAAGTGAAAATATTAAAGCGGCCATGTTTGCCAACGTGTGCGTGCATACGTGATATTAACACAAGCAATCAAATTATTTACTGTTAAATGACAACTAAAATATAAAAATGCATTAATTTAAGTTTACAACACATGCAGCTTATATTTAGCAATTACAAAAAAAAATTACGAAACTCTACTTTAACGGGAAAAAAAAGATGGCAGCATTGTAGCTCTATGCTTTTGTCGCTCATTTGTTGAACGTACCTAGTGTTTTCCTAATTTCCTAACCCGAAAAACAAACGGTAATCTGTGAAACTAAAATATTGCGCTGCTATTTACAATAAAATTAAGGTTATTAACCAGTGTTGTTGCTGAACGGTTTTTTAGCAAATATAATTTATTTGTCACAGATCGAAGAACCAGCATGACTGAAAAGACTGTTGAAACATGCTCAATGCTGTCTTTTAATTTTTGTTAGTGGCATATGAGTTGGTAAAATTACATTTTATTTAAGAACTCCTTGAAAATTATTTTTGATATTCGGCTTTGTGAAAGTGATTTTTGACACATATGTTAGTTAATTGAACAACATTGACTGTTTTTTGCATTGATATTTTAACATCTCAGTTGCAAATTCTTAGTTTCAGTGTTAATTGTTGTAAGTACTTTACAAATGTGATATTTAAACTTTTATGTTACATGTTATTAAAGGGCAATTTTATATTATATGGACAGCTATACTATCGTGAATTGTGTACATGGAAAATTTTCAAAACCGTTTTGAAAATATGGAATAATGAATAAAAGAAACACGTAAGAATTTTCTAGTCTATTAAAATTAAAGCTCTATAAATGCTACGAACAGCCATTATAAACGCTATTTTCCAGTGCCTCTAATTATGTAGTTATGACTTTACCTTGTGTGTGTGTAGGTAGACTGTATGAGTTGTTGCTTTTTTTTTACATTTAAAAATTAAACTTTTGCATTAGTAAACTTTTATTACTATCTATTATTTTTATTAATATTCTTAGCCTATGAATGTCTAATGTTAGTATGAATTGCTAGTTAAAGTAAGGAAGTATGTACATAGACTGTGCCAATTTATACCCTCTACAGAATATATATAGTATGGGACTTAAGTGTTAATATAATAACCCTTTTTAGCTATGTCAGACACTCATAATGAATAATTATATGTATACCAGAGTACACTGTGTTTAGGTCTTATAATATAACAGTTCTTCGGGCAAAAAAAGGAATTTTACACATTTCCCTTATTTTACACTTTCCCGCATTTTACAACATTTTCATACACCCCCTTGAATAGTGTAAAAAAGGGGTTTTACTGTAATTTAATGATTACTTTTGCACCAAATAACCTATTCCGTCATGTTGAATTTTGACTTGATACAATTGGAAAATCAAAGTAATCAATCGGAGGTGGCATTAAATGACATTATTAAAGTGAACAATGTGCACCATATGGAAAACGATTCATGGAATGAAAACTTTGCTTTTGTTATCCACCAACTTGAAGATAATTTTAATGCATATAAATCGGAGACCAGTGCAATGACTTCTTTGTTGCCTCGAAAACATTCTCGCACTAAACGCGGTTTGCTTGATATCGGTGGGAAAATTTTGAAAACAGTGTTTGGAACTCTTGACAATGATGACTTAATTAGTTTGGAAGAACGTCTCAAGGAAGTAACTTAGTCTGCATGAAATTTCGGCCAGTGTTTGGAATCATATGATTGATGTGCAACATTTAAATGAAACAGTGATTAATAACACGAGACTTGTGAGAAATCTAGCAGAACATTATCTTGATAGCCACAATGCATTTTTTAAGCTTTTTAATAATTCAATTCACGAGATTTGGGACAAAATTATGTTAGTGAATTGGCAAGTTGACTTGAATACTCTTTTATTATGAATAAACGAAGCCCTATCCACTGCACATGTTGAACTTGCTGATCTGAGGCAAGCCATTGAAAGTAGTGTACATGGCAAATTAAGCTCTGTTTTGTTACAACCAAAGGTTTTTATCAACATTCTAGAAAAGTTTCAACATTTAATCTCTTTACCCTTACACATGTTTGCTCCAGTCTCTTTTGATAATCTATATATGTTTTATGGTCTTAGTTCGGTCCAAGCAGTAATTTTTAATTGTTCATTGAATGTTATTAACATACCTCTTGCCAATAAGGACAGTAGTTTTGAGTCATACCGTGTATTTGCTTTTCCATTTTTGTTTCACAAACTTAACCATTACCTGTTTCTAAAGGTTCACGATATCCTGTTAGTTAGTCCTAACAGAAAACATTTGGCTACTGTTAACTCTAATGTTCTGTCTGATTGTAAGAAACATGGCATAACTTATGTCTCTCTGTTTTTCCTTTTTTGGATTCCCATGTCAATAGTTGTGAATTTAACCTTTTCTCCTTGGCAAACCTTTCTTTGAATTCTGTGATAAATCTATTGTTTCCTTACAACTACCTTTCTTCCTGAAGACAAATTCTTTATGGAATTTTGCAAGCAACACGTCCATTGATGTTACCTTTTTATGTCGAACTACTACCAAATCTCTTTCACCGTTTACCATACCAATAATCGGTAGTGGTTTTATCAGTAACGCCTCACATTGTGATATTGTAAGCCCTTTTGTTTAGAACTTTTGGTTCTGTTAGTTCATCCTTAACTTTCAATTTAACCTTGCCTACTATACATATTCCTAAAGTAGATTTTAATGTAAGTAAGTTGACATTTGTCCCATTCACTAATTTAACTTTAAATAACTCCATTGTTAAAGATATTAGTAATCTTTTAATATCGCAACCCAGTGGTGCGCCTTTTCATGACGTGATTAGTCTTCTACGACCTCACCAGCAAGTTGAATCCAGTTCCTACCTTAACATTGTTGCTGTATCTTTATCCTCTCTTGTTGGCCTTGCCATTTTTATTCTCAGCCTTGCTCTTTGGTTCAAGTTTCGGTCTCAAAAGACCACCCCTCCTAACTCTTCCTCTGCTATACCTGCAGGTACTATCTTGATTCCCTTAGCATCATCCCCACCGTGGAGTAATTGCATCTTCTTCATTCTTTTTATGTTTTTATTTTTGGGTGTTACCATTGTAATGGGTTATTTTAGTTAGTGCACTATTGCCCTCTGCCAGCTGTGGTGTGCTTTGAGGGGGGGGAGTGTGTGCCTTTACACTTCGTAACGTTGCATGTACTCAACCTTTTGTCATGATTTTTTTTTTTATTATTTTGCAAACTGGACATCATGTAGGCTCAATTTTGTTAATTTTGAAAATAATTTCTTTGTTATGTAAGTTTTGTATTTTAATAATAACTAAATGATAATTGTGAGAAATGTGAAACCTATTTTTAATCTAAAGTAAAGTGCTTCAAGATATTCTTTCAACTAAAGACATTAATATATAAAAACATTAATTAAAAGGACTTTATAAAAAATAAGTATTTGTTTTAAACACTAATATTTAATTACCTTAATCTTTTTCATTTATTTGAGATATATTAGTGATAATTTAGGAACTAAACCTGTATTCTTTCATTTTTGCTCACCAAGTTTGACGTCTTGTGTCAATATCTATGGTGTAGCTTCTTAAGGAGATGATCTATTTGCCTCATTCTTCTTCTTCCTAATCGGTCAGCTATTTCGTAATCATCTTCATTAAGAACTTCTGTTTTAATCCGCTGGATTATGCGGTGAATTGACTGCCGCCTACCGCCTTTTGGGTGAGTTTTCTTTCTTGATTCCCCCGGAATCATGTTCTTAATTTATTTGTAGCCGATGTTTTAATTTTGGTGAATTTTTTGTTAATTCTTTAAGTGGTCCTTGTGAGTAGCGTGAGACATCAGGGCCATGCTTGAGGTAGTCCACTAAGTACGGGACGGGAGTGAGCCTTGTCTCCTCCGCTTTTGGCAACAGGATGCAGCCTACTTAATAAGGAAAGTTTTCTTTTTCATCTTTCGGCTTCCAGCCTGTTCGGCATGAAATTTAATCAAGCTGGCACGTCTACCCCCAACAGAAGAAGCTGCCGCCCAACATTCATACAAAACACACCACCAAGTTCAGAAATGGTTGGGGGTAAATAAAGAGTCTACTGATTAGGGCTGGACAAGAACAGGGCAGGGGCTACTTCCCATCCGATCGACCAAGCCTCCAGCGCCCGACACCCTCCTCAAATTAATTCTTGCCGATGTCGGAAGGGGTGCACTGGAGGGTGCTCCTGTCAGAGACCAGGAATTATATGTTCCGCTCTCTGTAAGATCTGCAAGGGGAGGTCCTGCAACAATGTTCCAATAACAGAAATTGACTGATGACGACTTCGACGCCCCACCTGACTTTGTGTCTTCGACGACGCCATTCATTGAGACAGAGGAACCTGCAGATTTATCAAGTGAACTAGGCCCCTCCAAAAAAGCACAATTACAAATTATTACCGCCCCTTATGGACTTGTTGACATGTACAATAATTATTGTAGGCACGAAAATTGTAAATACCTATAACATTTTGTAAATTAATACATTGTGCTGTCATGTCATCTTTGTACTTGTGCTGTATCTTTTTGTTGGTCATGTTATCTTTGTGATGTCTGTATAACTGGTAATTAGAAATGTTTTTTTAATTACACTCATATATAGAAGTTGTTTCTCGGTGTAGTGATTTTCCACTCCTCTACAACGTCGTTGAATGGCTATTGTTAATCGTTTGGCTGAATTGCTAATAAAGGGGTTTCGTCAATGTTTTGTTTTTGTGAGATAACTAGACAACAAATAGGCCTACAGACCTCCGGTTGCAATTAAATTGAAGCTAATTAAATTTACTACAAAATCTATCCTAATCAGATTTTTAGGATAAAGATTTCGGCCTGTATCTCCACCCAAAGACGACTAATAGTTAATTTTTGCCCTTTTTGGGAAAAAAAGTCAAACTT
This sequence comes from Bacillus rossius redtenbacheri, assembly GCF_032445375.1. Classification (NCBI taxonomy): domain Eukaryota; kingdom Metazoa; phylum Arthropoda; class Insecta; order Phasmatodea; family Bacillidae; genus Bacillus; species Bacillus rossius. The sequence continues at coordinate 109,672,018 of NC_086332.1, forward strand.
TGAAGAGCTGTATCTTGGATTTTATTCAACCTACAGAGTTTGTTCTGGCGCCAAACATTTGCTAATTTCATTTACTTCAAAAAATCATTGAGTAAACGATTTTGTAGGATGCACGGTTTAGGAGTTATAAGCAAAAAATAAAAAAACAATTCGAAAATTTCAAGGTTTTTCGACTGGTACACAGTTAGCACAGGTCTTTCAAAGCTGAAAATTTTGATACACACTACTGGGGTGGTCTCGAATAACAACCCAAAATATCAGAGTTGGGCGTTTTACTGCGAACTCGATGTCTAAAATGATTCATGGTTACAAAAAAACAAAATCAACCACAAAATATTTTTAAAAATTGAACCGTCTTGTACAGAAATTAATTTTGATTACAACAGCCAAAAAATTAAATAAGCAAATGAGGGATTACGTTTCCACTGGTTTTAAAATCCGGTGGCCCAGAATTGTTTTCCCATAGTTGACAGTGTTCTGTTACACATACAAGAACACAGGCATGCAAAATTCGTCAAGATGCAGTGTCATTCCTCCACGTACACATAAACAACTGACACGTAAATCTGCGGAAATTTTCAAAGGTTATCCTTGTTAAAATGTAAAATAGTCTGGACATGTCACAAGTCGTGACAAATTGCTCTTAACTTTGTATACGAGCCATGAAGAGTCATGAGTGGACTATGGTCTACGCTAGTAATCACGAGGCAAGGAAAGAAATACATAAAATTTTGACTATAAAGTAGCATATCTGCCTAATTTTAAATTGATAAATTGTTTATAAAGTATAAATGAGGGTAAAATGTAACATAAAATGTAGAAGACATATATTTATATACATATATCTACACACACACTGCCAAATACTGTATTTAACATTACGAATTAACTCATGTTGTGAATCTGTGATGTGAAAAGTTCAACGAATGAACTGTCCAGAAACTAAATTTCATCTGCCATTGCATCTGCACGGGACAAACGTTATGAAAATGTATTAGTGTTTTCCAACAGTACTAGATAAACGCACACGTGTATGAATAAATATATATATATACACACACATAGGCATACATACAACTGACAAATATCAAATATTATAAGAGTGTATAAATTGAAATTGCGGTATTTAACACAATGGCTAGATCACAGACACATGTTACTAAACTGTACAGTGGCCTTAAGCAACAAAAATTACGAAGCATAATGTGGCTCTGCCATAACTGTGAAAGATATTCAACCCATTAGAATTCATCCCACGAACAAGTGCACTTATTTGACAGTTCTAAAGTTGTGTGTTTGCATATGTTTCCATGGCTACACAGGTATTCAGTTCCAGGAAATGAAGCGGCAGTGAGGCCGTGAACTGATGAGAAGACGGTATGAGTAGGTACATCCACAATGTTCTCTACTGTTTCACAATCATTAGTTATGGCAGTCAAGTCCACTATGCTGATATCCAGGAATTGATGGTTTTGGGTCCACGCCTATGTTACCAGACTTCAGTTACTGTTTTATTAGAAACCGGTTTGAGAAGTAACCACGGCTCGCACAATCTTCGTGGCTACCAACAACTTTCTGGGTCGTATGAAGAATGCACTCATTCGTGGGATAGACTCTACCATGTTTTCACTGGCAAAACTGTTGTTTTCCTAATAATGACAGAAAAAAGTACAAAACAACACCTCCTGTTACAGGTTAAGCTATTGCTGAAATTTTGCTGTATTATCAGTTCTATTACCGTATCTGTCCTAAAAAAATATGCTTAGGATGTGTACAAATAACATTTACAGGGTGTCTACAGGTCCCGAAAGTCACGAAAAAGTCACGAAATTGAGGGATTGGTCATGAGTCACGAAAAAGTCCGGAAATTAATGTAGAAAGTGTAAAAAGTCACGAAATTTTAATAAAACTGACTTTTTTTTAAATTGTTTTTGTTTATGTCTCGTACAGACAGACAAATTTAATGTACAGGTCTACCAACTATACATTGTATTTGTAGTAGCATTTATGTGGGGTAATACCGTTGGGTAATACTCAGAAAGTGACTTTTGGCTGTTGGTTAACAAGAACAATTTCAATTGACTCTTCGACTTTCTTGGCCGTTCCACTGTGTGCGCTGGCCTTTGCTGTTACAAGATGGCGTAGTACATGGCTGTTCATCCATGTGGGAAATTAAACGCATGATTGAACGTCTCCGTATACTAGGAAGCTGTATTTTTAACTGTGATGACTAAAATACTTTTAACGAGCGAAGTTAGGTTTTTCGTTTGTAAAGTAAGCCAGAACTAAGCGTGTACAACTATTTGAAACAGCATATGCAGAAACAAAGCAGTTTTCCGTACGTGTTAATAAACTTCAGTGATGTGCCAGTGCGGTATTTGGCTTTATGACTAAACTTGAGACATATCACAAAAGCAATATGTGTATTTTAGTGCTGTAGGTGTTACAAATGAAATCACGACGAATAATTTATTATGAAAGGATGTACATACGACGTTATGATTAGCACATTTGGCCTCTGCTTTATTATTATTGTTGGTGGCAGAAATTACAATCTAGCTAGGTAAGTTATGTTTGTTGACATTGTTAACGTTTATTTACTCTTTATTATAGTAATTATTTATGCGAAAGAGGAAGCAAGCGTTTAAACTCGCATGAGTTTTAAACATGTAAACAAGCATTTTTTTTTATTTAACGAAACGTGACGTGACCATACATCAACCAATGACATAATTTTCCGAGTTATACCCCTTTTATTTCAGTTTTACACATTAAATTTCCCTTGTATTTCACAAACGAATATGTAGTGATATTTCAGTATTTATAATTATATATAGGCCTATATGCATGTTTGTGCGCTACGAAAATATATTTTCTCTCTTTCATCATACACGTTTAGGATAATTAAATCTATTTTATTAAGACATTTTCTATAATATAAACACAATACATTCCCGCCAAATTAGCATTAAAAGAGCATTTGTGTTGAAAATGTCTCGTGGATGTTTCTGTGTGTAGTGGATAAATTGTGATTATAAAAATGCCTGGTAAATGTAGTTTTCGAGACAGCTGGTAAGAACTGCCGTATGCAGGCACCTAGAAGTTGTGGCTGAGACGCAATGAAACTGATACGAAGAGCATTTTGCTGCATCTGCAGAACAAACTTTGATATTGGTCATGGAGGTGTCAACTCGGTTAAGACACATGAAAAGGGTAAACGTCATTCATCTTCAGTTAGTGAATGACTTGAGTTCAGGCAAACAATCCCTAATAACTAGTAGGCTTAAGCTTAAGTCGAATGTTTGTAGTGATGTGACAGATACTAGGTCTAAACCTTCATGTTGTGGGCTTGATGCATCTGATTCAAGTAATTCAAAAGTGCACAAACACGAAATCCAGCCTAGTGAATCTGTTTCAGCAAATAGGCTTACACATGAAGCGAACCCAGTTGGAATTATAATTGCAGGCTCCTCTAGTAGTGATACAACAGGCCCAAAATTTGCTAGTAACATTCGAAGGTACATGCTAAGAGATGAAGTGACCACAGCAGAAATTATTTGGGCACTAAACAAAGTTGTGTGCCACAATTCTGCTAGAAGTGCTGGTACTACAAGTGATTTATTTAGTGTGATATTTCCCGACAGTGCAATTGCACAGAAATTTAAGATGCATAAAATCAAGTTGTCATATGTTACAACATATGGTCTAGGTCCATTTTTCAAGAAAGTTTAGCTAAGGATGTCAAATCTTGCCCATTTTTTGCTGTCTCCTTTGAGGAGAGTCTGAACACTGTAGCACAGAAAAGCCTAGGCTTTATTGCGTACTGTGACACTGAGTGTTACCTGAAGCCTTTCTCCACCTGTTTGCCCGGTGACGAGTCTTCTAGCACTACCCGGGTAAACAAACACGTGCCTTATGCATGTAGCATTTTGTTAGTATGTGGGTACGATAGCTCTTTGACCAAGTATGTGCAATTCGAGGGTGATAATTGTATTGCTGAAATGATCGCAGAATTAGTTTCAATGACACAGTGGGTTTGCGATATTTATTCAAAGATCATTACTATTAAGACACCGACCCCGGCCGTCTCTGCAAGGCTTGCGAGTCAAAAACATTGCCATATCTGTCAGAAGGTATTGGCTGGGCAGACGGTGCTCGATCACTGCCATTTTACTGGTGAAATACGTGGTTATGCCCATTCTAAATGCAACCTGGCTTTCAGGTTGCAAATGAATTAACTCGTTGCGGTTTATCATAATTTGCAAAATTACGATGCCCACTTTTTAATGCAACATTTAGTTTCGCGGCGGATTGCACAGCCGGACGATTCCTTCGTTGTGGAGAACCCCGGCAGTGTCAAAGTCCTTGGAGTTACAATGGAGAGCTACAAGTGCATTACAAAATACATGCCCATTTCAGATAATGCGCAAGGAGGCATGCGCACTGTGCATCTTAGATTCATAGATTCACTTAACTTTTTAAATTCATCTCTGGAAACTCTCACTGGTAATCTCACGCCAGATAAATTGAAAGTCACCCGTTCAATGTCTCCAGATGACGCACAGTTTCAGTTAGCTACTCGTAAAGGTGTGTTTCCCTATGATTTTGTTAAATCTAGTGAACAATTGCAGACTGCCTTGCTACCCCCTAAGGAAGCGTTCCATAACGTAATGAGTGGCACGGACGTGAGTAATCTGGACTATACTCACGCTCAAAATGCTTGGTATGTCTTCCATTGTGCCACATTGAAAGAGTACGCACTTAGTTATCTTAAGGTGGATACTTGTTTGCTGGCCGACATTTCGAGTCGTTTCGTTTCGTTTGCTTACAATATTATTCATTCGATCCTGCCTATTACATTACCGCTCCCTCGCTCGCATGGGATGCACTTTTATTTAAAACCGGTGCGCGTCTTGAGCTGATAACCTACCCGGATATATACCTCTTCCTAGAGTCAGCCGTTCGTGGAGGTATAACAAACGTAAGTCGACGTCACACGATGGCCAATAATGTTCACATGTCCACTCACGACCCGAGCCTTCCGTCTTCGTACATCTGCTATTTCGATGTAAACGCTTTGTATGCTCACACAATGTTAGATAAACTTTCTGTGGGCAGATTTGAGTGGGTTCCCAGGGATGAGCATGCGAGTTGGGATTTCAACGCCATTGACATAGATGGCAATACGTCATATTTCGCGGAAGTGGATTTGACCATTCCCGATGGTTGTCACGACTGCCTATCAGATCTGCCTCTGGCCCCTGTGAATGGCGTACCGCCAAACGGGCGAATGAGTAAATTATTGTAAACTCTCGTGCCGCGTAATAATTATGTTGTCCATGCTAATACACTGCGGCACTACGTTCGGTATGGGGCGGTCATCGGCCAGGTTCACCGCGTGCTGCGGTTTGAACAGGCGGCCTGGATGAAAGATTACATAACCTTTTTAATGCTGAGCGTCGTGCCCAGGCAGCGAATCCCTTCGAAAAATCATTTTTTAAGTTACTTTCGAATGCAGTGTACGGTAAAAGTTTAGAAGATTCTAGAATACACAGAGACATTCGCATTGCTTCGTGTTACGAAACTATTTATGGGGCAGCCGAGCTGATTGGTCGTCCGACATTCAAGGCTCGGCAAATCGTCGATGAAAATCTAGTTCTCTTAGAGTAGCAGAAAGGTACGATAACCTTCGATAAACCTTTGTACACGGGTGTCGCCATTTTAGATTTGTCAAAATTTATTTTATACGACTTTCATTATAACTACATGCAAAAAAAAATTCCCTCCCCAGTCTCTGCATCTCTTGTACTCGGACACTGATTCGTTCATTTACCACGTTCAGTGTGATAACGTTTATGATTCAATTCGACCCGACTTAGCTTCACGTTTTGACACATCAAATTATGCGCCAGGTAATGATCAACTCTTCCCCTTAGTCAACAAGGGTGTAACAGGGGTGATGAAAGATGAAGCTGCTGGCAAGATCATTACGGAATACGTGGGTCTTCGCCCGAAACTCTATGCATACAAGATGAAGGATGGTTCTTGTATGCGTAAAGCGAAAGGATTTAAGGCCAACGTAATCCGATCACTTCCTTTCCCTCATTACCTGGATTGCTTGCTTAAAAATTCCCGGATTCTAGGCAGTCAATACCATTTCCGTTCGCGAGGCTACGCCGTGTTTACGGAGCAAGTGAACAAGGTAGCACTGTCTTCAGGAGACGATAAGCGTTGGCTTTGTGAAGACAGTGTCAGCACATTACCTTAGGGGCATAAAGATGTGTGTCCTTCTAAAACTCGTGCCTCGCCCGATCCCTCCTAATAATTGTACATATTTCCATTTTTCCTCTGATTACGTTCACCAGTGAGACGAACACTGCTGATGTAACCTCCGAGCAGTGGTTGCACGAACACAACAGCGCTCACCACTCCTCCCCTGCTCGGAGGGGCTTCAAGTGTATATATATATATGTGTGTGTGTGTGTGTGGGGGTTAAAGGCAAACAACAGCGCTTCTTCCGCCTCCCCCCACACACAAAAGAAAAAAAATTTATGCTGAGAGGGGTGTGTCCACCTCCCCCCACCGCACCGCGCAATGATCCTTTCCATTATGCATGTGGAGAGAAAAACTGTCGGTATGTTAAGGAAAATGTGTAGAGATGCGCGCAATGATCCTTTCCATTATGCATGTGGAGAGAAAAACTGTCGGTATGTTAAGGAAAATGTGTAGAGATGTTTCAAAAAAAATATTCCCTGTTATCATGATAGCTTGCATATTATTCATTTTATCCTGATTTAACTTTAAAAAAAATACAAGTTTGTTTCAAGTTGCCTCTCAAAGTATATTCTATCTATCCTGATTAAATATAAAAATAAAATATTCCCCTGTTTTTTTTTTTAAATTTATATAATTCGTCCTTTTGATAGGATGCTTGAAATTTGTGTGACGTTCTACAGATCTCCCCAACCCCAGACAATGGAACGGATCCCATCAGCGTTGGCGGCCTCTTTCTTCGAGGAAGAGGTGGAGGAGAGGACCAGTATTCCAGCCGACATTGCGGCGGCCTTCTTCGCAGAAGACCTGCTGGAAGGGCCGTCGTCTCCCCCTCCTCCTCCAACACCGCCGGCCAAGACTTCGCCGCTGCTGTTGGTGGCGGGCCCCTCTGGGACATGTCCCTGGGGTCGGCCGCTAACAGCCGACGAAAAAAGAGGGGTCCGGCTACCTGCTACAAACCAGCAGGTGCCGGCTCTGCCTAGCGGCAAAGTCGTGGCCAAGCTGATGGCTATGGACGCCCAGCAGGGTAGGGGAGGGGATAATAAATAAAAAAATTTTTTAACTAAGTAATATCGTTGTGTTGACTACATTATTTCAATATCCATTATGTGTTACTTGTGGCTGGTAACTTAGTATGCAGAAAATTGGTATACGTGTAAAGTACTATGCGGTCATGGTAGACTGGTGTTAAAGTTTAAAACTCGTTTTGTTTGGAAAAATACACGTAATATTTAATATAATTTTGTAGCAATGCGCTACTCGTAAAAAAAAAATGCTGTGAGAAAAAAATATATACATACATTATATTTTAACAGAAACATTACGTAAACGAGTCTATGGCAAAATATTATTATTACAAGTTACTTTTACCTGGTATTAATCAAATGGCAGGTACATGTAACTAACAGACCTGGTAGACGTAATATTTTTTTTTTTTTAAGTGTTGGGGAAATATATATTTTAACTTTGGAAGAAATTACATTTGTATACAGTTCTCTGCGGCTGCAGCCCCCACCCCTCTGCGACCGGCTTCCCTATGCGGGCGCCAGTGTCTAGGTCATTATTTAAAAAAATGACAATGGGGGAGGAAGGAAAAGGGGTGGTAACTGCGAGGGAATACGCGTCATCTACTGCGGCACCAACCCCTTAGGAAAAATATTTTAATTTTTTTAAAATATATATAATGCCTATAAATGTACAATACATTTTCTTTTAAATGACAAGTGACGTAATAAGAATACTTTTTTTTTTAAATAAAATTGGTGATATATTATAAATAATATTATTTTTTTAAGTAATTAATACTACTGTATATTTCATTTCCACAATACACACTACAAGAGAACATTATGTCTTTAACATATAAAAAAAACACGGTGTTTGATTTCGCTGTAATACGTAAAGTATAATATTTTTTATTAACACGCTATAAGCATAAGTAATGCCTATAGCTTTTTTTATTTATTATTATAGACAGACATGCTACACAACAAATTAAGCATAATATGACTATACTTGTCTAGTACTATAAGAAAACATGGCTACACTTCAGTGTGTGTTTTCAAAATTTGGCATCTACTACTACTATAGTCATAGAGTAGTGGCGGACGAAATAATACTTTTTTTTTATTCAAACTTGAGAAATGAAAAAACAATGACTATAAATGGGGAAGAAAAAAATGATGGCGGCCTGGTATGCTGTGCTACAAGACGGCGGCCTGGTATGCTGTACTACAAGATGGCGACTTTCAGCAATCGATCGTCATACATATAATATTATTTAATTTTTTTTCAAAGTTGGCTGTTCTGGTTACTTCCTAGCAGTCGAAATTATTTTTTTTTTTCCAATGTTGAAATAAACATGGCGGCCGGCCCGTTTTTAAATTTCCCGCTTAGCACTATAAAAAATAAACATTGCAGCCGACTAGCAGCCGACACTATATATTTTTTTAAATTTGCCGACTAGCACTATAAAAGAAATAAACATGGCGGCCGCATAGCAGCCGACACTATATATTTTTTTAAATTTCCCGCCTAGCACTATAAAAAATATACCTTCTCTTTAAAAAAATATTTTATAACCATATATACAACATCTGAAATTATTTTCTCCAACATGGTCTCGTGGTCCTGTGGTTAGCGTGACGGACTAACGATCCAGAAACGAAGGTTCGAATCCAACCGCCGCCCGCCCTCACATTTTTGTACTTGTAAAAATAATTTCGGCGCGCGACACTAACGCTACCTACCTTCCTCATTTAGAAACATACACACACCCCCCTCCACGTTACGTCAACAACCCCCTGCGGACCCCTCCACGTGGCTCCCGGCAACGCCCACCCGACCACGTGGTGCCACGCCCCCCCCCCCCCCCCACGTGCTCAGACAAACACCTGTCCTTTGTTTATAGTGTAACAGAACTGGCATGCTCCCCCTACTCAAGATATCTCTCCCAAAGCAGCTTGTGTCTGTGAAGTACGGAAAAGTATAATGGAAGTGGTTCTAATAGTTTTTATTTAATACAATTTTATTATTTCTAAGAATTTAACCCTTCTAGTCCACCATACAAACTAGTGTCACGTATTTATGATGCATAAAATGTTTTTAAAATTTAAACATAAATGTTCTGAGACTATTGTTTTCAATGTATGCTGCATCGCCAGTAGGTAGCACTCAAAAAATTTAATTAACTTTTAAACTTTGTTGAATGTTAACCGTACTTCCATGACCAACAGTCATGACGAGGTGTCAGAATATTCAGCACCGAAATACGTTTTTAGTTAACCGTACTTAGTATTTACCATTTATTTCATGCATAATACATTGAAGTTAAAAAGAGAGAGATATAAAACTGAATTTAATTTTGTTGTCACGGCACCAAAGTTTTGGTTCATGGCAGTATGGATTACCGTGGCACAAAAAGAAAAGATGGTTGTTTACAAACAGCGAACAAAGTAGCATTTGACCAAACACAGAAATGTTTGATACATTAACTTCATACTATTCATTTCAACTTTTATTGTTTATGTTTAGTATAAACTTTTCTGGTGGTTTGCTATTAAATGCAGCGATGTTGCAATGTAAATTGTGAGAAATGCTTTCGCATAAAACTGGAAAATAATGCATTAATATTATAGGGAAAATTATGATGTAAGTAAAAAAAAAAGTTAATTACGAGTATTCGTTAATCCCAGGAACATAAAAATTAGGTTGCACTGTATATACTTAGGTGTTAACTGTTATTAATTACAGATAAATAGTACATAGCTACAACCACGGCCGAATATCTTATATAGGTTTTTCGCTTACAGTGGGTTTAGTTCGAGGTCCATCCACGTCGCTCAGAATTGGCGCTAGAGGCAAATTTTTTTTTCCGCCACAGTGTTTATTTTTGGCGGCCATGTTAGTATGGATTGGATACGCTTGGATTTTGAAAATAAATGTGGCTAATGGTTAAGCAAAACCAAATTATGAGTTTATTTGCAGTTATATTCGGGTGGCTGTGTTTAATGTAGTTGTGCAAATATGTACAAAAAAACTGTTGTGTGCCAGGATGTGAGATCAGGACAGAAAGTCACCACAGGTTTCCGCGTGTTTGCAATGAAGAGAGGTTTGAGGTTTGGAAACACGTAATTGGTGCACCAAAGTTTTGTCATTTAAAGAATGATCACATTTATAAAGTTTACCAAACTTGTAATTTGCATTTTAGTGCGGACTGTTTAAGTCCAGGTACAAAGAGGCTCAATGCAAATTCCATTCCAACACTCCATTTACCGAATAAGTACCGAGTATTCATTATTTAATATGTATGTATCAGTTTGATAATTCAATTAAGTTTAAGTATTTGGCTTTAATGGGAGAACTTCCTGGTGTGAGTTTTCGTGATTGTTTAAATTTTTGATTTGGATTTGTGTTGCAGGTATAACAGGTGTTGCAAATACCAACAGTGACAATGTTTATTATCCACCTTTCATCGAACAATCAGGACGTCATGAGAAACTTGATATAAACACTACTGGCCGACAACCTTCAGAAGGTATCAACAGTGAAGAGATTTTTAATACATCACTCATCCCCGAACAATCATGTCAAGAGAGACTGGATGTAAACACTGCAGGCGTACAACCTTCTGCAGATATATTCTTTTTTAATATTATTTTCGGTAATTCTCTGACAGGGCTCTCCTAGCGAGAAAGAAAAAAAAAATGGTAAGTACATTTTTCACATTTCAAGCACATCCATGCATTACCATTAAAAGAGTGTTTAGTAATTACTAATAGTTTCTGAGAAATCACACTTTATAAGTTTCAGAGCAATACCTATACTTTTATGGAGGCACCACTATTGTTTATGTGTATTTGAGCTGAATAAAGTTGCAGGTAATTATCTAGATGAGTACTTAAAAATAAATTTAAAAATTCGGCAATACTTTTATTTTGTGTTACAAATTTTCCTTTATTTAACCCAAAAATTGTTTCAATCCATTATTGTTACAATCGCAAAACTTGTCATTTCACTTTCAACGAAAAAAAAAAAAATGCAAATAATAATAATGGTGTCTGCAACGAATAAACACAGGAATTACATTATAAGTTATTAGTGTGATATGTCACAAACTTGTTGGAATAAACATGTAACAGTTTACACCTTATATTAAGGCACACCTATAATATTGAAAAGAAACGGGTTTTCTTATTGTTTTAAAACAGCTCCGACATCTAATGCACAGTTATGTATTAACGATGCACAGTTATTGTACTATAAAATATAGTCATATTTCTCCTAAACTATAAGGAATAAAAAAAAGCTCCTTTTATTGGTGCATTCATGGACATGTCTAAAATCCAAAAATGTTTGTTTCTGAGTTTTATTTTTTATTTTTTGTCAGGAGCGTCTCTGTTTGATTACTACCTTATTGTTATAATTTGTACTTTACATTTGAAGCATGGAAAGAATTCTAGTTACCGATACATTCCATATCAATACTTATGACGCCACCAAGATGGCATCACTTACATCATTACCACCCCTACATTCTTTCGGGACAAGTGTGGGAAAATGGGAGTTTTGCCGGGGAACTGTAAACACATTATGTTTCATGCATTTCATGTTTTCATTATTATATTTTTATGGTCTCGTAAACTATATATTTGGCAATACCAATATTTCATTACCAAAGAAATCTCGTCTAGATACGTTAGTACCTATGGCGGTATTGTGAAATTTAATAATGTCTCTATTGCAAAACTTATTATACTGAAAAAAAAATGCTGTGGGGAACGTGGTAAATTGCGAAGAATAAATACTGATATCGCAAAATAGAACTGAGCAGGAAGGACTATTCTTGTTCACGATACCAAAATATCTCGAAATCTCTCAGTTTAAAAAAATGCAATACTCGTATTGATGTATTAATGTATTCATGACTAGATTTGTTGATCATTCTGTTCCAAAATCTGTAATGTTCTGTATTGGGTATCGAAGTTGATCGCTAGATTAGGATAGCATGATCCGGTACATTTTGATACTGTGGTACATCATACTTGCTGTTTTAATTTAGGACGTATGTTGAAAGATCCTTCACATAGTCAAAACTTGTGCTATAGCAATGAATAATAATGATCTTAAGTTGAATACATTTTCCTTTTTGTTTATTATAAAATCATTACTCATAGTTATATCACAGGTTTTTGTTTTATGCAGTATGTATCTTTTGACATACTTAATTAAATCAGCAAGCAGCATGTATCTCTGGGCCAATATTTATGGGATCGTGCCATCAGGATCAAGGTATCAACTTGGATACACGATACATAACTTTTACCCCATAAGCATCTGGTATTTTAGACGAGCCACAGTGAAATAATGTAAGAATTTTCGTTCAGAGATGTACTCTTTGAATAATGCACAGTTGAATATATTTTTATTCCCTATTCAATTAATTGTGTACTTTGAATTAGTCAGCCATTGGGTGTTAATAAAATATAATCCTGTAGGTGGTGTTTTTCAGAACCACAAACATTCCTATATTAACTTTAAAACAGCATTTGTAAATTCATCTTGGTTTCAGAGAAATTACAGTTTATACATAACACTGGGCAGCCTGTGCAGTGATGTGGCTGCCACTCGCTTGTGTATGAAAACATATGGGAATTATGTTGATACCTCCTTTCGTAGACTTCAATAACCCAGAAATTATAGAATTTTCCTGATACATTATATTACTTTCAAGTAGTATTGACAGACGATAAGGTTTCATTAGCTACAATAAAAGTACTGTGAATTTGTGTGAACTGCTTGTTAAATTAGCTACATTACGTACATATTTTGTCAATTAATGTAGCAACATTTACTAACCTAACCAACCATCCACTATTTTAACCTTCTTTAAATGTAGCATCTAACTTATAAAATCACCCTCCACATTATTTTAAGTATATTAAATGTAGCACAACAATTTATCTAATTTCTCATTTAATTAAATATATGACAGCCAATATGTACATCTTTCATGCACGTTTTTATCCCATATGTACGATTGAAGTTGCTCATGCGAACTATGAACTGGTTTCTATGCTACATGGTAATTCATATTTTATATTATTTGTAATGTAGCTATACTAACCTAATCAACTTTCTGCAATATTTTAAAATTATTTACTCTGAACATGCACAAATGTGATCTCTGAATGGTATATTGTGAATGTTAAGTTTGCCCACACAGTAAGCAGAAATGGCGGCAGCCGCGTCAATGCACACGTGTTGTATTAACTTATAAACAGTGAGTTCTCAGAAACCAGCAGAAATGCTGTTCTCAGCTGAAAAAAAGTATTTTCTGAATTTTATAAATAATCTTACGGTGGAAAAGTCTTAATACATGGAGCACCCTAACCTAGTTTTATTTTAATCACAGATTTTGAAAATTACTTAAGATATAGGGCAGATAATTGTTATGGATTTTTTTGTATCTTATCGTGATGTTCACTTTAATTACCTAGTGTATTTTGCTTGTGACTTCATAAAGTTGAGAGATATTTAAGTAAGATGAGATGTTACGACTGCTAAGTTTCTTGCTTGCCAAATATAGCAGTTGTAAGCGGAAAAGGGGGAAACATTGTTTATATCTTGTTTTTAAACATAACATCTCACATAGGACACTTATGTTGAAATCTTTTGTCACTACATTCCTTTCCATTCATGTCAATACTGGCATCATACTAGTAAATATTCCATGTGAATTTGAAAATTAATTTCAGCTCCTAAAATGTAATGTTCTATTTGAAGTTAAAACTTTTTATTTAAGTAACAAAACTATTTTTGCCCAGTTGAACGTCTGTACTGAAGCTCAAGCCGAATGAGCGAAAATGTGTGTTGATGTTTGACGAAATGGCCATAGAACCTGCTCTTCACTGGAATGAAGCCTCTGATGTGATAGTAGGTTTTGAGGATTATGGTCATAGAAGAGCTCCACAGTTTGCAGATCATGTGTTGATGTTCATGGTGCGTGGCGTAATGAAGAGATGGAAGCAGCCAGTGTGCTATGTATTTTCCAAAGGAACAACAAGTACTCCTGAGCTTGTTCGAAACATAAATAATGTGATAAAGCATTTGCATACCACAGGCTTACAAGTTGTAGCAACTGTTTGTGATCAGGGAACAACTAATGTTGCTGCAGTAAATTCCCTGTTGAAAACAACACGTGAGTCCTTCGTTAGAAAAGGTGACGAGTGCAAATTAACTGGTTTTGTGATTGATGGAGAGGAAGTTATTCCATTGTATGATCCACCTCACCTTCTGAAAGGAATTCGAAATAATTTGCTGAAACACATCAATTTTATTGAAGATGGCATACACAAAATTGCTGAATGGGAACATGTGAAACAGTTGTATGACATTGATTCAAGCAGATCTGGTAGGCTTAGAGCTTGCCCAAAGCTATGAGAATGCCACGTAAATAAAGACAAGATTAGGAAAATGAAAGTGAGCACTTGTGCCCAAGTATTCAGTCATTCTGTTTCAACAGCTATGAGGTACATCAGTTAAAGACGTAAGTATTCAAAAAAAATTTATAACTTTTGTTCTTTTTTTGTAGAAATAGTTGACTGAGCATTTAAAGTATGTTTGACTGTGATTGATGCAGTAAAATTCTGACACTACCTCCAACTTTTTTTTTGCAATTTTAATATTGAGTTGAATTCTATAATAATTCTGTAGTAGTCTTTGTGTATGTTATTTTTTGTTTTTATTCTTAATTATTACAAATTTATACTGATATTATGCAACTGCATTTCTTATAAATTTCCAAATGCCAGTCATGCAGTAAATATGTTTCAATTTGTTTTGCAGCTGTTACAGGAATGCCTGGCATTGATACTGAAGGGACACACACTGCAGACCTTCTACTTTTTTTTTGATGAACTGTTCAACAGCTTGAATGGAGTGTCAGTATATAAAAAAACTGGCAAGATCTATAAAACAAACATCACCAAAACCTCACGCCACATTCACTTCTGGAGGAATCGTATAAAGGTTTTGAGGACAATGACTTTTCGAGATCAGTGACAGTCGTTATAGTCATTAGTAACTAGAGCAGTATTGAAATGAATCGGCAGAAGCCGATTTTGCCGATATTTTGTTGGATCGGCGTTTCTGCCAATTCACGATACACTCAATTTTTGGCCGATATTACTGAAAAACGAGTGTCTGCCATAACCTAAAATTCCACGAACGTACCCTTTTTACACTTTTCGTAGTACTGCATACTTTAAAGTCGCATCATTTCTTAGCTACATGTACATATTAAACTTTTAACATCCCTTTTAATACAGCCAATCCATTTGTAACGGATGCTACATTCCCACTACTTGTAAAAGTGATATATTATGAAAAATTAAAATTTATTGTGTTTTTTATATAGAAACAAATAAAGTAGGGAGCTGCTTTTTCCCTGCCAAAATGTAATTGTGAAGACTTTAATTTTACGGAATATATTCTTTTTTAAAGAGCTGTAACGGATGCTACCTCCACACAATTCAGAATAGCAGTTTGAGACACATTCCTCTAAAGTTTAGCTTCTGCATCAGAGGCAGCAGTGTAACTTTATTTCTCCTGATAAAAGAAGGATATAAGATTGTTCTTGTTATTTTTAAATAATAGTATCACAATTATAAAGTTTATTGTAATGATTACAAAAATGTAACGGATTCTACAAGTGAATGTAACATGTATTCCTAAACTTCTACATTACTGTAAAAAAAATGTTGTATTCCTAAACTTCTACGTTACTGTAAAAAAAACAGTCACTTGTGTAATGAATGTAACAAATTTTATTTTACAAGTTTAACATTTTTACAAACAAGTAGGCTCTGCTTATTCAAGAATAATGTTTAATGAAATTATTCGTTGCCTTTGGTTACAAAACATCTTAAACAGAAACAACATACTTTCAAAACACTTACCCATTTACTTACATGGTGATAAACTATTAAGATTATATAGGCATTATTTTTTGTTTTACATAAACACAGTTACTATAGTTCTTGATAAACATTTACTTGAAAGTGAACTCATACGTTTCAGGCTGATTTTAAAATAATCCATTTGGAAACAACTAATTAACATCAAGTGCATTTTGAAACTGATATACCAGCCTGAGTCCTTGAAAAGTAACACTAGGAATGTGTAAAATTTTGCTAACTTGCTCAAAGCGTATATATTTTTCATCACTTTCATCGGTAATGAATAGTTTGTTATTTACATATTGTTTCAAAAACATTACCCGCAATTCCTCTTCTTCATCACAAGCAGTCTGACATATTGCTGCATATTTGAAATGGTGGTTTTTTGTAGATTCAAAATTTACTATTACGAAGGTGCCGGGTTTAATGTTCTCCTTCCTTATTTCACTTTCAGTTTGAGAATTTGATTGTGATTCATTAGAAGGTTGCAAAAATTATGTGCAGTGTCGCGATTGGTCCAGTGGTTGAGGCTGATCGTCTAATGACTCATCAGAGTAGACTTCATTGAATTACAAGCGTTTTTTTTTACACATTTCATCTTTTGGAGATATGTTAATCACTTTCTTCTTTGAATAAGCAGTCAGACCTACTAATATACTAGTTCTATTCAACATTTTGAAGAAATGATAATCCCTTATTCCTGGAACTTCTCTAATGTTCTCCCAGCGTTTAGCCAGAAGATTTTGAGCAGTCTCTTCAACATCTTGTTTGGAAACATACAGAACTTGTGTTTTGTTACAGGTTTTTTCTGCACTTAGATAGAAGTCATAGGATGAAGTGATCTCAGTGGCTCTAGATTTCACCCTCAGCCACACATTTCTCTTAATTTTTCCACCTATTGCATCTACTGCACCCTTTCCATGTCCAGGTGCAAATGTATTCCATTCTACAGTAGACACATTCAGGTTATCAGCAAGGTGCAGCATATTGAAAGCAGTGTACCTTCTTCTGAACTGCCCTGAACAGTTGTCTGAAAATATATAAATGTTGTCTAAACCTTTACAAAACCTGTCTTCAAAATCTGACACAACACTTTTCAAAAAGACCCATGCAGATTGTTTTGAATGTGAAAGATCATCACTCACTACAACATATGACTTAACCTGATCATTTCCATACCAAATACAGCATGTGAATACAGTTGTTTGTGAGTGGTGCCAGTGTGCACTCTGAATTTCATCTTGCGGAGTGTGGCTATAGTTTTCCGCATAGTCCACCTGAATAACAGCCTCACATTTTCCAAGGTTTTGTTTCTTTTTATCAAAGTACTCAAACTGTTGAGATTTTACAAACATGTGTTTTTTGAAGGATTTAAGTGTGTCGTTCATATCCTGAACAACAGCAGCAAGAGTGGAAATGTTCTTCAAGACTTTCAAACTACCATCTTCAGATTTTCCCCATTTCTTCCATGTTACTTTCTGCAGGGAGTCACATTCTAGTTTTAGAAGTACAGACACATCATAATGACAATTTTCACACTTACTTGTCATGCATCTTTCACTGTTAGAATTACAGCACATGGCATCAATAATGGATTTGTGGGTAAAGGATTCAGTTGAGAAACTGGAAAATACTTCAGTCAGAAAAATAAAGTTTGCGTGTACTATACACAAACAAACATTGCGTGGGGTCTCTTTGAAAGGAAGGACGTTCTGTGGACGTAGTTGATAAAATTTAGATCTACTTACAGCATCATTGCACTTTTCTTTAAAAAGTGCATGAGCCTCATCCACTTTCATCAGCATGTAGCGCTTCTGTTCTTGCACTTTTTCTCCTGTTTCTACATTTTTTATTAATTTGTAGTCTCGTTTACCAGGTGCTTGCCAACTTATTCCATCACTGTTATAAAAGTCTCTAACCTTTTTCTCTGTCTCTGGTTTTAGTGCTCTCAATGTTGGAGATTTCTCAGTTGCACACAATGTTTGACCGGCTTTACTGAAAATGTCCTTCACTAACTGGCGAACTACAGCTCTTTTCTTGGTAGGACTGGAAGGAAGAGCTGACTGTAATTTTTTAACTGCTTTTCTTAATGTACTTGTGCATTTGTAGGAACCTAAAGCTTTTTCCGGTGTTTTCCCATTTGTACTGCACTTCTCTGCTTTCTTTGTTCTGTATCTTCTCATAGCTTCACGTTTCTTCTGTTTTAAATTAACATCAATTACACTATCCTTCTTTCGTTTCATTTTAAGCTCATCTCGTTTCTTCTTATTTCGTTCTTTATCTTTTTTTAAGTACTCCTTCCACCGTTCTGGATCTTGTTTTTTCTTCTCTCGGCATTTGGCCATTCGATTTTTACTGCTTACTGGAGCCATGGTTCTGGAAAAAGTAAAGAAAAACATAAAGAATTAAATTATGATCACAAATATAATATGGGTAAACTTGTATTTTTTAAATATTTTTAACATGATAAAATGTATTAAGGCTTTCAAGTAAAGATTACTAAGATTCAAGTTACTTATAGTAACATAATATTTGTAAAACAGAAATATATGCCTGCAGTCATTTTTTAAACTTTATTGAAGGGTTTGTGTTTTGAGGTTAGGCTATCATAAACTCAATAATGACAATTGTTTGTAACATTTGTGTTCATCAAAAGTTATAAAACAATTTAATATATACTGTCACTCTAAATAATAATAAATTCAAAGTTTACATTCATAAATTACTAAAAAAAAGAAACTTTACAGGTTATGTATATATTTAAAACAAACCAAAAATTTCGTTTTAAGAATTTTACACGTAGAACACATTCACAGAAATGTGGCATCCGTTACAGTGTAGCATCCGTTACATTTTATTTTAATAATATTATGTTAATAAAATGTTTTTATAATGACAACAACCTGGTAATAGGTCAGACATCACTTTTGAATACGTATTTATTGTTTCCCAAAACTAAAACAGTTTACAAAACAAAGAAATTAGTTATATTTGTAACGGATGCTACACAACAAACATCACTTATGAAATAGTATTATAAATGTAATTCAGTGCTTACCTTTTACACCGAAAGTATGTTAAGCAATTACACACATTTCAGCCATGTTCTGCACCAAAAATGGTTGCTATTTAATGCTTAGATAAGTTATTCCAGGGTTGCCAATTTGTGTCAGTTCAAGCCAGATTTGTGTGTATGCTGCTGACTGACCAAAAAAATGAGAAAAACTTTGTTTGGAAGTAACAACAAAATTTTTTTTAAGTAATTTCTGTAAGTATAATGTTTGTACAATATACCAAAAACTAACATATCTTAATTACTAATGTTTTAAAATATATCAAAACATTCCCACTTTTCATGGATTGGCTGAATAACGTTCTTTAACTTCAGTACGTAATTAATACTTTGCCATCACGGTAAAGGTAGATATGAAACAAAAATAAATATTGTTTATTCAGATCACAGCTGCCACCACTAACAACGAAAAATACCAAATGCTTGAACTACAAAGAAACGTTCGTAATATCATGACAGGGAAATTTTTTAATAACTAATTTCCAGTTTTAAAAATTAAATTTATAAAATAATGTAAAAAATTAAGGCTTCACACAACGTAAATCACTTTTGCTGTTTCTCTTGCAAAGCGACCACATGAAATATATTTCCGTATACATGTATTATACTGTGAATTTTCGCCGTCGCTTGCGTTATTTTGGTAATGGAATTGCCGTTCTTAAATTGTAAACATTGACAAAGTTTTCTCCAATTTTGACCATTTTAAATTCTCTTTTGAACTTAATATTTTGTGAAGCAATGTATTTCGTAGTTACACATTATTAAATTATATTTTTAGAAATATTAATAACAAAAGAAATTTCCCAACCTACATTTGTAATTTAAAGTTTCAATAAGCAGTAGTGGGTCGGCAAGAAACAATTGAAAATGAGTTAAAACTACCAGTAGTACAGTAATAAACGAGAGTTAAGAGGTTATTCCATTAATAATTAGAATGACTTCACAATTATGTTGTTGCGAAAATCAGTTTAGAGGAGTAATTGAAAATAATTGATTATCTTCAAAACAGAAACTATGTCTTTCGTATGGAAGTATTTTACAGTTCTGCAAGATGATGCAAGTAAAGCACATTGTGTAATTTGTGGTGCTGTACGATCACGTGGCGGAAAAAAAAGCAATGGGTTCACAACTTCGAACTTAATTAAACATCTGGAAAGGGAACACAAATCAAAATTAATTCTGGTAAAGTATTTTTTAAATTACTAAATCAATTTTGTGATAATTACATTGCTGAAGTGTTTGTCTAATTACGACTGACTGTTTTTAGCCGTGTCCAAACGAAATGCCAGTGACACAAGTAGACTGCACAAAAGGGACTGCATCATTTTTTCTCACCAAACATAACATCAGTTTGGGTGGAAATCCAGCTTTACCTCCGGCTTCAACATCAACTGCAAGTGAACCTGGAAGTTTATGTTCTCAAGGAACTGTCACCTGTAATGCAACATTTCCCACATCTTCTTGCAAACCAACACGCCAACTGACTTTAACAGCCACATGGGATAAAAATAAAAAATACTCAAAAAATCATCCTACAGCACAGGAACTAACTCATGGTATCTGTAAAATATTAGTTTTAGACTGTCAGCCTTTCTCTTTTGTTGAAAATGAAGGTTTTAGAAGTTTGATTTCAAAGGCTGAGCCAAAATTTGTTTTACCTACTAGAAGAGAACTTTCACACAAACTAATACAAGAAACGTATGCTAAAACTGTTACAAAAGTGAATGAACAAATGGCAAATGTTGCGCACATGTTTGTAACATGTGATTTCTAGTCTGCACATTCAAATGAGGATTTCTTGGCCCTGACTTGCCACTTCCTACAAGGTGACAAACTCCAGTGCCTCTACTTGGTAGCCATTCCTTTCACACAAGACCACCACACTGCTGAAAACATTAAAGTGTTTTTGGAAGAAGTGATGAACAGTTGGAACATTCTTGACAAAGTAGATGTGGTACGAGATAATGCTGCAAATATAATCAATGCTGTAGAAAAGTTAGGGTTACGTGGAATTCCATGCACAGCACATACTGTACAGCTGATTGTCAAACATGGGTGCTTTAACATGCCTAGTGTTACAACTCTAGTGGCAAAATGCAGATGCTTGGTTGGTAGTTTTAAGCATTCTTTGAATGCTACAAAGGCTCTTGGCAGGGCAAAAGATTTGCTGGGGATGAAAAAGAAACGTTTACTCCAAGACGATCCTAAGAGATGGGACTCTACGTACACTATGCTTGAGCAACTTTTAGAAAAAAAAGTGTGGTTTCACTTTGCTTCTCTGAATTAAATTTGAACAGTCTGACATCATCTGAGTGGAAATTAATTGAAAGTGTACTTCAAATTCTAAAGTTCTTCACAGAAACGACTAAAACTGTTAGTAGGGAAAATTGCACAGTAAGTGAAGTAATCCCTGTGATTAATAGTTTACGAAAAGCTGTAGAAAATGATACCACCATGGGATTGCAGAACATGAAGAACGACATAATAAACAATATTAAAGTGTATTTTCCGAGTGAAAAGACTGAAACTAACAAGTGTTATGCTTTAGCAACAATTATTGATCCAAGGAAAGATTTTTTTTGTTATATGTTGATGTCTTACGAAACACATATTTCAGTGCTTAAATATTTTTGCCAAGTTGATAAAAGTTACAGATTTACATTTGTCAATGGGAGCCAGTTAACCATTGTAGGCATCATTTAAATTTATTAAGTTGTTTACTTTTTGCCTTATTAAGAAGTGTTTTTAACTTCTTATATTATAAACCAATGTAATTATAAATAAAACATAAGACTGTATTTGAGCATTGAGACAGAATATTTGATAATTTAAACAGTTCATTCAGTGCGACAACAAATAATATTTGAAATTATCATTTGTAAAAAATTATTTTATTTGATGTAATTTAAATTCAATATATTTAAAATTAAAAACATTTTAATGCATTAATTTTTTTCCCCAGGTTCAAGAACAAAATATTTTTACAGCCAAGGTTTGCGGACATGGCAGTTAACATGCTGCTAGAAGAAGCAACGGCTTTTTTAGATACTATCATGCAGTGTTCTGAAACGTCTACCCGTCTCTCTCCGACGAAGAAACTGAAGCCAACTTCATTGAAGGAATTCAGGGCACTGCTACTAGAAAATAGCTGTGGAACAAGTAACAGTGTTCGCCAAAATCCTGCAGAACTAGAAGTTTAGAAATATTTAGATGAAACTTTGATTTATGCTACTGGGAGACGACTTCCCATAGTGTTCTTAAGTGACTGGCTACAAAGTACCTGTGTGTACCTGCAACAAGTGTTCCCTCAGAGAGACTTTTCAGTACCTGTGGAAAGTTTTATGGCACTAAAAGACATTCACTAAAGCCAGAAAAATTAAGGATGTTGGTTTTTCTCAACAAAAATCTAGGAATTGTGTAATCTGTGTTAATTTAGTTAAATTAATTTTTATAGTAAGCCATTGTATGGCTTTTTAAATTGTGTTTAAATGTTTGTAAAATGTTTAATGACAACAATTTTAGGCAAGTCATCACTTGTTGTATTAGTTACTGCTAGTATTAGAAACGCAATCTCATTTTGCTCATCTTATGTTTTATTTTGTGTTTTAAATTTAATTTTGTTTATTCAAAAAAAATATATGTGTATTCGCATTGCTTACTTTTCAAAATGAAAATTTTTGAGTAATTCAGTAAATTTATAGAATTTTTTCAACCAAAATGTGTTTTTTCCAGTATCGGATCGAAATCGGTGAATCGGCAGCAGTTGAATCGGAATATCGGCATATCGGTAAAATTTTGTGAATCGGTACAGCTCTATTAGTAACTGACGACAAAAAAATATATAATTAGACTATAATTTTCTGCTCAGTTCATTTGCAAGCAGAGCATAAATTAGAATAATTGAATCAGTTGTTATGAAAAGAGTATGAGTCACGAAATTGGCGAAATTGAGTTAGTTCCATCACCATATTATTTAGCACTATATCCACATTCTGGGTAAAGAAGGCATGTGTCACATTACTCTGTGTGGGAGAAACGAATGTCTGTATAAGCACAATTGTCATGAAAAGGGCACAAGTCAAAGACTCATGCCCTTTTCATACAAACTTGTCAAGACTACAAAAACATAATTCCCACAACTTGTGTAATGTGCTATGGCAGGGTTGGTAGCAATTATTATTTTCCACACTGTTTTATTACTTTACATTACCGTAGAATGGGGTGATTAGAAACATTGGGGTGAAGAGAAACAAAACTGGGGGTGAAGAGAAACAAAACTGGGGGAAAAGTTAAAGCACTTCATAATTTACATAAATAATTGTAACAAAAAATATGAAATAATTTATGTTTTATAAGTAATTCTAAATTTTAAGAATTGTATTGCAAAGTCGGTAGTATGTAAACAACTAACAGTGGTAAACAGCTGATTAAAAGGTTATGTTTGTTGTTGTTTATAATGTCCTTAAAACTTTGGTGCTACCGCAGATGTAGTAAGTTGTATGTGTATAAAAAATATAATGTGTGTTCTACTGTGGTTTTTACGAACTAAAATAATTTTGGAACACTTAGTTTCATATAAATTTATATTTTACACCAAGAAAATAAAAATTTTGCATATTTTAGCTTTCTGTGGGGTGAAGAGAAACAATGCCTAGGAACTATAAACCAGACCCCAGGGGTCCAAAAAAATAAACATGGCGGCCGACTAGCAGCCGATTCAGCTTGTTTAAATTTACCGCCTACCACTATAAAAAATATAAACATGGCAGACTACATACGTTTTTAAAACTTCAACACAAAACAACAAAATTGTTATAAGCATATATACAATATCTGAAATTATTATTCCCTAGATGGCCTCGTGGCCGTCCGGTTAGCATCACTGACTAACAATTCAAAGGTTGACGGATCGAATTCCCGCAGCCGCGAAACATTAAATTTTTGTACTTGTAAAAATAATCCCGGCACGCGCGACACTAGCGCTCCCTATCTCTTTAAATTAGAACCATCGCCCCAGCCTCCACGTGACGTCAACAACCATCTCAGGATTCCCTCCACGTGGCTCCCGGCAACGCCCACCCGGCCACGTGGTGCCACGCCCACCTCCTGCCACGTGGTGCCACGCCCAGGGGGTGGTAACTGGATAGGGAGAGGGCGGTTGCTTATTTTTTTTGTCCCTCTCCACGGGTACCATAATACCCATACAATTTTCAGTAATAAATAATGTAATTATAAGCTGTCTTACAATTTTACCGTAGCTGTTATTTTATATCATGACTTATTATAAAAGAAAATATCTTTTTAAAGTTTTGTATGAAATGTATTACATACATTTTTGAATTTGTCGTGTTGTCAGTGTATTTCGTCTTTCCGTTTTTCGTCCTGTTGAAAGCTAATGGCGTTGGAAATGCGTTTAGCACGTGGCGAATTTGTGGTTATAATTTTTTTGTATTTTAAAATTTACGTGTGGTGAACAATTTTCTGATGCGAAATGGGTGGCATCAGAAGGCTAAGGTGCTGTGCGAAAAATTGCAATGCATTTTATTCTTCTGTGGAAGGTGGTCCTCAAGTTTTCAAATTTCCAAAAGACATAAGGCGGTAAGTAAATTTCTTGTTTTTGCAAACGCTTGCGTACCATATGACTAGTAGTATAACTTTAATAAAATTGTAGAACTGAATATTTCAGTGTATTAATTTAGTTGTTAAGCCCTGTTTACGACGATTTTGCGTGTGCAAACAGTATTACAATTTATAGTGATATTCAATCAATTCTGTATACAAGCTATTTTAACGAGTCGATATACTTTATTATAGTGTAGATGGGTGGTTAGGTAAACTACGTGAAAAAGACAATTTTGCTGGAATTTTTATGTCGCGGCTTTTCTGCAAATGAAATAATAAATTCGAAATAGGCCTACTTTCTGAGATAAGATTTCTATTTACCTTGAAAATAGCGTTTATAAATTCCTACTGATTTGTGAGAAATAACTGTTTGTAGATTACATTGTGGTCGTGTGCGTCCGTGTGTTTATGTTTGGGATTAAAAATCAAATATTGAAAACGATTGATTAGGTAAGGTTATCTACATCAAAATTACTATAACACATTGTGGACGTTTGTTTAAGTTAGTATAACTACATTAAAATTACTGCAATAATGCATAGGTATTATCATGTAAGCTATAAAGTATGTTTTCTGTGAAACCAGTTTGAATATAAAGATGCATTTTTGTTGGTAAATACAGGAACATTTCTAGTTATTGAAAAGAGTATTTTCTTAATTTTATTATTTCCGGAACAGTCACGACAAAAGTTATTACCCTACCAAGATTTTATAGCTTAATTCATGTATGTTTTGACATTTCTGAAAGTATTATTTACACCCAATTGTGTGTATAATCTGTTACAGCTATAGAATTTGGGTGCAAAATAGCGGCAATGCAGAGCTATTGAAGTTGCCACCAGAAAAATTGTGTGTGCTGCGTCACCTTTGCGCTGCACATTTCACAAAAGATCAATTTCGTAACAACACTGGAAGAATACTAGAGAAGAATGCCATTCCAACTGTCTTCAGTGCTAACCCATTGTCAGACAAAGAAATGTCTGTATTTCCTGCCACAACTGATTCTGCTGTAAATATGTGTGAGTTATTATTGAATTCTTCATTAGTGCAGATTCCATATGTACAAATTTGAATACTGCTGGAATAATGACACAGTAAAAGTTCCGTATTGCGTATCCAGGTACACCTAATCCTGTGATACATGATGCTCATTTTTTTTAGCAGTGGGGAGGCACATAGCGCAGACGTTTTTCTCGCGACAGCGTGAAACCTGATGTAAAAAAAATTACATATAAGATAAATTACGTCAGGTTTCGCGCTGTCGCGCGAAACACGTCGATGCTACGCGCCTCCCTACAGTTAAACAAATAAGCATCATGTACCACAGGATCAGGTGTACAGGATCATGCCATCAGGTTCAAAGGTATTTCTGGATACACCTGGATACGCAATACAGAACTTTTACCAACAAAACAAAAAAGCGAAACAACTACTATTGCCACACCTCTACTTGTAGGAAATACTACTGTTTAGTCTATTAGAGGATTCACGTAAGGGTATTCATAAAATTTGCTCTGGTATTAAAGTCTGCCTTAAACCTCTTAATTTTCGTTTATTTCAAAATAAAGCCCTTTACTACCAGCACTTTTCTAGAATTTATCTGAGAAAGGAAGTAATCATACCTTTGCAAAGATTTAACTATTTTGCCAGATTTTATATTTGACCAAATTTACATAACTCAACCTAGGGTGTAATCACCTATAACTACAAAAACCTAGACTATGTAGAAATACCTAGACTTATATAAAAAATCACAGCAGACAGAAGTGTCAAATAATTTCAAATAAACTCATGTTTCTAATTCACAATCAATTTTTAGCATGGTTCCTGCACTCATTAACATTTGTCATCAAGAATGTTATGCACCATGGAAAATGAGGAATTGTTAAAATAATTATTTTTTATAGCAAAAATGCATACAAACATTACTTAGTTCAAACTGTTTAATATGCACTGTTTGGTACATTTTCTGCTAAATATACTAAGTTAAATATAAATATTGTAGAAGAGAATAACATAAAATTTATTGAAAACCTGTTTAACTTGTCACTTCAGTAAAATTCCACGAAAAATCTAATTATAAACCAAACATTTACTGACCACATTTAATGTGTTGTAGCATAACAGGAAATAAAAAGAAATTGGAAATGGAAAGACTGTCAGTTAAACAGATTATGTTTTTCATAGTCTTGTTAGTGTATTTATAAATGAGTGTATGATTGTGTATGCTCATGTCATGAATTCAATTACAGGTTCAACACCTCCATTTTCAACTCCTAGTACATCTGCAAAACCTTCAAAGCCAGCGCAATGTCAGCCGGACTCCGATCCAGTGGAACATCCAGAAGAAATTTATCCTAGTAAGTCAATATATCCACAAAATAATTTTGATTTTTCAATTTTTTTTCTGTACTTTGTAAATGCTGCAATGATTCCATGTAACATTGACTTGCACTATGAACTTATTAGTTTTTTCCTAACGAAAGTTGTACAAGCTGTATTACAAACAAAAAAAAAGCAAGATACTGAAGTAAGAAAGTACTTGATGTTATTAATATTAAATTAAGTTAAGATTAACCATTATCATAATTTCATAATATTAATGATTATAATTTTAACAAGCATTGTCTTATTACTCAATACCAAGGGATTCTGGTTTTCTAGAAAATAGGCTTTTGGTTTATTTTTCTACAGTTAGAAAAACTATGACAGTTAAACATGTACATTTGTATTTATTTATTGTTTATGGATATGTTTTTCATGGTCTTGTTAGTGTATTTATAAATGTGTGTGTGATTGTGTATGCTCATGTCATTAATTCAATTACAGGTTCAAGCCAGCCAGCACAACACCAGACAGACTCCGATCCAGTGGAACATTCAGGAGTGGTATATCCAGGTATGTTAATGAAAACCATCCATAAATTGTTTATTATATAATCACTTGCTAACAAACAAAATTTATCAATTATTTAATGACTGTTACTGTTAAACTCTGTTATTTTCCTTGTATAACAATTTGTAAATCAGAGTAAGGCATCATAAATATGTTTTGTTCAGAGATATTCAGGGACACTTAATTACTACTCCTGCAGAAATTGGCATATCCTTTATTTATATTTATTTAAACAAAATTGTCGGATGTTGTCAAGATCTTGATATCATTACAATACATATTCATGTCATCAGTGTCAGAGCTCATTTCATTTCCACCCCTACATTCTTACAGGACAAACACATGTACAGTAGAACCCCGATTATCCGTGTTAATGAAGGGGACGAGTGAGTCGGATAATCGAAAATCGCGGTTAGCCGAGTCATGCTTGCCTCAAAGGTCATTAGCCCACAGACAGCCATCTGTGGACATTCGGAGATTACATATATACACATGCTTTGTGTGCGTGTGCGTTGTTGACATAGAGGCGGACTTCTTAGTGTTGGGCAGCAGTGGTTTTTAAGTCTTTCGTGTGCGGAGACGTGGGCACGCGAGTCATTGTTGCACCGAGGTGTGTGGCTAGCCGCCAGCCAGTCCGAGGGCCCAAGACAGCCGATAGCTGCCAAGGTCACGCATTCTTTTCATCGCCCGTAAGCGACGCTGCCACACTGTCAGTAACACCATCGGGCTGGTTATTGTTTTACAGAACGACTGCCTTCAAAATTCTTTTCGAGATAAGATTTTTCATACCAGTGCATTGAGACTTGATTTGATGGTTTTGAAACGGTGTCTCTGTCTCGTATAATTCACGGTGTTTTTATCCCCCTTTATTTATATGAATTTTAAATGTTAGATTTTTTATTTTTAGCTTGCTGAACGTGGAATTAGTGCAAAAACGGCCTATTATGACTTAGTGTTGCAGATGGGTCGGAAATCTTATAACGACCCTAATCTCGGGAATCGTGAGGGTTCGTTATATCTATTCTCCGTTCACTCTTAGCTGAGTTTTTAAATAAACAAACACCGTCGTATCACTGCGCCGCGTCAGCAAGTGATAGGCTGAATTTATCTTGCGTGCCAAGCACTAGTTGCAACACACACACTTCCGTACAGTCGGTGCTCATAAAATAACGGAGAAGTAATATAACAGGAATATGGTTCTGTCAAGCCTAGTTTTTTTTAAAAAATTTGCGTCTGCTGTGATAAAATTACGCCACTTAATAGTACACCCTCCGACCTATTCTGTTGAAACCATTCAAACAAACAAGCGTCCAAGCTGCTAAATGTGGATTCTTTTGTTGTCTTGCGTTTATTTAATCCACTTGAAGAGTCAGCCTGTGAAGCAAACTGAAGGATTTTTTCGCGATTTTTTATGCTGTCGCGCACTGTTGTGTTACCGACATCAAACTCAGTCGCAAGTTTGCAATCGTTTCTCCACTCTGAAATCTTTCTATAATTTTTGTTTTGCTGTCGATGGACAGTACCACTCGCTTTCTTTTCTGTTCATTTGATGACATGATGAAATGTTGCGCTCAACACTTCCGCACAACACAACGGTATAATCCGTCGGAATGCAGATCACTGTAACAATACATAAAATTATCACCACCTTCACGCTTCAACAACGTACAATAATGGAAATGGACTGTCTCCATGCGCCGGGTAATCTCTGTGGCACGGCGCCGTGCTGCGCGCGGGAGTGTACAGTCCGGTCATGCGGACGTGGAATCGCGCACCAGTGTATAATCTATTCACGTAACATGGAACACAAAAATATTATGTACATACGTATGTATGTACTAGTATTTTTTTTAAAACTTTCTGTGTATATAAACATAACTGAGTCAAAGTACTTTGACCAACATACATTTTGCAAAGTATTTTAACATTTACATACATTTTGAATCATTGGTTATATGTAACTAAAAAATTGGACTTGATGGACATAAATCACGGTTAATCCACGAATCGGATGATCGAGTCGCGGATAATCGGGGTTCTACTGTATATGGGGATTTCAGACATGGAACATTCACATACTTATTTTGCATAAAATGTGTTTTATAATGATACTAACGATCTGGTGTCATTTCATACACGACAGCCCAACCTACTCTAGTCTTAGAGCACAATGTTGAAGCTATTTTATTGACGTAAACAACTTAGCTTCTTGTATACAGAATTTGGTAGGAGTAATTTTGTGGTATTCTATAATTTCCCTCTATTCCGGGTTTGGTTCCAATTGGATTCTCAATTTTACAAATTCAGGTTTTTATGTCCCTGGGAAATCTCTTTCCTACCATGATCTTTAAAAGTCTAGTTTGGTGTGTTTCACTGTTTTACATCCATTAACGTTTATAGTGACTTAAAACCAAGAACTGATCTAAAACTATTTATGTTGATTCAGATTTACCTTAGATTTAATAATGTCAGCTATCTGGGTCACAGCAAATGAAATGACTCCACAAACATAATAACAGTGTTTCGAGCACAAATTTATTCACTCACTGGCGGCAACATGTTATGCACAAACAATAAATCTTAGGCATGTAATGTAATTACAGTATGTATGTGTAAATACAAATTGAAACCAACTTGTTTCAACCTAATAAAATTACTAAAAAATATATTGAAAATATAACGAGATTTTAATGTTAATATACAAAAGGATATAAATAATAAAACTTTAATGTTTATAAACATCATGTTATTATGAAATTAAGTTAGTACATTGACATTAGGTTACAATGTTTTCATAAATCTTAACGTTTTGTACATTGTTTTAAATAAATAATATAGGAGCAATCAAAATATGTTAAAAGAATATTTTTATTTTGGAAAATGTAAATAATTGTATCTTGGTTTCTGATTGCAGGTCTTCTTGAAAAAACTCCATCACAGGTACGTGTGACAAGAAAATCTTTGTTGCTGATGTCAGGAATTGTGGATGAAATTACTCCAAGAAAGACAAAATTATTGAAAACTGTGCAGAACTACAGGCAAAGATCAAGAAGGCTAGCTAAACGCCTGGAAAAAGTGAGAAATTCCACCAAGAGTAATAAGATACAACAGGTAGGAAAACTTGTATCAATATGTGAAGAATTACTTGTTTCTCCAGCAGCGAAGAATATTCTAAAAGGTGAACTAAGAATTTCAAAAGGGAGCCCAGGGGAAGGAAGTGGACTATCAATGACAATTGTTTTGCACTAGCAATTTACAAACGCAGTCCTAGAACATACAGGTTCCTGGCGAAATACATTACATTGCCTTCAGAAAGTACTCTTAGGAAACTGCTGTATCATATATCATTACCACCTGGTATAAATACAGTTTATTTATAACACTTGAAAGAGGTTCCTAAAAACTTGACAGATATAGATAAATATTGTGTTTTAATGTTTGATGAAGTTTCATTGTGTAGTGGGCTTCACTACAACAAAGGTACCCATATTGTTGAGGGTTTTGAAGATTATGGCAGTTTTGGCCGCACTAATGTAAGTGCAAATCATGCACTGGTGTTCTTTGTGCAAGGTCTACATAAGCGCTGAAAGCAGCCACTTTCTTTTTATTTCGTCAGTGACACCACTCCCACAGAAATTTTAGTAAAACTCATTCTTGAAAACATAAGAGCATTATTCAACATTGGTTTAAATGTTATAGTAACAGTTTCGGATCAAGGTGCTATAAAGAAATTACGTAGCACTTGCTTCGAGGGTCAACATGAACCTGTGTATGAATTTGATGGACAGAAAATTGTTCATATTTTTGATGTGCCCCACATTCTTAAGAATATTAGAAATAACTTGTTACTGAGTGACGTATGTTACGATGACAATAAAGTTGCAAAATGGGAGCATATTATACAGTATTATGAACTTGATCAAAGTTTATGCAAAATGTCAGAACTTACACCCAATCATGTGTACCCAAAAGGCAGAGTTAAGATGCATGTGAAGTTAGCAGCACAGGTTCTGAGCATGAGAGTTTCATCTGCTATAAAAACTATTGCTCTTGTATCCGATGGCAAAAAACTTGGAGATTGTGTGGTCACTGCAGAATTTTTGGAAATGGTGGATCTGTTTTTTGACCTCACGAATGGTCCAGGGGGTCTACACGAAAGAAAAAAGCCACAAAGATACAATGTTTCTAAAGTATCGGTATATCAAGAACTGTGGGAGCAAATGATTTGTAAAATATCAAATTGGAAACTTATTCGTCAGAAAGATGGAAGTGAGCATATTCCACCAAGTGTCAGTGGATGGATAGATGACATCATAGGTATGAAGAAACTGTGGATAAAAGTTGAAAGTCTTGGTTTCAAGTACCTCAACTTGCGACTTTTAAACTAAGACTCCCTGGAAAACTTTTTTGCTGTTTTAGACAATCATGTGAGTGTAACAAAGACCCAACCTGTGTACAATTTGTTGCAGCTATGAAAACTGCCCTTGTAAACAATCTTTCGTCCAGTAATATAAGCAATAAAAACTGCCTTGACGAAGATGGAGCATATTTGCTTAGTGATGTACGTCATTTACTGTCTCTTGGAAAAAGGAAGAGCATTCATAGTAATATAGCATGCCAGAAACCACACTTGATCCGAGGAAACCGACCAACAATTTCATTTGCAAATGAAGTTTTCAACAAAATTAATAGACAAGCACCAACCTACGTCTGTGGCTACAC
Source organism: Bacillus rossius redtenbacheri (assembly GCF_032445375.1). NCBI lineage: Eukaryota > Metazoa > Arthropoda > Insecta > Phasmatodea > Bacillidae > Bacillus > Bacillus rossius. The sequence goes on from NC_086332.1 coordinate 109,704,562, forward strand.
GACAAAGAAGCTGCTGGCCAAAAACACATGTGCACAGTGCAAGAAAGTGTTCACGACAGACGAAGTAAGTTCAGACCATTCCTTAACGGGAAGCCTACAATGTACAAAAGTTGAGGAACATCCCGATGAAGCCCGAAGGGTTAACCTTCGGCCATCTTCGGAAGTTTGTTTCTTTTCAAAAACGCGCGGGAATGTTAAATAGTCCTCAACTTTTGTACATTGTAGGCTTCCCTAAGTGGGAACTACTTCAGTATTATGTTACTTGTCTTTATGAAGTACTATGTTCAGTTGTACTTGTAATAAATTATACGTCCACCTTGACAGGAGAATTTAGTGAAGAAAGCTCTAGTATATCAGCATGAATTCAGAAATTTCAACAAAATGATGATAGAATTATCTTATGTCTGTAAAGACAAAAATAGAACAATACAAGATGTGCCCTTGTGCAAAAAGCGTAAGACCGGGGTGGGAACTGTAGTGGCAATTCCAACCAACCTGCAAAAAGCCATGACATTTTTTGGCCTTCTGGAAAATTGGTATAAATTGATGAAATTTTTAAATCCACTTGCAATCATTCTTTAAATATACTGGGATTGTGATGTTACATGTAAGAAACTGAGGAACTGCATTTATGGAAATAACTAAATATGCATCTATATGGTTAGATAATACTAGGATGATTTTTATCTTATTTATTTATTTTAATGCTAAAAATTTGCACCATACTTGCAGAATTGTTTGATTATTAATTTTCTTTTACACAACATTACTTTCCAACACATCAGAAGGCTTAGTGGAAGAGTGCCTAAAAATTTATATTTACAACACATGTATTAAGATTATATTCGGACCAGAGACCACAAGATTAGAGGTCAACGATCCTGACCTGGATACCACTGGGACAGGCTTCAGTGAGTCAGCGAAGAGCATAATTATGTGACTATATAAACATTTTCTTGTAGGTACAGTCTTATGCTTCTGTTTTGAGGTTTTGTACATACTATTGTCTATGTATTGCATTTTTTTTGGTGAATGTTTGTAACTATCATACATAAGGTTCTGAGAGTTTATGTTCTCATAATATATGCTATTGGTTCCATGATCTGTCCATGATGAGCACCTAGAATGACAAACTGGTGTCACTCAAAATAGTTACCCATCATCAGTATGGTTCACAAGGATCAGCAGCTGTAACAACTTAAAGAATTCAGGTCTAAATATGTGGGATACCTAGCATTACTTCATCATTAGGTATTTATTGTGACTTATTCAAAGCCTTTGATATCTGTAGTTAAATTTATACACATATTTTCTATAGCACGAATAATTGCCAAACTGTAAAAAATTTTATTTACTTACTCCAGAATTATTCAAGTAATTTGATATAAAAATTAATGCATTCAGTAAGTTAGTTCATTTTAAGCCTAGTATATAATGTAAGATATATTACACAGTAGAGATAGAGGAAATATGTATTGTAGATAGATTTGTTACAAGTGTTTCAGAAGAAATGTAGTTACTTTGTTTCGCTAAAGAAATTATGTTTATTTATAATTTTTTTAATACAATGATATTTCTCTTTGTATCTATAGCATGTTACCTTAATGTTTCATTTTCCTGTGGTGGCAAATACAAAATCAGCTACATGCATTTACACCTGCTGTCACCCGATCCTCTGTGGAAGGCCAATACCTGACGGGCTGTACGGGTGTTGTAATGATGATGATGATGTCCGGAGGGCGCCAGGATAGCTTGGAAAGCTAGGCCGTTGTTGGTCGTGGGTCCATTGCCCCAGCGTGCCCCGTCTATATCTTAATTGTAACATTTTAAACTTTCTGAATAAACAATATGGGATTTATAATGTTTGTAGGCCTATCAATTCCTAATTCAATGAAAAATGTATGTACATACTTATAAAATTGTGATATAATAATTTGGTTAGCATTTTAAATTAATTTTTATGTAATTACTGGTTATAATAAAAAAAACTTTAAAATGTTCTCCTGTAAACTTAGATAAATGGACATAGTACCCTTTCCCTATGGGGTACAGAATTGTTTAAATTGAAGAAAGTTATTTTAGCCCAATTTTAAAGTTAAAACTAATAACTTTGAAGTGTATTTTTGTGTGTACATATTCTAATGTTTAATAGCTGATTCATGTGTGTTACGCAGGAACTGTTTTGTTTGTTATTGAGTATATGTACTTACTGTCATTATTCTGGGCATTTTCCTGCTTAAGTTTTGTTCGAGGAATAACTAATAGAATATTACCAGATTACATTTACAGGAATCAAGTACATTTAAAGAGAATAGGAGTTACTAGCCATATAGCATTTAAAGCAGAAAATTTTAATGTATCAGCTGATATTTGGGTTGCTGGGCAAGGATTGGATACGTGTATGCATGTTAATGCATCTTACAGTTTATTTCAGAGATACCAGAACGTACTATACTTCAACTAACTATGTTTAACATCTAGGCACACTGAAGTTATATAACTTGGGATGACACAAATTCTGTTGGCCAAAATAATAAATAATTTTTTTATTTAATTTTTTTGCACAAATTACAAGATTCTGTTTCTCACCATAAAAGTAATTTTTCACATAGATGGATACTGAGGTTCAACACAATTGTGTGTTTTAGTGTATGTTGACTTGTAGAGTGTCATCTGGTCGTAGAATGTAAAGAGGAAATATTACTCTGTAATCTCTGTTTTGGTAATGCTCAGTACAGAAATAATACATTTATTTACGGTATGTGAAAGTTAGAGCCCACAGTTTCATCACAAATATATTTATGGAAATAAACATAAATATTGAGTAATTTTTAAAGTTTTGTCACTGTATTTTTTTATTCATAACAGCCCTGCCCAAAATAACCCTATCCATGTCCATTTCTTTCAGCCTATACCGGTACCTCATAAAAGTTGACATGTTACATTAAAATATGTATATATGTGCAGTTCATATAGAATTTTTTTTATGTACTGTGCATGAACAGAATAATGACACCTTAAATATGTTAAGCCTAAATCTTTTTTTATGATTCAAATATTACACTTTCTTTCTTGTACCTACCAATAACTACCAATGTGTTTGAAAATATACCTATCATATTATTATTATTATTATTATTATTATTATTATTATTATTATTGCTGCAAGTAGGCACAGAAGTACCCAGTGGCAAGCATTCACCCTACTTTCCCGGCACTATTCTTCTGAACTGGTCCACACTCCCAACCATCACACACTCCTCCTCCAGCCTATGCCATTCCCCTACCGTTCTCACTGTATAATCATTTATTATGAATATGTGGCAAAAAATCTTAACACTTTTTTCTCCATCCAAATTTCATAAGTTTTTTTCATTGAAATATAAGGTTGTAAAAACATACTCTTTGATTTTTAAATAATACCTACAACCAGTTTTATTTCTACTTTCTAAGTTACTATCCTTAAGTGGCAATGAAATAACATTCTAAATCCAGTAAAAAAGGCACAGTTATGAGGATTGATAAAAATAATTCTTAATTTTCATGTGGTGTGCAAGGAATCGTATGTTTAAGCATATGTTCTAATTTTTTCTCATGCCTGCAACAAACGAAAAATAATTCTTCATTTCCATGGCGCGTCCAAGGAAGTTAACGTATAAGCTAATATTGTTTTTTCTTCACATGCTTGCAACAAACAGAAGCAATTTACAAGTAGGTACTGAGGATGTAGTGAATTGCTCAAATAAAGGGCACTCTGGAGACCAAGTGTTAAAGAGAAACTGAATAAAAAAATATATTATTTACAGCAACATAATACACACCCAATGGTCAACATATTTCACACGTTAAATATTTGTATTCTTTGATAAGCTCGATAATTTTGGTATCTTATTTAAATATACATTTATCTTTTATCTAGTCACACATTTCATTATGAAGTCATCAACACAGCAGCGTTGAAGTATTTACGACTGTACATTCTTAGTTAGGTCGAAAATATAGTCTCAGGGCGGGTTCTACCACGTGGCTGCAGGCAGGAGTGCGTCGTTAATTTAACTTACCTGGGCTGTTCAGGCCACCCAGGACGCCTTGTATGAATTATGAATGAATTAATTTGTACTCTTGCAATTGGGCTTCCACCCGGTGGCAAGGATAACTCCCTCTCAACTTAAACTTCTAAACTCCCTGAGCCTCCTCCTTAAGTCCCTCCCTCCCTTCCCCTTTAATACTCACTCCACTCTCGTCCCGTTCTCACCAGCAATGAAAAGGAGTAAAAACTATGGCATTTTATTGACGTATCATACACACGCTTGTCCAACCAATGGCCGAGTCTGTTGTCGAACCGTCGTTTCACGTTAAGTTTATCACTCTGACGTTATGCACGGACAGGCTAGAGATAATAAATTCATCTTCACCTGCTGAGGCACCTAGTACGAATAACCTAACTGTTGCAATCCATTCGTGAATGTTTCACAGATACCCAACGATGTTTTCCATTTTATTTTCTATACATTCCTTAAATTAATTCTCTATCTTACTGTTCTTATATGCCATGTTTACAATCTATTTCTAATTACCGCGCGTTTTAAATTAATTCTCTATCTTACTGTTCTTATATGCCATGTTTACAATCTATTTCTAATTACCGCGCGTTTTGCCAAAATAAAAACAAACTTCCGAAGATGGCCGAAGGTTAACCCTTCGGGCTTCATCGGGATGTTCCTCAACTTTTGTACATTGTAGGCTTCCCATTCCTTAACTGCTTCAATAGAATATACAACAAATAAAAATTTGACATATCCATCCCCACGCGTTATTAATGTTTTCCTGAAATCACTAAAATTGTTTAATAACAAATGCTTTTCTTTTTTGCATCTACTTAATGTTCACGATATAGTTGTTGACATAATTACTGAATGTGATGATTTTGAGTGGTGCATGTGTGTAGAACACAGGACTGAAACTGTACAACATCTGAAGTTCCTGATATTGTCTTTCCTTATAAACACTATGTGCATAAGGTTAAATCGATATAACAAGGTTGGCTATTTGCTACAACATGGAAATGTTTCGGAACGAGCTGGAAAATGTGTAACAAAAGAAAAAGTGGCAACACAGTGTTCAAAATGCCTTCATATGCAATAACAGTGCTCTGCTCAGTGTCCATGTATTTATGTTATCAAGGTTTTGTTCAATAAGATTCCATTTTGCATACTTGTGTACATTATTCACCTAAGTAGTGAATAATTATTATTTGGACTCAAATTTTAGCAATTTTAGAGACAAGAAATGAAATAGTATTGAAAGAACTTGAAAATATTACTTAGATAACATTTAAATATATAATATATTGTTCAATTCAAAATCTTCAGCATTTGAATTCGGAATTTGAAATAATATGTCCATATGATGTCTAGTTTAGTAAGCAATATTCAAATGTGTGATTTGTGTTAATTATAAATTACAATTGTAATTAATAGGGTATTGTGAAATTATTCTTGCTGTTGTGTTTTCTTAAGAGCTTTATTTTTAATATTTATTTTGTTTTAAATTTGGGAATTTATTATTGTGGTTTGTTTAAGGTGTTACATTTTGCTGTTTTACAAGTGTTCTTGAAAATGTATTCACACTCCGTGAATCTTTCTTTGCTATATAGCCAGTTTGTGTGGACTTAAAACAGATGATATATTATCTTTACTATTAATATTGTTTATATGTATTAAAATTGAATTGTGATGTTGATTTGTCTACAAATTCTAGCATAGAAGGTAAACTTGTTCATTTTTTAGGTTCTGTAGTAGCCATGTATCAATCCCAATTAAGTACATATGCAATTTTTTTTGCTAATTTTCAACATAAATATAATTTCACCTAATGTTCTAAATATATGCTTTTTTCAGCTAAATTAGTTTAAAATGTGATTCACTTTAAAAATATCCTTTGTAAAATATTACTGCTTTATATATTCTGATAGTTATGAAAATAATTGGATCTTTTTTTTCTCTTAAAAACATAACAGGCTGCACATTCTTGCATTTTGCTTAAGTGGAACTGTGAAGTAAAATACAGCAATACTACAGATTCTTGGCATTCCCCAATTTGTATACTTTACTCGAGTTTCTTGTTATTCACCACACTATTTTCGTTACTATACTTAGTGAAATTGCCTTGTTTCTGAGATGCAGTCCTGTTAAATGAATTCTGAGATACATCAAAATACACATAACCGAACCCAATTAATCCAGTTGATTTGTGAATTTATCTATGATTTAAACTGGTGACTTAATTTTTGCTGGTATCTCACTGCCAGTTTTTCTAAGTAAAATTTAAATGTAATTTATTTTTGAGTTTCAATTCAGGAAGGCAAAAATATTTTAATTTTTTTATTTTTACAAAACTGCACTAGAGGGTTATTCGTAGGCATTTGTGTATGTGAATATTTAATTAATTAACATTTGAAATGAAGATGTTTAATTTTTTTAATATGTTGTATGTAAAATGCTAATTTCACAATAATGTGCTTATGTGAGAAGAAATATATGATAATTTTTTCAGTCCCTAACAATACGTAGTTATAAGTCCAAAAATAGCACATTATCAAGTGCCAAAGGTATTGAAAATACCTAGTCATTCACAATGTTTTAGACTTAACTCAGAATTTTAAAGTACAGTAGAGCACCCTGTATCCGGAATGGTCGGGACTTAGACTATTCCGGATAGTAGAAAATTCCGGAAAGTAGAAATTGACTATAAGGCCCCCTAATTGAAAAAAAAAAATTGCTCCCGAAGTTTGTGAACATACTGTAGCTGTAGATGAGGATGGCAAGGGGGGTGGGGGTAGGGTGATGACAGCTACATCCGGTGGTGTGACCTTGCCACGGGCACGCTTATCAGACCTTGCCTAGAAGCACGCTACAGCTACGTGACTGTACCATGATGTCCGCGCGAAGAAAGCAGACGTAGGCGAGACGTTTGACATTCAATGAATTGTGTTACAATTACGTAATTTACATAGTTTGTACAGTGATTTGGTGTATCCACATGTTGCATAAATAAAATATAAAATAATAACACATGGTACAGTTAGGTACGGTACATTACAAATAAAAAAACACTTACCATGACTCACTGTAGGCTACACATGTCCCGCGAATAAAAAATAATGTCCTAGAACTTAGATAAACTGCATTGAAATAATCACTGTATACGGCCCCACTTGTCTGTGTGTAAGAAACATTGTTTAACAGTCGCATTAATTTAAATTTAAAAAGCTAAACAACAAATTACCTAAATCGTCACACATTGTGAAAGACAGGAGAAGTTAAAGTTAATCTCTGTCACTGTCACTCTGAACGTAACTGTTTACGTTTGTGCCACTGGTGCCAGGTGTTGGATCGTCAATGTTCTCACTCGTAGTTGAAGCAGGTGTGGAAACAGGGGCTTTTTTGAACATGTCACTAATGCGTTGTTGCCGCACACGTTTGTGCTTCTCTTCAGTCAGCTGTTTTTGAAGCATATACAAATGCATAATTTGCTGGTCGTTGATATAACTTCGTTGCTCTAGGCCAGCTATTAATCGTTCAATGTGGTGAAGGCACTCATCTTGCGAGATTTTCTCCTGTGGTTCATCTTCATCGCTACTGCTTTCATTGTTTCCGTCGTCTTTGTTACACTTAACAGAGTCTAATATCTCCTTATCCGAAAAGTGATGCACAACGGGAACATTATCATCAACACAAAACCATTCCACAATGTTTTGTTCTTGCAATTGTAAGTCTTCTAGTTCTGGATTTGTTATGTTCTTGGCATACTCCAGCAGTTCGTTCACGTTTTTTTGTTCAAAACCTTTGAAGTCGGCTTCATTTCCCTTGTCATGAACCTCGTCACGATAAACCAAAGTCGGCCACAATTTAAACCATGCCTTGTGAAATGTTGACACAGGCATACCTTCCCATGCACGAGCTAGTGACCATATGACATCCTTTATGGTGTATTCCTTTTTAATTTCTGAGATAGTTTTGCCGCCATTCAGATAAGATAAAAAGTGCTTCATGAACTCCGTGCGATAACGACATTTTAGGGAGCGTAATATTCCCTGATCTTGCGGTTGGATTAGTGCAGTGCAGTTAGGGGGCAGATACATGACAGAAACATTATCCCTGTCTAGTGTTTCAGCTGCAGGATGCGCGGAGCAGTTGTCTAGCACAAGGACAATCTTGCAGTGCGGGTCTAAGCCTATCTTGTTACAGTGTTGCCGGCTCTGGCGCACAAAACTGTCAAACCATTCTGTGGTTATTGCAGATGTTATCCACGCGGTTTTTGTAGCTCGGTATTCAACGGGTAACACTTTAACACCTTTTAGCGCCCTTGGGCGCAAGCTTTTGCCAATTACGAGTAGCTTCAGCTTGTGGGTACCGGCAGCATTTGAACAACCAAGCACGGTCAATCTGTCTTTAGAATCTTTCATCCCGCTGTGAGGATTATCTGCAGTGCACAGCGTGCTTCGAGGCATACAACGCCAGTACAAAGCAGTCTCGTCCGCATTGTAAACTTGGTCTGCTGTTAAGTTGTTGTCCAACACATATTCTGCGAACTCAACAACAAACTTTTCCGCCGCCGCTGTATCTGCAGAAAGCTTTTCACCGCTAACTTTGAAAAAAGAAATTCCATGGCGTTTTTTGAATTTATGAAGCCACCCTAACGAATAGTCACAATCGTATGTTAGATTCAGTTCGGCATGAAACATTTTTGCCTGTTCTATCAGCATCTGTCCAGAAATGCTAACACCTTCACTTCGCCGCAAACGAAACCATTGATAAAGAGCATTATCAAGGTCGCTACATTTACTACCCTGCATTGTTTTTCTGTTTTCAATTCCTCTCTTCGTATCACTGTCCGAATAAAATTTACACAGTTCATTCTTTTGTTTCTTTATGTCGTAAATCGTCGAAATGCCGACATCATACGATTGGCTGAGATTTTTAACAGAAGTCCCAGCATCTAGTTTCTTGAGAATCTCAACCTTTTCTTTAATGGTAAGAACTTTTTTCCTTCGTTTACTACTCTTTTCCTCATCACCAGGAAGTTTATGTTTTGAAAACATCACGTGTCTGCAGGAACGTACATACTAGCGATCGCGCACCACAAGCAAGACTGACATTGAACGCACACAATACACCACTCCCCCTCCCCTACAACGCGTTATCACGGCGCGCTCACGTGTAGGCGGGGCCGCTGCCGCCAATTCCTGATATGCGCTCGACGCCCGTGCACTGCAGTCGCGAGACCGGAAGCCTTGGCTTCCATCATAACTCGCTGAGTGTTTATAAAATCAAGTGCACCCTGACTGACTAGACGGGGCGTGAACTGCGCAAACAATCGGTATTTACTTCCGCGGGAATAATATATATTATAATTCATTTAAAAATATATACATTTTTTTAAATTTTGTAAATTTTTTTTAACTCTCGGAAAACATCCGGATAGTAGAAATTCCGGTAAGTAGAATTACGGATACAGGATGCTCTACTGTAATGTGGCAGTGTCTCTTTAAAGACAAGTAAACTGGAATAAATTACAGTGTTGAATTTTATTGACTGTCAAGAAAATCCAAGCATTTAGAGTATGAATTATTGGTTTTTAACATTAAAATTATTTACACAGCTGCATGGGTTCCATTGGTAAAAAGGTCAAGCACTTGCCAGTGCTAAATTGATATGTACTGCTTATGTTTTTTTTATTATGGCCCCTTAAAACACATAACAGCATTCCAGTGGTCATCTTGAATATTAGTACATGGCTGCATACTCACCTGTTTTCATTGGCTAGAATAAATAATTTGATAATTCACAGTATTACAACACTCAGGTTAAGTATTTAATTCTGTTTTCAATTGTAAACCCACCTTCACTATTTGTTGATAATTTATAGTGTATAAATATGAATTCTGTAACTGTTAATTTTTAAATGTTTCTGTTGCCATCCCAATATTTGTTTTTGAAATTTTGTGTCACAAGTTTTGTATCTGTTTTTTTTTTTGTGTACTCAAGGAATGATTACACAGACATGTAGAAACAAAACAAGTTTCAGCAGCACTGGCAGTTATATAACTCCAACTCCGTAATGTTACTGATGATATGCAGTATAATTAATTGATGGATTCCCTCACTGAATCGCTAATCACTATGCCTGTGTGAATATTCAAATTTTCGAATATGAATACGAATAATGAACTATTCGTATGTATTTGATTCGACCTTGAATACTAACACTTCAAAATAACGAATATAAGTTTGCTTACGAATACTTTATGTAACATACCTCGTGAGTTTGTCATATACCTCTTCCACTGCTGAGATTTAGTTGTGGTACATATTACAATACCATTTTTTTAATGTTATAGGGACTTAATAATTAAAAACACAAAAAATACGCAACATTTTAAACATGCAACAGGTATTCAAAGGTTTGTTTTCACTACTGTCCTGCTAAATAATAACAGAAAAATATGCGTAATAATTTCAAAAACAGCTTATTTATCATTCCAAAATATGAAACAAAATATTAATTGTATGAAATATTTAATTGTATTATTTTGGTCACACAACAGAAATGGGAAAATAAAAAGTAAACAACTATGAACTACAACACCACAAAACAAGGACACTCCATTGAGATGGGCATTAATAGACGTAATCACCATAGTTTTAACGGCGTATAAATCGAAGGTTATAATCGAAATAACACACTGTTGCACAGTAGCATCTTACTTGCTGTACATAAATCTATGACCAAACAGATGCGGCAACTCAAAAATGTAAATAAAAAATTCCAATAATTGTTTTACATTTAAATTTTGAGATTAAATTTTTGTTTAAAATATTGTTGAACTAAAATACAAATTACTTGGCTGAATTAGCAAAGAAAACACATGAATAACGGGCTTGAGCAAAAGTAAATATGAGCTAAAATTAATAAACTGGCAATTTGACAAAATGTTTCCCTCTTTATTGATAAAAAAATTGCAATGAATATCACTATTTTGCAGTTCGCAAAAGTTTTCGGGAACAATCTTCAAAATAGCAGGTTGTGGAAAATAATACTGCGAATAGGAACTGAAAAGAAAGGTAGGTTGATTAGGTTAACTGCCTAATTAAACAAAAAACCTTAATACATAATCATTTCAATATTTTAATAAACCTTTTCCATATAATAACGTTAGCTGACTTAACCTAACCAACCTTTCAATTTTGTATTTTGATTATTTATATAATTTTCCAGAATTTTTACATTTTGTAAAAAAAACTTAAGCAGGATTATATTTCTCATTCTTACTATTTGTATTTGCGAATAATTTGATATTCTTATTCGTATTATATTTGAACTAAAAAACTACTATTCGCACAGGCCTAGTAATCATTGAAGGATAAATGTGTTTGGTCCTTTGAGACATTATAATAGTGTGACCCAGTATATTTGTTACATTTCAAATAGAAAGGCTCTTAAACATTTATTTTATATTAGTGAAGTGTTAATGTACAGAGTGATTTTGTTTTAAAATTTTGACTATACATTTGACTTAATTGTGAAATAAAGTACAGGAATTCAAATATAACATGTGTTTTATTTGAAATTTTACATCACCATTGGTTTGCAAGCTCAATACTTGGTTTACTGCCTGAAAAGGACCCACTAAAGTCAAATCCTATCGTACATGATTGAAAAATAAAGGCCAACATAAAGGTAGTCTCTGGCAAGTATGAAACTGCAGAACTTATTTCCCTTGTAATTATGGGCTATGGGGGCAAAACAGGTCTTTGGTCCTGGACTGACATTGAAATTGTTTTGTCCACACCACTAACTTAAACTGTATGTTACTCTCTCTTTGGATAATAGATCAGAAAACCTCAAGCACTGAACCTATTAGAAATATGTATATAATACTATTCCCAATCTTCTGCTGAGTATATATGACTGGTTGAAATAAAAATTTTGTTTATAACTAAAAGGAAAGATTCAAATTTCTAAATTTTAATCATTAAAAATTAAATAATGACTTACTATAAAAATATGTAATCAATATTTCTTAATGTAAGTTAATAACTTCGGTATTACTTTAAATTCAAGTATGAAAAAAAATTACATTCAAATTTTAATATCCCATCATTCATACAGCTGTAGTAGCTCTAAACGCCACATGAAGCAGCACTATCGCTTGCGACAGTGGTGCCAAAAGTGAAGTTTTGAGTGAATTTATTTTGCATGTGCCTATGTTGGTGTGCGTGGAGAGGGCCAAAAAAAATAAGCGACCACAGATTAACATTGCAGTTACTACTCTGGTATATAACTTTATTAGCTCTATGGCCACGCTTACATGTTGGAGTGCCACAACCACCTGTTTGTTTGTTGACAGTGTCCCAAAACTGCGCCCTCCCCCTACTACTACTGTATTGTACAGACGTGGTCTTCTCAAATTTGAGATTCACCATAAGTGTCTTTCCTAAAATGCCAATAGGGATAAACTGAAATATAAGCAATTATGAAGGTACTTTTTATAACTGGTTCTGTGTTGTTATTCATCCATATGACAGTCTAGTAATGTAACTTTTAAGTTATTTTTGAGGGAACATTTATTATTTATTTTCATGTACCTAAAAGTGTTATAAACATGTAAATGCCAGTTATTATTTTATAAATATATTTAAGAATATTCTCACAAATGTTTTAACAATATCTGAGTGTTATTCATCACCCCTGTTAAGGTGTGACTTGGACCAAACAGGCAAAACAAATAGGTCACTTTTATTAACCCTGAAGCCAAAAAAAAAAATTTATGTGAAAAACTGATCCATGGAGTTCAATCTAGTGAGACAGACTAGAATTATTATTGCATAAATTCTGGATATATCAATTTTTTTCATGCCTACACTTCAGTTTGAAGATTAAAACTGTTTCTAATCACCCCATTTCATGGTAGGTAATGTTTATGTGGAGACATATTTGGATTGTTCAATATGGTGTCAAGTGAAAGTGAAAGTGATTTTGTGAATCCGAAAAAGTGGGCAAGAAAAGAGGAGTACAAACAAAATGTGATTAAGAAAGCACGGCTACATGGAGAAGCCCATACAAGTTATTCCGGAAAAAGTGTGCCTGCTAGAGAAACAGGCCCAAATTGCAAGTAAGATATGTTACAATTAATCTGTATTGTTACATTTGTGCTGCTTAAATACTGTTGTGTATATTACGTATAGCACACAGTTGTGTTTCTATAATCTATAAAGTTGTTAGCAAGTTCTGATAAAAAATATACTCGGCACCCAACAAAAAAACAATCCTGTTCAAAACTCTCAAAGGTGTGTTGGGCTTTAGTATACCACCATCAAATTTGTAATATACAACTAACATGGTTTATAAAGGGATATGATTATATTTATCCTCTATTAACAAAACGTTGTGTTTTGTAACTGCCTCGGAGCCCTTGTTCTTTTCCATAACTGAATTCATAGCCAAATATAGATTTTTTCATATAATGCCATATGTACGGTGACAATAAAACTACCTCTAGAGACCAGGCCAACTTTGATGGCTCGTTCAACAGGAAAGGTTTTCTGTGAGAACAAGCATGTTTTTTAAATGAGTTTAAAAAAGAAAACACGTAAGAGTAAAAAGGCACAGCTTTTTACTTGAAAGTGTTATCCGGGAGCCACAGTCTTTGAATTTTTTAAAGATATTTCAGGCAATACTTAAAAAAGCAAATTATAATTAATAATTTATATTTTTATGCAGAATGAAGTTAGGTAAATTTTTATGCAGCATAATGGTAAAGAGTTTGTTTCAAGCAGATTATTGAACATGACATGCTGGATATGCTGCCCACAGTGTGTAATATTACGTGTACAGGGCAATGTTTGAACATAAATTAGCCTTTTTGAAGTATCTGTGTACAGTACTTAAGAATATGCCTTACAAGGTAAGCTAAACTCACATCATTGTATTTTAGGTGCAGGAGGAAATGTTTCCAAAAGATCAAGGAGGATGATACGATAAGCATTCTTTCCAAGCTCAACTCGTACGAAAACAAGGATGCCCAAGATGCCTACATACAGAGACTTATTGAAGTGAAAGCTGTGTCTAAAAGGCGGCCTAGGAAGCAGGAGCCAAATGTCAGAAGTTGTAATTATGCATACTTCGTCGAAGTGAATGGACAGCGTTCATTAGTGTGCAAGAGTGCTTTCATCAGTTTGCTCGGAATATCTGCAAAACGTGTTCGTCGTTTAGCAGCACTGTTGTCTGAAGGAAAAAGTCCACACGACAACAGAGGAAAAAGTATTGGCAGTCGTGTCAGAGCCATCACAGGAGATGTCATAGAAAAAATAAAGACGCACATTGAATCGTTTGAGGTTAAAATGACTCATTATGCAGAGAGATCAAATATCTAAAAGCTGGGCTAAACGTCAAGACAATGCATTTGCTCTTTCAAAATATTTGAAATACTTCCAAGGAAACTACTCTTACCGGTTTGGTCGTCCCATGAAGGATGTATGTGGCAAACGTGAAGAGCTCACCGCGAAAATAAAAAGCACAGTGCTCAATGATACTGCAAAGCAAGTTGCAACCGCTGAAAAGGTGGTACACATCAAACGAAGTCAGAAGTTTTACAAGAAGATTCAGGAAATTGAAAAGCTGACTAAATCCCGTGATGATGTGGAAGGAATTTTCATTGACTTCATGCAGAATTTGCCACTACCTCACATCCCAGTCCAGGAAGTGTTCTATATGCGACAATTATGGGTTTTCACATTTGGAATAAAATCCTTGAAATCTGGCAAATCCTACTTTTATGTATATCATGAGGGACAAGCCAAGAGAGGTCCGAATGAAGTATGCACATTATTGAGCAAATATATCTCTGAGCATATCCCACAAACTTGCAAAGAGTTAGGGGATATTCGTTCCTGCCATGCGACCGTGATTTTCGTGTCATCAAGAGAACAATAAGAGAATTTGATCACATCTACAGTCCCCTTCAGTACGTACAACTGATAACTACTTCCAGCTTCCAGCAAGCAGGGGAAATTTACAGTGGAGTTGATGGACGACAATTTAAGTGTGGACTTCAAAACATGGTGGCCAAGATTTTACAAAAAAAAAACAGTTATCTCGAGAGAGTCGTTGGGACGATGACTTCCAAAGGACAAGAAAATGATGTTTTCTGTGTCACAGTTCTTTGAATTCAACTACGACAAGAGTACACCTGGGATAGTGTGCACACGAGATTTTATAGATGGATTGCTTTCGCACCACTTCAACCTCAATAAACTATCTGTTGTCATCCTGCCATGCAGCAATGACAAGGCATATGCATGAAAGTGCCCTATCAACCCCAAAAAAATAAAAGACTTGCAAGCCTTGCTTAAGTACATACCCCAAGACATAGACTTCTATGAGAATATTGTTAACTGGCCAACTACCTCTGCTGACAGTGAAGATGATTGCTGAATATCAGGATTAACCAAACATAAACATCAGTGATCATACTAAACTACATGGAGTGGGCGTGCAGAGGTCAGTGACAGTTCAGTGTCAAAATAACAAGAGGTATTAGTGCCTTGCGATATGTTATACCCAAACATAACAGGTTTCAATAAATTAACATTATTACCTGTGCTGAATGTGATATTGATACTCATGTTAAATTTTCTGTTTGTTATACCAATAAAACCCATTCGTATTGAAAAGGGCACGAGTCAATTATGTTAAAAAATGTTCCCACAATTTCTAAGAAGTAAATATTGTCAAAGTACTTACCTGTGAAGAATGTAATATTGATAAATTAATAGAATACCAATTGTACAATGCAATAACTTGGCTAAATATGTTAATATTTATGGTTTGTAATACCATGAAACGCCATTTTTTTTAAAAGGGCATGAGTCAACACACTTCTAAAATTGACCCACTGTCTCCAAGAAGAACATACTACCTACTCTACACTTCATCACACTCCTTTCATGTCTACAAATGCATTGTAAATAAGTTATGACAGGAATATTAATACTTTACATTAGTGTCAGATTTGGTTGAATTTCCAAAATATTTACCAGCATGACTCATGCCCTTTTCGTAACAACTGATTCAATTGTAGTTCCAAAATTTTGTGTGGTGAGCTGACTTCATAGAAAAAACTTGGTAAACTTTAGGAAAGGTGCTAAAGGGATTCAACACAACGAAGACTTACTTGTGGAGTGAAGAGTGCAGGGCCAGGCGGCATCTAGCTGGTATGAATGGCCTCGGTTCTCGTAAAAAAATGCTCCTATAAGAGCGACAGTTATAAGCGTGCTAGAGACCCTGGGTTCGAGCCCCCACCAAGGCATGAATGCCACCCTACATGTGTATATCAGCTAAAATAACTCTAAAATCATAGACTATGTCAAATAAAAAATTCTTCTAAGCAAAAGTATATAATTTATGGAGGTTAGTAATTTATTACCAACGAACTAAACCTTAAAAATAACTAAAAAAGGTAGCAAAGTTGGAAGCATCTCACTTCTAAAATAAAGACGTAATTTCAGTCACAAGTCAGTAGCTCGTTTTTTGAAATTATTTTTGATTGCATAGATTTTGAAGGAAAAATATTTAACATGTTTTAAATATTTAATATATTTAAATGTTCAAACTGGAACAATTTCTTGACGATACATTTAAATTAAATAAAAACTATGTACCGTAAATGGGGGCTACTTTGCACCGCAGGTGGTTACTTTGCCTCAAAGACAAAAAAGTTGCCACACAACATGACAGCAAATCAATGAACTGCAAACGCGTTGTTTTGAGTTTATCCTGAAGGTAGCACCAATAGGAGGGCCACACATCATTTTCAAGCCATTCCGCCATATTGGATAGTTGATTTGTGTGGCTTGTAAAGTTGTGTGAAATGTTGCTGCTATTTTACTTTTAAAAAAAAGTGGTATTTTCAACCCATTAGCAGACATCTAAAGGTAAGCAAAGATGAATATTTATGTAGGACAACTATTTGTTAATAAAATTATATTGCTAAGCTCATCCTATTTAGTGTTTTTTGCAACTAATAAATGTTTTAGTTTTATAGGTTATGTTTCTTGTGAAAATGGGGTAACTTTGCCCCACATTAATATCTTGCTTATTTTCAGCAATATTAACATGTTTTTTTTATGATGTTACTAAATAAATGTATGTAGGTATGTTTCTTACAGGACTGTGTGTGTCTGTGAAGGTAAGATTTTTAATAACATATACACCTGACGCGGAATATATTGAGCCTTTTTTTTAAGATTGTTTGAGCTTACTTGGTGCTCGACGCTATGCAGATTATTTACCAGATCAATTAGAGGAATGCTTGCAAGCAATAAGGGATGGTTCATACAGCCATCGTCAAGCTGCAGAACACTTTAGTATACCAAGACAAACTATTTTAAATAATCTTAAACAGAAACCTACAATATTTTCCAGAGATGAGGAAGAATCTTTTGTTTCGTATATAGAAACATTGAGTGATTTTGGTTTTCCGATAACTACGGAAAATCTCAGAATGTCATTAAAATTTACTTAGAGAGAACTAGCCGTGTAGTTAAAGAGTTTCAAGGGAACAAGCCTGGTGTTGAGTGGCTAAAACTTTTCTTGAAACGTTACGGCTTCCAACATAAAAAGAAGCCGAGCTGCAGTCACTGAAGGTATCCTGCAGGATTATATTAAAAACTTGCAAGAAGTTATCAAAGACCTGAAAATATTTGTAATCTAGACGAGACCGATTTGGCAGATGATCCTTCAAAATAGAAAGTTATTTGTCGTCGTGGGACAAAATATCCTAAAAACTCTGTAATTTTTCGAAATCAAGCACTTCTTAAATGATTTGTGGCAGTGCGGCTGGTGAAATATTGCAGCACGTTTGGGACGTTTGGACCGAAGGTGGGCCAAAATACACTCGCTATTTTAGCACAAAGTCTGGTTGGTTTGATGGTCCAGCTTTTAATGAATGGTTTGAGAGCTTGTACCTGCCCAGACATAAGAAAACAAAAGGAAAAACAGTTGTGATTGCAGATAACCTATTCAGTCACCTAAATATCAGTATTTTTGAGAAGTGTAGGGAAAACATCAGTTTTGTATGTCTTCCTCCAAACAGCACCCATCTAACGCAACCACTGGATGTTGCTTTTTTTTTTAGACCCATGAAGGTCGCTTGGAAGAAGAGATACCCCAAGCGGTATGAAAGCAGGGGTCTTGCCCAAACAAGTCTTCCCCTCATTGCTTAAAAAACTTCTGGAAAACTTGGAGCCCAATATGAAAAAAAAACTTGAAAGCGGATTTAGAAAAACTGGGATAAATCCATGTGACATACAAACTCTATTAGACAGAATAGACCAAAAAGTAGTTGAACCCTCAGCATTTTTAGAGCTTGTGCAAACAACCAAATCCCTAGTAGGCAATAAGTTCACAAACCCTACAAGAAGGAAGAAAGTACAACTTCCAGCAGGTAAAAGCCTGTCCAACAAAGAAATGCTAGATAGCACTCTGATTTCTCTCGCTAGCACAAGTAAAACCTCGATTGACAATGTCAAATTTAAGACCAAGAAGCCCCTCAAAAAGAAAAGCCGCAGATCTTATCAGGATAGTGATGAGGATGATGGGATTTTAAATGAACTAATCTCAGTGAAAGTTCTGATGAATTCTATCCTGGCGTCATTGAATGTTTTAATGAAGAAGGTGCTGTAGTCAGTGCTATGGTTAAGACATAAAAAGGAAACTGGAAATGGCCAGAAAAAAAAGGACTCAATCCATTACCTTTGGAAAGAGATTATTGGGAGTATTAATCCTCCAAAAAAAATTCAACAAAAGGGGCATGTTCAGCATCCCAGAAATTATAACAGACATTTAAATTTTGACGTTCATAACAAAACTCATTTATGATTTAATAACATATTTTTGTACTCTTTTCATGCTGACATTTCTATAGGTACCTATGAATTTTTGTTTTTCGTACAAATATTCCCAAAATGCATTTATTTAAAGAGTTGTACACTTCTAAAGAG
This sequence comes from Bacillus rossius redtenbacheri, assembly GCF_032445375.1. Taxonomy (NCBI): domain Eukaryota; kingdom Metazoa; phylum Arthropoda; class Insecta; order Phasmatodea; family Bacillidae; genus Bacillus; species Bacillus rossius. The sequence continues at coordinate 109,723,626 of NC_086332.1, forward strand.
ATTTACTACTCATACAAGTGTGTTAATTTTCCCCAGTTCATTTTTACTATGAATCATCATCTATTTTTTCAAGTGGAGCAAAGTTACCCGAACCCCCAGGTAACTTTGCTCCACTTTTCAGAAAATAGAAAAAAAATATAAAAAAAAAAAAATGTTAATTTAGGTACTTCAACATGTTCTTTGGATAGTTTTTAGTAGATCGAAAACAATCCCAATCATTTCCCTCTGACAACTGACGTAACAATTGTGATTTTGATCAAACAGTGCCAAAAAGTAGAGAAAAGTAGCCCTGGTTGATGGTACATCAATCTTACAACGCTCCTTTAAAAATTATTGTGCAGTAGTTGCAAAAAAATTATAACTAATTAAATACATCAGTCTTAATATTTTACAAACTGTTATTTTGTTTTCAGATTTTTCAAAAAAAAATGTTTACATGTTACATTAAATAACTGAAGAACTTGGGAGTCTTTTAAAAAAACATATATTTGAAGTAACCATTATTTATGAAATTTATGAATACCACTTTTTATGTATTTATTGTGTAGAAATATTTTTAAAAAATTTGAATGTTTATATTAGCGTAAATTATTTCCTTTTAAAAATTAAAAACAAATTGGTCTATTGAGGCCAAAACACGTGCTAAAACATACTTACCCAAACTTCGGAGTCAGCACTTAACCTACTGTACTCTCTGTAATGACATTATTTTAAATAGTTTATCAACTAATTGAATCGGTCATTTGAGAAACGTCATGAGTCCATTTTTATGGAAAATGAGTTATTGCAAACAAAGTAAACAGAATGCGAAGGCCGAGCATTCCAGCAAGAAACTGCATGAGTCCATGATATATCCTCGGTGCTAGGCGCAGTAGAATTTTTTAGTGAATTGAGAAACGTCAAGAGTCCTGGACTTGTGACATTTCTCTTCTGAACGACAAGTCCTGGACTTGTGACGTTTCTTCTCTGAAAACCAATAGGCAAAATAATGTGTTTGTCTTTCCGATCACAAGATATCAGCAGTAGAATAGAGAGAAACAAAATCAGTTTTATTCACAAAATGGCAGACTCTAGTGGCAATGAAAGTAATAGTGTGGGTATGTCGACCAGAAAACGGAAGAAAGGTGTTATTAATAAGTGTTTGTACAAAAGTGAAGTGATCAAAAAGGCACGGTTGAATACACAAACAGCAAAGGTGATATTTACAGCAAGAGAGATTGATGTAAACTGTGGGTAAGTACACAGTATTTTTTCGATGAGGCCATTATGGTAAGGTGATCACTCATAAAAAAAATGCAACCTTAAATGTTCATTGTTTTGAAATACAAATGCCAGTTTTTAGTTACGCATACATGTTGTATATAGCAAACTGAAGGGTACATTGGCTGAAAGAGAATGAAAACAGTGGTCATTTTACCATGAATAGCAGAATACATGAAAGTGTTTTATAATGAATGCACCCATGGTAGTAACCTCCATTGCCACTGGCCATCCACCCCAATCTTGCCTGAGCATTAACTCGGAAAATACAGCAATTATGAAAACCTCCATTACACACTCTACACCACTCCCCCTAAAAATATACTAATTCATCCATTCTGAAAACTTACATCATACTACCCAGCCAAATCTCCTACTAACTACCCTGAAAACATTACTCATACTACTCACCATTAAAATATTCTCATACAACTAATTCTAAAAATATTGTTTTATCTCACTTCCCAGTTTGAATACATTCTTCATACTACCATTCTAAAAACAAATGTCATACTACTGACTCTAAAAACATTTGTCACACTAACCACTCTGAAAAATGGACTACCCACTCTGAAAACATGCATTCCATATTGAAAAATGTAAACATACAGATAATACTAACTTGAAGTTTCTAGCCAACATCATGTGTGTAGGTAGAGATTTTATATTTGAATTGTGTGTGGGAAGACTTATTTCAAATTATTAAGTAATACAGTGTTTCTTTGCAATTTTCAGGTGCAAGAAGCAATGCTTTTCTAAAATAACTGAAGATGAAAAATTTGAAATATTTACACACTTTTATGATTCTTTCAACACTAAGGACAGCCAGGATATTTACCTACAGAGCTGCATAGAGGCCCAGAATATACAGAGGCATCGTCCATGAAATGAAACGCCTAAATCAAGGTTAAAAGTTTTTTTCATATTTTGTAACAGTTAATGGAAAGCGTGAAAATGTTTGTAAGAAGGCTTTTATTGCACTGCATGCAACTACTGAGCGCCGTGTGAGACGCCTTTCATTGTTGAAAGTGGAAGGAAAGTCGCCCAAAGATAAACGTGGCAAACAACCAAAAGGAAATGCTATTCCTGGAGCTGAGTGTGATAAAATTAAAACACACATAGAATCTTTCCCAGTAAAATTATCTCATTATTCCAGTAAGACGATCCAGTACTTGGATAGTCGACTAGATGTTAAACAGATATATGAAATGTTTCACAAGAAACATCCAGATAGTAAAGTGAAGTACAAATTTTATCTTCGTTACTTTAAAGAAAACTATGAACTACATTTTGTTCCCAATGTGAAGAGCTGAGTACCACATTGAAGAATAGTTGCCTCAATGACAATGCTAAGCGTGCGGCTGCAGCTGAATTGTTGGTACACAAACGGCATGCCAAAAAGTTCTACACTACAATACCAGAAGTGGAGAAGGAGTGTCGAGAACAATAAGATGTGTTCGGTATCTGTTTTGATTTTATGCAAAACTTGCCACTTCCACACTTACTTGTCCAAGAAGTTTTTTACTACCAGCAGCTATGGGTAAATGTATCTTGTGTCCATAATCTAAAGGATGGTACTGCAAAGTGTTATGTGTACCACGAAGGTATCGCCAAGAAGTGTGCAGCATGTTGTATGACTACATTCTCAATAATGTTCCTAAAAGTGTGCGTAAGCTGTTCATCTTCCGATGGATGTGCCGGGCAAAATCGAAACCATACAATGATGTAATTTTGGGCAACACTTTCTGGAAAGGGACAATTTGATCTTATCAGGCATTACTTCCCTGTTCGAGGCCACTCATATCTTCCATGTGACAGGGACTTTGGTGTCATCAAGCGCAAAATCAGGCATTCCGATAGGGTTTACTCACCACAGGAGTATAGTGATCTAATTTTGCAGGCTAGTAAGAGTGGTAGACTTTCAGTGCATATGCTTACAACTGATTCAGTTCTGAATTTCAAAGACTGGTGGCCTGAGTATTATAAGAAGACGCCTCTCTCGACTGATTCGTTAGGTAGAGTGCTCAATAAAGTATCCCTAGCTATTTCAGAATATAACATGATTGAGTTTCAGTCTTAAAATCCTAGCTAAGTGGTTTGCTATAACTTTATTAATGGACTGGTAAAATACACATTTTGTTTGTTAAAACCACACCATAAAACTGTTCCCTTTCTTCCTAATGTAAAAGCGTATTTGGACCCAGTCAAAAATCCAATCCACATCAAGAAGCTTGAAGATATCACAAAACTCATCAAATACATCCCTAATGAACATTCAGGTTTTTATCAAGAAATTTTGGAATGGCCAACAGCAACAGGAGCAACAGACGATGCATGAAATGATAAACTTACAAGCTAAAACAAGAGAACTAAAAATGACTCCGCATGTATTTCAAAAGGAAAACATGGAAACGTATTTTTCATGTTAAAATATTGTCAGTACAACAATACAAGGTTTTTTACATCTTAAAATGATGTCCGTATAATAATACAAGACCTTTTTTATGTTTATGTTATTAAAGTTAGTATTTTCAGGGTGTAATGTCATCCAAAACATTATTTCAGCTTCATAATTAGATATTCATTTGAGAAACGTCATCAGTCCATTAACTTTATTTATTCTTAAATAAATCTTTTTTATATTTTCTTTTTTAGGGAAGTTACGGTATTAAAACACAGCTAATATGATTATTCAACTTAAAAAGCAAGCTCTATATTTTTAATTTGAGTCTTTAAGAAACTAGAAGGTTTTTCCTGATTATCTCAATACTAGTTTTTTGGATGACGTTTCTCAAATGACCAATTCAATTTCAGCCAATTTATGGTGTACATCTAGCTGTTTCTGGAAGTCCGTTGTATCATGTCCTGTCTTGAATTGAAGTGCTAACTTATCACACATAGCACAAGTATCAACTTTAGGTTTCTTAATAGCAAGATTATTTTCATGAAAGAGAGTTTCGAAAAGTCGCCTGCTAACTGGAGTGCACACTGTAGAACAAGTTTTTGTATACTCCACATAGTGTGCAGCCAGTGTCATGAATGAAGGTAGAAACTTATTTTTGCAGTCCCTTCGGGAGTACTGGCTCTCATAAGCAGGAAGCGAAGCCAGGAACTTTTTAACGATATTAACGTCTTCTTCAGATTTCTTATTTTTTGGCTCATGCGATCCCCTGGCATCTAGCTGCACAATCTCAGATGTACTGAAGCGTTTCTTCTGAATCACTGTTTCAATAAAACGTGGACTCTCCCAAATACATCCATGAAACATGTCTTGCAGAAGGATTTTCTATCTCCTCCTGCTTCAATGTTATAAATCACAGATATCTGGCGGAAGTGACAGTTTTCTTCATCTCTGCTTCTTTTCCGTGTTGTCTTCTTGTCCTTGATGTCAATCAAACTTGATATAAAAGGCAGCCTTCTGTCTAAGTTGCCCATCTCCCAATAGTCACTAAACACTTTTTCTTGGGTCTCAGTCAAAATTTTCCCTTCACACTTGTTCCTACACTGACCCAAAGGCTTCGTTTTCCGTGCTTCCACAATCCCACCTTTCAGAGTTTTATATCCCTTCCCTGAATTACGTGCAATTTTTCTTGCCTTTCTACCTTTTCTACTATCACCTTTCACACCACGAATCCTCAGATTCAACAATGAGATTAGATTTACTATTAGTGGCTTGAAGCATGGTCTTTCTAATTTTTGGTGGTCTATCTTCTCTGCCACTATCACTTGATGATAATGATGAGCCATCAATATCAAAATTCGGATCTCTATTAGTCATCGGAATTCAAAATGTGTTGCAGTTCTTCAGGAACGGATGGTTCACGACTAAAATTAAAACATAATAATACACGACTGTTTCGTAAAAAATAGCCAGTCATAACACTTATGAAATAATTTATTTATTAAGTTAAGAATTTTGAGGTCACAACATAATTTCGTGTTTGCAGAACTATTATAACAGAAGTTGCAACAATGGGGACATAGAATCTGTTACTGTACATCACGTAATATCCATAACTCATAGTTTGCATGCAGTTGGTTCATTCTAGCATCATTGCAAATATCTACATTTCCTTGTAAAAAAAACTCACTTCAAGTAATAAATAAAATTTGTATTTCATTAAAGTTTATATAACCCTAAACACATCAAAACCATCATATTATTATGTACCTATTGCGACCCAGAGTGAAAACTAAATACTAATACAAATTAAATGACATTAGTAATATATGAAAACTTTTTCCTTACCTTCATCATTCTGTTGATTAAGTTGTTGTAAAGCCATTTAAGCTATTCTCTTCCCTCTTGAAAACATCGCTGAGGATGTAGTAGCACAAAAAAGTATCTCAATAGTAATGCTTCGCCAATATGCTAGGAGTAAGTTTTTTTTAAAACAAAACCCTCTTATTATATCTATCAGTTTATAAAATCCATTTCCTAGGTCACACTTCCCTTTCACATTGCAAATTTCATGTTTAGTTTATGAAATAAAAGTGATAAAATGAACACATTGTCTAAACACTACTACTCTTTGTAAAGAATGCCACAAGTTACAGTCATAGAGTAATGACAGTATGAGAGCAATGAAATGATGTTTCTATTGTTTATATTTGTGCATACTGCCAACATAAATGAAATTGGTCTAAAAATAATAAACATTGAAAAAATATGTTACATTTTTTCCTAAATATCGGAAGACAAATTAAACATTTAAAAAACATTATATTTCTTTTATGTTATCCCTGTTAGTGCACAATGTGTTAAGTCACTGAAAATGTATATGTATGAGAGTGCACAATGTGCTATGTCGCAGCCAACAGACATAACATATTTTGTACTCCTACATTATTGATAATGTTAACTTAGCACATTTAAAGCCGCGTTTACACCGGAGTTTTTAACATTTCTGTTATTAACTGATGTTAATAACAAAAGTCATTAACATATGTTAATAACATTTTCTTTTGGCTGCTAGTTTTGTTATCAACAAAAGTTAAAAGTCACTCCACCATTATCAACGCTCATGCACAGCCAGCAGTTCTAGGTGAGACAATGGTGCGAGAGGATGACGTGGTTCTCGCTGCAGCTGCGTGCATTGTTTTGGCTACCGCTGCTCGAAGGAGACGATACTGGGTGAAGCAGTCACTCAGAGCAAGGACTGTGTACAGTGGGAGTGATATGTTAAATGATCTGCAAGAAGACGATCGTTACCCTCTTTCAGGCGAGCTAAGGTGCGACGGAAGCATCAAGAATTTCCTCCACATGACCAGCTGTGATGTTGAGTGGTTGATCGGACAACTGGGGCACAGAATTGGGAAAAAGGACACCAACTACAGAAAAGCCATTCCAGTGAAAGAAAGACTTGCGGTCACTTTGCGATTTTTAGCTACAGGGGACTCGTTTGCAAGTTTAGGATATTTATTTAAAATATCAAAATCTACAATTTCATTGATGGTTCCACAAGTACTAGATGGTTTGATTGATTGCTTCAAAGAAAATGTAAAGGTAAGTAATTACATACCAGAATATGAAAATGAAAGTACTGTCACTTTGCATAATGCATCAAACTGTCGTTTTGCATAATAGTTTGAAACATGCAAAAACATAATTTTCAAAACCGTCATTATTCATAACGCGGAAACTTTTTTATCGACCTAGTTAGTCTACTCACCTATAGGTGTCGCAACTGCGCACTTACTAATAACTTGCTAAATTGCTGATAATGAGTACTACATGGTACTACTTAATTGCATTAAACAACCCAAAATCATTGTTATTTCATATTTATGTTAACATAAAAAAGTGTACAACATTCATGATTACATGTAAACAATGTATTTAAATAGAAAGAAACGTTACAATCAAGTATTTACAGTTGGGTAAAGTTAAGAAGGCTACAGAAATCGCTTGTAGTGGGAATGTTCGTTGCATGGAGCTGAGTACTTTCAGGGTCCGCGTCATGCGGGCTCACGGATGAATACATGCTTGGCGTGGGGCTGTTTGTTGCTTCTAGCAAACTTCCAGGGCTAGATGTTGCGTCCGACGGTTGGAACTCAGACATACCAATTTCAAACAAAACTTGATTGATTCGATGTTTCGCAACCATTTGCAAACGACAGTCTTTTATTTGACGAAGCTGGCAAGCTACGTTCTCCCCGAATACCTGTAAAAAAGGGATTATTGTGTTTATCCTTCTAGGGTAAGTGTAGGGCAGTGTTATGACCGTATATTGAAAACAATTTTATAACTATAACGTCAATATTCCTACCTCACAGTGATCTCTTTCTCCGATATTCTTCTCAAGCCGATTCATAACGCCATATGCCTCCTCAGCCATCATTTGGTTTGTTTTCCGTTTTTTTGGTTGGGCTGCTTTCGGAGCCATAGCATGCTTAGCTGCTAGGGCTTGTGCGGCGCCGACTTGTGGAGGCGGGGCTGGGGTGATTTCTGTTTCCTCATCTTCTGTTTCCCGATTGTCCTCATCTTCCTCTTCATGCTGAAAAAATAATTTTAAATAATCCATTAATTTAAGATGTCTTTTTCAGGTACCATCCACGCCTGAGGAATGGCTACACCATGCAAAAGAATATCTCCGACTCTGGAACTTTCCTCACTGCGTTGGAGCCATGGACGGCAAGCATGTAATGCTCCAAGCTCCAATACATACAGGTAGTGATTACTTTAACTACAAAGGATTCTTCAGTATCGTCCTGATAGCTTTAGTCGATGCTAATTATTGCTTCTCCTACGTGTCTGTTGGATGTCAAGGACGATTGTCGGACGGAGGAGTGTTTGCAAACAGTGCGTTGAACGAGTTCTTGGAAAGCAATACAATCAATCTACCTAACGCCACCCCTTTACGCCCGCATGTCGGCAAGGCTGAGCCGGGCCGTGCCGAGCGCCGCCCGCGCTTGCTGCCCGCCTGCCAAGAGCCACCTGACTTTGGTCTCCGCCGCCCCTGCCGGCCGGCACCCTGGCCACCACCGCACCGCCGCACGCTGCGAGACACCGCAGCCACACTCGGAACAACTGTCACCCCCCGAAAACGAGTCCGGGGAGGTGCTTAGGGCACAACCAAACAACGACCACGCCGACACCACCCCCATGGTGACGGAACTGGACGACTAGGACGAGGAGGCCTCTACTCCAAACCCGCCCGGCATACCGGAACGGGAGAGGAGGCTGTACCCATCCACGCCGTACCAGGCGCCGAGGGACCACGCCAACAGGCCAGCACCCGGGTGTTCGACGTGGGACGACCTGGGACCGGAGTTCAGGTCATACCAGCTGCGGCCATCACAGACACCGCTGAAGCGGTGCTGCTGCCGAAGCTAGGGGCGCCCTCACGTGGCGGAGCCACTCGCGGCGCAAGGTCGGGCTTCTCGAGGGGGGGCGTTTGACATCGTACGGCCGAAGGCCACCCCAAAGCCCGACCTGCACCCGCCAGTACTCGGCTCCGCTAACGGAAAGCACCCCTAGCCATGGCCCACCTGAGTCAAGTGAGCGGACCGCAGCCCAAGGTAGAGAATAGCGAACCATTTTAATTACGCATGCAACGCACTCCCCGTGCCTACAAAAAACCCACACAATAATAAAGTAAAAACAAACAAAAGCCCCTAATTAATAAAGTGCGACGTAGGAGTGCCCGGGTCACTCACGTGTAGTTTTCTACTAAAACAGCTGTGAGTGCAACCCTTGCGGCCTTCAGCCTAAATTCAGTAGTGAAACGTGTGACGTAACGCAAACCGCCCCAAATTAGCATTATCATTTGCCACTGGAGTAGTTATCAAGAAACAGACAGTCTCCAGCTTGACTCTAATATTCAAACTTATTTTAGACAAACTTATTAAATGTCAATTCTAAAACATATATAGATATTAAGTTAATCATTAAGTTTTATTGTATGAATTTAGAGCCACTTGCTTTTTATTATTAATGTACCTTTTTACGAATAACGGAACTTTAGAAACTCTGGCGCGACAGGGAGCTTACCCCTCCCCTCGCGCCAGGGCTGCACGTCAGTACAGCGCGACTCGCGGACCGGGACGGACGCACGTCCCACGGGGAGCCAGCATCTCTTTGTTTCACCGAACGTCCATCTGGTAATTATAGTCACAACCAAAACCTTTTTTTTAAATACTCCCCGTGTGCGCCCGGTCCTTTTCCGGTGTAGGACCTAACCCAGCCGCATCAATTTAACACGCCCCACACAAAGCATTACCTGAGGCCGTGCAGTATACGGTACGGGCCGTCTCCCGCCACCACAGAACTTTAGTTAATCGCCCAGTGCACAGGCACAGGCTACATTCAAGCTTAAACGTGTTTTTAATTTAGTAGCAAGCCGCGGTCCACACAGGTGGGCCCGCGCGTCGCAAGTTACAGATTACGAGATTAGCCGATGCTAATCGAACGCTCTCCCTCGACTGCAACTGGCGTGAGGACTTAACCCTTTATAAGGCAGAGGGAAATATCTTCCCATTCAATAATTAATCGTGTAACAGGCCAAGGAAATATTATTCCCAGTTGTGCATTGTGCTGCTATCTTATGGTGTCCAGACAAACCAGTGTAACATTAGGAAAGCGCGCATATATACCTTCTATTGTTGATGTATACATTGTTCTATGGCGACTACAGTAGTGTTGTGGAAATGGATAGCTGATATTTGAAGGTAAATAATATTGCAGTAGATATCTACATGACTTTTAAAGTTATAATATGATAATTATTTATACTTTACCTGTTTTATGAACCGAGCTACAAGTGAAGAAATTTTAAGATTATGTAAGATACAATATATTTATTTGTTGTATGCATGTGGGAAAATATTTCCCAGCACCCACATGTAGAACCAAATTTTTTTAGAATGTAGTAAACAATGCATTTCTGCAAAATAAATAAAGCTCACCGAACTAATTTCTAAATGTAAACTGTTTAAAATATGCAAATACACAGAATATTAGCTGTTATACCTGTAAAAAAATCGATTGATTTGACAGTTGGAATAAATGCTGACCAATTATGGTTTCAGATCATGGCATCTAAGAAATTAACTTCAGAAGAAGCATTAGCCCTATATTTTTCTTTGCCTGAAAATGCAAGTGAATCTGAAGAAGATGGTGACACTTCAGATGAAGATGAACATGAACCTTTTGTTCCAGTAACAACTAGAAATGAAGCACAACAATCTCCATCTTCTTCGAGTGTCTGTGACCCAGGAACTTCTACGCATACGCCTCAAACAAGAGGTTTTGTCCAGCAACAACAAAAAATAAATGAAAGCCAAGAGAGGGCAATAACAAAGTCAGCAAATAGGCCTACGTGCAGACAAACTCGTGGCCTACAACGAAAATCAGATGAAATGTTAGATGAAAATCTAAGTAGGGTTAGTGCAGGCCAAGTTTCTTCAGATTCAGAATCTAGTGAGTCAGACGAGTGTGTAGTTCAGAGTAATGAAGAAATATGGTCCCAGAATGTACCCCAGTTTTATGAATCTTTGCCAGATTTTAGTGTACCTGTGCAACCTAGAATACAGTCCTTAGACTTGGTTGAGTGTAGCAGCCCAGGAGAATTTTTCTGTGCCATTTTTGACAATGAACTCTTTGAGCACCTAGTGTCTCAAACAAATACATATGCAAAGCAAAAACAGTTGGTCCCCTGGACACCATGTTGTGTTGAGGAAATGAAAGCGGTGTTTGGCGTGTTGTTGCTAATGGCTGTTCATGTGTTCAGGTCTTCAGACCCACTCTTCAGAGTTGAATCAATTTGTCAGACGATGACTTGTAAAAGATTTAAAAAAATCTTAGAAGCATTGCACTGTAATGATAACACAAAGGCCAAAAAGCGTGGAGAAGAAGGGTATGATAAACTGTACAAAATACGGCCTGTATTTTCTGTTCTTCGATCTAAATTTGTGGCACTGTATACTCCTTCACCATGTCACTCAATTGATGAGTGCATGATACTCTTCAAAGGGCGGTCTTGTATGAAACAATATATGCCGCTAAAACCAATCAAACGTGGGTACAAAGTGTGGGCGAGATGTGATCCACTAACTGGTTTCATGAGCGATTTTGATTTCTACACAGGTAAGGGAACTGAAGTACATGAATAGGCATTAGGTTCAACACTTGGTTCAAGAGTAGTTACTAAGCTCTGTTCCAGTTTGTTTGGCAGCCAACAACCTACTCTGATTGTATTCGATAATTTTTTTACTTCTGTAGAATTACTGGAGATACTGTATCAGAAAAATCTCTCAGCTGTGGGCACTGTTAGGCAAAACAGACGATACTTACCACCACTACTAAAGAAGAAGAACAAGTTAGCAAAAGGAGAGCATGTTTACTCAGTGAAAGCTTTTGTGTGTGCAATTCAGTGGAAAGACAACAGGCATGTAAACATCCTATCATCTGCACATAATCCTCAAGATATTGTCGAAGTGAAACGTACACAGAATGATGGTACAAGAACTTTAGTCAAATGCCCAAAAGCAGTAAGAGATTACACTATGTATATGAGAGGTGTAGATCGTTTTGACCAGATACGTGCAACATACACTGTGTCACGTCGTTCCAGAAAGTGGTGGCACCGAATTTTTTAATTTTCTGGTAGATGCTGCACTTGTGAATTCGTTCATTTTGTACACACTTTCTGGTGACAGAGGTCAAATTTCATACAAACATCTTGACTATCATATCAGTGTTGCAAAGCATTTGATTGGTAATTTTTCTTCTCGAAAACGGAAAGGTCCTATTTCTGCCAACTATTTGAAAAAACGCTTCCATAAAGATGGCAAACCCCTTGGAGTTCCTTTAGAAACTAGGTTTTCAAATGTTGGTGTACATCTACCTGTTGAATTGGCATCATTCAGAAGATGCAGACTGTGTTCCTCCAGTAAACACGAAAAAAGGACAATAGTTGGTTGCAGTCAGTGTGATATACCACTCTGTAGTGTCCCGTGCTTTAAGACATTTCATACAAAGTGAAGAATTTTGCTGGAACATGAAAAAAGCAGTTAAGATTTGTGTCTTTTTGTAGGCCATGGGAATATTATTCCCACTTGTTAAATATTTGAGCAGGACATGGGAAATAATTTCCCATGCTATTTTGAAAAAACTAACGCAAAACATTGTTATATAAGGGTTTTGTGTATGATACTATTTCCACTGTATTGTAAATAAAGTAATAAAACTGTCTAAATATAACATTTCATAGTACTGCCTTATAAAGGGTTAAGTAAACGCACGTAGAGGCACGCAGGTGTCCCTCTCAGATAACGTGTGCAGTGTAATCGTGTACGTAAAAGCACCACAGAGTGCCGTTTTATCAAGTGTAATTGTAATAATAGTGTAATCAAAACTTCTACGTGTTCCGACGCCTCATTGGCAGTCATGTACCGCCGAGTAAACCTCGCGCCCAATGTAATGAACCAGTGTCAATCGTGAACAATAAAAAGTCCACCCCGCACCTCCCGTGCGCGACGTGCGACCCGTAGAACAACCAGAACAGTGTATGTAAATTAACTTAAACAACCCAACCTAATCAGGAAACAAATTCCATCACCGCCCACGGTTCTAGCGGACCACGCTGGGGCAACGAACCCACGACCATCACACGGTTAGACACCGAGCTAGCCTGGCGCCCTCCCGGAACAGAAATCTCTAAGAAAGCCAGCCACCCCGCTAGGACCTACGCCCGACCTCGAACATGAGACCGCGGCGGACGGCAGATTAATTTACACTTTAGCTTTGAGATTTTTCTCTCGCAGGTATGTGAGCATCCTACGCTCAGCTAATTTATGTTGATTCCGAGACCGAATTTTTTGTTTAGCTTACTTGTGCGAGCATTTTATAAATTTTATTATGCAGGGGTGTATAGTCCCAATTTTGTTTTGATTATTGTATGAAGAGGTGTATATTCCTAATTGTGAATTGAGTTTCTAAGGATAATATTCTATTGTTTCTCAATCAAATAACTGGGTTTAATGCTTGTGTCTGTGCTGTTTGTTTTTTCAGCAGTATAATGATTTAATTTTTGATTTCTATATTTAATATTGTCTTTTCTTTTTGACGTCATTAATTTTTATGTCTCATTTTTTGGTAAATTGAATTGTTTTTGATGGCAACTTCTAAAACATTTAAAAAAAAATTTTTTAAGACAGTAGCGTCTGTTTTGAGGGGAGGAGTGTGTGCCGTTTCATGTTTCGGAACTCGTAAAATAGAAAAAATATTTTTGTTTTCTCTACCTAATAATTATTTTATATTGAGTCTTATAATGTTTACTTGTGTTTAATTACATTTTAAACTTTATTTAGTTTTTTTTTAATTTAATTTTATTAATGATATTTACTTTAAGTTTTTGTATTATATTCCATTAAGCACACAATTCTATTTTTCGTTTGGCTTCAGTCAAAACCTTCCATTTCTTCGCCGGATGTTCTGTGCTAGCCTAAGAGTTTTTAGTAACGCCCGCCTGTCCGCCGTGTCCCGGCGTGCTGTCCACGTGATTGTCAGCAGTTGCTTGCAGTTTCTCCTCGCTTCTTCACGTGATTTCATATAAAAAATCTGTACTCTAGACCATTTTTTTTTCCTGGAGCATTTTTTTTAGTACCGTCAACGCAACCTGGTGGCAGTTCGGTAAGCTTCCGATGCTCCATTGTTTTATAATTACTTACCCGCTTCGTCCGTTGTTCTCGGCATTCGCCAAGATGGCTCCAGTCAGTGATGGTGCTTGATTCATGTACTTATTCCCACCATAGTTTTTTTTTTAGACATTTCACTTAGGATTTGTAGAAGTGGTGTTTTTATTGGTTTTAAAAGATGACGTGAAGTTCAATGTAAATTTCTTCAGCCATCGATTTCGGTAAGTCACGAGAAAGCATGAGAGAGAGAGTTTTTTTTGTTGTTGCCTTTTTTTATTTAATTTTTGTTTCTCTGCAACCTTATGTTGCAGGAGGTTAACGTTTTGGATCCTCTTCAAGTTCTTTACGTTTTGGGTTATTCTTTAACCTACCTTCTAAAATTATGAATTGAATCTACGTCCTGTCGGCCCGGGAAGCACAGTTCTGCGCCGGCTGCTGTACAAGTTTTCGTCTTGAACATGTCACGGATATTTCTCATCTTCAGCTAAGTCCGTTCCTTTTTTTTTAATGAATTTTTATTATTGCTTGTTGTCCAAACGTTTCGTCACCTAACACTTACAAAAGAAAAAGACTTTCGTCACCTAATGTTGGGCAAAAGATTTTAATTACCTAATGTTTCCAAAAAAAGGACTTTAATTACTTAAATGAAGAATTTTTGTATTATGTTTTGTTTTGTTCCTGAAGAAGTTTTTAATCTACATTTAAAGTAATAGACTCAATTAGTAAAATCCTAATTATGGATATAACATGATATTTAAATTTATTATAAAAACTAAATAACTAATATAAAGTAATTTTTAACATTATTAGCCTGTAATTTGGGTGCACCCCAGGTTTACTATTGATAACAAATATTCAATTTTAATGATAATTTTATGACTTATGTTTACCTCTTCAGATGAGTCATTGTTTTGTTTAGCTTTAAATGTATTTTCTAACTAATTATATCACCACTTATAGATGAAGATACGAATGTAGTTATCATTTATTAAGCCAAGTTCCTCTGGACTTAACGTTATTATGATTGATGAGGTGTATTCTGTTGTGAGGCTGGTTTACCCTGACACGTTTCCAGTCAAGCATTTTACTTACATAAACAAATAATTTTATAATATCAATATTAATTTCATTATAATTTGGTAGCAGTAACAAGTCAAATCAAAATCAACTAATAATAAAAAAAACAACCAGTTGTCACACTAGTCACTCGAGCTTCGTGTCCAGAGGCTGCTGAAACACTGCAACGGGAGCTCATACAATTGTTGAAGCTAGGTAAGTTTGAGTTTAGGAAATTCATGAGCAATAATGCTAGTTTGTTGTTGTAGTTGTCACCCGAGGAAATACAGGCTCCTACCTTGCTGTCGTTTGATCGTACTACTTCTGCATTTGTTTCCCTACTTGGTCTTCAGTGGCAACCACAAACTGATGCATTCACATACAAAGTTGTACCAAACAACTCGGATCCATCAAAACGATCCATCCTTTCAGAACTGGCAAAAGTGTTTGACCCATTGGGAATGCTGTCTCCCATCACATTTCTTTCAAAGTGTTTCATCCAGAAACTGTGGGCATTGAGCCTGGATTGGGATACTGTACCCCCTGAAGACTTTGTTGTGAAGTGGGAAAGGTTCAGAGATGAAGTCGGTGAAATGGCCAGTATTTGTTTACCTCGTCAAATAACTCTAGCCGATGCCATGCATCATGAGTCATGGTTTCTGCGATGCCAGTGAAAATAGGTATGCTGCTGTGGTGTACTGTCGTGCAGTTAATGCACTGGGTGATGTTGCTGTGCGTTTAGTGTTGGCGAAATCCAAGGTTGCACCATTGAAGAGGATATCTGTGCCTAGACTGGAATTGTGCGGTGCAGTGCTACTGTCAAAAACACTTGCGTTTGCCATCACAAGTTGTAACCTTCCGGCTGCTCGTGTGACTGCATGGTCAGACTCCACAGTAGCACTCACTTGGATTGCTTCCTCACCGCATCGGTGGAAGACGTTCGTCGCCAATCGGGTCACAGAAGTTCAGGAAAATACTAGCCCTCACTGGTGGTGTCATGTTCGCACAGAAGACAATCCAGCTGACTGCGCTTCCCGTGGGTTGTACCCTGGAAGTTTGGCAACACATCCCCTCTGGTGGACCGGACCTACCTGGTTGATAGATCCTCCCGAACAGTGGCCTTCCAGTCTTCTGCCAAACCCAGAGGATGGTGAAGTTGAATCTGCTGAGTTCGAGATGCGGGCTATCGCACTCACTGCTACTGTGCAGGATGATGCATTGCAGGCACTACTTGTCAGACATAGTGATTTGATGAAAATGCTACGTGTGACAGCGTACATGGTACAATTCGGGCATAATTGCCGACACAGGCTTGAAAAAATAACATCCTCAATTTCGGCAGCAGAGACTACTTAAGCACTATCAATTTGTATTGCCAGGGTGCAGAAGGAAGCATTCAACCAAGAGTTTAGTTTGCTCCAGAGACAGAGAAGCATTTATTGCAGGCTATAAACGGTTTATTGCTCGTAGGGGAAGATGTTCCCACATCTACAGTGATTGTGGTACCAACTTCATTGGTGCTCAGAGTCATCTGAAAGAGTTGTATGACTTGATGTCCTCAACAGCACATCAGAAAGAGGTCCAGGAAGTGGTCAATCCAATGGGCATCACATGGCACTTCAACCCCCCTGGTGCACCCCACTTAGGGGGTATTTGGGAAGCAGGAGTGAAGTCTGTGAAGACTCAACTTGCACGTGTAGTTGGTGACCAGCTGCTGTCATATGAAGAGTTGAACACAGCGCTGGTGCAAATTGAAGCCATGCTCAACTCCAGGCCTATCTCACCAATGAGCTCTGATCCCAGTGACTTAGCCCCGCTAACCCCAGGACATTTTCTGACTATGGAACCACTGGTCGCCCTCCCAGAACCTGACGTGACTACTGTGCCTCTGAATCGTTTCTATCGTTAGCAGCTAATTCAGCGTATCCATCAAGACTTTTGGAAACGTTGGCACACCGACTACCTCCACACACTGCAGCTGCGGCAGAAATGGACCGACTCTGAGACAAAGGTTGAACCAGGTGTCATGGTCCTTCTGAAGGATGACAGGCTTCCACCTCTGCAGTGGCGGCTTGGACGTGTCATGGAAGTGTTCCCTGGGAAAGATGGGTGTGTGAGAGTGGTGTTGTTAGTGCGCACTGTTACGGGTCTACTCAAGCGACCGATGGTCAAGATTTGCCCATTACCTCAATGCACCTAAGCACGAAGCTACGACTTGTATATACTATAGTGGTGTAAAATATGTACATTTTAGGTGGGCGGTATGACGGCCTTTTAGACATTTGAAACTCCCGCCAAGTGCTGTTGGACCGGCAGGATGTAGTTAGTTAAAAAAATTGCGGTACGAGACTAGGCGATAAGCGCATCTGTGCCTCATTTTGGGACATACTCAAGTGTTTCTTCCTTACCACGTAAGAGAACTTCGTTCGGGCGCAGCTTGCTGTCGAAGTGTCATAAGTTGCAAACAAAACACGGGGCATCTTCAGAAATAGATATTACTGATGCCATTTTAAAAGAAAAATCTTGAATATGATTGCACAGCGATATTGTACGAATTCCACATGTGAAATAGAGAAGAAAATGTCAGTGGACTACTATATTTTACCAAATCAACTTCTAAAATACTATCATCTTGTTTTATCATGGTTATAAAACAGCGTACATCGGCCATGTTGAAAAATGACAGTTTCACTTTCACAACGAAAAGTATGTATAAAACGAAATGTAGATAAAGTAAAGCACATAAATAACAATTATGTCTAAACTCCCTATGAATTATGTTTTCTCATTGCTATAACAAATTCATTTTAAATATCACAGTGACGTGATATTAAACGATCAGCAAGCTGCCGCCATATTGGTTGGAATTAGAAGAGTGTGAGTGCCCTGTGTAATATATTGCCACATTTTGAGGAATCTTATTACTTGCCCCCATAAAAACAACCCTAATCCTCAAATTATCATCCAAAAAAATAAAATAATCAAATTTAATTGTATTTTCCCATTTACATCACAAAAAAGATGGTGCTGCCATCTCTTGTCGGCTGTATCGTAACCCCGCCCCTTAGTGATGCAAGGGTCAATCGCATCGGTCCCTAATGATTTTCGTTGTTTCCTTTATTGTTTATTAAATTAAATATAATTTTATCTTCGTAACTTGATTGCATTTGAGTAAACAACAAAAACATTAATACGAATATAAACATCCAACGCATGATATATACATGGTGAATGCTAATAAATCGGCAAACTATTAAAATAATGTCATTTAGAGCTCTGCATTTCAGGCCGATTGGTTGGCCGATTGGTTGCCCGTTTATTTATAAATTTTGACGATAATCATGATGTATATAATTTTCTAGGCACCTTTTTATTAACGAAATATGTTGACATGTTTAAATAGTTTCTTTAATAAACATGTTAGTTTTCCGTAAACCCTAATACTATTTCATATTAGTTGTCTTTAGTTGTAGGCCAAATGGCACGCTGTTGACATAGATAAATCTTGAATTTTTTGAACGTGAAATATATTTTATTCCTGAAAATACAGTGAAAAATATGATTCCCTGCCGCTCAAATTTTTTCCTTAGTCGGGATCCCGCACACCCTAGTCATCCAATATACGTATGTACTAGACTAAAGTTGGCTTATTCTCCAAAATTATAAATTTGATGGTGCCATGTCTTATTGGTCAACGTATGTAGAGACATTTAATTTTATTTACGTCACTGAAAACTTGGTTTAACATGAACAGGGTCGCATTTATTTTTTCATATTAAAATTTAATGGCCCAATGTTAGATTTTCAGGCTTTTCCGGTATATTTTATGTAGTGTATGTACAAGTTCGCCAAAGTTCAAAAACATAACCTAAAATGGAAAATAAATGAAAAAGAAATGATTTAACCATTGAAAAAAAGTTAAGGTTAATAAGGGAAAGGAGTTTAATGTCCCACTGTCAACACTATCAACAATAATGAAAAATGAATCCAAGATTAAAGAGCACCATAAGAAAGGAGGGTTGAAAGGACGAAAACGTATGCATGGTGCTAAGTATGACGAACTAGAAGAGAAATTGCTTGAATGGTTTAATCATTCACGGTCCAAAAATTTGCCTCTTTCTGGGTCTATGATAAAAGAAAAAGCTGATATGTTGGCATTGAAAAGTGGGGTTGATTTCAAATGTAGCAATGGGTGGTTGCAGAGGTTTATGCAGACACAATTTGGTTTTTCGTAGTGTGTGTGATGAATCTGCAGATGTAGATAACCAGAAAGTTGACGAGTGGCTGGAAACATTGAAAAATACCATCAACCAGTACAGTCCTAGAGACATTTACAACATGGATGAAACTGGTGTATTTTATAACCTTTTACTAGACCATACCATGGCCTATCGAGGGGAGCCCTGCCATGGTGGCAAGAGGAGTAAGGAGCGAATCACAGTTGCACTGTGTTGCAATTCAGATGGCAGCTACAAAATTAACCTGTTGGTTATAGGAAAGTTTTTGAAACCACGTTGCTTCAAGGGAGTCACAAATTTCCCATGACAATACGAAGCCAACCAAAATGCATGGATGACATCTAAAATCTTTCGTGATTGGTTGTTGCGGTTGGATAGGAAAATGGCTGTCAAGAACAGAAAGATTCTTCTCCTCCTTGATAGATGTGCATCCCATTCTTCTGAATCACTGAAATTGGACAACATTCAGTTGATTATGTCAAAAAGATATACCGAAAGAGACTTGTCCAATTTCTTGTGCGTCGCCTGGATGCCAAGAAACAGCTGACTAAATGGGATGTTTTGGACGCTATTCGAAACATCTGTATGGCTTGGAATAGCATTCAACCTACAGTGATTCAAAACTGTTTCAAGAAGTTAGTCCCTGCAGTAGCCACCAATGAAGAAGCTTCAGGCCCTGAACTATCATCTGCTAGAGGACTGCAGCCATGGTAGTATCAACCCCGCCATTCATGTTCCCAGTGGCAGTTCTGCCTCAATTGGCCTTTCTTCGTGTGATACTGGCGACAGTGCTGGTGTGGATAGTGAGGAATGGGAAATTCTTCAAAGTAAACTAAATTTCACGGAACAGTTTAACAGTTTTGTAAAAATAGATGACAGAGTTCTTACATCATCCACACCAAATGACTGAGTTGACAGACTGTGACACCACTGATGGTGATGTTAACACAGAAGCCGTAGACTTTGAAGAGCCACCAACACTTGCATTGCCTAAAATATCTGAAGCTTTGCAAGCTCTTTAATACTCTGGAAACAGTAATACAGTGCAGCGATGCTGACACTGAAACAATCAAAGCCTTTGACCAACTGTGTGGCTTTGTCCAAAGTGTATTAAAAAAAAATGAAAAGCAGACCAAAATTAGTTTATTTTTTTACCTAAATCTTCTCCGTGATCTAGATACGTAATAATATTTAGTAACACATCATTCAAAATGGTAAAACATTTTGTGTTAACTTTACGTAGTCTAACCATGTTTTTACTTAAGCTATTTTTTTATGAATTTTGTAATACTCATTATAGTATTTTTTTAATAATTATGTAAATTGTTTTTCAACTGTACATACTATATACAAATATTGAAATATTTTCAAAATCAATAATGAAATTTGTGCTTTTTTTTGTTGTTGTTGTTTTGACATATGTAATGTACACATTATGGAAAGGTATGGATATTACAAACCTCATTATTACAAAGTGGGTAAATTTCTGTCCCCTCAGGTTTGTATTTAGGAGGTTTCACTGTATATTGCATTCAATTACAGAGCCAGATGGTAATACCGGTATTATGTATGTTCTAAGGCAATTTTTCGACACGCCCAACAACTGGGAATGGCAATAGCCATACGCTCTGACACTAGAGAGAGGGCATCAATGATGCTCATGTCCTTGCCGTTACTACATGCTGCTCAAATAATATTTGAAATACAAGCAGTGGAAGAGCATATAATGGAAGAAAACATGGTGGCTATCTTCCAAAGACTAGTGCAATACATCAAAGATTACTGGATCGATGCAGTAACACCAAGTGTTTTGTCAGTTGATGGTCTAGAGTGGAGGACAAACAATGCTGTGGAATCATTCTACAGGAAGCTACTAAAGGATGTTGGTGGGCCAAGACTGGAATTTTGGCATTTTCTTAGTAAGTAAATATATTTGCATATTAATTATTTAAAGAATATTATAAGTTTCTGATATGTAAACAATTATATTTTTGTATATTTTTGCAGTGTCTCTAAGAAAACAAGACAGCACTTTCCATACCACAAGTCAGAATGTAGAGAGGCAGGTGGCAGCCCAAAGAATATGTTTGTCATATGTGCAGCAGGATTAAAATATCTACCGAATGCAGAGAAAGCTGCCTGCAGATACAATTTCTGTAAAAAGAATCCTTGATCGAGCAGCTTTGACTGTCAGCTCATTGGCAGAAAGACTTCTGCGTGTAACATCTTCGGTAGCAGCTGTGATACAGGCGTAGACCAAGTTCAAGATGACACACAGCCAGATATACTTTCCGACATTTTGTTTGATAGAGATTACTATCACAGATGAGATAAATTAATTGAACATTAAAAAAAATATTTATAAGATAAAATTTAATTATAATAGCACTTATCCTTTAAAGTGCAATGAAAATTCACATTAAAATAACTTTTGAAAGTTTTATTCACATATTTAAGGAATTTTATATATATATATATATATATATATATATATATATATATATATATATATATATATGCCAAAAGTAAAATATTCTTAGCATAATTAAAACACTAGCGAATACAACATATGATATCTCTCCTGTAGCAGCTTGTGAATAACCTGGCCTTCCACCCGCCCAACCTTTTGATTTATATATAATAGTTAACTTTTATGTAGTCAGGATGCATTCAGTTCGGACGAGCCGGGTGAAGTAAGTTGGCCTCTGTCAAAGGTATGTCAAGTGTCCATCCTCCCATATTTGTCTACAGAGGGATAGGAGCAAATGTGGATCCCTGCACTCTTATATTGTTTTAAATGGTCAATGTATTTTGGGTCATTATGCTTTCCCCTATGCATCAACAAGGATATACAGCATCGTGTGCGAGTGATTTAAGGAGCATGTGATGGTGACATCATGGTGTTTGAATATATATATATATATATATCAGATGCCGATCTGGTGTTACAATTTAAATAATCCACAATAAATAAGCTAGTAAGAACTTATTAGCATCTTCTACACTGCAACTGGAAGGACAAATAATGAGCTATTACCTTATGTTTATGGTTTTTCTTTCTCTGTTTGGACTATTAATTAAAACCAAATGCTCTAATAAAATTACTGTAAAATATGAATTTTCCCCTGGGTTACGACAAAGGCAAATTTAATGTAATTTAACTAGTTAGCAGACTGCTCACGGTAACCATAATTGGAATATTTGTAATCTTAATTTTTTTTGTGTTTGATATTGTATTCCCTTAATTTGTGAACAAGAAACGTAATTTTATATGCTTCAATGTCTGTCACTGAATAGTTTAATAATTATGGAAAAGGATGTTAACCTGGTGTAACATGTGTTTGGTTCTTTGAGGTAACCGTTAGTAACATGGAAAATGGTGCTGGTACAGTTAAATTTCAAATTCCTATTGTCATTAAATTTAATATAATTTTAAATACTAAATATCACAGACTATTTAGGTACCATTGTGATCGCTGATTTATTTCTGATCTTTTATGTCTGATAACCATTTTGATTGATTTTATATTTAACAATTTTTTTTAATTTCAGTTAACCTCTCTTATTTTAATAATTATGTAATTGTGGAGATGGTGCCTTTTTGCTCTCATGTGAATGTATTGCCAGAAGTTGCATTGGCGGCCCACTTTCGTTCTAGAACATTATGGGTGAAGAACACTGTTCCATGTTGCTGTCAGGTACAGATCCCTCCGCGGGACTATTTCTTCATCCGCACGTAACTTTAATCTTTGTGGCTTATCATAATGTTTAATTGTCATAGGTGAGCAGTCCAAAGTTGGTTAATATATCTAGATGTGTTTTGCAACCAGTATGAGGAACTTGGCTGAACTGTGTAATATTTAATTGTGATTGTGGGTGGAGCCAATGGTGTCCGCCATGTTGGATTAAAAAGTGCTGTTCATGGAAAGGGCAGGAAGGAACTAGGTAGAGAGGCAGTTGTGTTGTGTGAGGCGAGAGGAATGGCCGAGCGCCGCCGTGCTGTATAATAAGTGCTGGCCAGTGACCTGGGGCCTGTGAGCATGTGATAATAAATGAATAGAAACACCAGTAGTTCTGCTTAAGTTATTCGTCCGGTGGCTCATCTTCGGCCGGACCACAAAACCCGATGAGTCGGCGGTAAAGCCGGTACCATCACAAGCTCTTCAAGAGATACCAAAGGAGAAATGGGTTAGGTTTACTTGCAATCAAACTTAAAACAGTTTGGTGTGATACGGTACACTTTTTTACTAGAACAAGATTTACAGCTGACACAAATGTAAACTTGGCACTTTAGGTAGCCGTAAACATCCGTCGCGAAGTATCGCTTAACAGGATACGGCTTGTAAGACTGTAAACAGGAGTATTTATAAATACTAAACAAAAGATAAATACACAAACCCTTTTCCTGATTATATTCTGAAGACTGACCTATAATTAATAAACACCTGTCCTTACTCAAAACACACAACATAAACACACAGTTTAAATGAATTTAAATTGAGCTTTATCACACTGGTGGTATTAATTTGTCCAGTCGACATTTACACACACTTACAATTAATTTTTCAAGTTGGGATTAGACCACAGCTGTAACTAATTATTTTCGCATTCAGACAATATACGTCCCTAGTGGCGAAACACCTACAATCTACGAAGTGCGTCTTTACAACTCTGTTAAACAGAACATGTACAACAGCCTTTGTTATTTGAAGTTACATCTATACCTCCTTCATACTCTAGGTTCTTTGTCTCGTCCGGTGTTGGTTGTCCTCGCTGACGACATTTAACTCTACGGGCGCACCTTGCGTGCCGACTCGCTGGCTTGTCACTCGCTGAGCGAGTGACCCAAAAATGAAAGTCTGCCCTTAGCCCTTCCGACCTCCAGAGGGTATTTGCCTTCACCTGAGGACTCTAAATTAAAGAGCAGCTTTCCACAATTTACTCGCCGAGCGAGTCCCTACTCGCTCACGGCGAGTACAGTTAGCGAGTTTGTACGTCTTTGCGTCTGAGGCTAAGTCCCAAACCACAAAAATACGTTGAAGTTCGACTT
Organism: Bacillus rossius redtenbacheri; assembly: GCF_032445375.1. Classification (NCBI taxonomy): domain Eukaryota; kingdom Metazoa; phylum Arthropoda; class Insecta; order Phasmatodea; family Bacillidae; genus Bacillus; species Bacillus rossius. The sequence continues at coordinate 109,747,869 of NC_086332.1, forward strand.
ACAGTGGTAGATATTATCCAAGTCCCACCTCAACCTCGGGCGTCACGACAGTCTCGGGAGGCGTGGTTGAAGCACCCGGGAAGACGTCCGCGAGTCGTCCCTGGAGTAGAGTTGTTGGATCTCGGCTCTCCCTCGTAGTCGGTCTTGTTTGCAGCGGTCCCAGAATCTGCTAAATCACGACTTGTCCTCGGGCCTCGTGGTGTTGTCGTGTGACGTAGCGGATGGTGGCAGCGTGACGTTGTGTTGATATCTTCAGAGCGGTTGTATAAGCTTTCGCCTCTGGCTGCCTGCCAGGCACCTTCTGCTTGAATCTTATCAGCAGACCCCTACTTATACTCGGGGAAATGAAAATGACATCATTCGTATCCAATCGCGGACCTCAGCGGATGACCGCATCAGCGCCCAATAGCCGTTCACTTAGCTGTTACTAAGCACATGGCCATCAGCGATTCTCTTGTAACTATAGTTGTTGTCAATACCTAAGTGTTATACAACCCTCTTGACTTGAACGTTTCGCAGATGTCCTGCTGTTTAGGGGCAAAATCGTTATGAAGGGGTAACCCACCATAACACAATAATATACCAGTATTTAATAGTTTTAGAGGTTTTCCCACAGCTGAAGTTAGATAAAAAAAATTTTAAGCTTGATGTTTCACAACTAAATTAAAATTTTGCAATCACATTTAATTTAAATATAGATAACTAAATCACTCCAAATTCTTCAGTGTGTAGGCAAGTGCATGGTAATTTGAACAATTTAAGCAATTGCTCACTTTATACTGTCTATTTATTGCATTCATTCCAAACATTGAAAGGGCAACTCAATTTTTGTGACAAATTAGCTTCAGTCATGTGAATCACAAATTTACAATATCATTTCTCATGTCAACAAACATATACCAATCAAATTTCCCAGAAAAATTAAAACCAAACTTCTATTATATAGTAGATTTTACAACTGCAGATATTAAAAACTGGGAGATTGTTCCGTATCACGTATCCAAGTTTATTTTTAGGTCTTGATGTCATGATCTAAATATTGAAAGATCTCCACATAACAAAGACTATAGATAAATGAACAAATTATGATCTTACCTTGAATTAAAAACAAAAATCTACTTTGTGTTGAACCGACTATCATAATTCATTGAATAAAACATATATTTTATTTTCTATATTCAACTTACCATCAAATAATTGTTAGATCACAAGTTTTTTGAGCAGGATCTTTCAACATACAAACTTAAAAACATCAATATTCACAGAATCAAGCCATCAGGATTGAGATAAACTTGGATACGAAATAAGGGAATTTTACCCTGTCTTCAAAAATGATGTTACACAGATCCTACATTTAAAGCAACTATAACCTTGATAATCCTGCTTACTGTTGCTTGATTCAAGTGGATAAGGTCACCACAAACAATCTGAAAAATACAAACACAAGTTTTGTTAAGATTTTCTGTATTAACAAACTATTGCGTAAAATTGCTTGTCTATGACAGTGTTACCAAGAAACAGAAAATAAATAAATCTATTTCTAGAGGTTATGTATAATCAAAATACAGTCAAACATAGCAAACACTTTAAATTTAGATTCACGTACCTGAAAACTGTTACTTCCATAAAAACGTAGTGCTGTGGTAACTTTAAGAATTGCTGGCACCGGCAAACCGCGCTTATCTCCTTTGTCAGCCACAAGTGGAAAGATGGTACCCATTACAGTTTCTTTAGTGAAACGAAAACGTTTCACAAATTCCTCATCCCTAAAAAATTCTATTGGATTATCCCCATCTCGAAGATACTTTCTTGGCGGCGGATTGTAGGGAACATCCCTAACATACCTAACAAATTCAACAAAATCATCACCTACAATGCGTTGTACAGCTTCCATGTTATGAAAAGTCGCACTAAATAGCAATTTAGTAAGGTCAAACGACGACTAAATATTCTCCTCACAGATTCACTTAAAATATAAGAGTCACTAATACTTCACAACCCGTGCATACCAAAATTACGATTTAGTATAACTTCATACTCAAGTTTAACCCTTTCACTGCTGTATGTTCAACAGTATTACAATATGTATAGTGCTACTAGCTGTATTAATAGATATTCATCCCCTGTGCTGAATACTTTTTTTTTGCTGATGTTGTTGCAAGTGTTATAGACCACTTTTACAAATATATTATTACTTATTTTTCATAACACACTTTTTAATTATTAAAATTTATTGCATAATAATTTTTTTTTGATATTTCGATATACAGATATTCTACTAATTTTATTATTTTCACACCTCAACTTGGATTATGAACCTGACGTTATTAATGATATATTATACTGGATTCATTATTCTAATATTTCTTAGACACTCTATATTAGTATAAAAATTGTATAATACTACATAATTTGATTACTACATTATTGCAAAAATGCGAAATAAACCCTTCTTTCAGGTTTGAAATGTTCACATTGATTTCGCTAATTGTTTTATCACATTGATGATGTATCTATTATATAGTAAACTAGTCATTTTTTGTATTGAATCAACACTTGCATTGCACATCTGGTTTTTGAATATTATTACAAACACACACTTGTTTTGTGGGAACACTGTATCATTTTTACAGATTTTCCTATAAAAACTTCAGAAATTCTTTTTGGTGTGATAATCCTTGAAGCATGGGACGACACACAGTGCGACATCACAGTCTCTGCATGAATATCTTGTTTCTCTGTGAATTTTGTGTTTAGTACACACAACACATTTTCGGGTAGGAAACTTTTTCACACCAGTTGCTTCAATGGCAGTAGGAAAATGTCTCTGTGATAGATGGGCAAATGGTTCACGAACCGCTCAATTGAACCGGTTCGCCTCGAGGAATGCTCGGGAACTGGTTCTTGAAAAAAGAACCGCGGTTCACTAGCTCAGTCGAACGATGTACACGTACGATCTCTACAAGGAGAGATGGTTTGTTCTTTTTTTCTTCCCTTCCTCACAAGCTGCCCGATTCCATGCGTCGTGCTCACATAGCTCTCGGTTCTTCTCGTGTTCTCGGCTCTTTCTCTGTTCTCTCCGCTCTTCGGTTATCTTCCGCACTTTAGAGTAGGAGAGGGGAGAACCAATCCCCACTCCAAACAACTCACCACCCCTTCCCGGCCAAGTGAACGGTCTCGTCTCTTCTTCCCCTCCTTTCTTTCACCGATCACGGCTCTTCTTCCTCTTCCTTCTTTCTCAGTGCACGTGACTCATACATAATTGTGACTAAAAGCCTCCGTCCCTTCCCCCACTCCTTCAACACGTCGCTCTTTTTTAATGAACAAGGTTCTCATCCCCTGTTTAGTTTGCCCTTGCGGGTCTTTTTTATATGTGCTCGTGGCAACAATTAACAACTGAAATCCTGACTTCGACAGTTGATGTATGCTCTGAGTAGAATTTTCTCAATTATTAAATTATATATACCTATATTTTTACTTCGTTTACTGATGTGGGAGCAAGAAATTTATTTATACAGAGTTTGCACTTGGTAGGTTTACAACAAGGTAAGTTTTTCAAAGTAAATTAATTTTGATTTTTCTATAAAAAATGTTACACCAATTCTAACAATAATTAAGGTACAGAGTGTATATTATTCTCTTAAAATGTCAAAAAAATGCTGTATTTTTGGAAGATAACATTCAACAACATTATTGATCTTCGAGATAAGTAGTATTTCAATTTACTCAGACAATAACTTGTTCACTATTATTATTAAAATGTATTAAATTATAATTATTTCCAATACAGCGCAACACTTATTTATATTAAACTTAAAAAATTAGTAATAATTTTAAATATTTCTTTGTGTTTTATAACATTGTTTTTTAATTGTGATAAACTGCACAACTTAAAGTATTAATGGATAATTTATTTTTATGGTTTTAGGCTAATATGTCTTCACCCCGAAGCACCAGTAACATCTGGTACCATTTTACAAAAGAAGATGGGAAAGGACGATGTCACTACTGCCAGAATACTATCTCAATGGCTGGAGGAGCATCAACTGGGAACCTCAGAAGACATCTCAAAAGTAAGCATCCTACAGTACCATATTTGAGAAATGATTCTCCTTCGTCTGGCAGTCGATCACGATCTCCCTTACCTTCAGATAATTCTGGAGATACTCGCAACAATTCTGAAGCAGAGAATGGTATTTCTCGATCCGATTCCGCTGTTTCTTGTAACACAAGGCCTTCTTTACTTGACTCACCACAACCTGGTTCTTCTGGCTCTAGCTCTTCACCCCGAATTGGCCGTTTGCAGGATTCAATGAACGGATTCGTTAGCATTGTCAAACCCATACCTGCAAGTAAATGTAGAGCTCTAGATGTCCAGTTACTGAAAATGGTATGCAAAGAATACCAACCATTTTCGATTGTGGAAGATGAGGAGTTCAGGAAGTTTGTAAAGCTTCTTTGTCCAAATTACAATCTACCCAGTCGTAAAACTTTGTCAAACTCTTTGTTGTCCTCTATACATGATAAAATTCTAATTAAAGTAAAAGCTCAGTTAGACAGTTCATCAGCTGTATGTTTGACGTGTGATGGATGGACAAATATTAACAACACAAGTTTTTATGCCATCTCTGTTCACTATTTCGATGCAGGCACGAAATTGAAATCCCATTTGTTAGAATGCTCTGAATTCAATGAGCGGCACACAGCACTAAATATTTCTAGCTGGATTAAAAATGTTTTGGAAAAATTTGGTTTAGAGGCAAAAGTTTGTGCTGTGGTCACTGACAATGCAGCTAATATAAAGGCTGCTGTTAGTGATTTGAAATATAGACACATTTCTTGTTTTGCCCATTCCCTGAATTTAGTTGTACAGGGTGCTATTGAAAACAGCATCAAAGATCTCGTGGACAAAACAAAAGCCATTGTTCAGTATTTCAAACAAAGCAGCTTTGCTTTAGTTAAACTACACGAGATGCAAACCAAACTGAACAAAGACAATGTCAAATTGAAGCAAGATTTCGCCACAAGGTGGAATTCGACATTTGACATGCTGGATCGTTTTCACTCAAACAAAGATCCCATTATTTCTGCTTTAGCTTTACTAGGTTATAAGGACACACTGCAGCCAGAGCAATGGATTGCTTTGGAACATGCCATAAATGTACTTTGGGTATTTAACGAAGTGACAATTGAAGTGTCATCAGAAAAGACTGTCTCTCTGTCGAAAACCTCTGTCCTTGCTAGAGTAATGGTGAGAAAGGTAAAGTTTTATATGGAAAATAATAATCCTCCAGAAGAAATAAAAAAGTTAGGAGAAGAACTGATGGAGGGTTTGATGAAAAGATTTGGTGCAATGGAGGAAAATGAGTTGGTCGCACAATCAATTTTACTTGATCCAAGATTCAAGAAACAGGGTTTCAGAGAAGAAGTCAAGTATCGAGCTACATACCAAGGCATTGTGGGCAAACTGAAAGTTTTGATCAACGAAAACAAAGACTCGCATCAGCCTGAAAGAAATGTGGTTCAACCTACTGCCTTAGCTTCTTCTGAGTCGAGCTTGATCTGGGACGAGTTTGATGCTGCAATAAGTCAACTACAGGGAAATCGCAATCCCAGCACTGCAGCAATCGTGGAGCTGGATAAATATTTGGCTGAGTTTCACATTGTCAGATCAGAGGATCCTCTACAATGGTGGGAAACAAGAAAGTCCGTCTACCCGAATTTGTACAAATTGATGCTCAGAAGGCTTTGTATTCCTGCGACATCTGTACCTTGTGAAAGGGTGTTTTCAAAAGTAGGACAGATTTGTGAGGCAAAACGTTCTATACTGACATCTAAAAAAATTAGCCAAATGTTAGTTATAAACAGCAATATAAATCTGGTGTAATTATTGTGAAACAATGTATAAAACAATGTATAAAAAATTATGCATTGTTGTTCTAGTGACATTTTTAGATGTACATTTCACTTGCATTCTTTGTAGTATTTGTTGTTGAGTGTGTCTTGTATGTAAGTATTAGTTGATTGAATATTCGCAGTGTAAAAATGACAAAATTTTCTGCAAGCAAATGTTGAACAACAAGTAACTGTGAAATAGTATTACATCTCTGTACATATTAAGGAAGTGTGAGGTTTTTATGTCATTTCTGTTGAGTATATCAGTTTTGCAATATATGTCTATGCAATTTTTGTCAGTCATTATTAACCAACTGTTCTTAGTAATGGAGTGAGTTTAAGTTTTATATAGCCATGATCTGTTAAAAACAAAATGTTTGCCATACAACACACCTTTTTTTTTATAATTACAGCCAATTCCCGATTATCCCCGGGCGGTTTATCCGTTTTGCGGTTTAAGTGCGGGAGTTTAAAAAAAAACGAAAATTATTACTAATTAAATCATTTTTAACTAAACACTGCTGAATTAAATTTATAATGAATAAGAAGACTCTGTTAACGATTACCAGAGAAGTGCGCAAAAGTAACTGCAGCCGAATGGTACTGGATAATATTTACATTTTAATATTAAAGTTTATAGGATCGCATTAAATTTTTTAAAAATGCAGCGCGGCGCGAATTGATGAATTGGCAACGCCCCCCGACTAGCGATCGCCGCTAGACAGTATGGAAAAGGAAAACTACGCATGTGGCCAACGACCGCCGCACCACTTTGTGTTTGCAGTCGAGTTATGTTTTGTTAACGTATCCTAACTTGTGGTTGGCGATGTCTGCAAAACGAAAACGTACAGTTTTATTGTTACAGCAGTAACTGGAAAAGTGACATGACAATGACATGACAAAGTTGTTTGTTTCACAGCTAGATATGACAGTGTGGGAAAGATGTGTTTTGCTCATGTTTACGGGAAGAAAAGAAGAACAGCTGGCAGCTATCTTTATGTGCGTGACTGACGAGGGAGGAGTTTCAGTAAATGTACTATAAAACAAAAAACACAAGAGATAAAGAAAGACACTTTCGCGGGGTAAACATTTGTATGATGGTCTTGTTGGCATGTTGGCAGTGTTTAGTCAAAATAAAAAGCTTTTTATTACTTGTTTTATCCAGTTTTAATAAAAGCATTTATTTGTTTATAAGTAGATTACTGAAAAAATCTCCTCACTTTATTTCAATTACACGTGCATCAAAAAATTTTAACTAACAATAAATTGATATATTTTTATGTGAGCTGCTCGGCTCTTACAGAATTATCGGCTCTCGTGGTTCAAATCTCTCGGTTCTTTCTTTACTCGTCCACTCACCTCCACAAAGGACCTGCCCGGCTCTCGTGCTCGTGGTTTTCAAAGCTATCGGTTCCTTCTTATCACGGTTCTTTCTCTTTAGTTTCACATGGCATTGCTCGTCGCTGCCATTCGTGCTGACCTATTGCGGATACATTTTCAACTAATAGTGACAATAACTGCTCTAGTACCCACGAGAGGCCTCTAAATTGGATTTTTCTACATAAAATTTATAATTCTCACATCATGAGCAAATATGCATTCAATTTTATTTTCATTTTACGATTAAAAATACTTAGTAAATATATATTGAGTTACTAGTACATCTTTATTATTACTACTTAGTACTTATATACTTTTTATTATTGGGCTTAATCAACAGATTTGTTTAATTGCAGTCCAATAATGGCAATATTTTTAATTGGTTAGCTATGCAATTAAATTTTTTCTCCTATAAAAATTAAGTTGATAGTACAAATACATCGTAATTGCGATAAGTACGCAGTTAATTCAAATTCTAGTAAAAAAAAATTAAATGAACCGAAGAACCATATCAACGAACCGATTCACTTCGAAGAACGAACCGGTTCTGAACCGCTCATTAAAGTGAACCGTTCTGCCCATCACTACTCTGTGATAAGCGCAGGGGAGTGTCTTCATCTGATCTCCTCCCACCCCCTCCAGACTTTTTTCTTTGTTTCATAAATTTTTCCAAAAGTTCTCTGATAAGCATTAGATGGAATGTAGCAAGAGGTAGTTTTGTCCCGGTAACAGTTGAGTGAAGAGCATGGGCATTCAGAACTGCCAAATCTAATACATGGAAAAAAAGTTTTTTATACCATTTCACAGTTTTTCTCACTGATTCAGTGGAGCTAATTACCATGTCAGTTATATCTACAGATCCCATACTCCTATTATAGTCCAGAACACATGTAGGTTTCAATATTTTATGTCCACTTTTTTTGTCTGTCTTTTCACTTTCTGCCATGTCTGCACTATGGCAGGTGCTCAGCATCCATACTTCACGCTTGTCACGCCACTTCATAGCCAATAACTCACCTGATGACCTGAAGGAAATATCTCCTTTATCCAACTTGTTGTCGATTTTTGGCATATTTTTGCGATTTTTTCGCACTGTACCACAGGCATTTGTTGAATGTGTATGGAGCCAATGGAAAAGGCTGGGACTTGAATACCAGTTGTCCAGGAATACAGTGTGACCTTTGTTCAGATAAGGTTTCAACAAAATGGCCACAATGTCTCCAGACTTTCCCAAACCTAAATCGTCAATGTCACTTTTTGCACCAGTGTACACTACAAAGTCAAGAACGTATTCTGTCTGACAATCGCATAAAACAAATGTTTTGATACCAAACCTGCTTCTCTTTGATGGTATGTATTGTTTGAACATCAAACGTCCTTTGAAAAGGAGCAAGCTCTCGTCAATACACAATTTACAGAAGGGCACAAATGAATATCGAAAAGCATTTCAAATTCTGTCTATAATACCTCGAATTTTGAAAAGTCTATCTCCGACATTATCCACACTGTCGTCACAGAAATGAAGCATTCGCAGTAAAAGTAAAAATCTGTCTCTTGACATGATGTCTCCAAACACTGGTGTTTGCAAAAGAGCATCTTTTGACCAATATTCACTTAGTTTTAGTTTTTTCACACGTGTCATCAGCATACAAACTGAAAGGAAGCAAAATAATTCTTCGAAATTTGTGTCCTTCCATTGTGTGATACGAGAATGGGACTGCAAAATTAGTGGAACATTTTCAACAGCATAAATATAATATCTGTTACATTGTTCGGCTACGAATGTCATCAATGAAACATCAAAGAACACTAGAAAAAAGTCTATCATAGGACTTTGATTATTTACATTTGCATTACATCCTGAATGTGCATCATTGAAGGGATGGTTTGTAGGAGACAAATTATTAGAAGACCATTCTAATGTGTCTTCTATTCTTTTCTTGGTAGGGTTTTCATTATCTTTGTTATCGCTGCTATCACTCTCAGAGTCTGATGACTCTTCAACAAATCTTATTCTTGAAGGACTGCGAGTAGTCCCAGCCGACGAAGATGGCTGGGGAGATTTCTTCCTGTGGTGTGAAGCATGCCCATCATCTGAATCACTAGATGAAAACATTTCTTCTTCACTGTCACTCCTTGTGAGGATCAACTCCAGTGCTTCCTTGTCAGTGAGAAATTGTTGTTGTCTCTTCATAATTTGTATATACAAATTACCTGTTAGTCTTGAAAAAGCTAGCCTGTTCCTGTTATGAACACACTTATGATATTACACTGCACAACTGTTCTGCTCTTCCCTCCCACCCTCTTTCCAAGCTAACTGTAAACCCCCCCCCCCCCCCTTTTTCAACCCAAAAAAAAAAATACCAGGAGCCACACAGATAAACATCTCTAGAGCCACAACAGCAAGGCTAAAGAAAAATGTTATCAGCAGAATACTCCAATTTCAAAGGCAGGAATGGTTAGTGTCGTGCAGTGGCAGCTATGACTGTTTATGAAAGCCATTGGATGGGGTGGGCAACTATCTTATCTTAACTGTCTCAGTTATCTCTATTTGGGGGGGGGAAGGAGGGGGGGAGCAGCAGAGAATGTGTCATGTGTGCTGCCGGCGCTGTGGAGAGAACTTGGCAGGCTATTTATAGATAGATGAAGGAAGAGGGACTGAACTCGTCCTTTGCACTGGTGGTACAAAAAGTAAAAGACGAGTTATCTCGTCAATAGCACTGACAGCCAATAATAAAACAAACGAGATAACACGTCCACAGCAGTGAAAGGGTTAATAGTAGGGTCATTCCATGTCAAGTGGTCTAAATTTGAGAAAACATTTTTTGTGACCATCTTCCACCTAGATGAAATTTGGGGTAAGTCAATACCATTACTTAGGAGGATCTTACACAAAATTTCAGTTTGGGTGGCAGTATAGTCTGGGTTCTAGAGGCTCCTGCACAAAGATGGTCGTCTTAACACCAGCGTGCACCTGAATAAAATGGCAAGTTTGAAATGCTATTGTGGCACAACTACAGCAGCTAGCATCCTGAAAATTGGTAACCTAGGAGAACTTTTTGTGCTCTACACAATGGTAAGAGGATCACTTATTCAAATGGCTTACATTTATTGCTAGCACGTTCCAAAGTTGGCAAAAATATTCATTACCTTAAATTTAGAGCTGACTTTTGCTGTCCATAACTTTACAACAGTGTTGCCTGAATGTCTTCGCTTCTCTGCTAGCTAATCAAGACCATAGCTGCTGTCAGTTTGCCAAAAGAGCAGCTTCTAAGCTTATTAGATTTTGCAGATATTTGCCTCTAAACTAGGGATTTTTGTTTTACCCACTGAATTTTACCCTTTTTTAAACTGACATAGCACAAAACTATCTTCTCTGATTGATTTCTTTCTGGCATGGTTAGAAAGAGCAGCCTTTTTGCGTTATGAATCATCTTGTTTCATCTTTGTGTCTCAATGTTTAAGGTAAGAAAATTTACTTTAAAAATTGCCCTTTTTTAGCTACCTCACATAGAACGCTGCGACAAAATCAGCATCAAAGATAGTGAATTTTCAACCACTTAAATTATTTGTACTTCTTAAAATGATGAAGTATTAATATACAAGCAAATTTTAATATAAAAGCATAAGGAAACTATTTTTTTTATTATTGATCATGTAATAATTGACTAGATGTGAAGGGAAATTGAAGGGGTGATAGGAAAAACAACCCATGTCAATTTTGTTTGAAAATAAGATATATATACGAATGTGTAGAAAAATACATTAGCTACATCCATATGCTTATGGTTTCCCGAAAAGTAGCCTATGTCAGTAACAATATCCTTGTGAAAATAGCTTGATTCCGTAAACACCACCCTTGTCAAAATCATTTCTGGTAAAATAACCCTTGTCATGTGACATGGGCTATTTTTTTTTCAGGAAAGTTGGCAACGAACTTGTGTAAACATAAAATATTGGAGTGTTTTCATAAACATGTCAGAGGCTGTTGCAAGTGGTGTTGTTATTAAGTCTAAGAAGCGTAAGAGGCAACCACACAAAAAATAATTGATTAAATCTGCTAAAGTAAAAGGCGAATGATGATCTTGTGTTAATATCAGATGGTTGTTCAGGACAAAATAAAAACTATGTTATGGTACATGTTGGTACACTGTTTGAAAATTTTTCAACACATTACCTATCTATTTCCAATATGAGGCCACTCATATTTACCGAATGACCAGGATTTTTCTATCATAGAAAAAAATAAGAGATAAGCTATCATTGAAACTCCAGAAGAATGGGATTACCTTCTGCGATCATGCTGATCAAAGCCAAGCCCATTGAATGTTGTAAATGTTGACCAGAGTGTGTAATATCAAGGAAGCAGTTCGGCCATTATTTTTGAAAAACCCTTGGCCAGCAGTGAGGCTGAAACCTGCTAGGATGTTTCGAATAACACAAGAACATGACTTTGTCGAAATAAGAGACAGTTATACCGGTCCAAGGAGATTGCGCATGATAAGAAACCTACGAAAACTACCAACAGAACTCATTTTGCAGAAACTTTACCCAGGTCCTATTCCTTTGAATAGTGGAAAGCGTAGAGATCTGAGAAAACTATACAGTGTTTTGAAGCTAATCAGTGTCATGTTTTACAACTCGCTTGGTGATCTTGGGCCGGACACAGCTGATGTGGAAAGTGAAAGTTGAGTTGGACATGTCAGACAACAGTAGTGGTCGGGAAGATTAGGGTACATTCTGTTGTTGGTTTAAGTATTCATTAGAAAAAAAACAATGTTCTGTATTAGTGTAACACCTTGATGTTTATTTTCTAAGTCAATATTAGCCGGGCATGTCAAACAACAGATGTGATAAGGAAGATGTGTTGTTTGTATAAGTGTTTATTAGAAAAACAAGGTTCTGTAATAGTTTGAAACATCTCGATTGTTATTTTCTTATGTTGTGTATTATTTTTTTAGGTATAATATGTAATAGTGCAATAAAGCTTATTTAACATTTTAACTGCATTTGATGGGTTACCAAATTTTCTTTTTTCTATGAAAAACTACCCTTGTCAGCATTTAGGTGAAGATTACCCTTCACAAACCTACTAATATATGGTTGATAGTTATCGTCATATCAGTTGTGTGTTTCTAATTAGAAGTGTTATGAATTATAACGTGTTGTTAAATGTCTTTCTTTTTATGACAATTAGCAAGGATGTTTCTTCTTTCTCCTGAAAATTCATGTTTTATGACTTGGGTTCTTTTTCCTATCACCCCTTCAATTGTTTATACTACACATAAATATAAAATGGTTAAGGCAAGAAATTTTTTTGAAAAATACTTTTTGTTTGACACGACAAAATGGGGTATTTGATGGATCTGACCAGTTAGAAAACAATTATCTAACACTTAACATATATTAAGAATTATATTACAATTTGACGGTGTACTAAAATTTTGTGTTCTTTCATTTACAGACTGTGTTCAAGACTACTTCCTGTGATGGAGTTAGATCCTTCTATTGAAAGTTTGCAGAAATGCACCATAGGTAATAATGATGATTCACTTTGTCATAATGTATCATTCCATTCACATAAGGCTGGTATAAAATTTGTACGTGAACTGAAAACTGAAGATCAAGTCCTTTTGAGTCGACGATGTGGATTAGAATTTGACGAAGCATCAACTGTGTGTCTGCATCATGAAGCACTGCTGCCAACAAAAGAAAATTTGAAACCTGGTGAATTAGTTATATTGATGGATTCTGCCGAAAATTATTCCTTTATTGTACAAGATGCAGTTCAAGGTTTTCATTGGGAAAACAGCCAAGCTACTTTGCATCCCTTTGTAGTGTACTACAAGAATGCCAACCAATTGCAAAGCATCATCTTTTCTATTGTCAGTGATCGCCATAAGCATGACACAATCGCTGTGGCATGTCTTTTTATGCAAGCTAATAGAGTATCTAAAGAACATTGTTGGTGAAATAGTGCACATTTACTACTTCAGTGATGGCTCTGCTGCACAATACAAGAATTACAAGAATTTTATGAATTTGTGCCATCATTAAAACAATTTTAATTGTACTGCCGAGTGGAACTTTTTTGGCACAAGCCATGGTAAGTCACCTTGTGATGGCATTGGTGGAACTATTAAGCTATCAGCAGCACGTGCCAGCCTTCAACGTCCTGTCAACAACCAAATTGTGACACCACAAGATCTGTTTAACTATTGTGTGCAGCAGATCAAAGGGATCAAGTGGTTTTTTTATTTCCAAAGAAGAAATTGAAGCAGTTTCCTTACAACAAGAACAAATGTTTAAAGACGGCCGTATAGTAGCAGGAACCAGGGAACCATCACTTTGTACCCATTAATGAAGCTACAATTCGTGTCTTCAGCCTGGCCAATATGTTGCCTGTATTTATGAAAACAAATGGTGGATTGGCAACATTTCTGAAATTTCACTTGAAGAGCATGATGTTCTTATCAACTTCATGCATCCTTATAGAATTGCAAGATCATTTTACTGGCCTCTTAGAAGAGACACCTGCTGGATACCAAAACAGCATATTATTGCCAACCTTCCAGCTCCTAATGCTACAGCAATGGGGAGGCAGTACACTTTAACAAAAATGATGCTGTCAAGCATTGAAGATAAATTCCAATCAATTGTAAAACAATAATGACGTCCACGTTTTCCCATTGGTCATTTCATTATTCTTTACTTGAACAGTGCATCACTCTGGCTTGGCAACCATTAACCCACCACTGGCTTGGGATCCATGGCAAGAAACCCCTGGTGGGCTTGGGAACCCATGGTAAAGAGACCCACCCATGGCTGGCCTTGCCTGGCCATCAGGCGTGACCCCTAGGCGATGGGGATATCAATTCATGCTTTCATTGAGAGAAGCATATATTTTAGAGCATGAAATGGTAGTGGCTCAGCCACCATGGACCAACGCAAGGATTTAATGTTTATAGTATAAACAATTTCCCTTCACATCTAGTCAATTATGCTTTTATATTAAAATTTGCTTGTATATTAATACCTCATCATTTTAAGGAGTACAAATAATTTAAGTGGTTGAAAATTCACTATCTTTGATCCTGATTTTGTCGCAGCGTTCTATGTCAGGTAGCTAAAAAAGGGCAATTTCTAAAGTAAATTTTCTTACCTTAAACATTGAGACACAAAGATGAAACAAGATGATTCATAATGCAAAAAGGCTGCTCTTTCTAACCATGCCAGAAAGAAATCAATCAGAGAAGATAGTTTTGTGCTATGTCAGTTTAAAAAAGGGTAAAATTCAGTGGGTAAAACAAAAATCCCTAGTTTAGAGGCAATTATCTGCAAAATCTAATAAGCTTAGAAGCTGCTCTTTTGGCAAACTGACAGCAGCTATGGTCTTGATTAGCTAGCAGAGAAGTGAAGACATTCAGGCAACACTGTTGTAAAGTTCTGGACAGCAAAAGTCAGCTCTAAATTTAAGGTAATGAATATTTATGCCAAATTTGGGAGGTGCTAGCAATAAAGGTAAGCCTTTTGAATAAGTGATACTCTTACCATTGTGTAGAGCACAAAAAGTTCTCCTAGGTTACCAATTTTCAGGATGCTAGCTGCTGTAGTTGTGCCACAATAGCATTTCAAACTTGCCATTTTATTCAGGCGCACGCTGGTGTTAAGACGACCATCTTTGTGCAGGAGCCTCTAGAACCCAGACTATACTGCGAATCGAACTAAAATTTTGTGTAAGATCCTCCGAAGTATTGGTATTGACTTACCCCAAATTTCATCAAGATTGAAGATTGTCACAAAAAAATGTTTAGACCACTTAACATGGAATGACTCAGTAGTTTGATCTGTGCTTTTGGATGATAGGCGTCGATTGCTTCTCGACGAAGTGAATCTCCATCGCAAGAACCAGAACCCGAAGAACAACTGCTGGTAATACCCAGTTTTGATTTTAAAAATCAATGTTTATTTTGTGGAGCAGTATTTTGCGATGAATCAAAATTGCCAGTTCATAGACGGAAAAAAATTCATTCCGTGCAAGAAAAATTAATGAATGAAAATGTTCTGGGATACTTGGACGTGACGATGAATTTGCAACTTCAATCATTGAGCGTATTCATTGTGTACCTAATCTCATCACAGTAGGAGCTCAATACCATTGAGCATGTATTTCTCATGTATACCATGCACTACCTGAGGGGGGGCATTAAGAAAGGACGACCTACGGGGGACAAAGTAGACGAGGCAATAAAAGGAATTTACTCTTTTCTGTAAGAAAATTCCAACGCATGTCAATTTTCTATGAACCAGTTAATGAACCAAATAAATGAAGATTTCGTTCCTGACATCAGAGCGGTAAAAAAACATTCTCAAGAGAAGTATGGAGACAACATTCTCATAAACGAAAAAACAAGGACATGATTGTGTGATGTGCTTTTGAAATACCGGTTTTAAAATACTTTCGGAGAAATGGTAGGAAGAAAAAAAAACACTATAATGAAGAAAGATTGAGAGTTATTCGCAAAACTGCTGCAATAATCCGTGAGGACATTAAAGGTGTCGTTTATGATAAAATCAATTACTCCCCATTGGATGAATTCGTAAAAGATGTCGAAGCCGCTGTTCCTGTATCTTTGCAAGTTTTTTTTGCTACAATGATAACAAAAGATAAATGGTGCATTGGAAAAGTGGAAAAAAAAATGTACAGTGATAGCTCATTCCGTAATAACAGCTGTACGTCCTCGTTCGTTTTTCTCTCAGCTACAGTTAGGTGTCGGGACTTTCCTTTACAAGAAATTCGGTTCAAAGAGTCTCAACACCATATTATCAGCAATGGGATTCTGTGCATCGTATCGAGAAATAACAATTTTCGTGAATTCATGTATTCATCGAGATGAAAGTGAAATTCTGGAAAATTCATTCAGTCAATTTGTGTTTGACAATACTGATTTCAACATAAACACCCTTGACAGTCATGGAACGTTTCATGCAATTGGAGGAATACATTGCGTGACTCCCTTCACAGCTATCCAGCGTGAAAAAGAAATTCCGCGTATTGTCGAAATAAAATCAGCTTCAGAAGTTACACAATTGGGCATGGTTTTTGTACTCTCTTATAATAAACATAAAACTGCAGGCTTACAGTCTATAACTGTTGCCGATGTGGAAGCTCTTCGTCAACTTCCGAGTGACATTTTACCAACAATACCAGATTTAATTTGGCTTTACTGAAAATGGAGTTGCTCTATCGAAATTCCAGGATGGAATGGATTAATTGAGAGTGTAATAGCCAATATGCAATACGAACACTCAAAAGTTATCTGTCTTCCGTTTATCAATGCGCCGCCATCCGATTATGACACGACCCTTAAATCAGTTCTCGAAGCTGTTGAGAATTCAAAGCGTTGCAGTCAAAAAACCACTACCACATTTGATCAACCGCTGTACTGGAAAGCTCGCAACATTGTGGGAGCCGCTGGCCCAACATCTGATTTAAAAAATGTCATAGTGAGACTTGGTGGATTTCATCTATTGACGTCGTTCATGAGAACAATTGACATGATCATGTCGAGTAGTGGGATTGAAGAGCTTTTCAAGCTCATTTATGCAGAAAATTGTGTCAAAAAAATTCTTGGCGGTCATGCACATGCGCACATGCGCACATGCACACAGAGCTTTGTCAAACAGTGTACTGGACTCGCTGGAATTAAACGAAAAGGAACGTGATGAACTAGATTACTACACGGAAGATGTTTTCAATCAACCTACCTTCATGACTGCCTCGAACAAGAACGGAGTGAAAAGCATATACGACAAAATTTGCAAAAGGATTAGATGCAATCTAAAACAGAGGTTTCACAGCAAAACTATGAGTACAATACCATTGCATGGTTTCTCTTGTAAAAAACTTCCTGGAAGCAGAAAGATCCGGTAATTGGGAACTTCATCTCGATACCATACAAAAAAATGCTTCCTTTCTTTCATGCCAGCGGCCACTTCCTGTATGCGAAGTCTGCTCACTTATACCTACAAGATAAGCAAGCTCTGCATTAACAAATACCCAAAGAAGATTATGTAAAGTTCACTGGACGTGGCTACTTTACGATTCGTCGAACGGAAAAATTTTGGTCTGAGATTATGTCAGACATGACGATAGAGCAGACTCTTATGCGATTCATGAAGACAACAGGAGGACTGATTCAGGGACGGGGAATTACAGACAGCACAATACAATAGCATCGTGGACTTTGGGCATGGTTCAGTTTCAAAACATTTGTGAACAAATTGAAAATTTTTTCAGAGTATCTTGCTCTACAACCAAACAGCACGTTGACATGAGACCCTCGCGTATTTCTCGAGACAATTGTGACGTTGAGAAATTAGATATGTGACTCGCAGGTCATAATCCTAAGAAGAAAGAACTGATGTCTATCTGCACAGGAGTTATTGCAAACGAGAACATTGTCATCGTGCATACGAAATTGGTCACGACATGATGACTAAAATCATAGGAGCGGATTTTGGGTCCTTGTCATTCAGAAGGAAGAATAAAGTGCTCTCTTTATCGGCAGTAAATACCAGCATTCCAATCGACGAGTCACCAGTTCCGATCGATCCATTGTTGCTTTTTCAAAGATTGTGCATAGCAAGGAATTCAGAGACTGACCTAAAAAAATTTCTGGCAAACGAGCTCGCTCCGTCCCAATGTCTTTGTTCAACGAAGAAGGAATGCGAAAGGAACAAAATCGCTATCATACAATGCCTTTAAACCTTTGACAGAAAATTTACAACCTGGTGACAGACATCACATAATAGACGGTGGTTTCCTTCTGCACAAAGATGTTTGGGGTCGAATTGAGACGTTTGACCTAATCTGCAAGAAATATGTCACGTGCAACAACACTTTGGAGATCATCTGACAATTGTATTCAACAGTTATCCGACTGACATGAGACTCGCAGAACTAAAACTTCGGAAAGGGCACTATGTTCTAGGAAGAACCAATCACCAGAGTTTACATTCGATGAAACTACTGCTCTGAAAGTTAGCCAGGAGAAGTTTCTTGCAAGGGACAAAAATAAAAGTTAGCCAGGAGAAGTTTCTTGCAAGGGACAAAAATAAAAACAACTTAATACAAATGCTTCACCATTATTTTACACAAAACGGAATAAAAGCAGAGCAGGCAATTTAGGACGCTGATGGGTCATTCTAAAAAAAAGGTGATATATTATGTCCAACCAAAAATGTAAAATAAATATTGTTAAAAATGAAATTGTGTACATGGTAATGCATTACTTCAAAACATACTAAGCATATAAAGGAACAATATTTATTGAGAAGTTTTATTTTATTGATTTTTTTCCACAAATAAGTTGTTGTTAGTATCCTCCGTTACATGTCCCACCATACAGTTCTCAGAATAAATTGGATGAATTTTGTAATATTTTTTACATTATCACAAAATTTTTCAAGTTCTATGAATTCTATAAAATGTAATACTTCCATTGATATGTTTGTTGTTTTTCAAATAATTAATTTTATTACTTAAAAATAATTTGGAATTGTGTCCCACAACCAGTGTGTCTCCTCCGTTACTCATATGTTAAGTTGCAATAATTCTCACCAGAGTGCATAGGTGGTGTGGTGTTTATTTTAAAAAGGAGGGAAAGGAAGCCATATTGAAGTTTTGATAGCAAAAGCTGCTGCAATGCACTAAGCATGGTGATACTTTATAATCACTGTAAAATATTGGTAAGTGGTTTTCAGCATTGTGTCTTTACTGTTCATAACATATAGTTGTAAATTACTTATTTTGTATTATATAGTACAGTGTGGCAGATAGTGTAGATCACCCACAGTAATTAAATGTAAAAATTAAGTTCCTAAACTAAAATATAAAAACATAGAAAAAGATAAACTTGTCTGCTGTCTCCTCCATAGATGTCTCCTCCATTACACAGGTAGTGTAACGGAGGATATCATTGTTGTAATGGAGGATATGTTTTGATTTATGTAGTAGATCTACGTTGTCCTTTTCTTGAACTACAATATGTAAAAAACTAGGCAATTTACAGTTAGTTGAACTGTACAGTAATTTAAATTTTTTTTTCTAGATGTGCTACATTAACTGGATTATTAGAGATGGTGGAAATAAATAAAGTGTTTGCATATCTAAATGTGTTGTGTATAACCGCTTTAGAAAAAGTACTTGTAAAAGAGAATCAAGAAAGATAAGAAGCTGTGAAATAGTTTATATGCATTCGTATTTAATGACTGCTTGTACTTAAACAATACAACTTTGTGTAGCAAAGGTAGCAAAGTTCCGATTATTTCAACTGGTGTGTATGTTTAAAGTATTTGGACGAACTTCTTTAAAATAATTTTGTGTACTTATTTTAGGCTGACTGAAAATGGCAGGTGTACAGAAAAAAAGTGCAAAATTTAGTACTATTGAAGCAAAAGAATGGATGAGGAGATATAGAGAAAGGATAATAAAAGATCCATAAAAATATGAATAAATGAAGGAAAAGGAACAACAAAGATATCATGAACGTGTTAAATGTTGGAAGATCAAAAATGCTAGAAGCAAAATGAGTGATCGTGAACAAAGAAAGATTAGGAAACTCTGGAGAGAGAAAGCACAGAAACGTAGGCACATAATAAAGGAGAAAAAAAAATGTTGGAAACTGGATATAAACTCGCCTCCACCTAACCCTGTGCAGAACATCCAGAATGGTAACAGTATTCAGCGTTCAGCAATTGGAAAGCAGAAAAGAAGGCGAAATAAAAGGAAACTTCAAGACAAAATTACAAAACTAGAAAGAAAAGTTGCAGAAATGAAAAAACAGTGTGAGAAGTACAGGAAGCGGCTCTATAGGAATACAAACAAGAAATTTGTTACGAGAAATGGAACAAAACAAACTAAGATAAGAAAACTTTTAAAAGGACATAGGTTTCATCACAAATTCGTAGGAAACTGATTTTTGGCGAAGTTGTGACACATCAAATCAAAGGTGCTTTTAGTGAAGAAAAAGAGCTAAAGAAGAAACGAGAATTTGTGCGTAGACTATCTGGGAACATGGTAAAAAAGTATAAATGTCTCGAGCAGCTTAAGAGGCCGTGTCAGTAAATGTTTATTTCCAATATTCTGCTCTAGAAGTTCTCTCTTTTAACAGTGAGATTTAGTGGCTTTTTCAACCGAAGGAACTGTAGCCACAGCGCGTGATAAAGCTACTATACCCTTATCACAGGATTAGTGGGAAGGTTGACAGCTCGAGTTTACTCGACGAAAAATGTATCTGGTTCCTCGACAATCTGAGAGGATGACAATCTGACCGGCGGCTCACTATGAAATTGCGGATGCAGGGATTCAGAATCAAGAAACCTCACTTATACAACTATGGTATGAGTCGAATCTAAAAATTTTAATACTTTAAACGTATCGGAATACAATTAATCTTCAAACATGTGGTAATTATTCTTTATCTGGATGTAATAGTCCGTGATAAATAATGTTAGTTGACATTAAAAAGTATACGAAATTCATCATGTAACGTTTTAAAAGGATAATAACATAAATGCATATGCTTAGATATTGCATATGCATCACACACAATCTAAATACAATCTCACTTAAGTCAGACTACCTAATTTTTTACAATGCACCATCATACAGTTTAACAGAGGTAGGTGAACCTCTTATCGACGTTGTTTCAAAGAATTTAAATTTACAAATATTATACTATTTATCTTAATACGATATGTAGCCTACCTTTATGAATACGAACTTACAAAAAAATTATTGAATTTATCACATTACACTTTAACATTACACAAGACTAAAACACTAACAAAACTTAATTTTATACATTGCTATAGCATATTAGAAGACGAAATAACTCACAAGACTAACATTAAGAGGGCTGCATTACAAATTTACTTTACAGAGAAGAAAATATCCTTTCAAGATATTTAATTACCTCATTCATTACATAATACTGCCGTTGATGTGATCGTAGATATAAAGTATTTAAAATATATATTCCATTATGTTTATGTAAATATTTTGAAAACGTTATTGCTTAAAGATGCTCATTATTTAAATAATAACGAATCTTTTACTTTTATGTACTGAACAAACAAAATACTTATAAGTTAATAAGAATAAGCTTAGTTGAGTAACATCTTCAATTTGTATTGAATTCAATGTACATATCGAAAATCATGTACAATGAATGCAACAGATTGAATTCAATAAATATTTGATCTTGTGAAACGGCCATAATATTGATGTAGATTAGGGACCGGAAAAATTCGCGGTTTCGACGGCCTTCAGGATAGACTGCACATTCCCCTGTACACTCGGGCAAATAACGGCAGCAGTGGCGTAGCGTGGGTGGGGCGGAGGGGGCGGCCCGCCCCAGGCGGCAGCCCGCGGGGGCGGGTCGCCGGTGAAGCGGGTTGAGATCTGATCTATGATTCATTCATTACATGTGTCAGACACACTATAATGTTCCATTTTTATCTAGAATTTTGCGCACCAACTATTTTTTAATATTTATTTAAAAGAAAAACTGCGAAATCACTGACAGAGCTCTTTATAACGTTTGTTTGTTTACATACGAACAGCAACATTGCATCACGCCGCGCCGCCCGGCGCGCGCGAGCCGAGTTGAGCGGCACTCCTTATTGTGTTGATTACTCATACAAAATCTTTTGTTTCACGCGTCGGCCCGTGTCGATGCCTCTCTTTCGCACTCATTGAATTTAGTACTACGCATTGTACTGTAAAGTTTGACCTTAACCCAGGGCAAACCAAACAACTTCCGCAAACCGGGACACAGTAAAACTCATATATTGCCCCGTACCGCGAGCGCAGGTAAACCCAAAAAAATATTAAAACCCAAACTAATAGCAGGCTTAAAAAATACTAATAAGGTTGCGAACAGTGAGAGGAGGCAGCAAGTTAAAAAGACACAAAATTTATATGACAACATTTTATATATATATATATATATATATATATATATATATATATATATATATATATATATATATATATATATATATATATATATATCATAAAATCGTTTCATCACAAATCGGTGCATCCATCATAAAATACATACCCTATTACTACTTATAAAAATAGCTATATAATAATACTAAAAAAATACTTTAACAATTCCCCCGAAAAATTATAATTTGATCATATACTTCGGAGCTCCGAAAATTAAATATAATTACCAAAAAGGCGTTAAAAATATATAAGAACATAACTCCGATAGACTATCAAACTTGACTATATTGTCGATTGAACAAGAATTGGCTGCTAATATTGATTTTGACAAAGTTATTTCTGACTTCGCTGCTCATAAGGCCCGTAGAATCCGCTTGTAAAACCGCTCATCCTATTTTAACTTCAATAAAAGGTACCTCATTGCATGTGAAATTTAATTTTAATTAAGCACCTATAGAATGGGGGCGGCAAAATGGGTTTCCCGCCCCAGGCGCCGAGATGGCACGCTACGCCACTGAACGGCAGTTCATTTGCTGCTGACTTGTTAGTCGTCTCAGCTTGTTTGTCTGTGATTCGATCCTTCTTTGGTTGGTGTTTTATAATTGGTTGAGATTCGTCCAGATGAACAGTAAGCCAATAGCAAAATCATCTAAAAGGTATATGTATTTGACTTCTAGCCTATCGCCGAATGAATCCGCGAATTTTTCCGGTCTCTATTAATTATAGATGCTCACATGCATCGTGAGAGTCCGTATAAAGCCTATTACAATTCTATAAGTATACATTAAAATGCTTTTAAAATATACATGTGTAATATAATTAAAACTTGTTTAAGTAAGATCATCACAAAAAAAATGAAAATCCTTCAACAGTAAGTGATGTTTTATAAGATTTTAACAAAACACACTTACAATAAGAGAATACTAATCATACCACATAATTCAACACAAAATATACATTCCAGTAGGCGCTACGTAAAAACAACTTCTATTTTTATGCTGATAACTCTGCATTGTTTTATATATATCATTATTTCTAACTTTTAATATTCTCTACACACTAACTGAAATTACTTATTTACAGAGTCTTAGCTTATGTTGGTCTGTACCACATACAGTACGTACGATATCTCTACGCAAAACACATACAGTTCATTATTAGTAATATCAATTATATTTCATGAACATAATGAAATTAGTATAGGCCCTAGGTTGTTCACTGTTAATTGAGTACTTCTGAAGTATTTTCATTGTGAGTTAACATACATACCAAATGCCATTCTTCCAGTAAAGTTACAAAGAAGACAAGAAGATAATATAAATATGTATGTAGTACCATATTTTAAACCCCTATTAAATGAATAATAACTCAATCTCTATTCTGGACTATTAAGTAATAATTTTTATTAATGTTATTTATAACTTAAATAAAATGACAACTAACAAATTAGTAAAAAAATATAATTACGTGCGATATAGTGTGACATTTGTACTTGGACGGCAAACGAATATAATAAAATGTCTATGACAATGTTAACTTTACTCATTATTATGGAAAGAAACAAAATGGGCAGATAAGCATATTCTACACTGACATTTAAAAATGCTCAATTTAAAATGAACATTCCAAGAAAATTTATTTTATATCACCACAAAAAATCAAACTGCGGCGTCATTTTCCCGATGACAAACATAAAAGTTGTATGGTCGCGAATAATACATTCGTATGGCGTCACATCAGCGGAATATTCCCTTGGCATAAATGTGTGAATTCTGTGGCACTAATGGAGAAGTAAACCTTCGCTCGAACACAAAAACAAATGAACGAACAGCTTTTTTTTTTTTGATAAGATGTGTAATCGGAGACCCCTGGGGTGGTTGAAGAGTGTCAGGTCGGTCGCCAGACCAGATAGTAAAAGCTCAGGGGCTGAGGATAGAAAAGGCATATCTCCAAATTATTAAGTATAAATGTTGTCATGTAATAGTTAAAGACTTGATTACACCCAGGTTTATAAACCCATCATGATCATGAAGACACTGATCGGAAGGTAATGTGCAATACATTTCAATGGCGTTTTCAGTTTTTGCTAAATAATTATAAATATAAGCAAAATTTCAATGTATCTGGACAAATCAAAATATTGATAATATTATTTTCATCACAGAAATAATATATGATATGATAAATAAATTTGAAAAAAGCGGTTATGTTAAATGTATTGTATACTTTCAGTAGGCAAAATTTCCGGCCCCTACCTCTTATAGACTTTGAGAAAAACTGCCTTTTAAAATAACATTGATATAGATAGGAGCGCAAATTTGTGACACGGCCTCTTAAACGCCTAACTTCTTGTAAAATGGTACCACAAGGAATGAGACATTTTAGTAATACTACAAATATAGGCAACATTAACAAACAAAAATTGGTTGCTAATTTTTTGGAAACAGACGAGTCCAGTCGATTGTCTTCCGGGAAAAAGGATACCATAACAAAAAATAAACAAATGAAACAGAAGAGGTTTCTCAATGACAATTTAATGAATTTGTACAAAAAATTTTATTGAATGTCATTCCAGCATAAAACTTTCATATGCTGCTTTTTGTACATACCGCCCATTCTGGATTCTTGTACCAAAGGCTAAAGACAGAGATACATGCCAGTGTATGATACATGAAAATTTTGCCTATTTGGTAAAGAAACTGCACAAACTAAACATGATTAAAGAAAATGACCCAAAAGCTGTTGTTATGTCACTGTGCTGCAAATCTGAAAGTGAGGAATGTATGGAAAGAAAGTGTCAAAATTGCAAAAACAAAGAAGTGTATTTCAACGAATTTAACAATGAGGAAACATCTGTTCAGAAATGGGTGAAGAAAAAGGTGAAAGTGACTATAAAAAATGAAGAAAAACTTTGCCAACGGACCATCAAAGAAGAACTGAAATGTTCAAAGAGAGGCCTAGCTGATGCTTTGTTGAATAGTGTTGATCGATACATGCAACATTGTGCTAATATCACTCATCATTACAAAACCTTAGATGCAATAAAGAAGAGTCTTTCTGAAGAAGAAATTCTTATACACATGGATTTCTCTGAAAATTATGTATGTAAATATGCAAATGAAATTCAATCAGCTCACTTTGGAAGTTCAAAACCACAAGTATCTATGCACACAATAGTGTTATACATTGCTAATTCAGATGGAAAATTACCAAAATCACTATAATTTTGCACATTTTCTGACAATCTGAGACACGATTCTGTTGCTATCTGTGCTCATTTGAATCCTGTGTTACAAGAAATCAAAACTTTTGTGCAATGTTTTAAATGTAGTTCACTTATTTAGTGATGACCCTACAACCCAGTATAGGAACAGGAAAATGTTTCATTTAATCAGTAATTACTTGTCATAAACATTTTGTATTGTGAGATAATAGAATGGAATTTCTCTGAAAGTGGTCATGGCATAGGAGGGGCTTTAAAACGGACAGCTGACCGGCTTGTGGCAACAGGGACAGATATCCCAGATTTTGAAACTCTTCTTCACTGCCTTCAAAATGCAACATCTGGGATTCAAGTTTTGGCTATGAATAGCACCCTCATTCCATGAATTTTCTGTCAAGTTTATGCGGAAATCCTCTGGTGGAATGTTTGTGTTTCCTGAGACTGATGATGTTTCTGTTGTAGATGGAAGTGACATTATAAAAGTGTTACAATTGCTATCAGTGAACAATCGTGGACAATATTTCTTTGGAGATACGTCTGTGTTTAAGAACTTGAACTAGGTCCGGTTGGACATGAACACTGTAAATTAAATGTACAGTGCAATTTATTTACTGCAGTTGTTTTACAAAAGTTACTTTTATGCAAAGCATTTATATAACTGCTTAAATTTCAAGATTACTAGTTTTAATTAATTTTTAACAAGTGCTAAATGTTCCTTTCTTAGTAGTAAACTAAATTCTTTCTTCTCTGTTAAGGTTAAACATTTTTGTAATAGTTAATGTATGTAGCATACTTATTTTAAATTGAGGTATTTCAAACAAAGATAAATTATATTTTTTTATATTTTAATTAAAAGGGTCTGTTTTAAGTACTATTGTTTACTTTATATTCAAGCACACTACTTCCTCACCGCCATTAAAATATGCTCTGCTCCATAACAAGATTTTGTCTCCTCCGTTACTTACTGGTCTCCTCCGTTCAAAAGTGCTATTAACAATATTACTTTAAAAACAATTGCATAGAGAATTAATATGACTGGTAGTATAGAGGCATAAGGAATGCTCACAAAAGTATGGAAAAAAAATTTCAGCTTCACTGGCCTAGATTTACTTTCGAACAAAAATCATACCGGAATGGCACCTTCTCTGTAGAATGACCCTGATACCCTCACTGTAACCACAGCAATTAAAGAAGCATCTATTTATGACTCTGTGGAAATCGGCGGCGAAGATATCGATCTTTTAGTTTTAATTACCGCACTTGCTAAAGGCAAAACACCGGCAAAACTGGGTAAATATTTACTTGGGCGGTATTTCCGAAAAAAAATGTTAAAAATCCGAAAATACCTTTATTTTATGCTCTTCAACTTCCTCTTTTCATTAAAAGTGGCGGAGGTAAGAAATTCCAAATACTTTAGGAGATACCGAATTTTTAAATTTCATCATATGTAGTTGAGCTGTATTTCCGAAAATAAATGTTAAAAATCCGAAAATACCTTTATCATATGCTCTTCAACTTCCTCTTTTCATTAAAAGCGGCGGAGATAAGAAATTCCAAATACTTTAGGAGATATCGAATTTTTTAATTTTGCAATACAAGACCTGTGGAACCATTCGAGCGGCGCCATTTTTGTTATTTTGCCGTGTGTTCGTGAATACGTGAATCGTGAATGCGTAATTAATAAAATGGTTGATTAGGTCAGGTCAGTTACATTATTAATACTTTCAAACTAAGCCGACATTAAAAATTATTTTGTGAATTAATTTTAATGGCTGTTTAGTTTTAAAATATTTATAATGTAACTGACCTGACCAAACAAACACGGACAGAGGGTGAACAGTAAACTAAAATGGTCGATTAGGTCAGGTCAGTTACATTATAAATATTTTCAAACTAAGGTGATATTAAAAATAATGTGAATTAATTTTAATTATTCTTTAGTTTTAAATTATTTATAATGTAACTGACCTTACCTAACAAACCCGTAACAAAGGATGTACAGTAACAACTCACGTAAATTTTTTTGTTACTTATTACTTGCGCAACAATATCAAAATAACAAATAAGACTTTAAAATTAGAAACGTTAAAAACTCACCTAAGTTGGAGGCGGTAATTAAACACCGTTTTAAACAATAATTGAACTAAATAATCACGTATTAGTTCATTTGAATTCTGGCCTATCACGAACAATCACGTGACGACATTATCCAATAAAAAAAATAAATACTCGACTCGTACGTAAACAACAATGGTGCACGCACGCCACAGGAATGCGCTGGTTTTGTGCTGAAATTTAAAAATTCGATATCTCCTAAAGTATTTGGAATTTCTAATCTCCGCCGCTTTTAATGAAAAGAGGAATTTGAAGAGCATATAGTAAAGGTATTTTCGGATTTTTAACATTTTTGTTTCGCAAATACCGCTCAACTACACATGAAGAAATTTAAAAATTTGATATCTCCTAAAGTATTTGGAATTTCTAATCTCCGCCGATTTTAATGAAAAGAGGAAGTTGAAGAGCATAAAATAAAGGTATTTTCGGATTTTTAACATTTGTTTTCGGAAATACCGCCCTAGTAAATATTTACCCAAAACTGTACTCTCCGAATATTTTCAAGCATGTCAAGTCTGTTCATGAGAACATTCTTTTCATTCATGCTTTCAGTGGTTGCAACACCACAACATCTTTTTATAATATTGGAAAGTCTATAGATATTCATCAACACCCTTGTGAAGAACCCGAACCTACGGTCATCAGTAGAATTATTTAAGCAAGAAAAGGTTGATCTGGAGATTCTAGCTTGCGCTGGATAACAATTCCTTATCGCTCTGTATGGCGGTGATAAAGAGGAGACATTGATTGATATTTTGCAATTCCACCGCTTCACAAAATCAATGATGACAAATAAGTTGAATAATCTTTCACTACTCCCACCAACGGAAAGCGCACGTTTTCCGGACATATCTACAGGTACAAACGTGGCTCGGATTTTTCAAATATCCTAAGGAAAGGGGTTGGCGACAGACTAATTACAGGTTTGAACGAATTTCCATCACAGCCGAACCCGCTCCACCTGAACTTTTAAAACTCATTTCGTGCAAATGTAAAGGAAAGTGTAGGGCAGCTTGTGGGTGCAGGAAAGTAGGAATTAGTTGCTCCGTTATTTGCCTGCACTGTAGTGGACAAACATGCAACAACGTTGCCAGAGTCGACATTCTATTCAACGACAATCACGATGATGATTATGATGTTTCGATCGTCACAGCATCATTTCCTGCGGTTCAAGAGTCTTCATGAGTTGAAGAGTCTACAGTGGAGGAACTTCTTCAGGCAGGACCATCAAAACGATGAAAAATATTGGAAAAAAATGACCGCCTTTAATAATTATTTTTTACTACACAACAATTATTTGATCAATAAATCTCATGTGTTTGATTTATAATTTGGCTGGTTTATTAATTTATTTTGTATTGCAATAATTTCCTAAACAACCTTCCATCCATTTTGACGTGTGTATATTACCGTGCGAGCAAATAAATCAAAACTGGGCCCAGTCTTACAGACTTTGTGGTACGCTAGAGGTAGTAATTTTGGTTGAAAATAAAAAAAATAAAAAACGAAATTGTAGATCTGAACACATACTACAAGTTTGATACTAGACAATTTTTCGATATCTTTCACGAAAATAGCAAAAAACGAATTTCACTCCCCAAATCGTAAAGGACCTTAATTGTAGATCATAAAAAAAGCACCATAAAGGTATTGCAAAAAAATTTTGTATCTCAACAGGGAACCGAGTTATGATGAAAAAGTTGAATTTAACTATTTTTTTCAAAATGGCGGAAAATGCACAAGGTTATTTTAGTGGACAATTTGATTAAGGTTATCTAAGCGCCCCCCCCCCCCCCCCCCCAACCGAACACCCAACCCAACAAAGAAATATCCTACATTTAGCTTTCTCGGTTCATTTGCATTTCCAAATGTATATAATGACTGGACTAAACGGCGACAAACTTATTGAGACAAATTTTACCAAAATAAAAGATGGAACACGCCTAAGAACCAGGTAAACAATTCTCTACAAAATGAGAAGACGTAAGCTTATGAATCCAAAACCAAATATTTTCAAAGTAACAAACCTACAACTATCTCAGCACAAAATACACAATTGTGTAAATTCAACGTAACATCCGACTGACACGAGGTCCCAAAAGATATAACAAAAAAAAAGAGAACAATGCGAAGTAGATAACCTAACATGCGATAAAACTGCAAACCAAAAATTCAAATAAGGAAGCAGTAACAGCAACAAAACCAAATTATTTAGAAAGGAAAGATTAAGACGATTAAATCACAAGGAAAAAGGCATATTCAATACCAAAGCAACAATAAACAACCATTTGCAAAAAATTATGTTATCATAGATTTAGAGCTGTAGCAAACCGTATGTATTCGTTACTGAGTAACGGGTGCGCCGTCTATATACGAGTAACGAAACGTTACACCAAGGTAGTTAGAGTATATAAGGTAAGCCATTCCCGCTGACTGCGCATTCATTGGCTGAAGGCATCTGACGTCACGTGGAGGAGAGAGAGCGGGCTGGAAGTTGCCGGCCAGCGCAGCAGTACGCCGCGATAAAATAAACTCGTCATTGTGAAGAAACTAAAAGACCAAAGTAAAATCTTTTTTTGGGATATATTCCTTGATGTTCATAGCCTCTAATGGTTAAGTTTTCAATGTATAATTTGCTATGATATGGCAGAAAAAAAATAATACGCCACACAGTGATTTGAAGGTTTAGCAGATGATTTGGTACAATATTCGTTATCTAAGGATATTACTTTCCAGATGGCACTAGAAAATCAATGTAAGCATCTAATATGTGCATTAAGGATCAAGTATCAAAAATATGTTTTCTTATCGTCAGTGGATATAGCCGTTCGCTCAGAATCGTCTTGTATGTTTTCGGGTTCCGTGCGCGCTTTCACTTGCACAATGGTAAATGCTTCAGAAAAGCTATCTCGAAGCTATCTCTTGGTTTTAACATATTTTCCTAAGAAATATATATTAAATCATCTACTTGTTTATATATAGGTCTGTGTATATGTATGTATATGCACATGTATGTGTATATAAACACACACGTATCTGTGTGGACATGTATATATAGGTATTATATTTTATATATCACACTAACTTTTCTAACATACTGTGTTACATTATTTAATATAACTATTGTTTATCATAACAAAAATAAGATTTTTAATGTATAATCCAAACATCATGCCAGGAAAAAAAATCATGCCACACAAAATGCATAATTATAGAAAAAAATAAATAAATATAATTATTATGGTGGCTGCCTGCCTATCAAACTGTATTGCAGAGCTTCAGAGGCAATTATGTAAAAAAAAAACTAAACAATGTGGTTTTAAGGTATCTAACTGAAACAAAAAAAACATTGAAGGGTTTTTAATGCTTCTCTACAAGTTTCATTTATTTCTGTTCGTTATTTACATACTAGTTATTTTTTACGACAGTGAAAACAGGGTCAGAAGTTCTTTGGAAATAATACTTAAGTGTAAAAAATTTAGCGCGTAGTATTTAAATTGTTAAAAAAAAATAAAGTGCATTTTCATATTACTAACTATTTTTCCACTATAATATACAGTACCAGCTTAAAGTTTTTTAAAGGCTTGCTGCCGATGAAAATAATGTTCTCAAGATGCACTTCAGTTAAGTAAGCAATATATAAGCAATTACTTAGCAGGTTAACCAAAGGTAGAAATACTTTCCTTGGTCTCATGTCATGACTATGCAAGCTGACCTGCGGCCATACGTTTAATCCTGACAGCCACCATAATTAGAAAATATATAAGTTAGTCATCTTGTTATGCAAATATATAATTGATGAGTAGTTAGTGGTTATTTTATAACTTACATTTTGATTATTTTATGATGATTTAGAAGAAGCTGAAGCTGCCCACATTCGGCGCTTTTTTGCTGAATGCTTCTCCGTGGCTTGCATTTGGAGTTTTTTGTTGAGATGGCGTATTCTAATGAAAGTCCGTGTCCTTGCGTACAGCGAAATAATAGTCTCGTCAAGTTCTGGAAATTTTGATTTGATTAGACATTTCAGAGTGTGTATAACTCGTTCACATTTGGAAATATTAAGTCCGTGAAAACTGCCGAACAATACCTCCAGTTGCTTTATTTTTTGACACCATTCATCAGTTGGACGAGTAAGGCCGCCTTTTGAAATTACTGTTATCCAGTCGTGTGGCACTTGCCCCGACGAAGGAAATATTTCATTTTTAGCACCTAAGCTCTCGTCTACAGAGCGGCATTTAAATGCCAAATAGCCCGCCAGATATTTTATTGCATCCTCATTTATGTCTTCATTTTCAAAGTCGTTGCTTGTTTCTTCCAACCGCAATAACTGTAACGTTTCTTCCAATTCATTAACATGGCTATTTTCCATGGGTCCCTCGACGACATTTATACACAATTCATTGGTAACAAAGTTCAAAAAATCGTTCTCATTACTAGCTATTAAGGAACTTCCTTGATATCTTGTAGGTGAATCATGTTCTACTGACACATCGCTGGAGAGAGGAATTTCGTTTTTTCCTCCAAGTAATAGAAGTCTAATTCTATTACGAACTTCGAAAGGGGATGGATTGTTATAAAAAGCTCCTAGTCCACGGACAAGAGAGAAGAAGTTCTCCAAACAGTCTTGATTTAATCTTGAAGTTAAAATGTAAGACATATTTGCTTTTTTCATGTCTTCAAAAAGTCCATAAAGAGAATTTATGGAGATTATGAAACCTTTCTGAAATGGAAGTAGGTTTTTTCGTTTTGTTACTCTCACTTGCGAAATCACTTCCAAAAAACGTTTCAGTGTGTTTTCTTGGCTTCTTAAATTCAAACCATATCCGCTTCTTAGGGGAGTCTGTTCGTCTTTAGGAACTCTAGAGTTCATCACATCGAACGTGTCATTGACTAACTCAACGAAGGTGCTTTCAGAGTTCTTGTTCAGAATATATCGAACTGCTAGAGCAGTGCGCCTGGAAAATAATTGAGCAGCCATTCTTACATTCTGACGAGATCTTCCACTTACACTTAGATGAGCCTCGTTAATGTGGTGTGTTATTGATAAGTCCCCCTTTTGAGTTTGTAAAATGTTTTCAATTATTTGTTTCTGAAATGATGTACCATCAGCTAATATTAAACCTTCATCTAAAAAGTGGTTTCTCAACAATTTAAGAAGATGGGGAACATCACAGAACACCCAAACTTTCCTTTCATAGTCCACAGGATTCATGAAAAAAGATTTTTCTGTGTTTACATTTAGTTCCTTCCACACCTTAGAATTTTTCCCTCCCATGTCACAAGTAACCGCGACAACACGGATTCCACAAGCTTCTAGGTCGCTAATAATTTTCTTTAACAACTCTGATGTCATCGTCACGTCAAAGTCATAAAATATTGGTTGTTTCCATGCAGCAAAAAGGCCCCTGACCATAGCTACCTGTACATTACTGTGAGGTCCTAGTATGCGATCGTCTGATGAATCGTATGAAATACGCCCGTCTATGTTCATTTCATCAAATGTCAGCACTGCTACTTTTTCATGCTCCTTGTAGTTGACTGCTCTGGCTTTCAACATACACAAAACTTCATTCAAAATTCCAGGCCTGCATTTAAACTGCTTAATCCACCTTTGTAAAGTAGTACGACATGGTAGAGGAGTGTGGCGTTTTCTCAAATAGTCATATGCTTTTCGGGAAAGAGATCTTAAAGTCAAGGCGTTCGCTATATCTTCCGAGGACCATTTCACTCTCTTGTTCCCTCCCAAGAGACACCTAATTTGCCCCTGCGTGAAACACCTGGACAGAATCTGAACTATTTCTTTTCTCTGTTCCCCAACTTTTACTTTGCGAGAAGATGGCAGTCGTTTTGCTACGAACTTAGGTCTTTTAAGCTTAGCAGCTTCCCTCTGCCTTAGTACTGCATTAGCTTTCTTCAAAATCTCAACTTGCTTACGGAGTTTTACCATCTCCTCATTTTGATGTGCTTCTGTGCTAGTCGCTTTATCAAATTTTCTTTTTTTAGGTGACAAAGTTTCTAATGTTGATAGAGCTCTTTTCCTCACCTGCCTAGCTTCTTGGTGCGTTTCTCTGTCACTGGTAACCTGTAAAATATAATTTGTTTATTACATTTAAGCAAAATTGGACAAAAATATATGTATATAGAATGTCTAAAATGATTGTGTGCAATTCTAAATCAGCCCCTTATTATTAACAAACACTTAAGCTGTCACTCAAAGGTACCCGCCTAGTCTATCGCAAAGTTACAATATTCACATTGAATAAAAAAAGTTTATAAAATTAGAAACCAAAATATAATATGTATCTACAGAAGACTCCCGATTATCTGGGGTAGTGACTGTCAAGGGGTCCGCGGATAAAAAAAATAACACAGTTAAAGCAATGTCGATAAAACTGCATGGTTAAAAAAAATTATCTTGACTATCCAAACAAACACTGTCTAGGGTTGTTGTACGTAATAGGTACTAAAATTTTAAGACGTAATTTACAGAAAACGTTGCAGTACATGTCACGTAAACATAGCCGTATTTTCCATCGCCCTATTTTACGTCTAGCTGTTCGATAATTTTTAATTTTTGTTGAAAGTTAAATTCCACTCATTTCCAATCATTAATGCACATTACTCCCTTAAGATGACTGAAAAAAAAACTGCTGCCTTGCGATTGCTGCCTTAAACTACGCACACAGGTCCGTTCACGCTCGCGCGAGTCACGCTGCCGTCAACCTGTGGGCGGTTCATTCTGGCGCGTGGAACACAGGCGCGCGCGGCTCACTGAGATGCGTTTATAATTTGCCACAGCAGTTGCGAAGTTCATGGCCTAACACTCACCAGTTATGTATGCACTATGTTTGGCAGCATTATTCATCTTGAATCACAGCGTAAAGGCTCTCACA
The DNA here is from genome assembly GCF_032445375.1 of Bacillus rossius redtenbacheri. Lineage (NCBI taxonomy): Eukaryota > Metazoa > Arthropoda > Insecta > Phasmatodea > Bacillidae > Bacillus > Bacillus rossius. The sequence goes on from NC_086332.1 coordinate 109,782,394, forward strand.
TAAATAAATAAATAAACTAATAAAAAAAAATTTTTGTGTGTTTTTGGAAGTGAAATATTGCACGATTAACCCGTAAACTGAATAACTCACACCCGGACAGTCAGGAGTCTACTGTATTTGTAAACGTTAATAAATAGAGCCTGGACCAAACAATCATAACAATGAAAAATACCTTTTAATCCAAAATATATATAAAAATTATAATAGAAAACGAATAGGTGTGCATATCAAAGACATAAAAATAGCAACTATTTATATGTAAAATAAAGTTAGGGTGAAAACAAAACCAAAATTATTAGAAATGACATTTCAGCCATTTGTTATTTTTTAATTTAGCTTAAATTATAGTGTAATTTATATTAATGTTAAATTGCTATGGTTATATGCAGTAACTAACGAAAACATCCAAACATCCAATTTTTTTTTTTTCAAATGTGTTCGTGCGTGGTATGATAACCACTTAAAATTCCAAGGGGGTAAAAGATACCAGTGTTCTTTCGAAGTTTGCGTGTTAATGTTTTAAACCAAGGAATGTCAACCTTAAAATTATATCCCTGTCTAGGCAGACCCTATAATAAACTATCTAATATAGTTAAAATAATAAATAATGTCGCTTATAGTAACCTTTATTTTTAATTATTAGTTAGCCGTGTAAGAATTTTTTTTCATTGGTGTGAATGAATTATTGTCAAACACTGGCAATAAACTAATTACGACTATAAATTACTATATTAACAACTATAATTTTGTACTTTTAGATACATACCTGTTCTGTAGTTTGGCTGGCAACAGTGCAGTCACCAGAGCTACAGCTGGGAAATGAACTCGAAGCCTTGTCACCATGCCAGTTTGCAATAAACAGAGAAGGGACCGCATTTTTTCGCAAGATTTTTCTTTGCGGTATTCCCAAAAGTTCATTTCGCAAGTCTCGTTCGTAATCATCCGCACGGAAATGTACAGAACACACTCTGGCATTTTCTGGCTTAAATTTGTCACTTCTTTTGCAGCGCAAAACCCACACTCGCTTAATCTCCTCACATTTAGGAAATCTGTGATACACAACACCAGTAGTTTTCGATCCCCAATTGGTACACTGTGCCATAGCACAACTAACTCTGTACTCAGATTGTTTATTCATCTTTGTCACATTTAGCAAGAATAGACGGCGCACTGAACTGTTAGTCAAAATCACGCCCGTTGCTGAACGTTCAACACAAGAACTGCAAGCGAAAAGCTAGTCTAGCGCCCCCATAGTGACTTCAGCGAGACGCGAGTTTGGAGGGGGAAAGCATGGTTGCCGGGAAGGGGCCCCGCTGCTATGCAATAACGACACTTTTTTTTTGTTCAGTGGTATTTCCAGGACTTGTACCCTGCCACGACTACCTGCTCTGGGTATATTTAATCCCCACTGGCAGAGGCTTTTGTTAGGTGACATTTGTGAAAGTTGGTCGCACAGGAATTTTGACAACGCTTCAAAAATAGCAATCTTTCTGCTTGCAGGTGATTGGAAAGAGTAAACTTTTATATTGCTTTTAAATCACTGGCTCAATATTAAGAATATTATTTCTAAGCATCTCGTAATTTACGCATTTAGTTTCATTGACATGACATTAAAAAACGCACTGCAAAGAATATCCCCCAATTTTTTTCCATGCGATAAATATTAAAAAAAAAACAACTAAATGTAAATGTATACAATAACGCCGTACCTAATGGATCCAATACCGCCATTTTTCATTGATATGTAGTTCTGATAAAATATAGCGATTTTATTCAGACTCTATTGTCGAATACTTAATGCCCCTATTCGTTTTTTAAGCATATAAATGCAACAATTAGTGATTAGATTTGTATCACAACATATTATCTTGATTACTACAAAAATTAATGCGGAGGAAAATTTAATTTCAAAATTTGGTTTCAAGAAATAATTTCGCAGCCTTACTTTTGGATTTGTATGTCGTCGGTTGGATTTTTAGTTAAGGGATAAGTTAATAAATCATTTTTAATTGTTGATGAAGAATGTTTTATTGTTAGTCAGGTCACGATTAAATTAAAACATCGTTTGCTCTCAGGCATGCATAGAGTAAAATGATGAAAAAAACTTTTTAAAAATATATTTTAAATGCAATATACTAAAAAGTATTATGGTTTCTTAATATTTCCATAAAATATAGGGTACTCAGTTTTATCGTACTGGCATGCGTGTACTATGACTCTAAAAACATGGAATCAAGACTAACTCTAACCAAGATAAATTTACACCATTTCATTTAACTGGGCTCAAATCAGACTCATTACTCAGTTAAAAAACACTTTCGAACAATTATTTAATACATTATCTTTTTTTCTCTGGCGGAAAATGGAGCGATACAAACCACAGGGCAACTGGTCACAGAAACAGATCTTTAGGGTGGTACAACTTATTCACCAGGGGTCAAAAGTAGCAACAGCTGCTAAGGAAAATAATGATTTCGTAGAAAATTACGTGACCACTGTTCCGCTATGGTTTTTTTTTTTTTTTTTTTAAGAAACGTTATTTCACTTACTGCTTTCGCTCCTAGCCTATATTCAGAAAAATCACAACATTCAAGTGACCTCAACCCCATCTTAGGTGCCGCTACGGGAACTTTCCCAATCACTTTCCAGTGTCTGTAACTGAAGAAGCCAGGCTACTTCTCTTCGCTAAACGCAATAACGGCTGCATAACTTAAGAAATATAACCTCAAAGTTTTGTGAAGATTGGTTAATTAGATTTTTCACGATGGCAAGTTCATTTTGCCGCTGTGTACGGCTTAGCAAGCGAGGAGCTAGACCGGACTCCTCCACGTGACGTCAGCCCGACCCGGTGTTGGAGGGGGGGGGGAAAGCGCGGCAGTCGGGAAGAGGCCGGCCTGACGTTACACACGGCTGCATTTCGTTACTCGCATATTTCGTTACTCGCATGTTTCGTATGTTTCACGCATGCGCGCGCATATTCGATGAATTTATGTTACAAAGAACGATGTTTGTTTATCAAGTAAAGTATAATTTGGAAATTCGTCGTCCAAGTTTTTTTACTGTTTATTAAAGGTATTGTGTGTGTAGACAACGTTTGAGATTGGAACAGAAACAACGTAAGAAAGTATTTTTTACAAATTGGAAATATGTATGTTTTTGTTTTTTATTATCGCGAATTTTCACGTTTTTTATTATCTTAAAAGAGATAATATAAGGCCGCTCTAATGAGATTTAATTGTTTCTTGGTTAACAAAAACTGTTAATTATCAAATATTGTTAATTGTATGTATTCTAATTATTATTATTTACGCGACGTCATAATGTACGCATACGCAATACGACTCGATTCGTTGCATGTTATGCGGTATCAGAAGTAACGAGTAACGATACGATAGTAACGAGTACTGATTGTTATAGTAACGAATAATTGCGGGTACACTTTTTTTCGTTACTTTTACACCTCTACATAGATTACAGCAAAGAAAATATATTAATTAGAAGACATATATGTTTGTTTGACTCGAGGTCTCTTTTTGACCTGTCAACTCTCGGAGTGCCCTTTTCCGGAAGCAATTTGGCGGATGGTCGTTTAACTCGCGGGGGCAAGTTGCTCTCAGGTCATTCAGGTCAAGCTCTCTATGCTCCTCCTCTCGAGGAAGAGTTACGAGGTCAAGTCGTCTGCTGGTTGTTTTGGCGCGACTTTGACAATGGAGTCAATATTTTATCAAGCTACATTTGGTGATGACAGTAATATTTTGATATATGACGAAGGTTTTGTATTGTTCAAACCAACAGGTAAGTGTCGTTTAAAATCCTTTGTTTATTAATTTTTCAGTGGATTGGTTTGTGATAATTTTTCTGTGACAGTAAACGAACTTCAAATCACCCGATTTTCTCTCTCATAATTTGAAGTCCAATAAATGGTAAATCAATAGCAGCTTCATCTTTAGATGAATCTTCATTTCCAAACAAAGTTTCTCACGATGTCCTGACGCCAACCGCCGGTGCTCCCTCTGGTCCGCAAAGGTCGTTATGCCACAGCAACACTTGCTCCTAAGTGCAACGAACACGCCCGAGCGTGATGACCGCCGAGTGTGTAAAAGTGCGCCGCGACGAACACCAAAGCGACGTCAGCACCCGGCTGGGTGTGGCAATGCGCCTAATTAATTGTATAATTATTTTGTCAAATTAAAACCACTAAATTAATAACAATTTAAAAGAGGATTCATGTAAGGGAAATTATGTCTAAATGTTTTATAAGCATATATTGTGTAACTTGTCTTTAAGTCCAAAACTGGCCGGGTCGGTTTTCCCGCGTTCCACGTGGTTAGGCGCGAGGCCGCAGGGTGGTCTCGCGCCCAGTTACCGTCAGGAGCTCGAAGGGGTCGGGCGCTCCGCGAACGTCGGGCCATCAACATTCGCGCTTCATCTCCATATCAGCAATAGTGTAAGTCTTTTAAAATCCTTTAACTTGCTCGGCGCCGACCCCACCTCAGTCGCACGATATTTCGTGCGACTCGTAACTTATCAATTTTTATCCCGACAGGGAATTTTCTCATGTTCTACGTAATATCGTGTCCAGTTTAAGGACAGCGTATAGTGTTACGCAGTATTCGGCTTCATAGCCAGTTAATCGTTATTACCGTAGGCTTTTTGTAATGAGTGTTGTATGCTACTGACTAACTTTCGCTTTTTAATTATCATCATTCTAAACGTGTAATTTGTAATGTGTGTTTTAACTAAATAACTTTCATTTCCAAGAGACTTTTACGTGTACGTCTCCAGCTGGCGTGTCCACGTAATATTAGAGACATTAATATTTCGTCGCAGGCTAGACTGCCAACAATCCTGAACATAGGAACTTCTCTACGTATTTACATGTCAGCCTAAGTTGTGGCAACACCAGTTCCGTGACTATCTGCCAAACCTTTCATAGGGACGAGAATCCACCGTTTCAGCTTTTCGATATTACTTTGCAATCTATCTTGGTCGCGCGCGCCGTTATTTTCAGAGATACGCGTGTCACAGCGGTCCGACAACGGACGCGGCCAGTATCGGGACGAATAAGTGTATCAATACTGAATAAAGTGCAGTGTCCTGTAACTCGTTTACCATTCATTTACCAGGCATCCTGGGTGTCCTGAACAGCCCACGTAATTTCCGAACCGAGACGCGCTCTTGCCTGCAGCCACGAGGCCGAACCCCCGTTAAAACCCCTGAGATTCTTTCCAACGCTAATATTTAATTAAAAAACCAAAACAGGCAGCGGGAGTGGCATCAGTCCTACTAAAATTATAAACGCGAAAGTTTGTAAGTATGGATGGATGGATGTTTGTTACTCTTTCACATAAAAACTACTGAATGGATTTAAATGAAATTTGGCCTAAAGCTAACTTATAACCTGGATTAACACATAGACCCCATATTAATATGAAATTTTATTCCTAAGGGAGTGAAAATATGATAATTACATTATATAATAGAAAAAATCATAGGTCATAGTGACGCGAACCTCGCTACCTCTATGAAAATTTACGTGACTGAAGTATTGTTCGGGATCTCAGGGTAGGTTCGGCCTTGTGGCTATGACGTCAACCCAAGTGTCTCACTCATAAAGTCTGTTATGCTGTGCCAACCCCTGATCCTCCCCTGCCCCGTGCAGTGATTGTGTGGTATGAGGAACATACTTATATTTAATCACGTGTCATGTATATTATTTTTATGTATTATTTTTTCTATAAACTTTTGTAATTATTGTTATATGTATTTCTAAAATATTATGTGATATTTTACGTTAACTGTCACCGGGCGTCGAAGCCGAGGCCAACACCCGGAATCTCTTCGAGCGCTGCATGTGTTTGCGGAGTGAGGGGGGGGGGGGGGAGGACGGGCAGAGAGGCAGAGACGCGGCAGGAGGGGGCAATTGGCATCTGGCGGCTGGACGAGGCGGTCGCACGGGTGAGATCGAGTAAAGGGGATTTGAGACTTTACAACCATGCGGGTTACGCAGCCTATCGTTCTTTTGTAAATAGTTAAATTGTATATAAGGGTTTTTCTTGTTTACGCTAAATCAGACATTGCGCGTATCAGCGGACACGGGCGTACCACAATGAGACGGACTTCATGTCTTCGGTGCTGGCAATCGGACTGACTTTGTTTTTTCGCTATCATTCAGGAGGGACATAATTAGTTCGCCAGACGTATGTGTCGCGAGACCACAGGGGCAGCCCGCACTCGGCGCCTGCCCACCAAAACACGTGTAGCCGAGCTTCACTCCGCGGAGAGAACGGGTGTTGAGCCACGCGCATCCCATGTAAAGGGACTGTGTGAAAGACTAAGTAAAACGTTGTGTCACAAACTAATGAAATTTCATTGTAGCACAGGTAGTGATAATTTCCCCCTGCCACAAGGCCTGAACCCCGACCCGAGAATAGGACATAACCAGCTAAATAACGGGGGGTGATATCCGTGACTACGATAGCTAGAGGTAGTGGTTCGACACAGTATGGCCCCCCGAGCTGTTTTGGCCACTCGGGATTCCTGAAAAGAACAGGAAAATACCGGCTGATTTCTGATTAATTTATTCTGGCACAGCCCTATACATAGTGCTGCCCGTCCTGGCCGTAATGGTTGTCCCGAAACAAAACGTCACATGTGCGACCACTCACTCAGTGGTGGCTCACGATTTTACTACCCGGTAAGGTCATTCACTTTGGACACGATGCGATGATTACAAAAACATACTCTAACATAACACACTAGAATTTTGAGCAAGATTACTAACGTATCACATCGAACGCTCGTCCTGGAGCACTAAATAATTAGGTTACATACCACTCGGTAAGTCGAGGCCGACCACGGGACTGGAAGAAAAGGTTTACGGGATTATACAACTATTGAAAACTATACATCGGTGAAAATAAGAAATGATGGTCCCGTATTGCGCTGAGGCTGCCGGCCTCGGTGAGCTCCGGAAGGATACTGCCGCTATCACCGCGCGCGACCCCCCTCCCCCGCCGGCCCTCCCGCAGAAACGTGTGATTTTCGCGGGAAACTGAACTGGCCAGGTTCGGGACAAGGCGCACGGTGAAACATAATTTTGGAGAAAATAAAGTGTTGTTAAATAATGAAAATAATGTCTAATAATATCCTGTGGAAAAATACATAAACATTTGTTGTAGTTCGGCGGAGGGATATGCCACACCCGGGCAGATCCTTCCACCGACGTAGCACTTGTTACCTGGCGTTCACCCCGTTGCACTTTCTAAACTCCGGTGCGCGCACGAGCGCGTTCGGTGCACACGCCTTCGTGAGACGTTGATGATGCATAGCGGTCTTTGCGTCATAGAGGAGCATTGGCGGTCGGCGTCAATAGACATACAAATAGTGAGTGAGTATCATTTCTCTATGTCTGACACACGATAATACACATAGTAAGGTCTGGCAAATTAATATTTTTCTCCTTGGTGAGACCAGTCCACTTGTGGAGCTCGCAGCGGTTAGCAAAATTAGAGATTAGAGAAAGTTACAGATGGAGCATAAACTAGCTATGGTGAGGCCGAGTAGGTTTCGCCATTCAGGTTCCAATATGGCGGGTATTTGTTTTGAATTTGAGTCGGCTGATTACGTTTAGGATTGCGAAATGCTGTAATAAATATGAATTATGTAGATTTCTGCTAGTACCAGTCTCATTAATGACTTCTGACAGTAAATGATAAAATTATTAGACTTTGATAAAGTATTATCAATGCTAATGTCGGACAGATCTGTTGTAATTTGCTGTAGTAAGTACTTGAAGCTATCACATCCGAAGGATAATGTAGCCTACTGTTAAATCGTAGTGTTTATTTTTAACCAATTATTCAGGCTGAATTGAGTTCGTCCACCGGTTCCATCGGCATGAAAATTAAGCTGTGCACCAAATCAACATAAATTTGTTTCTACAGTTTCATTAATATGTTACTGCTCCCATCCTAAGAAATACCATTGCTAGTAATGCCTATTTAAAAATTACTTGCACTTACCCATTAAACCAGAAACTTACTTTCCCAGTTTGTAATGTAGCCTACATGTCATAAAATTACCTATCTTATGTACCCATTTTTTTTGTTTTTTCTTCTCTTTTTCTTACTATTGAAATGTAAAAATAGGTACTCTGTAAGTTTAGTTTTTGTGGTTGTACAGTAGGTTTGTATTAATTGACTTGTTCTATATCCCGGAGTCCTTATCTCCATATGGGATCTACAGATCAAAAACTGAATAAATAAATAAAATTATGGGCATTACTGTGTGTATACAGTATAACTTACATGCAGTGCAAGAGGGACTACCGACAAAAAATGGCCTGGATTGTTTAAAAAATAAAGTGAAGTGGCTGTTGCAGTACTATTCTTACATATGTTTGCCGTCGTCCGGGGACTCGGGTTCGAGACCTGGTGTGGTTCCTAGCGGGAAAGGCTGTTATCAATGGAATGTTTCCGGGCGGGCGCCAGACTAGCTCTGTTCCTAGTCGATAGGTGGGTCGTGGGGGCAGTTGCGCCTGTGTGGCCCACTAGGACTGTCGGTGGTGTTGCGTGGGATATGAAGGATTCCCCACTTGGTGGTGGTTGGGGGTTTGTATGACTGATCAATTAGGCGCTGAATTAATGCGGCAAATGACGTGCGCTATTTATTCGTGCGACTGTGGGTTTGGCGTAATACAGTGGGTTACACACCACGTCGTACAGAAGTTGACGTTACACATTGCACAGAGTCACTCTAAAAATGTTACGTGAATAAGACGCACAAATTTACTAAAAATGTTACGTGAATAAGGCGTTGCACAAAATTACTAAAAATGTTACGTGAATAAGGCGTTGAGTGTGATTGGAGGCGGCCAATCCCGTATGTGGTGGAGCGCGGACCGCAGCTAACTTAGTCCAAGTCCTACGTTAGTGAGGTCAGCGCCGGGGCGCGTGACTTTAACAAAAGTTCGGGGTTTCGGGAGGCGACCCGTGCTGTATGCTGGCAAACTGTCCCGCGGACCAAGTGTGGTGCAGGGAGTTTTGAATTTACGCGGCTGGATTAAGTCATAGACCGAAAGGTTGGACCGGGTACGCACGGAGAGCTTAATAAAAAAAAGTTTCGGTGGCGTGACTATATTTACCAGGAGTTACTTCAGTGTAGACAAAGGATGCTGCCTCTCCGTGGGACGTGCGTCCGCCCCGGTCCACGAGTCGCGTTGTACTGTCGTGGTGTCATGTCGTCCGGCCGAGGCTCGGTGTCCTCTCGCGCCGGGGTTGACCTCATTACATTATTTTCCAAATTAACAAGTTAACAAGAGATTTTAAGAGCGCTAAATTCTTACATTAACTATTCAAACTAAATTTAAATTACACATCCCTTCTAAGATTTAGATTTAGCATGTTTACGGATTATGTTTTTGAACTTTAAGTCACACCAGAGACTGTTCGTCTTTTGCCGGACCGCTCTGGTGGGGAGTAAAAACCCAACATAGGAAGGTAACAATTATGTCACCTGAAACACTTAATTAATACAGGCAGAAGGCCGCCAGGGGGACACTCGCACACGTACTGACACATTTTCACACGTGAGTGCCCGGGCACTCCTACATCGCATTTTCATTGAGAGAACGTTTAACCTATACGCAATGTTGTTTTTATTCTGCGTGTGATTTATCAGAGGGATTGACTGTAGTGTCGGTCTGGTTATTATGGGGCCGGATTCTACTTTGTCTGCCGGTGGCTCGCCTGTCTCGGGTGGGCCATGGCTAGGAGTGCGTTCCGCCAGTGGGAACGCATGCTGGCGGTTGCAGGTCGGGCTTCGGGGTGGCCTTTGGTCGGACAACATCATGTTACTATGTGTGCAATTAAAATGTGAGGTCTAATAACATAGGCAAACTTAAGCCCTGCCCTATATGTAGGCTAATTTCTTAGTATATAGGCTGAATACTTACCTTTATAGTAGATTGTTATCCAATTTTCAACACTAACTAGGTAGCAGATAATAGTTTTCACGAGCATCCAAATGTGAAGTATAATTATTCTTCAAAGCAACAATGCAAACTACAAGTTGCACTCTGTGCAAATTGTACATGTAGGCTACAATATGGTTGATACACTCAAATAAGTTCTACAACAAATTAAATGTAGCCTATGTGCTATTTCTGTTATTACTTGTACCAGCAAAGAGGAGAAAAAAAATAGCTGCTGTTAACATCACTTGGGAAAGTGTATCAAACTACTAAGTTTTGGGTTAGCCATCTTTAATGGCAATGGTGCACAATATTTTCCTCTAAGATTCTCAATTTCAAGAGGCACTTACAAAAATGTTGTATGTAAAATTGACCCTGTAGTTATGAATATATTTTCTGATTTACGCTATCGTTGGATTTTTACCAGGGTTTTTTTTTTTGCAGAACATACCTCAACAAATGCCAAGCCAACAAGTTATACGTTACAGCCCTATTTAAAAAGTGGTTGGCGACAAGGCTTAAATAATTATAAGATTCTTGTCATGCATCTCTGTAAAATACTGTAAAAAATGAATATATAAAAATAGATAATTTCTATACCCCCAAGACTTGTCATAATTGGATTGTAAAAAAAATGAACAAAATAAATACAACAAACTCGTACCCCTTAGTGACTAACAAAAATGCCACTTTTTGCAACATTTGTTTTCCTACTGTTCGATATGCCGTCTGTATGCCTAAATAAAAGGAGGTGGGAATGTTTATGTTTACAAGCAGCGGAAAGATACAAACTGACTGAAAATATAATTTAATCAGTACTTTCAAACAATTATGCTTATTGTGAACAGTCTGTACCATTATAATATTTAAATTAAAATTATATTATAATTACAAATAGAGGTTGGTTGTTAGCAATTTTCGGTCTCTGTTACGACCAATTACTGATACAGTAATGTACTGGTTACAAGTAGCTGATACTTCTTTATCAGCAACAGCAATAGCAGTCCCAGGAAGCAACAAGGTATCAGCATTCTCGTTACAGGTTAAACATCCTCCGTGCCGTCTACACCAGCGTAAAATGGTATCAGTTTTCTCTTTCCACGTAAACAGGTATCAGTTTTCTCATTCTACATTCTTCGTAGTCGTAAAAAGGTATCAGTTTTCTCATTCTACATTCTTTGTAGTCGAAAAAAGGTATCGGTGTTCTCTTTCCACGCCTTTCTTAATTGGAGTCTTCAATCTTTGCAAGGAGCACGCACTGCGCACTGAGCGTACTTAGATGAGTAGCCTAATATGTACATCAAGCTCTGTCCCTGCCCGAACACGCCCGAATTTTCACCTTCGGCCGACCTCGGGATTTGTTTTATTTTTGCGCAGGAAAAATTAATTCAAATATTAAAAGTGGTCGGTTAGGTTAGCTACATTAAAACACTTTAGAACACTATGGACGGTTAGTTTGGTTAGTATAGCTACATTAAAATAAACAGAGAAATATAAATATATATACTAATCTATACTAATATTATAAAGTCAAAGAGTTTGTTTGTTTGTTTGAACGCGCTAATCTCAGGAACCACTGGTCCGATTTGAAATATTCTTTCAGTGTTGGATAGTACATTTATCGAGGAAGGCTATAGGCTATATTATATTATCAATAACATTAGAAATCCTTACTAAAAGTCAAATTTAGAATCAAATGCGTTGGAGGGGGTTAGATACAACATGCAGTACACGTTGTCATGTCCACCAGTTTGGCCTCGGCTGGTATGATAGCACAAGCCCCAAGTGCGCCACCCCTCCTACACAATCTATGGGGAGGAAAGTTAGTTCGCCACCCGCCCCTAGATGGCATACAAAGGGGAATGTAAATTAAGGAAACTTTGTCTACCTGCCCAGCCTAATTCAGGCCAATTATGTAAATACCCAGTGTTGTGACAAGAAACCTGTTAATTATATAAGTGAATGTAAAGAGTATTGTAATTCGAATATGTATTCACAGGAAGGGTACAGATGTGCCCTCCCTAATGAATATGTACATACATTGTATATTTACCCTGGCTGAGGTAAGCCAGGCAGAAAGCTCTCCCCAGTAATTTCTGGGTAAATAATAAGTGGCAGAATACTTGAGCAGTATTAATTAGGCAGCGACCTCCCTGGAGGACCGCTCCTACCACTTCCCTCCTCTGGTAGGCAGCGACCTCTCTGCAGGACCACTCCTACCCCATCCCTCCTCTGGTAGGCAGCGACCTCTCTGCAGGACCGCTCCTACCCCTTCCCTCCTCCGGTAGGCAGCGACCTCTCTGGGGGACCGCTCCTACCTCTCCCTTCTATTGGGCAGCGACCCCTGCTCGGGGACCGCTCCCGCTCCTCCCTGTGCCCCTCCCAGAAGCCCGGGACAAGTCAATTTGGCGCCCAACGTGGGGCCAGTCAGCTTGGATAACCTGAGGACCTCGCCCTGCTTCTACGAGAGCTATCAGCACAGCCGGAACCACATCCACTTCCAGGAGTGCAGAAAACACCTGGTGGCGCCCAACCCAACTGAAGGATGTCTTCTGGATCCTGTGCCGCACCTCGCTGCAGTGCACCGGATGGACCCAGCATTCCCTGTGTATGCTGCAATGCCCAGTTTCACCTACAATGCCTTGGTATCGTGGAACAAGTTAGTGAACAGGCATATATACACATATGCCAGCCCTGCAGACTACTTCTGGTAGAGAAGAAGCCAACAGTTCCAGCTCCCCAGCGCTGCTTCGCGCCGAACTGCCCGGAGACAGCCCTAGTCATCGTCACCTGCCAGGCCTGCCATCGCGACTACCATCTCGCCTGTCTAGGCTGGGAAGACACACCACTGGACCTTGCTGGGATGTCGTTTACCTGCGCCCAGTGTAGAGTGAATCCCAGTTTACCTTCAAGTACAGGATCTGCAAGTGTACCTCGGCCCTTTAGAGGGCAGTATCATGAGGACCCTGTGCAATCTGTCCACCAATGGGAGCAAGCCCTACAGGCACATGCAATCCACCCCACCGAATGGGTGGACCAGATAGGCCCATTACTACTTGGGGAAGCCTCTAGATGGTGGAATAACCATGAAGGGCTGTATGACACCTGGGAAGAGTTCACAGGGGGCTTCCTGAACCATTTTGGAAACCAATCAAGACTGGCAAAGCTTACTGCCCAATTATATGGTACCAAACAAAAGGAAGGAGAGGATGTCGAAAGTTTCTTACTACAGAAAAGGAAACTTTATAAGAGGCTACACCCAGGGAGAGACCCAAATGAATTTCTTCCTACCTTGTTGGAGCTGGTGCGGCCCAACCTACGGCCATTTCTACGGCATCCGCCTCCCGAGAATTTATCCGAACTTATGGTTCGAGCCACTGCCGTGCAGCGAGACTGTCTCGAAACTAGGGGCACTGTAACAAGTAAACCTTGTTCACCACCAACCCTGGTACAAGAATATGCTACCCCCAACAAAAGGTTGCCCAAGTGTTGGCACTGCCCTGAACAACACGTTCACAAAGACTGCCCAGTGCTCTGCTGCCAACAGTCTGAAAGGAACAGCCTCAACACAGTAGACCCCTGGAGGGAAAGAGTGGTGCCAATGAGCCCTACCCCTACACCGAAGGTAGAAGACCTCAACTCCCAAGCTCGGCTCGAAGGTAGACCGACCCCGAGCCTTATGTGCGTACAGCACCACCCACAACCAGAACTGCCAAGAGTCAAGGTGCAACTGGACTCACAGCCCATTCAGGCTCTTATCGACTCAGCCGCCACCACTAATTATGTGCGCGAGAGTGTGGTGCAGATAATAGGGACCCCTATTAATTCCCAACCCCAAATGGCACAGCTTGCCACCCAGGGATCCACCATGACCTTACTGGGCAATGCTGTGGTACAATGCTGCATAGCCGATATGGAGATGGAGATCCCATGTTTAGTCGCAAAGGACCTTCGAGAAGAACTTGTGCTGGGCCAAGATTGGCTCACGCAGCAGCAGGCGATATTGGACTTTGAAGATCAAACTATACACTTCGGACGAACGTCCCGCCGGACTCTTGACTGGGGCACCAAAGGAATGGGTGACCTAAATGCCCCTAATCAAAGTGGTGGTAACCCTAATCCTGGAATCTGCACTGAACAACACAGAGACCAACCGATGGTGGTGTTGACGCAAGGGGACCAGAGACCTCAAGAAACTCCTTCCCTTCGCTCTGCCACAACCAAGCTAAGCCAAAATAACTCGGGCAGTGGTTTTCAGTGGTGCCAGAAAGGAGGAACCCCAAAGGGGAAATCGACCATGCAGTCATGGAGACAGCCGCTGAGCGGCGCCCTCTCAAAGGCAAGATGCCACTGGAAGAAAGAGCCTTTGCCAGACCGAGGCATATGGTTTCCCCAGAACAGGATTCACCTGCAGCCATGGAGACGGAAAACAGATCTGTCCAAAAAACCCCGAACCCCAGGAACCTACTAGCCCCTCTTCACCAGGACAACTACCTCCAGGACCCTACGACCATGGGAACGGCTGGGCAGACCAGCCCGCTACCGTCTATCCTCCACATAGTGTAGTGGCCAGTGTAGAGGAGCCAGCCCTGGGACTGAAGCCCAGCGTGCTGACTCCTGGCATGTGCAACGATCCCAGTCAAGGCCACAGAGGGAGGGGGGCGAATTGTCATGTCCACCAGTTTGGCCTCGGCTGGTATGATAGCACAAGCCCCAAGTGCGCCACCCCTCCTACACAATCTATGGGGAGGAAAGTTAGTTCGCCACCCGCCCCTAGATGGCAGACAAAGGGGAATGTAAATTAAGGAAACTTTGTCTACCTGCCCAGCCTAATTCAGGCCAATTATGTAAATACCCAGTGTTGTGACAAGAAACCTGTTAATTATATAAGTGAATGTAAAGAGTATTGTAATTCGAATATGTATGCACAGGAAGGGTACAGATGTGCCCTCCCTAATGAATATGTACATACATTGTATATTTACCCTGGCTGAGGTAAGCCAGGCAGAAAGCTCTCCCCAGTAATTTCTGGGTAAATAAAAAGTGGCAGAATACTTGAGCAGTATTATTTAAGCAGCGACCTCCCTGGAGGACCGCTCCTACCACTTCCCTCCTCTGGTAGGCAGCGACCTCTCTGCAGGACCACTCCTACCCCTTCCCTCCTCTGGTAGGCAGCGACCTCTCTGCAGGACCGCTCCTACCCCTTCCCTCCTCCGATAGGCAGCGACCTCTCTGGGGGACCGCTCCTACCTCTCCCTTCTATTGGGCAGCGACCCCTGCTCGGGGACCGCTCCCGCTCCTCCCTGTGCCCCTCCCAGAAGCCCGGGACAAGTCAACGTTCAAAGTGTGTGTTGACAATGCTGCAGGTGCTAGAAGTTTATTTCCTATTGCCTATTAGCATTGTTGCCACACACTCGATGCCTTATCATTCTTAATTTTCCCATACAAGTAAAAAACACCCATGTGATATTAACAACGAAGAAATCAGTACCCTCATAAAAGTTCAATTAGTATTTAAATACTTTTTATCACTTTAAATCGCAAACCTAAACTATTGTTTTTTTCCTCTCTCTGTTTAATTTGTTTTTTTTTCTTTTAGTAGAATTATTTTTATTATTTTTAATTAATTATCATTTTTCGGACCATCAATAATTTTCCTCTCCTGTTACAATTCTGACAAGGACTTGTATCTATATCTATATATATATATAAGCGAAATACCACTCACTGACTCACTCATCACGAGATCTCTAAAACTATACACCCGATTAACTTGAAATTTAGCATATTTACTCATTTTGTAATGTAGACGCTCACTAAGAACAGATTCTGCGGAAATCCGATCCCAAGGGGAGTTTCGTGGGCGTAATATATCAAAATTTCCAGTTTTTGGTAGGAAATCACCATGGCAACGGCTGTTGCTTTGTTGATGCTTCTAACGTCGTACCGACCGAAGGCCATTAGCCCGGCCTCAGCCCGCAGTACTGGCTCCTGCTGGCGGAACGCACCCCTCGCCAAGTCTCCACCCAGATGAGACGAGCGGCGTAACCTTGGCGCATAGAGTGTGTCCCCCCACTCCTCCGCAAGCCAACCCCTGAGGCAGTTCTGATCAGCTCGCAGCCCGGAGCGGACGTGCGCGTACCGTGGGGAACCTTCAAGTTTTGTCTCTGATTCCTCACGACTGGTAACTATAGTCATCACCAAATACCTTTTTCAAAACAACTCCCCACGCGACTCCAGGTCGGTCCGTGCTCTCGGCCGCCGCTGCACATTGCTATCCGCACTCCCCCTCCTCCACCCAGCCTGTTCGGTCCTCCGCTTTGTGCGGCAGTCTGGGCGCTCTCGGCCCCTACCTTCACACGGGTGTCCGCACCACCCCCTTCTCCCGGACACTGGAGTGGAGCGCGCAACCAACCCGCCCTCCCAATCGCGATTTCCGCTTTGTGCGGCTGTCCGGGCACCTAGCCCGGGAACCGCTAAGGCGCGCGCACCACGTCAACGATAACAGCTGTCCAAAGCACCAAGAGTCGCAACACAACTGTGTTTCACCAAACATCCAACGGGACATGCACACACTGCAAGCAACCGTGAACCGCCGACTTGCTGACAGGCTCACTGTCTTGGCAAAGCACGTGCCAATGCACAGCGCAAACCAATACGACGTCACCAACCAACCAAGCGATCCACGAACAGTGGAACATAGACTGGGAGAAGATTTGGAAGGAAAAATTAGAGACAGGGTATACAATACCACCACAACCCACACTGACAGTGCCAGTCACCGGGAACAAGCCAAACACGTGTTATGGCATGCCCCCACACCAAACCACAGCACAACCGATTGGGCACGACATAGCAACGCGACCCACCAACACGCGCATGGAGTCGGTGCGAACCACCCCATACTCATCGAGGTTACCCGAATTCAGTGGTGCGCCTCATGAGAACCCTCGCGCATACCTCCACCAGTGCGAAATCCGACTCAAGCGAAGCGGAACCCCAATCGACGAGTGGCCCGAGCGGACCAGCAAACAGCTGCGGGGAAGCAGCCTGACATGGTGGCGCCTATGGGGCCGCTTCGATATGGAGTGGCAGGAGTTCACGAGGCCTTTAGCCAAATGTTCGATGCAGGCGCGACGATGGTGCTTTGCACCGCGCAATTCTACGGGAACACACAGCGAGACGGCGAACCCGTTGAGAACTTCGTGGCACACAAGCTACAGCTCTTCAAGCGCATAACCCCACTCGCAGAGCCCACCAGAGCACTCCCCACCATCACCCTACTGTTGAAGGATGAGCTCCAGCCGTTCATGAGCGTCACCCACGTAAACACCGTCATGGAATACGTGTAACTCGCGGTGGCGACTGAGCAAAATGTTCAGAGGATTTGGGGAAGGAGCGCACGTGGCCCGGAGCGAGAACAGAGCAGCCCACCCAACCGCCGACACCTGCTAGCAATCCAGGCACCACCACCCCAACCACAACAGAGGGGCCCCAACCTCAGGGAGCCATGAACGCTACGCACCGACGGCCTGACACGGCCGGAAGCCATAGCGAGGTATCAACCGCCGCAGTGTAGGTTAGAATGCTCCCAGGGCACGTACCACTGGCACAGCGACTGTCCTAGGGGGGCAAACGCCCGGTGCACGACACAACCCACCTACCGGCCACCCACCACCTCGCACGAGTAAGGGGGGATACAGATGGAGCCCCCAGCCCGCAATACCGACACACGAACCAGGTGATGCCAAAACCACGGCAAACCCACCTGCGACAAGGGCAGCACGACGTGAACCACCCACCACGACACTCACGACAGGATGCGATGACCCCAGCTCCGCACCACGCTCAACCGCCGAGTGCATCCACCGTGCCGACATATGCCACATGAGCGCCGGTGACAACCACGACAAGCCACAACAAGTGCCGCCCACCACAACACCTCGCTACCGAAGACCACCAGGTAAGCCAACCTCGACAGAACCCACCACGACACTCACGACAGGACCCAGCGACCCCAGCACCACACCATGCTCAACCGCCGAGCGCACTCACCGTGCCGACATACACTATGGCCAACAGCCCGGCCACAGCAGACCAATCCAGTTACAACAACCCCCCAGGATGGGACAACTCGCACAGCTCAGCGACCACCTACACCATGTGCACGTCGAGGTGAATGGACGCCCGACCCTCGCCCTCATCGACACGGGGGCGAGCCAGGTGTTCATCCAACCCTCGCTGGTACCTCCCAGCACCTTCCGTCCACACCAAGGCGAGCTCCGGCTGGCAACTACCACACACGCCGGCCGGATGATGGGACACGCGGATGAGAAGGTAAGCCTTCGGGATCTAACTACACCAGTAACCGCTTTTGTTGTGGAGGACTTGGGGGAAAAGCTTGTGTTAGGGCAACCCTGGCTGGCAGAACATGATGCCGTGTTGGAGATGGGGCCAGCTAAAATCATTCAGCTAAAAAGATTCGCAGTGTATGCGGTGGGACGAACACCTAGTACATCAGGCCCAACCATAACCCTAGATGACCTCCACCACGATGTGCCACCAGAGTTCCGTAGCACCATCAACAAAGTCCTGCACGAACGACTA
Organism: Bacillus rossius redtenbacheri; assembly: GCF_032445375.1. NCBI lineage: Eukaryota > Metazoa > Arthropoda > Insecta > Phasmatodea > Bacillidae > Bacillus > Bacillus rossius. Next base: position 109,800,974 of record NC_086332.1, read on the forward strand.
GGCGTGTTCGTGACTGCTGTGCCCCTATGGCGCATCACAGTAGCCAAGCACTCCATCCTGACCACCACTGACCAACCCATCTATGAATCACCCTGGGTTTATGGGTACAAGGAGCAGAGGATCATACGGGAGCAGGTCACTGAAATGCTGCACAGTGGGGTGATCGTACCCTCCAACAGCCCCTACAACGAGTGTATCGTTCTGGTCCCCAAAAGGGACGGTACCCTGCGTTTTTGTTATGATTTTCGTCTCCTCAATGCCGTAACCATCAGCGCACCACCCCCGCAGATCAGCGTCGAGACGGCGGTATCCAGCCTCGGGAGGGCCCGCGTGTTCAGCACGCTAGATCTGAAGTCGGGGTACTGGCAAGTACCAATCAAACACCAAGACCAGGAGAAAACCGCCTTCACCGTCCCTGATGGCTGGCGATTCCAGTACAGGGCCATGCCTTTCGGGCTCAAGTGTGCACCAGCAACATTCCAAGCAATGATGATGCGGTTTCTAGAAGGGTACTTCGGCAATTTTGCCCTCGCGTGTCTAGACAACGTTATCATCTTCTCTGAGACATGGGAGGACCACTGCCGCCACCTAGCACTCATGCTCGAGAGACTCGCTACCCACCACCTGACCGCGAACCCCGCTAAATGCCACCTGGGTACCGAGGACGTGGAATTCCTGGGGCACCGAGTCAATGTGGAGGGGAGCCAACCTCAGACTGGCCATCTCCAGACGATCGCGACCGCGGAGGCCCTGCGTACGAGGAAGCAGCTCCAAAGGTTTATCGGTCTGATCAATTGGCTGAGGGTATACATACCCGATTTCTCCCGCATAATCGCACCCCTCACCGACCTGCTGTCACCGCAAAAGCGCTACCACTGGGGCAGCGATGCACAACGCCGGTTCGAGGAGGTGAAGAGCATGTTCACTCGCTGCCACACCCTTGCACGTATTGACCCCGAATGCCCACTCCTCCTGCAGACAGATGCCAGCGCCTTAGGGGTAGGCGCTGTCCTGTTTCAAGTTGACCACCTAGGAGACAAGCACATAGTAGAGTACGCCAGCACAAATATCGGGCCTGCTGAGCGTAGATACCACAGCAATGAGCAGGAGTGTTTGGCGGTGATCTGGGCAGTAAAAAAGTACCGGCCTCACCTCGTTGGCCGGACCTTTACTCTCCGGACCGACAACCGCTGCCTCACCTGGCTACAGACAATGCAGGGCAGAAAAGGGAAACTCATACGGTGGACATTACTCCTCCAGTCCTTCGACTTCGTGGTGGAGCACGTGCCAGGGCGAGAAAACCAGCTGCCAGACGCCCTGTCGCAGCAACCGAGCGACCAACACGAGGAGGACATGGACATGGACATGGACGTGGAGGAGTGGGAGGACATGCTGTCGCCCCGTCCCAACACCGAACACCTCTCGCCACTAAACACCTGTTTACAGATCACGACCGACACCAACCAAACCGACCCACCACCTGACACCGCAACTGACGTCGACCAATGTGTCATGACCGCTCGTCAATCAACCGAAATGACTCGACGACGACAACAAGCCGGAGACGAACTACACCCGACGTGGAGAGACCAGGACGGCCGGATCATGCACCGAGCACTTGGAGCGGCTGGGTCGTGGAAGACCCACGTGCCTCCCGAGGCGCGCGAGGCCGTCTTGAGGTTCTACCATGACCACAGCCTGGAAGGACACCCCGGTACAGACCAGACATGACACACGGTCTCCCAACACTACCATTGGCCCGGCGTGGCGCAGGATGTAAGGGAGTACATCCGGGAGTGCAAGGTCTGTCAGGTCGGCAAGGCATGCCGATGCGACGGGGAGCAGCAACAGCAGCCACGACAACCGACCCAAGCATTCAGGACCATCGCACTCGACCTGATGGGGCCCTACCCCAGGTCGCCCAGAGGAAAGAGGTTCATACGCGTCGTGATGGATATGTTCAGAAGGTGGACAGAGGCATATCCATGCAGCAATGCCAGGGCGTCCACCATCATCCACCTCATGACGCAGGAGTTCCTGCCTCGGTGGGGCTACCCACAGTCGGCCTTGACCGATAATGGCAGCCAGTTCATCGGCAAGCAATGGCAGGACTGGTGCGCGCGGGTGCATATCCAGCACCACACCACCCCAGCTTACCAACCCAGAGCCAACCCCACCGAGCGCAGGAACCAGGACTTGAAGATCCAACTCCGACTCCGACTGACTGACGACCACTCAAAGTGGGACCAACACCTCGCCGACCCCCTGTTCTGCATCCGCCGTCGTGTGAACGCAGCCACCGGCCACACGCCCGCCGAGATGGTGCAAGGGAGTAACCTACACCTCCCAGGCGAATGGGCCACCCATGAGATGCTGGACGATGGAGAAGGGATGGAGGAACGCGACCAGCGCAGTACAGACATGTATGAAGACGCACGACGACGACAAACTACCTACTCGCAGAATATCACCCCCAAGACTATGTGGGAACCACCCCTAGTCCGAGCGGGAGACCAAGTCTACGCCCGGGTCCACCCGCTGTCGGCAGCCCTCCGCAACTACTGCGCCGGATTGGCACTGCGCTGGAGCGGGCCTTACAAAATCCAGAGACGTGTAGGCAGGACCGCATATCTGGTCAGACTCGGGGGGCGGCGCATCCGGAAGATCCACCGCGACGATCTACGACTGGCCATGACACCGGGTGAGCTGATGCTGGAAGAACCCGACCACGACGAGACACACTATGACATGCACGACGGCGAACAACCAGTAGCAGACGAGCCCGAACTGGCTACCGAAGAGCATGACCACGACATCCGAACCAGGACACCAGAAGAGGCCCTCAACGACCTGGAAACACCAAGTGACGCACAAGATCCCACGCACGAGATGACAACGTCACGTCAACCAGGACAGATGACCCGCCACGGACAGGTAACCATCACCGACGTCTCACTGAGCAATCCGGAGGTCCTATTGGGAGACACTGCCACAGTCGTCAACGAACCCAACAACGTGGTATTCGGCGCCACCAGACAACTACAACTCTGTGCAGCTGGGCCAGTGATCGCCCACACATCAGAGGAGGAGGCTGCAACCCTACCTGAGGGCACAACACCCGTCGTGGAGGAACCCGACGACGAGGCAGGAGAAACCCTGGGTATACCCTAACGAAGGAAGCAACCTTACTCTAGCGGGCCATCCAACAACCATGACTCGAGCAACCGCCGTACAACCCCGACGGAAGACCACAACAACACTACCACAACCACCACTCGGAAGCCTCACGACCCACCAGAAACACCCGACGAACCGCCCACACGCCAAGTGACGAGACCCGTCAGGGACAGGCGGCCCCCGGGGTACCTGGCCGAGTATGATCTCGGGAGATACCAGAGGGCCCACCGCGGCCCCCGCAATCTCGAGGGCACGACGGAGAAAACTCGACCACCCGTGGACACGTACTACCACCTGCGACCGCCCAGAGCCCCAACCGCCTCGACATGTTGTGAAAACTAGGCCACCACACCACACCACCACACGACCACAACACTGCACACCACCACCTCATCATGCCTCCACGCGGCCCCACAAGCCGCAGCCACCAGTTCCAGAGCGCCGGCCCCACCAGCCGCAGCCACCCCAGGCACCAGGATAGGGAATCAACGACATGCTAGGGGTGCAAACCACCGCAGAGCCTGATCGCGTGCAAGGCCGGGCTTCTTCATTGAAGGGGGGGGGGGCCTTGACGTCGTACCGACCGAAGGCCATTAGCCCGGCCTCAGCCCGCAGTACTGGCTCCTGCTGGCGGAACGCACCCCTCACCGAGTTTCTACCCAGATGAGACGAGAGGCGTAACCTTGGTGCATAGAGGGAGTGTCCCCCCCCCCCTCCTCTCGCCAACCCAGGAGGCAGTTATGATCAGCTAGCAGCCCGGAGCGGACGTGCACGTACCATGGGGAACCTTCAAGTTTTATCTCTGATTCCTCACGACTGGTAACTATAGTCATCACCAAATCCCTTTTTCAACACAACTCCCCACGCTACTCCGGGTCGGTTTTTTTTTACGGTGCAGGGATTAACCCAGCCGTCGCTACTTTCCAAGTCAAGCCACCGAGTCTAGGGGACACGCTGGGGACGATCAACCCACTCACTGTTAGACGACAGAGCTAGCCTGGCGCCCTCTCGGAAAACACCCCAATTTTCACGTCCAGCTCCTTAGACTCGCCGTGGGAATCGCACCCGAAACCCCGGCTGATGGCACTTCATTCGTCGCTATGGTAACGACTATTTCATTGTTAGTGAAGTCCTCATCACTGTTGAAATTATGCAGGTACTTTAAATATCGAAAATTGCCCTTTTTTCAAGTATATATATTTTACAGACTTGAAACTTCACAGTAATGTTCTTTATGTTACGCAAGATGACATTTTCCGAAAATTAGATGCCATGGGTGGTTTAAACCAGGCAACAGTGGGTATTTTGTCTGCATGAGAACAGGAGTATGCATTGTTCATGCCTTCTGCGTCTCCATGGCAACGGGCATCTCGCGGCAGTGGCGTACCCACAAGGAGGGGCATGTATAATCTGCCTGTAGACTGCCGTAGCGAAGTACAGGTACATCAGTTGTAAGTTTCGTGCACGATTCGGGAAATCATCGGTGCTATTCATTTTCTCTCCGGTACATTATACAGCATTGTAATAAATTTTCACTGTTTTTTTTTTATTTATCATTACTGTAAATGGGAGATGTGGCTTAATTTTTTTCCATTAGTATAGCCGTGCGAAGCCGGGTCAGGCAGCTAGTATATAAATAAACCCGAGGTTGGCCGAAGGTGAATATTCGGGCGTGTTCTGGCAGGGACAGAACTTAGGTTTGTTTGACTTGAGGTATCTTTTTGACCTGTCAACTCTCGGGGCGCCCTTTCCCGGAAGCAGTTTGGCAGATGGTCGTTTTACTCGCGGGGGCAAGATGCTCTCAGGTCATTCAGGTCATGCTCTCGATGGACCTCTTCTCGAGGAAGAGTTGCGAGGGCAAGTCGTCTGCTGGTTGGTTTGGCGCGACTTTGACAGAGTCAATATGGTATCAAGCTACATTTGTTGATGTTGGTAATGTTTTAATAGATGTCATTGAAGCGGAAAAACATTTCAATATAATTTATTTGGCGTCCTTTCTTTAATAATCTCAAGATTCGCAATCGTTTCCTAGTACAGGTTAGCTTATGCATACTACAGGCAGTTTAAAGTCAAAAAGCAATATATATATTTTTTACCTTCATCAAGCTCTCTCATAATTTGTAGTCCAATATATGGTAAATTAATAGGAGCTTCATCTTCAGATGAATCATTTCCAAACAAATTTCTCATGATGTCTGCTATATTTTCCACCTTCATTGTTTTACAACAAATAGTGTTTTCTTCATGTATTAAAAGTTACCGGCTCTTTTCGCCCTCAGGTCAACTTGCTCCCAACTCTTTCAACTCCCGAGGAGCACGAGAGACCTCGAGTCAAACAAACCTCTCGATGTGCATTTTATTCTTCCCCTCCTTCAACGCCTTTCCCTGCGCTTCCACCCCTACATTCTTTCCCCTATTCGTCGTGCCGCTCCCTCCCCTTTCACAAGTTCCGCCCAAATGACCGTCACCTGCGATCGGGTTCTGCGCACATTGGCCGTGGTGGTGTTCCAGGCGAATTCTAAACTGATACTAAAGTACTTGATACTTGAATAGTGTACTCGTTTGCAGTACTTCATACAGGTGTTTATCAGTTACAAAGTAGCAGAGTGACACTCTGCAACCCACCTCTAATTACAAGTACAGTGCTTAGTGACCAAAAAAATTAATTTAAATAACTGAAAACAAAATGATGGTAACGTAAAACATACGAAACAAAACAATACAGTACATAAAAACCTGAAAACACTTAAACATTCTAACAAATATAAGAAAACATACACTACATAACAAAACAGACACAAACTACAACACTCTTAGTTGTAAAAAATGTGTTACAAATAGTCCAAATTCAAACAGTTTTAAAAATGCTAGCTGTCTATTTAAGGTAAGAACTTTTGCATTTATTTGACATGAGAGGATGCATACACAATAGAATAAAAGATAATACAAATCAGATGAACTCAAAACTAAGTTAACCAGCAGTCCTCATTTAAGCACAACATTTTGCATAATAAATACACTACATCTCAGGGTAAGTTACTTGCATCTCCTGCATTTAGTAAACCATATACTAACACTATATAAAAATACACATCAAATATCAACTTTACAAACAGACAATAAAACAAAATCAAGTTAACCACAAGTACACACAGCTACATATACTTTCTTTTAAAAACCAAGCAATTTTCCAAGTAAGGTTATAACATTTCGTTATATAAAAAAAATAAAAAGATGTTAAGCGTCAATTGTAGTTTATGAACTTTCAAAATAGAATGCTCAGACTAATGCAATCACTTTCAAAATATTTCTCACTCATTCAACTCGTACATCCGCCTGTCGAGAATTGCTCGCAACTCGGGAGATGAGAATTAACGAAAAATAACGTAGATTAAGTCCTTCAGTAATATTTTACTGTAAGTACACGAAATCAGTGCGACCTCAAATGTGGCCGCACCCAGGGAAAATGGATTTCGCCATGAGCCAGACGACGACGTCGGTAGCCGCAATTTCTAATTAAAAATGTCCGAAAAATTCCGAAAACAACAAATGATAAAATTACTATCTTCGGCATGGCTCTAGCTACCGACGATAAGTTTTCTATTCCACAATTACTACATATTTAGTGAGAAGCCACCGAACGCACCCTCATTGTGCAGCGATCGACAGACGACTGGTGAGATCATGGCACTGTGTCCTTCAAGCAGGGAGGAAAAGTCACATGACCTCACCGACAAATCACACACACGCTTCATTCACACTACAAATTACAAGACAATAGGATTACGCGACATACATTGGAAACAGTTTTCTATACACAGAGCCAGGGACTTTACATTCTCGTTCTCTCTCCCACACCATGAGACAGCAGTTATCACTCAGTTCCCACGACAAGTGTGGAATCCCAGCTTTTGTCTCTGTTGGTGGGGAATCCCTGTTTCGTTCTCACTCGCACTTACAGGCCTCTTATGCCTCTCTCTAATACATCCCACACCAAGTCCATTGTTCTAGAACATTATGTAACAGCAATCATAATACAAATTACTTTGCAAAATTAAAATTAATTAGAAAAACCTGAAAAAGTAGGCCAAAACAAACAAAAATCCAATACGACGACTTATTTGTGAATAGTTACATAAAAAATAGTAATGATTTAAAATGTCTGTTAAAATACAACGTACATTCTTAAAACATACAGCAAGTCATAAAAACTGTAAAATATTCCTAGTGAGACCTTTCAGGAAATGTTTACATTCATGAATGTAGTTTAAAAGAAAAATATTTAGCTAGGAGGGCAGGGGTCTTGCAACGTTACAAGGTAATTGTCCTTGTAGTTCTAGAAAAAAATCTTACATATTTAACTTTGGTATTGGACCCACAAGCAAAGAATAAAGTGCTATTATGTTTTGAGAACCCATGAATATTTGCATCAACTATACATAAAAGATGATGAATTTATGTAGTTCAAACTACAACACCCAACAAAAACAACTCCAACATAAGAAATTAAACACAACACTGACAATTTAAACATGTTGAAAAGTTTGAAGAAAGTATGCTCACCTCAATCCAAGGGGAAATAAAACCAATTTGTATGAGACAAACAAATCCTTTGGAGTTTCATATGATACACATTTTGATGTACAAAAATTTCTCACTTAAATAGCCATAACCACAATGTAAAAATTATCTTAATAAATACATTATGCAAACAATTGGCTGTTTTTCATTGGTGCTCGCAGAGGAAACCGCTGGAGCATTCATGCACCCCCTGCTGCATGGCCAGCCATCCTACTGTTCTTCCACAGGCATGAGCTGGCAGGGCACCCTGGGTCTGAACAGACCCTGCGAGAAATCCGCAGGATGTTCCACTGGCTGGAGGTCACGGCCGACGTCAAGCGGTTCGTGCGTGAGTGCAAACAGTGTAAGGCGCGCCAACCTAATGGTGTGGAACAGCAGGTTCCCCGACGTCCTGACCACCTGTTCCACGAGGTGGCCTTGACATTATGGGCCTCTACCCACGCACCTCCCGGGGAAAGCGGTTCATCATTGTGGTCACTGATATGTTCACACGATGGACCGAGGCGTTTGCTGTCGCCAATCTCAAGGCGGGAACAATCATCGCCCTACTGGACCGAGACATGGTTCCCACGGTATGGGTATCCGCGAGTGCTGCTCACGGATAATGTTGTCCATTTTATGGGTCACAGCTGGCGGAAGGTATGTGGGCGGTGGGGGGTCCATCATCACACCACCCCTACCTATCATCCCAGATCAAAAGCCATTGAACGCCGCAACCAAGACATTAAGACCCAGCTCCATATCCACCTTGATGAGGACCACACTAAGTGGGACATTCACCTCCCCACCCTCTTGTACTGCCACCGCTGGCATATGAACGAGGTCACGGGATATTCTCCAGCTGAGCTGCTCCACAGTCAAACCTTGGCATTGCCAGCCGAACTGGGCGTCATTCACACAGAAGAACCTTTCCCAGTAGAGGACCTATGGGCTGGGGCACACGGGCATCAGGCCCAGTTTCTGGATCATCGAACGCCCCAGTCCTTAAATCCACCCCCGCAGATCATTCCAGGCCAGTTTGTGCACGTAAGGCTTCAGCATCTGTCGGCCAGGGGCCATGGGTTTTGCGCGGGCCTCGCGCCCAAGTGGTCCGAGCCCAGGGAGGTGGTGGCTCACTTGGGGACGACCACTTACCTGATGCGGCAGCCGAATGGCCGAACGGCCAAAATACATCGTGATGCCTTGCAGCTAGCCACGGTTCCGATGCCGAAGCAGCCGTCAACCGCAGGAGCCGTGGATGGTTTTACAGACCGGGACAGCCCCAGTGACCAACCAGAGACACCGCGGGGAGGCCATTGTGCCAATTCTGACCCGATGCCCTTAGACACCGACCCTGGAAGAAACCACTGCAGAAGGGAAGGAAGGAGATCGGACTCACCTCAGGTGCTGACGAACTTCGGCGGCGAAATGGTCACTGGCAATACCAACCCAGCGGGTTGCGAGGTTTGTTTAAACCCCGAAACTCCAGTATTTTCCCGAGAAGCTACGCCCACCCAACAAACATATGGGTACAAGCCCAATGGTTTCACCATGGACCACCTGGATGAGCTTGCTGACAGGCTGGACTTCAGGGATGCCCAAAACTCCGTCGTTAACACATCCCTTATCCCAATCCCTGATGGAGAGGACCCTGAGTTACAAACCATTGACACCATCCATTAAACGGGGATGGGTGTCACCACCACATAGGTTATCCACCTTAAGGGCCCCATGGCCCAGAGGAAGGGGTCATCATTGAACTCCTTGTTGAGGCGAAGGTAGGGGACAGATCCCCACCTATGCACCCAGACACCGCCCCGAATTCCCAGGTTCCGGAAATAGCGCGCCGTTCCACTCATCACCGCAGGCCTCCCTCCTACCTGCTAGACTATTAGCCATGGGTACCCACCCAGCGGGTTACTCCTACTTCCGCCCATGGGACGCCAATATGAACGCCCGAGTGGCCGAATGTTAATGGTGAAGTGCGTGTGTTCGTAGTATCAGTGGGCAAAATGGCCTCGGGGAGGGGGGGCATTTGACGTCGTCCCAAATGCTCGCTCGCCGAGGCCATTATTGCCCATTGCTGCTTCAGGCTTGCGTGTGCGCCGGCGCCCGTGCGCGAAAGTGTAACAAACGACCTTGGCCGAGAGGGGAACGCCCTGCAGAGGCGCTACCATAACAGTGATGTGTCTTTTCATAAGGGTTTTGTTTATGTAAATATGTGAGTGTGTAAATATCTATTTGTGTTGTTGTGTACCTGTAGATGTGTTTCCCAGGCGAATGAGTCGCGTCTCCCCACCTGTGACCATGTAGGCTCCACGCACTCGCACACGAATGGAAGGGGGTGATTCATTTGCGCGCGGCAAGGGGGGAGGCCGCTGAGACGTCGCGGAGCGTGGGTCGAGTCAGTCGCCTGAGTGGGATGAGAGAGTGCAGTCGCGGAGTTGTGAATGAAAGCAGAACTGACACTGTAAATCTCGTCACCATTGTCACGTCAATGTCATTTGCATCGTCAGTTACGTCACAGTCATTCGTGTCTTTGTCAGTCACATCACCGTCGTTCGCGTCGGCATTCACATCACAATCTTTCGTGTCATTGTCATTCACGTCACTGCCAGTCATGTCACCATCATTCACACCACTGTCAGTCGCGTCACTGTCGTGTCAATGCCAGTCAGCAGGTCACTGCTAGTGTCGTGTCGCGCTCAAAGTGCGTGGAGCCGGGCCTAGCCCTGATGGACTGTCACAGATGGGGGCAGTGACAGCCCATGTGCAGTGTGTTACGTGTGCAGTAAACACAACTTAACATCATAAACTCTTTTTTTTCCACCGAAGTTAGGGTAGTTTCCTTGCCACGTGGCACGTACCTTCTCTGCCGGAGCAGCTGGGCAGCGACTCCCAACCAAGGTAATGGCCCTAACGTTGACAATTGTAATGATTTGTTGGCTCACTTCATATCATAGGAACAGCAAATCTAAAGGTTTTTTCCCCCCTTTTTTGACAATTTTCTCAGATCTTCAACACATACATAGCATACCTTATGCGGCGCCCAAGATTTATCTTGATCACCAAGTTTAATTCGAAAGTATGATAGATAAACGTTTTTCACAAAGTCCGAAATATTTGTTTGGTGTTTCTTAATCACATACTCACCACAAATATAACAAAAAAAGGCAGCAGAATTTTTACAAACACGATTAGACATTGTACTGAGCACATGTACAGGAAACATGAAAGTGAGGTTAGGTTGACAATATACAAAACATCAGCTGTTTACTGTAAAATAGATTCAATTTTTTTTGCCAGCAGTTATGTTTGAGCAGTGCTACCAATGTCCTTTACAACCATTATAACTACTTTTTCAATTCATTTAAACAAAACAAAAGCTGTTAAATTCTGTAATAAGTCGGTTAAGTTTATATGTTTATTTATAAAATGTCAACAAATGGTGGGTGATACAGCTTCTTAAATATCATATTTGGATTCAGCACCCTAAAAAACATAAGAATTTGGTATTTTAAGTAAAAATGTTTTTTCAATGTTGGCCTGCGTATTCGGATAACTGTTATATTGTTTTTCTATACTTACCGTAGATGTGTAAGTGGAAGGGCATTGCAATACTTTGACGCCACTCCCGCTGCCTGTTTTGGTTTTTTTAATTAAATATTAGCGTTGGAAAGAATCTCAGGGGTTTTAACGGGGGTTCGGCCTCGTGGCTGCAGGCAGGAGCGCGTCTCGGTTCGGAAATTACCTGGGCTGTTCAGGACACCCAGGACGCCTGATAAATGAATGGTAAACGAGTTACAGGACACTGCACTTTTTTCAGTATTGATACACTTATTCGTCCCGGTACTGGCCGCGTCCGTTGTCGGACCGCTGTGACACACGTATCTCTGAACGTAACGGCGCGCGCGACCAAGATAGATTGCAAAGTAATATCGACAAGCTGAAACGGTGGATTCTCGTCCCTATGAAAGGTTGGCAGATAGTCACGGAACAGGTGTTGCCACAACTTAGGCTGACATGTAAATACGTAGAGAAGTTCCTATGTTGAGGATTGTTTGCAGTCTAGCCTGCGACGAAATATTAATGTCTCTAAATTACGTGGATACGCCAGCTGGAGACGTACACGTAAAAGTCTCTTGGAAATGAAAGTTATTTAGTTAAAACACACGTTACAAATTACACGTTTAGAATGATGATAATTAAAAGGCGACAGTTAGTCAGAAGCATTCAACACTCGTTACAAAAAGCCTACGGTAATAACGATTCACTGGCTATGAAGCCGAAAACTGCGTAACACTATACGCTGTCCTTAAACTGGACATGATATTACGTAGAACATGAGAAAATTCCCTGTCGGGATAAAAATTGATAAGTTACGAGTCGCACGAAATATCGTGCGACTGAGGTGGGGTCGGCGCCGAGCAAGTTAAAGGATTTTAAAAGACTTACACTACTGCTGATATGGAGATGAAGCGCGAAAGCTGATGGCCCGACGTTCGCGGAGCGCCCGACCCCTTCGAGCTCCTGACGGTAACTGGGCGCGAGACCGCCCTGCGGCCTCGCGCCTAACCACGTGGAACGCGGGAAAACCGACCCGGCCAGTTTTGGACTTAAAGACAAGTTACACACTATATGCTTATAAAACAATTAGATATAATTTCCCTTACATGAATCCTCTTTTAAATTGTTATTAATTTAGTTGTTTTAATTTGACAAAATAATTATACAATTAATTAGGCGCATTGCCACACCCGGCCGGGCGCTGACGTCGCTTTGGTGTTCGTCGCGGCGCACTTTCACACACTCGGCGGTCATCACGCTCGGGCATGTTCGATGCACTTAGGAGCAAGTGTTGCTGTGGCATAACGACCTTTGCGGACCAGAGGGAGCACCGGCGGTTGGCGTCAACTTCATTACTTGAACACATTTTAGTTACCTGTTTAATAGTGTATCACACAATCAGACAGTATCATAATTCCGTAGAATATAAAGGTCGATCAGGCGGGCACAAAAAATTCGGTTGTGCAGCTGGTGAGTTCAAGCAACCTTTTGTTGGGAAGGGGAGGGTGTGTCTAGCACTGGAGCCATTAAACAAGGTTTAATAAAGACTTATGCTATTATTGTAATGTACCTATGTTGGTGTTGGTGAAGTTAAGAGGCTCCACGGAACAGAGAATGCCCTTAGACTCAGTGGTGATGGATGACGAACTGAATGGTCGCGCGCCACTAGGAGCATGTTTCCTGCGAAACCATAGAGTGAACTGCGGAGTAGATCAGGCCATGTTTTGAGTGTAATTGTTCTCAGTCAAAATGTCTTAATAAATACTTGTTAAAAATTATATCATTACGATTTGTACCAGAATTAAACCTGGTTAATTGCCTCTTGGGTTACAATAAATACTATATCAGTGATGCTGACCATTCGTAGTGTGGCATTTGACTGTACTGCATCGCACTCGGAATGTGTTCTAGTGTTCTGGTCGGGTGCACTGTCACAAACGCCCTGAAGTGAGGCGGTGATGAGACATAGGGGCCTGTGTGGTCCGAGTGAGCACCGACAGGTGTCGTCAGCACATTGCTCGGTAAATTTTGAAAGTAATGTATCCTTGTAACAATGGTGACTGATAGTAAATTGAAATGTTTATATAAAACAAAAAATTAGAGGTGGACGGGATCCCGAAATTCGGGATAAAAGTCGGAAAAAAACCATTCCCGAACTTCGGGAAAATAATTTTTCTCTTCGGGATAGTACCTAGGGAAAACAATTTTTTTTTTTAAATAGTAAAAACCTTTGTCATACTAATTTTTATATTATAAAAATACGTTATGGATACATACGTCCCGTAACAACTTCGTATACGTATTAAACGAACAAAGTACAAAGACATCACAAAAAAATAAAATACATATTATAAACATTAACGTCAATTAAACACTCATTCATAAACATAAGTTCAAAATAAATCTCTGACTAAATAAAGAACTCAATGTTGAATATTATTTTTAATGAATTTATTATTTAGTTTTGCGAATGTTAACATCTTTGCTGCATTTTGAGGTTATAATTTGATTTGACAATTACCAAGGGCAACAATTTGCAGTGATTCCTAACGCGTAATATTCGAAACCCAAATAAAATGAAAGACGCCATCTTGGTTTCAAATGTTTATGCCATTATAAACATCTTTCTTAAACATCAGAGGGTTTTACATTTTAGTAGTTGGTCATTATGTAAGAATGAAAGTGAACAATTAAAAACAAGTGGTATTTTTAAAGTAGGCGTGATAATTATTTCCGGTAAATTTCATTTAATAAAAAAGGGTAGTTTATACACTTACGTGAACGAAGAAGCCTGGCATTCCAGGCAGTAGCAAAAGTGAACCAGGTTTGTCTTCTGCGCCTATTTGGAAGTTCTTTAAGAAATTTCCAAATAACAAGTTGCAATGTACTTTGTACCCTTCTGTCCTGAAAACGGAATATGGTTCCACAACAGGTATGCACAGACACTTAACACAACATCCGAAGGCAAAAAATTAGTTGACCATTCTTCAGGAAAAATACACATCTTTCAAATTATCAAGCAGAAGTGAGAAAAAGTCAGTTGAATCAGATGTACCAACAAATCAGCTCAAGCTAGCTAATTTTGTCTCCTGGGGAATTGACCACCCCAAGCAAAAGGCTTTGACAAAAGATGTAGGTAGGTAAATGGTTAGGAAATGGTTGCCATCCATACAGCATTGTTGATGAAAGAGGCCTAAAAAATGTTTTAAAATTGGCTCAGCCTCATTCAGCAGGAAAATAATTCCAGAGTTGTACGAAGAAACTGTCAACAGCTTGAATTCTAAAATAGACAGTGCCATTTCCACTGAGTCATCTATAGCGTTCACAACAGACTTGTGGTCGTCGAGAAGTAATCTTGCATTCTTGTCAGTTACTATGCACTACATGGATCAAGATTTCAGTCTTCAGTCTCATTGTCTAGGTCCATTTCATTTCTATGGTGACCACACTGCTTATGCAATAGGTATGCAAGAAATTCAAAGAATGCTTACAGAAATTGAATCTGTGTGATACATGAAACACATTGCCTGTATTTCAATTGACTGACAATGCAAGGAACATGAAGGCTGCATTCTCATTATTAAAACCCTTCAGTCACTTGCAATGGTTTGCACATACTTTACAACTTGTATTGTCTGATGCAAAGAAGAGTTCCACAGAAATACAAGATTTGGTTAAAGCATGTAGATCTATAGTTGGTTACTATAAACATAGCACTACAGGCATGGAGAGGCTTCATAAAATTCAAAATTAATTGAGATTGCCAGAACTTGGGAGTGATTCAGGACTGCGAAACACACTGGAATTCTGAATATCTGATGCTTGAACGGTTACTATGACCATTAAGGAAGCTATTTCAAGGGACTTGCTATCAGAAGGAAAACATGACTATCTAAGTATCTCAGAATGGAAAATGGTTGATACATATGTGAAAATTCTCAAACCTCTATCAGGCAACACAAGTTCAATTATTATTCAAATTATTTATTTAATAACAAACTGGACAAGTACTCTGCTGAAAATGAACATGGAACTGGGAAAACATTTGGGCACAATTTGCTACTGTCAATTAAATCAAGGTTTCCTGCTTACAAATTAAAGTAACCATATTTGTCAGCCATGATGCTAGATCCCCGCTTTAATCACATTCTTCTAGACACGCATGAGAAGGATGCAGCTATCCATTTCTTTACACAACAGAGCCAGGCACAATCCTACAAGACTGAGCATAACCATGCCAGTAAGCAAACCATTAATAAATAACAAATTATTCCAGTAATAAATTTTTTTAATTTTTTAGACTATGTTTTCAGTCTGTTTTTGTTTCAGCTTCACAAAGGCCTGCTCCACAGAATCCTGGCTCTCTATGGGAGGATTTTGGCTTGCTGGCTTCTCAAGCTCAAAAACAATCTGCTACTTCAACAAATCTCTTCAGTCAGAACATGGACATGTACCTGTGTGAACCTGTTATATACATAACGGAGGATCCTTGTCTGTGGTGGAAAAAATAATATAACCCGATTTCCAACACTCAAAAACACTGTCTTGAGTTATCTTGGCATACCAGCAACAGAGGTTGCCAGTGAACGGGTTTTTTCTAGTGCTAGCAATATTGTCAGTGCCAAAAGAGAAAAATTAACAAGTGAACATGTTGAAGAGTTGGTGTTTCTTCATGAAAATTTAAAGTAGAGTAAGACACGAGATGTTTGTATTTATTACATTTTATGTCATTTATTATTTGTATTTGTGTGTCTTTCCTTATTTGTGATTTGGACTATAAATGTCGATGGTTTATTTAAAAAAAAGACTTAAAAGTACGCACATTTTAAAAGTAAATATAATTTTCTGTACATCAAGCTAAGAGACAATTTACTGCTCTTGCTCCCGATCCCGATCCCGATTCCGAAAATCTAATGTATTTCCCGACCGAATCCCGTCCCGAAGTAAAAATGCTATTCCTGTCCACCTCTATAAAAAATACTAAAACTATTGATATATGTACAACTTGATCAGGTAGGTTGTAGGTCCATATCATCATACCTCCTAGTGAAGGGTGACCCACTTAGTACCTACTTAGGCCTACACAGTAGTTCTGTCTGTTTGCCGAAAGGTGGTAGTACCGTACGTACACCAATTGACCAGGTTCCAGCAGGGAGATTGGGGAGTTCGTGTAGGCAGGAATTGGGCCTGGTAGTGGCGTGCCTCTCCCTAAAGATCTTTGACAGGTGCTTGTGAAACTGTCCCTGCCACCTCTACGATGTGGAACTCCCAGGCTGCATCCGAATACTGGCCTAATGGATCCCTTAGCTGAGGGATCCACTAAAAGTGCATCGTAGTGGACGCGGCCATATTTGTGTTGAATCCGAATTATCACAAGGGATGCCGATGCATCCCTTCACGCATCCACTAATTCGAGATTTCTAGGGATGCGACACTCGCATCCACTAACACGTCCCTACATCCATTAGCTTCGGAATCTGGTTTTATTTTGTTTGTGTATAATATTACTTCAGATTTTCAGCATAAGATTTGTTTAAAACATTATAAGCGAAAGCGATAACTTAAACAGAGACAAATGAAGACGTTAATAAATATAATCAAAATACGAATTTAAACTTAATTCAAAACTCATATTTAAAAATGTATTTTATTTGGATCGCTAACATGTACGTATAACATACACGTTACATTATTTTTTAATTGGTAGGTATTTATTATTTATGTTTTGCTGAATATTCGTAGATATTCCTACACAAAATGGCTGCGTGAACATTAGTATGACTGACAGTCAACAGGTGGTGCTAGCAGTAAAAGTATTCGGATACTATCCATCCATTAGAAATGCGTCTTCTACATTTGGCTGCATTTGCTAAGGGATGTAGGGATGTGTGTGCTAAGGACGCATCCCTATGTATTCGGATACAGCCCCACTGCAGGACTAGGTTGTGGCCTTGGTGCAGTTCAGCGGGGGCATGACTGCAAACAATAGAGCAACTTAGGGAGATGAATGTTCCACTTGGAGTTATCCTCTCCTAGACAAAATGCAGCAGGAGCTTAATGTCCTGGTTGAAGCATTCCATTGAGTTCACTGGGGAGTGTTATTCTCTATGTCCCAGTTGTGGCACTCTGCCTGTCAGCACCATCCCATTAACTTAGATCCATGGTCCATCAACAGCATCCTCTGGAACCCGTACCAGCAGAACAGCTTGGTATTGAGAAGTATGGCCACCACCCCCATACATACATTGGAGACTGCAAACATTTCCGCCCACCGTGCGGACACATTTGTAATCGCGAGGAAATATTTGCTGCGCGATGAGCCTGGGTAGGTACCCATGACGTCTAGGACGATTATGTGAAATGGCTCCTCCAGTTGCTTAGGCGGGCATTGATATTCCACCCCATCAGGACAGCAGGACTAGTTGTTGTTAGTTTCTTACGTGGTCGTGAATGTCGTGTGCCACACCCAGCCTATCTCCAAATCTCCCTTTGAGTATGGTCAGCCCCAGGATGGACCGCGAGGTCGTGCACATAAGAAATGGAATAGAGTGGGTTGGAAAGATTTTTCTACCTCAGGAAAGTGATAGCTGGGTTGGTGTAATGAGACAGTTCATCCGCCAGCTTGTTTTCTTGCTCAAGGATGTGCTGTACTATAAATGTGGAGTTCTATAGCATCAACGCCCCCCTGGCGAACTTTTATTTCCGTCCCTGGGCACAGACACTGCATATCCGTGCGCAGGGTAATTGCCTCCCCTCAAAGTGATGTCGGTAGCATATGAGAGGCCACACCACTGCGAGACAAACCTGATCTTTCATGTGATAACAACTTTCTGCAGAGACGAACTTGGCACTAGCATACTCCGCTAATCACCTCTCACCAATGTCCTCCAGCTGGTAAAGCACTACATCCATGCCACCCTAACTGGCTTCAGTTTGAACGAAGATGGGCTCGTCCTGTACCAGGCGCGACAGGGTGTGGCACTCCTGGAATTGTTGCTTAATCAGGGCGAAAGCCTGTTCCACCACTTCTGTCCACGAAACTTAGTATTCAGGGAGAGGTGGTCTGTCATAGATGTAACTATGGAATGGTGGCAAAGTTAGTATGAATGGCCGAAACCAGTTGAGCAGCCCCATTCGGATATGCAAAGCCTGCTTGCCATCAATGAGGGCCAACTATTCAGAAAAGCGTGGCATCCCTTAGCACTGACTATGTCCCCCAAGAACACCGATGTGGGACTTGCTTATAATGCTTTGTGGACGGGGTCGCTCGTCCTCGACATGGGGCGCGTCGCAAACATGTGGTGCAGGCCGGACTAACCAGTCCAAATTGGGTAGGGTGGCGCATGCCTTGGTGGAGCTAGGTGTGATGTCGGGAAGGCTGGCCATACGTGTCACTGCTCCCTAATTGCTGTTTCCCGGAAGTGCAGATTCCCTCACTTGGGATTGCCAGAGTGCCTATCGTTAGGCCACCCACACCTCCCATGCTGAGCTAGTTGCTAGTCATATTGTTAGTAATTCAAGTGTTAAGTGTTATAGCTGACAAAAATGCATTTATTTAATAACAGTGTTTGGAAATACAGTGGAACCTTGTTATTACGAGTACGGGATACTATGAGACCTTCGAAATTACGACAGTTTTGTAATGCAACATCAGTTTGACTATGTAAATCATACTAAATTTGTCTGGTAATCACGGGTGTTTCCTTGTTGGCCCTTCCGTAAGTACAAGTGATTTAAATAGCATTTTGAAAAAAAGTTCACGCAGTTAATACAAAAACCGCTAAATTGGGACGAGGAAGGAAGTGGCGTGAGGGGTGACAAGCAACGAGCCTTGTCTCTCGTTCCGCTACTTTCCCCGGCAAAGACGAACGGGGTAGAGGAAAGGCCATGGTCGGCAGGGGTGCAACAATAGGGGGGGAAAGGGTATTTTGCCCCCCCTCTGAAACCTTGAAGTGGGGGCAAACGGGGGCAAAGAAAGTGCGGTGTAATCAATTTTTAGATAATAAAACTGCTAAAATAGCACCATTTTCCACCTTGAAATACAAATTTTCCCGGGGGAGGACCCACCCCCCACCCCGGCTTCAATAGGGGGGGATCGATGATTTTTTATAAAAAGGTATATTGCCCCTCCTTAGGAAATTTAGTTGTTGCGCCCCCGATGGTCGGGATTGTAGAGACTAACAATATCTCTGTTTCTCCTCTCTCTCTATCTCTCATTATCTCTCGGTATCTCTCACTATCTCTCGCTATCTCTCACTATCTCTCTCTATCTATCTCTATCTATATATCTCTATCTATCTCTATCTATTTCTCTCTATCTATCTCTATCTCTATATCTATTTATCTCTCTATATATCTCTATCTCTATATCTCTCTATCTCTCTAACTATCTCTCTTTTTCTCTATCTCTAGCTCTATCTATATCTCTATCTATCTTGCTATCTCTATCTATCTATCTATCAATCACTATCTATCTCTCTCTATCCATCTCTCTATTATTATCTGTATATATAGGGCCTATCTCTAACTATCTATATCTCTCTCTTTCTCTCAATCTATCTATCTCTCTCTATCTATATATCTATCTATTTATATCTATCTATCTCTATCAAACTATCCCTATCTAACTCTATCCATCAATATATCTCTCTATATCTCTCTCTATCTAACTACCTATCCATCTATCTCTCTATCTATCTCCCACTCTATCTATCTCTCTATCCAATTCTCTATCAAACTATATCTCTATCAATCTATCTCTATCTCTCTATCTATCTCTATATCTCTCTCTATCACTATCTATCTCTCTATCAATCTATCTATCTCTCAATCTATCGCTATCTGTATCCATCTCTCTATCTATCTCTCTAACTATTTCTCTATCTCTATCTATATCTCTATCTTTTTATATCTCAATCTATCTATATCTATCTCTATTAAACTATCTCTATCCATCTCTATCAATCTCCCTCTATCTATCTCTCTATCTATATATCTCTTTATATCTATATCTCTATATATCTATTTATCTATCTCTATCTCTCTCTATTTCTCTATCTCGCTCTATCTATTTCTCTCCATCTCTATCTCCCTCTATCACTCTCTATCTCTATCCATCTCAATCTCTCTCTTTCTCTCTCTATCTCTCCATATCCCTCTCTAGCTCTCTCAATCTCTATCTCTATCTCTCATTATTTCTATCTATCTCTCTATCGATCTCTATCTCTCTATATCTCTATCTTACTCTCTATATCTCTTTATATCTCTCTATCTATATATCTCTATCTCGCTATTTCTATATCTCTCTAACTCTATATATGTCTATATATCTCTCTATCTCTTTATATCTGTCTCTATATCTCTGTATCTCTCTATATCTACATCTCTCTCTCTTTATCTCTATAACTCTCTATATCTTTGCCTCTCTCTATATATCTCTATATAGCTCTCTATCACTCTATATCTCTATATAGCCATCTATCTCTCTATCTCTCACTTTCTCTCTCTAACACTCTTTATATCTCTATATATCTTTCTATCTCTATATCTCTTTATATCTCTATCTCACGCATATCTCTTCATCCCTCTCTTTCTCTCTATCCCTCTCTATATCTATCTTTATCTCTATATCTATCTCTATATATCTCTCTCTATTTCTATATCACTCCATCTCTATATTGTGACGGGACTCCGTCAGACGTCCCGCGTACACCTATACACAACACAATAAATAACCTATAACATTGGGGGGGGGGGGGGGTGGTACTGTAGCTCGTTGGTAGGCATGGTACTCGAGACCAAGTCTTCTCCCTCTACAGGAAGTGTAGGGTATAATTTATGTACTGAAAAGAAACATTATTAATCCATTCAAGCACAGATTTTATTCACTAGGATAAAAAAATTAATTAAATAAATATTTAACAAACAAATTAATAATAGATCGGATAACCAATGAATTACAAATAAATAATTTAACACAGATATTAAAGATTTAGTTACAACGAAATTAATTACGTTAGCGTACACAGCACGCTACACTACACAACATGGCCGTTCTCTCGTCGCCGCAGCTCCGCTGAGGAACAGTATACTTCCCAGTTACCACTACATACATGCTTATAACCAGACGTCGATTTTTCCCAAAACAAAAAAATAATAATTAATAGGGATGGAATAATACTACATTATTTCTTAAAAGATTAAGTACAGGACGAAGATCGTCCAGCCCGAAGCTTAGTCTCCCTATCCATCACTGCCAACCACTTACCCTCTGACTGGAGACGGAGAAAAGTTGTTTCAAACCGACGTGGACCCGGCTTCCAGAGAGGTCCCCAGGCAAAAAGCCTCGGCCCCTCCCTGGAAGGAGGTTTTAACTACAAAATTAGGCCACCCAAACAAAAAAAAACACGGACACCGGGAAAACTTAGCCACGGGGAAACTGGCTGTCCCCCCTCCCCACAAGGAAAAATGAAAACAAGCGAAGTCGGCTGTTCCTTCTGCGCAGGCGCGAGCGAGTTTCTCCCTCTCCCTCTTGCGCTGCTCGATTGTTTTTTCAGTCTACGTTTCCAAACTCGGACGCAAGATGGCAACACTAATCAGGACAGAGTCCTCGAAACGAGTACACAAAAGCCTCGCGTGGCAGAACAAACAGAACGACAAACAAGAGACTAGCGTAGCGGGTTTTTTGGAACAACGTGGTGCAATCCCTCGGCGAGCCCTGGCCAGCGGCCCGCGAGAAAACGCAAACCACGCAGCTTTGCAAAAGCCGCGGTGCCAGTAAACTTCTATCGCAGTAACCTATATTCCAATACCCGCGTGTCGAAATCAACCGGCCGAGCCTGGAAACGCGCACGTACACCAACACGTAAACCTAACGAGAAACAAAAGTAAAATAAATTTAAGAAAAAAAAAGTAATGAAATTTTCAGACCGCGACATTACTCCGGTCTACAAGGGCTTGTGCCCCACAAGCCATACAAAAAAAATTCCTGACAATGAATAAAACCAAGGGGCAAAGAATTACAAGTTAAATGCCTACAGCGCACGAAGGTTGGGTATTACCACAACAATAAAATTCAAACTCTAAACTGAAAAAGTTAAACCAATACAGGATACAATTTTAGTAAATAGCCCAGGAAACAATTCTTTCCTGTAAGAATCGATGGTGGCTGGCACATCGTAAAACTACTCGTACGACATACAACTAGGAGAGGCGTGAACCGTGGACAGATCAGCCCTAGTTGAAGCTGGAGAGAAGAGTCCTTGAAGTGTGATCTGCAGCTCACACCCAGGATCCAGCCTTCAGAGCAGTTCTGCCCTCAGCCTGCCTTCCTCGCAGCATGTCATCGGGGATGTCTCCCCAGTGAAACTGAACAAACATTTCAACACCAGTATCAAAATCTCACCAAAGAACATACACTACAATTTCAAGTCTATTTCAACAAGTAAATGAGGGGGGGGGGGGGGGGGGGGGCCTTCATTTTTAACGTCATATTAAAACATTATGTTAAACAATTAACAACAAAAAAAAAATTCAAATTATTCCATTAAGTAAAACTGTGAAGTAACCCTATTGAATAATTATCAAACAATGTTGTCAAATATTTTACCTACGAATACAGTGACTGAGTAGCAAATAATATCCACCTCACATTTCATCTTTATCAGTTCCATAAACAGTATAACTAACCAAGGATGAGTCCCGGGGCATGTTATTCTCCAACAACAACAACAAAGATGATCATAAATATGTCAATAAAATGAAACAAACACAGCTAAATTAAAATGGGAGCTTGGCCTCCAAGAGAAAAGGAATGGACTATACAAGTCAGGAAAACAAAGGATAAACATCAGGAAAGGAACCTGAAATGTCCATAGGGTTGGGTGAAGTCCAAGATCTTCAAAACACGCCTCTGCAGCTACGAGCTACAGAACAGAGAAAAAAAAAAAAGCATTGTCACTGGTTGGCCGAGAGTAACTAATTTCTTCATTCGGCACAAGTCGACGAAAGCGAGCCCCATGCTGATCATCAGTTTCTTCATTCTTTTAAGACAAAGAGTTCACATACACACAGAAACCAATTTGAAAGGGGCTTCCACAGTATAACTCCTCATGAGTTATAAGCAGCCCACCACACAACAGGGGAGGAAACAGTAGTCCATCTCCCACACAAGTTCAATGGCTGCACAACACATGGTCCTCAGTCAGGAGGACATACATGACGAAGGAAAGTTCTTCACATAGCTTACGTAATTGTTGGAGTCTCTGGATGTGGTACATCGATGCACTATCTCTTCTTCATGAAAGAAAAAGAAAACGTAAACACTTGTTGCTAACAACTCTGCCTCACTTGAGTCTGTGGAAAATGAATTACACTGTCTTTAGAGGCACAAGAGCACACAGGTTTGGACAGGGGAGGGGATAGACCAGGAACAAGGTATCCCTACCCAGGTTAAATCAAAGTCGAGCGTAAACAAATAATTAAAAAAAAAAATTAACCCTAGGTTAATAATTGCTTGGACCCCTAGATTCATCCTCGATTGATGTTTTTTTTTTTATTCTTTAAACAAAAAGGAAAAACCTCTG
The DNA here is from genome assembly GCF_032445375.1 of Bacillus rossius redtenbacheri. Classification (NCBI taxonomy): domain Eukaryota; kingdom Metazoa; phylum Arthropoda; class Insecta; order Phasmatodea; family Bacillidae; genus Bacillus; species Bacillus rossius. Next base: position 109,824,862 of record NC_086332.1, read on the forward strand.
AACTGAACAGTTAATTACAAAAACATTATAAATCCTAACCACAAAAGTGTTTAACAACTATGTGCCCTCAATGGGGTGAACAAATCAAACATAACCAACAGTTCTGTTAATTAATCACACAGGGTGAGGTAAACATGAAATTCCTCACCTGACTCACTAACCAACTTAGATTTTAATCGACAATTCTCAGAAAATTTCTCACGTAAGTTAAAGGTTTCACTTGTAGTTGCAACATCAGTCTGTACAGTAGGTGAAATTTCCTCAGTTTTCCGTAATTTCCACTTGAGTGACAACCATTTCCATAGCAGAAAAAGAATCATACACATTATAACACCAAGTATAAATACAGTTATGCTTATCTCCATTGTTAACATAGCGTTTTCACTAAAAGCTGATACGCGGGGTAAGGTACCAATCCCCACTAGATAAGGGTTTCTTACAACAATTAGTAATAAAGTACCACCAATCACAAATAAAGAAATACTTTGTAAATGTTTTAACAAAAAGCTTACAACTTCCACCGGGTCTCGCAGCTGTAATTCTTCGGGCCTCGCGAAGGAACGTGAAACGACCAAATTCAAGTGAGGAATAACAGAAGGCCAATCCTCGTCTAAACAATCTTCTAATGAAGGAAAAACTGTATGTGAAGATGCTGTTAAAGGTAAAATCTTTAATTTTTTAAATTTTGACCAAGCAGCTGGAATCACATGAATCATTTGGAATTTAGCTTTAGAAAGAAAATCACACGGATAAAGTTCATTAATTTTAAGCTCATCATTCATGTACAAGCGACAATCGCAAGGGACCTCAATGTCCACAGCGCCAGGTCGATCCGCAGCAGCTAAAAACAAGGTTTGGTTCTTATTCACTAAACACTGTACTTCTAGTTTACCAACAGGGTTAGTTAGAAAATACCGTTCAGGACCAGCCTGCGTAATCATGAGGTGGGTTCCCGAATGGCATCTGTAAGCACACAGTTCACCAAGTTATTCTGCAGTCACTCCCTGAAATAAAGCTTTAGGACATAGAGAACTTCCCATGGCATCACCTGAAAATCTGGGAACAAAACATAAACTGTCTTCGAAGGGACGACAATCCAACAAGTTTTGACCCTGAATGGTCACCAGTTGCTCATTATTTACTGCTAAAAAGTTGGGCTCGTGCTCTAAGTGGCAAGTGTTATTTTTAGAGCGGAAAGGTACCGCAACAAACTGAAATAGTTTCCAATTGGAATTAACATGAACAATAGGTATCTTAAGTTTGACATACAAGTTCTCCTGATAAATGTGACAGCGACAAATAGGCAAATGAAAATACTTTTGTACTTGGGCAACACTAATAGTTAAACGATTCTAAACAAAGATGGGTATAGGTTAACTATTTGAAAAGTCTTAAAAAAAAATTATTAAACATACCCACAGGTACAAACCTCAATACCAAAACTAAATAATTTTACCAATAATCTCATCAATCAAAATTTAAATTATTCTGTCGGTCTGACCTCTGGCACCTGGTTCACAAATGACTCCAACCCAAAATCGATGACTATCAACATGCTTCTAACTTTTTCAAAACAACAAAAGCCAATAGATGCCTAACATCCACCTCCAGTGGACACACCTTGTGGGACTCTAACCCAACAACAACAACAACAACAACAACAACAACAACAACAACAAAAAATTCCCAGCGGCAGGATTGGCTCGACCAATCATCCCTGTGGTGCCAATTCCTGGCCCACCACTTCTACACCTCCGTGCCTCTTACATTGGTAGCTACCACTACTTCAAAAGGACACAACATTCCCCCGGCTCATTCCTCATTTACTAAGGGTCGCCTACCCTGCGAACCCAGTCACAACCAGGGCCTCCATGCCCTCACGTTACAGCCCATTCCTCCAGGGTCTGTATTACTTTACTCTCTATAACTTCCTACAATGGCATCTTCACCAAATAAATTTTTTTTTACACAGTAACTACTCAATCGAACCAGGGCCATAGCCAAAATCAACAAAAATTATGTCTGTTACTTTTAACCATTATTTACTATTTAAATTGCTATCTTAATAAAACAAATTCCTGAATCAACATCATAAAATTAGACTGCCCAAAAAAAAAATACTTTTCTTTATTCGCTTACAATCTGCCTGTTATTAATAAACCACGAAAGCTGAAATAAAAATTGCATTAAACATCCTAGACAAAAATTAAAAAAAAAGAATTAATGAACATGATAAGAAAAATAAAAATACTTTCACCTTAACATCTGCTATGCTGTAGGCAGCAATCAGCTGGTTGTTCTCGTCTGGTGGAAACAGCAACACTTCGAAACAACAGCTACTGGTGGTGCCATCAGGTTCACTCTGATGTGCCGTCAGCAACACCATGCTCAGTCTTCTTAGTCATGAAGTCAGTCACAGGTCACCACTGAACTGAGCACTGTAACAATACTTTCACAAAACCAATAAGAATCAAGCACAAACAAAACAACTCATAAAAAAAAATGTTTCCTCTGTATCACAAAGCTAAATAAAAATTTTTTTTGTGTAAATAAAATAAAATTGTAAATAAATAAAAATGCTTTATTACTTGTGTCAATAAATGTATAAGGGGCACTGAAAAAAAAAACTTATTTAAATTTTAATTATGTTGAGAGAACAAATTAAAACCTTACATTCCAAGTAGGATAAACAAAATAAATTCAAAAATGCTCTATCATAACTGTCCCCACTCACTCAATCATTTAACTTTATTACTTAAAATACTTTACTCAAGAAAAAAAAAATAAAAAAAATATTAACTCACTTCCATTATCATTAACACAATAAACTTTCTCATAAATTAATTCAATAAAATTTAATTTAATACGTAGGCAGGTACACTAACTCCCTTATGTTTCTCATTTCACCTCCTTCCTAAATTTAACACAATTCCTTAACTTAACCCAGGGAATTTACCTCCAGAGCAACCAAAAAATTTCGCTGTAGTGCCTATCTCCTATAGGCCCACTACCCAGGGGACTCTAACCCCACCAATAAAATTTCTTGAAGTGGTACCCTTATCCCATACGGGATAGCCACCTCGGTACTACCATGGGGAACTCCTGCCCCAACTACTAACAACACAGGGTTCTCCTGACCCTTAACCAGTAGCCAGCCCATCTCCTATGGGTCTGCTCTACAGTCCCTACTCTCCCAGGGACACCTCAAATTGTCCCAGCTCAGCTCCACTGGCTGGACAATAACAACAACTCTCTCATCTCAAAAACAACACAATAATGCCTTACTGTTCCCCTGGAGTTCATTCCCTTAACATACACAAATAAACAAACCTCACACTTTTCTTAGAGCTAATCCCTTCTACTGTGTACCTCCTACAATTTAAAACGCAAAGTTAAAAAAAAATTAATTATTATCAAAACAAAAATAATTATAATGACAAATAAATAAATGCTATTAAAAATTATTACTCTCAACATTATTAAATTAACTCATAAAAAAAAATTAGACGGTGTGGTGTAGTCAATGACGCACATAAAATTAATCATTAAAAAAAAAAACTGTGAAACTCTTATCTGTGTCCTTGGAAGACCAGCCGGCCGGTAAACACCGGGCCGGAACGAGCCTTGCCGAGCCGTGTCGCGCCAGGCCGTCCGCCGCTCAAGATCAGTGCACAGCTGACCGTCGCGCTCGTCACCGCTCCACGACACATGACTTTCCTCGCCCGCAACAAGCACTGTCTACAACATTACTTAACACAAGTTTTAACATCGTTCCTAAACCAAAACTCCACACAAACTCTTAGATTCATTACAAAAATTTAATGGTGACATAATTTAAAAAAAAAATTAATTAAATAATCATTAAACCGAAATTAAAATTTACGTAATTAAAACTTAATAAAACCTAATAGGTGACCTGATCAAAAGAAAAACTCATGACTGAGTGACTAACTTAACTAAACCAAAAACTTTTTATTCATAAAATTTAAACAAAACAACCGTAACATTAAAACTAAAAATACGTGGACCAGCAAAACACAACACCTTTGCTGCGTGCTTCCACACGACACTGCTTCCACTGCTCTATAATAAAACATTATTAAATTCGAAAGAAAAAAGAGAAGAGAAAAAAATAAAGCACAAACAACCCTACAAAAGACTACCCGAAGCCTCACACCACTTGTGACGGGACTCCGTCAGACGTCCCGCGTACACCTATACACAACCCTATAACATTGGGGGGGGGGGGGGGGGGTGGTACTGTAGCTCGTTGGTAGGCATGGTACTCGAGACCAAGTCTTCTCCCTCTACAGGAAGTGTAGGGTATAATTTATGTACTGAAAAGAAACATTATTAATCCATTCAAGCACAGATTTTATTCACTAGGATAAAAAAATTAATTAAATAAATATTTAACAAACAAATTAATAATAGATCGGATAACCAATGAATTACAAATAAATAATTTAACACAGATATTAAAGATTTAGTTACAACGAAATTAATTACGTTAGCGTACACAGCACGCTACACTACACAACATGGCCGTTCTCTCGTCGCCGCAGCTCCGCTGAGGAACAGTATACTTCCCAGTTACCACTACATACATGCTTATAACCAGACGTCGATTTTTCCCAAAACAAAAAAATAATAATTAATAGGGATGGAATAATACTACATTATTTCTTAAAAGATTAAGTACAGGACGAAGATCGTCCAGCCCGAAGCTTAGTCTCCCTATCCATCACTGCCAACCACTTACCCTCTGACTGGAGACGGAGAAAAGTTGTTTCAAACCGACGTGGACCCGGCTTCCAGAGAGGTCCCCAGGCAAAAAGCCTCGGCCCCTCCCTGGAAGGAGGTTTTAACTACAAAATTAGGCCACCCAAACAAAAAAAAACACGGACACCGGGAAAACTTAGCCACGGGGAAACTGGCTGTCCCCCCTCCCCACAAGGAAAAATGAAAACAAGCGAAGTCGGCTGTTCCTTCTGCGCAGGCGCGAGCGAGTTTCTCCCTCTCCCTCTTGCGCTGCTCGATTGTTTTTTCAGTCTACGTTTCCAAACTCGGACGCAAGATGGCAACACTAATCAGGACAGAGTCCTCGAAACGAGTACACAAAAGCCTCGCGTGGCAGAACAAACAGAACGACAAACAAGAGACTAGCGTAGCGGGTTTTTTGGAACAACGTGGTGCAATCCCTCGGCGAGCCCTGGCCAGCGGCCCGCGAGAAAACGCAAACCACGCAGCTTTGCAAAAGCCGCGGTGCCAGTAAACTTCTATCGCAGTAACCTATATTCCAATACCCGCGTGTCGAAATCAACCGGCCGAGCCTGGAAACGCGCACGTACACCAACACGTAAACCTAACGAGAAACAAAAGTAAAATAAATTTAAGAAAAAAAAAGTAATGAAATTTTCAGACCGCGACAATATATCTCTCTATCTCTATACCTATATCTATCTCTACATCACTCTATATATCTCTATATCTCTCTATATATATCTCCCTCTCTTTCTCTCTCTCCTTCTCTCTCCCTCTCTCTTTTTCTCTTTCTCTCTCTCTTTCTCTCATTCTCTCTCTCGCTTGTGGCAAGGCTACTTCCCCTCCTTTTATTTTCCTCATATCGTTATTCCCCAGGATTATCTTCTCTCTCACTTTCTTTCTCTTTCTCTCTCTCCCTACCCTAGGTGCTTGAAAAGGCACATCAGGCAGGGGATGAAGGAATTTTTAGCAGCACGTGAAGACTCACAAAAAAATAGAAGATTGGGGGGGGGGGGGGGGAGGGAGAGGAAAATGTATCAGAGCTGCCACGTTTATAGTGAGACTGCCCACGAATATATAACCTAACCAGATTACGTTCACCGCTGCGCATTGACATCGTCCGGGCCTGCGGCTCCTTTAAGTCCGATATGCCACCGCCCAAACACCACCCACCCTCCATTCAAACCTGCCGCCTACCCGTGCGTACGTGTGCGTGCGTGTGTGCTCGCCCGGCAAGAGGGCGCTGTCGAGTCAGTGCGCCGCACCCCTAAAACATAAGTAAATATAATTATGTTATTTGTTTTTATATTCCCTAAGTGCAACGTGATGGAAGATCGGCCGAGAGGGTTTTATGTACTTTTATTTTAAAATAATGTATTAAAATATCATAGCGTTTCCGGGCATTCCCGAGGAAACCCGAAGCCAGACAATAATGAAATGTTAATTTTATTAATTATAATATGTATTTTTCTTTTCAAGTTGACGTCCCTCGGCTTGAGGCCCCCGGTTCCCTGCTTGCGTGAATGTCCAGTTATGCCCGTACTGCTCTGCGGAGAGTGGGTCCAGGCCAACGTGGCCGGGACCGGGAACTGCGGGACCTGGAGGGAGGAGTTAGGTGGAGAGGAATATTGGTAAATTGTTCCAATAACAATTCGGTGTTGACGGTTTTCATGAGCCCCTTTCATTAACGGTTTATGACCCTGCCGCAGCCTGGCGAAATCACCGCGGAACCGGCTGCCCTCCCACGGCGACCCAGACTCACGTAACACCGTAAGGTCCGCTATGACGTCCCGGCACAGAAGCTGCTTACACGTAATACTAGTCCCGTTAAGTTACACCACGAAGAAGCGCTGTGCGCGTGCGCCCTGTTACGTAACGTATGGTCCGGAATTCTCTGCGATTAACGTCTCTCGGAGACTCGTAAACTCAGTAACGCGGCGAATGACTCGCGGAGGAGGCTTGACTGCCGTACTCGGCTGGTAACGTCACTAGACGACTCATAAACTCCGTAACGCGGCGAATGACTCGCGGAGGCAGCTTGACTGCCGTACTTGTGAACTGAAAACGAGAAGTGGCCACGAGCTCCGGGTACGCGCCTCGCGAGCAGCGCGGAGCGGCGTACTCGACCGTCCTCGTTCGAGCCCTGAACACGACTGACTCTCCCCGCTAGCCCGCGGGCCGGCGCCCGCGGGTTGCGGGGAGGGGAGGGGAAATCGGCCGGCGTGGGAGAGAGCTCCGTCTCGCGGCGCGCCAGGCTGCAATTACATACTACATCCTTGCAGAAACACAGAATAATCACAGCTAAACGAAACATTAATTACAACCAGTTTACAGAGTTAATAAATTATACACAATATTTACATACGCGTTGAGGCCCGCGACCATTTGAAAAATATACACAAAAAATATACAAAAACACAAAATCAACTCTTGCACAATTGGCTCATTAGCCCACTAGGGCGCACGCGGGTGCGTCCCTGGCCGTCGCACTTCACTGGGGGAAAACACAGGGAGGACGTTGACGAGGCATGAGCCGAGGAGACACTTGGGTCGACGTCAAAGTATTCATAAATTGTCACATAATTTTTAATGCATTCTTGTCATGTTAATTTAGTTTCCCGTGGCACGAATTCGCAAATATCTTTTAACGGCAATTGTTTCGGTGGGAGGACGCCATGTTAGTCGAGCGAGCCATGATCTCATCCCAGTCCGCCGCCATCAACGACCGAGAGTAGACGCGCCAGCACTCCGGGGACCTCACCGCTTGTTTCGCCGCCAAGTAATTCTGTTTCAATTTAATTCCATATAAATCGTTTTCCTTTTGTCCTCGGAGCTCCTCTCGGTCGGGGGACTGTATAACTAATTGTCTTACGACCAGCAACGGTCTTTTCTTCTTTGTAATACGTAATGTAAGATGTGACCACGTGGGGGTCTTTATACCTAAACCGATTCGTGCCGCGGGCGTTTTAAACAGTTTCAATTGTGTAAGTTGCATTCGCCGAATAAATCAGGTGTGTAAATCAAATGTATTATTTTCTTATTTAAATCTGTTTAACCATGTGGAGTGTGACAGCGTGTGGGACGCCTGAGAGCCCACTGCGTAAATAATAGCGTGCCAGACGCTGAGAGCGGGCAGGAATTCGTGCTAGGTGTATTCAGGGGGAAATTAAAATCACGCCTCACATGGGCGACGTCACGACCCTGAGAAAGAGTCTCACATCGGTCCATGCACGTGGCACGGTGGCGCCCATAAAACCCGAGCACGCAGTCAAATTCAGTCAGTAAATATCAGAGACTACGGCCCCCGTAACAGCATAAAGCTCAGTATAGTGCATCAGTGTGTTGTTACCTTGTTACCTCATTCAAGGTTCTCCCCTAGCAGCTGGTGCGCTGGTTTTCGTCTAATGGGGGAAATCTATAAACAAACTAGCCTACACCGGATGGGAAGCCTTCTCCCCTCCCTTCCTGCAGCCTTCTTCTCCCAGTTCTTTTATTTTCATTTCTCCGCTTCACTTACCTCTCCTCCTCCATTTCGTGATCGTGGCCTCAGATGCTATCTTAGCTATGTTCCTTTGCTCCCTCATGCATCAGACCAATTCATTCCCGATCAAAACGTAAACCTAAGTGCACTGTTTTTGAGTTACGGTGGGAAATTAAGACATTTTTAGAAGGTTCCAGAATCTTAACTTCCCTTCAATTTTCTATGTTCGGTTATTACAAGTATTTATAGTTACGAGGATTTTTCCCGTCATTGTCAGCTCTCGTAGCAACGAGGTTCCACTGGTATGTTATGTTAAATCATTATTCTTGTTAGTATAAATTATAAAATATAAAGTTCATGCTTTATCAATCTTATTTGTCGTTTAATAACAGCCTTTGTATTAAAAACAATTATGTTCAATTTGTTGGTTCTACTATTTTCTTGGTTTTCGTTCATTTCTGGTTCTTAAAAATTGGTACCCTGTTCTAGATTCACCTCTGCACAATCTCCAGTCACACCAAAGAGACATAATGGTAATTTGTTCAATGACTTACCAGTACTCAGGATTAAATTAATCTCACCACAAGCAATAAACACTTCACCTAGCACCTATGTAGCACAATTGTTTCACTTCTCACTACCTGGCCAGAGCAGCACAGTATTTACATTATGTGGCAAAGAAATATCTATTAATACATTAATGGTGTGTGGGTATTTAATTTACAATACAAACATAAAAATTAGTAGTCTGTTCACAAGGGATTAATTTAATAATAAATAAAAACTAACATGGCAGTAGAAACTCTCAAAGCAATTGCAAGTTATGTAATATAGTGGCGGGCCAAATTCTTAAAGTGAAAATAAATCTGTTGAAAAAGTGGTTTACACATGATTTGTTGGCAAAGTTAAGGTGACGCTGTTATGTGTTTTGCTATCACTTTATTTAACATTATAAAGTTCATATACACTCATCATTCAAACATCTATAACTTTAAAATGTCACACTGTATTCCAACTGCCATCTTCACTATATTGTTTTTTGTGCAGTCCTGCCAACCTATGCCCATGACATCCCCCCTTCTTTATACAACCTGAAAAGACGCTAGTCTTGTTTTTATACAGCAGCGTTACTCAAACAACTCAAGTTACTATAGAGATCAACATCATTAAGTCACATTATGAAGTCATCGGTTATGTTATAGTGTTACAGATCAAGTTTTTGAGGAGGTACTATGATTCTTCCACTTCGTGTCATTTTGAAAGAGGATTCTTCCACAGGTTCTTGACAGAATCCAAGAAAATCAGGTGAGCTTGCCCTCGAGTCGGAGTCTGTGCTGGCGGCTGCCTGGAACAAACGTTTAGGAATGTCTCCTCCTGACGTCTCCGCTATTTGTTCCTTCTCTTCGTTTGTTATTGGAGACGAGATGGCACCAATGGGTTTTAGAAACCAGGAATTTCTTCTGTATCGTCCACGGGGTGTGTCAATCACATATGATCGAGAATTTGGTATGGGTTCTACCACGGTTGCTGGTACCCAGTGTTTGTGTGCTTCTCGATACATGACACGATCACCACACTTTAGTTTACCTGGCATGGTTTTGTTTTTGTTAAATAAGTCATGATCCCGCTGTCGCAGATTTTTCAGGTTTTGAAGACTCCTTTCACTACTGCCGGTAGTAAAAGCTTGTCACTTGTTGGTAGTAATGTTCTTGTCCGCCTTCCCATTAAGCGTTGAGCAGGTGAACCAATCATACCCCTAGGCGTGTTCCTGTGATGCAGGAGAGCTAACATGATATCAGTGCCTTCCTCGTGGCATTTTGAAATGAGATTTTTCGCTTCTTGGACGTAATGTTCAGCTAAGCCATTGGAACGGGGAAAGTGGGGCTGGATATGCGCAGCGTAAATTTCCATTCCATTCTGAAGGATTCGAATTCCTGAGAAGTGTATTGAGGGCCTCCATCTGTTCTCAGTTCATCGGGAATGCCATGCAGAGAAAACCAGCGCTTCAATTCCCTGATGACAGATTCACTTGTTGTTGATGTCATACGTACAAAATCAAAAAATCCAGAGTAACTGTCTGCAATGACTAGGTAATTTGATCCTTTGAACTGGAATAGGTCAGAGCCAACATACATCCATGGGCAAGAGGGAATATCTACCTCAGTAAGACATTCTTGCGGAGAGTCTCTTTGTAGTTTCCGGCAAGTAAGACATTTATGCACATATTCTGTAATGTCTTGAGTCATTCCTGGCCAGAACACATGATCTCTTGCCAATTTCAGGGAGCCTTCGATTCCCTTGTGAGCACAGTGCAGGTGGGAAAGAACAAGTGCCTTCATGGTCTCTGGAATCAGTGTCCTTGTTCCTTTAAAGATAATGTCATTATAAACTGCTAGGTCTTCTCTGTAGGTCCAGTATTTTTGCAGACTCGATTTTAACAGTTTACGTTTCTCTGGCCATCCCTGTAGGATTGCGTTGCGCAAGTCTGACAGTTCTTCACTTGAGTCTATTGCTTTTGTAAGATCTGAAATTCTCTCTTTTGTCATGGGAACCACAACACTAATTTCGAAGGTTGGTTGTACTTTGGTTTCGACCACACTGTTGCAGTCTCTGCTGAGGGTATCTGCAATATACAGCATTGAACCTTTTTTTGTAGGTCACGGTAGGATTGTATGGCAGTACTTCAAACAGAATCCGTTGTAGTCTTGCAGGAGCATCCAGGAGTGGTTTTTTTAATATTGCTTCTAGTGGCTTGTGATCCGATTCTACTAGCAAACAATGATTTCCCCAGATATACTCATGAAATTTCTTACAGGCTGTTAAGATGGCAAGGGCTTCTTTTTCAATCTGACTGTAGTTCAGTTGAGCTTTGGTCATTGCTTTGGAAGCATACGATATTGGCTGATTTTCTTGCAACAGCACTGATGCTACTGAGTGGCTGCTTGCATCTACGGACAGAGTCACTGGTTTCATGTGATCATAATACCTTAACACTGGTGGGGACCTGAGACATTGCTTTAGTTTCTCAAACGCAGCGTCTTGTTCGTTGTCCCAATGCCATGCTACATGTTTTTCGAGATTCTGTCTAAGTGGGGCTGACAATTCAGAGACGTTTGGAATGAATTTGGATAGATATGTTACCATGCCAAGAAATCTCTGTAATTCTTGCACTGAGGTGGGCTTCTTGATTCGTTCAATGGTTTCTACTTTTTCCGGGTCTGGTGACATCCCTGCACTCGACAGGATGTGTCCAAGGAACTTAATTTGTTCTTGGTTGAATTTGCATTTACCAGGATTTAGTTTCAGGCCAGCGTGCTTCAGTTTGTCAATAACTTTCTTTGTACGGGTGTCTAACTCATTTTTGGTAGAAGCATGGATTAAAATATCGTCCATAGAACACTCTGAACCTTCAATGTCTGTCAATATGTGACTCATGAGTTGCTGAAACACTTCAGGAGCTGAGGCCAGTCCAAACGGCATGCGTTTACATGCATATCTTCCCCAAGGTGTCGCAAATGTTAAGTATTTTGATGTCCTGCATGAGACTTTTATTTGCCAAAAACCCTTTCTGCAGTCCAACAATGTGAAGCACTTTGATCCTTTTAAACGTGTAGCAATTTCTTCGATTGTTTGAAGAGGAAAGTGTCGCCTCTTCAAGTTTTTGTTGATGTCGGAAGGGTCAATACATATTCGTACCTTATCGTTGAGGTTGTTAGGATGTTGCACTGTGCACCAGTATCCAGTTTGAATCTAATTTTATGGTTTTTGGGTAATATTAGAGTTTCCATCCAATTGAGTTCATCATTATCTTTAGACAGGGTGGAAACCAGAAAGTGCTCACCAGGCTCCACGTTCCTTTCAGGTGGCTGTAGTTCGCCTGGAGCGAATGAACGAGTCATTGTGTTCACTTGCCTTGCCTTACACTTCTGTGCAAAATGTCCTTGTTTACCACACTTTCTGCATGATTTTCCGAATGCAGGACAAGATCTTGGTGGGTGTGTAAATCCACACCTGGAGCACTGGTATTCCTTAGGTGGTGACGATTGTTTCTTTACCGTTTGTGGCCCTATACCCACTTATTCTAAGCGAACTGCGTCAATATTTGCTGAAACACCTGCTGTCATAGTACTCAGTTGTTGTTTTGTGAGTTCCGCAGCTCTACAAATTTTCACTGCTTGATCAAATGTCAGTTTCTCTTCTGCCAGTAGTCTTTCCCTCACTTTGTCACTAGCTACATCCACAACAATTTTGTCACACAGCAAACTTTCAGATAAGTCTCTGAAATCACATTTCTTTCCTTGGTTAATGATTGTTGTGAGAAAATCATCGAAAGGTTGGCTTTCCGCTTGCATGATTTTATTAAAGATGTACCTCTCATAGGTTATGTTGGCCTTGGGTGTGAAGTGTGCGTCAAATTTCCCTTTGATAACCTCAATGTCTTTTTCTTCATCACTGTTGAGTGAAAACGTGTTGTAAATATTTGCAGCATCCTGTCCAATGATCTTCATGAATGTGGCCACTTGTATTTCAGGACTTTTCTTCATCAGGTTAGTAGCTACTGCATACCATTCGAATTGCTGAATCCACGATTTCCAAGCGATAGCCATGCCCTGTTCAGTTATTACTAACTGTTTGGGTGGCTTCAGACTCACTCCCGATTCCGTGGCCATTACAACATCTGATAGCAATACTTGTTTAATCACTTGGTTCTAATATCCTCAGTTTATCCCGGGTTTCGGCACCATGTTGTGTGTTTTGCTATCACTTTATTTAACATTACAAAGTTCATATACACTCATCATTCAAACATCTATAACTTTAAAATGTCACTCTGTATTCCAACTGCCATTTTCACTATATTGTTTTTTGTGCAGTCCTGCCAACCTATGCCCATGACAGACGCAGGCTGCAAAAGTAGTAAATACTTACACTGCATGAGTAGAAGACAACTATAAATATGGGTAGTTTATCTTTAAGACACATTTTAAAAATATATTGATCATGTTTTATTATTTCCACAGGTCTACTTTTACATAGTTGAAATGAACATTCAAGGAAAATTATGGTAAAGCAAAGGGTAGGGGGTATTGGAAGAGGAAGGCACAGACTGCTGCTGTCACTGGGAATTTTTTGATGTTAAAGAAACATCCCCTTGTCACACTTGGAGCAGAAAGTAACTAACTATTCATTGACTTGAAAAGAAGTTACCACAAGGAGGTAAGTTATGTTTTCCTACAACCTATTTTATCAGAAGTGTCTTCTGTATTTCCACAGAAAAAGGATTAGCTGCTAAGCTTTCTGTGGTACTGGAATTATGTTTAACGTTCCTAGTGCCGGTTATATTGCCTGAACACCCCCCTTCTTTTTTTTTTATTAAACATCCCTAACTAATATTAATGTGTATCTTGGAAGTGTTGGTATTGCCTACTACTTGGGGAAATGTTATCCCCAAAGTGTATTATGTAAAAAATGCAGCCCACAAATGTTTTTACATTTTATTTTAATTTTAGATTGTTTATTTTCAAAATTTAATTCAATCATTTATATAGATGTACTTCAAAAAATAGATGTATGATTAATCCTGAAAAAATTATTTTAACTGAAGCAGTGCTTGATTGAAATGATAGTCAAACACACACTTCAATAGTTGGAATAAAATTATTTTGATTAAATTACACTATTATGGGGAGAAAATGTATCTGATTAGTGCATTAATTCAAGGTGAGGGTGTATTAAAATGTGTAAACAGGTTGGAAATAAAAGAAACTGGACTCTGTGTGCAAATATTCATATATTTAATCTTCATATCAAAATACATATGTGATAAAAATTACAAAAGTTCATTAATGTATATAAAATATATTTGATTAAAATAGCACAAACCAGCTGACAACAGAAACTTCTAATTGGCAAGATGGAAATGCTGTAATTAATTTACACACTGCATTGAGCAAGGACCAGTTAACATCACCATGAAATCCAACACCAAGTGGTAGAAATATTATGAAATATTATCAAATACATACATTACATGTGATTATATATTTTAGAGGCATCAATATCATCACCCATATATATTCAAATTTGTGTCACAACAATTAAAAATATGTACATACATGCAAAATTAAAATATTATCCAATAATACACAGAAATCACTACTTCAGAAAAAAAATTCATATGCAAAATTGCACATTAAATTTGAATGCATACATGATCTGTTGGTACAAACAGTTCTTTAAGCCATGAATATAAGCTATGAAAATATAAAGAAGAAGGGAAAAAACCAACAAAAAAAACTCCTAGTTGGTAATATATAATTCAATCAGCATACAACTTTGTGACAGCCGTAATAAACATTAAGCATGTTGCATTAGTTATGAATAAGTTCTGAATACACACAGAATGTAAGTAATTTAAAATAAATTAAAATTAATGAAATGACAAAGTTTTCATTTTTAAATAGTTGTATGCCTGTGGCGGAGGGGGAAAGGGGAACGGAATGCAGATCACAGTTGCCAAGTTGCCCAAAGAGTGTGCACATTGTCTCAGGTCCCAGCTGGTAGGTAAGGGAACCCCCCGCAAATTCAAACTATATTTATTTTTAAATTATTTTATGCCAAACAGATTTTACTATAACAAGAACATTGACAAATTATATATACATCAATGATCTGAACCTATGGATCCCTTTATCCGGGCAGCAAATGCATAGATGACTTGAGGTTGTGCTATAAACAAAAGTACCTTTCACATTTGCAAATGTGGTTTGCAAATTTTGATTATAGCTTAAAAATAAAGGTGTGGGCTTGTCTGCTGTCGTTCACCCCATGTACCTTGATACCTGGGGCGAGGCTGCAGACTGCTACCAGTGTATCCTTCTCTGAGCCTCAGCAGTGTAATGGACTTTATTTGCAGTGCTTACAATAACTACTTCCTGGTTTGATCTACAAAGGCACAGTGACCAGGTGAGTATATATACCATGGCAACCAGCCAGTGAGCATCACAACATTCACACTTCTCAACTAAACAAAGTACAAAAATATTTTCTCACTGCTCCACACCTAATATAATCTTAATATATCTCAGTACATAGCTTCCCTAAGACACCTAAATCTTAAGACATGCTAAGCCGCTAGTACAGTTAGGATGAAAGACAACACGATACTGCAGCACCGCAATGCTGATGAGAGAGCAAGAAAGGAGATTTCAAAGGGTGCGGACTCATCTCGCGGAGAGCAGCTTCCAGCGCAGGAACATGTAGGCGGCGACACGCAGCACCAAGAATATCACCACTAGAGCTGCAATGTCCACCACAAAGCTTGAGTCCTTCATGTCCAGCTCTTCCAGCGTCGTGTTGGGCTTCTTGAAGTGGCAGTACGTCTGCAAGCAGCGACAACACACATTACTGCACCGCCCATGTCTCACTACCCTTTGGAGCATGTCACTGGACATAGTTCTGCCATTAGCTACGCTCTTTAGCCATTCATTCCACGTCCAATTTTCTTGGTTGTCAGGCGTATGCAGTAAATACATTGTAACTAGTTTATGAGATTCTCTGAGACACACATAGGATATGTTTCAATTGTAAGTCTGTTGGTGTGAGTCATCTATGGGTGGGTGGAGTAAAGGAAGATAGTGATGTTTGGCAGCTGTAAAGTACATACTACAGTGTTTTGTTATAATGGTTATATAGCCTATTCAAAATAAATTTGTTACCTCAGAGAGAGGTTTCATGAGCTGTGAAATAATTTCAGTTAATATTGGAAAATCAAAGCTAGTACAGATATTTTCAACACCTTCGTCCACATGGAACAACAAAACTACTGTATTTATCCGCTGAAGGGTCGCCCCTTTGTATGGGTTGCACACTTAATTTTGGGCAAAAAATCTAACATTTTCACCATAAGGGTCACCCTCCAATATGAGTCGCGCCATATAAACTGTCACCAGTAGAATACAAGTGAGTCTTTATGGTCAGTGTCTCAGCTTATTGCCACATGCTGCGTGGCCACATGCATACACTCCCTTCCCCTCTTTCTCTCTCTCTCTGGCTGATTTATTTTTAAATTTCCCCTCTTGCGGAGCGCTTAAGCTCGGGGGCAGACAGCCACGTACGGGTAGCCATCTGACAGGTGGCAGATGTAGCTTAACAGCGCAGTTCATGATGATTTACACGCACTGCTGCTATATTTTAATTAAACAATTTATATTTACTTAAGACATATTTATTAAAAACCAACACAGGCTAGTTATTTAACCATATAGTTAACCACAACAATGCAACGTCAATTTTTTTATACCAAAATATAAATTTTCGCACATGGGACACAGTACATTTTATTAAACAAAAGATCGGCATAATATCTGCGACCTATATGTGGGTAAAAAAAGATCAAGTAGGTTTCTTGGTTCTTGAGCCACAAGCCCAAACACTAAAATGTACTGAAGCCCTGCTCGCCACAAACACAGTTCACACCATCTTGGGAGAACTGGCTTAAGTGGCAAGCTCCGATTTAAGATCCATACAGCTTCTGAAACAAGTGTGCCCATAAATGCCTCATAGTTCCAATGCTTCTTCCACAGAACCCACCCCGTGGAGTGTCCCTGCGATATATACTATACAGCTACAACTGCAACACATAAATTATGATATACTAGCTACATAATTTCTGTAATGCTGAATACATTGGCCTTGATACCAACCCACTAGGCAGAGATTGAAGTGCCAGAGCAACACCAAAAAGCCATTGTCAGTATGAACATCAACACCAGCAGCTGCAAATTCAACTTCACACAATGAGGACAATGACTCTTGCTACAATGACTAGAACTAGCCCATCATCGCTAAACGCAGAGTGATTCTCATCACCTATTATAGTATTTATTATTTAGTATGTATTTGTTACCAAGTGACAAGGCATTTGGAAGACTTTGCTGTAATTACTTTTTCATAATATTTTTGCCCAATGTTATAACACTTATGTATGTGTAATGTCATAGCTATTACAGCTTTACAATTACAAAATAAAATAAACTTTCATAGAATAAAAAAATTAAAATTCTCAATTTACGATGCAAGTACAGTAAAAGTTGCTTAAGACGTTCTTGCATTATAAGTTTTCCCGCTTCTAAAGTTTACAAAATTATTCTCTTGATCACTTCCATGTATTCCTATGTTAATTTTTCCCATTTATAACATTTGCATTAATATTCTTCCCACATATAACGTTCAGCATTTAAGGAAAAAAAAAAAAAATGTTTATCTCTAAACTTTTAAACTCTATATATATATATATATATCATTAATTTTTAAAAATTTAAGTTTTTCCAAACGATAATGAAATATTTTGTACTGCACATGACCGTAGAAACCTGTGCCACACGCCATACTGTGGCATTTCCCTCATTTGTGGCAAAACATCTAACAAATGATAAATACACAAGTCTGTTAAAACCTGTACCACACGCTGCATGCTGTTACAAGTGAATTTTGTCGACCACTCATGTGCTTGCATCTGTATAGACTGAGAGGCTGTTCTATTTTCCCTATTCGAGTTATACCACATGATGAATACACATCAAACCAGATTATCCCCAGCCAATATTTGTTGACCTGTTTGCATTTTTTAAATTTTTTGCAAGTAGTGCGCACACTTTGTATCTTGCTCAGTTATCGATAAATAAGGGGTTTTAGTTTGTGATCTTTTTAAGGTTATCAAGCATAATAAACATTTAGTTTTGGGGAAAACAGTGCATAATGACAACTACAAGTAGTGGAGGAACCATTAAATGGAAGGCATTATGTTTTGAAGAAAAACTGAAAGTACTAATTTCGGAAGTTGATGCAAATTCTTTGATACCAAGAGTCAGTACAGCAAAAAAACACGGGATGCCGAATCATGATGAAGCAAAACCAACTTTTGGCCACTAGTGTTTCATCAAAGTGTAAAAATGAAGGTTGGTATGTACACAAAATATTCCCAGATAGTGTGAGGAAGAGCTTGTGGGAACTGGACAATTTTGTGATGTGTCAGTCTGAAAATGTGTCCAAACAAACAACAATGACCCAGTATTTTTCAAAACAGTAAATGTTAGTTACTGTTTTTTTTTGCAAGTGTTGTTTTAATAATTTTTTTTATTGTGGTTATTGAATTAAATTCAGTTAAAATAATTCATTTTATTGATACTTGTATGTAATTTCCAGCACAAAGATAATAATACGTAATTGTAATTTTTGAGTTAATACAGTATTTCATTTGAGTAAAATTTGTTTTTATGTAGCAACTGAATTTGAATTACATATTTCCCTTTTAGGAAGTTTTCTCTGCTAATAAGTTTTTAGCATCCAGCCCCTTGAAAAAAGTCTTAACGCGGTTTAACTGTAATAAGAAATTGGATTTAGTTTACTGATGTTACAAGCACAAAAACCTAAGTTTTTAATAAAATCAACTCTTTCAATAAGGCCAGTGCAATTCCCTGAATTTCCAGTTCTGGTTCTGGTTCTGGTTCTGGTTCTGGTTTCAGTAACTTTAAAATACTTGAACAGAAACCAACTTTGGAATCTCTGGTTTTGGTTCCTTAACAAGTGAAATAGGTAGAGCCAAGATTTTACGGTATAAAGGTTGAACTTGAAAACTTTATAGACAAGATGGAGGAACAAAATGTGTTATATTTTATATTGCCATCTCAGTGTATGTGTCTTTCTCTATGAACTATCAGTTAATAATTTTTGCAGGTATATCTTTTAGTATTAAACTTCTTTGCTCACGTAACTAGACATTTTTGTTAAACCAATAAGAAATTAATTTTCATTTTACATTTGTAATATTATACAACTAAATTTTGTAAAACACTTTGGTATTGGACAAAGTCAGCCGAACAAAAACTATATCTTGAAAATAATAAAAATTATTTGGAATTTTGACGGAGGAAAAGAAAACGACATTAATATTCGAACCAGCTGAGAAACTAGACATATAATATTGTGGTAAAGAAGTAATTGAAAATTATGATATTTTAAGTTATTTAGAAGAATATTATCAAACAATACGAGAAATATAATTATTCTACCAGGAATTGAGAAATATTTAATTGATTTGAAGAAATATAGTAAATCAAGAAATTACTTTCGATAATTTATGAAGACGGTGCAGCGGCTGCTGCTACGGTTTCAAACGTGTGCACGTTCGCCGACCTCCCGTCATAGGTCCCCTTCTCATTTCCTCCCCTCCTTCTTTGATGTGCCTTTTCTTCCCCTACCTCGCCGGGGCGCTTGCGCAGTGGTGTAGGCAGGCGGCTTTATAGTGTTGGTCCGCCGTCCGACGAGCCTTCTTCTTCGTCCTCAGTCCGTTGCAGAATTAGGGCTTTGTGATTCAGCTCCTGCTGAATACTTTTGTCTGCGATGTGATAGGTTTGCCGTAATTAATCGCACGAGATCACAAACCCACATGGTTTTGCAACGGCTGCGGTGTTAGTTTGGTCTATGTAGTGGAAGGGTAGCCGATCTTTAACGTAGTTTATAAATTCTTCGTGCACCTTCTTGATGTTAGTGCATGATGGGAGCGGTGCTTCAACATCGAGCGTTGCAAAGCCATGTCTGGTAAGTGTGTATCTCAAGTGCCTTCTCTCCCTTTTTTTGTGTTACGATTCCGTCCGTAATTAAATTTTTGTAGTTATCAGTACATTCTGTAATGTTTTCTGTTCTGTGTTGAGTCTCGCCCCGTCTGGGCTATGAAATAAATTTATCTTTATATAGCTTGTTCTCGCGTCTACGAAGTTGCTTGTTCGTGCGTTCGCCCCGTTAGATTTCATGGTTGCGGACGTTTCCGTGTTTGTGACATATGCCTTTTCACGTGGGTTAATATTCTGTTGCTTGCCCTTTTGACCCATGGGTCGGTCATTTGCTGTTACTTTCACTAAAAAAGTTTTTAATGTTTAATTGTATTTGCATATTACACGTTGCGGGGCAATATATCAAGTAAAATAAATTTTATATCCATATATATGCATTTGTTTAGCATGCTGCGGCATTCATCTTTGTATTTCGTTAAATTCATGCTATTTATTGTACGTTATTATTCTATTTTCATGTTTAATCAAATATTTGCATTTTGAGGTTTGTATGAATATAGAAATTTGTTACCTTGTTTGTAAAATAAATAAGAATAACGTCTAGTTACTACAATTATGCTTGTTCTCTTGTTTACGATCACTCAGCTATAATGTTCAGAACACCCGACTTTGGCTGCCTAAACCATATTGGGCATTGTATTTGTGTGTCTTTCAGTGTGAAAGTGTAGGCTACTGGGACCTAGGGATCCCAGGAGGCTGCTACGGTTTTTATGGTATGAAGTTTGAAGTTTTGGAAATTTGTTCAAGAAAATTAACACCTCTGCAAATTATTTAGAAGAAATAGACAACTTATACAAAGAACTATAAGAATTATCCAGGCATTTCAAGGACGAAGAAATAGAAAATCTACATATTAATTACCAGTTCAAAATCACCCAGAACCACCGATAGGCGTTCCCAGGACGGAGTCGCGGAACTGTTACGATGGTGTTCCGAGGATGAAGATACAGATTATTTGATGTGGAGTTCCAGCACCAAGAAGGCAGAAACTGTGCTAGATAGTTCTAATACCCACAACTATTACTACACGTTGGTCGTATTGTTCTTAGAGAAATCTTGTAAAATTCACGAACCTTTTTAGAACAAACTCCAGAATATTTAAATCTTTAAAATCATTTTGAACACAAGTTTTCTTCGAATACCAGAATGTTGAGGTGTCTCTTGAAAAACCAAATTGAGTAACTATTGAACCAAATTGTTTCATATAATTTATAAATCTATAGATACTACCACAAAATACCCTGCTCTACCTATTGAATAAACATGATAATAGAAATTAATTAATTGTGTAAACTATTAATTTAATAATTGAAGACATTTAACAAAATCGGTGTAATGTGTTTGACGATATTTCACTGATATAACGTAACTTATGTGTATCACTTTTATCTTAACTTGAATGACACTGAAAAGTAATAAACATTAGTTTAAACTTTACTATACTATATACTAATATTACGGCATTCATATTTTTTTTAAAGTCAAATCATTCACACCCTTTTACTTGTTTTCATTAATATAAAGATTTAACTAATTATCGTTTCTTAGAAACTGCTGGCGCCATAAACATAACCTTAAATGATTCATTTTTTTGATTTTATTTTATAGTCACTAGAATGGGTCTAAGTATTCGAGTTATTTGAAGTCAGACCAATTTATGCTAATTGATAAATGATTTGATGGAGGTAACACAATAACGGTTTTATTTTTTGGGAAATTTCATCCTAAAGATTTTGAGATTTCGTCTTTATGGTCATAAAAATTCAGATTTTTTTTGTATCGCCTTTATGATTTATTTAGGAGATTTAAGATCAATAATAGTAAATGTAATTGTAACACCTTTTATTAAAATTTTCAATTTTTGCTCAAAGTAAATTAAAACTTTGTTCAAAGTAAATAAATATTAACGGCGCAGATTGTCTATTAGAGAAAGTATAAAAACATTATGAACATAACTTAGGACCTCATAATTTTGGCATTATTCTTCCCATATTTGGTGAAGGTGCATTTATATACGGGTGCCAGTATTTTATTTTGGTGAACATTATTCATGATTCATGAGAAAGCAACCATAGTTAGAAGTTCAGCATTCTCAGGCAAAAGAGAATTTGTCCGGTCACTGACAATGACAGAATACTTTGAAAATGACCTTTCAGTGTCAACATTTGATGTTGGTATCCACATTAATTTGAGTGCAGCTGCAGCAAACTCAGGAAAGTCACATTTCAGTTGACACAAGAGATTCACTATGTCTACACTGGCTGTGTGTGGTTTTTGTAGTTCACTATTTACAAGCTTTTGAAGGGCCATATAACCTGCTGCTATTGCAGTTCTTGGCACATTTTGTAGGAAAGGAAGAGTATCAAACTATTTTTGAGAACTTTTTGTCTTCTATGCTGACATTCTCAATATTTTTGGGGTTCAGCAGGGCATCAGTATCATGAAAAAATTCATGAGAAGGATCACTTGAGACAAAATCATGTAGCTTTAGTAAGCTAAGCTGTGATGTCTGTTTGAACTGTTCTTTCAAGGCTGCAGACTGAACACTTAATTTTTCTCAGTAACTTTTCAATAGCCTCTGGAAAAATTACTTTTGTTAGAATTACCAATGAAATTTGAGCTTCTGAAGCTTTGAATAGAGGAGGTGGGCAGATGGGTAGGAGGATCCCTCCAAAAAGTTTATTGTGTCAACAAAGCAGGCACAATTTTCAGTGACAAACACACACTGAGCTTCAAGGGCTTGTATCTCAGTTTATTGCAGTCCCTTTATGAATTTCACACCAGCATTATTTTCTTCACTCAATTGTTAGAAGAAGCTAACAATGTTATGCAGGTGATCAGCCAGGTAGAAAACAGCATGAAACCACGTGTTCCATCGTGTCACAATGGACATTGGAAACATCTTCACGTTATCTTTTCCATTCTTGTCCCTCAAAAAGTTGAGGTAGGCATGCCGTCTCTTTTGTGTGTTCAAAAAAGTATTTTTTTACTTTTATCACAAAGTGGTTTAAATCCTCCAAACTGTTATTGATTTTATGTGCCCAGCACTGCACGTGGTACACATGTTCACCAAATATACCTTTCAAAGTGCTTGCAGATCTGGTCATATATCTAGCACCGTCAGTTACATATGCAACTATGTTTTCTTCTTTGATTTCGTACTTGGTGCATATGTTAATCACAGCTTTCGAGCAGTTAACAGCATTAGCAGCTTCAAGTACACATGATGCTCCAAGTAAAATGCTATGTTCTGCCCCTGGTTGCAATACCTGGAAAAGAATACCGTAATCACTCGCGTAATGTCCGCAGTAATTTGACCACATTTTTTGCCAAAAAAATGGGGTGCGGACATTATGCGAGGAAAAATACAAAATTTTGTGTCTTAATTATTACTAAAAAGGCACAAAACGTATCTAAAATCAATTTGGATTTCACTAGCTAGGTATTTCAAAAGAATATTGCTGCGGGATCGCTTGCAAAAAACCCGGCTTAGACAATGTTTACTTTGCTGTAATTGCCACTGGTAACTGTCTCGCACCCGCCGGAACATTAAAAAAAATTACGCGCTACACTGAAATAAGTGTGGTTACGTGTGCCTTATTAATGTGATTAATATGTGATGGATTAAAACGGCTATTAACGGCACAGCTGCAATATTTTAGCCGTACCATATCCTTACGTGCGGCGCGTAGGGAACCAGCGAGCTGGCAACAGCGCAGTGACTCACCAGTTCCACATCTGCTGCGCACTGTCTTCCCCCCCCCCTCCCGACAATCTGATGGCCTTCGTGACGTAGAGGAGGAGGAAGGGGAAGGAAACATTTAGAGCGTGAGAATGGCCAAGGGAGGGATTCCAACCAAATGTAAACAAAGAGGGGTTCTGTTCTGTCCTGACACGTAAAACAGGGTACACACTAATTAAAGTTGACGTTTCTTTTACGCTGTGCTGCGTGTCTTACCTCAACAGAAAACAAGACTGATCCACGCCGTGTTGCATTTGTTGACTGCAACTGTTCTTTTATTTTCCGCCACTGACGAACACTTTTTTCGTGCACTTCAAACTCCCTTTCAGCAGCCCTGTTCCCATGCTCTTCAGCATAACGAACAAATCTTAATTTAAACCGCGCAGTGAAGGATTTATATTTACCCATTCTGTACTTGACGCGAAACTCATGCCTTGAACTTGCGTGCGTGTTGGTCAGCTGTGTTTACCGTTACCGTGCTTTGTTCAGTTCAACGAATTTTCCCACCCTTTCAGGACAGGAGAGAAAGGACAGATCAAGGTCACGGCTTTGTTTACAGAGCCATCAACTTTCCATTCTACTGCGTTCTTTAGGGGTGGCCAAAGTTGTGTTGCCCGCCGTAGATGACTGGTGCGGACATTATGCAAATTTTTAATTTTTTCTTTTAAGGATATATAAATAAAGGGTGCGGACATTATGCGAGCGCGGACATTACGCGAGTGAATACGGTATATAACACACATATATTTGCTTTATCTGTGGTTTCATCTGCCATAATTACGACTTTTTGGTCTGTCACTTTTTCTCTGATCTCTGCCTCTTTCTTTTCCCTTAAAAGAGGAATATATTTTTTTCTTACCCAGTCTACATTAGGTATATCACCAGCACCACTGACATGTTTTGCTAGCCATTCCCTAAGTTTGCAGTTGTCCAGTTTCTCAACAGGAATTCCAGCCACAATAAATGTTTCAACTGTTTCCAGTACAAATTCATCTTTTTGTTCCTTGGCTCGTTTTAGCACTGGCCCTGCCTCATCAATTGAAAGCTGCCGTTTTGAAGTTTGTTGCCTTTGCTTCCCATTTTTGTGTCTCTCTTGACTGAATGTGTTTGTTTAATGTATCTTTCCTTTCAAACTCTAAACGACAGTCACAAAAATTAGACATCAATATTTTACTACCACTCACATAAAACCCTTCTTTTGAAAATTCTGCTGCACGTGCAGCCACTGTTGGTTTATTTTTAGGCATTTTTTTGTTTGTTACACAATGTTGCTAACTAGGGATGGGACGAATCCACATTTTGGTCGAATCCGAATCCTTGTTCGAATCCTCAGTGTTTGTCATCGAATCTCGAATCCCAGTCCCACACTAAACTTCACCACATGTTAATAAAAAAAATCACACATTTATTTTAAAAAATTACATAGGCCTATGCATTAAAAAATTCACATGTGTATTTATAAAATAAGTGCATAGTGTATACACCTGATATAAAATAGAGACAAATAATCTCAAAAACCACACACGTAACTTTGCATCTGTCTAATTCTCTGTTAAATTAATCCTTCCTGTGTTTTCAATAAAATACGTTTGTATAACAGACACCATTTAAAAAAAGTTAAGTTTTTTCTGCAATGTTATATTATTGAAGGTTGGAAATGATTGAGTAGTTATGCTAATTGACAAAATGCAGCGTAGTTTATCTTATGTTTGTGCTATTTCCGTTACTTTTATAATATAGTTTAGGTACCTATACAATTTTCTAGAGCTGGACAAACCTCAGTTCTCTGGTTTCTAACCGAACCGAACTGAATCGAACCATAGCAAAAAAATTTCGAACCGAGCCGAACCAAACCTCATACAGAAATAATTGTTTTGAATTAAAATGAACCGACCACCAGCATTTTGGTCTTTAACTGAATGGTGAGAAAGAAAGGTTCTCCAGCCATATGTAAAATTAAAACATTATATAGCTTAGCTTTATTAAAACATTGCAAAACATTTTATAAGTAATGTTTATGCAATAAATAATGAAGGAAAGAAAACAGTATAGAGAAAATCATTTTGCATTTTATTTCTTTATATATACAGTAGAACCCTTTTATAACGAATCTGAAGGGAGTAGTTTATATGTTCACTATAGAGGGGAAACTTTATATCTGGGAAAACATTTATAT
This sequence comes from Bacillus rossius redtenbacheri, assembly GCF_032445375.1. Lineage (NCBI taxonomy): Eukaryota > Metazoa > Arthropoda > Insecta > Phasmatodea > Bacillidae > Bacillus > Bacillus rossius. Next base: position 109,850,658 of record NC_086332.1, read on the forward strand.
TGGCAATACATACTCAAAAGCAAAATCTTAACTACACATAGGCCTAAGCCAAGAAAAGAACTAATGAAAATACTCAAAGCAACAGTTTTATTAGCAAATGCAGATATTATTTTTAATGAACTACACATGTACAAACTTTCTATTACCTAATGGTTCTTGGACATCGGCGTATTATCCTTTTTTCAGGCATTTAATACTCTGTGACGTTTTCGCAGCTTGAGAAAGAAGTTTGTTCAGCTTGTTTAATATTGTACTTAATGTGGATGTTGCAATTCCCAGTTCCTTTGCTATTAACACGTGCGGGACAGTGGGGTTGGAGTCTACCTTTTCAATAATGTCCTGTTTATCTCACACAGATAATGCCTTACGTTTTTTACCGTGTTTTTCAACCTTTTTTATGTATGTATTTCTTATTGAAGCATATTTGCAGCTTAATAACACGAAATTCTTTTTACCGTAAAAAGTAAATAAACAAAAAATAACGAGTCTGTCGCATCAAAGATCACTACGTATCATTTAGTATCGCAGTTGCTAAAGCTGGAACGAAATTTTCTCATTTTCTATGAAAAAATTTAGTCCACAGAGTTCTATCTAGTGGTAGTCTTACGAACCTTACTCGATAAAATGTCCGAAACGTGAACGATAAAAATGAGACGTAAAAATATTGAATTTGCTGCTATAATGTAGATACGTAATTGTGTGGCGGTAATTTATGTTTAATTTTGATAACATATTAATAGTACAAGCCCTCGCCCATTCTTTAACCATGCAGGGAAAACTATTTTTTATTTTCACCAAACTGATCACCATTTTTGGCAACACGTAGCCTACCGAGGCCACTCGAAATCGAATACGACTTGTTTATAATATGAACAGTGGACAATCGAGTAGCGTATTGCGGAGAACAACTTCAATATGATCCAGAATATACGTTTTGTGAAAAAACTTGTAATTGTATGAAAATATTTGAGATAAATTTGCATTATGCCGGCAAAATTTGTTCGTGGTACACGGGAAAACGTATCAACATTGACAAAAGTTGTGCGCTATATCCAATAAATTAATACATAACCTCACATCATTTTGCCGGGACTGAGACGGAAATTCACAATAAACGGGAATTCATTATAGGCGGGTTCACTATAAACGGGTTCTACTGTATACTTTTAATTCATGAAGAAGTTCCATCTAAATTTCAAAAAGACTATCTTCTTTTTTCAGTGTACACTAACCTTCATTTAAAAAAATATAATATTATAAAGATGACGAACATTCAGCATAAGGCCACATAACATATTTTTGTGGTAGACATAACCTAACATTTTTAATAAGTAAAACTTTTTAATAGGACACTAAAAAAAAGTCGAATGTGAATTAAGTTACCTATCTACATTACAAAACCCGCTGACTGCAGTTGCTGTTTTCTTGGAAGAATGCTGCTCGTCAGAAGAAACTTTAGACATTTTTTGGGGTGGTTCTGGGTCATCTGGTTCGTCATTATCTTTTTTCCATTTGGAAAACTTAAACGACGTAAGCCTGTTCATCGCAAATCACCTCAAGAACAATAATATTGTAAACGTAACGTAAGAAGTGTGGTTATATAAATTTGCGTCGGAAAAAAGAAAACACGAGAAATAATGATGGCTGCCGCGACTACGCTAGTCAACTTAGTACCGTACTGTAAAATTTACTGGACCAGTACTTTTAATACACAAGATTAAATTAATATCTTCAGTACCTGACTGTTATAACCATAAAGGCCAATGAAAATAAATATATCCCAGTAATTTAAAATAGGTAATTTACGTAATCATTTCCTACCACATTTGTCTTGTGTTAACTTGATCACGTTAGTTTTGCCGAAATACGAAAGTTCTCGTACATGCGCTTTAGTTTAACGTATGGGGTACGCAATCTTTGGTGATTTTACAACACTTCTCGTACACGCACTATAGTTAAAGGTATAATATACAATACCTTTGGCATTTGTACGATATTTTATATTACGTAGTACGAGAAATGCATACAAAATTTTCTAAAGTAAACAAAAAAACAAAGCGCGCCTATATGAAAAAATGCTATGGGAGTTATGCGACGATTAATAATTTTTATTTTTATTTTGTCTATGAATGAAACTGTTGAGGCAACGATTATGCGATGAAAGTCGGAATATTAAAAGTAATGGAATTTTGTTGTGCTGTTTTGTGAATGGTCTCAAATGGGGGTTAGAAAATTAGAAAAACGTAAATTTTTTTAAACGAACGTTCGGTTTTTCGAATATATTTTAAGAGGTTTCGAACGGAACCGAACGTAAGGGTTCGGTTCGGTTCGGTTCAAAATTTTCGAACTTCGCCCAGCACTACAATTTTCAATTATTTCCTAAAACTCTTAAAAACCCACCTCGGATCCCACCTCGGATCCTACGAATCCTCGAATCCATAGGATTCGGTATATTCGACGAATCCAAGATTCGAAAATCCCATCCCTATTGCTAACCTTTTCCTAAGACAGCAACGCAGAAAAAAAAACCACAGAAACTTAACGAACATAAAGTTTTAAAATGTAATGAAAATATAACTCAATTTATGTTGCAGCACGGTAAATACGTCACGGATGCTGTAAAATGCATTTTTTTATGTTTACAAAACTAATGTGTTTTGATGCAATCATGCTAATACACGAAACATTAATATTCTTTTTTCTTAACACATGCGATGCGTGCTGCACTTCATTAAGATTTTAAAGTTTCGGGTCCTGCGGTAAACTTATTTAGCCAGAAAACGATAAATTTTTTCCTGGCTTTTAAATTACGTTATAAAACACGCACCCGGGAAATTATTACGCTCAACACAAGTGCGTTTGCGTCGTGTTGGCTAACGGTGTCTATTTACAATCTTCGCATAATGGCGGCACTGTTTTTCTAACGTGTATATAACCAAAAACAAAAAAAAAAATTATTATCTGTGTAAAAATTATGAAATATTAAAGTCTTCTGTTAGATTTATATATTGCAAAAGTATGTTTGAAACGCCTACAAAGATAGTTGTTCCAAGAAACGACATAAACAAGAATTTGTCATCTAACTGGCGATGTTATTGTTATGTATTTTGTGTTCATATGGTACGTAATCTATTTTTCGTGTTTTGGTGGTGTTAACACTCAATATCGTTTTATTTTGCGTTATTTCGCGTGCGCGAAAAAATCGTGGCTCTAGATATAGGTCATAATTTAAAACCATAAAATCTTAGCACTACCTATGCATATTTTTGTTTGCACTAAAAGGAATATTAAAATTTTTTTCTTAGATAAGAACTGGAACCGGAACTGAAAACTGAGGTTGTAAATATAAAACTAAACCAGAATCAAACCGACCAATAAAATCCAGAACTGCACCACCCTACTTTGAATGTATTAAAAACATGGATTTTTAGCAAACCCAGCAATAACCTTTTAATGAATGAATGAAATTATCATGTGAGTACTGTCAACAATTGATTGTATTACATTCGAAGTTCTGAGAATACAGAAGTTTTATTTTGAAGGAATTTGATTTGGAATTTGGATTAATTTTGACCCATCCCTTATGTGTGTGTGCTTGCACGTGTGTATGTGTTCAATTGAAATCTTATCTTTGTTAAAGCAGAGATCATATGGAAAATGTATACAGCTGCAATTTGCTATAAACTTCACAAAAGCTATTTAAATATTTGATGCATTAACAAAAATAAAAAAAATAGAGCCCTATGAAATTTGGGCCTAATAATTGATTACGTAAGATGGCATCTTTCAGTTCTCTCTCATACTCATCGTGACAAACTCCATTCTATAACATAAATTTTTGTACGTATTACATCACAAGATATTGGTAACATTGAAAGGAAGCTTTTTTTTATCTTTCCCGCAAGATGAACTATTTGTTAATGCAAAGTAAGAAGTTACAGAAATATAAAAAAAACATATATATTGGGAAATGAAACCAAAGATTTCAAATGTCGGTTTTAAGTCGGGTATTTTAAAGAAATAAAAAAATCAGGGAACTGCACAGGATTAGTTATTATTTCTGGGATCATAGAATTAAGAATTAGCTATCTGAAAGTAAGATTTTATTTTTATATTGCTGATTTGTGCCCAACAATACAACCATCCTTCGTGAACACTACAGAACTTAACTTATCTGCAGAGCAAGCAATAGTTACAAATATTATAAAACTCTGCATTATTAAAGTTCAGAAATTTGTGTTTTAATTTCGCTACACGCCAGTAGTAGTCCTGTGGGAGGGCTCCTCCCCCTTTCCACCATAATCTTAAAAAAATATATATATATATAAAAAAAATAATATTATTTCAAGACGTCAGAATGCGTTAAATACCTTAAGGTATTAAACATTTTCTGACTCCCCATTTAACTGGGTGGAATTTCTGGTTATAGTTTACCACTTTTCCCCCTCAAATCGTCCATCCCAAAATTTGAATCTCGGTCTACCCCTGCTACAAACTGTAATCTGATGGTAGCCTTGGCCTACAAAACATGATGTATTCTATTCACTGTTTATGAAGTGGCAGTTGGACCCACCTGTGTGCACTTGAGACGAGGACGGTCAAAGGAGTACGTAGCCAGGGCAGTGCCCTCGAAGCCGTAGCGGATGTAGCTGAGGTATGTGATCCAACGCAGGTAGATGGGAATGGCGTCAAAGCTGACGAAGAACCCGGAGAACAGCAGGAACGGGACGGACATCACGGGCGCCAGGAACACACCATTCTGCACACAGCAAACAAGTGACAAGACTGGAAGGGTGACAGTTTTTTGTATATAATTTAAAGAGGAGTACAATATTAATTTTTTATTTTGTCAGGTTTAATCATACAGATATTACATAACCTTCTAAATTTGATTATTTATAATATTTTTAATGATTCCAAGGCAGAGGAGTTAAAAAATTCACATAACAGATTTAGCAATCTCTCACCTTCATTAACTATGACAGATGATTGATACATTAATTTATTAAAAACTATATTTTTGTAGTAGTCAAATAAGTAAAAATAAATGTTTACAACCCAACAATTATTCACCAATTCCTTTAAAAAAAAAAAAAAAAAAAAAAGTATTATGCTTTCCAATCAACCTAAAATGATTACTACCATTTTCCATGATGCAGTCTGTGGAGTATTTAGGTAAATTTATCATAAAGGTACCTCAACACACAGTGAGCTCCACAGTACCTGGACGTTCATGGCTGCACCCACGACGAGCCCCACACTCTGGGCCACGAATGCTATCAGCAGACAAGCTCCCAGGAACATGGAGAAACGGTACATCTCCGGCGGCTGTCCCGTCAGCAGGTACACTATCGTCACGTAGATGATGCAGAACACAGTCTACAACATACAGTCAGTCCCATCTGCATGTACACTAATTGTATAGTCATGTAAGATGATGTAGAACACAATCTACAAAACACAGTTCCTTCTGCAAGTACACTATTCGTATAGTCAAGTAGATGGTGCATAACATCATCCACAACACAGTATATCCTATAATAAACTTTCTCTGCATCCTGGTAAGACACACACTGGAATCATTAACTAATTCAATGATAATGTTGGGTTTTTAAATGAAGTTTCCTTGAAAATAAAATTATTAAAAATTTATTTTGTTTTTATGTTATTTTCTGCTCGTAAGGTGCACTTATTTTTTCTTAAAACTACAGTTTGTGGATTACCGTGTTTTATCACATATCGTCGCACATTTTATAGTAAAATCAAGTTTGCAAAGTAGGGGTGCGATTTTTATGCGAATAAAAAATTTTTTTTTGTTAGGTAAAGTTATTTATAAAAACCAAACCCATTCATGGAAAGTACATTTATTTAAAAAGTGGAGTATATAAAAGCACGCACAATTTAAATTTAATTTAAATTAATAAGTCATTCAACAAAAACCTTTATTCAACTTCAAATAGAAAAACAAAAACTATCGTCATAGTAAACACCACGAAAGAGTGCGGGCCAACAAATGTAGTTAACTCAGCACTCAACAGAGAGCGCACGTTGCATGTAATCGGTGAGATATCAGTATCAATATTCAACTACATGTGCGCTCTCTATACGGGAAGCAACATAACCAAACATGAATGATGCCAACTAGCACTGGCTACATTTTTATAACCGGTACACTGCGGTGATGCAGACGAACCGATAAAGGTTATAACGTTTAAAAACGTCTTTAAAAGAAAATTTACACAACACACAACTTTGTATTTCCATTAATTAAATAAATAAGTGGCAATGTCCGAATAAATATTAGATTTCTAGTTTTAAAACACATTATTTTATACGGAAATGATACCCAAAACAAGCGCTCGGAATCTAATAGTGGGACCAAAAACATTATGTGACATTTACGCGAGAGGTTTTTCTATCCAAATTTTTACGCCCTAAAATATCGGTGGGATGATTATGTGCGTGTGAAGATTATGCAATAAAACAGGGTACCTTTTGTAGTACACTGCCTTATGTTCAATATGACGTGAGTTAATAATTGCTAATATAGGAAAAAAGTTATTTCTGCCCTTTTTTTCCTTCAATATATTCTATACAGTCAAGAAGATTATTATGGTGGAAAAAATAAAGAAATAAATAACTTAGCATTACTATTTATACACCTTATAAAAATTAAAAATTGGTACTTAAAACGTACTTAGTAAATATACATGTTAAGAGTTAAATGTGAACCAACTATGTAGGAACAGCAATTGAGTAATCAAAATTACAGAAAAACAGTACAGTCAAACCTCAATAATACAAACCTGAATGTACCAAAGTTTTGTCACTTTGCAATAATGAGTTTTGTATTTACCAAACTATTACAACATTTAATCACAATTTTTTACATAATTTCTAAATCAAAATAAAATTATAACTTATTTACAATTTTATACCACACAGAGTGTACTTTTTTTTAGGAATTGTAAAATACAATTTTAGGATGGCTATACATGTGCTCAAAAAATATTTTCTACTGTATCACACTTAAAAGTATTTAAGACAGAAGAATAAAGCAAAGATCTAGAAATTTGCTTTGAAAAGAAATACTACTATAATTTTGTAAGAATAGAAGTAACAAGTTTTTTTCTCCTCCTAACCTATAGTGAACCAAATCAATGGCATCAGTATTATTTTAGTTGAAACTTCACACTGTTTCTTTACATTAGTCTGGGATATTTGTATTAACCATCCTAATCCTTTACTACACTGTTCACCCTGTAAAAAAACAAAACAACTTTTTATTACATAATAACCAGACTTTATATTTAACAATATTAGGCCAGTCAACAAGAGGCAAAGTAATAACTTTTTACCAGCAGACCTGAAAACTTGATATAAGGGTAATTCGAGGACGCTGAATCAAATGGTGCTAATTTTTTTTAAAATTGGACGTGAAGTTTTTGGAGTAAAAGGGATAAAAATTTGTTTGACTAAGTTTTTCTCAGAATCTAGGCGTTTAAGCGAAAAACCTTTCAAACAAAAGTTGTGGAGAATTAAAAAATACATAAAAAAGGTTCTCAAGTCCATCTTCGTATTTGCAAACTAGAGCGAGAAATATTGCAGAGAAAGTAGTAAAGCGTAATTGTAAAAGTGGGGCTAGTGTGCGTGCGAGCGTACGTGTGAACTAAACACAAACGAAGGGTCTTCGGCTATTCTCGGGTCTCTCTGTCATGACTAGGGAGTACGAGTGAGAGAAAACCATTTGTTCTCTCTTTCTATTTTCTCACGCATTAGCCAGTTATTTTTCGTCTTTGGCCGTCGAGTGTCGAGCATTCTATAATTATATATATATATATATAATTTATATATATATATATATATATATATATATATATATATATATATATATATATATATATATATATGCGTATAAGCTTACTGTTTTAAAATCATATTGTGATGCTTATGGCACATTGTTTTCTTATTTATTGTCAAAAATAGTGAACAATAAATAAAACATAGTTAATTTTAACAGAAACTAATAGTTTCCGAAACCACTTTTCTTCAGTTAAGAGTAAAAATAATGAATTAATTTTTGTGTCTGGACATAAAATTAATTGATATAATTATTTAATATAAATTTTTTGTCTTGCAAAAATATAATTGAACATCAAATTGAATATGTATTCTTTTTAAAATGAAATTTAAAATTTAAATATTATTCCTATTAAATTATGCATTTTTTAAATTTTAAATTACAGATTTATTGCTTTATAAAATATTTATTTTTATATCAAATTGAATACATATTTGCAAAAGAAGTATTTTATGTCTATACTTAAAATTAATTCAAAATATACTAGAAAGGATACTAAAAACCTGGAATTGTTTTTTTTTTTCACAACAGAATTTTAGTTCATTTTTTAATGTTATAAGAAAACATTAATGCATTTTTTCAGCTTCAAAGTCGTTAAAATTGCAGGAACTGGGTCCTCTGCCACGACAACGCCACGGCTATGAAACATTTTCAATCAGTAATCACTAAATTTTTGTGCTAATTTCCAAATACCTGTGCTTTCGCAAAAGTCTACTCCCCTGATGTAGCCCCTGTAAACCTTCCATGTGTTTCCGAAATGAAACTGATGTTGAAGATAAGACAATACTGAAGACTTCCAGGAATGCTTCCAAAAGTATAAAAAATGTAGAAGTCAGTGTGTTCAGTCAGAAGTGAACTAATTACTTAAGAGATCCATTACCCAGCGTATAGGTCGCACCTTTAATTTTGGGAAAAAATCTTAACATTTTCACCCATAAGGGTCACCATCGAATAAGGGTGGCACCATATATCTGTCTTTATTAGAGTTCCAGGGATTCAAGTGAAGTCTTTGTGTTCCATGTCTCAGCTTACTAGCGCGTAAGAAATACAGCAATGGCGTTGACCCTCGGTTCTTCTTTGTCAGTTTACTACAGGATGGTGAGACGCACCCCCCCCCCCCCCCAACTGCCCCAGACAAAAGGAGAAAACTGCTATTTTTTATATCCTTGTTCCTCTTTTGTCTATTGTATTTAATTTTTTTTACCCATTCCTTTGCCACAGAAGGAGGAAAGGCAGCAAGCTACTCTTTGTCAGTTCACTCTATAAAAACTATCGCTCATGCTACCGCGAGGCTGAAGGAAGATAAAAGGTGCACTTATAAACACCAACGATGACTGCAGGTTTGTCACGGAATTTTCAGTTAAGCATGGGAAATCTCAAGCAAAAACAATCCTGTCTGAGCACAGTTGCATCATAAACACCTGTTAAGATATAAACATTAAATGTGTGGGTGCCATTTACAATGAAGACACTACTACATGGCCTCATGCACATGCACACATACTCTTTTTCTCTCTCTGGTTTATTCTTAGATTCTCCCTCCTCTCCCCGACATCGCAGCGCAGCAGACACGTCACTTTCCGGCACCATGACCAGTCAGACAGCACACACAACTGTACTGTTCATGGAGCTTCATGCGACTGCTGAGATATTTTGATTAAACAAATTATCCTTACTCATGGTTTTACATTTATTAAAAACCAACATAGGTTAGTTATTTACTCATATATTCAACCACACAGTACAATATTTACATTTTTTATACCCAAAACAAACCACTTGTATAAAACTCGCAGGTAAATACAATATTTTTAAAGAAGTTAGACAACTGAAATTACACACAAAAATTAGACAAAAAAAAATTATGGACCTACTAAAATGCAGGAAAATATAAATCACAAACCTTGATTTACTTCTTACCCACCCTTTGGTATCATATTGCTAAGAAACTCATACATTAATTAAATTATACTTCTAATGCTACATCATAGATGTAACTACTAATTTACCTGGAATGGTAGATCAGACAAAGTCATGGCGAGGTAATAGGCTCGTAACGAGTACCACCGGTTGAAGTTCTCTTTCAGTAGCACAGGCATTTCCAGAGGAACTGTCAAAAAATAAACAAACTTTGTAAATGAATTTGTTGGGTAAAGATGCTAAAAATAAAATAATAAATATAAGCTACATTTTTTAAATAAACATGAATAATTAAGCATGGAAAAATGTATGTGTCGCAACAAAAGGGTACCTATATAAAAAAAAGGTTTTTCTATAACTATAATTTTTATAAACTAGTGGTGTGCAGGATCCCGACTTTCAGAAAGGCATTACTTTTTTCCCTGTCGGGAGTGAATAATATTACACGCTTTATATTAGCTTCACCTGTATGTTTGTTTGTTTGTATGTTTGTAACCGACTCCTTTGGGTGCGATTTTGAGCCACTTTAAAAGGCCAGATTTCATTCAAACTTTGTAGATTTCTTGAGGACCGATGACAATACACTAATTTGATAAGATTATTCCATTATTCAATTTCCAAAATAAGATTTTTGTCAATTTATATAATTTCACAATATTTAGTAGGCTTTGTTTATATCGCGCCAAAGACAAATTGAAAGAAAAGAGTTTGCACATTGTAAAGAAAACCATTTCGCTCAAGTGCGAACTCTTTTCTTTCAGTTTTTCTTTGGTGCAATATAAACAAAGACTAATAAATATTGTGACATTTAATTAAATGAAAAGTGAGAGTGGGTTATGATTATTGTGAACAATATACTTTATTGAAAAGAATATTATCTATATTTGTAAAAATATGAAGAAAAAAAAAAACCTGAAATAAGGGCTTTAAATGTTGTTTCTTTTGTTAAATAGAGAAACACAATTACGTCTTTGTTTCATTTTACCAATTAACCAAGAGTGAAACATTATTATAAAACAACATTTTCTGCAAATATTTCACGAAACATGGAAAAATTGAGGTTTGATTTTGCTGTGAAACCAACAGCAGATGGGAAATCAAACACTATATGCATAACCTCAATAGCTACACCTGATGGGGAGATTTTTGAAATTCCACTCGAACACCAACCTGCAAATCTACACCAAGCAGTTACAAATACTCCAAAGTATGCCAAGGTCAGTAAATCATTAAATAAAAGACATCAAACACGGAAAATATGGATAAGTTTGACAGATGATATATCAAAAACATATTTGGATAGAGAGAAAAACTTACAGTTTAAGGATTTTTACCTGGAAGAAATTGAGGAAAAAACTAAAAGTGCTGAATCTATACCTAGTGGATCAAATAAACAATTGGAAAAACTGTTAGAAAAAAAACTATATCTGAAACTCAAAATTTTGGGAAAATTGCAAAAGATTTCATGATTGAGAAATTCACGGGCAGAAACTCAAATGCTTACCAGTGGATTAAAGATTTCAACAAAGAATGTGAACGTTTCCTAATCAAAGAAGACATAAAGAAAATAGAAATTTTAAAACATTTCTTAGAATACTCCAGTGTAGTTTGGTACAACTGCATGCAAATGAAACTTACAGTGGAATCGGACTGGAACAATGGGAGAAAATATTTTGTGAGACATTTCCAAACAAAGGATGGTCACCCATCAGATATGCTGACTTAGAATAAACATCAATGACTTCCCGAATATATTGATTTTCATAGCAGGATATTGAAATTATTGGGTACTGTAGTTATTCAACACACTATATTGGATATATATTTTAGAAGCAGCCAAAATCTACTCAAATTCACTTTAATAGTAAAGTCATGTAATAAATAAAAAATTGAGCCACTTCTAGAGACACTTCTGAGATAAAACTATATTTATCGATTTTACTTTAACTGCAGCCAATATCTATTCAAAATCTACTTTAATAGTAAATTGATGTAATAACTATCAAGTTTTTTTCCATTGTTAAAAAATTTCCTTCATACGTCGATAAAGTAGTATCATTTTAAATTTATTTTTCCCAGTATTTTCGGGAAAAACCAAAAATTGCTCACGTTTGAGCTTCTATTAACAGTGTGCCATTTGACTTACTACAAAAGAACAGACAACAAATGTATTTGAAAAATGGCACGTTTAGTACCGAAACTATTTAAAAATTACACTTCTTCCGATAAAAAGAATCTCCAGAAATGATGTATATTATGATTATTGTCAAAACCAAAAATAAATGGACAATGAATGGCTTGAAACGCAGCGCTGAACAAGACATTATTTTAATAGTATATGGGTCATTATCAAAAAAACGTACAATTTCATAGCATAAAAATATTTCTGAAAAATTTATTTTAAACCTTTTCATAAATAGTTGTAGAAGAGATATTACATTTAGTAATTGATTTATAATATTGGTCAAGATCATATAGTTCTGTATCCATTTTTTTTTAATATTTGAAAAAATTTATTGTCCACGGATGTGACAATATGGTACACGGACATGACATACGCTTTAACATTTCCCGTGTATAACATTATACATTTGAATTTTATATCTGTGTTAATTATTGTATTACCTGAATTAAAAAAATCTAACATTTTTTTTGATTGAAAAATCAAGAAAAAATATTAACGAAAACCATCAGAGACTGCTGTGATTGGCCCGTGCGTCACAAAGGGGCAGGGTTATGCTAAGGCCGACACGAGATGGCAGCACTATAGTTTTTTTTTCAACGCAAATAGTGAAAATACAATTAAATTTTATTGTTACCGTTTCTGAGGGTAATTTGAGGTCTACAAAATTAGGGGAGTTTTACACGAGTAGGTTTTATTACTCACAATAATGCTGTAAAATTTTACCTGCTGCAGTACGTCATGTTCCATGTAATGGTTTTATTCGTTTAGTTCATATTTAACATGGCTGATGAAAAGACAAGTATCTGGAACTACTTTGCAAGAATCAAACGATAAACTAAGTGCCAAATGCAAGACGTGCAGTAAAAGTCTTAAAACAAGATATGGTAGCACATCAGGTCCCATAAGGCATTTGACACAACACCCAACTGTGTAGAAAGAATATGAGACGCAGCAAGATCTGTTATGGCACTGCCTGTAAATACTGATGCTTCACAACCAGGCCCATCAAAACCAAGACGTATACTAGTCGTCTCATCTTCCAAGGGCAAAACTCATGACAAGAAACATTGCTGAATGGTTGGCTGATTCTCTGCTGCTGTACCGTGTAGCAGAAAATAAACATTTCCAGAAACTCAACCATTGTACACAGTACCATCCAGAACCACATTCTCCAGTAACGAAATTCCAAACCTATATGCTTCTGTGAAAACGAGAATCTCTGAGGAACTTTCTCCAGCCATTGCAAATGTTCAGTCGATGTCATTTTCTTGTGACTTATGGACATCACGCAGTGAGGATGCTTTCATGGTCTATTAACTTGTCATTTCATCAACAACTTCGCTCTTATAAAGTGCTGTCTCGGCTGTGTTAGTTTTTCAGAGAGCCACACAGCATTAGCAATAGGCGACAAAATTACTGAAATTTTGAATGAGTGGAACATCATAAATAACATCAGTACACGTATTCCACTGTTTATTATTACTGACAATGCAAGAAACATCAAGCTGGGGTCTAGTCTTTGCAAAGCACCTCTGACACACTTGCAGTGTTTTGCTCATAAGTCATAACATATAGCTTGCTCTAAGTGATGCTAAAAAATCTTACGAAGGAATGGGAGGTTTGATAAAAAAAAAGGGCTTGTGGCATTGTACGTCATTAAAAGCACAGCGCATCAGCAACTTCTGCATTTCACAAAATTCAAAAAGAAATGCGACTAGACAGTTTAGAATTAATTCAAGACTGTGTGACTAGATGGAATTTGGAGTACCTCATGCTTGACAGGCTACTTAAAAACAAAATTGTTCTCACGAGACATGTTGACAATCTTAGTGTGAGTGGTGACTTGTTGAAGGTTACTTAAAATTCTTAAACCACTGCATGCAGGAGAACTTTCTGGAGAAAGGATACCTACAGCTTCAATGGTTATTCCAGTTTTGTTTTCAATTGAGACATTTTTTGAATAACTACATTGAAACTCATTCTAGTGAAGTTGGGTCTGGTGTCACATTTTGGACTGAAGGCTGGCTTTCCTTTGTATCAAAGGCAAGAGCCATATTTTACAGCAATGTTGTTAGACCCATGCTTCTGCCAATGAAAAATAACTTGCTGTTAAAACTTTACAGCAAAAACTTGACAGTTTTATAAAAGAAGACACTGAATCAGGTAAAGTGCTTGTTTATTATTAACACAGCAACTTAATCATAATTTGTAAACAACTTGGTACATCTCACAGAAACATAAAGGTGGTAAATTCTTACTGTGGGCAGCTTTTGCTAAATTTAACAGTCTTTAGATGTAAAATTTATTGGGTGGTTTTCTACAGTCCATAGTATATCTTTTACTAAATAGACTAACAACCTGGTTTCTTATGTGTAGTTAGCATCTCAAGGTATTTTTTTTCTTTATTTTGCAGGGACTCAGAAAACTGAATCAGCTAATGACTACTAGCCTCTCCTCTTTGTGGCATGAATTTGATAATTTAGCTGCAAAGTCTCTCTTAGGTGCTAATCAAAACACAGTGGTGACAACATATTTAAATATTCCGCTACTAGAGAGAACTGAAGACCCACTGAAGTGGTGGGAACAAAATCAGATGATACTGCCAAATTTATGCAAGTTAGCAGTGGCATATCTGGGAAAATACCAGCAACTGAAACTGCTTGTGAAAGGGTTTTCTCATCCGTTGGAAATATAGTGTCTTCAAAGCGAGAATCTTTAGCCACCCAACATATAGAAGAACTGGTTTTCTTGCATTAAAACAGAAAATTATATTAAAAGTCTGTTTTCCAAAGAGATCACAAACATTTCTTCGAAAGATGGTGCAATTCAGAAGTGTAAAGAATGTCATGTATATTATTTAGTTTCTTTAAGGTTTAGTTCATGAAATTTGTGTCTCACTATTGTGGTATTTTTTTTAGAACTTAATGTTGTGGTAAAAATATTACAAAAATTATAAGTTTGCTATCATGCTCTATAGCTAGAGACATGCAGTTTTGGGGTTTATTTTATAGCAAAATTCGTTGTTATTTACCCTTAAAAGTGGTGTTATCATACATCAAAAGCGGTGTTATTTTTTAAATAGTTTTAGCACTATAAATTAAAAAAATTAAGCTAAGCATACCTTGAAATTTTGGACACATTCTTGCATTGTACAGTTGCACTAGCAGCAGTAATTTACAATCGAATTTACACATCACTTTTTACATACAGTAATTGAAAATATTTTAGTACCTAAACCAGCAAGAATAAATATGAAGTCTCTAAAATAGTGACATAAACACATGGAACAAAATCCTCAAACTTTAGCTCTCGAAAGCAAAAGTAGCCATGATACACAAATTAGCCTCACTTAAATTTGTCCTGCGGTCTGTTAAGACTGTGTTATATAAGGACAAAAATCGTTCACAGTCAACGTTTGCAGAAGGCATCCAGATGGCTTCAAGGCAGCTGGAAGCAAACAATGGCTGTGACAGCTTTACTACATTCAATGACTTCACTACGTCCACTGAATTGTCTGTTTCCATTTGTTTTGTAACAATGTCCTGAAGCTGACCAAAACCAGCTGTTAATTCTTCAGTGCTTATGGAGTAGAGACTATGGACAGTTTTCAGTTTCTGCACCATTTCTGGGTTTAATTTAGCAAGCAACAAACTTTCCTGACTAAAAATTTGAATTGCTTCAAATCTCTTTCTACTTGGGTCAGTTGTCATGAGAGAGTTCAGTTTGGAAAGGGCTTGTGTTGCTGTTCTTGTGATGGACACTTTAGCTTCAGCAGCTTTAGCGGGGGGCATGTTAGACAAAGCTCTACTGGTTGCCTCAAAATAAATGCCACGAGTGATGTTTTCAAATTTTTTTTTTATACCTTGCAAGTCCCCATATAGTGAATGGGCAGTTGGATACAAAGAACCTTCAAGTTTCTGTATTAGCTCTACAAGGCTCTTGGCATGCTCTTTCACAAAGACAGCTTGACAAAGAATGAGAGAAATGTCATTTTCTGTGAGTGAACACAGAAACTCAACCCCTGAATTTTGTGTTGCCTTTAGTTCATCTGTTTTGCAGAAATCAACAATGTCATGTATGTAGTCTGCTACATAAAAAACGCTGTTGAACCAGGAATTCCATCTAGTAACAACAGGAAGTGGGAACAATGGACGTTTCTCTCCATGCTTTTCTTCAAGAAAGCTAGCATACAGGTGCCTTCTTTTCCTGGTGTTGTTGAACACATTTTTTATTTTGCTCATAGCATTGTTCAACTCAGGCAACTCTTTCACCCAGACATTGCCAACAAGATTTAACTTATGTGCCCAGCGCTGGACATGCGTTAACTGGTCTCCAGGGATTACTTCGAGAGTACTAACAGCCTTGGTCATATAACGAGCAGCATCGGTTACTACTGAGAGCACATCACCATACTGTACATTGTACATTTTGAGTGAATCTAAAATTGCCCTCACACAGTTTGTGGCATTAGCAGCTTCAAGAAAGTGAACTCCTGCAACAAATATTTCTGGTTTATCGTGTTGAAGATTCAGAATTCTAAATAAAACAACAAATACACACCTACCCATTTTATCTGTTGTTTCGTCGCACAGTATGTCAATTTTTTTGTATTTTAATGCAGTTTTGGCATCTTCAATTCTGCATTTGGCTATGTCCCCTACATATTTCTCACGGACTGTTCTCGCAAGTGGCATGTCTCCAGCACCTTCGATGTATTTGTTCAGCCATGCCCTGATATTAGGATCATCAAGCTTTTCAAGGGGTATATTTGCCTTTATAAAGGTCTCTGCTGTTTCCTTTATAAATTCCAACTTTTTGTCTTTTTGGACATTATTTTTTGCTGTCTGAAACGCTGAAGATATTGACGACTGGCGTTCAGACGCACTAGATGAGCCTTGCAATGAAGAGAGACGCTTCTTGTGTTTTTCACTGCCTACATGTTTTTCACATGAGTCTTTCCTATCCCAAGAGACGGTGACATTACAGTGACGACAAAAAAGTGTGGTTGAATCACTAGCATAAAGTCCGTGTTGAGAAAATTCAGAGGCTAGCTGTTTTGCAGTTACCGGCACTTTAGGCATTTTAATAGGCCTAATGTTTTAGCCGACCTTTAAATTGTACACCTTTAATTTATTTCACAGACGTTGAAAACTATCTGTAACAAAATTCGACCCGTTAAACTTTAACTTGCGCACAACAGAATGTTACGAATCGTCACCGTGTTTGCATTTTAAATTTGGTATTTGGTTAATAAAAATGGACGCAATGGACAAACTACGCTAAAGACTATATAAGAGAACAACGCTTCGAGCAGTGGCGAAGGGTGAATTTCAAAGTGGGGGAACCAAGTATGTTCACTGTCACCCCCTATTTTGAGGGGGGGGGGGGGGTGTCCGGGGGGCCTCCCCCGGAAAAATTTGATTTTAAGGTGCAAATCGGTGCTATTTAAGCGGTTTAACGTATCTCTTTTGTAGGAAATTTTATCCTCTTTAATTTTGTATCCATTTTTTTTTTTTTTGCTAAAACACATAGTTTGGAAAATACTTAAGTAAAAGCGATGAATTGTTCCTTTAAACAGCCCTCCCACCTCCCATTCACCACTGACCAATGGGTCTATTAGTATGTTTTTCATCTATTTTTCTTTTGTTGCCTCGACTAATAAGGCGGCTTCCGCAGCAAAACAATTTTAAGTGTCGATGAAAGCTAGGCCTAAGAGTTTTTTTTTCAAAATGTTAAGTCAACATTTCCTATATTATAATAAAATTAAAAAGCTGGTATGACTAAAACTTGAGCAATCGTCGTTACACGAAGCAAGATATTTTAATCAGTGTAACAGTGAATGATACGCTCGGAAACACATCACCAGCATACCTATATCAAAATTCACGAAATTATGATTTTGGTAGTCAATGCAATACATGTTAAAGTCACACAGAATTTAATAATCTTAACTCTCACTTTCAAGCATGAGCATGTATGGTCATTTTGCTAGGCTATTTCGCTTATTAGATTTGAAGTGTCTTTTGCACTGCACACCGCTTGATTTAGCATTTGTTACCATACACGATATGTCTGGCGTGGGTCTACCTTGAAAAATTAAAACTCGTTTTTGTTCGAAACTTAAAAAAAAAAGATGAAAAAGTAAATTTTTCTAGAGCTGTAGAAAACCGTATGTATTCGGTACTGAGTAACGGGTGCGCCCTGTAGTAACGAGTAACGAAACGTTACACACGGATGCATTTCGTTACTCGCATTTTTCATATGTTTTACGCATGCGCGCGCATATTCGATGA
Source organism: Bacillus rossius redtenbacheri (assembly GCF_032445375.1). Taxonomy (NCBI): domain Eukaryota; kingdom Metazoa; phylum Arthropoda; class Insecta; order Phasmatodea; family Bacillidae; genus Bacillus; species Bacillus rossius. The sequence goes on from NC_086332.1 coordinate 109,868,917, forward strand.
ATTTACGTTACAAAGAACGATGTTTGTTTATTAAGTAAAGTATAATTTGGAAATTCGTCCAAGTTTTTTTACTGTTTATTAAAGGTAGGTATTGTGTGTAGACAAAGTTTGAGATTGGAACAGAAACAACGTAAGAAAGTATTTTTTACAAATGAGAAATATGTATGTTATTGTTTTTTAGTATCGCGTATTTTCACGTTTTTTGTTCTTATCTTAAAAGAGATAATATAATAAAGCCGCTCTAATGAGATTTAATTGTTTCTTGGTTAACAAAAACTGTTAATTATCAAATATTGTTAATTGCATATCTTCTATTTATTATTATTTACGCGACGACATACTGTACGCGTACGCAATACGACTCGATTCGTTGCTGCAACATAACATAGCATGTTATGCGGTATCAGAAGTAACGAGTAACGTAACGATACGATAGTAACGAGTACTAATTGCTATAGTAACGAATACATACGGATACGCTTTTTTTCGTTACTTTTACACCTCTAAATTTTTCTACCACGCAGTCACAAGCGCGTCTGTTTCCTGCCGCTCCCTCCCCTCCTGCGACAGCTTCGTCCCTCCGCACTCCCCTTAAAATCCCCTCCTTGGCCAGGGCCCGCAGAATAGACTGTTGGTTCCCTTGGCCAAGCCTACTGCAATGAGCGAGTTCAACAATGCTGTAGCTATGTGACCACTTTTGAATTTGACGAAACTCTTCACCAAAAACTTGGGACGTAATTAAGTATTATAAAGTACGTATTCTTAATGTAGTAAATCTGCTTTCAGGCTGTCAGGCGAGTTATTTTACGCAACGCGAAGCACACAATTTCTCTAGAGAATATGCCATGCGGCACGCGATGGAACCAGCCCTCTGGCTTGGTTCCCCAGGTCGGAAGCCGAAGCCAAGTGCTCACGGAAACACCCGAAGGCGAAGGCGGAGAGGAGTCGGCCACCAATGAAGGCGCAGAAAGCAATGGTAGCCCCGGGGGGGGGGGGGGGGGGGGGGGAGGATGTTGGAGCGGGGAAGGCAGAGAGAGAAAGAGAGGCATGAGAGAGATAAAGCGATAGCTGAAGAGGTTCAACGCGCGAACGCGCCTACCTAAAGTGTTAGGGCGAGCTGTTCAAAAAATACGAGTTGAATTATTTACGACAGTAGACAAGTAGTAATATATTTATTTTATTTATTTGTCAGCAGTAGGGAACCGATGGTTCCCTTGGTTCCATGGAATATTCGCCCCTGGCTTCGAGAAACAACCTGCTGTAAACACCGTGATAATCGACTGTCCAGGCGAGCCGAATATCAAAATACAGCAAAACCCCTTATTTGCACTTTTCATGGGGACAAAGTAAAAAAGTGTAAAAAGCGGGAAAGTGTAAATAAAGGGAAAAGTAAGAAATACGTTAAAGTTAATTAAAATACAGTCGCATCCTGCAGCGTTCAGAATGGGCTACATTACACAGTAAAAATAAATAAAAAAGGGGCGCAAATTGATGAAAATTTACCGTCAATTGCGCGCCTTGCGCGGAGAAAGGTCATTGTACTTGATCATCTGTTGTTACAGTGCGGCGTCTGTTCTCTGAGCTGCGCATGCGCAGTATAACTCATTCAATGCTCCGCCCAGATTCGTGACCTTCCATCAGCAGCCAGCCAATAGAAGCGAGCTTAGCGGAAAAAAATATAAGCTCCACCTCCCGTGTACCAGTTTTGTCCAGTTCTAATACCAGTTTATTGGTATACGCACCCGCTTACTCGCTGCCGTGACATGTTCAAGTTTACGTTCATCTTGATGTCTTGATACCAATAATTAATTATTTACGATCCCCACAAATAAATGGTTAGTTTAAAAAATATGCGTCAACAGTATAATACTTCCGAAATTATATAATACGTATAAAACAGTTACCAAGATTCCACTCATTTTATCTTGTGAAGTTCATGTCTCGTACCAGTATTTCGGCTAAGTTGTGACATAAATACAGTATCAGCACTTACAATGTTACGATCAGCCACGTAATATTTCCGACATTTCCGACATTTCCGTTACGTTTCTATATTCGTGAGTTTACGTTTTTCCCTAGTACATTTTAGATTGTCTCCTGCTGTAATTACTCGGACTTTTACACGCCTAGGCTTAAATTGTTACATGTTTAGAAATAAAAGCAACTTTTCATGTTATAAAATACACTGTGTGGGTAGTTATCTTTGGTTTTTTGTTGTTTCACGTTTGTTACTGTATTTACAAATTGAATTGCCGTGTTCGAATGAGGAAAATGTTCTGACTGTTCGCCGAAAATTCAAGGATTTCGCGTTATTATCCAAAATGTGAGAAATTCGCGTTATTCTTAAAAAATGTACTCAAATTCGCGTAAAAATTCGTTTTATCGCAATCGCGAAATATGCATGTCTCTATCTATAGCTTATAATGTATTTTTCTGATTTTTTTGATTTCCTGAGTGAAATCTGATTTTCCCTCCAGAATTTTTCCCGAAGCTCAATTTCCTTTCCCGCACTCCTCTCTTTGGTGACACCTCAAAACTTCAAAATACTGAAACCATCAGTATTTGCTTATTTGAACCTGCTCGGATATAATATTTTCTGTATTCTTTGAATGATTCTTGTAAAGGAGAAGATTGATTCAGAACACCTTTACGGACATACACATTGATGGTTTTCACTGTACATTAAAGAGAAACCACAAGAATGGACAAGAAAGACGAATACATAAACACAAAGAAAAAACATGCCACAATCAGCAGATGTCAAAAGACAAGGCACAGACACACACAGTGGGTTAATGACGAGACAGTTGTAACAAAAACCGAAAAAACAAACAAAAACAACCTTGTTCAACACAGCGACAAAACAGATGGACCCAACGATGAAACAAAAACAGATATGCTAGATAACACAATATCTTTAATTAAACACAAGAACAATTGCACACCAACAACCCCCACAGCAAAGACACCAGCCAATAACATAAGCTTCTAGGTGTGCAACCAATCAGGTGAATGCTCGCCTCTCCTTGTCCGCGGCAGGAGAGGGTGTCAAACACATATAAAATCCATTTTTTCCAGTGTCCAATATTTAGGGTCTAGAAACATTAACGTTTATTTATTTATTTTCCTCAAAATTACCTTCTATTATTGTGAAATCAACATTTTTTTAATCCAATTGGTTTCAAACATATAATTACATTCTAAAGGTTTGAAACGAAATATTTTACATAACAAATAACTCCAAATAACTCTATTTCCTTTTTGTACAGTTCGCTCATGTTTTCTAGAATAAAATATCAATAATACTTTTAAAAAAATTGGTAGTGCAATACGCTGGCACACATTAAATTGCAAGCTTGATTTTAGTAATTCAGAAATCAAATGGATTGACTGGGTTGGGCTTATATTTTGAAGTTATCTTGGATGCATAATACTTGGCTGCATCACAGACACATGGCAGATGGCAATATCGTGAAGCACACTGATTACAAAAACTAGTGTGAGGAATGGATAACCAGAACATCCCACATGGGTCGAGTGTAACACTCACAACACTGAGCACCTGTAGCACTGCTGTGGTTCACTTTACACTCGAGCTACAGCAGAATGCAAGAGAGTGAAGCCTGTTTGGTTTGCAACTTATCAGCCAACCATAAACCTTCCATCCACATGACAAAAAAATCTGTGGTAAAGATGGTGAACATGTTGTGTTCGTGTTTTAACTGAAGTGTTAATAAGTCTTGAGTAACAAACATAGGTACATTGAAATACAGTAAAACCCCTTATTTGCACTTTTCAAGGAACCCCAAGGAAAAAGTGTAAATTGCGGGAAAGTGTAAATTGTGGGAAAGCACTTTTATTGGCAGTTAATGCTAAATTTTAGCTTAAAAAAATGTATAAGCATTTACCTATTTTTAATTATTGTGTTTAAAGTACTAACAGGAATATTCAGTTCCTTGGCCAAAACCACTCGGGTACCCACATGCTTGTCAAACTTCTCAATAATTTTAATTTTATCTTCAATAGATAAAGTATTTCGTGGAACTTTATACCTATCCATCTTCAATCAAAATCTTGCCATAAATAATATTGTGAACGATAAAAAAACACGTGCTAACCAAAACGGACGTTGACTAATGTAAACAATGAAAGCCATCATAGATATGTACTGTACATAATGCAGCACTACTAAATATACGTACTGTGTATGAGCGCTTTCCGGTAGTATCGATAGCTCAGCGCTTCGGACTATGCTCTGCTACGAGAGTGCTCTATGACACCATAAATAAAACCGTTTGTGGTTCTGCTACGAAAGTTCTCTATGGCAGCAAAGATTAAAACGTTAGTAGAGGTAAGGTTAATTCTACTACAGGTTAGGAAGAAAACGGGTTTTCTTATGGGCGAGTTTGGCACAGGGAAAATTTCTGCCGCTATGTGCGCTGGCGTAGCGAAAGGGTGCACAACACTGCCATTTTATGAGGGTGAACGTGAGAAAACCGCATTGAAGTCAAATAAAATAGTCGGTATGGTATTTAGTTATGTGCTTTTTGTTTGCAAGAATTATATTGAACAAGTCTTCCGTTAAGAATGTGTGGATTTCACAACTTTATGAATACGTAAATAAAAACTATACTGCGTTTTTGTTTCGCTGTGAGCAATCTGCATATGAAGGTAAGCAAATATTTGAGGTAAGTTATGTCTGGATGAAAAGAGATGTGTTTGTTTGTCTTTTTATCTGTTTGATATCACAGTAACTATACTATTGTGATGAACGTTTTTTAGTTTTTGAACGTTGTTGATTCGCGGATTAATGGAAATTAGGCGAATAATAACCAAAGTGAAGTTGAGGTCAGGTAAGCTTTGTACTTCAATTACAGATTTACTTGTTAATATAGCAAGCGTAACATAAACAACCTTTCACTTGGTTATTATTCGACTGATTTCTTGGGATATGCGACAGTCTTTCCAAGCTTAACGTAATTTTTATTCATGCCTCTAATACAATTTACATCCCATATTCCATTATCAGTTGCAGCAAGTCCGAATTTAAAATTTACGGACACAAAACATTGGTGATTTACTAAGATATTTAAGAGAAAAATATTTTTTTTTTCAACTTTGCATTGCTTCACTGTGAAATTTGGTTTTTAAAACTATGAGTGTAGTGAGCTTGTATGGTGCACCCATCTACTTGCAGCATTTGTGCTTGTTTAGAAATTTGAAATAGGGATACAATGTGGTAGGTAAATGGTTGTTCCTTTTGTGCTTAATCTTCTAGCACTATGTGTAGCAGGATGGAAAGTATATTCAATTAAAAAAATTAAATAATTAAATCAATGCCATTGGATGTGTAGTTTAAAGGGGCGGTTCTTAACTAAATGATTTTACTATTTTTTTTTGTAGCTAGCCTAACTCAACTGACCATTTTAATATCTCAATCGTTGTAATGTAACTAACCTAACCAACTGTCACACCCACTATTTAAGTATTTTAAACATAGCTTACTAAATATAACCTAACCAACCATTTTCACAGTATCAAAATTCTTGACATATTTTTTAAAAATTATGTTATTGTAGTATACTGTTTTAACAAGTAGAAACGTTAGGTTAGCTACATTAAAATTACTGTGAAATGGAGTGAATGATTGGTTAGGTTAGTTTTATGTGTATGTTGCAGAACTATTAGGTATTAAAATGGAAACGGGACAAAACAAAACAATTCAAATTTTCAACCACATGACTGCCTTCATAAGAGTGGAGAATACACCATGTAGATATGTGTAAAGGTTTTAAGTTGGATTTGTTATATTTAATTTAGGTACTTATTTATTATGCTGTAAGTGATTGCCTCCATTTAATTATTTGTTTTTTTAAATTGAAATCTCATTGCAAAGTACCACACTTAATTGAAACATATAATTCTATATCCATGTAATATGTTTTAAAATTGTGAACTTTTATAATGAAGTACCAAAGCTGTATTTTTTATGTTTCAATGAAATTTCACTGAAGTCAAAACACATGTTTTAGAGAAGTAATATAAGCAATTGTAACTATCACGTTTTAAAATTACTAGCTGATTGTTTTTAAATATATCAAATTGTGCTGGAAAAATCAATTAAATAATATGTGTATTTGTATTACTAAGCCTGCACTAGGATTAATTTGTCCCTTGGCATGTAGTGTCTCTTGCTCCTGCCCTCTCTGTCATCACCAGGTGCTCAGAGGCAGGGAATGCCACAATTGATATGTCCATAAATTTGTCCCTATTTTTCATTTTCAACACTGATTACTTTCCTGCATTTCATAACATTTTTTCTGAGGTCTCAAATATAGTTATTGAAAATTTTATAAGGCCAAAAAATTAAATTCCAATTGCAATATTAAACTTTTCCTATAGACATCACATAAGGATTAGTTAATTAGCTATTATTTGCTTTAAAAAATCAGCAACGAATGTTTTTTAAATAATACATACCTCCAATATGTTTTGGTTGACCTTTGATGTGAGAAGGTAACAAAAGCCAATAGAATTAAGTATATGTGACAACTCAATGATTGATGTTATCGTTACTCTTATTCCACAGGCTGTTGATGGTGAAAGAAACAATTCTGGCTGATATTTGGTGGATAATTCCCATGTGTCAATATACTCGAAGGAACCAAGAAGTGTCTACATAAGAAATAAAGAATTTTCCATGTTCCAATACAGGAAAATCTTTATTTTTGTTAAGTGCAGTTTATGAATAGAAGCAAATATTTCTTTTAATGTTTTATTATTACTGTATTGTTTTTATATCAGTTATTATAATAATTAACTAAACAAATAATTCTGAGTAGCCTATTTGTTATGTACAGACATAATATTGAAATATTTCAAAATTTAGAGTTTTACCTTTTCATCATCTGATCCAACAGTCAGGCCTTTCCATGGTTTGTTGTTGTCTAGTATGGAATAAACTTGTGCAACTTTTTCTATGTAATTTACGGTGCCAGAAATATTTTCTAGACCAGGCTTGTTACTGTAAAACTTCAAAGCTGCAGCTGTTTCCATTGTGAAAAGCTAAAAGCATGAAAATTTCATTATAATTTTTACAGCAATAATAAATTATTTTTTTTAAGGTGAGTTTCATGTAAGTTTCTAACCAGTTTTAATCATGTAATTACCCTCAATGTATTGTGTTTTTTGTGATATGTAAATTAAATTATTAAGCTAGGTTGTTTGTATAAAAAAATGTTAAATATAAAACTATACTGGTGACATACAATTTATTAATTTTTTTAGTTCTTAAATATAATGTTTTCATCAGTGATTATTGGATTATTTCATTTCATGCATATGCCCAATACAAATAACTTAATAATTTAGTAAAACTTTTGTTGTCTCCCCATGTTACAAATAATTAATGGTAAAAAATAAACTGTCTATAAAATTATTTTTGTGTACTTATTTAATAAAACAAGTATATATATTTAATTTACAAAATAATTTGTGTTGTGTGCACAGGATGTGAATAAATTGGCCGAGTCCATATTTCCCATATCATTCCCAAAAATGCTCTTGGAAGCAAAAGAAAATTTTGTTCATAAATTCATTAGTGCCACTGGTAGTTATTCGGTAAAGAAAACAATGACAAGTACCATTATCACTTAAATTTTGATGTGTGGAACTTTTATTATGAATAACTGCATTATGGAAATTACATAATTTGTACAGCAATTTGTAGTTACCTGCTACATGAGAGTAACACTCATTTTCTGGAAATTATTTGGCTGTACATGTTTATATGTTTAATTTGGGGCCATTCTTTGTAAACCATTGTGTGATAAAATAGGATTTTCTAAGCCCAGTGTAAATGAATTTTTCAGATTGAAATTATAATTCCCTTAAAGCTTTACTTAACAGTGATTAAATTAACTCACATAGGTTTTGTTTTATAGAAAAGCAAATACTTTGAAAATTATTATTCCTATTGTAATGCACTCAAAATATTTAAAAGAATTTCATCTGTAATGTGTTATATTTCATCTTTTTTTTTTTTTTTTAATTTTTTCTTCTGAATTGTTCTGGTGCCCAAGTTTTAATAAACATTGCAAATTATACTGCAATAAGGTAATTTTAAACAGACAATTATAGTCAAGTCTTTAAGTGAACATAGATTAACTGAATTTCATGTTACGATTCTCAATTCTATCCCTTTATAATAAAACTTAAATGTATTTCTTAATTTTATGTTTTACTTAAAAGATATGAAATAAAATATCATGTGATGCCTGCCCTGCAAATAGAGCACTTTGCTGCCATAATCGTTTTACAGCAGATCCAATGTTCCTGAAGAGCCAAAAAATTGTGGAGAAAAAAAAGGCAAGTTAATTTCCCCAGCCATGAAGAAAAAAAAATATTTTGTAGGACTTAATGCAAAAAAACTATCATAATGCACACACAAAATTCACAGCTATGCTATGCTGTAGCATAAAATCAAGTAATTATCTTAAAAACCACTTTACTACTGTATGGTAAAAATTTTTCATTAAAAGTAAAAATGCCATCAGCAACTGTAAATTGTTTTAAGTGCGATTTTGGTTACTTTGAAATTTTAAATTTAAATGGTCTTAACTGCAGCAAGTATTGTATTTGATTCAAAAATGAACTTACACTCATCTCTAGTTTTCTTCTGTATGGCTTGCGCTGTGTCAAGTATGAAGGAAAGTTTGGATAAATAGTTGGCACTGCAGATTTTGTTAAAGTTACTTTACCTCTTGGTATCTTGATGGTATCACCTTGAACTTCGTGAACATAATTTCTTAATATCATTTGTTCCTGAAATGTGTATACATAGTTGCTAATTACTTGACAGATTACCGCTGTAATAACAGCTGTGTTCAACATGTATGCCACATGCCACTTCATGTCCTGTAACAATTTGTGCTCTTAAAAAACTGTGCATAGTTGAATTTGAGCACATTATTGTTCGAGCTAAGTGGTTGTTAATGGATTTTCTCATTTTCAACCCAATCCACAATAATAAGCCCTCATTTGTTGTATTCAAATATAAGTATAAAAATAAAGATGTTGAGTAACATTACAGTCAACCCTAACAAAAATTAAATAGTTATCTCATTTTGTATTGTAAGTTTGGAACTATTAAATCACTTCATTCATTCACACACACACATATGTTTTTTTTTAAAATCAATTGTGCTTTTTGTTAATCAATATTTTTTGCATGAATTTATTTAAACCAATATAATATTTAAAATCAAAATGCAATTAAGGTAATAAAGGGATTTTGAATGAGCTTCAAATAGTCATTGACTTCAAATGAATTTAAATATTAAATAATGTACCTACAGCACGCATTGATATATTTTTCAGTTGGTTGGAGCGAACTCAGGGCAGTTGGAAAGTAAATTATTATCTTTATACACTTGTGGTTGGGCTTACACCCGTTGGTAAGGAGCTCCCCTCTAGCTCTACCAATTTCTGAAGTCCATCCCTCCTCTCCCATTCAGTACCCTTCCCTTAAGCCCATTCCACTCTCGCCCTGTCCTCACCAGAAACACCTGCTTTCCTGGTTCAGTTCGTCTCCACTCCCTCTGGATCTTGCACTGGTGATCCCTCCTCCCTCTGTACACCCCTCGGGTCAGCCTATCTCCCGGATTTCCCCAGCCCCTCTACCCAATTACTATTTTATATGACCTCACTCGTTAAATCTATTTTTCCTACTTTATATTAAACTGAGGATCTTGTGTACTAAGTCACGTGCGTTTAGATTTTCCTAGTTGTGAAAGGAAATTGTACAGGTCTATAAATATATCATCTTAGGACATCTGGCTTCCACAATGTGTTTTTTTACGTTCCTTAATGCACAGTGTGTGTTCTCTGTGTTGTGTCTACTGGAAGATTGAGCAACAATTTAGACTGAATTGTTATTAGTCGACCTCCGTAGCGTAGTCGGATGCACACCGGCTTACGGTGCGAGGGGTTCTGGGTTCGAGTCCCGGGTAAGGCATGGATGTTTATTTACAGTAAGAGATATGATTGCTACGAAATGATAAAGATTGGAATGATTTAGTTCTGGTTGTGGGCGAAAGCCGTTAACCATTCAAACAATTAAAAAAAAAAAATGAATTGTTATTAATGCCAACAAAGTTTCAAAGTGCTGTTAACTTTATCTAGTAACAGCAATTGCATTTAAATTTAAATTAACACACATGTAGTTCTGGTGAAAACTTTTTCAATTAGAATATTTTGATTTAATTGGTCATCTAAAAAAATGTGTTAAATATAGTCAACATATTGGAATCCTTGAGCAAAATGATAACCTGAATGAAAGTTGCAACAAAAGAAATATTACTTAGTGGTAAGTAGTATTATGGCAAACTAAAAGGCTATTTGAAAAAATTACCCTACTTAAATGATTTTCGATAAAATATAAATAATTTTATTTAAATTTTCCAAGAGCAAATTTTATATTTAAAGTACCTACCTATTACAATTATCAACAGCCCAAAACGTACTGAAAATATGAATGCCAATTTTTTTTTTTAAATGTTGGGGTTATTGGCATACAAAAGATGTAACCTGAAGTTTTTTTTTTTAATTATACAGAAGCGAAAACGAACCTTAACATAAACAAAAAGATCATAATGCATGTTGTAATACCATTTTTATATCTGGTTTGATACAAACGAACTCATCCTACTACAGAGCCTAACGTGACTATCAAGCTGGAAGTCGGGATGGAATTGGTTAGGATATACAATTTATTTTCACGAACCTCGAAATTTATTTCACATACATTATCAGTTTTCCTCAAATCTCTATCACTCCTTGGGATCCTTCTGTTCCATAATTCTCTTTTTTTTTCGTCTGCAGGAGCCTTAAATACGTTAATGCTTGCGTCGTACTTTCTCTACTACATCCAGTTTTGCAACCGGGCACAAAACAACACTTAGGCATATTGAAAAACTAAATTAAAAACTACTTAAAGATGAAAGTTAAGCTATCCTAATTTTAAATTCAAAACGAACTGAGAAGTTTTACACATATTGTTATTTCACTTTGAAAAATGCAAACGGCCCATTTAAATGCATTGAAACAGATGAAAATGACCCCCTCATAGAACACTACTGCTACCTGGCGGAGAAACCAAATAGTGTGCCAAACTTATAACATTGATCTTCCCAACCTGTAGTAGAATTAACCTTAGTAGAGGAGAGGCACCATAGAACTTGTCGATACATCAAAACGAAAGGTTACAGACAATAGGCGAACTACTTCAAACTTTTCACATCTATGACTAACGTGACGAGTATTTACATTTTTACCGTGTTTTGAAACGTACATTCCGGGTTTTTTGGTTACGTAGCGGTGTAATTTCAGGGAAAATGCAACACGAAAGTTAATGTACAATAAAACGGACCTACATAAAATGACGTTATTTGCGGGAAAACGTAAATAACTAGAACGTAAATACGAGGTTTTACTGTAATTAATTCACACAAGAACATGATGGTCCCAGACAAATTTACAAGTGAAAATAAGAGGAGTCAGGTCACCGAAAGTCTCACTGAGGGAGTTGTTTATATTTAAGTGTGAACAATATATTCTGCACAACAATTTTGAAAACAATTGTGGCATTTTATAAAGAATATTTTACAAATTATTGACATTTTAAAGTTAATTTATTTAGCTGGAAAAAAAGCAAATATATAGAAAAAAGGCTAAAATAGTATTTATGATGGAAATTTGCCAAAAATAGCATTTAAAGTATAAATTAGCACAAAAATGGTATCTATAGTACTAATTTTTCCGGGCCCTACCTATCAGTCTGTTTGTGCCTGATGACGGGAACAAACGTCGCAACTGGTTGTCTTGAGAAGCCTACTGTGTCATCTGTGCCATCCTCATCGTCTTGTCCAGAATATGTTTAGTTTCATTTCTGGATTCGCTTGTGCATCACCGATATGGTTTTGTATCATCATACGGTCTGTCTGTTTTGTCGCTGTGCTGTCCAAGGTAGTTTGTCTGTATTATCTGTTCTTGTTACAACTGCCTGGTCGTTGTTAGCCCACTGTGTTTGTCTGTGCCGTTATACAGTAGAACCCCGATTTTACATTACTGTATGTTATGTTTTCCCGTTATTTGCACCAGTTAATTTCAGGCCCGTTTTAACCTCATTTAATGTAATGCAATAAATTCCTGTTGTTACAACGCACCTATAATCTGCTTCCCGCAATTTACGCTGTTTGTTTATGCTATACCTACATAAATTAGTTATTCCTGTGTTTGTCATGGACATCTTACCTATGAAGATATCACTATCGTGTGAAATACCAAATCAAAAATGCTGGTGGGAACACTAGCGCTGTAGCTCGTGAATTTTTCAAAGTGCTTTCTCATTAAAAACGGTACTGACAGGCTGCCAACACTGACCTAATAAAGGCAGACTTCGAGAAAATGTTAGCACACGACGCTGGCGCTACAGTTTATAGGAATTCCTACCGTTCATCACTAACTTATACATTCAGGATTACGTACTGTATACATTTCTGGTATTAAATCTTTGTCAACGTATGTTAAGAATAACGTGGTCGGCAACAAATAATATTGCGAATAAGGGAAAATGTTGATTTTTTTTCCGTGAGTAATTGACTGTGTTTTTATCTGTACGTATTTTAACAAGATGGCAATGAGTAAAAAATGGAAAAAACTTTTGATTAATGAAAAAATCAACTTTTTAAAGTGTGTAGATGAGCACAAAGGTACTCGTGTTTCACTCGCTAAGAGGTTTGGCGTGCCGATTTCAACTCTGAACACAATTGTGAAAAATCACGAAATGATTTAAGAAAATGCATCTCAGAGTGGTGGTTTTTCTAAGAAGAGAAAATACATTCGTGTATCAAAATGAGGAACTTGAAATACTTTTGAAGGAATGGTTTGTGGGTGCAAGGGCGTCGAAAGTACCCGTTCATTATTTTTGAGAAACCTCGCTATATATATTTTTTCTTTAAAAAATATAACTTTTGCTTTAGTACACTTTCCTTTTGTTTTGTGATATTTTTGGTAATATTCTTAACCTGTAAATGTTGTGTTTTTATGAAATGATAATTTACTATGAAAGTATGTTCATAGACTGCATGCTTACCTATACACAATACAGAATGTAAATATGGGACTTAATGTATAATTATTTTTTTTAGATATGCTTCAGACACTCATAATGAATAATTATGTGTATATCAGAGTACAATATGTTTAGGTCATATAATATTACAGTTCTCTGCGCAAAAAAAAAAAATATAATTTTTCGTACATTTCCCTTATTTTACACTTTTCCACATTTTACATTTTCAGACACCCCCTTCAATAGTGTAAAAAAAAGGTTTTAGGTACTTTATTTGTGACTTATTCCTTCCATGGAATATATCTTTTCAAGGTATTTTAAATAAGTAAATAATCTTTAAATCATAAATAGTAAGAACAAAAATTTGAATTTTCGATGTAAAGTATTTGTAAAATAGTGGTACGTGAATTAATGCTCGCTACACATGTCAAACATGTATTGGGTCAAAAATAAAAATAGTGTACGGTACAATGAAATCGACTTTCGAACCAAGTCGGGCCAAAGCTACTCGCTAGACTCTGCTCGAGTTTTTGAGTCTTACTCAATCTCTAATTAGTGCAGATGATTGGAGTCAACTGTATTAACAAAATTTATGTGTAGATATTAATAAGCAGATCACTTACTAAATATTATGAATAAAACATAGCACTACTTGTAACTTAAAATTTAAATGAAATCCAGTTCCATCGTGTCACTACAAAGTCACGAAGGATTAGGTGGGTTAGTAACAAGAGTGTAACTGAAGTAACCATAACAGAACGATGACTCAAGGATCACCGCGGGAGCAGAGAGAGGGCAGGCAGTGGCGCACTCACATGAGAGGATGGTGATGGTCATTGAGGTGTACATGAGGAACAGCATGTTGAAGAATAGGAAGCCCAGGTTGCTGAGGACCTTGGCTCCGTCGTTGCCGATGTCGTAGTACAGCGCGCCAATCAGGCAGCCCACCAGGATGTGTGCAAACAGTCGCAGGTGCATCAGCGTCTGTGGAGAACACACACAACGCACCACTCTTGTTACACTCTTCAACAAACAAGCAAAAACATTACAAATTCCTATATTGAAAAGTGCACATATGAAGAGACTGACAAATGTACTATCAGGAAATAAAAAGTGAGCAATTATCTCTTTTGAAAACCATTACAAATAAATTCTTTCTTTTCATTACTTTCTTATGGCCATGTCATGAAATACTAAAGTGCCAATGAGTAACATAATTTAACCTACACTTTAGCAACAAGGACTGAAATTAAAATTCTGACACAAAAGTTATAATTAGGGATGGGACGAATCCACATTTTGGTCGAATCCGAATCCTTGTTCAAATCCTCAGTGTTTGTCATCGAATCTCGAATCCCAGTCCCACACTAAACTTCACCACATGTTATTAAAAAAAATCATACATTTATTTTAAAAAATTACATAGGCCTATGTATTAAAAAAAATCACATGTGTATTTATAAAATTATAAAATAAGTGCATAGTGTATACACCTGATATAAAATAGACACAAATAACCTCAAAAACCACACACGTAAGTTTGCATCTGTCTAATTCTCTGTTAAATTAATCCTTCCTATGTTTTCAATAAAATACGTTTGTATAACAGACACCATTTAAAAAAAGTTACATATATTAATGAAAGTTGGAAATGATAGAGTAGTTATGCTAATTGACAAAATGCAGCGTAGTTTATCTTATGTTTGTGCCATTTCCGTTACCTTAATAATATAGTTTAGGTATACCTACAATTTTCTAGAGCTGGACGAACCTCAGTTCTCTGGTTTCGAACCGAGCCGAACCGAACCTCATTCAGAAATAATTGTTTTCAATTAAAATGAACCGATGACCAGCATTTTGGTCTTTAACTGAGTGGTGAGAAAGAAAGATTCTCCAGCCATATGTAAAATTAAAACATTATATAGCTTAGCTTATATATATACCAACTTTTAATTCGTGAAGAAGTTACATCTAAATTTCAAAAAGACTATATTCCTTTTTAAGTGTACACTAACCTTCATTTAAAAAAAATATTATAAAGATGACGAACATTCAGTATAAGGCCACATAACTTATTTTTGTGGTAGACATAACCTAACATTTTTAATAAGTAAAACTTTTTAATACGACATAAAAAAAAAGACGAATGTGAATTAAGTTACCTATCTACATATTTTTGTGGTAGACATAACCTAACATTTTTAATAAGTAAAACTTTTTAATAGGACATCAAAAAAAGGCGAATGTGAATTAAGTTACCTATCTACATTACAAAACCCGCTGTCTGCAGTTGCTGTTTTCTTGGAAGAATGCTGCTCGTTAGAAGAAACTTTAGACGGTTTTTTTGGGGTGGTTCTGGGTCATCCGGGTCGTTATTATCTTTTCTCCATTTGGAAAACTTAAACGACGTAATCCTGCTCATTGAAAATCACATCAAGAACAATAATATTGTAAACGTAACGTAAGAAGTGTGGTTATAAAAATTTGCGTCGGAAAAAAGAAAACACGAGAAATAATGATGGCTGCCGCGACTACGCTAGTCAACTTAGTACCGTACTGTAAAATTTACTGGACCAGTACTTTTAATACACAAGATTAAATTAATATTTTCAGTACCTGACTGTTATAACCAAAAAGGCCAAAAAAACCAAATACATCCCAGTAATTTAAAATACGTAAATTACGTAATCATTTACAACCGCATTTGTCTTGTGTTAACTTGATCACGTTAGTTTTGCCGAAATACGAGAGTTCTCGTACATGCGCTTTAGTTTAACGTATGGGGTACGCAATGTTTGGTGATTTTACAACACTTTTCGTATACGCACTATAGTTAAAGGTATAATATACAATACCTTTGGCATTTGTACGATAGTTTATATTACGTAGTACGACAAATGCATACAAAATTCTCTAAAGTAATCAAAAAACAAAGCGCGCCCATATGAAAAAATGCTATGCGAGTTATGCGACGATTAATAATTTTATTTTTATTTTGTCTGCGCTTGAAACTGTTGAGGCGACGATTATGCGATAAAAGTCGGAATATTACAAGTAATAGAATTTTGTTGAGCTGTTTTATGAATGGTCTCAAATGGGGGTTAGAAAATTAGAAAAACGTATTTTTTTTTAAACGATCGTTCGGTTTTTCGAATATATTTTAAGAGGTTTCGAACCGAACCGAACGTAAGGGTTCGGTTCGGTTCGAAATTTTCAAACTTCGCCCAGCACTACAATTATCAATTACTACCTAAAACTCTTAAAAACCCACCT
Source organism: Bacillus rossius redtenbacheri (assembly GCF_032445375.1). Lineage (NCBI taxonomy): Eukaryota > Metazoa > Arthropoda > Insecta > Phasmatodea > Bacillidae > Bacillus > Bacillus rossius. The sequence continues at coordinate 109,885,322 of NC_086332.1, forward strand.
CGAATCCCACCTCGGATCCTACGAATCCTCGAATCCATAGGATTCGGTATATATTACGAATCCAAGATTCGAAAATCCCATCCCTAGTTATAATAATAATGATAATAATAATGATTTAGTTTTTTACTCAACAATGTAAGCCCCAGGAAGCTAACAAGGCATCCAGGATGAGTGGTGCGCAGTGCCTCCCCTAGTGTGTCGTGATAAAGAAGCAGCCATGTACGCACCCAGTCGCGCATGCTGAACAGCAATGTCCTCTTGAGCACGATCCAGAACTGCATGAGCTCAGAAGTGGCATAGCGTCGCTGGCTCGTCTCCACGACCGGATCCAGCAGAGACGCACTAGCGTCCGCTGGCTTATCGCTCGTCAGGTCCACGGGGATCATCACTTGTGCCAGAGGCACGCCGTCTGCGCACCACACAACAGGGGTTCAACCATCATCCACAAATGGTGCTAACAAATATATATCTCCTGAATATGACCGACCAGGTAGTGCATGCATTAATTTTTTTATTCCTTCTTTTTAAAAGTCGATAAAATGAAATACACTCCTGAAACGATTTGCTCAATTCAGGTAAGCAAGAAGTTGGGTTTGACACTCTCCTGTCCGGCCTCCAGGTAGCATGAGCAACAGGTCTTGGTCATGTATGATACCCCAGGACCATGCAGGCAGAGTTCTAGTGCACAGACACATTACTCTGACTAAATTTACATCACAGAAGTTGGCGGTAGCTGTGTAGCAGTAATTGGAAACTTAGTAGGTGGGAAACTAGGCCCACTGTCACGTTCAGGGTACTCTTGTCGCCACTGCTCAACATACACCTCACCTCACCTCACCTCCTCTCCTCTCCTCTGGCGGACCAGAGATACAGGTCCGCCATTTTAGCAGAACCCACTCATCAGGAACCAATAACAGAAGAATAGGGCGACTCACTCTTTCCCTCCTTCACCACGTCGTTGGCCGCGGTGTAAGCGTTGACGAGGCTCATGTTGCCCAGGTTGGCTGCACTGTCCGAGAACTTCTCCTTGATGTTGGACTCTGCCAGGTTGATGTTCTTGGCAGGCCGGCTGTTGATGCTCGTCAATGAGCCGTTGACGTCCTTGGTGGCGTTGTTGAGCACCACCGCCTCGGGAAGCTCTGGGAACGGCTTCCCCAGGCGGATGTCGTACTTGCCGTTCTGAATGGCCTCCACCAGCTTGGATATGTTGTCTCCGTACTCCCCACACGACACCTCGATCACTGCACAACACGTGCACTCGTCAAGTGTCGTTAACATTCATGTTGTTACACTTCTTTCAAGTCAACTTCTATGGATTCTCTACAAAAATGGATTATTACAAATTACATTTTCTTCTAAATTTATATAAATATTATTTGCTAAATGTAAAAACTAAAAGGTCATGAAAATGTCATAATGAAAATCTTTTTATTTTATTAACTGTAACATTATAATACAGTATAAATTTGAAGTCACGATACCTACTCTCCAATATATATTAAAAAAGCAACTTATGAGACTATGTAGTTATGAAGATTGTTATTTTCTCCAAATCAAACACGTGGGCCCAAAGCGATAGTTAACCCTGGTGGAAATCAGGCTGTGGTTGCACACAGAATTGTCAAAGTATATTTAGGTTCATAACAGATACCACTAATATGTGTCTTATATTGGTGAGTCTCACATTTCCGACTGGGGCTCCATTAAACATTCACTTTGTGTTTGTTTGTGTATCAATAGCAACAAATCATAGAGTAATATGAAAAGTTAATTTAAAACTTTGAATTTTGTTCCAATTTTATTTTTCTGCTCACTATTACCATATTTATCGGTTAAAACATTAGTTTGCATAGCTCAAGTTATTTTCAATGAAAATATACAGGCAAGAAACCAACAAGCTTCATGGTGTGTTACTGTTTTTTGAAAGGATGATCAGAATCAGTTATCAGCATGACCGACAACAAGCGATCGGTATCAGTATTATCTGCAAATTCCCTCATCAGCCCAACTCTACTTCAAAACAAACATACTTTAATGTCTCCATTAAACATTTTTCAAGTACAGCATGAATCAACAGTATTATTGTTAGACATGAACATAGCAAAACAAAACATGATAGGTCTTGTACTTGCAGGGGCGTAACCAGGAAGACTTCTCGGGAGCGGCTGTCATGCAAAGAAAGGATGCAGTTGTAAAACATGACATTAAATCAGTCAAGTTTGGCCTTGGAATATTTACAGTCATGGTCTCAAATACTGAATCATTAATGTTTTATTCAACACTTTATGACAAAAATGTCCAACACATAAATTTAATTATTTAATTACCTAAACATGAATATACCCTCCTAAAATATTTGGGCTAAGGAGAAGCTGCAGCTACCGCTGTGCTTGTGTACTTGTATTTTCATTTCTATGATTATCTATTCAAAATGTTGGATGGCTTTATTTTTAGTTACAAAGGTATCTAGTTCAACCATTTTTTTTTTAAATGTTATGCGATGGTTAAAAATGCCTAATTATTGTCATGTTTGGAGCGAGAGAAATCGTTAACAAGAAAACTACAGAATGAAAAAAAAAAAAAAAGCCAGGATTAACCTTTACCCAAATTCTGATTTTTGTTTCAGTAATTTAAATTTTTAGAAAAGTTTTGTAACACATCCATTTAATGATGTTTAAAAATGTTTTATTAAGTTATTTGAATAGTAAAAAGATTACAAAATTTTGGGATGTAAGGCAAATAATGTTTGTAAGGTAAAGTCACTTATGTTAATTTTTAATAAGTATTTAATTAGAATTAAAATTATATGTTATTAAAGCAGCTGACCCACCCTAAGTAAACTTTCACTTTTTATTTTTATTATTACTACTACTAGGGATGGGGCGACCGAATCCAATATCCGCCGAATCCGCCAAATCCTAGGGATTCGAAGCTTCGGCAGGTCTGATATAGGATTCATCAAAGGATTCAGTGTTTTTTTTATTTATTATGCACAACTGCTTGTATGGGTTATTTTATAGGTCTGCGAGTACTCGAAAATCGAGCTCGAGCCGAGTACTAAGCTTGAGCACAGCTCAAAAAAATTGTTAGGCTCGAAAATTTCGAGCTTCAACAGCAGCATGTTATTTGGCCGGAAAGCATTGTGACGGTGTTTTACTATTTACGGAAAAAAATACAGTAAAACTTGCTTACGAGGTCCTGCATGGTAGGTTTTTCCGTATAAAGCGTTTAAATTATCCGGGGTGTCATTATTTACGCCATTGAATGTGTGATATAAAGTCCCGTTTAAAATTTTTCTGAAAGTTCCTGTCATAAATAGTAATGGCGCACGTAAATAACTAAATATGAAGAAAAAACAAATAAACGACAACTTACAAAAAAATATGAATGATGTACCATAACTACAGTACAAACCCAATAGATATCTTAAGATAATTACCATAAAAAGAACTAAAGATTCTTTGTAGGTACCATAATTACTACAAAAGCATGATAGCTACCACATTTGCACTATAGTTACCGTAACAACCGAGATGTATATTTACCGTGATGGTGTAACATGTGTACCTGCGTACACTTGCAAAGTATTGTACCCCTGACTTTTCACGGCATACCACCGGCAACACAGTGAGCTGGGCAGGCTTCCCCCGAATAGACGAGACTATTCTTCTTCCAGCTCGTCAGGGAAGCCTGCGAGTATAAAAGGGCATGCGCCCAGACCATCGATAAGCAGAACAACTGGGACATCCAGCCAGCAGGCTGCCTCGCTGCTCCGACACCGCTCGCCGGCCTACACCGTCAATCGCCGCGGAGTTGCTGCCGCCCGAGGACCGACAAGACATCGACTGGGTGAGACCTCTCCGAGTTGTAACCCAGGATATCGACAGTTCAAGTGGAAGCGTCGCTGGAGTAAGCATAAAATCTTTCAGAACGAAAATTAACTAAAAACGACGGTTCAGCCACAAGGGCAAAGAGGGCGGGCATTAGAAAACTCCGTGAGGGCCGAGCGAGCGGAAGTATTGACACAATCACGACACTATCAGGACACTATCGCGACCAGATCGCTACACAGTTTGGACTCTAACTCTACCGCCGGTAACGAAGAATTGTAGCCCCAAGAGACAGTGAACAAGATAACGAACTTACGCGTTATTACGGGAATGCGGAGAGAGCTTCACATGATACCGGGGGAAGAGTAACGAAAACCTACCCATAAACATTGACAGCGTTACACGACTAGTTGCGTGTATATATTTGTAACCTCTGGTATTAACTATATGTATTTACATTACGCGTAACATTGAGTAATATTGAGATTAGGTATGTTCCTTGTAACTTTGTAAATGGTATAGCCTTAGTAGTTGAAATTGACTGCGTTTTGATCGTTAGCTGTGACGAGCGCACGGCTCACCACAATTAAGGGTATTGTTTTGTTTTGTTTTAATTGTTCAGGAATCGAGCACGTAGCATTAATTTGTGCGTTTTGTGTTCTAGTGGAAACTTACCACAGCAGTTCGTCTCCACGAGAACCCGACTTGTTTAAGTGTTATGTCAGTTTGAGAATCAATGCAAATCCTTTTGGTGTTATTAAGTTTGTCAATAAATTGTTATTTGATCGAATTTAACTTAGCAACTAATTTCATAACCACCCGCAAACGTCCCTTTTTCCTCCTTGTTAGGGTTTTCCTTTGTCCTTAGTAAATGCCCGCGACAATGGTAATATTTATGACATATTAAAATTAAAAAACATTATTGAAAAAAAAAAGGATATGTACGGTTGGCACATGTTGCTAAGAAATCTGAAAGAATGCAGTACTACTACGAAAAGTGAAAAGGGTACATGTGGATTTTTAGGTTATGGCAGTCTCTTTCGTTTTTCAGTAATATTGGCCAAAAATTAACAAGCGTATCGGAAGTCGGCAGAAATGCAGATTCAACTAAATATTGGCAAAATCGGCTTCTTCAGTACAGCTCTACATTTGATGACATGAGTAAACATGACTTGATGTAAGTTTTTGGACATACGCCATTGCTATGCAATGGCGTATGTCCAAAAACTTACATCAAGTCATGCACTCCCATTGCACAAATCTTTTAAAGATAACATGAGTAAACATATTTCAGACTTCAGGATATTGAAAAAGACTTTAATTTCCATGTAGGTTTATTGTGTGTATGTTTTTTTTGCAAGTGTAAATTGAATTAAGTAAAATGCTTTTATTTTTATTACTTTCAATTGATTATACCTTAAGGGCCCCACCTACCCGGGCACACACATGGTGCACAGAGCTTCAGAAAAAACAACGCGATTACAAAACTAATCAAGACATCGTAGTTGGGTCTGCTTACGAAAAGCATTTAAGAGTTCGCTGAGGGCCGAAAAGTACTTTTGATTTCGGATTAAGTTTTTAAACCATATTTTTAGAAGAGTTAAAATGGCTAAAACGCATCTTTTCAGAGTAATTTTTAGGCGTAAAACAACTGATACAGAGTCTTGAAAGTACTTAAGGGACTTGCGTTACACCTTTATCTTCATTTTTCGGCAATATAATGTTACGGTCACCGCTTGAATTTCACAGTTATCCTGTGACGACGAGAAGACTGCGCGCCAGTTCAGAGACTTGCGCTTAGAGGCTATACCGAGCTGGAAATACCATCAAGCGTCGCGCTTATCATCCCGCGTCACTAACACACATACACCCCTGACGAGGCGGGCCCCTTAAATTACAGTTACAGATATTTATGACAATAATTTTGAAGTTAAGTAATTTTACTAAAGCATTCCAGCCACACAGGTTGCCAGCTGGAAACACCATCTCCAATCGTAGAGCTAATTTAACTCCTGAACATGCAGAACAAATTATTTTTCTGCATGATAGATTAAAGAACAGAATTTAAATACTCTATGACAATCCATCACAGAATTTTTGTGCTGAAAAGTGGAAATGTTGAAACAATGTGAATGTACTTTTCAAACAACATGATTTTTGGTGCTAAGTTTGTTGAAGCTCAGTAAGGACTCCAGAAAAATTGACAAGGATGAAATTATTCCAAAGATATGTTACATTTACACAAACATATAGCTACTTGTAAACTGTGGTTCTGTTATTTGGATGATATCAGTTACTAATGAACCAATGGAAACCGGTAAGATTCAATGGCAAAAATGTTTTTTTTTCCTAGCAGTGAAAAATGTAAATGCACTCTGTAAATAGTTACCCAAAATTTAAAAACCCACTTCATTTTAATACTTTATTCAAACATTATACTAAGTTTAAGATGAAAAAAATTTTTCCAAAAGTGTAACTGTACCACAAAAGCTCGAGCTCGAGCTCGAAGTAAAATTCTTAGGCTCGCAGACCTCTAGTTATTTATAGAAAAAATCCTAACCGCTAATCTGTACTAAACTGAAATTTCTCAAGAAAAATTTTTTGTCTTTATATACACAAGAAACAGTAAAAACACAACATATTTGAGGTTAGGAAGGCATCAGATGTTATAAACAAGAATGTACCCAGCCTAAGCTGTGTTGATATGTTTTGCCTACATACAACAGTTTACGAATTTATCTGCCACTTTTCAAAATACGAGCAGTGATGCAAAATTATTATTGATTTTTACCGTTTGCACCGTAACCTAATCAAGCACCAAACTTCCACTCACGACTCGCGACCGCGGCGCATCGTCAGCTGCATTATCTTTGAACTCATCAAACACTGTTCAGTTTTCTTTAAGCATATGAGAATTTGTTTTTGTAATGTTTTAATCAAGAATATAAATGAATAAAATAGTTCACAAAAAAACGTAAAAGCTTTTAACAAAACAATATTCACAACACGCAATTCACACACAAACTATTGGCGACACTGGGCACGGAACAATGGCGTCTCGTCCTGTTTGTTTATTAAATTGTTATCGGTATTGATTTTATCTGTGCAAGTTTTTCTACTGAACTGAATATTTCCATGTAACATGTGGTTTATCTTTCGTTGTGAATGATGATTTAAAGTCATTTACGTAACGTAAATCACAATCAGAGATGTCGGACGAATTGGAACATTTTGTTCTGGACAAATCCGACACCACCAAAGCTGCATGTCTGTTTTGTGGTGCAAAAATATCCCGCGGAAAGTCATGTACAACAAGTGCGTTACGTAAACATCTTAACTCCACTCGGCCCAAATCGCTGTTGATAAACGGGAGAATAGTGAATCTTCCGGTTCAGGAGAAATTGCAGGGCCTAGTAGAATCGTATCTGAACCTCAAAACAATGAACCATCTCTCACACAGCCCACACTAGCACAATTCATGACAAAAAAAAATGTAAGTTTTCAACCAAAGATGGCAAAGGAAAACACATAGGTAGGCTTATTGCAGAAATGGTATGTGTAGACAATCAGCCACTGTCTGTTGTAGAAAACAAAGGCTTCAGAAAGCTTATTGCATTTCTGGAACCGGGTTATTCAATGGTTTTGAGAAAATTTCTGGCAAATACATTTATACCAGAAATGTACCAAACTACATGTGAGAAAGTCAAGGGACTTTTAGTGCAAGCAGAATACACCTCACTCACATTAGATATTTGGACATCATCTGTTAAAAGATTCAGGTTTGGGTTCGAGATTCTGCAATTCCAGTCGAGGATTTGTGTTAGGATTCGGATTCGAGGAAATCAGGATTCACCCCATCCCTAACTACTACCCATATTTCCCAGAAGTCAATCTTGTCACAAAAAAAACTGCAACTATTCAGAACTTGACTTTTGAACACTCTCCTAGAAAATAATAAAGTCTGAATGGTATGAATATTGAACTCACTCAACTTGAATAAAAAATGTTCACACTCGCTTCTGACATGGAATTTTGAGCGTACAAACAATAATATAGCTTGGATATGTGCATTCCACTTGTCATGTTTGATAAGAAACGTCATAAGTAGAGACACGGAAATTTCGCGAATCGCGATATCGCGAAATAACACCGCAATTTACCTTAATTCGCGACAAAACACCGAAATCGCACAGCATCGAGAAATAAAACTGATAATAATGAATTAGACCACCCATGCAAGACATCGCGAAAAACAAGTAAACACGACGTTGACGGCACATCGCCATTTTTCTAAGTTTCAACATGGCCGCTTTGTAGTAATGAAAGTAAATAATGATTTACAGTATTCCCGTCACGTAATCATTACAATTTGAAACGAAAGCAGTAATTGCAATCATAAACTAATTAAAAAGAGAAAAATGTACCTGAGCATCAACACAAAGTTAATAAAAAATACCGGCGATGTTTTCAACACAATATAGCTGCCATGATTTTCAACCCGCTGTATTTACACATTAATCTTGTAGAGAAATATAAAATTTTAATTCTTCCTTTCATGTTGAACAGTTAACAACCTCATGCTTTCAACTACGTTTGACTGGCTTGGCAACCTACTCGTTAGAGCTGTAGGTGTAGCAAACCGTATGTATTCGGTACTGACTGAGTAACGGGTGCGCCATCTAGTATCGAGTAACGAAACGTTACACACGGCTGGATTTCGTTACTCGCATTTTTCGTATGTTTTACGCATGCGCGCGCATATTCGATGAATTTACGTTACAAAGAACGATGTTTGTTTATTAAGTATAATATGGAAATTTGTCGTCCAAGTTTTTTACTGTTTATAAGAAAGTATTTTTTACAAATTAGAAATATGTATGTTTTTGTTATTTATTATCGCGTATTTTCACGTTTTTTGTTGTTTTTATCTTAAAAGAGATAATATAATAAAACTGCTCTAATAAGATTTAATTGTTTCTTGGTTAACAAAAACTGTTAATTATCAAATATTGTTAATTGTTTATATTCTATTTATTATTATTTACGTGACGTCATACTGTACGCGTACGCAATACGACTCGATTCGTTGCTGCAACATAACATTGCATGTTATGCGGTATCAGAAGTAACGAGTAACGTAGCGACACGATAGTAACGAGTACTAATTGTTATAGTAACGAATACATACGGGTACACTTTTTTTCGTTACTTTTACACCTCTACTACTCGTAAACATGAACACATGGCACTACGCCGATTGATAAGCAAAATCAGTGACCTTTAACTGCCGTAACTACACTTCTCAGCAAATGCAATACGACCGCAGAGCAAGTGAATACGGCGTCAACGGGACAAAGAACAGCAGCAAGAAATATTAAAAGAATACTAAGTTGAGACATGCCGTGCCGAGGCAGCGCGCTAGGCGACACCGGGCCGTGCCGAGGCAGCGCGCTAGGCGGCACCGGGCCGTGCCGAGCTGTTTCAAGCCTACAATTTTTATTTGCCAATAGTGTTGACTTTAGAGTGCAGTATACGAGTATACGCCGTGCCACTATTATTTAGCCAAGCAAAACTTGTAGGTCATAAAACCATTCTCAAAAGTTAAAGTAAACATGAAAAACCAAAACAGCGAAATAAAACCGAAATTTGATTTTTTCAAAACGAAATTTAAGGAAAAATAAAACCATTTTTACGGGACTCTAGTCATAAGCTGGGTTCTGGTGATAGCGTTTTCACTGTAGGCCAAATTAAAAAGTTAATATGTTGTTAATACAGTAGAGCACCCCTCAACCGGAATCATCGGGGGGAGGTCTATTCCGGTTATGGGAAAATTCCGGTTAAGGGGAGTTGCGGTAGGGCCGGCCTCCCGGCATTCAAGCAAGCTGGCAGGCACGTGTTTCTTATCACTGTGGATGGGTGCGTGCGTGAGGAAAGAGGAAGAAACAGAGGGATCAGGGGAGGTATTAGGACTACAGCTGCGGTGTTGACGTGCAAGCGATTCACACTTCCGGGAGAGTGTATAGTCACTGCCACGCACAGTTTACATTTCACATACACAAGAATAACACTTAATGCATCTCGTCGACGCAATGCGCGGGAAAGTCTGGCTATAATTACCGTATTTACTCGCGTAAAGGCCCCGCCCGCGTATAAGCCTTGTTTTGTAAACATTTTTGAGAAAAAATTTGAAAACGTGTTTTTTGGGTTTATCTGAGGGCAGGGCAGCTTGGCATGCATCAAACAAGCCATGTATTGTGAGCGGCGGGAGGTGATTTTGTAAGCGGCAGTGATACAGAGACTGGTATTATAGTTTGTCCGTTCTCAGTAGGACCGTCGTGAGGCATGCCAGACGTAAGCAGTTAGTCCTATTTCAAACGACATAAAGATAAAGAAAGCTGAACTCGCGTGCTGCCGTGTTGATGTGGAGTGTTGTCGGAGAAGAAGAGGGGAAGTGAAGGAGGAAGGGAAGTGGGTCAAGGATTCTAACACTCCCCTCCTGCCAAACCGCTGCCTCCCCCGCCTTCCTCATTCGAACAAAGACGCACGACTTGAAAAGAAAAATCTATTTTTTCCTCCAAATTCGCGTATAGGCCCCCTCCCCTTTTTTGGAGTCGAAAATTTGGGGGAAAAAGGGGGGCCTTTACGCGAGTAAATACGGTAGCTCTCTGACAGACGTAATTAGCTCTCTGACAGACGTGCGCGCGCCTAGAAGGCATGTACAGTCAGGCACAAGCAGAAACGCCTCGTTCCAGTGCGGAAATGTTTTGTAATTTTTAATTTTTTTAATTTTTTTTTTTTTGAAAATTAGTTCCGGATATCGGGAGTTCCGTATGTGGGAATTACGGTTGAGGGGTGCTCTACTGTAGTACCTTGCAGGCCAAGTCTAAATTTACTATTCACAGTACATTATCATGTGTGTCATATCTTGTGTGTTTATTTGAGGCCCTCAATTTTACATCATTGAGACTTGAGGGTATCACAATTATTATATAAATTGTAATTATGATTATATGTTTTTGTTTTACAGATATTATACACAAGTTCCATAAAGTTTACACTCATGGGCTGTGTTTAGTTTTCACAGCTAATGTCAAGATGCTATAGATAATACATCAAAATAATACTTATTTAGCTGAAGTTGGGTGCATTACCCAATTGAGAGACACAAATAAAACCAGTACCTCCTTGACTTACAAGAGAATTAGATTCTTTACTCTGTTTCCTCTGATAGATTTTCTGCAGCACAAGGGTTTCATTTATGAAACGTAACTCTATACAGAAGTGAAAATTTCAGGGCAGCTGTTAGTCATTGTTACTGTGCACAACGTAGCCAATCTCTGAATGTAACCTCAGCGGCTGAGATCACTAAGAATTACCAATAAGTTCTAGAATCAAACTCCAAGTTATAAGAAGGTTTAATGAGTGAGTTTAGCTGTCTACATTCAACAAGGTGTAAACATGTCCGAGACAGAAGTGCTGCAACACGAAGCATGGGGGAGAGAGTCTCACCGAAGGAGGCAGGGTTGTGGTAGCTGGGGCAGACGAGCCCTAGCCGTGCCAGGAACGGCACCAGCTGCTGAGTGGAGCCCTGGTACACACACTGGCCCTCCGCCAGCGTGTACAGGTGGTCGAACATCTCGAACAGCCGTGCGCTGGGCTGGTGGATGGTGCAGATGATGGTGCGTCCACCTCGGGCAAGCGACTTCAGCAGCGAGATGCACTGGAAGCAGGACGAGCTGTCCAGGCCACTGCAACACACCATGCAAACACTTGCTGCTTGTGCCGATAACTATGTCACACAGTGGCTTTTAGCACATATCATGACTGGATCATTACGCTCATCTAACACGGAGACGGCTCGGGCTTCAGGTTGCCGATTTTGCCTTCCTTTGGTGAGAGTACAGTACTTCCCAATAGCATTCTACCCTGTAAAGGAGAAAACCCAACTTTGAATTTTTCTCGAGAAATAGCTGAACAAAAAAAGAGGCCCAACTTTTATTCCCCGTAACATTTATCTCAGAACTACTAAGGCAGTGGGGGTCCGTGGTTAGACCGTCTGACTATCATGCTAGCGACTCAGATTCAATACTAGTATGGATACTTTATTTTTCGTTTTTATAAATTTTTCATCAATTACGTGAAAAGTCATGTTTATTTATTGAAAATCATTTTTTTTTTTAGTTTTTTTTTACTTCAAACGTTTAACTGCTAAGGTGAAGGTAATATGAAATAAGCAAAAAGCTGTTATTAAATGAATAACATTTTTTATCTTTCAAACACATAACAAAGTGTGACAATATTTACACATTGCTGTCGCTATAATTTTCTAGAGATTTGGTGCACACTTGTGGGTGATACTCATCATAATCATTTTGGAATGTAATTTGTGGTTCAATCAGTTTTGCAGCATACCAAGTAAATTTCAACATGTTAGTAGTAACCTTTGGAGCACTAAACTGGTGAAGAACTAATGAATGAATGTATTTTGATGGCATCATCATGCATTGCTATTTCCCACTGTTCTTGTAACAGAGTAAGGGCACTTTTTTTAATAATGTACAAGAAAAAACAATATGCGTTAAATTTCATACTGATCGTCCGTACTTTGGTCAATTAATTTTTTATTTATTGTATTATTAATATACAAACATGAATTTTCATGTATTCAATTAAAAATCTATTAAAATTACAAATAAAGAATCTGTACTGGTATCGAACCCAAGTCACCAACATTGTAGCCAGGCATTCTAACCGCTGGCCCCTCCTGCCTTAGCAATTCTGAGTGCAACGTTATGGGAATGTAAGTTGTGCCTCTTTTTTGAGTGGCTATTTCTGGAGGATTATTAAGATTTGGGTTTTCTCCTTTACAGGGTTGATTGCTATTGGGAAGTATTTTATTCTCAAAAAGAGACTTCAAAATCAGTGACTCGAAGTTCACACCCTCTCATTGTAAATTTAACATTGTGACTATATCAATAAATTTTAAAATGCTACATTGAAAGAAATGTTTTCATTATTTTAGAAACTGTATAGTAATAAAATAAATTAATAAACCAGTTAAACTTCATGTAGACATCAGTTATTAGAGCTGGTGATGCCTGAAGCAATCTCCCTACAATGATGTTTACAACATGTTTACAAGCCATCACTACAAACTGTTCTTGATTGACAGATGAGTATCAGAATTACAAATTTGTCTGGATACAGCTTCTGTGTCCTCTTGAAAGCTACATGGCACACAGCTTCAAAATTTTTTGCCATTGTGTAACATCTTGAGATGAATGCACTGATTTTCATTAAAATGTTACCATTTTATCTTTAAATGTTGTAACAGCAACTTACCCTCCTAACATCTATAAGATTTATGTAAAGATTTATAATGCTCTTAATGATCATTCAATACTTTGTTAGGGTTTTTGGTGCATTATAAATAAAATCTGAAAAACTGTGTTGGGGGTATTCGTGTGATGTGTTTTAAAGATAATGTTTTTCATTAGTTGATATGAATTAGAAAGCATTTTTTTTTTGTTACATCATTTATTGGGAAAAAGCCCCTATTAATTTTGCATACTTCTAGCCTATTGGCTAGTTTTATTATGGGTTCATGTATTTTTAAGACCAATATTTGCTATTGTTCTTTATCAAGAGGCAGAATGATGCAATGTATCTGTAATTACATCAAAGGAAGAGTGAGATATAAAGAGGCAGGTATGCCTTTCGCATAAAACACATGAAAATTATCGGTATGTATGAGAGAGACAGATTAACACAAATTTTCTCATTGGAAGAAAATCACAAGGAATCTTAGAAAATGTTAATATTGTAAAGTGCTTCGTTATTGGTTGTAGTTGAAAGGTTTTTTTTTTCTATTAGGCCATGAGTCCAGCTCCCTTTAGTGGGATGGAAATGGACCTGTTAGTTGTAAGTCATCGCTTGGAGGCTCACCAAATATTTAACATTATGTCATTGCGAAAAATTTAATGTTTGTGGTCGAGGCCAGGCTGTTAACATACATTTGGAAAGTAATCTTAAATTTTTGTCTACAGGCAGTAGTGTAGGCCTAAGAGTAGCCTTAGTCAAGTTTGGTGTTCGTTCTGCTACTGTGATTTGCAAACAACTGCAGGACATACGTATCATCATCAGGCTAAATAACATTGAACATTCAGTAAATGTTATGTATTTGGGAAGTTATTTTTTGTGATCTAAATTTTCTTCTTAGTGAAATGGCAGCCATGTCGTGTAATAGGTAAAGGAAAAATAAATCTGCAAACTTAAATGTAATCCTTTTATTTATGAAAGAAAGCTGCTATAATTCTGTATAACCTCATCACATCAGCATTCTGAACTACGTATTCAGTTTTTAAAAGTGTATCAAAGGAAACAAATTTGGAACAAGAATTTTTTTTATAAAAAGCGTCAGAGATTTGTAGCCAGAACATGTTTCCTTGTAAACTAGTTATGACGATGCAACCATGTAAACAATTGCCTGCTTTGGAGCTTTACAGCACGTTTTTGAACTCTGTTTTGTATTTTTTTTTTTTTTAATTTATGGTTAAATATTTAATTTAGGGTTAATTGATAATGGTAAAATTTTAAATATGTTGATAATTTATATTCAAGATAATATTTAGTTTATTTCAGACAGAGTATTTTGGAGAGTATTTAGGTAGAGACCATGAATTCTAGCAATGATTTCAGAAATTTCCATTTCTATTCCATTTGTCTCTTGCATTTTATTGCAAGGTTTGTGCATATTGCTCCCTTCAGTGTGACACTGTCATGTCTGATACTTTCGGAGATGCTACAGTTTTAATAGTATTATTATTTTAGTTTTAACCATTACATGTTGTGACCTAGTGTCCACTAGTTCACTGTTTGATACATTTTTATGCCTGTTAGCTTTTTTTTGTATTTAATTTTCCTGAGTTTCACGTGATTTTATATTCATATTTTCCTATATTGTTTATATTTAAATTTTTCCATTTTAGGTAGTTTGATTTTGCTTTGATTTTTTTTTTGTTTAAGTTGATACTACTGGCAAGACGGTTTCTGGAACGATACAGTAGGTTTTTATATGAAAGTAGTGTAATTTACATTTCAGTATTATGAAATTTTATAGACTGTAAGTATTTTTGTAAATAATAATTGTTATAATTAATTTTTTAGTTATGTAATTTTTATATGAACTGTTTGCTTGGTTATATGTGGAACTGGAATTTGATTGTGGTGGTCAGTGACGTATGAAGGGGCAGGGAAAGAGTCCGGCAGCAGGGAAGAGAGTTACAGCTGAGCGCTCGAGGCGGACACGGACAATGGGCCGCTGCAGAACAGCTGATACGTGCGGTTTTGTGTGCCGTAAGTGTCATCATTTAAGTAACAGGTATTTTCACAGAGTTTGAGAAATACGTGAACTATTTCACATAGCAGCTAAATATGATGCAACAAAATACGTCAATGTGCTACGGGAGTGTTAACTTCTCGCAAGGCAGCAGCAAGAAATGGTATCGTCGCTTCGCTACGAGTGCATTGGTGTTTAAAAATCGGGATTAAATTCAAGGGCGCAAGTTCCTGGTCCGAGCTTACAATAGCTTGGGTCGTGGCCGTGAATGCGGCCGGTACGTCCCACTACGAGGAGGCAATCGCCAAGCAGCTATAAGCAAGTAAGTGAGAGCATTGCCAACACCCATTCCCTATTCGACGGTTATCAGCTTCAAGGCCAGTTACGCCCCATGCGGCATATATCTGTTGTGGAAGAACGTTACAAGTTTGTTTTTGTGCACAAAATTTACCGCTAACAGAACGTAAGCTTTAAACATTTATGATACAGCTGCAAAATTTTATTTGTTTTGCCTCCCCCGCCGTTTTGAGAGACTAAGACTTTTTTGCAAAAATCATAAAGCAATGGCCATTGCAAGAAAGATGTATTCAAGGAAAGTGAACAGGAATATTTTTGGCAGGATGCATAAAATTATTTTGAGTAATCTTTACCAAAGTTGTAAAATAATGCATATTATGTATTTACATTTGATTTAAATCAGCTAAAGTAAAAATACTTACGGGCGTAAGTTTTAATGGTGAGAAGTTGGTTTTCATAATATTTTTATTATATTTTGTATTTTCAAATATATATAGAAAATTAACTTTAATATGGTTATACTATGGACCCAGATCATCTTGTATCTACACATACTGTTATGTTGAGAAAGTAAACATTTATTAAAAAGAGTTTTAAATCCATTTTTAAGGAATTTAATTTAATTTATTTTTGCCTGCAATCATTTTTAACTATTAAGTTTCTGCTACTTGTTCGGAAAACTTAAAGGTTTATTATTCTATTTGCTAATACACTTAAGGGTAATGTAAATATGATACATAATGGTTTTTTTACATTTTTTGAAAACAGTTGAACATAGCCATTATGGTATTGAGGTGCTGTCCTAGTGTGTGGGGATGTGTGCCACAGCCCTTCTGTAAGAGAGAGGTGCCATGTATTTCAAAATGTAGAATCAGTTCAATAAGAAAACAGAGGATTTTAGTTTCTTCAGGTTATGAGATATCACACAATTCCAAGTGTTCTTAGCTTGGATGTTAATTGTGACCTGAACGACCACTACTTAAACTGCAGTCTCTGGGACTGTATCTCTCTTGGAAGAATGTCTGAACACCCACAACTTACTAAAATATGTGTTCATGTGTTTTTATGAGTTTCAAAGTGATAAAATAAAATACACAATATTATATATAAATTGGGGCCTTCCCTATCTTTGACATGGACACATACACTAAAAACAATGCAGAGAAATCAGGAAAAGTACCACACATGGTCTATATTAAATAGAGATATGAGTGGGAGAATATAACCACCATAGAAAATTTTAACTTTTTTTCCAATACAAAAATAGATTTACATAATTTAAGACAGGTTGATATGCTTGGATAATAGATCAATATTTTGATCATGCAGTCTGTACATGTGTATAGTCTATTACAAAATTTTTATACCACTTAAATAAATAAAATTTCTTGTTGCCATTATATCGCAATACACGTAAAAATTTAAACTTAATAAAAAAGTATAAAACTGTAATGTACATTTTCTTTATTGCCAACTTAATGGCTTATTTCTTGTTATTTTGTTATGTTTGTATAAAAGTGTTGATAAAATTATTAGTGTGTTTCTGTGATAACATAACACTAAAAATTTTGATGTTTTGCAGAAAATTTTCTGGGAAATAAACAGAAAATTTTACCAAAAATGTTTTTCTAGAAAACTAACATCTGTAACGTTAGATTCATCCCAGCATTTCCCCCAAGTGATCTCGGTAAACCATGAAAAACAAAAAGCAAGATGGAGGAACCAGGATCCTACCTCGAGACTTGCAGAATGTAAGTACAGAACACTGTCACATCACTCAATATAACTTGGATAATTTCTTCAGTACCAGCTGGTTTTCAGGTTCCTTTCACATTAAATTCTGTGCCCAAAAATACAGCAGTTTAGATTTAATAACTACCATCTCATAATTGTTGAACATAAAAACATAATTAAAACAGGAAAAATTCAGTTCAGGGCCCATAAAATATATCTTATACTGAAATAAAATAATTATGTAGCAATGCAATCCTTAGACACCCGATTTGTAAAACAATGATCTAAAAACATTATCATGCTTTACGGTCATGTTTTTTGGTATAATATTAAAAACAGCTTATTATCTGCTGAGGGGGTATTAATTTTTTAGCAATAATAACAATAATAATAACTAAGGATGCAAGTGTAGAATATTTTAATTTCGAGTTCAGTCGTATAGTGCAAAAAAGAGTATTTTGAAGTTGAGTGCTCGGCATAACATTTTTCTTTTGGCATTTTCCTTTTAAGCTCAAATTATAGTAAATAGTGGCACAAAAGTAAACAATGTACATAGTATCTCATGATAATTTCTGAATCACTATCATAGTGCTAACTAGCTACAGTCCCTACTCAATAGTATTTAGATTTACAAAAATATTGTAAGAACTAGTATATATTAATAAAAAAAATTAATCATTTCAAATTCTATTATGAAGCACAAGAAAAAGTTTGTTATATGTTTGTCCAGTTGCATTGTCGTTAAACACTTTAAATTTAGGATGTTAATTTGGAACATTAAAATGAAAACAATTTTTCACACAGACACTAATTTTTTAAAATAGCAATAAAATGTTAAAGTTCATTATTGCCTATACACTATAAGTACGCCTAGTACAAGCATATTCAGGTTGTATGTTAGATAACATTGTTCTTAGCTCGGTGGGTAAAATAGCAGTGCCATTTAATTTGCCCACTATGTATCAGGTATTTACTGAAACTACGTTGCTTCTATAGATACAAGTTCTTTTATGGTAACTATTGTGCTTATATGGTAACTATAGTGCTTCATCCGTATTATCACTCGTTCAATTGTCTTCACTTCATGTTCACCATTCATGTGTGCCATTACTAAGTTCAGCTAGGCGGATGGTAAATTAGATATGTACTGTGTTTTATCACATAATCATCGCACATTTTATACTAAAATCAAATTTGAAAAGTAGGGGTGCAACTTTTATGAGAAATTTTTTTTTGTTAGGTAAAGTTATTCATAAAAACCAAACCCATTCATGGAAAGTACGTTGATTTAAAAATTAGAATATACAAAAGCACGCCAAACAATTTAAATTAATAAGTCATGCAACAAAAACCTTTCTTCAACTTTAAATAGAAAAACACAATCTGTGACCCGAATGCGAGCCTGAACTAACGCATAACTATCGTTGAAGGAAACACCACGAAAGAGTGCGGGCCATCAAATGTAGTCAACTCGGCACTCGACAGAGAGCGCGCATTGCATGCAATCGGCGAAATATCAATATTGATATTCAACTACGTGTGCGCGCTCTATACGGGAAGCAACATAACAAGAATGATGCCAACTAGCGCTGGCTACATTTTTATAAGCGGTACACTGCAGCGACACAGATGAAAAGATAAAGGTTATAAAGTTTAAAAAGTCTTTAAAAGAAAATTTTCACATCAGACAAATTCGTATTTCCGTTAATTAAATAAGTAAATGGTAATGTCCGAATAAATATTAGATTCATACTTTAAAATACATACATATTTTATATGGAAAAAATACCTACACAAAGCACTCGGAATCTAATATCAGGACCAAAAACATCATGCAACTTTTACACTAGAGGTTTTTTAATCCAAATTTTGAAGTCTTAAAATATCAGTGCGACGATTATGCGCGTGTGATGATTATGCGACAAAACAGGGTATTTCCTATGTTAATTTCTTTTCAGTGATGCATGGTATGAATAATATTGATGGAAAAGGATATTCTATGCCCATTTTAAGAAAACATTATTATTACTGCAGCGAATTCTACAAAATGTTGAGTATGGTGCATGCATAGTAGTTAATTTTTTTGTGTTTTCATTATAGGTTAACATACACAAAATTATGATTATGACGCACTAAATTATCACTAATACGTACAAACAAAAATCATACAATACAGTACGAAATTATGTAAAATCAGCCACCATTGCTAGCAAATTCAATACATAATTATCTACATTGTCAATAACAATGAAACGGTGGGAGAATAAAAGCGTCCATACTGAACTACTTAAAATGCCAAAAATACCTTTTCCATCAGTTCTTCATCAACTAATCATGTTTCCTACTGAACTACATTGTACGAGCTTCACAATTACTAATATATACTACTAGATTACTCCAGGTTTGTGTTAGTGATGTTTCATGAGTGATTTATTATTTCTCTAGACCAAACAATAAACTACTCGAATTTGAAGTCATGCCTTGTCTGCCCTCCCCCCTGCTCCACTTCCCCACCAGTTACTTCTGCGCATGCACTGAGGAGAGGTTGTGTTGGTTTTTTTTTCCCCTGTGGCTACAGGCCGGTCTTCACTTCTACTCACAGATGGGATAGACTAAGTTTGTAGCTTGATCTGGTGGGGCATGCCTCAAGGTATGTGGGTATGTTCGTTTGTTTCTTTGAGTGCATACATGGTTGTTGCACATTAATTTTACTTTCTCATGTTCCCTTTATTCTAAATTACGTTTTGGCTACCTCTTTCTAAATTATGGTTCGGTATAGACGTTTTGTGTGCGTTGTGGCACTGTACTTTTGACCCTCTGACGAAAACCTGAGAAACCACACTGGGTCAGGTGAGTTTTATGTGCCTTTTCATAACCTTGTGTTTAATGCTTTCCTTTTTTGAAGGTTAAGGGAACCGGCTCAGCCCGAGCTTGTTTCTCACATGTTTTATGTATTTTGTGTTTCGTATTGAGGTCTGAGGTGGAGGGCTTGATTTACTTTGATACGAGAACGACTGTATGGGCGCCACCGTATGAAAGAGCACACTGACCCGGTGAAGACTCCTCTCGAGTCGTGACGTCGCCCATGTGGGAGCGAGAATCATACCCTCTAAATTTCGCACACCAATTGCCAAAAACTGGCTCACTTTCAGCGTTGGGCACACTTTAAGAAATTACGCAGTGGGCTCTCAGGGCGTCCCACACGCTGCCATGCAGTAGATGTTATACACACGGGCACAAGAAGAAAGGAAAACCATTTAAATCACACGTCTAGGTTTATTAAGAAGTTACACGCTCCCGTATACATCGTCCTTTAAAAAGCCAGAGACCTGAATCAGATTATGTTGCGGTGTGTTCCACACAATAGTTACATAAAGGTGATTAAATACTTGTGGGGAGTAATAAGAATAATTACTTAAACAGCCCGCTGACTGACAGTAGTCATGAAGAGAAACACAAAAAGACTTAAAGACTTAAGAACATGAACGTAAAACTACTTATCAGTGAAAACAAGTCGTGATGTCCCTGGGGTGCTAGTGCGTCTGCTCTCGGACGGTGATGGCAAAGGACTGGGGCGAGCGAATGCTCTGCACGGACCACGCAACGTCTCTCGCGCAGAACTAAACTAGCATTACGTTTTTATAATTGCGTGCCAAGGGTTATTAAAAACTAGACACACAAAACACTTATACAATTACTGCGTGCTTTCTTGGGCTAGATTGACAGAACATAAAGTAATTTAAAAATTAATATTCAAAGAGTTTAGCTTCAGCCAGACTCGGGTCCGCCTCTGAAATATCCAGTGCCGTCTTTATTTTATGCAAAATTAAATTTAAGATTTATTAAACAAAACCCTCCTGGCCGATCTGCCGTGCCACAAAACGCTTAGGATAAAAAATAAAGGTTTACAATTTAATTTATAATTATCCAAAGGGAGGGAACACTGAAGCTACAGCACCCTCTCTGGGAGTCTGTGGCACGCCATTCAAACACACATCATGTAGAACATGCACGCGTACGTGTCGGTGGTGCAAATGCCAGGAAGGAGTGGTTAGGATTGCTATGAGACTGCAAAGGGAGTGGAGTTTGACCAGACTTGAAGGGGCAAAGCCCCGGTCGACATCAGTATTAACGATTCATTTGCCTGGTCTTAGCTTCAAGGCCCCAGTTGTCAGGCTAACTGCCCTATTTGCCTTAAAGGCGAGTCATGTTAACTTGCCTCGCTAGTCTCTTTGACAGTTGCCTTTGCAGCTCGTACCCTTATTAGTGTTTGTATACTTTGCCCGCAGGCTGAAATAAATGGTAGGAACTTATGTAAATTAATCTTTTATGATCCCCGCATTTTAGGACTGTACATGTACCTGTTAGTTGTTTATTAAGTCATTCCTTATATTGAAACTGCTTCTAGTTCTTTCCCTGTAATATTGCATAATATGAAGGTTCAAGCACGAGTGTAATGATGCTATTTTGCGATTTTCATGTATCTTGTACCATATTCTTGTCAACTGCATATAAGGCACAGTAATGTGCATTGTTAATGTTTTTATTATCGTATACCACTTTCATAATTATTTTCTTTGTGGGTACTTTAAGAGTCTCCTAGAGTACTTGCTTAAAATTTATCACTTAATCTTTGTATACATGATTTGTTTCCTGCAATACTAATCATTGTAACCCATTGCCTATTTGTATCTCTATTTACAGGATGCATATTATAGAATGATGATTGGAATAAAGTTACCTTTAGAGTTTGTGTTGATAATCTGTTTTAGCTTTAGTTCACCCATCATGCTCTCACAGGGCCACATTCTGTGTTCCCATAGTAGAATGAGACCTGCCTTTGTTCTACTTATTTTTTTGTGAATATGTGCAGCACTCGTTGGCAAGCTATTGGAGATTGGTTCTCGATAGACTGCAAACTGAACAAACATTTTGGAGGCCAATAAAATTATTTCAGGTTTTCACATGTATGAAACAGTTTGATAATTCAACTAGACAAAGGTCTGGACTGTTACAATAATAAATTAAAATTTATGATGTAACATCTACCAAATAATTGCTACATTCAATGATTGGAATGTTCTTACCGAAAACACAATGTAACACTATCTTCAAGACATATTAATTTTACATTATAAGTAAGAATCTAGTCATGATAATAGGTTATGTAGTTAGTCCTAATATCATTAAAGTATGGTTGCTACATATTTGTTCATTTCCATAAAGCAGTTTTATGTCGATGATAGTGACAGGTCGCAAGTGGTAGGCAGAAGGTCACACCACGCACCTGGTAGGCTCGTCGAAGAACATGATGGGAGGGTTGTTAACCAGCTCCAGCGCTATGGACAGCCTCTTCTTCTGTCCTCCCGACAAGCAACTGGTCATGGTCTTGCGATGCTCCTGCAGCCCCAGCGTCTCCAGGATCTCCGTGATCTGCCCCGACACACTCACATGCATCATCACCAACTCTCACATGAACCTCTTGCACCACACCAGTGTGTTACTCAACATAGAGACTACATGTAGATAATCCACCAATTACTCCCAGATTATGTCATTACAGATAGCTACATCCTATCCTTGATGGTAAATAATCATAACAAAGTCTAGTCCTATGGCAGCAATTCTGCCATCTGTCACACTAAAGAAAGAAGTGTAAATGGTGACACGAGAGATCTCATTACCTCAATAGCTGAAAGTTTTCAAAGGTGCAGCCACAAGAATTAGATTAAATGGTGGGCCAATCCTTTCGTATATTAATTTTTCTTTATGACTAGATTACTCTGATCATCTAGGTAACTAATTTTTAGTGAAAAAAATTGTATTATTATTTTCTTTCAATGAAATAAATTTAAAATACTGTAGTAAAATAATTAATATTTATTATATATGGATGTCCTAAATGTTGCTAACCATTAGACTGCACAACAAAAGGATAAGTACCCCCAAGTTCTCAAGGCTGGCACATAACCAACATCTAAACATCACTTACCCTGTTGAAATCAAAGAACCCACAGTGATAATATAACTAAGCAGATTTTTTACCTACTGTAAAAAAAGCAATCTTTTACATGTAATTATGATTTTATATGTAGTCTATTATAACTCCCTCATACAAAAAAAAAACACAAGGTGTCGTATAGCTTAATAATGAATGGCTTTAAGGAAAAACTTATCAAGGAAAATATCCAAGTACATTTTTTACCACAATATATCATTACCTGACAAATAAAAACTTAAATAAAAATTTAACAAGTTTTACAATGACATGGAAAATAAACTTTTGTTACAGATGTCTTTGTCATTTATAGTTAACAATCTCAAGTATACTTCAGGAGGAATATCATAAAAAAAACTACACTATAGAGAGTACAAGGCAACATTGTTGTAAACCTGGGGCAAGCAACCTTGTAGCAGACAACATTATTGTGAGACTTCAAGGCCGAATAGTTCAGACTCACAAAGAAGCGCACAAAAGAACATAATGCATAACTGAAAAGCACGCAGCCAGTAGATAAAAGCCTATATTTTTGGACAGTCTGAAACAACACTACAGAGTGCAGTACTCAGTAGCTACACTTCCTAAGGAAGAACAGGCAGAGTACGCACCACCTCCTGCTTCTCAGACGCGGGCACCTCCTTGCCCAGCTTGAGGCTGGCGGCCACGCGCATCGCCTCCTCCACAGTCAGGTTGGCGTGAAGCTGGTTGTCCTGCATGATGTAGCACGACAGCTTGCGAAACTGGCTCAGGTTGCGCTCCTGCCCGTTGATTGTGATGGAGCCCTCCATGCCTGATGTCCTGCAACCACCCATGCTCGCTCTTCCCTCCGCTACTTCCGCCGGTCTACATCTCACTGCTCACTGCTCACAAGTAACTAACATCGTGGAATATGTGGTTAGTTAATAACTCTTTAATGGCCAAACCATCATGTGGCATTACACTTGCTATCACCAGGGGTGTGTGCAAAGTACAAGTGAATGGCATAAAATTATAAGTGTTTTTTTTTTATATACGCCATTGCTGGTTACACTGTATTTCATAAGAAACAACAATAATTGACAAAATATGAATATACAAACACCCTACAAACCAGATAAAAGCGGAAGATGTCAAAATATTACAGCAGAGACGGGCCCAGCAGGCCAAAAACGACAAGACAGTTGCAACAATAAAAGAAAATAATGACAAAAAAAAAGTGAGCGAGTTTTTCAGTACTCTAACCTCAGTAATGAGCAAACTCATGTGTTCTCATATTTTCATGTTGCAAATAAACTTAAAATAATGGCCAGTGTGTTAACTAAACTGATAAATAAAATAATAAATTTTCAAACACCAAACATTTCTTGATGGGAAGCACACACATACGTTCTGCAACCGCAGCTATAATTTGCTGCCTGAATCGTATATGTTGCTTGCCACCATCAAACGCAGATAGCAATTAGCAGCACGAAACAACCAGAAATGTTAAACTTTACAAACAGCTTTGATAAAACCCCTGTTTAGACCAGATTTTCGAAAAGGAATTTTATTAAAATACTGCCCATCACTCAACTATAAAGTTTCCACACACATTAGAAGTTTTGCTTCTACGTCGTTACTAAAATATTGACCTGAAATATTTTAAAACACGTATCATAACACTCAGTATATGTTTTTATTTTAGTTTTTGCTTAAACAACTAAAATCAGTTTGTAAATTCTATCTACAAACAACTCTTAACATTATTTAGCTGATTCAACTTTATTATGATATTGTTGAATTATAAATTTATTAAAATTGTAATAAATACTTTACATTGACGAGATTTGACCCACGCCCCTGAGGTTACCAAGTGCATGCTAAACCGCTGTGCCATGAAACCTCTTAAGAATTTAGAATACGTATTATAATCATTGTAATGCCAGTTTTCTTATGTATTTTTAACCTAGTGATTACTTTTTATTATGAACATTTTAGTTTAGCAAATATATTCCAGGGTAGTTTCACTATCATAAAGTTTCATTTGGCACACCAATACGTTTGGTACGTCCGTTAATGTTGTTTATGAAAGTGACTAAAAGTGAGTCCACCCTCTTTCTTACACATTTTCATTCGACTTCCATTCCATTTTAACAAAATTACTCCTACAAAATGCCATACACCGAGCGCTAAGATGTGTACACATCAAAAAAGACCTAGGACTGCTCAGCGACCAACAGACAAACACAACGATGATACCAAACAGAAAGGTGGTCAACACAACAACACCACAGAGACCCACAGGTGAACCAAGTGATACAATGATGAAAGCACAGATGAACACAGTAGGTTTCCTAAAACAACATTTCAGAGGTTCTAATGACATAAAAGTGTAACAATAATGGCATATGTCTTAAAAAAAAAAAAATCTTAAATCAAGAAAAACTGCAAAAACCATTCAAAGAACGTGAATTAAATTCACATACCGTAAACTTTTAAGCCTGAATGAAATAATAAATAATAAAGATAAATATGTAAATGTTGTCTTGCCAGTGTTTGCTTAGGTTTTATTCACATCAATAAAAAAATGTTGAATTGTAAATTTTATTTCTAACCATGAAAATAAATTAATCAAAATACTGTGTGATCAAAATGATATTGCTTTCAAAATCTAAACTAATATTAATTATTTGAAAGAACTTTGGAGAAAAAAAATTAAGTAGATAGTTTACATCAAGCACAACAATATATTGTCAAACCTCAGACATACTAAATTCAGTAATTTTACTGGACCTTTTGATAAAATTTTTCTTTCAATGAATTTATGTTTGTTGGGTATATGCATTTTAGATAATAATGTGTTGCTTAATAAGTACTGATTGTCTTTTATTACACACGATAAAACTCGCACAAATGGCAATGGCAGTGACATACACACTATAATTAGATACAAGAAAAACACAGGAGTGATACACCACTCGAATAAAGTTAAGGTTTAATAATTTACAAACCAACACCACCCCCCCCCCCCCTAAATTGTTTGAAAGTACCTAAAAAAAATTCCAAAACATGACATTAAAAAACAAACACACTCAATATAGGAACAAGAAAACAATAAGCAAGCTTCGACAATAAACACAAGAACTCATTTAAGACCTAACATATTGATGAAGTGGTTATGTCTTTCTCTGGGTAGGGGCTTTGTCAAAATGTCTGTAATCATGTCATCTGTTGATACATACATAATTGAATCAAGAGTTTTGTTTTGGACATGCTCGTAACAAAACAATGTCTAATATTTATGTTTTTGGATCTTTGGCTGGTTACATTGTATTTAGCTAGATGTATTGCCCCTTTGCTGTCACAATACACTATGGATGTCTTGCATTCATGTTCAAGTTGCAGTTCACCGCACAACATTGTAAACCACAAGACTTCCTGAACAGTGAAACTGAGCGCCAGGTATTCAGCTTCGACTGTGCTCAAGGCAACCGTTTCTTGCTTCTTACTGCCCCATGAAACCAGTCCGGCCATGAAATTGATGCTGCAGCCAGTAATTGAGTGTCTGTTATTATTGTCACTCCCCCAATCTGCATCGTTGTTGGTAAGTAAATCATGGTTAACTCTTTTATCGCATACTAATTCAAGTTTCTAGTCCCTTTAAGGTATCTGAACAACCTTTTGACAGCAAGCCAATAGCATTTTTGTGGGTGGTTGTTAAATTGACTTAAGCAATTAACTGCACATGATATGTCTGGGCGAGAAACTTGGGTCAGGTACAGGAAACTGCCAATAGCTTGCTGGTATGGTACTGTCTCACCATAATTCATTTGTCACTATCACGTTCCATTCTGTTTTGCAAAGGGTCTCTAAGGGTCCCAGCCTCCATTGGAGTTGAGACGGTGTTGCAGTCCGACATGCCAAACTTATGAAGTACGCTGCCTATATAGATCATATAGTCAATTAAGAGCTGTCCAATTTTCTTTGCCCCAGTCTATTTTCATACCAACACCATTTTCTATCGGACTCGAGGTTTTTCATTTCAAATTCCGATTCTAATTTCCTCTGGACTTCCCTTTTAATTCGCGGTTCATTCGTGAAGATTATAAGGTAATCGGCATATAGTGAACAAACAAAAGACACCTTTGTTAATATGTTCAAAGTAGACACAAGGATCTGCTTTGGACTGTCTTAGCCCCATCCCTGTAAGGACTTGGTTTAAACAAAGCTTACAGTACCTTCTGTTTTGTTAAAGTCCATACATAGCCTTTTTGAGCCCTAAACTTTTATCAGGAGGCCTTCTCTCGAGCTCATCTTAAGATTGCACGTATATGACTTCATCTAAGTGGCTATGTAAATAAGCCATTTTCACATCCATATGCACTATCTGAAGGTCTTCCTTTATACCATCTGGTAAATCTACCCACTCATTTAAGTTTTATTACAAACAAATGAAGATAGTTCTTCATCATTTGCTTCCCTCCACTTGAAAGCTTGTGAACTTGCTCTGGTGTGAGGGGCTCATTGTACTATGCAATGAAGTAAGTCACAAAATCTGGATCGGCAGCTTTAGGCCTTGGGATGCAATGAGATCATCTTAACTGTGGAGCACTGGAGGTTTCTTCAAGGTGATAATTTACCGTGAACCTTTTGAAGAGCTCTCTTTGCCTGAATCTGCAGCGAAGTCATTTATTTCCCTATACTGCTTAGATTCTGGTTCTTGAGAGATAAGTTGGTCATAATCACCAACAGTTTGAGGCAAAGGAAAATCTTCACTCGCCAGCTCTTGAGGAGTAACATCCGCAACTATACCAACAGTTTGTGAGGTTGACATATTTTCCTCTAAGAACACAACATCTCTGCTCACAGTCACTTGTTTAGTCATTGGATTTATGAGGTGATAACCTTTAGTGTTATCACAAAAACCAATGAATATCAGTTTCTCAGATTTGGGGTCCCATTTATTCTCTTCTCTCTTAGAATTTGGGACATGGCTTCACAACCAAAGATACTGAGGTAACAGAGTTTAGGCTTCCTTGAATACCAAGCTTTGAATGGTGTTTTTCCTTCACAGGCTTGTGTCGGGCTCCTGTTAGATAGACAGAAGTCACTACTGCTTCGGCCCTGTGGGTTTTGTGGAAAGAAGAGACATTGGTCACGACGGTGTTCGGTCATTAAGCGATTTAATTCTTATAGGTTAAATAAAAAGCATCGTTTGGCGGTTGCAAAATGTGGGAGCAATTTATGTGTAGAAGTAAGGTTATATGAGAGGAGTGTTTTGGCCCTAGTGGATAGTAGGGCAAGTAAATCTTTCATTTAGCAAGAGTTCTTAAGTTGTTTTATTAAAGAGTGTCCAGAGCTCAAAGATGTTTGAACACTAAACTGGGGGTTGAGATGCACTTAGCAGACAGGAAAATTCAAGTGGCTCTTAGTGCATGTCTACATTTTAAAATAAATCATGGACCAGAGACTTTTGGGTAATGGCCAACCTCGTGGAAGAAATCATATTAGGTTTGGATTTTTTGAAGGATACAGGGGCCATTGTTGATTGTAAGAATAGATAACTGGAGTTCTCGTTTGATAAGCAAAGGAGGTAGTATTGCAAAAACGCAAGAGAAAAAGTGACATATTTTTTGGGGGGACTGAAGGGCTTGGAGGATCATTTGACTGATGAGCAAAAAGATTAAAAATCGAATCTTTCCTCTCTTTTTGTAGATGCCATCACGGAAATTGAGGGAAAATGTGACATTGTGCCTTATAAGATCGAGATAATTGACCAACTTCCAGTCAGGTGTGTCCCTTATCAGTGCACCTCTCCTATAATTCACATTTTAGACAAATTATTGATGATTTATTAAAACAAGACATTATTGAGGAGGCAAATTCAGCCTATGGATTATCGTATTCTTAATGAATGGATTAAGCTGGACATATTCCCGTTACCCAAAATTGAAACTATAGTGCAGTACCTTGGTCAGGCGAAGTACTTTACCATCCTGGAATTGCTAGATCCTATCAGTAAAAGGTTTTGTCACCCCATGGGGACATTACCAATGAAGCGTGTGCATTTCGGGGTAAACTTTGGTTCGCAGTGCCGTTCCCGCATTTTGACTCACATATTAAATGATTATCATTTTAAACATGTAATCAGCTTTTTGGACGTTTGTGTGTATTCACAAACTTTTAAGGAACATCTAGAGCTCATCAATCAGGTCCTAGGAAGGCTTTGAGCCACTGGATTAACTGTCAACTGCAAGAAAGTCTGTTGAACATGGAAGAATATAAAAATTTTTGGGTTCATTATTGGAGAGGAAGATGGTGATGGACCAGGAAATTATTGAGGCTATATTAAATTATACACATCCCAGAAATGTAAAAGGGGTAAAGGGGTAATGAAGTTTCTGGGCATGATGGGCTATTTTGCCAGATTCATTGAGAATTATGCCAGCATGTGCTCCATGAAACCAAGAAAAAAAAAGAATCAAATTTCAGTGGGGTGAGTTGCAGGAGGAGGCCTTAAAAAAAAAGGCCATTGCAAATTTGTTCGTTTTGGCGCTTCCTGACTTTCAAAGACGTTTTATGGTGCAAGACGACACCTCCAGCATGGCCTTAGGAACAGTCCTCTTACAAGATTTCGGACAGGAATGCAGCCCGTCATGTATGACGGTAGGACACTTAACAGGTAAGAAAGGGGGTACAGCACGTACGAGAAGGAGGCCCTGGCATGTGTATATGCCCTGGAGCATTTTGAAACTTATCTTTAACATGTTGAATTTGATCTTTACACAGACAACCAAGCTTTCGCATGGTTGTTTTCTCACCCATGTCAATTGGAGAGAATCAGAATGTGGGCGATGCATCTCACTCGCTTTAAGTTTAAAATTACCCTAAGTTAAGGGTAAAGACAATGTGGTGGCAGATGCCTTGTCAAGAATGTTTGAGGAAGAGAGTTGGAAGGAGTGGAAGGAGATAGGGAGTGTAGTGAGATGGGGATTTGGGGTATGTATCCTTAGAGGCCGACTTGTTCACCAAATTGGAGGAGGCATTGAGTAAGAATCCTGGTATACAGAAGATCATGCAAAAAGTTCAGCAGGTGAAGAATCCAGATTTTCAAATTATTAAAGATGTTGTATCACTTCCCAACAGGCAAGTATTGTGGGATGCTAGCGGGAGTACCGTAACTATCGCGCCATGTGGATTTGTTGCCTGGGCACGGTGCTGCGCCACCATCGACTACGAGCCTCGCTCGTGTGGAAGCAGATTTCGCCCGCAAGAGTCTCCTCTCGGCAGTGGTCGATGCCAAACGCTTCTTTCCGACCAAACTTCAACCTGATGCAGAACTGTGGCACACCTGATGGCAATGCAGATTTGCGAGACGTCAACGAGCTGGACATCGCCCTGCGAGCTTGCAAAGTGAGCTTTTGTGTGCGCTATCTCCGAGCTCGTCTATAATATTTCTTTGGTATGCACTCTACTATTGTGTTACAGGCATAAACTTAGGGCAAGCTTTCTTTCGTCATCATTGTGGGAGCCCTAAAGGCTTGGCATTAACGACTGTGGTTTGCAGGAGCATGCCTTGTTTTGAACAGAACTGAACAGCGTTTGGTCTCTTGCACAGTGCAGCAGTTGAGCAGTTGACTGTGCGAGACGCAGAGTACCTCCCTACAAACAGTAGCGACGCGCACAATGTCACGAGTTTTATGATATCGCGTGACCTAAATAACTTTGTCAGCTTTTATGCGAAAAATGCATAAAGTTTAATTTTGAGGACATGAATATGACGTATGGCACTTTTAGA
Organism: Bacillus rossius redtenbacheri; assembly: GCF_032445375.1. Lineage (NCBI taxonomy): Eukaryota > Metazoa > Arthropoda > Insecta > Phasmatodea > Bacillidae > Bacillus > Bacillus rossius. Next base: position 109,916,278 of record NC_086332.1, read on the forward strand.
CTGTTTGTTTGTGAGCTTGGTTTGAGCTTGCCAGCATTTCAGAAGTTTTTAGTGCATTATTTTACTTCTCATTATACAAGATATTTGGGTTGAGCCATACCTTTTTTTTTCCCACTGCATTTTCTCTCCAGCGCTACTGTGGCGCATGCGCTGGACAGTGTGTCTGGCTCGCAGAAACTTTCCTCAACGAACATAGAACTGTTCACCTTCGCCTTCCGCACTTCAACTTTACAGGGCACGTACCCACTAGTAGCGGGGCTAAGACGTTTCTGAAGATTAAAAAATTGAAGTACATTTTTCACGATAAACGTTATGCTTGGTGCCCATTATTAATGTGTTTTCCCCGAGAACTTAAAATTTTTAGTTCAAAACTTATAAAACTAATATCTACCCGACCATTATTTATAACAGTATAGTGTGGGCCATGGTCGCACATTGTTTGAACACTATTTATTTATATTTAGTTATTTAGTGTGTAATTAAATTTTCTTGCTGAAGCCTTGTCGCCCCATTATGGCGTTGGTCTTTTTAGAGTTAATTTATCGGGTTCAGAGATTTCAAGGCACTTTAAATGTTATTAGCTCGTACCCTTTTGGAGATTTTTATTTAGCTGCTATACTTTATTTTTATCATGCTATTGCATTTGTGTTTAGGTTTTTTTTGTATTTTGCACCACTAATATAAATTTCAGGTGTTATAAAAACAATTGGCTAGCTATACTGGTGTGCATTGTTTTTCTGAACAGTACTTTAGTAAATTTTGCAAAGTTGATTTTCCGTCTTTTATTTAATTGTCCTGCCAAAGTTTCGACCAGGTTCAACATTTTTGCTAGATTATCTGCAGGCTTCACTCTGATTACTTTAGCTAGCTCCGGTAGAAGCGTCTATTTTTATGTTAAAAAAACTAAAACATTTTCAGAGATAATTTCCATATATTTAAAGCAGACAGTCTCCAAATATTTATGTTAAATGTACAGCTGTGAAGTAAGCGAAATTTTGTTGCAAATTAAAATTTTGTGACTTCTAACACCGTTACTGTTCATTTAGAGGTTTTTTTTTTTTCCGTATTTTTCTTGACTAGTCCAGTTTTGTAACTTTTCTGACCAGTAAACAATTCTGTCAGGGGCCCGTGTCACACAAAATAATCATATAACAAAAAAAGTTATATTCAAGTACTAACAGGTGTATCTATCATAGTCTTCGGTTCACCAAATGTTTCTGGTAGTCACAATGAGACACTTGCACCATTAGAGATCAGGCATGATCTCGAGTCATAAGAAGATATCACCATTGCTGAACAACATTTTCTGTTGCATCATTGCATTGTGAGAGCTGAGCGAAGATCACTGGGTTCTTCAATGTGTACTGACTCTCGGGTCGGTTCATAGCAATGATCTCGGATCGACACCACGCGAGTAGACATGGCCAGTATTTTCACTTACTTTCTTCAGGCTAATTTAATCTGACGTAAACATTAGAGTAGGTAGATCATATATAACTTATTCTAGAGTTCCAACCTCTTCTCCTGCGAAATACCCATTATTTAAATCTTTAAAAAGCTTGTTATATTAGTTTAATTTTTAATATTTTATTTCGACATGATGAGACGCACTTAAGAGTCTCTCCCTAACCCAGACCCCTCCCCAACACACTTAGTTTTAAATTAGGTTAGGAAAAAAAATTAAATTTATGAATTTCGGTTCATGAGAACAAAGCTCGTGTAATCCCAGTATGTGTTGACGCAAGGAGTATAGAAATTAAAAGGTTAAACATAATTCCTATTTTTTTTTCTGAAATCGGTCACTAATGGGTCTCACACTACTAACCACAAAGCATAAAACCAAAGAAATTTAGTTTTGTCCCGAATTGTATCAGGATCTAGGTTCTCCTGGGCAATCTTTGGGTTCAGGATCTAGTGCTTACTAATACATTTATATTTTTAATTAAATATGGTATAATTTGTATTTTAGTTTCTTGATATTAAATGACATACAAATTAAGGATTTTTATAAGATTTCATTAGAGATGGAAGGTGGTGTTCGTTGGTGGTCTAAAACAATGTTAGGTTAACCTAGTTGTTTCACAATACTCAACCATCTTTGGCTTGTAACATCGTGATATTAATTTAAATGAAAGTCCATCTAATGCAATACACACAAATTGGCTTTATTTGAAGTGGTAGCAATAATCAACGCAAATACGCAAATAGGAATGTGCCATTAACTAGTGCCTTCAAAAGTCAACTGATACATTCAAACACGCATGGTTACACAAAATTAACATAAATGTTGGTAATTAAACATAAACATTTACTGAGGTCTCCCGATTCCTTTACATTTAGGTACTACATATTATTAAATAGTTATGCATCGCATTTATTATTTTTAATATACGCGTAAGACAGGCATGTGAAAAACAATGATATTTTAAAGAGCGCGATTTAAACAAAACAAGGATGCCAACCTGACGGTATAACATTTGTTTATTCATATCTTTATTTTAAAAAAATGTTAAGTGGCCTCCTCAACACTAAAATGTACGAGTCAAAATAATTATATGAAGAAAGCAATATCACATATCAATCAAAAGTCATATTATTAAATATTATTTATAATTCAGCTTTGAATGTAAATGACATTCTGATGTTGGTATAGATGGAATCATTAGTGCACAATAAGCACATCGTAGGCCCTATCTAGTGACAGCCCCTTGTTTTGGCGCAATGTTTAGAGTAAATATCCTAGGATCATTCATTCTTGAGCTAAGATCATTGGATCACAGATCGAAGAGCAGAATGATGCAACTGGCAATTAGGAAAATAATTTTTTAATGGATTTCTTTACACATATGGACATTCTTTAAACAATTATATTTACAATGTAAAAGGGTCTGTGAGACTCAAATCCCGTAAAAAAAAAAAAATTCCCAGATTTAAAAATCTCAAATGTATACTATTTTACTGAAAGAGAAACAAAACAAACAACATTAACCACACAATTCACGTGTCATCTTGTAAATAACCTTGTTCTCCACATACTTATGAATGTACTATGAACTGGGAGGGATTTGGCCAGAGGCTAAAGTTCAAGCAGATACACGTTGTGCTGCTCCTGTAACGACGTCACACGCTCTGTGAGGTTCCATGCAGACTGTGAATCACCGACAGATATCAAACAAGAAAAAAGAGTTAAAAACCATAAAGCTCACTCAAGGCTGACAAAGTGAGCCTCGAATGAGATGACATTGACCTACTTATATACAGGGCAGTGGCACTAAACCCAAAAATTTTACTGGTCCCTTACTGAATCATAAATGAAGTTCCAAAAGGGGGAGGGGTTGAATTGTATCCCATTGGAAAGGGTACCTTTCATACTTTTGGTGGCGGTAGCGTAGCTAGGTAGAAACTCGAAAGGTACCCTTTCTGATTTCTTAAAATGTTTCGGTTTTAATGCAAATATTAACTGGAAAGGTATCCCCTCGGAAATGGTACCTTTCAGGATTTGCTGTACAATGACACAGGAGAAAATAAACCGGAAAGGTACCCTTTCCGATTTCTTAAAATGCATATTATTTTCTGCTTAAAAATCCTGAAAGTTATCCCCTTGAAAACATATCCCAAAATGGTTGTGCTCACTCATAATATTATATACCATTATGTATGGTCTATTAAATGCAATAAAAAATCAAACCAAATAAATCAAATCAAAATCCCGAAAGATATCCCCTCTGGAAACATATCCCAAAATGGCTGCCAGACAAGTAATATATCGATACAGGCCAGGCGAAAGAATGGCATGAAGTAAAAACATCAGTAAAAAGACCAAATCTACAATTTTACATTTGATAAATGTTAATTTATTAGCTCCTTATAATGTTTAATAGAGCTTAGGTTAGGTTAGGTTAGGTTAGGTTAGGTTAGGTAAGGTAAGGTTAGGTAAGGTTAGGTTAGGTTAGGTTAGGTTAGGTTAGGTTAGGTTAGGTTAGGTTAGGTTAGATTAGGTAAGGTTAGGTATTCTGTGGACACTCCTTACCAGTGCCACCTAGTATGAAACTGAGGAACTAGGTGCTTGTATCGATACATTAGATGTCTGGCAGCCATTTGAGATATGTTTCCAGAAGGGATAACTTTCAGGATTTTAAAGCAGAAAATCATATGCATTTTAAGAAATCGAAAGGATACCTTTCCAGTTTATTTTCTTATGTGTCATTGTACAGAAAATCCTTAAAGGTCCCCTTTCCGAGGGAATACCTTTCCAGTGCATATTTGCATTAAAACCGAAATAATTAAGAAATCGGAAAGGGTAGGTACCTTTCCAGTTTCTACCCAGCTTCACTACCACCACCAAAAGTATGAAATGTACCCTTTCCAAGGGGATACAATTCTATCGTCCCGTTCCAAGCTAAATATTTCTTATTATTATCTATTATGCCAATGTTTAAGAAAGACATAATAAAAAATGTTTATTACAATGTCATATGTTATTAAAGTCAAAGGAAAACGCCAAAACGAGATACTTTGAGTCATTCTAGGTTAGAGTAGAAACAGTAGCACAAAACTCTAAACCAATCCGTTAGAAATAATCAACTGTTTCAAATACACAAGTAATGATATTAAATAAGCATTACTAAAGGTTAAATTTACATAAAAAATAACAATTAGTAATAATACAAACAAATTCGTGTTTTCCTGAGCCTCCAGGGATAACGAAGAGTGTAAAACTATATATATAATATATTAAAAAATAAAACTACATATCGGTGTTCAGGGGCGACAAAGAAAAACGTTCCGGGGTGGGCGGCACACCCAAAAGACGGATGCAGTTACTCAACATGACATTAATAAAGTTAGAAATAGGCTTGGAATAATTACAAATTTATGGTTTCAAATATTGATATTTGTGTTTTAAACATTAATTTAAGTATTCAAGTTAAAAAAAAATAAATAAAAAATAAAACAAAATTTGCGCTCGGGAGGAGTTATTTTACCCCCTCCCCCAACCCTTTTTCTGGCCACACCAAGCTGGAGTCTTGCCAGTTATAGATATGACAGGTTAGGTAATACAACAAACATTACAGTAACAATAAAACAAAATGGAGAACACATTTTTAAAAAGTCCACCAAGATTATAAGTAACCTTTCTGATATAAAAAAAAAATTGCCAGTCAGAAATTATTCTGGAATAAAAAATACAGGGCAAAAATTTAGTTATATGTATCAAAACTACCATTAAAACATTAAGTAGGTAATTCCAAAACGAGGAAATATTCTGTAAAAAAAAAATTTTTTATTTTTCCAATATAGTAGTATATAATAGGGGCTACGGCGCCAGGGTCCAGGGTCCAGGGTCCAGGGTCCAGGGTCCAGGGTCCAGGGTCCGGGGTCCGGGGTCCGGGGTCCGGGGTCCGGGTGCCAAACCACCATCTTTGATTGTGACGTCACGGCGTCACAAGTTTACGAGACTGCGAGGATACAGGACTACAAGTCTACATGAGTACTTGAACACGAAGTTTCGTAGCTCTGTAGCCTCGCAGTCTCGTAAACTTGAAGACTCGTAGTCACGTAGTCTCGTAACCTCATGCCTCGTAGTCGCGTAGTCATGATGTCTTGGATCTCGTAGACTTGTAGCTACGTAGCCAAGTAGCCTCGTAGACTTGTAGCTACATAAACAAGTAGTCTTGCAATCTTATAACATAATGCTGCTGGAGTAGTTGGAGCTTTATACACTCGTAGGAGTTGGAGGAGTCTTGTAGACTCGTAGAATTGAAGCTTAGTAGCCAAGTGATCTTGTAGCCATGTAGCCTTGCAGTCATTTGGAGCCGAGTAGACTTGTATCCTTGTATCTTCATAGACATGTAGTTTCGTAGCCACGCGACCTTTTAGCCATGCAGTCTCCCAACCATGTATAACTCGTAAACAGCTAGATCCTTTTAGACTCGTAGCCTTGTAGCCTCATAGTCTCTTAGACTCGTATCATTCTAGCCAAATATCATTGGAGCTGTTGAAGCAAAAGGCAGTTGGAGCCAATGACTGTAGGAGCCAATGACTTTTGGAGCCAAAAGACTGTTGGAGCCAATGACTTTTGGAGCCAAAAGACTGTTGGAGTCAATTACTATTGGAGCCAATGACTTATTGAACTAAAAACTGATGAATTCATAGACTGATGGAGACATTATATCCTAAATTAACATTGACGATCGCATCCTACCGAGTTGAATGTACGTGAGAATGTACCTCCTTTTCGTTAAGAGCTTTCTTTTTGTAGAATGTGCTTCCTTTTAATTGGCGGTGCATTCAAAATATGCTGCCTTTTTAATTATGCTTCCAAATGAGCTGCCTTTTTGTTGATGGTGCTTCCAAAATGTGCTGCCTTTTTGATGATGGTGCTTCCAAAATGTGCTGCCTTTTTGATGATGGTGCTTCCAAAATGTGCTGCCTTTTTGATTGTGCTTCCAAAATATGATGCCTTTTTGATGATGGTGCTTCCAAAATGTGCTGTCTTTTTGTTGATCGTGCTTCCTTATTGTTTATGGTGCTTCCAAAATGTGCTGTCTTTTTTATGGGATTCTTGGTCCTCTTGTAAGCGTAAATACATGATATGTTGGTTTAATTGAATATCATTAGCTGTCGATGAAAAAGGTCGTGAGGTTCGGAAATAACTGGTCTATACATCTGACATTGTTTATGACCCGGTCTCGCGGTCCGAAGACGTTTGGTCTATATGTAAGTGTGGCTTTGTACACGAACGGATTAGAGGTTATTCTAAGTAACGAAAAACTAGACTTTCATGTTAGGCTTATCGGCAACATATTTAATTCGTCGAACATTGTCGTACATTGTCATGAGTTGTTTTTCGTAGAGTGAATGATTGATTAACTCCGCGAAAGGTAATGGAAACCAAAATATAAAATTTATTTAATAATTAGTTACACTTGTCACTGGTCAAAAGCAAACCGTCGACAGGAATCCATCGATTCGATCTGTAAATTAAAAAGTTATTTTCGGTGAATTTTGGAATTTTTCCCGAATTTATAAGTCAATAAATACAAATATCCAATATGACAGTCGTAATGGCTTATAGGATGATGGTAGTAGTTTATTTTAAGCCTCTTTTAGGATTTTGAACATGATTTATTGAAAATATTATTTCTTACATAAAATAAAATATTTTTTCTTTGTCCAAGGATCGAACCAATAACAGGAATCGATATAATCAATCATTACTTTAATGATTGAATTTTTGTGATGAATTTTGGATTTCTTTCCCGAATTTCTAGCTAAATAATTACACGATTCCAAGATGGCACCCAAATTTCAAGATGGTGAGCACCTCAGTAATAATAAATGATTCCTGCACTCTAGCGAGTAAAACTTAAACAAGTATGATGGAAATGTACTCTATAAGACGAGTATACACAAGATGGAGTCCTCCAGCAGACGAAAACAAGATGGTGGCAATGTCCTCTAGCAGGTGGTTGCTCCTGGTAGCATGTACTGAACACAAAATGTCGGATCCATGATGGTCATAAAGGTCAAAGTCAAATATCAAGGTCAAGGTCAAGTTTCAATGTCAAAGTTCAAGTTCAAGGTCAAAGTTCAAGTTCAAGGTCATACATTCAAGGTCATGGTCAAAGTTCAATGCAAACAGTTGAGGACAAAGGTATGGTGAACAGAAAATTATACTAACTACGAGCTAGCACACACTAGCAGACGAAAACAAGATGGCGGGCTCCAGCGGACGAAGATAATGTGGCGGACATGACGCCATACTAGCTGATGGTATATACATTTTTATTGATGATGGTAGGTCAGTCTGTAGGTGGCTTCTGTGGAGGAAGGATCTGTTGCTTTTTTTTTGTTCTTACCAGTTTCGAACCAAGGACGGGAATCGATGTAATCAAACAGTATTCTAACAAGTTAATTTTTTGGTGAATTTTGATTTTTTCCCCCCCGAATCTATAGCATTAAAATTACGGATTTTCAAGTTGGCGGACATGATTTCATACTAGGTGACAAAATATATACTTTGACAAAAGTGGTGGGGAGGTCAGTCTGCCTGCAGTCACCATGAGAGAAGGATTGGATGCCATTTTTTTTGTTCTCACTGGGTTCGAACCAAGGACTCCGAGCTCCATGTCGAAAAAGTATTTTTTTTAATATTTTTATTAAAATTTTATTAATTGAATTTTTTTATAAATATTGAAATTTTTTTCCATTAAAATCGAATAATAAATAAAGATTTTCAAGATGGCGGCCGTAACGAAAATTGGAACGGTGACATCATAATCCTAGATGACTTCGGAGGCTTATCGGAGGCTGTAGACATGGATGCTTAAGCCTCTTTTAGGATTTTGTGTTCTTTCTAAGGCAAAAGACTTTTGAGGTTTTTCGAAATCCTAATTTTTGAATTTTTGAGGAATAAAACGAGAAATTTTTCCTCAAAACGGTAATTTTTGAGTCATTTTGTAGGAATTTTGAGGAATTTTTGAGTCAAAAATGGCCGCTTTGACATCACAATCCAAGATGGTGGTTCGGCACCCGGCACCGGACCCTGTACCCTGGTGCCGGAGCCCGTATTATATACTAACAATATGACTTTCAATTATTCTCAAAAATGGTGTTGTGATATTGCACTGTATTTCAAAAGGAGATTCTTTTATGTTTGTATGTAACTAACATGTGATATCACGTAGTGCAAAGTATGAAGCATTATGCACTGTGATGCACTATGTGTTATCCTACCACACACTCATCTGTAGGATGTGAGGATATTGAGGAGCGTGCTCTTGCCGGCCACTGAGGGCCCCATGATGGTGGTCAGCTCTCCAGAGCGCAGCCTGTCGCTCACGGACTAAAGAGCTACACTACCGTGCACTCACCTGCAGCCTGTGAGGATGTTGAGAAGCGTGCTATTGCTGGCCCCTGAGGGCCCCATGATGGCGGTCAGCTCTCCAGAGCGCAGCCTGTCGCTCACGGACTAAAGAGCTACACTACCGTGCACTCACCTGTAGCCTGTGAGGATGTTGAGAAGCGTGCTATTGCTGGCCCCTGAGGGCCCCATGATGGCGGTCAGCTTTCCAGAGCGCAGCCTGTCACTCACGGACTAAAGTGCTACACTACCGTGCACTCACCTGTAGCCTGTGAGGATGTTGAGGAGCGTGCTCTTGCTGGCCCCTGAGGGCCCCATGATGGCGGTCAGCTCTCCAGAGCGCAGCCTGTCGCTCACGGACTAAAGTGCTACACTACCGTGCACTCACCTGTAGCCTGTGAGGATGTTGAGGAGCGTGCTCTTGCCGCCCAATGAGGGCCCCATGATGGCGGTCAGCTCTCCAGAGCGCAGCCTGTCGCTCACGGACTAAAGTGCTACACTACCGTGCACTCACCTGTAGCCTGTGAGGATGTTGAGGAGCGTGCTCTTGCTGGCCCCTGAGGGCCCCATGATGGCGGTCAGCTCTCCAGAGCGCAGCCTGTCGCTCACGGACTAAAGTGCTACACTACCGTGCACTCACCTGTAGCCTGTGAGGATGTTGAGGAGCGTGCTCTTGCCGGCCAATGAGGGCCCCATGATGGCGGTCAGCTCTCCAGAGCGCAGCCTGTCGCTCACGGACTAAAGTGCTACACTACCGTGCACTCACCTGTAGCCTGTGAGGATGTTGAGGAGCGTGCTATTGCTGGCCCCTGAGGGCCCCATGATGGCGGTCAGCTTTCCAGAGCGCAGCCTGTCGCTCACGGACTAAAGTGCTACACTACCGTGCACTCACCTGTAGCCTGTGAGGATGTTGAGTGGAGCGTGCTCTTGCCGGCCAATGAGGGCCCCATGATTGCGGTCAGCTCTCCAGAGCGCAGCCTGTCGCTCACGGACTAAAGTGCTACACTACCGTGCACTCACCTGTAGCCTGTGAGGATGTTGAGGAGCGTGCTCTTGCCGGCCAATGAGGGCCCCATGATGGCGGTCAGCTCTCCAGAGCGCAGCCTGTCGCTCACAGACTAAAGTGCTACACTACCGTGCACTCACCTGTAGCCTGTGAGGATGTTGAGGAGCGTGCTCTTGCCGGCCACTGAGGGCCCCATGATGGCGGTCAGCTCTCCAGAGCGCAGCCTGTCGCTCACGGACTAAAGTGCTACACTACCGTGCACTCACCTGTAGCCTGTGAGGATGTTGAGTGGAGCGTGCTCTTGCCGGCCAATGAGGGCCCCATGATGGCGGTCAGCTCTCCAGAGCGCAGCCTGTCGCTCACGGACTAAAGTGCTACACTACCGTGCACTCACCTGTAGCCTGTGAGGATGTTGAGAAGCGTGCTATTGCTGGCCCCTGAGGGCCCCATGATGGCGGTCAGCTTTCCAGAGCGCAGCCTGTCGCTCACGGACTAAAGTGCTACACTACCGTGCACTCACCTGTAGCCTGTGAGGATGTTGAGGAGCGTGCTCTTGCCGGCCAATGAGGGCCCCATGATGGCGGTCAGCTCTCCAGAGCGCAGCCTGTCGCTCACGGACTAAAGTGCTACACTACCGTGCACTCACCTGTAGCCTGTGAGGATGTTGAGGAGCGTGCTCCTCCCAGAGCGCAGCCTGTCGCTCACTGACTAAAGTGCTACACTACCGTGCACTTACCTGTAGCCTGTGAGGATGTTGAGGAGCGTGCTCTTGCCGGCCCCTGAGGGCCCCATGATGGCGGTCAGCTCTCCAGAGCGCAGCCTGCCGCTCACAGACTTGAGGATAATCTTCTCCTCTGCAACCACATTACATCTCAGTAAGAACAAGCACACCTTGCAAGGCCACTGCAACTTAACACCCATCTATATTTAAAAACCCACGATTAAACATCCTATTAAAACTTAACTTTTTTTAAACTGCAGGTTTGAGATTAATTACATGCCATAAATTATGATAAGTCACTATCGTGAATGGTTTTGCTACGAGTGCGACAACTTGAGTTGCTCAAGTAAAACGTGATGAACGAAACAGCTGTCAAAATTGCCTCCACCCATTCCAATTTTTTTTCTCTCCCCCAACAAAGTTGTTAAAATTTCAAAAAACTTGTACGTGGCAAACATTATTTTCCTATTTCCTTGGCTACGCTGAACACATTGGTTCACGGAAACTAAATCTTAAAATACCAAAGAAGCAAGAAGCCAATTGTGTACACACTTTGGGCAAGTGCTGTAGGCTGCTCGATCACCGGCATGGTTGTAATGTTTCCCATTTGAGAGCAACGACAATAAACACAGAGGTTTGATAGCACGGTGCATAAGCACGGACTCGCACTGCTCGAGGGCGGATAGGTGACAGGCGAATCGACGGCTTGCAGGAGCAGCCCGCGCTGCGACAAGCCGGCAGCGAGAGGCAGCGGAGACTGCCTCTCACTCGTAAGTCCCACTTACACCCGGGTATTTTATTATTAGTTATATGGTCAACAGCTTTACGCCAAAGACCAGATTCAGTCATAAACCGACACTCTTTATACTCGCGTGCAACTAAATCGACTCAACCCTCCAGTGCGCACAAAAAAGTGTATTTAAAAAAAAATGGCTTTTCCAATTTTCACAAAACAATTAATTTTCGACAGCCTAATCTTTTATTTTTAAAAGGTCTCCTTAATCATTAAAATTCGTACAATATTTTTTTTTAATTAACGTGATCTGAACGTAAGCATAGCAAAATGCGCTGTGTCGGTAACCACGTGTTGAGCGCCGCAATCGCCTATATAATCCCAATTTTTACCGATATTTCTCATCAGTCTCTTATTAGACGTAGACCTGAAGACATCTATGCAAGCTTCAGTCATTGTTTTGGCGAAACCATGGATACAATGCCAGAAGAAGCTTATAAATGGTTGCTTTGTTGGAAGCAAGCTGCAGTAAACGACCTTGAGCCAATCTGCTGTCTCAAGAATATTCAGAAGGTTTCAGGAAACTAGTCCCTTCATTCAGAGACCACATACCAGCCGGCGCCGGTGCACACCTGAGAGTGGAGATCACTTTATCGTCTCAACTTCACTGCGAAATCGGCATCTCACGGCATTGATGTGCAATAGGAGCTACGACATGTTCGAAGAGTAGCTGTTAGCAAATGGACAGTCTGAAGACGCTTGAGGAAAGCCAACCTCACTCCAAGACGGCCCGCTAAAGGCCCAAAATTGACCGCACGTCATCGCTAAGCGCGACTCGAATTTTCTCTGGAACACGTCAATTGAAGCATCAAGCAATGGCGGTCCGTTCTGCTCACTGACGAGAGCTGAATGTGTCTCCATGGTAGTGATAGGAGAGGCCTGGTCTACAGGCATCCAGGAGAGCAATTTTCTTTGTACTGGTTTGCTGAAAGTCTCGTACGGTAGCAGTTCATACATGATGTGGGCTGGCATATCCTTTGAGGAAAAAACATATTGTTTTCATAACTGGTGGAGACCGGAAGGGGTGTCTGACTGCTGAACGATACATCACAGACATTCTCCTGGATCATGTTGTACCCTACGCAGGATATATAGAGAGGAAGACTTCATGTTGATGCATGACAATGCTCAGTATCATACAGTGCGTACAACTCGGCAATTCATCGATGAGGTTGGTCTCGAGACGATGGATTGGCCAGCTGTCAGTTCCGACATGAATCCGATTAAGCATTTATGAGACGAACTCAAACGGAGGGTCCGAGCCAGAAATCAGGCACCATCTATCATCAACGAGCTCAAGATAGTGCTGGAGGAGGAGTGAAGTGGGATCCCCCAAGACTTTGTCAAAACCTTAATAAGATTTATGAGGAACCGCATGCGAGCTGTTGTAAAGGCAAAAGGAGATAATACCAAGCATTGATCAAAACGTTTTGCTGTTTTGCGTGAATGTTTAGTTTTAATTTAATTTTAAATATCCCAAATTGTTTTTTCCCCATCATCCTGCAATTTGCCTAAATTATTATTCAAATATCATTATAAAAAAATACTGAAGAAATGTTCACGATAATGGTGCCATTGTAATGTCAAAACATTATACTTTCCAAAATAAAATGTTTTGTGATATTCGGAAAAGTCAATTAAAAATACGCCTTTTTGTTCACACTGGAGGGGTGAGTCGATCTAGTTGCACGCGAGTGTGTATATTAATCACAATATCTTGTTTTCTTGCTACGACTGCGCCCCGCAAGTGGGCGCTTCCATTCGCAATGTGGGCCACTCTTCAAGCCTGCGGGAGTCAGCTCAAGGGTAGTCGGCCCATAGCTCTTCCACTCGCAGTGTGAGCCACTCTTCAAGCCTGCGGGAGTCAGCTCAAGGGTAGTCGGCCCATAGCTCTTCCACTCGCAGTGTGAGCCACTCTTCAAGCCTGCGGGAGTCAGCTCAAGGGTAGTCGGCCCATAGCTCTTCCACTCGCAGTGTGAGCCACTCTTCAAGCCTGCGGGAGTCAGCTCAAGGTAGTCGGCCCATAGCTCTTCCACTCGCAGTGTGAGCCACTCTTCAAGCCTGCGGGAGTCAGCTCAAGGGTAGTCGGCCCATAGCTCTTCCACTCGCAGTGTGAGCCACTCTTCAAGCCTGCGGGAGTCAGCTTAAGGTAGTCGGCCCATAGCTCTTCCACTCGCAGTGTGAGCCACTCTTCAAGCCTGCGGGAGTCAGCTCAAGGTAGTCGGCCCATAGCTCTTCCACTCGCAGTGTGGGCCACTCTTCAAGCCTGCGGGAGTCAGCTCAAGGTAGTCGGCCCATAGCTCTTCCACTCGCAGTGTGAGCCACTCTTCAAGCCTGCGGGAGTCAGCTCAAGGGTAGTCGGCCCATAGCTCTTCCACTCGCAGTGTGAGCCACTCTTCAAGCCTGCGGGAGTCAGCTCAAGGTAGTCGGCCCATAGCTCTTCCACTCGCAGTGTGAGCCACTCTTCAAGCCTGCGGGAGTCAGCTCAAGGGTAGTCGGCCCATAGCTCTTCCACTCGCAGTGTGAGCCACTCTTCAAGCCTGCGGGAGCAGCTCATGGGTAGTCGGCCTATAGATATTTTAAACTACACAAACACGCCTAACAACAATACTTGATTAGACTTAATGTTTTCAACGCTTACTGAAAAACAAGATGGAGAAAACTTTTTGAGTGTGCTACGGAGCTTGGTAACAAATGCACACATGTTGGAACAGGCCAGGAAACAATTGAATCGATACCAAATAAACTTTCTCACATCGTAGAAACCTTTTTTGTTTCTTTCTACTTTAACTTCAGTAAAAATCACCCAAAATAATTTAATCTTGACGGGATCGAATACCGCACTTCATTTATTTTGTTCTATAGATTCTATTTGGGGATAGTTAATCAAAACTGTTGCATTATAAAGCACAAATAATAACTTCCCGAATTTTTATACATTGTACCTATTTTGATATCATTTAACAAGCTCCACTCTTCAGCCTGTAACAGTCGGCAAGTACATTGCAATTTGACTGTACAGGATTAGTTTACGCGGAAGATAAAATGCCATAATGGTTACTGAAGTCCACCAACATCGACAAAAAAAAGTGGCCAAAGCCAGATGTGTAAGTGGAGAGGCACGAAATGATACACGAATTTAAAACAGCGCACAAAATAGTATAATATTTCAAAACTCCAAGATGGCAGGGATCCATAAAGAATCTCTCGTATAAAACGAGCTCAAAACCTACGTCAAAGACGAGTAAGGAAGCAAGTGAAACACACCTATAGCTTGGTGGAAGGCAGGCGTGCGAACACTCGGCGGGCAGCCGGGCGCAACGAGGTGAGGCAAGAGACGCAGGGTCGTCGCTGACGTCACGAGTCGTCGCACAGCACCTTGACTGTTGCCCTGCGGCGAGGCGGAGTCAAGGCCTGCCTGTCTGCAGCGCTGCTTCACGACCAGCGAGACAAGCGCACTCCCGACCGACCGAAACACACGCCGTACCAGGCGAGGAACCGTGTATCTTCCGTTAGTCTTCCACTGCTGTGTCTCGGCACCTTCATCGCGGCATCGGCGCAGCCCATCACACAGAAAAACATTTTCTGTACTTTTACAAAAGATTCCTTTGGAAACCAGTTGCCAAGAAATAGTTTTTAAAACTACAAGAAAGATATTGTAACATTGTACAAAATATGGCTATGGTAATTTTTGCAGATATGAAATACTTTTTTCGAGATAATACTGAGTATTTATTACAAAAATTGGCGCATAAATTAATATTTAAATTAAATGTATGTTTCATTCAAGCTTAATGTTTTTAAAACCATGGAAAAGATAATAAAATATTCAATAATTGAACTTGGTTTTGTTTTATTTTGCTTCTTAATGTGCGCAGTTAATACAGTAAAGCTATTCATGGAAAGGTTTACAAATACAAATAACTAACTGTTCTGGGCTTTTTAATTCCAGTTCCACCCCCCCCCCCCCCCCCAACTTTCTCAGGGATTTTCACGCATACGCTGTTCTCGTGAAACTAACCACTGCAATCAACAATTTGACTCTCTTTCTGTGTCCTTCACTTTGAATTTAGCGGTTGACGTATATGACGAGTACAAGTATCTAGCAACTAACATGAAACTCCCGCGCAGACTGCTACTACCCCAACACACGAATGAACTCAGCTCGGTTATCGGGGACAGAACAGAGCAGTTTCAACCAAGGCACCTCCAGGCAGCTAAATGAACCTTGTTATAACGAGTCAGTTGTGTTTCTGAAATACATTGTTCCGTCCCATTATCACCGCACTGGATCAAGTTTCAGCATATTGCACAGCTTTCTGTTACGAGTGTTGAAATAATTTGGGCTGTGTATTTAACTGAAAGCTGTGTAGAGCTTAGTTTCGGCATATCATCTACTTAAAGTAAATACACTCGGTCAACACACAAAAGGCAAAGTCGGAAAAATCAGTTACATTAGTCAAGCGCAATAACCGAACTGCAGTATTGTTGAATCGACACGTAACAACTGCGACAGGCGTTTCGCGCAAGAGAGAGAGCAGAGAGCAAACATCAGCAAACCAGACCGTGCAAAAGTATCGCACTTTTGTACGACTGAAGGTGCACAGAGGAGAACAGCCCCGACTCTTCAGAAACTAGCCAAGGCCACATGCCACAGCGTCGCAGGTCGCAGAGGGGTTGTGAGACGGTATACAGTTGGAGGGGGGAGGGGGGGTAGGGAGGTAGGGGAAGCTGTTCACAAATGTAGTCTGAGAATTCAGGTTACAAGTGTTGGAACATAAATGCGCCAGTCTCGCTGTGACGTCTGCAGAGTTGCCGGCAGTTGTCGGCCAGAACCCGCACAGCCAGCAGCCACACCGCTGGGTCGGGCCAGATCCTGGCCGGGAAGCCCGGCTCGCTCGTCGCGGGGAAGCCCCCGCGGTCACCCCAATCTCTAACAACTTCCCGCCTGGTGGCACGAGCGGCCCAGCGTTTCATAATTATTGCTTTCCGCTAATATTACATGTTTAAGAAGAAGCCATAGAAGCAACTCTGTGCTAATCGCATCACTTGTGTAAGGTTTCCTTTTAGCAATATAATTGTAATATTCGTCCATTCAGGGTGAACAAAATTAATAACATTGACAGCCGTTGAAAACCCCATTAATGAACATCTAGTTAGTCGAGAAAAAAGTGTAACATTAAACTTTTTTTTTTTTTTTTTTTTTTTTTTTTTTTACAAAAAGCACGTCGGTAAGCTAGCCATACACAGGCCACGTTCCCTCTTACAATGTTAGCGACTTAGATCACTGACGAGTGTAGCTTTACTTCCGAAGGCTTCTGAACACTCATGCTGCGGCTACTGGGTTGAAAGCTATACATCCGCTCAAGCTACCAAGTAAAAATTGCTAGAATAATGGGAGAGATTGACCAACTACGTACATATGGATATGGTAACTCTATAATTCTAATAACTACATGTTGAGGTGAATTATAGTGTAGATGACTAGCGATGCAGCCAGAACAGACACCAAGATTCCTAATGCCTACCACAAACACTTACGAGCAGAAATTAAGGACCGATATGGCTGATCGCCGATAATGCCCCAAAAAGGTTGTTTGCTGCCCAGTAACTCGAGTAGACAAGGTAATGAATGCGGCCCATGAGCATGGCCGTCGAGGGGAGAGCTGGGCCCATTGGTTGTCCGCTGCCCAGTATCCCGGCGCTTCAGGGAGTAGACAAGGTAATGAATGCGGCCCATGAGCATGGCCGTCGAGGGGAGAGCTGGGCCCATTGGTTGTCCGCTGCCCAGTATCCCGGCGCTTCAGGGAGTAGACAAGGTAATGAATGCGGCCCATGAGCATGGCCGTCGAGGGGAGAGCTGGGCCCATTGGTTGTCCGCTGCCCAGTATCCCGGCGCTTCAGGGAGTAGACAAGGTAATGAATGCGGCCCATGAGCATGGCCGTCGAGGGGAGAGCTGGGCCCATTGGTTGTCCGCTGCCCAGTATCCCGGCGCTTCAGGGAGTAGACAAGGTAATGAATGCGGCCCATGAGCATGGCCGTCGAGGGGAGAGCTGGGCCCATTGGTTGTCCGCTGCCCAGTATCCCGGCGCTTCAGGGAGTAGACAAGGTAATGAATGCGGCCCATGAGCATGGCCGTCGAGGGGAGAGCTGGGCCCATTGGTTGTCCGCTGCCCAGTATCCCGGCGCTTCAGGGAGTAGACAAGGTAATGAATGCGGCCCATGAGCATGGCCGTCGAGGGGAGAGCTGGGCCCATTGGTTGTCCGCTGCCCAGTATCCCGGCGCTTCAGGGAGTAGACAAGGTAATGAATGCGGCCCATGAGCATGGCCGTCGAGGGGAGAGCTGGGCCCATTGGTTGTCCGCTGCCCAGTATCCCGGCGCTTCAGGGAGTAGACAAGGTAATGAATGCGGCCCATGAGCATGGCCGTCGAGGGGAGAGCTGGGCCCATTGGTTGTCCGCTGCCCAGTATCCCGGCGCTTCAGGGAGTAGACAAGGTAATGAATGCGGCCCATGAGCATGGCCGTCGAGGGGAGAGCTGGGCCCATTGGTTGTCCGCTTCCCAGTATCCCGGCGCTTCAGTGAGTAGACAAGGTAGTGACTGCGGCCTAAGAGCGCAGCCGTCCATGAGAGTACTGGGCCCGGGCACCGAGGATTTCCTCCCGATATGGCCCTGCCTACAACTGATCATAGTTGATTTTTTAGTATAAAGTAATTGACGTACGACTCTGGCAATACATTTCCGGAATTAAATCTTCCTCTGCTAGCGGCGAAAAGGGGAGAGGAAGGAACTCTGTATTACATTCTTAGCTTAGCTGCTTGACCGGTATGAAAGATACTTGCGCATATATTTTGACAACGCACCACGAACAGTATAATGTCTGATACGTGTCAAAACGTAATAATGAAAAACCCTCTAATCTTGATGGAGGCCACAACCACATCCTTCCAAACAACATTAGAGTGTAACTGACAAGTTCAATCCTGGTGCGTAGCCTTTAGACGAGGCTCCGTCAAGGATGTTGCCACCAGTAAAAAAAGCACATAACCTCATTGGGCTCAGTGAGTTGTGTTCGCTCGTGCACAATCAACACAAGTATTCCACAAATAATACAGTATAAACATCACTAATTCTAGATAACTGGCCATGATCGTACACTGCGAGAAGCTCGCACAAGCGCAGTATTAGTGTTAAGTAGTGTTCACTATACGCTTAAATCTTGCTTAATAATGTGATTTAACTAAAACTGTGTTACGTTTTCGGGCAGTAAGAAGGTCAAAACGTCGCAATAGGTTTCCAAGTGAAAATTTTTGTAATAAATGAGAAGATGCGTACGTTGACTCAACAGTGCCGAATTTTGTATTTATTTATTAGACCTATTATTTTTAATGTTCATGCCAAGGGGATATGCTGCAAACATCACGGCGTATTCGCTAAAACAGAAAAATTATCTTTCTCCATTTAATTTAGACATTCCTGCGCTATTGTGAATTTTATTTCGTAAATACCTTTTCTCTTTATAATACGAGTAATACACCACCAACGAAAGCAGCACCAATATCTCGTAAGCTGAAAAACCAAAATAACCCAAGGAATGTAGTTAAATTTGGGTCATTTGTGGCCAGGCCGCTGTGCTTGCTTTGTGTTGTATAAGCGCTTATCGATATAACTACCGGAATGTAAATGTTTATGTCGATTGTAGCCCAGTCGTATCAGTAACGCAACAACTCGACCGCGAGGACACATTCGTATTAATGCAAAGACAACGGTCTAAAACTCCAAAATAACATTTAGGGTAGCAGAACTCACTTCAATCATCCTACAGATGCAGGTAGATTTTTAAGTTTATATTTCTGTACGTTGGAACGTTGGAACAAGAAGTGTTTTGGTCTATTAAACGGCAAATATCAGGAAAATATATTTCAGTTTAAGTGCCTTTATAAATCTTACTAACGGTTTGTGTATAATATTTTTTCGAGACGTTTGACCTTTTATTTAATCGTGGAATAGATATTCCCGGCATTTGTTTAAATTGACTTTGGCATTTTTTTTTTGTTCACACGTACAACAATATAAACTTCGAAACCTATGTGCGCCTGTAGGCCGAGCTGAAATGGATTTTGTTCTGCGATCTCATTTTGGTCACCCCTCGAACAAGTGTTAAGTCAACCAAAAAAATGTTTCAGATAAAATTTTAAGATAATATTTAGTAGGTTTTTAATCTTTTAACGGACAGACTTGATACTGTACCCACAGAGGCAGTTAACGACTTTTCCCCCCTTCAAATCCTATTTTGCACTTTCCTCTTCCTCCACTTGGAGAAATTCAAACAAAAGTTTTTCAAAATACTCCCCAATTATCCCCCCCCCCCCCCCCCCCCCCGGTATGATAATGCCAATACTAACTCGAGCAAGATTTTTTCCCTGTATGGTTTTAGTCTGGAAATAATTTGTTGCAATTAAGGCAGTAATCGTGTCGATAAAATAGTAGTGGTGATAGTGATAATGATATGTATGTGTGTGTGTGTGTGTGTATATATATATATATACACACACACACACATACATACATGAAGAGACTGAATTGGACCGACAATATTCAAAAACAGGTTCATCACAGGAAAATAAATTAGAAATCCCTATATTATTTACGATCTAAAGTGCTTCCTAAATCTGGTAAACGTGTTCGCAGTTGGGGCTGAACAACTTTTTCATTGTAAATAACAGAGAAATTATTAAGATGTAACACTGAGCGTCTGGATTATGTTTAATGTTCTACAACCACTGTGAACTTTGTCGCCGCAGCAATATTATTTCATTAAAATAATTGGGGTAGTAACACGTCACAAAAATACGAGTAAAATAAAGGGCTACGCCTACCTGGGCACTCATTCGGTGTGCAGAGCTTCAGAAGAAACCACGCGACTTGAAAACTGCTCAACATATCAGAGTGGGGTCTGTTTACAAAAAGCGTTCAAGAACACGTTAAGGGGCCCGCCTCGTCAGGGGTGTATGTGTGTTAGTGAGGCGGGATGATAAGCGCGACGCTCGATGGTATTTCTAGCGCGGTATGGCCTCTAAGCGCAAGGCTCTGAACTGGCGCGCAGTCTTCTCGTCGTCAATTGATAACTGTGAAATTTGTGCGGTGACCGTATTTTTATATTACGGGGAAATGAAGATAAAGGTGTAATTCAAGCCCCTTAAGTGCTTTCAAGAATCTGTACCACTTGCTTTACACCTAAAAATTACTCTGAAAACATGCGTTTCAGCCATTTTAACTCTTCTAGAAATACAGTTTTAAAACATGATCCAAAATTAAAAGTACTTTTCGGGCATCAGCGAACTCTTAAATGCTTTTCGTAAACACACCCCACTCGGATATCTTGAGTAGTTTTGAAATCGCGTTGTTTTTCCTGAAGCTCTGCGCACCGTCTGTGTGACCAGGTAGGCGGGCCCCTTAAGGGGCCCGCCTACATGCAGTGCAAAGTGAGCTGCAGAGGTTTAACAATCAGTTGTTTTTATCGAAACTATTTGACATGCGATTACCGATTTCGGATATAAAAGAGATTAAGGTACCGGGCATGATCCTAAAGTTGTTTAAGATGTCTCAGACATATAGTCGATTAGTAAATGCATGCTGAATAAGCCTAATTAGCGTATTTTCAGAGGCACGCCAAGCTCACAGTTTTCATTACTATTGCGTAAAACCACTTTTGGATCGTGCACCAATCCTTTCTCTTTCGCTGCGTATATAATTTGCACTAGGTCACAACGGAAAATTTTGAGAAAAACCGTGATTTCTACGACGTGTGCTGCGCGAATGTTCTTCCCGGTATGTGGCGCCGCCACGGCCGCTTGACCTTGGATGACGAGGCAGGATGAAGGGGGGTCTCCGCGCTGCCTTTCTTCCTGTCCTCTTTCAGTTGTGCTTCGCTTGCCCGGACTGAATACTCACCCCGGCTAGTAGTCCAGGAAACCAAGACTTAAAAAGGCACAAACCTGTGAAAAATTTGTCCAAAGCTGAATTTTTGCACAGTTGTAGATTTGACTATGCTTAATAACATACCGAAAGTTTACCGCTGTAGACCTTGTGCGTATCACCGAAAATTTGCATTTAAGTCCTAGATGACAGCGACTTACATCATTCCATTAAAATGCTACCCATTTGTACAGTTTTTAATTTAGACTGTCCATAAAACTACCAAAATAATCTTGAGACTCTAATACAGCCATTAATTTTGTAAAAAGCATAAATTGTTAATATTGAAGATGTGATATTAAGCGATTAATTCATGACATATTATTTTTTATCTTTGCCACTCAGATAAAAATACTATTTACACCAATTTGAAGAGTCCAATGCGAAAAGTGTCCAAATAAATGTTTTTGGTTATACCTTTAGCTTTAAGACAGTATATTTATAAAGAGTCTAACGTAATTAGTTGGCTCATTAAAGCGGCCCGAGCGTTGCAGTGTACTGCGGCCGTACTGATCTCTCACGGCCACCGCCGTTCCAGCGCGGCATTGCGACACACTGCGTACTGCGACACTCATTCAACTTGGTCTTATTTAGGGATTACTTAAAACATAGCTAATTCATATGAGAGGGTGTATGTTACATGAAATTAGATATGCATTTTTTTCTTATATGAATGTTTTTTGATACAATAAAATTAACAATAAACGATTTCTGCTTGGAACTTGTAAATGAAAAACTCTAGAGGACCTCTGGTTTTATATCTGCATGGATTTATTCTGTTTCAAAAATGTTATTATTAAAAATTATTTTTTAGCAAAAATTGTTTTTTTTTCCTGATAGATCGTTTTATTCTTGATCAGAACAATGCAAAATTTTAATGTAGCCTGTATTCGACAAAATGAAAAATTATATATTTACTTCTTTAAAATCAGTTTACTACATAAAAATTGAATAAAACGATACATCGTAAATGTACTTTAATTTTTTTTTTTTTTCACTTTTACAACATAATTCCTATGATAATAGGTTTTTTTTTTAGAAAATAAATAAAACACGAGTTGTGTTGTAAAACGTATAGGTAGCATTACATATTCAGTTTTTTTTTAAATAAGTTAATGTATTTGAGTGCTGCGCCTAGCTGACGTCGTTGGATTGCTAGTGGCAAAGAGCGGTGGTGGATGTTTTTACAAGAGTTTGACCGTATTTTATGACCCTACCTGTGAGAGGGTGTTCGTACCAGAAATCCTAACGGTTAAGGAAACTATCCATTCTCTGTAGTCACGTACGGGTGTGCTACTCGCGCAATATCGTCAAATATCACAACTTTCCGGGACGTTCGGTCATTTCTCGGTTAGCTCTGGTTTCACCATAGTAAACGGAACAAAATCTTGTCTGTAGTGATTTCATATTCCTATTACCGTAGTAGTATGGCGTTTGAGGACAAACCAAGTTTGCTGTATACTGGGAGCCTACTTAAAAAAAGTATTTATAGAGTTATTAAATTATTTACGAAACACAATTTTGTGGATCGTTTGGGAAATTATCATTTAGGACTTAACTGCTCGTTATTGGTGTGATCACAAGGGATCATCGGTAAACTTTTGACATGTTACTAAGAAACGTTTATTCTACAACTGTACAAAGTTTCTGCTTTGGGACAATTTTCCATGTTTCTTAACAGCGAAATTCGTCCCGACCCAAAGCCGGCTTCGGCAACCTCAAAGTAGTACACACTACACGGCTCGGATAGCTTCAGGGGTCAAACAAATTGTATGAGATCCTTAACAAATATACCCATTTAAAGAAGAATAAATATGCAACAACTTTTATTGAAAGCGATTTTCACGTACGGCTCTTTATATTTATGTAAGATGTATTAACTTTTCCGTAAAATTGAATGAAAATTAATTTCTCAACTTTAATGAATTAAATTGTCTATTTTATATAAAGATGTTAAAACTGTGTACTTTTTATTACTATCCTCAGATAGGGCAATGTTTATAGATTATTTTGGGTTCCATACTGTCAGTCTACTCCATAAACTGCATTTGCAATATCCATTATTGTGGATCGTTGCAAAAAATTGACATTTTGGGCTTAACTGCTCGTTTTTGGTGTGACGCACAAGGTTTGCATCGGTAAACTTTTGATATGTTACTAAGAAACGTTCACTCTACAACTGTACAAAGTTTCTTCTTTGGGATAATTTTCCATGTATTAAAAACCTTTGTTTCTTTACAGCGAAATTCGACCCGACCCGAGCCTACTTCGACAACATCGCAGTAGTATACACTACGCGGCTCGGATCGCTTCAGCGGTCAGACTAATTGTATGAGATACTTAACAAATATACCAATTTAAAGATGAATAAATATGCAACAAAGTTTACTCTAGGTGATTTCCATTTTGGGCTCTTGACGTTTATGTAAAATGTATTTATATTTCCTAAAAATTGAATGAAAGTGAATTCGTTAACTTTCATGATTTTAATTGTCTATTTTATAGAAAGATGTTTAAACTGTGTACTTTTTATTACTATCCTCAGATAGGGCAATGTTTATAGATTATTTTGGGTTCCATACTGTCAGTCTACTCCATAAACTGCATTTGCAATATCCATTATTGTGGATCGTTGCAAAAAATTGACATTTTGGGCTTAACTGCTCGTTTTTGGTGTGACGCACAAGGTTTGCATCGGTAAACTTTTGATATGTTACTAAGAAACGTTCACTCTACAACTGTACAAAGTTTCTTCTTTGGGATAATTTTCCATGTATTAAAAACCTTTGTTTCTTTACAGCGAAATTCGACCCGACCCGAGCCTACTTCGACAACATCGCAGTAGTATACACTACGCGGCTCGGATCGCTTCAGCGGTCAGACTAATTGTATGAGATACTTAACAAATATACCAATTTAAAGATGAATAAATATGCAACAAAGTTTACTCTAAGTGATTTCCATTTTGGGCTCTTGACGTTTATGTAAAATGTATTTATATTTCCTAAAAATTGAATGAAAGTGAATTCGTTAACTTTCAGGATTTTAATTGTCTATTTTATAGAAAGATGTTTAAACTTTGTACTTGTTATCACTATCCTCAGATAGGGCAACGTTTATAGATTATTTTGGGTTCCATACTGTCAGTCTACCCCATAAACTGCATTTGCAATATCCATTATTGTGGATCGTTGCAAAAAATTGACATTTTGGGCTTAACTGCTCGTTTTTGGTGTGACGCCCAAGGTTTGCATCGGTAAACTTTTGATATGTTACTAAGAAACGTTCACTCTACAACTGTACAAAGTTTCTTCTTTGGGATAATTTTCCATGTATTAAAAACCTTTGTTTCTTTACAGCGAAATTCGTCCCGACCCGAGCCTACTTCGACAACATCGCAGTAGTATACACTACGCGGCTCGGATCGCTTCAGCGGTCAGACTAATAGTATGAGACACTTAACAAATATACCAATTTAAAGATGAATAAATATGCAACAAAGTTTACTCTAAGTGATTTCCATTTTGGGCTCTTGACGTTTATGTAAAATGTATTTATATTTCCTAAAAATTGAATGAAAGTGAATTCGTTAACTTTCATGATTTTAATTGTCTATTTTATAGAAAGATGTTTAAACTTTGTACTTGTTATCACTATCCTCAGATAGGGCAACGTTTATAGATTATTTTGGGTTCCATACTGTCAGTCTACCCCATAAACTGCATTTGCAATATCCATTATTGTGGAACGTTGCAAAAAATTGTCATTTTGGGCTGAACTACTCGTTTTTTGCGTGACGGACAAGGTTTACAACGGTAAACTTTTGATATGTTACTAATAAACGTTCTTTCTACAACTGTACAAAGTTTCGTCTTTGGGATAATTTTCCATGTATTAAAAACCTTTGTTTCTTTACAGCGAAATTCGTCCCGAACCGAGCCTACTTCGACAACATCGCAGTAGTAGCCTATACACTACGCGGCTCGGATCCCTTCAGTGGTCAGACTAATTGAATGAGACACTTTAAAAATATACCAATTTAAAGATGAATAAATATGCAACAACGTTTACTCTAGGTGATTTCCATTTTGGGCTCTTTAAGTTTATGTAAAATGTATTTATATTTCCTAAAAATTGAATGAAAGTGAATTCGTTAACTTTAATGATTTAAATTGTCTATTTTATAGAAAGATGTTTAAACTTTGTACTTGTTATCACTATCCTCAGATAGGGCAATGTTTATAGATTATTTTGGGTTCCATACTGTCAGTCTACTCCATAAACTGCATTTGCAATATCCATTATTGTGGATCGTTGCAAAAAATTGTAATTTTGGGCTTAACTGCTCGTTTTTGGTGTGACGCACAAGGTTTGCATCGGTAAACTTTTGATATGTTACTAAGAAACATTCATTCTGCAATTGTACAAAGATTTTGCTTTGGGATAATTTTCCATGTATTAAAAACATTTGTTTCTTTACGGCGAAATTCGTCCCGACCCGAGCCTACTTCGACAACCTCGCAGTAGTATACACTACGCGGCTCGGATCGCTTTAGCGGTCAGACACATTGTACCAAGCTCTCAACAAATAAACTAATTTAAAGTTTAAGAACTTTGCAACTACTTTTATTTAATGTTTTCACATCGGGCTTGACGTGTTTTAGTAATACGTATTTTCATTTGTGCCCTTTTTTTCAGAACACCTCTCTTCTAATATTATTGAATAAATATCATATTTAGTAAAACGCAGTGAAAGATTTTTAAATTTAATCATTGAGAATAATGTTTTGAGAAAGTTTCGGTTTGCTATTCTGAAAGTATACTATAGTAATTACGGTATAGTGCCATATTGTTGAGTGGTCAATAAAGTATTATTTAGGACTTAACTTCTCGTTTTCGGTGTTCCGCGCAAGGTTTGCGGAGGTAAACATTTCAAATGTTGCTAAAAAACTTGAATGTTACCACTGTTTTAAATTTCAGTTAGGAGCAAATTTTACAAAGATTAAAAATCTTCGATTTCGTGGGAGTGAGAGTGGCCACAGCGCTTGCCGCTCTGGCTCTGTCGCAGTGCGTAGACGACATTGATAAGCTCGGTATTCTCTAGTGATCCTATAAATTAAGCTAGACTTTTGAGAGATATGTCCCTGTAAAGCTTAAGAACTATACAACAACTTTTGTTAAAGAAATATTTGCGTAAGACCCTTTATTTTTAAGTGAATTGTCTTTTTATTGCCTAGACTAATGTAAAAAAACTTATTTCATTAATTTAACATTTTTTTTCTTACCTTTAATATTAACTTTTAGAACGTTATTCATTATAAATGTGATTAGTAGTGCTTTAAGATTATTTTCATATAGCTATCGAGAGTCTACGGTAAAAATTGCGAAAATAGGAAGCATTTTAATGAACTGCTGCTAGTCGCTGTCATCTAGGACTTAACTGCAAATTTTCAGTGATACGCACAAGGTCTACAGCGGTAAACTTTCGGTATGTTATTAAGCATAGTCGACTCTACCGCTGTGCAAAAATTCAGCTTTGGACAAATTTTTCACAGGTTGAAACCTTTGTTTCCTGGGCTATAGGGCGGGCCTGTGGACACCAGACCGGGCTGAGTACACGCGTATTCCACAGTTAGTTGTGTTGAGGCCGAACGACATTAGAATTCAGCGTGACTGCAGGCGGGGTCATAAGGCAAGGTTACGACAGAATGCACCTCGGAAGAAGAACAAAACCATTAAAGGAAGTAAACGCCAAATCGTTGGGCATAAGTAATATTTCATTATACAAGTGATATATTCAAATCGATTTTATATGGCTTTGTTAGTTACGTATTTATTAATTTTATTTTATATGTGGCCATTAATATTTTTAATGGTATAAATTTATATGCAATCAACACTTTTAACCAAAATATGCATTTAACCATTTTAAAAACGCCAAGTTGAAATAAATAATTTCACGTAACATTTAAAAAAGTATTTTTTTTAACTTCAATTGTGAATGAACGTAAGAATAAGAAGAGCCTTTTTTTTTGGAGGGGGTGGGGGTTCTTATTTGGTAAGCAGAATTTGGTGCCCAAAGCAATTAGCTACAAACTGTTCGGTGTGTGCAAACATGCATAAATATTGCAGTATTTCAGACAGTGTAAGTTTAATTTGGACATAGAAGCTTGTCATTATAGTCACAATTAAAACAAATAGTATTTTGCTGGCTGTCCATGGCTGACTGTGATAGTTTGTAGTGGGAACACCTCTACACATTTGAAAATTTTTATACAGAAAACAAGAATAATAAGTCATAAATAGCATTTGTTGCATGTTATTAATGGCCGTACGATTAGTACACACTTCTATGTTTTTTTCCGGTGATTCAAACCATAAACGTCGGAGTCTAGCAACATACGTGCGGTTCTGGAAGTTGGAAGTGTATGCGTTCGGAGACGTACACGTGTCAATCTCGCTAAGCTCAGACTCACAGTTGACAAACGGAACTCCGTGAGAGCGGTTCAAAAAAAGTATCATATTGCATTATCGCCGCTGCTAATTGTAAAACCTTGACGAATTCCACAGGTTACTAAGAGACGTGTAATGTGTAGCCGCCGCTAAAATAAGAAAAAAACGACGCTGTGTTTATACTAATATCTCGTGTCACTTAAACCTCTCTGTGCGCTGGCGTGTTACGCATTGCGGAAAAAAGTTATCGTCTGTGCACATACCGTTCCACTCGTCTCACGTCACATTCTCATCAAGCACCCGAGCCCGGCAGTCGGACTGCATGCCTGACATTATAGCCCGCAGAATAAAACCATTTGGATATAAATGTTCAATTTTTAGTTTCTTTTGCTTACGAAGAGGCGACGCCGGACGTTTCGGCATCTAGGACCTTATTCACAATGCGCAGTCCGCAGTTTGACAACTTGCAACCGGCAGGCGGCAGTCGGAGATAAACTGTTCCACAGACAGCAGTCCAGCAGTCGCCAGTCGAGCAGTGGGATATCATCTAACTTCATTTCGGACTGCCAGACCGTCCCGGAGCAATGGCATACAAGAGATCCCACGCGGAATGACTGAAGAGTTTTAACATCAGCCGTCGTGTTTAAAATCTGCATGGATGCAACTGACAAAGTATTTTATAAAATTGACAAAGCTATATTCTGGCTGCAGGCACGGCGGCTCAAACAGAATGGATAAGTTGTTTCTGGTTGAGGCAAACGAATGGTGTTTAACCATTCAAAAACATGGCATATGAACATCCGAGGCCAAACATCCTGATGCCATTAAGACCAGGTGACATCAGGATGAAAGAAGAAAAGTTAGTGCTCCTGGAATACCCTCACGGGTTCAGTCCTAGGAGGTGGAGGTGGTGAGGCTAGGCCGGGCTTCGGCCCGAAACAACTTGTCAGACCGCCAGCTGCCAAAATATTTTCACCTATCAGAAAATATTTCGCGATGATGTGGTTTAATCAAATACTCCCTTGGTCATGTTATGTAATTTTGACTGGCGACTCCGGACTGCTGACTATGAACTACGTGTTGCCTACCGATGCTACGCTAACTGCAATCCTAAATTTTGCTTTGGAATTATACAAAAAAACATTTACCACCTAAAACCCTGCAATGAAAATATTTAGCAAATATCTCAAATTTTAAAATTGATTTTTTTATGTTACCTTCTTTAATATCGATATTAATGATAATACCAATTTTAAAGCTTTAATAAAACCGGCCCGTTGTCGTATATCAGGTTTTTTCTATTTACGAAATTCATGAACACTGTCGTTTTTACATGTTTTATGTATAACGTATTCTATATAACTAATATTAAACAATCGAAGGATTATCAGCATTTGTTGTGAAACTTTCCTATAATGTAATAATAACACGTGTAGGGCCTATTGACGAAACAATCGTTCGTTAAATTTTTGTAATACGTATATATGTAAATTTGAGGCAACATTCCTTTTAAACTTGCTGTGCTTATTCAAAGGAAACGTGCAATTAAAAATAATGCATCATTAGAAATGAAATTATTTTAGGAATGTGTATCTGATGAAAGACGATCCAAGGATGAATCTTTCGCACACACTGTATGCTGATGTAGAATGTAACGCCGACCCTAGTTGTTTCATGGTACGGAAAACTTAAAATTTTGTAATGAAAATTTTTGAACTGTAAATGGACCTTTCTTTTCCATCTACAACGACGCGTCTTCACAAAAAAAAAATATTTTTGTCAAAAATATTTAGTTAATATTTTTTCCTTAAAATATTCTCATCAATACTAATATTATAAATGCGAAAGTAACTCTGTCTGTCTGTCTGTCTGTCTGTCTGTCTGTTTGTTTGTTACCTTTTCCCGGCTGAACGGCTGAACGGATCGTAATGAAATTTGGCAAGGAGATAGATTATATCCTGGGGATGGACATAGGCTATATTTTGTCAAAAAAAAAAATTAAACGTGTTAAAAAAATATATCTTAATTTTATGTAATGTGTGTCATAGATATACAAACTGTTAGTGTCATTCCTCTATGCCTGCCGTGCAATAGCTTTCAAGCCATTACGTTACGTTTTTCTATTGTAAGGAACTAAGTAGAGAGTAAGAAAAAAATAAAGATCTTGACAGTTTGTAGTGTCACCATATTTGTTTCAATTTTCAATACCGTTTTTGTATATTACAATTTAAATTGCAGAAAAAAATCATGTTTCATAAACACATAAATAGTGAGTGTGTGTCATTTCTCTATGTCCACGAGGTCTTGCCGCGTCAATTTTCTCCTTCGGGCGAACCCGTCCGCTTAGTTAAATAAACAGCTTTTATCGTTGAATGATTTCATGATTTATTTCATGAAAATCTGCTCTCATAAAAAAGTAAGTTTTATAGTCATTCAATATGTATCTCTTTCTCTCTCTCTCTCTCTCTCTCTCTCTCTCTCTCTCTCTCTCTGAAGATCAATCTATGAATCGTTACACATTTATTTCCTTTATTTTTTTTATTTTGATTTGATACAATATGATTTCACTAAAAATCTATTTCTACCCCTTCCTATTTTCATTTCCACATTACGAAGTTTCACTTCTTCCGCGCGGAGGGACTCCACCAGGGGGTAGCAACTCAAATGTCCGACAAGGTTCCTTGATGTAACTACGCTTGGCATTCACAGATGGAGCTAGTGATCCGGAGTTAATTTTTGGTACAAAAATAGATAGCGCTAAAGAAACTTAATTTTTAGTAAACAAGTTGTTTATAATTTATTTAACAATTATTAAATTATGTTAATTCATGTTTCGTATTTTAAAAAATATATTTTTAATTTCGTTATATAAAAACGAACATTATAGAACATTTTAAAAAATTAAATGAAAATGAATTTATTGTTGGTAATGGCGTGTCTCGTGTGCGTTCGACAAATGTTTATATTGTGAGGAGAGTGAATCTTTAACCGATTTCTTACTTTTTTGATAACAATTTTGATTTTGGTCGTTTTTTAATTGCGGGAGCTGAATAATGTAACTATTTTGGAGATGGCTAGAAACGCTCACCGATGCTTTGTAGAATCGTGTGGAAATAGCACATTCGTAAATCCAGATGTGGTTGTGCACCGTTTTCCAAGATCTTCTGATCAGTGAGTATTCCTAGTTTTATGAAAAGTTTTACAAGTGAAATAAGTAAAAACTATAATAATATGTATAGTACATTCATGGGAAACATCTTAGACGCATTCGGCACGCCCTTTGTTATGTGGCCCTGGTGTGCTTGCAAATAACTTGTTACTATAATAACCTTAAAATCCATACCTATCGCGTTTTCCGTTCGCTCTGTTTACCTAAGCGATAATTATCTAGTTTAGCCCCTATTCATTAAAAAAATATATTAAAAATTCGGAAACATTTCAAATTATTAATATAAACCTTCCTGAATGTATTGCAAACGGCGGAGATAAATTCCTACCATTGACAGTGGTACTATATGGGGAAGGTTATAGCGAAGTACAGAATTGTACAGAATGCCGATTTGAGGGCAACCGAGACTATCAGATTAATTGTTATATAGGCTTTCGTTCGTTTGGCAGTCTACTAGGAAAGTCTGTTGCTTATATGTTGAAAAATTAAATTAAATTAAATATTAAACAATCCACATAGCAATAAAGTTTAAGCAGACCATCCTTTATATCACACATGTCACAACTGGGTGAGCTCATACCACATTTTTGTAAGAGCCTATCTTAGCCAACATATATTTCCTTAACACTGCCACTATTTTTTTTTAGTTTATAAAATTATAAAGCCATGTAGCAATATAGTGCTTAATAAAGTGTAAGCAGACCATCCTTGTGTCGCAGCTATGTCACCACCGGTGATCTTGTACCAAATTTTTGTAAGAGCTCATCTTAGCCAATGTATATTTCATTAACACTGCCACTATTTAATTAAGTGTATAATAATCAAAGCCATGTAGCAATATTGTGCTTAGTACAACAGTTTAAGCATACCATCCTTTATGTCGCACCTGTCACAGCTGGGTGAGCTCGTACCACATTTTTGTAAGAGTCCACCTTAAGAGCAAATATGTGATACATCAACACTGCCAATGCTGGATGGGACTGTATTATTCGTCACAATTCCAATAAAATATCTTTAAGTCTCAAATTCAAAAAGTTAAATGCTGTTATTGCGGAATATATTAGACTGGGTGGGAGTGTAATCTACTTTAGGATACAGAGATAAAATCATCTCAAGAAGTCTTACACTAAGTTATATACTTCCCATCAAAAAAACCACACAACAACATGTCAACTACATTGTTACTAAATAATGAAATCCTACTGAATCCCAACCTTTTTTGCTTACTCCTATAACATCATTCATTTCTCCTCCTTTTTTTAAAATGTAACACAGTTTTCTGTTTTTAATTTCACTTCCTGCATTACAGTAAATTTTCAGAGTAATAGAGCAAGTATAGGCTTACATGTAACACTTATGTTGTTTAATAGATAAGGCTATATTTTTGTTAGTACGTATAAATCAAAAATTTTAATGGTTTTTCTTTGCAGTATATCGAGTGAAAATTGTATTAATTATTAATTTGTTCTTTTCAGAATCAAGAATTGGCTCAATGCAGTCATTGAATTGGGTGGGCAAGAAATCACTCAAATTCATGATTTGGGTGTTTACCATGCTAAATATTTGTGTGCTGAACATTTTCTTTATTCAGATTATGTTTCTGCGGAAAGAAAGAAATTTAACCGAAATGCTGTACCTTCAGTTTTTGGGCATGTAATTCACCCCATAGCTAAAGTTCAACCAAAAGTTACAGAACCGCAGGTTTTTCCTAGTCAACACTGTGTGTCATCGTTGTCGCCATCATCACCACATGTACTCCCAGGCAGTGTACAGCGTGTGTATGCCAGTTCTTCAACAGGTGTGCCAATTCCTGGTATTTCTGGAAGACCTGCAGATACTTTTCTAGTACAGGAGACATCATCCACATTGATAAAATGTCCTTCCAAAGTCAGATGTAAGCTGAATGTTGGTTATAACAATGAAAGTTCTA
Source organism: Bacillus rossius redtenbacheri (assembly GCF_032445375.1). Taxonomy (NCBI): domain Eukaryota; kingdom Metazoa; phylum Arthropoda; class Insecta; order Phasmatodea; family Bacillidae; genus Bacillus; species Bacillus rossius. The sequence goes on from NC_086332.1 coordinate 109,949,196, forward strand.
TGAATGAAGAATTGTCTGAAATACTGGCACTTCCTTTGGATACAGTGTCAAAAGAATATTTTGAAACTAAGACTACTTCAGTTCTACCGGGAGTGGAGAAGAAAAAAAAGAAACTGAGACCAACCCTTCTGAGAAATTTTGGTGTGTCTCGAGTTAGTGATTTGACACCTAAGAAAATAAAATTATTCAGAGAAGTTCAGAGCAAAACAAAGGCTCTTAAGAGGTTACGCAAAAAATACGTTGCAAAAACCCAGTTAAGTCACTTTGACAAGAGTGTTAGTTTAGAGAGCGATTTACAATTTCTGAAGCTTAGGGAAGGAATTTCTCCAGCTGCATATCAACTACTTGTTTCCCAGTTACGATGTGCAAAGAAAAACCCTAGAGGTAGACGATGGACAGTAAGAGAAAAAATAATGTACCTCACAATCTTGAAACGTAGTCCTGCAGCTTATCGTCTTCTGAAGCAAATGATTGTTCTTCCATGCAAACGAACGCTGACATCTATGCTGAATGCTGTGCCTTTCAAGTGTGGTGTGGATACGAAAGTGTTGAACGTGGTGCAGGAAATTGTAGCCTCAATGAATGAAAATGACAAATACTGTTGTTTACTGTTTGATGAAATGTCATTAAAGGAGAATATTCAGTATAGCTCTAGTGAAGACAGAATTCTTGGTTATGTTGATGACGGTGCATGTAGAACAGGAGAGCTGGCAAACCAGGCAATGGTTTTCATGGTGCGTGGTCTACGTAAACGTTGGAAGCAACCCATTGCATGTTTTTTTACCCGGAGTGGAATGAAGGGGCCAGCCCTGAAACAAGCCATTCAACAGGTGCTGGGTGCGTGTTTAGCTGTTGGGTTAAAAGTAGTGGCCACTGTATGCGACATGGGGACAAACAATGTTTCTGCTCTTAGAGGACTCGGAGCAAAGTTTCCGGACCCTGTTTTTGATTATGAAGGGCACAAAATGGTAGTATTTTTTGATCCACCACATCTCTTAAAGTGCACAAGAAACATGTTCGAAAGTCATGTTGTGAGAGGTGTGAAAGTGAGAGGAAATGTCACTGTTAGTGGAGCGGCCCGTTGGGAACATTTGCAAAGGATGTATGAAGAGGATAAGAACAACTCCATTTTCAGACTTGCCCCAAAACTTACAGATGCCCACCTCACACCTACCTCCAGTGACCGGATGAAAGTTGCAACTGCTGCACAAGTAATGAGCCATACTGTGGCAGCAACTTTGCACAGCTTTGTCAGTAGAGGTACTATATTTTTGCCTATTTTTTCTTGTTATGTTTATAATAAAAACATTTTTCTTTTAGTTGGCAAATGACAATAAAATGAACAGTGTTGGGTAAAAGTTCTGTTTTGCATATCCGGGTGTATCCAGATATACCTTTGATCATGATGGCATGATCATTTTCACCTGATCCTTTGGTACAAAAAGCTTATTTTTTTAGCAGTGGGGAGGCGCGTAGCGTCGACGCAATAAGCACGACAGCGCGAAACATGTTGTAAAAAATAAATTATGTATAAGATAAATTACATCAGGATTTGCGCTAAGCGCGAACCACATCGGCGTTACGTGCCTCCCCACTGCTAAAAATAGGCATCATGTACCACAGGATCAGGTGTACAGGATCATGCCATGAGGATCATACCATCAGGATCACAAGGTTTATTTGGATACACAATAGCCTACGGAACTCTTACCCCCTGTTGCTTCCTAGTAATGAACAATAATTTCACACAACAAATAATTTCTTAACAGTTTTCAGGTTTCCGTACATGCAGTTTGATTTTATTATGTAGATACATAATTGCAGTGCATCCTTCACTACATTTAATGCACGGGAGACCTATGACTATCAAAACATTAATGTATATAATAATTTATTTGTTTATACATCAAATATTTTTCTGTTCATATCGGAAGTTAATTAGGATATTTTTATACATTTATGTATATAATAAATGGTGTGTGTGTGTGTGTGCGTGCGTACATGTGTGCGTGTGTCTGTCTCTCTCTCTCTCAATATATATATATATATATATATATAAAAACCTATACTTTAAATTATGTAGATGTTTTATTGTCAGTTTGTCATTAATGCCAGAGCTAAATTACTTTTATTTATTTTGTAATATATTCAGTTTTTTAGACTCGCTTGTCAGTTCTTAAAGTTTTCCAATATTTTTTTCCAGATATTTTGCCAATCGAAGCTACTATTACAGCTTCATTTGTGGCAGATGTGGATGCTATCTTTGATAGCTTTAATGGAACTGAACAGTATCCACAGTCTGGCAAGCCATTGAGGTGTGCACTGTCTGCCAACAGCCCACATATTGAATTCTGGCAAGATGAAGCTAAAAGCAAAGTTCAGAAATGGGAGTTTTGCTTTGATCCAACTGCTGATCGAAGACTAAACAGAGAAAGGAAACAAAAGCCTCCACCACTAACGCCTGGTAAGCATCGTAGTTTGGTATCTCGTCCTCCTTCACAGTGGGGCTGGATTACATCTATGAATGCTGCAGTTCATGTGTGGCGTGTTTTGTCGGAAGCTGGGTTTCGGTTCCTGCAGCTTAGGAACCTTAACCAGGATGCTTTGGAAAACTTGTTTGGAGCAATTCGATCTTACTGTGGGTCTAATTATAACCCAACAATATATCAGTTCTCAGCAGCATTGAAGACAGCTGTTATCAACAGTTTGGCATTTAAAGGTTACTCTGGTAATTGTCAGGCAGATCACGCAACAGTTTTGAGTGATTTACATACTTTTCTTTTTGGACTTGAACCCTCTGATAAAAATGCTAGTTCTGGTGATGTAGTTGTGAAGCCTTGTTATGACAGTTATGTTAATGCAGTGGCAGATATTGAAAATGCAGTTCAGTGTGGAGACATATCTGTACTGCCTGATGCATATGTGGCTGGTTATATAGTCCGTAAAGTGTTGAAGAAGGTTGTGTGTGAAGAGTGCAGTAGGCTGTTAGTGGGTAGTGAAGAAGACTTTTGTAACACAGCAATATGTTTCAAAGAGTTTTCAGATACCACCAGCAGATTAACTTATCCATCACAGTGTACAGTTAAATTAGTCAGGCAATGTGCATTACTGTTTGAAGGAATTATGGCTAGTATTTCGCACTCCAATGATCTGCTAAAAACAGTATCCATTGAATTTGAAAATAAATGTGACTTTATGTGGTTGAAGGAAGGTAAATGTCAGGAACATTTGGACATCATCAAAAATTTCCTTATGAAGGGAATCTGTGAGATTTTAGTGAGGTGGTGGTGTAAGAGGGTAAACAGAAACTTAATTTCATCCAAGAAAATGAAAAAGCACTGTAGGAAAATGTCAGTTCTGTCACACAGGTAGAAATGTACAAAACAGTTCACACAAATATGTGTATATGCAGCCTAAGTCTAAAATTATGATGGGTATTTGCCCCCTGTGATTTCTCTTATTATTTCACATATTCTTTTATTCATTAGTATTATGGTAATGATAGAGACTTGTTGCAAAATTGATATACAGTGATAATAGTTAATGTATACTGTATTAAATCATATTGTTCTGTAGTAAAATTGTCACTTGAGCATTGATTGGTTGGATGTAACATAATGGCTTTTAATTATTTCTTATTCCTGTGTAGACAGCCCATTTAAAAGTGTACGAATACATTGTGTGATGATATTTTTGTGCAAATTAAGGAAGTAAATATTGTATTAGGTAGATTTAGAAGAAAGACTACCTATAGTGGCCCTTAACATGGTGTGACTTCCAGTAAATTTTTGTAAATTTTTGGTTGCATGGTTCATTGACACCAAACCCTAAATCATCTCAGAAGTTTATATATATATGTAAATGTGTGTGTATGTATGTATCTATCACATTTTTATTGAAATGTTAACTTCTGCAAATTTTCACCAATCACTTTCAAGCTGATGCATAAAATTTAGGATTAGAAAATATTGGCAGAGTTCGATAATGGGCAAAATCCGATGTAGGTATATAAATTAGGAAGATTTATTGAAAAAAAAAAGTTTATAACTCCCGTATGACAATTATCACTTCAGTTTGCATGTAGTATAATTCATAGGAGTTATAAGAAAACTTGTCTAATAACATTTTTTTTAAATGACATAACCAAAACTGCAAGGGTGAGGGCCTTACACCTAATGTGGTTTGATATTGAGGTTATTTATGGTGGGTGCCACCACATGAATGGGCACGTGAACCCGTCTGAGACTCCTGGTCAGTGTGTTATGTGGTATGTGTGAGGTGAGATATTGACCCCCTTAATTATGCTCATTTTCAGAGACCTGGCCATCTCTAGGCATCGAGCATGCCACATTGATATAGACACATTAGGACTACAGGGTATGGTGATGCATGGCCAGTAATACAGTGTGTTGTATATAATTTGTCATAAATAGCATTTTGCAATAATGTTCATTAATTAACTGCGAGCTACTTTGTTCCCATGGAATTGATTGATTAAATACATTTTAAACCATCTTTATTTTGTTTCCAAAGATAAATTTTTTACTACTACTTATTATTGCAAGGGATGAAAAATAGTGTTTGAAGGTCAACAATAAAAATTCATAACTACCTTATTACGCATAATAGGAAAATTATTCAAAGCTCATAAAAGCTGGATGCATAAAATTTTAAATATTCAAAACATTTCCTCTACATGGAATATGAGAAAATGTTTTAGCAATCATTATGGAATATTAGACAATATGATATGTCTATTACATTTTCAAGAGGTTTATAGAAGTTTTCATAACTATTCCAGAATAAATAGGTGCCTGTAGGCTGTGGTCAAATGTTTTTTTTAATCTACTCAATTTCTTAGTGAATTCTAACCTTAAAACTTTTATAACTCAATATATGGTGTTACAAAATGTCAATACTTTAGCATACTCATAATGTATTACAACCGTTTATTTTATTTATTTATTTCATTTCGTTCAGTCGATCCCATATGGAGGTATTCCAGGGATACAGAACATGTCAGAGGTCACTGAGACATATACATATATACATACAATATTGTTACAATTGTCAGTTTTTGTATGTATATTTTTGAGGGATATTTTACAAACCCCCCTTTATTTTTTAATTTACATTTTGGTTTTTTTTTTTTTTTTTAGTGGCTGCATTTTTTGTTCCCACTTAATGTTTAAATATTTCCATTTCTTGTTTAGTAATCAGGTGTGTTGTATTTTTTTGGGGCTATGGCTAAAATGTTACATGCTTTAACTGAAGTGTTTGTTTTTATCAGTATATCATGCTTTTAAATAAAATTGGGATACATGTTTAATAAAAAAAAAGTTTTACAGGTTTCTCAACCTCGTTGAAATTCCTTGAATTTTGCCTGTCATGTCAAAGCCTGGAAAATTCCTACAACTACTCGAGTGTATGGTCTTTAATGTTAATAGAGAAAATCACAAAATGTTACTGTTTTTTACTAATTAAAAATTATTTTTGTTTGTACTATTAAATGATCATTGAAACCAGTATCATTAGTACTGGAATAGTTTTAACCAACTGATAGACAAAACCTCACCAACTCTGTATTGTATATATGATAAATCTAATGTATTTGAATGCTGTTCATGATCCATGTAAAATGCTCAATGCCTTAATTACTTAAAAGTTATTAATGTGCAAGGACCTGAAGTTTTGAATAAAATAATTAAATATAATTAAATACCTAGCATTTGTTTTGGAAGAGCATTATGTATAATATGGAAATAAAATCAACCATTTTAGTGGAAGTAAATGACTTGGTTTTTGTTTTACCCCTTACAAGCAAATTGTTTAAATCTCTATCTAAGCAAATAATAGAATTGTTTGATGTAAAAAGTCTATACATTGGATGAAATGATGATAAACTGTTAGAAATGACTAGTAAAATTATTTAATTTAAAGTCAAAAATATGTTCATACTTTTTAGAGTTTTCGTCTGTTTGTTCCGGCATCAATCAAACCTTAACAATTTTTATTAGGTGTTTTGATTAACTTAAACACTAGGATGTGTGTGTGTGTGTATATATATACACACACACTTAAAAAATTCCACCTCTTAAGGGTAGAAAAAGTGGTTTATGGTTATAATTTTATTAATCGTAGCTCATAATCATATTATATGCATTTCTCGGAATTAGACTCCTGAGTTAATAAGCTGTTAGTTGGGTTTTATTATAAAAATTTAATCTGTTAAAGTAATCAAGCTAACTACTCGCTGAAATTCTACTGTAAAGGAGTGAAAAGATTTTGATTGGTTACAGTAAATTAATTTATATGCTAATACAATGAAACCTTCTTAAATATATAGCCAATGACAAATAAACATAAATAAATTTTTTAAGTTGTAACACAGACAAATATTAGTTTTAGAAAATATTACAGACCAAACTTAATCAGATTATAGTAATTTGGCAAGAAATATTTTAATTACTAAATGTAAGTTGGTTAATTTTAAATATTTTAACTTTCACACTTTGGTTTTATTTTGTTAATAGATTCTGCCATATTTATGTAATCTGTTGTAAATTTTCAAACAGCCATTTCTGTTGCGCAAAAAATGGAGAGGGGTGAAAATTGTAGGAACTTGTAGTTTTTCTGAGCATATGTATGACCAAAATAAAAGTTAAGGTATCTGTAATAGGTGAAATTGTGTAATTTTTTGGGGATCACTATATAATATTAATTACAATGAGTATTTCACATGTTTCACTATTTTTCAACCTGGCTACTTAATGAAGTAAAAATGAGGTAAGTGTATGTTCATCAAGGTAACATAATATGTAGAGGACACGAAATTGGGGACGTAATCTAAATTAAAAACTTAATTACTTGCAGATCATTGCATTATATCAAACAGTTTACAAATTGATAGTCTCACATATATTATTATCTCCTGATATTTTATAATGGCTTTTTATTTATGAGTAATACTTGTAATTAATTATTTTCTTATAATAAGAAAATAATAGCAATACCCTGCACTATACAATGAAGATGTATATTTTAAGGTGGCTGTATAATTAAAACAAGTACTTAGGTAAAACATTTAAAAAATTTTTTTGCATGATAATATGTTACCTGCTTTGAAAACAGACTGGTTGTTTCTCTGCTTTTGTACACAATAAATACAAATAGGTTATAAAGAAGGAGAAAAATTTAAACTCAAAGAAAAATTATACAAACCAGTAATTCCAAGTTTTATTTGTTTCAATGTTGCTGTAGTGCTGGTATTGTATGTCAAACCTATTAAATATACGTTTATTTTGTTTATTGCCCTCTCTAGATAGCCTATTTTAAAAATAAAAACATCAGTTAATATTTACATATAAGAACAGTATATTCGAAAAACCCGCCACGACCGAGCGTGGTTCACGTAGTTCCGGTAGTCGCCACTGGGAGCGCTGATGTTTGCCTTTTGTCTAAATAGTTTGTGGTACAATCACAGATGGCAGCACGTGTCGCCTTTAAAGTCGGAACCGTGTATTATCTATGACTTACCGGTCTCCCCGTATAGATTGTCTCTGGACTCCACGCAATATTTTTGCATGCAATTAAAAACTATTTTTTAATGATGCCAAAGAAGTATAACTTCTCATGCGCGTACCTAAGTACACGCACCCATTTATTAAATTTAATTTCTTCTATATTTTTTCTCCCTACCTAGGGCACTCATAATTCTTTTAAATTTCACGTGTATGTTTTCAATGTCATTCGAGTTGTACAATTTTTTTTGTCAAATTGGTCATTATTTATACTTTGTTTTATTTTGGAAACATACGTATTTTAGGTATTATGACAAATAAAAAAAATAATTACACTAATATTCTTAGGTTTTTATTGTGTGGATAGGTTGAAGTTTAATATTAAGTAGGTATATAAATTCGTAAACTTATAAATTTCTTCGAAATTTATTCATAGGTTGGTAGGGCCTACTAATATTTATATTTGTATAGTTTGAAGTTTAATATTATGTATGTACGTAAATTCTTAAACATAGAGTTATTTATTAATTTATTTAGAAAATTATTAATAGGTAGGTAATAAGTTTTTCTATTTGTCAATATTGTTATTATGGTAGATAGGAGTACAGTAAATGCCTACATTCTTATATTCCTTTATATCTCTTTCGTTTTGGAGTGTTCCCGAGCCATTCGGGGTCCTCAACATCACCCCCCCCCCCCCCCCCCCCAGGTGGTTAAAGCCCCAAAATTTCGAAAGTTTAAATTTTTTAAAAAATCTTTTTTTTTTTAGATTTTAAGTGTTTTCGAGTCATTCAGGGTCCTCGAACACCCCCCCCCCCCCCCCCCCTCTAGGAAAAAGCCCCAAAATTTCGATAATTTTAGGAATTTCAAATATCTATTCTTTCGAGATGGAGTGCTTCGAAACATTCGAGGTCTTGAACCTCCACCCCCCCCCCCCTCTCTCCCTTCCACAAAAGTGAAAGCCACAAAATTTCGAAAAATTGGAGGAAATTGTATTAAAATTAAGTCATTACGAACTAAAGTGTCCGGGGCATGGTGGAACTTTTACCCAAAGTCGACTTCCCACCCAATTTTGAGGGAGGGGGGGGGATGCAAAACCCCAAAATTTCGAAATATTTCTTAAATTTAAGAATACTTTTTTACTATTTGGAGTGTTTCCAAGCCATTCGGGGTCCTCAAACTACCCTCCCCCCACAAGGAGTCAAAGACCCAATAATTAAAAAATTTCGGAAAATTTCCAAAAGCCTATTCTCTTTCGATTTGGAGTGTTTACGAGCCATTCGTGGTCCTCAACAACACACCCACCCCCCTCAGGGGTCAAAACCCCAAAATTTAAAAAAATTCAAATATCATTCTCTTTCGATTTTTATTGTTTCTCAGCCATTCAGGGTCCTCAAAATCACCACTCCCCCTCTGGGGACAAAGCCCCAAAATTTCGAAAATTTCAGGAATTTCAAATATCATTTCTTTCGAGATGGAGTGTTCCAAACCATTCGAGGTCCTGAACATCCACTTTCCGCAAAAGTGAAAGCCCTAAAATTTCGAAATATAAGAATATATATAATTGGATGTTGGCATGTATGACGTCGATAAACTCTTACACCGTTTGACCGATCGCCATGAAATTTGGCACATCGAAGTGTTTTTATCATGAAGAAGGTTTTTATGCTATCCATTTTTTTTGTAACTCGCCGCTAGATGGCGCTGTAGCGCATCAACTTCTAAACCTTTCAACCGATCGCCATGGGTAAACAGAAAATCATAGGTCACAGATACACAAACAGTAATTATGTATCATTTCTTAATGTCCAACACACTGGACATATCGCTATCCATTTTGCTGTAACTCGCGGACAATATATCACCCGGTGTTCAGCCCGGGCAAAGCCGGGTACTGCAGCTAGTAAATATATAACCCTTATAATATCGTCGAATTGCATTCTTATTTCCATTATTTTTTTCACTTATTGTGACATAGTAGGCTATTCAAAAAATATGACGAAGTTGCATACAAATATATCGGGGCTCCTTGCGCTGCCTAATGTTTCAAAATGCTCTCGCTGAAAATAATATAATGACTTCATCTAACTTAAGAGCATTTATTCAACTTCTAAAAATCGTAAAAATCGTACTTTATTCATAAGAAAATAAACATTAATGTTTATATTTAAAAAAATGTATTTCACTGGGTGCTTCATTCTGTATATTATTTTTGTTTTTATCTTCTGCCAGCCATTTTACAAAACAGATAATGCGCGTTAGATATTTTGACCTTGAGTGCTTTGCCCTGTGTCGTGCATCTCTGCGCCCGGCGAGCCGAGCCAGTCGCTCGGGGAGAGTGTTTATTAGGCTAACGCTATGTCACGTAAGTTAATACTGTGAAATGTTTTGTAATTTAGATTCTGAATTATTATTTTATTGTTTCCAAGTATCTGTCTATATGCCGAGTTTGATGTGCTCTTAATAATTAGGTACAGGCTGAGAATCTTGAACTATGCTATCTTACACCTCTGTCGTGAGGCACCTCTATCAAGAAGTGTGTGACTGAGTGGTATGTTTTGTGATCGAGTTGTAATTTTTGATGTTTAACATCTTGGCTCTCTGTATAAATGGATTGTCCGCAACCGAAATTGCTTTACATATTGTTACAGTAAAAAACTATGCCTGTAAGTACCATGAAGAAATTCAGTCAGTGTATGTTGGAGGATTGCGTAAGCAAGTAACTTTGCATACAGCAATATTGAACTACTTTAATTCTGAATAGGAAAAGCTTAAGTAAGTTTTAATATGACAGTGACACACAAGTTCCTTTCCTTTTGATTCGGGCTAAAGCATACGAAATAATTACAATTTATCTAGCGTAACCACATATTATATTTGTCGTTGTAGCAGTTAGAACCATACAGAAATGGGACCTGTAGAGTGTCAAATATGTAGTAAACAACAAAACAATACTGCCACATACATTATGAAACATAAATTTGGGCAAAGCATGAATCATAAAAATGAGATATGCCATGACTGATTTCCTACTGTTTATGACGTAAATTAGAGGTGTAGTAAATCTAAGTGAGTGATACTTTGGTCTAAATTTGGTAGATTTAAATTTAATTTGAACTTATTGTACTGTAAGGTCCCTTGTTTAAAATCACTGGTTTTTAACCAACTCCACAGTTGTACAATACATGTGAAAAAAAAATTAACAATAAGAAATCTAGTTTTATATGCACACACACTTTATATGTATATATGTAAATGCATACACATATTTACATATCAAATGTATATATATACATTTATGATTGCGACCACTACGATGCCCATTCCCTTAGCAGTTTCCATAAAAATTTTCTGTTAGCGCGCCTGCTCCCGTGTGGGTAGCATTTCAGCAACCTTTCAAGGGGTTTGTAACTGGGAATAAAGGTTTTCATACCGAAAATATTAGCTAAAACCGTACTAGAACGTGTTCGATTTTTTCTGCTTTACCCACGAGCCAATGTTGCCAAGATGATTGACCCGCGTGTAAGAACATAAACCTGTATATATTAACTTATGCAAACATTAGGAAACGTATTAGTTTCCCAAATTAAATTTTATGGTATTGGAGTATTCTGAAATATATTTGGTAAACTAAAATAGTTACAGCATTGCTCTACTGATAATACATAATCTCCTACAAAAGTTCCCATTGACTTTGTTGTGCGTCTATAAAGCGCGCTATTTTTCAACTTAGGTAATGGAATATAATTTTTTTTCGATAAAATATTACTGATTCAAAAAATATGCTTACAGCAAATACCTACTAAAACATTTTATTTGTTTATCCTATTGTTATAATAACATTAAATTTATAGCTTAGTCATTTGGTTTGATTGTTTAATACAAGTAGTTTTAACAAATAATTAATTATCTAAATTTATTAGTAAATTATTCTCCATATATTATTACTGAATAAACTTAGCAAATCATAGAAACCCCACACCTGTTAGTCTAAACGAAAATGCGATGGTTTTCCTTCACTTCAGATTTCAGTTTACTATGCGAACTACTACATTAAACTGAGCGTGTTTATTTGTCTCACTTGTTAACGAAAATTGTTAATTACAATTTCTTTTAAGTAGTAGAATAAGTTAGTAACCAATCAGTATGTACGTACGTATAAAATATGTGAATCGGGACCATTTGGAATTAGTACAATACAAATAGCACATTTAATATTGTGAATTAGTTGAATGAGCTGTCTTATTTATGTTATCTTATGAATATATAATAAATAAACTACATTTGAGCAAACTTCATTAATTTTACAATTGCTCGGTTTTTTTTAATACCGCACAAATTTGTTTTATTTTTTGCAAGTGAAGTCAGGAAGATTAAATACCAAGTTCATCCACCAGGTTACATTATTTTTAAATACACCGTGAGATTTTTTATATATTTTCAGTAATTGGTTGAATGGACAATAACATGTCTATCCTAGCCCAAAAAGCATGATTTGTCGGCAAATGCGTTGTTAGGTTTTCTGTTAGTATTCTAGGTATCGTGTGAATGGAGTAACTAATTATTTCTTCTCTTCTGCTAGATAAACTTTTGCTCATTTTTATCCCCATGGGTATAATTGAAGGTATAGCATAAATTTGGCAGCTGTGTAATGGGCTTAATTTAAATGAAGAATATGCGGTCCTAACCTTCACAAACAATAACTAAAGGATTAAATTCTGAAGTGTAAGAAGTTGAAACGCCAACGTACGAAACATATGTTCCAGATTAGGTTATCAACTAAATTAAAAAAAAATATGCTTTCTTCAAAGTCATTTAAAAACCAATTCCAAAAATTCTTTTTCATCAGAAATTATGTTTACCTTTTTTACTTGCACATACTCCCCTTTAGAACAAGGTTTTTTTTAAACCGATATAAGTTAAATCTACGCTAAAGTTTAATGACAGGAAAATGTATTAAACTGGGCATGTTTATTGGTTCAAGCAGAGCTAGAAAATGTTATCATTCAGTTACCAGTAATTTAATAGGTCTGTACTTTTAGGTAATGTTATATCGATCTTAAAAATTGCAAGACTTGTGTTTCTATAATAAGCAGATAGAGCATTATAATTTGGGAAACTGTTGGCGTAATATAGGCTTATACTGTGCGTCTTGTACGGGATAGCCTAGCGTGTGGATTATTCAGGACACAAATATGCATTGCTGTGGACAGGGAAGCGAGCGGTCGCCAGCTACACGTTCCTTATCACCACGGCCTGCTATCATTCTCTCATTCTCTGCGTCTGTCTTTTCCCCTCCTCCCGCGTTGCGTTCAAGGTCGCGTCAAGGAAGAAGGGAAGAGGAAGGTGGCCGGAGCTGTGTCCCCCCCACTCCCCAGCTGCCCTCACTGCGCAGTGTTTCTTCGACTCGCCACCCTGCTTGGAGGAAAAACTACAACTCTTGAGCCCGAGCGGTGAAAAAATCGGCCACGAGGCGGGCCCCTTAAGGGCGGATGAGTAGTTCCATTTCCGTGTTTCTTTTATAAAATGTACTTTTAGGAGAGTGAAAAGGGCTAATGCGTTTTCAGAATAATTTTTAGACATGGAACGCCCGGTAAAGATTATTGAAAGCACCCAAGGGCCTTTTATTACACCATCTTCATTTCTCCGCCATATGAAGTAATAGTTACCGCTAGAATTTCATGGTTGACAAATGCACGACGAGAAGAGTGCACGCCAGTTCAGAGCCTGGCGCTTAGAGGCGATACCGCGCTAGAAGCACCAGCGACCGTCGCACTTATCATCCCGCCTCACTAACACATATACACCTATGAGTAGGTGGGCCCATTGAGGAAATTATAACCAGCCATCTTGGATGTTTCAAACATCAAGCCACGAATTGTAGCACAACTTAGGAATTACAAATAATGACTCTACAGGGCCAGTGTACTTTGCTTTGGGTGTCTGTTGGAATCAAGATAGTTGTAGTTATCTGCTTGTTCATTTCTCTTGGCACAATAAATTTGAGTCTTTCAACAGACTTCAGATATCAGTACGTAATAAGGTATAGAAGCTTGGGGAGATATAATTTACGTTCTGCCATGATCTAAATTTAAACAACTAAATATTTAAATACAGCACAATTATAAAAAATTCAGGACTATGGTAATTAAATCTTCCTTGCAGTGAGTAACCCCCTGGCTGGGCTGCTAAGGCGCGCGCGTTTACAAACCGCTAAAGATAGCTTTGACGTGTTTTCATTACGATCAGCCTTTGCAAGCCATTACACTTGCCTTTATAAGTTTCCATTTATTGTTTATTTTTTAAATTGATTTTTTTTGTCAGTGAAAAAATTAAAAAAATTTTTTTTTCAATAGTGTTTTTAGGTATGAAAGATTTGGCATGAGTAGTATTGGGTACCGCACGCCAGTTCTATTCCAAGCACGTAGAGGCAAAGAGGCGCAAGCCAGTGACACTTAGAGCCCCCGTGCTTGTACAGCCACGTGGCCCCTAAAGGAGTTAAATTAAAAAACTGCCATTAATGGCTGAATTGTAAATCAAACGGATATTAAGTATTTAAGAAACTGTTTACGTTTTCATAAGAGTATTATTTTTCTCTCTAAACGTCCTTCCCCTTCACAAGTTTATCAAAGATGAAGTATGACATTCTCGTCACCAAAAACTATTTTAGTCACCGTATCGATTTTACAGTTATGACAATCGATTTCCAGGTCGAAACAATCGATTTTCTGGTGACCATTGGAGAGAGACTCATGCAACGCAGAACGGCAGAGGAAAAACAAACAAAAAGGTGGCAGGAAGGAGTGAATAACGAATGTCTTCCGCGAGACACTACCTGACTTCAAGGTGAGCCTCACAACCAGCAACCAAGCTCTACCCAGCAGCGAGCAACAACTGTGACCACCACCCTGTGACGTCACTCAGTATACACCACGGCTGTTCGAATTATTAACACATTTTTACTATACGAAGACGTGCCGTTATGAGAGTACAAAACGCTACTAGTAAATACTTTTGATGGAGTCTCTTTAAAATCCGGTAGCCTTCCTTTGGACGTTGATTTAGAATCTGCCCAGCGCCACAACATGAGGTTGGAAACTGAAAACCGTGCCAGTCTCTAGTGTCACTGCATTTCTCTGCTAAGACTGGCAGATATAAGAATTCACGCACTTGCAGCGGTCACACATGTCGTAGCGAGCTTAGCTATTGCTTGAAGTTCAGGCTTAAAACAGGTATTGCATAGTTGATGATCGACCATCTTAGGTCACAGTTAGTGAAGACTCAATGCTTGATCTCACTTGTGATGTTGATTTTTAAGTTTTTTCGTCATTACTTTTTTAATGTTATTTCTAAAATTTTAACTCTATGACTCCCTTGCATTTGTTGTTATGTCACAAATATTTTCAACTGATATTTACTAAGTGTGACATTGTGGGCGTAAAATGTTGCGCAAGTGATAACAAAAGCATCGAGTTAAAATTTTAGAAATAGCCCTTAAAAAAGGTATAGAAAAAAATTAAAAATTCGACATGGCGTGCGAGACCGAGCCGTAAACGTGAAATGAGTGTTACCAATTCTCTTAACTGTTTTCGAAATGTACTGTATTCAAAGCACGTACTAAATACGGGGCCACAGAGAGCCACGTGGCTGGGTGCCCTGTGCTGAGCGCGCGGCCTCTGCCCTATAACCTCCGACCCCTGACCCGACCCGAGATTGCCGCTGCCACTGTCCTGCTGGCGTCTATCACCGTACGACCGCCAACAAACCGTGTCGCGTGTGTGTCCACGATGCTTGCTTGCTTGCTGTGATCCAGGCGGAGAGCGCTCATGGCACGAGTCGCCCGAGCGGCTCTCAGCTCACAGCGCAGGCGACGAAACAAAACAAAGAGAACGCTCGCTCCAGGAAGAAGAGTGAACGTCACGATCACGTGATAGCGCTGAGCTACTTCCGCCAGTCTCCGATGTGACAGTGAACGAGGATTGGCAATCACATGTTGTTGTTTACAAACACTGTAGACACAACAAGTGGCACAAGGATACTGCGACCAGAACTAAAGAAATTTGTAGAATGGCAGACAAACATTGGCAAACTTGAAAAAATTTACACTTTAATTTTTTTAATATTTGTGACTAATGACACATTACATAAAAATGTTAATTGTCCTCATATTTTTCACAAAACGTCCACTATTTTTTTGATAGTTATTTTCAAAATACTCTTCTCTTTGAAGGTTTTTTTATCTGCTGTGAGTGACTTCAAACTGAAAAAAATAATTAAATGATTAAAGAACACATACGGCTTAGGAAAATAACTGTCAGCAAAACACCCAGTAAAATAGCGGACTGGAATGTAATGTTAAGTAGATTTGGAAGAAATACTACTTACAGTAACTGTTATCATGGAGCGATTTCCGGAAAAAGTTTTACTTAGTTTTACGGTGATTGAGTGTGTATATGTGTATGTGTGTATATATATACACACACACACGCGCACCCATACACGCACGCACGCACGCACGCACGCACGCACGCACGCACAAGGGATGGCCTCCTAATAACTGGTATTACCCCCTGTTGCACGGCGAAGGGCCCTCCCTAACCTTTCAGGCATAAAGAAAATTACATTTCGAACATATTCAACTGGCACAGTATCCCATTCTTCACGAATAGCAATTTGTAGCCGATTTAAGTTACTATGAGGAGGATGACGATACATATCATGTATATTTAAGTTATCCTACAATTGCTCTATCGGATTAATATCGGGAGATCGCGCAGGCCAATCCAAAACTGCAATTCCCATGTGCTCCAAGTTCAAAGTATCCAGGGATAATTCTTGCGGTATGCTTCAAAATGAAATGTTCACCAATAAATGGAGCAATGGGATCACAGCCTCTACGAGCACTTCCTCAAATGTACTTATGGGCAGTCAGAGCCCCATTATCAATGAAAATCAGTTCACCACGAGCTTGGATATTTACTACTCCCCAAACCATAAATGATTCCCTATGGAAAGGCTGTGACTCGGATGAGTACATTGAGAAAATCGCACCCCTGGTCGTCTCCACACTG
The DNA here is from genome assembly GCF_032445375.1 of Bacillus rossius redtenbacheri. Classification (NCBI taxonomy): domain Eukaryota; kingdom Metazoa; phylum Arthropoda; class Insecta; order Phasmatodea; family Bacillidae; genus Bacillus; species Bacillus rossius. The sequence continues at coordinate 109,965,787 of NC_086332.1, forward strand.
TCTCAACCGTCTAAATGGTTCAGATCGAAGCGAGACTCTGTGAAAACTCGTCCATGCCTGTTCAAAGGAAACATTTATCACTTGCCCCACAATACTGTAGCTTCCCTCTCGGTGTTAGCGACGTATCTGCAATTGTATTAGGAATTCTCGGCGAGATTAGTTGTTCCGTTATCGGATCGAGCTTGGGTAGATGATCGGGCTTGGGTGGATCGACGTAGGCGTTGGTTCTGCGCATCGTCGGAATGTTGCCTGTTTTGCACGATTTGAGACAGTTGTTGCACAGCTCAAATTTGACCACATTTTCGCCCGGAAAGTGTATGACGACAAAGGTTGCCACGTCGCATTTATCAGCTTTAGATCTTTCTTGAACCAAAATCTATCGCATATGCTGCACCGAAAAAAGCACGCTGCCAGAGTGTACGATAGTGATCCGGAATGAGCTGCTAGGCTGTTGACTTGTATGGAATCCCTAAGAATATGAGGGTTCATATTGTCCCACATATCAGCTTGCGATGTTTCATTTACTTCGTCTTCGTCCAACTTTATAGTTTGAGTTGATTTCAGCCATCCTACCTTATAGATTGGGCGACGCAATCGGTGGCCCTACAACAGCGCCCAACGCTTCAAGTCTACGGCGCTAACGAAGGCGCTTTACTCGATCCGGTGCTAAACCGGCCCGAGCGTTCGAGCCCTTTCCCGCTGCCTCTGGCGCTGAGTAATTATGAAACTGCACGACATTACCTGAAATAAACAATTTTAGAACGTTTATTAAACTGTCACTCGGCACAACTTTTCCCTCGACAACTTTTTTTTTTTCTGCTTTTAGAGCACCTCAATATCCACACGACGACGCACAAATAACTCGTGTAACCCTTACTGTTGCGGAGTTATGAATAATTCTTTGGTCGCGCAGAGTGAATTTCGTGGCTTTCTTTCAACCCTCCTCCCCAAATACTGACGTAGGCGCACGATGGCGTAAGTGCACTAACAGGCAACGTACAGTCGTCTTCAGAATATATACACTTGGTAATACGATCGTTGAATCACGAGATATATCAAAATTTTTGACGACAGCAAAAGCATTTCACCGCTAACTCTGGCGAGACCTTGATACAGAAGCCTTTTTAAAAACGTTTTCACGTTAGTAAAGGATGACTGGCAGAATAATTTGCACAGGTATTTTCCTAATCTCTGGTTGGAAGCGAAAGTTTGACAGCGTGAATAGAAGCAAGAAGGCAGATGAGGCAGTCAGCTGCGCATAGCCGCTTATCTCGTGTTATCTTATCACGAGCTCAGGGTCGCGCAGTGTCCTCGTGACTCCCAGCATGCAGCGCGCTCACGCGTGACTGTTGGTCGGAGTCGGAGTCGGAGTCACGCAGGCACTTGGCCAGTCACCCACTAGTTTCTCCTGAGCAGGAGTCGTGCAGCTGTGTACACGGACAAACAATGCCCTCTTGTCTAAACACACAACAACACACTTTTTTTCTTCTAAGAACTGTGGGTTTCTATACTGAAGCGTTCGCACTTTGTCTATCTAAAGGGGAATGACGCGTCTGCTACGGTTCAACGTGTGTTGTATTCTAGCAAATGGCTGGTCTAAATCTTGTACCCATTAAAGGCCCGTCTACAACAAACAAATCTATCCTTAACCCCTCATAGCCCTAGACCCCTCCGGGGTTTCTTTATCCTTATACGCATTTATATCAGTTTCTGCCACAAATTTAAGTTATAATATTAACAAATTAAATTACAAAAAAACATTAAAAATAATAAAATACTACATTAATTTAATTTTTTAAGATGGAAGGAAATTTCTTAATTATAGTCGACTATCAGGTGTCCGTTTGGGAATCCCCTGGGGTCCAATACGGGTGGGTGGCTAACGGGTCCCGCCACCCCACATTGGAAAGCGGCATTTAGCTCGGTGCCCATTGGGACCACCCGTCTACAATCTTCCGAACCTGTTGGAGGTCCGTGTCCTTATCCTAATCTGAAAGATGTCACATTGTCGCGCGAAAAACTGCCCTATCTACTATCGGCATGTCCGAATATACCGATTTATAAAGTAGTCACCAAGAGTTGAGTGCGCAGTAAATATAGTGTGTCTAAATACAGGTTTTTCGATTGTTTTTGATAAATGTTTTCATTCATAAATCATGCACTAATCAAATTCCATCGTGTTCTTCTTGACTTTCAATCACACCACCCATTCATTCCTTTTTGTTTCAGAGCACATTTTTGGAATGGGAACAGAAAATTGCAAATATGTGTTCTTCTTCTTCTTCTATGCTACCAAAGGACACTGATAGGGACAAAATGTTTGTTGAAATGTATTCTAGCCAGTGAGTTCGGAAAACTGTCCACACCATTTCTGACATCAGTGGGTCGCAAATCGAAAGTAGAGCTTGCAAAAAAAAATAGAAAAAAGCAAATCTTACAACCATTTATTGAAACATGTGAATGAGGCAAGAATTTCTGTGTACGCATATATCATAGATTTGCTAGACAGTGTTGTTAAACCATAAGATATAGACACAAAAGGCATTACCTGAAAAAATGTGAATGTAACTTAAGTAATTACTTAGTTCTATTATTGTCTCCTTGTTTCTTACTTATGTCACAAAAGTTATTTTAAAATTCATGCTTTTCATTTAATTAAATATCTTTAACACTATGCATCAGGGAGCGCGCTAATTGAATGATCACAGCTTACCTGTCTACCTGCAGTGTTTGTTGTCCAAACTTCACAACTACTGAATATGTTGACCTCTATTTATAGTTTATCTCTTTTTTCCACTTTTTTAATACAAACTTTTTTTGTTGTTACAGATCACATTTTATTTTATTAGTGTCGGAAGGAAACTCAGAAATTACGACCACAAGGAAGAAAATTCACAGATAAAGAGAAAGTAGCTGCATTGGCCCTGTATAAACATACTGGTAAATGGTACCGCTTGCTGTCCAAATAGTTTGCTCTGCAATCAAGAAAGATCTTATCTACTAACCTTTTGAAACTTCACTTCAATCCTGGCATAAATTTGTACTAGTACATCATCTTCAAGAAATGTGTAAATAATATTCCTCCACATGACAGGATATGTCACCTCATATTTGACGAAATGAGTATCCATGAATTTAATATAAGTATATATATATATAAATTTATTTTTAATTTTTGAACCGTGGCAACACACTTCTCAGTCACATCTTGTATGTGTTATATATGTACATTGCTTAAAATTTTAAAAACGTCATGATGTTGCAAGTGTATAATTATAATTTAACATAATTGTTCAACTAAAATTTTTTAAATAAACCTTCTGTTTACGTCAAAATATGCTTATAAAGTAGTGGTCATTACAATACCTATACTCCATGTTGTTTTTGCAGACAAATATGTGGCTATTAGTAAATGCAATTCAAAACAAATTAAAACGGGCAGATTTCTTTATATTTTGGACAGATATACTGTTTGCATAGACAAGTAATAATTTGATGTTGCATCAGCATCAATGTCATTAGAGGCGAATGAATGGGGAAATAACGAGACGGAGCAGCGATAGCACACATTGTGTGGGAAAAAGAAGTACCTTGGAAAAACCTACTGGTTTGCAGCAACATCCAAAATGTTTCCCAATTGTGAAAAATCCAGGTTACAACCAGTCACTTAGGTGAGAGGCAAGTAATTTGACCTCTTAACAATCATGCATCTTTGTTTTAATATGACATAGATGGGGCGAACACCATGCGCAGTGTATTAGTGTCATCAAAGTTCATTATTTAGGCTCATGCAGGTGAAATCTTCAAGAATAAAATCATGACAGCCTGGCAACATTTTGTCTGACTAAAGCATGCTTAACAGTCTGTCATTAATACTCACTGCAGTAAAGATTTTTATTGTTGATGTAATTCAGTGCACCTGCCTGCAAGCGCTTGAAGAGGTTAACTCGGTTACATTCCTGTTACCAAAACATGCACACAAAATATGCAGTAATACCAATATTCAAACAATGTAATTAATTTTTTCATAGTTCCTAGTAGTCAAATTAAATAAAATTATGACAATCAGGCGACAGCCCCCTCAAAGAGACTGATGCAGTGCACTGCTTCCCCCACCCACTTCCTTCTCGGCAAACCCTGTGCATACGTGCCCGCGAGCCAGCTTGTTTTGTAAATTGAACTAAAGGTTTTGTACTATGTCTTGTTACTTAATTTGTATGATTGTGTATACATATTTATTTGCTTATGGTAACATTTTGAATACGATAAAAAATCATATTGTGCTTTCCGGTGTATATAACCCAGTCAGTCACTGACGACCACCGACTTAGGTAGGATGTGCTGTTTAAGACGACACATAAAACTTTGATTTCATCTCAGGGCTTACCCCCGAAGGCAGACTGCTTCAATAACTGTTTAACCCACACACTGGAACTTATCACTAAACACGGCGAGACTGTATGGCTTGTATGGCTTGAACCTCATCTAGATTGATTCAGTGCTCTTGGGCTGTTTTCATCCACAGAATATTCTGAAATATGTAAAAGGGAAGGTGTAAGGATTTGATACGATTATTAAAGGTGTGCTTCCAAAACCACGTTTTCTTATTTAACCACATGGGAGTGCGTGATCGGAACTATGATTATGGGAAGCCGTAGGAGTCCACATGTAACTAACTTCATTTAACTTACTAGGCATGTATAAAGGTGGGTCTACACTGTGTAACAAAACAAGTTATAAAATGTTATATTACAAAGTTATACAACATGTTACAAAATGAAAAGAATGAAAATTATATTACAAGTTACACAACAAAGTTATATAACTTGTTATGAAAACGTGAAGAAAAATGTTATATAACACCATGTTTTATAACAAAATAAGTGTTATAAAACAAGTTATATGTTTCCCATGCAGTGTCGGTAAAGATCAAAGGAAGTTAAATAACTTGTTGTATAACATGTTGGCCGTTTGTCCACACTGGTATACATATTTAAAAACATGTAACATGTTATGAAACAAGTTGTATTACTTGTTATATAACTTATTATATAACTTGTTATGTAACATGTTATGAAACAAGTTGTATAACTTGTTGTATAACATGTTACAAATATAACATGTTTTTGTTATATAGTGTAGACCCACCTTAAGGTTGAGAGCACGCCAGGTCTGTGAAAATGAGTGGCAGGTGGACTCGAGTCTTAGCACCCCAAACAGGACACATCACACCCTGAGCAGTGTAGTAAGCTTGGTTCATATGCCCTTTTTTTACATGGTCGCGCCCCTAGTAACGAACCGGCGACCCACTACCTCATTAGCACCCCCTTCCCCCGCAACAACGATTTCAGTGTTAAAAATTTAACAAAGTTTAGTGTTAAAAATTTAACTAAGTATCTAAACTAATCAATAGTGCGGAATGTAAACAATAATTGATTTTACAATTTTTGAAAATAATTGGTACGATCCTAAAACACATAAAATATAAGTGAAACAGTATAAATGGCCTGCAATAAAAAAAATTGTTAGATATGTACATAACCTATATAAGCATCTTGCCATACTTCAACAGAGTTAATTTTTTTAAGGTTAAATATGGTATTTACAAATAAGTTAAGTATTATTAATTATTGCGTGTATAATGCCAGCATAAAAAATTTTAATCTCCAAAAAATTCAAACTTTGGTGAATAGTGAAGTTTAAAATTGTTGGTAATGGTGGTGTGAAACAATGTCACAAGCTTAACATTCCTTTATCTAATTGCCAGAAATAGGAAAATTAAGATCGTTGATACAAAATATCAATAGAACACTTAAATTTCAAATAACATTATTTAAAATGCCCATGATCGTGTAGTTAGTTTGTCACCCAGCCGCCAAAGGCGCTATAAACAGTGCCCGGCAGTCTACTGTGGTAATTTCCGTTCTTTAACTACTCTTTATTCTATGGAGTTGATCGTGACACCTAAATCCGAGGAGCGGGGCATCCGATGTCTGCTGGTCTGGACTTCATGTGCAGAGTAACTGCTCGACCACGAGGTCGGGGACCCTTCACCCGGACACTGGCTGCAACACCACGACGGGTAAAGTAAGAGCAGTCCAGCATTAGGCCCCTAACTTGCCTGAACAGACTAACGTGTTTCCAGTTTACTAGTGCCTAAGAACGGGAACTAACTTTGTTTGCCGTGACACGTTTTTTTTCCCCCTTTCTGGAAACTACTTCAGAACTTTTTGTTACCACTACAGCTTCGCATAAACTTTAATTTCAGTTTGGAAGTCACACTGACTGTCACGCTTCTGCGCGCTTGCACTACGACACAGTTGGCAGCGAGCAGTGCGAGGGACTGCGCGCTCAGTGTAAACGAGCCTCGCGCAATGAACTGTGTGCGCGCCGCGCGCAGTGTAACCGCTCCTGCGGACACCTGTGTGTCTGAGGTGGGAAGGAGGTGGCTGTGGGGTGCTGACAGGAATTCTGCACTATTTGCGCACCACTAAAACAGTTAACGAAATCAGACTTAAGTATTTATTTATTTTAAACAAGACTGCAGCCATATCACTGAACATTACTTGATTTTTCATCCCGGACCTGTTTGTACGAAACTATCAAGTTCGCAGTCACATTTAACAAACATGCATTTTGTAAACTTTTCGTTTACGAGTCGTCCCGAGACGTAATCGTACATACGTAAAATGAGTAGGTTGGTGGCACATCCAATACATGATCGAACAAAGGACTTAAGTAGAAACTGCAAGTTTAGCTATTAAGTTCCATTTTATTTTTGTAGACTTTTGTCGAATGTACAAAAGTTTTGTGGTACTTTATAAAAAAAAGTACTTCAATAAAATACAGTAAGAAGTCAAGCGGAATTTTTTTTTCTCTGAATGGGCTTGACCTTGCCCTCTGTTACATTTGTCCCCAATTTACTCTGCAGTTTGCCATATTTATTTATGTGTGTTTAGTAATTAGACTGTTAACGTATTTTGTCCTGTACCCCTAATGAAAGGAAGAGGCCAGGGGTTACAAGTGACTGCATAGACTATGGGACATCTAGATCAGGATGGCCGGACCTGACTGCGATGTGGCGCAGTGGTAATGCACTACAATCGCAGTCCGAACCGGCCATCACTCCAGGCAAATGCCAGGATGGAGTCGCACTACAGGCAATAGATAAGCAATTACCTGATCACCCTGATCTGTTTATTGGTATGTTACTGTCTCTAATGACCTCGCTGTCGACGAGAGTTAGGTCCAAATTAGAAAGACTAACTTAATCTGCTACGATGCTCGTCTTAAAGACTGCCCTGTGTTCATACCAGAATGACACGGCTAGAAGTGTGTGTTAAAGTAAAAGCATAATCTACTTCATAACTACCTAAAACACGAGTTTTATGTGTTTTCTTGTTAAATGTGTTTATTGCGCTGAGGTACATATAAGACTACATTAAGTACTAATTTCACGGAAAAATTTCATCCGGATTGAACGCGGAGTAGAATGAAGAACCAAATTTGAAATCTACCTAACTCTCTCGATGTGACTTAACCATTAATGGAGTGGGTTAACACAGTTCAATCGCCAAGTGGACTCGAGTGAAGGAGGAGGATTAGAGGTCTACCCCATTCAGGATCGCAATGGGAGTGAACGATATCGCCCTTTAGCAAATCTATTTTGAAGTTTTTAGTAAAATCTGTTGAAAATTTTGGCCTAAAGAATGCTGTAAAACAGTCTGTAAAATCGTATTAAACACCGAGATATAAAAAATAAAATTTAACACTTCTTCGTGCGACTTCATGAACTCGGATTGGGTTTAATAGCAAAGAAACAAAACACAATAGTCATTTTGTTTTCGGTGCAGGCTCACTCCAACTGCGCTCTTGTTCACACTTCAGTACACATTTGTAACCTACTATAATGCGCCTGTAAATTCTTCTATACTCATTACAAAATTTCACCCTCGATAAAGTAATAGGAAACCCTAGTTTCCCCAACTCGCGTTGCAAAACTTGCGGTCAGGAAAACATGTGAAACCAACGATGATTTGCTTTCGTTAACTACTTCTCGGGGTCATTAACTCGGGACAGACATACTTCGTGGGCGCAACTCAAGTTCATGCCTTCACACCATTCAGCCATCTGTGCCACATATTGCTACTTATCTCTAATTGCATAACGATTTATTATGTTGGTATTTGTTTATTGTAAGTGTTAAATGTAAAATTTTTTGAGGGACATTAAATTTTATTTTAATTTTGGTGGCTCATTCGCTACCATGCCAGTCAGCGGCCACTTTTCCTTCAATGTTCCCCGTTCCCCTGGTGCAAAAACTCCCCGTTCCCCTGGTGGCAACGCTCTCTGTTCCCCTGGTGGCAACGCTCTCTGTTCCCCTGGTGGCAATGCTCTCTGTTCCCCGGTGTCAACACTCCCTGTTTGCCCCTGGTGACAATACTCCCTGTTCCCCTGGAGCCAATGCTCCCCATTGCCCTGGTGCCAATGCTCCTCGTTCCCCTGGTGTCAATGCTCCCTGGCCCTTGTTGCCAATGCAACCCATTCCCCTGGTGTCAATGCTCCCTGGCCCTTGTTGCCAATGCAACCCATTCCCCTGGTGTCAATGCTCCCTGTTCCCCTGGTGGCAACGCTCTGTACCCCTGGTGGCAACGCTCTCTGTTCCCCTGGTGGCAACGCTCTCTGTTCCCCTGGTGTCAACGCTCCCTGTTCCCCTGGTGCCAATGCTCCCTGTTCCCCTGGTGTCAATGCTCCCTGGCCCTCTTTGCGAATGCTGCCTGGCCCTCTTTGCCAATGCTGCCTGGCCCTTGTTGCCAATGCTCCCCGTTCCTATGGGGCCATTGCTCCCCGTTTTCCTGGTGCGAATGCTCCCCGTTTTCCTGGTGCCAATGCTCCCCGTTCTTCTGGTGTCAATGCTCCCCGTTCCCCTGGTGCCAATGCTCCCCGTTCCCCTGGTGCCAATGCTCCCTCCCTGTTCCCCTGGTGTCAATGCTCCCTGTTCCCCTGGTGCCAATGCTCCCTGTTCCCCTGGTGCCAATGCTCCCTGTTCCCCTGGTGCCAATGCTCCCTGTTCCCCTGGTGCCAATGCTCCCTGTTCCCCTGGTGCCAATGCTCCCTGTTCCCCTGGTGCCAATGCTCCCTGTTCCCCTGGTGTCAATGCTCCCTCCCTGTTCCCCTGGTGCCAATGCTTCCTGTTCCCCTGGTGTCAATGCTCCCTGTTCCCCTGGTGTCAAAGCTCCCTCCCTGTTCCCCTGGTGTCAATGCTCCCTGTTCCCCTGGAGTCAATGCTCCCTGTTCCCCTGGTGTCAAAGCTCCCTGTTCCCCTGGTGTCAAAGCTCCCTCCCTGTTCCCCTGGTGTCAATGCTCCCTGTTCCCCTAGTGCCAATACTCCCTCCCTGTTCCCCTGGTGCCAAGGCTCCCTGTTCCACTGGTGTCAATTCTCCCTGTTCCCCTGGTGTCAATGCTCCCTGTTCCCCTGGTGTCAATGCTCCCTGGCCCTTGTTGCCAATGCTCCCTGGCCCTTTTTGCGAATGCTGCCTGGCCCTCTTTGTGAATGCTGCCTGGCCCTTGTTGCCAATGCTGCCCGTTCCTATGGGGCCATTGCTCCCCATTTTCCTAGTGCGACTGCTCCCCGTTTTCCTGGTGCCAATGCTCCCTGTTCCCCTGGTGTCAATGCTCCCTGTTCCCCTGGTGTCAATGCTCCCTGTTCCCCTGGTGTCAATGCTCCCTGTTCCCCTGGTGTCAATGCTCCCTGTTCCCCTGGTGTCAATGCTCCCTGTTCCCCTGGTGTCAATGCTCCCTCCCTGTTCCCCTGGTGCCAATGCTCCCTCCCTGTTCCCCTGGTGCCAATGCTTCCTGTTCCCCTGGTGTCAATGCTCCCTGTTCCCCTGGTGTCAATGCTCCCTGTTCCCCTGGTGTCAATGCTCCCTGTTCCCCTGGTGTCAATGCTCCCTGTTCCCCTGGTGTCAATGCTCCCTCCCTGTTCCCCTGGTGCCAATGATTCCTGTTCCCCTGGTGTCAATGCTCCCTCCCTGTTCCCCTGGTGCCAATGCTTTCTGTTCCCCTGGTGTCAATGCTCCCTCCCTGTTCCCCTGGTGCCAATGCTCCCGGTTCCCCTGGTACCAATGCTCCCTGTTCCCCTGGTGCCAATGTTCCCTGTTCCCCTGGTGTCAATGCTCCCTCCCCGTTTTCCTGATGCGAATGCTCCCCGTTTTCCTGGTGCGAATGCTCCCCGTTCTTCAGGTGTCAATGCTCCCTGTTCCCCTGGTGCCAATGCTCCCTGTTCCCCTGGTGCCAGTGCTCCCTGTTCCCCTGGTGACAGTGCTCCCTCCCTGTTCCCCTGGTGACAATGCTCCCTCCCTGTTCCCCTGGTGACAATGCTCCCTCCCTGTTCCCCTGGTGCCAATGCTCCCTGTTCCCCTGGTGCCAATGCTCCCTGTTCCCCTGGTGTCAATGCTCCCTGTTCCCCTGGTGTCAATGCTTTCTCCCTGTTCCCCTGGTGTCAATGCTCCCTCCCTGTTCCCCTGGTGCCAGTGCTCCCTGTTCCCCTGGTGCTAATGCTCCCTGTTCCCCTGGTGACAATGCTCCCTCCCTGTTCCCCTGGTGCCAATGCTCCCTGTTCCCCTGGTGTCAATGCTCCCTGTTCCTCTGGTGTCAATGCTCCCTGTTCCTCTGGTGTCAATGCTCCCTGTTCCTCTGGTGTCAATGCTCCCTGTTCCCCTGGTGTCAATGCTCCCTCCCTGTTCCCCTGGTGTCAATGCTCCCTCCCTGTTCCCCTGGTGTCAATGCTCCCTGTTCCCCTGGTGTCAATGCTCCCTGTTCCCCTGGTGTCAATGCTACCTCCCTGTTCCCCTGGTGTCAAAGCTTTCTCCCTGTTCCCCTGGTATCAATGCTCCCTCCCTGTTCCCCTGGTGTCAAAGCTCCCTCCCTGTTCCCCTGGTGTCAATGCTCCCTGTTCCCATGGTGTCAATGCTCCCTGTTCCTCTGGTGTCAATGCTCCCTTGTTCCCCTGGTGTCAATGCTCCCTGTTCCCCTGGTGTCAAAGCTACCTCCCTGTTCCCCTGGTGACAATGCTCCCTGTTCCCCTGGTGTCAATGCTCCCTGTTCCCCTAGTGTCAATGCTCCCTGTTCCTCTGGTGTCAATGCTCCCTGTTCCCCTGGTGTCAATGCTCCCTGTTCCCCTGGTGTCAATGCTCCCTGTTCCCCTGGTGTCAATGCTCCCTGTTTCCCTGGTGACAATGCTCCCTCCCTGTTCCCCTGGTGTCAATGCTACCTCCCTGTTCCCCTGGTGTCAATGCTACCTCCCTGTTCCCCTGGTGTCAATGCTCCTTCCCTGTTCCCCTGGTGTCAATGCTCCCTGTTCCCCTAGTGCCAATACTCCCTCCCTGTTCCCCTGGTGTCAATTCTCCCTCCCTGTTCCCCTGGTGTCAATTCTCCCTCCCTGTTCCCCTGGTGTCAATTCTCCCTGTTCCCCTGGTGTCAATGCTCCCTGTTCCCCTGGTGTCAATGCTCCCTGTTCCCCTGGTGTCAATGCTCCCTGGCCCTTGTTGCCAATGCTCCCTGGCCCTTATTGCGAATGCTGCCTGGCCCTCTTTGTGAATGCTGCCTGGCCCTTGTTGCCAATGCTGCCCGTTCCTATGGGGCCATTGCTCCCCATTTTCCTGGTGCGACGGCTCCCCGTTTTCCTGGTGCCAATGCTCCCTGTTCCCCTGGTGTCAATGCTCCCTGTTCCCCTGGTGTCAATGCTCCCTGTTCCCCTGGTGTCAATGCTCCCTGTTCCCCTGGTGTCAATGCTCCCTGTTCCCCTGGTGCCAATGCTTCCTGTTCCCCTGGTGTCAATGCTCCCTCCCTGTTCCCCTGGTGCCAATGCTTTCTGTTCCCCTGGTGACAATGCTCCCTCCCTGTTCCCCTGGTGTCAATGCTCCCTCCCCGTTTTCCTGGTGCGAATGCTCCCCGTTTTCCTGGTGCGATTGCTCCCCGTTCTTCTGGTGTCAATGCTCCCTGTTCCCCTGGTCCCAATGCTCCCTGTTCCCCTGGTGCCAATGCTCCCTGTTCCCCTGGTGCCAATGTTCCCTGTACCCCTGGTGTCAATGCTCCCTCCCCGTTTTCCTGGTGCGAATGCTCCCCGTTTTCCTGGTGCGATTGCTCCCCGTTCTTCTGGTGTCAATGCTCCCTGTTCCCCTGGTCCCAATGCTCCCTGTTCCCCTGGTGCCAATGCTCCCTGTTCCCCTGGTGTCAATGCTACCTCCCTGTTCCCCTGGTGTCAATGCTCCTTCCCTGTTCCCCTGGTGTCAATGCTCCCTGTTCCCCTAGTGCCAATACTCCCTCCCTGTTCCCCTGGTGTCAATTCTCCCTCCCTGTTCCCCTGGTGTCAATTCTCCCTCCCTGTTCCCCTGGTGTCAATTCTCCCTGTTCCCCTGGTGTCAATGCTCCCTGTTCCCCTGGTGTCAATGCTCCCTGTTCCCCTGGTGTCAATGCTCCCTGTTCCCCTGGTGTCAATGCTCCCTCCCTGTTCCCCTGGTGCCAATGATTCCTGTTCCCCTGGTGTCAATGCTCCCTCCCTGTTCCCCTGGTGCCAATGCTTTCTGTTCCCCTGGTGTCAATGCTCCCTCCCTGTTCCCCTGGTGCCAATGCTCCCGGTTCCCCTGGTACCAATGCTCCCTGTTCCCCTGGTGCCAATGTTCCCTGTTCCCCTGGTGTCAATGCTCCCTCCCCGTTTTCCTGATGCGAATGCTCCCCGTTTTCCTGGTGCGAATGCTCCCCGTTCTTCAGGTGTCAATGCTCCCTGTTCCCCTGGTGCCAATGCTCCCTGTTCCCCTGGTGCCAGTGCTCCCTGTTCCCCTGGTGACAGTGCTCCCTCCCTGTTCCCCTGGTGACAATGCTCCCTCCCTGTTCCCCTGGTGACAATGCTCCCTCCCTGTTCCCCTGGTGCCAATGCTCCCTGTTCCCCTGGTGCCAATGCTCCCTGTTCCCCTGGTGTCAATGCTCCCTGTTCCCCTGGTGTCAATGCTTTCTCCCTGTTCCCCTGGTGTCAATGCTCCCTCCCTGTTCCCCTGGTGCCAGTGCTCCCTGTTCCCCTGGTGCTAATGCTCCCTGTTCCCCTGGTGACAATGCTCCCTCCCTGTTCCCCTGGTGCCAATGCTCCCTGTTCCCCTGGTGTCAATGCTCCCTGTTCCTCTGGTGTCAATGCTCCCTGTTCCTCTGGTGTCAATGCTCCCTGTTCCTCTGGTGTCAATGCTCCCTGTTCCTCTGGTGTCAATGCTCCCTGTTCCTCTGGTGTCAATGCTCCCTGTTCCCCTGGTGTCAATGCTCCCTCCCTGTTCCCCTGGTGTCAATGCTCCCTCCCTGTTCCCCTGGTGTCAATGCTCCCTGTTCCCCTGGTGTCAATGCTCCCTGTTCCCCTGGTGTCAATGCTACCTCCCTGTTCCCCTGGTGTCAAAGCTTTCTCCCTGTTCCCCTGGTATCAATGCTCCCTCCCTGTTCCCCTGGTGTCAAAGCTCCCTCCCTGTTCCCCTGGTGTCAATGCTCCCTGTTCCCATGGTGTCAATGCTCCCTGTTCCTCTGGTGTCAATGCTCCCTTGTTCCCCTGGTGTCAATGCTCCCTGTTCCCCTGGTGTCAAAGCTCCCTCCCTGTTCCCCTGGTGACAATGCTCCCTGTTCCCCTGGTGTCAATGCTCCCTGTTCCCCTGGTGTCAATGCTCCCTGTTCCCCTGGTGTCAATGCTCCCTGTTCCCCTGGTGTCAATGCTCCCTGTTTCCCTGGTGACAATGCTCCCTCCCTGTTCCCCTGGTGTCAATGCTACCTCCCTGTTCCCCTGGTGTCAATGCTACCTCCCTGTTCCCCTGGTGTCAATGCTCCTTCCCTGTTCCCCTGGTGTCAATGCTCCCTGTTCCCCTAGTGCCAATACTCCCTCCCTGTTCCCCTGGTGTCAATTCTCCCTCCCTGTTCCCCTGGTGTCAATTCTCCCTCCCTGTTCCCCTGGTGTCAATTCTCCCTGTTCCCCTGGTGTCAATGCTCCCTGTTCCCCTGGTGTCAATGCTCCCTGTTCCCCTGGTGTCAATGCTCCCTGGCCCTTGTTGCCAATGCTCCCTGGCCCTTATTGCGAATGCTGCCTGGCCCTCTTTGTGAATGCTGCCTGGCCCTTGTTGCCAATGCTGCCCGTTCCTATGGGGCCATTGCTCCCCATTTTCCTGGTGCGACGGCTCCCCGTTTTCCTGGTGCCAATGCTCCCTGTTCCCCTGGTGTCAATGCTCCCTGTTCCCCTGGTGTCAATGCTCCCTGTTCCCCTGGTGTCAATGCTCCCTGTTCCCCTGGTGTCAATGCTCCCTGTTCCCCTGGTGCCAATGCTTCCTGTTCCCCTGGTGTCAATGCTCCCTCCCTGTTCCCCTGGTGCCAATGCTTTCTGTTCCCCTGGTGACAATGCTCCCTCCCTGTTCCCCTGGTGTCAATGCTCCCTCCCCGTTTTCCTGGTGCGAATGCTCCCCGTTTTCCTGGTGCGATTGCTCCCCGTTCTTCTGGTGTCAATGCTCCCTGTTCCCCTGGTCCCAATGCTCCCTGTTCCCCTGGTGCCAATGCTCCCTGTTCCCCTGGTGCCAATGTTCCCTGTACCCCTGGTGTCAATGCTCCCTCCCCGTTTTCCTGGTGCGAATGCTCCCCGTTTTCCTGGTGCGATTGCTCCCCGTTCTTCTGGTGTCAATGCTCCCTGTTCCCCTGGTCCCAATGCTCCCTGTTCCCCTGGTGCCAATGCTCCCTGTTCCCCTGGTGTCAATGCTACCTCCCTGTTCCCCTGGTGTCAATGCTCCTTCCCTGTTCCCCTGGTGTCAATGCTCCCTGTTCCCCTAGTGCCAATACTCCCTCCCTGTTCCCCTGGTGTCAATTCTCCCTCCCTGTTCCCCTGGTGTCAATTCTCCCTCCCTGTTCCCCTGGTGTCAATTCTCCCTGTTCCCCTGGTGTCAATGCTCCCTGTTCCCCTGGTGTCAATGCTCCCTGTTCCCCTGGTGTCAATGCTCCCTGTTCCCCTGGTGTCAATGCTCCCTCCCTGTTCCCCTGGTGCCAATGATTCCTGTTCCCCTGGTGTCAATGCTCCCTCCCTGTTCCCCTGGTGCCAATGCTTTCTGTTCCCCTGGTGTCAATGCTCCCTCCCTGTTCCCCTGGTGCCAATGCTCCCGGTTCCCCTGGTACCAATGCTCCCTGTTCCCCTGGTGCCAATGTTCCCTGTTCCCCTGGTGTCAATGCTCCCTCCCCGTTTTCCTGATGCGAATGCTCCCCGTTTTCCTGGTGCGAATGCTCCCCGTTCTTCAGGTGTCAATGCTCCCTGTTCCCCTGGTGCCAATGCTCCCTGTTCCCCTGGTGCCAGTGCTCCCTGTTCCCCTGGTGACAGTGCTCCCTCCCTGTTCCCCTGGTGACAATGCTCCCTCCCTGTTCCCCTGGTGACAATGCTCCCTCCCTGTTCCCCTGGTGCCAATGCTCCCTGTTCCCCTGGTGCCAATGCTCCCTGTTCCCCTGGTGTCAATGCTCCCTGTTCCCCTGGTGTCAATGCTTTCTCCCTGTTCCCCTGGTGTCAATGCTCCCTCCCTGTTCCCCTGGTGCCAGTGCTCCCTGTTCCCCTGGTGCTAATGCTCCCTGTTCCCCTGGTGACAATGCTCCCTCCCTGTTCCCCTGGTGCCAATGCTCCCTGTTCCCCTGGTGTCAATGCTCCCTGTTCCTCTGGTGTCAATGCTCCCTGTTCCTCTGGTGTCAATGCTCCCTGTTCCTCTGGTGTCAATGCTCCCTGTTCCCCTGGTGTCAATGCTCCCTCCCTGTTCCCCTGGTGTCAATGCTCCCTCCCTGTTCCCCTGGTGTCAATGCTCCCTGTTCCCCTGGTGTCAATGCTCCCTGTTCCCCTGGTGTCAATGCTACCTCCCTGTTCCCCTGGTGTCAAAGCTTTCTCCCTGTTCCCCTGGTATCAATGCTCCCTCCCTGTTCCCCTGGTGTCAAAGCTCCCTCCCTGTTCCCCTGGTGTCAATGCTCCCTGTTCCCATGGTGTCAATGCTCCCTGTTCCTCTGGTGTCAATGCTCCCTTGTTCCCCTGGTGTCAATGCTCCCTGTTCCCCTGGTGTCAAAGCTCCCTCCCTGTTCCCCTGGTGACAATGCTCCCTGTTCCCCTGGTGTCAATGCTCCCTGTTCCCCTAGTGTCAATGCTCCCTGTTCCTCTGGTGTCAATGCTCCCTGTTCCCCTGGTGTCAATGCTCCCTGTTCCCCTGGTGTCAATGCTCCCTGTTCCCCTGGTGTCAATGCTCCCTGTTTCCCTGGTGACAATGCTCCCTCCCTGTTCCCCTGGTGTCAATGCTACCTCCCTGTTCCCCTGGTGTCAATGCTACCTCCCTGTTCCCCTGGTGTCAATGCTCCTTCCCTGTTCCCCTGGTGTCAATGCTCCCTGTTCCCCTAGTGCCAATACTCCCTCCCTGTTCCCCTGGTGTCAATTCTCCCTCCCTGTTCCCCTGGTGTCAATTCTCCCTCCCTGTTCCCCTGGTGTCAATTCTCCCTGTTCCCCTGGTGTCAATGCTCCCTGTTCCCCTGGTGTCAATGTTCCCTGTTCCCCTGGTGTCAATGCTCCCTGGCCCTTGTTGCCAATGCTCCCTGGCCCTTATTGCGAATGCTGCCTGGCCCTCTTTGTGAATGCTGCCTGGCCCTTGTTGCCAATGCTGCCCGTTCCTATGGGGCCATTGCTCCCCATTTTCCTGGTGCGACGGCTCCCCGTTTTCCTGGTGCCAATGCTCCCTGTTCCCCTGGTGTCAATGCTCCCTGTTCCCCTGGTGTCAATGCTCCCTGTTCCCCTGGTGTCAATGCTCCCTGTTCCCCTGGTGTCAATGCTCCCTGTTCCCCTGGTGCCAATGCTTCCTGTTCCCCTGGTGTCAATGCTCCCTCCCTGTTCCCCTGGTGCCAATGCTTTCTGTTCCCCTGGTGACAATGCTCCCTCCCTGTTCCCCTGGTGTCAATGCTCCCTCCCCGTTTTCCTGGTGCGAATGCTCCCCGTTTTCCTGGTGCGATTGCTCCCCGTTCTTCTGGTGTCAATGCTCCCTGTTCCCCTGGTCCCAATGCTCCCTGTTCCCCTGGTGCCAATGCTCCCTGTTCCCCTGGTGCCAATGTTCCCTGTACCCCTGGTGTCAATGCTCCCTCCCCGTTTTCCTGGTGCGAATGCTCCCCGTTTTCCTGGTGCGATTGCTCCCCGTTCTTCTGGTGTCAATGCTCCCTGTTCCCCTGGTCCCAATGCTCCCTGTTCCCCTGGTGCCAATGCTCCCTGTTCCCCTGGTGTCAATGCTCCCTCCCTGTTCCCCTGGTGTCAATGCTCCCTCCCTGTTCCCCTGGTGCCAGTGCTCCCTGTTCCCCTGGTGCAAATGCTCCCTGTTCCCCTGGTGATAATGCTCCCTCCCTGCTCTTCTGGTGACAATGCTTCCTCCCTGTTCCCCTGGTGTCAATGCTCCTTGTTCCCCTGGTGTCAATGCTCCCTGTTCCCCTGGTGTCAATGCTCCCTGTTCCCCTGGTGCCAATGCTTCCTGTTCCCCTTGTGTCAATGCTTCCTCCCTGTTCCCCTGGTGTCAATTCTCCCTCCCTGTTCCCCTGGTGCCAGTGCTCCCTGTTCCCCTGGTGCTAATGCTCCCTGTTCCCCTGGTGACAATGCTCCCTCCCTGTTCCCCTGGTGTCAATGCTCCCTGTTCCTCTGGTGTCAATGCTCCCTGTTCCCCTGGTGTCAATGCTCCCTGTTCCCCTAGTGTCAATGCTCCCTGTTCCCCTAGTGTCAAAGCTCCCTCCCTGTTCCCCTGGTGTCAATGCTCCCTGTTCCCCTGGTGTCAATGCTCCCTGTTCCTCTGGTGTCAATGCTCCCTGTTCCCCTGGTGTCAATGCTCCCTGTTCCCCTAGTGCCAATGCTTCCTGTTCCCCTGGTGTCAATGCTCCCTCCCTGTTCCCCTGGTGCCAATGCTCCCTCCCTGTTCCCCTGGTGACAATGCTCCCTCCCTGTTCCCCTGGTGCCAATGCTCCCGGTTCCCCTGCTACCAATGCTCCCGGTTCCCCTGCTACCAATGCTCCCTGTTCCCCTGGTGCCAATGTTCCCTGTACCCCTGGTGTCAATGCTCCCTCCCCGTTTTCCTGGTGCGAATGCTCCCCGTTTTCCTGGTGCGATTGCTCCCCGTTCTTCTGGTGTCAATGCTCCCTGTTCCCCTGGTCCCAATGCTCCCTGTTCCCCTGGTGCCAATGCTCCCTGTTCCCCTGGTGTCAAAGCTCCCTCCCTGTTCCCCTGGTGTCAATGCTCCCTGTTCCCATGGTGTCAATGCTCCCTGTTCCTCTGGTGTCAATGCTCCCTTGTTCCCCTGGTGTCAATGCTCCCTGTTCCCCTGGTGTCAAAGCTCCCTCCCTGTTCCCCTGGTGTCAATGCTCCCTGTTCCCCTAGTGTCAATGCTCCCTGTTCCCCTAGTGTCAAAGCTCCCTCCCTGTTCCCCTGGTGACAATACTCCCTGTTCCCCTGGAGCCAATGCTCCCCATTGCCCTGGTGCCAATGCTCCTCGTTCCCCTGGTGTCAATGCTCCCTGGCCCTTGTTGCCAATGCAACCCATTCCCCTGGTGTCAATGCTCCCTGTTCCCCTGGTGGCAACGCTCTGTACCCCTGGTGGCAACGCTCTCTGTTCCCCTGGTGGCAACGCTCTCTGTTCCCCTGGTGTCAACGCTCCCTGTTCCCCTGGTGCCAATGCTCCCTGTTCCCCTGGTGTCAATGCTCCCTGGCCCTCTTTGCGAATGCTGCCTGGCCCTCTTTGCCAATGCTGCCTGGCCCTTGTTGCCAATGCTCCCCGTTCCTATGTGGCCATTGCTCCCCGTTTTCCTGGTGCGAATGCTCCCCGTTTTCCTGGTGCCAATGCTCCCCGTTCTTCTGGTGTCAATGCTCCCCGTTCCCCTGGTGCCAATGCTCCCCGTTCCCCTGGTGCCAATGCTCCCTCCCTGTTCCCCTGGTGTCAATGCTCCCTGTTCCCCTGGTGCCAATGCTCCCTGTTCCCCTGGTGCCAATGCTCCCTGTTCCCCTGGTGCCAATGCTCCCTGTTCCCCTGGTGCCAATGCTCCCTGTTCCCCTGGTGCCAATGCTCCCTGTTCCCCTGGTGCCAATGCTCCCTGTTCCCCTGGTGTCAATGCTTCCTGTTCCCCTGGTGTCAATGCTCCCTCCCTGTTCCCCTGGTGCCAATGCTTTCTGTTCCCCTGGTGACAATGCTCCCTCCCTGTTCCCCTGGTGCCAATGCTCCCGGTTCCCCTGCTACCAATGCTCCCTGTTCCCCTGGTGCCAATGTTCCCTGTACCCCTGGTGTCAATGCTCCCTCCCCGTTTTCCTGGTGCGAATGCTCCCCGTTTTCCTGGTGCGATTGCTCCCTGTTCTTCTGGTGTCAATGCTCCCTGTTCCCCTGGTCCCAATGCTCCCTGTTCCCCTGGTGCCAATGCTCCCTGTTCCCCTGGTGTCAATGCTCCCTCCCTGTTCCCCTGGTGTCAATGCTCCCTCCCTGTTCCCCTGGTGCCAGTGCTCCCTGTTCCCCTGGTGCAAATGCTCCCTGTTCCCCTGGTGATAATGCTCCCTCCCTGTTCTTCTGGTGACAATGCTTCCTCCCTGTTCCCCTGGTGTCAATGCTCCTTGTTCCCCTGGTGTCAATGCTCCCTGTTCCCCTGGTGTCAATGCTCCTTGTTCCCCTGGTGCCAATGCTTCCTGTTCCCCTTGTGTCAATGCTTCCTCCCTGTTCCCCTGGTGTCAATTCTCCCTCCCTGTTCCCCTGGTGCCAGTGCTCCCTGTTCCCCTGGTGCTAATGCTCCCTGTTCACCTGGTGACAATGCTCCCTCCCTGTTCCCCTGGTGTCAATGCTCCCTGTTCCTCTGGTGTCAATGCTCCCTGTTCCCCTGGTGTCAATGCTCCCTGTTCCCCTAGTGTCAATGCTCCCTGTTCCCCTAGTGTCAAAGCTCCCTCCCTGTTCCCCTGGTGTCAATGCTCCCTGTTCCCCTGGTGTCAATGCTCCCTGTTCCTCTGGTGTCAATGCTCCCTGTTCCCCTGGTGTCAATGCTCCCTGTTCCCCTAGTGCCAATGCTTCCTGTTCCCCTAGTGCCAATGCTTCCTGTTCCCCTGGTGTCAATGCTCCCTCCCTGTTCCCCTGGTGCCAATGCTTTCTGTTCCCCTGGTGACAATGCTCCCTCCCTGTTCCCCTGGTGCCAATGCTCCCGGTTCCCCTGCTACCAATGCTCCCTGTTCCCCTGGTGCCAATGTTCCCTGTACCCCTGGTGTCAATGCTCCCTCCCCGTTTTCCTGGTGCGAATGCTCCCCGTTTTCCTGGTGCGATTGCTCCCCGTTCTTCTGGTGTCAATGCTCCCTGTTCCCCTGGTCCCAATGCTCCCTGTTCCCCTGGTGCCAATGCTCCCTGTTCCCCTGGTGTCAATGCTCCCTCCCTGTTCCCCTGGTGTCAATGCTCCCTCCCTGTTCCCCTGGTGCCAGTGCTCCCTGTTCCCCTGGTGCAAATGCTCCCTGTTCCCCTGGTGATAATGCTCCCTCCCTGTTCTTCTGGTGACAATGCTTCCTCCCTGTTCCCCTGGTGATAATGCTCCTTGTTCCCCTGGTGTCAATGCTCCCTGTTCCCCTGGTGTCAATGCTCCCTGTTCCCCTGGTGCCAATGCTTCCTGTTCCCCTTGTGTCAATGCTTCCTCCCTGTTCCCCTGGTGTCAATTCTCCCTCCCTGTTCCCCTGGTGCCAGTGCTCCCTGTTCCCCTGGTGTCAATGCTCCCTGTTCCCCTGGTGTCAATGCTCCCTGTTCCCCTGGTGTCAATGCTCCCTGTTCCCCTGGTGTCAATGCTCCCTGTTCCCCTGGTGTCAATGCTCCCTCCCTGTTCCCCTGGTGCCAATGATTCCTGTTCCCCTGGTGTCAATGCTCCCTCCCTGTTCCCCTGGTGCCAATGCTTTCTGTTCCCCTGGTGTCAATGCTCCCTCCCTGTTCCCCTGGTGCCAATGCTCCCGGTTCCCCTGGTACCAATGCTCCCTGTTCCCCTGGTGCCAATGTTCCCTGTTCCCCTGGTGTCAATGCTCCCTCCCCGTTTTCCTGATGCGAATGCTCCCCGTTTTCCTGGTGCGAATGCTCCCCGTTCTTCAGGTGTCAATGCTCCCTGTTCCCCTGGTGCCAATGCTCCCTGTTCCCCTGGTGCCAGTGCTCCCTGTTCCCCTGGTGACAGTGCTCCCTCCCTGTTCCCCTGGTGACAATGCTCCCTCCCTGTTCCCCTGGTGACAATGCTCCCTCCCTGTTCCCCTGGTGCCAATGCTCCCTGTTCCCCTGGTGCCAATGCTCCCTGTTCCCCTGGTGTCAATGCTCCCTGTTCCCCTGGTGTCAATGCTTTCTCCCTGTTCCCCTGGTGTCAATGCTCCCTCCCTGTTCCCCTGGTGCCAGTGCTCCCTGTTCCCCTGGTGCTAATGCTCCCTGTTCCCCTGGTGACAATGCTCCCTCCCTGTTCCCCTGGTGCCAATGCTCCCTGTTCCCCTGGTGTCAATGCTCCCTGTTCCTCTGGTGTCAATGCTCCCTGTTCCTCTGGTGTCAATGCTCCCTGTTCCTCTGGTGTCAATGCTCCCTGTTCCCCTGGTGTCAATGCTCCCTCCCTGTTCCCCTGGTGTCAATGCTCCCTCCCTGTTCCCCTGGTGTCAATGCTCCCTGTTCCCCTGGTGTCAATGCTCCCTGTTCCCCTGGTGTCAATGCTACCTCCCTGTTCCCCTGGTGTCAAAGCTTTCTCCCTGTTCCCCTGGTGTCAATGCTCCCTCCCTGTTCCCCTGGTGTCAAAGCTCCCTCCCTGTTCCCCTGGTGTCAATGCTCCCTGTTCCCATGGTGTCAATGCTCCCTGTTCCTCTGGTGTCAATGCTCCCTTGTTCCCCTGGTGTCAATGCTCCCTGTTCCCCTGGTGTCAAAGCTCCCTCCCTGTTCCCCTGGTGTCAATGCTCCCTGTTCCCCTGGTGTCAATGCTCCCTGTTCCCCTAGTGTCAATGCTCCCTGTTCCTCTGGTGTCAATGCTCCCTGTTCCCCTGGTGTCAATGCTCCCTGTTCCCCTGGTGTCAATGCTCCCTGTTCCCCTGGTGTCAATGCTCCCTGTTTCCCTGGTGACAATGCTCCCTCCCTGTTCCCCTGGTGTCAATGCTACCTCCCTGTTCCCCTGGTGTCAATGCTACCTCCCTGTTCCCCTGGTGTCAATGCTCCTTCCCTGTTCCCCTGGTGTCAATGCTCCCTGTTCCCCTAGTGCCAATACTCCCTCCCTGTTCCCCTGGTGTCAATTCTCCCTCCCTGTTCCCCTGGTGTCAATTCTCCCTCCCTGTTCCCCTGGTGTCAATTCTCCCTGTTCCCCTGGTGTCAATGCTCCCTGTTCCCCTGGTGTCAATGCTCCCTGTTCCCCTGGT
The DNA here is from genome assembly GCF_032445375.1 of Bacillus rossius redtenbacheri. Classification (NCBI taxonomy): domain Eukaryota; kingdom Metazoa; phylum Arthropoda; class Insecta; order Phasmatodea; family Bacillidae; genus Bacillus; species Bacillus rossius. The sequence continues at coordinate 109,988,210 of NC_086332.1, forward strand.
GTCAATGCTCCCTGGCCCTTGTTGCCAATGCTCCCTGGCCCTTATTGCGAATGTTGCCTGGCCCTCTTTGTGAATGCTGCCTGGCCCTTGTTGCCAATGCTGCCCGTTCCTATGGGGCCATTGCTCCCCTTTTTCCTGGTGCGACGGCTCCCCGTTTCCCTGGTGCCAATGCTCCCTGTTCCCCTGGTGTCAATGCTCCCTGTTCCCCTGGTGTCAATGCTCCCTGTTCCCCTGGTGTCAATGCTCCCTGTTCCCCTGGTGTCAATGCTCCCTGTTCCCCTGGTGCCTATGCTTCCTGTTCCCCTGGTGTCAATGCTCCCTCCCTGTTCCCCTGGTGCCAATGCTTTCTGTTCCCCTGGTGACAATGCTCCCTCCCTGTTCCCCTGGTGCCAATGCTCCCGGTTCCCCTGCTACCAATGCTCCCTGTTCCCCTGGTGCCAATGTTCCCTGTACCCCTGGTGTCAATGCTCCCTCCCCGTTTTCCTGGTGCGAATGCTCCCCGTTTTCCTGGTGCGATTGCTCCCCGTTCTTCTGGTGTCAATGCTCCCTGTTCCCCTGGTCCCAATGCTCCCTGTTCCCCTGGTGCCAATGCTCCCTGTTCCCCTGGTGTCAATGCTCCCTCCCTGTTCCCCTGGTGCCAGTGCTCCCTGTTCCCCTGGTGCAAATGCTCCCTGTTCCCCTGGTGATAATGCTCCCTCCCTGTTCTTCTGGTGACAATGCTTCCTCCCTGTTCCCCTGGTGTCAATGCTCCTTGTTCCCCTGGTGTCAATGCTCCCTGTTCCCCTGGTGTCAATGCTCCCTGTTCCCCTGGTGCCAATGCTTCCTGTTCCCCTTGTGTCAATGCTTCCTCCCTGTTCCCCTGGTGTCAATTCTCCCTCCCTGTTCCCCTGGTGCCAGTGCTCCCTGTTCCCCTGGTGCTAATGCTCCCTGTTCCCCTGGTGACAATGCTCCCTCCCTGTTCCCCTGGTGTCAATGCTCCCTGTTCCTCTGGTGTCAATGCTCCCTGTTCCCCTGGTGTCAATGCTCCCTGTTCCCCTAGTGTCAATGCTCCCTGTTCCCCTAGTGTCAAAGCTCCCTCCCTGTTCCCCTGGTGTCAATGCTCCCTGTTCCCCTGGTGTCAATGCTCCCTGTTCCTCTGGTGTCAATGCTCCCTGTTCCCCTGGTGTCAATGCTCCCTGTTCCCCTAGTGTCAATGCTCCCTGTTCCCCTGGTGTCAATGCTCCCTGTTCCCCTGGTGACTATGCTCCCTCCCTGTTCCCCTGGTGTCAATGCTACCCCCCTGTTCCCCTGGTGTCAAAGCTTTCTCCCTGTTCCCCAGGTGTCAATGCTCCCTCCCTGTTCCCCTGGTGTCAATGCTCCCTGTTCCCCTGGTGTCAATGCTCCCTGTTCCTCTGGTGTCAATGCTCCCTGTTCCCCTGGTGTCAATGCTCCCTGTTCCCCTGGTGTCAAAGCTCCCTCCCTGTTCCCCTGGTGTCAATGCTCCCTGTTCCCCTGGTGTCAATGCTCCCTGTTCCCCTGGTGTCAATGCTCCCTGTTCCTCTGGTGTCAATGCTCCCTGTTCCCCTGGTGTCAATGCTCCCTGTTCCCCTGGTGTCAATGCTCCCTGTTCCCCTGGTGTCAATGCTCCCTGTTCCCCTGGTGTCAATGCTCCCTGTTCCCCTGGTGACAATGCTCCCTCCCTGTTCCCCTGGTGTCAATTCTACCTCCCTGTTCCCCTGGTGTCAATGCTACCTCCCTGTTCCCCTGGTGTCAATGCTCCCTCCCTGTTCCCCTGGTGTCAATGCTCCCTGTTCCCCTGGTGTCAATGCTCCCTGTTCCCCTAGTGCCAATACTCCCTCCCTGTTCCCCTGGTGCAATGCTCCCTGTTCCCCTGGTGTCAATTCTCCCTCCCTGTTCCCCTGGTGTCAATTCTCCCTGTTCCCCTGGTGTCAATGCTCCCTGTTCCCCTGGTGTCAATGCTCCCTGACCCTTGTTGCCAATGCTCCCTGGCCCTCTTTGTGAATGCTGCCTGGCCCTTGTTGCCAATGCTGCCCGTTCCTATGGGGCCATTGCTCCCCATTTTCCTGGTGCGACTGCTCCCCATTTTCCTGGTGCGACTGCTCCCCGTTTTCCTGGTGCCAATGCTCCCTGTTCCCCTGGTGTCAATGCTCCCTGTTCCCCTGGTGTCAATGCTCCCTGTTCCCCTGGTGTCAATGCTCCCTGTTCCCCTGGTGTCAATGCTCCCTCCCTGTTCCCCTGGTGCCAATGCTTCCTGTTCCCCTGGTTTCAATGCTCCCTCCCTGTTCCCCTGGTGCCAATGCTCCCGGTTCCCCTGCTACCAATGCTCCCTGTTCCCCTGGTGCCAATGTTCCCTGTTCCCCTGGTGTCAATGCTCCCTCCCCGTTTTCCTGGTGCGAATGCTCCCCGTTTTCCTGGTGCGAATGCTCCCCGTTCTTCTGGTGTGAATGCTCCCCGTTCTTCTGGTGTCAATGCTCCCTGTTCCCCTGGTGCCAATGCTCCCTGTTCCCCTGGTGTCAATGCTCCCTCCCTGTTCCCCTGGTGTCAATGCTCCCTCCCTGTTCCCCTGGTGCCAGTGCTCCCTGTTCCCCTGGTGCAAATGCTCCCTGTTCCCCTGGTGATAATGCTCCCTCCCTGTTCCCCTGGTGACAATGCTTCCTCCCTGTTCCCCTGGTGATAATGCTCCCTCCCTGTTCCCCTGGTGACAATGCTTCCTCCCTGTTCCTCTGGTGTCAATGCTCCCTGTTCCCCTGGTGTCAATGCTACCTGTTCCCCTGGTGACAATGCTCCCTCCCTGTTCCCCTGGTGTCAATGCTACCTCCCTGTTCCCCTGGTGTCAAAGCTCCCTCCCTGTTCCCCTGGTGTCAATGCTCCCTCCCTGTTCCCCTGGTGTTAAAGCTCCCTCCCTGTTCCCCTGGTGTAAATGCTCCCTGTTCCCCTGGTGTCAATGCTCCCTGTTCCTCTGGTGTCAATGCTCCCTGTTCCCCTGGTGTCAATGCTCCCTGTTCCCCTGGTGTCAAAGCTCCCTCCCTGTTCCCCTGGTGTCAATGCTCCCTGTTCCCCTAGTGTCAATGCTCCCTGTTCCCCTAGTGTCAATGCTCCCTGTTCCTCTGGTGTCAATGCTCCCTGTTCCCCTGGTTTAAATGCTCCCTGTTCCCCTGGTGTCAATGCTCCCTGTTCCTCTGGTGTCAATGCTCCCTGTTCCTCTGGTGTCAATGCTCCCTGTTCCCCTGGTGTCAATGCTCCCTGTTCCCCTGGTGTCAATGCTCCCTGTTCCCCTGGTGTCAATTCTACCTCCCTGTTCCCCTGGTGTCAAATCTACCTCCCTGTTCCCCTGGTGTCAATGCTCCCTCCCTGTTCCCCTGGTGTCAATGCTCCCTGTTCCCCTAGTGCCAATACTCCCTCCCTGTTCCCCTGGTGCAATGCTCCCTGTTCCCCTGGTGTCAATTCTCCCTCCCTGTTCCCCTGGTGTCGATTCTCCCTGTTCCCCTGGTGTCAATGCTCCCTGTTCCCCTGGTGTCAATGCTCCCTGACCCTTGTTGCCAATGCTCCCTGGCCCTCTTTGTGAATGCTGCCTGGCCCTTGTTGCCAATGCTGCCCGTTCCTATGGGGCCATTGCTCCCCATTTTCCTGGTGCGACTGCTCCCCGTTTTCCTGGTGCCAATGCTCCCTGTTCCCCTGGTGTCAATGCTCCCTGTTCCCCTGGTGTCAATGCTCCCTGTTCCCCTGGTGTCAATGCTCCCTGTTTCCCTGGTGTCAATGCTCCCTCCCTATTCCCCTGGTGCCAATGCTTCCTGTTCCCCTGGTGTCAATGCTCCCTCCCTGTTCCCCTGGTGCCAATGCTTTCTGTTCCCCTGGTGTCAATGCTCCCTCCCTGTTACCCTGGTGCCAATGCTCCCGGTTCCCCTGCTACCAATGCTCCCTGTTCCCCTGGTGCCAATGTTCCCTGTTCCCCTGGTGTCAATGCTCCCTCCCCGTTTTCCTGGTGCGAATGCTCCCCGTTTTCCTGGTGCGAATGCTCCCCGTTCTTCTGGTGTCAATGCTCCCTGTTCCCCTGGTGCCTTTACTCCCTGTTCCCCTGGTGCCAATGCTCCCTGTTCCCCTAGTGTCAATGTTCCCTCCCTGTTCCCCTGGTGTCAATGCTCCCTCCCTGTTCCCCTGGTGCCAGTGCTCCCTGTTCCCCTGGTGCAAATGCTCCCTGTTCCCCTGGTGATAATGCTCCCTCCCTGTTCCCCTGGTGACAATGCTTCCTCCCTGTTCCCCTGGTGTCAATGCTCCCTCCCTGTTCCCCTGGTGTCAATGCTCCCTCCCTGTTCCCCTGGTGCCAGTGCTCCCTGTTCCCCTGGTGCTAATGCTCCCTGTTCCCCTGGTGACAATGCTCCCTCCCTGTTCCCCTGGTGACTATGCTCCCTTCCTGTTCCCCTGGTGCCAATGCTCCCTGTTCCGATGGTGTCAATGCTCCCTGGCCCTTGCTGGCCCAGCAATGTCGTCCTTACCTGCGCCAGCGGTCACGTACAAACGTAATAGCTGTCGCGTATCTTCTTTGGTACAACTTAAAGCGTGGTCATTTAACGTGACGGCGCTTTGCATTTTTCACCACGCCCCCAACTCGCTTTCAAGCCCTCTCTAGCAAGCGGGGAATTGACAGTCGAGCCTAGTCTAACACAACGCATCTGACCTTGTCAGCTCAATTCGCACGCAGCCTGTACTTCTCCGTCCCCAGACTGATAGCAACATGCTGTGCTAAGACCGATTCCCCGTCCCCTCTCTTTCGCAACCTGCCCCTAATTTAGACGAGCATCTGGTTCATAAACCTCCCCCTTCCTAGCCTTATGCCAGCGCCTAACACGCTGCCCTGTGTGCGCTCTGTGAACAACTTAAGAAACTAAACTCAGGCCCCTTGGTAGTTCTGGTCCTTCGCCACCAGGAAGAGCTACTGGGCGGACTCCCTTTCCTCCGGCCATAAGCTTATTTCGGCGCCCTTGTGCGCTATCTAACGGCGCTGTAGAAAATAACCCAGGAAACAATAGTCTCAACCTCGAAAAAATTGTCCAAAGCTGAATTTTTACACAGTGGTAGAATCTACTATGCTTAATAACATACCGAAAGTTTACCGTTGTAGACCTTGTGCGTATCGCCGATAACGTGCCTATAAGTCCTAGATGAAAGTGACACACAGTAGTCCATTAAAATGCTTTCCATTTACTCAATTTTTAACGTAGACTCTCCATAAACTTACCAAAATAATGTAGTAAAGCTATTACACACATTCATTTTGAAAAAAGTTCAGAATGTTAATATTAAAGGTATGATATAAATCGATTAGGTAATGAATTTAGTTTTTTTTATCTCAGTCAAGAACATACAAACCTGATTAAAATATAGATAAAAAGTCCGTCGTAATAACCACGCTGAAAAAAAATCTAAATATTTCTTAAGCGTTAAAGTGACATTTTTCAAGATGCAAGCGCAACTGATTGCATCGCAGGAGTGGTCCAAGCGCAGCAATGTTGTGTGTGTGCGCACAGTGCTACAGCCAAGCGCCGGGGCGACGTTCACTCCCACGAAATCGAGCTTTTTTAGTCTGGGCAATTTTTCCCAAGCGGAAATTTAGTAAAGTGGTAATATCAACGTTTTCTAGTAACATGTTAAAAATTTAGCCCCGAAAACCTTGTGCGCCACATCGAAAACGCGCAGTTAAGTCCTAAATAATAGCTTCTTCAGCGCATATTGCACCCCGTAAACTTTAGTAGTATAGTAAATCTTCAGTAAACCAAACCATAATTAAATAGAAAATTTTTCTACCTGATAAACTTGAAAAACGTTTCAATATGTTTTTTTTTTTTTACTAAATATGCAATATATTCAATAATAGTAGAAAAAGGATTTCATTCAAATTTAGGTACTAGGAATAAAAATATATGTTACACAAACCTGATGACCGACGTAAAAATGGCTTAAAAATTGTTGTTGCATATTTCCTAAAATTTAAATAGATATATTTGTTGAGATACTGGTACAATTGGTATGTCCGCAGAAGCGTTCCGAGCGTGGTAGTGCTAAAATCGCTCGGGCTGGTACGATTTTCACTATAAGGAAACAAAGGTACTTAATGTATTAAAAATTATCCTAAGGCTGAACTTTTGTAGTGGCAGTATAAACATTTCTTGGTAACATATCAATAGTTTATCACCGCAAACCGTGTGCGTCACACCATAAACGTGAAGTTAGGATATTTGTTTTTGCAATAATCCACAAAAATGCAGTTCATAAATGTTATATATATATATATATATATATATATATATAGTAGACTCTCAGTATATACACAAAAATAATCGGAAAACATTACCATGCATGGTAATAGCGATAAACGTAACAAAGTTTTAACATCTTATCATTAATAGACAATTAAAATCATTAAAATTTAGAAAAATATTTTTACTAAATTTTATGGAAATATCAATACAAATGACTTAAATATGAAGAGCCCGACGTGAAAATTACTTAAATAAACGTTGTTGCGTATTCCTTAAGCTTTAAATGGGTACATTTGTTGAGAGTGTGGTGCAATTGGCGTGTGTGCACCCAGCCGGGGCGACTGTCTAGCATCACCGCAGTCATGTACAGTGCTCGTTTTGTTTCCAGGTTTATCCGCCCCTCAAGTACGTGGTAATTACAGGGCTGCCCACCGCAGTCGTGTGGGTTTCCCTACTCTTCCAATGAGCCAGTTGCTAGATTCCCCGCCCCTCTGCAAAACAATGTCCGAGGCGTTTTCTCCGAGGTTCTCCCTCTGTCTTCAATCGGCATCACTTTATCGGAACTGGCATGGAGATGCATTTTCCTCTACGTTTTAGTTAATTTATTGGAAATAGTGCTCCCCAAAGTAGAGAAACGCAAAACAGATTGTCATAAACATTTTCATAGGTTAATAATGTTCATTTAGAAATAAAAAAAGAAATTGGCTAAGGATTAATCATCGTAAGCCCGGCCGGCGTTATTTGTGATACATTTGTTTGTTTTTTATTAGGCTCACATGGCTCGTCACAAAATAATGCAAAAGTTATGATTCTAATAATTTCATTTTCGTTCACTTAAAAAGAGGACCACCTTTAATAAAACTCAGAAAATCAAATGTTTCTCAGTGTATTCCTTATTTATTTCTCTCAGTGGATACCTGTATGTAGTCTAATCTTGAACTGACGACTTCAGCCCATTTATTTAGAAACATTTTCCGTTAGGAATATTTCTTGAGTTACCTAGCCACTACATCACGATCCACAATAATAATCAACCAGAAGCTTACATCTAGTTAACCAAAATAAGAATCCATTTGAAAGACTTTAAAGATTTTGTTTTTTTTATTAGTATTTCTTAACCAGGACAGACTTTCAGGATATTTCGATAGCAGTTTATGTGAATTTAAAAGGAGCTCCTGCGACTTGTGTGTCGATTCCCTCCACAGCGACACCCGTGCGACACGCGGTGAGACAAGCTTAGAGAAGAAAAAACATTTTGGCAGCAGGAAGAGAGACTATGATTAAGCCAAATCGAAAGGACATATGGTATTTTTGAAATTTACACTTCCACAATAAATTATGATTTAAGAAATTGCAAGATTAAGAAAATAAAATTGATACCCTAAATTTAAACATGGTAAAAATTTTTAACAATTATATTGTTTTTTTACTTTATTTATTTCTGTCGATGATACACATTTTTGTGTAACTTTAGTGTTTAATTTACTTTCTTTTAGAGATATCAATATTAATATATGATGTATTCAGTTAAAATTTTAATTATTTCGTAATGCCTGAATGGTATATGTTAGGGAGAGGAGTCCATAAGTTTTTCTCCGCGATGTCGGGAATTACCCAAATGAGTGGTATATGGCTCGGGAAAACAGTTCTAGTATTAATGAAAGTGATAAATATTTGCGTGTTCGAAGATAAGCAAAAACAAATAAGTGAATACGAACATGAGAATGTGCATATTTTAACATACTTGCAAATACCAATATTCATACGAAAATACGAATACAACTATATTCGAATTTACGACTTAAAAAAAAAATTAAAAGGTATTCACACTTACAAATCCACTGCCACAAATACGAACATATTCGCACTCATAGAATCACGAATGCAATATATCCATCAGTAAGCACACACTCGCGCGCTCATGTTTCCAAAGGGCCTGAGTCCTCAACATACCACCATACACACGACACAGCAGGCTCTCGCGCGCTCATGTTTCCAAGGGCCTGAGTCCACGTCATACTACCATACACACGACACAGCAGACTTTCACGCGCACATGCTTTCAAGGGCCTGAGTCCTAGACACACCACCATACACACAACACAGCAGGCTCTCGCGCGCTCATGTTTCCAAGGGCCTGAGTCCACGTCATACTACCATACACACGACACAGCAGACTTTCACGCGCACATGCTTTCAAGGGCCTGAGTCCTAGACACACCACCATACACACGACACAGCAGGCTCTCGCGCGCTCATGTTTCCAAGGGCCTGAGTCCACGTCATACTACCAAACACACGACACAGAAGGGTCTGAGTCCACGAAAGTACGTCGGGTCACTCGACGTCGCTCGTTCCCAGGCAGCCCCCATGAGAAACCACAGCCATTGTTCACGACTCGACTAACCACGGTGCTAGCACGTTACTCCGCCATACACACGACACAGCAGAACAGCGGCCCGGTACGTGGCGAAACCAACTTACGGATTTTAAATTATGTTTAGTAGGACTTTAATTATTGTTGGTCCGAATAACTTCAGCTCCTCTCTTCAAACTATTTGTGTGTAGTGTGGAACTTGTCCGGGATATTCGTAGATAGTAATTACGATACACGAATATTCAGCTAACAACAGTTAGAAAAAAATATCACGAACCATAACATTAAATTTATTCGAAACTGTGATTGATTGTTTTGGTCACTTTTGTTATTATATTTGGGTCTGAAGTGTCTTAGACTAACAGGTCATTCTAGACGATAACATAACCACACAGAACAGACATGTTGGAAACAGAATCGGACAGGGCCTGTTGTCAACAACCATCCAACCATTAACCTGGAGTGACTGCGGAGAAACCATAGGGAACTGAAGACAAGATGGTCGGACCTGTATCCATAATACGGTCCTGTAATGCGCATGCAGTGTGATAGCACTGCGGTCACCTCATGCCATGGGTTCGGTCACATGATTACAAGTGCCTTCTATCAAGACTTGATGTAAGCTTTTGGACATACGCCATTGCTAAGCACATGTATGTCTGTAGAAGAAAACTACAAAAAACCAAAAGACAAAAAACACAAATTAAGCAAAAATTGCTGTTGTCAACAGGATATATACACAACATAATATTCCATAACAGGAATATGGTCAACAAACAAAAAAAAAACGAAGAAAAATGAACTAAGAGAACGAAAAAACCCCCACAAATTATGAATTGAACCCCCCCCCCCCCCCCGCCCCCTCTTAAAAAATTCAGCACAACAGTTGAAACGAGACAAAAACACAACAAAACGAAAAGATGAAACAAACACAATAGTTTTCCAAAACAGAAACACAGGTGCGACTTGTGTTTTCGTACCATGTGCGTCTCTGCCTGAGGACGGGAGCAGATAGCAGTTCCCGAAACGTCGCTTGTTTCTGTTTTGGAAAACTATTGTGTTTGTTTCATCTTTTCGTTTTGTTGTGTTTTTGTCTCGTTTCAACTGTTGTGCTGAAATTTTTTTTTTTTTGGGGTTCAATTCATCATTTGTGGGGTTTTTTTTTCGTTCTCTTAGTCCATTTTTCTTCGTTTTTCTTTGTTTGTAGACCATATTCCTGTTATGGAATATTATGTGGTGTATATATCCTGTTGACAACAGCAATTTTTGCTTAATTTGTGTTTTTTGTCTTTTGGTTTTTTTGTAGTTTTCTTCTACAGACATACATGTGCTTAGCAATGGCGTATGTCCAAAAGTTTACATCAAGTCATGCACTCCCATTGCACAAATCTTTCAAAGATAATGCCTTCTATCAAACCTTCCTACAATTAAATATGACCCCTCCCTGCCCTTAAAGGAACCTCCAACAGAAACTGATAGAGTGAAACACCTCATTTTCAGAAAATGACTGTTGAAGATCACTCAAATGCAGAGTTCATCAGCTGGAGCTGATTAAGGGGCGCGCCTAGTCTTGGGTATATTTGTGTTTGTGAGTTGGGATAAGTGCGACGCTCGCTGGTGCTTCTAGCGCGATACCAAGCAGTCTTCTCGTATACAGGACAAATTTGAGATCTGAGCGGTGACCATTACATTATATGCGGAGAAATGAAGATAGATGTGTAAAGCAAGTCCCTTCGAGTGTTTTCAAGAAACTGTATCGGGTGTTTCATGCCTTAACATTTTTTCTAAAAAAAACAATTGTTTTAGCTATTTCCCCTCTCTTAAAAATACTCGTATAAGTTGAGCAGTTGGAAAAGCGCGTGGTTTGTACGAGCGCAGGTAGGCGGGTCGTGGACGCTGCTTGCCGAGCGCAAGTAGTAGCACGGCATGGTGAGGCAACTGTATGACGAGGGACTGACGAGGGACAGCACGTGGCCTCTTCGTGGCACCGGCTTCGCAACACTCTCGCAACGACTTAACAACCCAACACAAAAACTACCACAAGAAATACACCAAGGCGTGCGTCCACGGCTTCATGGCCTTCAACGTTTCAAAGAACCTGTTTCCGAAGGACATTTCAGTCAGTAAAAAATTACACACTGAATATTTATTTGGTGTATCGATAAAAAACTGTCCAAACAATCTGTTTAAGTTTTTCATTGTTACTATGAAACAATCTCTCACTATTTACCACTAAAATTTTACTGATCTGAATAGTAAATGAAAATAAAAATTTACATGAAGAAATATAAAAGTATATGAGCTGAGTAAAATAAGTAGTTCACTATTGTGTTATTCTCAAACTTTATACTGATTCTAGTTTTTTTTTTTTTTTTTTACATATTTCGCAGCCATTTAATGTTGAGAGTGTTATTTAGGGTTCAAGGTGAAGTTGTTATAGGTACTTATTCTCTAAGTTTTTCATTTCGACTAAATTCCAACCACTTTTACCTATAACTTCACAACAGACACTTTCTAAAGGCGTGTTTCGTTTCACGGTAATCGTTCCTTATTATGTATCCAGTTGATATAAAAGCATATATACTCCATATTTTCACAATGAGAAATATTATTTGGCTATGGTAGAGTTTCGCATCACAAACACATTTAACTGCTTAATCTATTTTAATATTTTACGTTAAAATACAATTGGATATGTTAAACGGAAAAATTGCTCACGGATATTTAGTTTATATAAAAGCTTTATAAGTCATAACTTAAAAATCACAAATATTTTGGTATTTCTACAGTTTCAAATCACAAACACATTTAACGTTTTTTTAACGTTAAATTACAATTCTATATTTTACACAGAACCATTGCTCCCGGGAACAATGTTCCTCAATGTTTCATACATATTTTCAAAATCAAATATATCTTGGTAATTACACAGCTATGCATCTCAATATAACCAATTCCTTTCTTTATTTTAATAGTTTATTTTTAAATAAAGCTGAATACGCAATAATGAAAATTACCCCTTTTCCATAATGTATGTACGCTATCACTAATTTCCTGTTATACTCGCGAGCCGAAGTCAACAATACTTACCGATTATCGTCAATCTCGACAGTTTCGTATTATAAGTTTCCTAAGTTTTTCGCGACAGTTTCTAAGCATATTGTCTACTAGCGCGTCATCTTCGTGTAGGTAACATTTAAGAACCCTTCCACAGTCTTACCAATCACCGTATGAGAACGTGTTATAATTTTCTGCTATACCCACTAGCTAAAGTCGTCAAGATGGCGAACTAGCATGTAGCAGCACACATCCGTGTATATTATTTTTCGTGAATTCCGGGGGGCGTACCAATAATATTGGTATGTCAAATGAAACTATAATAGTGAAACTATCCTGAAATACAATTTATAATCTTAAATAGTCATAGCAATAATTAATGATAATTTTTAAAATACGTCAGAAAACTGGCAATACTCTGTTAATAATACTCTTCATTCTACTAGCACAGCGTCTAAGTAGCGCAGCAGTAACGCGTGTGGTATTAAATGATATTCGTCAAGTCCTTCACGTGAATCACATCTCATCTTAATACAACTGATTATTGCATTATATAAATTGCACTTTAAGCCAAAATTATTATTAAATTTTATTTATTTATCTAATTGCTATAACGAGTTTCAATATATAACAAAGTCCGTTAGTTTGGTTATTTCATACAATGCCGGCAAATTTTTTTTATTTATAAAAAAAATATTTCAATATAAGTCACTTTTACAAAAAAAACTATTTAATTAAAACACCAACGTTTATAAGGATATGTATTTTCATAAATTATTAGCGGCTAAATGAGAAAGTTATAAGAACTGCAAACCTGTTAAGTGAAAACATAGGACAGTGTTCTTTGACTTAAAATTAGAATTTATGATCTATAAATAATATGTTTCTTTGTCTTGCTTGCCAAGTGTGTGGCCACCCCGTGCGTTAGAAATGAAACTTCACAAGGTAGATGTACGAGACTGAATAAGTATGTGTGCAGGTATGCAAGTGAATAAGTATTAAAGTGTGTAAGTATGCATTTGTATACTGCTTCCAGTGCGCTATGATTACGTCATCGCCTAGAACCTGCCCTACCAGCTGTAAAGAAGTGTTGCTTCGATGACGAATCACAATTTTTGAAATAGTCTAATAAGTTATTACTTAAATATCATAATTAATAAATGTGAATCAGTGGCATTTTGAATTCCTGCGATGAAATGAGCATAATTATTACTATTAATAAGCCCGATGAGCTGACTATAAAGTATATATTTGTATCGTAAATAAACTTCATTAAAGCATGCCTTAATTCCATTGTATTCTTTTTTTATTTTATACCGTAATAAGTTTTTAAAACTAGCCTGAAGGAAAATCTAATTTCAATACTTCTAAAACTGCACAGCGTCTTTTTAATACTAAGACAACTCTATTTTTCTTAAAGGAAACATAGAACATAAAAAATTAAATCCATTCCCCAAGGTTATCAAAATTGCACAAAGACTTTGAATCCATTGGGCAGTAATACAGTTGCCTAGCTCACGTCGCACAAGTTCTAAGAACCATAAACAACATATACACACTTTTGCAGTGTCGCCACAGTTGCAAACGTGAATATCTCATCACATGAATGAGTGCCCTACAAAGATTACTACTATAATTTCTATTTGTTCCAGCAACTAGTAAAATTATTATTTTAACTACAACCTAATACATATAACATAAATATTTAAGTTCCAAAAAAAACTTTTAATTACATTACTTAAGAAACATTATAGTTGTTTTTTCATATGTTACGTTGCCGCTAAGACGTCATTCCCACTCTTGTAGATTCAAAATATGGCAGGGTATCAAGAAACTAGAAGTTACCCTAGCGACCATGGCGTATTAAAGATTTTCTATTTAGAACAAAAATCTCATTCCGTCGATATTTCTGTTGTTTGAAGCGCAATCGAATCAACTCGATGTCGAGATGTTTCGATGGATGCAACGATAAACTTAGTATAGGCCCCCCAGAAACATCCACAGTAATTACATGCAGGCTTGTGGGTCGAGGCCAGAGCCGTGGGCATCAACGTGGCCTCGTAACAGAAGCCAAGCCGACAGCAGCTAGCGACTCGGCCACGAAGCCTGTGATCTGGGTTACATCCAATACAATGCCTTGGCTGGAGTCTCGCCCACTCTCTGACAGTCTCTGCAGATCAAGCAACCCACAAGCCAAGCAGCAGCTAGCGACTAGGCCACGAAGCCTGCGATCTGGGTTACATCCAATACAATGCCTTGGCTGGAGTCTCGCCCACTCTCTGACAGTCTCTGCAGATCAAGCAACCCACAAGCCAAGCAGCAGCTAGCGACTCGGCCACGAAGCCTGCGATCTGGGTTACATCCAAGACAATGCCTTGGCTGGAGTCTCGCCCACTCTCTGACAGTCTCTGCAGACCAAGCAACCCACAAGCCAAGCAGCAGCTAGCGACTCGGCCACGAAGCCTGCGATCTGGGTTACATCCAAGACAATGCCTTGGCTGGAGTCTCGCCCACTCTCTGACAGTCTCTGCAGATCAGGCAACCCACAAGCCAAGCAGCAGCTAGCGACTCGGCCACGAAGCCTGCGATCTGGGTTACATCCAAGACAATGCCTTGGCTGGAGTCTCGCCCACTCTCTGACAGTCTCTGCAGACCAAGCAACCCACAAGCCAAGCAGCAGCTAGCGACTCGGCCACGAAGCCTGTGATCTGGGTTACATCCAATACAATGCCTTGGCTGGAGTCTCGCCCACTCTCTGACAGTCTCTGCAGACCAAGCAACCCACAAGCCAAGCAGCAGCTAGCGACTCGGCCACGAAGCCTGTGATCTGGGTTACATCCAATACAATGCCTTGATTGGAGTCTCGCCCACTCTCTGACAGTCTCTGCAGACCAAGCAACCCACAATCCAAGCAGCAGCTAGCGACTCGGCCACGAAGCCTGCGATCTGGGTTACATCCAAGACAATGCCTTGGCTGGAGTCTCGCCCACTCTCTGACAGTCTCTGCAGATCAAGCAACCCATAAGCCAAGCAGCAGCTAGCGACTCGGCCACGAAGCCTGCGATCTGGGTTACATCCAAGACAATGCCTTGGCTGGAGTCTCGCCCACTCTCTGACAGTCTATGAAGATCAAGCAACCCACAAGCCAAGCAGCAGCTAGCGACTCGGCCACGAAGCCTGCGATCTGGGTTACATCCAAGACAATGCCTTGGCTGGAGTCTCGCCCACTCTCTGACAGTCTCTGCAGACCAAGCAACCCACAAGCCAAGCAGCAGCTAGCGACTCGGCCACGAAGCCTGTGATCTGGGTTACATCCAATACAATGCCTTGGCTGGAGTCTCGCCCACTCTCTGACAGTCTCTGCAGACCAAGCAACCCACAAGCCAAGCAGCAGCTAGCGACTAGGCCACGAAGCCTGTGATCTGGGTTACATCCAATACAATGCCTTGGCTGGAGTCTCGCCCACTCTCTGACAGTCTCTGCAGACCAAGCAACCCACAAGCCAAGCAGCAGCTAGCGACTCGGCCACGAAGCCTGTGATCTGGGTTACATCCAATACAATGCCTTGATTGGAGTCTCGCCCACTCTCTGACAGTCTCTGCAGACCAAGCAACCCACAAGCCAAGCAGCAGCTAGCGACTCGGCCACGAAGCCTGCGATCTGGGTTACATCCAAGACAATGCCTTGGCTGGAGTCTCGCCCACTCTCTGACAGTCTCTGCAGACCAAGCAACCCACAAGCCAAGCAGCAGCTAGCGACTCGGCCACGAAGCCTGTGATCTGGGTTACATCCAAGACAATGCCTTGGCTGGAGTCTCGCCCACTCTCTGACAGTCTCTGCAGACCAAGCAACCCACAAGCCAAGCAGCAGCTAGCGACTCGGCCACGAAGCCTGCGATCTGGGTTACATCCAAGACAATGCCTTGGCTGGAGTCTCGCCCACTCTCTGACAGTCTCTGCAGACCAAGCAACCCACAAGCCAAGCAGCAGCTAGCGACTCGGCCACGAAGCCTGCGATCTGGGTTACATCCAAGACAATGCCTTGGCTGGAGTCTCGCCCACTCTCTGACAGTCTCTGCAGACCAAGCAACCCACAAGCCAAGCAGCAGCTAGCGACTCGGCCACGAAGCCTGTGATCTGGGTTACATCCAATACAATGCCTTGGCTGGAGTCTCGCCCACTCTCTGACAGTCTCTGCAGACCAAGCAACCCACAAGCCAAGCAGCAGCTAGCGACTCGGCCACGAAGCCTGTGATCTGGGTTACATCCAATACAATACCTTGGCTGGAGTCTCGCCCACTCTCTGACAGTCTCTGCAGACCAAGCAACCCACAAGCCAAGCAGCAGCTAGCGACTCGGCCACGAAGCCTGTGATCTGGGTTACATCCAATACAATGCCTTGATTGGAGTCTCGCCCACTCTCTGACAGTCTCTGCAGACCAAGAAACCCACAAGCCAAGCAGCAGCTAGCGACTCGGCCACGAAGCCTGCGATCTGGGTTACATCCAAAACAATGCCTTGGCTGGAGTCTCGCCCACTCTCTGACAGTCTCTGCAGACCAAGCAACCCACAAGCCAGGCAGCAGCTAGCGACTCGGCCACGAAGCCTGCGATCTGGGTTACATCCAAGACAATGCCTTGGCTGGAGTCTCGCCCACTCTCTGACAGTCTCTGCAGACCAAGCAACCCACAAGCCAAGCAGCAGCTAGCGACTCGGCCACGAAGCCTGCGATCTGGGTTACATCCAAGACAATGCCTTGGCTGGAGTCTCGCCCACTCTCTGACAGTCTCTGCAGACCAAGCAACCCACAAGCCAAGCAGCAGCTAGCGACTCGGCCACGAAGCCTGTGATCTGGGTTACATCCAAGACAATGCCTTGGCTGGAGTCTCGCCCACTCTCTGACAGTCTCTGCAGACCAAGCAACCCACAAGCCAAGCAGCAGCTAGCGACTCGGCCACGAAGCCTGTGATCTGGGTTACATCCAATACAATGCCTTGATTGGAGTCTCGCCCACTCTCTGACAGTCTCTGCAGACCAAGAAACCCACAAGCCAAGCAGCAGCTAGCGACTCGGCCACGAAGCCTGCGATCTGGGTTACATCCAAAACAATGCCTTGGCTGGAGTCTCGCCCACTCTCTGACAGTCTCTGCAGACCAAGCAACCCACAAGCCAAGCAGCAGCTAGCGACTCGGCCACGAAGCCTGCGATCTGGGTTACATCCAAGACAATGCCTTGGCTGGAGTCTCGCCCACTCTCTGACAGTCTCTGCAGACCAAGCAACCCACAAGCCAAGCAGCAGCTAGCGACTCGGCCACGAAGCCTGCGATCTGGGTTACATCCAAGACAATGCCTTGGCTGGAGTCTCGCCCACTCTCTGACAGTCTCTGCAGACCAAGCAACCCACAAGCCAAGCAGCAGCTAGCGACTCGGCCACGAAGCCTGTGATCTGGGTTACATCCAAGACAATGCCTTGGCTGGAGTCTCGCCCACTCTCTGACAGTCTCTGCAGACCAAGCAACCCACAAGCCAAGCAGCAGCTAGCGACTCGGCCACAAAGCCTGCGATCTGGGTTACATCCAAGACAATGCCTTGGCTGGAGTCTCGCCCACTCTCTGACAGTCTCTGCAGACCAAGCAACCCACAAGCCAAGCAGCAGATAGCGACTCGGCCACGAAGCCTGTGATCTGGGTTACATCCAATACAATGCCTTGATTGGAGTCTCGCCCACTCTCTGACAGTCTCTGCAGACCAAGCAACCCACAAGCCAAGCAGCAGCTAGCGACTCGGCCACGAAGCCTGTGATCTGGGTTACATCCAATACAATGCCTTGATTGGAGTCTCGCCCACTCTCTGACAGTCTCTGCAGACCAAGCAACCCACAAGCCAAGCAGCAGCTAGCGACTCGGCCACGAAGCCTGTGATCTGGGTTACATCCAATACAATGCCTTGATTGGAGTCTCGCCCACTCTCTGACAGTCTCTGCAGACCAAGAAACCCACAAGCCAAGCAGCAGCTAGCGACTCGGCCACGAAGCCTGCGATCTGGGTTACATCCAAGACAATGCCTTGGCTGGAGTCTCGCCCACTCTCTGACAGTCTCTGCAGACCAAGCAACCCACAAGCCAAGCAGCAGCTAGCGACTCGGCCACGAAGCCTGTGATCTGGGTTACATCCAATACAATGCCTTGATTGGTGTCTCGCCACCTCTCTGACAGTCTCTGCAGACCAAGCAACCCACAAGCCAAGCAGCAGCTAGCGACTCGGCCACGAAGCCTGCGATCTGGGTTACATCCAAGACAATGCCTTGGCTGGAGTCTCGCCCACTCTCTGACAGTCTCTGCAGACCAAGCAACCCACAAGCCAAGCAGCAGCTAGCGACTAGGCCACGAAGCCTGCGATCTGGGTTACATCCAAGACAATGCCTTGGCTGGAGTCTCGCCCACTCTCTGACAGTCTCTGCAGACCAAGCAACCCACAAGCCAAGCAGCAGCTAGCGACTCGGCCACGAAGCCTGTGATCTGGGTTACATCCAATACAATGCCTTGGCTGGAGTCTCGCCCACTCTCTGACAGTCTCTGCAGACCAAGCAACCCACAAGCCAAGCAGCAGCTAGCGACTCGGCCACGAAGCCTGCGATCTGGGTTACATCCAAGACAATGCCTTGGCTGGAATCTCGCCCACTCTCTGACAATCTCTGCAGACCAAGCAACCCACAAGCCAAGCAGCAGCTAGCGACTCGGCCACGAAGCCTGTGATCTGGGTTACATCCAATACAATGCCTTGGCTGGAGTCTCGCCCACTCTCTGACAGTCTCTGCAGACCAAGCAACCCACAAGCCAAGCAGCAGCTAGCGACTCGGCCACGAAGCCTGTGATCTGGGTTACATCCAATACAATGCCTTGATTGGAGTCTCGCCCACTCTCTGACAGTCTCTGCAGACCAAGCAACCCACAAGCCAAGCAGCAGCTAGCGACTCGGCCACGAAGCCTGCGATCTGGGTTACATCCAAGACAATGCCTTGGCTGGAGTCTCGCCCACTCTCTGATAGTCTTTGCAGATCAAGCAACCCACAATCCAAGCAGCAGCTAGCGACTCGGCCACGAAGCCTGTGATCTGGGTTACATCCAATACAATGCCTTGATTGGTGTCTCGCCCACTCTCTGACAGTCTCGGCAGACCAAGCAACCCACAAGCCAAGCAGCAGCTAGCGACTCGGCCACGAAGCCTGCGATCTGGGTTACATCCAAGACAATGCCTTGGCTGGAGTCTCGCCCACTCTCTGACAGTCTCTGCAGACCAAGCAACCCACAAGCCAAGCAGCAGCTAAAGACTCGGCCACGAAGCCTGCGATCTGGGTTACATCCAAGACAATGCCTTGGCTGGAGTCTCGCCCACTCTCTGACAGTCTCTGCAGATCAAGCAACCCACAAACCAAGCAGCAGCTAGCGACTCGGCCACGAAGCCTGTGATCTGGGTTACATCCAAGACAATGCCTTGGCTGGAGTCTCGCCCACTCTCTGACAGTCTCTGCAGACCAAGCAACCCACAAGCCAAGCAGCAGCTAGCGACTCGGCCACGAAGCCTGTGATCTGGGTTACATCCAATACAATGCCTTGATTGGAGTCTCGCCCACTCTCTGACAGTCTCTGCAGACCAAGCAACCCACAAGCCAAGCAGCAGCTAGCGACTCGGCCACGAAGCCTGCGATCTGGGTTACATCCAAGACAATGCCTTGGCTGGAGTCTCGCCCACTCTCTGACAGTCTCTGCAGACCGAGCAACCCACAAGCCAAGCAGCAGCTAGTGACTCGGCCACGAAGCCTGCGATCTGGGTTACATCCAATACAATGCCTTGGCTGGAGTCTCGCCCACTCTCTGACAGTCTCTGCAGACCAAGCAACCCACAAGCCAAGCAGCAGCTAGCGACTCGGCCACGAAGCCTGTGATCTGGGTTACATCCAATACAATGCCTGGGCTGGAGCCTCGCCCACTCTCTGACAGTCTCTGTAGACCGAGCAACCCACAAGCCAAGCAGCAGCTAGCGACTAGGCCACGAAGCCTGCGATCTGGGTTACATCCAAGACAATGCCTTGGCTGGAGCCTCGCCCACTCTCTGACAGTCTCTGCAGACCGAGCAACCCACAAGCCAAGCAGCAGCTAGCGACTAGGCCACGAAGCCTGCGATCTGGGTTACATCCAAGACAATGCCTTGGCTGGAGCCTCGCCCACTCTCTGACAGTCTCTGCAGACCGAGCAACCCACAAGCCAAGCAGCAGCTAGCGACTAGGCCACGAAGCCTGCGATCTGGGTTACATCCAAGACAATGCCTTGGCTGGAGCCTCGCCCACTCTCTGACAGTCTCTGCAGACCGAGCAACCCACAAGCCAAGCAGCAGCTAGCGACTCGGCCACGAAGCCTGTGATCTGGGTTACATCCAAGACAATGCCTTGGCTGGAGTCTCGCCCACTCTCTGACAGTCTCTGCAGACCAAGCAACCCACAAGCCAAGCAGCAGCTAGCGACTCGGCCACGAAGCCTGTGATCTGGGTTACATCCAATACAATGCCTGGGCTGGAGCCTCGCCCACTCTCTGACAGTCTCTGTAGACCGAGCAACCCACAAGCCAAGCAGCAGCTAGCGACTAGGCCACGAAGCCTGCGATCTGGGTTACATCCAAGACAATGCCTTGGCTGGAGCCTCACCCACTCTGACAGTCTCTGCAGACCGAGCAACCCACAAGCCAAGCAGCAGCTATCGACTAGGCCACGAAGCCTGCGATCTGGGTTACATCCAAGACAATGCCTTGGCTGGAGCCTCGCCCACTCTCTGACAGTCTCTGCAGACCGAGCAACCCACAAGCCAAGCAGCAGCTAGCGACTAGGCCACGAAGCCTGCGATCTGGGTTACATCCAAGACAATGCCTTGGCTGGAGCCTCGCCCACTCTCTGACAGTCTCTGCAGACCGAGCAACCCACAAGCCAAGCAGCAGCTAGCGACTAGGCCACGAAGCCTGCGATCTGGGTTACATCCAAGACAATGCCTTGGCTGGAGCCTCGCCCACTCTCTGACAGTCTCTGCAGACCGAGCAACCCACAAGCCAAGCAGCAGCTAGCGACTCGGCCACGAAGCCTGCGATCTGGGTTACATCCAAGACAATGCCTTGGCTGGAGTCTCGCCCACTCTCTGACAGTCTCTGCAGACCGAGCAACCCACAAGCCAAGCAGCAGCTAGTGACTCATCCACGAAGCCTGCGATCTGGGTTACATCCAATACAATGCCTTGGCTGGAGCCTCACCCACTCTCTGAAAGTCTCTGCAGACCAAGCAACCCACAAGCCAAGCAGCAGCTAGCGACTCGGCCACGAAGCCTGCGATCTGGGTTACATCCAATACAATGCCTTGGCTGGAGCCTCGCCCACTCTCTGACAGTCTCTGCAGACCGAGCAACCCACAAGCCAAGCAGCAGCTAGCGACTAGGCCACGAAGCCTGCGATCTGGGTTACATCCAAGACAATGCCTTGGCTGGAGCCTCGCCCACTCTCTGACAGTCTCTGCAGACCGAGCAACCCACAGGCCAAGCAGCAGCTAGCGACTAGGCCACGAAGCCTGCGATCTGGGTTACATCCAAGACAATGCCTTGGCTGGAGCCTCGCCCACTCTCTGACAGTCTCTGCAGACCGAGCAACCCACAAGCCAAGTAGCAGCTAGCGACTCGGCCACGAAGCCTGCGATCTGGGTTACATCCAAGACAATGCCTTGGCTGGAGTCTCGCCCACTCTCTGACAGTCTCTGCAGACCAAGCAACCCACAAGCCAAGCAGCAGCTAGCGACTCGGCCACGAAGCCTGTGATCTGGGTTACATCCAAGACAATGCCTTGGCTGGAGTCTCGCCCACTCTCTGACAGTCTCTGCAGACCAAGCAACCCACAAGCCAAGCAGCAGCTAGCGACTCGGCCACGAAGCCTGTGATCTGGGTTACATCCAATACAATGCCTTGATTGGAGTCTCGCCCACTCTCTGACAGTCTCTGCAGACCAAGAAACCCACAAGCCAAGCAGCAGCTAGCGACTCGGCCACGAAGCCTGCGATCTGGGTTACATCCAAAACAATGCCTTGGCTGGAGTCTCGCCCACTCTCTGACAGTCTCTGCAGACCAAGCAACCCACAAGCCAAGCAGCAGCTAGCGACTCGGCCACGAAGCCTGCGATCTGGGTTACATCCAAGACAATGCCTTGGCTGGAGTCTCGCCCACTCTCTGACAGTCTCTGCAGACCAAGCAACCCACAAGCCAAGCAGCAGCTAGCGACTCGGCCACGAAGCCTGCGATCTGGGTTACATCCAAGACAATGCCTTGGCTGGAGTCTCGCCCACTCTCTGACAGTCTCTGCAGACCAAGCAACCCACAAGCCAAGCAGCAGCTAGCGACTCGGCCACGAAGCCTGTGATCTGGGTTACATCCAAGACAATGCCTTGGCTGGAGTCTCGCCCACTCTCTGACAGTCTCTGCAGACCAAGCAACCCACAAGCCAAGCAGCAGCTAGCGACTCGGCCACAAAGCCTGCGATCTGGGTTACATCCAAGACAATGCCTTGGCTGGAGTCTCGCCCACTCTCTGACAGTCTCTGCAGACCAAGCAACCCACAAGCCAAGCAGCAGATAGCGACTCGGCCACGAAGCCTGTGATCTGGGTTACATCCAATACAATGCCTTGATTGGAGTCTCGCCCACTCTCTGACAGTCTCTGCAGACCAAGCAACCCACAAGCCAAGCAGCAGCTAGCGACTCGGCCACGAAGCCTGTGATCTGGGTTACATCCAATACAATGCCTTGATTGGAGTCTCGCCCACTCTCTGACAGTCTCTGCAGACCAAGCAACCCACAAGCCAAGCAGCAGCTAGCGACTCGGCCACGAAGCCTGTGATCTGGGTTACATCCAATACAATGCCTTGATTGGAGTCTCGCCCACTCTCTGACAGTCTCTGCAGACCAAGAAACCCACAAGCCAAGCAGCAGCTAGCGACTCGGCCACGAAGCCTGCGATCTGGGTTACATCCAAGACAATGCCTTGGCTGGAGTCTCGCCCACTCTCTGACAGTCTCTGCAGACCAAGCAACCCACAAGCCAAGCAGCAGCTAGCGACTCGGCCACGAAGCCTGCGATCTGGGTTACATCCAATACAATGCCTTGATTGGTGTCTCGCCACCTCTCTGACAGTCTCTGCAGACCAAGCAACCCACAAGCCAAGCAGCAGCTAGCGACTCGGCCACGAAGCCTGCGATCTGGGTTACATCCAAGACAATGCCTTGGCTGGAGTCTCGCCCACTCTCTGACAGTCTCTGCAGACCAAGCAACCCACAAGCCAAGCAGCAGCTAGCGACTAGGCCACGAAGCCTGCGATCTGGGTTACATCCAAGACAATGCCTTGGCTGGAGTCTCGCCCACTCTCTGACAGTCTCTGCAGACCAAGCAACCCACAAGCCAAGCAGCAGCTAGCGACTCGGCCACGAAGCCTGTGATCTGGGTTACATCCAATACAATGCCTTGGCTGGAGTCTCGCCCACTCTCTGACAGTCTCTGCAGACCAAGCAACCCACAAGCCAAGCAGCAGCTAGCGACTCGGCCACGAAGCCTGCGATCTGGGTTACATCCAAGACAATGCCTTGGCTGGAATCTCGCCCACTCTCTGACAGTCTCTGCAGACCAAGCAACCCACAAGCCAAGCAGCAGCTAGCGACTCGGCCACGAAGCCTGTGATCTGGGTTACATCCAATACAATGCCTTGGCTGGAGTCTCGCCCACTCTCTGACAGTCTCTGCAGACCAAGCAACCCACAAGCCAAGCAGCAGCTAGCGACTCGGCCACGAAGCCTGTGATCTGGGTTACATCCAATACAATGCCTTGATTGGAGTCTCGCCCACTCTCTGACAGTCTCTGCAGACCAAGCAACCCACAAGCCAAGCAGCAGCTAGCGACTCGGCCACGAAGCCTGCGATCTGGGTTACATCCAAGACAATGCCTTGGCTGGAGTCTCGCCCACTCTCTGATAGTCTTTGCAGATCAAGCAACCCACAATCCAAGCAGCAGCTAGCGACTCGGCCACGAAGCCTGTGATCTGGGTTACATCCAATACAATGCCTTGATTGGTGTCTCGCCCACTCTCTGACAGTCTCGGCAGACCAAGCAACCCACAAGCCAAGCAGCAGCTAGCGACTCGGCCACGAAGCCTGCGATCTGGGTTACATCCAAGACAATGCCTTGGCTGGAGTCTCGCCCACTCTCTGACAGTCTCTGCAGACCAAGCAACCCACAAGCCAAGCAGCAGCTAAAGACTCGGCCACGAAGCCTGCGATCTGGGTTACATCCAAGACAATGCCTTGGCTGGAGTCTCGCCCACTCTCTGACAGTCTCTGCAGACCGAGCAACCCACAAGCCAAGCAGCAGCTAGCGACTCGGCCACGAAGCCTGTGATCTGGGTTACATCCAAGACAATGCCTTGGCTGGAGTCTCGCCCACTCTCTGACAGTCTCTGCAGACCAAGCAACCCACAAGCCAAGCAGCAGCTAGCGACTCGGCCACGAAGCCTGTGATCTGGGTTACATCCAATACAATGCCTGGGCTGGAGCCTCGCCCACTCTCTGACAGTCTCTGTAGACCGAGCAACCCACAAGCCAAGCAGCAGCTAGCGACTAGGCCACGAAGCCTGCGATCTGGGTTACATCCAAGACAATGCCTTGGCTGGAGCCTCACCCACTCTGACAGTCTCTGCAGACCGAGCAACCCACAAGCCAAGCAGCAGCTATCGACTAGGCCACGAAGCCTGCGATCTGGGTTACATCCAAGACAATGCCTTGGCTGGAGCCTCGCCCACTCTCTGACAGTCTCTGCAGACCGAGCAACCCACAAGCCAAGCAGCAGCTAGCGACTAGGCCACGAAGCCTGCGATCTGGGTTACATCCAAGACAATGCCTTGGCTGGAGCCTCGCCCACTCTCTGACAGTCTCTGCAGACCGAGCAACCCACAAGCCAAGCAGCAGCTAGCGACTAGGCCACGAAGCCTGCGATCTGGGTTACATCCAAGACAATGCCTTGGCTGGAGCCTCGCCCACTCTCTGACAGTCTCTGCAGACCGAGCAACCCACAAGCCAAGCAGCAGCTAGCGACTCGGCCACGAAGCCTGCGATCTGGGTTACATCCAAGACAATGCCTTGGCTGGAGTCTCGCCCACTCTCTGACAGTCTCTGCAGACCGAGCAACCCACAAGCCAAGCAGCAGCTAGTGACTCATCCACGAAGCCTGCGATCTGGGTTACATCCAATACAATGCCTTGGCTGGAGCCTCACCCACTCTCTGAAAGTCTCTGCAGACCAAGCAACCCACAAGCCAAGCAGCAGCTAGCGACTCGGCCACGAAGCCTGCGATCTGGGTTACATCCAATACAATGCCTTGGCTGGAGCCTCGCCCACTCTCTGACAGTCTCTGCAGACCGAGCAACCCACAAGCCAAGCAGCAGCTAGCGACTAGGCCACGAAGCCTGCGATCTGGGTTACATCCAAGACAATGCCTTGGCTGGAGCCTCGCCCACTCTCTGACAGTCTCTGCAGACCGAGCAACCCACAGGCCAAGCAGCAGCTAGCGACTAGGCCACGAAGCCTGCGATCTGGGTTACATCCAAGACAATGCCTTGGCTGGAGCCTCGCCCACTCTCTGACAGTCTCTGCAGACCGAGCAACCCACAAGCCAAGTAGCAGCTAGCGACTCGGCCACGAAGCCTGCGATCTGGGTTACATCCAAGACAATGCCTTGGCTGGAGTCTCGCCCACTCTCTGACAGTCTCTGCAGACCAAGCAACCCACAAGCCAAGCAGCAGCTAGCGACTCGGCCACGAAGCCTGTGATCTGGGTTACATCCAAGACAATGCCTTGGCTGGAGTCTCGCCCACTCTCTGACAGTCTCTGCAGACCAAGCAACCCACAAGCCAAGCAGCAGCTAGCGACTCGGCCACGAAGCCTGTGATCTGGGTTACATCCAATACAATGCCTTGATTGGAGTCTCGCCCACTCTCTGACAGTCTCTGCAGACCAAGAAACCCACAAGCCAAGCAGCAGCTAGCGACTCGGCCACGAAGCCTGCGATCTGGGTTACATCCAAAACAATGCCTTGGCTGGAGTCTCGCCCACTCTCTGACAGTCTCTGCAGACCAAGCAACCCACAAGCCAAGCAGCAGCTAGCGACTCGGCCACGAAGCCTGCGATCTGGGTTACATCCAAGACAATGCCTTGGCTGGAGTCTCGCCCACTCTCTGACAGTCTCTGCAGACCAAGCAACCCACAAGCCAAGCAGCAGCTAGCGACTCGGCCACGAAGCCTGTGATCTGGGTTACATCCAATACAATGCCTTGATTGGAGTCTCGCCCACTCTCTGACAGTCTCTGCAGACCAAGCAACCCACAAGCCAAGCAGCAGCTAGCGACTCGGCCACGAAGCCTGCGATCTGGGTTACATCCAAGACAATGCCTTGGCTGGAGTCTCGCCCACTCTCTGATAGTCTTTGCAGATCAAGCAACCCACAATCCAAGCAGCAGCTAGCGACTCGGCCACGAAGCCTGTGATCTGGGTTACATCCAATACAATGCCTTGATTGGTGTCTCGCCCACTCTCTGACAGTCTCGGCAGACCAAGCAACCCACAAGCCAAGCAGCAGCTAGCGACTCGGCCACGAAGCCTGCGATCTGGGTTACATCCAAGACAATGCCTTGGCTGGTGTCTCGCCCACTCTCTGACAGTCTCTGCAGACCAAGCAACCCACAAGCCAAGCAGCAGCTAAAGACTCGGCCACGAAGCCTGCGATCTGGGTTACATCCAAGACAATGCCTTGGCTGGAGTCTCGCCCACTCTCTGACAGTCTCTGCAGATCAAGCAACCCACAAGCCAAGCAGCAGCTAGCGACTCGGCCACGAAGCCTGTGATCTGGGTTACATCCAAGACAATGCCTTGGCTGGAGTCTCGCCCACTCTCTGACAGTCTCTGCAGACCAAGCAACCCACAAGCCAAGCAGCAGCTAGCGACTCGGCCACGAAGCCTGTGATCTGGGTTACATCCAATACAATGCCTTGATTGGAGTCTCGCCCACTCTCTGACAGTCTCTGCAGACCAAGCAACCCACAAGCCAAGCAGCAGCTAGCGACTCGGCCACGAAGCCTGCGATCTGGGTTACATCCAAGACAATGCCTTGGCTGGAGTCTCGCCCACTCTCTGACAGTCTCTGCAGACCGAGCAACCCACAAGCCAAGCAGCAGCTAGTGACTCGGCCACGAAGCCTGCGATCTGGGTTACATCCAATACAATGCCTTGGCTGGAGTCTCGCCCACTCTCTGACAGTCTCTGCAGACCAAGCAACCCACAAGCCAAGCAGCAGCTAGCGACTCGGCCACGAAGCCTGTGATCTGGGTTACATCCAATACAATGCCTGGGCTGGAGCCTCGCCCACTCTCTGACAGTCTCTGTAGACCGAGCAACCCACAAGCCAAGCAGCAGCTAGCGACTAGGCCACGAAGCCTGCGATCTGGGTTACATCCAAGACAATGCCTTGGCTGGAGCCTCGCCCACTCTCTGACAGTCTCTGCAGACCGAGCAACCCACAAGCCAAGCAGCAGCTAGCGACTAGGCCACGAAGCCTGCGATCTGGGTTACATCCAAGACAATGCCTTGGCTGGAGCCTCGCCCACTCTCTGACAGTCTCTGCAGACCGAGCAACCCACAAGCCAAGCAGCAGCTAGCGACTAGGCCACGAAGCCTGCGATCTGGGTTACATCCAAGACAATGCCTTGGCTGGAGCCTCGCCCACTCTCTGACAGTCTCTGCAGACCGAGCAACCCACAAGCCAAGCAGCAGCTAGCGACTCGGCCACGAAGCCTGTGATCTGGGTTACATCCAAGACAATGCCTTGGCTGGAGTCTCGCCCACTCTCTGACAGTCTCTGCAGACCAAGCAACCCACAAGCCAAGCAGCAGCTAGCGACTCGGCCACGAAGCCTGTGATCTGGGTTACATCCAATACAATGCCTGGGCTGGAGCCTCGCCCACTCTCTGACAGTCTTTGTAGACCGAGCAACCCACAAGCCAAGCAGCAGCTAGCGACTAGGCCACGAAGCCTGCGATCTGGGTTACATCCAAGACAATGCCTTGGCTGGAGCCTCACCCACTCTGACAGTCTCTGCAGACCGAGCAACCCACAAGCCAAGCAGCAGCTAGCGACTAGGCCACGAAGCCTGCGATCTGGGTTACATCCAAGACAATGCCTTGGCTGGAGCCTCGCCCACTCTCTGACAGTCTCTGCAGACCGAGCAACCCACAAGCCAAGCAGCAGCTAGCGACTAGGCCACGAAGCCTGCGATCTGGGTTACATCCAAGACAATGCCTTGGCTGGAGCCTCGCCCACTCTCTGACAGTCTCTGCAGACCGAGCAACCCACAAGCCAAGCAGCAGCTAGCGACTAGGCCACGAAGCCTGCGATCTGGGTTACATCCAAGACAATGCCTTGGCTGGAGCCTCGCCCACTCTCTGACAGTCTCTGCAGACCGAGCAACCCACAAGCCAAGCAGCAGCTAGCGACTCGGCCACGAAGCCTGCGATCTGGGTTACATCCAAGACAATGCCTTGGCTGGAGTCTCGCCCACTCTCTGACAGTCTCTGCAGACCGAGCAACCCACAAGCCAAGCAGCAGCTAGTGACTCGGCCACGAACCCTGCGATCTGGGTTACATCCAATACAATGCCTTGGCTGGAGCCTCACCCACTCTCTGAAAGTCTCTGCAGACCAAGCAACCCACAAGCCAAGCAGCAGCTAGCGACTCGGCCACGAAGCCTGCGATCTGGGTTACATCCAATACAATGCCTTGGCTGGAGCCTCGCCCACTCTCTGACAGTCTCTGCAGACCGAGCAACCCACAAGCCAAGCAGCAGCTAGCGACTAGGCCACGAAGCCTGCGATCTGGGTTACATCCAAGACAATGCCTTGGCTGGAGCCTCGCCCACTCTCTGACAGTCTCTGCAGACCGAGCAACCCACAGGCCAAGCAGCAGCTAGCGACTAGGCCACGAAGCCTGCGATCTGGGTTACATCCAAGACAATGCCTTGGCTGGAGCCTCGCCCACTCTCTGACAGTCTCTGCAGACCGAGCAACCCACAAGCCAAGTAGCAGCTAGCGACTCGGCCACGAAGTCTGCGATCTGGGTTACATCCAATACAATGCCTGGGCTGGAGCCTCGCCCACTCTCTGACAGTCTCTGCAGACCGAGCAACCCACAAGCCAAGCAGCAGTTAGCGACTAGGCCACGAAGCCTGCGATCTGGGTTACATCCAAGACAATGCCTTGGCTGGAGCCTCGCCCACTCTCTGACAGTCTCTGCAGACCGAGCAACCCACAAGCCAAGCAGCAGCTAGCGACTAGGCCACGAAGCCTGCGATCTGGGTTACATCCAAGACAATGCCTTGGCTGGAGCCTCGCCCACTCTCTGACAGTCTCTGCAGACCGAGCAACCCACAAGCCAAGCAGCAGCTAGCGACTCGGCCTCGAAGCCCGTGATCTGGGTTACATCCAAGACAATGCCTTGGCTGGAGCCTCGCCCACTCTCTGACAGTCTCTGCAGACCGAGCAACCCACAAGCCAAGCAGCAGCTAGCGACTCGGCCACGAAGCCTGTGATCTGGGTTACATCCAAGACAATGCCTTGGCTGGAGCCTCGCCCACTCTCTGACAGTCTCTGCAGACCGAGCAACCCACAAGCCAAGCAGCAGCTAGCGACTAGGCCACGAAGCCTGCGATCTGGGTTACATCCAAGACAATGCCTTGGCTGGAGCCTCGCCTACTCTCTGACAGTCTCTGCAGACCGAGCAACATCACTGCCTTCATCATTCCCCTGCTGTTTATGTTTTATTTGCAAGCATTTACTTTCCAGTTAACTGAAAATGGTTATTTTTGTAATTTTTAAAAATGTCTATTACATCGCTGCAATAAAAAACCAAACGATATTTCAAAAACTACATTTTTTATGCCAAAATAAATTTATTACCATACCCAAGAGTGTTCATATTATTACTAGAACTAAATCGCAATGATTTTGTCGCTATACAAGGGACTATAGCACACTCAAGAATGTTTTCATCCAAAGCGCCACCAAAGATTGGTTTCCATTTAAAATGTGGATAAGCTTATGTAACGTTACATCGAAATATTCAATACTGCGCAATACCTGCATTAAGGTATCTTCGCTAACTTCCAGTGACGAGCTCAGTTGGTGGGTGGATCAGCGGGGAGGAAGGGGTTCCAAATATTCCAGCGATAAGCTGCGGCACAAATAACTAGCAAGGGAAGATGCTGTACCTAAGGAAAGCTGTGCCTAGGGATACTGGGAATAGTCATATTGTAAACATATGGAAATAATGATCTATGCATGTTGGTAACACTGCTTCACTAACTGTTTGCTGGCATTACATAATTACAAGGTTTGTCCATAAAGTAACGAGACTGGCCGCGGAGTTCCAGATGCCTGGAGGGTGGCCCCGGGGGAGGGATTTATGATGGGGGGTCTAAACTAAGTAACGGACATGGTGGCAGTCGCGTCTTTGCTCTGATGTAGTGAGGATCACGCGTGGTTTACAAGCTGTATTTGAGTTTTTGTCATGTCAGAAAACGTCCAAAATGCAGCGTTCACTGTAGCAGCACTACGCGATTAAATTTTGCTTTCACCTAGGGAGGCTTACAAAGACGACCCCTGTCAAGGGCCCAGGTTTTTCGGTGGTTCAATGAGTTCAAGAACGGATGGGAGACAGTTGAAGAATGGAGCGATCTGGACGCCCTTCAACGAGTGGTTTAGACGAAAATGAGGCCAAGATAATATCCTTGAATTTTATCATCGTTTGAGTGTAAGATTAATCGCCGAAGATCTAAACATGTGCAAAAGAACAGTCTACAAAATTATTTCTGAAAATTTTAACATGCAGAAGGTTTGTGCGAAATTAATGCCAAAAGTGTTGAGTCATAAA
This sequence comes from Bacillus rossius redtenbacheri, assembly GCF_032445375.1. Classification (NCBI taxonomy): domain Eukaryota; kingdom Metazoa; phylum Arthropoda; class Insecta; order Phasmatodea; family Bacillidae; genus Bacillus; species Bacillus rossius. Next base: position 110,018,936 of record NC_086332.1, read on the forward strand.
GAATAAAACACGATTTGATATTTCCCGTGAGATGTTGGCGCAGTTATACAGTGAACCGGACTTTCTAGACAATGCAATAATAGCAGGCGATGAATTTTGGGTGTTCCAGTACGACCCCGAAACCAAGCGCCAAAGTTCGGAGTTGCACAACTCGAACTCCCCGCGCCCCAAGAAAGCGAGAATGTCGAAGTCTAAAGTAAATACAATGTTGTCTGTTTTGACAAGTTTGGGAAGGTCCACAAAGAATTTGTACCTCCAGAATAAACCGTCAATACCGTTTTCTAAAAAGAAGTCCTTGCGCGCCTACACAGAGTCGTCAAATGGAAAAGACCAGACATGATTTCTGGAAGCTCCACCATGACAAAACTCCAGCCCACACCTCCTTCGTTGTGAACGCCTACCTGGCCCGGATAGGGGTTGCAACCTTGCCGCAGCCACCTTACAGCCCGGATGTGAGCCTGCCAGCCTTTTACTGTTCCCAAAGCTAACGAAAATCATGAAAGGTCACTGTTTCGAAGATGTTCCCGCCATCCAACGGACTCTGACACAGTTTCTGAAAGAGGTAACAGCAGCTTACTTCCAGGGAGCCTTTACAGCGTGGGAGTCACGTTGGCAAAGGTGTATCAACCCCTAAGGAGATTATTTAGAAGAATTTAAATAATATGTACCAATCGGATCAATAAATATTTTTTACCAGACGTAGTCTCATTATTTTACGGACAAACCCTGTAACATCGCAGAATTTTTTCCCCCTACAATCAATAACACTTTGACTGAAAACGTTTTATGTTGATGTTTTCTGAATGTTTCATAATTATTTTGTACTCATGTTTCTTCTATTATGCATAGTAATTTAAGTAATTTTGTTTGTGCTTTAAAATTTTGATTAAGATTTTGATTGGGTTAGGTTCTATATAAAGCTGAATGTAGTGTTTTATTTTTTCCCAGTGTAATTTACTTTCTCACTTAAAATTAACCCTTGTATTAATTATGTTTTGTCACATTTTAAAGTATATTAAAGGGTAGTAAAACTATAACATTCTAGAACAGTCTAGTTGGAAAAGAAACGAAGACATGCGCGAAACTTTGTCGCCAGCAAGTTATTTTTTACACCTCAAGTTAGTGTGCTGTTGGAAAAACCCAGTACATGGGCGCAGGACTGCATAGCAATAGACTGGAACTTTCGCTGGGCGCTGTCTCGCCAGCTAATCAGAGCGAGCCTGGAGGTGGTGTGATATATTTTTTCCAGACTTTTAGAGAAAAAATATTTTCCAGCATTTTTCCCTGTATGGTTAGGTACTGAATACTGTGTTGTGATTGCAGGGGCATAGCCAGGGGGGTGGGGGTTAGGGGTTCTAACCCCCCCCCCCTTAGACACAATTTTTTTTTTATCTAAAGCAGGTTAGCTAAAAGATTGGGTGTCTTACTGCTATCACCGGCTACTGCACTGGAGGGGAAGAGTAAGCGAGCCCTACCGATTCTCCTTCCCTTCCCCTACCCCTGTCACGAGCAGAAGCTATAAGGTTGTGACGCCGTGACGGGTCACAAGTTTTCAAATATCTTACACCTACTGTACTTAACCAGAGCGGTAATTATAAGCAGGTGGTGACTGGGTAACTCTTCAAGCTAAAGCTAATTGTTTCCAGGAATAGGCCAGTTATGCCGAAACCCAACCATTTTTATTCCTCTTTTTTTTGTATTGTCGATCTTCGAGCATGATTGATGATTTTGAGTGGACGTGGACAAGGCACTTGGATTGATTAAAATATCTTTAATTTATTTCTTACTTCATCACTCAAACAATTTTTTTATTAAAAAATTAATAATATTTTTACCATTACAATATTTAAAGTTAAGTACCGAAAACTGCTCAAATAGCACTATTTTACACCTTAAAATCCAAATTTTTCCGGGCCACCGCTTTAATAGGGGGGGGGGGGGGAGACCATGCTTCTTAACCCACCCCCCCCCCCCCCCCATAAACAAATCCTGGCTACGCTACTATGTGATTGGTCAGTTGGCCCACTGAGTTGCCTCCCTTTGTTTCTAGTTTTGTAAAGGAAGGTAACTGTGTGGTGCAAGTTAGTTGTCGCTCAATCGTCGCTGCATCCGTTAAATACGTCGTTTTGATAATATACTAACACCAAAACCGATAGCGATGCATATATTACCACTGTGATACGATAAAAACCTTGCATTTCACTTTGCTAGCCGATTGATAGCACCGTGGATCGCGCCTGACGTTTTTTTCCTCAAAAATATTCGTGATTATTTGCATAAAACATTCATTCAAACTTATGAGCATCTACAGTCCATTTAAGTTACTCTGAACAACAACATAATGCCCAGTCCTGCAGCGCTAGCCACTAAAGTTGGCACATCGAAGTTTTTTTTCATGGAGAATATTTATACGCTATCAATTTTTTTTGTAACTCGCCGCAAGAGGACGCTGCCGCGCATCAACTTCTAAACCGCTCAACTGATCGCCATAGGTAAACAGAAAATCAAAGAAGTAGTATATAAAAGTTCCTTCTGGTGCAATGTTATTCTTATGGGAATATAGCTTGGTGGCTTACTCAGATGTGGCTTACCAATCGTGAGGAATCAACCATGTTCGGGCGTGTCCACCGCTCGTGGTTTATGATCAGGACCTTGGCGGTCATTCTAAACGAAGCCACATCCGCCCTCTTGGAATCCTCAATTTTAGAAACTCTGCAATTATTAAGCTAGAAATTCGGGGGAAAAAGTTCAAAAACCATCAAAAAATTCGCTCATTAAATTTATTATTGATTCATTTGATTTCTGTCCTTGGTCCGATCCTTGCTCGATGAAAAAATTGTAATTTCAGGTAAAAATACATTTAGTTAATAAAATATGGTGAAAAATTCCCAAAAGAGGTATAAAATTTCTCATATACCAGCCTCCAATTGATTCGATCGATTCTCGACCTTGGTTTGATCCTTGCTTGATACAAAAATGGTAAAAATGTAAAAAAAAACACACACAAAAAAGTAAAAATCCCTAAAAGCGGCTTAAATTCCTCATCCACTAGCCGCCAGTAAGCTGTCAATGCCATCTTGGCTGCCATTATTAAAAATCTGTAATTTTTAAGCTAGAAATTCGGAAAAAATAAATTAAAAAATCATAAACAAATCGTTGTTAAATTTATGTTTGATTTGATTGGATACAGTGCTTGCTTCGATCCTTGATCAATACAAAAATATTTGTTCTGGGCAAAAAAAACACATATTTAATAAATCATGTTCAAAATCCTAAAAGTGGCTTACATTCCTACCTACCAGCTTCCAGTAAGACAATGATGACATAATGGCCAATATCTTTGACATTTGTAATTATTAACTCAGAAATTCGGGGGGAAAATTCAAAAATCATAGAAAAATATCTTGTTGAAATAATGAATGATTCAATTGATACCAGGCTATACCAAGTGAATTCGATTGATTAATTCTATATTAAACAGTCTAAGGTCCGGGATACACTACCTAAAAAACATCACATGAAACAGCAGGGCAGATAAGGAGTTAGCGAACACACTAAGTGCCAGTCACTCATGTGGTAAGAACCATGTGATGAATACCCACCAGTCTATTTAGTAGAAGTACCTAAATACAAGCATGTTAACCACAGGCGCTGGACGAAGCCGGCCGAGAGCCCCGCCTGCCGGCAGCTGCACCCAGCGCGCGAGGGTTGCAAGCGTGCAGAAGTGTCGGGTGGCCGCGAGCTAGAGGCGCGTGGGCCGTCGCTTCCCGGCTGCATCACTATCATGTCAAAACATGGTTGAAATCACAACCCAGCATATGGCAAGTACTTGTTGGAATGGCTTTAAAGTACGAAAAAAGGAACGACAGTAGAAAACTAGGCTATGAATGTAACATTTGCGACCCGATTTTTTTTAAAGTGCATATACCGAAGTTGAACCCAGGCCATATGCCACAAAAAAGAGAATGTCGCGAATAATAAGAAACAACAAATCTTCATTCAGGCCAAGCGAATCCGAACCAAGAGGTTTCTTCGACGATATTCAGCAAATATTTTAAACAGGTCATGTCCAATGTCAAGCATATAGAGACTAGGCGTCTCCAAACATGAGGCCATTTAATGAAACGCCACACATACAAGAAAATAACACACGATACACACAATACACACACTGGACATGCAATGGAAATGCCATAAACACACTTGAAACACAATACACACACTGGACATACAATGAACATGCACTGCACAAATTGAACATGCAGTAGCGAGAACTAAATTTTAATTATAAATAAAAAATCGATGAATAACACAGTCATTTTTGAAATCCAAAATATGTACTCTTTTTTTTTAATTTTACAAAAATACCGGTAAAACAAGTAATTATTGTAGGTAGGTAGCATTTCACAGTTCTTTGAGTATGAAGGTTACTTCGTTGAGGTTCGAGTAGTTTCCTCCAAAAATCGATGCCATCAGTAGTCTCAGGCGATCTATCAATATGTTAGGATCTTCCCATGAAGTATAATCAATCTCTTCTGCTATCATTATTTTCCTGGAATGTTTGTTAGTAATATTTTTAAGATCACTATCGTCACAGTGATCAACGTGAGCTTGATCAGAATAATTTATTTATCACGTCGTTTCCCACATTTTGGTCTCAGGGCTTTATCAAAACCTTAGATATTGCCAGCTTTAGGTACTTCATCACAGTGTTTGGTCTTGTCACCAGCTTCGGAGTCACTGTCGCCATCATCGTAGAAGTCAGCGTCTTCATCTGGATTACTGTAAGAATTCGAAATAATTCACGTCGAAACTTCTTTATCGTATAAGATCTTACTTTATAAGTGTCCATCATTTTTCCAAAGTAAGGAGGATCTGCTTGAGATGGGCTTGAATGTATTCTCACTTGTCATGGTGATGATCAATTGGTTACAGTCTTCTTCACACCGTAGGCATCATTCAATTTAAGTTCTTTGTCGAGATCAGGAGTGGAGAGTTATGAAAATACTCATGTTCAAGACAAGGAAAATTATTTACATCATGCAGCACTCTCTTCCTTAGTGTAGTGGCTTTATCGATGTCCTCTATCTCGTAAGTGGGCTTGGTTTTACAAGTTCTGCTGTGTATTTTAAATCTATAAATTTGTGTAAACAACTTTCTACGCCAATTGCAGCTAAACATTTTGCGTAGTGGGTTTTTAACACAATCATTCTTCTCGTGACGTCTAACATTCCTTCTCAGGACAAATTCATTGCTGTCGTATCTACAGCGATGTCCTTCCAATACATCTAGGCAAAAAACTAGGATCCATGTTAGCTTCTGCGAATAATGCCAGATGCAAACAGATTTTATTTAGAAACAGTTACTTAAATACGAATTTGAGTAATCCATCAGCGAGAGTTAATTTTCAATTCTGAAAGACTCATGGCCAATTAGTTCTGCTTTTCAACAACAGATGTCACCACATATTGCATGAAGGTTAAATATTATTTATTTTTCATGTGGGATGCGGATGCTCACTCACGATCGCAAGATAAGGAGGGCTTCGCTAGACACCAAGGAGAAGGAAGTTCGTCTCGCATGATAGTGCTTCTCAGTTGTCTCAAGGCATAGTATTCAACTGAGTAATGTTTGTTTGTTTTCCACCTAATTAGAATATTCGATGTGCTGATTCAGTAAACGGAATTCAGTAATTTATATATTAATATATATAGTATGCCTTGGTATACACAGTTATTTGAAAACTGAGAATATTTTCGCGATATCCATTTTGCTCTAACTCACCACTATATGACGCTAAAATGCATCAACTTCTTATCCGTTCAACCGATCGCACATCGGTAAACATAAATTCATACGTCATAGACATACAAACATCAATTAAATGTAATGTTTCTATTTCCACTATACTAATATAGCGCTATCCATTTTACTTTAACTCGCGGACAATATATTATTACCCTGTGTTTAGCCGGGCAACGCCGGGTACTGCAGCTAGTATCATATAAATTTAAGCTCGACGAACTATTACAGCAATATCATACTTGCAGTCGAAAATAAAATCTAGGAAGGCAGTCAGTACGGATATCGTGACATCACACTCGGTATTAGTAGCTGGGGTCTGTCTGCTGATAGTCACCAAAGTGGAACGATAGGTTGATTTCTTTATTAGAAAGTGCATACACCTGAAATCGAACTGACTCTAATGGTCCATGGTTTATGTACTTTTTATTTTATTTTTATATTTTTTTGCTATTTATTGTTATGTTTTGCTATTTAGTTTTATTACACTGGTCTCTATGAATTTGAACTTTAATCTCAGAACTTAACAGCACAAATACATTTCGATTAAATATTTTTTTAAATAATCTTGACAGAGATTTTTTAAAAATATTTCTTAATTTTTTTGATACTTTTGTGTTCAATTGCATTCGATGGGGTTCGAATCGTATATTATTAATGCGGTGATGCAGTACATGTTTTTATTATGCTATTATTACAATTGTTATTGTTGATACTTTTTAGTTGTATTAATTTAGTTTAATTCTATATGGTGACCAAGATTGTGTCAGTCACTTACTGCTAGATTGTAGACGGATGTTTAGCCATTTTTTTGACTTTATGATTTTTAAATTTTTGGTGGAAATTTTTTATTCGAAGAAAGGTTTTTTCTCTAGAAAAGCGAATTTTTCCCTTGCAAATGGGGAATTTTGATCCTATATGGGGACTGTTAAGTCGTTTTTTGGGGGAACTACTAATGTTAAGTCGGATGCACAACATCTACCTAATGATAGGCACAAGCAAGTGTGATACATACCATGGAGCCTGAAGTAGCCATCTGGCTGAGACAATTAAATGCTAGCTTAAAGGGTCAATAAGAGTCAACTATCATGTCTGTCCAGGCATGTCTAACTACGAGCGTGATTTTAGGTGTTAGAAGCACTGAGCATGGAGCTCTGGAACAGGGTTATTCCTTGTTCACTAACCAAATATGGCACATGGTAATTATATTTATTTTAAGATTTTATACTATGTAAGCTACGCCACTATAAAGATGGTGAAACACTAAACGTTAAATATATTGCATTGCTTGAAACTGTTTTAAATCTTTAACAGCAATCTAAAGTTACATTAACAAGTTTTATATATAATGCAATGTTGATCTAAATTAGTCACGATGAACTTCGAAGAAACTTTTACTCCATGACCTCACGCAATTTAAAGTATAATCAGACACACCGAGTCTCGGTGTTGAGTATTACTGAAAGTAGCTACTGACGTGGATGGTATCGAAACATGATGTTTGTGCGGATTGTTTCACAAAACAAAACCCACTTGAGGGTTCTACAGGTAACATGTGGTACATGCGACGATTTCAAGACAACTACTGGGGCATAAACAGTTTACACATCAGGACGTGGAATACAAATATAGTACAATAACAGGTTTTTTAAGGACACAGGAGGTGCTCAAAATGCACATCCACGCAATCCTGTAGTCATCTCTAGATGGGAGGAACACATTTAATTTTTCATGTACTGAAAACACTCGCGTCTACTACGTTATTTGTAAAAATACAATCACCCAGCAACAGATGCCTGCAGGATCATGTCAATGTCATGAAGAACATTTTGAACAACTTCCACAGCACCTCACAAATCCTATTCAGTGTACCATGCTTACACCCCGACATGTACACTACATACGTCATAAGAAAAACATGTATGTTGGGGAAGTAACATTCCTACTCCACAAACTAAGTAAAGACGTCAAGAATTAGCACTAAAGTCACATTTGGCATGACACCTGTCATTTGCTAAGAAAGGAAAGATGAGTTGAAGGGGGGGGGGGGGGGGGGAACCAGTAAACATGAGTAAATTTTGAACGATAACCAACATTGCTACTTCTCTTCGATTCCACTGATAATTTACTTCAAATTTTGGTGTTTCACTTACTGCTATAGAAATGTTACAACTACTGTGGCTGTCATGATTATAAACCTGATAGCTGACAATGACAACTGAAATAATTATGTTCATTATTCAGTGATTTTTAAAGTACGTAATTTTAAGTCTTCAAAAGTTTGCACGGATCTGCCAATCTATTTTTGTTTTATAATGTTGAAACAATTATGAGTTCATTAACTTCAAACAATGACAACTGAAATAATTATGTTCATTATTCAGTGATTTTTACAGTACGTAATTTTAAGTCTTCAAAAGTTTGCACGGATCTGCCAATCTATTTTTGTTTTATAATGTTGAAACAATTATGAGTTCATTAACTTCAAAAAGTAACTTAATTACATTGTTACTAGCTACTAAAGATTTTACTCAACCCAGCAGAATTAATATTACAGTCATATAACGTCGATCTTACAAAATTGTGGCTATATGCGTAAAAACTGTCCATGTGATGTCATAGAGAAACACGACATAACTTTACTCGCTTTAGCACTTCACATTTTCACATTTTTCAGTTGCCTTGATTTTATACACAGTCCCTTGTGGGATTCCATTTTATTTCACTGTATCATATGGTTCATTGTCATGGATAATGTTATTTTAAGTATATGCCACCTCTCACACAAGGTGACATTTTCAGAATTCATTTCATAGTAGTAGTCACCAGATTTGGTTTTAGCCTTAAAAATAACAATGCTCAAACAATAAAATATTTTTTCTTTTACTTATAGCACATCCAACAAACCACATTATTTTATGTAGATCAACAAACTTATGTTACCAGAATTTTGTTATACTCAGATTAAATACATCTTTCATCGACATTCACAACAAGTTCTTGATCTCCAGGGATCGAATTTTACCTCATCGTTCTCAAGCACCGTGAACGCCATGATTCTAAGTCATTTCTTTCCATAAATTAATACTGCCTGGCTTTGCAATGTTTAGGCCAATACCATTTTTATTTTTTAGTTTTTCTCAGGATTTCCCTAAATTTTCTTTCTCTGCCGGAAAGCAAACTGCGACTACTTGATTGTGGCATCTATATTTGTAATGGTGTACAGTTCTACAATTGTAACTATTCTTCAATTAAAGCAATGCAAATTTATCCTAATATTTTAAGATTTCGCATTTTTCTTGGTGTATAAAAGTTAAGCTTTAAATATGTTACTTATTAAACGTTCGGACTGACCCTGAAGCAACTTCATTTCGTCCATCTCACAATTAAAAAAAAAAATGGTGAATTTACTTTTTCCTTCGTCACTGGTATTGAGTGGGAGAACTGAATCAACCACTAATTTGAAAAAGAATGTTTTATTAATTTGTAAACCCTGCAACCCGTGAACTCAGCCTATTGCCCATTTGTTTGTCAGAATGGTAAATTCTACACAACACAAGTCAACAAAGACTTTCCGAGATAACAAAAAATGGAGCTGTAAATCGACTTGTAATTCATATTCTGAATATTTAAACACGGGAGACTTTTCTAAAATCATATCAGACATGATGCACGCGTTTCAGCCTCTATATGACATTTATATCTCTAGTCGACCGGGCGTAAGTCGACCGGCACGTGACGCCGCGCTTGGGAAGTCTTGCAATACGACTGCACTCTTTCTGAGTGCTCTGACATCACAACAAAGGATACAAGACAAAGAAACAAAACTGGCGGTATTTTCCGCCTTCTTTTCCAAGAAACCGCACCAGCATGAACGTCACTCTGAAACTGAAACAGTTCACCTGCAGCTCAGTTGGCATTTCAACCAGACTGGGTGTTGTTATATATATAATCGCGACTGAATTCCATTTAGCTGTTTATGTCGCATTGAGACACGGAACTTACTCTTTTAAAACATGCATGTTGGTATAACAGGGACCGACTAACGTTGAAACGTGTAAAACTATAATAGAGATATTTTTTTAAATGTCGAATTATTAAGTCTTCTGCTTAGCATAATCTCCTTTTCTCTTGTCAGTGTTCTTTGAATGACGATTCTAATCAGCTTCTGCTGGGTAACTTTATGGCTGCTACATCAGAGGAAATATTTATGGGAGCCTTACTTTTAAAACAAATAACCCTTAAGCAACATTATACTCATGATTGTACGTCACTTTGCTCCTACAGCAATGTGTGTTTCAAAGTTTTATATTAAAGTATAAAAATAAAAAATATTCAAGGCCAAGATTAGGAACGCCAGATGTTCACAACTCGACGATCTTTTTCCAGCGCTATGCTCCACGAACCTGTTCTGCAAGGTGACTGTAACAGGTTTTCCTTGCGGGGAACTACAGGAGAGGAAGTGGATAACACACGCCGACACACGGTTCAGCAAGTGCGCGGTGTAAGAACAGGAAACATGATGCTTGGTGGCAAGTTGGTATCAGACTAGCAAAGGAAAATATTGCCTGTACAAACAATTGATTTTACACAAACTGGTCTCTATAGTCATACACCCATTTGTAGTAGCGGGCATTTTGGGTACACGTCGTTTGTCCTAAAATCGTTTGTCCTAAAGCGTTTATCCTAATTTCGTTTGTCCTAAAAATTAGGACAAACGACTTTAGGACAAACGACGTTAGGACAAACGACTTTAGGACAAACGACTTTAGGACAAACGAAATTTAGGACAAACGACGGAACAGCTTCAAAATATTTTTACTCTGAGTTTTAGGACAAACGACTTTAGGACAAACGACATTAGGACAAACGACTTTAGGACAAACGACTTTAGGACAAACGACTTTTAGGACAAACGACGGTTCCAGTATCGATAAATCCTTACTCTGAGTTTTAGGACAAACGACTTTAGGACAAACGACATTAGGACAAACGACTTTAGGACAAACGACATTAGGATAAACGACTTTAGGACAAACGACATTAGGACAAACGACTTTAGGACAAACGACATTAGGACAAACGACTTTAGGACAAACGACTTTAGGACAAACGACTTTTAGGACAAATGATTTTAGGACAAACGACATTATGAAAAACCAAGTTAGGACAAATGACTTTAGGACAAAAAACTTTGAGTCGAACTATTTTATTTAAAAACCACAGAGCATGTGAGAACTTACAGTAAAAGAAAACGTTTGAAAAAATAATGTTATATACTGGGGAAATACATTACATTCTATGTAAAACAAATTCAGCGTTTACGATCGTTACAATTTTTAGACATCTAGGAATAAACAACTACAGTTTCGACCTTAATCTGTTTTTTTTTTTTTGCCATCTTGGATCCGCCATATTTAAATAGAACGCCCCACTCATGATGAAATTTTCGTCATGACCGCCATATTGAATTTTTCTGTTCCACTGGAGGCCGCCATCTTGGATGCCGTCGACTTTGTTTCTGTTTTTTGTTCCTAGATAGCGCCAGCAACGCTCTTGATTTTTTTTGTTCTTCTGGAGGCCGCCATCTTGGATACCGTTGACTTTGTTTCTGCTGTTTGTTCCTAGAGAGCGCCAGCCTAGCTCTTTATTTTATTTATTTTTGTTCTTCTGGAGGTCACCATCTTGGATACCAAGGACTTTGTTTCTGCTGTTTGTTCATAGAGAGCGCCAGCGTCGCTCTAATTCATCACATAAGGTCGATGCTCCATTACCTACCATAGCTATTATGGTCCTTATCGACATATTAAATTTAAATTTTTTAACAAAACACATTGGAAGTGCTGTGATTCGAACCATTGCAGCTCTGATCTCTAGATTGGAAAACTTACGCCTTTAACCGCACGGCCATCGAGACATTTACCAAACTGGGAATAAAATAAGGTATATATAAAAATAACATGCATATTCGGACTTGTAATTATTTTGATTTGAAGTAATAAAAGCACCACCTGTTCGAGACAGAACCACCATCATGTATTAAGACGTAACTGTAACAATTATCGTTACGGTCACAATCTTGAATATGCGTAATTGTTTTGTTAGAAAAAAAAAGCGGAAAAAATTTAAAAATCATTAAAAAATTAATCAATCAAATGAAATAATAAAAATCTTAAAAAACACCGTTGCACTTTTCGTTACGGTCGCCATCTTGAAAATACATAATTTTAATGCTAGAGATTCGAAAAAAAAATTACTTATTAGAATACTGATTAATTAGTTCGATTCCTGTCCTTGGTTCGAAACTATTAGAGCAAAAATTAAAAAAACAGATCCTTCCTCCACAGAAACCACCTACAGATTGATCTCCGCCACCAATAGCAAGGTATATATATATATATATATATATATATATATATATATATATATCGTCAGCTAGTATGACGACATGTCCGCCATCTTGTCTTCATCCGCTGGAGAAAACCATCTTGTTTTCGTCTGCTAGAGTGTGCTGATACCATGTTAGTATAATATTATGTTCACCACAACTTTGTTCTCAACTGTTGGCATTGAACATTGACCTTGACCTTGAAATTTGATTTTGACCTTGAAATTTGACCTTGAACCTTGAAATTTGATTTTACCTTAACGACCATCATGGATCCGCCATTTTGCGTTTAGTACATGCTACCAGGAGCTACCACCTGCTAGAGGTCATTGCCACCATCTTGTTTTCGTCTGCTGGAGGACACCATCTTGTGCGTGTACTCGTCTTATAGAGTACATTACCATCATACTTGTCTAAGTTTTACCTGCTAGAGTGCAGTAATCATTTATTATTACTGAAGTGCCTGCCATCTTAAAATTTGGGCGCCATCTTGGAATAGTGTAAATATTTAGCTAGAAATTCTGGATTAAATTTCAAAATTCAACAAAAAATTCACTCATTAAAGTAATGATTGATTATATCAATTCCTGTTCTTGGTTCGATCCTTGGATGATGCAAAAAAATAATTTTATGGAAAAAATAATTAATATAATAAATTATTATCAAAGTCCTAAAAGAGACTTAAAATCATCTATTACCATCATCCTTTAAACCATTACGACCGCCATTTTAGATATTTGTATTTATTGACTTATTAGTTCGGGAAAAATTCCAAAATTCACCGAAAAAATCACACATTATTTTACATATTGAATCGAAACTTTCTTTGATCTATGAACGAAGCTGAAAATAAATTTAATTTAAATACCATAAAATTGTCAGGTTCGAGGAATAAAACACCGCAAGTTCTTTTACAAACATAGTATTTATTACATAATTTTTATCCTACTAAAGGATCACTTGCGAAAGCCAGCAATCTTATAAACATTTAGCCCTGCATAGACGTGAAAAGACTAATTCTTAGCTCCAACAGCTCCAACTTCTCCAAATGCTCTAACAGCTGCAACTGCTCCAACAGCTACAAATGCTCCAAATGCTCCAACAGCTCCAAATGTTACAAAGGCTCCAAATGCACCAAATGCTCCAAATGCTCCAACAGCTCCAAATGCTCCAACAGCTCAAAATGCTCCATATGCTCCAAATGCTCAAACAGATCCAAATGCTCCAACAGCTTCATCATCTCCAAATGCTCCAAAGGCTCCAAATGCTCCAACAGCTCCAAATGCTTCAAATGCTCCAACAGCTCCAATTACACCAACAGCTCCAAATGCTCCAAATGCTCCAACTGATTTCAATTACTTTTTTTTTATCGAACTTGACATGATTACATGCATGACTTTATTAGTATACATTTTGGATGTCAGTGGTGACTTTTTTACACTTTTTAGTTATAAATTTATTTAGAAATGAGCTTTCGAGAAATGATAAAGTACATTTTTAAAAAATCTTAATTTTTCTTCATGTTTATACACACGCAATTAATGGAAACCATTATTTTATGTAGCTAGCTTCCCTCAGTTCTTTAAGTATGAAGGATATTTCTTTGATGCTCGAATAGTTTCCTGCACAAAGCGAACCATGTAGAAGTCTTAGCCTGTCAACCAATATGTTAGGATCTTCCCATGAGTTATAATCAATCTCTCTGCTACGTTCATCTTCCGTGTATGTTTATAATAAAAATGATTATCCCTGGTGTCTTCTGTTTCAACACCAACCACAAGGTCACTTTCGTCATCGACAAGTGATTATCACAAGCTTGATTAGGATAATTTTTTTATGCCGGAAATTAGGCATTTAGTCACTTTTTTTTATTTTTCTATAATTTTAATTTTTTTTGGAAATATTATTTTTTTAATTTATCTGGTTGTTAAGGGGGTGATTTACTCTTTGTTAGGCCGCTGTACGCCACGTGTTTAAACTTTGTGCCAGTGGACCGAAGACCCTTTTCCCAGGGGGCCTATCTGATATTTTGCTGTCAAATGTGGACGTGGGCAGCCCAGTTGAAATTTCTCTCGCCTGCAGTCACGTCCCGTGTTTGTAATTTTATTTATCTTCATGACCAAAATTGCATAGATTGGTTTCTGCGCTGCAAGCTGCTTCTTCTTAGAGGCCTGCTGAGAATAGCAAGTCTCGTCACGAATGGGTCTCCAGTGGACCTGTGTTCCCACCTTAGTGGCTATTTCTGTCCCCCCTTCCTCTCACTCCACCTCACATTTGTTCTGAGAAATCAAGTCGGGAGCAGTAACCTGACGTGAACTTAGCCAATACGATGGGCTAATTCAAGGACTTTCTCCCTGGTCTTACAGAGACGTCCACGACATCTAGCGGCAGAAAAAGTAACCGCGGGCCTGGTCGCCAGCATGTAGAGCATACCCTCGTGACACCTGGTGGCAAGTAAACTCACCGCCTCAATTAGTTCCCCTTTACGCCGCTAGAAAGCAGCGCCGCGGCGCCATAAGGCACAATGTTTCTTCTCGCGGCCTGTAGAAGTCGATTGTTTGTTGCCTTCTGTACTTGCCGGTAGAGAGTGCACATGTCTGTGTTCTTGTCACGACCGCCTCGGACTCCTTCGCATGTTTTCGGCCATGAGCCGAACCTTCCCCCTCTTTTATCCTAGGGCCGACCGACCACCCGATTTAATTAGTAGCTATGACCTTCATCGCCAGGACTCAGTACTCTGACCTCGGCTGCCGACCACATCTTCTCAGTGTCCTCTGCGCTAAGAGGCTTTTCGCATGAACGGCGATTTTCGGTTGCATAAAAGATGTAGTCAGTTGCTTAAGGGATGTGATCCCATTTGTACAGTAGCCAGGCAGATGTAGTTTTTAGAAAAAGTCATGTGTAGTTAAAATTTTTATTTTTTTTATTCTTTAAAAATTTGTTTTCCTAACGCGCATCTGCGCTTTCTCGGTGCGCGTCATCCTGATGTCGGCGCGAGACACCTCGGAGGCCCTGTTTCCACACCCTGTTTGGTGAGAAATCCGTTTTTTCCCCCTCCCCGTATTCCCGTTTGTTGGCCTTTCGCGCCGACTGTGTATGACTGTCTGGAAGCAGGTCTAATTCGCTTTAAATTTGATTTGTGTTTCAGACAGGGTCCAAGTTTCTGGGGAGAGAAATTGCTCCCCTCATGATCTTCGGGAACTCCAGCTGATTTCCCCCTTTAGAAGAGTTTTTCTCTCGGTCCGACGTCATCCTGGGAAGATCCGGGTGATATGAGCTATATATATTTTCCGCTTGCATGGAAGGAACTAAATTCATTAAAAAGATACCAGCGAGCAGTGCTTTAAGAACGTAATCCTCAAGAACATGTAAAATCAAGGAAACTAATATATATGTAATCGTTGGGAGAATCAAATTATAGTGCTATACTTGAAATTTTGTTAATGTAATAATTTGTTTGTTAAGGTGTAATATGTATTGTTTTACATAATGTAGGGGCTCCCCCTTAACTTTGTTCATTACTAAGATCTTTATTATCATGTCGACATAATGCTAAAACAAAACCTCTTAATGATAAACCAGGAAAACCTATAGACCAAATTATTTATATAGTGTATTTATTTATCATATACCTTCTTCTACATAACGATCCACGAACTCCCAAGTTACTAGAGTGCAACGAGTGTAAATTTTGTCGTGTTCACCGCCTCGTGTCCCCTCTGGTAATTAACTTTAATTTACTTAATATTTTGCCCAGCAGTTTCCAATGTGTTTTTAATTAATTTAAAATAATATATTTTTTGGGCACGAGGGGCGTTACAATTTTATTACGTCATTTCCATCGTTTTGATCTCAAGCCACCATCACTGTCTTCGCTCTTGACCGCTTTAGGTACTTCAGCACAGTACTCAATTATGTCAGCATCACAAGCTTGATCAGGAAATTAATTTTATTACGTCGTTTCCATCGTTTTGGTCTCAAGCCACCATCACAGTCTTCGCTCTTGCATGATTTAGGTGCTTCAGCACAGTACTCATTCATGTCAGCATCACAAGCTTGATCAGGATAATTTATTTTATTACGACGTTTCCATCGTTTTTGTCTCAGGCCACCATCACAGTCTTTGATCTTGACCGCTTTAGGTGCTTCAGCACAGTACTCAATCATGTCAGCCTTAGATTTGTCAGCACAGTCATCGATCATGCCAGCCTCAGATATGTCACCACAATCTTCAATAATGTCAGCTTCAAAAGTTTCATCACAGTCTTCGGTCTTGTCAGCTTCAGGTGGTTCTCCATCTTTCACATTTTCATGGAGATGACTAAATATTGATGTAAATATATTTTCATTTCTAATGAGGTTTCTACTTTCTTCGTTTGTTTTTTTTTGAAATTATTGTCTTGATATATATCAGTATTTTTAGCATTAGCTTTTTTACATTTTTCATAATCATTATTGTCGTCTAATATTCTGCCTTCGTTCCTCTTCCACGATGTTGGAGCACAGTCTTCGTTATCTTTATTCATCTTAGTTGTACAGTTCTTGCAATGTCTATCCAAGTAATATCTTCAACCAAAGGATTTATGACACTGACTGCAATTATATGGTTTTTGACAAGGACCCAAATTAAACTCCTTCTCTCATGTCGTTTAGCATTCTTTCTCAAGGTAAACATCTTGCTGCAGTATCTACAGTGATGTCGTTTTGATACAGCTACAGGCAACGAATCAGGGTACATGTTAGATTCTGCGACTAATGGCAGATGCAAACTAAGAGTTTTAAATTAAAACCATTACTTAAATAGAATTTTTTAAATATTTCGTCAGCGAGAGTTAAATTATCTCATGCAAAAGTACTGGTTGTAAGTAGTTATGCTTTTCAACAACAGATGATGCCACGTGTTGCTGCAGGTAAATAATATTTATTTCTTTTATGCGGGATGCGGATGTTCACTAACGATCGCAAAAGAAGGATGGCTTTGCTAGACTCCAAGGAGAAGGAAGTTTGTTCATTCAGTTAGTGTTTCTCAGATTTCTTAGGGCATATTTTTATTTGACTGAATAATGATTTTTTTTAAATTCCACCTGATAAAAATATTGCAAGTGGTGATTTAGTAGCAGAAATTCACTAATTAAATTTAACCTTGAATATAATGACATGTCTCATTAAGAGTAAAACTCCTTCATGGAGAGATCGGTTTCTCATAAATAACCAGAATCCCTTTGAGAAACCACATGAATGATCGCAAGCACACGGAAAAAACCATCACAATATTGACAAGAATAATTAGGAGCACACGGAGAACACCATCAAAATATTGACAACGATAATCGGGAGCACACAGAGAAAACCACCACACATTTTCTTTCATAAATTACAAAAAAAAAAAATATAAAAATTAAACAAAAATTACAAAACATACAAAAACTGATTCTGGCTTGGACTAGAACTCTATCTTTGCTCAATAATGAGAATTTTATAAGCTAGCAGAATCAGTTTTTTATATTTTGTAATTTTTGTTTAATTTTTTTTTGTAATTTATCAAAAAAAATGTGTGGTGGTTTTCTCCGTGTGCTCCCGATTATCCATGTCAATATTATGATGGTTATCTCCATGTGCTCCTAATTATACTTGTCAATATTTTGATGGTTTTTTTCCGTGTGCTTGCGATCATTCCTGTGGTTTCTCCAAGTGCTTCTGGTTATTTCTGAGAAACCTATCTCTCCATGAAGGAGTTTTACTTTTAATGAGACATGTCATTATATTTAAGGTTAAATTTAATTAGTGAATTTCTGCTACTAAATCACCACTTGCAATATTTTTAACAGGTGGAATTTAAAAAAAATCATTATTCAGTCAAATAATAATATGCCCTGAGAAATCTGAGAAACACTAACTGGATGAACAAACTTCCTTCTCCTTGGAGTCTAGCAAAGCCATCCTTCTTTTGCGATCGTTAGTGAACATCCGCATCCCGCATAAAAGAAATAAATATTATTTACCTGCAGCAACACGTGGCATCATCTGTTGTTGAAAAGCATAACTACTTACAACCAGTATTTTTGCATGAGATAATTTAACTCTCGCTGACGAAATATTTAAAAAATTCTATTTCAGTAATGGTTTCAATTTAAAACTCTTAGTTTGCATCTGCCATTAGTCGCAGAATCTAACATGTACCCTGATTCGTTGCCTGTAGCTGTATCAAAACGACATCACTGTAGATACTGCAGCAAGATGTTTAACTTGAGAAAAAATGCTAAACGACATGAGAGAAGGAGTTTAATTTGGGTCCTTGTCAAAAACCATATAATTGCAGTCAGTGTCATAAATCCTTTGGTTGAAGATATTACTTGGATAGACATTGCAAGAACTGTACAACTAAGATGAATAAAGATAACGAAGACTGTGCTCCAACATCGTGGAAGAGGAACGAAGGCAGAATATTAGACGACAATAATGATTATGAAGAATGTAAAAAAGCTAATGCTAAAAATACTGATATATATCAAGACAATAATTTCAAAAAAAAAAAAAACGAAGAAAGTAGAAACCTCATTAGAAATTAAAATATATTTACATCAATATCTAGTCATCTCCATGAAAATGTGAAAGATGGAGAACCACCTGAAGCTGACAAGACCGATGACTGTATGAAACATCTGAAGCTGACATTATTGAAGATTTTGGTGACACATCTGAGGCTGACATGATCGATGACTGTGCTGACAAATCTAAGGCTGACATGAATGAGTACTGTGCTGAAGCACCTAAATCATGCAAGAGCGAAGACTGTGATGGTGGCTTGAGACCAAAACGATGGAAACGACGTAATAAAATTAATTTCCTGATCAAGCTTGTGATGCTGATATAATTGAGTACTGTGCTGAAGCACCTAAAGCGGTCAAGAGCGAAGACAGTGATGGTGGCTTGAGATCAAAACGATGGAAATGACGTAATAAAATTGTAACACCCCTCGTGCTAAAAAAATATATTATTTTAAATTAATTAAAAACACCTTGGAAACTGCTGGGCAAAATATTAAGAAAATTAAAGTTAATTACCAGAGGGGACACGAGGCGGTGAACACGACAAAATTTACACTCGTTGCACTCTAGTAACTTGGGAGTTCATGGATCGTTATGTAGAAGAAGGTATATGATAAATAAATACACTATATAAATAATTTGGTCTATAGGTTTTCCTGGTTTATCATTAAGAGGTTTTGTTTTAGCATTATTTCGACATGATAGTAAAGATCTTAGTAATGAACAAAGTTAAGGGGGAGCCCCTACATTATTTAAAACAATACATATTACACCTTAACAAACAAATTATTATATTAACAAAATTTCAAGTATAGCACCATAATTTGATTCTCCCAACGATTACATATATATTTGTTTCCTTGATTTTACATGTTCTTGAGGATTACGTTCTTAAAGCACTGCTCACTGGTATCTTTTTAATGAATTTAGTTCCTTCCATGCAAGCGGAAAATATATATAGCTCATATCACCCGGGTCTTCCCAGGATGACGTCGCTCCGAGAGGAAAACTCTTCTAAAGGGGGAAATCAGCCGGAGGTCCCGAAGATCATGTGGGGAGCAATTTCTCTCCCCATAAACTTGGACCCTGTCTGAAACACATGTCAAATTTAAAACGAATTAGACCTGCTTCCAGACAGTCATACACATTCGGCGCGAAAGGCCAACAATGGGAATATGGGGAGGAGGAAAAAACGGATTACTCACCAAACAGGGTGTGGAAACAAGGCCTCCGAGGTGACTCGCGCCGACATCAGGATGACGCGCACCGAGAAATCGCGGATGCGCGTTAGGAAAACAAATTTTTAAAGAATAAAAAAAAATAAAAATTTTAACTACACATGACTTTTTCTAAAAACTATATCTGCCTGGCTACTGTACAAATGGGATCACTTCCCTTAAACAACTGACTACATCTTTTATGCAACCGAAAGTCGCCATTCCCGCGAAAAGCCTCTTAGCGCAGAGGATGCTGAGAAGACGTGGTCAGCAGCCGACGTCAGAGTACTGAGTCCTGGCGATGACGGTCAAAGCTACTAATTAAATCGGGTGGTCGGCCCTAGGAAAAAAGTAGGGGAAGGGTGGACTCATGGCCGCAAACATGCGAAGGAGTCCGAGGCGGTCGTGACAAGAACACAGACATGCGCACTCTCTACTGGCAAGTACAGAAGGCAACAAACAATCGACTTCTACTGGCCGCGAGAAGAAACATAGTGCCGTATGGCACTGCGGTGCTGCTTTCTAGCGGTGTAAAGGGGAACTAATTGAGGCGGTGTGCTGACTTGCCACCAGGTGTCAAGAGGGTGTGCTATACACGCTGGCGACCAGGCCCGCGGTTACTTTTTCTGCCGCTAGATGTCGTGGACATCTCTGTAAGACCAGGGAGAAAGTCCTTGAATAAGCCCATCGTATTGACTAAGTTCACGTCAGGTCACTGCTCCCGACTTGATTTCTCAGAACAAATGTGAGGTGGAGTGAGAGGAAGGGGGGACAGAAATAGCCACTAAGGTGGGAACACAGGTCCACTGGAGACTCATTCGTGACGAGACTTGCTATTCTCAGAAGGCCTCTAAGAAATAGCAGCTTGCAGCCCAGAAGCCAATCTATGCAATTTTTGTCATGAAGAGAAATAAAATTACAAACTCGGGACGTGACTGCAGGCGAGAGAAATTTCAACTGGGCTGCCCACGTCCACATTTGACAGCAAAATATCAGATAGGCCCCCTGGGAAAGGGGTCTTCGGTCCACTGGCACAAAGTTTAAACACGTGGCGTACACCGGCCTAACAAAGAGTAAGTCACCCCCTTAAGGCGATTGGTGCATGGAAAATATTACGAAAAAACTAATTTAACTGTACATATTTATTTTTGATGCTTCTTTTTAAGACATAATATACCTAGGATATTTTTAATAAACTTTTTTTTACTGAGTTATGTCATTTTAAATGCATTTATTTTTATTCCAAGCCAGAATTATTTAGAAAACACATAATTATGTTAAACTTAATTATAGTTCAAGAAACGAGTGTACGAATAGGTTTCTGCACATATAAAAGTAAGAAGAAAAAATTTTCATCGTCAAAATTACAGTTTAATATTGACAATTTCCATTGATCACTGCTGGACTACTTCAGGAGCGAATTAGAGAATAAATTTAAATGAAAATGAAAACATAATTGGCAGAACACTATTGAGTTATGTATATATTTTCATATCATTTTGTTTTTGATACGATCCGACTCAAAACATGCCCTCTGGAGTGACAGTTCTAGTGCTGCGTGTAAAACTCTCGCCGCCGGGAAGAATGTCCCCGCGACGTGGCGCTGAGGGCGGCGCTTGTCGCAACCAGGTAGTCCGGCGGAGCTCCGGCCGGCGGGCCGCAGCCTGCGGAGGGGAGGGGTAAGAATGGGGTGTAGAGGGATGACGAGAGAGGAGACGGAAGAAACGAAGGGTCTGTCAAGGTCGCGCTCATGGAGCTAATATACAGTAATACATCTGGAGAGGACAAGGGAAGACCAGCAGAGGGTGCGAGGTGAAGCCGGGTATCGGCTGGAAGAAAATGAAAAAGAGCCAAACTCGCCTCGCGCGGCCGAAGAATCCTCCAAACTAAACTCGCAACAGCTCCGAAATTATCAAAACAATCAAACTGAAAATTTTACTGGAGTATCTATAAACATTTTTCCCCACATCGCTTTAATATTTTTTTCGAAACATGAATGCTTTCATTTTTAAAAATTAAATACTTATTTACTGCCAAAAATTTTTGTGATTATGCAGAGTAAATTACAACATCGAGGAAAATTTTTTGTTTGCAATTGTAAGTGGGGGACACTAGCGTATGAAATAAGGAAGAAGCCTCAAATTTTATTTATATACCCCTTTTGACGCATTCAACCCCATACTTTTATTTTTACAGAGAGTTGAAGTGGGAATAATGTTTCAGTGGGTAACACTACCGACATATGTCTTCGGAACGCACTTCTTTTTGTTATTATACATTTCAAAATTTATAATTTCATACACAATGTTTATAAAAACGAATTCTTACTTACCTCATTTAATCTATTACAAACCTCTTGTAATATACGTGTATTAGTAGAAGAACCAACGTAACATGCAAACCTTAGGTAAACACTGGTAGAGAATTGTTTGGAATAACTGTAATGCTATGCATATACTGACAATGTAACAAACTTCAAATTTTATTAATTGTTTGCATAAGAATTAATAATTTTAAAAAAATCATAGAATAGGCCTTTATAGACTGAAAACCTTTCACGTAGTTTCAAGTCGCGTACATAAAAGTTTTTTAATATATATAATTACCAAATATTGTTGAATATATTTAAAATTTTTATACATGTTACAACACACATATAATAACAAACCTATATAGTGTATAAAAAGACAAACGCCAAATTTTAGCATTTTGTATTTCTTTTCTCTGTGTGAATAAAATAACAGTTCTTAACGTAGTTGCTAATCTTTATATATATATTTCTTGTGTGCGTGTGTATGTCACTGAACTCCTCCTAGACGGCTGGACCGATTTTGATAAAATTTTGTGTGTGAGTTCACGGGGATTCGAGGATGGTTTAGATTCACAATTGGATATATTATCTCGATTCTGAGTTAAGGAAAACTAAAAAAAAAAAAAAAAAAAAACTTTTTAAAAGCAAAAATTGCAACGCATTATTAGAAGCCATTAAGTTTTGCTATTGTAAGGAACTAAGTAGAGAGTAAGAAAAAAATAAAGATCCTGACAGTTTATAGCATCGCCATATTTGTTTCAATTTTCAATACCCTTTTTGTATATTACAATTTAAATTGCAGAAAAAAAATCATGTTTCATAGCCACACAAATAGTGAGGATGGTTTAGATTCACAATTCGATATTTTATCTCGATTTTGAGTTAATAAAAACTAAAAAAACACGCTTTAAAAGCAAAAATTGCAACGCATTATTAGAAGCCATTAAGTTTTGCTATTGTAAGGAACTTAGTAGAGAGTAAGAAAAAAATAAAGATCCTGACAGTTTATAGTGTCGCCATATTTGTTTCAATTTTCAATACCCGTTTTGTATATTACAATTTAAATTGCAGAAAAAAATCATGTTTCATAGCCACACAAATAGTGAGTGTGTGTCATTTCTCTATGTCCACGAGGTCTCGCCGCGTCAATTTTCTCCTTGGAGCGAACCCGTCCGCTTAATTAAATAAATAGCTTTTATCGTTGAATGATTTCATGATTTATTTAATGAAAATATGCTCTCATAAAAAAATTAGTTAGATAGACATTCAATAGGTGTCTTTCTCTCACTCTCTCTCTCTCTGAAATGTATGTAGCTTTCTCGCGGGTCAGTAATGCAGACAATCTTTACATTCTAGCTCGAAACGGAAAAAACAGTTAATGTGGTTTACAAAGACATTTTATGAAGTGTCTTCCCGTCATTACATTTGAAAGTAGAAACATATTTACTCAAAATTTAGGTAGTAACATATTTTTATTGCAAAGACTGAAATAGAGGTGAGAAAAATTATCATTTGTGAACATAAGAAAGTAGTATATAATAGCCGGAACTAGATCTGGCGCTGGCGCGTGGTGCCGGTGCCGGTGTCCGCCATCTTGGATTTGTGACGTCACGGCGGCAAAAATTCCTCAAAATTCCTCAAAAATGACTCAAAATGACTCAAAATTTTCCGTTTTAAGAAAAAATTTCCCGTTTTCGAGGGAAAAATTCCCGTTTCGAGGGAAAATTTCCCGATTTAGTCCTTAAAAATCCCAACGGCTAGAAATGTCCTGATAGAGGCTTAAGCATCCTTAACTCAAGCCTCAGTTAAGCCTCTATCAGGATGTGACCTTGACCTTTGACCTTGACCCCGACGGCCATCTTGGATCCACCATCTTGGATGACGTCATTTCGTTTTCTCGAACATTCCGGCATTGTGTTATCCGCCATTTTGAATTATGATGTCACCATTGCAATTTCCGTTACGGCCGCCATCTTTAAATTTATTATCCGATTTTAATGAAAAAAATTTTAAAATTATAAAAAAATTAAATAATAATATTTTTAATAAAAAATATTTAAAAAAAAACATTTACGACACGGAGCTCGGAGTCCTCGGTTCGAACCCGACGAGTGCAAAAAAATTAAAAATGATGACCGATCCTTCCCTCACAGTGGACGCAGGCATACTGACTCCCACCACTTTTTTTTTCAAAGCATATATATCGTCAGGTAGTATGATGTCATGTCCGCCATCTTGTCTTCGATGCTGGAAGCCATCATCATTGTATCGTCGGCTAGAGTGCGCCGATGACATGTTAGTTTAATTCGTATCCGCTAGAGTGCAGTTATAATTTATTACTGTGACACCCGCCATCTTGTCATTTGGCCGCCATCTTGAAAATCCGTAATTATTTAGCTAGAAATTCGGGAAAACTTTCAAAATTCATTAAATAAATCACTCATTAATTTACATATTGATTCGATCGATTCCCGTCCTCGGTTCGATCTTGGATGATGCAAAAAAAATTAAATATAACATCAATTTAACATAATAGTAACAGGTTCGAGGAATTAAACACTGCAAGTTCTTTTACAAACATAATATTTATTACATAATTTCTATTCTACTACAGGATCATTTGCGAAAGCCAGCAATCTTATAATCATTTAGTTCCGCAGCGGTGTGAAATGACTAATTCTTAGCTCCAATCGGTTTATACTAGACAGAGTCCAGCCAGAACCTTTACAGACATAGTCCACCTCTTCTTGACAGAGTTTCTGGATACCGTTTTTAACAGTTTGCTTCACATCGTTAGAACTGTAAATTACTGCAGCCGATGTCTTGAATGCACACTTCTTCACTTTGTCATCGAACGGATATGGCTTTCCATATATACAGTCCAACCACAAGTTATATTTCAAAGGTCCGTTTGTTGCTACATCATCAGTAAGCTGATTGATTATGTCCTCTCTGATATCATCAAGAAAATTACAAATGTCTTTCGACTCACCTAACGTATTTAAATAATAATAGTCCTTCAATGTTCCACGAAATGCAGACTGCGCCAAGTAGAAGCCATTATCGTTCACTTGTAATGCTCCGAACACAGTCTTAGGTTTATTTTCCTGTTCAGACGTCATACCAATCGGTTGCTGCACATCGGTTTTCTTGCTTGTACGCTCACGAGCCTTCAACCTAAACCGAGGAGTCGAAATTTCTGCAGGTAGTTCAGCAGTAGGCACACGGACTTCACCTTTACAGTTTTTCGCATGTCGTCGCAAATTATCAATTCGAGTAAACCATTCATGACACTCATCACATCGAAACTTCATGCGAGATGGATTCTTCGTGCATTTGCTCCGCTCATGTCTTCGTGCATCATGGGAAAATGCGAACGACGTATCACAGTAGCTGCAAGGATACCGTGGTGATGAAGACGATCCTTTCAGACCCGATCCAGATACAGGCGTTACAACAGTAGTACCATTTCCAGGCATTCTCTTAAGTACATCGATGCATCGTTGTTGCGACGAAACCTTTACTTTCTGCCGAACAGCAGGACCTTTGCATGCCTTCATGTGCGTTTTCATATTATCTTTTCTGGCAAACTGCTTATGACATTTCTCACAAACAAACATTTTACGATATAGGTTCTTGGCACATTCGCTCCTCTCGTGTCGCCGAGCATTGCTTTTGTTTGAGAAAATCTTGTCGCAATAACAGCACCGATGTTCGCTAGTTGTCAAATCAGCATCCATTGAAGTCTCCATCGAGGTCGTATCGTCGATCGTCGTGGTTTCCTGCACATCCAGCTCAGTAGTCATTAAGCTATCTTCTGCTGGTGGTATCACATCTGTTGAAATCTCCTCCAGTGTTGACATCGACGTTGTCAACGGAATCTGCTCCTTCTCCGTCGTAGCTGTCGTCAAGGTTCCCGTAGACGATGGTACAACCTCCATCGAGTTCGTCGTTAAAGTCGGTAAAGATGCCATCGAGTTCGCAAGAACAGGTAATTACGTGATTAATGCACTAGAAGAAACAAACTAGGTGATCCTTACACCGACGACGTCAGTAACAAACTGAGCGTCCTGTTGTCTAGGACTCGCTTATATACATGCACCGTATGGAATAAAACGCTAGTCAAATCAAGAACCATTTACAATAATACTAGAGTCAAAACAACATTAAAATAGAAGGACCATCAACGAAAAGGCAGCACATTTGGAAGCACCGACAACGAAACGGCAGCACATTTGGAAGCACCGACAACGAAAAGACAGCACATTTGGAAGCACCGACAACGAAAAGGCAGCACATTTGGAAGCACCGAAAACGAAACGGCAGCACATTTGGAAGCACCGACAACGAAAAGGCAGCACATTTGGAAGCACCGACAACGAAAAGGCAGCACATTTGGAAGCACCGACAACGAAAAGGCAGCACATTTGGAAGCACCGACAACGAAATGGCAGCACATTTGGAAGCACCGACAACGAAAAGGCAGCACATTTGGAAGCACCGACAACGAAACGGCAGCACATTTGGAAGCACCGACAACGAAAAGGCAGCACATTTGGAAGCACCGACAACGAAACGGCAGCACATTTGGAAGCACCGACAACGAAACGGCAGCACATTTGGAAGCACCGACAACGAAACGGCAGCACATTTGGAAGCACCGACAACGAAACGGCAGCACATTTGGAAGCACCGACAACGAGAAGGCAGCACATTTGGAAGCACCGACAACGAAACGGCAGCACATTTGGAAGCACCGACAACGAAAAGGCAGCACATTTGTAAGCACCGACAACGAAAAGGCAGCACATTTGGAAGCACCGACAACGAAAAGGCAGCACATTTGGAAGCACCGACAACGAAAAGGCAGCACATTTGGAAGCACCGACAACGAAAAGGCAGCACATTTGGAAGCACCGACAACGAAACGGCAGCACATTTGGAAGCACCGGCAACGAAAAGGCAGCACATTTGGAAGCACCGACAACGAAAAGGCAGCGCATTTGGAAGCACCGACAACGAAAAGGCAGCACCATCATCAAAAAGGCCGCACATTTGTCATTGGCTCCAATATTCATTGGCTCCAATATTCATTGGCTCCATTATTCATTGATTCCATCAGTCTATTGATTCCATCAGTCTAGTGACTCCATCTGTCATTGGCTCCTACAGTCATTGGCTCCTACAGTCATTGGCTCCAACAACTGTCTTTTGTCTCACCAACTCCAAATATATATATTTGGCTAGAATTCTACGAGTCTAAGAGACTATGAGACCACATGGCTACGAGTCTAAAATGATCTAGCTGGTTACGAGTTATACATGGCTTGCGAGGCTACAGAGCTACGAAGTTTCTAGTACACAGGTTTACATGACTGCGAGGAAACAGGACTACAAGTCTGCAAGAGTACTTGACTACGAAGGTACTCGCCTACATGACTCCAGTTACCGCATCTGTCTTCGACGGAATTTTCTCTTTTGCTCTAACCGCTCCATCAGCATTATGTTATAAGATTACAAGGCCTCTTGCTTACGTAGCTTCAAGTCTACAAGCCTCCAATGCATCATGACTGCGAGACTACGATCAATGAGGTTACGAGTCTACGCGATTGCGAGTCTTCTAGGTTACGTGATCGCGAGGCTATAGGACTACGAAGCTTCTAGAACGCATGGTTACGAGACTGCGAGGCTACAATTCTACGAGGTCCCAAGACATCCAGGCTACGCGACTACGAGCCATGAGGTTTTATCTCGTGACTATGAATCTTCAAGTTTACGAGACTGCGAGGCTACAGAGCTACGAAGCCTCTAGTACACAGGTTTACATGACTGCGAGGATACAGGACTACGCGACTTCGAGCCATAAGGTTACGAGATTACGTGACTACGAATCTTCATGTTTACGAGACTGCGAGGCTACAGAGCTACGAAGCCTCTAGAAAACGAGTTTACGTGACTGCGTGGATACAGGAATACAAGTCTGCATGAGTTCTTGACTACGAAGCTACTCGTCTACAAGGCTCCAATTGACACATCTGTCTTCGATGGAATTTTCTCTTTTGCTACATCTACACCATCAGCATTATGTTATAAGATTACAAAGCTACTTGCTTACGTAGCTTCAAGTCTACGAGGCTCCAATACATCATGACTACGAGACTACGAGCCATGAGGTTACGAGGCTATGCGATTGCAAGTCTTCAAGGTTACGTCATCGCGAGGCTATAGGACTACGAAGCTTCCAGAACGCATGGTTACGAGAATGCATGACTAATTGGCCGCATGGCTACGAAACTTTATGTCTCTGACTACAATAGCACTATTCAGTGGTGAGAGTTAATTTATTTCATGCAAAGGTACTTGCTGCAAGCAGTTCCACTTTTCAACATCAGATGACGTCACGTTTTGCTTGCAGGTAAAATAATATTTATTTATTTTATGCGGGATGCGGATTGTTCACTATCGATCGCATAAGAAGAATGGCATCGATAGTCTTCAAGGAGAAGGAAGTTCGTCCTTCCTGCTAGTGCTTCTCTGATTTCTCACGGTCCGCCATCTTGGATTGCGACGTCACGGCTGCCATCTTAGATGGGTGTGACTTTGACCTTTGACCGAAACCGCAGGAATGATCGCAAGCACACGGATTAACCATCAAAATATATATAAGAATTATCAGGAGCACACGGAGAAAACCATCATAATATTGGCAAGAATAATCAGGAGCACATGGAGAAAAACGACACATGTTTTCTTTGATATCATAAAATTACAGAAAAAAAATATTTAGAAATAAAAAAATTAATAAAAAAATTTAAAATAAAAACAAAAAATACATAAAATTCTGGCTTGTACTAGAACTCTATTTTTGCTCAGCAATGATAAGTTTACAAGCTAGCAGAATCTATTTATGTATTTTTTGTTTTTATTTTAAATTTTTTTATTAATTTTTTTTATTTCTAAATATTTTTTTTCTGTAATTTTATGATATCAAAGAAAACATGTGTCGTTTTTCTCCATGTGCTCCTGATTATTCTTGCCAATATTATGATGGTTTTCTCCGTGTGCTCCTGATAATTCTTATATATATTTTGATGGTTAATCCGTGTGCTTGCGATCATTCCTGCGGTTTCGGTCAAAGGTCAAAGTCACACCCATCTAAGATGGCAGCCGTGACGTCGCAATCCAAGATGGCGGACCGTGAGAAATCAGAGAAGCACTAGCAGGAAGGACGAACTTCCTTCTCCTTGAAGACTATCGATGCCATTCTTCTTATGCGATCGATAGTGAACAACCCGCATCCCGCATAAAATAAATAAATATTATTTTACCTGCAAGCAAAACGTGACGTCATCTGATGTTGAAAAGTGGAACTGCTTGCAGCAAGTACCTTTGCATGAAATAAATTAACTCTCACCACTGAATAGTGCTATTGTAGTCAGAGACATAAAGTTTCGTAGCCATGCGGCCAATTAGTCATGCATTCTCGTAACCATGCGTTCTGGAAGCTTCGTAGTCCTATAGCCTCGCGATGACGTAACCTTGAAGACTTGCAATCGCATAGCCTCGTAACCTCATGGCTCGTAGTCTCGTAGTCATGATGTATTGGAGCCTCGTAGACTTGAAGCTACGTAAGCAAGTAGCTTTGTAATCTTATAACATAATGCTGATGGTGTAGATGTAGCAAAAGAGAAAATTCCATCGAAGACAGATGTGTCAATTGGAGCCTTGTAGACGAGTAGCTTCGTAGTCAAGAACTCATGCAGACTTGTATTCCTGTATCCACGCAGTCACGTAAACTCGTTTTCTAGAGGCTTCGTAGCTCTGTAGCCTCGCAGTCTCGTAAACATGAAGATTCGTAGTCACGTAATCTCGTAACCTTATGGCTCGAAGTCGCGTAGTCCTGTATCCTCGCAGTCACGTAAACCTGTGTACTAGAGGCTTCGTAGCTCTGTAGCCTCGCAGTCTCGTAAACTTGAAGATTCATAGTCACGAGATAAAACCTCATGGCTCGTAGTCGCGTAGCCTGGATGTCTTGGGACCTCGTAGAATTGTAGCCTCGCAGTCTCGTAACCATGCGTTCTAGAAGCTTCGTAGTCCTATAGCCTCGCGATCACGTAACCTAGAAGACTCGCAATCGCGTAGACTCGTAACCTCATTGATCGTAGTCTCGCAGTCATGATGCATTGGAGGCTTGTAGACTTGAAGCTACGTAAGCAAGAGGCCTTGTAATCTTATAACATAATGCTGATGGAGCGGTTAGAGCAAAAGAGAAAATTCCGTCGAAGACAGATGCGGTAACTGGAGTCATGTAGACGAGTACCTTCGTAGTCAAGTACTCTTGCAGACTTGTAGTCCTGTTTCCTCGCAGTCATGTAAACCTGTGTACTAGAAACTTCGTAGCTCTGTAGCCTCGCAAGCCATGTATAACTCGTAACCAGCTAGATCATTTTAGACTCGTAGCCATGTGGTCTCATAGTCTCTTAGACTCGTAGAATTCTAGCCAAATATATATATTTGGAGTTGGTGAGACAAAAGACAGTTGTTGGAGCCAATGACTGTAGGAGCCAATGACTGTAGGAGCCAATGACAGATGGAGTCACTAGACTGATGGAATCAATAGACTGATGGAATCAATGAATAATGGAGCCAATGAATATTGGAGCCAATGAATATTGGAGCCAATGAATATTGGAGCCAATGACAAATGTGCGGCCTTTTTGATGATGGTGCTGCCTTTTCGTTGTCGGTGCTTCCAAATGCGCTGCCTTTTCGTTGTCGGTGCTTCCAAATGTGCTGCCTTTTCGTTGACGGTGCTTCCAAATGTGCTGCCGTTTCGTTGTCGGTGCTTCCAAATGTGCTGCCTTTTCGTTGTCGGTGCTTCCAAATGTGCTGCCTTTTCGTTGTCGGTGCTTACAAATGTGCTGCCTTTTCGTTGTCGGTGCTTCCAAATGTGCTGCCTTTTCGTTGTCGGTGCTTACAAATGTGCTGCCTTTTCGTTGTCGGTGCTTCCAAATGTGCTGCCGTTTCGTTGTCGGTGCTTCCAAATGTGCTGCCTTCTCGTTGTCGGTGCTTCCAAATGTGCTGCCGTTTCGTTGTCGGTGCTTCCAAATGTGCTGCCGTTTCGTTGTCGGTGCTTCCAAATGTGCTGCCGTTTCGTTGTCGGTGCTTCCAAATGTGCTGCCGTTTCGTTGTCGGTGCTTCCAAATGTGCTGCCTTTTCGTTGTCGGTGCTTACAAATGTGCTGCCGTTTCGTTGTCGGTGCTTCCAAATGTGCTGCCTTTTCGTTGTCGGTGCTTCCAAATGTGCTGCCATTTCGTTGTCGGTGCTTCCAAATGTGCTGCCTTTTCGTTGTCGGTGCTTCCAAATGTGCTGCCTTTTCGCTGTCGGTGCTTCCAAATGTGCTGCCTTTTCGTTGTCGGTGCTTCCAAATGTGCTGTCTTTTCGTTGTCGGTGCTTCCAAATGTGCTGCCGTTTCGTTGTCGGTGCTTCCAAATGTGCTGCCTTTTCGTTGATGGTCCTTCTATTTTAATGTTGTTTTGACTCTAGTATTATTGTAAATGGTTCTTGATTTGACTAGCGTTTTATTCCATACGGTGCATGTATATAAGCGAGTCCTAGACAACAGGACGCTCAGTTTGTTACTGACGTCGTCGGTGTAAGGATCACCTAGTTTGTTTCTTCTAGTGCATTAATCACGTAATTACCTGTTCTTGCGAACTCGATGGCATCTTTACCGACTTTAACGACGAACTCGATGGAGGTTGTACCATCGTCTACGGGAACCTTGACGACAGCTACGACGGAGAAGGAGCAGATTCCGTTGACAACGTCGATGTCAACACTGGAGGAGATTTCAACAGATGTGATACCACCAGCAGAAGATAGCTTAATGACTATTGAGCTGGATGTGCAGGAAACCACGACGATCGACGATACGACCTCGATGGAGACTTCAATGGATGCTGATTTGACAACTAGCGAACATCGGTGCTGTTATTGCGACAAGATTTTCTCAAACAAAAGCAATGCTCGGCGACACGAGAGGAGCGAATGTGCCAAGAACCTATATCGTAAAATGTTTGTTTGTGAGAAATGTCATAAGCAGTTTGCCAGAAAAGATAATATGAAAACGCACATGAAGGCATGCAAAGGTCCTGCTGTTCGGCAGAAAGTAAAGGTTTCGTCGCAACAACGATGCATCGATGTGCATAAGAGAATGCCTGGAAATGGTACTACTGTTGTAACGCCTGTATCTGGATCGGGTCTGAAAGGATCGTCTTCATCACCACGGTATCCTTGCAGCTACTGTGATACGTCGTTCGCATTTTCCCATGATGCACGAAGACATGAGCGGAGCAAATGCACGAAGAATCCATCTCGCATGAAGTTTCGATGTGATGAGTGTCATGAATGGTTTACTCGAATTGATAATTTGCGACGACATGCGAAAAACTGTAAAGGTGAAGTCCGTGTGCCTACTGCTGAACTACCTGCAGAAATTTCGACTCCTCGGTTTAGGTTGAAGGCTCGTGAGCGTACAAGCAAGAAAACCGATGTGCAGCAACCGATTGGTATGACGTCTGAACAGGAAAATAAACCTAAGACTGTGTTCGGAGCATTACAAGTGAACGATAATGGCTTCTACTTGGCGCAGTCTGCATTTCGTGGAACATTGAAGGACTATTATTATTTAAATACGTTAGGTGAGTCGAAAGACATTTGTAATTTTCTTGATGATATCAGAGAGGACATAATCAATCAGCTTACTGATGATGTAGCAACAAACGGACCTTTGAAATATAACTTGTGGTTGGACTGTATATATGGAAAGCCATATCCGTTCGATGACAAAGTGAAGAAGTGTGCATTCAAGACATCGGCTGCAGTAATTTACAGTTCTAACGATGTGAAGCAAACTGTTAAAAACGGTATCCAGAAACTCTGTCAAGAAGAGGTGGACTATGTCTGTAAAGGTTCTGGCTGGACTCTGTCTAGTATAAACCGATTGGAGCTAAGAATTAGTCATTTCACACCGCTGCGGAACTAAATGATTATAAGATTGCTGGCTTTCGCAAATGATCCTGTAGTAGAATAGAAATTATGTAATAAATATTATGTTTGTAAAAGAACTTGCAGTGTTTAATTCCTCGAACCTGTTACTATTATGTTAAATTGATGTTATATTTAATTTTTTTTGCATCATCCAAGATCGAACCGAGGACGGGAATCGATCGAATCAATATGTAAATTAATGAGTGATTTATTTAATGAATTTTGAAAGTTTTCCCGAATTTCTAGCTAAATAATTACGGATTTTCAAGATGGCGGCCAAATGACAAGATGGCGGGTGTCACAGTAATAAATTATAACTGCACTCTAGCGGATACGAATTAAACTAACATGTCATCGGCGCACTCTAGCCGACGATACAATGATGATGGCTTCCAGCATCGAAGACAAGATGGCGGACATGACATCATACTACCTGACGATATATATGCTTTGAAAAAAAAAGTGGTGGGAGTCAGTATGCCTGCGTCCACTGTGAGGGAAGGATCGGTCATCATTTTTAATTTTTTTGCACTCGTCGGGTTCGAACCGAGGACTCCGAGCTCCGTGTCGTAAATGTTTTTTTTTAAATATTTTTTATTAAAAATATTATTATTTAATTTTTTTATAATTTTAAAATTTTTTTCATTAAAATCGGATAATAAATTTAAAGATGGCGGCCGTAACGGAAATTGCAATGGTGACATCATAATTCAAAATGGCGGATAACACAATGCCGGAATGTTCGAGAAAACGAAATGACGTCATCCAAGATGGTGGATCCAAGATGGCCGTCGGGGTCAAGGTCAAAGGTCAAGGTCACATCCTGATAGAGGCTTAACTGAGGCTTGAGTTAAGGATGCTTAAGCCTCTA
Organism: Bacillus rossius redtenbacheri; assembly: GCF_032445375.1. Classification (NCBI taxonomy): domain Eukaryota; kingdom Metazoa; phylum Arthropoda; class Insecta; order Phasmatodea; family Bacillidae; genus Bacillus; species Bacillus rossius. The sequence continues at coordinate 110,053,125 of NC_086332.1, forward strand.
TCAGGACATTTCTAGCCGTTGGGATTTTTAAGGACTAAATCGGGAAATTTTCCCTCGAAACGGGAATTTTTCCCTCGAAAACGGGAAATTTTTTCTTAAAACGGGAAATTTTGAGTCATTTTTGAGGAATTTTGAGGAATTTTTGCCGCCGTGACGTCACAAATCCAAGATGGCGGACACCGGCACCGGCACCACGCGCCAGCGCCAGATCTAGTTCCGGCTATTATATACTACTTAAGAAAACTACTACAACTGTATCAAATGTTATGTTATAATGTTTAAATTTCTAAATGGTGCAAGATAATACAACATTCCATGCGGAAAAAGTCGTGGGCAGTAGATACGTATAGTTATAGGTGTGGGGCTATGCATGCTGATTTTTCATATACTGCATAGATGCGAACATGTAAGAATAATCTATCTATCTTACTATAATAAAACAGTACTTTTTCTGTCTGTCTGTTTGTACGCGATTTTGATGAAATTTTGTGTGTGAGTTCACGGGGATTCGAGGATGGTTAAGATTCACAATTGGATATTTTATCTCGATTCTGAGTTAAGAAAAACTAAAAAAACACGCTTTAAAAGCAAAAAAACTAAGCATTGTTGATAATTAGCCTCCATGGCAAAGGGCTTTTGCATTGTTGTTGCCTTCTGCGTAACCATGGGAAAGGTTTTTGGTAACGGCAGTGGCGTGCCCAAGAGGAGGGCATAATGAGAAGATACAAAATGTCCAGCGTAGAAATACTTACCGCCATATCCATATCTCACAAAAAGTACATTTGGGCAGGACAATGTGTGTCGGGTCCGCTTGAAAGATATATAGAGAGATAGAGATATAAATATAAAGATAGAGAGAGTTATAGAGATATACATAGAGAGAAAGAGAATTAGAGAGATAAAGAGAGATGCTTAGTATACGTTTAAAAAATTACAAAAAAATTGATTGAGGCATTGCAACGCATGCCGGGCATTATCTAGTACTGTACTATATTTCTAAAAAAAAATTACGAAAACCCCTGACATCGTCACCATAAAAATGATAAATTTGCAAAATAATTAAGGCACATCTTTTAATGCTACGAAGCACACTCTTAAGAGAAATGTTTTAAACTTATGTTGGGATGTAACTAATATCTTAAAAGCATTCTGAAACCGTTACTTTGAGGGAAACCTTAATATACCGAACACCATACCATCCTTTAATCGAGTACGATTTTCGCTTCTTAAGACCCATTTGTCTTCAAAATGCACTGTACTGTGTAAGTAATAAATCAGTCTTAAAATCAGTTAGTTATTTTATCTTCCTATTTCGTATTCTAATTGAGATAAATATCAGATAAGCATGTGTTACTTGTATCACGACATCAGTAATTAATATTTCATTTTATTTTTTTGTTAACTAATGTGCATAGGGCAGTGCACTAGACATCACTACCTGTGTGTAGTGTTGCGTTACACTTTTTAACGCTTTAGAGTTTACATAAAATGATAAATTCAAATTTTCGTTTAAAAGTATAAATATCAGAGATCAATTTAATTAATGTCCAGTATAACTCAGTCAGTAAAACATTCGGAAATATGTATAGGACCTGTTAACCTAAATATTTGTTAACAGTTAAACTGAACTAAGATGTGTTAGAGGGGTTTTTTCTCTGTCCGTATATTAAAGGTATGGAACATCAATAAATATAGTTTAAAAAACTAAAGAAACATGCTTTTAAAGATTATCAAACTAAAAAGTTAAAAATAATTTTAAAATTTAATTTATGACAATAGTACATAAGCAATACTAGTATAAATGAGAAAAAAAGCTTGAGGCGCTTTGTGCCATATTTTTTGTATATTAAGCGCCCCATGCTTTATTCTCATTTATACTAGTATTGCTTATATACTATTGTCATAAATTAAATTTTAAAATTATTTTTAACTTTTTAGTTTGATAATCTTTAAAAGCATGTTTCTTTAGTTTTTTAAACTATATTTATTTTTAACTTTTTAGTTTGATATTCTTTAAAAGCATGTTTTTTTTAGTTTTTTAAACTATATTTATGTATAATTATCATAGTGAAATGAGTTACCGACACTACCTATTACCATCTGAGATAACTATTTGGAGTTGCAACGTCACAAAGAAATGGTAAAGTCTCTCCGAATTATTTACAGTTAGATGTATGGATATAATCTTAGAATTTACCAGAATAAAAAACATTTTTTTTCCGGCGTGGCCGGGAGTAGAACCCACGATCGCTGAATCCGAAAGCTGACGTCTCAGAAGTTTTTTTTTAGGTTTTTAATAGGTTTTTATTTTTCGTAATTGTCACAATACATGGTTTGCAGGGTTATTTATACATACCAGCAGTTTCCTGCTCTTTTGCCAAATTTTTACATATTAACACTTCAGTTTTTACATGGCACAGAATATATACATATCATAAAAGGAAACTTTAAAAAACCTTTTGTCTTTGCCTTTGGAGCCATTGGGCTCAATGTCTTCACATCACTGGGAAATGCACACATTATTACATTTAGTATTATTTACAAAGAATTAGAAATGAATAAATACAGATAAGTGTTACAAGAAAACTGAATATTATTGGTTTAAAAACTAAGCTATCAAACAAACAAACAAACAATGCGCTATGGTTGCCGTCCGTTAATGGCTACACCGGTATGGCACTGTGGTTGGCGTCCATACTATACACATATATACATGATATACACTGCACTTTCACTTTGGATGGTGTCCCAGTGGAGATCTTGGGGCCGCCCAGTCAGGGCGGCCTGCCGGGGTGGTAATCTGTAATGAGTTTGTGTGGATAGGGTCTGGTGATGTCGTGTTTGCCAATGTTCTGTATCAGTGTAGACGGGTGTTGTGCAGCTTTGTGGAAGAATTTGTCTGTGTATCGTGTGACTAGAGATCTTGGTGATTGTGTGTTTGCAAGGTCATGTAGCTGTATGTTGGTTACGTGTCTGTATTTCCCGAGTGTGGCTCTGAGTAGTTTATTGAAACATGTATTTAGTTGGTGGAAACGGATGTCGGGTACATGGGCAAATATTACTGATGCATACAATAAGATAGGTACTATGTACGCCTTGAAGAGGCGTACACGGTCCTGGTCTGGGAGGGGGCTGTAGGGGCGGAGTATGGGGGAGAGCGAGTTGAATACGCGATAGGCCCGGGCAGTGGCCGACGAGAAGTGCTGTGAGAAGCGCAGTGTGCGATCCAGTGTCACACCGAGGTATTTCACTGAATCGCTCCAGTAGATCACTGCGCCTCCCACGAACAGTGCTGGTGGCTGACGGGGGCGGCGACTGGTGAAAAGAATTGCTTCTGTCTTGGCGGGGTTGGGAAGGATTCCCCAGGACATGAAGTAGGTATTGACAGAGACAGTGCTTATCAGAATGAAATTACAGAACTACTTTTGTGCAAGGAAATGTATTTTACAAATACATTTCAAGAGAAATCACCTTTAAATGAAATAGATCTTGCTGACATGGAAGAAATAGACTTAAGGTGGGTTTACGATTGAAAATTAAGAATTAAGACTTAAGACTTAGTCCTGTACTTACCATATGACTCTATGTAAACTAGTGGAATGGTTTATGATTGTCGTGTGTGAATTTTGACGGGTCGTGTGCGAACCATATAATGACTTAAGACTTAACAGAAATGGTTATATTTTATATTTTTCGTTAAGACTTAAGGGAAGCGACCAATCACAACAAACCGGAACCTTTCAACCGGAAGTTTATGTCTTATTATTGGACTGAGCGAGGCAGTATTTTGGGTTAGAATTCGTATGTAATTTGTAATCATCATCCATTTCGAAAAATAGATATCCCATTTGTCAATAACCTATTTCAAACCTGCTTCTCCGTTTCGAACAATGGCCGACCATGTGTTTTGTTCTGTGATTGGTTAGAATTAACGACTTCTATGGCAATCATAAACTGTAAAATGTAGTTTTGACTTAATCGTGTGCTCGATGTTAAGTTATAATTCTTAAGGAAATCAATCGTAAACCCAGCTTTAGATTTAGAGGCCAGGCCCCTTTCAAGTGACGAAATTTCTCTTGAAGGGCTGAAATATGTTTCTGGCTATATAGCTCACCGTTTCAGAAATAAATATCCTGACCTTGGCACTACGGATTTCAATTCGGAGGACGATAGCTGGATACATGTATAATCAAAGGGTAACTTAAAATGTCCCACTAATGAATTTTTTGAATTAATAAAGATCGCTGAAATGTGTTTTGATAATATTCATGGCAACAATTTGTGCAAAAAAGAGCGGATTTTTGAATCACTGACTAAAATTATTTGCGGAACTACTGAAAATAAATATCCAGAAGAAGTTTTGTCAGGACAAGAACGTATATGCGTATCAAGTATTTGAACATGAAATATTTTAACGAACAAGACCAAAAACTCAAAGAAAGAAATAAGATGAGGAAAACTACCCTCTAAGATTTTTCAGTGTGATAGTGTCCACTTTCCTTCACCATAATATGTATGTTCATAATTTATTTACGATGTTTTTTAATTACTATATTTAAGAAAAGCATTTATTGTGAATATCGCAGCAACTATGTAGGGCTTAAGGTATTTATTGTATTCCAAATATTGAGTATGTCATTTTTATTGCCTTTATTAAAAATAATATATATTAACAATGTAACAAAATTGCGATATTTTTGTATTGCTATTGCAATTTCGTTTCTTGTAAACATTATTTTAGACTTTTTCATATTGAAATTAAATTTGCTATAGGGTTGTTTGTATTTTAATTTTACAGTTATAAGATTTTTTATATGTTGTTTACTGTTTACAAACATTTGAAAAATATTTCCTTAAACATATTTCCATTTCCATGGCAATAGTCTTGTTAGCTTTTCGGGTAACTCTTCTACATGGATGATAAGATGGTGCGACATCTAAAACATATCACACCACCTTTACATAACTATAAAACTAAGAGGTGTTTTCTTTACATAATATTAAAGCACAATGTTTCCTTGTGGCGTAGGTGATTTAGAATTTCCATTTATCTAGAAAAATGGGCTTTCAGAATGTTTTTTAACACACAGTGTTTGGGAAGGTTTTTGAAGAAAAAAATTGACTACGCGTTTTATTTTTTTGCAGCTGAATTCGGGCACTTGCATGAAATATAATTAATCCGTAGGAAGCGCAATGGTTTAAAGTATTGATGTTGAAAATTTGAAAAGATTTATTGAAATAGTGTGAGAGAATGAGCGAGTTGAGTGAGAAGAGTGCGGGAGTGGCCACATGACGTCTGCGCAGTTGCGGACAAAAGATAATCCATTCCGCCTCCCCATGGCGAAGGATGAGTGAAAGAGAAACCTGATAAACCTTCCCCTCCTCCGGGCACAATAGAACCTTATCGGCTGTGTGTTAGAGGGAGAGCGAGATACAACCTTCGAGGTTTTGTTAGTTCCCACTAGATGGCAGGCCGCAGAGCGACCACCAGCGACACCCTTCCCGTATGAAGGCCATCTCGCCACTGACGAGCTGGAACTAAGCTCCTGACCTCCCTACATAGTAACGGTCACCCACATAGGCATCTAGACTCTTTAGTGGTCATATGATAAAAAATTCATTGTTTTCGGGCTTGTGACCGTTTTTTTACCGTGCACCAATCGCCTTAACAACCAGATAAATTAAAAAAATAAGATTTCCAAAAAAAATTAAAATTATAGAAAAATAAAAAAAAGGTGACGAAATGCCTAATTTCCGGCACAAAATTAATTATCCTAATCAAGCTTGTGATAATCACTGGTCGATGACGAAAGTGACCTTGTCGTTGGTGTTGAACCAGAAGACACCAGGGATAATCATTTTTATTATAAACATACACGGAAGATGAACGTAGCAGAGAGATTGATTATACCTCATGGGAAGGTCCTAACATATTGGTTGACAGGCTAAGACTTCTACATGGTTCGCTTTGTGCAGGAAACTATTCGAGCATCAAAGAAATATCCTTCATACTTAAAGAACTGAGGGAAGCTGGCTACATAAAATAATGGTTTCCATTAATTGCATGTGTACTTAAAGAAAAATTAAGATTTTTTAAAAATGTACTTTATCATTTCTCGAAAGCTCATATCTAAATAAATTTATAACTAAAAGGTGTAAAAAAAGTCACCACTGACATCCAAAATGTATATTGATAAAGTCATGCATGTATTCATGTCATGTTCGATAAAAAAAAGTAATTGAAATTAGTTGGAGCATTTGGAGCTGTTGGAGCAGTTGGAGCATTTGTAGCATTTGGAGCATTTGGAGAATTTGGAGCATTTGGAGCTGTTGGAGCATTTGGAGCATTTGGAGCATTTGGAGCTGTTGGAGCATTTGGAGCATTTGGTGCATTTGGAGCCTTTGTAGCATTTTGAGCTGTTGGAGCATATGGAGCATTTGGATCCTCTGGAGCTGTTGGAGCTGTTAGAGCATTTGGAGCAGTTGGAGCTGTTGGAGCTAAGAATTAGTCGTTTCACGTCTATGCAGGGCTAAATGTTTATAAGATTGCTGGCTTTCGCAAGTGATCCTTTAGTAGGATAGAAATAATGTAATAAATATTATGTTTGTAAAAGAACTTGCGGTGTTTTATTTCTCGAAGCTGACATTTTTCTGGTATTTAAATTAAATTTTATTTTCAGCTTCGTTCATAGCTCGAAGAAAGTTTCGATTCAATGTGTAAAATAATGTGTGATTTTTTCGGTGAATTTTGAAATTTTTCCCGAACTAATAAGTCAATAAATACAAATATCTAAAATAGCGGTCGTAATGGTTTAAAGGATGATGGTAATAGATGATTTTAAGTCTCTTTTAGGACTTTGATAATAATTTATTATAATAATTATTTTTTCCATAAAATTATTTTTTTGCATCATCCAAGGATTGAACCAAGAACAGGAATTGATATAATCAATCATTTCTTTAATGAGTGAATTTTTTGATGAATTTTGTAATTTTATCCAGAATTTCTAGCTAAATAATTACACGATTCCAAGATGGCGCCCAAATTTCAAGATGGCAGGCACTTCAGTAATAATAAATGATTACTGCACTCTAGCGGGTAAAACTTAGACAATAATGATGGTAATGTACTCTATAAGACGAGTACACGCACAAGAAGGTGTCCTCCAGCAGACGAAAACAAGATGGTGGCAATGACCTCTAGCAGGTGGTAGCTCCTGGTAGCATGTACTGAACGAGAAATGGCGGATCCATGATGGTCGTCAAGGTAAAATCATATTTCAAGGTCAAAGTAAAATTTCACTGTTTTTTTTTTTGCTCTAATAGTTTCGAAGCAAGGACAGGAATCGAACTAATTAATCAGTATTCTAATAAGTAATTTTTTTTTCGAATCTCTAGCATTAAAATTATGTATTTTCAAGATAGCGACCGTAACGAAAAGTGCAACGGTGTTTTTTAAGATTTTTATTATTTCATTTGATTGATTAATTTTTTAATGATTTTTAAATTTTTTCCCGATTTTCTAACAAAACAATTACGGATATTTAAGATTGTGACCGTAACGATAATTGTTACAGTTACGTCTTAATACATGATGGTGGTTCTGTCTCGAACAGGTGGTGCTATTATTACTTCAAATAAAAAAAAATTACAAGTCCGAATATGCATGTTATTTTTATATATACCTTATTTTATTCTCAGTTTGGTAAATGTCTCGATGGCCGTGCGGTTAAAGGAGTATGTTTTCCAATCTAGAGATCAGAGCTGCGATGGTTCGAATCACAGCGCTTTCAATGTATTTTGTTAAAAAAATTAAATTTAATATGTCGATAAGGACCATAATAGCTATGGTAGGTAATGGAACATCGACCTTATGTGATGAATCAGAGCGACGCTGGCGCTCTCTATGAACAAACAGCAGAAACAAAGTCCTTGGTATCCATGATGGTGACCTCCAGAAGAACAAAAATAAATAAAATAAAGAGCTAGGCTGGCGCTCTCTAGGAACAAACAGCAGAAACAAAGTCAACGGTATCCAAGATGGCGGCCTCCAGAAGAACAAAAAAAAAAATCAAGAGCGTTGCTGGCGCTATCTAGGAACAAAAAACAGAAACAAAGTCGACGGCATCCAAGATGGCGGCCTCCAGTGGAACAGAAAAATTCAATATGGCAGTCATGACGAAAATTTCATCATGAGTGGGGCGTTCTATTTAAATATGGCGGATCCAAGATGGCAAAAAAAAAAAAAAAAAAAAAACAGATTAAGGTCGAAACCGTAGTCGTTTATTCCTAGATGTCTAAAAATTGTAACGATCGTAAACGCTGAATTTTTTTTACATACCTACAATGTAAAGTATTTCCCCAGTATATAACATTATTTTTTCAAACGTTTTCTTTTACTGTAAGTTCTCACATGCTCTGTGGTTTTTAAATAAAATAGTTTGATTTAAAGTTTTTTGTCCTAAAGTCATTTGTCCTAACTAAGTTTTTCATAATGTCGTTTGTCCTAAAATCATTTGTCCTAAAATTCGTTTGTCCTAGAGTCGTTTGTCCTAAAGTCGTTTGTCCTAATGTCGTTTGTCCTAAAGTCGTTTGTCCTAATGTCGTTTGTCCTAAAGTCGTTTATCCTAATGTCGTTTGTCCTAAAGTCGTTTGTCCTAATGTCGTTTGTCCTAAAGTCGTTTGTCCTAAAACTCAGAGTAAGGATTTATCGATACTGGAACCGTCGTTTGTCCTAAAAGTCGTTTGTCCTAAAGTCGTTTGTCCTAAAGTCGTTTGTCCTAATGTCGTTTGTCCTAAAGTCGTTTGTCCTAAAGTCGTTTGTCCTAAAGTCGTTTGTCCTAATGTCGTTTGTCCTAAAGTCGTTTGTCCTAAAACTCAGAGTAAAAGTATTTTGAAGCTGTTCCGTCGTTTGTCCTAAAATTCGTTTGTCCTAAAGTCGTTTGTCCTAAAGTCGTTTGTCCTAACGTCGTTTGTCCTAAAGTCGTTTGTCCTAATTTTTAGGACAAACGAAATTAGGATAAACGCTTTAGGACAAACGATTTTAGGACTAACGCCGCACCCCCGGCATTTTTAGCCCCACCCCAGGGATCTATGCCCCAGCCCCTAGCCATTTGGAAAGCCTTCTGGGAAACTCTACCAACATATTTCGGAGAAGATAGAAATAAAGGATTCCTTATGAAAGTTAGAGTTCACATAAAGAATTTTCAGCCTACCTCTATTCCTTAGAGTGGTATTTGGCCTTGAAAATACGTTTTAGTAATGCTGTTTTATTTTCATAATATCGAAAACAATAAAATACTATTTCGACATAGTGTGTTATAATGCGAAGTAGCACTTTCGTTGCATTACAAAAAATAGCGGTTGGCAGCCTTTAATCGCATACAGCATTAGTGCCTCACCTATGTTATGGATATTCGATACCGTCCTGTTGATATTAATGACCTAACGAACAAGAACACCCCTCTTGTTTGCAACTGCCTATGACGTACAGGTTTGATGGACAAATGTAACAATTTTAGCGACAATTATATAATGCTTGCAAGCAGGGGCGCAACAACTAAATTTCCAAAGGGGGGGGGGGGGCAATATACATTTTTATAAAGAATCATCGATCCCCCCTATTGAAGTGGGGGGTCCGGGGGTCCGGGGGTCCTCCCCAGGAAAAATTTGTATTTCAAGGTGGAAAATGGTGCTATTTAAGCAGTTTTATTATCTAAAAATTGATTACACAGCACTTTCTTTGCCCCCATTTGCCCCCACTTCAAGGTTTCAGGGGGGGGGGCAATATACCCTTGCCCCCCCCCCCCCCTGTTAGTAAGCATTACTTCGTACAGGCAACAAACAGTATGTAGGTACGGTCGGGAAAGCACACCGACTGATTATCGCCAGGAATAAAACTGACTGCACGGAAATAAGTTATTCTTAATGGCTCGTTTATTTGCTGGAGGGTCATGTTTCCCAAGGTTGGACTGTTGGTATGTGGCATAGTGGCAACGCGTTACGATCACTGATAATGGCCCATAACATGTGGAAGTTGTCTCCAGGGTTTTTACTTTTGTGAGGCAGGTATAAGTGGGGTGGGGACGGGGTAGAGAGACCTCCATCGGAAAACTGTACATTAGGAGTCACGTGGTTACAGAACATTCTTTAGTACCCACGATGAACTCTTGCACAAATGCACACTGCTGCATTAGACTGATTGCTCCCAACTGAACCTCTAAATACTCGCTTGTTTGCGTACTTGCTTGCTGAGAACACACACATCAGGTCCTCTAATACCAACTGCAGTGGTGCGTTTTAGTTTTAGCTGTGGGGAGTTGACTGTCACGTGTTGCTTACGGAATCAAATATTAATTAATTGAAAGTCAAAAATGTTGTATACAGTTGAAAGTGCCGAACCCTGTTGTTTAAACCAAAGTACGAAGTAGTATTAAAAATAATTAACACGACGAAAAACCCCGTAGAATAAAACAGTATCCTCGAAATAATAGTTAAAATACGTTTTAGATAATTTTAGACAGTTTGAACGGATTTATTAAAACTGATTTACGAATAGAGGTAAGCTGTAAGTTGCTTACATAAACGCTACCATAGGGAATCACCGCCCGAAATACGTATTTCGGAAGAGTTCACGAACAATGTTTATTTTTTTAAAAAAAAGTGGTCTGTATTCGGCACATCAAAAACTCTGAATGTCCTAATTAGTAGCCATTTGAGAACTTTATTCAATACATAAAACAAAATGTGTTGACTATATTGTGGCGATTGTTATGATCGCACGATAAGAGTTAAGCTATAAACATCACAATCCAATTTCAGAAGAAGAAATTATTTATTCTTGCATTTAATTTTGCAATTCCTGTACTATTGTGGATTTTACTCTGGTAGAAATATTTTTACCCTATAATTACAAAATACCAACTACAGCATTGAGAACCGACAAATAGGTAAATATAATAGACGCCTTTTTTGTACTAACACAATTTTCTCGGCTAATGCATAATATGTCAACGCGTCAAAAATCAAAAAGGAGAAACTGTGTTTGCTGGTTTCAGCGAACGACTGTATATGTTCCGTTCCATAAGATCCGTCGCCGCATCCGTGTCACCGTAGAATGGGCTTAAACATCTGAATTAAGAAAATTACCACTTTTCTGCATGATTGTAATTAGCACGGACTTTTATATCAAATACTCCCAAACGAACTTAAATGAATGAAAGTATTTTCAATAAAAATTTTACCGTTATAATACAGCCCAGTAACTTAAGTTTGTAGGAAGTATTTACAGGATGATTTCAAACGTTTCAGAAAAAAACAGTGCGCATAACTATTAGTTCAATAAAAAATAATAGGAGACGGTTTATCGTCGTTAAATATATCAATTAACTCCTTTTTTCCGTTATACTTAAAGAAACTTTTCACATGGATGTTAACTTTCAGATTTTTAATCATGCCAAATTAATATAGTTAATGCACACGGTCCATTTTCCTTTTGTTATTTGAGGTCAGTTACACTTATAATATATTAAATAATTCTCAAAGTATGAAAATAGTCATAACAATTTAAAATTTATTTTTTCCCGAAAGACTAGGATATTTCAATAAGTTAAAAACATATAAAGAACTATACTTTGTGAAAAAAATTGTGAATATTCGTAAAAATAGTGTTTTCTAATTCAGAATGGATTCTGGAAGACACAGTAATGGTAAAAGGCATAAAAGTAGAGGAAATTTTTGGGGTTTGAGACGTTAGAAACCAGTAAATATTGATAATAAATAATTGAAATAGCAGTAATTAAAAATTTTAAAGCAACATTTATAACATCCAGTTCTTTATTTTCTTGCGTTTAATGCTTTTCACCCCATAATTACCTCTGACTTCATTGTAGTCACCACTACTCAGTATCTTAATAGCCAATAGATATTTAAAACACTGTTTTTGCGAGACAATTAAGAATCATTTGTAGTCTATATTGAAAAAAATTTGTTCAAAAGAAGCTAATGTAAAAAAAATTACCCAAAGATTTTTACAGTTCTATTTCTAAGTGACAGGCACTATATATATTTTTTTTTTTTCTTCCACTTCTTAAAGACTAATTTACAAATATCGCAAGTGGTATATTAAGTTGCTTCTCCGACCAAAGAATATTTGGAGAAAACTATATTTTTTGTTAAATTATTCTGTTCTTGCATGAATTATCTGAATGTTAGGTACGTACAGATCTTAACATAGCCTTACAAACATTGTATGATTGACTTATTTTATATACATAGGTCAGTGTAAAATTTTATCCACATGAGATTTGCCCAATGCTTGCTACCCTGCAACATTCTAGTGTGTTAGTGTAAAATTGACGATTTGCGATATAACTAAATTGTTCGGTGAAACAATTTCTTTTTGAGAATATCTATAGTCACAGAGGCAGCTTACATATATACCAAATGCAATTTATTCATTTATTATACGCCGAGAAAAAAAAATAATAATGTTCGCCCATTCGACAGGGCGTGCATTCATTCCTCAACAGAAAGGCGTTAAATGTGAAACCGAACTATTCTAGAAAAAATAATTTACTTAGAATGTAAATTTTAAACAAACTGACTTACTGATCGCAAATTTTCGGAAGCTGGAAACAGACGCCTGCCCACTGACCAGTAAGAAAGAGAGGGTGACTTAGACGGTTATTGCCTCGGCGGAGGCAGAGTGAGCTGATTGAACTAAGGCCAAGCTGCAATCGCAGTAACATTTTCAAAACCATAAGAATTACATTAACCAAAGCCATAATCAAAACGTCTAGCTACAATCGACTTAATCAAATCGGATAATTCGATTCTAATCAAATAGCTATATTTCATTTCGCAGGAATATATTTGACATGAATTTACCGTAACGTATAATAATTTTTCACATATTGAAATTTCCGAGGGCACGCATAAACAAGTTGATATAAGGGTAAAAAAATCTCCCACTAGTCGATAGGCTACACTAATGATCTCGCAAAACTTGCTACGCTACTATGATTTTGCAATACATGGTGCACCACTCAATACAATACGTACTTGTAGAGTCAAATACACTAGCGAATACTTATACCCGACATCTCTATCCTGAATAAACAGGCAAGTGAGTAAAATAACATAGAGGTAAGGTGTGTTACTATTAAGATATTTTACCAATATTTTGTAAAATTTTATATTATATGGTGTCAAATATAAATTTTTGCCCGTAAGTTTTAGGCACTAGGTGTTTTATCTCCCCTCATACGCCTGTGCGTATATTGATAAAAAAGAAATGTTTGTAAATGAAAAGAAAGCATGCATGATACTGGACAGGTGCAGGTACTCACTCTTCTTGCGACCCTCCTTGACGGTGTAGGTGAGGTCGCTGAAGCCGATGTCGACGGGCACTCTCTTGGGCAGGTGGGTGAGCGTCTTGGGCTGGCACGGCGTGATGGTGACCTTGACCGAGGACGCCTTCCTGGGGGGCACAAGCAGACCCTGCAGACCCTGCAGACCCTCCGCCTCGCCCTCGGAGGCGCCTGGGTTGCCGTCCAGCTTCATGGCAGACGCGAGTGTGAGCGCTCTGCTGCACGCCCGACTGCTGCGCCCCGCGGCCCTAGACTGCCTGGGCGCTGATAGCGAGGCCGGCGAGGCGGGCCTCAAGGCCACGGCCACTGGCGGCCAGTGCGCGGGCTTCCTGCACTCGCAGTCACTTGGTGTCCGTGTGCTCTTTCACAATTTTCACTTTGCCGCTCGCACCGCCATTTTGGAAACATGGCGCACAAAAACAGTTTTTTTTTTACAATATCTCCTTTCAAACTCATTTTACGATAAAAATAGATATGTAATAAATTAAACTACCTAATGTATGTATTTGCCTTTGTTTTTGTTGTAAAATCAATAGTTTCAGCGCACTCCAACATGTGTATTGGCAAAAAAAAACTAATTTCAACACCACCATGAAGTTGAGTAAGTGGCGTGTTTTTTTTTTTGTGGTATCCCCAGTAGGCCTAATCCAAATAATGAACTTATTACAATTTTCAGTTAAATTTCCTTCGCTTTGTTATTTTTGATGGACCCAGGTTTGGCGGGTTCATCTTGTTCAGAACCGAGCGAAACGTCACAGATAGAAATTTCTTTACGTTATCAGCGATAGAGTTATCAGCTTCGGTAAAATCGCCTTCTTCCTAGATTTCGTCATAGGTTTGCTCGACAACAGTCTGTTTCTTCCTCTTTGTTGTTATATTGTAGTTGAACATGCAAATTATCACAAGCACCATTGCAATTCCTGCAAATAATGGAGCACTTTAACCGAGCCTTTTTTCATCCACAGGCTCCCCGACATCCCTTTTTGCATTTGCAAGAAATAAGTTTCAACAAGGTATCCTGAGCCGGGTTTCAAGTGTAGTGACAGGAATTAGCCCATCTCTGCTTTATTCCCATCCCCATCGCTCTGCATTGTTCAACTCCACACCACTGCTGGACTAATGTTGTCGTGCTGCTGCTTCTTTCGGCGGGAGCGATGCAAAATTAAATATATTCTGATAAGTTGACTTTCCTGGTTTGAGAATGTACATGTTTTGACGCGTAGATAAAGCCGTCAAAATAATAAGATCTACGTCTCTGGAACTGCATTGGCATGATGTAGATTATGCCTACTAGGGATACCACAAAAAAAAAACGCCTCCTGGTGGTGTGGAAATAAGTTTTTTCGCTAATACGCGTGTTAGAATAGAATTTGCGGCAATCGTACGCAGAAACCATTGATTTTACAAAAAAAAAAAATATTTACATAAATTATAGCAAATTTCCTCTAGTTTAATTTACTACATAACTATTTTATATCTTAAAATGAGTTGGATAGGAGATATTGTCAACAATAACTGTTTTTCGGCGCCATTTTTCCAAAATTGCGGCGCGAGCGGCAAAGTAAAAATTCGAAAAGAGCACGTCGAAATCTATAATGTAAGCCTACCAATTTTCAAACTCCCGGAAAACTTTCCAGGTAAGCCCCTTTTTGAGCACCAAATAACTGGGCTATAGGCCCGTTCTACAACAATGTTTCTACAATAGCAGGCCCTTTCGGAGCAATGCCGAGTTGTAGCCATGCCTGTTTATGTTGTACATACGTTAAAACGTTGTTACAAGGACGAGAATATCTAGTGTTCTATTATTACGTTGTCGTTTATTTTATTACATATGTAAATTCTGCACGTGCTATGATCTCGAAGCAAACTATGTATTTTGTTAATTAAGTTAGTATTTCGTAACCTTGAAATGCAATCTCAATGGCTGCCATTTGTAAGGTTGTCGTGCCGTCTCCGACTACGTGTCATCGCAGAACAAGCCCTCCGCTTGAGGAATCACTTGGCGGGATGCACTGGCACACGGGCCTCGACTATACTTTCCGATGTGTGTTTTAACGCAATTATAGGTTAACATACGTCTCTGTGTACGAAGACCAGTTGGATCGGCTAACTGTGTCACGTTGTCTGAGCTATTATAGGCTAGTGATGTCATGTGTACAGCCACGATTGTTTCACTGATCCACTTCTCTTCAGACTAGACCAGGGGTCGGCAACCTTTCGAGTCGGAAGAGCCAAAAATTACAATTTACAAAATTTCAAAGTTTTTAAAGAGCCACAAAATTTTTTCATTTCAACAATAAATAGTACTTGCATAAATAAAGATTTTTTATAAAAAAAACTAATCTATTTATTCATAAGAAAAATTTATTCATATATAAGTAGTGTTTTTTCACAACAAATTATATAATATACATGGTCTTATTATATAATCACTTATTATATTAGTAAAAAATTAACACAATTAAACACTTACTTACAGCACTAACTTGTACTTCAATAACAATTAATTGCGCAAACACATTCAATGGGAGCGTTGGCTTTGCATGGTTTTAGAAAGTTTGGATAAATTTGGCTCATAACTTGTTGTTTTAAGTTTCAAACACGACTCTTAACTTTCATTTGTTAGTTGGCTTCTTACTTTACTTTTAATTATATTCATGCAAGAGAACGTTTGCTCGCACGAATATGTCGATCCGAAGATAGTCAGCACTCCAATTGCCAACTTCTTCACCTCACTGTAGCAATCAGGAAGACTATTCCATGCGTCGAATATAAATAAGTGCTACAACTCGCGGCATTTCTTTTAAAGCTGTCCACTTTTGTTGTGTTACGTACAAACATTTCTGGACCTCCAACTCTTCCAACTTGCTTTTCAACTCTGTAAATTTTCCACTCCACAAAGCTTTACTTTTTAACTGGATCAATTGCATTTCTAGAGATCCAGTATCAACTCCAAATGGATCAATGTGGATTTCATTACCATTTGTGTTGAGAGGATTTACTATGAATGCTAGAGTGGTTTTGTTGGTTTTGAATGGTTGAAATCTGTCAGCAAATTCATCTTTAATTTTTTTTATAACTGTGCTGAAGTATTTCGTGTCAACAGTTGCACTGGTTTTCTCGTGATATTGCTTTAGAAATTGAAAATGAAGTAATTTAGCGCTCTGAATATCTTCTGCAAAAATAATTAATTTTTCTTCGAAACTAACCAATTCTTCTACCAAAACATAGGTTAGGTTTCCCTTTTCTTGCAGTTTTAGATTCAGCTCATTTAATTTCGCTGTGATATCCACCATAAAGTAAAATTTTTGCAACCATTTGCCGTCCTCTAATTCAGGGTGATTAATGCCTTTTTCATCGAGGAATGTATTTATTTCATTCAAGCACAAAGCAAAACGTTTCAGCACCTTACCTTTGGAAAGCCATCGCAATTTATTGTGAAGAAGGAGGTCGGAATACTGAGTCTCCATTTCGTTTAAGAATTCTTTAAACTGACGATGGTAGAGTGCTTTTGACAAGATGCTGTTAACAATCTTGATTACCAAATTCATGACCTCAACTATTTCGGCCAGAAATGTTTGGGCACAAAGTGCTTATTGGTGTATTATGCAGTGAAACGTAAGAATTTCGTGGTTTATTTTGCTCTGAAGAATCGTTGTTGTCCCTTTATTTTTCCCTGTCATCCTTCTGGCTCCATCTGTTGCTATTGAAACGATTTTATTTAAATCGATCTTATTATCTTCGAAGCATTTTTTCACGGAATTCGCT
Organism: Bacillus rossius redtenbacheri; assembly: GCF_032445375.1. Taxonomy (NCBI): domain Eukaryota; kingdom Metazoa; phylum Arthropoda; class Insecta; order Phasmatodea; family Bacillidae; genus Bacillus; species Bacillus rossius. The sequence continues at coordinate 110,070,263 of NC_086332.1, forward strand.
ATATCTTCTCCTCTAGTTTGTCCCGAGAGTGGTAGCAATCCTAGAACTTCTTCTTTTGGACCTTGGGAAGACATATACCTAACAAAAAGGGCAATTTGTGCCGTGTCTTTTATGTCGCAAGACTAATCTATAGCAAGTGATAAGGCAGAAGCCAGTTGAATGTCTTCCACCTGCAAATATGTTACATTTGAAGACATTTTTGCTATTCTGTCTTGTACGGTTTTAGCGGATAGTGGCAAATCTTTAATTTTTTTCAAGATTTCTGGTTTGTTTTTGAAATCACGAAACAGTTCTTCAGATGCACGAATGAAGCAATCTTTGATACACCTACCATCTGTGAATGGTTTGCATTTTTTTTTTTTTTTTTTTTGCGATTTCTAGTGATACCGCGTAGCTTGCCAAATTGACATTACTTGTAGATTGCGTCCAGTTACTTTACATGGAACTTGATTGCTGTTTTTGTTTTTGGAGCTCATCGACAGTTTTTTTTTTCGTTCTTCACCAGCTGGAAATTTACTAGCAAACTGAGTATGTTTTGTAGTGAAGTGTCTCTCTAAATTTGATTTCTTATTGTGTGCGAGTTTTTCGTGGCAAATGAGACAGGTCGGAAGGCCATCTGAGAGTTGCATATGAAAGCGAACGATTCCGTCCAATCCCGATTGAATTCTCGATACTCTTTTTCAGTTCTTCTCTTTATTTTTTTGTAGATGCCATGCTTGCGGTGAAGCTGTAATAAAGAATTTTTAAAATTATTAATTATGTATCAAAAACAGCAGATGACAAGTTTTGCAATTATTTACTATTTTAATAAAAACACTTTCGCGGTAATATCAAAAAGTGTACTTTGTTTCTTTTTGGACACTTCTTATTGACTTAAAATAGGAATTAGGTATCTTATTTAAAAAATATGTAATATATGTATAAATATAATACTTATTATGTTACCTAGCTTTACTTCGGTTTTATTATTATTATATCTGTACATACATACCTCTGAGAAGATAATTTGCTTGGAACTCTTCTACTTGAAAAAACAAACTATACGTCACAGCCAAATCACTGGTGAAGACGCCAAACTGTCTTGCGTCGAAACGAATTAAATTCTAGATAGAAACATCCGACGACGGCGTCATTCGAGAGCTTCCGACGGACCACAGAACAAGGAGGGAGATATAGAAGTGCGACTGATATGTTGGAAACTGAAACCATGTTTGCACGTCAAGTGGCGCTATCTGTTGGGTGGGACAGTAAGTACTAGTAAAACGAAAACCTTGGGGGGTGGAGAGCTTTAAAATGATAATTTAACTGCTTGATTACATATTGTTTAGTAAAATATAACAAGCGTGGAAAAAAAAACCAGGCTTACTACTGGTTTGTAATAAAAAAGTATTTTCTATGTAAATGACCTGGTGATGCAGTATTTCTGGTACGGAACTAAAGAGCCACAGCTTCACATCCAAAGAGCCGCATGTGGCTCGCGAGCCGCAGGTTGCCGACCCCTGGACTAGACTCAACTTTCCTATTTTTTATATCAAGACATTTTAAAGTGGCCGTTGGTCACATCTTTTGGTGGGTAAGGTATTGGGTGACTACTTCTTCTCCTTGTTTATAACTGACTCGTGGTCTTTACGGGCGTGTCAGGAGTAATTAGTCCAATCAACAACGGGAAACAGATGTATATATGCTTCAAGTCTACTTTGCTGCAAGGAACAGCGAAGTAATCGTGTCTTCAGTCATGTGTGTTCAACAACATTCACTTCACGATGACATTTTCACAACTCAGAGCTACTTTAAAGTTACTAAATAAACTTCTAGCACCAACCTGAATCCAGGGAGCCGACAGGAAGAAGCAAAGTGGGCTTGGGGGAGGGGGGGGGGGGTGGAGGACCAAATGGGGCCCGGTACGGTTTTGAGATTGTTAGTAGGATTCGTAGGAAACTTTCCAAGTCATGCAATACGTGCAGGCCACATTTACAGTTATGGTCACGGTAACATTTACGAGTTTTTAGATTGTTTAAAATGGTGGAATTTGAAAAGTTTTACATAAAATAAGAGGTATCTCTCGAAGTTCCTGCATAGCTTTTAATTAATTAATTAATAGTCTACATGTTTTACCAACATGCAGACACAAATTTCTCCCTGTGTTCCAATATCAGTTTCATAGCGCGAATATCTTCACTGGTACAAGTGTCACACTGAAGCCTTACTGGGCCTCGGGAGGCGAGCACCGGACTGCGCTGCGTAGTTCAACTCTGTGTGCAGCTGCGCATTGAGTATTTATTCCCTTCGTTCACTACGAGAACAATGTTGTACGTTGCTGTCAAAAAATTAATCTCGGAAAAAAGTTAAAATTTGAGTTTTCGAACAAAGTCTTGCTTGGGCTGTACGGGAAACTTAGTCAACGCAATAACGACTGAAGTGAAGCTACGATTTGTTTTACTAACCAACTGCTAGCCAGGGTGATTTTGAAAAAGGCACTCACTCCATAGACTAATCAATACCTCCATCGTTCAATCCAAGCCTTTACGTCTGGCGAGCTGGCGAAATGATAGTGTCGTTTCATATTTACTTTCATGCGCATATGCTGTCATTCCTACAACACGTGTTGATGAAGTTCCAAGACCTATATTTTGGTAATTAAAAAAATATTAATTTAACCAACAACTTACAAATAAAATACCGCATACATATCTAGTTGAGTTTCCTATTCTTCTTTAAAATTCAAGTACTTCGTTTTAACTGAGAAGATACGAAATGCTAGCAGCTAAACAAAATTACGCTTTTTTTTTTATCTGTTCAAGAATAGTTTCATGCTCCCCTGGCCATGTGAAGATGTGCGTGAAGACTCCCACACACTCACAGACTTGTGGTAGCTGTTGCTGCCTGATGTATGTTTTCATCGTACAGTATGGAAGACACTTTGGATGTTGCAGTTGCATTCGCACGTTTAGTTATAAAAAGGATAAAAGAAAAGCAAAGCAACCAAAGAGTATAAATAACGCTGTCTGCCACGACCCTCGACTAATGGACCGGCGCTGTTCCCACACAGGGAAGTTCGGACTGATCCGAACTGATGGTGTGTGGACGCCTCAAGCGCCTCCCAGCTCGAACAGTTGGTCGAGGGCGTGGCCTTCCACGCACTTGTCGTCATGCCAATGTTAGCGCGACAGCGGCAAACACACAAGCACAATCAATCATTTCGCGACTAAAAGATGACTGTAAAGAAATGAAAAAAAAAAGAAGTTATAAAACAGCTATTAAGAAATTGCGAATTACATTAATACATACGTCGTAAAATATGTTTTGTCTCTACAGCAAATGAAACTCATTTTAACACAATTTGTTGCAGTTAATCCTAACAATAATATAAATTCGAAAGTATGTTTGAATGTTTGTCCCTCAAAAACGCTCAAACGGCTGCACAGATTCAAATGAAATTTGGTATAGAAGTCAATTATGTCATGCAATATAACATTATACTTTTTATGATACTAATCCTAAAAATATTTGCTAAAATATATTTGTTTGAATGTTTGTCCCTCAATCAGGCTCAAACGGCTGCACAAGAAATTTGCAAAGAAATTTGATATACCTACTAACGAGTCGAGTTTTGAATTGCCAAATAAGTTTAAATTCTATCCATTGTACCAATGAATACAAATAATACATCAAATAATACATCAAGCCATAAGAAAAATTTAGTACACTTTTGAAGCTAGTAGGACTGCCCACACGAGATGGCAATGTAATCGTCAAGCTGGTGGCGCCGTTGTGCGGTGGGCAGAGGAATTACATCAAAATATAGCTCTTTCTCTGTTTAAACAACACGCGAGTAGGAAAATAAAATAAAATAAAAATAAAATATTTTGTAAACTTCTATAAACTCCTGGAACATTTTAAGAACTACATAACATCCTATATATCCGCAAATGTTAAAAAAAGATCGATTTGACATTTTCTCATATTCTATACAGCGAAAATATTTTCAATGTTTTTAACATAATGCATCCAGCATTGAATGTCTTAACGAATTTCATATTATGTCTACTAAGGTAGTTTTTCAATTATTTTTGACCTCCAAACATTATTTTTCATTCCTTGCACTAATATGTGGTCAAATAAAAAAAAATTGGCCAAAGGTTTAAGGTAATATTAATATTCTTACTAATAAATTACGACAAATTTGATATAAATAAAGTTTTAGTTTTTTTATTTCAAGCCCTTTTTAACGATAATAGTTCGTTTTATCAAAAATTGTCTCATCCAAAGGTTTCAGATAGTGTTTAGGAGTTTTATAATAAATTATAATGGATTTGATAGTACATCTATTAAAAAAAGTAATGAAATTTTGTCTTTCTATCCTTTTATTTCCACCCCTTGCAGTAATGGTTTATATTATCAAAACTTGTTTCAGACAAATGTTGTAGACAAAAATTATAAGATTGACAGACAATTTGAACGTATTTGATAGTGAACCTACTAAGGAAGTTATGAATTCTTTTTTAACTAAACCCCTAATTTTTCAACCCTTTGCAGCAATGGTTTGCCTAATCAAGAATTGTTTCAGACAAAAGTTTTGGATAAATATTATAAGAGTAACACAAAATTTGTACGAATTCGATGGTATGCCTAAGAAGGAAGTTATTTTTTTTTGTCCTCAAACGCTTGTTTTTTTAACCACTTGCAGTTATGATTGGTCGTATAAAAAACTTATTCAGACAAAAAAAACTGGTATTAATCCTAAGAGTTACAATACTTTCAAACGGATGTGATATTTTCAATATTATGGGAGTTACAGCGATTTTTTTGTTTTTAAAAAATCTTTCTCCATTTGTACTAACCCTAACTCGACCGAGATTTTCCACTACTAAAATTTATATATCAACTAGCTGCTCGACCCGGCTTCGCACGGTTGTATTAATTGGGGGGGGGGGGGGGAGGGGAAATGAGACCAAATAACCTATTTACAGTTATAATAAATGAAATAAAATTAATTAACTTTGACAAAAACTTAATGCAACAATACACGCAACGTTGTCATGGAGACGACTGCTCGACCCGGCTTCGCACGGTTGTATTAATTGGGGGGGGGGGGGGGGGGGAATGAGACCAAATAACCTATTTACAGTTATAATAAATGAAATAAAATTAATTAACTTTGACAAAAACTTAATGCAACAATACACGCAACGTTGTCATGGAGACGACTGTTTCCCGGGCTTAAACACCAACATTGATAATCAGTTTATTATTAATTATAAATTATTAAGACCATTAATCGAAATAAAAACTATCCTATCTCTCAAGTTGGATCGAACTGCACATGGTGTGCGAATTTTATTATAATCGGTTAAGTGGTTTAGGAGTCCATTGAGGACAAACATTGTGACACGAGATTTATATATATTAAGATTTGGAAGTGATTTGTAAAAAAAAAATTGCTGCAGTTACGATGTCAACAAAATTGTAATAAGGATATCGATAAATGTAATACATTAATAAGCTTTTAAGTTGACGAAGTTTTTAGGGTCTATGAACCACGAAACGTAAAACTGTATACAAATTTTCTGAAAGTCGCACCATGGTAACGGCTACAATAAGTAGTATTTATTTGAAATCTACCTAATAAGTAGTGTGTAAATGACGGAACTGGCCCTGGCGCTGCCGCGGGGAGCTTGAGCCGGTCCGCCATCTTGGATTGTGACGTCACGGTGGCCATCTTGGACTCAAAAATTCCTCAAAATTCCTCAAAAATGACTCAAAATGACTAAAAAATTATCGTTTTGAAGAAACATTTCTCGTTTTCTTCCTCAAAAATTCAAAAATTAGGATTTCGAAAAACCTCAAAATTATTTTGCCTTAGAAAGAACACAATGTCCTAAAAACGGCTTAAGCATCCATGTCTAAAGCCTCCGATAAGCCATCTCTAGGAAAAAGGATACCATGACCGCCATCTTGGATTATGACGTTATCTTTGCAATTACCGTTACGCCCGCCATCTTGAAAATATTTATTTATTATCAGATTTTAAAGAAAAAAATATTAAATTTATAAAAAAATTCAACTAATAAAATTTTAATAATAATATTTAAAAAACATACTTTTACGACATGGAGCTCGGAGTCCTCGGTTCGAACCTGGTGAGGGTAAAAAAATAAAAAAATGGCGACCGATCCTTCCCTCACAGTGGCTGCTGGCAGACCGACTCCTCACACCACTTATGTTAAAGTATATATATCGTCAGGTAGTATGACATCATGTCCGCCATCTTGAAATTCCGTAATTTTAATTCTATAGATTCGGGAAAAATTCCAAAATTCATTAAATAAATTTTTATTCAATATTCTGATTGATTAGATCGATTCCCTTGGTTCCCTTGGTTCGAAACTGGTAAGAGCAAAAAATAAAAAAAAACGACAGATCCATCCTCCACAGAAGCCACCTACAGACAGACCTACCACCACCAATAACAAGGTATATATCGTCAGCTGGTATGACGTCATGTCCGACACCTTGTCTTATTGATACATCCTGTATATACTTTAACATAAGTGGTGGGAGGAGTCAGTCTGCCAGCAGCCACTGTGAGGGAAGGATCGGTAGCCATTTTTATTATTTTTACCCTCACCGGGTTCGAACCGAGGACTCCGAGCTCCATGTCGTTAAAGTATGTTTTTTAACTATTATTATTAAAATTTTATTAATTGAATTTTTTATAATTTAATATTTTTCTTTAAAATCTGATAATAAATAATGATTTTCAAGATGGCGGGCGTAACAGTAATTGCAACGATGATGTCATAATCCAAGATGGCGGTCATAGTATCCTTATTCCTAGAGTTGGCTTATCGGAGGCTTTAGACATGGATGCTTAAGCCAGTTTTAGGACATTGTGTTATTTCTAAGGCAAAATAATTTTGAGGTTTTTAAAAAAATCCTAATTTTTGAATTTTTGGGGAAGAAAACGAGAAATTTTTCCTCGAAACGATAATTTTTTAGTCATTTTGAGTCATTTTTGAGGAATTTTGAGGAATTTTTGAGTCCAAAATGGCCGCCGTGACGTCACAATCCAAGATGGCGGACCGGCTCAAGCACCACGTGCCAGCGCCAGGGCCAGTTCCGTCATTTACACACTCCTCTAATAAAAGTGCCTTCTTACGCCAAAGAGAATAATTTTTATTAAAACTATACTTCCTTTGTGGTTTTCTGAAATATTGTATAATGGATAGGAAGTGAGATCTAGGATCAAAGCTAGAGACAGTTTTAAAACTGTAAAAATTAAATTAAACCTTTAAATCTGCTTCACAGATGAGTATGGTAAAGTGGAAGTTGTCGATACAGATGCCATACGGTCTGCGCTTGTGCTACTGCACATGCTTCAGAGTAACGTCTGCAAGACAGTGCGCACCAGAAAAAGCCTTTAATGTTGGGTTGAGAGATAAAGCAATGAGCAGTTGCGGACGGGAGGCCGAGGCTTGATATAGGGGCTGGATCTGATTTATGGAATTCATAATGTCTCGTTGACACGATGTCTTTAGAGGCAGTTGAAGGGAACCGCAGTGAAGTGAAGCGGCGTTGCAATGAATTTGTGGGGAAGACAAGAATATAAAATTTACCAAGAAAACCCAACGCTAGACGACAACTTATGCACCCTTAAAAAATGCGAGAAAAAAAAAAGGTCCAGCTTGTAAAACTCAAGCTCAGAATGTTGAAGCATCAAGAAGCGAAACTATCCTGTTTATCGCGAGCACCAGCCGCCCATACATGCCAACAATGTAGTCGTTCTGAACAGCAATGCGGAGTTTTGCAATTCGCCAATTACTACCCAAGAATAAACAGCCAATGAACAACCAGCCACGCCTTCATCTAAAAATAGGCAACGCCACGCTGTTGGATTTTTATTATTATTTTCCCTAATTTAACCTACGGAATAATCAACTTTCTAATTCCTTTTTAAAATATTACTCCTATGGCATACAAATTACACATAAGGTAGAAACTTATACGAAAAACAAAAATCTTGAAAGTAGTATATAACAGTTCCTCCTGCGCCTGGCTTGGTGCGTGAGGTGCCGACCGCCATCTTGGATTCTGACATCACGACAACCATTTTGGCGTCAAATTTAATCATATGTTGGGAAACTTCCTATTACTGACCTTGAGTCAGATGCACGAATAACTCGTGTTTGTGCATCTTCGCTTTTTTTTTTTTTTTTTTATGCTGTTGTAAAAGTAGAAAGTAGATTCGATTCGGTGTATTACATAAACACAATATTCACAATTGTGATATTTTTTGTAGAAAGATAGGTTTGTTAGTAGTTTATAAAAGTATGTACTGGGACAGGGTTCAACCAAGAGGAGCTAACCGCTATATTGGATTGTGACATCATGGGATCTTTGACTTTGACCCAGACTCCGGCTGCCATCTTGGATGATGTCAAATCCGCCATTTTGGATTTTATCATCTTGAATTACTCTATTTTGGACCATCCTCTTTTCCCCTGTACTTAACCTGCCTTCTTAATGCACGCCCAATTGCACAATGTATTACTGAGCCCAGGGTTTTCCCTGTGTGTATGCAGGTTTTACCTAGTTATAGTCTAAGTGTTAAGATAGGGACGTTAGTCGCTGCCTTGGCTGGCCAATCCTCTCGTAGCACACGATGCTTGCAATCCTTCCTACATGGTTGAAACCTCGTATAATGAATATATGTTTTGGCCTGAGACACACCTGAGAGTCTTCCGTAACCAGACCCTTTCCAACCCTATACACTTAGTATAGGTTATATTAGGTGGAAAATAAGGGGAAGGGGTTCTTGATCCCTTCCCTCACTCACTCCTAATTACCCTCCCCTCTTCTTTTTCCACATCTCTTCCCCTCATTACCTCTAATTTTCCCTCCCCCTCCACCAAATGTGCCCCCTTTTTTTCCCTATTAATGTATTAAAGATGTCTTTGGAAAATTTTAATGCATTATATCCTCCTCTCCCAGACCCCGCCCCCTCATTCAGCTAATACTTATATGAGAATAAGACCTGGATTCAGCAGTATCAACTACAGCTACTTGGATGCATAATATGTGCACAAATATACGGAAATCTTCAATGGAGGCGCTCAGTATTGGCGGTTAACACACTTTCCTGTATCCTACGAACCGACTCAGCAACTGCTAGATTGCTGCGATCCTGGAAACTGTGTCTCTATCTTATGATACAGAATTCGATTCTTCCAGCTAGCAACTAAGAATAAGTATCTTCGTCTGTACATGCAATTATCCATGCAACAAAATATACAAGACAAGACTTGACGAAACCTATGACATGCGATGTATCTATACAACATCCAAACATTAAATGATAAGCATGTCTCGTCATTGCTCTAACCAGGTTCCTGCATCCGAAGAATAAGTGTCTGAGGTCAACCATATACATCATGTCCCAATAAGTGTCGAGTCAGCTCTTCCGCAACTATGGTCGAAGATGTCGCCCATGCCTCTCCCAAGTAGCTATTACCGAGAGAAAATGCTAAGACTAATGCCGAATATGACCAGTCAGATACCTGTGTTCCTGAGCCCAAGACCAGCGAACCAGTAAGAACCGGAGTCAACAAGGCTGTAACCAGAGTCTACGAGGCAGTCCATGTAGCATTAAATACTGCTTATGAAAGTGCTAAATTGCTTGAACTTATATATGTGACAGTTCTGTATTTTTTAAAATAAAATTGTTTAATTTGAACTCTTTGTGTTTTATTTTTAGTACCTAAATAACTTTAGTTTTTCTCCTAAAAAATTATTTAATAAAAAAAATCAGTCAAATCTAAAATTAAAACATATTAATACCAGCGACTGTGAGAATGTAAGTGGGAACCACAAGACAGGCTATTGCTTTGGCAGAGAGCGGATCAACTCTCTTCACTCAATATCTTGGAATTTAGGTTTCCAATCTTGGAATTTAGTATCCTAAATAGTATGTCATATTGCACGACATCATTGACTTCTATACCAAATTGTAAGTTGTAATGAGACAATATTATAATGCCAGATTTCTAACGTATTTTTAAAGTTACGATTACTCTTTTCTATAACTATTTAAGTTTACAATTTGTATTCGAGTGTAATTTTTCTACAAAAAAAATTATTTGGCACACCAATAAAATTGGTGTATCCTCCAATTTTCACGAATTTGAATACACACACTATATATATATATATATATATATATATATATATATATATATAGAGTCGTCAACATGGCGGATCCACGTGTTGCAGCTTATATATATACACATCCATATATTGTCCCTCAAAAACGCTCAAACGGCTGCACAGATTCTAACGAAATTTAAGCGTATATATATGTGTGTGTGTGTATATATATATATATATATATATAGACGTTTTCTCGTCAAAGAGACCAAATATTTAAGTTCACTCAAATCGGGTGGATATGTTATTTTTGAAAAATGGGGAAGTTGTTCAAATCCTTCGTAAAAATTTAATGTTACTTTAATAAAAATCCGCTTTAGTAACTTATTTGATTATGGTAATTTTTCGTAATGAATGTTTGTCCAGTTATAGCGGAATTTATCATCTAGGGCCCTAGTAAAGTGAAAGTAACGCAAATAATTTTTGAGCAAATAATCAGAAAATTAAATCTAGAGATGAAGAAAATTAATATATGAAAATTTAAATCAAAAACTTGCGTACATTATTAAGCATACAGTTAACATATAACGCAGTATGTGTGTCAATAATAACGAATTCATATGACAAACATCATTACCATGTCGCATAAACCAGCCTGCTTTGTTTTGACTTGATATGAAGGTACGTGGTACCACTTCATCTGAATATCAATGTAAAATTTATGCTTGTATTTACGCGAAACGTCTTTCAGTTTGGTAAGTAGGAGGTCACTTGCTAAAACCGCATACAACGAAAACATGTCGCCTCGGTCATGACAGTAGCTCTGTGACTATGTGCCAAGCCCTATATATTTATACATCGTTGAGTAAAGCAAAGTATCCATTACTCACGGCCTCTGACTCATGTAGCTAGATGGCGCCAGTGCCGCGTGACACAAGTTGCAGTTTTGACTAAAAATTGAGGCTTACAAGGATTTCGTTTGCTTGTAACTCGTCAGTGTGTGTACAGATTAAGGCGAAAGTGGTCACGTTAGTTTGAATTCGTAGCCCTCTGAGACTTTCAAGTATAAATATAATTCCAAAATAAGTGCCCATCAATAATTATAGTGGATTTAACTTTAATTTGATTGAAAATTTCAGATTACTTCAACTATGGCGCCTCCTGTATGTACCATTTTGCGCCAGAAACTGCGGGAAGCGGCTAAGAAGAGAAGAGAGGAGTCCTAGGGACCCCGACCACGGCCAGCCACCTCGACTAAACGGTTCCGAAGACGAAGGGAGCTCGCCAGATTGAGGAAAGCGCAGGAGCCACACCCTTGCCTCAATGCTGCTGGACAAAGCGGATTGTCGCGGCCCAGAATTGAGACAGCCGAGTCGCCTGCAGCCCCAATAAGGTAGACGAGACCTCCAGCCCATCAATGGCCACCCTGGGTAGCCAGGTCGGGCGCAACTGTCCGAGCGCTTCACCTCAACAAGAGCAATTTGGACGTGCGCCGGAGTACTCTAGGCGATGGGAGTTGGCCACAGAACGCTTTAGTAATTTGTTTATGATCAATGAGTTTGGCCACAAGTGTGACGTATACGATCGAGCGTGGTTCTTGAAGGACTTGAAGGCCGTGACTGCACCGGTGGCTCAATTCTTGAAGAATGCGTTCCCTGGTGAAGATACGGTTTGGTACAGCTACCTGCTGTACCCTACCCATCTGCCCGAACTGAGCCCAATCGAGGAGAGTCTGATGTCACCGAGACTGCAGGCCCGTACGGAATCGTTGGCCAGGTTATCAACACACCCGTCGATGTCAACAATATGGTGCAGACTCTGCCGCGAAAGTTGGACGACGATCATGTAATTAATGTAAACATAAAGAGGGCCATCATGCATGTCATCGTTCTTAAGCGGCGTAGTAAGGAAATCTGAAATGAAGGCGAGGCTGCGATACTTGGAAGAAAAGCAACTGTATCTAGCGAACAATATCACAGTCGACTGGGCCATGTTGGAGCGTGACTCCGCGGCCCTACCGCAGAACCGAGCAGCGCGAACAAGGAAAGAGATGAAAATGCAGCTATCCAGCCATTGGATTGTCATCGCGCGTCAAAGTCTGAGATTAGTTACGCCCATCAGGACATTTGGCTATGGGATGAGGCAAAATGACTCGACATTGCATCTGGACAGCCTTCGAGCCCACTCAACATCATATATGATCGCCAAGCCGAGGAATTAAGCTTTCCTGCGACACATCTCGGCGAAGCAGGGCAGACTGCGGAGGGAGTAAGGGCAACGCCATAAACGATGAGCATGTCGGAAATCAGGCGTAGCGATAGACGCAGCGAACGAAATGAAATTCATCCGGGTGGGGCGAGCTCCATGTGCCGCTCGTTCTCGTCGGGACTTCAACCTGTCGCCTACAGACCAACAGCGGCTATGCGAGTACTTAAGGTCAATACTTCAAACTAGAGCTAGCCGTAGACACGCACCAACAGCTGATCATGTCTATATTTGACATTCGCCCGTGGCATGAACACCGTGTGCACGACCTACATTTCCTACTTCTCACACCACTACCGGGTCTTCAATCTGCTAAGCGTGCGATACGCCGCCGACAGGGCACTACCTACAGCCATGCTAACCACCGACTAATAGCCGCTACCCGAACGAACACGCGTCCCTACGCCCAACTCGCTGCAGCGCCGCGCGATAGAATAACCTGTCTAACTTACATTGTGCATTGTTAACCTAATTATGTAATATTTCTACAATAAATAGACTTAATATGTGTATGTAATTTGGTTTCATTCATTTAACTTCTTACCTGTATTATCCCTCTACCATGCATCTTACTGAGCCGCGCATACGATGTTTCACGAAAATTACTGTGATGGGCGTATCTGATACCATTTTCCCTAAGTTTTTTTCTTTGCCCGGTTGTGCAAGCCGGCCCAAATCTATCAACAGCGGACCTCACTGACAGTCACCACACAACCTGCTGTGTGTCGAATAACATTAACACGTAGCTTCGATTTATTACGAGTTATTTACCAATAGAACTTCTTGTAGCCTTTCGCCAGACATGTTTCTGCTTAAGTCATGACAATAATGGAGTTAAACAGTTGTAGAGTGCATTTGTGATTTGCCAGTGCTATTACGTGACCTTCCAGGGCTGTGACATGACCTGTCAAGGCTTTGGTGTGAACTATCATGGCTCTGATGTGACCTGCCAGGGTGTGACGTGAACTTCCAGGGCTGTGACGCAACTGCTTCACGCGCTATCTTGGGTTCCTGTATTTCTATGTCATTATTTTTTTCCAGGTCCACTTCTCGGGATGTTCTCTTACATGAGCATTGCATTTAGTGTGTTTCAGTAAGTTTTGTCCCAAATTTTTACTACATGATAACTGTTAATTGTGATGTCAAGTAAATATTAGCAAATAATGTTTTTGCCTGTTTGAATGCAGTGTGGTTACTCCATAGTTAATTTTCTGGGTTTCCACAACTGATAACACAAACAAAATTACCTACATTTCAAATTTTCATAATATTTCTTCATAAAAATCTTAAATCATTAAAAAAAAAATTTACACGGGGAGTAAAAATTCGTGGGCAACAACACCTTATGAATTTAGAAATTATAAGCTATATGTACTAGGTTTTTAATAATTTCTTGCGCTATCCTGTACAATTGCGAAAAGTTACACCACACAGATAGTGATGGTTCTCACGTAGTGGAAGTTTGCAGACACTAAAAAAAAAAATTCCCTTAACAAATTAAAACAAAATGTGTTTTAAAGGAGGCGTCCGGGTAAGGGAGGGACCTAGGTGCATCTCAGACTGAAGCTTATAGTCTTGGTGAGAATAGGTAACGCAGGGAGACGGTTGCATGCATCATGTGCTTTGTGGTGGTACTGACCAGACACGGCAGCGGCTGAGCAATGACTAACTTCCCTATCTTAAATCTCGTTCAAAACTATGTTGAGTTGGCCCAGGTAAAACCCGCACAGACATGCGGGGTAAAGCTTGCATGCATTAATAGTGTAGGGAAGTACAGGAGTCAGGGGATGGCGTGGATGAAGAGTTGGTCGAGGGGAGACTTTCATATTTTGATAACTTCACATCTAGCTTTGTGACCAGGAACGAAATCTCCCCTGGTGGTGAGTGATTCGCCTCTCACCCGACCTCCCAAACAATGAAGGAAGAAGAAAGATAATACAACTTGCAACTAGACATCTGACTAATAGATTCTATATTGCCCAATGTGCCCTGAAAATTATTTTTGTATGGGCCCACATTGCTTAGTCTATATATATATATATATATATATATATATATATATATATATATACTTAACTCATTAGTTTTTATTTAATAGTGTTTGTTTGGTTGTGTTCAAGACTACACTATAGGACAGGTCAGCCTACGAAGACGCGCGCTTCGGCAGTCCGCGGGCAGCTGACGTAACGGAGTGTGTCCCGCGGCCAGAGAAAGCGCGCCAGGGCGAAAGTGCCTGCGCCTTGTGTTTCGACCGTAAAGTGAGCACATCAGGGCCAACCGTACACTGTTAAAATTGTTTACCTTAAATTTCCGAAAAACGCTGGTTACAAGATCCAGGGATCTTCATTAATTTATCGTTATCTTCAAAAATTTACTGGTCCAAAGTTCACTTACTTTGAACATGAACCCACAAAAATTATCTTAGTTATTAAGATAAAAATTCAATAACTGGTTGAGACTCACGCAAACACACACTTATTTCTTCCACGAGTGTTTGCCCTGTTTATACGAAGGGGAAAAAAAAAAAACAGAATTCAAACCTTGAAATACGTCACAGCATCTAAGAAAAAACAGTTATCTAAAATTACGAAGAACTCTTCGTTTATTTTAAGTGTATGCTTCGTTGAAAGGCCCGTAAATTTACTGTAATTTCTAACAGCGTACAGGACTTGTGCGACCAACATCCATGGTGACTACCAACACATGGCACGTTCTGTTCACCAATCAACAGGGACATCTATTTATCGCAAAAAGATTTCGTGGCGTCGCCTGTTCTCCCTGATTGGGTGAGCTTCTTTCAGGCACGTGTCTGCTTGCTGTCTGCACACAAATCACCGACATTCACTGCGGAAGCGAACGCGTCCTGAGTGGCCTGACCAAATAAGACAAGTGAATTCCGTTGTAGATGGCCGCCAATCACAAGGAAGAAACCGCCCGAGCAGGATTGCCTTATTGCAGCCTAAAATTAGGTTACATTTTTTTTCGCGAAAAATACATGGCTCTACCCATCAGCAACTAGGATACACGCCGGAAATTTTAATCATAGCGGCCTAACTCAACATGTAGGTACATATTGTTTCGAATGTGAAGTATAAACGGCTCGGAGAATAGCCCAATTGTTTGAGAGTGTACGTCCCGTTCCAGTCCATTACATTATTTTTATGTTTAACACGGTTAAACGTGTAGACATTTTGAGTGGTAGAACTTCACCAGAATGAAACATATAATTAGTGCATACCTTTTGCGTAGTTAGGTGACAAAGTTGAATTTTTAAAATTTTGTGCAGTGTGTATAAGGAGAACCAAATGGAATAAATAACTGAAATTTGTTGGGTTTAAAAGCAATGCTGGAGGCTACTGCATGGTATGGTTAATTTTTTTCAGAAAAAAATAATAAAAATTTATTTAGCATTTAAAACGTAAAATATTGATGATTTTAAAACGCCATGTTAAATTTAATAATTTGCTTTGAAAGAAATTAAACCATGCCACATAATAGCCAATAAAACTGACATTAAACCTAAAAAGTTCCAGTTTTGTAGTCCATTTTATTTTCTTTGTGCATACTGCACAAGAACGTTAAAAATGCATCTTTGCGAGCTAATTATATCAAAAAGAATGCTATATGTATATATATATTTTTTCATTTTGTGAAAGTTCAGCCACTCAAAAGTCGGCAATTTTAGCCGTGTGGAAAGTAAGTATAAAATAATGACCTGGAACGGGACATACACCTTAAGTCTATGACTATTTAATCACTAATATTTGCACAATCACCTTGTTTAACTACCTTGCTTTATGACTCAAAAATAAATCCCAGTCGAAGTATGTCCAAAAAAAATAATACTAACTTCAATACTGTACATTTGCAAACATCTGTGGAGTCTAACTCGACAGAAGGACTCTCTCTTGTTGGTCCTTGTCCGCACCCCACTGTTCCTGGGCCCGCACATCCTACCCACTTGTCGCCCCACAGCCTCCCTGCCAGCCTTGCAGTCGTCTCCGGAGTGCATCTGCGTTAGTGCACAGTCTGGTGCTTCTAGCGCGGTACAGCCTCCGCGCAAGGCTCTCAACTGGCGCGCAGTCCACTAAGTGTGATTAAAGTCCCGAAATGTAATCGTAAACGCAATTTGCATATATTTATCAAGCAAGGGTAATATTTTTAAGAATTCTACGTTAAATTGGGTGTCCGAGTTTCGTATTAAAAGTGTATTTGTAACGAGTGATCACATGAATTTGCTCATTGCTGAGGTTGGATGGTACACGCATCTGGCGAGTAGGCCTACTGAAGGACTCGCTACATCCCCTCCCGGAATAAACTGCTGGATCCGCCACGGTCCTGGACTGTGCAGTTGTGTCTCACCGCCCCTAATGACATCGCTGCCAACAAGACCTCAAACACACGTTATTTGAAAATACGTTTATCCAACTAGGTTCATCCATGTCCGCGGTGCGCAGTCCTCGGGGTCACGTCGGACGTGTCAGTGAGCGAGGCTCGCTGGTGCGTCTAGCGGTGTCGCCTCTGAGCTGGCGCGTATCAGCGGTAATCACGACAGTTTGTGGCGGAGAAACGGAGATAAATTTAAAATGCAAGTCCCTTCAGTGCTTTCAAAAATATATACCGGATGTTTCATGAATAAAACCCTATCCTGAAAAAACAAGCACCAACCATTTTCACTTTTCTATAAATATACTTTTCAACCAAAATACAGACAAAGTACTCTATATATGCCTTGGCGCATTCTTAAAATGCTTATCGTAAACATACCCCAGTCAGATATCTCGAGCAATTTATTTTTACTATTCCCAAGATTCCTTATGATATTTGACGTACTATCGTAAAAACACAAATGATTTTTCTAACAAAAATTGCTGAAATTTTATAAAACTTTTTAATAGGCATGTTAGCATTTATTGCAGTTATTTCGGCTAGCTTGTTGATGGAAAAACGAAGATTGTACGCACGACAGCAACTAGTGAGGGACACGGAGACGGAAGCGCGGCGAGCGCGCGGAGAACCAGGTAAGCGTGTCGCTAGAGCCGCAGTGGCACAGATACGTCAGCGCTGCGACACGGGTCATTAGAGTGCAGACGCGTGCTTCCCGCAGCACCAGTAAGAACGCTGACACGGAAGCGTGATGAGTGCGTAGAAATCAGGTAGGCGTGTTTTGCGGGCTTCGGTGGCACGGATGTCAGCGCTCCGCCCTGGGTCAGAACAGCGCAGGCATGCTTCTCGCAGCGCCGCGCGTCAGCAGGGTTCGTCCAGACGGAGTACCAAGCAAGATTGGGGGGGGGGGGGGGGGGGGGCTGTTAACCAAGAGCCTCCATTGCCGGCGCTCCAATGGGCCCCAGTCGAGGTTTCAGATCATGTTTAATGCTTGGGGTTACCCTGAGATGTCGAAAATCACAAGTAGATTGTTGATGTAGTTTATAGGAAACCTTACACAAGAGTGTGTCCACACAAATCTGCAATAAAATTTCCCTGACTGTCCATGACCACAATTTCAAATTTCCCAAATTTTCCTACTTTGCGTTTTTTTTCTGACTGAAATAATGAAAATACAGCCACCACCATTTCCATAGCTGGCTTATAATAATATAACAATAACAAAAATTCAAACAGAACCTTGCATTCTGCATTTTATAGTGTGTGCACCAAAACATCATCTGAAAAAAAAAATTATATTTCTCAGGGTGTCGGCAGACTGGAGCATTATTTCTGATCTGGAATTATGTCGGTAATTTTTTTTTTTCATCGCGTCGCGGACGCGGCGTTACTGAAATGCGTCAGATACGAAAGATGGTTTAAACTGGTGCATTTGTAGTTCTATTTCTATTATTATAAATATTCATACAGTTTTTGTTTAAAAATTTTGTGTGAAATCTCTGAAATGTGTTTACGCACAGTGATTTTTGAAACTGAAAGTTAAATTTTAAAATTAAACAAATTACTCTCTAAAAAATGTTTCCTTTTTCCCCTTTCTCAAACATATATATTTTTAAAAAAAATTGAAGAATTCATGGCTGTCGTATGTTTGGTGCGTATGTAACAGCGGTTAAGAGAACGTGATCGCTATCCCGTCACGTGCCAGCAACAGCTCGGCAGACGCGAGAGTGCGCCATTGTTCGACTCTGCTGACGAGCGCTGGCGATGACTGGCAGTCGGGTGGCTTCCGGGCCGCGCCTTGCGAAAGGCTGAATTGTTTCCGACAACGCTGCGGTTGTGCCAACGACCTCGCGGTATGTCGTTAGTTCGTGTTATGTGACGTACATTTCAAAGATACGGCACTATAAAGACTACACATTAACGGCAGTCATGTCTGGTCTTGTGCGAGAAGCACGGAGTCCCACTAGCGCAGCCGTACGTAGCGGTCAAATAAACTCGTCACTGTGAAGAAACTAACCAATCAAACTGCATGAAACTTGCAGGTTCCATTCCTTAAGTTGCATGGCTTCCAATGGTTAGGTCTGTAATACTTCATTCATTGTAATTCGGCAGCAAAAAATGCATCTCGAGGAGTTTTTGAAGTTTGTAAGGTGATTTGTTCCATTTTCTTTATATAAGGTTATTTGTTTTCCTAATTTTCCTAATATACGTTTATTAAACGTATAGCAATTTCGTCATAACGGTCTTGTATGTTTCTATGCTGTGTTTTTGCGCGCCATCTCTCAAGGCACCGCTACCGGCCAGTGCAGCATAACGCAGCTGTGAAACTCGCCCTTGTGCACAACTAACCGTATTGGACTAATTTTTTATTATGTGTTTATTAAGGAATATAGTCTCCAATGGTTAATTAATTGATTTTTCAGCCGTTATAATGCATTAGCAAAAGTAAATAAAAAACAATTCAAGTTTTTAAAGATTTATCATATGAGGCAGTCTATGTATAGTTCTCATAGGTTTTTCCCCTAAATTACCCTGGGGAGATAATTAAATTTAATAAAGGAATTAATTATAAATATTAGTTTTAAAGTAACCGCAATAATACAAATAATAAGAACCCAAAGCTTCAAAATGCCATAGAATATGTATAATTTAATTTACGTATTTGTAAGGTTTTAGTTAAACATCGGGAAACTAAGCCTTTGCGAACCATTTTATAAAAATACAAATTTTAATGCTCAAAACTTTAGTTTTCATTTATATATATATATATATATATATATATATATATATATATATATATGAATGTGACTTGAGTAATTTTATATATATATAATTTACTCAAGTCACATTCAGACTTTTTTTTTTGTTTATGGGAGAAGCACTTGCCAGTAAAAATAGAAACTTCTGATGAAGAAAAATATGGCTATATAAGGTAATTTTATGGATAGTACCCCATACAAATCAGAGACTGGAGATTGCGGATGGGTGAAGATTAGTTATGGTTACAGTTCTGCTTGTGGTGTGGTGAGTTCAATAAAAGTGATGTTTTAAGTTTTTGTAACTTTATGGTTTACTGGCTGTCATATAGTACAATGGGATTTTTGATTTTTATAAGGTGTGGATGAAGAGATAGTTATTATGCACATCTAAACTTGAATATAACATTAAAAAATGGATAAAAAATTGTATAATCTAGAAAAAAATTGTTATTAATATCAGCTCCTCGCATGAACAATTAATTTTTTGTTGATTTAAGATTTTTGTGAATAAATATTTCAAAAATTAGATTATAGAAGCAATTTTGAATGTGTTGAAACTTAGAAGAAAAAAAAACTTATAAGTTCAGTGCAATAAGCCACGGAAAAATTCTAACTAAAAATAATTGTCCGATGTACAAAGAGCAGATAAAAGTTAGCATTTTATATCTGGTGACAAAATGCAATGCTTATATATATATATATATATATATATATATATATATATATATATATATGTGTGTGTGTGTGTGTGTGTATAGGTGTGTGCGTTGGTGTGTGTGTGTGTGTGTGTATGTATGTATGTATATATGTAGTAAAATATCCGTAGACATTGTCTTTAAAAAATAAATAATGGCATGAAAAAACAATAATCCACCCTGGCTAATGATAACAAGTCTTAAATAGCTGTTTCGGTAATTATTAGTTATTCATATTTGAGACTTTTGACAGTTACAAGGTAGGCACAGCATACTGTAATATGGTATTTGCTGAGACTTGTGTACTGTTATTGTGGCCGTAACCACTCCTTGAGAGGAACCTGTGATTTCACTTAGTGCCAGCAGCGCCGCTATCAGCCCTGGGCCGATAATCCCGGCGGCGTCGTGACGTCACGTGCGGGGTCGACCAAACTCCACAGTCCGCCCTCCAGTCCGTGGCATGACGTCACAATGGGAGCTCTCTCGGCCTTCGGCGTGTCTATCCTGTCACCAAGGCGCGCAATGGCCGGCCACCGCAAGTGCCAACACATTGCCATTAGTTTCAACTGCCACTTCAACACTAACTCACGCGATCTACCTTCTTCATTTGACATCATTGTATTTATTAACGTATTTTTTAAGTCACAGTGGAAACTGAATGATTTGCGATTTTTTTCCCCAATTGTTTTACAGCATTTAAGCTAATTTACATGTATGCACAAGTAGACTGTAACCTAAACTAGCAGCAATTTGCGAAACATTCGCTAGTTTGAATTTACATTATTTTAAACAATGCAGATTAGGAGCTATCAATTGTGTGGTTTTAATTAATATTTTTACCATTAAACTAAAGACCAAAATAACGTATTTAAAGTTCATTATATACACGGGCCAGCTTGGGACGAAAGACACGGCAGTCACGAATGCTGGGCCCCTGAAGTTATATATATATAATTATACACACACACACACACACACAAGATTTCGGTGAAGACTGGTGTTATTTGGGGAATACAAGGTGAGCTGTGCAACGCCTGTAATTACAACCATAAAGGAAGTGATGCATACTACGAATGATAACGCGACTGTCAAAATCTCTTGTTTATGACCTACGTCTTATGAAAAAAAAAAAAAATATCCTCTCAAAATTGATTCCCGTATCATGAAACAAGACCTAACAGGACCATGTGCATAGAGATATGGATAAATAAATTGTGGCACGACCGTAACATTTCTTTAATCTCGTTTATGGTTAGAGTTCGCAATCGTTCACACGTACCGTATTACGTTACATAAAGAACGAGTGTACGGTCGCTAAGAACAAAATTTGTATTCTCCTTAACGCATTCGTTTTTATGTTCAACCCAGCACACAACACTAGGTAGGAAATGATAGTGTGGGTTAGTATGTAAATCTGTGCGTACTTATGTGCAACAGCTTAGTTCTATGTATACGACATCTGGTAGGCGTAATTTCGTGAATGGAGCGGAAGTTGCACGAAAATGTGTAACAACGGTGCTGCCATCTGTGGCGGATGGCGCGAACCAAAATCCATAAGGCCAAAGGAATATTTAATAGTATTAACTGTTCAATGAATTTTAACAAGACATGCAGTGTTTTCATAAAATTCCTTGTCAAAAATCAGGTCGAAAGTTTGTGTTTAGTATTTTTTTAAAGTCTTTCGCTTTTATCGGAGCCATTTTATTAGATTTCGCTCTGCAAATGGAACAATTCGATTGTCGGCATAGCTGCTCCGGCAGCGAGTTCTAGCGGCGGGTGTGGAAACTACTTGTTATTCGAGCCCAGAAATGTTGTTGAAAAAACAGTTTGCGTTTGTTTATTATTAACAATCTCGTCATTATCGGAAAATATTCTACTTGAAATTTGGTGTCAAAGTTTCGTATTATAGGTAGATTTTAACATGAGAAAATATGAAATTACTCGTTACCGAAGTTAGATGTGAGGAGTACTGAAAGATTCACTCACATGTTTATCTTGCAGATTATTGATATGACCACATGACGGCTCCGACCAGCTGTCACGCAGACCCTACTAGGGATGTGGGGAGGTGTCGGGCACTACAAGGGTTGAGGAACCATCCCAGTACTGCGCCACCTTGCGCCACCTCGCTCCACCTCAACTACGTCATGTTCACGAGGCAAAGTTGGCAACCAGTGTCCATAACTACATTTGGTACGCTGACGGTTCGGGAATGCTTTGGGAGTCAAAATTATTTTAAACTTAACGAAAATTATTAAGGATTAATATATTTCTTACAATGATTTTTTGCTATAACTGTCTTTCTATTCGGTACTCTTATCCTCTGCATTGCTATGCATTATCTTCGATAAAGGCAACTATAAAGACTATGTATTAACGGCCGCCATGTTTGGTCTCGCGCGAGAAGGCACGCCGCAGCAGTAGGCCGCGGCGAAGTAAACTCGTCACTGTAAAGTAACCAGCAAACAAAACTGCACAGTCTCCAACGGTGACGGTGGTCAACACTGTAGTCATTATAATACATCGAGAAGCATTTATGATGTTGGTAAGTTGATTTGTTCAACTTTATTTACTGAAGAATGTTAGTTTTCCTCATTACTCTAGGTAGGTATAAGACAGGGTGTCCAGCAAACCAGGATTGAAAAATTCCCTGACTTTTCCAGGTTTTCCAGACAAAAATGAAAATTTTTCCAGAAAAATTCAGATTTTCAGATTAATATCTTTCAGAGATTTCTTAAATGAAAGTAACAAATCATTTGCAGTTGTGTGACCCAGAAATGCAAAGTTGTAATATCGTGTAGCAACAGTTTCCTTTTCCTTGTCCCAGAAGCTGATGTAAATATGCATTTGTTGCATTTGAGCAACTTTGTTTAAACTTTCATCAAAAGCAACAACAATATGATGACAGTCAACAACATTATTTAACATTTCCTTTTGAAAGTAAGGAGCAAGGCCTGACACAATTGTGTATGCTAATTTGGTTTTCTGTAATTGCATTCCTGCAGCTATTTCACTATCTGGAAACATTATTTTGAATAAAGATACACTATTGGCAGCAGACCTAAGAGAAAAATGCTGCATAATGGCATTCAAACACCACAAAATTTTTGATTTTGTAACACTGTCTTTCCTGAAATATTGTTCAACACCTCGAGAACTCACAGACTGGGATCTGCTAGGCAAATCACTATTATGAGCTTTGAGATGATTTGACGTTACCTGACGAATGAAATTGTTCATTAGAAGCTTGTCCATCGAATTTGCTTGTGGTAACTTAAGACACAGCAGTAACCGATTGGAAAAAAATACCAACTGACTTGGAAGAATTCAATGCATTATTTGCACGTTGGTGTTTTTGGCCTTTCATGTGGCTTGAAAGAGCTTGTTTGCCCATATTACTGAGGGAAACGACAGTCTTGCATAATTTACAAAAAAAAATTAAATTTATCGCCCGGCACTTCCACGCACCAACTAAAATGCTGGGTCAAGTCAATGTTTTCTTGAATTTAGACATTATTCACCGAAATTGTAGATGCCTAGTCACAGCTCCAGTAAAATCTAGCAGAAAGACCGCGAAAGATTTGCAATAAACAAAGCGTAAGTTTGTATGCACATCGCTATAGTGTAAAGAAATATGCTATATTTTATAACTTCCTAAGATCACAGCACTAAAATTCGTAAGTATTTTGGCTATGATTAGAGTACAAAAATTTCCAAAATAATATTTGTATCTTTCAAAGAAAATTATGTTTGGCAATCTGAGAGAACTGACGAAAAGTGTAAACAAACGGAGGAAACTGCAGTAATGGCGCTGGTGGTCGGTTCGGCCAGCTTCTGTAACCTTCGGGTACACTCGAGAACCGCCAAAAGTATGGTATGTTGTAACCCAAAATATGGTACAGTAGCAATATATTAGGCAGACTAACTATGAACAGTAGCTTACAAGTTTACAAACTATGGTATTATCTGCCCCCTTCCTAATGTTGGGTGCGGTATTATCATCAAAATACGGTATGGATGTCATACATACGGTAGGTATTTATAGACTTCATGAAAGCAGCACGCTTGTATGTCGCAAGTCCAGATACGTAAAGGAAAACATTAGTTTAAATATGATTTGATTTGTCAAATAGTAAAACTAAAGAGTGTATTCTGTAAAACTTTGAGAAAAACCTTCATGATAGGCAAGTGGTTAGTGGTTTTGGTCATTTCCAGATCTTTCACAATTTTCCCTGACTTTTCCCTGACCACCAAAATTCCCTGACTTTTTCAGGTTTTCCAGGTTTTCCAGGTTTTCCAGGTCGCTGGACACCCTGATAAGAGCATGAAATGTGCAGTAAGGGTCAAATATCGAGTGTACGTTTACTGAACGTTCAAACTCGTCTTGTATGTTTTTAAATTTTTGAGTTACCGCGCGCCCTCGCTCATGGTACAAAGGAAACTGCTTTCGGAACTGCTGTGTCGTAAATATTCCAGTAGTTTCAGTTGTGATGTTGCTATAAAATCTTCGGACATTTATATGAGTCACTGTACCTAAATATGTGTTTATAGACACAATTCAATAATGCAGCGGCATTAAAAATGAAATACTGTTCAGAAGCCACTATTGGTTCAATGTGTCAGGTGCGGACATAACAAACCCAATAAAAATCAAAAACTCAAAAGCTTATTAATATATTATATTTATCTAAATCCTTATTACAATTTTGTGGGCACGAAAGCAGCAGAAATTTTTCACAAATCACTTCCTAACTTAAACAAAAATTTAGTAGTGTAAAATCTAATCTCGGTCGAGTTCGTTAATGGGCAATATCCAACCAAACAGGTAGAAATGGGGAAAGTATTTCGAAAAACAGAATAATCGCTGTAACTCCCATAATATGGAAAATATCACATCCATTTGAATGTACTGTTATGAACGCGAGCTACCAGACCGCGATGCCCTGCACAGCCACTAGCGTCACGCGCCGTGCCACGTGGGATCCACTGACCTAAGGCATGCCACGCTCGCCTGGCAGGATTACAAGGGTCGTCGCTACCCCGCCTCCCCCCTCCGTTCACCACGCATTGTCCTGCTTCGGCGCTGTTATCTATCGCTGAGCAGCCTTGGGAATTCCGCGGGCCGCCGCGCGGAGTGGCGAGAATGTACGCCGCACTTCTAGACTGTTCGGGCATCAGGTCGGCCCGGAATGACGCGACTCATCACAGCTGCTCTCGTCGGTTCGAGAAGGGCGCCACAGTACTTAGGCAGCGACGCCGGCCTCCGCGGGAGTTCCGAGCGAGTTCCGAGAGTTCGGAGAGTTCCGCAAGCGAAGGGAAGTGCGACATCGGCGAAGAGGGTGAGAGACTCCCTCTGAGAGTGGAGCGACGCGGAGTTTGACTGGATCGTGAAAGTGCGGCGTCTGAGTGACGCGATACTGTGTGGACAGTCGCGTGGTAAGGGGGCGAACCACTGTTGAGCCTAGCTCCAGTGAGAAGTGCTAACTGCGGAACTTGACAGACATTGAGTGACTTGAAAATAAACATTTTTAAGTGCTAGTGATCGGAAATTTTGAAGTACAATTATTTATTATTAATGTAAATATTCGTAATTAATAAAACTGTAAAAAAAACTAATTGGGCTATCCCTTACGAACCCAATTTTCCCCACATACGTCGCAACAGTATTATAACTCGTAGGAGTGATGTCTGAATACAACCAACCATAACTGCAAGGAGTTGAAAAAATAAAAGTTGGAGAACAAAAAAAAATCATTATTCCCTCGCAAGTACACCATCAAATTCGTACAAATTTTTTGCTAATCTTATAATTTTTATCAAAAACTTTTGTCTGAAACAATTTTTGTTTAGACTAACCATAGCTGCAAAAGTTGAAAAAATTATACGTATAATTTTAAAAAAATCATTACTGCAAGGGTTGGAGGACAAAAAAAAAATAGTAACTTCCTTCATAGGCACATCATA
Source organism: Bacillus rossius redtenbacheri (assembly GCF_032445375.1). NCBI lineage: Eukaryota > Metazoa > Arthropoda > Insecta > Phasmatodea > Bacillidae > Bacillus > Bacillus rossius. The sequence continues at coordinate 110,096,475 of NC_086332.1, forward strand.
AAATTTGTTCAGATTGTTTGTACATGTTATAATTTTTATCTAAAACTGTTGTCTGAAACAATTTTTGATTAGACAAACCATTGGTGCAGGGGTTGAAAAAAAACCTGTGTTGAGGAAAGAAAATAGTATAATTTTCCTTCCATGCACTATATCAAATTAGTCTTTATTTTCATTTAGTTTTTAAATATTGTTGAAAACGTTTACTCTAAAGTAAGTTTTATACCACAAATCATTACTGTAAGGGATGGAAATAACAAGGGTAGAAAGACAAGACGTAGTTTTCGAAGAAATAATACCTATTGTAGCCGTTACCAGTCTTTAGGACCATTTTTATATAGTTTTTTGTTTCCCATATATATATATATGGGAAACAAAAAACTATATAAAAATATATATATATATATATATATATATATATCACATTTTTAGGAACGTGATAACTGCCGTAATTTTTCACAAATTACTTCCAAACTGATACATAAAATATAATCATTAAAAATCTCGGTTGAGTTCGTTAATGGGCAATATCTGACCAAAGGGGTAGAAATGGAGAAGGTTTTTTGAAAAACAGAAAAACCATTATAACTCCCATAACATGACGAATATCACATTCCTTTGAACGTATTATAATTCGTAGGGGTAATAAAAAAAAATTTGTCCTAATACATTTTTGATATGACCAACCATAATTGCAAACCAGAAGGATAATTTCAACATTTTTGGAAGAAAAAAATGGCTGGTGAGAAAATAACTGTAATTTATGTTGAAATTATGTTTTTTCTCCCTCCAGCAAACCACATCATTAAACATTAAATTGACCCTGATGTTAGTGAATCATTTGGCATTTGTAAGTCACGGGACAGGTAGCCTGTCAAAAATAACTTCAGGTAAATTCAGGGGTGTTTCCTTCCCCAATTTCCTTTACACGAATTGTTAAGTTTACCCGTCTCAAATGACCTCATGTGGCAAGACATTGAACTCCATAAAAAAAATTACATTTAGTATTACCGTGTTTAATTATATGGCCATAGGCATTTTACAGAACTGGGGTTTACTATATAAATACCAACCATGAATTAAATGCAGCATCAGTATAGAAGATATCAGCTTGATGAGCAACAAATTATAACCACCATTAAAAAGATGAAAATATGCATCTACTATTACAATACAGTAAAATTACTTATTAATGTAAACATGCTAGTTATTTTATAGTTTAAGTACAAAAGTTTAGTGTTTTCAACAAATTGCAGTAATGAATTTTTTTCCACACTAAATTTCGTACTAAACATAACAGTGATGCAGCTATGTTTGTATGAAGTACACAAATGTATTCATTTAAATATGTTTAGTTACTTTCATCTGGTATGTTATAATTTGTAATTTAATAACTAGTTTCCACTAATTTATATCTTCCATGTTCGAATACTTCTGCATAAAAAATAAAACTTATTTGTAAGGTGTAAAAAAATGTTCCAATAGCTTAAAAAATTGTTCAACTGAACTGCATATCTATGGGAATAGATATTTCCCTCTTTTCTAAAATTACAAAAAAAATTCTCTATCATAATTTACACATCATAATTCACACATTCACATATGCCTCATAATTTTGCATTTTAAGATACAATTCATCAGTTTTTCTGAAATTTTTAACCGTACATATACCTATTCTTACCCGAAAAATCTACAAAATGTCAAATCTATTTCTTCAGTAAAATTTTTTTGTTGTTGTTTTGTTTTGAATGGATCGTATTTTGACTTAATATGCACACTAATTCTCAGTGTTATTATGTTAAATATTTAACAGCTAAATTTCCAAAACATTTGTACATGTAATAATTACTACCTATTAATGTGTACCGTACTCAATGATATAAGAAATTGTGTTAAATTTTACTTCATTTATATAAACTTATGTACTTTATGTACAGTTAACAATAATTCTATCCACCAAAACACTAAAGTGGGGTGAGGGTGAGACTGTAAATATCGTCAAATTTTATTTCACCATTTTGTGCTCTTTCTAATAGTACCAATCTCGAGATTGTAAACATTAATAGAAAAAAGTTATAATAGGATTACTCAACTGATGTTTACAAATTTTTGGTAATTCATTTTCTCCACTTCTATCATAAATTGCACGTACTTCTGGGCATTTAATTACATTTTACGAGTGATATTTGAAATCTACATAAAATTCTGAATAATTATGGTTAATTTTGCAATTCTACAATAATAAAGTTATTACAAATGTAAGTTGAAGCAAGATGTGTCACTCGACTTTGGTTGCGGGTTAAAAAAATTCCACCCAACAGAGGGAAACTTTGAAGGGTTTTAAAATCCAAACAAGAGCCAATATTTCAAAAATTGAAAAATACGGGTTCTTATATTCGTGTGAAAATAACATGTACAAAATTTCAAACAAATTTGAGATGGTGGGGTAACCCTGGATGATCTGACATGGGACACAGCATATTTACACAATATTTCTTAGTATTTTTCAGTAAATTCAGTATAATATGCTGAATTACTGAAAAACACTAAGAAATTATGATTAATTAATATTTATAAGCATGTGACATATGGAAACTATTTCTCTTTTTCCAGAAGCTTGACAATTTATTTCAACAGAACTGTAAAAATCTATCACTTAAGAACATCTTCATTCTGACTCATTGGTGCTTTTTTGGTGTATTGGGTAATCATCTTGCATACTTAAGGGTTAAAGTTACTTCTGACTTGATGGCAGTGCTAAAACAGCCTTCTTCACTGTTTTCTCAAGAGTGTGTAGTGATTTATAAGATCTTAACTTGGAATTTGGAGAATCACATTTCATTTGCTGCTAATTTTTTTCGTGATCAACTTACTCTGGCCTCTGCCCTCTTCTTTTCCATTTTATTTTTTGTCAAACGTATGACGTGACAAGTTTTCTTTTCTTCTGTTTTCCTTTTTTCTATCACGATCTTTCTGAAAGTTTTAAGACCCACTTTTCTGGATCTTCGATTTACCTCTTCCTAGACTCTGCTATCAGTAAACATTTTAGTTTTCCCACTGCTTGAAATAAGAGAGGAAATAAATAATTATGTCGTGCTTGCTGTATAAATGTAAGAATCAAATAGTGACTCTTGAAAAATTCTGCTGAGGAAGGTACTGCATGGCTAAAACACTAGCCTGTGATTTAGTAACATGCAGCTGAAAAGTGTGTCATTTTTGGAACAAAAGAGATTGACCCAATGTAATACCAAAATTCAAGAAGGTAAGCAAAACAATGAGACACTCAATTTCCTGAAAACTTAAAAATACTTATTTAAGCTCTTTTTAGAAATACAAATTGTAATTTTCAACACTAAAATTTATGTATTCTCAAATAAATGCTTCTTAAAAACAAAGGGGCTAGTATTAACTTACAAATGCCTATAAAAAGGTACCAATCGTAATAACGGTTACAAGATTGTTTTATTTTTAACTGGGCAAGTTTTGGCTTACAAAACACTTTTCATATCTATTACCAAATGAAATGTGTCAAGTCCGTTATCAACATTTTTTCATTAAAAAACAGTAACTAAAATTTTTATAAAATTTTACCTAAGCCTATATGTTTTTGAGATGATTATTTATATTTTAAAATTATGTTAATGGAGACTTAATGAAGTAGCCACCAGACAAACCTTTTCTAAGTTTATGGTAACGGACGTGACATGAAAATTGTTTACAAATGATGCTCAAAAGTGATACTTAAACTAAGCTTTTTCTACTTGGAATTAGTCCCACAGAAAACTTCTTAATTCTTGCTACCTGAAACATAACCTCATCTTTCACAGCTAACCAATGCATAGACATTATAGCTGTAACATATGATAGTGGCAGAGAGGTTTCAAGCAGCTGATATGTCGCATACCATAACATAACAATACCCTCGGGACAGATATAAAAAATAAGTTCATGATAAGCTATATCAACTTTGTACTTTTATCATATACATCATGTATAAGCTTAAAATGAGCCAAATTAGTTTACATTAAATCTTTTGGTTTCACTTTTCATATAATGGTTGTCTAACATCAGCAATCTGCAAACTTATGCTAATTATTACAAAACCTAGGCCTAAAGATTGAAAAAAAACCAAGAATTTTACTTCTCTGTGATTGAAGACTGTCGGTATTTGGTGTTTGTCCTCAGCCTGCTGTGAATAGGTCAAGGACATATTTACCAAGTTATGAGAAGAGTTGAAATATGTTGTGTATATTTACCATACAAGGCCAACAGAAATGAGACCACAAGATTGTGATAAAAGGTCACTAGGCTAAAGTGACTGCCTAAAATCTCATGTGTATCTTACATTGTTTTTATTTCTTAGATAAATCACTAAGTGTCTAAGTATTGAAAAAATTACTGACTTAAAAAAAGAGTATGCAAAATACAAAACTGTTGTGTAATTTTATATACCCTATATTTCTTATATGTAAAAAGTTTTTACTTTAAATATAAAAATAGATCAATTAAAAATTATACTTGCAAAAGGGGCACTGTTTACAGAACACTTAATGTCAAAAAAAAGTACCCAATTTAATGTTTACATTCAAGTAAAACACTTAAATATTATATCATAAAGTTTGGTAAGTAAAAATCTATAACAGTCATCCTTACAGAAAATGAAGGATAACAACACATTCAAAAATTGGGCTTCTACTGTAGTAGAAGTCACAAATTTAGGCAAAATTGCTGCAGGCCTCTGTAATTTAAAAACAAAACAATTTTTTTTGGATATCCTGTTGCTGTTTTTACAGGCTAAGTGTAAATGCGTGCCAATAGGGTTGTAGGGTTAGTTTTTTTTAAATGTGTTTAATATTTTGAATGTAAAACCAATTCTTTGTTAACATATCTTAGAACTTTGAGGAATATTAAAGCATTACCTTTACGTAGACCAGGGCTACACCCTCCCTAAGCCCAATGTGCCTCACATCTCGCCCGGCCCCTCCTTCCCCCATCACCTCTTGGTTTCAAACCTCCCGCCATCAGGAACCAGTGTGTACGTGTGTTTGCCCACCCTGCAAGAGGCGAGTAGAGTCGGTGCCACACACCCCAAAAATAATATTTATTTAATTAATATAATTTGTAATTTTAATTATTTAATTATAACCCCTAGTGTTGTTTTCTTTCAGCTTAAGTAAGGACATAATAGCGCCCTATGCGGCCGTTGCCAGAACTAGCCCCGGTGCCGGACTCTTTCATTTAAACTTAAATAAATATTAAGCACCTTTTTAATTAATGTTTTATCAGAGTAACATATATCATTTTTAGGTAACTAGTTGTAAAGGGTTTGTTCTGTTACGTGTTCGCTTACACATTATTCTGCAACTAACGGTAAAAAGAAAGCTTCCTGCCGCCATGACACCCTGGCAAAACCCGAGTCTCTCTCTATTGCCACCCGGAGTAGAACGTAGTCGCTTCACCTCGTGGACTTCCACTGTTGCATCTCTGATCCGTTAACATCCGTCTGGTATTAATTAATTCTTGAAACTTTTATTTTTCTTCGGGGCCTACTCTAGGAGGTAGGCTGTTTTATTAATAATTTAAGTCCCTATGCGGACATTTCGAACCGGACGTTAATAAAATCCTAAATTAAGTTTAGCTAAAAGTTAACAAGACATTCATTGACTGTTAGGCAGTATGAAGTTCACCGGGTCAGCTAGTTTGTATATAATTCTAAAGTTTAAGTTTACTACATTTTTTAGTGAAATCTCTGAAATTTGTTAATGTACTGGGATATTTCAAGTTGAACATTAAATTTGAATTAAATATGTATCTCTCAAACATGCCAATTTAATTTTAAAAAAACCTAAAAGCGTTAATGGCTGTCATATGTTTGTTACAAATGTAATGACCAGAATCATTTTATACTAAAATATTTATTTTTGTTCATCACGTGGGTGAAAACTGCATTGCACAATAATGTAATATTTTTCTGTCGCAACACATCCTACGAGTCAAGCTATTGTGATTCCAGAATAGAATGAACAAAGGTGTACCCCAAATTTCAAAACAAACTGAGATAGATTTTTAAAACCATACTTTACATTTATGAAGATAACTAAATATTTATCTTAAGGTAGGTGTATTTTTAAATCGATAATCTGTAAATTTTTGCATAAACCTTTTTTTTTATATATTAAAGATGTATAAAATGTTAATCTTTAAAGGCTAAAGTAACATCAATAATAGTAAACGTTTAGTTACTTACAATTTATTGTTGAGCCTATAGGAATTCATTGTGAAAATAACTTCCACGACGCGATCGTAAACCTACAAACCAGTACACAACTCTCACTTCACCACATGAATACCGAACCTGGAAGTGTGTACTGACAAATAACCTACTTTCTGCTCGTCTTCATGCTGAACTTTCAAAACCAGTACAGCCTTGTTCTGTGAGTGCAGCTAAGTCTCAAACGCAATATATAAAGATTAGAGTCGAGACAGCAAAACAAAACGCAATTACAGAATAATAAAGAAATACAAGACAAGTAATCATTAGTTTTTGACAGCCTAAGTATATTTAGCTCTTTAAAAAAAACATAAACAACTTTAATAACATAGAGTTTTTATTGCGTAGAATCACTATATGTCTAGAACATAATTGGGGGGTAAGAATAATATTGGTCTAAATTCAAATATAGTTTTACAATATTTGTTCTTTATTTTTAATTTTTTTTTATTTATTTTCAATCCACCACCTGCAGATCCCCACATGAGCCAACATCTCAAGGGATATAGGCCATGTCACATTATAAACAAAAATTAAACATAGTTAAAATTGCGATAACCTAATCAAGTTTACAATTATAATGAATTTTGCTAATTTACACTCTCAACAAATTGACTTGTCCCGGGCTTCTGAGAGGGGCACAGGGAGGAGCGGGAGCGGTCCCCGAGCAGGGTTCGCTGCCCAAGAGCAGGGAGTGGTAGGAGCGGTCCCCCAGAGAGGTCGCTGCCTACCAGAGGAGGAGGGAAGGAGGAGGAGCGGTCCGACAGAGAGGTCGCTGCCTACCAGAGAAGGAAGGAAGGAGGAGCGGTCCTGCAGAGAGGTCACTGCCTACCAGAGGAAGGAAGGGGGAGGAGCAGTCCTCCAGAGACGTCGCTGCCTAAAACAATACTGCTCAAGTATTCAATCACTTTTATTGGCCCAGAAATTCTGGGAAGAGCTTTCTGCCTGGCTTAGCTCAGCCAGGGTAAATATACAAAATATGTACATATTCAGTAGGGAGGGCACATCTGTACCCTTCCTGTGCATACATATTCGACTTACAAAACTCTTTACATTCACTTGTATCATTAACAGTTTCTTGTCACAACACCATATATTTACATATTTGCCCTGAGTTAGACGGGGCAGGTAGACAAAGTCACCTTACTTTACATTCCCCTTTGTCTGCCATCTAGGGGCGGGTGGCGAACTAAATGTCCTGCCCATAGAGTGTGTAGGAGGGGTGGCGCACTTGGGGCTTGTGCTATCATACCAGCCGAGGCCAAAATGGTGGACATGACAAAATAATAACATATTTTACAAATTTACAATTTTCACAATTTACACAATGCAACAAACAGTACATACAGAGCATATACACAAACTTCCCTAGACAAGGTCAATTTTACTCCAATTGTGAACACAATATATATTGACGCCGCCGTCAGTGCTCCCTCTGAGAGCACAGGCCGTTATGGTCCTCAACAGCTGATCAGTACCGCGCCTCGAACGCGCCCGTGCGTGCAACATAGTGCAGTGCCCCGAACGACGTGACGTCAGTCACGGCCCCCTACGTGTGCAAAGCGCCCGGCCGGGTGTGGCACTGCGCAACTAAATAATTTGTTCATGCATTTGATAAGACAAACAAAAACTAATACTTGTAAAATAACTAATAATTAATGTTAATTTAATAATCATTTTGTAAACTCGGATCATTCACAAAACTGGCCGAAATCATCTTCCCGTGCTCCGCAGTTTCCCGCGGAATTTCCCCCCTCCCTGGCCCTGGCGGCCAAGGAGGTTAGTCAGTCACCATCCAGCACTCGCCAGGGCCGGCAGCCCACGCACGGGGAGCTCTCAACTTTCGCGCCAACCTCACCAGTCACTGCAATAGGTAATTATAGTCAAACCGTTTAACTCAGTCAGCTCCCCGGTCGGCCCGAACCAGCCGTTCAAGATTTCGCACGGTCCTTCAATATAATGTGCAGCCCGATACAGGTCTTTTTGTGTGCTACGTAATTAATTAGGTGACCCCGGTGGCACCTGCGCCTCACGCTAGTGAAATCCCACCTCGGGAATTAGTTCATCGCCCACGCGGGGCGGCACTGCGCCAAACGCGAACTCAAGTTTTAAGACGAGTCATTAACTGGGACATGCCATGGTCGCGAGTGCGATATCCTGCCGGATTCCACCGCATCCGTACCCAGCGTAACGTGGCCCCAGCCACCACGCGGAGTAGCCGCCATTGTACAACCACCTGTGTGGGACACCCGGACCTGGTCCGAACCCGGGACTAACCACAGTGACTGTAGTGTAGTGTTTTGTATTAAGTAATTTTGTATGACCAGTCGTCCACGTATTTCCCGTTGCGTTCCGCAGACTTTCACGTAGGTAGGAACAGACTTACCGTTCACCCGAGCATCCCACTCGCATCTCGCCGGGAACAACCCCTATCAACGTACTTGCCACCGGGTTACCGTGTGGCCGTAACAAGTTCGCCAATAGAGGGTGGCGTGCGTGGAGCTTAGGTCGACGATGAAGCGGCCAGTTACGTGAGCGTGTAACGTGTAAAGTGTGCGACGGAATAAACCAGCTAAAAGTACGTGTGTGTTTTTATTAATAAGGCGTCCTGGGAGGCCATAACAGCCCGGGGAGCCCTTTGCCAATGCGTCCCTGCCTGCAGCCACGAGGCCAGGAACCCCGCCCATGAGATCAAAATTAGTAAAAACATTTCTAATTCACGTAAAATTCAGATCAGGCAACGGGGACGGCGTCAATATGTCAATATATTTGGGATATTACTAGTACAAATTTTATACTAGGAATAGCCAAAAAAAATTTTGACATATTGATTTTATAGGTATATATATTTAACAAAAATAAATTTTAAAATAATATTTATATGTGAATTATTCTTATTTTATTTCTTTTAAGGAAATTAAGTAAGACTTTAGGAAAATAAAGAATTGTATTAGAATATTTTACAAGTTTATATTGTAAGACAAAATAAAACTTTAAGAAACAAGTTGTAAAGCATCTTAAAGATCAACTTGGTAAACCTATTAATATAATCTTGATAAAGTTCGTACCTAATGTGATAAGGTTATGAAACTTCCACTTCTTTTTCATCTGGAGGAATGTACTGTGAAGCATAAGTCCGATAAAAAAAAAAGGTTGGTAAATAGGTGGGATGGATGGTAATAGTTTAATCGTTTCCTTTTTTCTTTGATTCAATTATGACGTCGTACCGACCATGGCCGTTAAGCTCGTGCTCCGCACCGCCGGTACCGTATCCCGTTTTTGGAGCGCGCCCCTTGCCCAGCCAGATTGAGTCAGGCGAGCGCCTCGGGCGTGACCCCAATAGACATAATGAAATTTAAAGGTACGGAACCCCGGAGGCTCGAACCCATAATTCAATTAAGGGAAAAGCCATTAGTACGAAATTACTAATTACCCGACATGTAAAAAGTGCGTCGTAGCCACTCTGGGCGAGTACACCACGCACGGAGCAGACAACAAACCTCATTAACAGTCACCGCGGCCACTGGCCTTAATTAAAATGCCAGTGACTATGATCAAGTCAGAATAGCAGAAATCCCTCTAAAACAATTCGCAGTGGGACAATATGTTAGTAAATTTACAGTCGCCAACTTGATGTCACAATTTAAATAATTAAATACATTAAAACCATTGTTAAGCCTTAACCACCCAATTACCAGGTGCTACATTTTAATTGGGCACCTGGAACATGTTTTAACTGGTAATAGAGTAAATTCAATTAATATAAGTTTTTTGACGCCGACTCACAAAGAAGAGAAAGTTTCTCTTCCTTGCAAGGCGGCCATGTTCGGCAGTCTCCAACCACTCCGTGCCAGGAACAGACGTGTGTCCGTGGGCAGCATACAAGTTTTCTTTCATTGATTATTTTTATTCTGTACTAAATCTTTAAATTTAAAACCTTTTGTTAATTCACCGCTGCCCACGTCGACTCGGCGCGTATTTTGCGGAGCCGGGCCTATCCCTACCGTCTTCAGTGTGATACCGTGCTACGTATCGTATCACAGAACGTACTGTTCTGCACCTCCCTTTGTTACACTAATAATTCTATCTCTCTCTTTCTTTAATTTATTGTTGAAGTAGGGAGAGAAGGCAGTACAGGGTGGAGGAAAAAAGTGTAGGTACTGTGTTGTTGATACCTTCGTAAACTTAATAATATAACATTGCATAAAAACCTTAGAAACAATGCTCTAACAAATAAACAATAGTAGACGGTAACAACTGACGAATCCAATCTGTAGTTTACTATGGAAATATATAGTATTTTAATTATGGAGTAAGAAATTTGTATATTATGTGGATAGGAAATTGATTATTTAAAGAGTGGTGAAAAATCTGAAGTTTAATAGTTTGAACCATAGATAGTAAACATAACACAGCAACACTTTCAATAACAAACATACACTGACATACATAACCTGAACCTGACTCTTGATACATATGAAAATTAACAATATTATTCAACGATATAATTAGGAATCTTTTGTAAGTTTGAAAATATTATAAGAAATGTATATATTCATCCTTTCCAAGTGTGTATAAGAATTTAAGGTTGGTGGAGTTATAACAATTTTAATACTCAACAATAAAATATGAATTTACTTAAAAATACTTAATTTATATTGTGACAAATCTTTCCTGGAGATTATTTGCAGTTCAAATGTCTTAGGATGTATGTTGGCACAGATCACACCCAAAAGTTCAAAAGTGATTTAATTAAGTCCAGTAGTTGTTTCAAAATTTATATCGTTCATAAATCAAATGATTTCAAAGTGAGTTAAAAATTAGAGAGTTTAATATCAAATTAAATTCTATTTTAAATAGAATTACACGGCTTTAGTTCAGCGGGAGTACGATTATCTTAAAAGTAGGACTTCTGGGTGTCTAAGTAGAATTACTTCTCTTTATATTATGTTATATACACCATCTAATTGAAGTTCAGTTTTATCAACTTTTGCAACAATATAGTTTGTTTGGCTAGAAATCTCACGTATTTATAAGCATGTAAGCAAATTTATACTGGCCGCTTAAGCCTTGAACAATGGCGACACTGCTTAATTATGGCGTCCCTAGCTAAGCAATTCTTAAATTGGCTTATACTTGGCATAACTGCTTTAAATCCAAGTAAATATTACTTACAGTTCGTTAAGATATTTAGTTGTAACAATTTCATTAATGTACACAACCGACGATACCCTAAACTCATATTTTTAATAATTTTAATTGTTCAGGCGTCAGGCCTTAGCCTACACGTAGTAACGCCAAAAATCACACTTTTTTAAGTTACTTCCTGTTCCTGTGTGGCTGAGATACGTGTATACCCAATATATATGGTTCATAACATCCTTTCATGGCCTTTGGTCACAACAATACGGTAAGGAACTAGAATAAAATTAATTGAATTTACAAATTAAACAGATGGTCAGAATAAAAAAATAAACGGTAAAAAAAAATTAACGAAAATTACAACAATGCAGATGAAAGAAAAAAATATTAATATTATTAAAGTTCCACAGATGAAAAGTTTATGGTTGTAATAAGGCGAAATATTTACTAAACATTCATAGCAGATATCTTAATAAACACGAAGATGTCTGTGCTATCACCATGTAATAGTACAGTACGGTACTGGCCGACTCCAGCGAAAGTGTTTTTACTTAAGGACGCCGTGCATATGCCTGCCGGCTGCACACACGTAAGTGTTTCACCGAATTTAGGAGCCCGCTCATAGAGCCCCCCCTACACCCGTTAACTTTCGGCGCTGGCCGTCTCCAGCGAGCATTGACCCACGCCCCGCGAGGCTGCCGCGGTAACCATTAGTGTCGCGTAGTGTTATGTTTTTTCTTTTTGTGTTAACTGTGTAACGGCTAAATGTCGCCAAGTGTTGGTGAGAGTGTTTTGTAGCGGGACTAAATTAAAGGTAATTCTCACCAACTCGTGTACACTAATTTTCCGTAGTCTCCCGTCCTCTACGCGGCCGAGCGGCCTTCACAGTCAAGGTAGAACCATTCAGGTTACATTCAAGCCGTGTACCTGGCGGGGCACGTGGGGGCAGAGTACCTACGACCCAACACCAACGGCCTAGCAGCCCGCTAGCCTGGCGCCCCTCCGGAAAACAAGAGCATCGCGACGCCCGTAGCGCCCATCAGGTACCCCCCGGGCCTTTCACAGAGGTCGGGTGACTGCAATTAATTTAATCCATTGGGGTAGAGAAGAGTTTTTTATATGTTCTGTAATAAGCGGGGCTTCCACGGTTTCGAGCAGGAGAATGGTCCAGCTCCTTAAAGTCCTCAAATTTACTGAAAGTTTACTTGTATAGCACCTTAAATGGGAGACGTTTTTCATATCAAATGTGCTGCATGAATAACCAATTTACCGGTTGTTGTTATTGCTGTTTCGAGTTGATTTGTGCTATAAAAGTCATCTTTGGTTATTTCGTACACAATTATTTTTTGCCTTGTTTTGCTGAGGCCATTACACTACACCAGTCAGTAGGAAGAAAAGTTTTTTTTAGTTCACTGCTACTCAATAGCACCAAAGTCTCGGACATTTGACTTAAAAGAATGTCCAAGCACGAGAACTGTTTGGTTCTATTACTTCAACAGAGAGTTTGTCGTCACTCTCGCTGCCTGATTATGTTTAGAATAAATATTGAATTGAAAATGTTTTCCTTGGGGGGGGGGAGGAGGGGTTTCGACCTCGTGGCTGCAGGCAGGAGTCCGTCGTTAGTTTAAACTACCTGGGCTGTTCAGGCCACCCAGGACACCTTGAAATAAAAGGAAAAATGACTGAGAAAACACTGTACTTTAATACTGCTTGATACACTTGCTTGTCCAACGCCTTGCCGAGTCTGTCAGACCGTCGCTTCACGATAGGTTTAACATATTGACGTTGCTCGCGAACAGGTTAGGCTGCTAACACGTGTATAGTTCTATCCTGAGGCCGGCACTAACAAATCTAAGTCTGTGACGAATTACTACAGAACTTTCCATCCGCCGCAGTCTCGTGTTCGAGGTCGGGCGCTAGTCCTAGCGGGGTGGCTGGCTTTCTTAGGGATTTCTGTTCCGGGGGGGGGGGGGGACAGGTTAGCTCGGTGTCTAACCGTGTGATGGTCGTGGGTTCGTTGCCCCAGCGTGGCCCGCTAGAACCGTCGGCGGTGATGGAATTTGTTTCCTGATTAGGTTGGGTTGTTTAGGTTAATTTACATACACTGTTCTGGTTGTTCTACGGGTCGCACGTCGCGCACGGGAGGTGCGGGGTGGTCGTTTTATTGCTCACGATTTACACTGGTTCATTACATTGGGCGCGAGTTCTACTCGGCGGTACATGACTGCCAGTGAGGCGTCGGAACACGTAGAAGTTTTGGTTACACTATTATTACAATTACACTTGACAAAACGGCACCCTGTGGTGCTCTTACGTACAAGATTACACTCCACACGTTATATGAGAGGGACACCTGCGTGCCTCTACGTGTGTTTACTTATTAAGCCCTCACGCCAGTCGCAGTTGAGGGAGAGTGTTCGATTAGAGTCGGCTAATCCCGTAATTGGTAAATTGCGACGCGCGGGCCCACCTGTGTGGACCGCGGATCGCTACTAAATTAAAAACACGTCTACGATTGGATGTAGCCTGTGCCTGTGCACTGGGCGATTAATTAAAGTTCTGGGGTGGCGGGAGATGGCCCATACCATATACTGCACGGTCCCACGTAATGCTTTGTGTGGGGCGTGTTAAATTGACGTGGCTGGGTTAGGCCCTACACCGGAAAAGGATCGGGCGCACACGGGGAGTATTTAAAAAAAGGTTTCGGTTGTGACTATAATTACCAGATGGGCGTTCGGTGAACACAAAGAAATGATGGCTCCCTGTGGGACGTGCGTCCGTCCCGGTCCGCGAGTCGTGCTGTACTGGCATCTGGCCCTGGCGCGAGGGGAGGGGTGAGCTCCCTGTCGCGCCAGAGTTTCTAAAGTTCCGTTATTCGTAAAAAATTACATTAATAATAAAAAGCAAGTGGCTCTAAATTCATACAATAAAACTTAATGATTAACTTAATATCTATATATGTTTTAGAATTGACATTTAATAAGTTTGTCTAAAATAAGTTTGAATATTAGAGTCAAGCTGGAGACTGTCTGTTTCTTGATAACTACTCCAGTGGCGAATGATAATGCTAATTTGGGGCGGTTTGCGTTACGTCACACATTTCACTACTGAATTTAGGCTGAAGGCCGCAAGGGTTGCACTCAAAGTTGTTTTAGTAGAAAGCTACACGTGAGTGACCCGGGCACTCCTACGTCGCACTCTATTAGTTAGGGGCTTTTGTTTGTTTCTGATTAATTTATTATTGTGTGGTGAATTTTGTAGACACTGGGAGTGCGTTGCATGTGTAATTAAAATGGTTCGCTATTCTCTACCTTGGGCTGCGGTCCGCTCACTTAACTCAGGTGGGCCATGGCTAGGGGTGCTTTCCGTTAATGGAGCCGAGTACTGGCGGGTGCAGGTCGGGCTTTGGGGTGGCCTTCGGCCGTACGATGTCAAACAGATAGGTTGCAACCATATTTATATTGTAATTGAAATTAAACATAAAATGGCAAAAATATACAATCAAAAGTTCTTAAACATGAGTGCAATCTAACCTACTACAAAACAAATGTTTCAGCTTTTGCATAAGCACGGCTAGATGAAAATTATACTAGAGTCACAGTAGCTCCGTAAAGGTTGATAATTTTCTTATTACTAGGGTAATTTGCAAATACATACATTACACAGTCAAAGGTAACTATATCGAAAACACATTTATTAAAGTGTTAGTAGGTACACCATAACACTAAAGGCTTGCCAGATGCCCTAATCAAACAACAATGAACTGGTGTCGAAGCCTGGAGAAATGCATAAGACTCAAGTCCGCTGCCCGTGTACTTTGAACATTAAATTTACGTAAAATGCCGAAATATCCCTGTTCGGATTTAAATAATTAAGCGAAAAGCTGCACGTAAGAATGTACGGCTAAGTGGGGTCGAGCGCAGAGCTAATTGTAAAAGATTAGGTAAACTAACGACTATGGCAATGAACTGGAAAAGTGGCGTGAAAACTGTAGGCTCTGCGTTGACAGAGCGTCCGACCCCTGTGAGCTGCCGGCGGCAACTGCCGCTAGAGCGCCGCGCGACCTCGCGCCAAGACACGTGTAGCGCTGGAAAACAGCCACGACCAGTTTTGGACTTAGTTGTTAAATTTTGTGATAATACATGATTATTTTACAATTACACATAGTTCTCATATTACTTCAGTATCTTTTAATTGTTATTATTTAGATTTCTAAAAGAGGAATTACTTATTTTCTACACACTAGCGCATTGCCACACCCTGCCAGGCGCTTTGGTCAACTTGCTGTTCGTCAAGGCGCACTTCAACTCACACGGCGGACATCATGCGCGGGCGTGTTCGTTGCACTTACGAGTAAGTGTTTTTGGGACGTAACGGTCTGTGCGACCCAGAGGGAGCACTGGCGGCTGGCGTCAAGTTCAGAAGATTGGATATATATAATTAAATATAGAGTTAGAATTATAGTTCTGTTTTGACTACTACACGTGTCTGAATACATTATAAAGTGATTTTTCCCGCAACAGCATTTATCACAGTATTTTATCAAGCAAGATGAAATTTCCTGAGATCCTCTTGAAGATAGTGTTTTATCCCAAATGTAAAAATATGCATTTACATTTTTAAAATCGTGAACACCTTCATTGTAGGCATACATGTTGCGTTTGTAATAAGCATTACTTACCGATAAGATCTGAAATGGTCAAGCTTTCTGCATGTCAACAAAACAAACATACAGGCCATCATAAGTTCTACTTTTTTATTTATCTTCTTTCATCAGGTCTCTAGCTTTCTCAGCTTTACGTAACTGTAGCTCATGTTAATTCTCAAAAGATTTTTTTTCAACGGACAAATTGGAATTGCTTATCTTAATCTTGTACTCATCAATCTTTTAAAAGAGTCTTTGTTTGGAGAATGAAAACCTTGATTATATTGCCTATTGAATATGTGCCTATAATAACTCATCTAAGCATGTTGACACTCATTATTAGTACAATACTCCGTATACAATTCATACATTTTCCTTACATCCAATTTTTCATTCAAATATTGTTTGTATAGATTATTAGTCTTTGTGTATTGAGATTCGTGTTTGGGAAAGCTTTCAATATGTTGTTTTACACATTTTTTTATCTACAATGGGGATTGCTCTTCGATTAGGCTTACTTCCTCTTTGATCAGTACTACCAGGTAACTTACCCTCTCTAAAATTTACCAAAGGCCTAGTGACTAGGCCATCAGTTAAATTAAATGTATTTAGAAAAAAAATTGTTTACATACATGAAAAGTTTCAGTATGTATAGGTAAAAACATATTCACTAGATATAATGGGGATTTCTCATCAGTGCGAGGTCGTTTAAATTGCACTAATGAACAGAAATAAGCACTGTTTTCTATAATCAAAAATGTCCCAGAACTGTTTATGCAATATACTGCATTATTCAACATCTATCTTTCTGTGACATCCTTTTCAACACTCAGTCAATGTGCCAAAAAATCTTCGAGTCAACAATATTTCCATTTCTGTTAACATAGGCATTCCTACAGTTTCTGGTTTTTTCTTAGTTCAGCAAGTTTGTATTTATCAGGTTGTCTTAATCACTTGTTAGGTCATGGTACTTCGTCTTTCATTGTGGACTAGTTAAACTAATAAACCAATTGCCAATACTAGTATGAGTGAAACATTAACATGAAAAAGCATACAAAACTGCACTACAACACTTTACGGATCTGCATTGAGGTTATGTATAATGCGCGTAGCTGCTGACTAGTCAGAACTTAGACCGATTGTTTTCAAGCCGTGTTGCTGTTTCATTTTGTTGACAAACAAAACGCTGTTCCCCGCGGTATAGTTATGAAATAAGACTTACACTGACGTCGTACCGACCAAAGGCCATTAGCCTGGCCTCAGCCAGCAGTACTGGCTCCTGCTGGCGGAATTCACCCCTCGCCAAGTCTCCACCCAGATGAGACGAGCGGCGTAACCTTGGCGCACGGAGGGAGTGTCCCCCCCCCCCCCTCTGCACGCCAACCCCTGCGGCAGTTCTGATCAGCTCGATGCCCGAAGCGGACGTGCGCGTACCGTGGGGAGCCTTCAAGTTTTGTCTCTCTGATTCTTCATGACTGGTAACTATAGTCAAAACCAAATACCTTTTTCAACGCAACTCCCCACGCGACTTCGGGTCGGTTTTTATCTACAGTGCAGGGATTAACCCGGCCGTCGCTACATTCCAAGTCAAGCCACTGAGTCTAGGGGACACGCTGGGGCCGATCGACCTACTCACAGTTAGACGACAGAGCTAGCCTGGCGCCCTCCTGGAAAACACGCCCAATTTTCACGCACAGCTCTTTAGACTCGCCGTGGGAATCGCACCCGAATCCCTGGCTGATGGCAAATGGCACCCCTGTGTGTGGCAAATAGTGCAAAATAAATCAGCAAGAGAAACACCCGCCAAGCAAAATCAGACAGGAAACAAACCAGGAGAAATTTCAAAACAGAATTCTACACGCCATCCCCCACCCAGACAACAAAACGGGCATGAAACAGCTATTTTGCAGTCTAGAGGCGACTCGGGGCAGACAGGCCGGCGCGACAAGGTGAGGAAACAAAGGGACTCCAACAACCCCCCACCCCCCTCCCAACGAACATTCCGACCCAGTGTGTGACGCAAATCACCGACGTCACCACCCGCACCCCTCCACACCCCTCCTCCACTGCGCCCGTTTCTGTCCTCCGCTTTGTGAGATTGTCTGGGCGCTCGCAGCCGCCGCTGCGCACAGCTATCCACACTCCCCCCTCCATTACAACCGTTTCCATCTCCGCTTTGTGTGGTAGTCTGGGCGCTCTCGGTCCCTACCTTCACATGTGTGTCCGAACCACCCCCTTCTACCGAGCCACTGAAGCGGCGCACACAACCAACCCGCCCCCCCCACTCACGATCTCATCTTTGTCCGGCTGTCCGGGCGCCCGGCCCGCGGACCCGCTAAGGCGCACACGGCACGTCAACGAAAACAGCTGTCAAAAACACCACGAGTCGCAACACAACTATGTTTCACCAAACATCCAACGGGACATGCGCACACTGCAAGCAACCGAGAACCACCAACTTGCTTACAGGTTCACTGCTCTGGCAAAGCACGTGCCAATGTGCAGCGCAAACCAATACCACGTCACTAACCAACCAAGCGAACCACGAACAGTGGAAAATAGACTGGGAGAAGATTTGGCAGGGAAAAGTAGAGACAGAGTATACAATACCACCACAACCCACACTGACAATGCCAGCCACCGAGAACAAGCCAAACACGTGTTACAGCATGCCCCCATACCAAACCACAGCACAACCGATTGGGCACGACATCGCAACGCTACCCAACATCACGCGCATGGAGTCGGTGCGAACCACCCCACGCACATCGAGGTTACCCGAATTCAGTGGTGCGCCTCACGAGGACCCCCGCGCATATCTCCACCAGTGCGAAATCCGACTCACGCGAAGCGGAACCCCATTCGACGAGTGGCCCGAGTGAACCAGCGAACAGCTGCGGGGAAACGCCCTGACCTGTTGGTGCCTATGGGGCCGCTTCGTTATGGATTGGCAGGAGTTCATGGAGGCCTTCAGCCAACGGTTTGATGCAGGCGCGACGATGGTGCAATGCACAGCGCAATTCTACGGGAACACAGCGAGATGGCGAGCCCGTTGAGAACTTAGTGGCACACAAGCTACAGCTCTTCAAGCGCATAGCACCACTCGCACAGCCCACCAGAGCACTCCCTACCATCACCCTACTGTTGACGGACGAGCTCCAGCCATTCATGCACTTCACCCACATAAAACACCATCATGGAATACGTGCAACTCGCTGTGGCGATGGAGACAAACATTCAGAGGATGTGGGGAAGGAGCGCACGTGGCCCCGAGCGAGAATGGAGCAGCCTACCCAACTGCAGACACATGCTAGCAATCCAGGCACTACCACCCCAAGCACAACAGAGCGGCCCCAACCTCAGGGAGCCAAGAACGCTACGCACTGACGGCTCGATGCGGCTGGAGGCCAGCGCGAATTATCAACCGCAGCAGTTCTGGTTAGGATGCTCCCAGGGCACATACCACTGGCACAGCAACTGTCCTAGGGGGGTAAACGCACGGCGCACGACATAACCAACCTATTGGCCACCCACCACCTCGCACGACCAGGAGCCGACGGGAAACGAGTAAGGGGGGACACAGTTGGAGGCCCCCCCCCCCGCCCCCAAATCCGACACGCGAACCAGGTGACACCACGACCACGGCAAACCCACCCACGACAAGGGAAGCACGACGTGAAATACCCACCACGACACTCACAACAGGTCCTGGCAACCCCAGCACCGCACCATGCTCAACCGCCGAGCGCACCCACCGTGCCGACATATGCCACATGAGCGCCGGTGACAACTACGACGAGCCATGACAGGCGCTGCCCACCACAACACCTCGCTACCTAAGACCACCAGGTATGCCAACCACGACAGAACCCACCACGACACTCACGACAGGACCCGGTGACCCCAGGGCCGCACCACGCTCAACCGCCGAGTGCACCCACCGCGCGACACAGGCCACGCCCAACAGCCCGGCCACGGTGGACCAATACAGTTACAACTCCCCAGGATGGGACAACTCACACAGCCCAGCGACCACCCAGACCATCAGGCCCGACCGTAACCCTAGACGACCTCCACCACGATGTACCACCCGAGTTCCGTAGTGCCATCAACAAAGTCCTGCACGAACGACAAGGCGTGTTCGCGACCGCCGAGTCCTTACGGCGCACCACTGTAACCGAGCACTTCATCCCAACCTCCTCCGACCAACACATATATGAATCACCCTGGGGTTATGGGTACAAGGAGCAGAGGATCATATGGGAGCAGGTCACTGAAATGCTGCACATTGGTGTGATCGAACCCTCCAACAGCCCCTACAACGCATGTACATTTCTGGCCCCCAAAATGGACGGTACCCTGCGTTTTTGTACGGACTTTCACCCCCTCAACGCCGTAACCATTAGCGCACCACCCCCGCAGATCAGCGTCGAGATGGTGGTATCCGTCCTCAAGAGGGCCCGCGTGTTCAGCACGCTAGATCTGAAGTCGGGGTACTGGCAGGTGCCAATCAAACACCAAGACCGGGAGAAAACTGCCTTCACCGTCCCCGATGGCAGGCGATTCCAGTACAGGGCCATGCCCTTCGGGTTCAAGTGTGCACCAGTGACTTTCCAAGCAATGGTGATGCGGGTGCTAGAAGGGTACCTCGGCCAGTTCGCCCTTGCATGTCTGGACGATGTTATCATTTTCTCGGAGACGTGGGAGGACCACTGCCACCACCTAGCACTAGTGCTTGAGAGACTCGCCACCCACCACCTTATCGCGAACCCCGCTAAATGCCACCTGGGTACCGAGGAGGTGGAATTCCTGGGACACCTCGTCAACGCGGAGGGGAGCCATCCTCAGACTGGCCACCTCCAAAAGATTACGGCCACGGAGGCCCCACGTACAAGGAAGCAACTCCAAAGTATTATCGGCCTGGTCAATTGGCTGAGGGTATACATACCCGACTTCTCACGGATAATCGCACCCCTCACCGACCTGCTTTCACCACAAAGGCGCTACCACTGGGGCAGCGATGCACAACGCATGTTTGAGGAGGTGAAGGGCGCGTTCACTCGCTGCCACACCCTCGCGCGTATTGACCCCGAATGCCCACTCATCCTGCAGACTGATGCCAACACACTAGGTGTAGTCGCCATCCTGTTTCAAAATGACCACCTAGGAGACAAGCACTTCCTGGAGTACAACAGCGCGAAGTTCGCGCCTGCTGAGCGTAGATACCACAGCAATGAGCAGGAGTGGTTTGCGGTGATCTTAGCAGTAAAAAGTACCAGCCGCACCTCGAGAGGAGGAGTTTTACTCTCCGTACAGATAACCGCTGCCTCACCTGGCTCCAGACTATGCAGGGCAGGAAAGGGAAACTCATACATTGGGCTTTACACCTCCAGTCCTTCGACTTCATGGTAGAACACGTGCCAGGGCGAGAAAACCAGCTGCCAGACACCCTGTCGCGGCAACCGAGCGACCAACAAATTGTCATCGATGTGGAGGAGTGGGAGTAAATGCTGCCGCCCGGTCCGAACGCCGAAAACTCTTTGCCACTGAACACCTGTTCACAGATCACGACCGACACCAACCAAACCGACCCACCACCTGACACTGCAACTGACGTCGACCAACGGGTCATGACTGCTCAATGACAATCAACCAAAATGACCCGATGACGACAACAAGCTGGAGACGAACTACACCCGAAGTGGAGAGACCAGGACGGTTGGATCATGCACCGAGCGCTGGAAGAGGCTGGGTCGTGGCAGACCTACGTGCCCCCCGAAGTGCGCGAGGCCGTCCTGCGGTTCTACCACAACCACGACATGGCAGGACACCCCGGTACAGACCAGACACGACATGCGGTCGCCCAGCACTCCCATTAGCCCGGTGTGGTGCAAGATGTGAGGGAGTACGTCCGGGAGTGCGAGGTCTGCCAGGTCCGCAAGGCGCGCCGACGCGATGGGGAGCAGCAACAGCCCCCACGACAACCGACCCAGACCATCGCACTCAACCTGATGGGGCCCTACCCCAGGACGCCCAGAGGGAAGAGGTTTTTACTCGTGGATATGTTCACAAGGTGGACAGAGGCATATCCGTGCAACAATGCCAGGACGTCCACCATCATCCACCTCATGACGCAGGAGTTCCTGCCTCGGTGGGGCTACCCACAGTCGGCCTTGACCGATAATGGCAGCTAGTTCATCGGCAAGCAATGGCAGGACTGGTGCGCGCGGATGCATATCCAGCACCACAACACCCCGTCTTACCACCCCAGAGTCAACCCCACCGAGCCCATGAACCAGGACTTGAAGATCCAACTCCGACTCCGACTGAATGACGTCCACACGAAGTGGGACCAACACCTCGCCGACGCCCTGTTCTGCACCCGCTGTCGTGTGAACGCAGCCACTGGCCACACGCCCGCCGAGATGGTGCAAGGAAGTAACCTGCACCTCCCAGGCGAATGGGCCACCTTCGGGACACTGCACGATGGAGAAGGGACAGAGGAACGCGACCAGTGCAGGAAGAACATGTATGAAGACGCACGACGACGACAAATGACCTACTCGCAGAAGATCACCCCCAAGACTATAAGGGAGCCACCCCTAGTCCGAGCGGGAGACCAGGTCTACGCCCGGGTGCACCCGCTGTCGGCAGCCCCCCGCAACTACTGCGCCGGATTGTCACCACGCTGGAGCGGGCCTTACAAAATCCAGAGACGCGTGGGCAGGACCGCATATCTTTTCAGACTCAGGGGGCGGCGCATCCAGAAGATCCACCACGATGATCTACGACTGGCCACAACACCGGGTGAGTGTATGCTGGAAGAACCCAAACATGACGAGACACACAACGACATGCACGACGACGAACAACCGGTAGCAGACGAGCCCGAACCGGCTACCAGAGAGCATGACCACGACATCCGAACCAGGACACCATAAGAGGCCCTCGACGACCTGTAAACACCAAGTGACGCACAAGATCCCATGCACAAGACAATGACAGATGACCCGCCACAGACAGGTGACTATCACCGACATCTCACTGAGCGACCCGGAGGGCCTATTGGGAGACACCGCCACCATCGTCGATGAACCCGACGACGTACTCGGCACCACCGGACATAAACTACAACTCTGTGCGGCTGGCCCAGTGATCGCCCACGCATCAGAGGAGGAGGCGGCAACCCTACCTGAGGGTACAACACCTGTCGTGGAGGAACCCAACGTCCAGGCAGAAGAAACCCCGGGTATACCCGAACGAAGGACGCAACTTTACTCTAGCGGGTCATCCAACAACCACAACGCGAGCAACCGCCATACAACCCCGACGGAAGACCACAACAACAACACCATGACCACCACTCGGACGCCTCACGACCCACCAGGAGCGCCCGACGAACTGCCCACACGCCAAGTGACGAGACCCGTCAGGGACAGGCGGCCCCCAGGGTACCCCACCAAGTACGACCTCGGGAGGGCCCAGAGGGGCCACCGCGGCCCCCACAATTCTGAGGGCACGACGGAGGAAACTCGACCACCGGTGGACACGCACTACCACCTGCAACCGCCCAGAGCCCCAACCGCCTGAACATGCTGTGAAAACTAGGCTACCACACCACACCACCACACGACTACAACAATGCACACCACCACCTCATCACGCTTCCACGCGGCCCCACCAGCCGCAGCCACCCCAGGCGCCATGATGGGGAGTCAATGACATGCTAGGGGTGCAAACAGCTACAGAACCTGATCTCGTGCAAGGTCGGGCTTCTTCAGGGAGGGAGGGCGTTTGACGTCGTACCGACCGAAGGCCATTAGCTCGGCCTCAGCCCGCAGTACTGGCTCCTGCTGGCGGAACGCGCCCCCCGCCAAGTCTCCACCCTGATGAGACAAGCGGCATACCCTTGAGGCACAGAGGGAGTGTCTCCCCCTCCGCACAACAACCCCTGCAGCAGTTCTGATCAGCTCGCAGCCCGGAGTGGACATGCGCGCACCGTGGGGAGCCTTCAAGTTTTGTCTCTCTGATTCTTCACGACTGGTAACTATAGTCATCACCAAATACCTTTTTCAACGCAACTCCCCACGCGACTTCGGGTCGGTTTTTATCTATAGTGCAGGGATTAACCCGGCCGTCGCTACATTCCAAGTCAAGCCACCGAGTCTAGAGGACACGCTGGGGCCGATCGGCCCACTCACGTTTAGACGACAGAGCTAGCTTGGCCCCCTCCTGGAAAACACCCCCAATTTTCACGCACAGCTCCTTAGACTCGCCGCGGGAATCGCACCCGAAACCCCGGCTGAAGGCAACACCACTTGGCAAATGAACAGAAGTAAAATTGAAGAACAATATTCTACTATTGGCTCAACTTTGAAATATTTTTTCTTACACCACTTGGCAACTAAGGGGCACACTGGTGTATGCGAGGGCATAATTTTCTAGAATACTTCTGGTGCAGAAGAGTGTCCAAAATGCATCCTCTTGCATTTGTATACCCCACAATGTAGAAAATGTGAGGTATCAGGATATCTTGTCATCATGATTTACTAAAATCCTCTAGTGCAGGGGTTCCCAATGTGTGCGCCACGGCACCCTGGTGCGCCGTAGAAAGTTAAGAAAAGTGCCGTGAAGCGATTCTCTTTACCATTCTCCGAAACCTCAACTTAAGTGTTCGCGGGTACAAAATAAACTATTTAATTTCTAGCGCTCATGTAGTGCATCGCTTACTTGCGCACTCGCTGATACTTATCTACTACACGCCCGAAACAACTGTGGTCCCGGTAAAAATGTGAACTACCCAAGGTCAGACGGATACCTACCTATGCAAAACTGTCCCCTTCCTTCCCCTAGTCCGCCTGAAGGGTCGGCACGCATGTCGCAGGTGGGACGGCAAGTAGAGATGTTACCATAAGTCACGACACAGTGCGCGGACACAGGCGTATAGGTGTTCAAGAATTTCACGGATCCTTTGAAAGCGAAGCAAGGTTTCAAAGCGTGTGTGACTGTAATATAACATGTATTGAAAAATGACATCGGATAGTTCAACAAATCACAAAACTATATATGGCCAGTGCAGGGAAGTGATTAGCAATTGTAACATGTCAGGAGTTAAAGAACTAAGTGGCTGAGTGGGAGTTTGTTACATGCACTTAGCAAAAAACTGTGTTGAAACGTTTCTTGCATATGCTACATCAATTAATTGCAGAAAAAAAAAAAACATCTTTGATCATAGGCGAATGTATACCAACATGTACGTTCAGTTTGGTGCTAAGTGAAATAATTATTATAATGCTAACGGTAGAGTGTGATGCTATGACGACTGTTTGGTACACATACTGATATTATCATAGACACCTTGTTTCGCTGTTTCATATAAATATACCTTCAGTTTATCACAACATTTCTTACGTACTGCACGACTGCGCTACATGGTCTTCCTTTCATTAATATACTCTTGCTTACATGTTGGGTAACTCATGAACACACGTGTATACCCCTTGCTTTCACAGCAAACAGTATTCCACTACTGCCAACCCCTCCTCATTCACCACCCCTCTCTCACGTCGACACTGGCGCTCCCGTAGTTCCCCTCCACAGGACCACAGTTGCTTGGGCATGTAGTACTCTCCTCCCCCGCCGTGAACCGCCTACGATGGTCATTTGTTTAGTTACAAGCGAGCAGCGAGACGAGATGACGTCGTCATCTCCTGTTTTGTTTTGATTGTGTCGTTTCGTTTTCGTCATAAGTCTTTTGTTTTGTCAAAATGGATAGATTTTTATTAAATAAACAAGTCGGTAGTACAAGGAAAACTGGTAATGCATCTACCAGTGGCAGGGAAGTAAAAAAACGGAAATATCGCAAATACGATGATAGCTATTTGGATTTCGGCTTTACGTCAATAGAAGTAAACAATGAAGAAAGACAGCAGTGTGTGCTCTGTTTGAAAATTTTATCAACCGAAAGTATGCTTCCAAGTAAGTTAAAGCAACATCTCGAAAGAATTCACTATGGTTGAAAAACCGCATGATTTTTTTTAATAGGAAATTACAAAATTTAAAAAAAAAAAACAGAAAATGTGTTTTCTCAACAAGCCTCAGTACCTAACAACGCGCTGTTAGAATCATTCAGGGTGGCGAAATGCAAAAAAACTTCATACCGTAATGTGGGGTGACTTCGGACGATGTGACAGGTCTGTTATTTTAGTGTTGCAACCTGGTGTGAATATGTGCGATACCATGTTTTAATATTTTGCATACATGGCATGTATGGCAGTACATTGTGCTTGTTTATATTTGGTGTGTTTACACATTTAATGAATAAACTATTTTATTTACAAAATGTCACAATTACAACTTAAAGAAAGTAGTCTTTAAGAAGCTTGTGGAAAAAAAATTAGATTTAAAGTTTCAGAATTTGATGTAGTGTATTTAATAGTGTGTATATTTCAGAATGAAATACAAAAAAAAAAAACGATTGAGTAAAATAATTTAAATAACCCATGAAAAATATAGTATTTCCTTTTTGCGATTCACTGTAGTGTTAATATAGTGGCATTCTTAAAGTTTATGTTTTTTGGGTACTGCAGTCTTTATTGTGTTGCTTTATCTTTGGTTTCTGCAGTTTGTTGATTACAGTTGTTTACTTAAATTCTGAATGTGACTTTCAAGCAAAATAATTGACATTCTAGTGATAATAAAATAAGTTTAACTCTTGGATTGAGTGTATTAAATGGTATGTGTATGTTTTTTTTATCTTTACATACAATTATATTAGGACAATAATATCAACTACTGTTATATAATGTGAAGCAATTTTCACTGTGTTCCACAAGAGTACCTGTAGGTATCTAGTAAAATCAGACATGCCAAGGGAGTACAAAAAAATTGTTAATGGTCGCCCATATCGAAGATACCCAAGTGAAAACATTGAAAGAGCTGTAACTGATGTGAAAAATGGCAAGATGTCAATCAGAGCTGCAGCAGAAACATATAATATTCCTAAGAGTACTCTGTGTGACAGGTTGAAGTTCGGTGATGGTCATCGTTTGCCTGGTGGTCAGCCTGTCCTTTCAAAAGAAGAGGAAGACAAATTATGTGATGGACTCCTTAAATGTGCAAATTGGGGATTCCCATTGAGAGTGATCGATGTTCGGCTAGTTGTTCAAAGCTATTTGCACAGATGTGGCAAAACTGTGAAAAAATTCCGAAATAATTGCCCAGGTATAGAGTGGGTTCGCAGTTTCCTTGCACGTCAACAGATCCTTACGCTAAGGATTGAAGAAAATATCAAAAGGGCTCATGCTGCTGTTGATGTGCATACAGTGTCAGAATACTTTGACAACTTAGAAGAAGCAATACATTATGTTCTGCCAACAAATATTGTAAATTACAATGAGACCAATTTCTGTGACGACCCGGGTAAGACCAGAGTAATCGTTAAAAGGGGCACTAAACATGCCGAAGTTATCTAGAACACCTCAAAGACAAGTACATCAGTGATAATGGCAGCTTCAGCAAGTGGGAATATATTGCCACCATACACTGTATACAAAGCGACACATTTGTATCCAACATGTATTGAAGGGGGGATCCCAGGAGCCCGTGACAATCGTTATCCCAGTGGGTGGTTTGATATGGAAATTTTCGAAGATTGGTTTTTGAATACTTGTGTGCCATACTTCAAAAGCTTACAAAGACCAAAAGTAATCATATGAGACAATTTATCTAGTCACATTTCCCTTGAAATTGTGAAGCACTGTGAAGCTTTAGATATCCGTTTCATAGTTTTACCACCTAACTCCACACATTTATGCCAGCCATTGGATGTTGCCTTTTTTAGGCCAATGAAGGCAGCTTGGCATAAGTGTCTTAAAAAATGGAAGAGGAAAAACTATGATACTCTACCCAAAAGTGAGTTTCTAAGAATGCTCAAGAAGGCCATGGAAATGATTGGAGACTCAGCCGCAGCAAACGTACGTGCAGGGTTTAGAGCAACTGTGTTCTTGCTAAGATTCCCACTTATGACAATTGTGAATCTGAGAAACAACCAGGCATGGACTGAAGCATTCACGACGCTTCTGCAGGAAGCTCGTTTCCGTGAACATCCAAAGACCATACCTCGTGGAAGAAAAAAAAAATTTCCAGCAGGTAAAGGTGACGTCCTCCGGCCAAAGGCCACCCTAAAGCCCAACCTGCAACCGCAGTATCCGACCCCGCTAACGGAACGCGCCCCTAGCCATGGCCCACCCGAGTCAGACGAGCGCCACGGAACTTAGGTATTATCAACGCCCTTAACTTAATCGGCAAGACAAACCGAGTCATGTACACTGTAATTTCACTACAATTTAATGAATACGCCACTTTGAATTAACAACACCGTGCAACACAAGTGCGACGTAGGAGTGGCCGGATCACTCACGTGTAGTTTTTTAATAAAACAGCTGTGAGTGCTCCCCTTGCGGCCTTCAGCCTGATTTCAATTGTGTAATATGTGACTCAACTAAAACCGCCCCAAATTAGCATTTATCATTCGCCACTGGAGCAGTCATCAAGCGACGAACAGTCTCCAGTGTGACTCTGATAATTCAAACTTATTTGATACAAACATGTTGCATGTCATTTCTAACGCCCCGCACAACGCATTACGTGGGGCCGTGCAATATATGGTACAGGCCGACTCTCGCCACAACAGACTTTTAATTAATCGCCGAGTGCACAGGCACTGGCTACATCTAATCGTAGACTTTACTTAATTTAATAGCGAGCCACAGTCCACACAGGTGGGCCTGCGCGTCGCCGTTCACCAATTACGGGATTAGCCGACTCTAATCAAACTCTCTCCCTCAACCTCGAATGGCGTGATGACGTAACTTTAATGACGGCGCGTCAGAGTGCCTAGTGTATAATTGACAGTGTACTTTATGTAGGGAAATCGTGTGACTGTAACTGCAGTGTAATTTGCCAGAGTAATTAAACGTCGAATCCGCACGCTCCGTGCGCGACGTGTAAACGACAGTGCAAAACCGTGTACGTTATTTCTGAACCTCACCAACCCAGTTAGGGATCAGCGTCCTATGCTGTGCAGGGCCAGTGGGGCAACAAGCATTAGGGATCCCTGACATCATCACCACCGCCGCCGTTCCTAGTGGACCACGCAGGGGCCTTCGGACCTCGTGACCCTGCTTCGTGGCTAACCACCGCGTTAGCCTGGCGCCCTCCCGGACACGTTTCCCCGCAAGAAAACAACTCTCCCACTAGGAACACCGCCGAGTCTCGAACACGAGAACCCGGGCGACGGCAAAGGTATAAGTCCATCTGATTTTGCTGCTCCTGAAGAAGAAACCACAAGGTTCTTCGTTAGAACATTATGGTAAGAACGAAATCAAACAGACGAAGAAAATATTTTTCAAACGGAAAATGTGCTGAGTTATGCACTTAACTCCCAGGACTTCATTGTAGTCAAGTTCCTAACAAACAAAAGGGATCGATTTTATATTGGACAGATTATGGACATTTTGGGTGGTGATCCATGTCAGTACCAAGTTAAGTTTTTACGTAAAAAAGTATCAAAAAAGGACACGTACTTAATCTTTCCTGACATAGCTGACGAGTGATCAATAAATTACACGCAAGTTGTGCGTAAACTGAAAACTCCACGACATGCGAAAAGGATGCTTTATATTTAGAGGCATTGACGTTGGTTACATAGAGTGAACTGTGGTTCTAATTCATTTATATGGGCTGTTATAGGGCGCCCATATGATAATTTGTAGGGGGGGGGGGGGGGGCAGACTTAGGGGTATGAAGTATTTTTAATATTTTGGAAGACTAATTGCGGCTTGTTACTAGCCATAAAATAGTTCCAGTTCTGACCCTGTTAAAAAGGTTTGTCCTGTTACTAAAATACCAGACCACAGTACTCATTCGCCATAAAAAAAACTTTATTGGCTACTTTATTAATTAAATATTAACTATTTTATTGAAACAAATGAATTTTTAGCAACACAAATGCAGGAATAGAGCCCTTATACTTTTGCAGCGTCTCGGGTACACGAATATCAAGAATACAGTCCTTCAACTAATTGCTCTCTTTACCCCTAAATAAATGTCGCGTACAAATTAAATTAAAATAATTATAAAGTTTAAAACGTGTTGGTCAAAAGATTTAACTTTGGGATAGAAACGATTTGAATATGTTATCACAGTCAGAAAATAGTTGTTTTTAAATGTAAAACCTGAACTACGCTTATAATTATAGTCAAAAATTGTTTCACAATTACATGAATATTACTATGTTTCGATATGAATCAAAATTGCTTATCATTTAGAATTAGCACAGATGGATTCAGTAGTCGAGGACTATAAGTTTATTTAGTGATAGTAAAGAGCAGAAAAAATTAGTTTATTATTAAACTAGACCATTTAACCAAACAGTATTTAGAGGTTAAGGAATTAAGTGACACTAAAACCAATGAAAATAATCGAAAATTTCTAAATGCTGACACAACTCATATATCAGCTTTCCACAGAATAGTTTGGTTCGGCGCAATTAATCCACACAAAACAACTGGACGCTATGTCGACGTGTATTTTAAGAATATAAGAAGATCCACATCGCAGTATAATTATTTTTTCGTGTCGTGTGGTGCGGGCCCCCATTTGACCCCATAGGCTACAGCTTATATAGCATGCGCGTAAATACGGCCCTGATAAACCCTTAAATAACATGTTCAGTATTTAACATCCGAATTAAGAGTACACTAGATATTCGCTTTTACGGAGCCCGGACTCAACGAAGCCGCGATTTTACGAATACATTTTTCAGGAACCATCTAAAATTCGGAAAATTTGACACTTAAATATATTTTTAAAAAATAAAATAAACACTATGAAAACACATAAAATATTAATTTTTAATGCATGGCGTATTCATATTTTAAAGCTTATAAAACAGCCATTTACCGTTAGTGAATATTGTTTAAGTTATTGCGGCATCAAACACAAAATCGAAAAGAAAAATGGACTAGGTACACTTTATTTGTCGCAAAGTTCAAAATTTCTTCGATTTAAAAATTAAGTCAAGGCCGTAAAAATATTTATTTTACCGCAAATGAACTATACTCATGATTCCTTACCCATTCCATCATTTCCAGCTCGTGAGCATAGCGACTGAGCTTGAAACCTTGTGTAGCGTGAGAGAAAGAAACGATATTGAGTAGCTACTTCCTCTCCTTTCCGCTAATCTCCAGCAACCCATGCAATTATCTTGACATATGTCGCATTCATTACCTTCGCTGCATCGGTTTCCCAGTAAACAACGCTCCAAAATGGTATATGTGACGCAGCAAGTAGACACGACGAGCAGATTTTCAACTAAGCTTTTTTTTTAAACTTACTATACAAACAAATAAATCCCTATGGCTATCACAAATTCAAGGGCTTTTCGCACTACAATGTACTGTGTTTTTAATGAATGTCTGTCGTTACAGAGCAGCATTTTTCTTCACCAAATAAGTCTATGATGCTATGATCAATTTTATGAAACAGTACAGGTGTACACTGAACTGTGTGCTTGTTCACCTCGATTATGTTACATACTAAAAGTGTGTTCATTAATATTTTTCAAGCCGATCTGTTAAAGATTAACTGATAAATAATATGATAAGGTGAAGTCCATAAAAATGCAAGGCAGGGAATTCTTCCAGCTCATCAACCCGAACCTGGAAAGTCTCGTCTGTGTTCAGTCGTCTCTGGCAAGGAGTGGACATGTTTGCAAACTCAAATATAAATTTATTTTAGTAGCACGCGTCTTACGAAAAGGAAATATATCCAAGAAAGGCATGTCGGACAACCTACTGTCACCACAAAAAAGTTAACATGATGCAATGCGTGGTGCAACTGTGTTTAGTCGCTGTAATGTCACTTTTATATCACTCGTGCAATGAGGCAAGTTGTGGAATGTTAAAAAAAATTAGGGGAACGCAGGGGAGGGCAGAGGGCAGACGGCAGTCATTGTTTTTACTATTTAATATTATATGTATTCCGTTCAATAAATTATAACATGTATCATCAGGGGGTGGCGTGTTTAAAATTTTATGAAGATAACGATTTTACGAATGCAATCCAAGCGACCGTGAGCGTACGTAAAATCGGGATTCCAGTGTAAAATGCTTCCGAGTCTACTGAAGGTAGCGGAATCCTTATCCCTTTAAACACTTTTGAAGGGAAAAAGTGGTTTTCCTCTAAATTCAAAATTC
Organism: Bacillus rossius redtenbacheri; assembly: GCF_032445375.1. Taxonomy (NCBI): domain Eukaryota; kingdom Metazoa; phylum Arthropoda; class Insecta; order Phasmatodea; family Bacillidae; genus Bacillus; species Bacillus rossius. The sequence goes on from NC_086332.1 coordinate 110,128,789, forward strand.
CAACATAAATTTTACGTTGTAGACTTTTCTGAACAATATTTCTTATTTGAGTAACTTTAAAAGTGTAAGCTTACCTTAAAAATTGTGAATATTCTGAGCGGATGTGACGAATGAGGAAAACTAAGAAACACTACATAATAACAATTGTTTTTATCTTTACACTGTTCACTGATTTATTTACACTCAAGTTATTTATACTGACTGAATACACTAAACTAAATCCAGACCAGATGCATAAAACTGTTGACCTAAAGACTATTAAAAAATCTCTATTTTGAGATGTTATTTGTGAACATATTATGACGAAAAAGTAGCAAAACATTTCGCCGTCTACAAGCACATGTCAACTGTCGCGTCGTCTAACTCTGACTGGTCTAAATCTGTTGTGTTGTGTTATCGCGTAAGCTTGGGTAGCATTACGAAGGGGAATGACTCGCCACGGGCGTTGCGCTTGAACAGCGTTTTCTCCCTGTACACAACACCTTATATCGCAGCAGCAGAAACTAATGCTTGAACTAACATAAAACATGAAGTAGACATGTAAAAGACGATATACAATAATAACTTCGTGTTTAACCACTTCTACTTCTACATAATACCGAATTTAAATAAATTTCTTTAAAGTAAAACACCTGACTACACTATATATTTTTTCCTTCCCTGAGGCCCCCCCCCCCCCTGCCACCGGGTATGGGCGCCCTTGGGGCTGTTGTCTATTTCCTATGTCAAGCAATTATATTCCTGTCCGAAGTCACCTAGCATATTTTTAACTTCGGTTTTCAAGTGAAATATATTGGTGTACGGACACTTTTAAAAAAATTTGTATTTTGTACATTTTTAATGTTAAATATTTGATTGTGTGCTGTAATGATACCTTGAAAATGCATTTATATTGTAATAAATTTTCATAATCATATCTTGAAAACATTTTTTTCATTGTTAAAAATAGAACGAAAAGTGGTCCAAAGTCACCCCACATTACGGTACTATTGCAGAAGAGCTTTTTCTACCGGCTGCTCTCGACATGGTGAAAATTATGGTGGGAGAATCGGCGGGAAAATTAATTTCTAAGGTACCCTTATCTAACAACACTATCAGTCGAAGAATCCATGACATAGCTGAGGATCTAAATTGCCAATTAATAGAAAAAATGAAAAGGCAAGAATTTGGTCTGCAACTTTACGAGGCTACTGACAGTTGACGCCGCCGTCAGTGCTCCCTCTGAGAGCACAGGCCGTTATGTGTCCTCAACACCTGATAAGTGCCGCGCCCCGAACGCGCCCGCGTGCGCAACGTAGTGCAGTGCCCCGAACGGCGTGACGTCAGTCACGGCCTCCTACGTGTGCAAAGCGCCCGGCCGGGTGTGGCACTGCGCAAGGGTATTGTTATTCATGCATTCGAGAATATAAACAGAAACTAATAAATCTAAAACCATCAATAATCAATGTTAATGTAATAATCATTTTATAAAGGGTTATAATTCACAAAACTGGCCGAAGTCATCTTCCCGCGCTCCGCAGTTTTCCCGCGGAAATTCCCCCCTCCCTGGCCCCGGCGGCCAGGGAGGTTAGTCAGTCGCCATCCAGCACTCGCCCGGGCCGGCAGCCCACGCACGGGGAGCCTTCAACTTTCGCGCCAACATCTTGTAACTGCAATAGGTAATTATAGCCAAACCGTTTTTATATCAGCTCCCCGGTCGGCCCAAATCGGCCGTTAGCAACCTCGCGCGGTCTATTAATAAAATGTGTATCCCATCAAGGATTTTTATATTTTACGTAAGCAATTAGGTGATCCTTCGTGGCACCTGCGCCTCACGCTATAACGTCCCACCTCGGGACATAGTTCTTTGCCCACGCAGGGCGGCACTGCGCCAAACGCGACCACAAACATTCGGACGAGTCATCACCTGGGACGTGCCACGGCCACGTGTGTGATATCGTACCAGATTCCACCGTGTCCGTACCCAGCTTAACGTGGCCTTCGCCACCCCGCGGACTAGCCGCTTGTGCATATCCTCCTGTGCGGGACTAATCACAGTAATTTAGTGTAATGTGTTTTCATAAGTAAATTCGCGGGACCTGCCGTCCTTTTAGTGTAATGTGTTTTCATAAGTAAATTCGCGGGACCTGCCGTCCTTATAGTGTAACGTGTTTTCATAAGTAAATTCGCGGGACCTGCCGTCCTTATAGTGTCATGTGTTTTCATAAGTAATTTGCGGGACCGATCACCCACACACCTCACGTCGCGCCCGAGTACTCTCGCAGAAGCCATAACAGGTTCATCGTGCGCGGAGCTTAGATCGACGATGAAGCGGCCAGTTACGTGAATGTGTGGCGTGTAGACTGTGCTACGCAATAAAACAGCTACAAGTACATGTGTGTTTCATTAATAAGGCGTCCTGGGAGGCCATAACAGCCCGGGGAGTCCTTTGTCGCCGCATCCCTGCCGGCAGCCACGAGGCCAGGAACCCCACCCTTGAGATTCAAAATTAACCCACCAGTTTAAATTTACGTAAATTCAGATCAGGCAACGGGGACGGCGTCACAGTAATAATGATGCACATCTGATTTATTACATACGCTTTGTGGCTGACAATATTATTGTCGAAGAACTCTTATTCTGCAAAAAAATTACCGAAAGCGCAAAGGCTCATGACTTGTTTGAAATTCTTGACAAGTTTATCACTGAAAATGCTTTGAATTGGGAAAAATGTATTGGTGTATGTACAGATGGTGCTCAGTCAATGTCTGGCAGGTACGGATGATTACAAGCGCTTATTTGTAAAAAAAAAAGCCTTGCATACTGTGTGGACCCATTGCATCATCCATAGAGAAGCACTTGCGTCAAAGTCGATGAGTTCTGAATTAAACCAAATATTAGAACATGTAATTGGCACTGTAAACTACATTAAAACTAGACCACTAAAAGTCAGACTTTTCAAAAATCTATGCACAAATATGGGAGCTGAACATACGGCACTGATATATTACTGCAATTCACGATGGCTTTCCCATGGAAATGTCTTAATTCGTGTGTTCGAATTACATGAAGAAATTCACAGTTTTTTACAACAAGAGCATCATGGAAACTCCAGATACTTTGCTGAACCAGATTTTTTTTGCTAAAACTAGTATATTTGTGCGACATATTTGAAAAACTTAACAAACTGAATCCGTCTTTGCAAGGCAACAACATGCACATTCTGAAACTATTGGAGAATATCGCTGCGTTAAAAAAAAAAAACTGTAGTTTTGGATTAAAATAATGAATGAAAATCACGGTCAACATTGTTTCCCGCAGTTGTATGAATATGCAACATCAAATGAGCTTGTTGTCTCACAAGACCTGATGACCCTTTTCACGGAACACCTTTCGAAGCTCATTGAATGGTTTTCAAAATACTTTGCCGAAGAAGATGTCGATAAATATACGTGGATCCAAGACCCATTCCATGCACAAACTCCGCCAGAATTTACATCGGAAGAAGAAGAAAGTCTCATTGAACTCTCTTGCGACAGCAGCAGTTTTAAAACTAGAGTCACATGTTCCGATTTCGTGGAGTTTTGGATATCGGGTCAAAATGAATATCCCATTTTAGCTTCAAAACCTATAAGAATTTTCATTCCTTTTGCAACATCTTATTTGTGCGAAGCTGGATTTTTAGCTGTAGCTGTAATCAAGAGCAAATATCGCTCAAAGATCAATGTGGAGCAAGAAATGCGAGTAGTAGTGTCAAACCTTATTCCAAGTTTTGAAAAAAATGTTCGAAGATCACCAAGCTCACCATCACATTGACTAGCTAGGTAGCTATTGTATTTTATTTTTGTTTTTCTTAAGTCTCTCTTGAATGTTTGTGTGTTAATTTTATATTCTTATAAATATACAGTTCAGATTCATAACGTGGATATTTTAATTTTTGTGCTTATCTACCTATCTAGTATCATTGTACCTATCTATTTCGACGAGCCAAATAGGTTAGGGTGCCGAGAAAAAATAGTAGGGGTGGGCGAATATAGATATTTTAGTTTCGAAACGAATTCGAAGCAAATTTTTATAAATATTCCCGAATTCGAATCGAATATCGAATACTAGGTCAAATCAAAGAATTTCTTAAATGCAAACACCAAACAATGCAACGATCTTATTTATAATAAATGTTCAAATCTTAAAACCTACAAGCTAGGTTAAATATAAATAATAAATGTTATTCACAGATGCACAAAATATATGCACATTTGAATGCAAGAAATTCAAAATATTAAAGTACTACATAATAAAGTACAAGTTTGGTGACAGGAAATATTTTTCAAAACTTATTTAAATTGTCATGCAAAAATGTTAGTTCCTGCACATGTTGAGGTGTCAGGGATTGTCGACGTGCTGTCACCACATTTCCGGAGGAATATCAACTACAAATAATGTAAACTACTAAAAATCTTTCACACACATTTGCTAATACATAACTTAACTTAACAATCAACGCCCTTTTGAGCCATTGCCAAAAACTTAAGCACGTAGGTAACATTTGCTATTTGTATACAACTGAATACTGTATGGTAATATTTTAAAGGCCGGCTGAACTTTCTACGTTGTCATAATAATAATAATAATAATAATAATAATAATAATAATAATAATAATAATAATAATAATAATAATATTGAACAAGAAAGATTGAAGGCACGGCCTTAAGGCCCTGTCACACTGTCAAATATATTGTATCCAATAAATTGGACAACAAAATTTGAAGGGTGATTTTGAATGAAATACGTCTTCAAATATATTGTATTCAATATTATTTGACGAGCAATGTAAAATATATTTGAAGTCATTTCACACTATCAATTTTCTTTGAGTGAGCTCGTTTTACCAAACATTCTGTAGAGAACTTTAAATGACAGTATTTAGAATCAAAAACAAATTTTGGGTCAAGGAACGCGGGCTTTTTTAAGTAGGTTATATTCCAATTTAGGTATATTGTGATCATACACAGTTTAAAATTTACGTTTTCCAGGTGTTTGCAATGCCTGCATTAAGAGCATCAAAGTGTTTCAAAAGCTGTAGCTGTAATTGCAATTGTAGCAAGTGTCAGTAAACTAGAAGAGAAATCTAAGAAAAGGAAACGCAGATGGTGGACGAGACAGTGGATACTTTCCCGGCAAACAAATGGTGTTTTACCCCTTTTTGTCATGAACTTCGATACGAAGATGCCGATTCATTTCCGAACTATGTAATAATGGATTCTGAAAGTTTTGATCTTCTTCTTTCAATTGTGGAGTCTCGCATTGCAAAGAAGGATACTCATTTGTGCCAGTCTATACCAGCAAAGCAGAGGCTGGCAGTTACATTAAGATTTTTGGCGACAGGGGAAATGTTCTCTACAAGTATTCCACACAACACCATCTCAAAAATTTTACCTGAAATTTGTAGTGCGATTTATAGTGCTCTTCAAAAACAATATTTAATGGTATGTTTAGTAAGAATAAAACATATAATTAAATGTAAATCTGCATGTAGGCATATCCCTTCTCATTCCCGCTTATTTTCTCACCCAACTAGCTGCTGTTGTATGGACACTTTCACTTATATGTTGTATTTCATCAAAATTGTTCCTATACTTTAAAGTGAATGTGTTAATTTTTGCTGTGTTTAGAAATTGGCAATTTTGTTTTATTTTGAATTAAGTGTATTTACTGTTACAAACCTCAACCTGAGCCTTTAAGCTAACTTCACCTCAGTCACATTATCTCTTTAAAATAATTTTTTAACGAGATATTAGACCAGGTATGCTTGTTTCGAACAGCCTGGGAAGTATAGGCTTACTGACAAGGATCTGCTACACAAATATTTACATTCACGAAAAATGGTATTACTTTCAAAACTTAAATAATAATAATTGAACACGTAGGCAGAATTTTTATATTTCTAGGCCTTTCTTGCAAATCACCAGAGCTACTTGCTTACTCAGAGATGCTACTTTAACATAAGTCAGTACCATCTATTGTCAGGAAATTATGAGTCTATATTCCAGAAAATTCCAGACAATACTTACAGAGTAGCAGCTATTGTGAAGTAAGGAGAACAATGACTTATAAGAAAGATTGATTGGGTAAGCCAAAATAATTTTAGTTACATTAAGTCTCTGAATTTAAATATTTTAAAATTTATTTTAGGTGTTATTAATTTGGATTTGTAGGTAAAAGTTCCGAAATGCATATCCTAGTTTTGATACCTCATTCCTGATGGCACATTTTGTACGCAATGCTTGCTGTTTTAATTTAGTGTATCAACAATACCTGAACATAAGCAAAACTGGTATAGCAGTCAAATAATGATAAGTTGAATAGATGTTTTCTGGTTTAAGGACCATAATATTCCAAAACTACAGTAACTTCTTAGTCAAATATATTAACCTGCACTTCCGTACATACAGATTCAATTGGAGGAAAATATACAATAACAATTACATATTCCAGCAGGAAATAAAATAGTATTAATTCAATTACTGCATTTATTTCCCATTCGCCATTGCTGATATTTAAACTATTACACTTCGGAAACGAAAACAAAAGCGGCCGCTTTATTTTAGATAACTCTGATTGGCTGATCCCATCCAACATCCAACTTATTTTAGAACCAGTCCTATACGTAAAATATTTGAAGGAAACTCTAGACATTCAATCTCTCAAATAAACATGGCTGCGATAGTGACGTTTAACGTGACGTCACAACCCTCAAAGATATTGGATCCAACATATTGGAAGGTGTTGGAAGCTAAAATTTGACAGTGTGACAGGGCCTTTAGAACTACAGGTCTGGACACTTGTCTATCTTGCCATGCATTCAACTTGACCCCCTTATTGACTGATTTAGTTCATGAAACGGCCGCTGGCGCCACAAGACAGTGGTCCGGTTTTAGCGTGTTGACAATAGGAATTGTTTCATATAAATCAGAAATACTCGTTTGTCAAGAAGGGTAGTTGTTTTATATTTTTGATGTTTATTATTTATATTAAAAAAGTTATGTATGCGCACCAAACTGAACATTGAAGTGTGCAAGTTTTGAGTAATGTTGATTTTTCTGTTTGGGGCGGGATGGTGGAGAGGTTATTGGAGGCAGTTTTTGAAGTAATGTGAACCTTCTAATTTTTTTAACCAAGTTCAAATAATTCATCGTGCTGTACAATGCCAAATCGCGTTTTTGCTCCAGGTTGTAAAACAAATTGCGACCGTTCATTTGACAAGTGTCGTGTTCAGTGCACCCAAACATGAACAACGCCGATTGCAGTGTTGCCAGGTCTACTGTTTTTACAGTAGATCTCCTGCTTTTTAAAAAATCTACTGTTCTACTGCTAAAAAGCGAAAAGTCAAGAAAATCTACTGCTTTTTCCTGCCTCGACAAATTTTTTATTAAAATTAACAAAAACGGCTTGAATTTTAACTAAAAAGTGTATACTTTTATGTTCTTGAGTTTTCTAGCCTGTAACAGTTCAAATTTTAGTGTCAGACTGCGATATATCGATATACTGCGAGATATATTTAAATCGAATCTCTGATAGTTACCAAGGGACTTTCCCCTCGTTAGTGGTGTGTGGCTGTGGCATGAGCGTTTCGTTTTCCGGGAGTCCTCCCCCCCCCCTCCCAGTCGTCCTTTTGATTTGAGATAGAGCTCTCGTCAGTCGTAACTCGTGACTCGTCTTGTCCGTCTGTCGAGTGTCATCATCATGTCGTGTCACTGTCGCCTGTCGGTACTCGGTTTATCAGTCATCAGATTTGTGTGCTTTGAAGTGAAACCGTTTATGTTTCTATTATTGTCTCGCGGTCGCCTGTAATAATTTTGAACGATGTGGTGTCACGGACAAAGTGTGCAGTCGTTTATCACGAATGGATTTTGATAACGCTGAATTTATTATTAATGATTTGCTATGAGTAAAGAGGTGAAGTATTCTCAGAAGTACAAACTTGATTTTTTTTGCAATTTCAGAATCAGGGCAAACTGATCTAATAAGGGGTGTCAAGTGACTAATTATATTAAATGAAATGTTGTGTTCTGCTACAAATGCAGAAAGACAAATTTCAGCTTCTTTGACTTGATCACTTAAATTGGTTGCTTCAGATGTAAATGAAGTTAACATTTTTTGACCAACAAGTTCCTTCCCACATTGCACATGTTTATCAGACTCTACATGTCTAATTAATGTACCTTTACCTCCAGAAGCAATTCTCATATCACAGTTACATGACTTACAATATGCAAAACCGCATCCTTTCTTGCTAGACTGTAACCAACCCTTAAACAACTCTTCGTTTTCCCACTCACGTAATGATGTGTAAAAGTCATTCTATATATATTCTTTTGAAAAACGACATGCCCGACCTCATTCCATTTGTGTTCATCATATGCTTGTGCGAAGCTTCCAAGGGAACCAGAAGATTTGGTCCGTGATATTTTAAATTATTTTCATTCAAGTTCTAAATGTATTGAATCCTTTAAAGAATTCCAAAGTTTTGTGAATGTAAAGCCACATAAGCTGTTGCATCCAAGTCAGACAAGATGGTTATCCCTTGAGTTAGTTGAATCTCGGGTTTTGGAGCAGTATGATGCCCTCATACTTTTTTTCACCCAGGCTGCCTTTGAAGGTAAGTTATTAGCATCAGATCCCATTCTTCAAAAATAAAATCACCCTTCAACAAATTGTATCTTGGATTTCTTCAGTTTGTTTTGCATATGTTCAATATCCTGAACAATAAAATGCAGAGTGAGCAACCACACATTCAAAATTTGAGGCCATGTGTAGTTTCTGTATTAAAAACTCTCCTCGAGTGCTCTGTTAAAATAGAAATTGTAAGATCCATAGATGTAGAGAAAGTTGATTATAAAGATTCTAGAGTTTTTCTGCCATTAGAAAATGTCTATTTTGGGGCAAAATTTAATATTTCTTTGTCAAAAAAAACTTTCTGAGCAGCATGTGAAACTGATCAAATTGCATTGCCTAGATTTCTACATTGAATCTGTGAAACAGATTACAGATCATTTTCCTTTCAATGATCCTATTTTCACTATGCTTGAAGTGCTAGATCCTACTAAAATATCAACTTGTCAATCTATTGCACCATTGGCTTCCCTGTTTCCAAGATTAATAAAAGAAAATGAGATCCAACAACTTGATACAGAATGGCGATTGCTATGTAATACGGAAATAGGTGGTAGTAGTGGCAGTAAAGACACAATACAGGATTTCTGGGATAGTGTCCGTAAAAAATCATACGCAGACTCCAACCAGGTATTTCCTCTACTAGCCAAATTTATTTGGAGTCTTTTGAGTCTACCCCATTCGAGTGCTACAGCGGAACGAATGTTTTCAGCAGTGAATTTGATGAAAACGAAAACCAGGAACAGGCTATCTTCAAAGACAGTATGCGGTCTGTTACACACCAAGAGACTAGTTTCTAAATCCGAATGCTTTTCTTTTGATGTAACTAGTACAATAATTAAGAGAGTTCAAAACAAAATGTATGTCAGTGATGATGATGATGATGATGATGATGATGATGATGATGATGATAATAATAATGATGACTGACGTTTTGGTAATTGAATAAGGAGCAGGCTACAAGCAACTTTTTGTTTTCATCTGTTTTTTTTATATGGTCAGTGAAAATAAAAAATTTTTCTTGTGGTTTGTGTATCTTAATATGTAATGTGTATGAAATAAGTTTTTTTTTTACTAATTTAAAAGTAAATGTGTGTAAAAATAGGTTTACTAAATTAATTGTAAAGGAAAGCTATATGTTTAGGATATCTACTTCTTTCTACTGTTTTGTCACTGTTCAATCTCCTGCTTTGGTGAGTGGTAGACCTGGCAACACTGGCCGATTGTTGTGGCAGGCAGCAATTCCGAGGAAGGACTTTATATTAAAAAGTAGTAATTTCGTAGGCGAGAAACATTTCATTGAAGCTGCATTGCTACATAAGTATTTTGTAATTATTTCTTGCTGATTTGTGTACATGTAATATGTTTATATATCTATACATATTTACCATGTAGGGTTATGAAAATTAAATTCTAGTGAGTTTATTTGTCTATAGTTTCTGTAAACGAGTTATTTTATCTATTAGTTCAGTTTTTCCTTCGCAATATTTTGTTTGGCATATTTATCAAACAACTTGAAAAATGTACATGAAAATGTTGTCTCATGATTATCATAAAAATGAACACTTTAAAAATTGATAATCAGTACACTAGCTAAACTTTACTTTTTATTCAAAATAACATAGTAGCTCAAATAACCCTATTATTTGCAACCAAAGTACTAACAGTTATTTAGTGATAAGTCGACTGTTTCCACAGTTGCATAATACCTTCAGGGCTGTCAAAATAGTGGCAAGTAAGCTATATGTATAGGTTTATTATGTTTTTTTGTAGAAAAGTTACTATGTATAAAGAACTCAATAGAGGGATTGTCTATCATCTGCAATCTCCTGGATCAGGTCTGTGGTGCTTAGATACGTAGAAAGATGTTGGGATGACCCTTTGTTCATTATTAAATGAGAATACTCACCAATTTAATAGTAATGCACTGTTATAGGTTTTTTTTTGTTGTGGATGTTTGTTAGAATTAATTGATGTTTTCGCACAGAAAATATGTCATGTGCAAATATACATTTAAGGCTGTTTTAGTTGTATATTTGCAAATTATGAACTGATGCACTAAAATATCAGTTCAAAAGAAGTTTTTTTTATGAAATTAAAAATCTGTTATCAATGATAATAGATATTAAACAATCCGAATTTTTAAACCTTTAGGAAGTAGGTAGTGATGTAGTTGAATAATAAAATGTTTTAAAAATTCATAAACCTGAGTAGGGTTCATGGGTATTGAAGGGTTTATTCTTCCTGTAAATAGTTAATCTGCTTTCTCTTTATTTTAAACTGCACACAAACGATTGAGCATAATATTTTTATAATAATTTTTAAAACAGACTGTGTTTTTGTACTTAAGTTCGGCAGGGAAAATTGGTTTAGTTCATTTCAAATTATTTTTCTAAAATCACTTACATGCTATGGAACTCGTCAATATTGTTCTGAAGATTGGTGATGGTGTTCTCAACAAATGATCAAACATTTTTTTACATAAATTTTATTAAACAAACAATATTTTTGTACCAATGTTCAGGGACAGCAGACTGGTGATTGGTTGATGCAATTTTGGGTTGGAAATAATTTGCTATCACTTAAGGAACTTTTCCTTTCATTCTTAAATACCATTGTGCCATCAGGAACAAATAAGAAAGTTACTAATTTCCCAGCATTAATAACAATAATAATTGAAGGGGAAAAATAATGTTGGACACATAAAAATAGTTATTTTGTTATACCAGATAGTTTTTTTTTATAGACAGTTGGTACTGGGACTTATCATCTATTTCCACCTCCCCTTCCATTATCAAAGTTTTATTACAGTTTCGTTTGTATTTTGGCCTGAAGACTATTAAGTTGTTAAGTATTTTCTATAGATCATAAATTATATATTAACAAAGTAAGTGTGCATGTTTTTCACAAAGATATTGTAACAGCTTGAAGAATAAAAAGCTTAGTAACAATGCTGTTCAGTTATGTTTTAACCAAGCAAGATGGTAGGTACTGCATTTGTGTTATTGAAAATAATTTAGAGTTCTAGAAATATAAGAGTATATCTCCCAGTCGTAGGACTAAAAAATGTTTTTTTTGTGTGAGTATCTATGAGTACCAACCCATGAGTACTCGTGCATTTATCTTTGTAATTATGTAGTACATCTCCCTAAATAGTCTTAACATAATTTATTTTCTGTAAATATATAATATGATTTGTAATAGAATTTTCATTTCATAACATGTTTTTAAATAAGTACCTAAACTCATAAGTTTTTTTTATGCTAATAGCAAGTTAGGGCACATGGCAATAGTTTATAAAATTTTGATAAGTTATGTTCTGGTGATCTTTGTACTCTGCTCAAAATTTTTCACACCATGTAAACATGTCATCATTTTATTTATATTATAATATACTTATGTAAGTATCTTAAGATTATGTAAAATATTATTTTAATTGATAACATGTATTATTTGATGTATGTTTAATTGTAAAACTTGGCTTGTCCAATACCATTGTGTATATTTCACTATACAGGAATAATCTGGATTTGATGCAAATAAACAAAATAGCAAACCAAAACCTAACTGAATTAGCCCTCATTTCCTGCTCCTAAGACTGTTCAAGCACGTATTTAATCACACACATTATGTCTCGTGCATGATTACAGCTCACTCTCATTGAATGCATAAAAAAATTATTTAGAAGAATACACAACACACATTCATTCCACAAATGATACATTTGACAGACTGTGTAATAGCATGCCATGAAGGATGATATCTACACAATTTTTCAAGAAGTTTACATATATGGATTTTAAAATATTTATTTGTACTTACTTGCTATTAAGTTACGTAATTCCATTAGTTATATTAAAATCCCTACACTGCAAATTAGAGTTACTGGACATTACATACTGAACATTGACTTGTGAGAGTAATGCAATACGCTGTGTTTTTGTACCAATGTTCAGCGGGGAAAACTTTTTCAGTTCAGTTAAAATTTATTGTTCAAAAGAGCAGTTACCGTTACATGCTATAGAACTGGTCTATTTTTCTGAAATTCGGTGGTGGTGTTCCTGATTTGGTGGTAATGCTAAAGTGCATAACTTAGTATAGTATTATGGGCATGGTCATAATTTCAACCTTTCTCATTATTCAAACAATAGTCGCAAATGATTTAGCATTGTTTGTTAATTTGTTATACATTTGTTTTACAGACAATATTTTGTACCTATGTGTGGTGACTGTGTACTAGTGATGAGTTGATGTAATTATGGGTCAGAAATTATTTTAAAACACTTTAAGTAACTTTTCCTTTCAGCTTTAAATACCACTCTGACATGAACAAATAAGTTAGTAACAATTTTGCCCTGCATTAATTGTAGAGGGGGAAAATAGTGTTAGGTGCATCAGAATATTTTTTTGCTCCAGATATGGTTTTTTATTACCAGTTAGTACTGCAAAATAACTGCACTTCCTAGGTGTATTTCCACCTTTCCCCTTCCATTTTGTAAAATTTTTACAGTTTCCTTTGTATTTTCGGTTAAAGACCATTAAGATGTTTAAGATTTTCTGTAGATCATAAATTATATATTAACCAAGTAGTATGTATAAATGCGTGACAAAGGCCACTAGGAAACTAATTACGTATTAAAAATAAGACAGACATACATATACAGATCGGTACTTGTAGAAACTAAACACGCACACAGTTTGGTTGACATTTTTGTGCGGAAGCGCGGTCGCAATGGTTTTGCTAGCTTAAGCGAGCTTCATCTGTTGAGTACCTAAATTTGTTGTACAAACTGTGTGTTTTTGCTTTCTACAAGTACCAATCTGTGAGTACTTGTGTGTCTGTCTTATTTTTATTATGAAAGTAGTATGTTTGTTTTTCATGAAGATATTGTGACTGCTTGGAAAAAAGAAATCCTAGGTAACAACATACCTAGTCATCGTTGAAACAAGCAAACTGCATCTGTGTTATTGAAACTATACTGAAGTTCCTTTATTATGTCTTGATTTTCAAAAGTGAAAAGGTTATGAAATGGGAGGAAATGTGTTATCTCAATATATGCAAAATACAATCTAAATATAATGAAATGAAGTACGATGTTAAAAGGTTGCAGTGAATGCCAAATCTAAAACAGTAAGGGAAACTCTTAAGTCCAGGAAAATAGCTGGCGGATTGTAAGAACAATTTATTTGTGTCACTCTGCTTCCCAAAGGGTCACACTGAGTCAATGAACAAAATTTTTAAACCTTGCACCCACATGCTTGCACCTACAAATTTTGAAGAAATCTTAATACTTTTTTTACAGCTGCATTCTTACTTATAAGTGTTTTAAAAACAAACATCAATGTTGATTATTAATATTATTTTTCCATTCTTTATCACATTACTAGGTAAGTTTTATAATTCTACTTTTTCTGATCAACCAGGCATTCTAGGTGGTGGTGGTCTGGAGCTAAACATTTTTGGGGACCTAATTTGGACAAAATGTACTTTGGGTGGCAGCTTAGATAAAAAACGTAATAAATATTTGGTATAAAAATTACAAGTTCAGAAGAAGAGTGCGGGAAAAGTAGGGCGAATGCTTGCCACCGGGCACTTCTGTACCCAATTGCAGCTATGATAATAAAAATAATAATAATAATCCACAGCCTGGAACACTCCCCGGCATTCATTTGCTGATCATCCAAAGTACTACAAATAAGAGGAATGGAGGAATGAAATGGCCTGTAGCCACTGTTAAACAATTTTTTACTAGGCAAACTTTTCACTGCAATTTTATTTTGCGACATAGTTTAAGCTCTTGTTATAATTAGTTTCACAGAAATTGGTACTTTTACACAAACTGTTACTTCATTTTCGTAGCGGAAATTTTGTATATAGGAGAGTTATTAGACTACTGTGTCTAATTAAACACTACATATATAACTCCCGGAAAAAAAGCATTAAAATATTAGCATTACGAATCACGATTTTCAATAGCGCGTAGTTGACCGACGTTATAAAGTTATGAAAATAATCTTTCAAAACAATAACAAACATAACCTATCAAACATCAACATTAGCCATTTTCTTGAACTGTGCACATAAATTCTTTATAACGTTGGAAAAATGTTTTGTAATACCTACATCTCTCATCGAGTTTTTAATAAAAGCTGCCAAGTATGTGTAATTATCATTTAAATGCAATTAACTAAAAAAAGTTCATAAAGCACAATGTTAAAACCGGACCACTGTCTTGTGGCGCCAACGGCAGTTTTATGAACTAAATCCGTCAATAAGGGGGTCAAGAAAATACGCTTGTGTCCAGACCTGGTTTCTAAGACCGTGATTGAAGGTAAAATTAACTTTTTTTTTTTACTTTTGGTCTTCAGCTTACGCGCACAGCCGTTTAGAGACAAACATAGAAAAGAGAGGGAAGGATAGAAAGGCCACTCTCTGAATAACAGCTAGAACGCTATTTGCAGCGCTGTTGTGGCCGTGCACAGTACTAACCGTATAAACATTGGTGGAAGAATGACCTAAGTAGCTATTTATGCTAAAACCACCTATGTCACAAGCTAGCATTTTCGTACACGTGGCGGCATTGTTTTTTACTTAATACGTAATTTTTTACTCAATTTAACAATGTACCTCAATGAAAATATGGCCACTAAATAATTGAATAAATAAACGCCAGATATTTTCCAGTTTCCACCTACGAAGCAATAAGCCAGTAGCACGCAAAATTATGAATGAAAAATTGCCGCCATTACAAATGAGCCTTGGCAACGAATCGTAAACAAACATTGAGCAGTGAGCACACTCAGTGTTGCCAGGTCGCGGGAATTTTCCCGTTTTGCGGGAATTTTCAACAAAAATTTTAAGCTGGAGGGAAAAGGGAATTTTCGCGCTTTTTAATGTGTTTGGAGGGAATTTTCGGTAAGAGAGTTTTATTTATATTTATTAATATTATACTTGTTATATGTGAATGGTGAATATCTATGATCATGGTGGATCGTGGATATATAGTGTATTAGTGTTTTAATTTACGGATTAAGTTTGTTTTAAAATGGCGAGTTCGGTTGCAACTACTACAGAAAAACGAAGTGCCGATGGTGAAACAAGCAATAACAAGAAATCCAAAAGGGAACAAAAGGTCTTCTTCAATGCTTGGTTAGAAGATCCAGAGTTCAAGTCTTGATTGATTCCAGTACCTAACAATTCAAAGCAGTGTAAGTGTAAAGTTTGTAATTCTACTTTGGTGTGTGGCAAAAGCGAACTTCAAAAACATGCAAAAACCAACAAACACATAAGTAACATGAGAGCTATAAAATCAGTACCATCAATTGTTTCACTGGTACAGAAAAAAGAACCAACACTTGAAAACAAGGTAAAGGCTGCTGAAATTAAACTTGCTGCATTTTTTGCAGAACACAACGTAGCACTGAGTATAGCTGATCACTTAGTGCCATTGTGTACTGAAATTTTTGAAGATTCTAAAATAGCTCAACAGGTAACAATGAAACGAACAAAATGTACATCAATTGTTAAGAATGTACTTGCAACTGTGGAAAATGCAGAGACCATAAACTATATAAAAAATGTTCCTTTTTCTGTACTTGTAGATGAAAGTACTGACATTTCAGTCACCAAATTTATGTGCGTATTAGTGCGTTACGTTTGCCCTGTTCAAAACACTGTAAGAACTGAACTTCTTGAATTAATACCTCTTGATGCATCAAGTTGCTCTGCCGCTTCACTTTACGGAGCTTTTAAAAAATCTTTACAAGACAAAGAAATCCCAGTTGAGAACATTGTTGGTGTAGCATCTGATGGTGCCTCAGTAATGGTGGGAGCGAGAAACTCATTTTTCTCACACTTGCGTGACGATGCCCCAAATGTTGTTTTGCTTCCATGCATTTGCCACTCAGCAGCTTTGGTTGCAAGCAAAGCTTGTGAGAAGTTGTCTGGATCTGCAGAAGAGTTACTTCGGGCAATATACAACTACATCTCGGGCAGTGCCAAAAGATGTAAACAGTTGATTGATATCCAAGAATTCTTTCATGCTGAACGGTTGAAAGTACTGAAGCCCTCAAACACTCGGTGGCTAGCGATGCATCAGTGTATATGTAGAGTTCTGGAAATATGGCCAGCACTCGAGCATTTCTTCTTGCTGGCAGTAGTTGAAGACAAACTCAAGAGTGCTGAATTCATTCTTACCCACTTGCAGAATGGCATGACCAAGGCTAATTTATTGTTCCTCAAGTATTCATTGAACTTCTTTAATACTTTCAATGCCATCTTTCAGTCCAGAAATATTATTGTACACAAACTGTCAGAAGAATCAGAAAAAATTCTAAAGCAAATTTGTCAAAATTTTATGAAGAAGGAGGCAATTAAAGATGTTGTCAAAACTAACTGCAAAAATCCATCAAATTTTGTGCAATTAAATTCAGTTTATTTGGGTCCTGAATGTGAAAATTTACTAAAAACATTTCCACCAAATTTAGTTGAAGATTTTAGGAAAAGGTGCCTTGATTTCTACTCCGAAGCTGCTCAAGAAATGCAAAAGCGCCTACCTTTGGATAAACCAATTTTTAAGGAACTGGCATTTATTGATCCCAATGTAGCTTTACATTATAGTGGGAGGGATCTTGTACCAAATATCGTAAATCTTGCAGAATTATACAAAACTTCAGTTGATTTGACTGATTTAAACGTAGAATGGCAACAACTACCTCATTCGTTTAGTGACAAAGAAAAAACTGAATTGCTAACAATGCCGGTAGATACAATGTGGTGCAAAATTGCTGAAACAACAGACTTCAATAATCGGAAAATATTTCCTAACCTTGGTTATGTTGCGAAATTGGCATTAACATTTCCACACTCAAATGCTGAAGCTGAAAGAATATTCAGCATTGTGAACGACACTAAAACTAAGAAAAGGAACAGACTTAGTGACAGCACTTTGAATGCCGTGGCAATCGTGCGTTCGTGTTTTCAAAGTAAAGGCATCAACTGCAATTCTTTTCAAGTGAAGCACGAACACCTCAAACTTCACAACACAAAACAATTGTATGACAATGACGAGGAGTCTCCTCCAGGAACTTCTGACATGTAAATATTTCGGAAACAGGAAACATACTGTTAATTGTGACTTTCATGTTTTATTTCTTGTGATCCTCATGTTAATTAACTGAATATTTAATCTTCATGTTTATTTCTTCAGCTTATTCATGTAAATTACGTGAATGTTTATTTTTATGTACGAAAAAGGTGAATTTATAGCTTGTAAATAATATTAACAGTTATTTAATAACAATTATTTGTGTTATACCAGTGTCCGGCGATACCGGTACATAATTTTAGCACTAAAACATAAACGCTTGTGAGAGGGATTTTAGAGGGAATTTTCACACTCCAATGAGGGAAATAAGGGAATTTTTGTCATCAGATGCGGGAATTTGTAACATTACGACCTGGCATCACTGAGCACACTAACGCTCTTACGGCCGTGCACACAAACAAAACGTTGTTCAAGCATGTCTCTAATGAGTTCACATCCCGTGGAGACAAACTACTTATTGTTTATTACATTCCTTCCAACGTAAAAAAAAAATCTTTACTCTTTGCACAAAAGCAGGCCCGGCTTAAGGGGTGTAGAAAGTGTGTGGGTGAAAAACGAAGTTGTTGTATGGTCGCCATTTTTGTTTACGATTATTCACGTAAGTCATTTTTTCTACTGTTCCATCCATGAAATATATTTTCTCCGTTTATTTATAAATGAATTTTATTCAATAATTTCATTTCATTGGATTCAGTGCCGTAACTGCTGTTTTATAAGTCCGTTGGTGATATTGTGATAAAGACGAAGTATTTACATTACATTCATATACACTAATCTAGACGTAAGTTACATATTTGTGGAGGCTCGTGGTTATTTAAATGTATTAATAGAACATAATTTTCTACAACACTCCTGACGTATCAGGGCGCACGCGGGTGCGTCCCTGCTCGCCGCACTTCACAGTTGGTGCACTAGGGGGGAAACATATCTCCCTTAGGTCCACGTCGGTGGACAGGTACGGCCTCTGCATCTGGGAGGGTACGACGACTGTCGTCAATTGTATCACGTTAAATCATTATTGATGTAATTTATGCATGGAAAAAGAGCTGTTGTGGGGGGAGATTAAGACTAGTACTGAAGTCGGGAATGAATCTGGCACGTTTCTAAACATGAAAATAATTCATTGGGAGTTGCTATTTGCCATTTCCTCAGAAAAATACGATACTGACAATTATTTTACTCTAAGCCAGCTTAAGTTGAACAAAGTATAACGAACATATTTGTATTATGGTTGAGGTTAGTTTTAATGATCAGGCATATAGGCTTAGGCTAAGCATGTGTGTGTTCTCATTATGCTAAGTTAACTCCAAGTTGACGTTATTGATCGAAGGCATTCTTTAACTTTTAGGCAATGTATGTATAGTAAAAGATTAGCTTAAAAACTCTTGAATTTTTTTTTCTATTTCTCGAACTTCGAATAATTTAATTTTTTTCGAGTACAAATTCTCATATAACTAATCTTCGACTCGTATTCAAACTTTCGAAGCTTCGCCCACCCCTACAAAATATTAAACATGTATGTGCACCGCAGACTGAAAAAGATTGGGAAACCCTGCTCTAGTGCAATCGAACAGAGTTAAATACTCTAACCCTGTAAACATGCCACAATTTCCTCTGGTATTTGTAAAGGAAACAGCATTCCTCTTCGGATTCTTATCATTAACTGAAGAATGAAGGCATATATTTATTTTTCCATTTTTTCGTACAATTACTATAGGGAAGAAAGCTGGGGTAGGTTTCATGATAGTCAGGGCCGCAACTAGGAGGGGGCAAGTGGGGCATACGCCCCGGGCGCAAAGCTGTGGGGGCGCCGAAATTGCTTGCATTGTAATTCCTACTACAACTGGTAACTGGTAAAAAGTTTTTAAACTTGCATGCCAGGAATGTCTAATCTGATTTACAATATAACGTCTCAACGGACTATTTTATGGACATAGTGGGTTCATGCATGGAAGGTACAGTAGCACAGAAACTGTTACATGTAGATATGGAAAATGTTTAAATAGCACCATTTTTCCGTGGGAGGGCCCCCAGACCCCACGCTTTATTGGTGTTGTATGTGCAAAAACAGAGGGGGGGGGGGGGGTGCGCATGAATCCATTCATGCTCCGGGTACCAGAGACTCTAGTTGCGGCCCTGATGATAGTCAATGTTGTTTCGCACCATACTATTTAGTTTCTTAACTATTTCTCGAATAGAATTTGACACCTTCCTAAGAGTATAAATTTTGAGGTTAGGTTCATCAATTAGATCAATGTCATCTCCAAAAATTTATTAATTTATTCAAATCTCTATAGACGTTTATCTAGGGTCCGACCCCTGATTGTCCTGGAATGTGATGGTGGGGTCCATGTGGCAGGAAAACTTGTTCACCAGCTTAACCCCCACCCAGGGACATGCTCTATTTGTGAAAAGAAAAGTTCTGGAGCATTATTGTCCACGGGGTGAACTTGGACTTGCATCCCTGGTTGGAGACAGCCATTGGCTGTCTGTGAATAACACGAAGAACCAATCCTCGAGGTGGTGTCTATCATTTGAGCACCTAAACCATCAAGAGGCACTCCTGCTTGTTTATGTCATATCGCCACTCTGTGGGGCCAAACTTGGCACAGGCGTTTTCACCTACCCACCTCTCGTCTCCGCCGCCCAACTGGTGCAGTACCACCCACATGCTATCCATGCTCATGTCTGTTTGCACAAAGATGAAGGCTTCAGGAACAAGGCATAGCAGGGTATGGCACTACCTGAATTTCTGCTTGATGTGGTGGAGCAATTATCGCATTGTGTCTGTCCACCTGAACTTGGTTTCTGGTGATAGAAGGTTTGTCATCAGGGTGGTGATTGTTGCGAAGTTTGGGAATAATAGCAGAGCTAATTAAGGCCGTTGACTGGTTGCCAAGAACTCCAGTAAAATATGAAAAATTGCCTATCTAAATGCACGGATGTATGACAAGTAGCATCTTCTTAATTTTCAGGCGAATTTGGCCTTACAATCCACCTTTGTCCCTCCAGGCTAATGACACGCCTTGTCGACCCTCGTCAACACAGCTGGGTGCTTCACTAATGGGGATTATCGTAATCCCTTGTTTGAAAAGAGGAAAGGAAGCATCTCATGCTGCTTGTCCTGGGGCGAGTCAAGTGTTATGGGAAGCTCAGGAAAAACAAATGGTGGAATTTGTGAATTCAATAATTTAATTCAATAAGTTATAGATATCAAAATGCTACACAGAATTTAAAAATAAATACTTTGATATTGCGAACTCTGCAAAGTGGTACATATAATTAAGTTTTCACAGTGCCATATGTGTTTATTTTCTCTTGCTTGTTTGATAAACATCTCCGTTGAACATGCCTGTCAAAGGCGTCGTACACATTCTATGTGCGACATCATTTGAAACTAGGTCTTTTCAAAATAATACCGAAAGTTCGCGCAGAGACATTTAGGCCCTACATAGTCTGCCTGCCGATGTTGCAGTAAAAGAAATCATAAATAGTAATGGAAGGCAACACATACGTGTATTAATTTATGTAGGGCCTATATCTACGCGTATCTACAATTCACCTTCGATATTTCTAGAACTACTGAGTATGTCTCCGTGTATATCTCTGACAAAAACAAGTTATTGTTTGAACGCAGAATCAAGGCTTGATCCCTGTGCGTAGTCGGGAAGCTTTCAAAGTCACGTGGAGTACACATTTGTACCACAAAAAAATATATTAAAGAATGGGGTTGGGATTTCTAATTTATAAATGCATCACAGTTGCTTATAATAAAAACGTCATTTTTAAGGCCACGCTAATTGAACTTTTTAATTAGCAGTTTTTTCGTTTATGCAAAATCGAAAGAAAATTGCCTACATGAAATGTTTATTCAATTAGTGGGGTTTTTCTTTCGGTCACCATTCGATTTATATGAATAATGTAGTTGCCTTGAGTAAGATATACCTAGGTATTTTTTTTCTTTTTGCTTTGTGGCATAATTAATTTTGTTTGTCTTGCTATGATGTGTGATATCCACTTTATCAGTTTTTATGCCACGCAGGTAGCATGGATTTATCACCTAATTTCCTGTCTGGTTTCTTAGCATCTTTCGCATTTGACCAATAATACTGCAGTTCTCTATCTAAGGCGCTTCCGTGATCACTATAATACTGTACTCGTACTTTTAACAAAATGCAATACATGTCAAATTTCCAGCGTCTGTGAGATTGAAAGTAATTAATGTGGCACTAAGGTATGTCAATACTAAATTACCACATATAATTATGTAATATTTGGTGTGATACACAACAAAAAATTATTGAAAATAATTTTAAATTTTATTTGACTTTAATTGTAAATATGTCACACGACTGTGGTATTACAGTTGTTTATAGGTGCCGCAATGTAACCTCAACTTTTTTGTAAGATCTACTGGCTCAGATCTATTTTAATGCGTATTTTGCATCTTCCGATTGAAAACATTTTCTTGTGGTAGTCACATGGCATTTCCTGCATGGCAATACTATTGTTAACGTTTGGCGGAATTATACATCATTGGCCTGAAAAAATTGTTGCGTGTGCTTCGCCCACGCACATCCAGATATGCCGCGCGGCGCCTAACCGCGCGCCGATGCAACCAGCACAAGCAAAGTGTTCGCGCACGCAGCGCGCGAAGTTCGGAGCCGCTCGGGAGCCCTCGGGGAGGCTCGTTTTGGCGGGCTGCCAACCGGACATCGCCGCAGCCGCCGGTTCCGGTTGCCCCGACCGAGAACGTTCTGCCATGTTTG
Organism: Bacillus rossius redtenbacheri; assembly: GCF_032445375.1. Classification (NCBI taxonomy): domain Eukaryota; kingdom Metazoa; phylum Arthropoda; class Insecta; order Phasmatodea; family Bacillidae; genus Bacillus; species Bacillus rossius. The sequence continues at coordinate 110,151,319 of NC_086332.1, forward strand.
ATACGAGCAGTTCGCAGAGTATAAAAGGGGGCCCATATTGCGGTGAAGGTAGAGACTCGTCGCGACCGCCAGCGACACCAGCCGGAGGCCCTGCTGGCCTTGGCTGCGGAAGGAAGCTACACCGTCAACACGTCTCGCCGGCCTGCCGTCACGCTGCCCGTTGGAAGAAGCTCCCACTTGGTAATGTACTGTTTCGTCGTAGACACTTATAAACCGAGTGGGTAGAAAACTTAGACTGAGAAGAGGGGCAGTGGTGACGGAGGCAAGGCTTGGAGACGGCGGTGTGAGCTCTTGAGTCCCGAGGAAAGACTTGACTACCGACTGGACATACAGCACTTAGGTGCGAAACCCGGCAGTGACACCCGAAGAATAATCCCAGTGCCCACACCTACGAGCATTTCTCGCGCTAAGATATTTTGCGCAGATAGTCACTGGTAATCCATGCATCGACTTGCCCGCAGAAATACGTGTCGACAAGAGTCGACGAGGTGTTAGAGTAATTATTAGAGGTCTGCGTACCTACGTAAATACATGCAATATGTATTAGTCATCTTGTGTACAAATAGTATTATTTTAGTTACTGATGTTTGGTAACTTGTTCATTGACAGAGGTCAACAATATATTTTCTTTTACAGTCTGGGAATTTATGTACGTTGTAACTTAGGTTTTTTTTGACGGTGTACCCAGCGCCAAGCGGCGTGCGAAGTATGAGACCACGGGCAATTGTAAAGTTGATGTGTTAAGCTGCATTCACGTGTCTCATAATTGTTAATGTTTCTGTTCGCAGACTTTCGAATCAGAGCCACGCCGCAAATAGGAACTGTTTACGTTTTCGTGATTAATGTTGTATTGAAAATATCTAAACTAGTAGCAGATATACCACAAAGGCTGAAATTGCCATATGGTATGTAAAGCGTGAGTGAATATTCCACCACTGATTTTTATAAGTTATTACTGGTGAAATAATTGTGTGTGTAAACAAATATTCAAACACTTCCCCTATTTGTTTAGTCCGTAGGCTGACTTTGTAGAGGGAATGAGGATGGCTTAGTAATCAAGCAACATCAACCTGACATTAAACACTCCCATCACGCTCATGCATGTCTCACGAGAAACTCGCACCCATGACCCCACCCTCCGCCAGCTTTGAGTCTTCTACAGCGAAACGTATTTCAGCACTGTAATGATCCTTCTGACACTAGCAGAGATGACTAAAAGATCCGTAATTTTCTGTACCTGAACCAAAATCTACTTCGTACAATTTCCCACCAAACGTCACTTTAGATGAGCACGTACGTACTGTGCTGTAAATGTTATATTATTTACTATATTTTTTCATAACTGGTCATCCAGATATTTTTCGTAAGCCTACCTGTAAATAATAAGCGTGTGTAAGTATCGTTTAAGAATAAAAGTAAAGATCAGTACTTAGCTAGTCCCTATATATATATATATATATCTCCCATACAGCACAAAATGTTACAGATATGTTTCAGAAATATAACTTTTGAAACATTGTAACAGGTTTGAAACATTTCGCAACCTACCTGAAACATCTCGGATATATTTCAGAAACGTCAAAATGTCCGCCCTGTGAAATATTTCAATGAAACCTCCCTGCAACATCAAATGGTAATGTTTCTGAAATGTTTCAATGAAACCTCCCTGCAACATCAAATGGTAATGTTTCTGAAATGTTTCCACTAATGTCCCATCAATATTTCTGAAACATTTAACCGAAATATTTCCATAAATGTTCTGAAATACATATAAAATGTATCATGTGACCCAAAATACCTCTGGAAATTAGGATGACTGAGGGTATATTTATAATTTAAAAGAGTATTGCACTTTAACAGATACCATAATGTTACAGCTGCATTGGTCAGCTAGTTGCAGTGAAGTGCAGTGACTGTGTTCCAATTCATCACAGCATTCCCTCGTACACTTCCTCTTGATCACTTTTTGCATAATGCCCCTTGACCACACCCTTAGAAAGTGTTAATCGGTGGATTGATATGATCTTGTTCGTATCTTCTTGTTTTCGTCAAGTTTTGCTTGTCCATAGTAATGTGTCATTTTTTGATTATATAAAAAAATAGATATTGTAATATTATTTTGTTTGAAATTATTTTAATGATGTGCTCTGGTAGGGCATAGATTGTAAATTTTTGTCGTTTTTAATGTAATGATAATTGATTATATTACTTAATAATTTGGCTTGTACAATAATTAAAAATTTACTTATAATTTCTAATGTAAGATTAAAAAGGCCTGCCGACAAAATCCAACAATACAGGTAAATTAATGAAACCATATTCTCCACCCTACTGAGCTTAATTTATAATTTATATATATATATATATATATATATATATATATATATATATATATATATATATATATATATATGAACCAAGTTAAAGAAATAATTTAATTAATAAAGACATCAGATGTTTTCCCAGGTCAGCGTACCAGACTTGCCTAACATTAATTTTACAAACTATTTTATTATTCTAAAAACAAATTATGGTTATAAAAGTAAAATTTAAATAAGTCTTCAGTACGCTTGCAAAGTGAATGAAACTTACATGAATGTAATAGGTAGCCCAGCATTGGTGTCCATGGTTCCTGTCCATTGCATTTTATTTTAATGGGGAATTTGAATGTGATATAGTGGCAGGCAGGCATGCATCTACATCAGTACCTGGGGAAAAAGGGACAAGCTAATGCACAAAGGTTCCATTATTAAATACAATGACAATGTCATCTTGTAATGAATAAATTAAATTGAGGCTCCCCAAGCTATCTGGATGTGATCTCCTTATGCTCAGCACAGAAAGTATGCTAATATTTACTTAATCCATAACAACCAAACCCCACTTGCATAGGAGACATGATTACTGAGCATTTTAAAATATAATTTTCACAACCCAATGTGTTATGGCCACTTCAAGTTTGTTTTTGAGTATCATAAATGAGCACTTGTCCATCGATGTCTTTATCTGTATTTGAACAATGTCTTGAGAATTTGGGTATGGTTTTCTATTGCATTCCAGATGTTGACATTCTCAAAAATCACGACACTGTTATTGTGTACGGTATCAGTGGTCTAGATAATCATGTGGTATTACATTAACTTAAAATACTTGATACACACAAGAAAAAAAATCGCATTCAACCTCAAACAAATGTTATAGAAATAAAAAAATTATATACCTATATACAATACACTAACATATTATAATAGAAAATTCCTACTTGTATGTTGCACAGGAAACCGGTATTAACATAATGAACAGCCATGAGACTTGACCTGTGCTCGTATTGTGATGTACTTTTCTCCTTATTTAATGCTATAGTAAGTATATATGGCTGGTGCTTGTTTTTTGGACATTTGCAAGAAAAAAATGTGCGCTTGAAAACCCTCAAAAGACATGTAACAATTTTATGTTATAATTAATGTATTTTTCTTCTTAAACACACATATACTAATTTACAGAGGGTCTAAATATGAAACAATGCAGTCTTAATACAATTTCATCATATAGCTTTATAATCGACATATTGTTTTCCATTTCACACAAGCTCAACATAAATGAGACTGGACTAGAATCGGCTGTCCTCACTAAACAAAAAACTTGTCTGACCAGCCTAAATGAAGTGAGATGGTGGTGTAGTAGTGGAATATAAATGGGAATGAAACAAATGTGCAATGAGAAATACTCTTTAACATTGCAATGTCACTTTCCCTAATTGAAAGACTTATTGTATCAGACAAGAGCTCAAATTGATCCAGCTTCCCTAACATTGAGTGGCCAGTGACTTGCTGAAGATACAATAGTGGCAGTCCATAAAAAATCTGGTTTCCTTAATTTTTTCTATAGATAGCATGTTAATCTACCTAAAGTTCGTGGATTAAGCTAGGTTTTATATTTGTATTTTAATACTACCAAATTGACTAAATAGCCTAAGGATAAAACAACAAATACAATATGGCAATAGTATATAGGGTCTCTAAAATCCAAATTTTCAAAGTAAATACACAAAATAATATTAACACAACAGTACTTCCACACAAACTATATTCAAATGAGATCACAAATTTATTGTAAACAAATAATATAAATAATTTAGTAATATGCAGTACAAAATTTTAAAATATGAATGGCAAGTTATACTTTGTACAAAATAGAAGGTAGCTAGTTTGGCCTAACTCGTCAACAATGAAGTCATTAGAGATAGAGAAACTTATTCAAACAGACAATAGGGTTTTGGATTGTAACTTCTATGATATATGTTATGAAACCAGCCAAGAATGCACCTGAAGTAAGTTAAGAACCATGTATAACCATAATCAGAAAGCCACACCAGGTCAAACCAGGTTCTTTCCATTTGAATACTTAACAATAGAGGCAAAGATGCAAAGGGGTATTTTCAATAACAAATAACAACGTAGTCTGAGAAGTAGACTTTAATAAAAAAAACTATATATATATATATATATATATATATATATATATATAATATATATATATAATATATACAATACATGAAACTTTTAACTGACTCTCTATGCAGATGTTCTTGGAGATTTTTGCTGAAAAAAAAGAAGAAAAAACAATTATTTTTAACTTGTTTCAGGTCAATTATGACATGTATGTGAGATTTTTAAACATGTAGACACTAAGTTGTTACATTATTTATTTTTAAATTACCATGCAAACAGAAAAAAAAAAGTTTCTGATGCCAATGATAAATTTCAAAACTGAAAGCATCTTAAAATGGACAAATTGGTATTGCAACCTATGCATTTTTTTTTTTTTCAAACTTATTAAGCAGGAATACTTCTTCACTGGGAATTTCTTAACATGCTATTTACATTCCTAATAATCAATTTAATGGTGTCTGGTTAATGCAAAGAGGCCCATGACATTGTATAATAACACATTTTAAGCAAAGTTTTAAAAGAAAACTTAAATTTAAATCCTAATGATTTCCTAATAAGTGTCTGTGTGAACAGTGCCTGTGATGTTACATCATTACAATTCAGCCCATGTTTTTGTGCAATAATACTCTAAAATTTCTAGTAATTTTTTGAGCAGATTCTCAATATTATCCTTTGTAGTGCACATTTAATGTTTATTTTCATTATTTAAATTGCTACCACTACATAACTATACACATGTAATCTAATAAATCATCATTTAATGTGTTTCCTTTATTGTCATATAATGGATGGAATTAGGTTTTGTCAAACTCTCCAAATCAAACATACTTGGTTACTACCATAATTTAGCATAAGAAAAACTAATTTAAATAGAAAAACCAATGATGCTTATGCTTAGTACAACACAACTCGAAGACTTGTACCTTCTCTGCGGTAAAGGACAAAATTTATTTCAATTATTTTGCGCTGCAATTCCAGCCCACCAATAAAATGAAGGCCAGATTGCAGAAATAACTTTGTTAAGCGAAATGGCAATTAATGAAACCGCTGTCTAATTATATGTGTAGGCCTAGTGCATTCACTTACAATAAATTACATTTATGACAAGCCAGATATAATAGCAGGCTTTATTAAATTTCCGTTAATAGTAATACGTAGGCCTACAACATACAATGTAAGTACTACAGAGTGCAGAACATAACATAATAAAAATAATTACTTAACCAGTAGAATTGTAAATTATTTCAAATTAAACACTTCAATATTTATATTAAAATAAACACAACATAATTAATTTATGTGTTGTGCACAGTAAATAAACATTAATTACCCTTAACTACATATTATAGGTTATGAAATATATTTACTTAAGTATATTATAAAAGCCCGAAGGTGATAACTGAATAAAATAAATTGGTTTAATCAAATGCTATTAAAACCAAAATATTTAGGAACCTATAAGCCTATATTTGTGTGATTTTTAACTAAAGATAATAAATAACCCATACATTAGCATTCGTGTTCTACAGTCAACGACCATATATAGCTACAGTAAGTAGAAAACTTGTTAGATGCTTTCGCAATTTTATTAAATCGCGAATATCCTGTTAATGCATCACATAAATTAAAAAATCAGACTGAAAACAGCGCACATATAAATATGGCACGGGAATGTTTGAGCATAATAAGCATACCGACAAAAAAAGACATTCCTTAACCTACAGCTTTACACATTTCGAAGACGCATAAAAGAATGTTTCTATACCGGTACTTGCTTAAGTGCGAAAGTAAAAACAAAAAAAAAGTAAACTAACATGAAATAAATAATGTTAAAACTTACAATTTAGTCACCACATATAAAAATCCAAGTACCAAAATACTGCGCCAAAACAAGAAATAATACACAAAGACAAAGATTTCTAAACTTCAGTGCCAACTAGCATGATGGGAAGTTTCAATATAATGTCTCAGATACATTTCAGAATCAACCACAATGTAATATTGCCAAACGAATCTTGCTGAAATGTATCTGAAACTTCATTTATAGACATGAGTACTATGTGTCCAATGAAATGTTTATGAAATATTCCAGAAACATGACAGATGAAATGTAATCTATTCGAAACATAGTAATGTTACTGCAATATCACAGACATGTTACTGAAACATTGTGTGTGTGTGTGTGTGTGTGTGTGTGTGTGTGTGTGTGTGTGTGTGTGTGTGTGTGTGTGTGTGTGTGTGTGTGTGTGTGTGTGTGTGTGTGTGTGTGTGTGTGTGTGTGTGTGTGTGTGTGTGTGTGTGTGTGTGTGTGTGTGTGTGTGTGTGTGTGTGTGTGTGTGTGTGTGTGTGTGTGTGTGTGTGTGTGTGTGTGTGTGTGTGTGTGTGTGTGTGTGTGTGTGTGTGTGTGTGTGTGTGTGTGTGTGTGTGTGTGTGTGTGTGTGTGTGTGTGTGTGTGTGTGTGTGTGTGTGTGTGTGTGTGTGTGTGTGTGTGTGTGTGTGTGTGTGTGTGTGTGTGTGTGTGTGTGTGTGTGTGTGTGTGTGTGTGTGTGTGTGTGTGTGTGTGTGTGTGTGTGTGTATATATATATATAGGGACTAGTTGAATAGTTGAAGTCGTTTACCTTTTATGGCACCTTATAGGCAATTAACTTCCGAAATTTCGATTTGAATATCTTGTTGTTGTATGTACTTGAACGTGGGGAAGGATACAAATGGGCAGGGACGCACTAACTTTCTTGAAGACTTACGACGAGCGAGCTACCTATCAATATCCTACTATTAAAACGGCATTGTTCATGTTATAATTTGCTATTTGAATTTGGAAAAACGCTGTTTTCTAACTTTACGTGACAAATGAGACTTCTGTTAATCCAATAATGAGTGTATTAAATTAGTGAAAATACACAAATTAAGTGAGGATTTTTTTGTCTCGTGAAAAACAGTTTTAAATATTTAATACAATAATTTATTCAGAAATGAGTTGCCCTAAAATTTTATACGGACGGAATTGCGATTATGCAATAGCACGGTGCATTTCAAAACCACATATAATAAATATGGGCAACTGTGTTATCATCGTATGGTTCAGGAGAGTAAAAAAATAATTTGCAAGCTGAATAAAATGTATAGTATGCAGCATACATATAATCATTGCATATTATTTTAACCTTTTATCATGATTATAATTTCACAAATATATATAAATATATATAATTATGTAATTCTAATAAATTTGCATTTATACTGATATTGTAGATACTAGGGATGGGTAGTTCGCGAACTACCAGTTCATTTGGAACTGTTCTGACGAGCGAACTAGGTGACTAGTTCGTTGTTACCAAAAACAATCGTTCTTTCGTTCTTTGCGTGTTTCTCTTCTCCTACTATGTTTGGTCCTTACTGCGCATGCGCGAAAGATCCCTAGGTGACTAGTTCATCCTGGGACCGCTATTGCTCTGATACAAAAGTATCGGATACTTGTAACTAGGTACATTACTGTATCAGTATCAGGTTGGAACAGATACCGAAAATTATTGTAACAACCCACCTCTATTCCTGGGACCGCTACTGCTCTGATACAAAAGTATCAGATACTTATAACTAGTTACATTACTGTATCAGTTTCAGGTTGGAACAGAAACCGAAAATTGCTGCAACAACCCACCTCTACTAGTTCGCTGTTACCAAAAACAATCGTTCTTTCGTTCTTTGCGTGTTTCTCGTCTCCTACTATGTTTGGTCATTACTGCGCATGCGCGAAAATAACCCCCCCCCCCCCCCCCCCCTACAACAATCTTACCATTGTCACCCAATATGCCACGTCTTTCTTTCTTGCTTTCTTCCCTCTCTTACGTTTGTTCTTTATTTGGTCTCGCTTCGTCAGTTCCAAGCAGAGACGTTCCAAGTACTGATCTGAACTACGAAGACCGAAGAGAAAGGGAGTACTGTCCGGACCAAACATTGTGGTAGCTGGACTCCCTAGTGCTGTAGGCGCGTAATGTCGGCACGGCCCGGTCACACGCGGCGCACATTCGGCACGGCCCAGGACGCCTCGGACGTGTTGTCTCTGTTACAAAAACATATGCGTGTATCGCTTTCTCATCGCTCCCCAGGCCACAACGCTTTGGGTTTCACTCGTCCTTATCATGACACCTTAGGCACATATAATTTTTTCACTATATAACGAGAAATTAAAACCGATGGTGTGACTTATATTAGCAACCCAAAAACAGCAATGTAATCAACCCATATGAATGCAATGCACACGTTACCAGTAGTCTGAATTTCACCTCGACAGATATTTTATCCAATAATCATCTGTCTCCAAATGTTGTTAGCTGAAAAACAAGGTTAAATATAGATATGGGTCGGTATCAAGGAATGTGTAATGAAATAAATATGTTACGCGCAAATAAATTTAGCAAATGAAGTTTACTGCAGGGGGAAAAAACGTATTTTTAATATACCTCGTCACAAGCATAAGTTTAAAAAAATCAACTACATGAAAATATAATACTCTCTTGGTAAAAGTGCCACATACTGTAGAAAGAAAATTAAATAAAATCACCCTGTACGGGTAATTAACTCGTTAAATTACATAAAACAATAAAACATAAATCTCAGGAATTTAAAAATCAAACTGACCTGGTCGCCGGTTTTGGTTAAATGCATAATACTGTAAAATGCAAAATTAGACTATAAAATGCCACTATACAAAATTATGAAAGATACAATATCATTCACAATAGCAAAATCGTAAGTATCAATGTCTACAGACTAAATACAATTTCCAAACAAAAATATAAAGGTATATTATAAATAAACAATGTATTGATAACCTCCCCCTTAAGGCATTAAAGTCATTGCTCACTACTTTAGCAATAATGTCTCTTTCTCGACTATGAATAACTTTATGAGGCCGTCGGCAGCGTCCACATCCACGTCCACGTCCGTCCATTTCCGTACGTCTCGTAACTAGAGCTGTAGCAAACCGTATGTATTCCTTACTGAGTAACGGGTGCGCCGTCTATATACGAGTAACGAAACGTTACACACGGCTGCATTTCGTTACTCGCATTTTTCGTATGTTTCACGCATGCGCGCGCATATTCGATGAATTTACGTTACAAAGAACGATGTTTGTTTATTAAGTAAAGTATAATTTGGAAATTCGTCGTCCAAGTTTTTTACTGTTTATTAAAGGTATTGTGTGTGTAGACAAAGTTTGAGATTGGAACACAAACAACGTAAGAAAGTATTTTTTACAAATTAGAAATATCTATGTTTTTGTTTTTTTATCATAGTGAATTTTCACGTTTTTTTTATTATCTTAAAAGAGATGATATAATAAAGCCGCTCTAATGAGATTTAATTGTTTCTTGGTTAACAAAAACTGTTAATTATCAAATATTGTTAATTGTATATATTCTATTTATTATTTACGGGACGTCATACTGTACGCGTACGCAATACGACTCGATTCGTTGCATTTTATGCGGTATCAGATGTAACGAGTAACGATACGATAGTAACGAGTACTGATTGTTATAGTAACGAATACATACGGGTACGCTTATTTTCGTTACTTTTACACCTCTACTCGTAACACGCGCTGCGAGTTGGTCACGTAGCAATGTTTTCATGCTGAACGCTACACGTACCGACCTGCGCGCGCATCGCCTGCCCCTCCGCCGCCTTGCCCCTTCACCCCCGCGCAGCCAGCTATCAGAACATTTGGTCCGGACAGTACATATACACACTGAACTAGCTAGTTCAAAGACATAGATAGTTCACACAGTAAGTTTATTTAATTGTGTAGTTAGGCTGTCGGTCATTATTTTCGTTTCGTTCTTTCTTGCGCAATGATGTATCGTTTGACGATCGTGAACTCTTAATTTTTATCTAATATTCTTTAGACATTTACATTACATATTGGCATTAAAAAACGTGTCACGTAAATAAGTGTAATTACGTTAAATTTCAGATAGCCTATACAATCTGAAATTAAACTTTAATTACACATAGACCACACATTACAAAACTACACTAAAATTTAAAGAAACATAATAAAACTTACCTAATACGAAAAAAATCAGCTTAGGTTGTCACAGATGAGAAAACACTATACTATTATTTTGTTTTGTACACATGTGAAAATAAGCACTTTACTCGCAGAAAATAAATTAATACACATTCAAAAATGTAAGAAGTGTGTGAAAGAAAAACAATATGATAGTCGCTCATTTGTAATGGGAGATATTGTTTACAAGCATCGGATTACTGTGTGCCTCTTTTATTTATAGAAAAAGAAATGCCCATAAAACAAAAAGTCTGTAACGATTGTGTTGGTGTCATGTATGGAATATTTTGTTTAAACATTGGAAACCGCGATACAGTCCGCGACCGATGTAGTTCAATAGAACGGTTCCTAAAGAACTAGTCTTTGAAGTGACTAGTTCCGAACGAACTAGTTATTTCCAAAGAACTATATTTCCCATCCCTAGTAGATACACACATTTATTATACGAGCATACTTCAAAACAGTTTCGAAGGTCACCATAATGAGCAAGATATTTCTTTGCTAGTAAATTTCCATTTCGGTGAAATTCTCATGCCTTCGAAACAAAATTAAATACGCCAACGTATTACAAAGTGTGTTAAAGTAATTTTTATTTTTTTTTCCATTAAATTTTTCTGTTAAAAAAATTACTGTTCATTCCTGCAAGAATAATAAATCCTTTCTCTTACCACAGACATAATCTGAAACACTGTACCCCTTTTCTCGGGGTACTGTTTTACTAGAAAATTAAAAGGAAGTTTATATTATAGTTTTCCTTTAGTATAGTTTATATTGAGTATTGGTGTTATCCGTACGGCGGTATTTTTGAAATGTTGGTAACGTTTTTCAGCGCTAGTGTCGCCTGGGAGCACCTGGTAACAGTTAGTTTGAATATCATTAAATAATTGTGTTTATTAGCTATAGTTATAATGTAGTTATATATTTGCATTTGTATAAAAGTATTTTAATTATTAATGCGACAGAGCAAAGTTGGACAAATTGTGATCGGGGTAAAATGAAACAATTCACGAGCACGGCGCGCATGCGCGCGAGGGACAGACTTTTTTCCCCTCCCTTGGTTGAAGGAGGAGAGGGGAATGGCAGGCGATCAGCTGTTCTGTACGATGGGCCGGCGAGTGTGATTCGGTTCGCGCCAGGGGCCTCGCTAAAAATGATTTTTGCGAGTGTGGGGCCGGCTTGGCCAGCAAATAACTCGTTGATACGTGTGTGGAAGAGTAGCTGTATAGCTGGTGAAGATGATAGCCGCTGTTCTATCGCGGCGGAACGAGGCTCCTTCCGGCTGGTATAGCCGTCAGCACCGACTGGCCTGAGGACCAGTGGGGTTTAGCGAGGATTCGCTAATCCAACGGAGACGCCGAGCCGATACGTGAGTGACTTCCCTTGTGATTCCCCTTGTGCCACGGAGTTATACTGCAAGAGATTGGTGGCAGAAATAATTACATCAAGCCTGAGAGTGTCATTTTACATCGGAGGTCTGGTTCCCCCAGTTACATGTAACAATTTTCGGATATGGACACGTGAAGTAAAAAATTGATAAAATTCAAATGGTAGAGACTCGTGTTGAACGTTTTAAGGGTACCTGTCCCCCGAACACTTGAGCACGTCGCGTAACCAGGAAGGCCTTTACTAACTGGAACTTGGTTTATTTGAGATTTTAAATAAATATAAAGTGTCTTGGTAACTGATGTTAAGATTAGGGTATTTTTATATTTCCTTATCATGTGTTGGGTATGAATATATATATATAGTTTATAGCATCGGGCCCGATTTAATTAATAGGTACCGGCGAATGCTTATATTTTTTTTATGCTTGTAATAGTTTGATGTCAGACTTTCAGATTAATAAATATTGTCTTGTCGTATTTGCCGCAAAAGTTGTGCTTTCTCAAGCAAATTCCTTTCTTTTGTTGTTTAAATTAAGCCCTGATATTTTCTATACCCGCGTTGAATGCCGAGAGGTTTGGGTGAATTGTGTGCCGTAACTTATTTTGCTGATATGTCGGATGGCGATACACTATACCAGGTAATTCCCGGCAATTTTACGCGGTTCACGACGCTCCCTAGGGGCTTGCGGGGGCGTCAAATGCGCCACTCTGCTACTGGAATTTGCTTGTGGCTAAGCATAGCGGTTGTGATTAGTATTGGCGTAATTTCAATGATGCCTGTTAGCTGGATCTATAAGCTGACTAAGCCCGAGTTACTAAGTAACGTCCAGGCTGCGGGTTTGACTGTAACTGACGATGTGCACCCCGACGAGCTTCGCAAATTATTTTTTGAATATTTAAAGACTGAGGAAAAAAGTAATCCGGAAGGCCAAGTTGAAAATAAAGTTATCATGGAAGGTATTAAAGGGGTGCCGGGGTTACACGAGACCGCCATTTCGGAGTGGGTTCACCAATTGACGAAAGAAAATGTGGTTAGTAATTTAGAAAGTCTTGGGGTAGTGGTAGATGAGAAGGATGATTGGCCTATGTTGCAATTGCAATTGCTAGCTGAAATGTTAAAAGAAGGCAAGGAATCGCATAAACAACTTCCGCGACGTGTCGACAGAGAATTGGAAAATAAACTGGAAAAAATGTCATGGTTAGAGAATATTAAGGCGATTCCCAACTTGCAACGGGGGGAAATCGAAGATTGGATTTTATTTTGTAGGGAAGTAGAAAAATTCCTGGAATTAAATTATAAGGTGAATCAGGAAATTTTGATGAAAAGTCTGGCAAGTAAATGTTCGGGTGTAGCCCACACTATTATTACCGACGGCATAAAACGCGAGAAAAATTGGAGCGAGGTGAAAGAAAATTTATGGAGTAGTTTGTGCCCGCGTAGAAAAAAATTGGGATTAATGCAACAATATATATTTAGGTTTCAAAAATTTGATGAAAAAACTGTGGAATATGTAAATGATATTAAGTTGTATTTGAAGGTTTTTGGATTGGAGCTGAGTGAAAGGGCGGTAGTCGATATAATTATCGAAAATATGAATCCTGATATCAGAAGGGAATGCAGTTTTGTTAAATTTCCGGAGAATTTAGTGGAATTGAATTTTTGGGCTGTTGAGGTCGATAATGTTATGTTCATGCGTCGTGAGTATGATAAAAGGCGAGTGGATAATAAGACTGATGTAGTAAGTGTGGGTAGCAGTAGGGTAGGAGAGGAGGATAAGGAGGTCGAGAGTGAGATTGTGGAGCGGGATAGAGTAATGAGTAGGAGAGGTCAAGAAAAATGTGAGTGTAGTTATTGTGGGCGGGCCGGGCATTTAGCCCGTTTTTGTTTTAAAAGAAAAAAAGTCAAATACGTCGCTGAGGATAAGGGATTAAGGGCTTGTTATGGTTGCGGAGTGAGGGGTCACGTGTTGAAGGAGTGCAAAAAGAATACAGCAAAAGATGTGGTATGTGGTTTTTGCGGTAAAAGGGGGCATTGGGCACGGAGGTGTGGCATGAAAGCCGAGCTACGTAGACTTAGGTTCGGAAATAAACATTTTTTAGCGGTGATGAGGAGTTCAAACACTTTCAATATTGGCGTTGAAATAGAGGGAAAGGCGGTTAAAGCACTTGTGGATACGGGTGCAAATAAAAGTTTTATAAACAGAAATTATTTTGTGGAATGCCAGCGAGAAAATAAAAAATTTAAAGGGAAGAAAATTGTTCAAGAAGAAGTGATTAAGGTGCAATTAGCGGACGGGAAAGTGTATGAGTGCGCTGAACGGGTAAGGTTGCATGTAAAAATTGATAAGTTTTCCTGGGACAGGGAGTTTTTTGTCATGCCGAATTTAGTCAGCGATCTGATTTTGGGGATGGATTTCCTCACGGATACCCAGGCAGTTGTTAATTGTAAAAGAAAAGAAGTGAGGTTTGGGTTTGAACCAAGTGTGAAAGTACCGTTTGGAAAAGGGATGAAAGGTAGGGTTATTTGTGGTGGTATTGAGGGTGTGAAGGAGCGTTTAAATTCGGAAGAGGTGAAGCAAATAGAGAGGATCATAGAGTATTTTAATGACGTGATATGTAAAAAGGTGGGTAAATGCGAGTTGGCTCCCTATAAAATTGAGCTGACAGATAACACCCCGGTTAAGTGTGTGCCATACCAATGTGCCCCTCCCAAATTGAAAGCTTTCCGGGAAATAATTAAGGAACTTGAGAAACAAGACATCATTGCCCCTTCCAGCTCAAATTATGCTTCTCCGGCGTTTTTAGTAAAAAAGAAAAAGCCGGGAGAATATCGTTTAGTTTTGGATTATCGTTTGCTCAACCAGAAAATTAGGCTGGATCCTTTCCCCTTACCAAAAATCGAAATTATTTTTCAATATTTAAGCAAAGCTAAATATTTTACGGTGTTAGATTTAAATGCTGCTTTTCACCAGTGCGTCCTGGAAAAAACCAGTCAAAAGTTTACAGGATTTGTTACACCCTGGGGGCAGTATGAATGGAAGAGGGTACCATTTGGGGTCAATTTTGGAGCGCAATGTTTATCTCGTATCTTAGGAAATATTTTGCAGGATTTTCAATATAAGTTTGTTTTAAGTTTTTTAGATGATATTTGTGTATTTTCCGAGAGTTTTGAGCAACATCTTCAGCATTTGAGAAAGGTCCTGGAAAAATTAAGAGATGCCGGATTTACAGTAAACCCGGAAAAAGTGTGTTGGGCGCAAAGTAAGATTAAGTTCCTGGGTTTTGAAGTAGGGGAGGGTGTATTACAAATGGACCGCGAAAAAATTGCCCCAATTGTTAATTTCCCTGCGCCAAAAAACGTTAAAGGAGTTATGAGGTTTTTGGGAATGATAGGTTTTTTTAGTAAATTTATCCCTGAGTATGCCGATATTTGTGTTCCCCTAAATCAGCTAAAAAAGAAAGGGCAAATTTTTGTATGGGGAGATGAGCAAGAACAAGCCTTTTTGAAACTGAAAAAAGCGATTTCTGAACCCCCTATATTAATGTTACCGGACTTTGAAAAAAGATTCGTAGTGCAAGTAGACGCCTCTAGCAAAGCGTTAGGGGGAGTTTTGCTTCAAGAAGGTAAAGACGGGTTTCACCCAATTATGTATGTAAGTAGAACATTGAATAGGCATGAACAAAAATATGGCGTTTATGAGAAGGAGGCGTTGGCATGTATTTATGCTATTGAGCGATTTGAAAATTTTCTAGAGCACGCGGAATTCGATCTGTGGACTGATAATGAAGCATTAACTTGGTTATTCTCCCATCCCCGCCAATTGGGGAAAATTGGAAGATGGGTTATGAGGTTAACCCGTTTTAGGTTTAAAATTCACCATCTTAAGGGACGTGAAAACGTTATTGCCGATGCCCTCTCTCGAATGTATGATTCACAGAATTTTTGTAGCGAGCCAGACGAGGAAGAGGTAGGGAGTTGGCAGGGAGATGATAAAAGCGAAGGAAGTGAAAATGAGCACAGTGATAGTAAGGAAGAAGGCGAGAATGGCGAACCAAGGGAAAATGAAGTTTGTAATGTGCTGTGGGGTTTTCCGGAAAGTTTTGAAAATATTAAAGAATATCAGGATAAGGATCAAGAAATACAAAATATTAAGACTCGTATGCGAGGATCGAAAGATGATGAATTTCAGATATTTAAAGACCAAATTTATAGAGTGCAAGGTGGAAAGAGAAGGCTGGTAATCCCTGTTTTGATGAGGCCCATGATTCTACGTTATTTTCACGACTCAGTAATAGGGGGACATGGGGGAAAACAGAAAACCCTCGATAACATTTCTGAGCATTTTTATTGGGAAAGTTTAAAAAAGGATGTGGAAGAGTATGTAAAGGGGTGCGAAGCCTGTCAATTAGCGAAGCAGCCGGTGAATAGTAAGGTAGGTTTTTATTCAGTGGAAAGCCTTTCCAGGCCCTGGGAAAGGGCCTATGTTGACGTGTTTGGGCCCCTCCCCCGATCATTGAAAGGGAACAATTGTGTTTTAATTTTATTAGATGGTTTCAGTAAATTTTGTGTATTATTACCTATGCGGGACATGAAAAGCGCCAGGGTGATTTCCGCCTTAGTTGAGAGAGTCTGGAAGCTTTTTGGGGGACCCGAGCAATTGGTTTCAGATAATGCGAGTTATTTTAATAGTCACAGTTTCCAGCAGATGTGTTTTAGCTGGGGTATTAAACACGTAAACACTAGTCCACACTATCCGCAACCGAATTTAGTGGAAAGATTGAATAAGGGGGTGAAAGCAGTGTTAACGATTTTTCACCATGAACAGCATAGGAAGTGGGATGAGTCACTGGAATTTTTAAATCTTGGATTAAATATGACGCAACATGGAAGCACAGGTTACACCCCGGCTAGTGTATTTTTGGGACGAGAATTATGTCATCCCTTGTTGAACATATGGGGAATTGAGCCAACTAACTTTAGGGTGTCTAGCCCCCGCCTTTTGGAGAAGGTTTGGACCGAGGTGTCAAAAAATCTGGATAAAGCTCGCTCTAAGTTAGCCCAGAAATATAATAAGGGGAGAATTGCAAACCCTTATAGGGAAGGTCAAGAAGTGTTATGCCGCCAATTTTTAGCCAGTGATAAGGGAAAATACCTTAGTGCTAAATTGCAATTTGCGTTTGCCGGGCCTTTTATAATTAGGAAGTTTTTAGGTCCAGTTACGGTGCTTCTAGATGATGTGGAAAAAGGGAAGTTGGTGAAAAAAGCACATATTAGCCATCTTAAACCTTATTCTAGGAAATCTTAAATATGGTAATTTATAGTTTGCTAAGTTATTAGGGTTTAGTCTTGTTAGTATTTATATATTAGAGATTGTAAAGAGTATGGTACGCGCCATACGTTTCTGTTATTCATAACTTTTTTGTAATTTTTTTTTGTGCATTAGTTTTGGGGTAAGTTTAGTTTAACTTTCGGAGTGAGGGACCACTCTATTCAGTGTGTGTTCTATCATGTCTCTTGACTCATGTTTTTGAGAAATTTTCCGCAATCTGTTTGTGATTCTAAGGCTGTGATTTATTTCCTTCTATATGTGTCTAAATGTTTTATTCTATGTTTTTATTGGTACCTGCCCAAAGAAATTGTTTTTACCTTAGTTTTACTTTTAAAGTTTTTTTTGGGGGGGGATATTGTACCCCTTTTCTCGGGGTACTGTTTTACTAGAAAATTAAAAGGAAGTTTATATTATAGTTTTCCTTTAGTATAGTTTATATTGAGTATTGGTGTTATCCGTACGGCGGTATTTTTGAAATGTTGGTAACGTTTTTCAGCGCTAGTGTCGCCTGGGAGCACCTGGTAACAGTTAGTTTGAATATCATTAAATAATTGTGTTTATTAGCTATAGTTATAATGTAGTTATATATTTGCATTTGTATAAAAGTATTTTAATTATTAATGCGACAGAGCAAAGTTGGACAAATTGTGATCGGGGTAAAATGAAACAATTCACGAGCACGGCGCGCATGCGCGCGAGGGACAGACTTTTTTCCCCTCCCTTGGTTGAAGGAGGAGAGGGGAATGGCAGGCGATCAGCTGTTCTGTACGATGGGCCGGCGAGTGTGATTCGGTTCGCGCCAGGGGCCTCGCTAAAAATGATTTTTGCGAGTGTAGGGCCGGCTTGGCCAGCAAATAACTCGTTGATACGTGTGTGGAAGAGTAGCTGTATAGCTGGTGAAGATGATAGCCGCTGTTCTATCGCGGCGGAACGAGGCTCCTTCCGGCTGGTATAGCCGTCAGCACCGACTGGCCTGAGGACCAGTGGGGTTTAGCGAGGATTCGCTAATCCAACGGAGACGCCGAGCCGATACGTGAGTGACTTCCCTTGTGATTCCCCTTGTGCCACGGAGTTATACTGCAAGAGATTGGTGGCAGAAATAATTACATCAAGCCTGAGAGTGTCATTTTACATCGGAGGTCTGGTTCCCCCAGTTACATGTAACAATTTTCGGATATGGACACGTGAAGTAAAAAATTGATAAAATTCAAATGGTAGAGACTCGTGTTGAACGTTTTAAGGGTACCTGTCCCCCGAACACTTGAGCACGTCGCGTAACCAGGAAGGCCTTTACTAACTGGAACTTGGTTTATTTGAGATTTTAAATAAATATAAAGTGTCTTGGTAACTGATGTTAAGATTAGGGTATTTTTATATTTCCTTATCATGTGTTGGGTATGAATATATATATATAGTTTATAGCATCGGGCCCGATTTAATTAATAGGTACCGGCGAATGCTTATATTTTTTTTATGCTTGTAATAGTTTGATGTCAGACTTTCAGATTAATAAATATTGTCTTGTCGTATTTGCCGCAAAAGTTGTGCTTTCTCAAGCAAATTCCTTTCTTTTGTTGTTTAAATTAAGCCCTGATATTTTCTATACCCGCGTTGAATGCCGAGAGGTTTGGGTGAATTGTGTGCCGTAACTTATTTTGCTGATATGTCGGATGGCGATACACTATACCAGGTAATTCCCGGCAATTTTACGCGGTTCACGACGCTCCCTAGGGGCTTGCGGGGGCGTCAACACTTGCATGACCTAAGACAAATCTTTTTACCTAGTAATCGTTATTCCGATGTCGGCAAAGCCTGAAGAAATCTACTTATAATTTATACAAGCAAATAAATTATTATTTAATATGTGATTTAGAAGTCATTACGTTAGTGTGTGGTTATTATTAATCCAGCAACAAGCCACATGTTGAGAATTGTTTTTCACAGAATTTTTTTTTACAGAAGCCGATCAGAGAATGTGCGATGTAAAAAGGAGAGGGAGAGAGAAACACGTAGGCTTTTAAATTGCGTTATTAGTTACTTTATCTATTGATAACCTTTTTTAGGCATTCAAAATCAAACATACCTACAATATCTACAATAGGCCTACATATCTGTACATACAGTACACGCATATCTAAGCTACACATTACCTCCCAAATCACATCCAATACTTTTTGTTCTTGTTTTATGTTTGTCAAGCTGCAGTTTCTTCTTTGCATCTTGAATGTATGGCGGATCTTTGATGCTCAGCCCTCGAGCTCTCCGCGAATCTATTATTTCAGGCAGAAGACACTCCTTGTAAAATGTCTGAAGTTTTGGAAGCATTCTACTCAACCAAAATTCTCTACTTATTCTGACTTCGTCGATCAGTAAACCTGTAAAATAATCCATATTTTTAATATGAAGATGACTTGTGTTATGAGTGCAACTGAAACATACACGGGACTTGCATTTTATCAGAATAATAGCTGTTAATTGTGATTAACCAAAAAAATTCAAATATAATAATTTCATACTATATATTGGCCTACTATAAATTGGGTAAGCACTATTATTTTTAGATTAAGAAATATAAATTAAAGTTTAAGTGAGTTGTTTTATTATTTGTATGGCGTTATGTCCAAAAGACTTCACTGAATCAAAATTCCCCATTGCATCAATCATTCAAAGAACGTATTATTTGTATAGTTTAATAACTTTTGTCTGATAGATATTCACTTATTTTAATAGGCCTAATAATAATGTTTGTGATTAGTTTAGTGAAGTAAATGCAACATTAATTCAAATATAACAACTCTCGTATAAATTACATAACTATAACTTGTTCTACGTCCTCAGATATATTATGCTATTGTATGTATATAATGAAGGCATGTGTGTATTCAGTAGCGTAAACTTATATTGCCGAAATGAAGAGCGATGCGACGCACATATGGTCCCGGTCCTACATTTTACTGTACACTATAATTCTACACTCTTCGCAATGCTGCAAAATATTTACAGCAATATAAGTTATCGTATATTAATATATATATATATATTTATAATATACAGACAACTGGAGCAACGAAACATTTACGTTTAACATTTGATTTTGTATGGGTAAACTTTTTTCTTCCTTTTTTTAAATATGAACGCAACTGAGCGTAATAAATAATTACGTATTTTTCTGGATTTATTTATTAAC
This sequence comes from Bacillus rossius redtenbacheri, assembly GCF_032445375.1. Taxonomy (NCBI): domain Eukaryota; kingdom Metazoa; phylum Arthropoda; class Insecta; order Phasmatodea; family Bacillidae; genus Bacillus; species Bacillus rossius. Next base: position 110,171,749 of record NC_086332.1, read on the forward strand.
AATACTTGCTTTGCGCAAATAAGATGAAATCATTCAAGCATTGCAAAATAGTTTTCTCACTGACCCTACAATAACAGTTAAGTATATGTTGTCAGATAACACGCAGGCCCAATGTATTAATGGTTTTTAAGCAATTTTTTTATTTGTCTGTACGCTCTCTCGCCGATATTGCGTGCGTAATCACACTTAATCTGCTAAATATAATAAATATTTCATTTCTAAATAAGTATACGAATTCGATAGAGGTATTTTAATGAATACTACTTACTATGTTGAAGTTTGGAAAAAATATCCTAGTTAAAAGCTATGACTATATATATATATTTTTTTTCAGATATTGAACATTTTGTTTACCATATAATATTATTGATACATGTTTTCAATCATATTTAAGTCCACGACGTGTAGATAAAGCAGTTAACGAATGTTATGCTGAAGTTGTAATAACTTTGGCTATTCATTATAATTGGTTTATAATCAGTGTCACACAAATTGCACACATAGTAAATGACATAATTTTATTTGCATCGTCAGTAACATGGTAATATACACTTATAATTTGGTGGCCCACACTGAGGTGATATGGTATACCAGTTTGCAAATTCTGTTTTAGGGTCTAGGATTCAAACTGAGTATTTGTCAAGAACGAAGGGGGAAAATATACCAGAGTTTCGATGCCGTGGTGAGTCACGACCTACAAACTGTAAAAAGCTCTAGGAAGGCATTCGTACCTCCCCCCTCCCCCCCAAGGCACCAAGGCAGCTACCTGACAGCTTGCCTCCCTTCCTGCCCCCCTCACCCATCTAGCCATCGCTCATCTGAGATATTTGCCCCTGCCAAATTATTTCAATACAACAAATATATTATTATAGCTTTCCTATTACAGATAGAGACATGCGGTCTGAATCTTTTTTGATCTGAATAATTTGCAGAATATGCCTTAATATTCATTTTATATATAAAACGGGCAGCCTGTTTACAATAGAGTATTGAAAAATGAACAAGTCATTTAAAAACTATGTGAAAATGTTATTAAAATAATGGGTATTAACGCAAGTGTATACCTGCATTATCTGCGTTTTGGTTTTTATTTCACCTTTTTATCTTATTTAGTGCATACATAAAAGGTAATTTAGTTAACATTGATTTTCCTATACTGGCAAGATGCCAGCGCCCGACCATCCAACAGCCTTAAGGAGACCCAATAACTTATTAGTGGGGGAGCAAATGGTAATAAATTTGGCTTCTGTGGGATTTTTGTGGTACAATATTGGGAGATGGTTTTTCTGACAGGTATTAACACAAAGAAAACGAATATGGATGTTGCCAGTCTCAAAACTTGTGCAGAACGGCGGGGGAGAGGATTCAAAATGGCCGAAAATGAGTTACACCTGAACAGCAATAGCTTCTTCATTTATAGGACTACAACAAATTTTCAAAGTTTAAAATACTTCTAAATTCAGTTCATAAAGTCATGTAAGTATTGTAATTACTAAATATAAACACATCTAATAATCAGTTCCACTGTCTTCATCAGAACTATTGTCTCCATTCCGGTTGAAACAGTTATTTAGATCTTCTTCCGCGTCCACACAATCACACAAGTCAGTGCATGGAAAGCAGTGACGTTTGCATTTACATAGAAGTTATGAACATCTACTCTTTTTGCATTAACATTTCACTAGCTCCACAATTGCCTGTGGGGCAGGTTTCATCGTAGTCATCTGTGGTACCAATTCACATTTTTGTCTTTCCCATCCGTAGCCATCTGGCTGTGGAATCGTCGGATTCGCAACATCATCATTTCGCCATACCATGGCCTGAAAATGTGCTCTGAGTATAGCATAGCGAAGAGATGACTGTGTTGGTGGCATTTTCTCCGATTCAGCCATTTTATTTTGAAACAAAGTAAACCGGACAGATCCAAAATCAGATTTGGCAGAGTTTGGCATGTACAGTTTACAAACAAATCGTTCTAATGCTTCAAAAATATCATTAGATGGTGTAGCATCCAATCCCAAGTTAGCAAAAGCTTGCAAAATATGTGTATCACTTTGCTGAAATGCTTTCCAACATGAAAGTTTACCTTTGTCAGCGAAAGCTCCCGTGGTATCACTTCCAGTAAATGCGTGAAACCCAGGCAGTGCATTCACTTTTTCTTCGCCTAAGGCATTGCAGACTGGTTTTAGAACAATTCGCCTTTTCTTCTTACCACTACCTACAGTACACGATGTTCTAGAACATGGCATGGGGTATCGCCGAAGAGGCAATACAACAACATCGGTATCTGGTAAGTGAATATCAATAGTAGAGGCACCTCGTAAGGTTGCATCAGCAGCATGTAGTATCAATTTTGTGTCAGCTTCTTCATGTGAGCTATGTAGGTGCTGTACTGTGATGTGTGTTGCTGCCACTTTATCTCGCCATGCCACAATGACATGCAGTTTCAGTTCTGTAAACCGACAGATAATTTTATTTGCTAAGTAGGCAGTGTATAGAACTGTCCTTTTTATCAGCCATGACTTTGTAGCAGTTGAAATGTGATTCACTGGGATCTATCACTTCGTCCCCCTCTCGAATGGCTGTAAGCTCAGAGACTGAACCCAAAGGGTCCCAGACGTCGAGGTTATAGTCACTATCAATGTACCTTGGAATGACGACAATGGAATAAGCTGGCTGGCCTGAGCCAAGAGAGAAGAATTTTGCATCATGAGAGTGTGTCTTTTTAAAGTGTCACATGTAACGTGGCTTTCTTCAGATCAAACGAGGCCTTAGCCTTTTAAGCAGACACGGCTTTGAAGGTCTGCTTTCTCGAGTCTGCAGTGCATGCACTAATCACTCGATCCGGACTTAATGCATCGTCTGGACTGGGTCGATTATCTTCAACCTCACTCTGTAAGGGACAAGGGAGGCCTATTGATTTTGTACATTCCAGACTGCAGCCAGGCTCCTCCTCACCCAATGCAAGTTCGGTACCAGAAAAGGCGAGCGAGTCACAAATCGAATCAACTAACATAACTTGCTGTTTTTGGTCCAAGACCTCAGTCTTCCTCTTAATGGGATGAGGGAGACCTATGGGCTTTGTTCATTCCTGACTATTCCTGACTACTTCTAATCATCCCTTACCTCCTTTTTGTCATACCTGATGCACCCCTTCTTCAGCACTGCCCTCACAGCTGGGCTTTGCTGCACTCATACATTGCAGCCTGTGGCTCCCACTGCTGTTGCCAACTCAACTGCCTCCTTAAATGTTGTCTTTCGTCAGAAGTGTGTGTTGCACCTTTGTGTTGCGAGCACTACACACCACCCAATCTTGCAAACTGAGATCTAAATCCACACAACTGTAGTGGATGCTAAGCCGTCGCAGATCTGCCTCGAATTCCATCACAGATTCGCCTTGCTGATTCCTGTTATAGAATTAAAATGATTCCACAATCACACTCAACAAATGGTGAATAAGTTTGCCTGTTTTTCATCATTGTGTTTAATTTTGTTTGTCACAAAATAGTACCCCAAATGTTCCGAACATGTGTGCCTGGCATCACGCGCTGGAACAAATTCTCCAAATGCGGGAACATTGATCGACACAGTGGTGTTTGTTTACATTTGTCTGCGCGCACGCCTGGGTTGGAAAATAAAAATCATTCTCTTTGTCACTATTATATCCTCCCTACACAACTCCCACCTTACTGTTATTACTTCCCCCGCTCACCAACATCCTGACCTACAACACACATGACCAAACGACCTCACAAGCCACCATCTTAACCCAGCTCCAACCACAGGCCCAACCACCCTCCCTACACCACACGTACTATACAACACTTTCCATAACTGCGCTGTTGCGATCTTGCAGGCACGATTCTATCCAGGTACATGACTAAACATGAAAAAAGTTCACAAGTTTCACATCCACACGTTTTGGTGATGCTCTGTAAAGTCAAGGAAGAGCTGGATAGTGGAAAAATTAAACACATTACTGTATGTGTTTATAAGAAATTTATTACGAAAGACTATAATAATTTAAGTAGAGAATATTAATTACACTTTAATAATACAAATGATAATACAATGTGATACAGAGATATAAGGCAGAAGTTCAAGCTACAGACTACTGTTGAATGACCAGGTATTGCTGTGAGTGGCCAACGAATGTATCATGTCCCACAGGACCACACTTGGAGCAGACAGCTATAGCACCACACAATAAAGTCAAAATCCAACCTGCTATACCATGAAGTTAAAAGACTTAACTACAGCAACTCGTGAGACATGTGGTCACTACTCTGTGTTCAATCTGGTGCTGCATTTTAAACATACAAACAGTTGAACTTTTTGAATAATATTATTTTAAAAATCGCTCATACAGTTATTGCAGTGGATCTCGTAGGTTTTCTGGAGAAACCGGCAATAACAATATGGTAACATAAGCCTGTTACACACATTCAAAAATTTAACAGTTCCACATGGATGTCTGTTGTAGGAATTTCAATAAGAAATATGTGGTAGATTGCAGAACACTTTATTTAACATGACAAGTCCAGAGTAATTGCAGTTTTATCACTGAAAAACACCACTCTTGACTTTAGAGAGAGACTAGTCGAGATTTTTTTGCTATGGAATCAAGTTGAGTTGAGTTTTGTGTAACGACAAGTCCCAGTGAGAGACAGGTTCCTTCAAGTGACTTTATGTCATTGTAATATTTACGTAAGTCAGATAAATGTCTTATTACATAATTACATATTAAAATATAATTTACATTAAAAAATAGAGCCATTAAGGGCAGAAATATTTAATGCACTGTCCATAGTTTTTCTTTGAAAATTTGTAAACAACTTTTTTGTATGAAATAAAAATGATATAAATAGTGTGTTTTAATTATTTTCAAAGTGTTCAACTTAATAATTTATGTAGTTATGTTACTTTTGAAAACACAACTACATATTTGCTACATTCAGTTGTGGTCGATTATAACAATTAGGTGATGTTAGAAAATGTTTTCTTTATCATAAAATTATTTACCTAATTATATGAAACACCTGTCTTACTGTTAAAGGCTCACCCTGTAACATTGCTCTAAGCCATGAACAAAAATTATTAGATCCGGCTACATTAATAGCTGTTTTGTTAGGCTAGGCGAGGCAAAGAAAAATGGATTAAATTATTATAACCTTCACATGCAATGAAAGATACATCAGTAATTGTTCCTTATTGCATATACAGCTGTATTTTTTAAATAAAATATTAAAATAATGGAAGTAATGGGTTGTTTTTGTGATGCAAAACTGTAGAAATATCAAAATATGTTTAATATAAAAATATGTATAAAACTTTGAGGAATATTGTTCCCAGAAGCAATGGTTCTGTGTAACATATCCAATTGTATTTTTATGTAAAATATAAAAATAAAGTAAGCAATTGAATGTGTTAGTGATTTGAAACTGTACAGTTGACAAAATAGTATTTTGATTTTGAAGATACGCATTATAAAGCTTTGATATAAACTGGATATACGATAATGAACATTTTTCCCGGAAGAAATTGTTCCGTCAAATGTATCCAATTGTATTTTAACATGAAATATTAAAATAAAGCAGCAGTTAAATGTATTTGTGATGCGAAACTGTGCTATTACCAAATTAAATTGATTCTGAAAATATAAATTTAAAACTTTGATATAAACTGGATATGCAATAAGGAACATTTAGGTACTGAAACAACATGATAGAAAATATCTATAGCCACAGAAATACATACATGTGTTCAGAGACACATATGCTTAGCTTTGTACTACTGTTAAGCAAAATAACAATGTAAATATATTCTGTCCTCAATATCAAAAATGTGCATATGAGTTGTTAGGTCAGTTCGAAACCTGCAGCAAGTGTTATGGTGACCTAAGTTTTTGTGAGCAGTGATTGCATCTTTATTCAGGCAGCTATAGAAACTTAACACTATCTGTGTATGCAATTCTTTGCCACATTTTTTAGACTCCAAGCAAGTTCTTCTTTTAAACTGCACAGTACAGTTAACAGAATTCACCTCTATGACAAAACAACACAACTTGAACTAAAGAGTGAGTCTTGAACAATGACTCAATTGCCAATCCAGTTCCATCCCTAATAACTCAACTCAGTTTGGTTTAATTAATCTCGACTCGGTCCCGATTCTACCCATTGTTGTTGGGTACAGTCGGCAAAGTACAGTGCAGTACCTATCAATAGCAACTCATACTCAGCAAATAGCATGAAAAATATATTTTATTCAATTATATTAAAAAGCACATACTCCTGCAATGTCACGATACGTGCAGTGAACTGTAGAGGACACAAGCAAGGACAAACATTTTGCAACACAAAGTTCTCGTCTAAGGAAACAACTAATACACAAGTGTAATCAAACAATAGCTGCTCAGATACATCAACTTAATTCAGAATATGAAAAATATATTTAAAATTGAAATACCTAAGAAATGTTTGACTTTAGTCACCAACTAATAAGATGAGATGTTATATAATGCTGCCAGCTTGTTTAATTCAGCAACAGTATAAAATCACATTATAAAGAATGGCTGAAACGGATTAATTTTCTGTTAGTTTCTTAAAACGAAATAATGAATCGCCATATTACTCAAACTTCAAATAAATTAACCAACATATACGTAGGTATTTGGATGAAATCATTTAAAATTGATATTTGCAGCAAACACCTGACTGTTTTCACTAATCAAGGGGAGCAATGCTGAGAATAATTCTAAATTGTGGATAGTTTGCTGAGTTCACGTACAAGTCAAAGTTACATTGGTCTTGTAAAGCACAGATTTAATATTTATTGAGAGGGTGTTAAGTGGCTTTATATGAAAATGTTGAACAATTTTTTTTAAGAAATATTAGTATGAAAAAAAAACCTGTTCCATGTTACAGATTTTACTGCGGTTTTGATAACTAAAATAGTATTTAAATTCCAAAATTATAGTATAACTTTATTTAAACCACTGAATTGTGTTTTTTTTGCCAATATTTGAAAAGATGTTTATGTAGATTTTATCACTAAAGTTTACATAAGCCCATAGCACAAAGAAATTTCAAAGATCTCTAGAGCATGGAAATTATGTAACTTATGAAAAAAAAGATTGGTCATAAGAAAGTAGACAATTCTCTAAAATTAAAGACATCCACAATCATTTCTTAAGTTTTCAGTTCATGTCACTACAAAAATTAAACTTATTGTTGGAATATGTGTGAGGTGCCATATTTTTATTTTATTATTGTAAATTATTATTGTGTAACAATCATATGACATAATCTGTGCATTACTTGGAAATAAAATGACACCTTTTCATTATACACATAAATTTATCATTTAACAGTATGACAATTGAAACCAGTTGACTGTTTAGTCATTTAAATGTATGCCATATTGTTTCATTGCACAGAATTAAAACAGAAAACTTGCAAATCACAATAAAAGCCATTTTAGAAATTACAATGCTGATGCAATGCTGTTGGTTAACATTTATTATTCAACCTACATGGCCAAATATATTCTTAAATATTTTATTAATATTACAAAAAGTTTACAAAACAACCAAAATGTAAATTAACTTATTAAGGTATGAGTAAATCTAAAGTGGTTCTAAAATTATAGTAATAAGCTAAAAAAATTAAATGAATTAATGTATGTACCAAAATCAGTGTGCACGAGTCCTAATCACACTTAACCACTCTCATATTCATAACATTAGACATTTTAAGCTTGCTTTCAAAACAATACTTAATATAAGATATTCGTACCTAGGAGGACATTCAAACAGTCAATATATGGCTCCTTCAATTCAAAAACATTCGGAAGGTTTTCATTATTGGTCATCTAACATCTAACCATCTTATTGTGGCACACTTTCATGCAGCCAAAAATTTGGAAACCAAAATGTATCCAACTATAAGGGTGAGCACCCAAGCAAGGCAAAAAATGAGAAAATGTTGTCAAAAAAATGTATGTTAACTTAAACTGGCACATAAACTGCCACACTGAAGAAGAATGGAGACAATTGGTGGCGCCTCCTTGCCATTAGTGGTAGATATATTTTGTACGTCTTAGGGGCCCCATACACGCATAGTTCGGCCTTTCAATCAGCTTGAACAGACAATTGACATGTATGGGGTGGCCGGAGAGCAGATGGTAGAGACAGTTTGACTGTGGGAGTTCCCTCAATGGCACATCTCAGGCGGAACAGACATGTATGGGCGGCCGGAGAGCAGATGGTAGGGACAGTTTGACTGTGGGAGTTCCCTCAGTGGCACATCTCAGGCGGAACAGACATGTATGGGGCGGCCAGAGAGCAGATGGTAGAGACAGTTTGACTGTGGGAGTTCCCTCAATGGCACATCTCAGGCGGAACAGACATGTATGGGGCGGCCAGAGAGCAGATGGTAGAGACAGTTTGACTGTGGGAGTTCCCTCAGTGGCACATCTCAGGCGGAACAGACATGTATGGGGCGGCCAGAGAGCAGATGGTAGAGACAGTTTGACTGTGGGAGTTCCCTCAATGGCACATCTCAGGCGGAACAGACATGTATGGGGCGGCCAGAGAGCAGATGGTAGAGACAGTTTGACTGTGGGAGTTCCCTCAATGGCACATCTCAGGCGGAACAGACATGTATGGGGCGGCCAGAGAGCAGATGGTAGAGACAGTTTGACTGTGGGAGTTCCCTCAATGGCACATCTCAGGCGGAACAGACATGTATGGGGCGGCCAGAGAGCAGATGGTAGAGACAGTTTGACTGTGGGAGTTCCCTCAATGGCACATCTCAGGCGGAACAGACATGTATGGGGCGGCCAGAGAGCAGATGGTAGAGACAGTTTGACTGTGGGAGTTCCCTCAATGGCACATCTCAGGTAGAACTGACCTGTATGGGATGGCCTGAGTGGGGACAGCCTATTTGCCGGCGAGAGTCTTCTTTACGTTTTACACCAATTAAAAACTGTGTTCTACTTGCTATTTAATTCTTCTATCGCATACATTATTTAAATAATTTTTTAGCAGATCAGTTCTTTATTGGGTGTGATTGTTTCAATCATATAAGAATAATTTTTTAGGATTTGAATAGAGACCATCTTTAAAAGCTGTAAGTAAACAGTTTCTTTATTTATTCATAAGTGATTATGCTGGTATTTTGGGTACACTTGCAGTTCATCAAATGATAACATTTTCTCACAACTTTCTACGCGTGTACACTTGACCAAATTTTAGGTGTGCGGGAAGAAGCTAGAACCGGCGGAACCGTCTCAGTTTGGCACGTCATTTTGAACTGAGGGCCAAACCTTAGGACGGTCTAGGGTAGCCTCGTTACATACTCAGTATTTTCTTGTCTAGTTTTCAGCAGGAGTTACAGGATGCTGTTCCTTGCATGGCCACACTTCTTGTTCCAAGTGGGCGGGAATCCATCATGCGATGATTCGTCTCTAGTGAGCGCTCAACACAGTGACTTGTTCCAATTGCCAAATTCAACATAAATATACAATGGCTGGGAATATTTATCTATATAATCATTATTTTTAATTTTTTTTATTGGAGCTTCATGTCTTCATGAAAAGATCATTAGAGGCAGTCAAATATATAATATTCCAAAGGCTAAAAATTATATTATTTAAATTGTTAAAATTTATACTTTAATATTTCTTTAAAATGATTGTATAAAAATTTTATGAGCAGCAAGGTAGGTCAGAGTATTTTTTCACACTGAACAGAATAAGCTGATTGTCATGTAAAATTTTTTGTCTTAAGTTAACTATAATTATATTAATTTAAATTAAAGATTGGCTTTTATTGGTGTATGGTTTGTAGTTAAACTGTAAACTGTACATTACTAGCCACCCATAACACATGTAGGTATCCTTACTTTAAGTTTAATTCTAAAAATAGTAAAAAGATTAATTTAGTTTACTCACAAACTTTACATAGCACAAAATTGTAAATACTCCCTGGCATAATAAAAGTGATTACATTTTTTCATAAAGAACTAATTTATTATGTACATTTCCCAATATACCAGACACAGTTTTTTTGACAGTCATGAGACGTTTTCCTCAACTGATGTCTCATATACACTGTGGTGAGTTCAGGAGACCAATTAATACGTAGGTATCTGCAGAATATCATGTAATTCATCATTCTTGCATTTAATACAAAAACATGTTACTAAAAACCTTACAAAATGAGATAACCATAATTTTTTGTAACCCACAGTTTTTAAAATTTCAACATACTAAATAAAAATATTATGCAATTATTTGCTTCTGATACACACTTAAATAAATGTCTTGACCAAAGTAAATTGAGTACATATACTCAACAAATACAATTTGTAAACCATCACAAATGTTTTATGTTACACAAATGCCCTACAATAAAAGCATGGCATTCCTAAGGGAAACATGCATTTGTAGGGTATTTAATTAAATATAGTAATCAATGTTTAGGACTAGGGCTACATTAAAAAATGAGGCAGAAAACTAAAATAGACCTACAAACATAAAAATTGCTTGTCAAAAATGTTGGATACTTCAACGTTTGTAAATACATAGTCAGAAAATTCTTTGTGATGACTTTGACGGTACAAAGCGAAACTGGCTGCTTTCAAGTTCGTATTACATATAGCAATGTCATAATCTGTGTGCATGTAGGAGAGGTGGAAAAGTTAGACTGTTTTAATATTTAAGACCATAGTGCCTTTGAAAATTTCTGTTGTGTTGAAAACTACAAGCAAATTTCTTGCTAGATAAAGCCTGTGGATTATTTAATCTTGAGGTTCTAAAAGCTTTTTGTTGTTCTTGTTCTGCAAGGAGTAGCCAAACTGGGCCGGTGGGTGGTACGATGGTGGAATGTATGGGTTGTGTGTGATTTGTTAAGTGTCTTAGATGGTATCAATAAAAGGAGTTGCTTAACAGCAATTCATAAAACAGTACATAATAACGACTTAATCATTTAAATAGCTATTCATCATGCTGGCCCACCACAGTATAATCTGGCAGATACTGAGGTAGGCATACATACCAGATAAGGCCCGATACGGCTGACACTCAAGCACATGGTGAAAGCCAGTGAAGATCAAGTAACTTGGTATCTATATAAGTTAGGCCTACATGTACTCTCCAAAATATTACCACTTTCAACAAAACCAACCCAGTAGGCCTACGACTAACATGTATTTTGGTTCACTCGTAAACCTAGGCCTTGTACAAAATTTCTAGTGTCGTTATGATTTGTTTTGATGGTAAAGTGTGTTTGAAAATAGAAGCAAACAGTGTAAATAAAATTACGTCTTACAAATAAATGTTTGCAGTTGTAACATCCTCAGTTGCAATCAATCGCCACCTAATAACCTTCTAATTTCCAGTCAAAAACAAAGAGGTTCTCAAAATGCATGGGATACAATTGGAATTTAATCAAAATATTGAAGTTACAGCTTTTGGTGCAGTGCCAAGAGAACAAGAATATTGAGATATTTGTGCATGCGTACCTTGCGGATGGTAGAAAGTGGAGCACAGTTTCGCAAAAAGACATCAAAGGTAGCCATAATGAAGTGGCTTTTAGCCGGTTTCCGAGACTGAAGCATTTATTAAGATAAAAATACCTGTTTATGGGTGAAGAAAATTAAGAGTAAATTACTTGTGACTAAAAAACAATTAGAAACTAATGAAATAATGAAAAAAACATCTGCGCATGTTCACCATTGCTACCAGCCAAATACAGAATTACAATATTACAATATTCTATTAGGATACGTATAAATTAAACATCAACAACACAGAAAAACGAGACATAAGCAGAACCGAACATTTGGAATCTGTAGAATGATGCCATACAAACTAAACAGAGTAGTTGTCTCTAAGCATGTACAGATCACTGAAGGAACAAGCTGAGATTTATCCAGACCAAAGTTGTATTCATTTTAAACTTTAGACTTCAGTAACCATTCAAGTGCCGCAACAAAAGTGGTATCTATTTCGAGGCGCACGCTCAAAGTGCGTCGCGCCTGGAGATGTTCCCTGCAGCAGTCGCTGTGTACTTGGTGCCCAGCACCGAGAAGGCAAGAAGTGCGCAATGGAGCCTACTTGGCGAGCAACAGCTTCAGTCTCAGAACAACATACGCCAATATTCTCAGCAGCAAGAAGAATCCTATAAGCGCCACCACATCCACCCAGTACCTGCAACAAGACAAACAGAAACACTTCATCCACAACTATAAACACAAAATTATTAAAGCATTTATAGCTTTATTTAAGTGTAGACAAGTCCACCATTTTGGCATGGGCTAGAAACACCTGATGCCATGTTGTTCTGCGATCCAAGGACACACACAGAAACCACAGCAACATAGTATATCTATGGACTTGGGAAGTCTGCTAACACACCATAGATCACACTTAAGGTTACGTGCGATCAAAGTGGAATAGGGAGTGTTGTATTTGTCACCTTTCCTAATATGTACGTATGTCTTTGCTCTAGAACTTGATTGGTGATTACTTAAAGTGTTATTAATACTCCTCCCTGATGTTATATGTTTCCATCCCCCTTTTATGTGTATACCAATGAGAGTTGAACCATGACTATAGTCAACAGTCAACTTTAGAGAACAATCCTCCCAGATAAATGTGGAAGGTGACTAGTAAAAGACAAAGGTTAAAATTGTCTTTCATTTGTGCTCCCTCCCCCTCCACCACCTTGGAAGTGGCCTTCGGGATTCATTCCGAACCTCCCCCATCTCTTTTTCAGGAAATAACCTTTGGGGCCTGCTCTTTGCACGCCCCCCCCCCCCCCCCCAAAAAAAAAAAAAATCCGGCAGATACCTTTGGGGCTCACTGCAACCCCACCACCCCTCTCTGACGGACAAGTTCTCTTTAACACTGGAAATTATTTACAATTTGTAATTTAAAAATAATAATGGCATACAGAACGTACATGTAGTATATCAAGTACCAGGGTGTCTATAAATACCTGGTAAACCAATTTCAGGACATTTTCAGAACCTCTAAACAAATATTTTTTATAAGTGTGTTTTATCAAAGAATGATTTTTAAATCTACATACATAATCAAAAATGAATATAAGCAAATGCAATATAAAATTTTGCAGGAATGTACAGGTTTTCAAGGCAAAAAAGCTAAAATATTTTCATAGATAATTTACACATGCGACAATAAACTGAGGCGAGTCATAAAAATACAAAATGTAAGCTAGTAAATTTCAGCTGGAGATTTAATTTATGAGACTTCGTGCACCATTGGTACTTACTCAGGGACTATTTAGAGACTTTTGTGACCAGTACTTTGGTTTAAATACTTTTTGTGACTTTCAGGACATTCGTGACCTGTAGACACCCTGTGCACAGTTTTCATACATATTTAGGCCCACTAGCACAGTCGTAGCATGAGGCAAGGGAAAGTATTACATACCCAATCCGAATAACCAACAAAGAATTTGTTTGGCTATTATTCCTTACCCAAGTGTGCGGTCCAGCTTTAGTATTCGGACCCATTAAAAGTAATTTACTTGAATAACATTCAGCATTTCTACATTTGTCCATGTGTGAAGTGAAGGATGAGTGGTTTTCGAGCTAACTGATAGATACCCTCTATGGACATTGGCCCTAGCCGCAGCAGCAATGTGCGAAGCACAGTGCACGTCACCAAGTGTCTGTTTGGGAGTGTCTCGTGTGAGCAGCTAATGTTGTGAAAAAAGCAAAGGAATTTTTGTTAAATACTTTAATATTGGTTCACAACATCATCCTACTATGCTTGGTTGCCCAGCATTACTTCATTAAACAACTTCACCCTGCACAACAACATTTGACATTCGTTCTCTCCATTGCGGGACTGACTGACACAAAACAACACCACAGCATACTAACCTTCAAGATTTTTTCCACTAACCACTGACATACGACAATGCTATCTATCCCACTACAAGGCACTGCACTGTAACAATATCATCCACAATTCTAGCCCCATTATGTTACTTCTGCACAGTGTCTATAAACTCAATGTCAAACTTCTCAAAACCCCAGAATGTACCGGAGCATTCTTCACCTGCATTCGTAGGAGGGCTGTAGTCTTCCATTACTGGGGCCTGCTGCTCACAGTTGCTGGTGGCTACATCCCTACCAGAGTGCCCGGCAACCATTGCTTCGCGGTGTGGACCTATTGCCCCCAGTGACACTGCCCAGCATCACTCCTCGTCATCGAGTGTACTGAACACAGGCCATATTTGTTAGTTCCTTACTTGTGGCAGGTCTCCACATGGGCTACTTGACTCTCTTTGTCGGATCTGGTCCACATGGTGTCTATAGGTCTACCCTACATTATCCATCACAACATATATGAGTTGCTCTTGTTGCCCAGTGATCGTTCCTGGTAGCCATCTCTTATTTCCACTGTATATCCCTACCCACACCGTATCATCCACTAGGAAATACCTTCCTACACCCTCTGATGGTGATTGTGCAGCCGGATGAACCTCGTCTCAGTCGACGTCCCATAAGGAGTTTTGCTCTCTGCCGACACCTGGCATGGTGCGAAGTGCGAACAATATCCTGACAGTCTGGTCTGCCATTTGTCATCACCTTCCTTCTTTAGCTTTGTCTTAACTGTTTGGACCATGCAGCCTGACCATTGCTGGATGGATGAAATGGTGTTGATTTCATCAACCGAATGCCATTTTTCCGTGCAAATGTCTTCATTTCCAAAGATTGTCTGAAACTACACATTTAGATATACCATGCAAACTGAACATGTCCCTGTATTCCGAAGTACTGATGTTGATGAGCTTGATGGCATGATTCTGACTTCTGGTCATCTTGAGTAAGCATCCACTACCTGAAGGAAAACTTTACACTAATAAGGCCTGAAGAAATCTTATGTGAACCCTAGTCCATGGTTTCGTTTCTGTTTCCCAACTCACACCCTTATTTTACGGTAGATTAGCACAGATCTGTTAATATGGTTGGCATTGGCCTACAAAAAGGTTCAATGTTCTTGTCCAGTTTAGGCCATCACATGTAACTTTGTGCCACTGCCTGGCATTTCACCACCACATCATGAGCTGCATGCAACAATGGCAGCATCTTCTTTCTCAAAGCTCTTGGCACTATCACTATGTTTTCCCCTATAAAAAGACAGTTCTGTTCTTCAATTCCTGTGTGGTCTGAACTCTTCTGACACTGGCTCTCTTCTTGGCCAACCTGCGATTGTGTTCCTTTATACCATACTGAGTATTAGATCCACTGCAGACAAGCTTGTTATCTTTGTGGCCTCAATAGGAGGCCCCACCACCAAAAAATCTAGCTGTGGTGCCTTAATGGCAGTCTACTCTACACATCTGCATGTCCTATTGTTGTTCCTAGTCTGTATAACAATTTTTAATCAAACATTGACAGACATAGTCTCAATGCAGCAGTCTTGAGGATAAAATATCAGGAGTTTGCTTGGTAGGATCTAACAGTGACTGATGGTCTGTCACAATTGTAAAGACCCTAGCCGTAACATATTGTCGGAACTTTGAGACAAAACATAATCGCTAAGGCTTCTTTATCAATTTGTGAATAGTTCTTCTCAAGCTTCTGCAAAAAGCATAAGCCAAATGTTACGGCTGTCCCACTGCCATCCTCAACCACAGTTCCACCGCTGCTCCCATGCCATACTCCATAACCAGTGATCTTGACTTATGATGCTTCGAAGTATCATAATGCGCTAGCTTCGAGTCCAACTGAAGAAGTCTTTTTAATATGCAAAAAGCATCTTCATGAGTTTCTGTCCACTCCCACTGTTTACCTTTGTACAATAACTGATGTAGTGGTTCTGCTACATCAGCCATATTGGGAAGAAACCTCTCATAGAAGTTTAAAAGTCCCAAAAAGGCTTGCAGCTATTTCTTGCATGCCGAGACTGGAGCATTCTGGATGGCTTCCACCTTCTCTACTGTTGGGTGTATTGCAATGCTGTCCACTTGGTAGCCAAAAAATGTGACTGATGCTACTGCAAATGCACATTTTGACTTCTTAAGTTGCAACCTGGCTTCCGCAATATGCTCAAGGTCCTGATGGACCTGCAGCCAATGCTTTTTGTCACTGGAACCAGTAATAAGAATATCATCTAGCAAATACTACCACACCTTGAATTCCTATCAACTACATTTCCATTAGTCCTTGGAAAACTGCTGGTGCACAATTAATCCCAAATGGCAACCACTTCACCTTGAACAGTCCTTTCATGGTGTTCACTGTCAACAATTCAGCAGTTGCTGTATCCACTGATCCTTGTAAGTAATGTGCTGCCAACCAGTATTTTTGGCACAATTCTAAATTTGATTTTTTGAAAAATAATGTCGCCAGTCATTTTTTGCTGCAAGAACTTAAACGTTTTCCGCCTCCTGTACACTCCTGTTTAATCTTTGTCAGACCTGTCTCCCCAATCTTTCCCAGCATAAATATAATTTTGCCAACCATCTTAATGACCCAGCAAGTGCTATCATCTTATCATCGCTTCGGCGCACGTCTGGTCACTGTAACTCTGCCTGTCGCCATGACCAAGACTGCTTGTTCCTGAAGTCTCCCAGGACCCTGTTTTTCTCAGAGCTCGCCTGACGCCTGATGCTCCATGGCATGATCACGAGTCAGTTTCCCCAACGTCCCGGCACGTTCCCAGGCTCTGTAGAGCTAGTTTCCCACCGTCGTAGCACATTTCCACCTCCCCCTCTCCAGCCTTTCCTGGGAACACTGCCCAGAGCAGTGACCGGTCCTTAACCCCGGCCAGGGGCGGCCTGTCTCGAGGCCACGACAGCTGTCTCTGAATGTATTGCAGCTGCACTCTCGTGGCAGGGATGCAAGTTATTTCCCCTGGGTGTTGTAACGCCCGCTAAATGCCTGCCCCCTGTCGCCTCACACAACAAACAGTGCTCCGTAGTTAATTTCCAAGCCACCAGAGTGCTGCACTAGTCCCCTCCATAAGCCCAATGCTTCAGTAGTCGCCTCGTGTGAGTCGATCTCTCCTTGTTTCGGACACCCCTCAGTAGGTCACGCTGACATTGGCCAGTACCACCAACTTCGAGATATCTAAGTCAGTATTTCTCGAAAAGCCCCTCGGAAATCTTCGGAACTTCTCGGTCCGGAAGCCGAAGCCTCCCCCCTATTTTTGATTGACGTTGTCTTTTAATTACGAGTCGCTGCCGCCCCAAATTTACTTCGCGCCGCGACAGCAGACTGATCCCATCGCATCGTCGGCAAGCCGCACATCAAGACTTCACTCTGGTCATTTTTTAAGGATGTAATCAGCTAAGCAAGGAATGTGATTCCCACAACTTTAGTAATTAGTAATTAGTCAGTCTGCATACCTCGTAGAAGTAGTCATGCTTCGTTAATAATACTTCAAAATATTTTCTATCTTTAGAATCATGGAAACGTCCGGAACAACCGCGTGTTCGCGAGCTCTGCACCCTGGCTGACGCTAGAAGCCATCTCCCTTTATGGTGAGTTTTTGACAAACCTTATTCCCCGACCACAATCATCTTTGTTAGAAGGCATTTTCTGCCTATTTTGCTGTCTGTGATCACGACCTGATCATGTTTGATTTGGACCTGTTCACAGACAGGGTCCAAGGGCCGGATGCGGACCTAACACCACCACCCTCGAGTCCTTCCTCCAGCAATCAGGACGACTAAGGCACCCTGACGCCTCGTTAGCAGCTCAACTTCGGCCAGCGAACGTCAAACCTCCATTCCTCCAGCCTTTTTTTATGTCTTCTGTATAAACATTAAATCGCGACGTTGAAAAGATCGGGACACTAGAAATTTTTCTTTCGGGACTTTAATGAGATTGTAAAACTTAACCTGTTTATTGTTTCTGATTCTTTAATTATATGTCAAATAAAACTTAATGGTAATTTTCTAATTAGGGCCGGCCCGTTCTTTATATTATGTAATTGTAATATATTTTAATATAATTTAGTAATATTAATATATTTGTCAACCAATTTATCTAAAGCTATTATGTAATTAAGAGTTAAATAAACATAAAGGTACTTATACCAAGAAGAAATCATTATTTTAGCCTTTTGAAACTAAAAGATCCACCAGTTACACAAGTCATCAAGGAAAGTGAAGTGTGACAAAATGATAGCAGAGCTTAGGTTTACTGTTCACTATGTTATTACTAATGTGTAACAGTAGGCATCAACCAAATCCAATTTGGTGAAAACCTTGCCTTCTGCCAAGCTAGAGAATTAATAATTGGGAGTGGAGAAACATACTTTTTACACATGGCATTTACTGTGCCTTTGTAGTCTTCTGCAGAGCCTTACGCACCACGTGAAGTGAAGTAACCCTATGCGAATAAGTTACGGGCTCAAACACACACAGCTCCACCAGTCTGTCTATTTCCTGGCACACACTTTCACGTAAAGTGAATGCTACTGAATAGCATTTCAGGAACAATGATGTTGCATCAGATTCCATCTCTATATTTACTGGTGATCTTTTATAGTGGCCCAATTCCATGCTAGCAAACATTCCTGGATGTTGACTCACTCTATCTGCCACTGTTGCAGGCCGAAGTGCAAATATCCCTTCCACGAAAATTCCAACCATCTATGTCCTAAGAGGGTGGGACCTCTCCCTTCAGCTATTAATAATGGTAACATTGAAAACTTGGTTTGCTTATACACTTCCACAACCCTAGCACGTGTAGATTTTCTTGGGACCATGTGTGTAGCAGTAACTTGGCCTCCTGTAGTGATGGTTTCTCCACCCAGAGCAGCTCCAAGGTATCTACTAATAATCAAAAACCCAGCTCTTGTGTCAACCTGTAATATCAGAGTGTATCTTGTAAGGTATCTTGTAATGTATTGTAATGTATCTTGTAAAGATTGTAATGTATCTTGTAATGTAGATTGAAATGTCATACTATACCTCCATAAGAGTTTGTAAAGAGAGCACACAGCACTGCGGAGGACAAGGGTCAAACCCCCTCACAAGGCAGGGGAAGGACCAGTGGAACTTGGTGGGAGGTTGCACACGAACCCTGGGAAGCGTTGCACACGGCCCTCAAGTAAGGACAAGGGGCACTCCTGTGCCGCCTATATAAGAGAACTCCTCGGCTAGTTGCGAGAGTTCTCCCGGCAGAGCCGGGAGCAGTAGCCACTAGGGGAATCGTGGTAAGACATCCCATGGCTAATAAGCATCTCTTGGAGCATCGTGGTAAGACAGCTCATTAATGGTGCTCTCCGGGAATCGTGTGGACTTAGGGGAATCGCTGTAACGCATCCCAGGCAGTGTGCGACGTCTGTACACGGTGTGAACTGTTTGTCTGTATAAGTCCATGTCAATACGTACCGTGTATTTAAGTGAAGTTGTATAAGAATTGTTTAATAAAACGACCTCACTACCAGCATAAATTGTCGTATTATGTTATTGCACTTAATTATCACACCCCCACACTACCTTCAAGCAAGGATGAACTGTATTCATCTTCCCAGCCGCTCGGGATAGTACAAACCTCCATGTCTAGCTTTATTACATCAACACGTACTGTCATTCTTATTGGCGGCTGGCTTCTAGGTGACTGTGACTGGAAGTTGAATAAACTGTACTCTGACTCCTCTTAGGATGAGTACCCTCAACCAAAACATTGTAATTGCCACTACACAATTGGTTTCCTATGTGTATCCCTGGCATGGGTACTTGCTTTTTGTTGATGCATGCTCTTTCCAGATAGCCTGGTTTAGATTAGAATTTACACACTGTTCAGAGTGTTGTGTAACCTATTACAACACCAGCAGGGTTTCTGTTCCTGAGGTGGATCGGCCTGTTGAACAGAAGGACCCTTTTGTGAATGGGCCAACATTTCAAAACACTTACTTGATTTACATCTCAGCTAACTCAGTACCTCACCTTGTGAATCACTCACATTCTGATTAGCAACTTTAGCCGCAGTAGCCATGACAATAGTAGCCTGGAAAATTAGCTTATATTTGGCTAACACTGCATGTTGTACTGTTTTATCACACACTCCATACACTACTCGATCACGCAGCACTCTATTCAAATCTAGAAAATTGCAGTAAGTTGATAGCAGTCACAGTTTGGCCACGTAATCTGCTACTGATTCTTCCTCATGCTTATCACATTTGTGAAATTTATACGTCTCAACAATACACTAGTTTTGGGTTTGTAGTGATTGGAGAATGCCACTAAAATATCCGCTATTTTGACCTCATTGCCTTTGAAAACAGCAGCGACAACACCAAGTCGTACAACTCTGCGCCACACACAGTAAAAAAATATTGCCTTATTTTATTCATTATCTGTCACCTTGTTCACCACAAAGTAATACTGCAACCGTTCAGAGTATGCTTTCCAGATGTCTCATCCTGGAACAAACTCTTCAAATGAAGTGATCATAGCCATTTTAGGTACTGATGTGCTACGCCACACGGCTGCGCCACTAACAACAATACTGCTCAACTTATTTAGTCCGTATCCCCTCATCGCCAATGTTAAATTCTTTAATAATGGCTCGCAACAACATCCTACTATGCTTATTTGCCCATCATCACTTTATTAAATAACTTCACTCTGTACAACAGCATGTTACATTCATTCCCTCCGTTCCGGAACTAACCGACACACAACGCCACAGCATACCAACCTAATCTCAGTACACAACAACTTTCTTTTCAGCGGCTATGGCATTGTTGGTATTAGATAATGTTATGTGACAATAATTTGGTTTAGCTTCTTTTTGATTTAGGCAGAAACTTATACTGTAACACAAATAAATTTATCTACTGTTTCTAACCATTACATCTATCCAGTGTGTTGGATTTTTTGTTTTCTTATTTCATTAATGAAAAGGTTCTTTTGACATTGACTTCATCTAGCTTGTAATTATTCACAGAGGTTTGTTAATTAATTTGGCACCTTTATTTATCTCTCTACAGATAGTACCTAGAAACTTACCCAAGTCTTCAAATATGTCAAGATATTTGTCACCAAGTCACTGATACCTATTACTTTCTTCAGGTCTTTTCATGTCTCACTGAATGTTTAATTATTAGAGCAAGCTGTTAACATCCTTCTAAATAAAGTAACCAGTGGTGTTGTCTGTACGATCACAATAACAAATTTTAGTTTTATCTTTTTTTACCTTTCACTTTACATCCGAATTAAACAGTTCCTTCTGGCATAATCCTAAATCATTCTAGGACTTCTAGTGTAATGTTTATATTTTGTAGGTATTTTGCTATAATCTCATTAACTATATAGCTTATGGTATTAGCTGACTATGTCCAAATTAAAGTTTTTTTTTCCTTACCCAGACATCTTGTCTCTTGTCACCATTCTTTTGTTTGTTGTACCCAAAAAAGTTCTTGTGTGTCAGTCTTTGTTTAGCCTTTATTCCACATAATATGCACTGAAACACACTCACCACAACATTAATATACATTAATTTCATGCTAATATTCATTCTTGCAAGTAACTGCAATAAGATAATATTTGTAGCGTATAGAAAACTTTCTTCGTAAACTGGTCATTGTCTTGGAGGGATGTTTTCTGATGGAGTGTGAACAAGTTGATCCACTTACAGGATGCGACCAAATTCAAAATAAATCATTTATTGAACATATTCATACAATTAGTCAAAAAACTTCGAAATAGCACCCTTCTGCATCGATACACTTCTCGAAGCAGTGTTTCAAGACATGGAAGGCATTCTAGAAGGACTTCTCCAGAATGTTTTAGAGCAGATGTAACATGAGCCTGGTTGATGTCAATTGTGTCCCAATTTTTCCTTTCAGGGCTCCTTTAAGTCCAGGAAACAAAAAACAGACCAGTCAGGACTGTATTAAGGCTGGGGCACCAATGGGGTGTGGGTCCTGGCCAAGAAATCACCGACAACAAAAGCGCTGTAACTTGGCACTTTGTTGTGCGTTCTTGATGTTGCTTTGGCAGCTTGTGACATTTATTTTCAGTCTTCTTAGCACTTTCAGGTAGAAAGCTGCATTCACAGTGGTCCTGGAAAGTCAAAATTTGTGGTGAACAATGTCTAAAGTCAAAGAATACTGGTTTTGATCCTGCACTTGCACATGCTTGCCTTCTTCAGGCGATGCGACGCTGGGGTGTGCCTTTTTCCGGGTCATATTCAAAAATCCATTACTCATCACTGATGATAACTGAGTTAAAATAATTAGGATCATTTTCACACATTCCCAAGAGATCTTGGCACTGGAGCACTTGCACATCCTTTTGTTTGTCTGTCAACACTTTTGGGACGAGTTTGGCACACACCTTTTCTATGTTAAAATTTTCTATTACAATGCGATACACGGTTGTTTCCTTCATGTTTAGAGTTTGTGCTGTTAATTGAAGGCTTAACTGCCTGTCAGAATTCAAACAATCACACACATGCATCACATTTTTGTCGATTTTGGAGGTTGATGGACATCCACTGCACGGTTCGTCGGCGATCTTCTCTCAGCCTCCCTTGAACAACTTGTGCTATCGGAAAACTTGTAATTTGAACAAGAAATCACTCCCAAAGGCCTGCTGAATTAATGGAAACGTATTAGTGAAGAACTTTCCAAGTTTAATGCCAAATCTGATAGGTAACATTGCTCCAAAAAACTACCATCAAGCTGCCTTACATTAACTCAAAATATGGGTCACAGGAACACACATTCTAACTCTCCGGCAGCTTGGAGACGACAGACCGGGTGTGTTTTGAAGCTAACAAACCCTATAACTAGCAGGTTAGAACATGGTGCAGTGTATCTTTGCATCAGGAAAAAATTGGTTGCATTCCTTATAAAACACATCCTGTATATATGGTTTTGGTTGTTCAAAGTATTTTTCTCATTCCTCTACCTGTTGTTTAGTGTGAGTTTTGTTAAAGATCCTTCTGGCTAAAAGTGTATTCAGCTCAAAACTGGAGGGGGGAGGGGGATTTTAAGATTTCAAAATCTTCCATGGTGCCATAAAAAAAACCTTAGTAAACAATAACAAACTGAAGAGCAACATTTATTAAAAAAAAACTTACTTTCACCAAAAGTGTTTCTTGGTCATGTTTTAGTATAATGTGGTTGGGGGATTCACTTGCAGATGTCAAACAATTAATGGGCCCCACCATGTTAAAGTGGGCATGGATCTGGCAGAGACACGGTCCTCCGAGCGTGACATCGCCAGTGTGGGAGCGTGACTCGTATCCCCCTAGCACAGTTATCACTGATACCTGTACCTGACCCGCCCTCAGCATCGGGAACGCTATAGATGTTAATGAAGTGGGCTCTTATTGGCGTCCCACACACCGATCTACAGTAACTCGTGCACACATGGCTGAATGCAGAAAGAACACAAGATTTTCTGTACTTAATGGTTAAATGTATCACGCACCATGGCACCACATACCTCGCATACACATAATTAAATCAAACGTTAAATTATTAAAAAGCCTAATGGCTAGACTGGTTTACATTATGTCCAGAGCCACCGCACGATGGAATATAAGTTTCATGTTGGTGATATAACTCCAGCAAGCCGATTACTATTTAATGAACTGTGCAGTCTAGCTCCTGAGGTCTGCACCGAAGATGAAAGAAAACAATTTTGATTAATTAAAGAAGCCGGGATGACGAAGATGAAGTCCTCGGAGTGCTACAGACAGATGTCTTACCTCAGGTGGTGATGCAGTTTCTGGGAACCCACCCTCCTCCCCTACTCCTTCCTGGCCAAGTGGCAGTTTCACTTCAGCAATGGCCAGGCGCATCAAGGGAAGGAGAAGGCGGGGGGTGTAACACAGTACAAAGGTCAGTTAGAAGGAAACACAGACAGGAATGGCCAGTTTCGATCACATGGTAGCGAGTGAGCTTATCAGAGCAGGGTTTCGAAAGAGAATTATAGTCGGGCAGTTTTCATGCCATGGAGGGCGGAGACACTGGCCAGAGAATGAAGCAGATGGGCGTGTTTTGCGTTATATGTGACGTCATCGAGTAAATGGTTTTGAACTAACCTTTTGAACACACCTTTATTCGGTTGGCATAAATAATAGCTATTTGGTAACTTTCCAAATACCGCTCATACAGATGATAAATTTCCTTCATCTATGTCATTCATGGACTTACGTAATTATCAACAATAAACACAGTTTTTGTTTCATTGCATCTCCCTGCATGTCTTCATACAACTGAGGAGCATCACCTATGAAAACACTTCATGCACACAGTTCAGGAGTTTACAAATAATATAAACAATGAAAACAATATGAAATATGAAATAGCATTTTCAAATGAACTACGTGTTGTCTGTGTGTGTTTGCATTGAAAGTTCGGTCTTCTTTGCATGGTCTGGTGGTCAAACATTTTGACACAATGACAGGAAGACAAAATGAGATTAAGCTTGCAGAGGGAAATCCACACACATAATCATGTTAGTTTGTAAGCACAGTTTCAACCAGCAGAGACTACACAATATTTAAAGAAATATTAATGAAAACACTCAACAGTAAAACATATCGTAGCTGTGTACCTGCTGTCGGCCATGTGGAGCTCCTCCAGAAATGTGACAGGGTTCTTGAAGTGGCAATACATCTGAGAGCACTTGAGCCGCCCGCGGCCCATGCCATATATCGACACCATAGCACCCTCGAACCCGTATCTGATGTAGGAGATGTATGGTACCCAGCTCAGGTATGAGGGGATGGCACCAAACGTCACAAAGAACCCAGAGAACAATAAAATGGGTACCGAAGAGACGGGGCCAAAGAATACGCCATTCTGCACAGATCAAAAAGGCAAATATCACAATAAAATAATCAGCTACTAGGAATTACAGTGTGTTACAGTGTTACAGTGTTACAGTATTACAGTATTACAGTGTAGAAAAAAATATAAATATATATGGGATATAGGTACAGTACTACAGGTCAGTATGTATTACCTTCTTAAAATAAATTTATAAATATGTATATATTTTTCACTAGACAGCTTCAAAATGTTTATTAAGATTTTTTAAAATATTAACTAACTGGCTGATTCTATTTCAGAAAGGTGTTTAAGGGCTTTCTCCTACCAAAGTACTCAAGTACCGTGTTTTATCGCATAACCTTCTCACATTTTATACTAAAATCAAGTTTGAAAAGTAGGGGTGTGACGTTTATGCGAGAAAAATTTTTTTTTATTAGGTAAAGCTATTCATAAATGTAAAACCCATTCATGGAAAGTACGTTTATTTAAGAGTGGAGTATACAAGAGCACGCCGAACAATTTAACTTAATAATCATGCAACAAAAACCTTTCTTCAACTTTAAATAATAAAACAAAAAGTGAATGCGAACGTGAACTAACACATAACTATCGTCGTAGTACACACTTACCACGAAAGAATGCGAGTCATCAGATGTAGTTAACTCGACACTCGACAGATAGCGCGCATTGCAAGCAATCGGCGGGATATCGATATTCGACTACGTGTACACGCTCTATACGGGAAGCAACATAACCAAATATGGATGATGGCAACTAGCGCTGGCTACATTTTTATAAGCGGTACACCGCGGCGACGCAGACGAACAGATAAAGGTTATAACATTTAAAAACGTCTTTAAAAGACAATTTACACACAGACAACTTCGTATTTCCGTTAATTAGATAAGTAAAAAAGTTCATTTCCGAATAAATATTGGATTTATACTTTAAAATACATAGTTTTATATGGAAAAGATACCTACACAAAGCGCTCAGAATCTAATAGCAGGAATAAAAACGTCATGCTACGTTTACGCGAGAAGTTGGTTTATCCAAATTTTGACGCCCTAAAATATAGGTGCGATGATTATGAGTCTGCGACGATGCGATGATTATGCGATAAAAGAGGATACTCATAGAACATCTTAGCTACAATAATAATGATGAAGACGAAAAACGATGACCACACTGTGTGTGGCAGGTAACAAACACACACCATTAATTTTCATGAACTCCAATTACATACAATACTGCTACAAAAGTTTCAGACACAAAATTATTTTTAATACCATTTGAGGTAATGCCAGTAAATGAACACACATCAGTTCAAAGGTTGAAGAATGAAGTAGCAATGTGGTAGTAGGTATTCTTTGCAATCAAAAAAGTAATGACTGTAATACAAAATTTTTGAACCATTGTAAAAAAAATGTACTGATAAATAACTTTTTTTTTAATAATGGAACTCGACTAAGTTATATGGATATTTTCTTTGAATCTTGATAATTGTATTTGAACAAAAATAATTTTTTGATAGGTGGTACTTAAGTACTACAAATGTGTAAAAAAAAAAAAATAGAGCTTCAGTGTTAGTGCTAGTTTCCTAGGGTAGATGAAGAAGGGGATATATCCTACTCTCCCTCCCCCAAAAAAATATCAAAAAAATTAAATCTATCATTCAAACCAACATAAGGAAAGAATTTGAAAGCAAATAGCAGGCAAAGGTTCTCCTTCCTCAGAAAAAACTAAGCCTACGCTCCACCTAGTTCCCTAGTAGCCTACACAATGTGCGTGGCCACAAACAGTAAGTAGAACCAGTGACAGACAAAGTTATTGTAAAAACCTACATAAACCAAACCACTTCACCTTTTTAAATTTTTTGTATAACAGATTGTGGTCTGAGTAAAAATGTTAAAATTATTAAGATCTTAATGTAACAATTTTAAACATTTAGAAAGTACTTCCAAGGTTTTACAAATCCATTTATATTTTAAAAATGTATTTGTTTATTTTCAGTGAGGTGTAACGTCTCTCACAGCGAGGTTTTTAGATATTATTTCGCATAAAACCTCTTATCAGTAGAGTCAAGATTTTATGGTTTGATATTTAGGCCAATTTGAATTTTGTTTGTAAAAGAGGAGATTTGGTGTTATTGTTTTTATTATTAATGAATTATATTTATTCATAAAGATAGCATATTATTGAACACATATGACTTATAAATGTTTAATGATACTTATTTCACCAAAAAAGTGTCATTTTGACATAAATTATGCCCTCTGAACAATAAAAATACATCTGCAAGAACTTCTTTGAAAATTGTACCAATGACACAATGTTAAAATAAGTATCTAATAACAGTTGTAAGATAAAAAAAAAGTGTAAAAATTTTTTCCAATCTATTAAATACATACATTTTTTTGGAAAAACTTATGTTACCTAGATAAAACAATTACATTCATTTAATTAATTACTAAATATTACATTTAAGTTTTGATTAAAAATGCTGATTAATTTCATGATAGTAGTTGTATTTCGTTGCTTTATGGTGTATTACTTACATTTCAGTGATATCCGGGTAATATGCTTACAGAATATACTTTATCAAACTTAAGAGTCGTACCTGTGTTTACCCTGAAAACAGCATTTCTGTATTCCTATTAGTTTATACAAAAAAATCACAGTTTATACTTTACATTACGCAGCATGTGCACTGACGTGGCCGTAGCCATTTTTCGTGTGGGTTTGTTTTGGAGGAATTTAGTAAACAGAGGTTTTTGTTTCGATAATCAAAGTAGTTATTATAATGACTTGACGTCGTCCGGGCCTGCGGCCCCTCTTTGAGCCCGATATGCCACCGCCCAAACACCACCATCTCTGTTTAAACCTCCCGCTTGTGCGTGCGTGTGTGCGTGTGTTGCTAGCCCAGCAAGAGGGCACTTAGCTGCAGTGCACCGCACCCCTAATTTTAATAATAATATCATTGTAACCTTTTATTTTCGCCCCTAAAATAGTGTCACGATGATTATGTATGTGAGTGCCTTTTGTTTCATTAATTTATGATGTTTTTGTAATAAAATACGTGCAAGCACGGACAAGGACGCTCCCTAGCGGGCGACGAAGGAACTAACATGTAACTTGATTTAAACTAGTTTTTACCACATAAGTAATAATTACAGACGGTCTGGTCGTGGAAGTGTATCTGGTAATTTATAAACAGTTCATGTTATTTTCAATAATAACCCGGGGCACGCAATAGCTAAGATGTTAACGGTAATTGTGTTCGGCGCGAAGGGCGCCATGTTGCCTGCCGCAAACCCTTGTCTCAGCCCAGTCTCCTTCTTCAGCCGGCCGAGAGCGGACGTCTCTGCAGACACCCCGGGGACATCACCATTGTCTCACCAATAAGTAGTTCTGTTAAGTTAGTTTATTCAAATTGTTTTCATTCTATCCTCGGGGCCTCTCTCGGTCGGAGAGACTGTTTAATTAATAATTCTTATACTCTCCGGAGTTTTTAGTCATCCGTGTAATAAGTAACAACTTGAGGTGACACATGCGTGGTTTGCCTCCTCACCTAAATCGATCCGTGCCTCGGGCGTTTTCTAACAGTATCAAGGAAGGATTGTATAAGGGCGTGTAACGTGAGTAAATAAAACCAACTTAATTGAGTCACGTGTCTTTGTGTTCGGGGGGGGGGGGGGGGGGGGGGGGTCCACGTGGGTCCTTAACCAGTCAGCGGCGAGTGGGACGCCCTAAGAGCCCACTGCGGTTAATTAGAAGCGTGCCCGACGCTGAGAGCAGGCTCGGTTAGGAACAGGTGTTGCATTAAATATCAGGAGGGCTAATATCTCGCCACACACGGGCCACGTAACGCCCTGAGCAAGAGTATCCAGCCGGGTCCATGTGCCCACTCACGTGGTGGCACCCACTACTTCCACCAGTAATTCGAACCTTAACACCGGTACGCCCTCAGACTGTTTTTTTAATCAAAAGGGAAATCTTAATATTATATTTTCTGTTTGTAGTTTTTGTAATTAACTAATTATATTATGGAATGTTTGTTTTCTGACATTCACATTTTAAGTAGTATTTTGAATCAAGTGGTAAAAAAACGATTATAATGGGAGCAAACATGTAAACTGTATTGAGATGCAGGTAATTTGCTCTCAGGATAGCATTTTATTCACTTAAGTAGCTGTGATGTTTTACATTTGTTTCATTTCATTCCCGCATCGATTGACACAGCTGCAGTCATTTTTCGCTTTCCCATTTGGGTTATGTGTATATGATTTGGAGAACATGAGTTACATTGTGAGAATGTTCGATTACATTAATTTAGCTAAATTAAAAATACTTCAAAACATTGTGGACAGTTGGTTGGGTATAGTATCGCTACATCAAAAATACTGTAAAATATTTTTAATAATTGCTTAGGAATTACCAATTTAACATGTAGCTATCCTGACCTAAACAATCGCCCACATGATTTCAAATTATTTTTATGTGGCATATTAACACAACCAATTGGCCACTTTGTTTTGAAGTACGTATTCTTTTATGTTGCTAACCTGAAGTAATTTACCATCTTCACAAATTAACTCAATTTCTCCAAATCATATACACACACTGACACACACTGACCCACACAGGAAAGAAAAAAATAGCAGCGGCTGCTTCAGTGCACAGGTGTTGTAATGAAACTTATTAACGATGATTTCCCTAAACCAGTAGGAATATAGAAACATTGTTTTCAGGGTTAATATAGTAACATCTATAGTGTTCAAAAATGTATTTTTGGATTTTCATTTTTACTTTATGTAAAAGCCCCTCTGTAAGAATATTACAGTTACATGGTGTATTGGTAGCAATTCACCATAACTATATCTCCAATTAATCAAGGATATTAGGATTGATACTGGCCATGGCATATAGCACGGAATTATTTTAACATTTGTCTGGAGAGAGTTTGGAAAACCATGGATGTAAAGTTGTAATATAAACCATTTTCTACTATCATAGTTCTGTGTTTACTGCTCAGTAACCCTATGCAAATATAAAAATTTTTTTTAGCTTGAATCGAATACGAATACCAAATTTTTCGTGAATACAAATATTGAATTTGAATAGTAAGAATGATTTTTAGAATACTATTTTTTTTATCACATCATGTTGTAACAACTCAGATTACAGCCTTCCTCATGCAATCCAGTAATAATCATTGGTTATAAATTTTTTTTTGTCAAATTTCAGGTTAGATGTAAAGTTTTTCCTTTTCGAGGTTATTGTGAACGAAATTCTCTGGGTTTATTTTTTTTTTTTAAATTCATAAGTTTATTTTTCTGGTAATTTTTTTGCTAGCTTCTTTGTGTTGAAAGGCATGATGACGTGATTTTCCTTCGTTATTTCCACGACCGAGGCTGTGTTTCACACGCTAGGCGTGTGAGTCATGGTCATGGGAGTGTGAGAAAGAGACAAAATTGCTGCGTCGTGGGAACAGTAGTAAGCATTTCGTGGAAGTTTTTGTTGCCATGCGCCGTGATTAGCTGAGAATTACGTCAGCGAGCCCAGGACACTGCCCGCACAAAGGGAAGGAAGGCTGTAAAGTTATTCATTGTCTGAGCACCGGGCCGAGCGGTGGTCGTTCGAGCACCGGGCCGAGCAGGCCCTGGTCGGGCGATGGCTCCGTGTTTTTCTCCTTTCTGAATAAACAGTTTGATTTTTTTTGTTCTGTTCTGAATATATATTTGATTTTTACATGAATAAAAAAAAACAGGTAATACATCGAACATTGAGTAAGAATTTCTTTGTGACCTGCCACATAACCTGTATGTTCCACTCATCACCTAATTTTGAGCTAGCCGGAGGTGGTGAGTGGTGACAATGTAACAACTTCTGGAAAATGAAACAAATAATACTAAAGTAAAAGGTTGGTTAGGTCAAGTCAGCTACAATAATTATATGGAAAATGTTTTGAAGCAGTTGCTCCGTTTTCCGGTACTGTAACAGCATTCCTTCCCCTCCTTTCCCCTCCCCTCTCCTCCTTTCCCTTCCCTCTCCAACTTCCCCTTCCTAACCCCTCCCTTCCTCTCTTCCCCGCCGCCTCACCAGCGCTCTCTGTCGAGTGTTTTACTGGGCCTATATATTCTCCGGCCCCTAGCGCATTCGTCGCAGTCTCTCGGTCTCTGGACTCTAAGGCTGTCACTGCGGCGGTGGCGCTGCGTTCTGGTATGTACTCGGCTGTGAAACTTAGCGTCTGTATTTAAGTATGAAATATTATTCTTGCCTGCGCGTTGTGGCCGGGCCTTAATTTTTGTATTTCTGCCATGTAATGTAATGAAATGTAATGAAATGTAATGTATCTTAATTGCTATCAATGTTGGACTCTTCAGGTCATTTTGATTTGAGTTTCTATTGCTCATGCCGAGTACTGCCCGTAGCTTTGTGTAATATTTCTGCGGTTGTATATGGGCATGCCACGATGGCATTGGACACTTCTTGTCAAGTCGCATTATAATTTCTTTCTTGATTATGCTTTCAGCCTAGCGGCCCATATTACTTGTTTGCTACTTCCAACGCTTCGCCACCATGTCTGCTTTACTCTTGCATTGTTTTAATTGTATGAATGATTGTATTTATTTGCGTCCCGCGGGAGCGCATGAGGAGTTGCCCCAATGATATTTATAACCTGTAATTATGTATGTCATTTTCCATTTTCGCTCTAGAGGCATTATTATAAAAAAAAATTGTATTTTTCTAGATATTTATATTTTTTTTTGCTAAAGCACCAGCTTCCCACTGTCGTTGAGTTTTAATGTAAAAACCCCCTCCCTGCTTTGTCTTTGTCGGTTGTGGTTTAGTCGGCTACAGTTTGTTAAAATATTTAAATTATGAAATAAAAATTGTGTTGTTAATTATGCAGCTAACCTAACCAACCAACCTTTCCTTTCAGTTTCAATTCACCTTATTTTCCAGAACCTGCTACTCTACATGTTGATCCATAAATGTTCGCGTACTGTAAAATTGCATGAAATACAATGTAATCCATTTCTCATAAAATCGTGAATTTAAAAAAAAATCCTGCATTCCAAAATAAGTGATTAAATTAACTAATATTTACATGTTAAAACCCATATTATTCTTGAGTTTTCATTGTTAAAGCAGTCAGGTAAATTGTATTTTAGTTCAACAATTTTATAAACACAAATTCTGCTAATTTCATCTGGAATGTTTAACTATTATTAACGATTGTTTTAAATATATGTTTTGAGTCGCAACATCTGTTTCATCATAGATACCTACATACAGGTAGTAAGATGCTACTCTCTCTCACATGGGACCCTATTCTTGATTTTGTTGGAATAAAACACCAGAGGAGTGATCCGATAGTTTCATTCCAGTAGAGAGCTAAAAGGCTATTCCTGAAACTGCTATTGCGGGTATTAGAATCAATAGGAATGTGCGATTCCATGATTTTCAGTTCGATTCGATTCCGATTCGATTCTCACCACAAGAGTTGAAATTCAATTCCGATTTCGATTCTTTGGGTAACTTTATCTACATAGTCATTAGTCTGGTAGGAATAACTAAAAAAATTGCATTTATTTTGAACCATATGTATTTAACTTAAATGAATAAGAAAGACAATTCTGGCATAGTACCTACAGGGTGGCCAGCCAACCGGGAAATCGGGAAATACGGGAAATAGCCAGGATTTCTTTAAAAAACCAGGAATACCTGGAATCAACCAGGAATTTTTATTAGAACTGGGAATTTTTTTATGAAGTAACGATCGCAATAACATACGGCTGTTAAATGAGCACGTTCACCCGTCGAAGCACGACTGTATGCTCGTGAGCTATATTTTGTGAAAGTTAATTTGTTCATATTGCATTTAAAAACTTTTGTAGTACGTAAGAAACCGTTAACAATGCAGACTTCCATACTTATTGTGTTTCTGTATTCAAAAGCAACAGCATTTTGGCTGAAAATGTTGTTGTAGGGTGGTAGTAATTTCTCGCACGGCATGTTGGTAGCACTAGTTTTGTATGTATATTTGTTTTTACTTTGCGCTCATGTTATTGCGTCACGGTATCACGGATACTTTTCTCTAGTTTTTTTAAAAGTTTAGTTGTGCGGGACGTTGTTTTGAATTTTTTAATCTAACATGTAATTGGCGCAGACTTTCAAAATGTCAACGAGTTCGGTCACCACATACAATGACAAATATACGGAAGAGTTTGAATGGGTGGAGAAAGATCCAAAGTGCAGGATAAACGCTATTTGCAATTTGTGTAATGTTAAAATCAATATCGGTAGCATGGATGGGAAGAACAGCATTAGCCAGCCACGCAAGAGGGGCAAAACACGTGCGTTTGGTGTCAAGTAATTTTTGTGACGTGAGATTATAAAGTTTTTTGTTGGTGGTAGGTTTTGTTTTAAGCAAGTTCATTGATTTAATTTTTAAGCTTATAGTTAAGTTGTCTATTGTTTAACGCCAATAAAACATCATATTGTGTGTGCTTTGTGTAACAAAAATACAAATTGTATGCAAATATTGATAAAAACCACCCTTGAAAAAACCTGGAAAAAACCAGGAATTGTATTATCCCAGAAGAGTGGCCACCCTGACCTATGTAACTAATAAGTTCATTTTAACACTGTTGGGGACCTGAGACCTGCCTTATGTTATAACAGGTACATAACTGGATGATAATATTTACACTATACAACACAATGCAGCATTAAATAATAGCTAACTAATAAACACTTTTAATTTGATAACTGGGTCCCGATTAGAAATGCTTTGAACACTACATTATTTCACGATTAGGCCTACAGGTTCTGATGTAAGAAGGTTAACTGTTCTACACTTTCAGGGGACAGATTCTCTCTCCGTGCTGTTACGATATTTCCTGCCGAGGAAAACAGGCGTTCACTTGGAACAGATGTTGCAGGAATACACAATAGTGTTCTCGCAGCATCAGAAACATATCTGTGGCGAACTTGGTTTTCTTGCCACCACTGATATGGATTCGTAGTACGTTTCTGAATGGGTTCATTTAAGTACAAAAGGATGTCTTTTTCCACCATATCTATCCGAGTATTTGAACATGATGCATCCAACTTTGCAGACTGTTCTTCAAAGCAACTCCAAACACTTAAATTAGACCCTGAGGTTTCAGCTTGGCTTTCAACTCTTTGTGCTTTAGAATGGCTGCTATCAGCACAGTCTTTGGAAATTAATGTTTTTAAAATACTTACACCTTTCTTTTTCTCATGATCCTTCAAAAGTACTGATTTAAATCTAGGATCAACAAGCATTGCAGCAACATATTCATCTTTTGATTTGTAATCAGGAAATCTTGAGAATACAGCCTTCAACAAATTTCGTCCGAAAATTATGCCTTCGCCTGGTTCTGCTTTGCACACAAATATATCTAACATGTTTTTTATCCCATCAATAACTGGTATAACTAGAGAAATTGTGGGGTAGTCTTGACTACTAAATTCTTTAGTTGCTTCATTTATTGGCTATAAAATTCTGACTGCCCCTTCTGCGAGTTTCCATTCATTGGCAGTTAAATTGTCAACGCCATCAGAAGAAGCTAATTCTGCAGCAATAGGCTCTTTTTGTTCAACACGTCGTTTCAACATAGCAAACTCACTGTTCCATCGGGTGTCTACATCCTGGATCAATTCATGTTCTGGTTTTCCCATCTTCTTTTGTAATTCATGAAGACGCTGACGAGCTTGGGAGCTACGTTTGTAGTGCCCCACTATAGCATGACTTTTTTTGCACAGCACCTCAATCCCAGGAGTTTCCTTTTTGGCATCATTTATGGCTAGCTGCAAAGTGTGCCCTAAACAGCTAAATGAATGCCAACTGGTTTTAGCAGCTGCAGATTTCATGTTTCTAGCAGAATCTGAAACTATGTAAATAGGTATAGTGTTTGGAATTTCCCACTTTGCATTTAGTCTAAGCAGAGTATTGGCAATTGCTTCCCCACTATGTTCTCCGGTGAAAAGAACATTCCCCAGCATGTGATGAACAGGAATGAAATCTGTGTCCACATAATGACATGTTAATTATAAATAGCTGTCATTACTGTGTGACGTCCACATATCTGTTGTAAATGCCACCGAATTGACGCCTGCTTTGAAGTCATTATTGATTTTCGTGTGAATTTTTTCTACCAGACCATTGTACAGCTCTGGCACTACACGCCTAGAGAATGTTGTTCGGTCTGGTACGGAGTACTTGGGTTCAACTAGCGCCATCAAGTCTTTGAAGCCTTTATCTTGAACCATACTGTATGGCTGTAGATCCACAGCAATCATTTTGCCAATGGCATTGGTTATGGCAATAGCTTTTGGATGGTCTCTACCATACTTTTCTTGGCTACTAAACGAAGCTGACAGAGTGAGTTGTACTTTGTTACTTGATGTGGAAGGTGCATGAGTTAATTCTTTCTGTAGTTGTAAGTACTCTGCATATACACTCTTGTGTAATGTTAAGTGCTTCGCCATGCTAGAAGTGCTACCATGTACCTGTTTGAGTTTAGTTCCACAAGTTTTACATTTGGAATGGCTATCTGATATTTTGTCATAAAATTTCCAAAGATGACTGCGGCCTTTAAACTTGCCACAATTTTCATCCATTACTTATTTAATTACTTCACCACTGTTTAAAGATGTCAAATGTTACCAACGGTAAAGTGAGCTGCCTCACTAGTCACCGAGATAGTGTGATGCGTGCTGCGCACAGAAGTATAATTTATTACTTAACCTACATTTGCACATATGACGTACGCAGCATGGCCTAGCCAGTAGGTTTATTTAAATTAAAACCAATAAGTAACATATATTTCTTCGTTTTTTTCAACAAGATCTGTTCCCCTAAAAACTGAAAAAATACGTAAATAATATTAATTTATTAACTTCACGAAGTTAAAACACACAACGATGATCAGCTTTAATTAAGTTTTGTAAAAGGCAAAAGCATAAACAGTACCTACTTCGATACTGACATAATGTTACGATTCAGTGTTTCGATTCCTTTGTGTCGGCACGCGCGATCTATGATAAATGGTGACATAACTGTCTACGCGTATGGCACCGCTAAAATATTTTTATGTCGTGAATGTTGGTTATTCTGTTAACAGAAGACTATCACAGAATGGTGATCTTTGTAAATGTATGGTTGAACAAGGAAATATTGTTAACAGAAAATTGTGCGTTGATGGTTGTAAAATTCATTTTTAATACGTGTTATCTATTTTTCAAAACAAATAAACCAACAATTTTTTTCCCGTGCAACGTGAGAAATGGTCATGAGTAATATACCGTAAGTAGGCAGAAATAAAAATGTTTGAGCAGATTGTTAAACTATTTCATAAACAAGCAGTTTTCGTAAGGTATTTATCTTTGCAAGCCTAAACAGGTAGGTAGTGGTTCTGAACGTGTAAATATATCATACACGATCTTTGAAAAAAATTTAATGTTCGGCCTAACCTATATTTCATAATAACGTTATGAAATTTGCTTGAGTGAATGTGCGCGGCATTTTTACGAGTTACATTAATGATAATTGACGAATAAATTTATGTCTAGCAATCAGTTAAACGGTAACCGTCATTTCTTCGAATTTTTTTACTTTTGAAATATTTGCCCAAATTTTTCGATTCCAAATTTTAGTTTCGGTTCCGGGTTCAAATAGTTGAGGAATCGAATCGAAGTTGAATTTATCGGGTACCCGCACATCCCTAAGAATCAATATTGTTAGATTAATGAAAAGTCTCTTTGGAAGTGTGGCAACATTGCTTTTAGTGTTGATGTCACTGGTAGAAGGCCAATCACAATCAGTAAAGGAGCATTTCTCATAAAGTACATTTTTTTCATTATGTTTATCTTTCTCTAGTTGATGGACATGGAAGTTATGTTTATAAATACATAAGTAATAATTAATAATGAGTTGTTAAGTTACGCCTGACAAACGGAAAAGTCTATGACATATGAAAAAAATTTTTTAAGAAGGCAACTTTATTTCTTGTGGAAAAAATACTACAAAAACACAAAAATTTATGAAAATGTTTACAGATGCACATAATTTTTTTTAAATATAAAAGAAAACCATCAGTTAAAAAGACACCTTTTTTTAGTCTATAGTTTCTGCTTGATTGGCTCTAACGTCTATCATATTTTTGTGTATAAATACTTTGAGATGGAAATAAATTTTATACAGTGTTTATTGGTTTGGAAAATCATTTATGAATGTCTACATTAAGATATTTATAATCACTGCAAGTCACTACAAAATGATAATGTTTGTGGCCATTATTTCGGGAGAAATTTTTCAATTGTTTAGGGTAGGGGTTTCTTGGAAACAATGTGTATTTATCAAAAAATCTTACAACGACTCTCTTTTCTGTACGTAGGTTTTTATTTGTGTATGTTGTTTTCAAGAATATTTTCTATATGTGTGTTGTAAATTTTGCAAGACACTGCCCTCCCCAACTTTTACGAGTATTTGTTGAAGGAATAAATATTATATTACGTCATTCAGAAGGGATCAGCTGATTATTTAAGTTCAAGGTCACAGTGACCTAGTTTTGTATTTATTCACTTTTACACCTTTAACTATACAATAAAGTCAGTTGAAGATTAAATGTCTCTCCATCCTGAATTAGTATTCCGCCAACATCGTGCTTTTGTTAAAACTGCGGCTGCAACAATGGGTCAAAACCCCTGGCACCATGTAGTGTTTTAATACACGCCCATTTTCCTGTTTTCTGCTCAGTCTTCCTGCGGCCAGGAACCTGGCCAGCTCAATATCTCTACACTAATGGAAAACTGAGATCAGGATGACATGAACAGGTTCAAATCCAAGTCCTCTGAAAAGCAAGTCTAGAGTCTCACCACTGTGCCATCTCTTGCCATATTTTAAAATAAAATGTACACAAAAAGGAAGGCTACACAGCCTATACAAAAAAAAAAGTAATTTTCAGTTACCTTAAAGGGCCCACCTAGTCAGGAGTGTATATGTGTTAGTGATGCGGGATGATAAGTGCAATGCTTGCTGGTGCTTCTAGCACGTATCTCCTCTAGGCACAAGGCTCTAAAATGGTGCGCAGTCGTCGTCTCGTGCATAGGACACCTATGAAATTTGAGCGGTGAGCGTAACATTATGTGGCTGAGGAATGAAGATAAAGGTGTGACGGAAGTCCGTTAAGTGCTTTCAAGAATCTGTATCGGTTGTTTTATGCTTAAAAATTACTTTCACTCATATGAAAACAGTTTAAAAACTTATTCTGGAAACAAAACTAATTTTTGGTCCTCAGTGAAATCTTAAACGCTTTCCGTAAACAGACCCCACTCGGATAACTTGAGTAATTTTCAAATCATGTTGTTATTCCTGAAGCTCTGCACACCATATGAGTGTCATGGTAGGTGGGCCCCTTAAGCCTAATTATTCAACAAATATTTACTATAATTGTACATAGCCGAGCTTTCACCAAAAATCTGCTCATTGCTATTTGGTAATGACATCTAACATTCAATAGGTATCTAGAAGTTAGACCTGGTAAAACAGGCACTTGGAACACTTAGATACAGTAGAAAAATATATATAAAAATTGACTGTGCATACCTAATTACATACCTGACACAATAGTGGATTTTTTTAAATATAAAAAAACTTTTAAATTTATATGTATGGAAATTCTGCATAACTAAGTACTATTAAATATAAAAATAAAACATTATTTTACATATAATATAGAGTTTGTTTAATTATTAAACAAGAGTGTTGGAAGTTAAAACTGCATACTTCATTGGTAACACATTATTAGTAAATGAAGATCTGAGGCAGTCAATGTAAACACAAGGACTAATGTTGGTTTACAGTGTATTCTACAGAAGGAAAAGTAACAAGTTCACCTCCACATTCATGGCGGCTCCTATGAGCAGCCCCACGCTCTGTGCGACAAGTGACGTCAGAATACACATCGTGAGCAGCATGAAGAACCTCCAAGCCTCCAGCGGCTGTGACGTCATGAAGTACACGATAGAGACGTAGATAATGGAGAACAGTATCTGTAAAAAATAACATAAGCACGTGATCTTGTCAGCTCTGTACACAACCATCAGCAATTCATGTTACAAGTCTGGCAGTGATCACTCACCTGGAATGGTATATCTGCCAGAGTTTTGGCAAAGTAGAAGGATTTCAAAGAGTACCAGTAGTTGAGGTGCTCCCTCACAAACACAGACATCTCAACAGGAACTGTAACACAGAGGAGTTGAATTACTAAACTAAATGTGTTAAGATTATTTAGGCAAGGTTTCATGCACCATGTTTAGTTTAATATTTTCTCATCATTACTATTAGTTAATGGCTTTTTATGTTAATTAACACTATACCTATCTTGCATTTGTTTTTCTGCAACTAAAAAGAATATTAATATTATGATATATAATATATAACATAATATTTTATCCTATATTAGCATTAATATTAATAGTTAGTTATGGGAAAGGGATCACAAGAGTTGGTAAAGTTGATGTGGCGTGGCCTACTGTCGCATGATGGGAAAGTTATTTGAAGGTCTGCTTGGAGGGAGCTTTCGTAACAAAACTTAATAGTGTGCACCACCGTATGTAAAGAGCACACAGACTTGGCTGAGATCCCTCTCAGAGTGTGACGTAGCCTAAGTGGAAGTGATATTCGTACCCACTTAGCTTTCCAAACATAACTTACCACAACCTGGCCCGCTCTCAGCATCGGGCACCCTTGATTGTGTAAGACTTCAGTGGGCTTTAGGATGTCCCACACACCCTCTAACGAGAGATGGTAGACACGTGGTCAGGAAAGAACTCAGTTAAAATCAGACATTTTGTTTTTATTCAGAACTTACATGTATTCGTACACGTATTTACTTAATAAACAGAGAAAAAGCCCTGAGGCATGAATCGGTTTAAGATGCAGTGGGGTCCACACACGTGGCCACACGGAGACGTTACGTAGTTGGAGATTAAAAACTCATTAAAGAGTTAATAAAACAATTATTTAAACAGCCGGCCAGCCGAGGTAAGCCCCAAGGACAAATGCAAAAAGGTTTTAAAGTCTTAAATACATGAACGGAAACTGCTTGTCAGTACTGCAAGATATGAGGTCCCTGGGGTGCTGGTGCGTCTACTCGCGGCCGGTGATGACGATGGAGTGGGGCGAGAGGCGTACTCTCTGCAGGCAACATGGTGTCTTTCGCGCCGAACCAGAGTACCGTTACATTATTGCGATCTCGTGCCAAGGGTTAATGAGAAAAGACACAATACACTGTTACAATTATTGCACACTTTCTTGTGGCTTGGTTACTTAGTAACATTATAGTAATTAATATTTTAGTACTTAAAAATAGCCTGATTTTGGCTGGACTCAAGTCCACCTCGGAAGTGTTCGGCACAGTCTTTGTGATGTTAGTATGATTATATAAAAAATTACTAAACAAGACCTTCTCGGCAGGTCAGCTGTAACACATAAAACCCTTGGGACAAATATAATAAAAGTTACAAAACAACTTATGATTAATCAAGGGAGCAAAGCACAGATGCTAGCGTGCCCTCTTGATGTAGATTGTGACATGCTGTTTGAACTCACATGACTACGTACATTGGCGGTACATACTAAAGCGCAATGGTTCGCTGCGACTATGCGCTGATTACAAAGGCACTGTTAATCGTGGTCTGTCTAATGATACCTATCGCTCCCCTACGGTGGATCAAGTGTTGTCGGTGTTGTCAGGTGGTATACTCTATGGCACTATTGATTTAGAAGAAGCTTACACCCAAGATTCCAGTGACCGAAGAGACATCACACGCATTGACCGTCAATACGGTTCGGGGCCTGCACAGGGTGACATGCTTACCTTTTGGTATCAAGGTGGCTTCAGCCGCGTTCCAAAGAGTTGTTGACGGCTTACTGGGACCAGTCAAAGGAGTTATTGCATACCAGGATAACATATATGTGAAAGGAGCGACACTAGCGGAATACTGCCTCCGGCTCATCCAAGTTCTGCAAATTCTGGGTGACGCTGGTTTAAAAGTCAATGCTGAGAAATATGTATGGCAAGCTTCGTCGATTGAAGTCTTTGGGTTTAGGGTTAATGCAGAGGGAATTTATCCTACGGATGAAAAGACGGATGCTATTACAAATGCCCCTGTACCACGCACAAAACAAGAACTTCAATTCCTACTGGGACTGATTTCATTCTACGGCAGATTCTTCAGAGACAAGGCCACAATATTGGAACCCTTACACCGCTTGCTCGATTCGAAGGCTACATGGGTATGGACTGCAAAGCACCAAACTGCACTTCAAACTGTGAAAGACATGTTAATCAATCCTGAGGTATTGTGCCATTACAATTCTAATTTACCTTTGGTCGTTACAGCTGATGCTTCACCTGTAGGGGTTGGTGCAATTCTTGCACACATCATACCAAGTGATGATCTGCTAGGTAAAGTTACAGAAGTACCTATTGCTTACACATCGCGAACCCTATCAGTCACAGAGCGAGCTTATTCACAACTTGATCGCGAGGGTCTTGCCATTATTTTTGCTGTTAAGAAATTTACTCCTTATTTGGCCTTTCATCCATTTACGATCGTAACTGATCACAAGCCTCTGCTTGGCATATTTTCTCCAGACAAACCAACACCCTTTCTTTTGTCGCTGAGAATGTTACGATGGACTCTGATCTTAAGTTCATTTGATTATCAGCTCCACAACCAACCTGGAAAATCTGTTGGTCATGCTGACTGCTTGAGTAGGTTGCCTCAGCCTACATCTGCAGATGATTTGTGCCCTGAACCAGTTGGCGTGCACCTCCTGGAGGCTAGGGACCTACATCTCTTATCTCCACGAGATATTGCTAAAGCTACAGAGAATGATGATATTCTATGGCAAGTCAAACGCTACATGCATCAAGGTTGGCCCCACAAAGTACAAGACAGCTTGCGCCCATATTTCGTCAAAAGGTCAGCGCTATCACTACAATCTAATTTAATCTTATTGCACGACAGAGTCGTGATTCCATCGTCACTGCAAGAGACAGTATTGAAATTGATTCATTCCACACACCCGGGCGAAAATTTCAGCAAGGCCATTGCCTGAAGTATTGTCTGGTGGCACAATATCGACACGGACATTCAGAACAAGGTGAAACTTTGCCAAGCCAGTCAATCAGTAGCTAATGCACCTCCAAGATCAGTTGTATCTCCATGGCCCCATGCAACATTCGCTTGGGAACGAGTGCATTTTGACTATGCAAGATCATTCCTGGGACATTACCTGCTCATTGCAATTGATGCATTTTCAAAATGGCCAATAGTCAAAGTGGTGTCAAATTTGACTGCTTCGGTTCTTATTACACACACACACACACACACACACACACACACACACACATTACATTCTGGCTGATTTTGGCAAACCAGTGGTCATCGTAACGGACAATGGACGGCAGTTTACATCCAATGGCTTCAATGACTTCCTTCGCAGAAATGGCATACGCCACCTGTGTACCCCGCCGTGGCATCCTTCTTCAAATGGGCTAGCGGAACGCACAGTACAAACAGTCAAGAAGTTACTGCTGAAGTTCGAGGATGTAGATATCCATGCACGAGTGGCTCGCGCTGTATGGGCTATGCGAACACGCCCCTCATCGTCCACGGGTAGAACCCCTGCGGAAGCCATGGGTAGAGCATTTCGTACACATCTTTCTCAACTACACCCTGCATCTGAGTTTGACGCACCAACACCGGTGACATTGCCCACACTCCAAGTCGGGGAACTGGTATGGATGATGAAGCATAGTTCAAACAAATCTAGTTGGATACCAGGTATAGTACATGGTCATTATGGAGCTCAAGCCTATGACATTCGGCTAGACTCTGGGTTGCTGGCCATGAACGTTTCTGATGACTATGTACGTCGACGATTTGCTGAAGAACCTGGAGATGACGTTGATGACCTTCCCACGAGGATGGTCGATACAGGTGCACCTCCATCTGTATTACCATTATTCCAGAGAAGTTCTGAGGGATGTAGTGCTCCCATGTCAAGACATAGTCATGCTGCATCAACTTTGGGGGTGGCTTATCCCTTGGGTAATGTACATCAAAACAGGCATCAGGCACATTCACCTGATACACAGGAAGAAACTGGTGCTACAACGTCAACACTGTCACCTGCACCATCCAACCAAGAAAATGACTGTGCTACATCTGCAAGAGTGGCTAGCTCATCACCAAAAGCTTCACCTCCCCTTCATCATGCTGCTAACCGTACGCCCTTCTCAGCACCAGACTCTCCATTTCTGGGCTTTCCGGAAGCGTCGTGCCCAGCAGCTTTACCTCTCCGGAGAGCGGTTCACCTGACCAGGATTCCCACCAACCACAGCCCATGCAGTCTACAAGATCTACAGTTACCAGTTGTCGGCGTATATCTCGACGTCCCCTCCAGTACCAGTGATCAGTGAAAGTTAAGGGTGACCAGTGTGGGAAAGTTAAGTTACATTCTAGAGGGGAGGGGTGTTATGGCCACACATACAACAACTGGCATCAACACGGTGTGTAAGGCAGATGTACATGTGGCAACAGCACACCAGTCTACAGACAACAATAATGTCGTATGATGTCGGACCGGCGAGTGCGGATTACACCGGGACCTCCGCAATGATATCCAGCATGTATCTATTATAACATATTGTAAGAGAACCTAACAAGAAACAAAACCAATGATTAATATGTTAAAACGAAATATTTTTAATAAGCACTAGAGCCCATATCCTGCAAACTAATGCCAATAACTAATATGTTTGTGTTAACTGTTTAGTTCCTTCCTTTTGTCAAAATACATTTTATATTTGGATGCTCAAAAAATTTATTTTTGACCATGCAGGGCTGCATTTTCATTGATTTTTTTCCTTAAGTAGCCAAGTTATTTCATCAATAGGCTCTCATTTTGGGGAGGTTTTGAAAACATCTTCTCCAGGTAATTTTTGAATTTAGAAACAAATTCCATTAGAATTTTCAATTTATTTAGCAACAAAAACCATGAAAGTATACACATACATTAGACTATAAACATCTGCCACAAAAACAAAATGAAGTGTAACAGTG
The DNA here is from genome assembly GCF_032445375.1 of Bacillus rossius redtenbacheri. NCBI lineage: Eukaryota > Metazoa > Arthropoda > Insecta > Phasmatodea > Bacillidae > Bacillus > Bacillus rossius. The sequence goes on from NC_086332.1 coordinate 110,215,711, forward strand.
TGAACACCCTTTTGAATATATTCATATATGTCCACAATAAAGATGATAATTTCAATACACTATAAATAAATAGCTCTAACACAATTGACTATGTAAAGGTGCAAAAGAATAATTTTTATGTTATCGGAAAAACAATTATTATAGCTCAAATACAAAGCATACCTTTAAAATAATATGGGTTGGTGCATTTTTTCGAGGCTGGTAATAGCACAGAAACTAACTTCAGATAGCATGGGCCCCCTGATCATGGTGGTTGCTCTACTCACAGGTGAGGATGGTGGGCATCATGGCGGTGAACATGAGGAACAGCATGGTGAAGAAGATGCAACCAGAGTTGGAGGTGACCTTGGAGGCGTCGTTGCCGATGCCGTAGTAGATCATGCCTATGAGGAACCCCACTACCACGTGCGAGAACAGCCTCATCTGCGTCAGCGTCTGCAACAGCGACCACATCCTGTTTCGAGCGCATGAGCCTGGTGCTTGCTATAATTTTTCAAGTCCCATCATGTTAAGAGCATTGGACAAATAACTCATCGATACGGGCATGTATTTTTTTCAAAAAGATTTTGTTTCGTTCAGGTACATGTCTACCATTAGAACACCAATCACAGTAATTTGCACAGAGGTGACACTCTTCTTTCAATGCTAAGATTTAAGCAATACTCGGAAATTGCGCAAGCAAAGCCATGGGTTATTCACTAGTAAACTAATATAAGCTTGAAATAGACAAATGTAGGAATTCATTATTGAATTTCATCATCTACTAAGGCAATCTGATGTAAACTTCATGTTCTTAAAGCATAAACACAAAGAGCATAAAGTAAAAAACATAACTATATTGACTAAATAACAATGATGAGGCCTGCTTGTATACTGAGAGCAGGAATGTAATAGTTAGTGATTATTTGGGGGATGGGGGGCATAAGGCGAGGCTTGTGCCCTGGGCACCGCATTTTGGGGGACACAAAACTGGCAGCGTAATTGTTACTAAAGATACAGCAAAACCCTGTTAAGACTTTTTCAAGGGACTGGATGCTAAAATCTTATTAGCAGGGAAAACCCCTTAAAAGAAAAATAGATAGTTCAAATTCAGTTGCTACATAAAAACAAATTTTACTCAAATGAAATAGGTACTGTATTAACTCAAAAATTACACTTATGTACCTATTATTATCGTCAGCGTTCTATAAATTCTATACAAGCATATCAGTAAACTGAATTATTTAAACTGAATTTAATTCAATAACCATAATAAAAAATTTATCAAAACAACACTTGCAAAAAAAAAAAATAGTAACTAACATTTACTGTTTTGAAAAATACTGGGTCATTGTTGTTTGTTTGGACACATTTTCAGACTGACACATCACAAAATTGTCCAGTTCCCTCAAGCTCTTCCTCACACTATCTGGGAATATTTTGTGTACATACCAACCTTCATTTTCTTACACTTTGACGAAACACCAGTGGCCATAAGTTGGTCCTGCTTCATCATGATTTGGCAGCCCGAAGTTTTTTGCTGTACTGACTCTTAGCATCAAAGGATTTGCATCAACTTCCGATATTACATACTTTCAGTTTTTCTTCAAAATACAATGCCTTCCTTTTAATGGGTCCTCCACTACTCCTGTTTTTCACAACACTAAACATTTATTATGCTTGATAATGTTAAAATCACCCCTAAAAAGATCACAAACTAAAACCCCTTATTTGCAAATGATCTATTATTGATAACTGAGCATGATACAAAGTGCATGCACTGCTTGCAAAAAATCTAAAAAAAAATGCAAACAGTACAAAAAAAAATGGCTGGTGGTAATTTGGTTTGCTGCGTATTTGTCATGTGGTATAACTCTAATAAGGAAAATGGAACAGCCCCTCAGTCTATACAAAGGCAAGCAGACGACTGGTCAACAAAATTCACTTGTAATAGCGTGCGGCGTGTGGCATTGGTTTCTACGGTCATGTTCAGTACAAATTATTTCGTTATCACTTGGAAAAACATAAATTTTTAAAAAATAATGATAAGTAGAGTTTAAAAGTTTAAAGATAAACATCATTATTTAATTTATTTTCAAAAACGCTGAATGTTCTTGCCTCTACTCCGCCCCACTCAGGCACCATGAGACTGAACTATTTCCAGCTGATCACAACCACAGTCCAGTAGGGTCATTTTCCCGGGAATACCTTTTCAAGTTTGTAGCATTTATTTTCTGTCAGTTAGTCAGTTTTGCTGTTTGCAATAATACAACCTCGTGAACTGTTTAGATTATGTTTGACGATTGTTTTTAATCAAAAAAACATCAAAATTCAGAATTCAAAAGAAGAGCTAAAAAAATGAGAAAAAGAAGCCCTTTAGTATTTGTCCTTGTTATCATCTTGGCTTAATGTCAAAGAAGTGAAGAAAGAAGGGAAGTTATTAACTAATTTTAATACCTAATGTAGCAATAATTTTTTAAATGTTACTTTCTTATTTTATTTATTTTTTATAGAAACTAATTGCACTTGAACTTAACAAGTTTAGGTCTTATCCTTAATTCTATGTAAAATTCTTAGGATCCGTAGGCAAACAACGGACACTTAAAGTTAGCTGTGCGGGTTTGTCTACCTGTCAGTAATTTAGTTTTAATTCAACATTCTGCTATGTGATTAGACAAAATTTGGCATTTTTGTGCATACAAATTGTTGTGCTATGTATTGTATTATCGGTTTGAGGGTATTTCCTAATAACATTCTTGGAGAAGCAGTACATTAATTGTGGCTGCTTGAATTTTTATTCATTTAACCGACTTCATTCTGGGCAACAGAGGTTTACTATCAATACCCAGAACTACTTTATAGATATAACAATAGTCTAGAAATACCATTTTAGTTGCAAGGCTATAAAAATATTTTTATGGAAATTGTGAATAGCTAAAACAATTGATAACACAACAAACAGACCCATAAAAAAAATTATTCACATTCATACATATAAAAAAATATTCTCATTATAATTCAGACTTTATTATACAAATAAGAGATTGGATTCCAAATAGACTGAGGCAAAGATCAAAACATTGAAAAACATTAATAGTTTATTTGCTTTCCTCAAAAGAGCTCGGTTTCAAACAGTGAATGGAGAACTGAAGAACCAGTCAACCACATATAAAAAGACAGAAAGGGATGAGCTGGCGATAGAAGTGAAAAGTTTTAAGTACTATTATGAATTGTATTCAAGCCCTAATATGAAAACAGCTACACCAGCAGATCTTTTGCCGTTAACTATAAGAATGGACTTGAAGCTGTGTACCCCAACACAACAGCAGCATTGATAATTTTTCTCACAATACCAGTCTCTGTTATCTCAAATGAACAGAGTTTTAGCAAATATTACCTCAGAAACTTAACAAGGCTACAATGACTAACCAACCTGGGCATCATTTCAATAGAGCACAAGTTTCAAAGCTGTCTTTTGAGAACAGTGTAAATATGTTTGCAGCAAAAAAAAAAAAAAAAAGTAAAGTTAAATTTTTGTTCTAGCTTCCTGTGTTTAAATTAATTTTACTCACACTTTGCCAATCGATACAGATAGTGTAAAATTACTAAATATAATTTTTAAGTGTAAAATATGTTCATTTATAATGTTAGCATTATACATTATAATTAAATATACTGTTCTGTTTGTTCATTTAGCCCACAAATATTCCGATTTCATTTGATAAACCATTTCATTTGCAGAATTTATGATAAGTATGAAGGAATATACAAAAACATGCTTCTTTTGAGATTGTTTGTCAATTATATATCTTAGAATTAATTTGGTATTTTCTCTCACACAAATATTAAATAACTGCAAATAAATATATTTATTTTCAATCTAAGTCAACAATTATTACGAATATTGGAATTAATAAGTGGTGACGATAAGGTGTGTTACTGGAATTGTTTTTTTTTTTTTTTGGTTGGATGGTTTTGGGAAAAAAGGGGAGGGACAGCTTAACGTCGACCAGGGCTAAGCCCTCCCTAAGCCCGATGTGCCTCACGCCACTGCCGAACCCCTCTCCTACCACCGACACCCTCTGTTTCAAGCCTCCCGCCAACAAGTGCGTGTGTGCGTGTGTTCGGTCGCCCTGCGCGAACCCTTCTGGCGCCCACCCTAACTGGAGCTGGAGCAGCGGAGACTGCATGTTTTTTAATTAATGTAATTCATAAATATCTGTAATATGTAATTCTTAAATATTAATTAACTTGTAATTTTTAAAAGGTTTTAATAGTTATGTTTAACTGTCTAATATTAATGTACTAACGGTAAGTTCAGCACTTCCTGCGGCCATGACACCCGAGGTCCGGGGCAGTCTCTTCCGTTCGCCATGCGGGGTGGGACGCATCTCAGCACCTCGTCGACTTCAACTATTGCTCGTAACCGATCCGTTAACATCCACAGTCGTAACAATTTTTTTAAACCTTTTTAATCGACCTTCGAGGCCTACCCCGGCGGCAGACTGTATAACTTAATTAATTAAAGCTCCCCGGAGTGTTTTGGATTAATCGGCGGACTTATACTTTCTGGGCCGGGCCACGCGGTGTCCTGGTCAGCAAGAAGGCTGGACTATGTGCTGTTTTTTGTGTGCGTCGTCAGTGTAAGTGTCGGCGCATATAAAACTCAATATTCACCAGACTCGTTGCACTTAATTCTCGACCACGAGTTTCCCAGCACAGAGACGGAGGTGTGTGGGGCGCCGAGCAGTAACATAGCATGCCCGCCGCTGAGAGCGGGCCGGTGAGTGCTAGCGGGGGGAAGTCGAGCCTAGCTCCACATGGGTCACGTCACGGCCCTGGGACAGAGTCGGTTGCCGGGTCCACGTGCCCATCCACGTGGTGGCGCCCAAGGTATACACGTACGCCGATTTGAAACCCCCCCTCACGACAAGCTAATATGAGTTCTTGTCCCAGGTGGAAACTAGTCTAGTTACATCCCTGACTAGGAGTGGGAAGTGGTAATGTTCCTAACCTACATGGTAAGCACATATTTGAGATTAATTTTGCCCTTTTTGTGTTAACAAAACACATTTGACCATATTGTAGGACATTATTTACAACAAAACACTGTTTATAGCTAGTTGCACCAACTGCCCAACATGGAAGCCTTGTGGCCATTACACATCTACAGCCATGGCATGGTGGTGTCCCAGACTGTGAGCTGAATGGGGCAAGTGCAGGGCGAGTGTCTCAGGAGTGACACGTGTGCGAGGCAGGCTCACCTGGTCCCTGAAGGTGGACAGGAAGGTCCTCTTCAGGAGGATGTAGAACTGCAGCGAGCCGGAGGTGGGGAAGCCTGTGCGGTGCTTGCCGTTGTTGAGGCTCTCGTCCGAGTCCAGCAGCGCAGACGTCACACTGAGGCCGGGTGCCGCGGGCGGGCCGTGCTTCCCCACACCATTGCCCAGCATGTCTGCGACAAGCACATCCCTCTAGCACCATCACTGCTTCTAGTGCACTGTCACCACGCTCCACGTTCCTCTGCTCCCTCCTCGCAGTCCTTGCCTCGGAGCTATCGCATTATCTCAGCAGACCCCACTGTTAACTTTGCTGTTGTTGCCAATGCTACAGCCTCTCTTAAGACAACATTAAATACATCCCCATGCCAAAATACCATTTAGTTAATCATTGTCGCAGTTTTTAAGCAAATAAATAAAGTAATTATATTTACTCGTCACAGCGAGACCATTAGGAACAGATTGAATCAGCAGCAGTGCTCAAGGAAACAGAATGAACTGACTGTGGCCTGTAGTCAGGGAGAATCCCAGCATTTGACTGGAGTGACAAATCAGGGTCGCTCGACCGGTAATGAACTTCTGGATTGCAAGACCAGCGTCTTACATGCACCAATTCGCTCGATCATATTACATTATAGAAAATTCTTAAATAAGTAACAATTGAACAACCTAAGTTATAAAAAAGGAAAGAAGGTACAGAAATTTCCCATTTTCAGTTTCATAATATATATTGCTAATTTCTACAACAGTACTAAATAGGAGCAAGGTATTTACCTTCAGTGAGTACATTTTCTATTGTAGCAATGACTTTAAGTAAACTGCCAAATATGATAGATACCTACAACTACTGCTATAAACAAACAGCATGTATTTTGTATAGTTAAGCTACATATTCTATTCAATATGCTGCTGGTGCATTAAATATCAGTTCATCCTGAGATGCAGACATGCTTCTATTGGTTTGGCGATTATGTAGAAAAAAAGTAAGACCCTGCTATACTTTTGGTTATAAAATTATAATGATATGTAAAATTGTCTTTTTTTAATAGCACATCGGATTTAAAAAAAAATGCCCTCATAAATTCAAGGAGGCATGTTGGAATGTGAGTGAATTTATATTATTGGGGTGTGACTAGCAAGAGAGGTTTCTATGGAGGTGTACGAGTGTACTATGCATATGTGTACATATATCTATGGGAGAAACACTGTGACGTGTGCGACTTCGGTTTTTACTATGGTTGTTGCCAAGCGAGTGCGCACTCATCAGGTCCCTCTGTGTAAGATGAAGAGTTTTTTAATATGATTTAATCCTTCTTCTGTTTTATTAATAAATGTATTTTGTTACATATTTGAGTAGACCAACACTGGATCTATGAATCATTAAATATAACAGTAGACTCAAAATTTTGAGTACTTGTGCACCCCTAATATTAATTATTGTTAAATAAGGGAAGAGGCACTGACTGAGGTAGTTTGTGGATTTGTGGTGTGCTACTTAAAAACACGTCACATGCAAGTCACTGGTGAGAGATTCGAAAGTACCATGAGGAAAGGAGGGTGTGAGGGTTGCTGACATATTTGACTCTGTGGGAGCGAAGCCCTGAACAATGTCAACACTTTATCGAAACCAAAGTATCCATGGCAAGGTTATTTTGTGAGAGATAATTTTGGTAGCTGCTGGAGTTTCTAGAGATGATCTTGATGCCATCTCTTCCAAAATTATTGATGGACCTGTTGTACGAGCTGCCATCGGGAGAGCCAGTTCATCAGAATATGCGACAGAGTTTGCATAGATTATGTGCACAGAAAGAAACAATATTGTTTTTAATTACATACATGATTTTAACGCTTGTTAAACTTTTGCACAGATAAAGATTTTAATACTTTTAAATAAAATTATTGACAATTTTACATAATTACATGACAAACTGAATAAACAAAGAAGGCAGTGGAAGAAATTGTTTTATACCGTTTTACAATTTCAAGATATGGGTTTGGGGAAGCCTGTCAACTTCTGTTCTTTACAAACAACCATGATGTTCTTAAACTGATTGTGTGTTGCGTTACTGCATCATTGTGTTCCTTACATAGTTTACAAACCAGGCCTAAAGCATCATACACACTGACTGATTGGCTTTGCATTAAAGTCGTCAATCAGTAATTCAGTCAGTCAATGGTGCTTTGGCAGAAGGGAAGGATGCCTTTGGTCAAAACACAACTCAGACACTGTAACTCTGGCTCATTGTGATGATTCTGGCAAGATCTAGAAAGGCTTGAAAAGAGGGCCCATGTATAAGATTATATTTATATCCTTGCTAAATGCTTTCCTTAGTTGCAGATAAGATGTTGTTGGCTAAACATTGTTAAGAAAATGTATCATACTCAGGTTGCCACTTTAGGCCTAAACTTAGGAGTCCATGTGCTATAGTGTGTGTTGTAAAGTACGAGTGGTGTAGGGAGTGTGGTTGGCCTGTGGTTGAAGCTGGGTGAAGATGGTGGCTTGTGAGGTCGTTTGGTTGTGTGTGTTGTAGACCAGGATGTTGGTGAGTGGGGGAAGTAATAACAGTAAGGTGAGAGTTGTGTAGGGAGGATATAATAGTGACAAAGAGAATGATTGTTATTTTCCAACCAAGGCGTGCGCGCAGACAAATGTAAACAAACACCGCTATGTCGATGTTCCCTGCGTTTGGAGAATTTGTTCCAGTGCGTGATTCTAGGCACACATGTTCGGAACATTTGGGGTACTATTTTGTGGCAAAAAAAATATGAACACAATGACGAAAAACAAGGAACAGTTTTTTTCTCATTTGTGGGGCAGAGCTGTTTAACCTCATGACCTCAGTAGTGGTGCCACATTAAAACTATCCACAGTTACAGTTCACACAACATAACATATTTACAATCAATATTATGCTTTGGCATGTTTGATACAAAATAATAAGAGAACCTCTTCAAAATGCTACAAAGAAGTGGGTACTCACTGTTAGGAGTGTCCTTGGAGATGTCATTGGTGACACAGGGCGTGGCAGGAGTGTCCAGCAGCGGAGGCTGTGTGAGGTTGTTGCACTTGCCATTGTTGACAGCCATTACCAGCTTGGGCACACAATCGCCGTGCTCACCACACACTACCTCCATCACTGCGCAGAACACAAAACCACCATCAATAACAACAACACACCACCTACATCACCAGCAAAGACACACCACCTCCATCACTGCTTACACAATACCATATCCACCAATGTGCTCACCACACCACCTCCATCAATGTCAACTTCACACCATCTACATATCTGCGTGCACACAACAATCTTGTTGCCTCATGCAACACATCATCTCCATTGCTGCGCACCCTACACCACCTCCACATCTATTCACACCACAGCACCTCTATAACACTGTGCATGCACTATGAGCACTCAAAACCAACTCAATTGTTGAACACAATACACCACACCAACACTAACACTGCAAATACTACACCACACCACCTCTATCACTGCACAAACCAACTCTAGTGCTGCAAACACCAACACATCACACATAATGCTAAACAAATCACAGCACACCACCTCTATTGTTGCACACACTGTGCACGACACTCCACATCAACTACTGTGCATACTCAACCACCTTAATCACTGCACAAACCAGACCACCTCTATTGCTGCACACACTATGTAAGATCCATTGCTGTGCACACTACGTTACCTCTATCACTGCACAGACATAAACTTATTTGCTGTGCACACCACGCCACTCAATAACTGAACACACCCCACCACATCTAACACTGCACACACCACACCACATCTAACACTGCACACACCACACCACCTATATCATTGCACATACCATACTACCTTTATCGCTGCAAACACATCACTTCCATTGCTTTGCACACCACACCACCATAATCACTGCACTCACCAAACCACCTCATTCGGTGCACATACATCAGCTCCATCACTGTGCAAACCAAACCACTTCAATCATTCAACAAGCATATCACCTTGACGTCATCCAGGCCTGCGGCCCCTTTGAGCCCAATATGCCATCGCCCAAACACCTCCACCCTCTGTTCATATTCAAACCTCCCGCCAGCGAGTGTGTGCATGTGTGTGTTGGTCGCCCGGCAAGAGGGCGCTTAGCCGCAGTGCGCCGCACCCCTATATGTAATTAATAATATTGTGACCTTTTCTTTTCGCCCTAAAATAGTGTCCCGACGAGTCAGTAAGTGAGTGAGTGTCTTTTGTTTTAGTAATATATTATATTTTTATAAAAAAAGTATGTGCAAGCACGGACAAGGACGCTCCCTAGCGGGCGATGACGGAGCCAACATATAACTTTATTCAAACTAATTTACCACATAAGTAATTAATACAGACGGTCTGTTCATGGATGTGTATCTGGTAATTTTATAAAGGATTCATGTTATTTTCTATAATAACCCGGGGCACGCAATAGTTAAGATGTTAATGGTAATTGTGTTGGGCTGTGTTGCTTATTCCCGTCCTAAAAATCGAGTGGTCCCGAGTCTACTACCCATGGTATAAATTATTTTTAATTAGTATTTAGGATGATCAGGTGATGTACTCTTATATTTTATACACTGATTTGGTTTTAACTCATCATTGGTCGCGCTATGAGCATTTTGCTCACCCTCATAAATATTGTTTTACTGTTATTGTTTTTATTGCTGCGTGGAGGTGTCTTTTTTTCTAGCTGAGTTTTGAACCTTCCTTATCAAGTCACTAGGTAGCTGACAGGATGTAACTGATACTTGGCCTTGAGATAAGATATCGCTTACAGGCATGCACGCCGCATGAGCAGTTTGCTCACAGTGTGACCAGTCGCGTTGCTACACTTGTGGCGACTGTTCGGTTTGCAAAGTGCTGTTTTTAGTCGTAGAATATATTCTTGTGAGACTTCAATCTAATGATTCGTGGGAAGAAAATTGTGGCTTTGGCTCTTCAACAAATCGCTGAATGTTCCAGAACATGTAAGTTATGTTATAATAATCATTATTTTGATTGAAAATACAAAAGAAAAAGAAAAACATATATTACATAAAACATCAATTAACATCAATTATAGTAAACATTAACATTTTGTCACAAAATTGTTGATTTTCGTATCAAAATAAGAAATTACTTTTGAATACGGAAGCTGAAAAGCTGAAAAGCTGAAAAGCTGAAAAGCTGAAAAGCTGAATTTGGATAAAAGTGAGACAAGATTTTATAATTTTGGAAAAGCACTTAGGAATTCCAGAGGAAGATATGTAATTGTAGTCATTTCCATAGTTTTATGTTTCTATTTTATTTTTGACTAGAATTTTCAGTAATGTAGGTAATATATATTCTGTGCTTTGTATTTACAGAAGTTCCACCACGGTTGCCGGATAGTTTACCACCTAAAAACCAAGCAGCCGCCAATGATCAAAATTTTGACCAAGATAATGTTGAAAGTGATTGTGGAACCGAAGAAGAAATTTTGTTTAGCGATACATAGCAATCATGTGGAAGTGAAAATGGGGATGAAGAATCTACGGGTATTCCACTGGGTGTGTGTTCTCCTGTGTATGGAAACCGAATGGTCTGTGCATCCTCCTCGTCCTAATGTACGCACCAGAAAGCATAATATTGTAATCCACCTACCAGGAGTAAATAAAGTGGCAAAAAAACTCTTTTTCTGTATTAGACTGTTGGAAATTATTTTTTCCAAACAATATGATTCAAGAAGTAGTGGACTGTACAAACATTTGTTTAGACAAAATGCATGTTAACTGTGGACGTGAGAGAGATTGTGGCAGTACCACATTTGCGGAGTTGAGCACTTTGTTGGATTTGCTATATCTAGCAGGTGTGAAAAAAGCGCAGCATCTAAATATTGAAGAGTTTTTCAGTGATGATGGAACAGCTCCAGAATGTTTTAGAGCAGTTATGAATATGAAAAGGTTTTACTTGATTCTGCGTGCTCTCAGATTTGATAATATACATGATAGGGATAAAAGGAAACTTACTGACAATCTAGCTCCTATAAGAAACATTTTTGAACGTAAGACAAATTATCAAGGAAATGGCAAGTTCCGGCAGTACATAGCTAATAAACCTGCCAAGTATGGACTAAAAGTGTATGCCCTAGTAGACTCGCGTACAATCTACACAATCAATTTGGAAATATATGCTGGTAGATAACCTGAGGGTCCGTATAAGTGTGACAAGTCAAGTAGTGTGGTAAAGCATATTGCTGCCCCTATCATCAATACAGGCAGGAATATTACTATGTGAAGCCAAACTGCGGCACGCCACAGTTTGACTACAATGAACTCGCACACAGAACACGAGTTAATAAACCTAACCCAACACAGCAGGAAGTCGTTGTTTAATTTAAGGGGAACTGCACCGACATCGAGGAACAAAAGTTATGTAAGCCAGGATCATTTTATTAAACTTTTTCTTAATTACAACAATTAATATATATATATATATATCTCTTTGGTTTTACAAATTTCTTAGAATTGGGAGCAATTAAGGCTCAGATCAATTACAATGCTTTCGGTGAATAAGATTCTTGCACACTAATGAATCGCAAGGACATAGAGACGTACTTAAATCAAAACAAATGTACACTTCGCACTCCCAACAATATAATAACATACTCAGATATTGTGTTTAATACCAAATTCTACCATGATGATATCTCAAACGGACATTTAACTTAGCCCTACTAACTCGTAACGGGCCTAGACTTAGATGTGACCTCAGATAAATAACTTTAACACAATAAAACATTTATGAGACGCTTCCCTATAAAATACATAAGTACAACTAAACGTCGCACATACGGGTATTTCAACGATCTACGCGGCCAAAATTATTTTTTTGTTTTAATTTACTCTAAAAAATGTTACTAAGTCAAACCAATTGTATTTATGAATAAAAAATGTTTTTTTATATACAAAACCAAAGTTTTAATGGAAAAAAAACATAAAAATAATTAAAACAATATAGGGTATATAAGCCAATTGATCACTTAAACAAATTTATGCACATATAAAAAAATTAAAGGAATTTTTAGATAAAATAAATAAATAATAAATGAAATAAATATATAAATATTTTAAATAATACATAAACAAAATAAAAAAAATAATTTATTAATAATAAAAATAATAAATAAATAATAAATGAAAATTGTTTTTTCATGATCTTGCAACAAAATGTTTTTGAAGCATGGGTCTAGTACCGTTGCAATCATGACTTATTTTACTGTTGTGTACAACGGAAACCTAGATTTAATACTTTTCTGAAGAGAGATAGCAAATGCAATTCCAGGATTATTTTGATCTTCGACATAGTAAGAAAGTGTTGGCTCAATTTTTATATTATATATATTATTTTTATTATATATTATATTTTTATTATAAATAAAACCATGAAAATGTTTAGAAAAAATAAATAAATAAATAATAATTATATATATATATATATTTCTTTTTTTAATCACTACATAATGTGGTTTTGGCCCTATGAATAATAGATAGACAGATGAACATGTTCTGCAGTCACAAAGTAGGTAGATGAAAAACAAATTATAAAATGATACAGTTAATATAAGCTCTAGGTAATACTTAATACAAATAATAATAAAAATCACACTATCATCCAAAAACAAGTTTTCTTAGTCACTTCCTGAAGAACACTTTGGGTTTGGATCGGCAGGCAACAGCATTTCTAGGGTTTCAGGTAGGTAAGAATTTAGCTTCCTCTTTTTTATTCTCCTTCTACAACTAATTAACGGGTCCGAACTTAAAAGTAGACGGTTAAAGATGTCTCTATTGCAGTTTTCTAGAGAAAATTTTCGTGCGAAATCTTGTCGATATGCCAGGAAGTGCTTGTTGCGTGCTTCTGCGGCTTCTTCAGAAAGTTCTCCAATTTGTAACAATGCATTTTTTTATAATTACTGCGCCATGAACGAGAATTTTGTGCATCGTGGGTGTCATGGGATGCCAAGGATATAGGTCAACATATAAACGAGCAGTTTCTTTTGCGTAACAATCCTATTTTTCCGGATTGATTTTGTGGCCACTTGAGATAGTCTCTAAAATTACTTTTAATCTATATATCAGCTCGTAACTAATGCCCGTAATTTCTGATGCCAATTTGTGATCTTCAAAAAATCTTCGGCTTGTATTGCCATCATTCGTGTTGCCGAAATTTGCCTTTGGCATGTCTATTAACAATCCAGTTTCGTTATGAAACCTCGCCTGGATTTCTTGTTTCCTTTCTTTCTCGAGGTGTTTTTCTGCTTCTGTTTTCCTTTCCCTATATTTTTTTCACTGGCAATTTATACGCTAAATGGAGAATACTCTCAAATAATTTTATCCTGGCATGTAGTACAGAGAGGCCAAATTGGATAGCCTCAAAATTAACATATTTTATTTCATCCAATGTGTTAAAATCCTTTGAAGTTGCACCGCAAATATAGCATCGACTTGTCGATGTTGTTCCTGTGGCGGCATTACACACCTTCCTGTCAACCATTGTCATTATGAACTCATTTTTAACGGTAAATTTTTTGCCACACAAATCTAAATCAGTTGCACTGAGCGAGTTTATAGAAGTATTAACATGATTTATTTCTTCTTGCGTAACATCAGTAGTTTCTTTGACGAATCTAAACCTTATAGGCTGACAAAATCTAGGAGAAGAGGGTGTTGGATTTCTCCATACAGTATTTTCATTTGTTTGTCCACACACTAATTTTAAAGGCACGAAGCAGCTCTGGAATATGTTCATATCACTGTCCGCATCACTGTCTAACTTTTGTTTGTACTGGGATTGCTGGAACCCATCGCAGCCCCATTTGCAGATTAATTTTAGGGATTCACGTTCTTGATCTTTTAATGTTATCAATACATCTTCCAGATACTCCGATAATCGCCTAACGGTAAGGTCGACCAAAGGCTGTAATTGAGCTTCTGCACTAGTGCTAGTAACCGTGCATGCTTCTTGTGGCGGATATCACTTATTTTTTTCTTTTTGTAAAATACTGTAACACGGAAAGAATTTCTTATCCGTGCTTCTTATAATATCATATTGCTCCGTGTTAGGTCTGCATCGATGAACATTTGATGTGCTTCCTGGACGGTCAAAGGGCTAATTTTATCTTTTGATGACTTTGTGCGATGAAATGCCTTTTTGTACTTTGTTGCGCGAGTTGGCGAACGGATGATTTCCTTGAGTACATTCGAAACGTCTCGCTTTCCAGTTTTTCTTAATTATACTTGAGTAGCATGCACTATGATGTCCTCGTCAAAGTTAGAGCGAAGATACTCAATGTTTCTTCTTTTGCTTCTCTCGCTCAGCTCCCCAAAATATTTACTCGGTCGACCTGGCCGACTTCCCGGACTGTCGGCAACGGGAATCGCAAAGGTCCCTTCTAGCCAAGAGTGATTGTATTTAAGAAAAATGTCTTCTTTGTTATGAGCTTTAGTCCATCTTTTCTTTATTTCTGATTTGAAATATGCAAAATTGCTTTTTAAAGTTTCAATTTGGTCATTGCTGTAGCCTTCATAAGGTAAAAGTTGATTTTTCAAAGAATTAAGTTTTGAATGTAAATTAGGTAAATTTTCACTGTTCATGCGGTCAAACAAGTATTTCCTAGTTACGATCCTCATTCTCGATGTACCCATAAAACCTAAAACAAATAAACACCTCCTTTAAAGCCAAAAAATGAAGGAGATTATTTTCATACAATTTACTGAACAATTTTCAAAACACTAAATTTCTGTTTATCCGGGATTATCCGGGGCCAAATCCTGGGTTTCTTAAAAGAATATACATTGAACAATGAAATGCAAACAAAATCTTAGCCCGATCTATCCCGATAGTATGAAAAAGTACCTATACAATATATTTTTGTGAAAAGAAAATAGTCTAGGGAAGGGTCTACTTTTAGAGCTTAAAAATGAACTCCTAAATAAATAAATTATATAAATTAAAATATATATCATAAGTTACTAACCTGTTGTTTGAGAATCCATGATTTTTCCCACCACTGATCAACTTAAAAACATTAAATTTCACTTTTGAAGTGTAGCTTTTGTAAGAGCACTGAGAACAGAAAACGTGCACGAAGCGATACGATCAGATTCCGACTGACGGTAAAGGTGCGTAAAGCGTGAGCGGGAAGCGTGAGGGGTTGGGTTTAGTTCTCGGAAGTGTCCTGCACCTCAGGTAGTCATTTTCGTATAAATGTGTATTGTTTTGATAACTGGACTTTTGGCCGCTTGGATCGTTGAAATACCCCTATGTGCGTCGGCCACGCGTGAAACAAGATAGTAAAGACGACAGGTCACCTAACCCAAAATGTAATACCCTAAACTACCAGGCAGGAGCCATACGATCAACTGGGACTGAGCTAGTGTAATCGAGCCGGGAGGTAAACACCTCCGACTGCGCACATCACTGAAACTAGATGTAACCTAGCCTTAACCTGTCAGCCACTCGGCGATTGAATTGTACAATAAGCCCGAACTATCGTCACAGGACTCCTACAGCATTTAAGTCTTTAAACTGACAACGCAGCGTCATAATGATGTGACTGTTAAGTGCAGATGTTAATATTCAATAAGCAGAGAAGCATAGCTTCGCCGAGTGCTGACCATAAGCTAAATAACGCGTGCCGACGGACTGATTCCCTTCTCAAGAGAGAGAGAAGGCCAGTGACTGTATAAAGCTACGCGGCGCTTATATAGACCACTGAAACTATGACACGAGGAGCGCTGGTGTCGCGGCCGGAGGGGGAGGAGAGGTGAAAAGGAGGGGATGTAGGGGAAAAGCATTCGGAGAGGAAGGGGAAAGGAGGGGAAGGAGCGCTATCATCGGAATCGGCGATGAAGCCATCCGCTTCATATGGATAACTATTTAACTCGCTACCCTTAGCAAGAGAGCTGCTTCAGAAGAATACTATGAGTGTTGGTACACTCAGAAAAAATAAGAATGAAATCCCTCCTTTATTTGTGAACACAAAGGGAAGGGCACAAAAAGCAGCATATTCGCTTTTTCATTTGCAGGTACATTAGTATCTTATGTACCCAAAAAAAAATGTGTTGCTTCTGTCCAAACTTCACAATGATGACAAAATTGACGAAACTTCGGGGGAGCTTGAAAAACCCGAGATTATAATATTTTATAATCTAACAAAATGCGGAGTAGATGTTGTAGATGAACTGAAAGGTGAATATTCTGTGTCAAAGATAAGCTGCAGATGGCCTCTGACAATATTTTTGTCATTGTTGAATATTGGTGGGATAAACAGCCAAGTAATATACTCTTCAAATACTGGAGAAAAACTCTAAAGATGTGTGTTTCTAATGAACTTAGCTTTGCAGCTAATAAAACCACAACTTGTAGCTCGTGCCTCAATCACAACTTTGCCTGTAGCCTTGCGAACAACTGTAGCAAGGGCCGCTGGAAGAGAAGCACAAACAGAATCAAAATGAAAATCAGTCCCAGGATTTTGTTCTGTCTGTCCCCAAAAGAAAAATAGAAGAACATCTCAATAGTGTGCCACCTGCAATAAGTCTATTTGCAATGAACATACAATATTCAAATGTTCTGAATGTCCATAAATAATGTGCGCTGAGATAGTGTTTAGGAACATGTACCTATAAAATTATGTGAGCATTTTTAGTTAATATTTGGACATGTCAGTTTATCATGGAACTTGAAATATATGGTGCAGTTAGTGTGTATTTTATATTTTGAGGTTTTCAATTGTACAAACCAAATTGATGTAACTTATATTGTAAAGTAAGATAAGCAAAACAAATGCTGAATCCTAATAGAGTTAGGCGTTTTAAAATGTAAATTTCCATGAAAGCAGTTAATTTTGATGTAGAAATTCTCTATTGCATAATGTGTGTTCTATTAGTCAGTCTCAAACGTATAACATAAATTAGTGTGCCCTCAAAAGACTCGGTAGATTTAATAATTTTTGTGCTAGAAAATGAAGTGTGAATAATGTGTTATTTTCTATTGCTTCCAACACTACTGCAATTATTGTTGATGTATTCGGAGGCCGGACAAAGGAAACTCAGTATACAGCCAAATAGTTTATTGTGATGATGATTTATTTAAAAAAAAAAAAAAAAATTATGTGATAATAATATTAAATATTATTTATAAAAGCAGAGTTGTTTCATTTGCAATAAGAAAAATATTTGGCCTTTTAAAAGAGGTTAAGCACGACTCTAATCGTAAAATTAAGTCTGTGAGCAAAATGATCACGCGCGACTGTTATGTATCTATGTGTTTAGTGCATGTATCTATGCACTTCCGGAATTAAAGCAGTTGGCAATATGGCCTCCCAAGAGACTTGTCGTTACTGTTTTCCAGTTCATAATCCACTATAATCCAGATCATAACATGGCGCTGCGGACTGTTTATTGTATGTGTACGATGCGGAATATCTCCGTCGCATTCTGGTAACCGGACTGTAATAGATATTGACAAATAGTTTGGTTTTGTGATGTGTTAAGTGTTACCCTAAAACGCACGCGTAATGGAGGGACTGAAACCACCGGGACCTTTCACCTTTGATGGAGATCTGGCTAACAATTGGAAGCGCTGGAAGCAAAAATTTTTAATATATATGAAAGCCACAGGTGGTGACGGTAAAGACGACGGTATTAAAATAGCTACATTGCTGCACGTGCTTGGTGAAGAAGGGCAGGATTTATTCTTCACCATGGATATATCTGAAGAAAACAGTAAAAAATATGATTCTGTTCTGGCATGCTTAGAATCATATTTTCTGCCTAAGACTAATCAAAGTGTCGAAAGACATAAATTCAACAATCGAGTACAAGAAGAAGGGGAGACTATCGACGCCTTTGTCACAGCACTAAGACGTCTAAGCACCAATTGTGGTTATGATGGTCTAAGAGATGACCTCATCAAAGACAGAATAGTGTGTGGAGTTCGAGATTCTCGTCTCAAAGATCGCTTGTTACGGGAGCCGATACTAACACTGGCAAAGGCAACACAAATTCGCAAAGCTGCTGAACAGACACAAGAATTAATGGAGACAATCGATAGAAAGGAGGTAGTACATACAGTGTATCGTAGCAATCAAAAAAGTATGAAGTCGTCAGAAAGAAGTACAGAAGATGAAGACATCTGTGAGAAGAGAACTTCAAATTACAGGACAAGAGGAAAACCCGCGGGACGAGCAGCATACCCTTCTCAGTCTAATAACAGCTATAAGGGTCCACGAGATGGAACGGCCACGCATCAGCAGTACAACAAGCCATCAACAAGTAAGCTACATCGGGAACATGGCACACACAATGAAGGCTTTTCAAGGTATGGTCAATCTTTTGATAAGATGTGTCACAAATGTGGACATAAACATTCTTACCAACAGTGCCCTGCGATCAATGCTGCATGTTATAATTGCAATAAAAGGGGTCATTATTCGAGAATGTGTAGATTGAAATCTGTCAATGAAGTGTTAAATAAGGAAAGTAATGTAGGTAGTGAAAAGCCTGTTGAATTGTTGTTAGGTTGTGTTACATCTAAAATGCTTATGCCTGTTGATGGTATAGCAACAAACCTAACGGATGAATGGTTTTATAGTTTATATATAACTGACTCTGATGTAATTATTAATTTCAAAGTTGATACAGGGGCACAAGTTAATGTACTTCCTGAAAGTGTTTTCTTAAAATTGAAGTTAACTAATACTGCATTGTTAAAGTCCCAGGTGGCACTCAGAACCTATTCGGGGTCAGAAATACAACTCTTAGGAAAGTGTTTTCTTGACTGTAGGACTAACTTAGGGACCTCGCACAAATTAGAATTTCAGGTGACAAAAGTTGATCACTCTACACCTATAATAGGGTTACCTGGCATTCAGCAACTTGGAATACTTAAGAGAGTAGACACAGTGGATGCGAGACAGGAACCGCAAATGCACAAAATGTTGTCTCAATATAAGGCTGTTTTTGAAGGCTTAGGCAACATTAGGGTGGAACCACATCAGTTTGTGCTAAAACCAGATAGTGCACCACCGACAGTTTCTTTTCAAAGAATACCCTTTTCTCTACATGACCAGCTGCAAGAAGAGCTGGATCGAATGATAAAACTAGGGGTAATAATCAAGGTGGATGAACCAACTGAATGGTTGAACCCTATTGTTGTCGTAAAGAAGCCTTCTGGGGAATTGAGAGTTTGTTTAGACCCTCAACCATTAAACAATGCAATCTTAAGAGAACACTGTAGATTACCAACACTAGAGGAGGTCACACTCAAAATGCAAGGATCACAGTACTTTAGCACTTTAGATGCCAATAAAGGTTTTTGGCAGATACAGCTTACTGAGGAAAGCTCAAAGCTGACTACCTTTCACTCACCATCACAGGGACGGCTTAGGTTCACACGCCTACCCTATGGACTGTCTTGTGCGTCAGAAATTTTCTTCAAAGTTTTTAGCACATTGTTTCAGGACATTGATGGGGTACAAGTTTATATTGATGACATCATTGTTTTTGGTAAGGACCAACATGAACATGATCAGAGGTTGGAAAGGGTCCTTCAAAGGGCATTGGAAAAAAATGTAACATTTAACTGGGATAAATGTAGGTTTCGCCTAAGCGAGGTCAAATACATAGGACATATCTTCGGCAAAGAAGGAATAAAAGTTGACCCGAGTAAAGTTCAAGCCATAACTGACTTTTTGGAACCCAAGGGAGTGAGTGACTTGCAAAGGTTTCTCGGGATGATAACTTACCTTGGAAAATTTGTTCCCAATCTGTCTGAACACACTGCCTTATTAAGGGAATTGTGCAAACAAGGGGCTATCTGGCAGTGGTCAGAACGACATCAAAATGCTTTTGAAAAAGTGAAAATTTTGCTAGCCACTACACCTGCATTACAGTTTTATAACCCTCATGAGCCTATCACCATTTCAGTTGATGCATCCCAAAAGGGTTTGGGAGCAGTTCTGTTACAGTCTAAGGGTCCAGTGGCATATGCATCAAAATCATTGACACAGACCCAGCAGAACTATGCACAGATTGAAAAAGAACTACTAGTGGTAGTTTACGGTTGTGAGCGTTTTCACCAATACATTTTTGGGCGTACTGTTCTTGTTGAGACAGATCATAAGCCATTGGAGGCAATATTTAAAAAACCCTTGGATAGGTGCCCGTTACGATTACAGCGCATGAGAATCAAGTTACAAAATTATGACATTACCCTGAAATATGTTCCAGGTAAAGAATTAGCAATAGCTGATGCCTTGTCTAGAGCTAGTGGCCCAGATACAAACTTTGAACTGCATGAACAAGAGATTGCAGCTCAACAAGGCTTGGTTGTACACCACATACAAGCATCTAACAAAACTTTGGGAAACCTTCAGTCTGAAACACTTAAGGATGAAACATTGATCCAACTCAAAGCAGTCATCTTAAAGGGTTGGCCTAATACAAGTAAAAAACTGCCGTCCTGCGTAAAAGAATAGTATTCATTTAAGGAAGATTTGACTATACAGGATGACTTAATATACAAAGGAACCCAAATCGTAATTCCCACATCCATGAGAGGGGCTTTGTTAGATAAAATTCATTACACTCACTTAGGGATTCAAAAATGTAAGCTACGGGCTCGTGAATGTGTTTTTTGGCCTGGCATGTCAAGAGACATAGAAAACAGAGTAGGCAATTGTACTACATGCAGGGCAGCACAGCATGCTAATACTAAAGAACCCCAAATTGATAAAGAAATTCCAGGCAGACCATGGCAGATAGTAGCTATTGACATATTTCACTTCCAGGGCAAAGATTATCTCTTGCTAGTTGATACATACTCGAAATACCCTGAATTTAGCCACCTTCCAAACCTCTCATCAACTCAAGTAATTGCACACTGTAAAGCTGTAATGGCTAGACATGGTATTCCGGAAATTCTCTACAGTGACAATGGTCCTCAATTTTCCTCTAGAGAGTTCAAGGATTTTTCCATGCGTTGGGATTTTAAACATAAAACCTCGAGCCCTATGTACCCGCAGTCCAACGGACTAGCAGAACGCCATATACAAACTATCAAACACATGTTAAAAAAGTCTGTTGCTGATCGCAAGGACATCATGCTAGCTCTTTTGGAGTATCGTAATACACCAATTGACACCACAATGCCTTCACCGGCCCAGCTGTTATTTAGCAGACGCCTAAGAGGCTTGCTACCCTCTACAGCTGACAGATTTATTCCTCAAATACAGCCTAACATAGTGCAGGATTTGTATGCTAGACAACAAAAACAAAAACACTATTACGACTACCACTCGAGGGTGCTGAAACCTCTTAAGGAAGGGAGTCTAGTAACAGTTAGGAACAGGAATTCATGGCAAAGTGGACAGATTGTGAAACTCTTGGACAGACCACGGTCGTATCGCGTAAGGGTTGACACTGGTCATGAGGTAGAAAGGAATCGAAAAGATATAATCAGGGATAGCATAAATCAGCCTCTGGTCATTGCAGGTGACATAGAAGAACCTAGTGGAGACACTCAAACAGTTGATAAATATGAATCAAAAACCCCACCTGTGCATGAACAACTCTCATGTGAATTAGTAAAGGATGGTGATGTTAATTCACAAGAAGGGTTTAGAGGATTTGAAGAAAGACATAGGCTAGGCAATAATGTACATGATACACAAAGGAATTTTGTTCAAAATATGGGGAGAGTAGTTAAGTCAAGTTCAGGGCGAACTGTGAAGTTACCAAATTATTTAAAAGACTGTGTGTAAAATATAAAGAATTTGTTACCATTTTGTAAACCTAGTGTGTTAATAACTGTATTGTTTTAAATGTGTGGATTAATTATTAGCATCCTGAAGGTGCTCTGAACTGCGGTTTGATATAAAAAATTTGATAAAGCCATTTTGTTACCATTTTGTAAACCTTGTGTGTTAATAACTGTATTGTTTTAAATGTGTGGATTAATTATCAGCATCCTGAAAGGTGCACTAAACTGCACTTTGATATAAAGACATGTCTGTTCTAACTTTATATTTTGAGAGAGGAGATGTTATGTATCTATGTGTTTAGTGCATGTATCTATGCACTTCCGGAATTAAAGCAGTTGGCAATATGGCCTCCCAAGAGACTTGTCGTTACTGTTTTCCAGTTCAAAATCCACTATAATCCAGATCATAACAGCGACCACTGGGGAAACATTTTACAATATGAACAATGACGAGTTAAGTCAAAGGATGAAATAAACAGCACTCTTTAGTATGCAAAGTCAGTTATTGTAAATAACGCACTAAATTATGTCGAACTAACAATACTAAAAGAATGAATAATACATCAGCATACTCTAGCAGAGGATAAATAATAAAAGTTAATGATATAGTTTATGATTATATACTCCAAGATGGTGGTTGTACACGTGAGTGTATGGAAAAATGAAATACAAGATGTTGGTTGAGTAAGTGAAATGGGAGAGCATGAGAAAATTAAATCCAAGAAGGTGGATGTATAAGCGGAATGGGAGGAGGAGGAAGACTATGAAGATTATAATGAGGAGGAAGAGGTGATGTCGGTGATGTTAAAGGTCAAAAGTGTTGATGACACAGTCTAAGATTTCCATGTTTTGGTAAAAGGTATGATAATGTAGCCCAAGATGGCTGCGGTGATTTCATTTGTCAAAAGTGATGACGACATAGTCCAAAATGGTAGCAGTAATGTCATAAGTCAAAGGTGATGGCGATGACATTATCCAAAATGGCAGAAAGTTCTAGAATTCAAAATGGATTGAAAGTTCTAGATTTTAAAATGGCAGAAATTTCTAGAATTCAAAATGGAAGGAAGTTCTAGATTTTAGAATGGTGAAAAGTTCTAGAGTTCAAAATGGCATACGGAAATTATGTAGTCCAAGATGGTGATTGGAAATGATGTAATCCAAGATGGTGGTTGAAAATTACATAATACAAGATGGGGACAGGAAATGATGTAATCCAATATGGCGGCGGTGACATCAGAGGTCAAAGTTCACACGCTAAAGGACAAAGGTCACGAATCCGAGTCTGAATACCCAATCTCCTGCGTTCGGTGGTATTATATGTAACTACTTTCTTTGTTCATTATTTTTTTCTCCTATTTCAAGTATAGATGTTATCTCAGAATAATAGACCCTTAAACTATGTTATCAAATAAAGCAACAGCTAAAGACTTTTAATTATTTTCCCAGTGTGTTCTGTTTTAATGTACAAACCATGTACACACAAAGTGAAACACAAATATTGTAGAGCTTCACTCCTTCCCAATTGCCTACAGCTGTTAACCATGAACAATCTGCCTCTAACTTAAACGCACATAGAAGAATATGTGGGCTTACCGTAATCGGCCGGGTTGTGGTAGCCGGGACACTCGAAGCCCATGGAGGAGAGAAAAGGTATGAGCCCTGGTATGGAGCCCCTGTACACACACTGGCCCTCCGCCAGCATGTACAGGTGGTCGAACATCTCGAACAGCCGTGCGCTGGGCTGGTGGATGGTGCAGATGATGGTGCGTCCACCTCGGGCAAGCGACTTCAGCAGCGAGAGGCACTGGAAGCAGGACGAGCTGTCCAGGCCACTGCAACCCACAAACGCACATCTGGTGAGGACTCTTCATTTTCAAAATACACATTCATACCATAAACAGAAGGAGCTGTTCATGTGACACAAAAATATCTACTCATAAACAGTTTAATCAGGAAATATAGTAGATTCATTAAAAACTTTTATCTTATTTCATACCAATAATTAATAAAACTTGACCTTACTCTTTAATCTAAGCTTTTAAAAATAACTTAGTTAATTATATAAAGAGAGTGAGAGTTTATATAAGAAGTTAACATGATAACTAATGGACTGATGTCAAAAATTCTTTCACTGTTAAAGATACATTAGACCATATGGACATAAACTATTAATTATTTTCAAATATATTAACTTAAGTTATATATATATATATATATATATATATATAATTAATATCTGGAAAATATAAAATTAACTGCTTTCTTGGCTTACTTTGAGTAATCCTACAGGTCTACTATTATGTGAAATGATTGATAACTAGATGATTGTTATTGAATAAGGTCTTAACTAATGAACCGATTTTGATTACTTTAAGAACAGAGGTAGCCCATACATTTATTCCAACATAAGGTACTCTTCATCCTGTGAAAGGCCCAGTTGTTAGTGAATATCCAAAACAATTAATTATTTACAAAGCTAATACGTGGAGACATGGTCTGCAGTAACAATATAAATAACGAGTTACCTACGGCCAATGTTTTGACATCGTCCGGGCCTACGGCCCCCTGTAAGTCCGATATGCCACCGCCCAAACACCATCCACCCTCCATTCAAACCTCCCGCCTACCCGTGCGTACGTGTGCGTGTGTGTGTGTGCTCGCCCGGCAAGAGGGCGCTGTCGAGCCAGTGCGCCGTACCCCTGAAAACATAAGTATATGTAATTGTGTTGTTTGTTTTTATATTCCCTAAGTGCAACGTGACGGCAGATCGGCCGGGAGGGTTTTATGTACTTTTATTTTTTAACTTATATATTAAAATATCATAGAGTTTCCGGACATTCCCGAGGAAACCCGAAGCCAGACAATAGTTAAATTTAAATCTTAATAATTATAATTTGTACAATCTTTTCAATTCATTCAAAAATTGTTACATAATTTTCAACGCTTTATTGTCATGTTAATTTAATTTCCCGTGGCACGAATTCGCTAATATCTTTTAACGGTAATTGTTTCGGCGGGAGGACGCCATGTTAGTCGAGCGAGCCATGATCTCAGCCCAGTCTTCCGCCATCAACAACCGAGAGCAGACGCTTCAGCACTCCGGGGACCTCACCGCTTGTATTCTCTGCCAAGTAATTCTGTTAACTTTAATTTCATCTGAATAGCTTTCTTTTAGTCCTCGGAACAGCTCTCGGTCGGGGGACTGCTCTATTAATTAATTTACGACCAGTCTCGGTCTTTTATCTTGTACTACGTAATTAAACATGTGACCACGTGGTGGCTCATCACCTATAAACCGATTCGTGCCGCGGGCGTTTTGTATAGTTTCAACCGTGTACGTGTGTGAGCGGAATTAGCGGAATAAATCAGGTGTGTGAATTTCACGTATTATTCTTTTATTTTCAATCTGTGTGACCACGTGGAGAGTGACGGCGTGTGGGACGCCTGAGAGCCCACTTCGTAGGGAAAAGCGTGCCCGACGCTGAGAGTGGGCAGGAATTAGTGCTAGATGTTTTCAAGGGGGGATATCACATCTCACATGGGCGACGTCACGCCCTGAGTTAGGAGTCTCACCGGGTCCACGTGCCGTACCACGTGGTGGCGCCCACTAACAATCCACCGTAAAGCCGACCGATCGACCCCCCCCCCCCCCCCCCCCGTGTCTGTTTAAAGATTCAATAAACATTTATTTTGCTTATTATTTAGTTTAAATTTTGTACCAAAACCGACAAATCTTATATACCTAGCTAATTTTTAAATACAACTACATGGTGATATTGTGGTTATCGATTATTTTCGTAGATATACACAGAGCTTCGTGTAGCAAAACGGTACGGAAATTGTACCCATCAACAGGTACCACACCTAGTATATATGATGCAAATAAAAATCTTTCTGGGTCCGCTCAGGTGAGACAGAAAATGATGGGGAACCAGCCAGGGAATTGCGCACCACACACTGTTTGCTCGCCCGACATGAGCGCACCCAGCATGCGACAACAGCAGTTAAAACACTTCCTTCTATATGTTGTTTCTTATTTGATGCTTGTAGAGGAATGCTCATTATGCGCGCCCCTTGCATAGCATCCACATGGTTAGTACATCAGTACACCTACGATATATTCTTGCTCTGCTTGAATATTTTCCGAGCTGTTGCTCTTCAAATCAGTAAAATGCAAGTAAGAATAAACTGAAGTATCATTTTCTTTCACGTGTTTTGGTTCCTGTCAGTTGAGAACTTTAAAATTTAACTTTGGACAACAATCTCCGTCCTCAACAGCTTAGTGCTGTTCCCATCATCTGTGAACAGCCTGATTTGACACATCTTTCCATGCCCTTCTACCACACAACAATCCCCTGGTCTTCTCAACATTAGCACATCATAAATACACTGATTAAAATAATTAGGTGATCAGACACACATGATTAGGAGATCAGACAAAAAGAATCATATCAGATAATATAGGTTTTCAGCAACAGTAGGAGCTACAAGCAGAGTCTAATAACCCGAAAATAAACGTTCCTTCCAACTGAGCACATCTGAGACACATTAGGATGATGCATTGCAGCTAGACCAGCACCTCCCAAAACTCATGCAGAGATGGAAAATGCCCTTATGGCAGAACAGCAACTTATCCCCAAACAGCTCATTGATCATTTCAATGAGTCCATGCCACGCAGGTGTGCAGCAGTAGGGGCTGTTCAGGGAGATCATACACCATTCTAGAGAACTGTTGCTACAATCTTTGTGTCCATTCGTGTTCTACTGACACCATGTACCATCTTATGTCTAACAAGAATATTCTTATGTTTCTGTCACCATACCGTACCATCTTTCACCATATCATACCATTTGTTACCATATCATACCATAGCTGGTCTCTGTAAAGGATCTGGTATTATCTTATTATTTTGTCTGATAGTAGTATGTTTAGGTACGTCCGAGGACAAGCTTAAGGCTGGTGCGTGGTTCCGAACGCCCTGTCATCACGGTAGCCATATTGGATACATTAAACTTGACCTTTGACATTGACTCCAGCAGCCATCTTAGATTCTGCCATCTTAAAATATAACCTCCCACTCCCCAAACATTACACTTTTCGTTCAGGCCGCCATCTTCAATTCAACCATCCTGACATCGAGCACCCAATCCACAAACATTAAAACATTCGTTACGATCGCCATCTTGAATTCGAATGTCGCATTCGCCATTTTAGATCTGATGTCACAACCACTTTTTTTCCGACTGACGACACAGACGCCATATTGTTGTCGTCTGCTTGAAGTGGCCATCTTGGATATTGTAACGACCGCCAACTTGGTTTTTTCTTGTTCTGCTGGAGGCCTCCATATTGGATACCGACATCTTTGTTTCTGTTTTTTTTTTTAGAGAGCACCAGCATCTCTCTGGCTCACGCCCATAAGGTGATGTCCAATTACAAACCAATGTTGTTGTGGTCCTTAACCAAATATACACTTAATTTTTTATACAAAATACATTGAAACCGCGGTGATTTAAACCATAACAGCTCGGACCTCTGGGTTGGAAAAAAATTCGCCTTTGACCGCACGGTTATAGAGACATTTACCAGACCGAGAATTAATTAAGGCATATAACAAATAACACACATATTCGGACTTGCGATGAACAATAGAGAGAACAATACGCAACGCTGGCTTCCTCAGCCTTCATACACCCTTAGATCGAGTCATGGAAGAATCGATTCTGCGTTACATTCGAGCCGTGGGCCCTTGTGTCATCCACCTGTCGCTCTTCGATGCAGCACTATTTTCGCCAGGATGCTTTTGCGATGCATATATTTCTTACCTTCTTGTCCCGAGTCTCTGCGTCTCTTTACCTGCCTCGCACTTCCGCTGCGGCCGTGGGAGAGCGCCTGCGCTTACTAAAGAATGCGACACGTCGCCACAACCACAGCGACAGAGCGGTCCCGACCACGTGACCCAGCAGATTGTGCGGCGACCTCGGGCATGCGCAGTGCCCGGTGTCAGCTACTTATTGCGCGAATATCGAACAGCAAGACGAAAATAAATTATTTAAAAAAACATTCGTCTCGTTCCACTTTTCATCTTCGTACATCACCAATGGACACATGAATTTCTCTGAACAAGATCTGATTCCAAATGAAGCACGTCTTTACATTCTTAACGTTCGTTTACCATTCAAACAAGTGTATATATATATATATATATATATATATATA
This sequence comes from Bacillus rossius redtenbacheri, assembly GCF_032445375.1. Classification (NCBI taxonomy): domain Eukaryota; kingdom Metazoa; phylum Arthropoda; class Insecta; order Phasmatodea; family Bacillidae; genus Bacillus; species Bacillus rossius. The sequence goes on from NC_086332.1 coordinate 110,244,000, forward strand.
TATATATATATATATTCATATTTATCAATTAGTGAACGTTTAAAAGCAAACAGGTAAATTGCCGATGAACTCTAGTGACAGTGAAAGCTGACGAAGCGGGCGCGTGGAGCGCGCACCTGGTCGGCTCGTCGAAGAACATGACCGGCGGGTTGTTGACGAGCTCCAGCGCGATGGACAGCCTCTTGCGCTGACCGCCCGACAGCCTGGCGGTGCGCGTGTCGCAGCACTCCACCAGCCCCAGCGTATCCAGGATCTCCTCCACCTGCGCCGAGCAACGCCTGCTTCTCACTATCGATCACTACAACAATACGGACAAATAATTACTTTGTAAGGGAACGCGCAAAAATACAGTACAATTTAAAATAATATAAAAAATAGAGAGTATTAAAACTAATTAGCATATGTAGAAAACAAATGTTTTAAAATGAAAAAAAATTTTAATCATTAAAATGGCGAGAGATTTCAAAACTACAGTAGGTGCAGTACCTAAATCTGAAAGCGTAGCAACATGTGAGTTAATTATTAAACTAGGGTAATATAAACTTGTCCTGGTAAGTATCTTTTTGCATAGCAGCTATGAAACTTCAAAGATTTAGAAACAAAATATTTGTTAGTCAAAAAATAAAATCTTGCCCTTTTTGTATTCATAGTTAAACAAACTTTCATATTTACTGTGATTACTGTAAGAAACCATAACAAATATTAAAAATCTAACCCACTTTCAAAGGTGTAAATATTGTAACAATTGTTTTTTGTCAGCCAACATACATAATTCATATCTTTAGTTACTTTTTAAATTAAAACTGAGAAGGTTTACACTACTGACGAAAGACACACGCACATTCATTTCAGAACTTTTCTTAACATAATCATCTGATAATCTGTAAAACGAATTTGTGAGCGCAGCGCCACGTGTCGCCTTGGTGGAGGGAGGGGGGGGGGGGGAGGAAGCTCTGCCCGCGTCAAGGGTCCTCAAAGACCTCGCGATTTACAAACTGACCAATAACTGCAGGGCCCGCATGCAAGGGTGTACGCAAGGAGGAGGGTATACATCCCCTCCTTTCTCGGTATCCTTAGAAATACTCAAATTATATATATGGGTAATTCCATGTAATAGGGCAAATATATTGTCGCGGGTTGAAATTTTGCAGGGTTGTTGAAATCAAATTTAGGGACTTTACTGACGGGACTCTGGGCTGGCTGCTCTGTTCACTCGTCAGCGCAAGTGGCGTGACCATGTAATTGGGGCACGGGGCCGGCGCGGCGCGCTGCGGGCTTGCAGAATTTTGTTTGTTTGTTTGGCCGCGCGCTGGCGCAGCCACGGGCCGCAGTTACTGGGGCGCGCTGTCGTAACAAGCCGCGCGGTGTGGCCTGCACATTGGGGTAGAGGGGGGGTAGTCTTCCCAGATGTTCTAGTTAGTTGTTTAGTAAATTTGACTTCAATAACGAGCTTTTGTTATGGTAGGCGCGGCAGGGCGCGCGAATTTAAGCGCAAGTGAGTGGTGACTCGGGGCTCACTCAGGCGGAGGCTATGCGTCTCACCTGTGGTCACGAGTTGTTAGTTCGTTCGTGATGTAGGAATTCAGGCTCACTCAGGCGGAGGCTATGCGTCTCACCTGTGGTCACGAGTTGTTAGTTCGTTCGTGATGTAGGAATTCAAGCTTTCGGGCGGAAGCTATGGTCGACGCCAGAGGCCACGAGTCGTTTAATTTAAGTTAGGTCATAATGTAGTCGTCAAGCTTTCGGGCGGAGGCTATGGCCCTCGTCAGGGGTCACGCGTCATAGTTTTTAAAATGTAATGTTCGTTCGGGATTTCAAGGGCAGGAGAGGCCCCTACGTTATTTTTTTAAAGTAATCGATCAAGAAAGGCTTTTCGGAAAATGTGAGTATGGACTTATCTTTGTTTTAATTTTAAGTATTAATTATGATTTGAGGTATTCGGAAGGACTAGGGAAGTGTTTAGTGAAGTTCTCTCATTCTCTCTCTTGTAAGGTCGTTCAATCGTTAAGGAAGTAAAGAGATTATTGTTTTAAATTGTAATCCCGCTATTTAAATGTTCTTTAAAATGATGTTGAGTATTTGACTTTAAGAATAAAATAATTTTAATTAAGTATTAGGTTATTTTGCAAAATCTCCTTAGTTCAGCTCTCACCAAACATCCTGTACGGGATGACGAACCTATGATCCTAGGTACAGTAAAGTATTTTATGAAGTTAAGACTAGTTGATGCCAAGCGAGTTGTTTCTATGTAAAGAGCTACGATTCTCTCCCCCCTCTGAAGGTGCACGTGACAGAAATGGCGGTGGCACCGGCTAGGTGCACGTGACAGAAATGGTGGAGGCGCCGGGTAGGTTCTATTTCTGGAGAGAGAGAGAGGTAGATTTTTATGTTTATTATTAAGTTAGTTTCAGCTTCTGATAGCAGGTTATTAAGAGTTTACTTGAGGAGAGGATTACGGAATTTTAGTCTATAGTGGAGGAAGTCTTTGAGATTTTTTTTTTGACGTAACAGATGTTTATTTGAGGATACTTGTAAGGATAAAGTTTATAGTGATAAGTTGTTTTAAGTCGTTGAATTTATTGTAGATTTATATCGGGGATTATTACGTGAGGAGAATACGTTATAAGTTAAATGCTTATTAGAGATAATGCAAGTGGTTTAATTTAATTGAAGTTCATTTTAAGATTGTAGGTTAAGAGAATTATAATTTAAAATAAAGTTTTTTGTCGTAAATAGGAATTATTTTCAAGAGAAGTTTGTTTTGTTTTCGTGCGCGTAGGAGACGAGACGTACGAATTAAATCAGTCGAGGGAAGGATAAACGTTAGAAAGGAATTAAAGAGAAAACGAGAGTTTATGTAAAAGAGAGTTATAGAATTTATAGTGATGTTTTGTTTTAATTAGAAAAATGTTGAGAGTTGTTTCAGAACGACACGTCAGTGGACGTGGCAGAGTGAACACGTGACGGGGAGGTGCTGAGACCTAGCGGAGAACGGAGGAACCGCAAGCGAGGGTTGGCGCACCTGATGGAATTCGGTGACGTCACGGGCTCATACGGAGACGTGGACAGGCCGTGACCTTGTTTTGATCAGCTGTACGGTAACTTAGCGATAAGAAAATAGACTATTGGTTAAATAAATTTAAATTTAAGTGTGTTTTAGAAGAAGAGGAACTTTCAGTATGTAAGTAATTTAATTTAAGAAGTGTATGATGTATAGGCTAGAAGTGTTTCGTTGTAAGTTGTTTATGTTTTTGTTAGTTAAATTCTACCTCGGTTTTAAAAATATTTTTTTGGGATTTGTAAACATTATTAAGGAGGTACACTATAAAATCAATAAGCATTGATAAAAGTGGAAGGATAGTTTTTGTGTGTAGAGGGAATTTACTCCAAGGGAACAGAGAGACAAAATTAATGTTTTCTTTAGGGCGAGGGACCCTAAGGTGAGGTGTTGTGTCCCTGGGAAGTAGGGATTGTAGAGCAGACCCATAGGAGATGGGCTGACTACGTGAATTAAGGGTTAGGAGAATCCTGAGAGTTGTGAGTAGTTTGGGGCAGGAGTTCCCCATGGTAGTACCGAAGTGGCTATCCTGTATGGGATAGGGTACCATTTCAATGAAGTTTGTTGGTGGGGTTAGAGCCCCCTGTGTAGTGGGCCTATAGCAGATAGGCACTACAGTGAAATTTTTGGTTATTTTGTGAGGTAAATTCCCTGGAGGTTAAGTAAGATTGGATTCAGTTAGGAAGGAGGGAAATGAGAAACATTGCTGTAGAGAGTTAGTGTACTTGCCTAATGTGAAATTGAATTTTACTAAATTAATTTAGGAGAAAGTTTTGTTCGGTAAATAAATAATAATGGAAGATAGCTAGATAATTAATTAATTTTTTTTGAGTAAGGTGTTTTAAGTAATGAAATAAAATAAGGTGAAGTAATTTGAATAATTGGGGAGGAGTTTCTTTAAGAGTTTAGATAATTGTTTTTGAATTTATTGAGATATTCAGCCAGTGAAGTTTGAGTGTGAGAGATACAGTGAGATTTTAAGGAAATCGGTTGTTTATTAATTAGGACAAATGAGATTTTATGATTAAGAGTCAGTAAGCATAGTTAAAATTTACGACATGATATTTGTTGACAGTTTACAGTTATTAAGGAGAAAACAGAGTAATCTATTTATTTTTATTTTAATGGTTTGAAGATAAGATTATGAATTTTTTTTGGAAGTTTCTTTGGCATGTTGGAATAATTTTTTTTGATTTTTAGAATTTACAGAGAAAATTTAATTGATTTACATTAGTTTGGAAGTATGGAGGTTTAGTGTTCGATTAGCCCTAACTTGATGGTCGGATCTCAAAAGAATGCCGTAAAACCGATAGCCAATTGAGAGGAATGCGGTAGGCGCTTGTGTAGAGAGGGGTTGTGGGAAAACTCCTTGGGACTGATGGCAGATCAGGGGCCCTAAATAGTGTGTGATGCTGTAAAACCAGTGCAGAGAAAGCCTGGTATGCTTAAATTTTTGGGCACAGGTTATGTAAACCTGGGGTTCCATGGGATTTAGTCATGTTAGCTGCTGTGAGACATTAAGATTTCCAGGCTCCATAGTAAATTCAATGTAAATTTTTGTTTTCTTAAAATAATAAATTTGTTTTTAATTTTTTTGAGATATTTGATTTGTAACAGTGAATACAGACCCCGAGGAATAAGAGTTGTCATGCTGTGAGAGGAGAAGGTGGTAGGCCTAAAAGGGTACAGGCACCACAGAGGTTATGTGCATTGCATAATTTAAATATAAGGAAACTTGAGAATTTGAAATTTTGTTGTTGGGTTGGACACCCATAAGAAGAGTATAGGCAGAATTTTTATTGTTATGAGATGTCTAATTTAATTGAAAAGAAGAAAGTTTAAAGATGCAAGGTAACATTATTATTGTAATAATTGAAAGAGATTAAGAGGTAGAGAGAAATAGGCAGTTTTTGTTTGTAAGTACTAAAGTTTACATATAGAAATTTAGTAACTAAGAATGAATAATAAGTTAAGTCTAGTGTAAAAGTTTTTTTTAAGTTTGTTAAGTTAAGAGTCACAAGTAAATTTTTTTTTAGAGAGAATGTCTTTGATAGGAAGTATTAGAAACTTATGGGAATTTTAGGGTAACATAAATAATGTAGGTAATGAATAATAAATAGATGGTAGGTCTTAAGTTAGGATTAACATTTGAAGCAGAATTTAATTAAGAAGAAGGAAAATAAATAGGCCTAATGAAAAGAACAAAAAAGGATTTTATGGTAAAGCATTTTTTTTTAAGTAATAAACAATGAATAATAATGTTGTTTCAGGGTAATGTGTACTAATAATACAATTTTTTTTTAGGACCAAAGAACAGGAATTATGTAATTTAAATTAACATGTATTTTTGAAACTGTTACAGATTCCTTAAGATGAGCTGAGCAGCAGTCCAGTTTACAAGATGACAAGAGTTCGAGAGACAAGATACAAGATCACTGAAACAAGAGCCAAGACTGAAGATTCAAGAGAAGAGAAAGCTGGCAGCCATGGACTTACAAGTGGAGATTAATAAGGTCATGTAAAGTTTTATTTTTTTTTATGGAAGACAGTAACTGGAGTTTTTTTTTGTTATAAACATTATTTACAGAACTTTTTAGGTTATAGTAATGTAATGGAACTAGTGAGTTGTGGTAGCTGTCAAAAAGAACTAATACCTTAAGTTTAATTTTTAAAGTTAATTTTCTTAATTTACAGAGGGATTAGTAGTTTTTTTTAAAACCTTATTTAGGTTGGAATTTAAATACAATAGCTTATTATAAATGTGTACGAACAGTTCAAGTTCACAGTACTGATAGGTAGGTCAGATGATCTTATTGATTTTGATGATTTGTTGTTTTGAGTTGATTTTTAAGTGTTGTGAATTAGACAATGAAATAGTTCTGAAAACTTAAATTATTTCAAGCTAAGAAATAGTAAAGTTAATTGTAACTCAAAGGACACCAGAATTTAATTTTTTTTGAATTAGTAATGTTTGAAAATTTTATACTTTACAAGAAAGGTTATAAACAAACAGATCGGATGGAACAAGGATGCAGTAAATCACAATTTCATTTAGAATTATTGATTAGCTTTTGAGGTTATGAAGTAAAAGTAATTATAGTTTAAAAGTTTGAATAAAAAAAAATGTTTTTTTTTATTTGTTTCAAATAGAAAGTTTAAAAGTTAATTAGTCATGATCTAGGTGGGTGATGGGGTGGGAATTGGCCACTCTTTTTCCCTATAACCTCCCTAACATGGCCTTCTATTACAACTAACAGAAATAAAGAAGAAGAAAAATGAAGAATTATTAGTTAGAATGTTTCTTTCATGAAGATACCTGATGAACTTTTACTGTTTGGAAGAATAGAAGCAAGGTTAGTCAGATATTTTTACTCAGAAGAAGAAGAAGATAAAGCAGTTTTATGACTCGACAAGCCAGAGATTGGTGTTTCCCCTCTGCGCTTCTATTGACTACGTTGTTTACTCTCATGGGATAGCTGGTTCGGCACCATGGAGAGAGATTGGTGGGCATTGTGGTTGCCCCCAGAAGAAAAGAAGAGTAGAAGAGGTTATGGGTGGGTCATGTGAACTGACCTTCAACCCAGTTACTTCGTGGGGACTATTTGCTGTATAGAGAAGATCAAGACTCAAGAGTTAGGGAAAATCATTGGAGGTCATGTTTCCCTTCCTTAAGTTTTTCCTATCAAATTATTTGCCTGATTAGATTATGCTAAGGGTGGGATACTTTATGTTAGCAGTTGAATTAATTAATTTTATTTTTTTGTGTGTTTGCATCCTTGCCCATCGATTGCAGTTTAGTAGTTAGTTTTGTATTTGTCAGGCGTGATGGTAATGCCTGTTGATGATGTTTCAGAATTGTAATCTGTTCGTGATGAGGATGGCACAACTCCGAAGCAGATGTGGGGAGAAGTTGTGAGCTGCCCTGGAAGCCAGTCCAGTAGCTGTTGGAGTTGAGTGGTGTTTGCTGATGGCCAGCCCAGGGAGCTACTCTTCTCGACAACACTGACTTCGAGGAGTTGCACCAACCTTCACGAGATAAGAGTTTAATTAATTGAAACACTGTAAGGACACTTAATTTTTTTTGAAGAACGAAAGAAGTATGGTAATAAACGGAAACCGAAAAAAAAAAATAATAATAATTATCAAGAATTTGCACATTGTTTAACGAATACTGAGAAACTAAGAACATTAATTTAATTTGTAAAGAGAGCTTCACTAACAGAACAATTTTTTTTAGAATTGAGAACTCGAGCCTCTGAAGGTTCCTGTGAGAACAAACCAGATAAAAGTTTTACATTTAATTTTATGAATACTTGTTGTTTTAAAATAAATCTTATGCAGAATTTAGATGTATGTTCAGACAGCAAGGAACTAAGAAAATTATTATTTTTGTGAAATGAGGAATTTATAGTTATGGTTTAATGGAAAAAGACAATTTGTAATTTTGAGGTAGCTCGATGGGGCTCGAGCTCTGTGAGGGGAGGGTTATGTCGCGGGTTGAAATTTTGCAGGGTTGTTGAAATCAAATTTAGGGACTTTACTGACGGGACTCTGGGCTGGCTGCTCTGTTCACTCGTCAGCGCAAGTGGCGTGACCATGTAATTGGGGCACGGGGCCGGCGCGGCGCGCTGCGGGCTTGCAGAATTTTGTTTGTTTGTTTGGCCGCGCGCTGGCGCAGCCACGGGCCGCAGTTACTGGGGCGCGCTGTCGTAACAAGCCGCGCGGTGTGGCCTGCACATTGGGGTAGAGGGGGGGTAGTCTTCCCAGATGTTCTAGTTAGTTGTTTAGTAAATTTGACTTCAATAACGAGCTTTTGTTATGGTAGGCGCGGCAGGGCGCGCGAATTTAAGCGCAAGTGAGTGGTGACTCGGGGCTCACTCAGGCGGAGGCTATGCGTCTCACCTGTGGTCACGAGTTGTTAGTTCGTTCGTGATGTAGGAATTCAGGCTCACTCAGGCGGAGGCTATGCGTCTCACCTGTGGTCACGAGTTGTTAGTTCGTTCGTGATGTAGGAATTCAAGCTTTCGGGCGGAAGCTATGGTCGACGCCAGAGGCCACGAGTCGTTTAATTTAAGTTAGGTCATAATGTAGTCGTCAAGCTTTCGGGCGGAGGCTATGGCCCTCGTCAGGGGTCACGCGTCATAGTTTTTAAAATGTAATGTTCGTTCGGGATTTCAAGGGCAGGAGAGGCCCCTACGTTATTTTTTTAAAGTAATCGATCAAGAAAGGCTTTTCGGAAAATGTGAGTATGGACTTATCTTTGTTTTAATTTTAAGTATTAATTATGATTTGAGGTATTCGGAAGGACTAGGGAAGTGTTTAGTGAAGTTCTCTCATTCTCTCTCTTGTAAGGTCGTTCAATCGTTAAGGAAGTAAAGAGATTATTGTTTTAAATTGTAATCCCGCTATTTAAATGTTCTTTAAAATGATGTTGAGTATTTGACTTTAAGAATAAAATAATTTTAATTAAGTATTAGGTTATTTTGCAAAATCTCCTTAGTTCAGCTCTCACCAAACATCCTGTACGGGATGACGAACCTATGATCCTAGGTACAGTAAAGTATTTTATGAAGTTAAGACTAGTTGATGCCAAGCGAGTTGTTTCTATGTAAAGAGCTACGATTCTCTCCCCCCTCTGAAGGTGCACGTGACAGAAATGGCGGTGGCACCGGCTAGGTGCACGTGACAATATATTGTGAGACAGTTGTAAAAAATTTTTTTTTGAAAATGGTTTTTATTTAGTCAAAGTGAACCAGAAGACCTCAGTAACTGACTACTTATATGGGCAGTGAACAATATTGAATTTCAACACATTTATAAAATAAAATATTTCTCTCTGATGTGAGGGAATGATGGGTGAGGGAATGACGTGTGAGGGAATGATAAATGTAGTATGAGGAAATGATTCGGTTCTGATATTCTGGTTTCCTTGGCAACATGTTTGTTTCTTAACCAAAGTTACATAATTTTCAATTGAATAATGTACAACTTTCAATATTAAAAAACTAATTTAAGCATAATCAGTTGCTAAAACAGCATGTAATCAGTCTCGTGAGTTTGCTATGCCAAGTTTAAATTACAATTTGAATCTAGTTTTACAAACTACGTACACTATATTTATCTTACCACAAATTACAATATCTGAAGGGAAAATAAAGCCTTGACATGTCATTAGAAGACTCGAATTGGGTCTTTAAATAAATAAAAAAATCCTACACCCTTTGTTAATAACAATAGGAGTTGTGACAGTGGCAACAATTTGTTTAACAGATACAAAACATACATCATTTTCATCTACATAAAATAATGTATTGTCCCCACAAGAATTTTTCAAAACCATGACTTTGATTTCATTGTTTTGTACATAACGTTGGATAATTCCCAGGAACTGGCGAATTTTTGTGGCGTTCTTTTTCTTCTTGTCACTGCTAAAACGAACTAGGACAAAACTTCCGAGTAGAAGAGAGTTTTTGGTCCCTAGATTATCATCTTCATCCGATGATGAATAGACATCTTCATATCGGAGGTTTTTCTTTTAGCAGATTTGTCAGTCTCTGCAGGTAGAAAAAGTATAGTACCTTTATTGGGGTTTATGGAAGAATGGCCAGATGTTTTGCTTTCTGGTTTGTCTTGCATTACATTACTGGTAGCTGCAGATGTTTCAAGATGAAAACCTTTGCCCAAGTGGAAGTGAGAGCATTCACTTTTGCATTCAAAACAACTTAAAACTTCTGAAATGCAGAACTAGAAAAGCCGAATTGAACATTACCTGATGCACTTTCAATGTGCCGGCGAAACACTTAACATTTCCTGCATGTTTGACTAGATCTTCCATTGGAATAATGTCTGTGTTGAATTTCAAAAATCTTCACACCTGGATAATGCTGTTTCAGTACATTTGCAAGGCACTTAAAATTTTCAACATCTTTGCCTTGCGCAACTATGCGGTCAGCAGTTTGTTTCAACGTTCCCCCAATACCATCAGGAGCACCTTTACCATGCCCTGACTCGGTGTAGTTCCAAGTAAAAACTGAAATTTTGGGAAATATATGACTTAGTTTTTTTGATATTATGCAGAACATTTATTCCTATACTGTGTAACAACTCCCATCACTCTGTATGTGTATATTTGTCAAGTTTATATTTTGTTGGATTGCCCACTTGAAAACAGGCTTAAGATGAGCCCAAACCGAAAATGCATCATGTCTCAATGACTTGCTAATGAACAAAATGGATGTGCCTTGACACAGGAAGAAAGTTTGCCTTCAACTTCAGCCTGAAACACTTGAGGATCACTACTATTTTCTTGTTTAAGATAAAGTACACCAGTGTGAAGGGTAATTTGTTCCCTTCCCCCACCAAAATGAACAGCCTGTATTTCTTCACTGAATTTTCAATTATAGTTCTCACTAAAGTCTATATGAATAAATGTAGAACTTTCATCCAACCGATTGTTTGCTGCCTTTAGAGTCTTGTACTGGTGTGCAATATTTCCTATATGGAGAAGGTATCTAGGAAAGATAGTTTCCAGCTCAGTTACCAATCATTTTACATCAAGAATAAACTCTTCTTTTAATGGTTTACTTACCTTATTTTTTTGGCCTTTAACCTCTATCCATTGCACTTTTACCATCCACTTTTTTACTTTGACTTCTTGCTCAGGATCTATGATTTCATAGTAAATAGTCTTGCTCTTGCAAGCATTGCATTTTCTCTGAAGACAAGCTAAATTGTCTTTGCAACAACAAAGTTCTCTTGCCAAGTCCGATGGTTTCTTGTGTACATTGGACATCATTCCCTCACAACACTTATCATTCCCTCATAGTGAGGGAATGATGGTGAGGGAATGATGAAATTGTAGTTAACTGTTCCTCAAACACAGCAGGTTGAACTTGTTAAACTTTTTGTTACAGTTTGGGGAAATACCTACTTATTGTTATGTAATAAAATTGAAACTAAATTTTTTACTTTACTTACAGCTGATTAATGATTTGTGAGGGAATGATGTGTAGAAAAAATATTCATGAAATTTCAAAACTTATTAAATATATAAAAAATTAATAATCATCATTGAGCCTGCAACTATCACAGCTTTACATCAACAACTAAAATAGCTATCTACTGACTCACTAGCAATAGCCTTCATAGGCATCTACTGGCCAGAAAATTAGTTAACATAGAGATGTGAGGGAATGATACCCAAACATGGGGACATAATTTAATTTTTTTTATTTTTAAGATGATAGGTAGGAAAAATTAAATGTACACATTTTCTAAAACATTTAATTATTTGGATTAACCCTAATAATTATGAAATCTCATTGCTCATAACTTTCAAAAATAAATTGTGTCACAACATGTTAACTGTGGTTGGGGAACAGTGAGGGAATGATATTTCCAGGCTAAACTATTTTTTTAAAAATATATTTTTTAAATTATCTGACATTTTAAGTTTACTGTCTTTTAAAACAATTTATAGTACAGTATTAAAAAAAAATTGTCACGTTTATTGGACAATATTTTTATTTAAGAAATGAGGCTGGGATATGAAATTTTCCCTATTGCGTGGAATGACCCATAATATATATTATATATATTTCAATCCCACCAAAAAAAGGAAATAGTTTGAAAGCAAACAGCAGGCAAAAGAGGTTTCTGAAATGAAATGCGAACGCTCCTGCTCATGCTGATGTTTTTAGTTTAACCATAACAGCGCCAGACTTGAGACGCGCCAACAGTGACTAATATACCCTAGGCACGCTACTTCCAAGGAGCAATGCGGCGGGATTAGGCGGGTTCTGTGTGTAGCGCGCCATAAAGCACACATTAGAAAACAGTAACTTTTTTTTTGTTGCAAATTGCACGTGATGGATGCAATACTCTCGTAAAACCGAGCTAGCAGCACCCGTGTCGAGCCATAGTGATACGAAGATTGATAGGCCAATGTTAAAACTATATTTCTTTCTTACCAAACATATCTAAAAGAACAATTAAAAATTGTAGCAATTTAATTGAGAGACAAACAGCAACGGAACCAAGCCAGCCTTGCACTAAGGAGTGCATCCACCCGACCGCCAAATGCTGTGCATGGCCGCACAAGAACACGAGCAGTAACACATTTGCTCAGGGCAGGGAGTGGTGCTCGTACACGGAAAACATTATAACGACGGTTGTCTTGTATAGAGTAATTTTTCGTAGAGAAAATTATATAAACTTAATAAAGGGTGATGGGAAAAGATTTTAATAATTATTTTAAGCTTTAATTACTCTTAGCACTGTCCAAGAATCTAACTAACGACGGAAATATATCGAGTCAATCAATACTTTAATAAGTAATTTTTTTAATGACTTTTAGAATTTTCCCCATATTTTAGGTTTAATAATTATAGCTTTTCAAGATGCATGGCAATATAACATCAGAGGCTAACTGTTGGCTGGTATCTGGGAATTTTAAGCTGCTTAGATGTCTTTATTATTTTTAACTAAATAGGGATTTTTAGGCTAAATTTACAATTTTTCATTGAAAAAGGATCGAACGAAGGACTGAAATATATTGAAAAATGTAGTAATAAGAAATTTTTTAAATAATTTTTAGTATGTGTCCAAATTTTTAGGTTAATAATTACAGCATTTCAAAATGGTCGTCAATATGGCTGACAAGATGGTGGATGACACGAATTTCTGGTAATAAATACTATTGCAATCTCGTGGGTAAAATATAATCAAATATAGTGTCAGCGAACTTTAGCAGATGTTTGCAAAATGTGACACTAGCACTCCTAGTATTATATATTGAACACAAAGATGGCGGCAGCGCTCCCTAACAACTATATGTGTGCACTGTGCAACACTAGCGCTTCTAGTAGCAAGTATTAAATATAAATTGTCCGCTCAGTCTCCTTTATATTATAAAAATACACGACCGATCATGTGTTATTTTTATATAAACCTTATTTTTTCTCAGTCTGGTAAATATATCGTTGGCCATGTGGTCAAAGGCATATGTTTTCCATATGTACTAGAGGTCCGAATCAAATCGCTTCCAATATATTTTGTATAAAAATTATTGTAATAAGTCTATATGGGTCATAACATAGGTAAGTAATGGAACATCGTCTTTAAATTAAGAAGACAGAGTTATGCTGGCGCACTCTAGGAACAAACAATGGAAACAAAAATCGCGGACGTTCAAGATGGTGACATATAGCAGAAAATAAAAACAAGATGGATGATCTTACATAATTAAGTTAGCGAACTCCAGCAGACAAAAATAAGATGGCGGCTGTAACATCGGAATTGAAGAAAGTGGAAAGTGGCTGTGACAAAAGAATTTAAGATGGCGGCTGTGACGTCAGAAATCAAGATGACCACCGTGAAATCACAAACCAAAATGGCAGATACCGGTTCCCGGCTTCCGAGCCATGAACCAGTAGCCGGGCCGGCTATTTCTTACTACTAGGTAACTGTATTTTTAGAAAAGTGAAAAAGGTTAAAACTCTTGTTATTAGAATAATATTTAGGCACGAAATCATGAAATCTTGAATGCACTTAAGATACATTCATTTCACCTTTATCTTCATATAATGTTACGGTTACCGCTCAGATCTCATAGTTGGCCTATGCACGAAGAGAAGACTGCGCTCAGAGCCATGCCGCGCTAGAAGCAGTAGCGAGCGTCGCGTCATCCCGCCTCGCGGACACCCACACCCCCTCGGTGGGCTCCAGCCAGAGTCGGGCCCAGTGGTTCGGAGCCACTACAACCCTGGAGGGGCCGGTGTAGTATCATCAATTACTATGCTTATGATATTCCGTGATGATTTTAGATAACTTATACAATTTAACTATATGTGTTTTTTTTTTATAAAAAGCTATTTCTAATAAACAATTACTTATTTATTGTATTTTATGAACGTGATAGCAAAATTTTTATGACAGTCCTAGCATGTACTGTAAGCATGGAATTGTTTGGTACACAGTTTTAGATTGTATGTTCGTATGTATCCTTCGCCTTTAAAAACTTTATTTTTAGTTTATCATTCATATAATTCTAAATCAATAAAAAATAAGTTTTCCCAAAACTGTAATATGTAACTTAATTTTTCAGGGTTTTTGGGAAACATTTAAATTTTGTAATGAACAATATTTTAAAAATAAAGTCTTTGAAGATGGAAGTTACATACTGTTACGAGTATACTAGAGGCGAGGCCCACCGGTGTAATGCTGTCAATTAGGGCTACACGCCTAATCCCGCAACCGCGCCTCGCTTCCCCCTCCCTTCCAACTTCCCCTTCCATAGTACCTTCTCTGCTGTTCTGGAGGGTTTGGAACGGTCCCAGAGTTCCGCCTGCGTGAAGTGGCGTAACTAGGACGCCATTGTTCAGGGAACTTCGGGGCTTAGTGACCCTGATGACGTATCAAGTCAAATGGGTGCGAGACCATTCCAGAAGGGTGCTGAGGGGTATAAAATTGGGGACGCCAGCCTCTGGGGAAGTGCAGTGATGAGGGCGAGTGACCCCTTGGTGAGCGAAAGCATACGACGTGCGAGTGCATCGGGACTGTGGTGGGTGTGCGGCAGCCGAGCGAGTCGTGCGAGGAAGTGTGTTAGAGGTGAGAGGCAACAGACAAGCAGCAGGTAGAGCCACTGTCGAGTTGAGCTCAGTAGTATAGAATAGCATGTTCGGGGACAGGGTTCAGGGTGAGGTGCTGAGGTGCCGACGCCATCTTGGAATGTGATGTCACGACGGCCATATTGGATGACCTTGACCTTGGCGCCCATCTTGGATGACATCATCGCAGCCATTTTGTTTTCTCGAACATTCCGCCATTTTGTTTTCCGCAATTTTGAATGATGACATCACCGTTGCAATTTCCGCCATCCAGAAAATCTACCTATAATCGGATTTTAATGAAAAAAATTCTAAAATTAAAAAAAAACAATTAATAAAATTTTAATAAAAATATTTAAAAAACAAATGTTGCAATTTTCGTTATGGCTGCCATCTTGAAAATACATAATTTATATGTTAGAAAATCGAGAAAATTTTTAAAATTTATAAAAAAAATTACACTTAAGTCATGGAGCCCGGAGTCCTCGGTTCAAACCCGGTGAAGTCCAAAAAAAAAGATGGCGACAGGTCATTCTCCCACAGAGGCCACCGGCAGACTGACCTCCCACCACTTACTTTAAGGTATATATATCTTCAGCTAGTATGACGTCATGTTCGCCATCTTGAAAATCTTTATTTATTATCCGATTTTAATGAATCGAATTTAAAATTAATAAAAAAAATTAATTTTTAATGAAAAATCTTAAAAAACATCGTTGCACATATTGTTAGATCACCATCTTTAATTCTAGAAATTTGGCATGTTTTGTAATGCCCACCATCTTGGATGACATTGACATCATTGCTACACTTTGTTATGTCCGCCATATTGGATTTTAGCATATTGCACTTTTTGTTACGGCCACCATCTTGAAAAACTGCAATTTTGTATGCTAGGAATTTGGAAAAAAATTCAAAAATAATAATAAAAAATTATTAATCAAATTTTAATAAAATAATACTTTAAAAAACGCACTTACACCTTGAAGTCCTCAGTTCGAACCCGGTAAGAGCCAAAATTAAAAAAAAATCGTCAACAGATCCTTCCTCCACGGTAGCCGTCGGCAGACTAACCTCCCACCACTAATACCAAGGTATATATTGTCAGCTGGTATGACGTCATGTCTGCCATCTTGTCTTCGTCTGATGGAAGCCACCATCTTGTTTTCGTCTGCTAGAGTGCGCTGACATCATGTTAATTTAATTCTTACCCGAGAGAGTGCAGTAATCATTTATTATTATTATTATTACTGTGACACCCACCATCTTGTCATTTGGGTGCCATCTTGGAATTGTGTAATTATTTAGTTAGAAATTCGGGAAAAATTCCAAAATTCACAAAATAATATTTGCAATCAAATTACAGATTGATTCGATCAGTTCTTGTCCTTGGTTCGATACTCGATCCTTGCAATAATGTTTCATTTTATGTAAAAAAATATTAATTTCAATGAATCATGTTAAAAATCCTAAAAGAGACTTAACATCCTCTACTACCAGCCTCCAGTAAGCAATTATGACCGCCATCTTGGAAATTTGTATTTGTTGACCCATAAATTTGGGAAAAAATTATAATATTCATCGAAAAAATCACTCATTAATTAACTGATTGAATCGATGCTTGGGCAATGCACAAAATGAAGTAATTTAATTAAAAATACCACAAAAGTGACAGGTTCGAGAAATAAATTACCACAAGTTCTTTTACAAACATAAACTTTATTACATAAATTCTACACTACTACAAGTACAAAAAACACAGGCAATTCACTAAAGTCTAGAGCAGTTCTCGATTTAAAAAGTCTTCATAGAGTACAAAGTAAGTCCTTGGCATATCTTTAAATAACTTTTTAGTTTATCTGGTCGACTCATTGGTACACCACATTTTTCAAATAGAGAAGAATGATCGATTTCATTAAAAGGACATTGGTATATTTCATGCAATTTTGCACTTGGAATATTTGCTAATGTTTTGCCACAGATGATACAGCTTGATTCTGATGAATGTTCAACCCATCTTTTGCAAAACCACATGTGTCGTTTTAATCTTCCGTTGTGTATAAACTGACTACAACACCTGCTGCATTGATTTTTAATACATTCAGAGTTATTTTTACAATTGTGTATTACATAATCACATAATTTCAAGTTTTTGATTTTGTCACAGTACGTACATTTGGGTGATGGAACACCTTTGGATGCTGCTTCCTTTATCTATGTCACTGGTACTGTTGACAACCATTGTAACACTGCTGAAATGTTAATTTCAGAAGCCTTCAAGGTCTGCTCTGCGGAAGATGTTGCATGCGTTGAAATCTCATGCTGTGCTGAGAGAGTAGGTGTAGCTGTTGACGACGTCATCGGGCTCTGCACTGTTGATGGTAGACCTTACATCCAGGTTGGTGTTAATAATGGTAATGATGCCATAGAGTTCTCATGAATAGATAGATACTGGTCTATTATGTTATGCAAGTCTAACTATCCGATCCGCACGACACCGCGACCAGAGGTGGACTGAGGGTCCAGTCATCTGAACCTCACTTATATACGCGACGCCTACTGGTATACTACATTAGTCGGAAGGTGCGGGTTCGTGTCTTGTCTCCGGAGGTGACGGAAATTTCCTTGAGCACGAATCCGTGTTGGCTCTGGAAACCTTGCAGGTTGCAGTACATCTTGACGCTAGCAATGCTCGGTCGTAACTAAATTAATATCGCAAACGAATCAGTATTTATATCAGAATTTTCATAAGTTTGTCTCTACAATTGTACGGTGCAAGCCGATCGTGAAGTATCAGACAAAAAGCATAGGTGTTTGGTGGAATATTTCCGCTAGTCGATATCTCGATCCTACAGTCGATGATGTTTGAATTTATTCGATCATCCTGTTTGGAAACATCAAACACCATTAACGGAGCCTTGTTTTTGAAACTGTCGGGAGTCAGTATTGGTGACTGTCTGCGCCCATAGTATGCTTGCTGAAACTTGGCATACATTTGATGTGCGAGAAGAAATCTTCCGTTTTCAAAGTCCATGTTAATGTCGACGTACGGATAACTTTTGCTGTTTAAAAAATATTTTTACATTACGTATTTGACAGTAATCGAATACGGAGCGACTTACTCCTGCATTGAGCTGTATCCCGGTTTGAAGCCCGACGATGATGCATCTTGGTTTTTCTGTAGCGAAGCTGGACTTTACTATCCAATTAATACGTTGACTATGAGGATAAGTTTCCAGGCTCCAGGACCGGAATGGCAAATCAACGGTCTTGCCATTTTCTATGTTCTTCAACATCTTGACTCGTTCAACCGTGCTCACTTGGATGAGGGGCAGCATCCACTCGATAAACTGTAGTGTTAGCGAGACATCTTGAGGGTTTTCTGCAGCGGCGACAATTCCATTAATATGCGTGTTGGCTAGAAGCAGTATGAGCTCTTGTTTCGAATTAATGATTATATGCTTGTAGTCCTCAGCGAATCCAAGAAGCATGGACAGAGGAACACAACTTAGAACTTTCCTTCAGCATAAACAGGAAGCTTATATTCATCCTCGAGAGCCCAACCGGCCATCTTTGCAGCAGACAGTTCATTTGGCGTGAGCGAAAGGTAATTTTTCATAGCAGATGTTATGCCTACATCTCTTGTCTGGTCTACCTCGATGCCATTGAGTACATATGTAATGCGTTCGATTAGGTGAAGAATACCATTGCAGGATATTGACGTCGTTGTCGGATGCGTACCATCCGCTTTTGTCAGCGAGCCTCTTATACGTAGAAATGACTCCGAAGGTAAAGTACAGATATCTTGGTGCTGTACAGCAATGCGTACTTCTGAAGGTAGTGCGTACGGTCCGAGCAGGAAAGGCTGGTACTCGTGCAATTCCATTTTCGTAATGCTGTCATAAAAAATGACCGGATCTAACACGTTGAGGATTTCGTCTTCTATATTTATTCGGCACTTGTCCAATACTCAGAAGATACTTTATGCTGTCAGGTGTTAATGCACCGATGTCTGGTAGAGAACTGATCTTATTCACGCCGATGCAATTTCTTTTATAGCTGTTCGGTGTCACAAACTTTATGCCCATTGCTTCAAGTGTAGACCTAATGTAATTTATTCTTCACGAAAATTTACTAGTTTATCGTTCTGATCTACTATGGAGACGACTACTTCGTGTACTGTCTTGCTGATTAGTGGACAGTAAATGATGCTGTGCGGCACTTCTACCAGTTTATATCCCGGTGGGGCTATTTGCGAAAACTCGTAAATGCAACTACTTGTTTTACCGTTTATGTAAACACCGTCTGCTAAATTACACTTTATTCTAATGACATTTGTCGACATAATATTTACAGTTCGCATGGAGACGTGTTCTGTGTTGGCTGCATATATTTTTGGTTCGAAACCCGAGCATCGATCCTATGGTTCCCGATTTCGTAAAGTCAACTTGTTCGCTGCACGAAAATTCGCACTGTAAAGTATTTGAATTATCGCGTAATTGAAAATTGGTGTTTGGAGACATTGTGTGCTTGATGTAACTTGCTATATCTCTCAGCTCGTACGCACCAACAGGTAAATGTATTTCATGCGCGCTCCCATAGATTTTCAGGAAGTGGATCTTAAAGTTTTCTTTGTCGATATTCGGTATGGCATTATACGTTTGAAAATCTACGAGTCCGATACATCAATCTCCTTCCAACTCCATGGGCGGGAAATGGACTGCCCGCAGCTCCGAACTGCGACCCAAAAGATAAGGGTTATAAACATGACTAATAAATTTTCATATCTGTACAGTTATTTTATAGGCAAATTTTTTTTAGTTAAAAAGCGAAGGCACAAGTGTCCGCAGTTTGTTTGATTAGGTGACTGTTCGGTTTCGTAATTGTAGAACAGTGTGGTATTCCTGCCCAGGTACTGCCTAAGTTCTGGCGGAGGTCTTAAATTACCAAAGCTATCGAAGTACTCGGTAATTTTTCCGGACTTTATGTACGCCACCCAGTGCGTGCCACGACCTGACAACACATCTAAATTGATAATGGCACACTCACGAGTCTTTGGCTTGCTAGGTAAAGTGTCCCGCATAAACACGCCTCGGAAATAATGCCATACCGAATATCGACAAAGAAAACTTTCGAGCGTATTTGATTAAATATACGTTGGCGAGCGGTCGTTTCGGCAAGGAACTTAGGATTTTTTTAATCTTTTTTTCTCATGCCTCGACCTGCTTTGTGAGTCCGAAGGTAGAGCCCCCGCGCCGTTTTTTTTTTACCGATGGCAATGACTTCCATATTGGCATTGTGTCGTTATGCTTCTTTTAACTGTTTGCGTTGGTTCTTGCCCATGTTAACGGCTCTGGCAATATTTGCTGCGCCTGCAGCGATTTCGCCGAGCGTTCCGAGGGCGGGTAGCAGCAGAGGTAGAAACCTGCCCTTCTTGGCTTTCCGTGTCTTGCGCTTGCAGGGCCTGGGACGACGACGACGGGCACCCATGCCTAATTTCTTCTTGACCTTCATGATTTCGGAAACGCCCCAAGCCGCGATTTTCTCTCCTAGCCCCGCGTTTGATGATTTACTTATATCTTCGGCTACCTGTGCCAATATCTCGTCGGCTTGGTGTCTAGATTCTAGATCCTTGCTGCGGGAATAGGCTATATCGTGCTGTTTGCACTTTTCGTCGAGAGAATTAATTCCCTTGTCGCCTCGAGCTAACCTTTTCGCTAGTTTAGTGCCGGGGTCGCAGAATCTGTAGCCGGGAATGTGTAGCTCGAAGGGTAGGTTGTTTATCAGCGAGTTTACGAGTCCTGCACCTATGTGTTTTTTGTTCTTACCTCTTCGAGTCATTACGCACAACTGACCATAAATTATAAATGTGTTTGCTTTTATACAATTTTGTCAGTACAATGCAAGTCGTCAAGCAAGAAGCGTGTTTTCCCGTGCGCATAACACGAGACGACGAAGCCTGTGCGCGCGAATCACGTCATGGCTTACTGTTGCCTTCTACCGTACGATGCATAATGGCAGGTCCGTCCAACTGTGGCAAAACGTGCGTTCTACTGAGTTTATTAGAGGAACCAAACGGTCTTAGGTTCGAAAATGTGTACCTCTATTCCAAATCGTTGATAAAGCCAAAGTACCAGCGCCTGGAAACGATTCTACGATCGGTGGACGGTCTGGAGTACTTTCCGTTTAATGAAAATGCGGATGTGGTGCCTCCTGGTGAAGCAAGAGCCAATTCCGTGTTTATTTTCGACGATGTCGTGTGCGAGAAGCAAGGCATAATACAAAAGTACTTTGCAATGGGTAGGCACGCCAAAGTGGACTGTATTTACCTATGTCAGACATACAGTCGTATTCTCAAGCATCTGGTACGTGACAACGCGAACGTCATAGTACTTTTTCGCATGGATGAACTTAATTTACGTCACGCTTATGACGACCACGTAAACACCGACATGACATATCCAGGAATTCAAAGACATGTGCTCCTTGTGTTGGAAAAACTAAGCACGGATTCCTAGTTATAGTCAAGGACTGGCCTCTATAGAAGACAAGGTTTCGATTAGTTTATCATCAAACATGAGTCATAGCATTTGGAAATTCGGCCGTGGCAGTCGAGACTTACGTACTGCTCTCAAGTCTCACGACGACGATATCCGCACATACATTTCACTACTGGCTCAAAAAGTAGAAAGTGTGTAAAACGAATTACTAGAGTATCTCGTTGCCATCGACCAGCACGTGGAAGCCTCGGATTCTCGAATTCGCGACATGATCGAAGTATCGAATGCACAAAGACGTGACGATTTGAGGACTTTCCAAAGTAGTCTGCATGCATCACTAACTCACTTGTCAACAAATTCGAATTTAGCCAAACACAAGAAAGAAGTTTCTGCGAACGAATAAAAAAAGTATAAAAGGAGATCTTGCAATATGTTTTCAGCCAGTACAATGTCGGACTTGGCCAGTGACCTTCATCGTGCTAAACAGTCTGTTTGTGAAAAATATCTACTTGCTAGACGAACCAGACTTGCACGTGAGATGGAAAATGAAGAGATATTTAAGCCAATCACTAGTCGTCTGGACGAACTTAAAAATAAGGAAGAACCAACCATCACTTTGAAGGCAGAATTTTAAGATGAAATGACAACTGTAAAGAAGAGAAAGTATGAACCAGATCGAGAAGAAGAGGACTTTACGAGTACAGAGTCCATGTACAAGAAAAAAATACCGAAAAAGGTACACCAAATTAATGCAATGGTCCGTTCATACCTGATATCGTTTACGAGTCGGAATAATGACACGACCTATGGAGTGTACAGAAAACATAATAAGTGGTTCCTTGGAGCTAAATAAAGACTTTCTACCAGGAAATATTGTGCGCGTAGAAAAGTTCAAAACGCGCGGGACTCCGGGTCTGTACGAATTGCTATTTCGCAAGGAGCCTAAAGGATATTCTCACAAAGATTTACAAGAGTACAAAAAACTGCTAGAGCTAACCAATGCACATTTTCGCATTAACGATCCAGATAGTGGCGTATATAAAGACGAAGATCATTAAAAAATCGACATTCTCGCTAATCTCTTCAGTGAAATAACAATACATGGTGAAGGTTTAAAAAAGCGAGTAAGTGGTCAAAACTTTGACTATGTGTATTGGGACGATCCCAATGAATTGGTTGATCGCCTTAGACTTTTACACGCTTCGCTTGGTGCAGGAAACTATTCGCAAATCAACGAAATAGTCTCCATACTCGAAGAACTGAGGGAAGCCGGCTACGTACAATGAGAAGAACCGGAATCGCTCACGAACTTCATGCTCCTGCTAGACGAAAATACCTTCGTCGCAAAGTCATAGTTCACGGAATTGATGATTTATTCCAGGCGGACCTTGTTGAGATGATACCATATTCCCGATTGAATAAAGGTTTCAAGTACATGTTGACAGTAATCGATGTTTATAGCAAGTTCGCTTGGGCTAGACCTGTACAATCAAAGACTGCAACTGAAGTAGCCAAGGCCATGGACAATATTTTGCGTGATGGACGTGTACCGTCGCACCTGCAAATGGATCTCAAGAAAGAATTCTACAATGCAACCTTCAAGGCTTTGATGAAGAAGTATGGCATCAAACATTACTCTACATTTAGTAATGTCAAAGCCTCCATTGTTGAAAGGTTTAGCAGAACTTTGCGTTCCAAGATGTGGCGACAGTTCACGGTTAATGGAAATTACAAGTGGTTGACATCTTGCCGAAACTAATAGGTGAGTATAATTCTACAGTGCATTCTACCACGAAAATGAAGCCAAAGGACGTAACGAACAATCGTCTGCTTCGAACAGTGTTTTCCAACACAAATAAGAAAGATCCACAAAAGCTTAAAGCTAACGTCGGTGACTTTGTGCGAATCTCCAAGCAGAAAGACATCTTCGAGAAAGGTTTCGCTGCGAACTGGAGTCCTGAACTTTTCCGTGTGACACATCTTCGTGAACCGGAGCCTAGGACCTACTACCTCGAAGATTTGGACCACAAACCTATTCGTGGCGGCTTCTATGCCGAAGAGATTCAGCCTACGTTGTATCCCGATACGTACTTGGTGGAGAAAATGATAAAATGTAGAAATGGACGATCCTGCGTCAAGTGGTGGGGCTTTCCACCTCGCTTTAATCCGTGGGTAGCAGATAAAGAAATCGAGAATTGCTAAAGACTTTAGTAAATAGCCTGTATTTTGTTTGTACTTGTAGTAGTGTAGAATTTATGTAATAAAGTTTATGTTTGTAAAAGAACTTGTGGTAATTTATATCTCGAACCTGTCAATTTTGTGTTATTTTTAATTAAATTACTTTATTTTGTGCATTGCCCAAGCATCGATTCAATCAGTTAATTAATGAGTGATTTTTTCGATGAATATTAAAATTTTTTCCAAATTTATGGGCCAACAAATACAAATTTCCAAGATGGCTTACTGGAGGCTGGTAGTAGAGGATGTTAAGTCTCTTTTAGGATTTTCAACATGATTCATTGAAATTAATATTTTTTACATAAAATGAAACATTATTGCAAGGATCGAGTATCGAACCAAGGACAAGAACTGATCGAATCAATCTGTAAATTGATTGAAAATATTATTTTGTGAATTTTGGAATTTTTCCCGAATTTCTAACTAAATAATTACACAATTCCAAGATGGCGCCCAAATGACAAGATGGTGGGTGTCACAGTAATAATAATAAATGATTACTGAACTCTAGCGGGTAAGAATTAAATTAACATGATGTCAGCACACTCTAGCAGACGAAAACAAGATGGTGGCTTCCATCAGACGAAGAAAAGATGGCAGACATGACATCATACCAGCTGATGATATATACCTTGGTATTAGTGGTGGGAGGTTAGTCTGCCGATGGCTACCGTGGATAAAGGATCTGTCGACGATTTTTTTTAATTTTGGCTCTTACCGGGTTCGAACTGAGGTCTTCAAGGCGTAAGTGCTTTTTTTATGTCTTATTTTATTAAAATTTGATTAATAATTTTTATTATAATTTTTGAAATTTTTTCCAAATTTCTAGCATACAAAATTACAGTTTTTCAAGATGGTGGCCGTAACAAATGTGCAACATTCTAGAATCCAATATGGCGGATGTAACTTAAAGTGTAGCGATGATGTCATAGTCATCTAAGATGGCTGGCATTACAAAACATGCCAAATTTCTAGAATTAAAGATATGCAACAATATGTGCTACAGTGTTTTTTTTTAGATTTTTCGTTAAAAATTTGATTATTTTTTATAAGTTTAAATTTTTTTCATTAAAATTGGATAATAAATAAATATTATCAAGATGGTGGACATGACGTCGTACTAGCTGACGATACATATAAATACCTTGAGATAAGTGATGGGAGGTCAGTCTGCCGGCTGCCTCCATGGGAGAAGGACCTGTCGCCATCTTTTTTTGACCTCGCCAGGTTCGACTGAGGACTCCGAGCTCCATTACGTAAGTGTAAATTTTTTTAAAATTTTTGAAAAATAATTTTTTTATTAATTTTTTTAAAAATATTTTTTATTAAATTTTTATTATTAAATTTGATTGATTAATTTTTTTATAAATAATAAAAATTTTCTTTATTATAACATAAAAAATCCGATGATAAAGATTTTCAAGATGGCGGCCGTAACAGAAATTGCAACGGTGACATTATCATTCAAAATTCCGGAAATCAAAATGGCGGAATGTTCTAGAAAACAAAATGGCGGCGATGATGTAATCCAAGTTGGCGGATCCAAGATGGCCACCAAGGTCAAGGTCAAAGGTCATTCAAGATGACCACCGTGTCGTCACAATCCAAGATGGCGGTCGGCACAATCCAACATGGCGGTCGGAACCTCAGCACCTCACCCTGAACCCTGTCCCCGGACATACTATTATATACTACTGAGCTCCAGTGGGGAGAGTGAATGTGGTTAATTGGGCTATCCTTTCCGAAAATGTAAATATTCGAACGATTAATCCAAAACTGTACACCACACAATTCCATGCTTTCAGTACGTGCTAGGAGTGACACAAACAATTGAAATAAGGAAATGTTGACTATAAGCAGTCTGCACGCGCGCGCAGAGGGACTCACCACGATGCGCTTGGCACTGGCGCTCGTCTCCTTGCCCAGCTTGAGGTTGGCGGAGATGGTCATGGCCTCCAGCACGCTGAGGTGCGGCAGCAGCTGGTCGTCCTGCATGATGTAGCACGACATCTTCCTGAAGCGTCGCAGCTTGCGCTCCTTGTTGTTGATCAGCACCGAGCCCGTCAGGTTGCTCGTCCTGCCACACGCACACACGCGCTCCCGGTCACCTCACCGCACTCTCGCGACACAGTCCAGACACTGCATTCAGACTGCCAACAGTCAGCACGGCCAGACTACCAACTCCACTGCGCACCGGCCTGCTTCCCGCGGGGCGTTCTAGTCACGGCGCTTCCATGACATGACGCCCCTGCTCTCAGCCAATGGAGTAGTGCGATACTGTTCGCGGGGTTGCGTTTCTGGCCCAAAGTTACTCAACAACAATTGCTTGTTTGGCATTCTGTATAATACACACTTTCTTCGCTTTCTCTTTCTCCTCTTTCAAACCAAAGTGTCACAAAAAAAAAGTCGGCCGTGGTTTTCGTGACCCCACCTCACCCTTTCATTATAGCTTTATCCTTTCTACCAACCCTTAGTTTTTAAGAACACACTGTGTTGCGAACACCATCACAACAGGAGCTGACTTTCAAATTAGAGACCGCTGATACCTGGCAGCCCATAGACAAGAGCGAGTCTCTGAAATGTGAGAACAGATGTGGTTGTAATGAGATTGATTACATGCTAATAATGCTAAACATATTTGGTTAGCGAAAAGGCCCTACAGTTTACACATAACTGAGTCATCCTTCTTGAAGGGCGGAAATAAAATTATAACATTTTCTACAGTCCGACTTCGTTTGTACTCATGCTAATTATTCAATATAAACTAAGGAGTCCTTGCTATAAAATAGGCAAATGGTTTAAAAAAATCTTATTGTTTAGGAATTTTTTAAAGAGTCTAACAGAGAAATACTTTTTTCAAGCTAAATAGTTCTACATATTTTGTTTTTTTTATAGTTAATGATATAAGTTTTCTTTATCTAAAGAAAAGTTAAAAAAAATGCTAAGGTACAAGTGAATTATTAAATATGAAGTATATGTTGTAATTCAGTTAGCTAGAGTATTAAATTCCATATTCAAACAAGCACGAATGATACACAACATTAATATTTAAGGGTTTTCTTATGAGTGATCCATATTATAAATATTATTGTGAAGGGTGATTTTATTGAGGTAAAAGAGATATTGCTGATATATATATATATATATATATATATATATATATATATATATATACATATACATATACATACTGTATATATATATATATAATGGCATAAGAAATGGCAACTTTCTGAAACATTAGTATTTTATCTAGGAATATATTTTTAAAAATCTACTAAATAACAAATTTGGATAAAATTGGCCAGAATAACATGTTTTATACAATTATTATGGAAAGTTTCAAATTATTAATGAATGTGTATGGTTATTCTTATAAAAAGATAAAATATTAAGACATTTTCTTTTACGAATATTTTTAAGTGATTGTTATTCTTGGGGATGTTTTTGACTGCGTAAACCATGTCTGAAGTAAAGTGCAAACATTGAATAAAACTGTTAACTTACATACATTACTATTTAGAATACTTAAACAATTACTAAATATTATAATACATTAATATCGGTTAGCTGGAAGGATTAAAATACAAAAAAATAAATAAATATGACAATAGTGTTCAACACTTATATATATATATATGTATGTGTGTGTGTGTGTGTGTGTGTGTGTGTGTGTGTGTGTGTGTGTGTAGTTATGTTATTTCATCGAATTTAGAGATATTTTATCGGATATTTTTGAGTTTTTTTTATTGCTATTTGAGACTTAAGTGTTATCTCTTGCCTACCAGTTTTGACCATGTAACACGAGTCAAATATAGACGCTAAAATTCTCTAGACAAGAACTTTCTTCGGAACCTGTTGGTACG
Organism: Bacillus rossius redtenbacheri; assembly: GCF_032445375.1. Lineage (NCBI taxonomy): Eukaryota > Metazoa > Arthropoda > Insecta > Phasmatodea > Bacillidae > Bacillus > Bacillus rossius. The sequence goes on from NC_086332.1 coordinate 110,271,268, forward strand.
AACATATTTTAATGATAACTACACCTGGCCAAACGCCCTATCCGCTTATAGCTGATGACACCGTCCAATTTGAAAGCGGACACTTCTGCAAGTTCATTTGGAAACCAAAAATTCAACGACCATGGGTTAGACGACCAATAATCCACGTTCGTGGATCTTCTGATTTTTTTTTTTAAAGCAAAAGGTAGGTTAGATGCATGAGATAAATAAAGTTATCGTAAAAATACATTATTTTTTATATTTTTTTTCCCGGTAGAGTAGATTTTCGCTCGTCTAGTTGATCGTAAAAACCTGAAATGAAAGGTTGTTTATATTAGGACAGTAACTTTGAAAATATTCTAAAATCACGAAAACTGATAAATTCTTTACTAATGGTATATTTTATTCCGACTTGACAGTTGCATAATGAGCGGCGAACTTCAGCTGCGCTCGGGACTGATCTGTGTTCAGAGTCTCTCATATCTTAGGCTTCGTGTTTCATTGCACAGACACAGTTGGGTAACCCAAGCGTCACGAATACGAACGGAGTTGTTTAAGTTACAGCTAAGCACTTGTCGCACAGGAGCTGACCGACAGTTCAAGAAGGAAAGTTCACGCTGATACTTCCCCATAGGCGAGCACAGGGAAGGGTGTTTTGGAAGTTAATACACCCCCCCCCCCCCAGCGGAAATTTTGGACCCAAAAAGACTCAAATTGACTCAAAATGACTCAAAATTCCTACAAAATTCCCATTTTCGAGGGTGAGAGTGCGGCTGAGTGGCGAGAGACTGTATGCGTGTACAAGCGCAGGGTAAGAGGCGAACCACTGTTGAGCTTTACTCCAGTGAGGAGTGCGAACTGCGGAACTTGACAGATATTGAGTGACCTGAGAAGAATAAACATTCTTAAGTGTGAGTAATTGGTGATTAGGTTTTTTAAGTAAGATTATTTATTACTAATGTAATTATTAGTAATCAATAAAACTTAATTAGGCTATCCCTTACGAACCTAGCAGTTCTCCCCACATTATTAAATCGGAACAATACGTTCGAACGGATGTGATAGTCGTCATATTATGGGAGCTATAACAATTTTTCTGTTTTTCAAAAAACCTTACCCATTAAAACTCTTTTGGTCTGATATTTAAAAGATAAAAACGAGCCCTCACTCAGGATCAGAGGTCGGGAACCCGTGCCGCATCGAGCCTGAAGTTGGCAGGACGAAGCGCTTCCCGGCGCGGGCGTGTCCGTGCAAGTCTCGACATGTCCGTGCAAGCCTTGACATGTCCGTGCAAGCCTCGACATGTCCGTGCAAGCCTCGACATGTCCGAGCCTAGGTCCTCCTGCACTTCTCAGATCTATTTCTCAGTCTGTCTCGAGCTGTAGTGCGTGTTACAAGTCCCCGCTATGAAGCAAGTATGTGTTACAATTTGAGAAGTGCCGAATGTTTATTTAGTGGGTTCAGTGTCTCACCAAATTTGTGGTTGCAAGCTACCCTCAAACAAGCAAGTACTTTCAGTTCTATTTTATAATTTACGGAAAGTGAAGTTGTCTCTTGCCGAAAGTGCTAATTTAGTGATAAGGGAGTGTTTAATATTTTGGGAGAAGGCAAGGATCCCTACAAGATCACTGCAACATTGCCAGGAAAAACTCAAATTACATTCTCATTGCGTAACCTACAAAGGAGATCTCATCGGTCATCGGAAACGCAGCGTGAGCGTGAGAATGAATTCATATTAGATGTAAATAATTTATTTGATATCGCGCATGCAAATGCTCTGGAGTTAATTAAAATAGAAGAAGATAAAATATTTTTGCAGGTCCAAAGGGAACCTGGACGGAAAGGGTGTCTTGCCGGGATTGACAAGAAGACGACAAATAGGGAGGAACGGTCAATCGAGAGAGCCATTAAATTTGATGAAAGGAGGGCCAAAGAATAGGCACACCGCGAGGGTAATATTAAATTTCACTTTGACGCAGAAAGTAGTTCTGAAGAGTCTGATTCATCCGACATACCTTCATCTAGTTTGTCCCTACCTTGGCCCACCTAAATAACAGGACCCGCCGAAGAAAATTCCGATGAACCGGATAAAGTAATGCGCGGTCGGAAATGCATTTTCACACCGAAGTTAATGGCAGCCTTGGATCGTTGCCAAATAAGTCAACGGAATGCAGTATTCATTTTAGAAGCAGCAGTTGAAGCACTAGGACTTAACATAACATATATAGCTCTCAATAGGACTTCTCTACAAAGATATAGAGAAAGGTTTAGGAAAAATAACTATCAGAAAATTAAACAACTATTTCAAGAGGATGTGCCTAAGTTTGTAACTGTGCATTGGGACGGTAAGCTACTTCCAGCATTGAATGTGCAAGATCCAAAGCAAGAAAGGCTGTCAGTTATAGTTTCCTATGATGGTAACAAAGAAAAATTGTTGGGGGTACCAAAATTAGAAAATATTTCAGGAAGAGAGCAGGCCTCAGCTGTTTGGACTGTTCTGGGAGACTGGGGATTGCAATAAAAAGTTCAAATTATGTGCTCCGACACTACTGCGTCTAATACAGGACGTTTCAGTGGCGCTGTAACGTATTTAGAGCAATATGCCGAAAGAGAGCTAATATACTTTCCCTGTAGACATCACAGACTCGTTTTGCAGAGTGTCTTCGAACAGGAGTTTTCAAAGGCTTCGTGCAGTCCAGATATAGTTTATTTAAAAAAAATTAGATAACAATGGAATACATTGGATCACGAAAATTATATCACGGGGCAAACTTACCTAAAAGAAATATTGGTTGAACAAGAACATGCGAACATTACAAATTATTTGTATGATGCGCTGCAAAACAAAAATTAAAACATGATTACCGTGAACTGACAGAATTGAGCATAGTTTTTTTTGGAAAGGATCCAGAACAGAACTACAAAATTAAACCTCCAGGAGCTCTCCATCATGCCCGATGGATGGCGAAAGCTTTGTATTCCTTTAAAATGTTTTTTTTTTCAGTCGTCAGTTAGCCTTGAATGTGTCTGAAGTTAACAGTTTACGTAATATATGTGTGTTCTTAGTGAAACTTTATGTAAAAGCCTGGCTGGAGTGTTCGTTAGCTGTACAGGCGCCATTGAATGACTTACTATTTATAAAACAATTGAAAAAATATGAAACCATAAATAAAGGTATTTCGTCTGCTACACTGAAGAAATTTTGCAGTCACTTATGGTATTTATCAGAAGATTTTACTATTTTAGCACTTTTTGATCAAAATGTTGCTGTATCATCAAAAATAAAAATTGTTGAAAACTTAAAACGGAAAAATCTCAACACGGAAAGAAAGTATTCCGTTTCTCCATGCGATACTTTTTACCTTACAGGAAGATCATTTCTGTATTTATTTTTGCTTATGAAATTTATGAAAATATTGTAAACATAACGGAAACCTGTCATTATTAACCATGCTTGGCTCAAAACCCATTTTTATATGGCATATACATAAAATGTTATTATTATAGAGTATAATAAAAATGGTTATGGATTTTTTTTTTTTCATTTTGTTTCAGATAAAAATATTGAAGACTTCATTTCCCAAAAAAGTTTAAATTTTCTGAAAAAATTAGAAATCAACACTAACTTTTTGAATCATAGCCCATACTTTTGGGACGCAGACGATGAATATTTAGAGAGTCAAAAAACAATTAGTAATTTAAGAGTAGTAAATGACACGGCAGAGAGGGGCGTGAAATTAATACAAGATTTTAACGGACTGTTCACAGCTAATGAAGAACAAAGACAATTCCTTTTTCAGTGTTGAAGACCACAGGAAACAATTCCCTGATTGCAAAAAAATAATAATAATAATTAAAACGAAAATTTGTTTAAGTTGGAAATAATATTTTACTAAGCACCTAAATGTTTATTAAAAATGTATTTTGAAAATAAAATGATATCTATTAGCATCTTTAATTTATTTGCATGTTTTAATTTGTTACCCTTTTTCCCCCATATTCAAGGCCGATGTTGCACGGGCTAAATTTAAATTTACAGAAGGAATTTTGTATATTGTCATTTAACGGAAAAGGGGGAAAAAATAAGGGTTAGGGAACCTAGAATTACGAAGTTATTTATTCTCCCCCCCCCCCCCCCCAAGGCTGTGTCGAAGATTATAGGATGAAATCCCTAGAATGCAAGAAAAAAAATCATCAAGACGTAAATCTGTTTAAGTTTGATTTTAACTTTTTTATAAACATTCCAAATCTGTATTTATTTTACTAAAAAATATTCATTGTAAAATAATAAAAAATATTAACAGCATTTTCAATTTATTAGCGAGTTTTAATTTTTAACCCTTCAGTGCCATATTCAATGGCGATGCGGCACGGGTTAACGTTAAAATTTTCAAAAGATATTTTGGGTATCGTCATTTTAAAGGGAAAGGGGAGAAAAAATGAGGGGTGGGCAACCGGGAATGACGAAGTTTTTTTTCCACCCCTATAAATAAGGACCACCCTTATATATATATATTTATATATATATTTATATATATATATATACTTTTGAGTTGACGATGGTTTTGGGGTCTATGCACTATGATACGGAAAACGAAAAACTGTGTAAAAAGTTTTGGACGTCGCACCATAGGTAAGGCTACAATATGTAGTATTTCTTCGAAATAACAACCCAGTGCTGCTTCTTAAATGTCCTTATAATAAAATGTGCAGCGCTGTTGCAGAATAATTGATACAATCTTTAAAAAAAGTAAATTTATTTTGTTGACACTTTTAGATATCATAAAAATTGTAACTTTAAAAAATTAAGACTTGTCTATTTGTAAAGATTTATTTCACTACAAATCGCAATACTTGTAGGAATTATAAAGTTTCAAAAGATTTTATCTGTTATACAAAAACATGGCAAAGGCACATTTTCACACATTGTTTAAACTTACTCTGGCGTTTTAATTTATACAAAATGTTTACAAAATACTGTTTGCTAAAAGTTTAACAAACTATTAAAATGTGTGATTAATTAAAATTTTATATGCATACCCTGAGATTTTATAATACCTGAGTTTGCTCGAGGTTCTATATTACAGAACGGCGAGGAATAATAAAAGGAAATCTGATCGATGCAAACTGGATCACCAAATAAAGGAACTCAATCACAGAGCCTACCATGGCTTTCGGGGTTAACTTCAGTTTTTTTCTGCTTATTATTGAAAACAAATTGACACTCAATAATCTAAGAAACGTGAGAATGTAAAGCTTTCGGTTTATGAATCTGGCAAGTCCTAAACCACGGCTCCATGAAGCAGCATCCCATCCTCATGTACAACTTCCATGACGCTGCACTACATTCTAATAAGACATCTAACCACGAGGCAGCAACGCTGATGGGACACTTCTTCCACATAGATCGACTTCCAAAGGTTCCAATTTTGAGGGATGGCACAGTAGGCTGAGGTGTGGATGCCTTCCCTTCAGTGTAGATGGTTGAATAAAACTTTTGGAAATATGCTAAAAAAAAATTAGGTCGGTACACACTTATTAGAAATAAAACCAACATATTTTTAACAATGCAATGTTAAGGTTACAATTAGCTAGTAAAAATAATATAGCTTATTTGTTTTAGTTGATTAAATTATTAAATTGCATATAAAGTTTAATTTAGCTTGTATCGTAAAGTTTGTTCACAATAAAACACTATCATAGAAATTGTGTATTTGTTGCGGTTGTATTTTGATTCACCGCAACGTTCTTCTTTCCCTCCCGATTTTGTTCTCCTGAAGGCAGACGACCCGTCAGACATCCAGGCGTTGACGGTTGTCTAACCCCTCTGCAAGCTTGTGCAGCTCTTGCCACGTGACCGGGACGGGCGTGGGAGTGACCGCGTGACAGGTCACGTGCCTTGAAATTGGTTCAGCAGTGTATCCTTCCGCCCGCACTCTGCACTGTCCTGTAATGTCGTAGAGGGGCGGGCTGGACTAGAGGCAGAGCATCGGAGAACTACAGACAGACGTCACCGGTCGTCGCCTGATGCCACAGCGTCACGCCGTCCGACCACGCGCTGCCCGGAGCATTTGGACTTGGCCTCTGCATCAGGTAAGAAGTATATCTAGACTTCGGACCAGCCCGATCGAGGAGGAAGAAGTTGTGCCAGCCATAAGGGACTTAGCGCAGCGGTGTAGCAAGGTAACCCGGCAGCCCAGTTGTAAAGGTAACACGCCCAACGAGTTGGAACTCGCGGAGCGAGTTGAACTTAAAACTCGCTCATCGGAATTTGGTAAAATTAGATGCATAGGTTAGAGCCTGAAGTTTGAAAAGTCTCGCGGTGACATAACAGAATTTTTAGTCACCGGGCGAGTGAAGAAGCGAGCGAGTAAGGTGATGTAAACACAAGGGGGCATACACGACGTGTTTGGCGTACTGTGGCGGAGCGGACAGAGGCCGATCACGACTACAAACCACTGACGACTTGTGAATATTACCCGGACAGAACAGCTGGTTGTTTTAAATAGAGAAACAAGGGACGTGACGTGTTTGGAACGAGTGTACCAGGTGCAGTTTCGGTCGTGTCATCAACGAGTTCGGAGAGATGGTGCGGGGCCAGTGATTCAGCCTGAGTGCTCTAGTCATCGCTGGGACTTCCTCCGGTGGTTCAGAGTGCTGCAGCAGTTGGGAGAGCGCTACTCCACAGGCGCAAGGAGGACGGGGGACGACTAGGCGTGGGGCTCTGGACTGGACGACATATTCCGGACCTTTGAATATATATATATATATATATATATATATATATATATATATATATATATATATATATATATATATACATACACACACACACTGTTAGAAGTCGCCAGCCCAGGTTAAAATTTCTAATACGGTTTGAGGTAGTTGGTTAATTCACCGCCGCAATCGCCACCATCTATAGGGCATCGACTTGTGGTGGTCCCTAGCGGACAAGTGTCGAACTCTTCAAACACCCCTTCCCCCTCCCGTTGAACGACCTTCAGCTGCAGTGAATGATGGGTAGGGGGTGCGGGGAATGACAGCGGGCGACAGTGCTGCGCTCTAACGTGTAAATAACAACCTAAGACGATACAGGGCGTTACGGCAGCGCCCTGCAGCGGTGAAGTTCCCAAGCTGCTCATCATACGCTCCTGAAAAACGTAGAGTAAATCCTATCCACTCGCGACTTCTGTACAGTATATATATTCAAAGGCCGGACCATGAGGCAATTCCTTGATGATTCAATTTTAACTGTCTTTGGTATAGAGGAATACCTGGACATTGCGATCGTCGTTTCAGTATTAATGTGTTATTTATATATTGTAGTTGTATTACGAGACGTAAAACGTAAGAGTAACAAGGTGGCGTTTCGTGTCTCATATTTAATGCTGTTAGTTAGTTAAGTTTTACAGAGTTCTCGAACACAGTTGATATGAAGTTGTTTTAATTGCTCAAGTTATCGCACAAATATGGTAATGTTTTTTTTTTTTTTTTGGTTTCGTGTGTTCACTTTTATGATGAGTATTGATATTTTTAAAAATATTAAAATCTATTGTAATGGAGCAATTTTCGATATAGTAATTTAAGTCGATATACATTTTGATGTAGCCATAAAAGTTACATTTTTAGCATATTAATTTTTGGTGGCTCCAATACCGTAAAACGTTTACTGGGATTGTCACAGGAGTTTATTTTTTCTAATTGTTAATGAGTAATTAAGTATTTTCTGTTCTGGGTTTATAGCTGTGCTATGGGAACGTGTTGCTGTGCTGCAGGAAGGATTTTGCACTCAAGCGAGAGAACATGTTGTCGATAGTTCAGTTCATGTAAATTTTGTGTTAATCATTCATACCGAATAAATGCGGTTCACACACAGTTTTTGGGTTCGATCGTTTTCAACCCTATTTTACCCCTCTTGGAGTGCAACATATTTTATTTCACGGCTCCAAATGAATTATAAAAGGTTGTGTATACTTATCCCGCGATATGTGTAGACTTGCCATACATACAATGTGTGTAGACTTGCCCCGTGAACTTTTATCAAAAATGTTGAGGAATTTATATGATGTGTTATTCATTCAGAAGGATTAGCTGATTTTGTAGTTCAGGATTATAGTGATATAGTTTGGTATTTGTATTTTATTGACGTGAATATTATTGTAATTAATATTCGAATTAAGAGGTTTTATTTAGAAAAGATGTTATAGTCATTTTACTGCTTTAATTTACCGGTAAGATTATTTTTTATATGTACGCATTTATCGGTATTTTATTTACTTTCAATATGGTTTCTATGCTTATATTTTAAGTTTATATTTATGTGGGAGTTTTTCTTAAGTTTATAGAACATTGGGTATTGTTTGAGTGAAAGAAAGAACGAAGGACAGGTGCGTTTCTTGGCGGCGCCAATTGTTTTTGGGCATTTTTTTTTTCAGCTGCCGAGGCTTTCTGGCAATTTCTGTACTATTTATGACGGGAAAGTTGAACTCATGCATTTCCCACAGCGTTTATAAGACTAGCGCGAGATAGATAGAGAGAGAGAGAGACAGTAAAACATGCACGGACTTCTGGAAGTTTTATTTTTAGTGAAATGTGTTATAGTTGTGATAGCTGTGTTTTGATTGGTCTTGAAGGTGACGCAACTGCCTACTCCCTGTGCAGTGGAAGGCTGTGGCGTCAACTCGCTTTAAAAAGTAAAAGTAACGAACTTAACAGCTTTAGTCCGGGTTGCTCCGGTAATCAACCTCGTTTGGGACATTTATTTAGAATATTAACGACCACAGAGTCATCGGCATTAGGCCCACTATGGGGCTTAAGTAATTTTTAGCCGCTATCCCAAGGACACATTTGTTATTGCCTAATACCGTCGATGCCAATAGAAGGCTTCTGGACTTATTTGCGAAATATTATGTTTGTGTGAGTATTGAGAATGTTTTGAACATCATCGAAATTAATAAAAATTCACTATTCGAGCAGGAAAATTCCGCCTGTGTTGCTGGAAAAACCGTGGGTACTGTTTGTGAACATTATGTAATGGCAGACTGAAGTGTTTTCAGGATTTACCTTTTTTTTTCCTTTTCAGACAGCACCAAGGGTGAGTGACCAAAATTTCTAAAAGGGTGCACCACCGTTGGGTGACCAGAAATTACTCTATGGAGTATATTTCCTAAAATGCCAAAATCTCTGATGTAAAATGTATTATAGTTGGGCGCCTAGAAAACTCTATAAAGTACTAGTGTTGTGATTGTGTATGTAGCATAACTACTAACCTCTACAGAATATTAAATAAAATATGTCTTGTTACGCTGGTAGTGAAAGTAAATTATTCTCAGGTTGTATGTACTGGTGTAGTTTGACTCAGTGTGAATACCAAACAATAAAATGTCGTATAATTCCTTAGCAGTATGTCTCCTTCTCTTTGGTGTAAGTATTCTGACCTTAAAATCAACAAATATAAGTAGTGTGTTTAAAAGCATTAACTTCTCTATGACTGCTGATCTCAGTGTAATAAAAACTAATTATTCTTTCAAGACAATCCAAGCTAAATATTTCTGTCTATCTAGTTTAACATACACATGATATGTAAGTATGGTTATCAATCGGAAAAATAAAATATAATGAAAATTTAACTTTTTACTAGGGTCAAAATCATGGTTGTATGGGTGACAATACTCTTTTGCAACATATCCAACTGTAACATGAAAAGTGACAGAGTCAATGATTAGCAAGCAACATACAAATACCTTTGAGACAATTATTCATGTTTAAATAGGTTTTTCATTAAACAAAATTTCAATATCCGTTATACTTAAATGTCTTTCAGAACTAATTACGTTTTACGTAATTGTATCACTGAATAATAGTTTGGTTATCAGTCAATATTTTAAATATTATTGAAACACATTTTAACTGGCAAATTAGTCTTTTCTTTGTTTTTACTAGCTCAGTCTCTTTCGGTAGATCAAACTGTCTCAAGACTTCTGGACCTGGGGCTATTCTTTAAACATTCAAGACAATTAATGACTTTAACAGATTTTAACTTTGATATCGTACATATTACTGATCAATGTCAGTTAACCAGGTCCAGTATGTACAAGCTACAAGTCTTTACGTAGTTAAGTAGTATTAAGTTGTTTTGCGAGTTTCAAATTAGGTCTTGATCGTAAACATCATAGTTTAAGATATCTTGCCATTAAAATAGGACAGGTAACTTCTCGCTGTTCTTGTTAATTCGGGGATGGGGCAAACAAACCTCGTCGCGTCGTTACAATACCAAGAGGCTGTGGAAAACCTCTACGAACCCCTGTCTCTCCTCCGATGTTGCTGGTTAGATCTCACTCTCCTCCGATGTCGCTGGTTGGGTCTCCGTCTCGATGCACCTCCTCTCGTGCTGCTGGTACTCCAGCAGGACTGGCGTCGGTCACCTGGAGTCGTCTAGAAGGATGATGTCCTCCGGTACACCGTCTACGATGCCGTCTACCGCTGTCGAACTCCTTCCATCTCGAAGATTGATAGTCCTTTTCTTCTTTTCTTCTTAATTCGTCGTTGATCCAGTTCTATTTATGCTGTTAGTCAAAACTTATCGTCGTCGTCGATTCTTTAGTAGAGCTTCGAACATCGGTAACTACCTCTTCTTCATTGTGTAGTTCCGGTATTTATTATAAAATCATCAATTTCACGTAGATTCTAGCTATTCAGTCGTCGTACCAATGTTTTACGTGATATTCTTACATTCATTTATGACTAAATCACGGAGCTCTTTCTCTCTAATCCTTCTCCCATGCTAGTAGAACAGAAACTCCAGTTCCAATTTGTTTCAAACAGTCAAAGCTTTCTCTATTGAACACTCTCCGAAATCACACTGGAAATACTAAATTCTTTAAATAAAATATATGCGCAGTCGAGCGTCCAATCACATATACTCTTTCCTCAGTAATGACCCAAAAACAATATTAAAAGGTGTAAGCTCATTTCCTATTCGTCGCCGTTTAACAAATGTTTGCAAAGACATTTCATAAAATTATTACTTAGATAAAACATGAAAATACTTAAAGAGTAAAACCAAATTGACCTGACCATAGAGATACAATACTGGTAAATATAATTCATAACAGGACTAAGACAAAGTCATAGAGGTAAGAAGTAAAATAATAAACATAAAATTCATTTCTATTGAGGGCTTCTCAAATACCTCTATAGAATAGTCCCCTTCAGAAATGTGACTAACGAACTATACTCTGATATAGGTCTTAGGACCATTTCTCATCATACAAACATCTCATCTATATTCTAATTATTTGCAGAAAATTTACATTTCATATTATTGACCTTATTTACATACTTACTTGCAAACAGAGTATTGTCACCGATATATGTCTTCAAACGGACATATGTGTAACAGTGTATACTATTCTACAGGAGTGTAATATTTCCTCAACTGCGTTATATTATAGTGTCCTATTACTTGTTTCGTTTTAATGTCAGACAGTTCGTAACAGTTACTTCTAATAATCTTCGTGATCATATATGGTCCATCGAAGAGTAGAAATAGCTTCTTAGTAACGTACTTCCAAAATTGGCTTACTGGATTCGTTCTCTTGAGTACTAAATCTCCACAATTAAAACTCATCTTGCTGGAAACTTTCTGGTATTTTCTCCGAAGATCCGCCGTGGATGTCAACTTGGCTGCGACCAACTCTTCAGTTTCCTTCTGTATCTCGACTAATTCTTTATCTTCTGCGGCCAGAGCTTCATCGTGATGTCTCGGTAGTAACGATGACGGTATTATCAATGATCTTTTTCCTGTTAACGCTTCATATGGAGTAACACTGGTAGAACTGTGTACAGTATTATTCAAAATGCATTCAATGAAAGTTAATTTACTCATCCAGTTCTGCTGTGTATCGTGGCAGAATGTCCGCAACATATTACCAAGTGTGCGCATTTGTCTCTCCACAGGATTACTCTGCGGGTGTCTCACCGAAGACGTGGTGGGTACGATTTGCAGTTTTCTGAGTCCTTCTTGCCAAACTTGACTCATGAATTGTGTGGCATGATCTGAAATAATTTTCTCCGGTCGACCCACTTCCGCGATAAACTGTTTAACTTTCTGGAATACTATCTTGCTGGTGGCATTGACTATGGGATACAACTTGGTGTATTTTGTAAATAAATCTACCATCACGAACACATATTTCACCCCGGCTGTTGATCTAGGTAATGGTCCCAATACATCCACTGATACCAACTGCAGTGGTCTCTCCGGAAGGATAGGTTTAAACTCACCTTCGAGATTTTGTTGGGCATGTTTCGCTTTCTGACACAAGTCGCACGATCGAGTAATGGCGGCGACTGACTTGTGCAGATTCGGAGAGTATAGCTGCCTAATCAATGACTGTGTCAGCTTCTTTGAACCAATATGCCCGCAATTCCTATGAACCTCCCAAATAATCGAGTTGATGTTTCGCTTCGGTATTACCGGCTTCCATGGCTCTTCAAATCTGGCTTTTCCCTTGCTATGATTGAACAATACTCCCTCCGACATGCAGTATCTCTCCTCTAACCTAGTTGGAACCTCTGAACCCTTCAATTTATCTATTATGACCTTGCAGAATTCATCTTCCTGTTGCAGTTGAGCTATCTGGTCAAAAACATTCTTGATTGTTGCGTTATCTTTAAGTTGTTGTGTCACAAGATTAGCTACCAAAAATTCCTTGGAGTTCTTCCTCGGTGTCAATTCATCATTCAATACATCGGGTATTCGACTTAGGTAATCGGCGACTACATTCTCTTTCCCTTTAATGTGGCATATTTCCAAGTCAAACTCTTGCATCAGCAAGCACCATCGTGTCAGCCTGCTACCAAAAATTTTGCCTGCTTTTAGACACATCAGGGCTTGATGGTCAGTCATTAGCTTTATATGTTCTCCCAGAAGCAGGTCTCGAAACTTCTGCAGAGCCCATATTATTGCTAGTGTCTCTTTCTCCGTGACCGTGTAATTTCGCTCTGCCGAATTCAATGTTCTACTCGCCATCGCTACGGTACGTTCTACTCCCTCATCGTCCATTTGCGCGAGCTTCGCCCCTAAGGCATAATCAGATGCGTCTGTGTATAGTAGAAATTCCCGACCTAACATGGGATGATAGATGACTCGTTCTTCGAGAAAGACCTTCTTGAGTTCTTCAAAAGCTTCCCGCTGTTCTGCTTCCCATTTCCACAGCTTGTCCTTCTTGAGTAGATCAAACAATGGGACTGCGATCTTGGCTATCTTGTCGCTGTAATTTCGGTAAAACCCGATAACTCCCAGGAATGTACGTAGTTGTTTAACATTCTTTGGTGTAGGGAAGTTGGAAATACTGTTCAATTTTTCAGGATCGGTATGAATTCCGGTCGGTGTCAGAATATGCCCTAGAAATGGTAACTCTTGTCGGCAAAATACGGATTTTCGCAGTTTCACCGTCATTCCTGCGTCACGTAGTTTCGTTAGGACAATGCCGATATGCTCCAGGTGTTCTTCGAATGATGACGATGTAATCAAAATGTCGTCGACATATGCTCGCGCGAATCCTTTGCACTCAGATCCTAGCGTTTCGTCCAGACAACGAGTAAACTCAGCTACCGCATTACATAAGCCGAACGGCATGACTTGGAACACATACTGCGAGTTCTTGAATAGGAATGATGTGTACTGTCTAGATCTTTCTTCTAAGGGTATTTGCCAGTACCCTGCCGACAAATCAAGTGTGGTTAGAAACTTGACACCCTGATATAATCGCAGAATATCATTCGTTGGTCTCGGACTTTCCCGATCTCGAACAGTAATTTTGTTGATCTCCCTCGCGTCAAGGCATAAACGTACTGTTCCGTCTTTCTTTCGCACACAGAGTATCGCATTCGTGAATGGGCTAGGCGCTCGCTTTATTACATTCCATTCCAACATTAAGTCTAGATATTCTTCAGCCTCTTTCAAATATTTCGCCGGGATGGGATACGACTTTTTATGGAATGGTTCACCGGGTATGACCTGAATACTAGCTGTATATAATTTGTTTAACCCAGGTTTTTCGGAAAATATATTTTGAAAATTTCTTAAGACATGAAGAAGATTATTTCTACCGGTTTCATTTACCATGGTAATTCCCTTTACAGCTTCTATTAAATCAGCTCCGGTCGCCATCAAATTTATGTCACTATTAATACACGAAGTTTCCTTATGAATGATTGCAATGCATTTTTCCGAAACTTCCCAATTTTCAGTAGTTTTCGTATTTTCTGTGTCATCCATAGCAGTTACCATCCAACCTGCAAAATTCAAAATTATTTTATGGCTAGTTAGAAAGTCTACACCGAAAATTACTGGTTTAGCCAATCCTTTTACGATTAATACATTAATGTACTTGGTGCTACCTAAACCTTCTACTTCCAATAAGGTCTGACGATTAATGATGGGACTAGCCCTTGATGTAACCCCTAGAATCTTTAAACTCGGTACTGGCATTCTCGGTAATGATATTCCGGTGCTCTCTATCATGGCTACGCAGTCTTCGCTGATGCAGGATATCTCTGCGCCGCTGTCTAATAGTACAGGCACTTTAACTCCGTTTAAAGTTAACGATATCTCCGGACATAGTGCTTGTTTCGCTTGAACTTCGGTTTCTGTGGGCTCGCTGAGTAAAAATTCACGCTCGTTTTCTTTGAACATAATTGTGTGTATGCTTCGACAATTATTCTTGTCATTTGCGTCGGGATCCAATTTTATACTAGCCCCGTCTAACTTACAATTAGGGACTGACGTGCGGAGCGGGTTTTCGCCATCCCTAATTAGTTTACCGCACTGTCCTTAAATCCTCTAATTTGCTCTTGTGACAAATTAGCAAATCCATTATTTGCATTCGGTGAAATCAAAAATGTGTTATTACCTCCTTGGTTTGTATCTGAGCTTCTGCTAGATTGCATGCGCGGCCATTCCGTGTTGCTTTGCTCGTGACTTGGCGCTATAGAATATGAATTTCTTTCTCCTTGTCGCGCGTCGTGAATGGTGGTGCTAAAGCTGTTCCCTTTTTCAGACGGTACAAACGTTTGTGCATTTATGCTGTACTGACCTCCGGAATGATTATTGTAATTTGCCGATCGTTCTTTCGTTGTTCGATTTTCGCCTGAATTCTCTCTGAAATTAACTGTCCCCTCCTGACGTTTATTCTCCCACTGTGATTCATTTTCGCGTCTGTCTTGTCGCTTCTCGTTTCTACGACGATAGTACTGTGGTTTATAAAATCCGTTACCATATCGCTGACCTCGATATCCATTGTGATACCAATTACTTTCGCAGTTTTCAACGTTCAGTGTGTGAATTTGAGGTTGTTTGTGTCCGCTGTTCTGCCCTTCATTTCGGTTACGCCAGTTATTGTATAACGGTGTCTGTTGGTTCGTGTTCTTGCGCTCGTTAGTTTCTTTGTGCGTTACCGTTTTATCGAGCTTAACGAGTCGTTCATACGTTAACAGTTGTTCCTTGAAATCTACAATATTACTGTATTGCCGTCCACTAAGTTGTAATTGATAATTGAGTGGTAATTGCGAAATTATCATGGCAATAAACTCTTCGTCTTCCATACGGCAATCAAGATAACGAGTTCTCTCGTACATATCGCTGATATGCGCCTCTAAATTTTGAAATTTACGATTTTCGAATTTTTCAGAATGCAACTGTATTCGCAAATTGCTTTGGATACGAGTATTCCAAAATTGGGATATGAAAGCTTTCTGAAACGATTCGTATGCGTGTACCGAATCTTTCGCCAACTCCCACCAATAATATGCCGTGTTTTTCAAGCAGTGGCTAACGCATTTCAATTTTTCTGCGTCCGTTAACTTAAATGTGTGGCAATATTCTCCAAACTGATTTAAGAATCTTCGAGGGTTTTCATTACTTTTCCCTGAATATGTTGGAACGTCATCCAACCATTTCTTAGAAGGGTGGTGTAGTGTAAGTACCGGATCTGCTGACATAATTGCAGTACTAATATTCGCGGGATTTCGCTCGGCTTCTATCGTTATCGATTTGTTTACCGGCGTGTCTTCCTTGTCGGTATTACATTCGCTAGTGTGGTGAGTCGTTAGTTGGGGCGAGAATGTTGCGATGTGTCTGGATTCTCTTTCTATTTCCCCTATTTTCGCCTCTACCATATCTAACCTTCCTGTTAGACGCTCGCTTAAGTGTACTACTTTATCGTCAGTGCGTTTACTGAATATTTCTACACCTTCAATACGAGTGTGTACACTGGAAAACTTCTGTTGCATCTCGTGCTGTGTTTCAGTTAAGTCATGCCTGATTTCTGCTGTTTCATCTGCAATCCTGCCTAAAGTGTTATTTAGGACTTGCACTAAATTGTCTAGTCTTTCGGCGTTTTCTCGCTCCTTTTGTTCCCTTTCTAACTTCTCCTCCTGTTCTATACGCTCCCGTTCTTGTTTCTCCCGTTCCCGTTCTAGTTTCTCCTCCTGTTCTTTACGCTCCCGTTCTTGTTTCTCCCTATTCATGAACTGGAACAGTGCATCTAGGGTAACAGTTGGTGTCGGCGGCGAATGACCCAACTCCATTTCCTGCTGTGACTCCATACCAGTAGTCTCGATGTGCTGTTCTGGTACTACTTCTCTAGGTTCTCGTTCAGGACTAGAGTCAGAAGTGTCATTGCTACCTCTCAAAAAATATGACTTCCTACCTGTGTCTGTCATCTTGACAAAATAAAATTACTGTCTGTATTTTTCAAAGTGTCTTGAGTTGTTCAAAAAAAAATCATAAAATAGTCCCTAACGTTGGCTTACACGTTGTGCGCCAAAATTCTGAAGTGTTTTCAGGATTTACCTTTTTTTTTCCTTTTCAGACAGCACCAAGGGTGAGTGACCAAAATTTCTAAAAGGGTGCACCACCGTTGGGTGACCAGAAATTACTCTATGGAGTATATTTCCTAAAATGCCAAAATCTCTGATGTAAAATGTATTATAGTTGGGCGCCTAGAAAACTCTATAAAGTACTAGTGTTGTGATTGTGTATGTAGCATAACTACTAACCTCTACAGAATATTAAATAAAATATGTCTTGTTACGCTGGTAGTGAAAGTAAATTATTCTCAGGTTGTATGTACTGGTGTAGTTTGACTCAGTGTGAATACCAAACAATAAAATGTCGTATAATTCCTTAGCAGTATGTCTCCTTCTCTTTGGTGTAAGTATTCTGACCTTAAAATCAACAAATATAAGTAGTGTGTTTAAAAGCATTAACTTCTCTATGACTGCTGATCTCAGTGTAATAAAAACTAATTATTCTTTCAAGACAATCCAAGCTAAATATTTCTGTCTATCTAGTTTAACATACACATGATATGTAAGTATGGTTATCAATCGGAAAAATAAAATATAATGAAAATTTAACTTTTTACTAGGGTCAAAATCATGGTTGTATGGGTGACAATACTCTTTTGCAACATATCCAACTGTAACATGAAAAGTGACAGAGTCAATGATTAGCAAGCAACATACAAATACCTTTGAGACAATTATTCATGTTTAAATAGGTTTTTCATTAAACAAAATTTCAATATCCGTTATACTTAAATGTCTTTCAGAACTAATTACGTTTTACGTAATTGTATCACTGAATAATAGTTTGGTTATCAGTCAATATTTTAAATATTATTGAAACACATTTTAACTGGCAAATTAGTCTTTTCTTTGTTTTTACTAGCTCAGTCTCTTTCGGTAGATCAAACTGTCTCAAGACTTCTGGACCTGGGGCTATTCTTTAAACATTCAAGACAATTAATGACTTTAACAGATTTTAACTTTGATATCGTACATATTACTGATCAATGTCAGTTAACCAGGTCCAGTATGTACAAGCTACAAGTCTTTACGTAGTTAAGTAGTATTAAGTTGTTTTGCGAGTTTCAAATTAGGTCTTGATCGTAAACATCATAGTTTAAGATATCTTGCCATTAAAATAGGACAGGTAACTTCTCGCTGTTCTTGTTAATTCGGGGATGGGGCAAACAAACCTCGTCGCGTCGTTACAATACCAAGAGGCTGTGGAAAACCTCTACGAACCCCTGTCTCTCCTCCGATGTTGCTGGTTAGATCTCACTCTCCTCCGATGTCGCTGGTTGGGTCTCCGTCTCGATGCACCTCCTCTCGTGCTGCTGGTACTCCAGCAGGACTGGCGTCGGTCACCTGGAGTCGTCTAGAAGGATGATGTCCTCCGGTACACCGTCTACGATGCCGTCTACCGCTGTCGAACTCCTTCCATCTCGAAGATTGATAGTCCTTTTCTTCTTTTCTTCTTAATTCGTCGTTGATCCAGTTCTATTTATGCTGTTAGTCAAAACTTATCGTCGTCGTCGATTCTTTAGTAGAGCTTCGAACATCGGTAACTACCTCTTCTTCATTGTGTAGTTCCGGTATTTATTATAAAATCATCAATTTCACGTAGATTCTAGCTATTCAGTCGTCGTACCAATGTTTTACGTGATATTCTTACATTCATTTATGACTAAATCACGGAGCTCTTTCTCTCTAATCCTTCTCCCATGCTAGTAGAACAGAAACTCCAGTTCCAATTTGTTTCAAACAGTCAAAGCTTTCTCTATTGAACACTCTCCGAAATCACACTGGAAATACTAAATTCTTTAAATAAAATATATGCGCAGTCGAGCGTCCAATCACATATACTCTTTCCTCAGTAATGACCCAAAAACAATATTACAAGGTGTAAGCTCATTTCCTATTCGTCGCCGTTTAACAAATGTTTGCAAAGACATTTCATAAAATTATTACTTAGATAAAACATGAAAATACTTAAAGAGTAAAACCAAATTGACCTGACCATAGAGATACAATACTGGTAAATATAATTCATAACAGGACTAAGACAAAGTCATAGAGGTAAGAAGTAAAATAATAAACATAAAATTCATTTCTATTGAGGGCTTCTCAAATACCTCTATAAGACATTTTTTTTCTTTTTTGCAAGATTTAAAAAAATTAATCTACATAAAATTACCATTAAATATTTTTCTTCAGTAAAGACTATTCAAATAATATCGAAATGTAAAAACATCTACAAAAAAATTTCAATGACCATTTTCATAAATAAATAAGTTATTTATTTTTGCAGCGTTTTGTGCATGTTTCAACTTAGGTCATAATTTAATCAGGCCGATCTGAGTTGTAATGAGTGTAGACTTACTCCGTGATGTCTGTAGACTTACCCTGTGATGTGTGTAGACTTACCTCTCAGGCTACGGCCACACGAGCGTGTTTTCACGCAGAGATTCTGCGTGAAAAGACGCCAGAAATATGAACCGCAGCAAGGAGAATGAGATCGGCCAGACGCAGCGTGAATTCCCGCCGGGGAGAGGACAGAAAGGCGCGTCTTCAAGGTCGCCCGCAAGAAAATGCACCGCGGCCAATTCGTTGGCGTGATTTCACGCAGCGTTTCAGTCGATGCCCGGCCACACGTGCGGGAATTCTCGCCGCGTTCTGTTCTGAAATACTACCCATTGTAGTCGATATGTTACGACTTCCGGAAAATGTTCATGTAGTTTTTCTTTTCATACCCCAAGACCTTAAAACCATGGTCAACTCAAAAACGCGCGCGCGTGTATATGTGTGTGTGTGTGTGTGTGTGTGTGTATATATATATATTAGTTATTTCATGAACATTTTTCGGCACAATTTTCAGCACTAACACATTCTCTCATTTCTGTGTTACTTTTTGATATATTTTCTTTCACCATAGACAAAAGTATTTCAAATGAGTTAACGGACATTATGAAGTACTCAAAAAACTTGTCTGGATTTTCTTTTAGTTTATTATGAAAGTGCACAAATTATCCTTTCGTTGATGTTTCACTCAATATGGGATGGACCCAGTATTTTCTTGAATGCTTCCGCCGACGACGACGCCTACGAAACAACAGCACAGCACTTAAAACCACAGCAGCGTTCTTGCTTAATCTATACTAATATTATAAAGCTGAAGAGTTTGTTTGTTTGTTTGAACGCGCTAATCTCAGGAACCACTCGTCCGATTTGAAAAATTCAATCAGTGTTGGATAGTACATTTATCGAGGAAGGATATAGGCTATATTATATTATCAATAACATTAGGGATCCTTACTAAAAGTCCAACTTAGAATCAAATGCGTTGGAGGGGGTTAGATACAACATGCAGTACACGTACGAAGTGTGTGTTGACAATGCCGCAGGCGCTAGAAGTTTATTTCCTATTGCCTATTAACATTGTTGACACGCACTAGATGCCTTATCATTCTTAATTTTCCCATACAAGTAAAAAACACCCGTTTTATATTAACAACGAAGCAATCAGTACCCTCATAAGAGTTCAATTAGTATTTAAATACTTTTTATCACTTTAAATCGCAAACCTAAACTATTGTTTTTTTCCTCTCTCTGCGATTAATTTTTTTTTCTTTTACTAGAATAATTTTTATTATTTTTAATAAATTTTCATTTTTCATCAATAATTTTCCTCTCCCGTTACCATTCTGACAAGGATATATATATATATATATATATATATATATATATATATATATATAAGCGAAATACCACTCACTGACTCACTCATCACGAGATCTCTAAAACTATACACACGTTTGACTTGTAATTTAGCATAGTTACTCATTTTGTGATGTACACTCTCACTAAGAACGGATTCTGCGGAAATCCGATCCCAAGGGGAGTTTCGGGGGCGTAATATATCAAAATTGAAGTTTTTGGTAGGAAATCACCATGGCAACGGCTGTTGCTTTGTTGATGCTTCATTCGTCTCTATGGCAACGGCTATTTCATTGTTAGTGCAGTCCTCATCACCGTTGAAATTGGTGCAAGTACTTTAAATATCAAAAATTGCCCTTTTTTTCAAGTATATATATTTTACAGACTTGAAACTTCACAGTAATGTTCCTTATGTTACGCAGGATGACATTTTCCGAAAATTAGATCCCATAGGTGGTTAAAACCAGGCAACAGTGGGTACTTTGTCTGCATGAGAACAGTATTTTGCATTGTTCATGTCTTCTGCGTCTCCATGGCAACAGGCATCGCGCGGCAGTGGCGTACCCACAACGAGGGGCATGTATTATGAGCGGCGCAAGAGTGATCTGCCTGTAGACTGCCGTAGCGAAGTACGGGTACATCAGTTTTATGTTGCGTGCACGAGTCGGGAAACCATCGGTACATTATACAGCATTGTAACAAATTTTCACGGAATTTTTTATTATTTACCATTACTGCAAATGGGAGATGTGGCTTAATTTTTTTCCATTAGTATAGCCGTGCGAAGCCGGGTCGGGCAGCTAGTGAATTCATAATCAAGCCTGCACAGCATAGATGGGTGCCAGTTCACAATACAACGCTCACATGTGGCCGGGTAGCGGATTCATTCTGCGTGAAATCACGCGCTAGGCTTCAGCGTGAAAGCACGCACGTGTGGCCATCGGTCGCTCAGGATCTCACGCTGCGTGAAAACACGCTGCGTGAAAACACGCTGCAACAGCAGCGTGAAAACACGCACGTGTGGCCATCGGTCGCTCAGGATCTCACGCTGCGTGAAAACACGCTGCGTGAAAACACGCTGCAACAGCAGCGTGAAAACACGCACGTGTGGCCGTAGCCTCAGGCGGGGCAAATTTAAACACCCGACAAAAGCATGTATTATTTTTAGACCAATATTATAGATGATATTCAAGGACATTCAAAATTCGTCTATACCATCCCAAAGGATCATTAAAAATCTGCGAGTAGCTTTAGGTTGAAAGAGACTTTCAGGACAATATTGTGAAAATTCGTGAACATAAATCCGTGCACATGTGCCCCGGTCTCCCTTGCAGGTCAATGCCACCATGCGCGGTCCGCCGTCTGGATGACTTCGATGAAAATTCCGTCCATTTCACCGCATTGCAGTTCCGTCCACTAGCACTTCACCATCAACGCGCCTAATGCATGTGAAAAGCAAGTCGGGCATGCCCTCAACCCCACAGAGGGGCGCACGCACCTGTAGCCAGCCAGGATGTTCATCAGCGTGCTCTTGCCGGCGCCCGACGGCCCCATGATAGCCGTCAGCTCGCCGGACCTGAACTTGCCACTGACGCACTTCAGTATCGTCTTGTAGCCTGCAAACACACACACATTCCTCGCATTCCTCACAGAACACAAACCTTCAATTGATGTAATTATATTGCTAATAGAATTATAATCAGATTTTCAAACAGTTGTTAATGATCTCCACATGTACATCCGTCAACCTTTTTTTTTTTATGAAGATGTGTCGTGTATTATATTCATGTTCAATAATGTACTTGGCAGTATGTAAGCAGGTATGGATATTATTAGTTAATTTTTATAAATTTGTTTGTTAGCGCTGCTCAAGTACCATATTATAGATGTACTGCACCTTTATAACGAATATTGATATCATTTTCGCTCCTGCCTCACAACGATGTCCATGCAACGAATAATTCATAAAATAATACCGCAATATACACGGCAAGTTTGAAGTGCACCCGTCGTTTTAGTCAGCTAAAGTCGCACTATTTCTTCCCTTGACATTTAGGAGCATAAAGTAATAGTATTTACATGGCCTATGTTCCAAAAATATCAACCATCTATGTACATATTTAATAAAAAATATTTTGTTTTCCTCTTGGGAAACATACAAACGTTGCTTCCATAAAGAAAGGAGTATTGTGCCTATGCTGCTTCTGGCACAGGCCACAGGCCACAGGCCACAGGCCACAGGCCACAGGCCACAGGCCACAGGCCTCAGAGCGAGGAGCGGGTCAATGACCGGAACCACGGAGTCGACATTGTTTCACGCCCTTTGATTTTAACTGCCCAGTAATGCGTAACTTTTTGGCGCAATGCAATTCTTTGACTTTCGTAATTAATTTTAAGTAAGTGCTCATGTAAAAATCCAGTGCATAATTGACTTTGTTGCCGAATTTAAGAGCTATGAGCGCCCAAAAGAAGCAGAATGTTTACCAGAGTTTACCATTTAGTTTACGAATATAAACTGGAAAAGTTACACGGGATTTACGTGTTACGAGTTGACGTCGCGGAGTTAAAGATACCCCCAGAGTAGTACCGACTTGTTACAAATACTGCCTTTGACATTCATAAATTTATGTTTTATCAATCACAAACTTTCGTGCGCTCCAGTGATTGAACACAGTTGGGCGTTGCCCTTTTTAATTCGAAACAGTGAGGTGTTGGGTAGTGAGCGGTGATAACTACGCACCGGAGTTATCGGCTAAGCACTGTTTAGAGAGATTACCCGCCTTTTCATCATCTTTAGGCATCGAACTATTTATGGAATTGTGATTTTATAGCTATGGTCACACCCCCTCCCCCTTTTTCACGCTCTTCGATGTGAACTGAAATAGAGTTTGGCCAAACCTAGAGTCTTTTAAGATTTAGTTATATTTGTTAAAGGGTTGGTAATCTGTTACCCTTTTTTTTATAATTTTAATATATACATATAAGCTTCGTTATGTGTACATTTACGTATTTTCCTAAATACTTTAGGAAGCTTAAACTTTGAGATTTTTTGTGTTTGTTATCTTTACAGGGATTCAGGTGACTGCCATTTTATGAACAATGTTATCACTTTAATATTGCGCAGTATTTTTATGAATCAAAAATATAAACAACGTGTTTAAAACAACCTAAAACTTAAGGTGTAACATTAGTTTATTTCTTGTATTCACCTGTGCTAATATTTGACAGTTTGTTTTGGGCCCGATAAACTTTTGCAACTCGCATGTTTTAGTCACTCTTGGTCTTGGCAGAGCCAAGTTTTATTTAATTTTTCTCACTATTTCATTGGCTTTGCGATTAAGTTGGATTACAGAGCGATAGGCAAAGTGGCCTTTCGATTCATTGAAAAAGAAAGGAACGTGTTGCCACCAAATTAGTTTATTAATTACCTGCTTAAGCACACTACGGCAATCACCAAACAATTAAATATCGCAGCATCCGCCATCTTGTACGACATCTAGACCACCATCTTAAAAATTATATAAATCGTCGTCCTTAAAATTCAGAATCATTCCAAAAATCATTAAAAAATTGGTTATTAATAAGTTCATTCGATCGATTGCGGTCCTTGGTTCGATACCAGGAATTACACAGCTGGGTCAATCCATACCAAGTGGTCCAGCACTGGTTGCTTAACCATTTTTAAAATTTTTTGATAATTTGTGCCTTGTTAAAATTATGTATTGACAGTTTAAAACTGGCACAATTAAATTTTTATTCTCACTGGTTTGATTATGGCAGTCATTTTGTTTCCATGGTGCGCGACAATTTTTACATTTACAAGGGTTTATCGACATTGCTACTTGGCTTTGGTAGGTCATATAGCATGATGAAACAAAATCTGAGGAGTTAGGCACATTATATAGGGTACACTGGGTACGGTTGTGACAGGGTACGGTAGTGACAGTCGTTATAACCGCGAAACTATACGGAATATGGTAAAGAGTATAAGGGAAGATAGGCGCGGCGTGCAAGTCTGAACACGTTCCCTAGGATTGCATAAGTCAGCGCGTGACATTAACCTAAGCAGGGGCCTACATTGCTTTTCAACAGTCAAAAGTAAGTTTCTTTGTTCGATTTCTTATAATAATTACTGTTTTTTATATACAGATAGATTACCTCGTATTCTTTATTGTTATAAGTTGAAAATTAGTAGTTAACTACGAGTGATTACTTTTTATGTAAATTGTTTGGTTGATTCATGGCGATTTTTTGTTTTCGAAATTGTGCGTTGGGTACGGTTGTGACATATATTTATTAGTTTTTTTTTCTTTTAGATGCCCAGAGCATGAAGAAGAAGAAAAACGTTTGAAGGCTAAGCAGGTAAATAATAATCTAACTGAACTAAAACGAAATAATAAAGGGAAAGGAAAAGGAAAAACCAATGCCAAGAAAAGAAAGACTTCACAATCGTCATCCGACGAAGAAGACTATTTCTGTCTAGTTTGTGTAGGCTCATATTCTGAAAAGTAGGGCTGGCGAAAATTGGATCAAGTGCCAAGGAACATGTGGACTCTGGTCCCACGTAGAGTGCGCAGGTAATAGTCACAACTTCATTTGTCGCAACTGTGATGATGAATCTGATTAGATCTCAGTTTAGAAACTTTTATTATTTTATTTTATTATTATTTTAAACTATTATTATTATTTAAATTATAGTAGAACTTTTAACAGTCACCTACAGTAAATTTAAGTTTAGTTAACGTTCTGACTGATTATAAGAAAACATAATATTAGTTGTTACAGTGCCTTATTAATTATAAGAACAAAAGTGATGTCAGATTTGAGTTCACTTGCTATATGAATATTAACTTTGTTTAGAAGAATTTTATTTTTGTTATCGTACATATTTCTAACAATAAAAGTAACTAAAAACCATTTTGCTGTATGTTTATGCCTGTCACTATCGACTCCAACCACTGTCACAACAGTCCTTGGGGTGTGGTCGGTTGTGACACTTTCCTTGTTTTTTAATTTCATCCTATGACTAATACAGCGTATTTAAGGACAATATATTAGTATTTATACGTAGACAAATAAACAAAGTACAATTCGTGTTACTTTTTTCCCAGCTATATGATAAACTAACAGAATTATTGGCGAACAAACCAAAATTGTCACAACTGTACCCAGTCTACCCTACTACAATTCTGATCATAAACAATTTTTCTAAAATCACTCAATCTTACCAACTTTTAAGGTTGAACTTCTGCAACACAATTTGCATTTTCATAATTTTTTTATTTTTTATTTTTTCAGAATGAAGGCAGTATGTGTTGGGCTTCAAAATATTTTTGGAAGTACTTATGTAATAGTAGTAGTGTAAACACAAATTATTTGGAGTGTGAGACTTTGCTACTTTTTTTTACAAGCTTGTAAAAATGTGTTTTTTTTTTTTTTTTTTCATATTTTTGCCTATTTACGGCTTAATATCTCTGGTGGGTAGTTATCTAAAAATCTGAAATTTGCACACAATTAAGTACCTACTCTATGGTACTGTAATACTACAGTATTAACAGATTGACTGGAACTGTTTGTTTATTATTTTACGTTCGAGGTTAATTCGCTTTCCGGACTTTTCGGCAGTGTTTTGATTTGTTTCTCGCGTGGCGGCGCGCGCAGCCTTTACTGCGTTGCCATGACGACGCCTCATATAAATAAATTGCACGGCTCAGGGACAGTTTCGATATGCCTATGCATGTTTTTAAAATGAAATTTGATTGGTCAACATGGAAAAGACGCGTACGTGTCACGGCCGTGATTGGTCGTTATTAATTAATGGACAATGATTTTTAGTTAAGAGAAAAGAAAGAGTGAAAAATGACGCCATTCAGTTAATCGTGGTGTTAATTCCCTCAAGGAATTTTATTAAATGGCGAGTTAATATTCAGTGTTTTCGTCGTAAGAAATACGTCTTCTGCAAGAGGAATAGTTGAAGCAGCACTGACCTTGAATGCCAGTTTCAGGTATTAATTTCCCGCGAGTAACGGCGGATTTCGAGACGGTAATTAATCGTCCAACTTTCAGGTATGGCCAGCGTTAGCAACGTATAGTGACGCCAACGTAATATTACCGTGAATATCACTCCAGATGTTAATAAACATTGTTCGTTACACTCCTAATTTCTTGATAAATTAAATAAATTGTGACATTTCGGCATAAAAATATTAATTTATTTAAAACGCATCATAATAGCTACACACAGGTCTAGAGGTCTTGAAGGAAGGACTCTCGTACGTGAGCGAACCGGAGCAAAACCCCAAAAACTTTACGTTTCGAACACTTTAGAGGAATTAATTAAATTTTATTTTTTTTTATAATTTTTTTGTGTGTTCAACATTTGGACATAATTCAAGAAATATCATAGACTGAACAACTCTAGTTATTTCATCTTTGGTTTTGTTTGTTTAATTATGACTCGAGGTTTTTTTATGAGATTGGTAATGTAATAAAATCAATATTTTAATTTTTGTTCAAAATTACACTGAATGTTGTTACTTCTAACTTCTATGGTCTTCATTTTGTCATGTTTTAATTTACTGGCGCCCGAGGCAATTCGTTCTTTTATCGATAGTTCGTTCGTATTAAAATTATTTTTTTTTTGAAACACGTGTGTGTACAGTAAGTACATAACTCCTGTTAAAATTTTGACTTTGAGATTAAACTGGTTCATAAGTTACAGCCTGTTGCGAACTCGCAAAAAAAAAAAAAAAAATTTATATGTGTTTTTTGCAACCATTGGGATCGAATCGGTACCCCAAAGTCCATGAAGTACGAAACTTTTTTTATTTATTAAAAATATTTTAAAAATTGTTTTGATAATACGTCTTTATGTTTTTGGGTACAAATGTGATCGAAGTGTCAAATTACACTAAGTATTATATTTATATTGAATAATAACTTTTTAATATCAAATTTCATCCAAGATGGCGTCCATGATGTCTAAAATCTAAGATGACGACAATAGGGCTGTGGTCATTGACCCAATTCTCGCTCCTCAGCCTGAAACCTGCGCCAGAAAAGGCAAGATCACACTACTAAGAGGTTAAAAACCTAGCACGAAGTTTCATCGTGGTCACTGTATTTAATGAAAATGACCACAAAAATAATATTATAGTTCTGATCACATTCAAATTTTTATTCATAGCATCTTAATTAGCTTTAATGTTATTCGTGTAATAATTTAGGTCTGGAGTAAGCTTAGAGACATACTTACAGATAAAATTCATCTAAAAATTATTTGCATCTCATTTGGTTCGTGTGGAGATCGCGATTATTGTACTTGTCTTCTGGCTGTCCTAGTCCCTCTTGAAAAACATATATTGAACATTCAAGATTGTTTCTTGTCGTTAAGTTGCCTGCGTATGGTGGCTGCCATTTCAGTTATGATGATTATTTTAGAATACTAGAAACATACCTTAAAAACTTCTTCACTCTCACATTAAATTAATATTTGGTGCTGCACCGACTGCATATTTTAAAAAATGTTTACAACTGTTAGTTAACGAGTAAGAAAATTAGTTTTTGAAGCTACGAGAAAAAAAAAGTAAAAGCATTTCACAGTACTGGTGAAATCTGTGAATTTTAGCCATGGAAAAAAGATCTAATAGTAATATTCAATCTTTAAATTTTACTGTGGTTCATATTATTATATACGTTTGTATATCATTTTGTAAATGTTTATAATTGTTAATTTCTTGGTGGATATAATTTTAAAAAAAAATTTCATCACCCAACCCGCATTTTCACATTTTCATCCGCCATGGTGTTTGGTGCAGACAATAAATGTACGGTTTTGGACAAGTTTTCTAATGCATGTATGTATCCAGGGGCGCAACAACTAAATTTCCAAAGGGGGGGCAATATACCTTTTCATAAAGAATCATCGATCTCCCATCTTGAAGAGGGGGCCCCCCGGGAAAATTTGTATTTCAAGGTGGAAAATGGTGCTATTTAAGCAGTTTTATCATCTAAAAATTGATTACACAGCACTTTATTTGCCCCCGTTTGCCCCCACTTCAATGTTTCAGAGAGGGGGCAAAATACCCTTGCCCCCCCCCCCACTCCCTTGTTGTTGCGCCCCTGTATGTATCCATACAACCATTATGTAATACATTTACCAACTAAAAAAGCAATATCTAAATAGAACCCTGCTCGAGTTGTTGACTTGCAAAGCACTGAATTGCAATTATAGGGTGCCCAGCGCACACTCTTGCCTGTGTTATTATGTTACAATTGCCCCCGACGATGTTGCTTTCTTACCCCATGTGACTCATTCCTCATAACCTTCAAATGTATCCTCATTCCATGGCTCTGGCTAGGTGGGTTGATTTATATTTTGTGATGAATCAAATTACTATAACTGGGACGAAGAAAGACAAGGAGTGTTCTTTGCTGAATGGATATAAATATTAATATAACTAAAAAGAACACAAATGGAAAATAAAACTTGCTTTGTATTCAAGAGGAGAGAGAGAGAGAGAAGTGTAGAGGACAGTTAGTGACAAGAGGGCACAACATTATAAGTGCAACCAGTGCAAATAAGACCTCGCCTAAACATAAATGCTAGAACAGAACGATTGGCAGCTAAGAAGATAGCAAGATAACGCAAGCTTTACAAGGAAGAATGTGCCCAAGTTTAATCAATGATTCGACCTCGTTTCAGAATTTCTTACTTACTCCATATTCAAATGCAGCCTTAACTATTTGAGGTGGCATGCACAAAAGGATCAACTTGACTAAATAAAAATAAATAATAATCGGAATAAATTGATAACATTGTTATGTTTGAAGATTACAGAAAAAGTTTACTTTTAGTTGATTAGTAAGTCGAATAAGGAATACTTCTTTTTTTTTTTAGTTCTAAAGGCAGAGAAACTCTGCAGAGTCACAAGCAGTAACACGTCGATGGAACTTTCAGATTATATAGACACAGCTCTGAACAATTCATGCAGACTTTGGCTGTACAGAAGACGAGACGAACATCACTCTAATAGCGTTCGCTTTCCCACATAACGAAATTGTAAAATGAAGGATTGTTTACTGGGATGGAGTCCATAAAGAATCATGATTTACTTGGCTTGTCTCAAACTTCCGATCTTGCACCACAAATGACTGCAATTTCCACTTCAATTAGTTTTTGTGACCAAGGTTCAAAACCTTGAATCGGTGTCGGACTACAATAATGATGAAGTAAGACTTTATTCATGTATGTGCAGTGTTCTGGCAATGATGCGAGGACATTGAAAACTGGTGTCTTCAAATCCTCAGTACGGCACCAAGAGGAGAAAAACTAACACAGTTGATAAGACTTCTGTGGGCACCGATGGCTGAAAATCCGAGTATTCCTGTATATGACTGTCGCTTTGGAGATGCCAACCAGCGAACTAACAATGATGTCGAAGGGGGGGGGGGGGGGACAATAAGCTTTAACCTAACCTAAATTTCTACATTCTTCTGAAGGCACTGAAGCAGGAAGCGAAAAACCCCAATTAAAATTATAATGGGGCAACTCTTAGATAGGACGGATCAAAGAGAAAGTGGCTGTACATAAAAGTGGGCAGACTGCCAAATGTTTGTACACATACAGATCAAGTGCACTCATTAAACAAACCAAGTGGGGTTTAAATAACCTTGCTACATTTAAAAAAAAATGTAAAATTCAATAACATGTAAATGGCATTCACAAGCTATGTAAATTCAAGTGTGATAAAAAATGCTTGAGGCAAACACATAAAAATATTAACATAGATCTCCAACTTCTAAATTGGGAGTACTAAATAGCTAAATTTATATTTCACATAAATCAAAACATCAAAATCCAATCATAAAAATGTAAATATAAGTGTGACAAAAATTTTTATGCAAAATTAATATTACTTTTAATTAAAATTTTCAACTTCTTAAATCAGAATTTTTTAGATTTTTACATACTTTGCATTTATTAACATAAAAACCATCAAATACACAATATATTGTATACATCACTCGACTATTTCTGTTTAAAATGTGTGTAGGTAACATGAGAACAGTTTATATTTCGACTAGCTATACCATGACAAGCGAGGGCAGTTTTCCCTACCGATCGCTGTTGCTTCTCTCCTAGGGTGCTATACCACTTTCTAAGCAAGGAAGCAATTTGCCCGATACTATGTTATTAGCCACTACAAAAGGGTTCTCCAAACACTATGCCGCTGCACACTATTGTGGTGCAAAGTCTCTGTAGAAATTTGAGTAAACATAAGGACATACTTAAAACCAGGTACAGGTTGTAAATTATCTTAATTATTTATGCATGCGGTAGACAACATTTATTTATTTGTATGTGAAAATGGCGCAAAAGTAAAAGCAGAGCATTGCGAGTCTGACCTCTCCTGCGGCCCTCGGACACGGAGTATGCGAGGTTGTCGAATTGGATGTGGACGGGCGGCCTCTTGGGCAGGTGGCTCAACTCGATGGGCTTCTTGAGCACGGAGCTGGCGGCGGGGTGCTGCGCCGAGCTCAGCCCCATGGAGGGCAGCGTGCAGCTCTTGTTGGGCACCTTCTTGGCGAGCGCGCTCAGCCCCAGTCCGCCTGCCGCCAGGTTGGGGCTGCTGCAACACAACCATACACAATGAGCACGCAGCTGGCGGCGGGGTGCTGCGCCGAGCTCAGCCCCATGGAGGGCAGCGTGCAGCTCTTGTTGGGCACCTTCTTGGCGAGCGCGCTCAGCCCCAGGCCGCCTGCCGCCAGGTTGGGGCTGCTGCAACACAACCATACACAATGAGCACGCAGCTGGCGGCGGGGTGCTGCGCCGAGCTCAGCCCCATGGAGGGCAGCGTGCAGCTCTTGTTGGGCACCTTCTTGGCCAGCGCGCTCAGCCCCAGGCCGCCTGCCGCCAGGTTGGGGCTGCTGCAACACAACCATACACAATGAGCACGCAGCTGGCGGCGGGGTGCTGCGCCGAGCTCAGCCCCATGGAGGGCAGCGTGCAGCTCTTGTTGGGCACCTTCTTGGCCAGCGCGCTCAGCCCCAGGCCGCCTGCCGCCAGGTTGGGGCTGCTGCAACACAACCATACACAATGAGCACGCAGCTGGCGGCGGGGTGCTGCGCCGGGCTCAGCCCCATGGAGGGCAGCGTGCAGCTCTTGTTGGGCACCTTCTTGGCCAGCGCGCTCAGCCCCAGGCCGCCTGCCGCCAGGTTGGGGCTGCTGCAACACAACCATACACAATGAGCACGCAGCTGGCGGCGGGGTGCTGCGCCGGGCTCAGCCCCATGGAGGGCAGCGTGCAGCTCTTGTTGGGCACCTTCTTGGCCAGCGCGCTCAGCCCCAGGCCGCCTGCCGCCAGGTTGGGGCTGCTGCAACACAACCATACACAATGAGCACGCAGCTGGCGGCGGGGTGCTGCACCGAGCTCAGCCCCATGGAGGGCAGCGTGCAGCTCTTGTTGGGCACCTTCTTGGCGAGCGCGCTCAGCCCCAGTCCGCCTGCCGCCAGGTTGGGGCTGCTGCAACACAACCATACACAATGAGCACGCAGCTGGCGGCGGGGTGCTGCGCCGGGCTCAGCCCCATGGAGGGCAGCGTGCAGCTCTTGTTGGGCACCTTCTTGGCCAGCGCGCTCAGCCCCAGGCCGCCTGCCGCCAGGTTGGGGCTGCTGCAACACAACCATACACAATGAGCACGCAGCTGGCGGCGGGGTGCTGCGCCGAGCTCAGCCCCATGGAGGGCAGCGTGCAGCTCTTGTTGGGCACCTTCTTGGCGAGCGCGCTCAGCCCCAGTCCGCCTGCCGCCAGGTTGGGGCTGCTGCAACACAACCATACACAATGAGCACGCAGCTGGCGGCGGGGTGCTGCGCCGAGCTCAGCCCCATGGAGGGCAGCGTGCAGCTCTTGTTGGGCACCTTCTTGGCGAGCGCGCTCAGCCCCAGTCCGCCTGCCGCCAGGTTGGGGCTGCTGCAACACAACCATACACAATGAGCACGCAGCTGGCGGCGGGGTGCTGCGCCGAGCTCAGCCCCATGGAGGGCAGCGTGCAGCTCTTGTTGGGCACCTTCTTGGCGAGCGCGCTCAGCCCCAGGCCGCCTGCCGCCAGGTTGGGGCTGCTGCAACACAACCATACACAATGAGCACGCAGCTGGCGGCGGGGTGCTGCGCCGAGCTCAGCCCCATGGAGGGCAGCGTGCAGCTCTTGTTGGGCACCTTCTTGGCCAGCGCGCTCAGCCCCAGGCCGCCTGCCGCCAGGTTGGGGCTGCTGCAACACAACCATACACAATGAGCACGCAGCTGGCGGCGGGGTGCTGCGCCGAGCTCAGCCCCATGGAGGGCAGCGTGCAGCTCTTGTTGGGCACCTTCTTGGCCAGCGCGCTCAGCCCCAGGCCGCCTGCCGCCAGGTTGGGGCTGCTGCAACACAACCATAGAGAACTGTGTAGAGGGAGCGAGAGGTTTCAAGCCAGTTTTACGATAATTATAGTACTGCTACAAGATCGAAAACTTGATAAACATAAGTGCGTTTTCGTCATACTTTTAATTTACAATAAATGGGTAGATGTGTGTTATTCATAAACAATATCTTACAATTCTAGCCCTATATGAAGGTATACAATAAATAGTCAAAATGTGTATAAAATATTGTTACGAACGTAAGCAGGGCCGCGGCGCGTGCAGGTTCGGACCTGGCTGGCAGCCTCACAGGCCACTGATGTCACGTGGCCGCCGCAATGTGAGGCGTGCCGCGCGCGCCTGGTAGATTATAAGGGTCGTCGCTTCCACCCTCCTTCCCCCCGCTCCCCGCGCGACGCTTTATCTCAGCGACGTAACTGACACCTGACAGCTGCGGAGTTATTATAATTTGTTAGTATTAGAAACATGAAAATAATAAGTTAGAAGATGAATGAGATTTGAAAAGAAAAAGTTTTAATTTCACTGATCAGTTGTTATGGTGTTGATACACTCCCTGGGAACATTTTGGGAGACTGTGGATCGTTAAGTTTCAAATGCATAAATAACAAGTGCAGTTTCGACTATACCTCTACCTCTATTTATTTTTCTTTTATAGATGATGGAACATGAGTAAACAAAACATTATCTTAATAATAATACCTGGGTTGAGTACAGAAGTTGATTACATCAAATACATAATTGGACTAATATATGCATCTTATAAAATTTTCTATATGGGCTGGCCCTAATCAAAATATTGTTAAGATGTTTTCTTCGTCATTGTAAAAAAAACAATTACAGAATTTTAATTCTTAGGACATAGCATAATTAAAGTCCTGTAGTTATATAATTTTCGATATCTCAGGATTGTCGAAGTAGTAGCCTAACTGGCATGTTGCAGGTATCGCGGAGAATTCGGATGTATGATGGTTGAAACTAGCTGGCCGAGGATGACGTTTTTACTATAAATGGGCTACCAGGGCGCCGTATCATTCCTTGAACACCGAGAGGGAGGAAAAGCTTGTGGTCGCCATGTCGGATCCATGCTCCTGGACCCTGTCTGTGAACAAGCCCAATCCAAAAGACTTAGACCTGCTTCACAGACCGTCATTAAACGGGCAAAAATGACCACAAAAACGGCGATGGTCGGGGAAGAGAAAGGTTGTCGAAAACTCAACAAGACAGGGTGTTGCTCCTAGCGCTCAGGAAGTGGGCCCACCGGGAGGTAAGCGATGACAGTGCCGAACAAGCGCGGTTGACGCGGAAGCACTCATAATTCAGAATTATTAAAATTTAGCCAAAAAAATACAAATATCTACATTGAACACACAGACTAACAACTATCTAACTTAGGGAAAACATCCCTTGATGAGACGACTACATTCTGGTACGACGACAGAAGTGGAATCTTTTTGAGGGCTGGCAGAGAAGCGAAGTAGTCAGTCTGAAGTCGCGCCAGGAAGTCCGTGGTAGGGCGAGGTGACGCTTAATTAAAACAGGCGCTTGATTTAGAAAGAAAGAGGGGGACTTCGGCTTCAGGTCCGAAAGGTTCCGAAGACTTCCGATCGAGGGATCGAGAAATACTGACATCGATATCTCGACATTGGTGTTAGTGGTCGATCGCAGAGTGACCTAATGAGGAGTGGCCGAACCGAGAAGTCGACTCGTACATATCTCGCACTAGGCTACTTCAAAAGCATGGGGCTTATGGAGGAGACTTATGGAGCGCTCTGGTGGCTTGGAAGAGAAAGACCGGGAAGTGGTTGCGTCCGTCGCTAGGGGGCAGTGACGTTTAGCGGGCCTTCAAACACCCAGGGGAAATAACTCACAAAACTGCCACTAGAGGTCAGAGGCTGTACCTTCGAACGCTCGTGTCCAGACCTTGAGACAGGTCACCCTGCCCGGGGTTAAGGACCGGTCAAAGCTCTGGGTAGTGTTCCCAGGAAAGGCTGGAGAGGGAGGAAGGTGGAAATTTGCAGGTGCAGTGGGGAATGTGCTCTACTGAGCCTGGGGATGTGCCGGGACATTGGGAAACTGAGTCCTGGACATGGCTGAAATTGCTCGCGTAAGGCAGGGTCTTAGAAACGGGCTGCTCTGATAGCTTGCAGGGCATAGCAGTTCTTGTCATGGCTGCAGGGAGAATTACAGGCGACAAGCGTGCGCAAAAGCGGGGATAAGACGAGCCTGACTGCTGGCTCATGAGATAGTTGGGAAAAATCAAGATACGTCGCTGGGAAGGAATTGGGGAACTAGCCTGAAAAATATTAAGTGGGAGTGTGCAATGAATGGAAAAAGTTTAAGTTTAGCTACAAAATTACTGCTAAAATAATAAATTAAAAATTCAAATTTACAATTGTGCCGAAAAATGCTAATTGGCAGCACAGTGTGGAGTTTTATTTGAATCTAAGAATTCTGCTATGGAGTTAAAAACATTTTTGAGTATTAAGTTGACGGGTATTTGTGGCATAAGTAATGTAACATTATTTCCCAGTACTCTAAATACTTTTAAATATTAAGCATCGTTCTCACACACCATGTTGGTGTGTTCGTTTTTTCATCGTTGTTTTACTGAAGGGCTATTTCTAAAATCTTAACTCGATACCTCCCTTGCTTGATGGATTGGGGGGGGGGGGGGGGGGGGGTGGAGGTGGTTTGTCGCTGTCGTACAAAGAGAGGACGAAGTTGTGAAACAAGACATCAAATAAGTCACAAATAGGCTTGGAATATTTTGGAATGCCTGATCTCAAGCACTGAATTTTAATAGTTGCACACGACTTTTGCTGACAGAATAGCTTAACACATAATATTAAGTATTTAAGTACACATAAACCTACCCTCCAAAACAAAATAAACAATCATATTCGGGCTTGAGAGGAGCTATCCCCCCCCTCCCCCCACAGACACACATGAGCCGCACATGCCGTAATTCACGCTGAGGCTCCATGCTCATGTGGCGGGACTCCCACCCCACAACGACTCATGTTTAGTCATGAGCAGGGCCACGTACATTTCGCGGAACCATTTCCAGGCCAGTTGTGTGTTGAAACTGTGTAGAAGTGTCTTGAGTTTCGTGATTGGCTGGGTTTATTTCAGGCACATATCTACTGTCAGCACACCAATCACAACCATCCACTGCGGAAGCTAATACGTCGTGAATGGCTCGGCCAAACAGGGCTATGGCTGCTCTTGCAGACGGCCGCCAAAGAAGGAACAGCTGGCGCAGGCGTACCAAGTCTAATGGGCGTTGAGAATTTTCTGCAAAAATGCCTGCCCCTGGTTATGAGCTCAGAGACAACCCTGATACCATGCTGTCTTCTGTTATATCCGCCACAGAAACTTGATGCTTAAAACCATAATTTATATTTTTTTTATCTCACGCTGACGTCTGACTCCTCCTCACCAATCCGACATTGAAACTCATAAAAAAAACATATCCACACAAATAACTAGTCTCTCACCAATACAGTACGAATATTAACTTAAATGACCCAAATATCTGTAGAGCAAGAGCTTCTCGGTTTCTGGGTGGGGCTACGTCAGTTAATTTATGGCGCGCCTGACGTTTCAGCACGCCTTGATGCGGCCATCTTTAGGGCCTAGTGCTCTGGCGCAGTATTACATAGGGCCGATCACAGCCGAGCTGTGATATGTCCCTGTGGGTCGCCGTGACTGGACAATGGTCTGGCTAGTTAGGTGCAGCAGCCTTGACTGTGGGTAACTCTTGGATGGTAACCGTTCAGACGTGAATAAGTACTTAAAAACTCTGTCCACGAAAGATCTGCCGCGTAAGCAAATATCGACGAAAATTAAAGTTGAAACGATAAAAAATAAAATTGAAAAGCCTGTTAAATTTAAGTGTGCGGGTTTTCCTGGAATGGCTGTAGCGTGAGAGAGATGTCACGTGTAGCGGTGTGCGAGCGGCTCGGAGTTGAGCAGACCAGAGCAGCGTGGCGGTCGGCTGCAGGGAGAGTCGAGACCCCGAGACGGCCCCCGCGTGCCTCGCCGAGATGCGTCGTGAGAGTGCTTGCCTCAATACTGGTAATTGTAAAACCCGTGTTAAAGCAAGTAGTACGGTATTTTTGAGGTTTATGAAACTGCTGTTTTTGAGTTTTGTGTTTTTAGACATCTTTTGTAACTTGTTTTTTCTCATCAATTTCATAGTTACACTATGTTTAACAGGGGGGAAATCCATTACAAATGCAAGCTTTTGTGTGAGTACTATTAGTCTACGTTATGTTTAAATATTTTTAATACGTAAGCCAGTTTATGAAAAAAAACACAAACAAGTTTTCAAATAAAAGCGAATTTTCAATATTTTTATTTAAATATTTTTAATACGTGAACCAGTTTATAAAAAAAAACACAAACAAGTTTTAAATAAAAGCTAATTTTGAATCAGTTTTAGTGTATAATCACTTTGGGTTTTCTTACACGCGGGGTAGGATAACGCCGTTAAGATCGGTGAAGAGGGAAGGCATGAGGGCTGGGGGATAATTTATTGCACCCTATTAAAATAAACAATTTTTGGTCCATAATGCGTTATTCAATGGATATTATAGCCACCATTCTGGGAAGACAAAAAGTGGTCGTTGCCTAGCATCGGTCCGGTTTGTTGGGCTTCACAGCTCCATCTGGTCTCTTCCAATATCTTTGTGTTTACACAAAATTTGACCGTTTCTTTACGTTACGTATCCTCGGTGCTGATTGGTGGAGTGACCTGTCACGTGCTGGTGCGCACTGCCAGGACTCTGCCTCTGACCTAACAGCGCCCACATGCGGGTATCGACTATCGACCCGTGCAGAGCGGACAGTAAATGAGACGGACGGCCTTCAGACTAAGAATACCGCCCGGCCCTTTCGGGTTGGTCACGTGATTCCAAGACTCCGTGGTCGTAGCGTGAGCGATCGCTTGTCCAAAAACATATTTTAAGGCCCTCGCCCACCGAGGCACATGCGATGTCCAGAGCTGCAGAAGAAACCACGTGTTTTGAAAACTGCTCAACATATCCGAGTGGTTATTACTTACGAAAATAAGTTAAGAATACGCTGAGGGCGGATGAGTAATCCTGTTTCCGTTTTTAGTTTTTAAACTGTATTTTTAGAAAGTGCAAATGGCTAAAATGCGTGTTTTCAGAAAAAAATTATGTATGAAGTACGCGGTTCAGAATTTTTTAAGCACTAAAGGGACTTGCATTACACCTTTATCTTTATTTCTCCGCCCTATAATGTTACGGCCACCTCTCAAATCTCATATGTAGTTGTCCTACGCGCGAGAAGACAGCGTGCTAATTCACAACCTTGCGCTTAGAGGCGATGACGCGGTAGATGCACTAGCGAGCATAGCACTTATCATCCCGCCTCACCAACACAGATACACCCCTGACTAGTCGCGCCCCTTAAGGACAACGCGGGTATGTCAAAACCTTGTGATGCATATGATACACGCTGCTGCTATAACAATCCCGGATAGCGTTCTAATAAAGGAAGAAATCTGAATAATTGTGATTTATTAGTTTCTGAGCTGCTACAAGTGAAGTTTGTGTTTGATAGGTACTATTTAAAAAACAAAAAAAAATCTAAAGTTTATAGAATATTTTCTGCTGTTGATTTTAGTTACCACACCGGCAGGAACTGAGATGTAATGAACTTTTTACCCGCGTCTCCTCCGATCAATAAGTACAGCTACCGCTTATTTGTACCGCCAACGCTGCATCGCTTCAAGCAAAAACCGTACTAATGTCTATATATCTTTAGAAGTGATTCTGTACCATGCGAATCAGTTAAAGTGAAATGTTTTATTGGTATATACAGCACAACAGAGTAATGTGATCTATACTAATAATAAAACTATTCGAGGCATCCGTACATTGGATTGAATGTAGAAAAAACCATTAGGGATTGGCTATTTACATTATTTAGAAGTCAAAATATAGTTGTTTTTTTTAATTTTTGTCTGTAGGTCTGTTCGTCTGTCTATCTGTCTGTTTGAAGCATCAATCAAAAACTACTTAACGGATTATGATAAACTTTTTTTTGTTTGAAAGGCCTTTGACTAACGTAAAAACCAGGCTATTATTATTATTATTATTACTACAGAATCCCACCCTTAATGGAGTGAAAAAGGGGTATATATGGTTTTAAGATAATTATAACTCTGAAACAAATCAAGCTAAAGAAAATATATTCGGTAACAATAATTCACATACAAAAAAAATCCAACCAAACTAATTAATTTTTGCGAAAAACCACCCCCGTAGTAATAAAAAAGGAGTAAATATGTTTAAATAATAAATAATAATTCCGAAGTTATTTAAACACAACGAATGATATTGGGTACCCATAATAAACATACGAATATAAAGAAAAACACAATTTTTATATTCTGCAAAAATCAACCCTTAAAGGGTGAAAAAGGGATGGGTTTGTTTTTAAGATTAATAATTATGTCACAAAATTTAATTTAGCGCAAAAAAAATTATATTCAGTACCAATAATAAACATAATATGAAAACTACAAACCACAATTTTTATATTTTGAGAAATTTAAACCGCAAGGTGTGAAAAAGGGGTAAGTATAGTTTTAAGATTAATAATTTTATCTCTGAATTTAGTTAAGCGTAACAAATAATATTGGATACCAATATTAAACATACAA
The DNA here is from genome assembly GCF_032445375.1 of Bacillus rossius redtenbacheri. NCBI lineage: Eukaryota > Metazoa > Arthropoda > Insecta > Phasmatodea > Bacillidae > Bacillus > Bacillus rossius. The sequence goes on from NC_086332.1 coordinate 110,310,928, forward strand.
AAATATCAACTACAATTTTTATATTTTGTGAAATGCAACTCCTAAGGAGTGAAAAAGATAAATACGATTTTAAGATTAATAATTATATCTACGAATAAAATTAAGCAAATAAATTATTATTGACACCAATAAGAAAAATAAGAAAACTACCAACCACAATTTAACACTTTTTGCGAATTGCGAAAATTCCCCTGTGAGAGGGGAAAGAGGGTAAGTATAGTTTTAAGGTAAATAATATATATCTGAAATAAATTATGTATGATCAATTATTAGGGTACCAATAATAAACATACGAAAATTTTCAACCATCATTTTACTAGTTTGCGAAATTCAAGCACTAAGATTAGTAGGTAAAAGGGTAGGTGTGTTTTATAAACAAAAAAACTAACACTTCGAATTCAGATGTATACAAAAAACTTGCCATTGAGTAAAGTATTTATTTTTTACGTTTATTAAAATACGGATTTTAATTAAAGTGAAAACAAGGTAAGTCTCATTTTATTTAAGAAAATCGTATCTCAGAAACTAATTACGTAAGACATAAATTAATAGTAAAAATAATAAACTAATAAATTATTTTTAACCGATTTGAAAGATTCCGCCCCTAAGGGATTTAAACGAGTTAAATTTGGTTTAAATAAAAAATGACTATTTTCTAATCTATTAGATCTAAGGTTGAGAACTTTATAATGAACATTAAACATATAGAGTTACAATTTTTTTAATTTTTCTGGATTTTGTCTTTTAAGGGTGTGAAAAGGGAGTAAGTTAAGTTTTTAACGTAAAAAAAAATTCATATCCCCGTAGAAAATAAAGATAGATTTAAGAATCTCAGCATAAATAAAGTAAATAATTAATTACGTTCAGTAGGTACATAACCATTTTTCGATATTCGACCCCAAAATCAGTGAAACGGGGGCACGTTAGTTTTTAATATAATAAATAATATATCCAATCAAATTAAGATGAATATAAAAACTGAGCAAGGATAACGCAAAAGGAGTAAAAAGGCAGTGTATTTTTTTTTATAAAAGTCGTATCTCTGAAGACAATCAAGCAGCATGTGGATGCAAGTTATTTGGTATGATTTATAAACAAGCAAAATCTACGAAATACTTTTTACATCTGCATAAGTTCTACTTTTTAAAAGGTGAAAAATTGTAAATACAGTTTTAACATTAAAAAATAATATCTTCTCATAAAGTCTAACTTAATTTACGATATTATAAATTATAAATAAACATACCTTCAGCTACCTTCTCTTATTTAAGGTTCTACGAAGTATGACTTCTTAAATTGTAAGAGAAGTAGGTAATATTATTTTAAAAATTAAAAAAATGTTATGACATTCAATAAATTAGTTGTGGCAAGATTAATTTAAACTTAATAAAAATATAAGTTTATTATAATTATTATGGAACTAACATCTGCTGTAAAAAGAAAAAAAAACGGGTTGAGTTTGGCTAAAGTATATTGTCATATTTACTTAATTTCTGATATTGCGTGAGCGAAGCCGGGGGTTTTAAGCTAGTAATATAATAATAGTACAAATCTTTCATAAAGTTTTCATGTAATTCTATTTAATTTCGCAATACATATTTTCAGGCCTCAAGTAAAACACGGTGTTTATAAAATCAATGTTAAACAAAATTGAGTTTTGTTATGAACATGTTTAAAAATCAGCAAATATATAATGTTTTTAATTAAGTTATATGACAAACTGTTTATGTTTAGGTCCTATAATAAATAAAATAAATAGAACACGAATATAACCCTGTGCCCATTTTTTAAAAGGCGATTCAGTTTTCATTCAACCTATTCGGAGACATGACATTTAAATTACGTTATAAAACAATACTTGGTAAACTCTCACGGTTGAGGTCGAGTTAAAAATAACCACCTCCACTTGCAAGTGTCAGGTTGAGTCGAGACAACTAGACGTGTGCTCCGCGGTGACCCGTACAACTGGTGCACTTCCCTGGCGCGTGGTGATTGGGGTCAACTGCGCTGCTCGACCCCGCGTGCGCGACAGGCACAGGCAGCACAGGCAGCACAGGCAGCACAGGCAGCACAGGCACCACGTGTCGGACTACCGCCCGTGGGCCCCAATCAGGGAGCGCACTCCACGCACTGGCTTTTTTTGTACATGAACAGAAATATTCATATTTTTACATTTGAAAACAACAGTAGTGCTAAAAAATTGTGTTTGCAGTAATACTGGGTTTGGATTCTTACCCGGGAATTTATGATCTGTGTGTCCCAGTATCTCCAATAGTTTAAGTTATTAGTACACCGTTTCCTTAATATATTTCCAGTATTAACTGTACACAACAATAAGCATAATAAAACAAAATAAAGTCCCATTACTGAATAATTAAATATATTTTCTTGGTTAAAAAAAACATACTTGAATGAAACATGATTTAATATATAAAATTAATGCGCTCATTTTTGCAAGAAATACTCAGTATTATCTCGAAAAAAAATGCATTTCAAATATGTAAAAATAACCACAGCCTAGTGTTGTGTAATGTTACAATATATTTCTTACAATATTACAAACTATTTTTTTGGCAAATGGTCTCCATATTATAAAAGTACTAAAGTTATTTTTTTTTTTGCAGGCAGTTCGGAAATAGCTGGGCATACATTTAATGGGTGGCAATACAGAACCCATGTTTGTTACGAGACAATTGTTGGGAAGCTAAAGTTACAGGTAAGCACTGTAGCAGGCACACTGGCGCCACTCCGCCGAGAGAAGGCCGGGCGAACTAGCAGCCAGCAGGTCACTTTGGTAGTCCGAGTGTGTGTGAGGTCGCCGTTCAGGTGAAGCAAGGATGCTAAGCTTGGACATCTACAGCGAATGGACCTCCAGCAGTGTTAACGGGATGTCCTGTGTTCACCGCGATAAGCTAAGGAGGATAAGTCATGCAGTAGGAACAACTTTAGTCCGAGAGCTGTTGTCCGGAGACATGGAGTAGTTGCACGCGCCTGGGAGTAGGCAATCCGCAGAGCACGTGCGACATGCCTGTTGCCTATAGCGCAGTCATCTGCAGCAAGTCAACCTAAGGGCCGTCTCTCTGCCCGGAGAGCACAGAGATACCATTGAATATATATTCAATGGAGATACGCACCACGACGTTTGTGCTGTTTCGCAGTTCATTAGCCGCACTTTGTACGTTAGGTCTTTGTCACCTCTGCCACTGAGGCTACAATTTTCGTCGACTTTTGATGATTAACATCTTGGATATCGGTATACGGCATTTGGTAGGAGTAATTTCGTGAATGGAATAGAAGACGTATGGAACGGAAATGTATAACCACGGTGCTGCCATCAGTGGCAGATGGGGCGAATCAAAGTTCATAGCAACAAAGTGAAACCTGTTTAATGATTTATGAATTTTGAATTTTAATACAATTCCATGTCGAGGTTTAGTTTTTTTTTCTTCCAAGTTTTATTTCGCTTTTATTAGATCCGTTTAATAATATAATTTAAAATTCTGGTCTGCTAATAAAAAGTTTAATAGTCGACTTAGCTGCTCTGGCAGAAATTTCTAGCGGCGGGTGCGGCAACTACGTGTGATTCGAGTCAATAAATGTAGATGACAACCCGTTATGCATATATTTATAAAGCCTAGCATTATATTAAAGAATTTTAAGTCGAATTTTGTGTCCGACATTCGTACTGTAAGTGTATTTGCAATATTAAAATATATTAATTTACTCGATATCGAGGTTACATGTTACACATCTCTCACAAGTATGAAAGACTTGATCACATTTTATTTGTGGATATTCTTTTCCATACTTTTCTTAGAAAACAATATAAGTCCTCATAAATTCACTAAGTCAGTCTTAAAAAAATCGAACATGCAAATAACTGATAGAGGATAAATATATCAGTAGAAACTGGAAACCACTCCTTAACAGCGCGTCATGCGACACTGGCCAGAGACGTCTCTGCGCTTCACACCCCAGTGTAGTCAGGGCTGGCGGGCACGCGTGTGCACACTTCACGAGACGTCTCTGCGCTTCGCACCCCAGTGTAGTCAGGGCTGGCGGGCACGCGTGTGCACAGTTCACGAAACGTCTCTGCGCTTCGCACCCCAGTGTAGTCAGGACTGGCGGGCACGCGTGTGCACACTTCACGAGACGTCTCTGCGCTTCGCACCCCAGTGTAGTCAGGGCTGGCGGGCACGCGTGTGCACAGTTCACGAAACGTCTCTGCGCTTCGCACCCCAGTACAGTCAGGGCTGGCGGGCACGCGTGTGCACACTTCACGAGACGTCTCTGCGCTTCGCACCCCAGTGTAGTCATGGCTGGCGGGCACGCGTGTGCACACTTCACGAAACGTCTCTGCGCTTCGCACCCCAGTGTAGTCAGGGCTGGCGGGCACGCGTGTGCACAGTTCACGAAACGTCTCTGCGCTTCGCACCCCAGTGTAGTCAGGGCTGGCGGGCACGCGTGTGCACAGTTCACGAGACGTCTCTGCGCTTCGCACCCCAGTGTAGTCAGGGCTGGCGTGCACGCGTGTGCACAGTTCACGAAACGTCTCTGCGCTTCGCACCCCAGTGTAGTCAGGGCTGGCGGGCACGCGTGTGCACACTTCACGAGACATCACTGCGCATCGCACCCCAGTGTAGTCAGGGCTGGCGGGCACGCGTGTGCACAGTTCACGAAACGTCTCTGCGCTTCGCACCCCAGTGTAGTCAGGGCTGGCGGGCACGCGTGTGCACACTTCACGAAACGTCTCTGCGCTTCGCACCCTAGTGTAGTCAGGGCTGGCGGGCACGCGTGTGCACACTTCACGAAACGTCTCTGCGCTTCGCACCCCAGTGTAGTCAGGGCTGGCGGGCACGCCTGTGCACAGTTCACGAAACGTCTCTGCGCTTCGCACCCCAGTGTAGTCAGGGCTGGCGGGCACGCGTGTGCACAGTTCACGAAACGTCTCTGCGCTTCGCACCCCAGTGTAGTCAGGGCTGGCGGGCACGCGTGTGCACACTTCACGAAACGTCTCTGCGCTTCGCACCCCAGTGTAGTCAGGGCTGGCGGGCACGCGTGTGCACAGTTCACGAAACGTCTCTGCGCTTCGCACCCCAGTGTAGTCAGGGCTGGCGGGCACGCGTGTGCACAGTTCACGAAACGTCTCTGCGCTTCGCACCCCAGTGTAGTCAGGGCTGGCGGGCACGCGTGTGCACAGTTCACGAAACGTCTCTGCGCTTCGCACCCCAGTGTAGTCAGGGCTGGCGGGCACGCGTGTGCACACTTCACGAAACGTCTCTGCGCTTCGCACCCCAGTGTAGTCAGGGCTGGCGGGCACGCGTGTGCACAGTTCACGAAACGTCTCTGCGCTTCGCACACCAGTGTAGTCAGGGCTGGCGGGCACGCGTGTGCACAGTTCACGAAACGTCTCTGCGCTTCGCACCCCAGTGTAGTCAGGGCTGGCGGGCACGCGTGTGCACACTTCACGAAACGTCTCTGCGCTTCGCACCCTAGTGTAGTCAGGGCTGGCGGGCACGCGTGTGCACACTTCACGAAACGTCTCTGCGCTTCGCACCCCAGTGTAGTCAGGGCTGGCGGGCACGCCTGTGCACAGTTCACGAAACGTCTCTGCGCTTCGCACCCCAGTGTAGTCAGGGCTGGCGGGCACGCGTGTGCACAGTTCACGAAACGTCTCTGCGCTTCGCACCCCAGTGTAGTCAGGGCTGGCGGGCACGCGTGTGCACACTTCACGAAACGTCTCTGCGCTTCGCACCCCAGTGTAGTCAGGGCTGGCGGGCACGCGTGTGCACAGTTCACGAAACGTCTCTGCGCTTCGCACCCCAGTGTAGTCAGGGCTGGCGGGCACGCGTGTGCACAGTTCACGAAACGTCTCTGCGCTTCGCACCCCAGTGTAGTCAGGGCTGGCGGGCACGCGTGTGCACAGTTCACGAAACGTCTCTGCGCTTCGCACCCCAGTGTAGTCAGGGCTGGCGGGCACGCGTGTGCACACTTCACGAAACGTCTCTGCGCTTCGCACCCCAGTGTAGTCAGGGCTGGCGGGCACGCGTGTGCACAGTTCACGAAACGTCTCTGCGCTTCGCACACCAGTGTAGTCAGGGCTGGCGGGCACGCGTGTGCACACTTCACGAGACGTCTGCGCTTCGCACCCCAGTGTAGTCAGGGCTGGCGGGCACGCGTGTGCACACTTCACGAAACGTCTCTGCGCTTCGCACCCCAGTGTAGTCAGGGCTGGCGGGCACGCGTGTGCACAGTTCACGAAACGTCTCTGCGCTTCGCACCCCAGTGTAGTCAGGGCTGGCGGGCACGCGTGTGCACAGTTCACGAAACGTCTCTGCGCTTCGCACCCCAGTGTAGTCAGGGCTGGCGGGCACGCGTGTGCACACTTCACGAAACGTCTCTGCGCTTCGCACCCCAGTGTAGTCAGGGCTGGCGGGCACGCGTGTGCACAGTTCACGAAACGTCTCTGCGCTTCGCACACCCGTGTAGTCAGGGCTGGCGGGCACGCGTGTGCACACTTCACGAGACGTCTCTGCGCTTCGCACCCCAGTGTAGTCAGGGCTGGCGGGCACGCGTGTGCACACTTCACGAAACGTCTCTGCGCTTCGTACCCTAGTGTAGTCAGAGCTGGCGGGCACGCGTGTGCACACTTCACGAAACGTCTCTGCGCTTCGCACCCCAGTGTAGTCAGGGCTGGCGGGCACGCGTGTGCACACTTCACGAGACATCACTGCGCATCGCACCCCAGTGTAGTCAGGGCTGGCGGGCACGCGTGTGCACAGTTCACGAAACGTCTCTGCGCTTCGCACCCCAGTGTAGTCAGGGCTGGCGGGCACGCGTGTGCACAGTTCACGAAACGTCTCTGCGCTTCGCACCCTAGTGTAGTCAGGGCTGGCGGGCACGCGTGTGCACACTTCACGAAACGTCTCTGCGCTTCGCACCCTAGTGTAGTCAGGGCTGGCGGGCACGCGTGTGCACACTTCACGAGACATCACTGCGCATCGCACCCCAGTGTAGTCAGGGCTGGCGGGCACGCGTGTGCACAGTTCACGAAACGTCTCTGCGCTTCGCACCCTAGTGTAGTCAGGGCTGGCGGGCACGCGTGTGCACACTTCACGAAACGTCTCTGCGCTTCGCACCCTAGTGTAGTCAGGGCTGGCGGGCACGCGTGTGCACACTTCACGAGACATCACTGCGCATCGCACCCCAGTGTAGTCAGGGCTGGCGGGCACGCGTGTGCACAGTTCACGAAACGTCTCTGCGCTTCGCACCCCAGTGTAGTCAGGGCTGTAGGGAACGCGTGTGCACACTTCACGAAACGTCTCTGCGCTTCGCACCCCAGTGTAGTCAGGGCTAGCGGGCACGCGTGTGCACACTTCTCGAAACGTCTCTGCGCTTCGCACCCCAGTGTAGTCAGGGCTGGCGGGCACGCGTGTGCACACTTCACGAAACGTCTCTGCGCTTCGCACCCCAGTGTAGTCAGGGCTGGCGGGCACGCGTGTGCACAGTTCACGAAACGTCTCTGCGCTTCGCACCCCAGTGTAGTCAGGGCTGGCGGGCACGCGTGTGCACAGTTCACGAAACGTCTCTGCGCTTTGCACCCCAGTGTAGTCAGGGCTGGCGGGCACGCGTGTGCACAGTTCACGAAACGTCTCTGCGCTTCGCACCCCAGTGTAGTCAGGGCTGGCGGGCACGCGTGTGCACAGTTCACGAAACGTCTCTGCGCTTCGCACACCAGTGTAGTCAGGGCTGGCGGGCACGCGTGTGCACACTTCACGAAACGTCTCTGCGCTTCGCACCCTAGTGTAGTCAGGGCTGGCGGGCACGCGTGTGCACACTTCACGAGACGTCTCTGCGCTTCGCACCCCAGTGTAGTCAGGGCTGGCGGGCACGACTGTGCACAGTTCACGAAACGTCTCTGCGCTTCGCACCCCAGTGTAGAAAGGGCTGGCGGGCACGCGTGTGCACACTTCACGAAACGTCTCTGCGCTTCGCACCCCAGTGTAGTCAGGGCTGGCGGGCACGCGTGTGCACAGTTCACGAAACGTCTCTGCGCTTCGCACCCCAGTGTAGTCAGGGCTGGCGGGCACGCGTGTGCACACTTCACGAGACATCACTGCGCATCGCACCCCAGTGTAGTCAGGGCTGGCGGGCACGCGTGTGCACAGTTCACGAAACGTCTCTGCGCTTCGCACCCCAGTGTAGTCAGGGCTGGCGGGCACGCGTGTGCACACTTCACGAGACGTCTCTGCGCTTCGCACCCCAGTGTAGTCAGGGCTGGCGGGCACGCGTGTGCACAGTTCACGAAACGTCTCTGCGCTTCGCACCCCAGTGTAGTCAGGGCTGGCGGGCTACGTGTGCACACTTCACGAGACGTCTCTGCGCTTTGCACCCCAGTGTAGTCAGGGCTGGCGGGCACGCGTGTGCACACTTCACGAGACGTCTCTGCGCTTCGCACCCCAGTGTAGTCAGGGCTGGCGGGCACGCGTGTGCACACTTCACGAAACGTCTCTGCGCTTCGCACCCCAGTGTAGTCAGGGCTGGCGGGCACGCGTGTGCACACTTCACGAAACGTCTCTGCGCTTCGCACCCCAGTGTAGTCAGGGCTGGCGGGCACGCGTGTGCACACTTCACGAAACGTCTCTGCGCTTCGCACCCCAGTGTAGTCAGGGCTGGCGGGCACGCGTGTGCACACTTCACGAAACGTCTCTGCGCTTTGCACCCCAGTGTAGTCAGGACTGGCGGGCACGCGTGTGCACACCTCTGCGCTTCGCACTCCAGTGTAGTCAGGGCTGGCGGACACGCGTGTGCACACTTCACGAAACGTCTCTGCGCTTCGCACCCCAGTGTAGTCAGGGCTGGCGGGCACGCGTGTGCACACTTCACGAAACGTCTCTGCGCTTCGCACCCCAGTGTAGTCAGGGCTGGCGGGTACGCGTGTGCACACCTCACGAAACGTCTCTGCGCTTAGCACCCCAGTGTAGTCAGGGCTGGCGGGCACGCGTGTGCACACTTCACGAAACGTCTCTGCGCTTCGCACCCCAGTGGAGTCAGGACTGGCGGGCACGCGTGTGCACACTTCAAGAAACGTCTCTGCGCTTCGCACCCCAGTGTAGTCAGGGCTGGCGGGCACGCGTGTGCACACTTCACGAAACGTCTCTGAGCTTCGCACCCCAGTGTAATCAGGGCTGGCGGGCACGCGTGTGCACAGTTCACGAAACGTCTCTGCGCTTCGCACCCCAGTGTAGTCAGGGCTGGCGGGCACGCGTGTGCACACTTCACGAAACGTCTCTGCGCTTCGCACCCCAGTGTAGTCAGGGCTGGCGGGCACGCGTGTGCACACTTCACGAAACGTCTCTGCGCTTCGCACCCCAGTGTAGTCAGGGCTGGCGGGCACGCGTGCGCACACTTCACGAAACGTCTCTGCGCTTCGCACCCCAGTGTAGTCAGGGCTGGCGGGCACGCGTGTGCACACTTCACGAAACGTCTCTGCGCTTCGCACCCCAGTGTAGTCAGGGCTGGCGGGTACGCGTGTGCACACCTCACGAAACGTCTCTGCGCTTAGCACCCCAGTGTAGTCAGGGCTGGCGGGCACGCGTGTGCACACTTCACGAAACGTCTCTGCGCTTCGCACCCCAGTGGAGTCAGGACTGGCGGGCACGCGTGTGCACACTTCAAGAAACGTCTCTGCGCTTCGTACCCCAGTGTAGTCAGGGCTGGCGGGCACGCGTGTGCACACTTCACGAAACGTCTCTGAGCTTCGCACCCCAGTGTAATCAGGGCTGGCGGGCACGCGTGTGCACAGTTCACGAAACGTCTCTGCGCTTCGCACCCCAGTGTAGTCAGGGCTGGCGGGCACGCGTGTGCACACTTCACGAAACGTCTCTGCGCTTCGCACCCCAGTGTAGTCAGGGCTGGCGGGCACGCGTGTGCACACTTCACGAAACGTCTCTGCGCTTCGCACCCCAGTGTAGTCAGGGCTGGCGGGCACGCGTGCGCACACTTCACGAAACGTCTCTGCGCTTCGCACCCCAGTGTAGTCAGGGCTGGCGGGCACGCGTGTGCACACTTCACGAGACGTCTCTGCGCTTCGCACCCCAGTGTAATCAGGGCTGGCGGGCACGCGTGTGCACAGTTCACGAAACGTCTCTGCGCTTCGCACCCCAGTGTAGTCAGGGCTGGCGGGCACGCGTGTGCACACTTCACGAAACGTCTCTGCGCTTCGCACCCCAGTGTAGTCAGGGCTGGCGGGCACGCATGTGCACACTTCACGAGACGTCTCTGCGCTTCGCACTTAAGTGTAGTCAGGGCTGGCAGGCACGTGTGTGCACACTTCACGAGACGTCTCTGCGCTTCGCACCCCAGTGTAGTCAGGACTGGCGGGCACGCGTGTGCACACTTCACGAAACGTCTCTGCGCTTCGCACCCCAGTGTAGTCATGACTGGCGGGCACGCGTGTGCACACTTCACGAAACGTCTCTGCGCTTCGCACCCCAGTGTAGTCAGGACTGGCGGGCACGCGTGTGCACACTTCACGAAACGTCTCTGCGCTTCGCACCCCAGTGTAGTCAGGACTGGCGGGCACGCGTGTGCACACTTCACGAGACGTCTCTGCGCTTCGCACCCCAGTGTAGTCAGGGCTGGCGGGCACGCGTGTGCACACTTCACGAAACGTCTCTGCGCTTCGCACCCCAGTGTAGTCAGGGCTGGCGGGCACGCGTGTGCACACTTCACGAGACGTCTCTGCGCTTCGCACTTAAGTGTAGTCAGGGCTGGCAGGCACGTGTGTGCACACTTCACGAGACGTCTCTGCGCTTCGCACCCCAGTGTAGTCAGGACTGGCGGGCATGCGTGTGCACAGTTCACGAAACGTCTCTGCGCTTCGCACCCCAGTGTAGTCAGGACTGGCGGGCACGCGTGTGCACACTTCACGAAACGTCTCTGCGCTTCGCACCCCAGTGTAGTCAGGACTGGCGGGCACGCGTGTGCACACTTCACGAAACGTCTCTGCGCTTCGCATCCCAGTGTAGTTAGGACTGGCGGGCACGCGTGTGCACACTTCACGAGACGTCTCTGCGCTTCGCACCCCAGTGTAGTCAGGGCTGGCGGGCACGCGTGTGCACACTTCACGAGACGTCTCTGCGCTTCGCACCCCAGTGTAGTCAGGGCTGGCGGGCACGCGTGTGCACACTTCACGAGACGTCTCTGCGCTTCGCACCCCAGTGTAGTCAGGGCTGGCGGGCACGCGTGTGCACAGTTCACGAGACGTCTCTGCGCTTCGCACCCCAGTGTAGTCAGGGCTGGCGGGCACGCGTGTGCACACTTCACGAGACGTCTCTGCGCTTCGCACCCCAGTGTAGTCAGGGCTGGCGGGCACGCGTGTGCACACTTCACGAGACGTCTCTGCGCTTCGCACCCCAGTGTAGTCAGGGCTGGCGGGCACGCGTGTGCACACTTCACGAGACGTCTCTGCGCTTCGCACCCCAGTGTAGTCAGGGCTGGCGGGCACGCGTGTGCACAGTTCCAGCGACTGCTTCAGCGGCGCTCGAGTCATGCCCTGCACGAGGGCGTCAGGGCAACTAGTGTTCATACGCAACATTCCGAACAGGAAGTGATCTTTCTCTATATCAGATATCAATATCGCTTTAAAGGTATGCCTCTGGTGTTTGTTGTGTGCAAATCTAATAGCCTATCTTACATGCTTTATAGCATGTTTTAACGCACATCCATTCTCACACATATGTAGTTAGTTGCTCATTACATAACCTGTCACCCCAAGAAGTTGGTTGCAATTATCCTGTGACACGCTGTATAGTTTACTCCGAACCAGTCAGGGGTGTGTTTGTGTTAGGTGGGATGATAAGTGCGACGCTAGATGGTGCTTCTAACGCGGTATCGCCTCTGAGCTGGCGCGCAAGTTTTCAAGACGTACACAGGGAAAATGTGGGATTCAAGCGGTAACCGTCACCTTATATGGCGGATAAATGAAGATAAAGATGTAAGTCCCTTGAGTGCTTTAAATAATTGGTACCCTGCGTGTCATGCCTAAATATTATTCTGAAATCACGCGTTTTAGCCATTTTCCCTATTATACAAATACAGTTGTTTAAAAATGAAATACGGAAACAGAACTACTCTTCCGCTCTCTGCGGATTCTTAAATGTTTTCGAATCACACATGTTTAATAAATCTGGAGCGGTTTGTAAGAGACGAGTCAGTCCTGGGAGCTCTGTAGCCTCTTGTAGCTCTGTAAGCTGCGCGCTCCCGCTATACGCTGCGAACAGTGAAAACGAAGGTTCGGTTCACGTGTTTGGAACCAAAACTGTTTTTAGAAATTCAAGACCGTGTATTGTATTCGTGCAAGTGAACTACGAATTATTTATTATCTTTCTACTTGTTAAGAATAGTTATATTCATCTGTCAATGATTTGAAGCAAAATAAATTAATAAATTAGTTACGGGCTCCCCCCTTCTGAAGCGCTAAACAGTCACAGTTGGCCACATGGAGGTTGCCGATCTACGTATATATCTCTTGTCTATGGCAGACTAGGCTCTGGGTCGTGGTAGAGGAAAAATACAAAACAAAGATATAGAACACATATACATGCTGCGCAGTATAAATACATATCTTGAGCCCAACACTGAACTGCTAACTTGCCAGAAGAACTGCCGAATGAATGACAGTCACCTCTGATGCGTTGTTGAAGTTATCAAATATCATGGCAGTTCTTTCATGTTGCAATGTAGTTAATTTTCTGCATCTAATTATTACTTTGTTTGCATTGCTTTTAACAAATTTCTTAATGCTCGGTTTCACACGTTACGTTGATTTTTTCTTTCGGTTTTTCGTCGTTACTTGTTTTAAAGGGCAATGTATAAAATTTTATCTCAATACCTCCCTTTCATTTGTTGTTCAGTCTCAAATATTCTTTTAAAAGAAGAAATTCACTTAGTGGCATATCATGGGTGTAAAACGTCGCGCAAATCAACATAATTACAAAGACTGAAGCAACTTTTTACATCCTTTACGTTACACTAGGTGAATATCAGTTGAAAATATTTGTGGCAGAGCAACAAATGAAAGGGAGGTACTACGTTAAAATTTTAGAAATAATCCTTTTAATAAGTAAGTAACGCTGAAAAAAAAAACACAGTGTGTTATGTCGAGCCTTGCAATAGCTGATGAAGACAGTTGTGACGGGGAACATTAGAATGTGTCTATGACGCGAGGCGGCGGCGTGTGGCGGCAGGAAGCAGGCGCGGCCTCGCGGCTGTGGCAACACTGGCAACACTGGCAACACTGGCAACACTGGCAACACTGGCAACTGCGCAGCGCGCCGCGGGCAGCCCCGGTCAGCGCCCTGCTCCCCTCGCCCGAGCTACTGCACGGCCGGGATAACACAAACAGCATTTCAATGGATTTTACACGTTTCCACGTTTAGTTATTTAAGTGTCTCTGACATAACCTAACCAATCTTTCTCTTTTAGTTAAGATCATTTGGACGTGCAATATCACACCCTCCCGAAAAAAAATAGTAACAAATGTCTGTGAGAATTTTATTTATTACTCTCAAACAGGAAAAAAAAATCGGAAAATACCCGAACGCTGTTTATTCGGGCTCCCAACTTGGGTTAGGGATTAGAGAGGCTGGCCAATCAGGCTGTATTGAGTCATTGAGGAAGGAAAGATGCGCCGCGTAGCGGTCCAGGGCGGGCAATCTCCAGAGGCCTCTACAACTAATGCACTAGTGATAATACTTGTCATTAAACTAATCTTTAATGTTAGTATTTATTTTGTTTTCTAAACTTACAAATTATCAGTAGTACAGTCGTTGAAATGGTTCACTTAAATACGAAGTTAAAATAGTTTATTTTCAAATATCACACCTTTTCTCTAGACGCTATGTTAAGGCCACTCTACAAAACATCAGGGACCCGCCGAAGTAAAGAGCCCACGGGCTGAAAGAGGCTTCTAGCAAGTTCTGAGAAACACTGCTGACCGTTGCTTCTATCGCGGTGTCGCCTCTATGCGCAAGGCCGTGGCCGTCGTACACAGGGCAACTAGGAGATGTGAGTGTGTGAGCGGTAACAGTAACATTACATGGCGGAGGCATAATCTGTGCCGGGTGTTTCATGCCTAAATATTTCTCTGAATACACACGTTTACTCCATTTGCACTCGTCTAAAAACAGATTTCTGGAAACAGAACTTCTCACCCGCCCTCAGCGTATTCTCAAAATGTTTTTTTTTTAATACCCCACTCTTATAATGTGAAGCAGTTTTCAAATTGCTTGTATTTTTCTGACGGTATGCACGCCGTGTGTGTTTTATTTTTAGGTAGGTTTTCCACTTCAGCGTCATATAGACGATGAGGTGTGGTGAAATAATAATGAAGCATTCACGAAATGAACGGTAACTTCTAGCAAAGGAAGCGGGTTTGACCGCCGGAAGTACGAGGCGAGTGATGTGCTACTCAGCCGCTGCGGCTCTGCTGTCGTGGGACCACGAGCGTACATCGCCTTTCATTCCCGGGTGGCACTGGCAAGGGGGGGGGGGGGACACGTTTCCCGTTTCCCGCTGTTTGCTTTCAATTTGTATTTTCTATTTTCTGGTTGGAATGATAAGACCTTTTACGATTTGGGATTGGGGGGGGGGGAGGGGGTTATGTGATATTACCCTCACCCCTATCCAACTCTTGTGTACGCTCCATAGTAGGGCCATGCATTTCTCGCGAAAATATTTCCAGACCAGCTGTGCGTTACTTTAATGAACAAGTCTGCTGTCAGCACACTAATCACACCCGTCCGTTGCGGAAGCTAACGCGTCCTGATTGGCCCAGCCGCCGCCGATTCATCATATTGCCATCCGGGGCAGTAAGCGTGGGCGAGGCCAGAAACCGAAGTTTCTATAACTAGCTAAGTGCATTGTAATTCAGGTGCCGTGCACCCCACACTGGTGAAGAATCATTTGAATCGACGGTGGGGGTGCGTGTCTTGTGGGATAGGTTTGGCACACGGGCCTGTGTGTGCGCTGATAGGTTGTGGTTGGCCCAGCCAAAACGTGAAATGGCTTCTCTTGCAGACGGTCGCCAATAACAAAGGACAATCGCTAGCGTAGCGCAGGCATAGCTTTTTCCGCAAAAAATACATGCCCTGACAAATCAGTTTTCGCAGAAAGTAAATACTGAAATCAAAACAAAAATTTACTAATTAATGAAGGATATCCGACAGTAAAAGAATCCAGACCTGCCAACATTCAAATTTAAAAAATCATGAGGTCCTCGATAAAAATTTTCAGGCCCATAAATGCAGGTTAGATATAAAAAACAACAAATGAGAATCTTTTAATTTAAGTGACATACCTGTACATATGTTACATGGTCTCTGCTTCAAAATTTATTCCAACAAATTATAGGTTGCAGATTTAATTTGTTGAACATAATTTAGTGCTGTCGTGTAGTGATCATGCAGGGCTGCAACTAAAAGATGTAAAATAATATTCTGCCCGTGTAACACTATTATCACTGTTCACAGCAAATTAATTTTTTTATTGGAAGCAATACACTTCACGTGTTAGTTGTATTTTTTTGTAGCGACATGTTTCACAATGTCTCCTCTTCCACTATGCGAGATAGAAAAATCAGCACGGCACACGCTACAAAACGCAAAATTGCTTCCTTTAAGTGAATAGAGTATTGATGGAAACTCGTTACATACTGTAAGCTTTTGTAAAACTTGTTTTGTAACATTTCCAAACAAAATCTTGGGGCCACGAAAAATCGTGAGGAAACACTATTTTGGCGTGAGGGCGTGAGATGGACCTTAAAATCGTGAGCCTCACACCAAAATCGTGAGAGTTGGCAGGTCTGAGAATCTATGAACAATGTGTGTTGCTTGGCTCTTGTTCTGAATGTGAACGTCACACCTCAATGCGGGCTAGGGTCAGCGAACCTGATCTCTAGCACCGAGGTCCTCATTTGGGCTTGATTCTTTTAGAATGAGGCAGGTATTGTTCGTCATGGCATGGGCATGGGACGTCAGCAACATCTATTCCATTTATGGTCTGAAGTGCTTTCAAGGTTGGTATTCTTATTTGAAGTTGGGGGCTGAATAGTGATTTTATTGTAAATAATATAGAAAGTGCTTAAGATGGAACACTGTGCGTCTGGGTTATGTGTAATTGTACGAAGTTCTACAACCACAGCAAATGTGTGTAAAAAATGTTGTAAATTATTATGGGCTTAAATTGATAGGCCTAATTATATTATTTGTTACCAAAACTTTAGATAATTAGCTGCAATATCTTATGTTGACTTAATATTTTTATCTGTAATAAATATTTTAAAAAAATAAAAGTATACTCCGAATATTATAAATTTAAATATTATATATTAACATAATTTACATTATGGACAGGAAATGAGGTTCTGTCACAAAGGGCTGACAGCTAAAAAGTCTTATTATGCCATAATGGAATCCATTTTATGCAACCTCAAACATTTTTTATCTTGTAACTGAACTTCATCATTTGCAAAATTATCAGCTGACTTTACCAACATTCTCTTGCATTAATTTTTTTTAATTTCTACCTTCTTAACAGTACCGTCATGCATTGTATTTTTAGAACAGAAGTATTTATGTAATTTTACAGATATTTGTAAATTTGTACATTTACTTGAAAACAAATGTATCACTACAAAACAGTGTTCGCAGTAATAATATGTTCGGATTCATATCCGGGCATTAATGTTTTTCGTTGCTCCAGTACCTCCAATAGTTAAAGATATGTGTAAACCGTTCCCTGAATAGATTTCCAGTATTAACCATGCACATTAACAAAAATAATAAAATAAATTGAAGTAAAATGGTTAAAAATTCGAGTATTTTTACATTAATATATATAAAATTATGCGCCAATTTTCGTAAGAAATACTCAGAATTATCTCGAAAAACGTATTTAATATATGCAAAAGTAACTATAGCCATGTGTTGTACAAACTTGAAGTATTGCAAACTATTACTTGGCAACTGGTTTCCAAAGAAATATTTTATAAAAACATATAAATTTTTTTCTGTGAGATAAGCAACAAGAAACGACGCATCAACACCATTATGGAGACTAGCAAGAAAAAAATGCTGTTCTTGTCGCACGCAGTTTATCCACTCCCTCGTTCGCTATACGCTAAGCGACTCGCGCCAGCGTCATTCTGGCTGATGCCTTATGCGGAGCGAAGACATATATCACGCGTCTTAATATATATTTTGGTCAAATTTTAAAGTGGAACATAACCCATAATTTGTCTACCTCACCTCTCCTCCATGGACTTCCATGGTGGAGCACGGCCATTCTAACATTTTTTTTTTAAACTTTGATTTAAAATTAAGGTAACTATATCATATAAATTAAAGATTGATGGTTTCTATTCACTTTCAGTTAAATACAGAAATTATTACGTTTCTCATTAAATTAAAGGTTCTGACAAAACAAAATTAAGGTTTGTTTTAAATGTCGCCCTCATAACACACAATACGTGTTTGACAAATGATACTTGCGTGAGAGATAAATTTCCGAGAAACACGTACCATGACGCCATTGATGACGCTGCTTCCTACCCATGGAACTCGCTGCTATGTGTGTTGTGTAATGACCCTGTTGTCCTCTCTCCCCCCCCCCCCTTCCTTATCATAGCGCGCAGTTGCCAGCTCCGTGTTGTCACTTCCGGTCGCAGCCAGTGTTGCCACGAGAGCCACGCAATGTGCCGCGACCACTCATAACGAATGTTCTCCCGATATGCAGATCATAAAGTTTACGTAACCTGCAGGAAAAAAACTGTAACGTTTACAAAAATTGAAGTCTAATGCTAAGTATTCTTCATTGTTAAAAGTTGTGGCCTTTTTTTGTCATGTTTAAAGTTAGGTCCTTTTCATGATATTAAAGTCATTATACATATTTTTTTAGATTGCGAAAATTTGTTTCAATTACGAATATACTGTTTAAATACAAATGCATGAAGTACGAATTCATTTCTCTACGACAACAAGTTTCAAATCTGTGCCGATATCGCCCATTGTAATACAAGGGAATTTGAAATTCACGGGTGATCAGGTGTCTCCAGCATTCGCCATGTTAAAAGACCATAGTTTCCTATATTGTCTGACTACAATATTTGCAGTGGCATCTCAACCGACCGTTACTTGAACTGCTTGGCTACACCCTATCTCAAGTCGTCCATTACAGTTTACCTTCAGTTAGGGTTGCCAACCGTCCCGTATTGTACGGGATTTCCCGTATTCTGTGACTTAATGAATTATCCCGTACGTAGGCAGGACGGGACGTGATATTTCCCGTATCTTGTTTAAAGTTCAATTCACACACCCACATTAAATTGAAAAAGTATTTTCCCGCCTGCGCCACACCACCTGTTATATGTATTGCGACATTGCAAGGCTCCGTTTACTTCGCAGTTCACTGGCCACCAAATAGTTCATGTTGACGCCGACAAGTGGCAAGTTGTTGTCAAGTTAATTTGTTTGTGAAACATTGCTTTTTGTGTCTTGCATGTTGTATATTGTGTACTATATACCAGAGATGACATTTAATTTAAAGTTGGGCTTGTTTGGTGAAATGAAAAATGAGAAAATATATGTTAGGCATGCATTTATTAAAATATATATTTTTTAAGTTGCTTGTTATGGTGTCCCTAGGGGTGGTTCTAATCTAAGGGGGGCGGGGGAAAGGCTAAGTGGGTTTAGCAAACCTCCCCTTCCCAAACTTTTTTTGTGATCACATTTTGCAATGTTCAATCACATATGAGATATCTGGAATTTTTATACTTTGTTAAAAAAAATATCTTTATGTATTAAATATATCACTCAAAAAAATTATTAGGCCAATACAAAAAATTTTAATATTTCAACCAGGTGCATAATTTATTTTCAAATACAAAAACTGCTAAAATAGCACAAATTTGCATCTAGAAATTCAAATTTTTCCGGCGGAGGACCCCCGGACCCCCCACTCTATTAGGTGGAGTTCAGTGTCCCTTATGCTCAGGGTGAAATAGTTGGTAACCCTACCTTCAGTCGATGGCCATCAGGGCTTACCTAAGCTATAAGGTGGACTATAAAATCCTGGTGAACTAATTTCAGGACAATTTCATAAACTTCCCATACGTCTAATTTATATATATGTGTGTGTGTGTGTGTGTGTGTATATATATATATATATATATATATATATATATAGAGAGAGAGAGAGAGAGAGAGAGAGAACGTGCGAGAGTGAAAAGAGGGGAGGGAGGGAGCACAATTAAACTGCTCATGTGTAATATCATATAGAACTATTTGCAAAACAGTGCCAATTTTTAATTTAAAGAGCTAAAATCATTTCCAGAGATAGTTCTCAAATTAATTTTTGAGGAATGTCTTGGAGTATATTAAAATAAAATGTGCGACTAAAACATAAGTAAGGAGTCAAAAATTATAACTCAATATAAAGTTTCATAACGTGACCTGTAGACAGACTCTATATACTTATTTAGTCACATTATATATTCATCAGACGGAAACTTACCTCCAATAAACACAAGCAACAGAAACAGATTCAAAATACTCTCTCCAAAACAAGGAAATAAGTTTCCTAGTTTCATGACATCTAAAAAAAAAGCTATTTTTTTAAAAAAACTCATTTATTTAGAAGGTTTAATTCCTAAATATTATAGGTTTACTATTTTCCAGTTTGTAGCCATAAATTGTAGCGTAGATTATGTAGCTTGAGGCTGAAGTAGTGTGTGGCGGTTATATCATATACATAGTTGTAAACTCTCAAAGAATTAACTGTACTTTCCGAAATGGTGTATCCATGAACATTGTTGTTGGAATTGAATCCGGAGGAGTTGTGCAATGACACTGCTATTCCCACCCAAGAATATTACAAAATTACTTTTTTATTGTTTGCTATCAAAAGTTAGAAGAAAAACTTTCGAAGAGCCGACAACAAGCTAAAGGCGAGCAAACCAGAGATCTGAAACAGACAATGGGAACCCCCGGAGAAAGTAATACCAAAATCTGCCGTACGAACACGGTGCCAATTGACAGTTCGTTAGTCGTGTCTCACGGCAGTTCGTGACATCAACTCAGTGATTCCACAGCACGCGATAGGCCACAACTAGACAGCCAATGAGAACTCTCTAAAACAGTCATTTCAACATCGTGCATAACGATCATGGTTCCAGTTGACAACTCGTTCGTGTATAAAGGCAGTTCGTGACGTCAAAAAAAATCTTCACAGCTCACGATAGGCCGCGGCTAGGCAACCAAAAAGAACACTCTGAAACAGTCATATAAACATCGGGCTGTAGCAAAAATGGATCCAATTGAGTGTTCGTTTGTCATGTCTCACAGCAGTTCCTGATGTCGAATCAGAGCTTCACAGCCCGCGATGTGCAACGGCAAAAGACCCAATGAGAACACTCGGACAGTCATATCAACATTGGGCTGTAGCGAACATGGTTCCTTTGACAGCTTGTTAGTCGTGTCTCAGGGCAGTGCGTGAAGTCGACTCAGAGCCTCCATAGTCCGCGATGGGCAGCCAATGAGCAGACTTGCGAGCACTCATATCATATTCGGGACGTTGTGAACATGGTTCCTTTTAACAGGTCGTTAGTCGTGTCAGGGCAGATCGTTACTTTGGCTCAGAGCTTCACAGCCTCCGATTGGCAGCGACTAGGCAACCAATGAGAACACTCAGAAACACATATTTCAACATCGGGCCGTAGAGAACATAGTTCCAGTTGACATTTCGTTTGTCGTGCCTCACTGGAGTATGTGACGTCGACTCCGAGCTTAGGTTACATCTGAAGTCTATAGAAACCGCGCCTCGCCATGCTCGACTCTGGCTGTACCTACCGCTGGGGATCTACGTGCGTGTTAGGTTAGCCGAGTAATTAAGGGGGTGGGGGTGGGGGTGGGTTGCCTCAGCCTACAACACCTCAGAGTCGCGCTGAAATGACATGTGGCTCTAGGGGCTCGTGTCGGTGTGATCCAGCCCTCGCCAGGGAGCTGTTGCCATCAAACCCAGCAATTGTAGCTGAGATATCTACCTGTGAATACCTATATACACATATAATGAAGACTTTCTTATTGTTTGCTTCTTTCTTATTTAAATCAATGCCCACGTGAGATTTAGGGTAGCTCACCCCTTAAAGCAGAATTTTGAAACTTCTTGAATAAATTTCGCTATTGCATTGATAATGCTATTTTAATCTCCTGGCAACGGCTATTGCAATTATAAGATTTTTTTTTTCATTCGAGGTGCGGCAGTGACGCACCCACGTGGGGCGAGGAGGGGTGAGGAGGGGCGTGTGTGACGAGTGCGAGAGTATTCTGCCGTGGCGACGCGCGGGGCCATCGGCTAATTGTTCAGAAAGGTGAAACTGGAGGTTAGGGAATGTCCCGCCGTTACGACAACTGGACCACCAAGAGTTCCGTGGGCTCAGAACCACTTTCGGCCAATCTGAATTGGGGAGGGGGAGGGGGAAGGGTGATTTGAACCATTGACCCCCCCCAGTGGCTGATTGGCTGTCCATCGCTCCGGCAGCATGCCCCTGGCCTCCTACTGGCCGGTCACTGCTCCGAGATGTGGCGACGGACACACCCCCTCCACACACGAGCAGTGCGCTGGCGGCTCATACGAGCATGCTATCGCACGTTCCAATATTCATTTATAAATATTAATACAGGGACTAAAACGTATCGGTAAACAATGCAGATTTCCAAAATTTGGGTAGTTATTCCAATGCAAGTCTGCGTAATGTAATTCAAATATTTTTTTTTTTTTTTTACTTTTTTGAACGAAAATTATAACTAAGAAACAGGAAAAAATATTGTAATATGTGCTCAATGAATCAATATAAATAAAATATAAAAAGATCGAACAAGCTAATAATTAGGACTAACTCCTTCTTAAACCACGTCTGTTCACTTGGTGGGGTGCCCGGCGTTTGGGCAAGTCATGCTGCAGTCATCTTCAAGGTGACAGCCGTGGTCTCACTAGAAGCCATCTGGCCACGAAATCCTAAGATCTAAAGTTAATAATTTGCAGCACATATAAAACCTAGTATGTACCATTTTTTTTATTTTTTGTATTGAAATGTCAAAAATGTCAAGGATTCGTCCCAAAATAGTATCTTTAGTAATTTTCGCAATCGGCGCTTATGCTCGTGAAAGTACGAACGCGCGCACGCCAATGAGCTTAGAACGATTAACAAGCGTGACTCCGAGTCCTGTCGTTAAGGCGATTGGTGCATGGAAAATATTACGACAAAACTAATTTAACTGTACATATTTATTTTTGATGCTTCTTTTTAAGACATAATATACCTAGGATATTTTTAATAAACTTTTTTTTACTGAGTTATGTCATTTTAAATGCATTTATTTTTATTCCAAGCCAGAATTATTTAGAAAACACATAATTATGTTAAACTTAAGTATAGTTCAAGAAACGAGTGTACGAATAGGTTTCTGCACCTATAAAAGTAAGAGAAAAAAATTTCATCGTCAAAATTACAGTTTAATATTGACAATTTCCATTGATCACTGCTGGACTACTTCAGGAGCGATTTAAAGAATAACTTTAAATGAAAATGAAAACATAATTGGCAGAACACTATTGAGTTATGTATATATTTTCATATCCTTTTGTTTTTGATACGATCCGACTCAATACACGCCCTCAGGAGTGACAGTTCTAGTGCTGCGTATAAAACTCTCGCCGCCGGGAAGAATGTCCCCGCGACGTGGCGCTGAGGGCGGCGCTTGTCGGAACCAGGTAGTCCGGCGGAGCTCGGGCCGGCTGGCCGCAGCCTGCGGGTGGGGAGGGGGAAGAATGGGGTGTAGAGGGATGACGAGAGAGGAGGCTCTGTCAAGGTCGCGCTCATGGAGCTAATATACAGTAATACATCTGGAGAGGACAAGGGAAGGCCAGCAGAGGATGCGAGGTGAAGCCGGGTATCGGCTTTTGTTCCCTGCTTCCTACGCTGGAAGAAAACGAAAAAACACCAAAATTGCCTCGCGTGGCCGAAAAATCCTCCAAACTAAACTCGCAACAGCTCCGAAACTATCAAAACAATCAAACTGAAAATTTTACTGGAGTATCTGTAAACATTTTTCCCCACATCGCTTTAATATTTTTTTCGAAACATGAATGCTTTCATTTTTAAAAATTAAATACATATTTACTGCCAAAAAATTTTGTGAATACGCAGAGTAAATTACAACATCGAGGAAAAATTTTTGTTTGCAATTATAAGTGGGGGGATACCAGCGTATGAAATAAGGAAGAAGCCTCAAATTTTATTTATATACCCCTTTTGACGCATTCAACCCCATACTTTTATTTTTACAGAGAGTTGAAGTGGGAATAGTGTTTCAGTGGGTAACACTACCGACATATGTCTTCGGAACGCACTTCTTTTTGTTATTATACGTCTCAAAATTTATAATTTCATACACAACGTTTATAAAAACGAATTCTTACTTACCTCATTTAATCTATTACAAACCTTTTGTAATATACGTGTATTAGTAGAAGAACCAACGTAACATGCAAACCTTAGGTAAACACTGGTAGAGAATTGTTTGGAATAACTGTAATGCTATGCATATACTGACAATGTAAGAAACTTACAATTTTATTAATTGTTTGCATAAGAATTAATAATTTTAAAAAAATCATAGAATAGGCCTTTATAGACTGAAAACCTTTCACGTAGTTTCAAGTCGCGTACATAAAAGTTTTTTAATATATATATAATTACCAATTATTGTTGAATATATTTAACATTTTTATACATGTTACAACACACATATAATAACAAACCTATATAGTATATTAAAAGACAAATGCCAAATTTTAGCATTTTGTATTTCTTTTCCCTGTGTGAATAAAATAACAGTTCTTAACGTAGTTGCTAATACTGTACTATATTTTTAAAAAAAATTACGAAAACCCCTGACATCGTCACCATAACAATGATAAATTTGCAAAATAATTAAGGCACATCTTTTAATGCTACGAAGCACACTCTTAAGAGAAATGTTTTAAACTTATGTTGGGATGTAACTAATATCTTAAAAGCATTGTGAAACCGTTACTTTGAGGGAAACCTTAATATACCGAACACCATACCATCCTTTAATCGAGTACGATTTTCGCTTCTTAAGACCCATTTGTCTTCAAAATGCACTGTACTGTGTAAGTAATAAATCAGTCTTAAAATCAGTTAATTATTTTGTCTTCCTATTTCGTATTCTAATTGAGATAAATATCAGATAAGCATGTGTTACTTGTATCACGACATCAAGGTATTATTTATCAGTAATTAATATTTCATTTTATTTTTTTGTTAACTAATGTGCATAGGGCAGTGCACTAGACATCACTACCTGTGTGTAGTGTTGCGTTACACTTTTTAACGCATTAGAGTTTACATAAAATGATAAATCCAAAATTTCGTTTAAAAGTATAAATATCAGCGATCAATTTAATTAATGTCCAGTATAACTCAGTCAGTAAAACATTCGGAAATATGTATAGGACCTGTTAACCTAAATATTTGTTAACAGTTAAACTGAACTAAGATGTGTTAGAGTGGTTTTTTCTCTCTCCGTATATTAGAGGTATGGGACATCAAAATACGCATCTGTCGCCCATTGACTTTAGATACAGAATTATAAACTACATATTGTGAAAACATTCTGCAGCAGTTTTTGCTGAACGGAAAAACTCGGATGAGAAGATAGACGAAATGTGTTTGGTAAGTGATCTTTCGTCAAATGAAATGGAACAGGACAGTGCTTATCAGAATGAAATTACAGAACTACTTTTGTGCAAGGAAATGTATTTTACAAAGACATTTCAAGAGAAATCACTTTTAAATGAAATAGATCTTGCTGACATGGAAGAAATAGACTTAGATTTAGAGGCCAGGTCCCTTTCAAGTGACGAAATTTCTCTTGAAGGGCTGAAATATGTTTCTGGCTATATAGCTCATCGTTTCAGAAATAAATATCCTGACCTTGGCACTATGGATTTCAATTCGGAGGACGATAGCTGGATACATGTACAATCAAAGGGTAACTTAAAATGTCCCACTAATGAATTTTTGGAATTAATAAAGATCGCTGAAATGTGTTTTGATAATGTTCATGGCAACAATTTGTGCAAAAAAGAGCGGATTTTTGAATCACTGACTAAAATTATTTGCGGAACTACTGAAAATAATTATCCAGAAGAAGTTATATACTGTTTTGTCAGGACAAGAACATATATGCGTATCAAGTATTTGAACATTAAATATTTTAACGAACAAGACCAAAAACGCAAAGAAAGAAATAAGATGAGGAAAACTACCCTCTAAGATTTTTCAGTGTGATAGTGTCCACTTTCCTTCACCATAATATGTATGTTCATAATTTATTTACGATGTTTTTTAATTACTATATTTAAGAAAAGCATTTATTGTGAATACCGCAGCAATTATGTAGGGCTTAAGGTATTTATTGTATTCCAAATATTGAGTATGCCATTTTTATTGCCTTTATTAAAAATAATACATATGTTAACAATGTAACAAAATTGCGATATTTTTGTATTGCTATTGCAATTTTGTTTCTTGTAAACATTATTGTAGACTTTTTCATATTGAAATTTTATTTGCTATAGGGTTGTTTGTATTTTAATTTTACATTTATAAGATTTTTTATATGTTGTTTACTGTTTACAAACATTTGAAAAATATTTCCTTAACCATATTTCAATTTCCATGGCAATAGTCTTGTTAGCTTTTCGGGTAACTCTTCTACATGGATGATAAGATGGTGCGACATCTAAAACATATCACACCACCTTTACATAACTATAAAACTAAGAGGTGTTTTCTTTACATAATATTAAAGCACAATGTTTCCTTGTGGCGTAGGTGATTTAGAATTTCCATTTATCTAGAAAAATGGGCTTTCAGAATGTTTTTTAACACACAGTGTTTCGGAAGGTTTTTTAAGAAAAAAATTGACTACCCGTTTTATTTTTTTGCAGCTGAATTCGGGCACGTGCATGAAATATAATTAATCCGTAGGAAGCGCAATGGTTTAAAGTATTGATGTTGAAGATTTGAAAAGATTTATTGAAATAGTGTGAGAGAACGAGTGAGTTGAGTGAGAAGATGTGCGTTCTCAGCCACATGACGTGCGCAGTTGCGAACAAATAAATAATCCATTCCGCCTCCCCATGGCGAAGGATGAGTGAAAGAGAAAACCTGCTAAACCTTCCCCTCCTCCGGGCACGATAGAACCGTATTGGCTGTGTGTTAGAGGGAGAGGGAGATAAAACCTTCGATGTTCTGTTAATTCCTCCTAGATGGCAGGCCGCAGAGCGACCACCAGCAACACCCTTCCCGTATGAAGGCCATCTCGCCACTGACGAGCTGGAACTAAGCTCCTGACCTCCCTACATAGTAACAGTCACCCACATAGGCATCTAGACTCTTTAATGATCATATGATACAAAATTCATTGCTTTCGGGCCTGTGACCGTTTTTTACCGTGCACCAATCGCCTTAACACCGAGCACTGGCTACGTGACGTCACACGTTACCTAATGTAATGCCCCCTGCTTAGTACACAATTTACTGCCACAGTAAATGAGCCCTGTTACAGTTACAGATTAATAAATTCTCCCTTTCATGCGTTTGAAGTGGTCGGTGCGCGTCATTTGAACTTCGCGCCGCGCGGCGGACTTCGGTGCTCCTTCCCTTCCTACTTTCCCCCCTCTCTCTGCGTCTAGTGCTGTGTCTGATTTCCCCTCGTGAGGTGTCCGCGCATGCGCGTGGCGCCCTCTTTCTTACTTAAAACTAGATGTATTGCCTTGAAGGCTCTTCTTGTTCGTTAGCACTCAGTCGGGTCTGGTCGTGCGGTGCTGAATTAAGCATGTAGTCAGTTAATTGCTTTAGAGAGAGAGTGTGACAGCGGGGAGAACGCACGTAAGTGTTTTGTAAGGTGGTGACCCTTACAGTCATGTAATCGGTACTTGGTAATAGCTGTACTATAAATTCTTATTTCGGCCGTCACCTTCCAAATTCTATTTGGCATCTCTTTTTCTTACCTTGCTCGTTTTTGTATTAATACCACGTATGGTTTGTTTGACGTTTCTCCCCGTCTTGTCTACAGTCTTCGTTAGGACTTGTTTTTTATGTAATGTATTTAATGTATTAATTTGTGAGTTTTCTTTTTATATCATGCTTTATCACGCTTTACAGTAAGCTTATACCGCCTAGTGTAGGTTAGGCCGCGGTCGCCTGCATGTTCATTAACGTTTTTTGTATTCTCTAATGAGGCATTTGACTGTTAACGACATTCATTATCCCTGTGTGTAAGCGTTGTATTAATTGTAAAATTTCTATCCATCAAGTATCTATTAAGTTTCTATCATGTATTCTATCAGGTATTTAATCCTAAAGAAAACATAGATATGAGTTCACGTATTTTGCCGTGGCATTTGTACCGCTGCTTTTTCTTGCTATCAGTATTAATAAATACTCAGTATTACTTTTGTATGTGAAAGAATGGTGAATTTGTACAAGGATTTACGTGTGGCTTTTGCCCAGGATTAAACGAAATGTATTAATTTCATTACTTGCTAATTTAACCTTTGCATCCATCCTTGGCTATAATTTATTAGATACCCTTTTGAACACTATTTACTCAGCTTAATTTATTTTAGTATTTTTAAGGATAGTGTTACACGCAGTTGAAGGTTCACGTGAATGTACTTCACCTGTTGACACTTTCCTATGAAGCTCATGGAAGCCTTCACGTTTTTGGATCCTTAATGGGCGCCAGTACCAGTAGGTACCCAACTTAATTATTTACTAGATCGAAAATAAATTTAATAATAATTATAATACTTTTATTGTTTAACATAAAAAAAATAAAATGACAAAGACGGTTGCTTACACTTGCGAATAAAAATAAAACAACATATTAAGTAGCTAATAAAATTACGTTGGGCACAACAGATACAAATGTTCATTTGTTAGGAGATAAAATAATTTTAGCTAGTTCAGTATTCGTCGGATCGCATGAAATTCCTATTCTTCAAGACTTCTGAGTGAAGTCGTACAACATATTAATCGTGCCATAATTACAAGAAACTAGAGGCTTTAGTATTACTCAAAGGCGATAGATTTGAAACAATTATAATATTCAAACAGCAGATAATAGCTACTTCAAATTGTGCTACGATTCGGTGACGCGACTGCTCAGGATTCAACATAGCATATATTCATACCTGAAGACTTGATGATATATGGTTTTAGATAACACACAAATAAAACCATTACTCTCTGAGCTTCGCCGAAGCTCGGGCGAATTTTCCTTGCCAATTTGAGAGACGTATCTATGCTGTATATTAATTAAAATATCACGTCGGCAAGGCCCGACATGACAAGCCACACAAGCCACAAGATGGCCCTTTAGCTTCTCTTCTACTCTTTACTACAAAATTAATAGCGTCTATCACCAACAATGTCTTTAAAAAGTCTGCCGAACTATCGGCCAATCACCGGCCTTGAATTAAGCATTTAAAATATATTACATTTAACATTATTAACATAGAGAAAGGTTGCGAAATTCAAAGCAACTATCCAAAACAAATCTAGGAGTTAATTAACCTGAAAGATATATAAATTTGTGACAAATAAAATTGTAAACAAATATTGAAAAACATAAATAAATTATTTTAAATTAAAGTTTCATTGTTCTATGATCAGATGAATATCACACTAATGACAACCGCAGCCACGAACTACTGCTTACGGTCCGCGCCATGATAACGGAACGTTATTTTTCATTAAAAAATACATTTTCTTTTCTCATTTTAATTTTTACCAAGTGTTATGCTAATTAAATGTTCGTTGCAAAACAATTAATAGACTTGTGAATAATAAACTGTAAAGGAGGTAACATATATTATTATTTAGGTATAAGTACGTTTAGGCCAAGTTTGTTTAAAATAGACCAAGGATGATACCTTCCTCAGTTCACTCTAACTAAGTTTAGTACAGAAGAAATTGACCTAAATAAGCAACAAAATATGTAAATTCAAGAAACTTTGAACATAACATAGTCATGGTAGTCGGAATCGAGATCTGCAGTCTCCAAAACTAATGGGGAGAGGGGGGGGGGGGGTAACAAGGGAGAGGGATAAGTGAAAATAATTTAATTATTTATTTATTTGCATTTGTGACATCCCCACCGATAGCTATGGCACTTTTATAGTGATGGCGAAAAAAACAAATACAAATACAGGAAAAAAAAAGCTTATAACAACATAGAAACAAATACATACACAAGACAAACTCGTAGGTGTGTGTGTATATATATATAAGAATACAATAATAACAAAAAAAGGCCATTAACAAAAAAAAACAAATATAATACATAAATGCATAATAGCAAAAGTTATATACTGACATAAATAGAGCAAACAGAGGGGAAAAACTACGATTAAGCATATAATGTACGTCAATACGATTTTATAACAGTGCAGTAAAAGTGAGAGCAGGGAAAAAATGGGTATTTATGGTTGGACAGATCTAAACATTCTTTTGAAGTTTTCTTTTTACTAGGAAGAAGGAAAAACTATACATAAGATAGTTATGTTTACTTAATGTATAAAGTAACGGAGGCTTCCGACTATTGAAAATTGGAATTTTTATGCCAGTAGTTTCAAGCACATAAGAACAGTTCAATTTAAAATTTTAACAGTCACTAATAAATATACCATCTAGTATATCTCTTCTGGCTTCAAGAGAACCCAGAAAATAATTTGTGTCGACAGTTATACCATATTGCATTTTACGAATTATGAATTTGGAAATTTTAATTTGCACTTTGTTAATATTTTCAATATCAATGTTATTAAAACTGTTTCAAATTGTAGATCCATTTTCTAGTTTAGATCTAATTAGAGCTATATAGAGAGATATAGCGCAATCAACATTAGTAGCATTGAAAATAATATACTTAAATAGTCCGAATATTCTGTTGAAATTAGATATAAGTGATTCGATGTGAAGATGGAAAAATAACATGGAATCAAGTAAAATACCTAGGTCTTTTACATAGTGAGATTTTGTAACAATATGATTATCAATATTGTTTTCAAAAGTAATATGATGGAGTTTTCTTGAGGAAGTTATGATAGTGGTTTTGTCGTTACTAAGTTTAACCAAGTTGAAATTGCACCATTCAACAATTGAAGAGATGTTTCTCTGAAGTGAATGACAGTTGTTGAGAGATGCAGTTTTCTGTATGTTTTTATATCATCAGCAAATAATGTGCCAGTAGAGAGGTTAAGAACTGTTACTATATCATCGATGAATATATTGAAAAGTAGACGAGAAAGGGTACCACCTAGAGGGATCTTAAAACTAACAAGATGTAAAATCGAGTTAACATGGTTTACTGAAACAAAGAAGTATCTTTCATTTAGATAGTTCCAGAACCATTCAATATATATGTCACTTAAACCAAAATTGACGAATTTATTTTGTAAAATTTGGTGATTAACTGTATCAAAAGCCTTAGCTAAATAAAAATAACAAACATATACTCGACTACGTGTTATTGCTTCGAAATAAACAGGGTTTAGAAACGATATTAAATTAGTGGTTGAGATTTTACCAGTTTAAAAAAATTGCTGAGCATTAGAGAGACGGTTTTTAAAGTTTAAATCAAGCTTTTTAACATTATTTAATCAAAGACTTTGGAAAATCCATTCAAAAGTGAAATGGGCCTATAATATGAAAAATAAAGATTACTACCTTTTTTATGTATGGGAATGACCTTAGCAATCTTCCATTTGTAGAGGTAGATGCTACTATCAATACTTTTATTAAAACTATGCTGTAAAAGAGGAATTAGGGGGTGTGAGCAGCCTTTTCAAATGAAATTTGGAATGCCGTTGGGACCTGTTGATAGGGTTGACTTTAGGGTTTTAATACTCTACAGAACCAACTCTCTGTGACAGGATGGAAAAATTAGTAGGCCTACATATAGACACGGGTGGATTATTTTTAGGTGTAGAGATTATAAAAACACTAGCAAAGTAATTATCAAAGCAGTTTACAATAATAACAGAGTAATTTGTGACCTTCAGAGATGGTTTTTGCTTGTTATTAAGAGGCCGTGTCACAAATTTGCGCTCCTATCTATATCAATGTTATTTTAAAAGGCAGTTTTTCTCAAAGTCTATAAGAGGTAGGGGCCGGAAATTTTGCCTACTGAAAGTATACAATACATTTAACATAACCGCTTTTTTCAAATTTAGTTATCATATCATATATTATTTCTGTGATGAAAATAATATTATCAATATTTTGATTTGTCCAGATACATTGAAATTTTGCTTATATTTATAATTATTTAGCAAAAACTGAAAACGCCATTGAAATGTATTGCACATTACCTTCCGATCAGTGTCTTCATGATCATGATGGGTTTATAAACCTGGGTGTAATCAAGTCTTTAACAATTACATGACAACATTTATACTTAATAATTTGGAGATATGCCTTTTCTATCCTCAGCCCCTGAGCTTTTACTATCTGGTCTGGCGACGGACCTGACACTCTTCAACCACCCCAGGGGTCTCCGATTGCACATCTTATCAACAAAAAAAAAAGCTGTTCGTTCATTTGTTTTTGTGTTCGAGCGAAGGTTTACTTCTCCATAAGTGCCACAGACTTCACACATTTATGCCAAGGGAATATTCCGCTGATGTGACGCTATACGAATGTATTATTCGCGACCATACAACTTTTTTGTTTGTCATCGGGAAAATGACGCCGCAGTTTGATTTTTTGTGGTGATATAAAATAAATTTTCTTGCTAGGGAATGTTCATTTTGAATTGAGCATTTTTAAATGTCAGCGTAGAATATGCTTATCTGCCCATTTTGTTTCTTTCCATAATAATGAGTAAAGTTAACATTGTCATAGACATTTTATTATATTCGTTTGCCGTCCAAGTACAAATGTCACACTATATCGCACGTAATTCTATTTTTTACTAATTTGTTAGTTGTCATTTTATTTAAGTTATAAATAACAGTAATAAAAATTATTACTTAATAGTCCAGAATAGAGATTGAGTTATTTTTCATTTAATAGGAGTTTAAAATATGGTACTACATACATATTTATATTATCTTGTTGTCTTCTTTGTAACTTTACTGGAAGAATGGCATTTGGTATGTATGTTAACTCACAATGAAAATACTTCAGAAGTACTCAATTAACAGTGAACAACCTAGGGCCTATACTAATTTCATTATGTTCATGAAATATAATTGATATTACTAATAATGAACTGTATGTGTTTTGCGTAGAGATATCGTACGAACTGTATGTGGTACAGACCAACATTAGCTAAGACTCTGTAAATAAGTAATTTCAGTTAATGTGTAGAGAATATTAAAAGTTAGAAATAATGATATATATATAAAACAATGCAGAGTAATCAGCATAAAAATAGAAGTTGTTTTTACGTAGCGCCTACTGGAATGTATATTTTGTGTTGAATTATGTGGTATGATTAGTATTCTCTTATTGTAAGATGTGTTTTGTTAAAATCTTATAAAACATCACTTACTGTTGAAGGATTTTCATTTTTTTTGTGATGATCTTACTTAAACAAGTTTTAATTATATTACACATGTATATTTTAAAAGCATTTTAATGTATACTTATAGAATTGTAATAGGCTTTATACGGACTCTCACGATGCATGTGAGCATCTATAATTAATAGAGACCGGAAAAATTCGCGGATTCATTCGGCGATAGGCTAGAAGTCAAATACATATACCTTTTAGATGATTTTGCTATTGGCTTACTGTTCATCTGGACGAATCTCAACCAATTATAAAACACCAACCAAAGAAGGATCGAATCACAGACAAACAAGCTGAGACGACTAACAAGTCAGCAGCAAATGAACTGCCGTTATTTGCCCGAGTGTACAGGGGAATGTGCAGTCTATCCTGAAGGCCGTCGAAACCGCGAATTTTTCCGGTCCCTAATCTACATCAATATTATGGCCGTTTCACAAGATCAAATATTTATTGAATTCAATCTGTTGCATTCATTGTACATGATTTTCGATATGTACATTGAATTCAATACAAATTGAAGATGTTACTCAACTAAGCTTATTCTTATTAACTTATAAGTATTTTGTTTGTTCAGTACATAAAAGTAAAAGATTCGTTATTATTTAAATAATGAGCATCTTTAAGCAATAACGTTTTCAAAATATTTACATAAACATAATGGAATATATTTTTTAAATACTTTATATCTACGATCACATCAACGGCAGTATTATGTAATCAATGAGGTAATGAAATATCCTGAAAGGATATTTTCTTCTCTGTAAAGTAAATTTGTAATGCAGCCCTCTTAATGTTAGTCTTGTGAGTTATTTCGTCTTCTAATATGCTACAGCAATGTATAAAATTAAGTTTTGTTAGTGTTTTAGTCTTGTGTAATGTGATAAATTCAATATTTTTTTTGTATGTTCGTATTCATAAAGGTAGGCTACATATCGTATTAAGATAAATAGTAATATTTGTAAATTTAAATTCTTTGAAACAACGTCGATAAGAGGTTCACCTACCTCTGTTAAACTGTATGATGGTGCATTGTAAAAAATTAGGTAGTCTGACTTAAGTGAGATTGTATTTAGATTGTGTGTGATGCATATGCAATATCTAAGCATATGCATTTATGTTATTATTCTTTTAAAACGTTACATGATGAATTTCGTATACTTTTTAATGTCAACTAACATTATTTTTCACGGACTATTACATCCAGATAAAGAATAATTACCACATGTTTGAAGATTAATTGTATTCCGATACGTTTAAAGTATTAAAATTTTTAGTTTTAGTTTTAGATACGACTCATACTACATTTGTTAAAGTGAGGTTTCTTGATTCTGAATCCCTGCATCTGCAATTTCCTAGTGAGCCGCCGGTCAGATTGTCATCCTCTCAGATTGTCGAGGAACCAGATACATTTTTCGTCGAGTAAACTCGAGCTGTCAACCTTCCCACTAATCCTGTGATAAGGGTATAGTAGCTTTATCACGCGCTGCGGCTACAGTTCCTTCGGTTGAAAAAGCCACTAAATCTCACTGTTAAAAGAGAGAACTTCTAGAGCAGAATATTGGAAATAAACATTTACTGACACGGCCTCTTAATATTGCGGAGCCAAATTTGTTATCTGTAGCGATTAGAAACTTGACTTTTTGATAGTAAGAAAACAAAGAATAATAAAATCGGTTCATGTTGCATTTATATAATTTATGGTATAGTTTCAAGAGAATTATATAGGCCACGGTAGTCACCGAATTTGTTATTTCAGAACGTAGAAGGGGCATTTCTGTTATTAGTCCCTTAACTAACGGATGAAGAGTTTTACTGAGCATACAAATTAGTAAAACAAAGATCCAAAAAACTGATTGGTAGGTTGAAAGTAGTTAAATTGTGTTAAACCCCTAGCTGATATGGGCTTTAGATTTAATACTAGACTGTAAAATATTCAGAGTGTGCATACTGGGCCAGTCAACACCTGGGACATTGAAGTCACCAATACTAATAGTAGATTGTCTTGAGAATTCACTATTTTATCTTCAAGATTTTCAAAGTACGATGCATATGTTGAAGGTGTTGTTTGAAGAGGAATGTAGATGTTACCGAGTGATAGAATTTTAATTTGAAAGATTTTAATTTTTACCCAGACAGCTTCAATTCCTGGGTGGTCGCATTCTTGTTTTGGCAATATAAATATAAATTTATGTTTTTTGATGGCTATTAATACCCCACCATCTCTTTCCATTATAGTTATATATGGATCCCTGAAAGCTCTGAAAATAGTGTAGTTATAATTGAAATAGTGGGAGTTTATACTGGAGTTATTAAACTACGTTTCAGTAAGATATATTAAATCGGGGTCTTGCAGCCATATATGTGTGTTGCATTTGTAATTCGTATGTGACTGTGCGCCCGTAAATGTAGCGCAATTCATATAGACATGGGCGTTAACATAAATTTGTTTTATATGAATGTATCTATTTCCGCTATATAAATATCTTATACATTTGTTATTTGTGATGATAGTGTTCTGAATTGTTATAAAATAAAATACATATTTTGGTACCTCTTGTATTAAGTCTGTTCTTTAGGGTCAGCCCCATTACGTCTTTAACTCACACTTACAGTGCTTGCCGAACTAGTGTTTCACTTGTGAAGTGTATAAGGGTGATATGTCCACTTAGTGGTTGTAGCCGACCTGGTGTGTCCGGATCGGTTATAATTACTGCGCAACTCTGCTAGGGCAGCTCTTACAGTGTGTGTTCTGTTTTTTGTTCCATGGCAACTTCCGGGCGTGGCGAGGGTACTGGATGGGTCTATCGTTTGCATAAACCAGACCTAATCCAGTATCTAGAAGAAAATGGGCTGCCTACAGACCCCGCCGAAACCGTGGCCGACTTACGTTCACGTTTGATTACGTATATCCGAGATTCCCTGGCGGATACTCCTGGCATCCAAGTCGGAAATCCCAGACCTACTGATATTGAAGTAAGTGTCACTTCAGACCCTTTTTCACACAAGTTATTCCTGTCCGTTCTTAAGAATGTGCCCACATTAGAGTCCAGTGACCCTAAACAAGTTTTAGACTTTTTCTTACAAGCGGATAGGTTACATAAGTTACAGCTTATTCCGCATGACTCATTTCTTAAGGCCCTATTGTCGAAATGCACTGGTGTTTACGTCAGTGCGTTAACAGATACAATTGTTAAGAAGGAATCGTATGCAGCTTTTAAAGCCGCTGTTCTTCAATTTGTGTGTCCACCCCTGGTAGTTGAACATTGTAAGCGAGATTATGTCTTGCGCCTTCAACTGTCCAACGAGACAGTTTCACAATACGTTGACAGTGTACTATCGTACGCACAGGTGTTAAATTTAAGATACGACGAAAAAGAACTCGTCGAACTTATATTGGGGAATGTGTGGCCTGAAGCCATTAGCTTGGCAAGTATGTTACCTCTGCCGATTACGTATGAAACTTTACGTAAGTGGGCAAACGACGTGGACACACGGATTAATGCTCGGCAAAGGTTTTACCAGTCTGCCTCAATCGGCGGGAACGCCCAGCTTATCAATAGCGACCGTAAAGCCAAGGCTGCGGCTACGTCTATGTACCACGATAAAACCCTGCGGCATACTGTAACTCCGACCCCGGAGCGATGTGTCATGAGCGATCATCGCGAGCCGCGCGCCGCGGCTAGGGTAAGGGCGCCCGAAGCTGACTCCGGCGCGCGCTGCGTCACTGCTGGGGTGGCGCGGCAGGACGGGCAACCCGACCTAGAGTTTGTACACCGTAGATGTGCCAACTGCACGCAGTTTGGTCATGCAGTTGTTAACTGTTCGGCTCCCAGGGTAGAAGTAAACAACCGTACGTGTTTTAAATGTAAACAACCAGGACACTACAGGGCTTTGTGTCCGGAAAACCGGCCTTGACGGGGCGCAAAAGAGGTCGCCGCCGTCGTTTTCTCCGCAAAGCCTCTTTTCAAAATAAAATCTATTTACATTTCCTTCAAGTCCAAATTCAGAATAAGTATTTTCCGGCCCTGGTTGACACTGGTGCCACGTGCTCCGCCATAAGTTTAAATTTTTTGAATAGTCTAAAGGCTTTATTTCCAAAATTAATAAACTCCACGTCATTTGTGCGACAACCTACAACCATATGCGTTGCTAATGGTAATTGTATATCCTCGGAAGAGTCCGTAATTTTGCACTTTAAAATCAAACACTTTTCGTGGTCGTGGTGTTTTGCTGTGGTCCCCGGAATAAATCCCGACTTCATTTTAGGCTTGGATTTCTTAAGTCATACGAGAGCCGTATTGGATATAAACAAACATGATTTTTTTTTTTTTATTTTGCTCAAACTTGTAAAATTCCCTTACAATTTAAACAGGATTGCGAAACTATATTTGTTTGCCCAGAGGTACACAATCTTGTACCCGCTTGTTCTCTCGAAGAAGTGGTTTCGCGTTATCCTGACGTCATTACTAAGAATATAGGCAAATGTGACGTGTTACCGTATCGATTCTACCTTATGGATGAAGTCCCGGTGCGCAGTAAGGCATACCAGGCCTCACCCCCAAAGCTCCAGGCTATGCGTGAGATTATTGAAAACCTCCTTAAGGCTAAAGTAATTACAGCATCAAATTCAGATTTCAGCTCGCCCACATTTTTAGTGCGTAAAAAAGACGGGATTAGTTGGCGTTTGGCTCACAATTATATCCCATTAAACAAAAAAATTATTTACAACGACGTATATCCCCTTCCGACAGTAGAATGTGCTCTGCAACATTTGGGTAAAGCCAAAATATTTTCCATCATTGACCTTAATAATAGTTTTCATCAGCTTCTGTTAGACCCGGCTTGTAGAAAGTATACAGCGTTCTCGACCCCCTTTGGACATTATGAGTTCAATAGGATACCCATGGGGGTAACATTTGGGTCTCAGGCCATGAGTAGAGTCTTAGATCATATATTAGCCAATATCAAGTATAAATTTGTGTTTAACTACATTGATGATATAATAATATATAGCAATTCGATGCAGGAACACATTGCTCACGTGACCGAGGTCCTAGATCGTTTGCGGAGAGCTAAGTTGACCATTAATCCCAAGAAGGTGGAGTGGGGTAAGACGTCAGTCACCTTTTTAGGGTACGTTATTCATCAAGGACAATTGCTTATGAACCCAGAAAAGATTGCCCCAATAACACAATTTCATAGGCCTATAAATGTTAAGGGGATTCAACGCTTCCTAGGCTTGATAGGATATTTCGCTCGGTTCATTCCTAACTATGCCACCATTTCCGCTCCCTTAAACGAGTTACGTAAGAAAAAGGTAACGTTTAAGTGGGAACAGGCACAAGAAGAAGACTTTAATAAACTAAAAAAGGCCATCAGCTCTCCTCCAGTCTTGATCCTTCCAGATTTTGACAAGAGATTTGCCGTACATGTGGATGCCTCAAGTATAGCTATGGGCGCTGTATTAGGACACTTGGAAGGGAATAAAATACGACCTATTTGCTATGCGAGTAAGACCCTATCAGAATCAGAGCGCCGTTTAGGGGTATATGAGAAAGAAGCCTTAGCGTGCCTATTCGCCTTGGAAAAATTCGAGTCATACCTGGATAACCGGGAGTTCGATTTATTCACGGATAATCAGGCCCTAAGCTGGTTATTTAACCATCCGCAGCAGTTAGGCAAGTTAGGTAGATGGATTCTGAGGTTATCACGATTTAGGTTTGTAATACATCACCTGCCCGGTAATCAGAATATTGTTGCAGACACCCTTTCTCGTATGTTCAACCCTGACGAGTTCAATATAAATACAATCTCAGAAACTGATAATGTGAATAGCATTAACGCTTTTAGACTTTTTCCAGAATCCTATATAAAT
This sequence comes from Bacillus rossius redtenbacheri, assembly GCF_032445375.1. Taxonomy (NCBI): domain Eukaryota; kingdom Metazoa; phylum Arthropoda; class Insecta; order Phasmatodea; family Bacillidae; genus Bacillus; species Bacillus rossius. The sequence goes on from NC_086332.1 coordinate 110,349,535, forward strand.
ATCCGCCAGTATCAACAAGATGACTTATTTTGTAAGGAATTAATACGTGATATTAAGGCTAAGAAAACTAATGAATTTATAGTTGAAAATGGATTGATATATCATACAGGTAAAAATGGTAGGGCACGAAGGGCGGTGGTACCTAAGGTCCTGCGCCCTATGATCCTGCAGTATTTTCACACTTCTCTTATAGGTTGTCACCTAGGGATTGATAAAACACTTCAACGTATTTCTTCTCATTTTTTTTGGCCCGAGATGCGCCAGGATACACGAGAGTTTGTGAAAACCTGTATCGATTGTCAACTCTCTAAGCCCCCCCACAATACTAAGAAGGGTTTGTATGCGGCTGACGCACCTAAGGCTCCATGGCATTGCATTCATGTCGATATCTTTGGGCCACTGACATGGTCAAAGAAGGGCAATGTGTGCCTTTTAGTAGTTATTGATATCTTTACCAAATTTGTTATCCTGCTACCTATGCGTAACATGAAGGCTGAAACCATAGTAAGATCTTTAGCAGATTACGTTTTTAAATTTTTTGGACCTCCAAACTTGATAGTTTCATACAACGCGCCTTACTTTCAGTCTGCTATTTATAAAGACTTTGTTTTCCAGTGGGCCATTAAACCTATTTATAGCTCTCCATACTTCCCGCAAGGGAATATGGTTGAACGGGTAAACAAGGTGATCAAAAGTATTCTTATTTCTTTTTATCGACATGATCAAACCTTGTGGGACACCGACATCCCATTCCTTAATATAGGGCTCAATTCCACTCCTCATTCTGCTACTGGGTTCCCTCCCTGCGTTCCATTCCTGGGCAGGGAGGTGTCCCACCCTCTCCTTAACCAATGGGGTCTTCCTCCCATAGATTCAAACTTGGATGCCAGGGAGCTGGAAGACATTTTAGATTCTGTTTCTTGCAACCTTACCAAGGCACGCCTAGATGTTGCCCAGGCTTATAATAAGAATAGAAGTGACCATGCTTATCAAGTAGGTGATCTTGTTTTAGTTAGGAGTTTCAAACTGCCTAGTTTAGCTTCGCAGCTCAATGTTAAGCTTATGCCCCCTTATGCAGGTCCTTTTGTTATAGATCGTTTTCTTGGTAAGAACACTGTTCTGCTCAATGATTGTAAAAATCCTAGAAAATCTCGCAAGGCCCATGTGGAGCAGATAAAGCCCTTCTATGGCAATAAAGCAGTTTAGGAGCCCCTTTTTTTGTTTATGTAGGTATAAGAGTGTTCTCTCCATGTTGTTCGGTGCTGTGCGGCTCCCCCCCACCTCTGTTACCTGTTTTAGCCTGGTCGCGACCGCCCTTGTTTTCTTCTCCGTCCTTTCCTGGCGCAGTCACGCCGGGGCTAATCTTCGTGGGATCGCCTCGTCGGGACAGTGACAGAGACGTCTGCTTGATCCCGTTCTTCTCCCTCCTGCTAGAGTGTACCTCGCCTGCGGGATGGACTTCTCGTCGAGATCAACACATCGGTCCACCCCGGAATGGATGGCGTGAGTGGATGCAAGATTAACTAGATTCTGGCTTTCTGCGTTTCTCCGACTTCCCGAGTCTGGTGGATGTCTGGAGGCGTTTGATTCGGGTCAGCGATCGTTTTCTATGCCTTTTCTTGCAGGCCTCAAGAGGGATACCGGTGGGATGGTTAGCCGCTCCTTGGCGCCCCCATGAGATGATTTTGGTACCTGTGCCTGATATGTGTTATGACTGACCCTGCTACTGTGAACGTTTATCCATGCTGAAATGGGTCAAGCTCAATACAACTTCAAACCTAGATGATGTGAGAAAATTCGACGTAGTCTTGCCAGTCACGTTTCAAGATTAATGATTGCACAGAGACTGGACCTTGCCGAATCTGTTTGCACTGACGTTCCCCGCAGGCTTGAGGAGCTTAAGGAGGGGGGAGTTGTAGCCAATTTCTGCAAGCCCCGGCGGCCCGCCAATACTTTCCCCGCCCTCCCCTTCTTAAACTGGTCCGCCCCACCTCTAGTCCAGCCATGCCGCCCCTCCTTCCCCTTTTTTCTCCTCCTTTCCCCTGTGTACCGCGATTTTAGCGCCTCTATCGGCTTAGTTTTTGCTGGAATATAAGCCCCTGGCCTGAGGCTATTCCTCGCAGTCCTCGCTCCCTCTGAGCAAGGCTGTCCACCGACATGTGCACTACGAGCTCGTTCTGACACCGTTACTATGCCCGTCGGCTCCTTGATCGCCCTTATGGCAGTAGTTGTAGGCCGTTACTATGTTTGAACATAGAGCCGCGTCTTTATTAGCTGCGCTTTATTAGCTGCGCCTTTTTCCTTTTGTATACACAGCAAGTGGTCTGTGTTCGGGATTTGCGGATTTCTTCGGGTGCGTTTTCATTAGGTGTTTTTTTAGTTTGAGGTTGTCCTTGGACATTCCGTTTTTCGGTGTCTGTCTTTGACGGTCCTTGTGCTACACATGTCCGGTGTTTCTATTGTAATTTCGGGTATAGTACCGCCTTACGTTCTTAAATTTGCTAGGGGCTGTTAGGCTCATCTAACTTTAGTAGGAGATGCATTCTGTTTTATTCGTGTTGTGTATTAAGAGTTCTTAATTACAGATATTTATACGGGTATATTTATATTTGTTCATGATAATTTACTTAGCTACCAAACACTTGAATGGCGTACATAAGTATGCGTTTAAGGCATGTACTGTTTGTACAAGTGCGTTGATTTGTATATGCGCTCTAACTTATCGTATTACTAACGTTATTAAGGCTACGGTCTGGAGGAAGTAAGGCAGATTTTGCAGCCATATATGTGTGTTGCATTTGTAATTCGTATGTGACTGTGCGCCCGTAAATGTAGCGCAATTCATATAGACATGGGCGTTAACATAAATTTGTTTTATATGAATGTATCTATTTCCGCTATATAAATATCTTATACATTTGTTATTTGTGATGATATTGTTCTGAATTGTTATAAAATAAAATACATATTTTGGTACCTCTTGTATTAAGTCTGTTCTTTAGGGTCAGCCCCATTACGTCTTTAACTCACACTTACAGTGCTTGCCGAACTAGTGTTTCACTTGTGAAGTGTATAAGGGTGATATGTCCGCTTAGTGGTTGTAGCCGACCTGGTGTGTCCGGATCGGTTTATTTTTAAACCTCTAACGTTTTGATAATAAATAGCCCACTCACAGGGATTATGCATGCACTAAGACAGATAACAGATTACTGTGCTTCTCCAGACACGGTGATGGAAGAATGGTCGTTCATGTCACGAAAAGACTTGCTAGTTGATACTGATTTTTAATCTGGAAGACTGAATATGCAGTTTTTTTTTTTCCTTAAATTTGATCAGTATGAAGTTCCCCGTATAATGGACTGATAAGGCAGCCATTAGGCCAGAACACGGTGTTATGAATCCTTTCAAAGTCTTCTAGAACTGAGATGTGGAAAGATGCATATGTATTATATTTAGATCTTAGTTTGATAACTGTCACTTGGTAGAGATTTAATTCATTAGCAATATAATCCACTATTTCTTTTTCCTGGACAGTGGGGTCAAAACAAGTTACAAATAGAGCTTTAATTCTTTTAAAGACTAGTTTTGAGACTGGTTTAAACGAGGAGATATTTCTTATACCATCTTGCATTGGTGTTTTCCTTCTTTCATTAGAGGCGGTCTTCCCTTCCTGACTGCACAAAGTAAGTCCATTGACATAAATATTATTATTAGTATTATTATTAAGGTTGTGGCCACCAGGCCACATTTATATTATTATTATTTTGACTTTTCTGATTGTACTGATTTATTTCCATTTGAATTACCCTTTTAATCTGTAAAAGACAGTCGCTTGTATTTTTTTAAATTATTTAATTATTGTGATTAGTTCTTTTATTGGTTATTCATTGTTTGCTTTCTTTTAAGTTTCTTAAATACTATATATATATATATATATATATATATATATATATATATATCGATTTGTTTCTATGGCCGGCTACTGGGAGTGGTAACTTCGCTTTGGCGGCTGACGTCACCAGCGCCTGAGTGCCGGCGGAGGAGTGAACTGTGTGCCGCCGGGAGTGTTGGACTGCGAGTCGCCGCGCGCGGACGTGTCGAGGAGCTCCGCCGCGAGACGAGTGTATCTGCACCGGGCAGTCCACGCCGGGATCAGCATGCATGGGGCCGTGCCGTGAACTGTTGCATAACGAGCTACCACGCTACCGAAAACTACGATACGGTAAAGAGGCGACTCGTAGTATACAGGGGCGGCTCCAGGAAGGCTTTTCGGTGGGGGCTATCGTAGCAATACAAATGAAGTTGTAAAAAATTATTTTTAACATACCACCAGTTGGCCATTAAATATTTACAAATTTATAGTCTCAAATATTGAACTTAACATACTTTTATACACATTTTCAAACAAGTAAATGTAACACAGGGCACATGAATGTAAATGTTGGTGATATGACATACTCTAAAATAAAGAATATAAAAAGGACACAAACAAATAAATATTTACAAATATCTACCTATGTGATAACATTGAAACAACAAGGAAACTGAATAAGTAATTCATTTACATTAGACGACAAAATCTAATCTTCTTTTACCTTTCTTGGCAAATCTTTCAATAATATTATCAATATTTATCGAAATGTCTCTGTGTATATGAAGAAGGCATAGTCCATTAAGTCTTTCTTCTAGAATTCTTGATCTCAGCCATGTTTTTGACCTTCGAAGTGTTGAGAACGACCTTTCTGCAGTAGCTACACTAATTGGTAATGTCACTAAAAATTTTAGTAGCTTAAATATTGTAGGAAACATTTCCTCTTCACACTTCAAAATAGCTTCCATTGCAGTTTTCGGTACTTCTACTTCGTCTGATGCCTTAAGCTCACGAAACCACTTGGCCTCCCATACACAGACTTCACCTTCAAGCTTCGCAAACAAAACACTTTCTTGATTATCCTGAATAAAAGAAAAACGAGAAGCAATAGCTTTTAGTCGCTCTCTGAAATCAACATCTTTACTTCTATTGAGAAGAATATGTGGTACCAGCAAACGAATGTCAAATGATTTCAAACAGTCTTCTGAAAAACGGGACTTCATATCGATGAGTATAAAATCCAACATGGAATTATAAATGGCTCTGTAGTAACATTCTGCATCATCAGTATCATAGTTCTCTCTATGTATCTGTTTTGCAGTTGTCCGAGGTTTTCTTATTTCTACATCGAGTTTTGAAGCCAAGGTTTTTGCTTCAGAAAACACTACATGAAAAGTATTGTCACTGTTTTCTCTCCTAGTCTTGAGAACAGATAAAGTATCCCTAACAGCATTTGAAGCTTCGTGCATATCAAGTGATTCTGCTTGAAGGAGGGTACTCAATGGAAGTGTAATCTTCAAAACATCCAGGAGAGAGAGCATTGCTAGGATAAATTCACTGGTTAGTAAGGAATTAAGTAGAGTTAATGCTTTTGAGGCCGATTTCGAGTCTTGCCATGATGTTATAGCAGAGAGTGCCTTCACAATACTAGGTAAATGCTCGCGAAACTGGAGTAACGAAGTGTGTCTTTCAACCCACCTGGTCTCACATAAGCTGGCAATATTTGAGGACGAAAATTTCCTTAAAACCTTGTGTCTTTTGGCAAATTGGTTGAAGAAAGAAATGCATGTTTTTATTATGGAAACAGTATTGCGAATTGATGACACTTTGGATGATTGGGAAATTGAGTTGTTTAGACAATGGTTTTGACACGAACATCTGGTGGCATTTTTCGTAACTCCCATTATTTCTGTAACTGCACCTGAACTTTCAGAAACCATTACACTGCAACTGTCTGTAGAAATACCAACACAAAGACGTGGATCTAGATCGCTATCTGATAGCATCTGTACGACAAGTTTTCCTATAGATTTGCCTGTTAGACGTGGTTCAAGTATAACCTCACTTTCACAATCAGAACCAATTTCTTTGTTTTCTCCTATGTGTTGACAATTTCCATCTATTGCTTTATAGGCATCAATAAACATTATAAAGTCTTCAATGATAGTCATTTCATAAAAATACCTGACACTAAGACTTAGTTGCTCAATGTGTGCTACATCTGTAGTTTCATCAAATATAATTGCATAGAACCCAGCTTTTTTTATTCTGCCTAAAATAATTGATTGAATTTCATCACCACAACATTCTATCAGCTCATTCTGAGTATTTTTCCCAATGTAAGTTGCTCTAGATGATGCACAAGAGAGATGGTTCTCCAACTCTTTGTCACCTGATGCTACTTTGAATCTTAATAATTCCCTGAAATTACCCTCATTGTTTGCTGGTGTACAATCATCCAGTAGGACACCATCATCTCTGTGCCCTCGTAGGGGTATATTCTGGCGACCACAAAAGATTATGGTTTCAATAATAGGTCGCAATCTAGCTCGATTTTCATTTACTTGTTGAAGACGTTGAGAATTAATCAGGTTAATGACTTCAAACTCAGGATTATGGTAGGATTGTAGGAATCGTTTACCCGCAATGACATTCTGGTTATGATATTCAGTTTTATCATGAACTTCCAAATCACCATCTTTTCCAGTCAGCTTTGAAAATTTGGTAAGTGGCTCCGTCACCAACTTCCCTAGTTTCATACCGTTATTGTGACCAGCAGCATGGGCAGAGAAGAGAGAACAGTACACACAAAATAGTCCTTTCTTTGCATGTGAGAAAACCACCCAATGAAACATATCAATATGTTTTTTGGACAAATACCTCTTATATTCTCTACATTTCTCTTTTTTAACAGAAAAAGGAAATGAGTAGTCGCAAGGTGGAGTCCAATGATTTTCCAGCAACTGGCATTTTGTGTAGTCACTTATAAGGGTTCCTACCCCTATGTGTAGCCCTACATCATTTTGGTGGGAAGGATGATTAACTGAATTATAATTTACTGAACCTGATTCACTCGCACCTACATTGCAGTCAACAGCTTCAGCACAATCCACTGAAGACCCATTGAATCGTGCAATGGCTCCTTGTTGCTCTTGAGCATCCATGGCATCTCTTTGCTCACTTCCTGAATTAGCTGCTGCTTGTGTTGATAATTCTTGTGGTTGTTGACTCGTTGAAGATGAGGCTCTTGAAAAATATGACTCAATATTTTTGGTAAAGCCCAATGAGCCAAGCTTAGGCCTTTTTGGTACTTTTGCCTGTGAAAAAAATGTATAAATTAATTTAAATATTTTATGCTTTCAAAAGAAAGTTAAAACATGTTAAATACAGAACATTTGTTAATTATTGCGGGACAGAAATTTAATGGGTAGCAGGGAATGGAAATACAAGTAAATTTTCAAAGAAGAATAAAAAAGGAAATGCAACTTTACAATTTTTTAAGCGCGAATAGTAGAATGCAAACTTGATTTTCATACGAATATGGGCACTACATCTACATCATTGGCTGAGAGGGAGCGCAGACGCAGCGCAGTGACGTCACACGCTCTGCGGGAAGCACACGACAAGCGGAGTGCAGACGTTTAGAGTTAGTTAGACATGTGTACTAGCAATCAGCGGTCACTCTTCGTGGTGTGGACAGTCGCTAATGAAGCCGTATTCCTATTCGGAATACTTCTTTTGTGAAAACGCTCTTTGTAAATGCGCTGCAATATTTTTTTTTCGCCTCTACATACCTCTAGCCCATTAGCATTATCAGCCACCTCTGTGAATGAAAGTTCGCCATGTTATTACTGTTACCCGAATATGTAAGCGCAACACCGTATTCACTAACAGTCAAAACTGCGCTCTTCGCCCAAAGCCGAATGTTTAAACCTACTACGTTACTTAACAAAAACTGCTTGTTTTGGCATACCCTAACGTACATTAAATTTGTGCCCTGCATAAACCGAACACGCTATATAAGTTTTCAAAAAATATATAAATTTTCTAAAATTGAGGTTTTATGGCAGTTGTGAACTCGAAATAGATACACCAATTTTTGTAGTTTCTTAATTAATATATTACTCTTATTTTTCTCTAAGGGGAGCTTTGAGGGGTGACAATCTGGCTATTTTCACGTGTTTTATCGTCCAAGGGGTCCTATTGTTACTACTCTAAGAGCGGCGCTAAGTTTTACGTTTGTGCCTTGTGCCCGACCATGCATAACATAATGCCTTTGACGATTCGATTTATTCTGTAAGTTGATGTTCGTGCTGTGCGTTAAAATGTTCTCGAGCAGACAGTCTTCGCGCCACAGTCGCAACTCGGCAGTTGGCCGGACTGTCACTAAAAGTATTTATAAACAAACGATGTAATCAGTTATTTTGGTTTATTAAGGGGTATCCACCTACTTCATTTTTGTGGTTTAATTTACGATCTGTCATTAAATATTTGCTACCTTTTATAAGTAAATTATATAATTAATTCTTAAGAAAAGAAATAACAATAGTGTTTTCCTAAAAGTGATGATGGATATAAGTATGACCAATTTTTAAGAGCAATAAATAACAAATGTCTGAGTCGGAAAATATAATTTTCAAATATATAAAAATGCAATTGCTCAGAGAGGGAAGGGGCTAATTAATGTCACGATCCTTCCAGTTTCAAGAGGAATAAAACAACTCATTTATAATAAAATTTGAAAGACGACTTTCATGGTCGATACAGTTTGGACGTTATTATTTTCTTATCACTATTTATAGTTCTAAAGACCTGGTAATCATTGGTCATTTAGGTTTGGCTTTGAAAAAAATTACGATAAATTACAGCTACTAAAACTAGGACTTATTTACATTAAGTAGACCACAGTTATTAATGCTTGAGAAATTAAAATGGCAAAAAACACAATCTCTTTCCTGATCTTCTCGTATGTGCCGGCTTTATAACCACACACAATAAAAGTAGTCTAAATTGTTACTTTCATCTAATATTTTATTGATTATATATTTCACTAAAGAAAATCTTTACAATTCAAGTAATTTGGTAGCTACTAATAAATAAAATTTTTCCTTTTCCAAAATTTATCAAGTCAGATATTAAAACAACATTTTCACACCACGGTGGGAAAACTTATCTTAAATTAGGAAAATATTTGTGAGTCCCTCAGCATACATACAAATGACACAAATGTCAGGAAACTGTGAATCGTCTTACATTTGATTATTTGAGTTTTTAATTTTTTTTACCAAATATTTAAAATCCATATCATGCCATTAAATTATTTTCTCGAAATTATCTTTGTCGTCTTGCTTGTTTTGGTTGTACATTTTCGTCAGACTTGCATGTAAAAAGAAGGAAAAAAGGCAGCTTCTGAGCTTATCTCAAACAATTCTCAGTCTTTATAGAATATATTTAGCAAAATTTGAATTTAATATGTGGGGGGAAAAAAGCAAAAAAATCATTCAGTGTTTCAAAAACTCTTTTTTAAACCTATATTTTTATTTATTATTTATGACCTTGTTTTGCGCTTTATATTCACCTCATAATAATTGCAAATATAAATTTTGTTTTCAACGGTATTACAAACTGGAAAAAGAGTTTCCGTTTGAAACAGTGAATTCTACGAAAATATAACAGTAAACTTTAATAGATAACACGATTTTAGGTAGATTTCGAAGACAGACTACCTCTTGTAGCCGTTACCATGGTGCGAATAATAATAATAAAATAATTTTTTTTTACTTGTGTTCATGTGTAATTCGCTTACAATAAAATACACTAACCACCTCATGTTGACTTTGGATTATAATACTTACAACTGTATAGCGTTACTTCGCAGTAAAGGACAAAGTTGTCTTATGAGAGTCAATTTAATAGTACTTGTCAAATTGTCAAAACACGAAGCAAGAATGAGGTGTGAAGCGATGAGAATGAAGAGACTTACGTCGCACAGCTATGCAGAGAGTCTTCACGACTTGGCTGCCAAAATTTTACTCATAAATTGACACATTTCGGGGGTTGGAATCGATCCCATGACCATCACCACATAAGTGTGAACTTTAACGATTACGGCAACCAAGTACGATTGGATGGAGAAGTGATAAAATAGGAGTAACTCGAGAAAACTCGTTGGCTTACGGCAATGTGAACCTTTCAAACTTGAGAAAATACGTGTTTAACCTTGTGGCAACCAAATTTAAATATTTAGGGTAAGAGGCATGTCATTTGATCACACTCAAAATCCTTGAACTCTTAACACTGAAGCCACATGCTGTTGCTGGCAATATTTGATTTTTAACATTTACAAGATGCCACCAAACATAGTCCTGAAATTTAACACAGCAATGTTTTATAGCAGATATATAAATAAGTACTCACCATTTCGTAGAAAATATCAAATGATTAAGTGAGAGAAATTCATTGTTGTTAGTTCTTGATCGACCACAAGCACGCCAGTTCTGTAAAAAAACTAGATAGTTTGTCACGGTCCGCAGCACAGCAAGGCACAGCTTGGACAATACTGAGTACTGAGAAGTTCTGGCAACAACTGAACAAAGTGTGCCACTGTAGCGAGTGCCCCTACTTCCCCTTCACGAAGGTTTGGCCCTTCCCGTGCGGGTGCAATAAAACTGTCAGCTTCAGGCCATTTATGGACCCCCCCCCCCCCCCTCCATTGTAGTAAATGCCTTCCCACTCCAGACCAAAATTCCACTGCATTTTCAGCTTTCTGTCACATTTCAGGGGCTCTTTGTGCCCTCTGCGACCGCGTGGGTTGAGACTTCCTGCTACCTGCTACCTACTAGGCTTGCTAGCCTACACGCTGACAGTGAAGTGGTACCCTATATTTACTAGGGTAATTCAAATTTCCAAGACCAACTTCTAGATTGGTTTGTTTTAATATATTGAGAAAGTTATAATGAAAGGGAATAAAAGTAAACACTCTTAAACAAAAATAATGTCTCGGGTCTCGGGGGGGGGGGGGGGGGGCTATCGCCCACTGAGCCCCCCCTCTGGAGCCGCGCCTGGTAGTATATATGTTTTCTGGATTTGGGACAAAAACGAATTTTCGTAAGAAGTATACATTTGGAACGAGCTCCCATCTATGAAGCACTATTACATTTGGCATGTGCTGATTAAACATACTTGTTCGATATGCTGAAAATAAACGAGTCTACTCTCCCTAGTATTACATTGAATAACGTTAAGTGGTGCCGCAATTTTGTATGACTTTACGTCAAGATTAATTGAAATTTAAACTTTGATTTTGCAGTTCCGTTTGTCTACGGAAATAAATAGTTTTGAGTGTCATCCCCCGGCGTATACTGTGACAATATCCGCCGCTTTTGACTGCGCTGTCTTTTATTCGTGAAGGTCATGGCAATCAGCTGTTCGTCTATGACCAGGAAGACGAGAAACCGTTTACTTGCGTGTGCAAACATTTAAACCCGGCCCCAGTAGGACACATAAACTTTTGTATTTTATATATATATATGGATTTTTGTCTTATTTATTCATATGGTATCACTAGGTATTCATTTTGTAATCAGTGCTAACTTATAATGCTCAATGAGTTTCTATTATCTTTATACTTCGGCAATAAAATTGTTATATTAGAAGCAAGTAACTGCCATAAACGTATATCTACATTATATGAAGTTTCGAGATGAAGTTGGAGTTAGTAAAACTCAGCTTATTTATACTCTGCGTTTTCATTTTTGTTTGCCGAAGACTAGCCTTTAATTTGTCTGAATATAGTTCTATTTTTGGCTCAACCACTTGGGTAGATTTTCTAGAGCTGGTCACGTATTTTAGGTAAATCCTTCTTTTTTTTATTTGAAGTTACCCAGGGTGTGTCGGGGACGCAACAACCCTTTCTTTTTGGTCGGAAGGCGGGTTACAAGGTTATGTTTTTATGAATAGCACGAAACCACGCCTATGACATAAAACAAAATTTCAAAAGTAATGACCAATGTTATGTGAATAACACAAATAAAGCACAACATTTTGCAACAGAACAATATTTTTTTTAGGCATAAATATCTAAATAATAGTACCTACATATCATGCTAGACGTCATGAAAACTGGAACTTCCCCCTTATAGGGGCGGAGTATCGCGATACACTTGCTGATAGATTTCTGTTGAGTGTGTTTTTGTCATATAAATAAAAGCTATTGATATTAAGTTTCACTGTAATATAAAAATCAAACAGTAAAAGAATACTTTTTTTTTGCTTGTGCGAAAAATGATCTCTTCACCATATTGAAATATTATTCACGGGTTACAATAATACAACCACGGTGTCATTTTCACTCAATATACGACTATAGAAAACGTTTTTCCGGTACGTCAGCAGCCAAGGTGTTATACGTGCCACACATATGCAAGCCAAACCGTCACAATGAAAGGACGTGCTACATTGTTGAGAGGGCGGCGAGATGGTGAATGAAGCCTCTGATACACAAGCATCTAAAGGCGAGTTCGCGCCACCCACCATCTCAGAAGTGAACTGTTATTCCCACCTTGGTCAAAAGAGCTAAAGCCATTTACGAAGAAAACAACATCGAGGAAGAGCTGAAACATCTAACAACAGATCTCCAAGCAAATGGCTACAAAAAAACAGAAATTAATAAAGTCATGAAGCCACCTCAAGAGCCAAAAAACGAGCATCTTCCTAACAAAGTTTTTATTCCTTACATTAAAGGGAATTTCAGACCAAGTGGCAAGAATTCCCAGGAAGCACGAAATACATGCAATTCCCAAACCTATAAACAAGATTGAGAGGTCCGTGACATCACTGAAAGATAAAACTCCAGCCGAAAATTTAGCCGGTGAGTACAAGGTTCCATGCTCATGTGGCAAAGTATATATAGGACAAACTGGCCAGTGAAAAATCACAAGGGTTAAGGAACATATCAGCGACTATAAACATGAAAACCTATAAAAAAAACTATAGCACAACACTCTTTGGAAATCAGGCACAGCATTTGATTCGACCAGTTCCACACCATAACCAACATCCCACAATACAAGAAAAGATACAATCGAGAATTTCTCGAAATATTAATACACTCATCGAACATAAATAGATAGGATGGATACAAATGAAGTAAAATATGAAACCCACTCTTCAGAAAACCTCAAAAATAGCTCTGCATCCAACAACAGACAGAGCGTCTCTGGTTGGCCAAAAAGTCCAGCCAACCAGAAGAGAAGAGGTCACGGACTGGCCAGCACTCCCAACCAATTACAGAAGCCCAGCTCCAATTGGCCAAACCAACAGGCCAACCAGAAGAAAGGAAGAGACTACTAGCCCATAGCTTCAGCCAATCTGTAAACACGCCCCTCTCAGGCGAGAGTATTAAAAGGCAGGAGAGCTTGTAATAACTCAAAAAATTTTTAGTTATTTATTTAATTTCATTCTACTTATCCAAACTGCACAAAATTTCAAAAATTCAACTCGGCTAACTAATTACCCATAAAACATATGCACTACATTTTTTTTTATTTTTCATTTTGTGTAAGTTAGGCCACTAAAAAAAGTCTTCAAGTGTAATCATGTTAACGTAAAAATAAAACGATGACATGGAATGGGCTGTACATTTACAATGAAGTTTAACGTAAACAATATTTGAGTTTAGGAACTGTTTCCTCAGTACTTTTATCTGTGGTTTGATTTTTGCTGAGACAATTCACAGGTATTGCAACATTCACGACCCTATTTTATGTTACTCCATATTTAAATTAAATAATTACTAAAAAATCACAGTTTGAAATGCTTGTCTAACAGAAAATAAATTTATATACCTATAAATATTAAGGTATTAGTTAAATAAAATTTTCATATTTTACTGACGAATAAAATTTAATACATACATTATTCAGTGGTTGCTTGTCTTTGACGACACTGATTTCTGCCGTGGCTCAAAAGCCTTGCGGATATCACAAAACACACACCCATGTTGGTTCGTAAACACCCAATGCGGTACGTGTTTCGGTGGAGAGTCTCCACCAGTGTTCGTAATCAGCTCCCAGGAATCTCACTCCGTTGCCATTTTCCATACCAGCATTAAGAGGGGTGGGGAGGGACAACAGCGCTTTCCTCCTCCATATCGCATTACGGTCGCGTCGCGAGAAAGGATGTTTACACTCAGACCTGTAGGTCTTTTCCCCGCCGAGGCGACCTTCAGAAGGCTGATGTGCTTCCCCAGTCAAGAACTCGGCAAAGTTACACACAATTTAACTCCTGCTTTTGCTGAATTTTTCATATTAGCTTTTCCGTTTTACAAGTTAGAAACTTACTTCATGGTTTATCTAGTAAGCCCTCCTGTTTTAATAAAAAAACAGCAAAGACATGAAAGATCGTACAAGACGTTTGTTTTATTTAAACGCGTTTGGTTTTAACTTTCTTTTGGAATGCATAGTTATGTGTTTTCTAACAGGGACATTATACATAACAGTTTACGATGACGAATTTCTTAAGGTCAATTGAGAGTGTTCTGGTTTAGAAACAAGTATTACGAAATAAAAATATAAGTGAATACAACAAAAATAAATTTTACACTATCTGCTAAGTGTCATATATCTGTAACACAACTTATAAAAAATAACTCTTGTTTGCAATACATACATTAGGCATTTGAGATATTCTAATAAGTTAATTTTATTACTTAACAAGCACAAGTGAATCTGAATGTAAGTCGCGGCCATCACAAATGCATATTTTGTGAACCTAAAATATGAAACGTTTAAACCAGTTAATATTACCATTGGGAAATTATCTATTGAAACTACTTTGTGCTACGTGTTTTTGTGAAAGCTCATACAAAGATTTTTAAATCCATAATCTGCCAAATGATTATTTAATACACATATTACGATTCAGAAAGTCTTCTTGGGACAACACATGCCATTTGTTTTATAGGGATATCTAATTTTCGCGGAAGAAATACATGCCCCTAATAAGCGGCGCTCTCTGTCGGCAAACACGTGGTCGCAACAAGGTACAGAGGGCGAGGCTTACCTGAACATGAAGCCGTTGTTGAGGCCGGGGCTGGCCTGGCTGGTGGGGCTGGAGGACCGCAGGTTGCAGTGGCAGCTGGCGCACTGCGCATGCGCGCCGCCAGTCAGCACCACCTGCACTCCGCGCAGCTCGTCCATGGCCGTCACTGCCGGGTCATCCGCCTGCAGCAAGCCAGCCGCCGCGTCACCATCGCCGCCAACCACATCACTGCAGCTGAATATTTCCATCAATTCATTTTTTCACAGTGGCAAAATTCCCGGTGATTGTAGAACTTTGTACGTTCTACATTTTTTACAACTAGGAGTTGGTAAGGCGCCCGCTGAAAAATTATGAATTCAACAAACTCTTTAATTTAATATACACAAAAAATTTTAATTTAAAATTAAATTTCTTTTAATATTGTGCAAATGAGAATTAATTATTACTGATATATATGTAGACCTATCTATATAACTAAACAATTTTTGAACAAAACATAATATAAATGCATATGTAATACTACAGATAATTTTAGCTGCAATAAAATAAGTGACCACAAAAGAAGAATGCAATATAAGAATTCAGAAGGGCATAACTACAAAATAGCAAATCTCCTGAAAAATCTTTCTGCTATACAAACATACATTTTGAATATAAAAGACAAAAACCAAACGTTTTAAAATATTAATTTAAACTTAAAATATATAAGCATATTAATAAAATAACATTTTCGAAAGAGCACAAATGCCACATTCAAAATACCATCAAAAGATTCCCAGTTACGCAAAATTATATATCTAAAAGGGGAAAAATTATATATCTAAAAGGGGAAAAATTATATATCTAAAAGGGGAAACATTATCACAGTTTTTAATTTAGAGCTAAACTTTCTGAGATATAGAACTTTCTAGAAATTATAGGCACAGTTAGTTGTAAGGCACTTTTTCAAAGTATTGCTAAAATCCTACTATTGAAAGAAAAGTATGTCATTTTTTCCAAACATTTTTACTAAACAAGGACACAACAAATGTGACAGGTTCATAAAAGATTTATTTCATTTACAAAACAGTTTAAGAATTATATATTTTAAATTGGATATGCGCATGCCTTTTTTAAAGTCTAGATCAAGTATATGAATTTAAAATTCTATTTAAGAATGTTTGAGTACACATTTTACCTTGATGAAATCAACTTACCTCCTAAATTCATTAGGTAGACAATTTATAAAATTGTTAAACACACACCTATTTCATTTTAACTATGATTATGCCATTGCTTACACTTCCAATAACTACGGTTAAAGATATGCTTACAATAATTAAATGTTCCACCTTACTACAGATACATTCCATTTTTAAGAGTACTTGATACAATCGCATCTTTATTTGAAATAAAGAATACAGATATCAAGCTTAATATCCAAAGTATTAGTTGATTTTTAGTTTGCTTAGTATTACTTAAATAAAATACCCAAATGCTTTTCCCACACGGATGCCAATGTAAAAATTCAGAACTACATACATATTCCAATATCCTTTAACCAAACAAAACCATATGTACCTCCTTTTCACCCCCTTCGGGGTGGAATTCTGTAATTATCTATAGCCTTGTTCCTAAGTTAGTCAAATACCTTTCTAAAAAAAAAAAAGAGATTTATCAAAACCCTTCAAGTAGTTTTCGATTAATTCTTGAATAAACAGACGAACAGAAAAAAAGAATTAGAAACTATATTTTTGACTTCTCAATTATTGAACAGCCATTTCCGATAGTTTTTTCTCTTCATAATTTCATCCTATGTACAGAGTTTTTGCCTTGAACAGTTTTATTATTAGTATAGAATATGGGTAAGGGGATACGTATTTACAGAATTGTCTAATTCGATATCAATGTGGCAGAACACCGACAGACACTCATTGCACCGGCAACCAATGGGGACTCGCCTAATCCTGTTGCGGAGACAATCAGGCTCAACACCTGTGTCCTCAGTCGCGCTCTGCCAATAAGCGATCGAATATGGACTTCCATCGAAAAAAAAAAAAAAAACACCAAGCCATTACTACTATGCACAATTACGCATCTTGCGTTCATACACACAAGCTGAACACGGCCATACAATGTAGAGGACTGTTATTCGTAAAAGCTAGTTTGCAAACCCTTGTTTTTGACTGACACAAATCATTTGACGCGCCCTGGAAAATAAGATAATACGAACCATTTAAGAAAGAGCTGCACAAAAACAATGGACAGCAACGCCAGAAGGTAAAATATGACAGCAGCCAATGAATTAATGAATAAATGTATCAATGACACCGGATTGTATACATGGGCTGTGTAGCCTATATTATTTTGGAGATCAATCTGTCAACACGTAGTAATGCAATTTTTCAGGTCACTATTACGCGATTACAGAATTGGGGCTTTAAGCACAATGGATAATAAAAGTTTGGGATAACATTTCGAACTCTTAAATTCTCACCTCTACATAAAAAAAATCCCAAATAATATATGTAAACTTATGTAATTATGGTGAAACATGTTGTTTAAGGGACAGTCTTAAAAAAACACATTAGCGTCAGATGACCACCATTTATGATAAATTTTATATTAAAATTTCGTATGTGTAATTCCACCTAAATTATATAAACGCTATGGTTAACAAAGTACTTTACTGAGACCAGTATTGCATGAAAGGATAAACTACCTTGCGTGATCATGTTCAAGTAAATGTGCACAGTAAAACAGATAGATATGTCAATTTGTTAGCAAGGTTGAGCGAGGATCAAAACAAGTGCACTATACTCAATAACGCTTGTTAAAATAAATTTAAAAAATACGTATATTCAAAATTCTCATCAGAAAATCGGATTGTAAAAGCTAAAACTTTAATACAAGGGAATTATTAATTAGCACAGCTTTTATATTTGTAATTAAGATGCATCATTTTTTTTTGTGGAAACATCTTAGCTCTGGGTATACGACATCTGGTAGGAGTAAATTCGTGAATGTAACAAGTCGCATTGAACGGTGCTGCCATCTGTGGCGGATGCGCGAACCAAAGTTCATAGAGACAAAGAGAAACGTTTGAATATGAAGTGTTTAATGAAATTTAACAAAATGAGTAGTATTGTGATAAAATACATTGTCGCAAATAAGATCCAAAGCAGAGGTATAGTAATTTTACAAGCCTTTTTTCACTATTATCGGAGTCGTTACATTACAAAGTTTAACCTTTCGCTCTGCGAATGGAATGATTCGATAGTCGACGCAGCGAATTGTAGTGGCGGGTGCGGAAACTACGTGTGATTCTCGTCAGTAAATGTAGCTGAAAACACAATTTGCGTATATTATAATACTCTGCGTTTTTTTAAAAGAATTCTACATTAAATAAGGTCCACGAGTTTCGTATTATAAGTTTATTTGTAACAGGAGAACACATGACTTTGCTCTGGATTGAGGTTTGATGTCTACACATCTCTGGCGAGTACTAAATGACTCCTCGCATTTTTTTATATATAATAAGATAGACAGCTAGTATTTCCGAAGAACCAAGGATACATAGAAAATAGGTTATTTGAAACCACTCCAACAAGCTGTTTAGTTTCATGAATGCCTGACATCGACTGGAACATCAGACTATGAAACTGCACGAGTATAAACACGTTCGACAAACTGCGATAGTCACGTGTGCCTTTGTACGAGTCCGGCAGGACTGGAACATCAGACAGTGAACCTGCACGTACACGCACGAGTGTAAACTTGTTCCACTGGAATTATGCGAGTCACGTGTGTATTTGTACGAGTCCGGCAGGACTGGAACATCAGACAGTGAACCTGCACGTACACGCACGAGTGTAAACTTGTTCCACTGGAATTATGCGAGTCACGTGTGTATTTGTACGAGTCCGGCAGGACTGGAACATCAGACAGTGAACCTGCACGTACACGCACGAGTGTAAACTTGTTCCACTGGAATTATGCGAGTCACGTGTGTATTTGTACGAGTCCGGCAGGACTGGAACATCAGACAGTGAACCTGCACGTACACGCACGAGTGTAAACTTGTTCCACTGGAATTATGCGAGTCACGTGTGTATTTGTACGAGTCCGGCAGGACTGGAACATCAGACAGTGAACCTGCACGTACACGCACGAGTGTAAACTTGTTCCACTGGAATTATGCGAGTCACGTGTGTATTTGTACGAGTCCGGCAGGACTGGAACATCAGACAGTGAACCTGCACGTACACGCACGAGTGTAAACTTGTTCCACTGGAATTATGCGAGTCACGTGTGTATTTGTACGAGTCCGGCAGGACTGGAACATCAGACAGTGAACCTGCACGTACACGCACGAGTGTAAACTTGTTCCACTGGAATTATGCGAGTCACGTGTGTATTTGTACGAGTCCGGCAGGACTGGAACATCAGACAGTGAACCTGCACGTACACGCACGAGTGTAAACTTGTTCCACTGGAATTATGCGAGTCACGTGTGTATTTGTACGAGTCCGGCAGGACTGGAACATCAGACAGTGAACCTGCACGTACACGCACGAGTGTAAACTTGTTCCACTGGAATTATGCGAGTCACGTGTGTATTTGTAAGAGTCCGGCAGGACTGGAACATCAGACAGTGAACCTGCACGTACACGCACGAGTGTAAACTTGTTCCACTGGAATTATGCGAGTCACGTGTGTATTTGTACGAGTCCGGCAGGACTGGAACATCAGACAGTGAACCTGCACGTACACGCACGAGTGTAAACTTGTTCCACTGGAATTATGCGAGTCACGTGTGTATTTGTACGAGTCCGGCAGGACTGGAACATCAGACAGTGAACCTGCACGTACACGCACGAGTGTAAACTTGTTCCACTGGAATTATGCGAGTCACGTGTGTATTTGTACGAGTCCGGCAGGACTGGAACATCAGACAGTGAACCTGCACGTACACGCACGAGTGTAAACTTGTTCCACTGGAATTATGCGAGTCACGTGTGTATTTGTACGAGTCCGGCAGGACTGGAACATCAGACAGTGAACCTGCACGTACACGCACGAGTGTAAACTTGTTCCACTGGAATTATGCGAGTCACGTGTGTATTTGTACGAGTCCGGCAGGACTGGAACATCAGACAGTGAACCTGCACGTACACGCACGAGTGTAAACTTGTTCCACTGGAATTATGCGAGTCACGTGTGTATTTGTACGAGTCCGGCAGGACTGGAACATCAGACAGTGAACCTGCACGTACACGCACGAGTGTAAACTTGTTCCACTGGAATTATGCGAGTCACGTGTGTATTTGTACGAGTCCGGCAGGACTGGAACATCAGACAGTGAACCTGCACGTACACGCACGAGTGTAAACTTGTTCCACTGGAATTATGCGAGTCACGTGTGTATTTGTACGAGTCCGGCAGGACTGGAACATCAGACAGTGAACCTGCACGTACACGCACGAGTGTAAACTTGTTCCACTGGAATTATGCGAGTCACGTGTGTATTTGTACGAGTCCGGCAGGACTGGAACATCAGACAGTGAACCTGCACGTACACGCACGAGTGTAAACTTGTTCCACTGGAATTATGCGAGTCACGTGTGTATTTGTACGAGTCCGGCAGGACTGGAACATCAGACAGTGAACCTGCACGTACACGCACGAGTGTAAACTTGTTCCACTGGAATTATGCGAGTCACGTGTGTATTTGTACGAGTCCGGCAGGACTGGAACATCAGACAGTGAACCTGCACGTACACGCACGAGTGTAAACTTGTTCCACTGGAATTATGCGAGTCACGTGTGTATTTGTACGAGTCCGGCAGGACTGGAACATCAGACAGTGAACCTGCACGTACACGCACGAGTGTAAACTTGTTCCACTGGAATTATGCGAGTCACGTGTGTATTTGTACGAGTCCGGCAGGACTGGAACATCAGACAGTGAACCTGCACGTACACGCACGAGTGTAAACTTGTTCCACTGGAATTATGCGAGTCACGTGTGTATTTGTACGAGTCCGGCAGGACTGGAACATCAGACAGTGAACCTGCACGTACACGCACGAGTGTAAACTTGTTCCACTGGAATTATGCGAGTCACGTGTGTATTTGTACGAAATCCGACTCGACGAGGTTGGCTCTCAAGCCTCACACGAACCGAATTTATTCCGAACTTTGCTCTTTAATTACGTTATTTGAAATGAATTTGTGGAAGCCCAGTTGCAGTTTCAGTGATCGTCCCGGAAAAAAAAAATTAATTTAGTTTGGGCTGTAAAGTGGTCTAAACTAAGAACAATATTAAATTACTTGGATGTAAAATCAGAGTTGACAGTCGTGACGACTTCCAAACACTATTTCAGAATGGCTAACGAGAGCATTCTGCATTAGTAGGAAAAAGTAACTCCGTTCATGCCAAAACAACCGCGGGATGCGGTGTGATACAAACACCGGAAACAGACGAATCTCTCGTCGGCACATGTAGTCACAAAGCGAGGACTCACACACAAGCACACAATAAGGCACGTGGTTTACCAGCGGGCACGGCGACAGCGCGACTGGCAACTAGAGCGCCTAGACAAAGGCAGCGTGAGTCAGCGCCTTATCGCGCCGGCTCGTGCTGCGGCCGGGGCGAAGGTCGCAAGGCAAAGTGCGGTCAGACCAGACTCCATAGGGCCTGCCTGCGCCGCGCCTACGGTACACAAGCGATTCCGTTCATACACTATTACATATATTTTGTAAATGGAACCGAAATACTAATGTAAAATTACAGATATTTGTTAAATCTGACAATTAAACGAAAAAAAGAACTGTATCGCTACAAAATAGTGAGTGCTCTAGTACCTCCAATACTTATTTGTAAGCCGTTCCCTGAATGGCTTTCCAGTATTTACTTAACGGACGTATTAATAAGCACAGTAAAAACAAAATAAAGTAAAATTATTGAACGTTCGATTATCTTTTAATGGTTAAAAATTTTTTTTGCTTGAATGAAACAACATTGAAAAATATAAAATTGTGCGTCCATTTTCGTGAGAAATACTCATTATAAACTCGAAAAACGTTTTTTATATACGCAAAAATAACCATAGGCCATGTGAAGTACAAACCATTTCTTGGCTATTGTTTTCCAAAGCAATCTTTTGTAAAAGTATCAGAGTGCCATTCATGAGAAGTTCAGAGAACAGGCTTCAGGCTGTGGTGCGTGGTACAGGTCAATGACCGACCACCATATGGGATTTTTTTAGAGAAAAATTCCGAAAAATTCCTCAAAATTTTTTCAACTTTTAAAAAATTTCTATAAAAATATCCCTATTTCGAGGGGAAAATTCCCATTTTGAGGGAAAATTTCCCATTTTAATCCTAAAAAAATTCCAGTGGCTTGAAATGTCCTAAAAACTGCTAAAGCCTTTACAAGTTGGTGAATATTATATTAACCACTGTTAATAAAGTTCATTATCACCTATATTGTGCATATTATTTGAGTACTAATACACACTTGCCACCGTGTAGATGTTTTGTGGTTATAAATATTGCCACGGCTTCTTTTCAAGGTTGGCAGCAGTTCTGGGGTAAACCTTTCCACTGAGGTGGTTACGGTTCTAACCACCGCCTGTTCAAGACAGTCATGTTTGCAACTTAATTTTTACTATATTGTTGAATTATATTTAGTTAAGTGTTAAAAAATATTATATTAGTGCTAATTGAATGCACGAGTCTAAAAATATATCTCTGGGTACTGTCACTACGCTTCAAACATTTATATGGCAGGTATATTTGTAGGGTAAACATTTTATAATCATGTGTCATGAAATTTATTTTATACATGTCTGCTTCATGTTTTTAATGCCTTTCATCTATCAGTTCTTTCTTTCCAACATAATACATACATAATGACACATGCGTACATTATATTCATAGAAAGTAGTACTTAGAAAAGTTGGACAAATTATTTTAGTCTTATAAATATGTTTAGTGTTGGTTACTATAGTAACCACAATCCTTTGAGTGCATTTTATTTTTATACAAAAATGTGAATGTAATTATACAATTGGTAAAAGTATACCACTATAGAAATCTCATTTACAAAGGTTGTGTTGGGTGAAGTCGGTAGTTTTGAGCTCGCTGTTTGTTTTTCGTGTTTATGGGTTTAAATCCCATAAAAAAAATTGAAACTTATTTATGCGGAATATAGTGCCCTTAATACGGAAATATGAATAATTTTACAATTCCTACATTACTTTTACCAAAATAAAGTTTTCCTTTAGTGCCGTTAGGTCTGTTATTTTTGTTTTTCGTCAAGTTATTTTTGTGCTGAAAACCTATTTTTGTAAACAAAACTGCCATGACTCTGCTTTCCTTTGTATCCACTTACCGATGAGAAACTGGCTTTTCAACTTACGCTTACAACAAAAACAAGTTCAGAACTAGACTGTGAATACTGCTCCAGATCTTCGAATTCAACTGTCTGACGTTAAACCTATTTTTAGGGCTATTATACATCAAACAATGAAAAAACGTCATTCATCACATTTGATACGTGCAATAAAGTCTTTAAATTAAACATTATAGTTTATTTTCTATTCAAACATTACAACATGCAAACAATTAGGTATCAGGAGTCTTTAACAATAAGGTGAAAATAAAATAAATTTGGTTTGAATGTTCACAATTGTCGTCAAATAATTTTTTTTTGATGTAGTTGGTGTTCCGCCAAAAGAAAGTGGATCATAGGGTTCCCTAGCCGAAAAAAAATTGAGAACCGGTGTCCTAGAGTAATGCCTTCCCTTTACAGGGAAACTTTTAATGTGCTTGCTCTTTAATAAGAACCCTCGTCTGTGACGGAATAACATTTGCGCTGGATTTATTTCCATGCATGTCTTTGAGACTTTTCCCCAGGAACTAAGGCTCCTTAACCGTTTTACTCGCTTAATTGTTTTGAAATATTAAGATAGATTTGCTTGAAGCCATACCTCAATCCTTTCGTCATCTACAATTGTGTGATACTTAAATTATTTTACACTTTTTTGTGCGTCATCTTTACGAGAGCGGCGTGCAGGTCATTGCGAAGGTCTGTGAGCGACTGAATAAGTACACTAGGCGCAACATAACTCCGAGCTTGAGCTACGTCACACATGAGTAGGGACTGCAACACGTGTGGGGGGTCGGGTGGATGAGGAGGGGGTATAAGCAGATACGGCGACCTTTCACAGCAGGTAGAGAAAAGCAGAAAACATTGACCACTTACCACTGACGTTCCAAGCACTACCTCAGTTCTTTAACGCCACTGACTGTTCCATCCGAAGAGTCTGATGTGTAAACGTCACTGCTGTCACTGTTTGAATCATCTAACTGAACAATCACTTTATCAATTTCAATGTCAAATCGTACATCCTTATCCCAGTATTCGTTCTCGAGTGTCTTGATGTGATTACAAATCGGTATCCAATCTTCTGGACCCATTCGGTTAAATATTTCCTCGCAAAGTTTTTTTACATTTTCCAAATTGCAAGTAACATTTCTTGAAGCGACTTCTCCTTTAACTTTATCCCTTATGCTTTCTATCGGATTCAAATCCGGATGATAAGGGGGCAGACGAAGTAATGTGTGGCCACTATTTACCAATAGTCTGTCTGCCGAGTACTGCACTTGCGAAGGTTTGTGCTTCTTTATGAGGTTATACAAGTTTAGTTTGAGCATGTCGCTAGTAAAGGAAATATTCTCCTTACTTAACCACTGCTGCATTTCCAATTTTGTCGAGCTGGAGGTAGGCGTTTTATTTATTTTTACATTGTGATAGGGAGCATTATCTATCACAACAACACTTTTTGGTGGAAGATTTTGTATTAATTGTTCGGTGAGCCATTTTTCATATTGTTTGTACAGTCGTGCGAGACACACCCGTCGCATTAGCTGTTCTCAGCTGTGCTTTCTCTAGTGAAATGGAGGGTTCCTGCAATCGCGCTTCATTTTCCATAAACTGCAGAACGTTATAGACGATTTCCCTAGCCTGCGAGTGCAGTTTTTTACTCTTAACTTTTGACAATACTGGAGGCATTTTATGTATAAAGTTGTATTACTTTACTGAAGTACTGCACTACAAATGTAACACTGGCTCTGAACAAAAGTGATACATTACATGCATACAAACCTCAGATCCAAACTGTAAACGAAAACGTTTAGTAAGTACCAACGTATTCGTCGGATTTCACCGAAGGACTAAGTTTTCACTCTGTGCAGTAGCGTGTAGCCCCCTGTTATCAAGTTACGCATTATCTCTCACTGCCGCGCCACGTCTGCCTTCTCCAGTGTCGAGACTCACATACACACGATTTTCTAACCGTCACCCAGGCTCGGAGTTATGTTGCGTCTACTTGTATGTCTTTCGCATCTTTTATTGACAGATCAGGATGACGTGCTGGTCCTCTTCACTAGTTCTCTTCCTCTTACATCTAGAAAATATTCCAAACATTTCGGTTATGGTGAATGTTTAAATTTAATCGACTATATAATAAAAAGATAAGACATTATGTATTCATTACTTTAATTCTTAGGAAGCGATAATTACCTGCCAGGTGCTCCTGTTTGTTTGTCTGGCACGAGTTTCCCCTTATAATTCGTGTATTCTTTGCTCTTGACTTTCGCAAACTGAAGTTTTTATTTCTAGCCCTACCGTAGGGCTTTCTCCTATTTATGTACTAATAAAATACCAATAAAGTTATCAATGAAATCGTAAAAAACGATCAAGTACAATCCTGTAGCCTATAGGCAAACATAATTTAGTGCAAAACTGTTGTGGCAACATTCATGACAGTGAAGGAAACTTCACTGCAGAAAGGTCTTCAGTCATTGACTGAGAACCTTTCTGCATAGCAATATGTAATCCGGTTGTCGGTTACAGTACTTTCTAGTCACTTGGCTGAGTCCTTTTTATTGTAAAATGAAGTAAACAATATATGAAACCATGAATATGGACTTATGGAGTTAACTCGTTTTCGATGACTTCATGCCTGAGATCCTTTCTGCAAGGATTTATTAAAATACCATTCACTCACACACGCTCATGCTTAGAGTAAGTAAGACGCGGAGTGATCATGACAAATAGGGCCTAGGAGTTCCAGAGATGCTTTTGCAGCCTGTGCTTGGATATATATTCTATTCGCATCAGTATACCTAATTAGTATAGTTGCCTCTAATGACACAATACATATATAGTTTTTAATTATTCTGTAAAATGTAAAATTTTTCGTAAATTATGAAGTAAATTATTTATGTTCTATAGGTATTGGATTTTTAATCCACAACTGAAGCTCTGCCACTATTCTAACATTTAAGTCGCCAAACACTAATTGCTCTGGCATTGGGTGAAAATAATATTTTATACAAATAACTAATAAATAAACTAATTTTAATCATAAGCACAATATTAAAAAGGTTCATTATTACATATACACAACATGAATAGTAGTCTATTACGAACACTACAGTGAAGAAGTTGTCTTTCACGCATGCATTGAAACTCTACACCCAGTAGTTCTGGTCACGGTCACACATTGATCATGGCCGCGCTTTTATTGCTCTCTTTGCCACTATTGCTTTATTTTCTTCACTCTGAAATATTAACAAAACTTTCAACCTTAAATGTCTATACGCTTACCAATTTCAATTACAGAATGCTAAGGCCAATAACCTTTCAACCTGACAAACGAACATGATATCTTGTATGTACACGAACACCCATACCCCTGAAGGTTGTAAACAAGGTGGTTGCCAAGCAACATAGCCCAGGCAAATTAGACATATGCTTCCCGAAAAATCGTCCAAAGCTGGAAAGTGTTTTAATACCTTTTCGGGGTCCCAAATAAGAGTCCTGTGAGTTTGCGACGGATTCTGACTTCTGCTTAAGTTTTGGGAGTCAAAAAACCGCGGAATTTTCGCACGTTTTTTAGTTTTTCGCTTATAACTCCTAAACGACGCATCCTACATTAAAGTTTATTTAAATCTTTTTTAAATGACATTAAATTATGCTTTGAATGGTGTTTGGTTCGTCAAAATCGGCTTAGCCGTTTAGCCGCGATCGATTTTCAAAGTTGGGCTATTTTAACCAACTTGGGTAAAAAGTTGATTCTTGGTTTAGTTTTTCGTTTACCACTCCTAAACGACGCATCCTGAAAAATATTTTACTCATAGCTTTGTTTAAGAGAATTAAATTCTACGTCGAATGGTTTTTACTCCGTCAAAATCGGCCTAGCCATTTATCCGCAATCGATTTTCCGCCAACGCTGCTGTTTTGTCACTTTGGACCATCCACTCTGGTTAAAAGCAAGGAAAATTCTTGCATCTGTCGGCCCAAATAGCGAGTTGAGTTATGTTGCCGTGCGGCTTGGGGGTTTTCATTTGCTCATGTCCTACATGGGCAAAATTGGCTTCATTATGGACGGCAGCGGCCTCCAAGATTTGTGGAGTGTTTGCTTCGCGATGGCATCCACAAAACAATGATGTCAGGCCACTACTATTCCAGAGCTGTACGAGCTCATATATTGGCCCAGCTCGCTTTGGCCAAAATAAATCTACAGACGATGTCCACATCTCAAGAAACAAAGCTGACAGACGAAGAGACTGATGCACTATCGTATCTCATAAAGGATTTTACATCAGAAATATTTGACATTAACAACCCAAATGTTGACAGTCTTATGGAAAAGTTCAAAAGACAATTGGAAATCTTAGAGGAACGAGGAAGCACAGCACGGCTGTGGGTGCAGTATTTCAGGATGGTGTCAGTCCTCAAGCGATTTATCGAGGCTGAAAGAACTGGGAATTGGATGTTACACCTGCAGAGCATAAGAAACATGATTCCATATTTCCACGCCAGCGGACACTTCAACTACGCAAAAGCTAGTCAACTCTACCTGCAGGATATGGAGGAGCTCAATAAAAAACTGACCCATGCTGAATATCTACAGTTCGTTGTACAAGGTTACTTCACAATAAGGCGTAACGAAAAGCATTGGTCCGGAATATGACCATCGAGCAAGTGCTCATGAGAGCAATATCTTCTTGTGGAGGGCTATCCCGTGGGCGGGGAATCAGCGATGGGACTCTAGCCTGGTGGATCGCTGGCATGCCCACTGCAGTGGATGTTTTTCATCAAATTGAGAGTACTGTGAGGTCTCCTTCTCAACATCCGATCAGCATGTTGACACGACAAACTCCAGAATACGGAGGGACGACAGCGATTTGCAGAAATTCAGCGAATGGTTTCAGTGCCATGACACATTCCCTACAATGGGTTCCCTCATGTCCATCAGCACAGGAGTTATAGCAGATGACAGCATCAACTGCCACAAAGCTTTTGAAAATGGCACAGCCAGTATGAAAACCATTGAAGGGAAAAACTTCAAAGAACTTAAACTTATCAGGAAAAATCTAGTGGTGCCTCTACGAGCCGTGAAGGCTACAGCAAAGATCAACGGAGAATCAGCCCCTATCAGTCCGGACACGATTTTCCGCCGCATTCCATTTCACATGAAATCACAGCTTCAGCTTGAATCGTACTTTGGATTCGAATTGGCCTCGTACCCACTCCCACTGTTTTATGATGACTGCATGATGCGGAAGAGTAGAAAATCTGAACTGTACAAGCTGTTCACTCCAATCAAAGTGGATTTCACTGTGAATGCAGACTACGTAGTGGATGGTGGTTTCCTCCTGCACAGAGTTGTGTGGAACAGCGGAGAACAGTTTTCCAATATCATTCACAAGTACGTGAATTACGTGAAATCCAACTACAAGTCTGACAGTATCAACATAGTTTTCGATGGATACCCAGAGGATGTGGCCGAGAAGAGTATAAAGTCTGCTGAAAGAGCGCGAAGAGCCCGTGCTATGTCATCTTCGTCGGTTATATTCCAGGAACATACCAAGGCCACAATGCCGAAAGATCGTTTCTGGTTGAATGATCACAACAAGAAATGTCTCATATTGATGCTGACAAACAAATTGATGGACGAGGGCATTCACGTGAAACAAGCCTTGGAAGATGCAGATTCTCTGATTGTGAGCACAGCAATGGAGAGGTCTATAGAGGGAGGCAATGTTTTCATAGTGGGAGAGGACACCGATCTGTTGGTCCTGCTATTTCATGTTGCTGTCTTTAAAGAGCCCATCTCCAACGTGTTCCTCATTAAACCCGGGAAGCAGAACCAGGAAACTGTCGTTTACAGTCCGAGCAATTGCCGGCTGCCTCAAAACATGAGGAAGCATGCACTGTTTCTCCATGCCTTCGCGGGGTGCGACACCACATCCTCATTTTTTCTGCCAGGGGAAAATTCAAGAAATTCATGGCAGACCAAAACCTCCTTCATCAGGCCTCTATTTTTCTTGACCCGATCGCAACTCCTGATCAAGATGCAGAGGCAGGCGTTCACTTCTAAAAACCTTGTACACGGGTGGCAGCAGCAAGTCCCTCAATCAAGTGAGGTTTGACCTCTTCCAGAGGTCGCTTTCAAAAAAGAATTTCGACTTGGCGTCCTTGCCTCCTACAGAAGCGGCTGCTCGCCAGCACTCCTTCAGAGTTTATTTACAGGTGCAGGTATGGAGGAGTAATATACTAGATCCAGAAAGATGGGGATGGAAAATAACAACCAATGGGTTTACTCCCATCACAACGACTGATCCACCGGCCCCACAAGAACTTCTCAACTTCATATCGTGCACATGTAACAAAGGGTGCAAAGCAGCTTGCTCCTGTAGAAAGGCAGGGATAAAATGCACCACCATGTGCATAACCTGCAAAGGGCACGCATGCCTCAATTCCATCTCTGAAGACAAGGATGTTACACTGGATGCCACCCAGTGTGACGAGGAGATTGATATCATCGAAGGAGAGCAAGAAATGAATCCTCATTCTCAAGATTCCGAGGATGAGGAGCTAGATGACGTGATCGGCGAAGAGCGACCGTCTTCTCCTAAACGGCGAAATAAATCGTCAACATGAGTACCTTGTACATCTTTCATATTATGATCTTTCATGTACACAACTAATACCGTTATCGTTTACATGTATACATCTTTTGTTACCATCAATAAAACATTATTCATTATAATGCCTTCTTATATTTTGAAACCACATAACATCATTTTGGAGTGTCCAGGTGCGGATCCAGTAGGAGGGGGGGGGGGGGCACGAATCCTATAATTTCTGAAACCCCAGACAATTAATATTTAATATTTTATTAAAAATAAGGATTATACTTGAAATTCCAAAGGGGGGCCGTGCCCCCCTTCCCTTCACTCTTGGATCCGCCCCTGGATGATTGTCATTGAATAAAACATCATCAAATGATTCATATGATCCATTCAAAGGGCATAATCAACTTTTTAGCCTAGTTGGTAAACTATGGCCCCACTTCAAAAATCGATTGCGGCTAAACAGCTAAGCCGATTTTGACGGAGTAAAAACCATTTGACGCAGAATTTAATCCTCTTAAAAAAACCATGAGTAAAGTTTTTTACATGATGCGTCGTTTAGGAGCTGCAAACGAAAAACTAAACAAAGAATCAACTTTTTAGCCAAGTTGGTAAAAATGGCCCAACTTTGAAAATCGATTGCGGTTAAATGACTAAGCCGATTTTGACGTACTTAACACCATTCGAAGCAGAATTTAATGTGTTTTAAAAAGGCTTCAAATAAACTTTTCTTTAGGATGCGTCGTTTAGGAGTTATAAGCGAAAAACTATACAAAGTGCGAAAATTCCACGGTTTTTTGACTCCCAAAACTTAAGCAGGAGTCAGAATCCGTCGCAAACTAACAGGACTCTTATTTGGGACCCCCAAAAGGTATTAAAACACTTTCCAGCTTTGGACGATTTTTCGGGAAGCACGGCCTTTTTTTGGTCTAATTTGCCTGGACTAACACCCTGACGTCACAGAACCCGAATATATCCACGTTCGCCCCTCACTCGGGCAATTTTGCGGTCGCAATAAAAAAACATATTGCGAACATTCATACTTTTTTATGTTAGGAATATTTTATATGTCACTGACCTAACACAACCAACATTTAATTTTAGTTATGATCACCTAAAGTGCGTATTGTTCCAAGAAAATTCTATTACATTCATAATAACTATTCACAACAGGTAGTCTGAAGCAGGGCCGGAACTAAGGGGGGGGAAGCATGTGCCCCTTGCGGCAAATATCAGGGGGCGGCAAAATATGAAAAGTGGTTCACTAAAACAAAATGAAACTAGTCATTTAAAAAAGTTTCGAAAGTGTACATATCGCAATCAATAAGTTAGCCAAGAAATTAAGAAATTCTATTTAACTTGATTATGCATAATTTGTAAATATATTCGTACTTCAAATGCGTTACTTCACTCTAAGAAACAAATATTACCATAATTCGTGGTCTGGAGTGAGTAAAACCACTGCGATTAGAGCTGGTATCTCAAGGACCCGTTGCGCGGGTGATCACTTGGCTGAGCAAGATGTAGCCCTTTCTCTGATAAATACCCTCATTTTTCCAGCCCCTACTCAGTCGGACCTGTGTTTTCGTACCATGTGCGTCTCTGCCTGAGGACGGGAGCAGATAGCATTTCCCGAAACGTCGCTTGTTTCTGTTTTGGAAATACTATTATGTTTGTTTCGTCTTTTCGTTTTGTCGTGTTATTGTCTCGTTTCAACTGTTGTGCTGAATTTTTTTTGGGTTCAATATTTTTGTGCTGTCATAATTTGTGGGGATTTTATCGTTCTATTCTGTTTTGGAAAACTATTGTGTTTGTTTCGTCTTTTCGTTTTGTCGTGTTTATGTCTCGTTTCTGTTGTGCTGTATTTTTTTGGGTTCAATATTTTTGTGTCATCATTTGTGGTTTTTTTTTCGTTCTTTTAGTACATTTTTCTTTGTTTTTCTTTGTTTCTTGACCATATTCCTGTTACGGAATATTTTGTGGTGTTTATATCCTGTTGACAGCAATTTTTTTGCTTAATTTGTGCTTTTTGTCTTTTGGTTATTTTTACTTATTTATTTATTTTATTTTTTAGTTTTCTTCTACAGAAAAAGTGCTTAGCAATGGCGTATGTCAAAAAAACTTACATCAAGTAATGTTGCCAGTCATTGACAGATTAATTATGGAACTGAGTAACAGGTTTAAGGCTTTGGAGAACATTAACAATAAATTTGGATTTTTAAGTGGTGTTCAAATTCATAAAATAGAAGTAGAAGATTTAAAAGTCAAAGCAGCAGAATTAGGAAACACTTACAGTGCCGATCTTAACAAAGAATAATTCGTATTTGAAATTGAAAGTTTTAAGCACCATGCATTAACAGTAGACTAAGAATTAAAAGATGCTACAGCATCAATAATGTTGAGCCTTATCTACAAAAATAAACTGGAGGAGGCACATCTTAACATTACTACTGCTCTGAGAATGTTTCTCACCCTTCCAGTTACAATTGCGTCAGGTGAAAGAAGTTTTAGTAAACTTAAACATAATAAAAGCTATTTGAGAAGCACGATGGGCCAGCAGAGATTAACAAATCTAAGTATTATATTTATTGAACACAAACGAGCTACTTTGATCAATATTGATGTTATTATTTGCAGCTAATCATGCTCAAAAAAATAAATTTTGAATTGAATTTCTTTGTATGGTTGTCAATACAATATTATACTTAATTCATAATCACATGTTCCTTATGTAATTTTAGTACTTAATAAACTTATTGGTAAGACATTAATTTTCACTGTTGTGCAAACAATAAACAATAGTTTGATAACAGTCTATTTCATTAAAATAAAAAATGTAATTGTATTAGTTTTCCAATTAGTGTACTTGATAAATAAAAGTTCTCAATTATGTGTAAGTGAATAGTATCATTTTAACCACCGCTTCTAACGAAAAAGGGTATTTTATAATGTTGTAAGGAGGGGGCGGCAAATTAAGCTTTGCCCCCCCTAACGAATCTACTAGTTCCGGCCCTGGTCTGAAGGTAAAAACAGTATACCCTTCAAAAACACACTGTGTATATGTAGGATGATATTGGAAATTATAACCAACCAGAGCGAATGTAATCTCGGATACCAAAAACTGTTCTTGGACAATCTAGACGTAATCAGCTGGCTAAATACAAACCACATGCACTGGCTCATATATTACGTATCAATTTGCTGTAACATACGTACTTCTAAAATGACTGGAGATATTTTGTTCGCATTAACTACGCACCCCCAATAAATGAAGTGAATTCGACGTAAGTCATATAAACGACCCCGCTTTACGACTTCTGAGTTCTGTGTTCCGTTGTAACATGGTGTTTAGATGATACAAATAACTCTACTAAGATCCCTGCACTGTAAATTTATCTTGTAAATAGAATGGAAATATTCATGTAAAGTCACAGATATTTGTAAATCTGTGCATTTACACGGAAACTACTGTATCAGTACAAACTAGTGTTCGCAGTAATACAAATTCTTACTCTGGCTATT
Source organism: Bacillus rossius redtenbacheri (assembly GCF_032445375.1). NCBI lineage: Eukaryota > Metazoa > Arthropoda > Insecta > Phasmatodea > Bacillidae > Bacillus > Bacillus rossius. The sequence goes on from NC_086332.1 coordinate 110,382,941, forward strand.
ATGCTTTTGTTTTCCAGAACCTCCAACAGTTAAAGTTATTTGAAAACTGTAGGTAAACCGTTTGCTTAATAGCTTTCCAGTATCAACTGCACACATTATTAATAATCATAGCAAAACAAAATTAAGTTAAATTATTGAATAAAGCATTAATTAAAATATACAATCATGCGCCAATTTTCGTAAGAAATACTCAGTATTATCTCGAAAAACGTATTTCATATAATATGCAAAAATAACCATAGCTATGTGTTATACAAAGCTACAATATATTTCTTGTAGTATTGCAAACGATATCTTGGCAACTGGTTTCCAAAAGAATCTTTTGTAAAAGTATGTAAGATTATTTCCTGTGTGGATAGTTTGTAACCAGTACTCGTCGTAGTTCTGCGATGGAGCTTGTCAACAGAGAGCGAGAGCGAGAGCGAGAGCGAGAGCGAGAGAGAGAGAGAGAGAGGTTGCCAATCCCGCTACCTGCCGAGCCAAAACGGCGCGCCACTTTCCTCGCGATTACGACTAAGAATGTTAACCTAAATGGCCCATACACGATCAGTTTATCTGTCAGTGACATCGTGTCGGAACGGCTTACTACAGTAACTGCGCCGTTCTGTCCGGCGAAACCTCTTGTGTTCGGCCTGAGTTCAACATCCTCCGACAGGCCTGCTTTCAAACGCGTGACGTCATCAAGAGTAGCGCTGCTGTATCTTTTTGCTTTTTCCCCTTCTGAGGCTCCTCGACAGTTTATACATTTGTACAAACAACAAAGCTTGGAAGCGGCGTGGAGGTTAAAGAAACGAGAAGAGCTCAGCTAGAGTCAATTAAATTTTAGTTGGACAGGAAACAATCTTCTGTTTACTAGTAAACGAGGATGGTAAGTTAAATTCTTGAAAAAAAAAACTTAACGAATTTAGCTTAAGTTCTGGCTCTTTTGAAAAAAGGTAGGCCACTGAGAAATATAAATAAGTACACATATGAGTTTTAGTTTTCCTGAGGTTTAATATGGCTGATCCCCTCCGGGAAGCCAAAAGAACAATAAGTAGTTATTTTACATTAGTTTTGCTTTTAAGATATGAAGCTAATTTTACATTAGTTTTGTTTTTAAGATGTGACGTTAATAAATGGAGAACATTAGACACAAAAGGACGGCCGATCATTGTCATGTATACCTTCTCATATTAAACAAATTAACATAAGCCAATCAGACAAAACAGTTAAACCAGAGGAATTTAAAAGTAGATTTCACTGAAAAAATGTTCTTGGTCTTGTTCTGACCTTCGGGTAACACTGAGTCCACTCACTATAGGTGACTGAGCGAGAAGAATGTTGGACTTGTGCAACTGGCGCGCGGGGCGGGGGTCCGGACCAGAGGCTGCAGACCGCGACAAGACCCGCCAGAAGTGCTCCGGAGGGCAGCAGAGCCGGAGTCGTCCGAAGGTGGAGGCGAGGTTGAACACACAATAATGAGGTGGGCAGCGCAGATACCTTAAGCCGTGGTGGGTGTCGAGAAACACCCACAACCACAGTCCACTAACTTGTAGGAGAATAAGAAACTAACACAGTACATGCTGGACGAACAAAACCCGACTTAAAGAAGAAAAAAAGAGGGGAAACCCTCCCCTCCCACGAGACTACAAGCCGAGACGATAGACTTCCGGCAAAACCTTCGCCGCGGTGAGAACTCAGGTACGGGGAGAGAAAGAAATTGCCTGAGTTCGCGCGCCCGACGAGACAGTCTTTGTAGGGGGTAAGTTGCTCGCATAGTTAAAGAGGGCACTTTGTGTCAAAAAAAAGTGTGGAAAGTCGGGGAAGAAGTGGCCACGGACTGGAAAGTGACGCGGCGTGGCTAATTGAACTAACGGAGCCTCAAACATATAGAGATAGGAAGTTCTGGCGTCCAGAGCTGAGGATGGCAAATGGCGGAGAAAGGGAATCCATAGGATGGCCTGGTGAAGAAGAGGGGGCAAGAATGGCAGAAGCCCGAGAGATGGCGCTCCCTAATGGCCAAATCAGGAACTGCCAGGGGGCTTGGTTCAGTTCCCGCTGGAAGTGAGGCGAGGGAGACCAGCATGGCCGCCAGGCAGCGCGGAAGGGAACACGCGGTGATTGACCAGCCGGTTAGAAGCCAAGCCTCCGACGAGGTACCAAGATTTCGATGACCACTGCAAAATTAAAAAAAAAGGAATCCAGTGTGTGTGTCTTACTTAATCAATTAACGACACAGCAGACGGCTGCAAATTGCAAGGAAGAAACCACAGGCGCCGGAATATCTCATTGCAGTCCTTGAGCTCTGGGGTTATATTCCCGCGAACAATGTGTGGCCCCAAGTATTTACAGTCTGCTTGGGTTCCTGGGCGACGTGTACCTACAGAGCTGTGGGACTGGTGAGCAGCAACAGACGAGCACCGTCGAGTGGCCTTCCTCACTAACAGTTTGTGTAGATGACTCGTGAATATGCGAGAACGATTGAGATGTAGGGCGCGGGCCCATTTGTTAACTGCATAGGAAAACAATTGTTTTGGTTATAATGAAGTTTAGTGCTATTTTCTTGCAGAAGTGTTGATGTTATGTTATGTTTGTGGCATCTTTACGATTCCTCCTTGCGAGTTATTTTCAAGTTATTAAACAAATTAATAGCATCTTAGCTACGATTTGTTTTGCTACCCAATGCTAACCAGATAACTTCAGGACTGTCACCCACTTCAGAGACTAATACTTCAATGGTCCACGTTTCCAGATTTGTGTTGTTATTGGCGGTTTGTTAAGTAGTGGCTAATACATTAATAAAACAAAGGCAGCATTTACGTACGGGATGTGCTTAAAATACACGTCAAAACCTTTTTATGTTATGTATGCAGAGCATGCAGAGGAGGAGAATAGGTCCGTGAAAATAAATCCGTAAACGCATCTGTTTATGGCCAGAGCAGTAACCGGATACAGCGAGACACAATTGATCCGGACGTTCTTTGAATGTTTTTTTAAAATGTGTTTTTTTTTACATACTGGTAACACTATATGTCATTAGAAACCCCAATAACGGACAAAAAACATGAATATGCAAACACACACAGCCTGTCTGTGCACAGATCACAGTTTCCAGTTTTCAAAACATCGCAACGGTATTGTCAAAAGTAAGTTGGAGGCATTCTTCGGCGATAAATTTTAAAACTTTCAAAAACTATGGAATATTTCAAACATACAAAATTCTACGAACTGTAGTTACCAGTTACCTGATAACTTAATCCATAGGTTGGCAACCCGTGTAAAGATCGCTTCATTATTTTGTTTTTAATAATATGTTGTTTTAATTTTTATTTACTTTATTTTAACTTTGTTAATTTCTATTGTGAAGTTAATTTATTTTGTAGTTTTAAATAACTTCCCGTGTTAATTCGCCATGCACTCTTGCCGATCACTTCCTCCGGTTGCTTACGGAACGACTTCCGAGTGGAGCCGAATAGCGAGGCTGAAACGAACAAGGCGGTCGGTGGTCGGCGGTGAGGAAGGAGACCGGCCGACGAGGGTAGACTGTGTGTGCCGAGCTGCCTGCGCCAGGCCAGGCCGGCGTGAAACTGCTAGCGCCACTGGACTACAGCGTCGCCGGACACACGAATAGCTGTAGGCCGCTGAGGGCGAAAATTTGCACATTAAAACGACGAACTATAGCGTCACGGACTTGCTGTCTCTGTGAATTGGGCAGTAACGAACCTTAGCACTGAGCAAAGTGGTACCAGATTTTCTTTATAGACTCGTATAAGTCAAAACTGCAGTTTTAACGTAATATTACGTCATATGTACCTATAGTAAATCTTGTTGTCGGCTGATAATGAATTCTATACGTCAGTGTGAGGAAAGACAAACAGTTAATGAGCAGTGAGTTGTCTTCTTGCCTTTGGAATTGCTGTGATGTTTGTGGACGGGAATTTCGAGTTGAAGATAATACGTAACCGTAAAGAACGATTAGTGAATTATGTAACTGAATGTGCGCGGAATAGTTATATGGGCAAGCATGTTTTAGTAAATGTACATGAACTTTTGCGAGGATTTGTAATGGCCAAAGGAACATTTTTAGGAGCGCTCCAATTATCGACAGCAGTTAAAATTTAGTGTTTGATATTTTTTGAATACTTTTTATAGAAATTATAGTTGGTGAGAGTAAAGTGTTTGAGATAATACTTAGTGCTGTTTATATTTATCTGGCTTGGCGATATTATTCCAAACGCCTATATATTTAGTACAAAAAACTGTGTATATAAAACTTTTAAAATGCAATGTACAGTTTTATACGCATTGGGGTTCAGTGGGAAATGTCCATGTTGAGAGACATACTACCGTTTGCAGCGACGACTATGATCGTTTCGAATGTGATTTTGGCATTTAATAAATTTAAGAGGAAATTATAAACTTTAGCTGTTATATCTGTATTATCTTGTAAACCCATTTCACACTTTTCAATATAAATGAAAAATTTGTTGATAACTTATATGGTTTATTTTATTGAATCCCACATAGCATGCTCAAAAGGGACTCAGGCTTCGCGGAATCGCGTATAGATAGGTATAGGCAGCTGAGTTCATGACTCTTGATAGCGTGCGTGTGGGGAATTTGACAACCTTGACCGTGAAGTTGAAAGTCAAGGTCATGACACTGTCGTACAAACTCATAGAACAAATAAATAAGCATGTTATACGCTTAACATGGGACCAAGAATCCCTGAAAATAATTTACGTATAAAAAAAACGATACGTACGTTTAACGAAAAGGACGCACATGTGGAAGCACACTCAAAAGACGAACACAATCGGAAGCACATTTGAAAGTACATAAAAAAGGAAACATTTGGAAGCACATTAAAAGAGAGGTACATTTAGAAGCTAATTCAAAAAAAGGAAGAGGAGTAGAATAGAGGCTCCGAGCACTGGGTTCTTGGTGTAGCGGAGGTGTCGGGATTCAATCTGTGGATCCCGACATCACGGCGGCCATCTTGTATGACCTTGACCTTTGACCTTGACCCCGAAGGCCACTTTGGGTCCGCCATCTATAAATCGAGCTCCCCGCACACTAATGCTGCACTTTTCGTTACGCACGCCATCTTGGTAGTGTATGAAATCACCGTTGCACTTTTCGTTACGGTCGCCACATTGGATTTTAGAATGGTGCAATTTTGCTCGAGTGTGTTACCATCATGTTAGTTTAATTTTTACCCGCTAGAGTGCAGTAATAATTTATTATTACTTTAGCACCCACCATCTTGACATGTGGCCACCATCTTGGAAATTCGTCATTATTTAGCTATAAATTCGAGAAAAATTCCAAAATTCATTAAATAAATTGTTATTTATATACTTATTGATTCGACTGATTCCTGTCCTTGATTGGATCCTTGACCAATACAAATATTTTAATTTTTGTAAAAAATACTTATCTAATAAATTATGTTCAAAATCCTAATAAAGGCTTAAGTTTCTTATCTATCAGGCTATTTTAAGCCGTTATAACCGCCATCTTGAAAATTCATAATAATTTACCTAAAATTTTGGAAAAATTACATAATTCATCAAAAATATCTCTAGTTGAAATAATGATTGACGCGATTAGTCTGCAAGAGTTCGTTACCACCATATTAGTTTAATTTTTTTCCACTAGACCTTTGACCTTGACTGTTTATTTAACCTCGATATTTGTATTTTAACCTTAACCTTGAACTTTGAAATTGACCTTGAACGTTGATCTTGATTTTGAACTTTGACCCTGACCTTTAACTTTGACCTTGACCTTTACATTTGACCTTGGCCTTGGCATTTGACATTAACCTTAAACTGGTGACCATCTTGGAACCACCATCTTGTTTTCAGTACTCGCTACCAGGAGTGATAGTTAGCACGCATCGCCTGCTAGAGGACATCGCCGCCATCTTGTGTTCAATACTTGTTACTAGGAGCGATAATGTCACATAGTACACATGTCATCTGCTAGAGTTTGTTGCCGTCATATTAGTTTAATTCTTAGCCACTAGTGTGCAGTATTATTTATAAACAGACGGTTATCTATCACGGTATCCTCCATCTTGACTTTTGGACGAAAACTTAGAAATTCGTAATTTTTAACCTAGAAATTCGGGAAAATTAAAAAATTCATCAAAAAATTCACTTATTAAAATAATGATTGGTGCGATAGATTTACGTCCTTGGTTTGATTCTGGGCAAATGATAAAGTTAACTAAAGCTTATATTATGTATCCTATTACCTTTCGTGGACTTTATTAATCATTCACTCTACGAAAATCATCAATAGACAAAATACCTGTCTAACGAATTAAATACGTTGTCGCTATGCCTAACATGGATGTCTAATTTTTCGATATTTAGAATACATTCCGACCAGTTCATGTAAAGTGCTATACATATAGGCCAAATGTCTACGGACCACGAGACCAGATCATGAACAATGTCAATTGTATAGAACAGACATTTCCAAACCTCATGACCACCTTCGTCGATAGCTAATATAACATATTTCAGCCGGTAAAGACAAAGTCTTCCAACTGTCAGACCTAAAGTATCGATGAAATCAATTACAAGCATTTTGAACAACAAATAATGTTTTACGCTTACAAGAGGATCACGAATCCCTGAAAAATGTTTTATTAAGACAAAGAGGTTTTGGACTAGTAAATATTCAGAGCTACTACAGATTTGGCTACATGCATTTAACGAAACGGCACACATTCAACAAAAGAAAAGAACACACAGTAAACATACTGAACACACAGTACACATACTGAACACACAGTACATACACACTGAACACACAGTACATACACACTGAAGACTACACACACTGAACACACAGTACACACTGAACATACAGTACACACATGGACTGGCATTACACACAGTACACACATGGACCCACATTACCCACACAGGACATGCAATGGGCATGTAATGCCGACATTGAACATGCAGTAGCGTAAACTCAGGCCTAGAAATAATAATTCATGAAATAACAACAATCACCTTTAAAATCTTCAATATAATTTATTATTATTTATACAAATGCAGATAAAACATGTCATTATAGTATGTCACCCACTTCTCTCAGTTCTTTGAGTATTAAGTCTACTTCTTTGATGTGTGAATAGTTTCCTGCACAAAGTGAAGCATGTAGAATTCTTAACCTGTCAACCAATATGTTAGGATCTTCCCATGATGAGTAATTAATCTCTTCTGCTGCCATCGTCCTTGCATGATTATTACAAATACTTTTAATATCACTTTTGTCCCAATGATCATAGTAAGTTTTATCAGAATAATTTATTACAACGTTTCAATCATTTTGGTCTCAGGACTTCATCACAGTCTTCGATCTGGCATGCTTTAGGTGCTTCAGCACAGTCTTCGATCGCGTCACCAGCTTCAGAGTCACTGTCGATATTTCCATATGTCAGCATCTTCACCTGAATTACTGTAAGAACTCGAAATAGTTGATGTAGAAACTTCTTTATCGTCTAAAATCTTCCTTTTTAAGTGCCATAATTATCCCAAATTATGGATGATCTACTGAATATGGGCTTGATTGTATTTTCGCTTTTCACGGTGATGATACTTCCATTAGTTTCAGTCTTCCTTAAACCATCAGCATCCTTTAATTTAAGTTCTTCGTTTCGCACTCTAGCAGATGGCATGTGTACTACATGACACTAGCACTACATGTATCGATTACTTTCTATCAGACGTCATGTGTGTTAAATAGCGCTCCTGGTAGCAAGTATTGAAAATAAATATGGCAGCTCGGTCTCGAACAGACAATGCTATTATTCCTTCAAATTAAAAGAATTACAAGTCCGTTAACGTGTGTTATTTTTATATACCTTATTTAATTGACAGTCTGGTAAATGTTTTTATTGCCATGAGGTTAAAGGCGTATGTTTTCCAACATACAGGTCAGAGCTGTGATGGTTCGAATCACATCACTTCCAATATAAAAAAGTAAATTTAATATGTCGATAGGGGCTATAATAGCTCTGGTAGGTAATGGAACATCGACCTAATGTGATGAAACAGCGACGCTGGCACACTAGGAGTAAACAGCAGAAACAAAGACTCGGCCTCCATCGCAACAGAAAAAAACCAAGATGGTGGACGTGTCGTCATACAAGATGGTGGCCTCCAGCAGATTAAAAAAAATGGCGTACATATATCAGAAACGAAAAAAAGGCTTTGAAATCGAATAAAAGATGACGGACATATTATAGAATTTAATATGGCGACCGTAACGAAAATTGCTCCATTATATAATCCAAGATGGCTGACGTAACGAAAAGTGCAGCATTAGTGAACGGAGTGCTAGACTTAAAGATGGCAGATTTAAGATGGTGGATCCAAAATGTCACCCGGGGTCAATATCAAGGTCAAAGTCATCCAAGATGGCCGCCTTGATGTAGGGATCCACAGACTGAATTCCGGCACAGCTACCACACTTAGAACCCAGGGCTCGTAGCCCCTTTTCTACACTACTAGGAAGCACTTTATATAAAAAAAATGAATTTAATTTGGAAAAGTACTCAAAAAAGGAAGCACATTTATAAAGGGAATAGGCCTACCATATTTGGTAGCACACTAAACAAAAAGATTGCACATTTGGAAGTACATTCGACAAAAAGGAAGTACATTTGGAAACACATTCGAAAAAGTATGTACATTTGGAAGACCAATTAAAAAAGGAAACAAATTTAGAAGCACACTCAATGAAAAGGAAGGTCATTTGGAAGCACATTAAAAAAGAAGCACATTTAGTGAAAATGACGCACATTTAGACGAAAAATAAACTTGGTAAGATGTGATCGCAGGATACGATAGGATACGATTCTACCGGTAGGGTACGATCGCAGGATACGACTGGTATTGATGTCTGCACGTGTCACTTTGTAACGACGCGACGGGAAGTGTCTGCCGAAAATCACCAGCAAACCATGACGGCATCAAAGTTTCTCAGGTCCTTTAACGTTCGGTCAATAGCTTCAACATGGATTCTATGACTCGGTGCACATTCGTCCCATATTATCGACGATGCGTCCTGTAACAATTTGCCTGAGGGCACACGTTCAGTGCTGGTTTCCTAACACGATCTGCGAAATGTAATCTCTTGTGACTCACGAGACGCTGGTAGTTTACGAAGAAGACTCTTGCATTCGGCGTAACCTTGCTGCTCTCGTCTGACGTGTCATTCGTGAAAGTTGCTATTTTCTTTTAGGCATGTTGTCATTATTACACAGTTACAGCATTGAATATATATAATGTATAGAAGTCGCGAGCCCAGGTTAAATTTTCTGTCCGGTTTCTCAGAAGAATTGTTGTAGTTCCAAGCTCCGCCGCTGCGATCGCTTTCATCGCTGGGTATCGGCCGTATACGCCCCTGGTGGTATTTGGCAGAACTAGGTTAACCAGCCAAGTCGTGACATCATCCTTCCCCCCCCCCCCCCCCATTCCAGCCCCCCTTCGAAAATCCAAGACCAACGATTCAAATTACCCGGCAGGTCTTATCAGCATCGTTAGGCGACCTTGAAGAGGAGCTTCCTTTACCGTCGTTTGCGAATGATGAAATCCCAAAAGAAGCTAGCCATGGAAATCACTGAATGATGGGATTCTGTACCCGAGTGAAGTGAAAATTAGCTAATAAAACTTTGTACTGGTCAAATAGTCAGTGTTCCGTTCAAAATATGGTTTTATTTTAAAAGTAAAATACTTATTTAAACTATATTTCGCGTTTGTACAAATTTACTTTTAGATATTGGCAAGGAAAATCAACATACCTTAAACAACCTTCTCTTATTCAACGTTATCTATTAAGTAGTAAAAGGGGTAAATATTATTTAAAAAAAAAATGGAACCCACTAAATCAGTATTCAATAATAAAATACGCATATTAAAATTTTTTGTATTTAACTTTTTTCGGTAATAAAAATTCAGGATGATTTTGGTTTAATTGGTTTACGTATATTGCTATATTTTCTAAATCACATAGAAAAGGGAAAAGAGTAGGTACATCAGTGAAAATTCCAAAATTTAGTTTAAGTAATACTAGCCATACAAAAAAATCAATATGCGAGATAAGAAATTTGGTAACTGCTCTACATTTCAAATAAAAATGCATTGGTTTCATGAATACTGAAATGTATGCGTAATAAGGCATATTGTGTTATTATCCTAAGCATGACTATAACTAAAAAAATTACCGTAATTTAAAACGATGGCAGTCTTAACATACAATAAGTGCGCGAGTCTTAGTTTATATTTTAATTGGCTTCTTCGTCAGATGGAAAAGAGTTAAGATTTCATCAAGGAAAAATATATTCTCAAATTCACTAAACCGGGAGATAGAAAATAAGGTAGGTACTTAATTTTAAATAAAAGTTAAAATAGGCTTACGCTAAAACATTTAAAAATAAGTCGTAAAAATATTTTTATTTATTAAATATTTTCTATACTTGACAGTTCTTTGGGTATAATTCTTCAAAAATCTTTGGAATTTAATACATACTTTTCTTAAAATGGTAGAGTATCAGCAATACCCGGAAATTACGTGAGCAAAGCCACGGGTTATTAGATATACTTTTACTATAAAATAAAAACAACTATACATTTGTAGTTCACGAATGTGATATTTTGTTTATTGTTTCACAACATTCATTTGCCAGTCTCAAATTTCATCGTACCACTTGTCAGAAATGTCACCAAAAATGAGAGATAGATTTTTTTTGACGAATTTCAATTACGAGGAAACCTTTCGCAAGATTTTTTTCTTCGCAGTAGTCACTGGGACACCATTAATTTAAATCCACTAAGATAATAAAATTGTATGTATAATGATTTGTTTTTGTATATTTATATAACTTCCCAACCAATTTTTAATGATTTTCATGTGAATAAAAACTTGTAAAGCAATTTAATTAACTGTGTCATAATTCTTCTGATTAGATGGAAATACAAACTTTTCATCCGTAATATACGATGATAAAATATATTTATTATTGCAAAATAATATTCACTGTTCAAATGCAAATTTAAATAGATTATTCATACATGTTTCCTGCTAATTAATGGTTTAACATAATAATTTTTAGTATAAAATCCTTTTTCTCTTGTGTTAAAATGGGTTGCTAAAATGAGGAATTATAAATATATCACTTACTAAGTCCGTGCACAGATTTACACAAAACAGCAATGTAGATAATCTTTAATGGTAGTTTCTAATTTTCTGCCCTGAATAACATGAATTCGGTTGAATTCATACTAAAGTGAATTTTTTGAACAACTTAAATTGATGTAATAAATAAATATTTATTTTTTATTAAAAATCCACAAACTGTTTTTAAAATATAATATTTATCACGCCAGATCGAATAATAAACAAAAAATAGCTCTTATATGTTGTCTGTGTTTAAATAATTGTATTATATTTCATGGAAATAATATTTACCTTTCGGTTATTAAAAGAAAATATATTTGTATTCAAAATACTTGCGCATCGTTTTTACGAGCATAACTTGTGTATCTAACCTCAAAGCAAGGAATATAAAGAGTGGCAACTCAATGCTATAACAAAAACTCTTATTTTCTTTGGAGATCCGGGAAATGTGCGTTATTTATAAGCAACTTAACATAGTAAATCGTTAACTTTTCATATCAATGTTGGCAAAATTGATTTTTTTAGTGGTCATTCGTTACTGGGAATATTCACCATATAACGTTTAAGATTATTTATTTTGAATTATGAAACAACCAAAACATTATGTAAAAATGCTTCATCTTATGTTAAAAAAATTATAAACTGCATAGCCACAAAGTATGACATCATACCATTAGTTTCAGTTACTAATAACATTACGTGCACGCGTTTGAACAGTCATCGCAGCCATAGTTGTTTCATAGCTACCAAAATCATTCAACGTTGTCAAGCATTATTCCAAATTGTGTTTTGCCATTTTACTCAATGCGCCACTCCGTTAACACATTTTATAAATTCTGAACTACGAATGTCAGTATTTTTTTTTTTTTTTTACGTTATTACGTTTAAGAAATTTCTGTAGTTTTCTTATAATTAAAACTTAAATTTTGATGTTGGCATCTTTTAACCGCACTTTTTTTTTCGGTGGCCGTACTCCTCCAATTCAGTTGCGCCCGCCCGTATCTAAGCGCTCGGATTTCAACAAACGGCACCGCCTCTCGATAGAGTGAGACAGAGAATTACGCGCATGACCTTGAAAAAAGCGATGCTACAGCGCTCTAGCGTGGAAGCTGGTAACTACGAGTACCCTCTTGTGGAAAGAAGAGCTGTCTAGCGGCGGAGCTAACAACTACCACAGTTTTGGATCCGAAAATTGGAATAATAAATCCTATCCCCTCGCGACTTCTATAAGTTATATATATTCAATGGTTACAGTAACTATAACTTTACACAGAACTTGACAACACTTTATAGAAAATTTTAAACAAAACGTCAATAAGATACAAGTTCAAACCTAACCTAAATAAATTTTCAAATTTAAACAATGTCTATGTCCTAAATACAAATAATAAAGTTCAATATTTTTGCAATACATTTTATATCTTTAATTTGATATGTATTTTATTTCTTTATTTAAAAAAATTAGGCAGCGCACGCCAATAAATCAACCAGGCGGCTATTTTTTCCTGACTAAAATTACAGTTATCAGAAGAAAAAATGGTTCTCAGAACTCAGGGATAATGTAGCTTCCTATTAGTGAAAGAATTGTCCGAATCGGATCAGTAGTTTCAGACTTACTTTATAATATTATTAGTATATTAGGATGGATGAACTGCCAGCATACTTGTGTTAAGTGTGCCTGGTAAAGTGGTCAGTTATGTGCGAGCACTTCCCGGCGCAATGATAGAGCACAGGACAACAATGTCTACTCTCCCGTCTGGGCTCGGCTCGAGGGAGCTGCTGCGCTGTGATTGGCCGAGGGCCCGGCCAACCACGGTGCACTAGGGCGATCGGTGCGCGAGGACCATTTTAGGACGTTTATATTTCTGTATCTCGTCGGGATCGAATTACCGAGAGACGATATCAATGCGTTTAGATGAGTTTCGCATTTCTCATAAAATTTTGTCGTTCGAACGTAGAAACCGTGTAAAATTTCTGTGTTCGTTTCGCGATGCAGTGCCTCTACTGGACAGTATCTGGAAGAGTCTGTAGCTATTCTAATACATATATTTTGAATTCACTGCAGTACGGTGTGTTTTGGCTGTAGTTGCAAAATACAGGGGCAAGTGATTATTGGACTGATGAGGGGTGTGTAGAGCAGCAGTCCGCTTTGAACTGTCCTGCCGACGTGCATGCTCATGGCTGGGTATAGCGCACACATTCCGCCGTGGGCCTGTCCTCGCTTCGAGTCTATGTGTATAGGCCACAGCGTTTTCTGTCAATCAAAACACCCAGCGACGTCTGTTTACTTGCATGGGACTAGTTATTTCACCAACTCAAAATGTAGATCAAACGTGCTCTGAAACCAATTATTCAACATTATATGGTATTTATTTATCAGATAAGATGTCTTGGAAAAAAAAAAAGTGCCCCGTTTGGGGAAAGCCCAAAACGTCAGGGGGAAAGCTACAGTATTGCTGCACAGTGTACAGTGACGCACGTTCTTGTGGAGAGGGGATAGCCGCGCAGGCAGACGACCAAACAAAACAAATCGAGCCAGGCATCGCCTTGACCTCGCGCCGACAAGCAACTCTGCCAGAGAGAGAGAGAGAGAGCGGGCCAGTGCTGCCAACTGAACACGGCTCTTCGTTCTCCAGCTTATTTATTGCCCCGGGCTACCCTGCATGCAATCTATTTATCTCTGCGGTATTTCCTTTGCGCCTTTGCTATCGCCTGTGCTTGCCAAACCCGCCCATTCCGCTCCTCATTGTGCCTATAGATTGTTTGTCTGATATACAGACCAGCAAACATTCACGGATTAAATTTCTGGACAGATTGAAATTCAAACATGTATGCATTTTTGCTGCTTCTGCTATTGGCTCACGGTACATCCGGGTGACTCTTGACCAATGAGAAACCCTCAACATGCCCCAGAAGGACTGCTCGGCAGGGGCTGTCGTACAAAGTAAGGATGCAGTTGCCAAACATGACATTAAATAAGGCAGCGACTGGACTTCGAAACTTTACAAATTCATTGGCTCAAATACAAAACCTTAATATTTCAGTACAACTTTTGATGAAATAACAGGTCATAACACACGAATATCAGTATTTAAGTCAACATAAAAAAATACCTCCAAAACAAATGAAAATACAAAGAAACTGGGTCTTGGTAGAGGCTATCGCACCCCCCCCCCCCCTACCCCCTTCATCAATAGAGCCACGCCACTTGCTAGCAACCAGTAAACACGTGACTTTCACTCCAGAATACAAGGGCCTGTGGAGTTGGAGTTTATCCTAGAGATCATTGAACCCGCGAATGTTTCCAGTCCCTGCTGATAGGGTTTTACGTTGAGGGTCATGCACAGACGCCACCAAGAGTATAGAGGGCTCAGAATCACCGGGCGATAGTCATGCCGGGCTGTTGGATTCAAACCCACGACCCTCGCACACCGACACAGAGAATACTTTGTTAAACAACTGTCGTGATCCGTCTCAAATTACCTACGTCATCTATACTACTAATAAAACTATTCGAGGCAAAATGTCTGTACATTGGATGAAATGACGATAAAAAACTATTAAAAATGGCTATTTACATTATTGAGAACTCAACAATTTTAAAATTTTTGTCTGTCTGATTGTGTGTTTTATTCTGCATCAATCGAAAACTACTTGTCAGATGATTAAAACTTAAAAACTAGACTATATATAATTAAAGAAATCCCCCCATAGGAGGCAAAAAAGGGGGAATATGGTTTTAATACAATTAATTATGTCTCTGAAACTTATGAAGCTAAAGAAAATATATTAACATTAACATACGTAAACATCCAATCAAAAATTTTAAATTTTGGTTAAATTAACCCCTTAGGGGTGAAAAAGTTTTTTTTAAATATTTTAAAGATAAATAATATCTCCGAACTTAACTAAACGAAATAAATAATTTTGGATAACAATAATAAACATATAAATACAAACACCCAATTTTTTTATATTTTGCGAATTTCATCCCCTAAAAAGTGAAAAGTAAAAAGTGAAGTATGTTTGAAAGAATAATAATTACATCTCCGAATTTAATTAAGCGTAATAAATTACATTAGCTACCGATAATAAACATACAATAACTACCCATAATAATATTATATTTTCCGGAGTTCTAGCCCTGAGGGGTGAAATTTGTGTAACATATTAATAATTATATCTTCGAATCTAATAAAGGAAGTGAATTATATTGGAAACTAAAAATAACAAACAAAATTTTCCAACAGCAATTTTTGTATTTTGCGAAATGCAACCCATAATAGATGAAAAATATAAATATTGTTTTAAGATGAATAATTATATTTCCAAATTAATTTAAACATAATTTATTTTTTGTATCAATAATAAACATACGAAAACAACCAACCAAAATTTTACCATTTTGTGAATTTCAACCCCAAAGGCGTGAAAAAGAGGTAAATATGGATTGAAGATAATCAATTATATCTCCTAAACTAACAAAGCATAACAAAAGATACAAGGGAACAATAATAAACACACAAAAACTATCACCCACAATTTTACCATATTGTGAAATTACAGCCCAAGAGTGTGTTAAAAGGGTGGATATGGTTTTACGATAACTAAATTTAATTTCAAATTAAATCAAGCATAAAAAAAAGGTTACCAATAATAAACGTAAGAAAAATACCAACCACATTTTTACATTTTGCGGAATACAAAAGGTTAATATAGTATGTATGGTTTTAATATTAATATATAGATAAATTAAATTATATAAATAAATGATAGATTAATATATAAATATTACAGAATGAAGCGTAATAATATACAACCACAAATTTATCATTTTACGAAATGCAACACCTAAGGAGTGCAAATAGGCAAGTATGGTTTTAAGATTAATAAGAATAGGTATCTTTGAAATAAATTAAGCTTAATAAGTTATTTTGGGTGCCATAACAACATTAGAAAAATACCAACCACAATAATAACAGTTTGCGAAATTCGTACCCTAAATTTGGTAAAGTTTGTAGGTATGTTAAAAAATATATGTACACTTCAAATTCAATTAGAATAAGAAGTTAGAAACTAAAATAACTTGCATCTGGAGAAATATATTAATTTTTTTACGTTTATTAAAATTCGTCTTCTAATGGGAGTGAAAACGTGGTAATTTTTTTTTAAATCGTATCGCAAAAACTAATTAAGTTAAAAAGAAATTAATGGTAAAGATGATTAACTATTAAATTATTATTTAATTTATTTGTAAGATTCCAAGGGTTAATTTTGGTTTAATGAAGAAAAACGCATATTTCAAAATCGGCTAGACCTAAGGGTTAGAAATTAAGAATGGACATAAAGCATATAAAGTTACAAGTTATTTTTTCAAGTTTGCCGGATTTCGTCTTTTAAGTGTGAAATGGGAGTACGTTTTGTTTTATCATAAAAAAAATTAATATGTGCATAGCAAACAATTCCAGATGTAAGCATCTTAGCACAAATAATGTACATAATTAATTACATAGTGTACTTTTATCATTTTTCGATATTCGACCCTAAAAGCAGTGAAACGGGGCACATTAGTTATTATAATAATAAATCGTACACCGAAGCAAATTAAGATGAAGCTAAGAAACTGAGCAATAATAAAGTAGAAAATTATGATTTAATACCATGTTTTAGCCTTACCATTTTTCTATATTCCAAGGCAAAAGGGGTAAAACGGCAGTCTTATTTTATTATAAAAGTTGCATCTCTTAAGCTAATCAAGCAGGATAAGGACTTTAAGTTTTGTGGCATGATTTATAAGCATGCAAAATCTACCAGCTCTTTGTTTACAATTTGCTGAAGTTCTACTTTATAAAAATGTGAAATATTTTAATAATGGTTTTAAAATTAAAAAAAAAATGTGATCAAATTTTATTTTATTTTAAATATTAGAACTGATAAATAAATATGTCTTCAGATACCTTATCTTATTCAACGTTCTCAGAAATATAACCTTTTATTTTTAACAGGGGTTAATATTAATAAAATAAATAAATATTTAAATCTATTAAATCAGTATTGGCATTGATACATTTAAACTTAATATAAATGCAAGTTTATTATATTTATTTTGGAATTCCCATATGTGGTAAAAATAAGAAAAAACGGGATGAGTTTGGTTTTGTTTGGTCAAAGGATATTCGCACATTTGTGTAGGTCTGAAAATTTATAATGGCATCCGTGTGGGAAAAGAGGAGAAGGGGAAACAATTTAATGCATTTGTTTAAGCAGTACTAAGCAAACTAAGAATCCACTAATACTTAGGATAGTAAATATGATCTCTGTACTTTTTATTTCAAATAAAAATGCGATTGTATCAAATACTCTTAAAAATGGGAGGCATTTGTAATAAGGTGAAATATTTAATTATTCTAAGCATAGCTTTAACCGCAGTTATTAAAGTCTAAACATTGCCATGAACATAGTTAAAATGAAAGAGGTGCGCGTTTAAAAATTTTATAAGTTGTCTACCCCATGAAATAAAAAGGAGGCACGTGTGATTTCACCAAGGTAAAATATATACTCGAACACCCTAAAACATATGTTTTAAGTTCTGATACATGATGTAAACTAAAAATAAAAAATAAAAAGCATACGCATATCCACTTTAAAAGATATAATTCTTAAAACGGTTTTGTAAATGAAATAAATCTTTTATGAACCTGAGAAATTTGTTGTGTCTTTTTATTAAGTAAAAATGTTAGGAATTAATCTCATACTTTTGTTTTAATGGTAAGATTCAAGCAATACTGTGAAACTGCTCGAGCGAAGCCGCGGGTTTGAAGCTAGTATTGAATATGTTTGTTCCAACGATAGTGGGTTGTTTAATATGGGATTTCAAGTTTCCGTCTTTTGCCCCGATGTGGTCCACCCCTAGTGGAGGACTGGCACCCCCGACTCGAGGTCAGAGGTCAATGACGCTAACCGAGGCCACCAAGGCCGGCAATCGGTCCACAAAAGTGACCAGTTGTTACAGAGCTTTTTTGCCAACGTTGCTGGTGTTTGAAGTGTGGGCGATCAAGCACAGTTTCTGGAGATGCCTGGGTGGTTCGTGTGTTCCCGAGAGCTCTGAGCTGGAGTACGCCCAGGCAGGCCGGGAACAGGGTCGCGGCGCTGAAAGGCGCAGAAGGAAGCCAGGTAATTGCGGACGACAGAGGACGGCGAGAGCCCAGGGGCGCAGAGCGTGACGTGAGCGCTGCTTTCGTCACTCCAAGCGGAGGGAAAGTGAGATTCCAAGGAAACATGTGCCTGAAACATCATTCTAACGAATAGCTTCCAGGCTAAGGTGAATCACGTTTTCACCTTGTAGATGGTTGCACTTGAAACAACTGTAGTGGGTACACTATTTTCTCTATTCAAGATGAAAAAAAAAAGATAGTTTATTTACCGAATTCAAAAATATAAATTAGAAAGAATTGCTTTTTCTTAAAGGCAAAGTGGTCAAAAAGCTGAGCCGGAAATTCTGAACACCATTTTGAGACATGAAATTACTGATTTGGATAGCAGCGGTTGTCTCATATATAGTTTTATCGTTGTTCTAATTGTCATAGAACAATATTTTATACAAAAACCCAAGCATTCACCAGGAGGCCAGTTTTCAAAGTAACAATCATTATAAGAATCCTGTGAATGTGTTCCATGTAAGCCCAACCTTCTCGGAACAGAGTGAGCTGCGCAGACAAGGGGTCACAGGATACCGTAAGGAGCGCGGCTAGTCAGGGGGGTACTTTGTGTTTAGTGTGGCGAGATGGTAAGTGCGACGCTCGCTGGTGCTCTTATTCCGGTGTTGTCTCTAACCGCAAGGGTGCGTATAGTTTTGTGCTTCTTTTCGAAGGTTGGCACCCTTGATAAATTTCTTCTTGATGAATTTAAATGCTTTATTTAAAAAAGAAATTTTGTTCTCTAATTAATTTTGCTGTTTTGCTATGTTTAATTACATAGTAAAATATTTTGTTATATTTAAATTTAAAACATGTATTTTTTTTAAAATAATACTCTAAATAAGAGAGTTCAGTTTGGACCGCAGAGACGAGTGCAGCGGCGTGAGGGGCGCGGCGGTCGACAGGCTCCGTGGAAGCGACTGCTCGCGACGCTGCGCCGCGCTGCGTCAACGCGTAACGGCCATGACGTCATGTCCAACAACCGACACCGCGGCTGCCCCCCGCAACAACATCGGCAGTTATAGTGCATATGCCAGTTCGTGGCGAAAATCATTTGAACACTTTTGCCTGCTTAATAATGTGGCGCCAAGTAACTTTTAAATGAAACATGTTTTGCGACTGTTGACGTTTTAAGTAGGCAGATGGGCAAATATTTGGTTTCCTGTGTCTAGGTTAAGGTACAATTTTTTGATTTGCTCTTTTTTTTTATATTTTACTTGTGTGTATTTATTTTCTCTAATGCTTAAATTACGCACGGGTTGAACCACATAATTGTGTGTGTGTGTGAGAGAGAGAGAGAGAGAGAGAGAGAGAGAGAGAGAGAGAGAGAGAGAGAGAGAGAGATAGAGAGAGAGATAGATAGAGACATACTTTTCAGACGGACATTATTTTCCCAAGGAAGAACCGTCATTCTGGTGGTAAGGTGCTGAAGATTTTCGCAGTTACCCAAAAAGCTAGTCCATTTGTGAGCGAAACTGCCAAGTTTATTTCTTGGTCAGTGAGCGCTGAAATATTCGCATCCCTAGAACATACAAGAAGGTACTGCCCTATATGGCCAAGGTAATTTTCCGTGTATTTTTTTTTATGGTTGGCGACAATGCGAAAAAACATGCGTCATCGGGAATTGTGTGAGGCTGACGTCATCGCCCGCACAGCTGGAACAGTGACGCGCCAGTCAAATAGGAGCCACCCCCTGACGCACCAATCAAATAGGAGCCATCCCCTAGAAATCACTGCGGACTCGTGGATTATTTCCATGCCTTATTTCAATTATATTTATTTTAAGAAATCCAATCATCCAAAAAAGTTAAATTTATTTGCATATGCTTTAAATGCATTATTACTGAGTAGTATAGGAATGGGCATCCGAGGACAGGGTTCAGGGTGTGGAGCCGGAGCCGGTGTCCGCCATCTTGGATTGTGACGTCACGGCGGCCATCTTGGATGGTTGTGACCTTGACCTTTGACCTTGACCTTGAATTTGATCCTCAAAAATAGCCAAAATCCGCCAAAATTGGGCAAAATTTGCCCAAAATTCCTCAAAAATCGCCAAAATTTCCATTTCTGTGGAAAAAAGTTCCGCCAAAAAATCTCAAAAAATTCCACAATTCAAAAATTAGGATTTCGAAAATCCTCAAAAGTCGTTTTGTCCTAGAAAGAACCCAAATTACTTAAAGAGGCTTAAGCATCCATGTCTACAGCCTCTGATAAGCCTCTGACGTCATCATGGAATATGTCATTTTGAATAAAGACGTCACCGTTGCAATTATCGTTATGGTCGCCATCTTTAAATTTGGACGCCATCTTGAAAATCTTTAATTATTATCCGATTTTAATGGAAAAAATTCCAAAATTCATCAAAAAATTAACTTATTCGAATTCTGATTGATTATATCGATTACCGTCCTCGGTTCGAACCCGGTGAGTGCAAAAAAAACTAAAAATGGCGACAGGCTCCTTCCTCAATGGTGGATGCAGGCAGACTGACTCCTATCACTTTTTTTCAAAGCATATATATCGTCACCTAGTATGACGTCATGTCCGCCATCTTGAAAATCCATAATTTTAATGCTAGAGATTCGGGAAAAATTTAAAAATCATTAAAAAAATTAACTAATCGAATTAAACAATAAAAAAATCCTTATAACCACCATTGCACTTTTCGTAACGGCCACCATCATTTAATCAAGAAACTGGAGGTCACCATCTTGTTTTCATCCGCTAGAGTGTGCTGATACCATGTTAGTATACTTAACCGGTCACCACACCTTTAACCTTGACCTTGAAATTTGACCTTGACCGTGAACTTTGACCTTGACCTTGATATTTTACCTTGACCTTTGACCTTGTCCTTGAAATTTGACCTTGACCTGGATATTTGACTTTGACCCTGAAATTTGACTTTGTCCTTGTCGACCATCATGGATTCGACATTTTATGTTCAGTACATGCTACCAGGAGCTACCACCTGCTGGAGTACACCATCTTGTGTGTGTGTACTTGTATTATAGAGTACATTTCCATCTGGATAATTTTATTCTAACCCGCTACAGTGCAGTAATCATTTATTATAGAGGTGCCCCCCGCCATCTTGAAATACGGCCGCCATCTTAAAATCATGTAATAATGTAGCTAGAAAAGCGGGAAAAAATCCAAAATTCATTAAATAAATCACTCATTAACTTACATATTGATTCGATCGATTCCTGTCCTCGGTTCGATACCCGATCGATGCAATAATGTTTAATATTATGTAAAAAATAATAATTTCAATAAACCATGTTCAACATACGTAAAGAGACTCTAAATCCTCTACAACCATCATCCTATCAGACATCAAGACCAACATATTGGTAATTCATAAGTTTAATGCTAGAAATTCGGGAAAAAATCCAAAATTCATTAAATAAATTTGTAATCCATATAATGATTGATTGGATCGACTAAGGTCCTTGGTTCGATCCCTATCCGATACAAAACAACATTAATTAAAAAAATACTAAAAAAGTGTTAGGTTTGAGAAAATAAAAACACCACAAGTTCTTTTAAAAAAATTTTATTACATAAATTCAATACACTACTACAAGTACAAAAAAACACTGACAAATTAGCAAAGCCTTTTGGATTCCTCGATTCAAACAGTCTTCTTATTGTACGGACTAAGCCTTTTACATGACTTTAAATGTCTATCCGACCCGGTCATCACCACAGCCACAGACGGACTGAAGTCCATATCACCAGGGTCTCACTTATATAGACTCATCAGCCGGTACAACACAAGAGTCAAAACAATAACCATGTTCATTATACGCGCACTTAACTTCCTCGGAGCATTTTTTATAATGAAGATGTAAGCTATCAAGACGTGAAATTAGTTTTTTTGCACTTATTGCACTGAAATTGTATTCTTTTAACATTACTAGAACAACTGCTTCTTTCATGTCTGCGAGCATTTGAGGTGATAGTAAATGATGCGTCACAGTATTTGCACTGACGCAATGTACGCTCTTCATTAGTTGAAGAATCCATTGCTGATGATGAAACTTCGGATGATGGTGGAACAGCACATATCGAAGTCTCCTCCAGTGTTGTCAGAGGCGTTGCCAACGGGATCTGCTCCAACATCGTCGGCGCTGGCGTCATGGTTCCCGTAGTCGATGGTACATCCTTCATCGAGTTCGACGTTAAAGTCAGTAAAGATGCCATCGAAGTCTCAAGAACAGGCAATTACACGACTTATGCACCAGAAGAAACAAACTAGGTGATCCGTACACCGTCGACGGCAGTAACAAACTGAGCGTCCTGCTGTCTAGGACTCGCTTATATACATGCACCGGATGGAATAATACGCTAGTCAAATCAAGAACAATTTATTATAATACTAGAGTCAAAACAACATTAAAAAAATAGAAGCACCATCAACAAAAAAAAGGCAGCACATTTGGAAGCACCGACAACGAAAAAGGCAGCACCATCATCGAAAAGGCCGCACATTTGTCATTGGCTCCAATATTCATTGGCTCCAATATTCATTGGTTCCATCAGTCTATTGATTCTATCAGTCTAGTGACTCCAACAGTCATTGACACCAACAGCCTTTTTCTTCATCAGCTCCAATGATATTTGGCTAGAATGCTACGAGTCTAAGAGACTATGAGGCTACAATTCTACGAGTGTACAACAAGACTCTTCCAACTACCTTCAAGTGTATAAAGCTCCAAATGCTCCAACAGCTCCAACACGCAATGTACGCAATGTACGCGCAATACACACAGTACACACACAGGAAACGGAACGTACACACAGTACACACAGGAAACGGAACGTACACACAGTACACACAGGAAACGGAACGTACACACAGTACACACAGGAAACGGAACGTACACACAGTACACACAGGAAACGGAACGTACACACAGTACACACAGGAAACGGAACGTACACACAGTACACACAGGAAACGGAACGTACACACAGTACACACAGGAAACGGAACGTACACACAGTACACACAGGAAACGGAACGTACACACAGTACACACAGGAAACGAAACGTACACACAGTACACACAGGAAACAGAACGTACACACAGTACACACAGGAAACGGAACGTACACACAATGACTACACTTCGTTCGCGCAGTATAAGCATTTAATGAGAACGAAGCACGTTTGGACGGAAATTCTATAAAACGAAAGCTCATTTAACGAAAAGGAGGCGCATTCTCTCGTTCATTCAACTTGGTAGGATGCAATCGTCAATTATAAGTTAGGATATAATCTCTCCAACAGTCTATGAATCCAACAGTTTATATTTCCATTAGCCATCGACTCCAACAGTCATTGACTCCAACAGTCATTGGCTCCAATAGTCATTGCCTCCAACAGCTCCAAATGGCTCCAACAGCTCCAAATGGCTCCAACAGCTCCAAATGGCTCCAACAGCTCCAAATGTATCCAAATGCTCCAAACGACCTCCAAATGCTTGACAGCTCCAAATGGCTCCAAATGCTCTAAACGGCCTCCAAATGGCTCCAACAGCCTCCAAATGCTTAACACATCTCCAAATGGCTCCAAATGCTCCAAACGGCCTCCAAATGCTTGACAGCTCCAAATGTCTCCAGCAGCTCCAAATGCTCCAAATGGCTCCAACAGCTCCAACAGCTCCAAATGGCTCCAACAGCTCAAAATGCTCCAAACGGTCTCCAAATGGCTCCAACAGCTCCAACAGCCTCCAAATGCTTAACTCAGCTCCAAATGGCTCCAAATGTTCCAAACGGCCTTCAAATGCTTGACAGCTCCAAATGCTTGACAGCTCCAAATGCTTGACAGCTCCAAATGCTCCAAATGGCTCCAACAGCTCCAAAAGGCTCCAAATGCTTCAAAAGACTCCAAATGCTCCAACAGCTCCAAATGGCTCCATCAGCTCCAACAGCTCCAAAAAAAAGGCTCCAAATGCTCCAACAGCCTCCAAATGCTTAACACAGCGCCAGATGCTTCAAAAGGCTCCAATTATCGCATCTGTCTTCGTCGGCATTTCTCTTTTGCTCCCACTGCTCCAACAGCATTATGTTATATGATTCCATGGATACTTTGTTACGTAGCTACAGGTCTACGAGGTTCCAATGCATCATGTTTACGAAGCTTCCAGGACACGAGGCTACATGGCTACGAGACTACATGACTAACTGATTACAATAGCACCACTCAGTGGTGAGAGTTAGGTTATCTAATGCAAAGCAAATTGATGTAAGTAGTTCTGACTGTCATCAACAGATGTAGCCACGTGTTGCTTGCAGGTAAATATTAATTAGTTATTTTATGTGGGATGCGGGATGCTCACTAACGATCGCAAAAGAAGGAGGGCTTCGCTAGACACCAAGGAGAAGGAAGTTCGTCTTACATGTTAATGCTTCGCTGATGTCTCATGGCATATTATTTGACTGAGTAATGGTTGTTTATTTCTTTAATTCCACCTGGTAAAATTATTGCAAGTGCCAATTTATTAGCAGAAATTCACTAATTAAATGTAGCTCTGAATAAAATGACATGACTCATTAGGTAAATATCCTTCATGCAGAGATCGATTTCACACAAATAATCAGCAGCACTCAGAGAAAATCATTAGATGTCTAGCCAGGAATAACCAGAAGCACTTGGAGAAAACCATCAAATTATTAACAAGAATAATCAGGAGCACACGGAGAAAACGTAATGACAAGAATAATCAGGAGCACACGGAGAAAACATAATAACAAGAATAATCGGGAGCACACGGAGAAAACCACCACACGTTTTCTTGATATCATAAAATTAGAGAAAAAAAAATAAAAAATAAATTAATAAAAAATTTAAAATAAAAACAAAAAATACATAAGATTCTGCTAGCTTGTGAACTTCTCATTGATGAGCAAAGATAGAGTTCTAGTACAAGCCAGAATTTTATGTATTTTTTGTTTTTATTTTAAATTTTTTATTAATTTATTTTTTATTTTTTTTCCCTCTAATTTTATGATATCAAGAAAACGTGTGGTGGTTTTCTCCGTGTGCTCCCGATTATTCTTGTTATTATGTTTTCTCCGTGTGCTCCTGATTATTCTTGTCATTACGTTTTCTCCGTGTGCTCCTGATTATTCTTGTTAATAATTTGATGGTTTTCTCCAAGTGCTTCTGGTTATTCCTGGCTAGACATCTAATGATTTTCTCTGAGTGCTGCTGATTATTTGTGTGAAATCGATCTCTGCATGAAGGATATTTACCTAATGAGTCATGTCATTTTATTCAGAGCTACATTTAATTAGTGAATTTCTGCTAATAAATTGACACTTGCAATAATTTTACCAGGTGGAATTAAAGAAATAAACAACCATTACTCAGTCAAATAATATGCCATGAGACATCAGCGAAGCATTAACATGTAAGACGAACTTCCTTCTCCTTGGTGTCTAGCGAAGCCCTCCTTCTTTTGCGATCGTTAGTGAGCATCCCGCATCCCACATAAAATAACTAATTAATATTTACCTGCAAGCAACACGTGGCTACATCTGTTGATGACAGTCAGAACTACTTACATCAATTTGCTTTGCATTAGATAACCTAACTCTCACCACTGAGTGGTGCTATTGTAATCAGTTAGAGTCATGTAGTCTCGTAGCCATGTAGCCTCGTGTCCTGGAAGCTTCGTAAACATGATGCATTGGAACCTCGTAGACCTGTAGCTACGTAACAAAGTATCCATGGAATCATATAACATAATTCTGTTGGAGCAGTGGGAGCAAAAGAGAAAATGCCGACGAAGACAGATGCGATAATTGGAGCCTTTTGAAGCATCTGGCGCTGTGTTAAGCATTTGGAGGCTGTTGGAGCATTTGGAGCCTTTTTTTGGAGCTGTTGGAGCTGATGGAGCCATTTGGAGCTGTTGGAGCATTTGGAGTCTTTTGAAGCATTTGGAGCCTTTTGGAGCTGTTGGAGCCATTTGGAGCATTTGGAGCTGTCAAGCATTTGGAGCTGTCAAGCATTTGAAGGCCGTTTGGAACATTTGGAGCCATTTGGAGCTGAGTTAAGCATTTGGAGGCTGTTGGAGCTGTTGGAGCCATTTGGAGACCGTTTGGAGCATTTTGAGCTGTTGGAGCCATTTGGAGCTGTTGGAGCTGTTGGAGCCATTTGGAGCATTTGGAGCTGCTGGAGACAGTTGGAACTGTCAAGCATTTGGAGGCCGTTTGGAGCATTTGGAGCCATTTGGAGATGTGTTAAGCATTTGGAGGCTGTTGGAGCCATTTGGAGGCCGTTTGGAGCATTTGGAGCCATTTGGAGCTGTCAAGCATTTGGAGGTCGTTTGGAGCATTTGGATCCATTTGGAGCTGTTGGAGCCATTTGGAGCTGTTGGAGGCAATGACTGTTGGAGCCAATGACTGTTGGAGTCAATGACTGTTGGAGTCGATGGCTAATGGAAATATAAACTGTTGGATTCATAGACTGTTGGAGAGATTATATCCTAACTTATAATTGACGATTGCATCCTACCAAGTTGAATGAACGAGAGAATGCGCCTCCTTTTCGTTAAATGAGCTTTCGTTTTATAGAATTTCCGTCCAAACGTGCTTCGTTCTCATTAAATGCTTATACTGCGCGAACGAAGTGTAGTCATTGTGTGTACGTTCCGTTTCCTGTGTGTACTGTGTGTACGTTCCGTTTCCTGTGTGTACTGTGTGTACGTTCCGTTTCCTGTGTGTACTGTGTGTACGTTCCGTTTCCTGTGTGTACTGTGTGTACGTTTCGTTTCCTGTGTGTACTGTGTGTACGTTCCGTTTCCTGTGTGTGAACTGTGTGTATTGCGCGTACATTGCGTACATTGCGTGTTGGAGCTGTTGGAGCATTTGGAGCTTTATACACTTGAAGGTAGTTGGAGGAGTCTTGTACACTCGTAGAATTGTAGCCTCATAGTCTCTTAGACTCGTAGCATTCTAGCCAAATATCATTGGAGCTGATGAAGAAAAAGGCTGTTGGTGTCAATGACTGTTGGAGTCACTAGACTGATAGAATCAATAGACTGATGGAACCAATGAATATTGGAGCCAATGAATATTGGAGCCAATGACAAATGTGCGGCCTTTTCGATGATGGTGCTGCCTTTTTCGTTGTCGGTGCTTCCAAATGTGCTGCCTTTTTTTTGTTGATGGTGCTTCTATTTTTTTAATGTTGTTTTGACTCTAGTATTATAATAAATTGTTCTTGATTTGACTAGCGTATTATTCCATCCGGTGCATGTATATAAGCGAGTCCTAGACAGCAGGACGCTCAGTTTGTTACTGCCGTCGACGGTGTACGGATCACCTAGTTTGTTTCTTCTGGTGCATAAGTCGTGTAATTGCCTGTTCTTGAGACTTCGATGGCATCTTTACCGACTTTAACGTCGAACTCGATGGAGGATGTACCATCGACTACGGGAACCATGACGCCAGCGCCGAGGATGTTGGAGCAGATCCCGTTGGCAACGCCTCTGACAACACTGGAGGAGACTTCGATATGTGCTGTTCCACCATCATCCGAAGTTTCATCATCAGCAATGGATTCTTCAACTAATGAAGAGCGTACATTGCGTCAGTGCAAATACTGTGACGCATCATTTACTATCACCTCAAATGCTCGCAGACATGAAAGAAGCAGTTGTTCTAGTAATGTTAAAAGAATACAATTTCAGTGCAATAAGTGCAAAAAACTAATTTCACGTCTTGATAGCTTACATCTTCATTATAAAAAATGCTCCGAGAAAGTTAAGTGCGTGTATAATGAACATGGTTATTGTTTTAACTCTTGTGTTGTACCGGCTGATGAGTCTATATAAGTGAGACCCTGGTGATATGGACTTCAGTCCGTCTGTGGCTGTGGTGATGACCGGATCGGATAGACATTTAAAGTCATGTAAAAGGCTTAGTCCGTACAATAAGAAGACTGTTTGAATCGAGGAATCCAAAAGGCTTTGCTAATTTGTCAGTGTTTTTTTGTACTTGTAGTAGTGTATTGAATTTATGTAATAAAATTTTTTTAAAAGAACTTGTGGTGTTTTTATTTTCTCAAACCTAACACTTTTTTAGTATTTTTTTAATTAAAGTTGTTTTGTATCGGATAGGGATCGAACCAAGGATCTTAGTCGATCCAATCAATCATTATATGGATTACAAATTTATTTAATGAATTTTGCATTTTTTCCCGAATTTCTAGCATTAAAATTATGAATTACCAATATGTTGGTCTTGATGTCTGATAGGATGATGGTTGTAGAGGATTTAGAGTCTCTTTACGTATGTTGAACATGGTTTATTGAAATTATTATTTTTTACATAATATTAAACATTATTGCATCGATCGGGTATCGAACCGAGGACAGGAATCGATCGAATCAATATGTAAGTTAATGAGTGATTTATTTAATGAATTTTGGATTTTTTCCCGCTTTTCTAGCTACATTATTACATGATTTCAAGATGGCGGCCGTATTTCAAGATGGCGGGGGGCACCTCTATAATAAATGATTACTGCACTGTAGCGGGTTAGAATAAAATTATCCAGATGGAAATGTACTCTATAATACAAGTACACACACACAAGATGGCGTACTCCAGCAGGTGGTAGCTCCTGGTAGCATGTACTGAACATAAAATGTCGAATCCATGATGGCCGACAAGGACAAAGTCAAATTTCAGGGTCAAAGTCAAATATCCAGGTCAAGGTCAAATTTCAAGGTCAAGGTCAAATTTCAAGGACAAGGTCAAAGGTCAAGGTAAAATATCAAGGTCAAGGTAAAATATCAAGGTCAAGGTCAAAGTTCACGGTCAAGGTCAAATTTCAAGGTCAAGGTTAAAGGTGTGGTGACCGGTTAAGTATACTAACATGGTATCAGCACACTCTAGCGGATGAAAACAAGATGGTGACCTCCAGTTTCTTGATTAAATGATGGTGGCCGTTACGAAAAGTGCAACGGTGGTTATAAGGATTTTTTTATTGTTTAATTCGATTAGTTAATTTTTTTAATGATTTTTAAATTTTTCCCGAATCTCTAGCATTAAAATTATGGATTTTCAAGATGGCGGACATGACGTCATACTAGGTGACGATATATATGCTTTGAAAAAAAGTGATAGGAGTCAGTCTGCCTGCATCCACCATTGAGGAAGGAGCCTGTCGCCATTTTTAGTTTTTTTTGCACTCACCGGGTTCGAACCGAGGACGGTAATCGATATAATCAATCAGAATTCGAATAAGTTAATTTTTTGATGAATTTTGGAATTTTTTCCATTAAAATCGGATAATAATTAAAGATTTTCAAGATGGCGTCCAAATTTAAAGATGGCGACCATAACGATAATTGCAACGGTGACGTCTTTATTCAAAATGACATATTCCATGATGACGTCAGAGGCTTATCAGAGGCTGTAGACATGGATGCTTAAGCCTCTTTAAGTAATTTGGGTTCTTTCTAGGACAAAACGACTTTTGAGGATTTTCGAAATCCTAATTTTTGAATTGTGGAATTTTTTGAGATTTTTTGGCGGAACTTTTTTCCACAGAAATGGAAATTTTGGCGATTTTTGAGGAATTTTGGGCAAATTTTGCCCAATTTTGGCGGATTTTGGCTATTTTTGAGGATCAAATTCAAGGTCAAGGTCAAAGGTCAAGGTCACAACCATCCAAGATGGCCGCCGTGACGTCACAATCCAAGATGGCGGACACCGGCTCCGGCTCCACACCCTGAACCCTGTCCTCGGATGCCCATTCCTATACTACTTTACTGGAACGTTAAAAAAATTGGTTTGACTCAGTTACTATGTAACTATGGCATAGTCCTGTTGTTGTAAAGCGTTTTCATGAACATAGTTTAACGTCATTACGGTAGGACACTAGCATCATATATAAATATATTATAATTATTTAAATATTTATGTGTAGAAACTGGGCTCGGGTTTTAATATTTTAAATTCGTTAATTTGTATTTTTTTCTGATTTACAAAAAAAAAAATATTTGGAAACCTGAAAGCTAGTAAAGCCCCCCCCCCCTTTTTTTTTTTTATTGCGGTGTTTAATAAAACGTACAATATCCAGCCCTAATCCCGATACCTTGTCGTTTGTTTTCTGTTGCTGTGTGCTACTGAACCTGTGAATCTTATGCTTCTTCTAATTTTTTATAATTCTGGCGGATGTTGTAAATGTTTTCAAATGAAAGTACTCTTGTTTAGTGTCGTCCTAATTTTAAATAGAATTATGTAAGTGTAGTACCTTTTCTGTATATTATCAAATGTAATAACCAGTTTGATTAA
Organism: Bacillus rossius redtenbacheri; assembly: GCF_032445375.1. Classification (NCBI taxonomy): domain Eukaryota; kingdom Metazoa; phylum Arthropoda; class Insecta; order Phasmatodea; family Bacillidae; genus Bacillus; species Bacillus rossius. The sequence continues at coordinate 110,413,639 of NC_086332.1, forward strand.
CGCTGTATTTTTTCTCGCAAGTTTGTAACCGTGCGTGCAAAGGGGAGTTCAAAACAGTACCAATTTTTAATTTTGGTCGTTACGAAGTGTGGATAAGGGTTAATTTATGCACCAAGGTAGTAAGTGAACTCTTTGAATTCAGGCTTCAAATTTTGAAATGTTCTAGGACCCTAACTTGAATTATGTTATTTGTCTATTTAAATCAGGTTTTTCAAATCAATGTGAGATAAAACAAATATTGGCACACAGTTACTGATAAGTAATAAAAAGTATATATATACGTTTTGGCTCCAGCAGTAATTTACCTTAATTCACGATTTTCCCATTTACGGGCAGCAAACACGTTACATATAAAAGTTATAAATTAGAATTAGTTTTTTGAAGTTAAAATACGTTGTTTATATTAACATTTTTATCTTTCAACTTTTTATCTTTACTCTGTCACGTGTCCTTCTCCATTAAAAATATTCTCTGAAACGAAATACGAGCCAATTCCGTTTTCGCTGGTTGTGATTCTGAATGGCTGATTCCGTCATACATCGAAAATATTTTAGAACCAGTCCTTAGTACATACAAGCATGGCTTCGCTAGGGACATTTACGGTGTCGTCATAACCCTCCAATTTTATTTTATCACTTATTTAAAATGTATTATTTCAACATACGCCACTGCTGTTTACACTATAGGTCGTCGAGAAATCTCAATACACAGCCAAAAAAGATGAATACGAAATCATACAGAAAACAAGACAAAATCAACCGATGTCAACAGTTGAATGCATAGACCGCACAGAGAGTTCCTTGGAAGGCACAAGACAGAAAATATGTCACAGCACAGTGGGCTAACAACGAGACGGTTGCAACAATAACAGTAAATAAAGATGAACACCAAAGGTAGGTGTTAAAGAGAACGTTTCGCAGTATACTGCAAACGTTTTTTCGTAAATGGAACTGAAAATATCATGAAAAATTGCATTTATTTGATCATTTGTATTTATATTTAAGCAACTGTATCGCATAAAAAAATGTTATGCATTGTTTCACGGGCATTTATACTTTGTACTGAGCCAAGTCCTTGATTAGTTAAAGTTATTTGTAGCTTTCCCGTATTAATACGCTCACTAATGCGATTGTATTAAACATCAATCAATTTTTTCGTAAGCGCAGCTGTGTAGTATTACAAGCTACTTATAGGCATCTTTTTTTCCAAAGGAATATTTTGCTAAAGTACAAAAATATGTTTTCAGCGTATCCTTGCTGAGCTCGAGCAGGACTGACCTGAGCTAGATGGTCGCCCCGCCTCTTCTCCTCGCTGCCACTGGCCGAGTGCTCGCCACGTGACCGCCAGAACTCTCTCTTATCAGTGGCCGCATGCTATCGGCGCAGTGCCGAGTGCACCTATCTCTGCCCTCCACTTCGGCATTCAGTTTATCTGCTCCTTTAGTGAACACCACTGGAAAATGTTAACTTTTAATCGGTACTATTTCTACAGTATCTTCATTTTTCTAGCAAGAATTTTGTCAAACATTTTTTTTTTTTGCTGAAAAGCTTCCGCATCCACCAGAAGGAACTCTTTGTAACAATTTTAACCAAGTGTAGCCTTAAATCATTTATCTCGCTTAGAAATACATAAGGTAATTACGTAAATGCATGTCACTATTGTTCGTGTCAACTGTCTGCCGAAGGCACCGCCACAAAGCGCATCAACCCCAGTTGTTCGGTGGCAGTACTGTCCAATCCCTACCAATGAACGTATTCGCAAGCGTGGTATGTGCGTATACATACAGTGGTGTCTGTCATCACTATTTCCGGCAAAAAAAGTTGTGAGAGAACATTTCAGTACTCGCCAGATATGTGTAACACCTAACCTTGAAATACGAGGAAATTCATGTGTTCTCTCGTTACAAATACACTTATAATACGAAACTTGGACACGAAATTAAATGTAGAATGATTTAAATAATGCCGAGCGTGATAAATATAGGCAAACTGTGTTTTCAACTACATTTCTTGACGCGAATCACAAGTAGTTTTCGCACCCGCCGCTAGAATTCGCTGCCAGCGCAGCTGCGTCGACTGCCGAATCATTCGATTTGCAGAGCAAAAATTCCAATTATATAATTAAAAGGCTCCGATAAAAGTGAAAAAGACTTGAAAAATACCTAACTTCGTCTTTGTATCTGATTTTCAACAGAAAATTTTGTTAAAATACTGCCCACCATCAAACAGTTAATACTTTAAATTTTACTTTTGGCTTTGTGAACTTTAGTTCGCGCCATCCGCCACAGATGGCAGCACTTTGGTAAACATTTCCGATCCGTGCGACTCCCGTTTCATTTACGAAATCACTCATACTAAATGCCGTATACGGAGTCCTAAGATGTTACACATCATAATGCGAAAATGATAGAACTTAAATTTTGGATAACCAGATGTTTAATGCCTCGAAAGAACATCGGCCTACATCCCATTTAGATACGGTACAGGTTTGAAGGTGATGGCAGTATTTGGTGTTACTGCGGTGAGACATCTGTCCAGTACACAGCCAGTCAGTAGATAAGTACGGTCACCTCGTGGTTCTGTCGGGCGACGCTAGGAAGGACTCGCACGCACTCCGCACGCAGTCCTTGGGAGGCGACCCCTCCTGGCTCACTGGAAGGTTGCATCGTCATTTCATTGCGAAAGAAGGCTTGCGTGATGTTCGTCAAGGACGTACCACGTACCACTTTTTGCCGAAGCATTTACTATATGTGAACAAATACCACGTCAAACACCATTTTAGACAGATGTCTAAAAAAAAATTATTATATATACGGAATAAAAAAGAAAATTATAAAAATGCAACTACTTTATTAAAATCTATTCGTAATAAGACTTTGTCCAGAAATTTTTACTTACAAAAATTTCCCAAAATTGTCCGTACACTGCTTGAAAAATTGTAAAACTGGCGCTCGCAATGATGGTTTCACGTTTATAAATCACGTGTTTGGCCTGCCACTCATTCTAAACGAAGGAGAATCTTAAACTGCACACGTAAATCAAAACAGGCAAGTAACAAAGCTCGCACAACTACTACTTTGTTGTATACAAATGCAATATTTTCATAGAAAATAATTACATTATTTTAACATTGATATCAGTTACATTACAGAGATTTTTTAATCACAGTCTCATTAATAGCAAAGCAATATAAAATAACTGCTATGTTTATCTTTATGGTGGATATTTTTAGTAGTAACAACACAATTTATTTAAGAAAGATGAAAGTAAAACTTTTTTGCATTAATAATCATGAATAGTGTAGCTTTATATTTAACAATGTGAAATAAAAGATAAATGGGGATTATTTTTCCGAGAAGAACAAAGGGGAATGCGTGAGTTTGAATAGTGAACTGGCAACATTGGTTCATGGATAGAAGGATAGGGCCACAGACGGCCCAGATTCAGACAAATGTCGCTTTAGTGTTCATTTACGAAAGCGTTATACTGTTGTCTGGCAGGCAGCGCCTATAAAGGGCATTTCGCACGATCATAATATGTTTCAAATCACATTCAATTTTTTTTAATTCAATGACATATGTTATTAAAACGTCATAACCGAGGTCATTCTTATAATTTGATAATTAAATGTCCCAAGTTATAAAAATGAAATACTGAGATGCTTAATACAAAAATATATTTAACAAGTTATAACAACATATATAAACCAATGAGCACACAATATTTAAATCCTATTTAGAATACTTGTTAAGTTTTTTTCTGGCAGGTATGTAGTGTAAAATTAAAGGAAGGTTGAAATTTATTGTTAAAATACACATTTTGGAAATATTACGGTTAATGTTTTATTGCCTGAGTTAGTGGAAGCGTTAATGAACTAATAGTAACTATAATTCGATTTTTGTGAACATTTAGAATTTGTTTAATGCTATGCATATGTTGCAAGTTATGTTGTAGTTTTACGTTTGAAGCATACACATGTTTTCAAAAAAGATTTTGAACCACATACAAAAAAGTAAAATTTAAAAGTTGAAAATCTTCATTGGAATCGACAAAACAGGCGCAAAGATGATTATGAGAGGGACAGAAAGGAGAGAGAGGGAGAGGAAGATATTCTAACTAGCATATTTTTCTTCAGAAAATAGGATGGAAATTAGCGGCGCATAAACAGCCTGATTTTGAAATAGTACAAGGGCAATACACTACGTTTTAACAACTTTATGTTCCTGCATATACTCCGGCAGAAAGAACCTTGCCCCCTACAAGATAAGGCGTTTCATTTTTTTCCACCAACTAAACTGGGCGACCTTGGTTTTGGTGGCATCGCGTGCGCAAGTAGTCTTTCTTCTTGTCCACAGATCTACACTATATAGGAAAGTTGTTTCTTTGTTGCGTAGCAGCCTCGGAGAGACTACCACAACTGTGATACAGGATGATTTGAAAATGTGTGTCTCGATGAACTGCTAAGTTTACTATAATGACGTGTGACATGGGTTAGAATCTCACTGCGGCATGAACGTCATTTTGATGAAATGATTTACAAGCCGTTCCCGACCAAGCTCTCTGGCACAAGGCAAGTCACGTTAGTGTCATTAGGGGGAAAAAAATTAGGAATGTAACATTTAGTAATTGATATTCACGGTTACTTCTTAAGGGGCCTGCCTAGTCCGGGGTATATTTGTGTTAGTGAGGCGGGATGATAAGTGCGACGCTCGCTAGTGCTTTTAGCGCGGTGTCGCCTCTGAACTGGCGCGCAGTCTTCTCGTCGTGCATGGAACAACTATGAGATCTGAGCGGTAACCGTATCAATACAATACAAGATAAAAGTGTAACGCATGTCCTTTAAGTGCTTTCAAGAACCTCTATCAACAGAGTCATGCCAAAAAATGAGTTTGAAAAAACGTATTTTTAGCATTTTCACTCTTCTAATAATAATATAATAATAAATATATTTATTTAAAAGAAAAAAACGAAGACAGACTACTCTTGAACCTTCAGGATATTTTTTAATATTTTTCGTAAACAGAAACCATTTCGATATATTGAACGTTTTCAAATCGCAAAGATGTTTTCTGAAGCTCTGCACACCGTATGTTTGCCAAAATAGGCGGGGCCCTAAATATAGAAAGCAAATAACTGGGAAATGTGATGCACACGCGAATACAGGAATGTCAGGAAGCAGACACACACATCACTCCGCCCACTGGTCCACGCGGTGTGTCCAGCAGTCCAGGTGAGTCGTCGAGGAAGGAGGGTGGGGGTGGGGGTGGGGGTGGGGAGTTATCGCACTCCACGGGACGCCAGTTCGAGCCCACGGCGAACGCTGTAGCCACATCTCTAGCACGGCACTAACAAGTTCAGGGTATGTGCACGAGAAGCATTTTAAGAATCCATTAAGTAATTTATGTTTTATACCATAACAATTATGATAAATTATAATTAGCCTCTCCTTAACTTAAAAAATTCAAGAACATAACATTGATAATAATCTATACGAAAATTATAATATTTTAATAGATAAAGGAAATACAAATATCACATAACTTCATGTCAAATATGTATGATATTTGGCAACAAGCGCCTAGTAAAAAGGACAACGCGTACCAAAAAGTATAGAAGTAAACAGAGATTCCACTCCAGTAGTATACAATAGGGGCGCCGAGGACAGGGTTCAGGGTGTGGTGCCGGTGCCGGTGTCCGCCATCTTGGATTGTGACGTCACGGCGGCCATCTTGGATTGTAACGTCACGGCGGCCATCTTGGATGAGCGTAACGGGACGTAACGTAACGGGACGTAACGTAACGGGACAAGCAGATCACTGCAGCCATCTTGGATCCGCCATCTGTAAATCGAGCGCCCCACTCATGATGAAATGTTCGTCTCTGTAGCCATATTGATTTTTTTCTGTTCCGCTGCAGGCCGCCATCTTGGATACCGTCGACTTTGTTTCTGTTGTTTGTTCCTAGATAGCGCCAGCGTCGCTCTTGATTTTTTTCTGTTCCACTGGAGGCCGCCATCTTGGATACTGTCGATTTTGTTTCTGTTGTTTGTTCCTAGATAGCGCCAGCATCGCTCTTGATTTTTTTTGTTCCGCCGCAGGCCGCCATCTTAGATACCGTCGACTTTGTTTCTGTAGTTTGTTCCTAGAGAGCGCCAGCGTCGCTCTGTCTCATCACATAAGGTCGATGTTCCATTACCTACCATAGTTATTAAGAACCTTATCGACATTTTAAATTTTATTTTTTATGAAAAATATATTGGAAACGATGTGATTCGAACCATCGCAGCTCTGATCTCTAGGTTGGAAAACATACGCCTTTAACCGCTCAGCCATCGAGACATTTACCAGACCGAAGATTAAATAAGGTATATATAAAAATAACATGCATATTTGGACTTGTAATTTTTTTTAATTTAAAGTAATAATAGCACCACCTGTTCGAGACAGACCCACCATCTTGTCATTTGGCCGCCATCTTGAAAATCCGTAATTTTTATGCTAGAGATGCGGGAAAAAGTTCAAAATTTATTAAATAAATTGACAATAAACATAATGTTTGATTATATCGATGTACGTCCTTGGTTCGATTCCCGGCGAGAGTAAACGGTCGATCCTTCCTCCATGAAAGCTACCTAGACTGATCTACCACCAGCAGTACCAAGGTATATATCATCAACAGGTATGACATCATGTCCGCCATCTTGTCTATATCCGCTGGAGACCACCATCTTGTTTTTCATCTGCTAGAGTGTGCCGATCCCATGTAGTATAATTATCTGGTCACCATACTTTTGTCCTCAACTGTTGACATTGAACATTGACCTAGACCTTGAAATGTGACCTTGACCTTGAAAATTGACCCTAACCTTGAAATTTGACCTTGACCTTAGCCTTTGGCCTTGACCTTGAAATTTGACCTTGACATTGAAATTTGACCTTGACCTTGAAATTTGACCTTGGCCTTGAAATTTGACCTTGACCTTGAAATTTGACCTTGGCCTTGAAATTTGACCTTGACCTTTAAATTTGACTTTGACCTTGAAATTTGACCTTGACCTTTAAATTTGACTTTGACCTTGAAATTTTACTTTGTCCTTGTCAACCATCATGGACCCGACATTTAATGTTCAGTACATGCTACCAGGAGCGACCAACTGCTGGAGTACGTCATCTTGTGTGTGTACTCATATTATAGAGTACATTTACATCTGGTTAATTTTATTTTAACCTGCTACAGTGCAGTAATCATTTATTACCGAGGTGCCCCCCGCCATCTTGAAATTCGGACGCCATCTTGAAATCATGTAATAATGTAGCTAGAAAAGCGGGGAAAAAATCCAAAATTCATCAAAAAAATCACTCATTAACTTACAAATCGAATCGATGGATCCCTGTCCACGGTTCGATTCTTGACCAGAGACAGTTGTAACTAATTATTAAATAAATGTTAGGTTCTGTTTTCCATTACCTTTCGCGGAGTTTATTAATCATTCACTCTACGAAAATCAACTCAAGTCAATATACCGGACCAACGAATTAAATCAGTGCCGATTAGCCTATTATGAAAGTCTAATTTTTCAATAATCTGAATAACATATAAGCCGTTCATGTACAAAGCCACACATATAGATCAATTGCCTTCAGTCCATGAGACCGAGTCATGTCATTATCAGACGTATAGGCTAGTCATTTCAGGACCACATGACCTTCGTAATCCATCGTGACATTTTTATACATTCTAAAGGACCAAGGAACCTTGTAAAATATTTTAGTAACACCAAGAGGTGATAAACTAGTAAATATTCAATCACTACATTTTGTACTACGCGCAATCAACAAAAAAGGAAGCACCAACAACGAAAAGACAGCACCACCAACGAAAAAGGAGCACATTTGGAAGCACCGACAACGTAAAGACAGCACATTTGGAAGCACCGACAACGAAAAGGCAGCACATTTGGAAGAACCGACAACGAAAAGGCAGCACATTTGGAAGCACCGACAACGAAAAGGCAGCACATTTGGAAGCACCGACAACGAAAAGGCAGCACATTTGGAAGCACCGACAACGAAAAGGCAGCACATTTGGAAGCACCGACAACGAAAAGGCAGCACATTTGGAAGCACCGACAACGAAAAGGCAGCACATTTGGAAGCACCGACAACGAAAAGGCAGCACATTTGGAAGCACCGACAACGAAAAGGCAGCACATTTGGAAGCACCGACAACGAAAAGGCAGCACATTTGGAAGCACCGACTACGAAAAGGCAGCACATTTGGAAGCACCGTCATCGAAAAGGCAGCACATTTGGAAGCACCGACAACGAAAAGGCAGCACATTTGGAAGCACCGACAACGAAAAGGCAGCACATTTGGAAGCACCGACAACGAAAAGGCAGCACATTTGGAAGCACCGACAACGAAAAGGCAGCACATTTGGAAGCACCGACAACGAAAAGGCAGCACATTTAGAAGCACCGACTACGAAAAGGCAGCACATTTGGAAGCACCGACAACGAAAAGGCAGCACATTTGGAAGCACCGTCATCGAAAAGGCAGCACATTTGGAAGCACCGACAACGAAAAGGCAGCACATTTGGAAGCACCGACAACGAAAAGGCAGCACATTTGGAAGCACCGACAACGAAAAGGCAGCACATTTGGAGGCACCGACAACAAAAAGGCAGCACATTTGGAAGCACCGACAACGAAAAGGCAGCACATTTGGAAGCACCGACAACGAAAAGGCAGCACATTTGGAAGCACCGACTACGAAAAGGCAGCACATTTGGAAGCACCGACTACGAAAAGGCAGCACATTTGGAAGCACCGACAACGAAAAGGCAGCACATTTGGAAGCACCGACAACGAAAAGGCAGCACATTGGAAGCACCGACAACGAAAAGGCAGCACATTGGAAGCACCGACAACGAAAAGGCAGCACATTTGGAAGCACCGCCAACGAAAAGGCAGCACATTTTGGATGCATCATCGAATAAGGAAGCACATTTGGAAGCTCCATCAACTAAAAAAGGCAAAAAGGAAGCACAAGTTACGAGATCTAAGTCTTAGTAAGAAATCATAATACAAGAAATAAAAACATTACATTCTTATAATTTAAATTATTTATTTTATTGCTTTACATTATACAAATGCAAGTAAAACAAGTCAATATTGTATGTAGCCAACATTCCTCAGTTCCTTGAGTATGAAGGATATTTCTTTGATGCACGAATAGTTTCCTGCACAAAGCGAACCATGTAGTAGTCTTAGCCGGTCAACCAATATGTTTGGATCTTTCCATGATGTGTAATCATTCTCTTCTACCACCATCTTCCTTGCACCTTTATAATAAATATTATGATCTCTGGTGTCTTCCGTTTTACCACCAACCTCAGGGTAACTTTCATGTTTGAGACGGTGATCATCACAAGCTTGATCAGATTTATTTAATATATCACGTCGTTTCCATCGTTTCGGTCTCAGGACACCGCCACATTCTTCGATCTTGGCAGCTTTAGGTGCTTCATCATAGTCTATGTCTTTGTCAACAGCCTCAGAGTCACTGTAACAATCACCGTAGAAGGAATCGTCTTCACCCAATTTACCGTAATAATTCGATGTTGATGATGTTGAAGTGTCTTCATCGTCTTCGTGCTTCCTTTTTAGGAGTCCATCATTTTTACAAAGTAGGAAAGATCTACTTGAATTCGGCTGGAATATATTCTCACTTTTCACGTTAAGGATTCTTCCATTGTCTTCATTCTTCCGTAAATCATCAACCTTCTTCAATTTAAGTTCTTTGTCGAGATCGGAAGAGCCAAGAAAATTATTGTCGTAATGCAGATCACTCTTCCTTAGGCTAGTAGATTCATCGTTGTCCTCTAGCTTGTACGCAGGCTTGGCGCTACAAGTTCTGCCATGTCTTTTTAGGCTCTCTCTCCGTGTAAACGACTTGCTACATCGAACACAACTTATCATATTGCGCAGTGAATTTTTAACACAGTCATTCTTCTCGTGTTGTCTTTTATTCTTTCTCAAGATAAACTCTTTACTGCAAAACTTACACCTATGTTCTTTCGAAACAGCGTCAGATCCCAAATCGGAATTCATATTAGTTACTGAGACTAATGCCAGATACCAATTGAGTGTTTTAAATTAGATTCAATACTTAAATAGAAATTTTTTCATATTTCATCAGCGAGAATTAATATATCTCGTGCAAAAGTACTTTATGCATGTAGTTCTGCTTTTCAACAACAGATATCGCCACATGTTGCTTGCAGGTAAATAATATTTAGTTATTTTATGCGGGATGCGGGATGCTCACTAACGATCGCAAAAGAAGGATGGTTTCGTTAGACTCCAAGGAAAAGGAAGTTCGTCTTGCATGTAGGTGCTCCACAGATGTCTCATGGCGTAATATTAATTTGACTGAGTAATGATATTTGTTAATTCCACCTGATAAAAATATTGCAAGTTTTGATTTAGTAGCAGAAATTATCGAATTAAATGTAACTCCAAATAAAATGACATGTCTCATTAGAACAAAAAAAAAAAATCCATGCAGAGAGCGGTTTCTCAGAATAGTCAGAAACACTTGAAGAAACCACAGGAATGATTGCAAGAACACGGGAAAAACCATCAAAATATTGTCAAGAATAATCAGGAGCACACTGAGAAAACCACTATAATATTAACACTAATAATCTGAAGCACACGGAGAAACCCATCATAATATTGGCAAGAATAATCAGGAGCACACGAAGAAAACCGCCACAAGTTTTCTTTGATATCATTAAAATACAAAAAAAAATTAATAAAAAATAAAAACGAAAAAAAATTCAAACATTCTGGCTTGTACTAGAACTCTATCTTTGCTCAACAATGAGAAGTTCACAAGCTAGCAGAATGTTTGAATTTTTTTTCGTTTTTATTTTTTATTAATTTTTTTTGTATTTTAATGATATCAAAGAAAACTTGTGGCGGTTTTCTTCGTGTGCTCCTGATTATTCTTGCCAATATTATGATGGTTTTCTCCGTGTGCTTCCGATTATTATTGTTAATATTATAGTGGTTTTCTCAGTGTGCTCCTGATTATTCTTGACAATATTTTGATGGTTTTTCCCGTGTTCTTGCAATCATTCCTGTGGTTTCTTCAAGTGTTTCTGACTATTCTGAGAAACCGCTCTCTGCATGGATTTTTTTTTGTTCTAATGAGACATGTCATTTTATTTGGAGTTACATTTAATTCGATAATTTCTGCTACTAAATCAAAACTTGCAATATTTTTATCAGGTGGAATTAACAAATATCATTACTCAGTCAAATTAATATTACGCCATGAGACATCTGTGGAGCACCAACATGCAAGACGAACTTCCTTTTCCTTGGAGTCTAACGAAGCCATCCTTCTTTTGCGATCGTTAGTGAGCATCCCGCATCCCGCATAAAATAACTAAATATTATTTACCTGCAAGCAACATGTGGCGATATCTGTTGTTGAAAAGCAGAACTACATGCATAAAGTACTTTTGCACGAGATATATTAATTCTCGCTGATGAAATATGAAAAAATTTCTATTTAAGTATTGAATCTAATTTAAAACACTCAATTGGTATCTGGCATTAGTCTCAGTAACTAATATGAATTCCGATTTGGGATCTGACGCTGTTTCGAAAGAACATAGGTGTAAGTTTTGCAGTAAAGAGTTTATCTTGAGAAAGAATAAAAGACAACACGAGAAGAATGACTGTGTTAAAAATTCACTGCGCAATATGATAAGTTGTGTTCGATGTAGCAAGTCGTTTACACGGAGAGAGAGCCTAAAAAGACATGGCAGAACTTGTAGCGCCAAGCCTGCGTACAAGCTAGAGGACAACGATGAATCTACTAGCCTAAGGAAGAGTGATCTGCATTACGACAATAATTTTCTTGGCTCTTCCGATCTCGACAAAGAACTTAAATTGAAGAAGGTTGATGATTTACGGAAGAATGAAGACAATGGAAGAATCCTTAACGTGAAAAGTGAGAATATATTCCAGCCAAATTCAAGTAGATCTTTCCTACTTTGTAAAAATGATGGACTCCTAAAAAGGAAGCACGAAGACGATGAAGACACTTCAACATCATCAACATCGAATTATTACGGTAAATTGGGTGAAGACGATTCCTTCTACGGTGATTGTTACAGTGACTCTGAGGCTGTTGACAAAGACATAGACTATGATGAAGCACCTAAAGCTGCCAAGATCGAAGAATGTGGCGGTGTCCTGAGACCGAAACGATGGAAACGACGTGATATATTAAATAAATCTGATCAAGCTTGCGATGATCACCGTCTCAAACATGAAAGTTACCCTGAGGTTGGTGGTAAAACGGAAGACACCAGAGATCATAATATTTATTATAAAGATGCAAGGAAGATGGTGGTAGAAAAGAATGATTACACATCATGGAAAGATCCAAACATATTGGTTGACCGGCTAAGACTACTACATGGTTCGCTTTGTGCAGGAAACTATTCGTGCATCAAAGAAATATCCTTCATACTCAAGGAACTTAGGAATGTTGGCTACATACAATATTGACTTGTTTTACTTGCATTTGTATAATGTAAAGCAATAAAATAAATAATTTAAATTATAAGAATGTAATGTTTTTATTTCTTGTATTATGATTTCTTACTAAGACTTAGATCTCGTAACTTGTGCTTCCTTTTTGCCTTTTTTAGTTGATGGAGCTTCCAAATGTGCTTCCTTATTCGATGATGCATCCAAAATGTGCTGCCTTTTCGTTGGCGGTGCTTCCAAATGTGCTGCCTTTTCGTTGTCGGTGCTTCCAAATGTGCTGCCTTTTCGTTGTCGGTGCTTCCAATGTGCTGCCTTTTCGTTGTCGGTGCTTCCAAATGTGCTGCCTTTTCGTTGTCGGTGCTTCCAAATGTGCTGCCTTTTCGTTGTCGGTGCTTCCAAATGTGCTGCCTTTTCGTTGTCGGTGCTTCCAAATGTGCTGCCTTTTCGTTGTCGGTGCTTCCAAATGTGCTGCCTTTTCGTAGTCGGTGCTTCCAAATGTGCTGCCTTTTCGTTGGTGGTGCTGTCTTTTCGTTGTTGGTGCTTCCTTTTTTGTTGATTGCGCGTAGTACAAAATGTAGTGATTGAATATTTACTAGTTTATCACCTCTTGGTGTTACTAAAATATTTTACAAGGTTACTTGGTCCTTTAGAATGTATAAAAATGTCACGATGGATTACGAAGGTCATGTGGTCCTGAAATGACTAGCCTATACGTCTGATAATGACATGACTCGGTCTCATGGACTGAAGGCAATTGATCTATATGTGTGGCTTTGTACATGAACGGCTTATATGTTATTCAGATTATTGAAAAATTAGACTTTCATAATAGGCTAATCGGCACTGATTTAATTCGTTGGTCCGGTATATTGACTTGAGTTGATTTTCGTAGAGTGAATGATTAATAAACTCCGCGAAAGGTAATGGAAAACAGAACCTAACATTTATTTAATAATTAGTTACAACTGTCTCTGGTCAAGAATCGAACCGTGGACAGGGATCCATCGATTCGATTTGTAAGTTAATGAGTGATTTTTTTGATGAATTTTGGATTTTTTCCCCGCTTTTCTAGCTACATTATTACATGATTTCAAGATGGCGTCCGAATTTCAAGATGGCGGGGGGCACCTCGGTAATAAATGATTACTGCACTGTAGCAGGTTAAAATAAAATTAACCAGATGTAAATGTACTCTATAATATGAGTACACACACAAGATGACGTACTCCAGCAGTTGGTCGCTCCTGGTAGCATGTACTGAACATTAAATGTCGGGTCCATGATGGTTGACAAGGACAAAGTAAAATTTCAAGGTCAAGTCAAATTTAAAGGTCAAGGTCAAATTTCAAGGTCAAGGTCAAATTTCAAGGTCAAGGTCAAATTTCAAGGTCAAGGCCAAAGGCTAAGGTCAAGGTCAAATTTCAAGGTTAGGGTCAATTTTCAAGGTCAAGGTCAAATTTCAAGGTCTAGGTCAATGTTCAATGTCAACAGTTGAGGACAAAAGTATGGTGACCAGATAATTATACTACATGGGATCGGCACACTCTAGCAGATGAAAAACAAGATGGTGGTCTCCAGCGGATATAGACAAGATGGCGGACATGATGTCATACCTGTTGATGATATATACCTTGGTACTGCTGGTGGTAGATCAGTCTAGGTAGCTTTCATGGAGGAAGGATCGACCGTTTACTCTCGCCGGGAATCGAACCAAGGACGTACATCGATATAATCAAACATTATGTTTATTGTCAATTTATTTAATAAATTTTGAACTTTTTCCCGCATCTCTAGCATAAAAATTACGGATTTTCAAGATGGCGGCCAAATGACAAGATGGTGGGTCTGTCTCGAACAGGTGGTGCTATTATTACTTTAAATTAAAAAAAATTACAAGTCCAAATATGCATGTTATTTTTATATATACCTTATTTAATCTTCGGTCTGGTAAATGTCTCGATGGCTGAGCGGTTAAAGGCGTATGTTTTCCAACCTAGAGATCAGAGCTGCGATGGTTCGAATCACATCGTTTCCAATATATTTTTCATAAAAAATAAAATTTAAAATGTCGATAAGGTTCTTAATAACTATGGTAGGTAATGGAACATCGACCTTATGTGATGAGACAGAGCGACGCTGGCGCTCTCTAGGAACAAACTACAGAAACAAAGTCGACGGTATCTAAGATGGCGGCCTGCGGCGGAACAAAAAAAATCAAGAGCGATGCTGGCGCTATCTAGGAACAAACAACAGAAACAAAGTCGACGGTATCCAAGATGGCGGCCTGCAGCGGAACAGAAAAAAATCAATATGGCTACAGAGACGAACATTTCATCATGAGTGGGGCGCTCGATTTACAGATGGCGGATCCAAGATGGCTGCAGTGATCTGCTTGTCCCGTTACGTTATGTCCCGTTACGTTACGTCCCGTTACGCTCATCCAAGATGGCCGCCGTGACGTCACAATCCAAGATGGCCGCCGTGACGTCACAATCCAAGATGGCGGACACCGGCACCGGCACCACACCCTGAACCCTGTCCTCGGCGCCCCTATTGTATACTACTCACTCCCATGTTAAAACATATTTCCTTAGTTATTTTATTATTTATTTTCTCTGAAATAGGTTACTAACGATTATGACACTACCAAACACACAGTATAAAACCAAAGAAATTTAATTTTGTCCCGAATAACATCCGGATCTAGGTCTGTTTCAGAATTGCTCGGATTCAGGATCTATGTCTCCTACGTTTTAAAAATATACATTTTAATAAAATATCGTCTAATGTGTATTTTCGTGTCAGGATATTCATGAAAAAAATTTATTTATTTACCGAAGATTTTATTGAAGGCCAAAGGTTAGTTAAGTGATGGTCTTAAAGATGGTTAAGTTAACCTAATTATTTTATAGCTCATAAATATCTTTGGCCCCAAAAATCACTACATTAATTTACATAATTAACCATCTAATGCAATACCCACAAATTGCCTTTATTTAAAGAAGTAGCTATAAATACCGCAATTACGCAAATATGAATACACAATCAGTGTCTTTAAAGAATCAAATGTTACATTCACAAACACATGGGCGCGCAAAAAATAACATAAGTATTGATATTTAAAAATAAAAGTTTACCGAGGTCTCCAGATTTCTTTACATTTTCGGCGCTACGCATTATTCATTACTAACGCATTATTTTTTTTATTATTGTAAACACATCAGTTAAGCACGTGCAAAACACAACGATCTTTTGACGAGCGCGATTTGAAAAACCAAGGAATCTAACCTGACGGCGTAACCTTCGTTCATTCGCAACTTTATTTAAAAAAAAAAAAAAAAAACATTTGTAAAATGGTTTCCTCGCCACTAAAATTATAAAGGAGTCAAAATAACCATATAAAAAAGATAATATTTCAGTTTGTTCACAAATCACGTTACTAAAAACTTTATGATTTAGCTCTGAATGATGTTGGTACGACGAATAAGTCTGGACCGGCTAGCGTACAGCAGTCGGCATGTGTTAGAGACTTCCGCACTGATATCTAAGGTGGTACCAGCTCATGATAAGGATCGGCGATTACCGTACATCTGAAGCCCAGGGACGGAACTCTTCAGCGATGACCACCACGGCAGTTTCCACACGCCAAGACAATCGTGGTGTCAGTTAAGGCCACTTCAATTACTTGTAAAAACGAGCAAGAAAGAGACGGCTTGCACGTATTGCGACATCTGCGGCGACTAAGCGCTGTGTTATCTTCTGAAGCTCTGCAGCCAGTCAGGCACACAGGTACTGTTGTCCAGCCCGAGTGACGTCACCCTCACTAATCCATGCGTGGCAGGCCTTCACTAGACTAGACACTATGCGGACACTCACTGGGACAGAATAAAAGTCAACCTCCTACGAGTTATGATTCTTTCAAACGGATGTGATATTTTACATATTACGGAAGTTACAGCGATTGTTTTGTTTTAAAAAAAACTTTCCCAATTTCTACCCCTTTGATCAGATATTGCCCATTAACAAGCTAAACCGAGTTTTTCCACTAACAGATTTCAAGTAACATTTTTGAAGTGATTTGTGAGAAATATCGCGACATTTATCGTGTCCATAAAATTGTGTGTGTGTATATATATATATATATATATATATATATATATATATATATATATATATATATATATATATATATATATACACACACATATGTATATAATTCAAAAGTTATATATATAACTTTTGAATTGACGATGATTTTGGGGTCTATGGACCATAGTTTCCGGAACAGTTTTTTCATGCACTATGTAAACAATTTCAATGGCACCTACTTAAGCAGTCCAGATGATCATAGAACACGTGGGGTGAACTGTGCCGCAGCCAAGGGCCGAACAGTGGCTGAAGGGTGTTGAAGGGTGTTGAAGGGTGTTGAAGGGTGTTGAAGGGTGTTGAAGGGTGTTGAAGGGTGTTGAAGGGTGTTGAAGGGTGTTGAAGGGTGTTGAAGGGTGTTGAAGGGTGTTGAAGGGTGTTGAAGGGTGTTGAAGGGTGTTGAAGGGTGTTGAAGGGTGTTGAAGGGTGTTGAAGGGTGTTGAAGGGTGTTGAAGGGTGTTGAAGGGTGTTGAAGGGTGTTGAAGGGTGTTGAAGGGTGTTGAAGGGTGTTGAAGGGTGTTGAAGGGTGTTGAAGGGTGTTGAAGGCTGCCGAGAGGGCCGCGTCGAACCGCTTGCTGCGCGAGGCGCGCCTCTTCTACTCTGCTCTCCCCTCCCCACCTCTCCTCGCCTACCAGTGGGCGTACACGCATCTGACAACATGGAAAATATCTCCGCGGGAAAATCGCTCCTCTTCTCCTCGCCTCGCTTCGCGTCAGTGGGCAAGCACCTTTTAGTCGTCCTCGATACCACATGAACCCCCCCCCCCCCTTTTTCCGTCCTAGTCCCAACCAAACATAATATATCTTGTAACAAAGAAAACCATGTCACAAATCTATACTGGACTGGAATCCAAAACCATCGCACCGACACTGGCGCCAAATGTTATCGAAGAGACACCGTCAAGCATTTTAGAAGGCTTTAAAAATGATGATTTCATCCAAATGAAGTAAAAAAAATAGTACTCTCGAAAGTGTTCATTAAGTAAAATTGAGATTTCGGCGTAATTAAAACTTATTAATAGTATCGTATTTGTAGCCATAACAAAACACAGGAACATTTTATGGTATTTAAATATATAAACATGCAAAGTAACCCAACAACAGATCTTGCATTAAACACAAGCCGATTTATTTACTCTGAAAATCCAGCTCTGGCGTTAAAAAAAATATAAAAAAAGGCTGTGTAAACCTTTATACATAGATTCGTGGTAGCCTGGGCATCTTTAAAAACAAATCTGAACAAATTTCCTGCCAGCAACCGAGCTTAACTATCAAAATTATTGATAATTTAGTTCTCACATAGTTACTTCAGTAAGGTTCATAATATCTGCAGATGCCAGCAATACTATCGGATTGTGAACATCCTTAACACGACTTAGTAAGGCAGTCACTGAGGAGCTGTAGAGTGTGTAAAGCTGTTGGAAAGAATCAACCAAAGTTACTGATCACGCAGAACTCGAGTGGATATTCTGTCTAAATGATCCGAAAGGTAGTTAATGTGTTGGTACGTGCAGTTGTGTGAATACATGTCCATGATTCAACACCGACCAAGTATAAAACATGTAAATAACACCGACCAAGTAGAAAACATGTAAATAACACCGACCAAGTAGAAAACATGTAAATAACACCGACCAAGTAGAAAACATGTAAATAACACCGACCAAGTAGAAAACATGGAAATAACACCGACCAAGTAGAAAACATGGAAATGTAGATAGTACAAGTAGTTAGTACATACCCTTGAAATAAGTTCAATAGAAGCTTTACAGACTTAACACTGTAACGATCCAGATTGCCAACTTTTCACAGCAGACAAGATATCTTGAGGAAAATGGTCTCTTGTTTCAAGAAACACGTCTATGTTTGTAGTTAGTAGTACCCAAGACCAAGAGAGGAAATCTTGAAATATGTCATGACTGTGTATGTTAGTCAACAAATAGAAAAAACACAAACCATTTAGTCACCGAGAGTTAATTGTGGAAATATAGTAAAGAAGCAGAATAAAACTATGACCAAATTTATGTATGTTGTAACAGCCATAGTATACAAGACAAATCTGGTGAAAAATTCGTAGAACCTGAAATTATGTGTGTCCATTATGATTTGTCAAATCTCCAAACTGTTATTAACGAAATTTTATCAAGGCTATAAGTTCAGATTCAACTTGGAAAAGAAATAACACATTTCAAGTTGTACGAATTACATATGTATCCTGTGTTTGTTCTAAATATAATGCAACATGGAAAATTTATTACATATTATATTTTGTTGTTGAGCTTTGACAGGAATTTTTAGTCAACTGAACAGAAGGGATTTAGATAGTTACAAAACACATGTTGTCCCAATGTGCAATTCATACCGAGTATGTATTATATGACCTTAAGTGAACCCATTGCTTTAGGGAAGCCGACAAAACTCATTTTAGAGCTCACCGTACTTGTTTCAACCCAGTGGTAAGTTGAACTGACATTACACATGTTTGTTAAAGTTCAAAGCTAACTAAGCCTCAAGAAAGTAATACTATTTCAGGTAATTGAACAACTGAGAATACTTGTTATTGTTACTTGATATCAAACACATTTAAAGCACTTGTTACAGAACAGATTTTTTTTATTATTATTTGAATGTAACCTACAACGCTGTACATATTCCCGAGTTTCAGTTCAATACCAATCTGAAGTTATACGGTTGGTTACCTAGTAATCTAGCATTATATAAAATCTTGCTATCTGATACTTATGAATACTTATAGGGAACATGAATACAGTGTGCTTAAAACCAAATCATGCGTCTTGGAGATAAGCCATAAATTCTTTAAATTCCAGTTATCAGTATTGTTAAATATTGTTGATTTTGATTTCTGTTTTATCAGTGTAGTTTTTATCTTATGGTTTTGCCAAGACATATAAAGAGAGAGCTCTCGTATTTAAAGCTGTTGAAGCATGGCGCTTACGGCTAGAGCATGTGACGCCCTCAAGGACTGAGTCACAGCGCGTCAGAGTGACGTCTTGTGCATTACAGTCCAGTAGCATCGCGTATTCCGTGGGTTCTCTTAACTGTATGCTACATAACGATGTGTATCCAGGTGTTTACCTTCCAATTTCACAGTTTAGATTTTATGACGACATAAATCCAATATGACAGGCACTTAGAAATTTTTCATTACATTACGAATAACTCCTTCCAGAGAGCTCATAAGAAAAATTTGCATTGAAAATTATCTGTTGTGCATGAGCCGAAGAACAAATTAACTCCTTATATTATTTATATATATATGTGTGTGTGTGTGTTTTTTTTTTCATATCTTCTAAGGTTTGTGAGTTATACGCCGGATTTCAATGTTTAAATTCAAATCTCCAAACATTAATTTTAAAACTATGGCCAAACACAAGTACATATTTTAAAAAAGCTCTTCGGTAGAAATAAATCCCCCTCAAGCCCTAATATTGGCAAGCTTCAACCCTGGAGGTAGTGTGCAGTCCGTGGCAGCCCTTCGCTGGCAGTCTGGCTGCCGCTCGGCTCCCGAGGCTACGGTAGCCAGCTGTCGCCAGCAGTAGCTGCTGTGGGACTACTTCATCAAGCAAATTCTCTTAGCTGACAACTAAAGTGTTTTATCACGGATAAGGATGAGACTCAGCTTCGCACAGTGGCTACGTGACACCGTTGTTCGTTATCTGTCTGCCCTAGGACACTGTTCAAAGGATCCCTTACACTCGCATACATTTGTAGAGTATTGCAAGCATGTTAGACGCAGACGGTCAGTTTATGGACAGGCATAATATTTGAAGTATTGCTAAGATAAATTTAGTCATTATACACTGTCAATTCAGCTATGCTCCTGTAAATTTATAATAAGGAGTTTGGAGGAGTTTAATTTACTTTAAGTTATTTTTTATTCGTTTTTCCTTCTCGTGACATTTGTCTGAGGAGCCGAATGAAAGTTCTTCCAATGCACAGGATATCCCCGCGCTGTATATTATGTGCTTCCATCGGTTCACCGTCTCCCCTCTTCATCAACTCCTGCACGGCTCACTTTGAAAGAATGTAATGGACTTCACATCTATTAGAGATGATATTAGGAAAAGAAATTGTGATTTTACAAACGATTCCTTTGGAAACCAGTTTCCAAGAAAAAGTTTGTAATGCTGCAAGAAAGCTATCTTAAATTTGCACAACACTTTGATGTGGTTATTCTTGCATATATAAAATATTTTTTTAAAACAATACCTAGTATTTATTGTCTCACATACGAAATTTTGCGCATAATTGTACATTTCTATTCATCTTATGCAAGCATACATTTTTAAACTATATAAAAAATTATAATTCTATATTCAACCATTTTACTTTATTTTATTTTATTTTGGTACTGTGTATGAAGCTTTTATTTAATTTTGATTTATTATTTCATTCAATAGACCATACAATGGTATAGAATATGTCAAAAAAAATTACAAATAAACATAAATACAAACACATAAACAGGTACAAGAACAGTATTAAAAGCATTACAAAATTAAAATAATATAATACAACAGCTATTAGTACGGGAAAGAGAGAACGGTTTCAAAATAACTTTAACTAGTGGAGAGTTGGTACATCACAAAACATAAATACACAGGCAAGAATCCGAACCCAGTAGTACTGCGAACATTTTTTGAAGCGGTGGCAGTTGCTTTATTTAAT
This sequence comes from Bacillus rossius redtenbacheri, assembly GCF_032445375.1. NCBI lineage: Eukaryota > Metazoa > Arthropoda > Insecta > Phasmatodea > Bacillidae > Bacillus > Bacillus rossius. Next base: position 110,435,045 of record NC_086332.1, read on the forward strand.
GTACAAATTTACACATATCTGTTATTTTACATGATTAATTCAGATCCATGTACAAAAAAAATATGTGAGTGAGACATTTAGTACTCGCCAGTAATTTGTAAACATCTAACCACGGTAACGAGCAAATTCGTATGTTCGCATGTTGCAAATAAACGTATAATACTAAACTCGGACAAGAAATTTAACGTATACATCTTTAAAATAACGTCGAGCGTGATACGTAATGTACATATTCGCTAAATGTGGTTTCAACTAAATTTCTAGACGCGAATAACAATGTATGTTTCACATCCGCCGCTAGAATTCGCTGCCGGAGCAGCTACGTCGACTATCGAATCATTTGATTTGCAGAGCGAAATGTTGAACTATATAATGAAACGGCTCCGATAAATGCGAAAAAGACTTGAAAAAATATTAAACCCGGTTTGGACCTGATTTTCGAAAAGGAATTTTTTTAAATACTGCCCAACTTGATAAATTTATATAAAATATAATAGTATTAAGTTTCCACACGTTAGATTACTATAAATTAAAACAAAGCATTAAAAGGTATTTGTATTATTATAAGCATTTTATTAATACCTATGCGAATTCATGGACATTCATTTTCTAATAAACTTAAATAATTTTAATTTTAATAAAAATAGAGGATAGACACCTGCCTAGTATGCAATAATAAATCCAATAGAATGGGCTATGTATTTAATAATATTGTTACGAACGTGAGCAAGGCCGGGACACGTGCAGGTGCAGAGCTGGCTGGCGACTGCCGCAACATGATATGCGCCGCGCGCGCCTGGAAGATAACAAGGATTGTCGCTTTCCCCCATCCTTCCCACCACTCCCCGCGCGGCGCTGTTAGTTTGACATCCGAAACCTGACAGCTGCGGAGTTACGCGAGCCGCCGACACGTGTTTCGAGAGATTTCTGCCGTCGTGTCGGTTCGGAATGACGCGACAGGCCCCAGCCGCGCACGTGCATTCTAGAAATAGCGTCTCTGATATATGAGACGAAGACGCCGGCCTCGGGGGAGAGAGAGTTGAGCCGGGGAGTTTTCCCGCGGCGGAGTTTCCGGGGCGATAGTGCCGCGGGTGCGGCAGAGTGGCGAAGTCCTTGGACGAAGGTTCCAGGGCGGAGAGTTCAGTTCCGGGTTAGTGTCGCGGGCGCGGCGGAGTTCCAAGCGAAGTTCCGAGCGAGGCGTCGAGTGGGATCTCGGCGAAGGCAAGTGCGTCGGCGGCGGCGGGGTGCGCCGACGGAGTCCCGCGGCGGAGACCCACGAGGGGTGCCGCGGCGAGAGTTGCGCAGAGGTGCGGCCCAGCGAGGTGTGTCGATTGTAAGGAACGAGCGACTGGTGGAGCAACATTTTTAAGTGAAATTGATTATTTGGCAATTTTATAAGATTAATTGTGACAAAAGTAGTGGCCATCAATAAAACTGTTAAGTGATAAAATCTTTAATTGGGCTATCCTTTACGAACCCCGCGGTAAATCATAACAATATTTTTGCAATAATATAGACAAATAAAATGTATTTATATATATGCTTAAAACACAATTTGCACAATCCAGCAATCTGTTATTAATAAAGTAAAAATTAAGTTTTTTTTTCTCGTGACGGCATATTAACCACGTCCTTTGGCTTACAAACCCTGCACTGTGTACTGAACTGCCAGGCCTGACAAGTGTGAGGAGAATATGTATTGTAATGATTTTATTGCCAGTTTTCTTGGGCATTTTAAAACTTGGAATTACTTTTCACTGTTACTTTTTTAGTTTACCAAATGTATTCCAGGGTATTTTAACTACCATAAAGTTTAATTTGGCACACCTTTAGGTTTGGTACGCCCCCTAATGTTTACTGAAGTGTCTATATTCGGGTTTATGTTGCCATCTCTGCGACGCATTTCCTTTCATCTTCTTCCGTTCAATTTTCACGAAATTACTCGTACCAAATGCCGCGTACAGAGAGCTTGATGGTAAACGTGCGGTGCAGGTAGTGTACGGGCTGCCTGCTGATGGCGCGACCCCCTGGAAGCCCTCGGCAAAGTGCCGGCTCGCCTGAACGAGACAGTGATCTGCTGCCCCTCGCTATCGCAGGTCCTTTGACGATCATACCAATTGTTAGGCAAGGAAAAATACTATCGAATGGTAAATATTTTTTCCTTGAACAGTTTCATTTGATTTTGCTACATAAATAAAGAGCCTAAAAATTGATTTTTATTAATAGTGAATGTGATCAGCCAGTGAGAGCATGGAAGTAGAAAAGGCTGGCTGTTCACATCAGCTGAAGGAGAAATCATACGAGTATAAAACGAAATGTTTATCAGATCTAAATACACAGAAAAGTAAGCACACGAATGCTTATTCAAACTAAACACAATCACATCATAAAACTGTAACCGCGCATTAGTAAACAGAGAAAAGATATACATTATGAGTCCAGTCCACGGCAAGCACTGCAGCATGTTAACAATGTCTACTTGCCAAAAGTAACCAGAAAAATTAAATACGACCCTTCAGAATCATCAAACAGAAAAAAGCAGGTGATAATCGATACCTCGCATTATATGTTACATCGAAGAAACTATCGAAATAAAATTCCAAATTGGTAAAAAAAACATTACAACAAATCCAAAAGCCTATAAACTGAGAACATGCTTTGTTTCAGTAAACGACAAATAGCCAGCTAAGAACCTTGCAAGGATTAATGAAGTACCATGTTCCTGCGACAAAACACCCTTTGGGAAAAAAAAATTACTTAAAGAGCAGGCAAAATGCACTGCAATATTTTCCTACTGCATACACAGTTTAATCAGAGAAGCCAAGAAATTATAAATAACCACATACAGAGAAGATGGACATAGATCAAATTAACAAAGACAACACTCCATTCAACTAATACAAGAACGAAGAAACTCCGTTCAAAAACTAGCACAAATCAATGCTGATAATGAATACATGCACTCGAATATTCTCCCTTTGAAAATGACTGGAAAAAGTATGTTGAAACATCGGTAAATACTAGCCATCAGATTCACTTGACCACAACCAAGAAGCCAAAATGTGACATACTGTTAACATTACTACAAGTACTTATAATGTTGCCACATACAGGTGAAGAGCTCAGACTAATTGCTGATTGCTGATTACATAAGAGAGTGATTAAAAATTTCACCTCCGTGGAGAGGCTTGAAAAAATTAAAATTTTACAAAATACTGCGGTACGATGGACTATACAAATGAAAACACAACTGAGACAACTACCGTTATCTGGTTGTGGCGAGGAAGCTGCCTCCAAGAGTCCTGGTAAAGGTGGAACTTGTTATTACTGAGCCAGTGCACGCACCTGTGCTGTGCTCTGCCGCAACCGAAAGTATGCAATCAGGTATGTGCCTTAGAAATTAAAAATATATATATTTCAAAGAAATATGTAAATATGTGAATGGTAAAACACAATCAAAATTATATAAATAACATTTTGGAATGTTTGGTAGGTTAGAGGTTAATAATGGACGACGATGATGATGATGATGATTATAAAAATTTTAAGGTACCTTTTCGTCGTTAAGTCGCAAATACATACTACCGCACGTAAAAGAGAAATAAAACTGACGGTAAAACAATCACGATTCTTTCACATGAATAGTGAGTGCCAAAGCTTTATATTAGAAAGCATACTTGAGCTTCAACCGTGCGGCATAGTTGAGCGAGCACTAACAGGTGTCAATTATCTCCCAACTGTACCTTGTTTACCGCTAGTGGAGTGTTGCAACAGTTAACTGGACTTGGAGACAGCCAGAAAAGACTCGAGCTTATCAGCCGCTGGTTCCAAGTGGTAGCGACCAGGTGTTGGTCGCCTTCCACTCCAAGCAGTGACCTCGATGGCGGTCGTGGGACGAGTTGCTAACGTCTCCACTCATGATCACCGAAGTGTGACTTGAACCCACGACCCAGAGGCCGGATCCTCGTAGCTCATATGTATGAGCAGCGAGACGTCGTCTGATGGTTCGAGCCCTCTGTGCATACACAGAACTTTTACAAAAGACTCCTTCGGAAACCAGTTGCCGAGAAATATTTCGTAATACTATAAGAAACCTATTGGAACTTTGTGCAACACATGGCTATTGTTATTTTTGCATATATGTAATATGATTTTCGAAATAATAGTATTAAGATTTCTTACGAAAATTGGCGCATAATTTTATATTTTTATTCATGTTTCATTCAAGCATAACTTTTTTAAATCACGAAAAAGATAAACTATTCAATAATTTTAATTTATTTTTTATTATGCTAATTAGCTATTCAGGGAACGGTTTACAAATAACTTTAACTTTTAGCGGTACTGGGACACACACAGCATAAATGCCGGTTAGGATCCGAACCCAGTATTACTGTCAACACTATTTTGTAGGGATACAGTTGTTGAAACGTAAATATAAATTTTTACATGTATCTGTAATTTGACATGAATATTTGTGTTCTAATTACAAAAAAAAATTACGTACAGTGTAACCACGCATTGTTTATCTGTTTACCATAAATGTTACGATTATCTGAAACGCATATTATATGACTGCGTGCCCATGGCATGACATCACGTGCGGTCATTGTGCTCAAGTCAGTCAAGTCAGTCACACCACGCTGGTCCGGTCGCTGCCAAGCCTCGTGTCCCCATTCAGGTCATTATTCTATATTCACATTAAACACTGTTTAACTTGTACAAATTTTCAACTAATTTATAAATATTTAGATAGAAATTTTTTGAATCATAGTCATACATAATATTACAATGATCACTCACCAACAATCAACGAAACTTTTTTCTGGTTTCTATTAAATATATTTATTTATTTATTTGTTAAAATAGAACCATAGGCTATATGATTATATTAATATATACATTTCTCGTATTTTCATAACTAAATTTCTATCCCTTATGGACTGCTGCAGTGACCACGGGCGTACAGACAGGTGTGGCAACTTCCCTCGTTCTCCGCCCGCTCATGAAGCTCGGTGCACGGCAACGTCCGCCCCGCTTCCCACACCGACCCTTGGTCGCGTCGGAGCAGGCACGTGACCTGACCTCTCTTGTAGACAGTGTGTGAGGCGGGGCGCTCGCTGCGGCTTCTCCTCTTGAGCTGGCGCGCGGTCTTCTCGTCGCGCACAGGGCAACTTTGAGATCTCAGCGGTAACCGTAACACTATGTGGAGGAGCAATGAATACAGATCTTCTCATCCGCCATCAGCGTATTCTCAAAAGCTTATCGTAGAAAGACCCCACTGGGATATCTTGAGCAATTTTTAAATCCGTTTTTTTTTTAAAAGCTCTGCATACCTCATGTACGCCCTAGTTGACGGGGATTATCACCGTAACAAAGAACCAATCAACCCTTTCTGACTTCATTGATTATTCATTTGTTGTAACTGACGTTATGATTGATCTTGTGCACAAGCTTTCAGTTTTACGCACATACCTCACCCCGGACTTCAACCAGGAACTTCTCACACTGAAAGCTGGTGAACTTACAACTGCGCTATGGTAGTCTAAAAAAAATATACAACCTTAATTTTAAAAGATTACATCTCACATGCTTGTTTAAAAGTTTGGAATACTATCGCAATATGAAGAATTATAGCTAGATTATTTATAACATCTAGTACTCAAAAGTTTACTTTTAGTCAGTTCATTTTAATAAACTTTCAATTTCAGTTTTTTTTTTTCTGTGAATCGTGGCTTCTACCCCCACCTCCACCCCCCGTTAAGCGACCATTTTGAGCGGTTATATACCTTACCTCGACTGTAGAGACATGTGTCATCTGTACATGCAATACACGCACTGGACACGCAATGCACGCACTGGACACGCAATCCACGCACTGGACACGCAATCCACACACTGGACACGCAATCCACACACTGGACACGCAATGCACACACTGGACACAATGGACACGCCATTTACACACTGGATACACATTGGACAGGCAATGCACGCAATGGACACATACTGGACATGCAATGGACACACTGGTCACACAAAGCACACAATGGACATATAATGAGCACACTGGACTTTCAATAAGCACACTGGACAATGCACACACTGGAACGCAATGCATATACTGGACATGCAATGAGCACACTGGACATGCAATGAGCACACTGGACATGCAATGAGCACACTGTACATGCAATGAGCACACTGGACACGCAATGCAAACGCTGGGCAAATAATGGACATGTAATGCACACACCTAACACACAATGCACACGCAATGCATACAACGAACACACAATGCACACAATATATATGCATTTGACAAATAGGACACACATTTGGACGAAAGTTCTACTAGGTAGGAAACGATCTCATCAGAGGGATATGATCGAGAGAGATACGATCTCATCAGAGGGATACTATCTCATCACAGGAACATGACCGAGAGGGATACGACCGAGAGGTGTCGTGCTTCCCCCCTCCGGCTGGTCTCAGGTGGTCGCTGCTTCTGGTTGGGCTCGGCTCGATCCCAGGGCCGTCGTAGCAGGGGACGAGGCTATGTTTACTGGATTTGTTGCGATGGAGCATGAAGTTCGCACAGCCCGTCTCGGGTCTAGTGTCGGGACACGTCCCGCCGCACTAGGGAAGACGATTGGCGGCACTGAGTCGGGCACACTGATAGTGGTAGTTTATGCCCGCGAAAAAAAAGGATGTTACGTTACACAGTGTCCGACCTGAACGTTCTCGCCGTGGTTCCGCAACCACCCAGCTGACAGGAAGCACTCCGTAGTACGATAGTGAGCACACCGATGACGCCGTAACGTCGTGTTACATGCTATGGTCTCTAGAAACGGCTACATGGGCACGGCCCTGATCTTTGTCGTGAGGATGCAATCCCGCAGTATTACACGGCTGGAAGTTCTACTGGTACCGAGGGTACAGTCTTGGTACGAGACGCACTACTAAGGGGTCGTCCATTAATCACGTGATGTTTTTTTAGCAAATGTTTAACCCCCCCCCTCCTCCTTAGTGATTTGTGGTGAGGTTTCAGACTACACCCCCCCCCCCCAACCAATAAATCACGTGTATTTTTTTGGTACAAAATATTTTTATAAATTTCAGAATATTATTTTTAAATATAGGTATAATCTAATTTAATTCTGGAAAATTAAGGACAGTGATAAAAATGTCCAGACACACATTAAGGTTGCAGGTTTATTCTCACTGGCATAAAAATAATAAAGGAAAGGCTTATATGTGATATACGCATGTATTCGGCGCCAAAATCACAGTCTTACTGGCGACTGGCAAGCCGAGCCGGGTGGTTCATGTTGCGGCGGGCGGGGATATTGTTGCTTGGCTACGGCGAGTCAAGGTCACGCGTCCCTTTTCGGTTTAGTAGAAATCGCGCGAAAAAATAAATACACGTGATATCTCTCTACACCCCCCTCCCCTCTTGTAATATTTCGTGATTTTTCCCGACCACCCCCCCCCCCCCCCACCACCTTTCGAGCCTCACGTGATTAAGGGACGATCCCTAATTACACTGGTATTTACTAACAGTCTGGGCCATTGACACGGCAGTAATACACTAACATACTATTTACACTGGGCCCCGTGCGTGCCCTGCACAGAGAGAGGCCCGCCAGAGGGATCCACGTGTGGCGCTGCGGCGGTATACCTGGAGATGGATGTGGAAGGACGACGCGGCGTGTATGCCGGGGCCGGCTGAGAGGCCAGCACTACTCGCGCGCAGAGCTCCAGCGGAACACGTCTGTCGTCGCCGCGGAGCAGGGTGTCCACAAGGAAAAAAATATTTTGTACCAACTTAGGCGAGAAAAAAGTACTAGATATGAAAAAAAAAAGTACTAAGTTATAATTTTTTATGGTTTTAACCATTTAGGAAGTTATTATGGCATTACAATGCTCGAACTTAAATTTCACACCACACACACATAAACTCCATAGTTTTTAGAAATAATTACGCTTGATAAGAAAACATATTGGAGTTACTGTAATATTATTATATTAAAGAAAAAAGTACTACATCTGAGCGTAAATGTACTAGACCACTAAAGTACTAGATCTAGTACGAAAGTACTAACTGTGGACACCCTGCTGCCTGGTCTCGCCCGCACCAAGCCCAAGGCTATTCGCGCGCGCAATGCGGCGAGCGCGGGGAACGAGCTGGGCTGTGATCTTGATGTACTGCACTGTAAATCATTTGTCAGCACGCTTTACATACATATAAAGATATGATGTCATCGAAATACTTATTAACAAAGATCCGATAAAATATACATATATTAAAAGTTTAGTATCAGTCATCGGCGGATGGATACGTAGCACACTATTGACAATTGTGCGGACGGCTATCGACCTCGAGGCCGTTTGTCGCACACGCAACACTGCACTTGGGTGCGGTCACTTCACACGTGGTTCACTGACCCATTCTCTAACCACGGGAGAGAGATAAGTGGCGGCGATGGGCAACAGCGACCTATCTCAGGCAATATAACTTCTTGTTACTGGTAGTCCCGATCCTTGCAAACAGATGTCGCCAAGTATTATGTTGTGGTAAATATTTTAATTTTTTATGTTGGATGTGGGATGCTCACTCACGATCGCAAGAGGAGTGCATCTCTAGACCTCGAGGGGAAAGGAAATCATCGGGTGTGAGAGAGTTTCTTAGTTGTTTTAAGATAAAGTAATCCCGAGTAATGAAACTTTTATTCGAGTTGTTCAGGCAGTCAATTTTTTTTGTGGGATGTGGAATAGTCACTCACGATCGCAAGAAAAGGGGGGCTTCGCTAAACCTCAAGGGGAAGGGAAATCAACTTGCGTTATAGTGTTTATCAACTGTTTCAAGGCATAGTAATCGACTGAGCAATGGATTATTTGTTTTGTTTGAATCCCACCTGATTGAAATATTGTTAGTTTTAATTCATTAATAGAAATTCATCATTTAAACTAAACTCTGAATACAATTAATATAATTGCATATTCAATATATATAAAAAAATAATTTAGCGATTGTTTTCTCAGGAATAACTAGAAGCACTCTGAATACCAGCAGATGTCTCACCAGAAATAATCAGGAGCACACAGATAAAACAAACAGATGCCTCGCCAGGAATAACTTTAAGCTTTTTGAAAAACCAACAAAATAGTGAAAGGAATAATTAGAAGCACGTGGAGAAAACCAACCAAATATTGCAAACTGAGAAAAACAAAGTAAATCTTGTTAATTTAAAGTTAAGTGAATCACAAATAATTAAATTTAAAAAGAAATTACAAAAAAATGCTGGCTTGTGCTAGAACTCTATCCTTGCTGAACAAAGGAGTATTTCACAAGCTGACATATGTTGTTTTGTAATTTTATGTAAAAAAAAAAAGGTGATTCACCGAGCTTGATTTAGCAATGATTTACAATGGTTTTCTCCTTGTGCTCCTGATTATACCTGTCAATATTTCTTTGTTACAGAAGGTGCCAGAGCTGTCTGGCGGCCCCGCACGTTGCACTGACGTCATGCGCGCATACAGTTGGGGGATTAGGACGGCCGGACCCCGCCACCCCCCTTTCTCGTGCTTCCTCCTCCCTCAGCGCTGTTATCTATCCCTGAGTGGCTGAATAAGCATCGTTGTTCTGGATGCTTCGAGCACTTCCAGAAAGACGATCACGGGTATAAAAGAGGCGATGTCGACCTTCGCAGTGGTTGAGTTCCAACAGGCGAGTGGAGTGAAGTGTGAGTTCGACGAGAAGTACGAGAGACCCCCACCCCTCTTTCGCGAGCGGCGTAACACGGAGCGACGGGACTGTGTGAGTGTGACCGAGTGGCGCGAGACTGTGTATGGACAGGTACCTACGTGATAAGGGGAGGAACACTTTTTAGTCTAGCTCCAGTGAACAGTGTGAATTGAGGACTATAGATATTTGGTGATTTGTGAACAGATATTTAAGTGCGAGTTATTTGTGAACAAAAATAAAGGGTGGTGATTTTATCCTACTAATATTATAAACGCGAAAGTTTGTAAGTATGGATGGATGTTTGTTACTCTTTTACGTAAAAACTACTGAATGGATTTTAATGAAACTTTACAATAATATAGCTTATACATCATAATAACACATAGGCTACATATTGATATGAAATTCCATCCTTAAGGGAGTGAAAAAATGACAATTTCATTTTATAACAGAAAAAATCACAGGTCATAAAAATACAAATAGTGAGTAAGTGTCATTTCTCTATGTCTGCCACACGATCATACACATAGTAAGGTCTTGCAAATTCATATTTTTCTTCTTGGTGAGATCAGCCCGCTTAGTGGAGCTCGCAGCGGCTAGCAAAATACAGGTGCTAATAACAGTTTAGTTCTTAACTTCGTCAATAGATAGAGTTGCCTTGAATTTTAAACGCACCTTCGTTCGATGCGTTTGTCGTGTCTTTAATTTTCGTTTGTTTGTGCCGTATGCGTTCCTATAGCCTACCACTTATCCGATTGCGATTAAATTTTGGTGAGTTGTTATGCGCATGCCCGTGAAGGTTTCTGAGACGGTATAACTATTTTGCAATAGTTGGAGCACGAATCGTTTCAAAAAAATGTGTTTATTTCATATTGTATAGCGGCACTTCGTCTGTTTTTGTTGTCTAAGTGCGCACGCATGAGACAATTTATTTAAATATAAAAGAGAGACAGAGATAGAGTGATATATAAATACAGTGAGATTGAGAGAGACCTAGAGATAAGTTGAAATGGAGCGAGGTATAGAGAATGAAATGGGTTAGATAAAGAGATATATAGATGTATAGCGCTATTATAGAGATTTATATATAGAAGAGATAGAGATAGTGGGAGGTACCTATATATGTATATATGTATATATAAAGAGATAAATAGAGATAGAGAGATACATATATATGTAAATAGAGAAATATATATTTAGAGATATGGATGGATGATTTGTATATGTGTAACTACTTTAAACATATTACAAAACAAAACTGAATGCGGCATTGCAATGCATGCTGAGCATTAGCTAGATAATGGAATCATTTCAATATTAGTAATCTCTTATTTTTCAGCTTTTTTCTATAGTGCTTTATAAAGTCTAGATTACATAGACCACCAATTTTTAGATATATACAGGTAAATAACTATACACTGGCAGAACAACGTCTGTCGGGATCTGAAAGTGATATAAATTATTTTGCACACTTGACATTCAAATTAAGAATACAATTACTAACTACATCTGATTTCGAAAAAGGTCCCCTTCACCCTGTTTTCAGCCCGGGCAACGTCGGGTACTGCAGCTAGTTTGTAATATAAGTATTAGTAGTAACTAAAACTGTATAAAAATTAATTGGGCTATCCTTACAAACCCAATTTCCCCTTTCGAAACATTTTAGTGTCAGATGTGAGATAGCCATAACTAAATGATTTACGAATAGTTATTGGTAAATTTAAAATTAGAAAAAAGTAAAAAATCACTATATGGATTTTCGAGATTAAAATTAGTGTTAGGATCTGTAGTTAGTTTTAAGTTAAATATTTTTTTTATTGATTAGAGATCAAACAGAGGACAAGATCGAATCAATCCGTTAATTAAGAACGATATTTTTTTATGATTTTTGTAATTTTACCAATTTTTTGCTAAATATTTACAGTTTGCAAGATGGCAGCCAAGATGACGACAAGATGGCGGATAAAACGTTAGTAAATCCTACTTCTGCTCTCTAGCGCTTGATCCGCCATCTTGTCGTCCTCTTGGCTGCTATCTGTTAGTTGTGGAAATACATTAAGCAATTTTACATGATACTAAATTAAGTCAAGGCTATTACTGTATAATATTACAGACATATATTTGTTTATTTTTCTAATTTATTAACATCCTAAAAGGTCCATTATGAAAGGTCTTCGCTCTGTGGCAATCTGTTGATTATTTTCGTTTCTTAAAGAGTCTAGCGATAGTAAATATTACATTTCATTTTTTTTTTCTACTAATCCTGCCAGCCAGCACACGACGGAAGCACCGGGGATGGCACAGGCGGAGAGTAGGGGTAGGTCCGAAAACTGGTCCTCGGACTGGAGTGGAAACGATTCCCGCTCTTTACACGGAACCCACTGTGAAACAGAAGGTCACACAGTGGTAGAAAAAGGAAAAATAATTAAACCGGAAGGATCAGAGGTTAATTATAAGGCCAAAAAGGGGGGAGGGTAGTAAAATCTTAGTGCGAGATAGAGAGAGAAGAGAGAACACTTACCACAAAAGTGGACACGATCCAGAATATTTACTCCATGGGTGGGGATCGGAGCACCACAGGAGCCGATCCGAAACGCACTACCGCACGCGACATGGTGACGACTTTTAATACTACTACAGATTGTGAAGTGAGTTGGGATAACACCCTTACTTTAGGTAACTACATATTTTCAAGTCGATGGGTCGCGGAACTTCGTCGCGGTAGAAGACGATCAGTAGTCGTGGCGGTCGTTGAGCCAAGACTCGATGATAGCAAAAATCACAAGTACCCAAAAGAAACTGCCCCCCAGGGTGTTGAGTCCAGAGGGGAGGGGAGAGAACCAAAATAGGCGGAGCTAGTAGGACTTACCGGGGGGAGAAACGATTTATGATTTGTCAGTTGTAGAGCCTGGGTAGGCCCTACAAGAAAATTAAAACAAACCGCGGCTGTGCAACTTGGTTCGCGAGGCTGCCGCTGGCTCGCGCCACTAGGTGGGTGCTCTAAGCTAGTAGCACAGCATACAGGACTCCAGGAGGTGTCGCCACCTGGTGATCAAACCCAGAAGTTACCAATGATAGTTATAAACGTTGCCAAGAGATAGCGCATGGCTTCAGTTAAAGGCCTAGACTACAGCGGAGAAGGAGGGATGTTCAGAGGTTCTTGGGCGGAGCCATGGTTTCTGTAGACTCAGCATGAAACTGAAAGGAGGAGAGGGGGTGCGAACGAAACTGCGTGCGCTTGCAAAGACAGCACGATACGTTATCCAATGAGCGTGACCCGTCGTAGGACAAACAAGACAAGAGAACTGATTAGGTATGCTGGGCACCAGCAAATACTATCGGGAGACAAGACTGCAGGCGCTGAGGAGGCATAGACAAGCCTATCTTGAACGTGAGGCGAAGCGAGAGCTACGTGAAGCTGACAGGCGCAAGCGATGGGAGCGAGTCTTGCTTGGGAACTCCCAGCGATGCACTAGCTGTCCGGACCGACTCGAAATATGAAAGAGGTCCATGAGTTAAGTTAATTAAAGAAGACATTTGGGCCTATGGATGGCCTACAAAAATTAACCGGTAGAAAGCCAAAGGCCAATTGGTGCCGAGGCAAATGCTGGTTTTCGGTACATCCCTTTGATATCCTTTAAAGAATAAACCGGAATTCCTGAAAAATACAGTTTGTAATTATGTTTGTTTAATGTTCATTCTTAATTTATAACCCTTAGATCTAGCAGATTCACAAGTATGCATTTTCTTCAAAACTTAACCCCTTTACATACCTTGGGGACGGAATCCTAAAATAATTTGAATAATAATTAAATAGTTTATTATTACCATTAAATTAAGTCTTTTAACTAATTAGTTTTGGAGATAAATCAATTAACGCAAAAAATAAATAATATGTAACTCGAAATGCAATTCTTTTTAGTTTCTAATTACTTATTCAAAATGAATTTTAAGGGTTAGTTTTTTGTTTCAAATCACACCTAGACATTTTACCAACCTTAGGGTCTGAATTTCGCATACTGGTAAAATTGTAGTTGGTAATTTTCGTGTGTTTATTATTGGAACCAAAAATAATTTATCACGCTTAATTTTATTGTGTGATATTATTATTAATCTAATAATTATATTATCCTGATCGCCCCTTAGGGGTTGCATTTCGTAAAATATAAAAATTGTGGTTGGTATTTTTTCGTATTTTTTTTATTTGTACTCAATGTAATTAATTCCCATTATTAAATTCGGAGATATTATTAATATATCTTAAAATCATATTTACACCTTTTTCACTCACTTTATAGCTTAGTTTTTAAGTCAACCAATATCTAATAAAAAAAGTTCCTAAAAATCAGTCAAGTAGTTTTTGATCGATGCTCGAACAAACAAAAAAAAAACATATTTTTGAATTCTCAATAATGGAAATAGGCCTTTTCAATAGTTTTTTTTTTCCGTCATTTCATCCAATGTACAAACTATTTGCCTAGAACAGTTTTATTATCAGTATATATATTAGCCTATATGCAGCTGCGATTTGTATTGCAATTCCACTGTTAACTAGTTGACTTCAACTTCAAAACAGACACCCACTCCATTGTGCGCCACCATTATTATTCGGACCATGGAAAAGAGAAACTGTCATAAAATATTTACTGGTAATTATCTGATACGACTTGCGATTCACCTATCGTACGTTATCTCACCTAGACAGAAACCTTCCTCGTGTTTCAAAGGTCAAGTGTGCAAAATTTCATAGAGATCGGAAGAACGATGCGTTAGCTTCAATAAAATGAAATGTTATCAAGAATAATTAAATTATGCTTGAAGGGTTGGTTTGATCGAAATCTCCCCTAGACGGTGATCTTCCTCGTGTTTCAAAAGTAAAGTATGCAAACTTTTATCGCAATTGTATGAATGGTTTAGGAACGCATTCAGAACAAACAAACAAAACTTGACATTTGGTCAAATGAGTTTGTAAGTTTAGACTAGTATGCTCTTTTATAATGAATTTTATTAAAAAAAACTACAGTGAAAAGATAATAAAAGTATGACATTAATTAACAACTGTTGTATATCATTGTCACATATACATAGAAAGTGTTTTAGACCTGTTGCTGTATTGTAAGATTGACACTCGTGTGATCAAAGCACGGCCAGAAACACAACTAAACTACATGTGTGCAATGGCAAGCTAACCAAGCACGTGTGTCGGCAATGATGCGTGTCACGCAGTGGTGGCTCCAGCGGGCCCGGGCCTACCCTACATTTTCAAAATTGAAAATAGGAAGTAAGACTTTTGATAAATAAACACAATTCATATTAAACGTTGGGTTTATTTTGAAAAGGGCAGTTGGGCAATGAAATGAAACTATACATTCGCCTGCAGAATTGTATAATTTCACATTAACGTACGATTTGTGTTGTGATGTTCACCTTAAATTAACACAAATTTAACACTAACAATTAATTTTGTGACCTTTACAGGTATTAAAGTGTATTTTATTGATATATTATACATATTGGACTTCCGAGGGAAATAAATTACCCCCAGAAAGCCCCAAAACTTAGCATTTTACATCTGAATTTTAAAAATTCCCGTACCACCCTCTGATAAGGGGGCCGGACTCTTCTTTTCCCCCTAACCCTCCCAGGGTAGAGCCCGGACTCCCGACACTGTGCACACGACCCTGCGGTGGTCCTGGCCTGCCCACTAGTGATGCGACGAGTCGAGTAGACTCGGTGGAAGACTCGATTCTTTATAGTACTCGAGTGACTCGGATAGCGATGGCAGCGGAACGGGCTGATTTTTGCATTTTCTCGTCATTTCTAATGTTCAGGGCTTTTTTCTGAAATTTTAACACGATACCTCCCTTGCATTTGTTGTTCTCCCAAAAAATAATTTCAACAGATATTTACGAAGTGTGATTAATGTGGATAAAAAGTCGCTTACGTTCTAAATTATTATTTACGAATACTTGCGCGACTTTTTTACAACCATTATATCGCACCTAGTTAATATATTTTGAAAATATTTGTGACAGAACAAAAAATGCGAGAGGTGTATAGTGGTGAGATTTAAAATATAAACCTTAACTAATAGTAACGATGAGAGCCTGAAAAGACCACCAACGCGGCGTGTGAGTTACGGCTTCTCGCGCAGGTGTGAAGATGGCGGTGTCGCTAGTAGTGGATGACGTGGCAGCAGTCACTCGCCAGGTCGAGCCACCGGGCATCGCTTATTCACGAGCAGGGCTATCGACCGCGCCCTACTTGCCGGCGGAGCGCGGCGCACGTCTCGCTCCTGCGGTCGTGTGGTCGTGTGGTCGTGTGGTTGTGTGGTTGTGTGGTCGGCCCCACGGCGTATACAAGCACACAGAGATTCCACTTCCGGCTTAAACGTAATTCCTTATTTTATCCTCTGAAATCGGGCAATGATGATTCTCATACTACCAACCAGGCAGCATAAAACAAAGAAATTTAGTTCTGTCCCGAACGATACCAGGATCTAAGGTATTTCAGGATACTTCGTGGTTCAGTATCTAGGTCTTTTAAATACATCTATAAGTTTTAGTAAAATATAATATAATTTGTACTTTCATTTCTTGATATCCATGACATAAAAATTAAGGATTTAAATAAGATTTTTTTTCCGGTGGTATTCGTTGGTGGTCTAAAATTATATTAGATTAACCTAGTTGTTTAACAATACATAACCATATTTGGCTCGTCAAATTTCTATATTAATTTACATGAAGGCCCATCTAATGCAATACACACAAATTGGTTTTATTTGACGAGGTAGCTACAAACACAGCAAATACTAAAATAGGAATGTACAAGTAACTTGTGTCTGCAAGAATCAACTAATAGATTCAAACACAAATGGTCACACAAAAATTAACATAAATGTTGGTATTTAAACATAAACGTCTACCGAGGTCTCCCGATTACTTTGCATTTGAGGCGCTACACATTATTTAAAAGTCTTGCATCTTATTTATTATTTTTAATATACATATTAGACAGACATATGCAAAAGATAACTCTTTTAAAGACCTGACTGTGTAATATTTGTTGATGCGCATATTTATTTAAAAAAAATATATTTTAAAACATTAGTTAAGTTGATACTTCAAAAATTTAAATGTTGTGTAAGAGTCAAAATAATAATATTAAGAGAGTAAAACCACAGTTTGACCACAAGTCACATTATTAAACATTATTTATAATTCAGCTCTGAATGTGAATGACATTCTGATGTTGGTACAGATGGAATCAAGCACATCTCTAGCCCGGTCGAGAGCGGACGAGCTCGTCACCGATAGCACGGAAGTAAGGACAGAAGCGTCGTCCGGCGAGACGCAGCGAATTGGTTTGCATTGGTGGCGGCCATTTTGTAAGCGGCTACTGTGCTAAATGTTCAACCAGGGGGCGAATTTACCGCAATCAAAGAGACCGACATCACTTATTCTGTGCCGGAAGTTAGGGGCATGTCTGACCGCCCATTTGACTGCAGTAAAGCATGCCTTCGCTAGCGATTGTTTCCTTGTGATTGGCGGCCGTCTGCAAGAGAATCCATTTCCCCATTTGGCCGGACCATTCAGGACGCGTTTGCTTCCGCAAAGAATGGCTGAGATTGGTGTGTTGACAAAAGACACGCACCTGAAATAAATACAGCCAACCACGAAACACAGGCGATGTTGCGAAGTACATTGCGTAAACACATAACATTTCAGAGAAAATTTTCTTATTGCCTTTATTTTGTTTCTTTATAAAGTTTGCGAACCAGGCCTATAGGCATTAACAGTAGTTTTTAACTACTAATCAATGTGGTTACGAAGAAGTTTAAAACATAATTTATTGCCAATAATATTAGTAAGTATGATGTCCGGCGCATGGTGCCGGCGCATGGTGTCTGTGTCGATGTCCGTCATCTTGGATTGTGATGTCACGGCAACCATCTGGGAAGACCTTGAAACTGACCTTTGAACTTGACAAAAAAAGTCAAAATATTATTCAAAATTTGCCAAACATGACTCAAAATTTGCCAAAAAAAAGTCGCCTAAAGTCCTAGTTAAAAACATTCAGCAAAATATCTCAAATCAGAAAAGTAAAAATTTCCCTATATCGATGGAAATATTCCCGTTCTGAGGGAAATATTCCCGTTCTGAGGGAAGAATTTCTTATTTTAGTCCTCAAAAATGCCGGAGACTTGAAATGTTTTCAACAAGACTTACATTTCTCATCTACTAGCCCCCAATAAATCTGAGAACATTTGTTTCCTAGACATTATGACAACATTGTTTAAATTTTCATTATAGCCGCCATCTTGAAAATCCATAAATATTATGCTGGAAAATCGGGGGAAAATTTAAAATTTATAAAAAAATATTTTGAAATTTTTAATTGAAAAACGCACTTAAGTCATGGAGGTCGGAGTGTTCTGTTCAAACCTGGCGAGGGCAAAATAAAAATGACGATGGATACATCCTCCAAGGAGGTCACCGACAGACAGACCTTCCACCACTAATACCCTAGTATATATTGTTACGAACGTGATCAAGGCCGGTACACGTGCAGGTGCAGAGCTGGCCGGCGACTGCCGCAACATGATATGCGCCGCGCGCGCCTGGAAGATAACAAGGATTGTCGCTTTCCCCCCTCCTCCCCCTACCCTCCCCGCGTGGCACCCTGCCTTTGACAAGAAACTGAAACCTGACAGCTGTGGAGTTACGCGAGCCGCTGACACGTGTTTTCTAGAGATTTCTGCCGTCGCGTCGGGACGGCTCGCGATGACGCGACTGGCCCCGACCGCTCTCGTGAGTTCTGGAATTGCGCCGGGGCCTACATATATGCCCGAGGACGTCAGGCAGTGAGTCAATTTGAGTGTTCAGTCGAGAGTTCTCCCGCGGCGGAGTTTCCGGGTAATATATATATATATATATATATATATATATATATATATATTCCTTTGTACTGATGAAATACTTAGGTGAGACCGGGATATAATTTTCCAGTGAATGCCAACCTGAGTCTGGCCAGTGCACTGGAATATGTCACATGATCCATGACTAAAACAACACGAAAGGAGAAGTGATTTGAATGGAACCAGTATTTTGACTCGCAAATCGCTCCCCAACTTCCCATAATATTTCCAAATTAAAATGTCAGGCCAGGGTGATTTACAATCTTTCTTTTTCTTCCTCTCTGGGAGAGGTTCTGTACCATACATATTTAATAGCTTGCAGTGGTTCTTGGAATCCATCACGCATGGACAAGGCGTCAATAAATAACCATCCACACATTATGCTTCAGAAGGCCTGCCCATGCAATACTAACGTACCTTTCAATAATTCGCCACATAAAACAAACTGGTCTAGCAGGACTAGCTGGATGTGGGTTTAAAATTGTATTTATTTCCAAAATGATTTACAGCTCATATACAGGAATCTAAGAAGCAATAAAGTAAATGACCATTCGTTTATAAATAGAAGTAAACACGTTCACTGTATTACCAACAAGTTGTGAAGTAATTAAACTTTGAAAATGTTTTCATTCGTCACATTAAGATTGATGTGGCGTCACAGTAGTATACGAATGTATTTTCTGGGACAGGCGCAGGCGCGTGGATTGTGATTGTCGGTCCGCCATCTTGGATTGTGACATCACGGCGGCCATTTTTGACTCAAAATTCCTCAAAATTGACTCAAAATGACTCAAAATTTCCCGTTTTAAGAAAAAATTTCCCGTTTTCGAGGGAAAAATTCCCGTTTCGAGGGAAAATTAGGATTTCGAAAAACCACAAAAGTCGTTTTGCATTAAAAACCACGAAATTCCTGATAGAGGCTTAAGCATCCTTAACTCAAGCCTCAGTTAAGCCTCTTTTAGGATTATGACGTCACCGTTGCAATTTTCGTTACGCCCGCCATCTTGAAAATCCGCAATTTTTATGTTAGAAAATCGGGAAAAATTTTAAAAATCATTAAAAAAATTATTTGATCGAATTAAATAAAAATCTTAAAAGCCACTGTTGCAGTTATCGTTACGGTCACCATCTTGGATTATATAAATTTTACATATTTCATTACACCCGCCATCTTGGTTGAGTACCATGTCATTCTTACACTTTATGTTACGACCACCATATTGGATTCTATTAATGTTGCAATTATCGTTATGGTCGCCATCTTAAAATTTAGACGCCATCTTGAAAATCCGTAATTTTAATGCTAGAGATTCGGGAAAAAATTTAAAAATCATTAAAAAAATTATTTGATCGAATTAAATAATAAAAGTCCTTAAAACCACCGTTGCACTTTTTCGTGATGACCACCATCTTGAAATCACCCGCTGGAGGTCACCATCTTGTTTTCGTCTGCTAGAGTGTGCTGATACCATGTTGGTATAATTATCTGGTCACCATACCTTTGTCCTCAACTGATGACATTGAACTTTGACCTTGACATTGAACTTTGACCTTGACCTTGAACTTTGACCTTGACCTTGAAATTTGACCTTGACCTTGGACTTTAACCCTGACCTTGAAATTTGACCTTGACCTTGTCGACCCTCATGGATCCGACATTTTATGTTCAGTACATGCTAACAGGAGCTACCACCTGCTGGAGTATGCCATCTTGTGTGTACTTGTATTATAGAGTACATTTCCATCTGGATAATTTTATTCTAACCCGCTACAGTGAAGTAATCATTTATTATTACTGTGACACCCGCCATCTTATCATTTGGCCGCCATCTTGAAAATCCGAAATTATTTAGCTAGAAATGCGGGAAAAATTCCAATAGTCTCCGAAAAAATCAATTATTAATTTACAAAATTGAATCGATGGATCCCTGTCCACGGTTCGATTCTTGACCAGAGACAGTTGTAACTAATTATTAAATAAATGTTAGGTTCTGTTTTCCATTACCTTTCGCGGAGTTTATTATTCATTCACTCTACGAAAATCAACTCAAGTCAATATACCGGACCAACGAATTAATACAGTACCGATTAGCCTATTATGAAAGTCTAATTTTTCAATAATCTGAATAACATGTAAGCCGTTCATGTACAAAGCCACACATATAGATCAATTATCTTCAGTCCATGAGACCGAGTCATGTCATTATCAGACGTATAGGCTAGTCATTTCAGGACCACATGACCTTCGTCGTTAGCTAATTATAATCAATTAATCCATCGTGACATTTTTATACATTCTAAAGGTCCAAGTAACCTTGAAAAATATTTTAGTAACACCAAGAGGTGTAAAACTAGTAAATATTCAATCACTACATTTTGTACTACGCGCAATCAACAAAAAGGAAGCACCAATAACGATAAGACAGCACCGACAACGAAAAGGCACCACATTTGGAAGCACCAACAAAAAAAAAAGTCAGCACCAACAACGAAAAGGCAACTCATTTGGAAGCACCGCCATCGAAAAGGCAGCACATTTGGTAGCACCGTCAACAAAAAGGCACGGACCGCAAGACCGGGTCATGTCAATATCAGACATATAGACCATGAACTCAGTACACACAGGAAAAAGGAACGTTCACGCAGGAAAACGGAACGTACACGCAGGAAAACGGAACGTACACTCAGGAAAACGGAATGTACACGCAGGAAACGGACCGGATACACACAGTACACACAGGAAACGGAACGTACACACAGTACACACAGGAAACGAAACGTACACACAGTACACACAGGAAACGGAACGTACACACAGTACACACAGGAAACGGAACGTACACACAAGTACACACAGGAAACGGAACGTACACACAAGTACACACAGGAAACGGAACGTACACACAAGTACACACAGGAAACGGAACGTACACACAGGAAACGGAACGTACACACAGGAAACGGAACGTACACACAGGAAACGGAACGTACACACAGGAAACGGAACGTACACACAGGAAACGGAACGTACACAGTACACACAGGAAACGGAAAGGAAAACACAGTATACACAGGAAACAGAACGTACACACAGTACACACAGGAAACGAAACGTACACACAGTACACACAGGAAACGAAACGTACACACAGTACACACAGGACACACAGGAAACGAAACGTACACACAGTACACACAGGAAACGAAACGTACACACAGTACACACAGGAAACGAAACGTACACACAGTACACACAGGAAACGGAATGATCACACATACAGTAGCGGAAACACACAGGCTTAGTTGGAAATCAGAATACAAGAAATAAAAACATTAAATTTTTACTTTCAATATTTAATTACTTCTCATCATTACACAAATACAAGTAAAAGAAGCCATTATTGTATGTAGCCAGCATTCCTCAGTTCTTTGAGTATGAAGGATATTTCTTTGATGCACGAATAGTTTCCTGAACAAAGCGAGCCATGTAGAAGTCTTAGCCGGTCAACCAATATGTTTGGATCTTTCCATGATGTGTAATCAATCTCTTCTACCACCATCTTACTTGCTTGTTTATTATAAATACTGTTAATATCACAATCCTCCCAGTGATCATAATAAGCATTATCGGATTTATTTATTATAACACGACGTTTCCAACGTTTCGGTCTCAGGACATCGCCACATTCTTCGATCTCGTCAGCTCTAGATGCTTCATCACAGTCTATGCCTTTGTCAACAGCCTCAGAGTCACTGTAACAATCACTGTAGAAGACATCCTCTTCACCCAGATTACCGTATGAATTCACTATCGATGATGTCGAAGTGTCTTCATCGTCTTCATGCTTCCTTTTTAGGAGTCCGTCATTTTTACAAAGAATGGAGGATCTACTGAATATAGGCTTGAATGTATTCTCACCTTTCACGGTGTTGATACTTCCATTAGTTTCAGTCTTACCGAAGCCATTAGCGTCCTTCAATTTATGTTCTTCCTCACGATCGGGTGAGCTAACACTATCACGCTCAGGACAAGGAAAATTATTGTCGTAATGCAGATCACTCTTCTTTAGTCTAGTGGATCCATCGGTGTCCTCTATGCCGTAAGTAGTCTTGACTTTACATGTTCTACCATGTCTTTTTAGGCTGTCAATTCGTGTTAACAACCTGCTACAACGATTACAGCTTAACATGTTGCGTAGTGGGTTTCTAGCAAAATCATTCTTCTCATGACGTCTAGCATTCCTTCTCACGGCAAAATCCTTGTCACAGTATCTACAGCGGCTTCCTTCCGATTCAGCTACAGATAACAAACCACGATCCATGGTAGCTTCTGTGACTAATGTTAGATACAAACTGTCAGTTTTCTCCAATTGGAACCATTTCTTAAATAGAGTTTTTTAAATATTTCATCAGCGAGAGTTAAGTTATCTAATGCAATGCAAATTGATGCAAGTTCTTCTGGCTGTCGTCAACAGATGCCGCCACGTGTTGCTTGCAGGTAAATAATATCTATTTCATTAATGAGGGATGCGGAACGCTCACTATCGATCGCAAAGGAAGGTTGGCTTCGATAGTCTCCAAGGACAATGCAGTTTGTCCTTCATGTTAATGCTTCTCAGCTGTCTCAAAACATATTATTTGTCTGAGTAAGGTTATTATTTTTTAAATCCACCTGATAAAAAAAAATATTGTAAGTGCAGATTTATTGACAGAATTTCACTAATTAAATGTAACTCTGAATAGAAATGACATGACTCATTAAGTAAAAAATTCTCATGCAGAGATAGATTTCTCACAAACAATCAGCAGCACTCGGAGAAAACCATCAGATGTCTAGCCAGGAATAATCAGGAGCACACGGAGAAATCCACCATAATATTGTCAAGAATAATCAGGAGCACACGGAGAAAACCACCATAATATTAACAATAATAATCGGAAGCACACGGAGAAAACCACCATAATATTGACAATAATAATCGGAAGCACACGGAGAAAACCACCATAATATTGACAATAATAATCGGAAGCACACAGAGAAAACCACCACAAGTTTTCTTTAATATCATAAAAATACAGAAAAAAATATTTACTAAATAACAAATAAATTAATAAAAAAATTTAAATGACAAAATAAAATACAAAAAATACATAAACAGATTCTGCTAGCTTGTGAACTTCTCATTGTTGAGCAAAGATATAGTTCTAGTACAAGCCAGAATTTTATGTATTTTTTGTATTTTATTTTGTCATTTAAATTTTTTTATTAATTTATTTGTTATATAGTAAATATTTTTTTCTGTATTTTTATGATATTAAAGAAAACTTGTGGTGGTTTTCTCTGTGTGCTTCCGATTATTATTGTCAATATTATGGTGGTTTTCTCAGTGTGCTTCCGATTATTATTGTCAATATTATGGTGGTTTTCTCCGTGTGCTTCCGATTATTATTGTCAATATTATGGTGGTTTTTTCCGTGTTCTTCCGATTATTATTGTTAATATTATGGTGGTTTTCTCCGTGTGCTCCTGATTATTCTTGACAATATTATGGTGGATTTCTCCGTGTGCTCCTGATTATTCCTGGCTAGACATCTGATGGTTTTCTCCGAGTGCTCCTGATTGTTTGTGAGAAATCTATCTCTGCATGAGAATTTTTTACTTAATGAGTCATGTCATTTCTATTCAGAGTTACATTTAATTAGTGAAATTCTGTCAATAAATCTGCACTTACAATATTTTTTTTATCGGGTGGATTTAAAAAAAAATAACCTTACTCAGACAAATAATATGTTTTGAGACAGCTGAGAAGCATTAACATGAAGGACAAACTGCATTGTCCTTGGAGACTATCGAAGCCAACCTTCCTTTGCGATCGATAGTGAGCGTTCCGCATCCCTCATTAATGAAATAGATATTATTTACCTGCAAGCAACACGTGGCGGCATCTGTTGACGACAGCCAGAACAACTTGCATCAATTTGCATTGCATTAGATAACTTAACTCTCGCTGATGAAATATTTAAATAACTCTATTTAAGAAATGGTTCCAATTGGAGAAAACTGACAGTTTGTATCTAACATTAGTCACAGAAGCTACCATGGTTCGTGGTTTGTTATCTGTAGCTGAATCGGAAGGAAGCCGCTGTAGATACTGTGACAAGGATTTTGCCGTGAGAAGGAATGCTAGACGTCATGAGAAGAATGATTGTGCTAGAAACCCACTACGCAACATGTTAAGCTGTAATCGTTGTAGCAGGTTGTTAACACGAATTGACAGCCTAAAAAGACATGGTAGAACATGTAAAGTCAAGACTACTTACGGCATAGAGGACACCGATGGATCCACTAGACTAAAGAAGAGTGATCTGCATTACGACAATAATTTTCCTTGTCCTGAGCGTGATGGTATTAGCTCACCCGATCGTGAGGAAGAACATAAATTGAAGGACGCTAATGGCTTCAGTAAGACTGAAACTAATAGAAGTATCAACACCGTGAAAGGTGAGAATACATTCAAGCCTATATTCAGTAGATCCTCCATTCTTTGTAAAAATGACGGACTCCTAAAATGGAAGCATGAAGACGATGAAGACACTTCGACATCATCGATAGTGAATTCATACGGTAATCTGGGTGAAGAGGATGTCTTCTACAGTGATTGTTACAGTGACTGAGGCTGTTGACAAAGGCATAGACTGTGATGAAGCATCTAGAGCTGACAAGATCGAAGAATGTGGCGATGTGTCCTGAAACCGAAACGTTGGAAACGTCGTGTTATAATAAATAAATCCGATAATGCTTATTATGATCACTGGGAGGATTGTGATATTAACAGTATTTATAATAAACAAGCAAGTAAGATGGTGGTAGAAGAGATTGATTACACATCATGGAAAGATCCAAACATATTGGTTGACCGGCTAAGACTTCTACATGGCTCGCTTTGTTCAGGAAACTATTCGTGCATCAAAGAAATATCCTTCATACTCAAAGAACTGAGGAATGCTGGCTACATACAATAATGGCTTCTTTTACTTGTATTTGTGTAATGATGAGAAGTAATTAAATATTGAAAGTAAAAATTTAATGTTTTTATTTCTTGTATTCTGATTTCCAACTAAGCCTGTGTGTTTCCGCTACTGTATGTGTGATCATTCCGTTTCCTGTGTGTACTGTGTGTATACGTTTCGTTTCCTGTGTGTACTGTGTGTACGTTTCGTTTCCTGTGTGTACTGTGTGTATACGTTTCGTTTCCTGTGTGTACTGTGTGTACGTTCCGTTTCCTGTGTGTACGTTCCTTTCCTGTGTGTATTGTGTGAACGTTCCGTTTCCTGTGTGTACTGTGTGTATACGTTTCGTTTCCTGTGTGTACTTTCCTTTCCTGTGTGTATTGTGTGAACGTTCCGTTTCCTGTGTGTACTGTGTGTATACGTTTCGTTTCCTGTGTGTACTGTGTGTACGTTTCGTTTCCTGTGTGTACTGTGTGTACGTTTCGTTTCCTGTGTGTACTGTGTGTATACGTTTCGTTTCCTGTGTGTACTGTGTGTACGTTCCGTTTCCTGTGTGTACTGTGTGTACGTTCCGTTTCCTGTGTGTACGTTCCTTTCCTGTGTGTATTGTGTGAACGTTCCGTTTCCTGTGTGTACTGTGTGTATACGTTTCGTTTCCTGTGTGTACTGTGTGTACGTTTCGTTTCCTGTGTGTACTGCGTGTACGTTTCGTTTCCTGTGTGTACTGTGTGTACGTTTCGTTTCCTGTGTGTACTGTGTGTACGTTTCGATTCCTGTGTTTACTGTGTGTACGTTTCGTTTCCTGTGTGTACTGTGTGTACGTTCTGTTTTCTGTGTGTACTGTGTGTACGTTCCGTTTCCTGTGTGTACGTTCCGTTTCCTGTGTGTACTGTGTGTACGTTCCGTTTCCTGTGTGTACTGTGTGTACGTTTCGTTTCCTGTGTGTACTGTGTGTACGTTCCGTTTCCTGTGTGTACTGTGTGTATCCGGTCCGTTTCCTGCGTGTACATTCCGTTTTCCTGAGTGTACGTTCCGTTTTCCTGCGTGTACGTTCCGTTTTCCTGCGTGAACGTTCCTTTTTCCTGTGTGTACTGAGTTCATGGTCTATATGTCTGATATTGACATGACCCGGTCTTGCAGTCCGTGCCTTTTTGTTGACGGTGCTACCAAATGTGCTGCCTTTTCGATGGCGGTGCTTCCAAATGAGTTGCCTTTTCGTTGTTGGTGCTGACTTTTTTTTTTGTTGGTGCTTCCAAATGTGGTGCCTTTTCGTTGTCGGTGCTGTCTTATCGTTATTGGTGCTTCCTTTTTGTTGATTGCGCGTAGTACAAAATGTAGTGATTGAATATTTACTAGTTTTACACCTCTTGGTGTTACTAAAATATTTTTCAAGGTTACTTGGACCTTTAGAATGTATAAAAATGTCACGATGGATTAATTGATTATAATTAGCTAACGACGAAGGTCATGTGGTCCTGAAATGACTAGCCTATACGTCTGATAATGACATGACTCGGTCTCATGGACTGAAGATAATTGATCTATATGTGTGGCTTTGTACATGAACGGCTTACATGTTATTCAGATTATTGAAAAATTAGACTTTCATAATAGGCTAATCGGTACTGTATTAATTCGTTGGTCCGGTATATTGACTTGAGTTGATTTTCGTAGAGTGAATGAATAATAAACTCCGCGAAAGGTAATGGAAAACAGAACCTAACATTTATTTAATAATTAGTTACAACTGTCTCTGGTCAAGAATCGAACCGTGGACAGGGATCCATCGATTCAATTTGTAAATTAATAATTGATTTTTTCGGAGACTATTGGAATTTTTCCCGCATTTCTAGCTAAATAATTTCGGATTTTCAAGATGGCGGCCAAATGATAAGATGGCGGGTGTCACAGTAATAATAAATGATTACTTCACTGTAGCGGGTTAGAATAAAATTATCCAGATGGAAATGTACTCTATAATACAAGTACACACAAGATGGCATACTCCAGCAGGTGGTAGCTCATGTTAGCATGTACTGAACATAAAATGTCGGATCCATGAGGGTCGACAAGGTCAAGGTCAAATTTCAAGGTCAAGGTCAAAGTCCAAGGTCAAGGTCAAATTTCAAGGTCAAGGTCAAAGTTCAAGGTCTAAGTTCAAGGTCAAGGTCAAAGTTCAATGTCAAGGTCAAAGTTCAATGTCATCAGTTGAGGACAAAGGTATGGTGACCAGATAATTATACCAACATGGTATCAGCACACTCTAGCGGACGAAAACAAGATGGTGACCTCCAGCGGGTGATTTCAAGATGGTGGTCATCACGAAAAAGTGCAACGGTGGTTTTAAGGATTTTTATTATTTAATTCGATCAAATAATTTTTTTAATGATTTTTAAATTTTTTCCCGAATCTCTAGCATTAAAATTACGGATTTTCAAGATGGCGTCTAAATTTTAAGATGGCGACCATAACGATAATTGCAACATTAATAGAATCCAATATGGTGGTCGTAACATAAAGTGTAAGAATGACATGGTACTCAACCAAGATGGCGGGTGTAATGAAATATGTAAAATTTATATAATCCAAGATGGCGACCGTAACGATAACTGCAACAGTGGCTTTTAAGATTTTTATTTAATTCGATCAAATAATTTTTTTAATGATTTTTAAAAATTTTCCCGATTTTCTAACATAAAAATTGCGGATTTTCAAGATGGCGGGCGTAACGAAAATTGCAACGGTGACGTCATAATCCTAAAAGAGGCTTAACTGAGGCTTGAGTTAAGGATGCTTAAGCCTCTATCAGGAATTTCGTTGTTTTTAATGCAAAATGACTTTTGTGGTTTTTCGAAATCCTAATTTTCCCTCTAAACGGGAATTTTTCCCTCGAAAACGGGAAATTTTTTCTTAAAACGGGAAATTTTGAGTCATTTTGAGTCAATTTTGAGGAATTTTGAGGAATTTTGAGTCAAAAATGGCCGCCGTGACGTCACAATCCAAGATGGCGGACCGACAATCACAATCCACGCGTCTGCGCCTGTCCCAGAAAATACATTCGTATACTACTCGTCACACATGAATTTTTTTTGTAAATGGAAAATAAATTTTCATGTAAAAAGTAAATAGGTATTAGTCAATATGTACATTTACACGAAAAAACATTTTCTCACTACAAAATAGTATTCGCAGTAATACTGGGTACGGATTTTTATTGGTTCCTTTTGCAATCTGTAGTCACAGTACCTCCAATAGTTAACGTAATTTGTACACCGTTGCTTGAATAGCTTCCCAGCATTAACGCACATAAAAAACATAATAAAACAAAATAAGGTCGTGTTTTTAAAATTGTCTATTCTATTTTCCATGAAACATTAATGAAAATATAAATTTTTGTAATAAATTCTCAGTCTTATAATCGAAAAGCGTATTCAATATATGCACCAAAAAAAAACCATAGCCATGTGTTGTACAAAGTCACAATATAATTCTTGAAATAGGTAACACAAAACCTTTCTTGGCAACAGGTTTCCAAAGGGTAAAAGTACAGAAACCTTAGTTCCTGTGTACAGCCTGATTCTAGCCCGCAGACCCAGGCTGGTATTCCCGGGCGGTCGCGCACCCGGCTGTTTCACCCTCCTCCTGACACTCTAGCCCAGGGACAGCAACAAGGGGGGGGGGGGGGGGGGTACCCTCTCCAACCCCAAAATGAGGAAAAATTTTGAAAAATGTCAGCAAAGTCAGCTTCCCCCACACGCGCCGGTTTGTCTGAGCGACCCCGCCCTGGCTGAGAGCAGTAGGACAGCTCCTGTAGCTGTCACAGACCTTCTGACCTGGACTGCTCCCCCACATACGCCTGTTGGCCTAACGACCCCACCCTGGCTGAGAGCAGTAGGACAGCTCCTGCATCTGTCAGACCGTCTGACCTGGACTGTTCCCCCACATACGCCTGTTGGCCTAACGACCCCGCCCTGGCTGAGAGCAGTAGGAAAGCTCCTGCATCTGTCAGACCGTCTGGCCTGGACTGCTCCCCCACATACGCCTGTTGGCCTAACGACCCCACCCTGGCTGAGAGCAGTAGGACAGCTCCTGCATCTGTCAGACCTTCTGACCTGGACTGCTCCCCCACATACGCCTGTTGGCCTAACGACCCCACCCTGGCTGAGAGCAGTAGGACAGCTCCTGCATCTGTCAGACCGTCTGACCTGGACTGCACCCCTACATACGCCTGTTGGCCTAACGACCCCACCCTGGCTGAGAGCAGTAAGACAGCTCCTGCATCTGTCAGACCTTCTGACCTGGACTGCTCCCCCACATACGCCTGTTGGCCTAACGACCCCACCCTGGCTGAGGGCAGTAGGACAGCTCCTGCATCTGTCAGACCGTCTGACCTGGACTGTTCCCCCACATACGCCTGTTGGCCTAACGACCCCGCCCTGGCTGAGAGCAGTAGGACAGCTCCTGCATCTGTCAGACCTTCTGACCTGGACTGCTCCGCCACATACGCCTGTTGGCCTAACGACCCCGCCCTGGCTGAGAGCAGTAGGACAGCTCCTGCATCTGTCAGACCGTCTGACCTGGACTGCTCCCCCACATACGCCTGTTGGCCTAACGACCCCGCCCTGGCTGAGAGCAGTAGGACAGCTCCTGCAGCTGTCACAGACCTTCTGACCTGGACTACTCCCCTACATACGCCTGTTGGCCTAACGACCCCGCCCTGGCTGAGAGCAGTAGGACAGCTCCAGCAGCTGTACAGACCTTCTGACCTGGACTGCTCCCCCACATACGCCTGTTGGCCTAACGACCCCACCCTGGCTGAGAGCAGTAGGACAGCTCCTGCATCTGTCAGACCTTCTGACCTGGACTGCTCCCCCACATACGCCTGTTGGCCTAACGACCCCACCCTGGCTGAGAGCAGTAGGACAGCTCCTGCATCTGTCAGACCTTCTGACCTGGACTGCTCCCCCACATACGCCTGTTGGCCTAACGACCCCACCCTGGCTGAGAGCAGTAGGACAGCTCCTGCATCTGTCAGACCTTCTGACCTGGACTGTTCCCCCACATACGCCTGTTGGCATAACGACCCCGCCCTGGCTGAGAGCAGTAGGACAGCTCCAGCAGCTGTACAGACCTTCTGACCTGGACTGCTCCCCCACATACGCCTGTTGGCCTAACGACCCCGCCCTGGCTGAGAGCAGTAGGACAGCTCCAGCAGCTGTACAGACCTTCTGACCTGGACTGCTCCCCCACATACGCCTGTTGGCCTAACGACCCCACCCTGGCTGAGAGCAGTAGGACAGCTCCTGCATCTGTCAGACCTTCTGACCTGGACTGCTCCCCCACATACGCCTGTTGGCCTAACGACCCCGCCCTGGCTGAGAGCAGTAGGACAGCTCCTGCATCTGTCAGACCTTCTGACCTGGACTGTTCCCCCACATACGCCTGTTGGCATAACGACCCCGCCCTGGCTGAGAGCAGTAGGACAGCTCCAGCAGCTGTACAGACCTTCTGACCTGGACTGCTCCCCCACATACGCCTGTTGGCCTAACGACCCCGCCCTGGCTGAGAGCAGTAGGACAGCTCCTGCATCTGTCAGACCTTCTGACCTGGACTGCTCCCCCACATACGCCTGTTGGCCTAACGACCCCGCCCTGGCTGAGAGCAGTAGGACAGCTCCTGCATCTGTCAGACCTTCTGACCTGGACTACTCCCCCACATACGCCTGTTGGCCTAACGACCCCGCCCTGGCTGAGAGCAGTAGGACAGCTCCAGCAGCTGTACAGACCTTCTGACCTGGACTGCTCCCCCACATACGCCTGTTGGCCTAACGACCCCACCCTGGCTGAGAGCAGTAGGACAGCTCCTGCATCTGTCAGACCTTCTGACCTGGACTGCTCCCCCACATACGCCTGTTGGCCTAACGACCCCACCCTGGCTGAGAGCAGTAGGACAGCTCCTGCATCTGTCAGACCTTCTGACCTGGACTGCTCCCCCACATACGCCTGTTGGCCTAACGACCCCACCCTGGCTGAGAGCAGTAGGACAGCTCCTGCATCTGTCAGACCTTCTGACCTGGACTGTTCCCCCACATACGCCTGTTGGCATAACGACCCCGCCCTGGCTGAGAGCAGTAGGACAGCTCCAGCAGCTGTACAGACCTTCTGACCTGGACTGCTCCCCCACATACGCCTGTTGGCCTAACGACCCCACCCTGGCTGAGAGCAGTAGGACAGCTCCTGCATCTGTCAGACCTTCTGACCTGGACTGCTCCCCCACATACGCCTGTTGGCCTAACGACCCCGCCCTGGCTGAGAGCAGTAGGACAGCTCCAGCAGCTGTCACAGACCTTCTGACCTGGACTGCTCCCCCACATACGCCTGTTGGCCTAACGACCCCACCCTGGCGAGGGCAGTAGGACAGCTCTTGCAGCTGTCACAGACCTTCTGACCTGGACTGCTCCCCCACATACGCCTGTTGGCCTAACGACCCCACCCTGGCTGAGAGCAGTAGGACAGCTCCTGCATCTGTCAGACCTTCTGACCTGGACTGCTCCCCCACATACGCCTGTTGGCCTAACGACCCCGCCCTGGCTGAGAGCAGTAGGACAGCTCCTGCAGCTGTCACGGACCTTCTGGCCTGGACTGCTCCCCCACATACGCCTGTTGGCCTAACGACCCCGCCCTGGCTGAGAGCAGTAGGACAGCTCCAGAAGCTGTCACAGACCTTCTGACCTGGACTGCTCCCCCACATACGCCTGTTGGCCTAACGACCCCGCCCTGGCTGAGGGCAGTAGGACAGCTCCTGCAGCTGTCACAGACCTTCTGACCTGGACTGCTCCCCCACATACGCCTGTTGGCCTAACGACCCCGCCCTGGCTGAGAGCAGTAGGACAGCTCCAGCAGCTGTCACACACCTTCTGACCTGGACTGCTCCCCCACATACGCCTGTTGGCCTAACGACCCCACCCTGGCGAGGGCAGTAGGACAGCTCTTGCAGCTGTCACAGACCTTCTGACCTGGACTGCTCCCCCACATACGCCTGTTGGCCTAACGGCCCCGCCCTGGCTGAGGGCAGTAGGACAGCTCCTGCAGCTGTCACAGACCTTCTGACCTGGACTGCTCCCCCACATACGCCTGTTGGCCTAACGACCCCGCCCTGGCTGAGAGCAGTAGGACAGCTCCAGCAGCTGTCACAGACCTTCTGACCTGGACTGCTCCCCCACATACGCCTGTTGGCCTAACGACCCCGCCCTGGCTGAGAGCAGTAGGACAGCTCCAGCAGCTGTCACAGACCTTCTGACCTGGACTGCTTCCCCACATACGCTTGTTGGCCTAACGACCCCACCCTGGCTGAGGGCAGTCAGGGCTGAAAATGACCTTCTGTCCTGCACTGCTGCAACACACTTGTTACACTCGCGCGGGGCCCTGATTGTGGAGTGGGTTAGTTGTACAGATGATCAAGTATTCTGCCGTATCTGCATAAAGGCTTTTTTTAATGTTTGTTTAATATATTGAAAGTTCTCTCGATGCTTCGCCTGCCAGGGACTAGGGCATATCCAATGGAGGAGTCCGTAACGGGCATATCCAATGGAGGAGTCCGTAACAGGAATGTACCCAGCGGGACTGCATGAGAAAGGAGATGCCACGGCAACAAATACAGCAGAACTAGGGCCAGAATAATCTTAAAGAAAACCTATTTTTCCGAAGAGTTGGAGGACAGTCGCGATGTTACATCTGACAAGATGTGGGCCATATCCAGTACAATTGTCAGATGCGTAAAATGGTATTGCAGGTGGACAAAATCAGCACATGTTTACCTGTTCTGGTTTAAGGAAGGGGTAGTGTTACGAGGATACTAGAGGCGAGGATACTAGAGGCGAGGCAACGAGACAGGCCAGTAGCAGCGAAGGTCCAAGGAAGTCATTACCTCCCGGATAAGTAGCGCCTTTCCCTATGCAGTAATCTGATTATGAGCGACACTTCTCTCCCAGCCTCAGGCATCCTCAATTGCCAGAAGGGTAAAAGAAATGGTGATTGGGCTGAATCTGCGGGCAACAGCAGATGGTTTTGAAACCTTTCTGGGGGGATCGACTGCCGATACCTGGTAACCGTTGGGTCCCAAAAGCCTGTCTCATGGGTAATGGTAATGGAGAGGACGGGGAATTGGTCGTTCGGGCGATCCCTTGCCGTATCGGCTGTAAACCCCATGAGCCAGGACAAGAAGTCGGATGAATTATCCGAAGTTGCCGAGGTGGTCCACATCCTGGGATCTAACGGTTGGTTCTAGCAGTTGGTCGCATACTGTCCACAACCCACTAGAGTCACTAAAAGTTGATAGTAGTGCAGGGTGATCCTTGACATGAATGGATCCCTGCTCAGGTTTCCTGTCAGCTCAGGATCGGATGGGTATGTTTAGCACTTGGTAGTGGTGCTCATATCGCTTAGAGCAAACTTGGTTCCCTAAACCTGTGAAAAGCTGCGTGGTAAGTGACGATACAGCTCCGGTACTAGCCTGGAAAGCTAGGAGAGCTTGAATAGACCTCCAACGGACCACGGGTTTTCTGAGTGACAGGTGTCCCAGAAGCTGAGCAGTAGGTTCCTGGTGGTGGCGATGCTGGGATGGCTATCCTCAGCCTCTCGTCATAGCTGGGGCTCTAACCACTTTCCCGATTGCGATTGGAAGAAGTGTATCTTATTTTGGTGCTTGCTTTACCCCCTCCCCTCCTCTATCTTATCTAGGTTCTGTCTCGACTGGGGCTGGGGCTCTGGATGGGTGTAGACGGTCCGGGTAGAGAGTAAGGGCTTGTAAATTTGGTTCGTGTGGGATGGACGTAGGGGTGCCGAAGGCTCACTCCTTCTCACATAGGAACAACCCGTAGGAGGTACTCTTCACGTAAGGGAGGATGCCTCCTACATCTGCCAGTAGTCCTGGTCCTTGACTTTATAATTATTTCTGGACTGTTAGAATCACTGCAGGCTACCCATATTCTACCGTTAAAGGGCTCACTTGCTGGAACCCAGTCTGAACTCATTCATGTAGGCGCAGATGGCCTGATAACATGTCTTTCGAGTATTCGGCCCTATCCCGGAGCCCCCTCTGCGTAAAAAGATGTATCTAGGACACCACTCCACTGTTCTTGGAGCATCGAGTGTTTACTCGGTGATTCTGATGAAGCGACACTTCGTATGAAAACGAGACCACTCCAGGCCGAGACATGGCAGGTATTTCAGACGGAGGCCGACCTGGGGCGAATAGTGCGAGTGTGGGGCTGGTGGCGACACTGGCGAGAGAGACTCGTAAGAGCAGTGAAGTGAAGAGGTTGTGCCCCCTGCGAGTGATAACCAGGCGACGAGCGGGCTTCATGTGCAAGGTTTGGTGCATCGAGGTCTGTGTAGCGTGGTTGAGGGATAGGGCGAGGCAGTGTGTTGGGACCGAGGTGTGAGGTAAGCCACGTGCAGTATGGAGAGCCACTGTCGAGCCGAGCTCCAGAGGGGAGGGCGAACCATTTAATGATTGAAGTGTGATTACTTTGTGGACAGACAATATAAAATTGTTACAACTTAATTAAAAGTGTAAAGATAAGGTAATAAATAAAACTTAATTCAACTAATGGGGTTATCCTTCTGGACCCGTTTGTTTTTCCCACTCATATATACTTATATATTAAGTTATAATAATATACATGTAACTATATATAATCTGCGTCGGGCCCAACAAATGTTTGGTTGTTTCGATATCATTTACATATGTTACAGCATTAGTCAACTTAACAGTTTGGCTCTCTAGGTTTGGATTGAAATTTCTGTGCTGTTTGTATCGAACAGATATTTGGTTAACTGAAACGTTCTGATAAGAGTATTATATATATATATATATATATATATAATATTATCTTATTCCCCTTGGATTGCCTGAAGCTCTCTTACAAACAATTAAAAACAAAATTATTAGTCTCGGTTCCATATAGGACAGCAGTAAAAACTGATTTAAATTAAATAGCTGGGCGACCAGGGAAACATTATTCAATATAAAATATTCAGCAATCCAATAGATGACTATTTGAGGGAATCGTTAAGCTATAAAGCCAATCTGTTGAAACACGAAGAATGACGCCAATGATTTGATGCCCGGCCATTGCCCCAGAGACAAACCTGCGATGAATGGAAGGTTTTACGATAAGTGAGAGCGAAGTCCTGCGTGGCTCGGAAGTATGAGAAGTGTACGAGAAGATAAGAAAAGAGTTGCTGGCATTTAGCTTCATCACTCGTTGCTGGTGTAATGTTCACGTCCGTAATGCTATTCCTTCTCCCCCGGTTTTGACTAGTGTTAACCTTCACGGGCATAACTTTTTTCCACAGTCCGCTATTTGTGAAGTGGCTTTCAGCTCATCCCTGAGAATGATGACTACGCCGCCAGACTCCACGTCAGACCACGTGGCCGGAAACTAGTACGGCGCGTGTTTTTCTTCGATCGTTCTGGTAGGTTCTGGGCGCCGAAGTTCCTTAGCCCAGGCGGGTATATATAACATTGAGCAGGAGAGCACAACAGAAATGGAAGCGGGACCACGAGACAACACCGCTCCGCCGCCGCCCGCCTAGAAGAGGTCACGTGTCAGCCCAAGTGTGGCGGGAGGGTATGCCAGCAGGGGAGAAGGAAGAGCGTTACGGGCATGAACATTACACCGGTAACAACTTACCCGCCTCGCACACTCGTTCTAAAGCCGAGTGTTGGTTTTATTCTTGTTGCACCCAACAGGAACAACGAGATTTTTTATTATTATTATTATAGGACGTGAAGTATTGAATCGAAGTAAATTTATTAACACTAGTGTCCTATTAAATGAACAATATACTATATTATTTACATTGCAAATGTTATCTTGCTAACAATGGTAGTTCTCATTATTATTCCTCATTACTGGCCTACTCGTTGTCGTACCCGGACTAGTAACAATCAAAGAGAAAAGACTGGATAAATACTAGGCATACCAAACATAAAAGTCTCAGCAAATGTAAATAAGTAAAAACAAAGACATTTTCACATTTGCCAAATATTAATCAATGTTTGAAATTACAGAGTAAACTAATATTAAAAATATGAAGAAACTAGTGGCATTCACCGGTAATCACATTTTTTATACTACCGCCTCTTTAACAAACCTGGCTTGAATTTACAGCAAATGGATTTTACTATGTTGCACATCTAAATAAATTTACCAACATCATTCGCCATTATAACCACGACTGCGTTGCATAATGTTTAACTATGTTGCACATATGAATAAATTTACCAACATCATTCGACTAATATATATAGACAATATTAAAAAACATGTATTATAAAAAATTATACAATTATAATACTGATTAATTACTCAGAGGCAAAACTTGAATATAGATAACTTTAGACTAATAATAAAGTTTGTCACAACCGAAAACTTAGTTATGAAAATATTAAGCAGATTACTGTAATGAATAAGAACCGCCACTTATCTTGAGGCGGTTACAAGTTCAACACTCGCCTTAAAATCGTCGCCGAGATGTCTCGTTGGGAGACCACAGCGAGTCGTCTTCTGCCGCCTTATCTCCTGCCGAATAGCGCCCCTCTTCGCGCGATTCTCCAAGCGAGTCCCACTCGCTCGCACCCTGACACTCTGGTTCACCCTCGTATAAGTGCACGTCTGCTGCACGGTCCCAATTACCATCGATGGTGTGGTGACATAGTTGTTCCAGGACAATGACACCATCCGACATGTACTACTCCAAAACTATTTACGCCGCTCTTGACAACCAGCCCTTCTTGCTCGTGTCTGCCATGCTGTGACCTGTACCAGTCTTGCACCAGACTAATGTGCCAAACTCGCTTCCTCGTTACTCGCTTGACGAATAACAACTTTTCTTCGTCAGCGGCATGTAGTTTGAATTCCTTCGGGTATTCTACGCCACAAGTACCCTTGAATTCCGAGGAGCGACTTTTTTTTCATTTACTGGCTGAACGAGTTGACTAATAGAGCGAGTGGTCTCTTCCACTCGTAGAACAAGTTACCTATCACTTCTCTTCGAATAAGGTCACTGGTGCCCTTCACTGCTGTCACTGCTGATGTGCTAGGTCCGCCTTTACTTGTAACAGAAATAGGACTTGCCAATGCCCGAGGCTAAGTCAAATTTTGGGGCCGTCGTCCGTTCGGGCGGCGTGACCGATCAAGGCAGCGGCGGAGCGGTGTTGTCTCGTGGACTATCTTCCTTCTCTGTTGTGCTTTCTTATTTAAACTTTAACCTATCGAGAAATAAATTCACGAATTTTTTCCTGTCTCTAATTTCCACACAAGTAAAAAAATTGAAACCCTGATGCTAATAGGGTTCTAAGGCACAAGTAGATGCTACGAAGCGGATGCAGAACAGGGCTCTACAAATGCCGGGCACCAAGGTCGCCATGATATCCAACTTTTCTATGCTGGCGACTAACTTCTGCCAAGATACCAAGCTGCGATCATACAGTGATTTTTAATACATCAGCAAATTGTGTTGTTGCAAAATCCTGTACAGAAATGACTGGGTTCAAGAAACCGAGGCGGTATTCAAACTAGTGTGCATATGTTTTATCTGTGGTACGCAGCACACCATGAGCTCGCATAGATCGGTCGTCAACTCGACAGTATCTACCATGGCGGATGCAGCACACGTGTGCCCTGAATGCTTGGCAACATAGCATATTTTCAACTAGGCAACAGCGTAACCTGAAAACAGGCGAGTGTGGCGGGCGCGGCATTGCACTGGAGATGTGCTGTTGTTTACTTGTCCGCTGCGCACTGTGAGATCTAAATCGTAATATACATAAGCAGACGACTGTAAGACTGGCTCAAATTTTTGTGTCTATAGTATGTCTCGTCTTTAGTTTGCAGTGTGCATTTAAATGGGTATTTACTCTCTCTTCCCAATGAGCTATATCTGATCTGTAGTGCTGTCTTGTTTAAGTATGTATAATGCAATGAATAATTTTTTTAATGTGCTTAAAGAAAATATTTTTGAAAGGAAATTTGGATCAGAATTTTGGAAATTATTTCATCAAGAAAATCATCTGATATTTAATTTATAATTCTAAATGATGAATTTACCAGAAAGAAGCCAATATGATTTCAATATATTTTGTCATAAAAGTTTTTATAACTTTTAATATTAAATATTTGTCTGTTTCATTATAGGACTATTTATGAAAATCCTTGTTATTAATAGTGACCGTCTGCTACAAAAAGTTTCTCCCGTGAAATAATAATTAGTGTTCAGAATTGATAAATTCTTCATTTTTATGATGCATACTACTGTAATAATATCAAAATATGCTATTTTATGGTATTAGAAAAATGAACCATTAACACTAATATATCCTAAAATTTATTACAAATATCCATAGTATACCAAATAAGAATTAGAATGTTAGCATCTCGGGTACTGTCTGCTCGGTACTGCACTCAAAGTGAGCCAGAGACACTGCAAAGGCCAGGTACAGGAGCTGCGGAGTGGCGACCACAGCTGGTGACGTCACCCAGGCCTCGAGCGCTGATACGACACAGCTGCTGCGGAGGCGAGGGCGACGACTCTGCACGCGGAGGTAGCGGCTATGAGCAGACCCGGCAAGTCTGGCGTCAGGCCTCATGTTTGCTATTCAATCGGCTGACTTCTTAGTGAGAACCTTTTTTGTTCTTGGTAGTTCGCACTACCTCTTTCGCTTACATCTTTCCTAGCTGAGCATAGTTGTCTCACAGTCGCAAGGAGCGTGTCCATATAACTGCGATCCAACCATGAACACGGTGCAAGAGTATGAAGGTTTGCACTCCAACTTGCGACCAACCGAATCCACGAAATTCCGACGATCAAACCGCCGTCACGCCCAGGCAACGTGTCGCGTACCGACTCCCAGAGGATACGCCAGGATCAAATCAACGGATCATCACAATGATCACACACATTAGAACTGCATTTGTTCACTTCACAAGTCACAACCACATCAGTTTCACGACTTACTGTCACCACGAATTTCAATAAACAGACAACCTATGTTTACACGAAGAGCGCTGGACCGGCATTATAGTTGGGGCTGTACGTTTCGCGACATCTGACTACAATAATATATGCATGCGCTAGAGATTGTTCCCTTTTCATTGGCAGTCGTCTGCAAGAGAAGCCATTTCCTTATTTAGCCGAACCATTCAGGGGGCGTTTGCTTCTGCACTGGATGGCTAAGATTGGTGTGCCGATAGAAGGCATGTACCTGAAATAAACCCACACAACCACGAAAAACAAACAATGCTACAAATTTTTTTAACACACAGCTGGTATGGAAATCTTTTCGCGAGAAATACGTGGCTCTAAATAAAGATGAACATGCTTCCACGTGGATTAGAATCCACATTACGCTCAGCAACACCGCAACAGCAATAGTCACATAAACGTATGTATTACACCATCAACAACCCGTATTTGCTGCATCTTATACAGGGGTATAGCCACGAGACCAGCAACTGTTTAAGGCCCTGTTACACGCCAAACTTTATCTTACAACATTTTCCAATATGTTGTGTCAAATAAAGTTGGTAGGTTATGACGTTACAGAAAACGTCACTAGTGCAGCCATATTTGTTTGACAAGTTGCATGACTTGAGTTTCCATCGATCAGCCAATCAAAATCGTACCCACCATAAACGGAAATGACGTCAGTTTTCCTCACAACGAATCCTTAAAGTAGCGAAGAACACACGGGCAATTAAAAAGGTTATAGGTTATACAGGTAAAACAACTACAATAAGATTAGTATGAATGTCATATGCGAAATAATGTTATATGTAAAAAGTATCTTATATGTATATAACAATTAAAAATCACTGAAAATCTATTTAATAATGTAACGAATATTAATGTGAGTTAATTTGAAGAAGATTGTCAAAGTTAATAAATTTACAAAAATCAAACAACAAATTCAAAAATTTCATCCAGCAATGTGATGGTACTTAATTTCAACGTGAGATTAAAATTAAACAGTTTGAGATAGCTCAGATCAAAAATAAACTTCGACAGTGTGACATGATTTAATATATATCTGAGGTTATCTGGTCAAATTTATTTGATAGAGAAATTTGGAAGCCATTTTCCATCCAATAGTACCCTTCCAACTTGATTGTCAATATATTTGGAGACGAACATCTGAGAGTGAGACAGAGCTGCGGCTGTTCGAGCAAGCCCCGGTCCGAGGGCGGAGCGGCCATGTCGCGGCGCCCAGCCCAGGTGCATCGTGGGAGTTCAGCACGCATTCGCGCTCCGAGAGCGAACCGTTTGAAATCATTTCTCTTTAGCAAGCACATGTACGACACCAGGTGAGGCCTGCGCAATCGAATGAATCATTGATTTGTTTAATAAATAAATGTATTAATGGATTAACGTCTCAATGAAATTCCCCAACATTCAAAAAAAAAAGAAGAAAGAACTCCGCCCGGCAGACACCGCATCGCAGGACATGGGGAGGCGGCGTCATGTTGCACGTTACACACACGACACGCTTGGCCAAACATCTCACTTCTGGTGCAACATACTATCACCAGGGGCATGTATTGTTTCGCGATAAAGATTTCGAGACTAGCTGATAGTTCAACATTGTATCATTGTCTTGCTTCGTGACTGGATAGTACATATCTACTGTTACGACACCAACTGCAGTAATTCAGTGCGGAAGCAAACACGTCCTGAATGGCCGGTCAAATAGAGCAATGTATTTTCTTGCAACGGCGCCCATTGCAAGGATGAATCCGCTGGTGTGGGCATAAGCAGGCCGGGGTAACGCTGATACCTTGAGAAGTTTTTATGCGCAGTGTTATTAAAACGATTTAAATATACCCGATAATTCGCAAAAGGAAAAGGGAGTTTTGGTTCTAACAACTTTATATTCAAATATTTACAAGTATGAAAAATTATCTCTGCTCTTAACCAAAAAA
Organism: Bacillus rossius redtenbacheri; assembly: GCF_032445375.1. NCBI lineage: Eukaryota > Metazoa > Arthropoda > Insecta > Phasmatodea > Bacillidae > Bacillus > Bacillus rossius. The sequence goes on from NC_086332.1 coordinate 110,476,706, forward strand.
AAACTTTTTTTTTTTTTTTACATAATACCAACTATTGACATTTCCCGCACAGTGAGGCAATACCGATCAGTTACAGTGAGTGCAGTTATAAAAACAATGAGAAAAACTTAACTGTGAATTGTATGCAAAATTAACTATAAACCAGTTGTAAGCATGTTGTTTACAATTTAGTTCAATCAAAGTGTAATACCAGAAGTTTTAATTTTTAGCAAATTTTGACTAATTTTCCCAAAAATATTTTTAAAAAATATCTCAAAACAGAGAATATTAAACAGTTCTCTCATTCTCTTTCCACGCAAAAATTAAAAAAAGTAACATGTACAACTTTGTGGTATGTCCCAGCCTGTACAAAGAGTCGGCCCATTACCCACAAGATTTGCATCTGTACCATTTTCCATTATCTATACCGATCTCTTCACACACCAAACACGTTTCTCCATCATCGTCAATTTTATCACAATGTTTTTGGTCTTATATACAGTGCCTAACAAAAGTTTAAGACCAGACTTATTTTAAATACAATTACCAAAGCTCTACATTTTTAAGTATCAAAAATGTTTTAAATACTAAAACATTTGTTTGATTTCAGTGTCAATTTTTTCCAGTATTTTCAGATGTATAAATTAATTAAGAGTAATAAAAATGTTTTAAAAAAATTGTTTACACAAGGTTTTTTTTTTAGTTATGAAAAATATAGGGGACAAAAAAATAAAGCGTATTTGCAGGTTTAAATACCAACGGAAATGTTGTAGAGTAAGCTAGTGAGACTTTATGGACACCATTTTATAGATTGTTGTACAAGCTATTGATTGGTGCCTATATGGTCATGAAATTATAACTTAAAAATAAAAAAGGGTAATTTTATTTTAAATAAGACTGTTGTCTTCAACTTTAGTAAGGTACTGTATTTTAATAACTATAATTTTCGTCTTCTGATGATGTTTCTAGAAAATATTTTCTACTTATTTCGTTTACTTTACGGTGAATTTCTGAGCGTTATTTGACGAGAATGGAATGGGAACTGTGCAGGAACCAGGTAACAGTCTCGCGCCAGAAGAGCGCAAGCTCTGTAACACGGAATCGAGGTGAAAAACCAGTTTTATCTGTGCCATTAGTGCTGCAGGAGGATTTTTTTTTACCACCTATGATCATATTTCGTTGTCAAATAATGAGTCTCGTTTCGTCGTCAAAGAATGAGTCTCTTTTTTTTTTTTTTAGAAAGGTGGTCTACCTGGCGCTCTATATTCATGCTCTAAAAATTGATGGTCAAATTTATTTCTGTAATCAGTTCTTGCTTTCTTTTCCCTTTTTCTTTCCCCTTGTTTCAGTTTTTTTTATTTCAACCAAATTATTTTTTAAGAGAATGTTGTTTCCTTGCATTTCCACTCCTAGCATTGAAAGAAGAGGCACTGATATATCTGTTTTGAAAGGAATCTCATCAAAAGGCCTACTAGATGGACCTGGTGTATGCAATATATGCAAATCAGCAGAAAATATATTATCTTTTTTTTGAGCAGGAACCTCTGAGATGGAATCACTTTGCATGAGGTCCTTTTTTAGGTACTCTTCATCTGTAAATACTCCAGCATTAAAATGAGAAATTCCTGTTGATTTAAAAGCAGAAATTTATTTTGCAACTGTAGCCATACATGAACACGCTTTGCAAAATAGGGCAGCAAAGTCATCACGTAATTTGATTTCATAAATACAACAGCTCCCTGTTGTAAGCCTCCTTTACAGGCCCAAAAAACGTCACATGTATTGGTTGCAGACGATGATATGTATGAGGTGAAATATATACAATTATAAGACCAATTTTTCTGCAGGATTCATAAGCTTTTAGTGTGAAATGACTGTTATGGTTGTCAAGTATTAGAAATCTCTGGTGTGTTAATTGAAGTGTATTAGCCAGTCAATCAATTTTTAGAGCAAGAATATAGAGCGCCAGGTAGACCACCTTTCTAAAAAAAAAAAAGAGAGACTCATTCTTTGACGACGAAACGAGACTCATTATTTGACAACGAAATATGATCATAGGTGGGGAAAAAATCCTCCTGCAGCACTAATGGCACAGATAAAAATGGTGTTTTCACCTCGATTCCGTGTTACAGAGCTTACGCTCTTCTGGCGCGAGACTGTTGCCTGGTTCCTGCACAGTTCCCATTCCATTCTCGTCAACATTTAACATTTTCGTAGGGAAAAATTTTATGTCCCAACAGTTATGTGGGGAATGCCGATTAGTGATGAGAAATCTCGGTCGTTGTGATTATCATTATCCCTCAACGCATTCGCCTTGAATTACGTTATGTGCAACAATAAGAAAATGTGATTTCATATATAAATATATACACAATGAAGATCTTTAAACTATGGTAATATGACAAAGAGACTCACTGAAGTGTAAAGTACTTAATTATTTATTAAAGTCATCTACTTACATCGATTTGTACCTGAAGCAAAAAATTGTAAAGAAACCACACCAAAATGACTGACGTTCCAAGACACAGGGTTTAAAAGTGAGGGGGCAGATAGCAGCACTGGTTACAAACTGTCAGATAGTCACGTCCTTAAAAAAAGGTGCCCGGCACTCCCCGCTGATAGGCCTTATCCCCGGCTCACCATATTGTAGTCTAATGGGCGTTCCGATTTTGTCACGGAAAACGCCTGCCCCGTTATTTATAAAGGTTTTTTTTTGCAAAAAAAATCTTTTCGCTCATTACACTATAATAAGATATGACCACGTTAGCGATTGTTACCTTGTAATTGGAACCTGTCTGCAAGAGAAAACATTGCCTTATTTGGCCAGGCCGTTCAGGACGTCTCTGCTTCCGCACTGAGTGGCTGTGATTTGTGTACCGACTGTAGACCTGGAGCTGAAAGGAAACCAGCCAATCACGAAACACAGGCGATGCTACAGTCTTTTAACGTACAGATAGTCTCGAAATATTTTTTGTGAAAAATACGTGCCCATATTAATCCTGTTAAATATTTTCATCTCGGTCCGATTACCTCGGTGTCAACAAATTTTAAACTTATGTCAATAAAAATTACACAAATTACTGTATGGGCTTGGAAGACGACTTCAACCACACCCTCTGAGACTCTGAGGCAATGATAAGTTAGCAATAACTAGAGACCAGGAAAATTCGCAGATTCATTTGGCATCAGGCTGAAATACACATTCACGTGTATTCTCTACCCACTTCACTCTCCTTCTGAGAGGATCAACGTCATTGGGTATCTCTACTGCTCGCTGATAGTTGACTGGCCCACGGTATAGAGGGGAGTGGCGGGAGTGTTGTGAACCAATGAACAAAGTATTAAAAAGGTACAAATGTTTGCGGTGCTTAAGGGTGGGTATTATTCGCAAAATAAAATCTGAAAGCCCATTAGACTGCAATACGGCACGCTTGCGACAACTGGCGGCCGTCTGCGAGAGAATATATCGTCTTATTTGACCGAGTCACTCAAGATGTGTTTACTTACGCGCTGAATTACCGTGATTGGTGTTCTAGCAGTAGACACTTGCCTGAAATAAGCTCACCCAATCACAAAACACAGACGAAGCTACAGTCTTTTTCAACTTTTAGCTAGTCTCGAAAAATCTTCACCCTAAATATGAGAACTGTCTGGGTCCCTAGCTACAAGGAATCGAATCATGCACGACCGAGTATTAAAAGAAATGTTTCTCGCGGAAGGACACGGAGTGTAGGAAGTGCCCTTCTGTCCGGCGACTGTGCAGGCTGAAGGCGTGGGAGTGCTAGCTCGCCACACGGAACAGCCTAGCACGCATGCGCGCCACCAACATGCTATCTAGATCCACGACCCACACGCCTGCAAGTCAACACACTGCTTGGATTCCATGATGCGGCCATTCACATCCTCGCACGTACAGGGATGCTTACACGTGGGCACGTTCACACGGCCTTACACCGCGCTCTCTTCCTCTGGCTGAGCTCGTCAATGCTGACGCTATTTTCACAGGAATATTGATTAAACACACAGGGCGCTATGCTCGCTATGTCCGTGATGTGCGCTACGCGAGAAAAATATAGCCAGCTGCATCTCAGGTGTCACTGGCCACATAAAACTGTGTTCGCTATGTTGCTATGTTGGCGACGTCACCAGGTGTTTGGTTCTCGGCTATATTTTTTTCTAAAACGTCGCTAATTTCACGCATGCGCAGATAAACAAAACATCTGTTATCGCGCGGAATTGTGTGGAACTTCTGCTTTAAATTAGTATAATGTCCACGGAAAATTTTATTAATGTAAGACGAAAATATCCATGTTTATGGAATAAATCGATAGAATATTATAGAAAGCAGGATATGCGGGATGTAACTAACATTTGTGAGCAGGCGAAGGCGATGAACATTACTTTAAATAATGATGAGTTTATTTAACTTTGTGTTGAGAACATGCTGCCGCAGGTGACGGGAATGTGTGTTCATTGAAAAACCTAGATCGTTAAGACATGACCGCAGGTGGGCTATCGAGGTAGATAATATCTGGTGCGCTCTACAGGAGTGTGAAAATAATAAACAATTTTTAGGGCCAAAAGTAGTTTTATCGCGGGGTAAGAAATGCGTTAATTGTGGAGAAAGCGGACATTTGAAAAATAAATGTGATAGATGATTGAAAAGAGATATGAAAGGTATCACTTGTTTTACATGTGGAAAGGTAGGGCACTATACCACGCAGAGTGAAAGTGGTAATAAAGATAATTTTGAAGCCCAGAGTTTTCAGACAAAAAAAAATTACGTATTTATGTTAGGGAAATAGCTATGGAAAACCGCGAGGGGCGTGGAGTACCAGTTGAGTATAAAGGAAAGCTTTAAAATAATAATTTCAAAGGTCAAGGCGTTTTTAATGGCACTTGTTATAATTGTGGGGGGAAATGGCACATAAAAGGGAAGTGTGGAGTTGAAAAGTTAGACACTTTGCATGGCAGAGAGGTATTTTGTTACCACTGCCGGGGTGTTGGTCATGTAAAAAGAGTACGCAGAATACTATAAAAGGAAATGCTTGTTTGTGGGTTTTGTGGAAAACGCGGGCTTGCGAGTAGGAGTTGTAGGTTCAAGGAAAAGGAAAATAAATTTATTTTCGGAAATAAACATAGTTTAGCAATGTTCGAGATATTTTGGATAGTCCTGTAGAGATGGGAAAAAAGGGGGTATGAAAATAAGAAAGGGATAATGTATTTGGTTAAAGATGGAAAAAGTAGGATTTTTGTTCCCAAATTGATAAGACCCATAGTGTTGAGATACTATCATATCATGATTCTATGTTAGGAGCGAGTAATTAGGAATAGCCGATCCGGGGACAGCGGTGCTTGGTGCAGGATTCAGGATTGGTGACCCTTGACCCCTGACGTCACTGTTATGACCTTTGACCCCTGACGTCACTTCCGGCCGCCACCTTGGATTACGTAACTTCCGACCGCCATCTTGGATTACGTCACTTCCGGTCGCCATCTTTGATTACGTCATTTCCAGCCACCATAATTGATTACGTCACTTCCGGCCGCCATCTTGGATTGCATCATTTCCAAGAATTTCAGCCATCTTGGATTACGTCATTTCCAAAAATTTCCGCCATTTTGTATTGCATCATTTCCGGCCTCCATATTGTTTTTTAGAACTTTCTATTACGTCACTACCAATGAAGCTTCGGATTTAGGATTTTACCATTATGCAATCACCATCTTGGATTACGTAATTTCTGGCCGCTATTTTTAATTCTAGAACTTTCTACTATGTAATTTCCGGCTGCTATTTTTAATTCTAGAACTTTCTACTATGTAATCCATTTTGTTTTCTAGAACTTTCTACCATTACAACATAACTACCAAGATTTATATTTTTGCCATTTTATATTCTAGAACATGCCCGCCATTTTGAATTCTAGAACTTTATACCATTACATCACAACAAATGAGGATTCAGTCACCATCTCTAATATTTTTTTTATGCTACTGGCAGCCATCTTGAAATATACTTTTATTACTGAATTTTTTTAATATAATTTAATGCACTATATACAAGCATTTATATTAGTTTCCTTCTAGTGTTGAACATATTGTTCAATGTAATACTTATGTATACCTTAATAACAAACTTTAAAATATTTTAGTGATAACCACTAGACCATCCTTTTAGTTATTTTTTTTTTACAACCATGATTCTTATATTTTTTATTTATATATATATATATATTGGTACCAAGGAACTAAAACTACGAAATAACGTACACCATTTTTGATCAATCACCATATTTATTAATATATATGTACAAAAATTATTTTCGAATCGTATTCTTTTCACGACGAATCACATCTTGGATATCTTCCACTTCTTCCCGAAGCCTCCTGAGTTCGTGCAGAACAGCAGTGATGTCCATGTTCCACGCATCTTGCATGGCTATTCTTTCCGCAGCAACTTCTTCCCGAAAGGCGTGCACCTCATCAATGACATTTTGAAGAGACGGTCCATCTTCGGCGGCAGCGCCCTCCTCCTCATCTGTTGGTTCCTCCTGCATGTCAGGCGAATCGAGCGTGTACTCGCTCCAGAGCACCGGCGAAAGTTCTTCGTCGGACCAGCGACTTATACAAGCATAAGATGCAGCGGGTGATATCGAGCGTTGGTCCTCTTCCAACGTTGAATCTATTTGCGATGGTTGCCGATCAACCATTGACGATGTTTCCACTTCGATGACTGCATCAAATACAGCATTCAGTAACGACTCGGCACTGCTGCTCAATGTATCCATGTCGGCGTCTACGGTCAAAATGAAGTTAGTCTGGGATCGCATGCCTCTATTTATAGTGGGCAGATAATGTCGCTCATCAGAAGTAAACAAGTCTAGCGATAAGACAAGCAAGTCAAGACCAGCAGTTACTACTTGTCTGTAATGTCAGACATCGGTATCCACGAGTCGTGGCTTTTGTCAAAACCAAGCCAACGTACTAGAACCTTATTTCCTTTACGTCTCAAAACTTTTTCCACCAAATATGTATGCGGAAACTTTGTAGGTTGAATTTCTTCGGCATAAAATCCACCCCGAATAGGATTTCCTTTCATGTCTTCCAGGTAGTACATTCTCGGTTTATAATGACGAATATTTATAACTTTGTAGATTTCCGTGCTCAAATTAGGAGTGTAGCCCTTAACAAATATGCCTTTCTGCTTGGATATTCTGACATAGGATCCTACTCCTGCTTTTACTTTACGAGTATCCAACACTTTAGCATTTTTGAATATGGTCTGAAGTAATGAATTATCCTTGACATCAACAGGTCTCAATTTTGTAGTACGATGCTTCGTATTATTATACGTACTTATAAGTCCAGGCAATATTCCTACCCATTTATAATTTCCATGAGACGAAAATTCGCGCCACATAAGTCCTTTTAAAGTTCGATTAAAACGCTCAATTATGCTAGCTTTGAGGTTGCTGTGAGTCGAGTAATGGTTAATTTTATGTTTCTTCATGAGTGCACTGAAGGAAGAGTTGTAGAATTCTTTACCCAAGTCGGTTTGCAGGTTTTTAGGCGGTCCTCCATCTTGCAAAGCGATGCCCATGGCTTTTGTAACATCGGCAGCATTCTTCGTTTTTACCGTCACTGCCCAAGCATACTTGCTAAAACAATCTATTACGGTCAACATGTACTTGTACCCTTTATTTTCACGCGAATACGGAATCATTTCGACGAGATCTGCTTGGAATAAATCGCGTAAACCAAAAAGAGTTACTTTGCGTCTTGGATAGTATCGCCTAGCAGGTTTGTGCAATTCAGCAGCTATATCCGAGCGACTCATTGTATGTAGCCTGCTTCCCTCAGTTCTTCGAGTATAGAACTTATTTCATTTGCGTGCGAATTATTTCCCGCTCTTTGAGAGGCAACTAGCAAACGCAGTCTGTCAACAAGTTCATTCACATCGTCCCAATAAACATAATCTACGCGTCGACCATTTTCGATTTTATTCGGTAGTCCTTTACCAAATTGACTACCACCTCCTACATTCGGAAACAAATGCGAAATGATATCGAATTTAGCATGGTGCTCATCCTTATATGCATTACTCGATGAGTTGTTATTCCTCAAATGCGCACTCGTGATTTTTAGTAAACGCTTATACTGCTTTAGTGCTTCCCTAGAATATGTGCTCGGCTCCATCTTGAAAAGCAGTTCATATAGACCAGGAGCTGCATGTATTACTTCGCTACCGACCTGTACTACGTCATTAGGGAGGAAAACAATTTCCTTTTTTCCCAAAAACCATTTTTTATTTCTTTTCTGTACGCCGTATGTCGTATCTTGATTCTGAGACGAATAAGAAGACAAATAGCCACGAACAGCCGAGCTCCGAGTGTTAGCCCTAGCCTTCTTAGGTTTTAATTCAGACAGAGGAATATCATCCTCGCCACTAGGTTTAAACAATTGCTTTTTCCGTTTCGGAAATTCATCAGCAGGCTCCTCCTTTACTTCTATGGACACCACCACCGGTTTTAAATTTTCTAGTCGAGAAATAATTGGTTTAAAAGCTTCTTCATTAACCATATCACGCTCCAATCGTGCACGCTTAGCCAACATATATTTTGCACGCACACTCTGAATGACACGATGTAAGTCACTTACAGCTTCAGCCATTATACTGAATGCAAAAACAAAATGGAAAACGTTTATATATTCTTTCCATGATGAGGTTCCTTGTTCCCATCCTCCAGCAAGACAAGATCATCAGCAGAAGACACGCTGATGTAATTTTTCACAGTATTTTCGAGTTTCACTAAGCGATGTACTATCTGTCCCTGTACTTTTTCCAATCTTTCGTCAATATTGCCATAAATGTCCGATAATTTACTGTTAAATTTATTAAGTAGCTCATTTTCTATAATTTTAAGTATGTCATCTAATAAGGCAATGGTTTTGGGGGGAATTGCATCGATTTCATTGCCTAAAGATGTAATAATATTCTCCTTTGTGCTATTATTCCATGCTAATAATGCTGATATCTCTGAATCAACATAGGCCTTGTTAACTACATCCTCTTCATGTTTGGGTCTGCCTACATTTCTAATACGTTTCCCATCAGCGCTGCAGTGACCATCATCCGTAGGCATGAGACAAGTCTCTGCCCTGCGTTTTAGACCATTATGTCCAAATTTCGATATGATATAGCTCATTTCTCACTGATGTATTATTATGAACTGATCAAATCCTCGACGGTACCGTCCATTAAGTAGGGGGAAATCCTTGACTATGACCATAAAACCATGATCGATACTCCAGCTCAAGGAACACACATCTTTAAATTTTTCAAATGTCATGTCAGTATTAACATGATCGGAATAGACATGACGAAGATTCATATCATCCATTTTGAATAACACAATCATGTTTGCATTATCGCGAATCAGCTGTTTTGGAATGCGCGAGTATGTTTGACATAGGTAAAAACAGTCTACGTTAACATGCCTTCCCATACTAAAGTAATATTGGATACATTGCTGCTTTTCACATGCTACATCATCGAACACAAACACAGAATTAGGCAATGCATTTTCAGGCGGCACAACTTCTTCATTATCGCTGTATGGAAAATATCTTAGACCTTCTACGGCCCGCAGCACTTGCGCTAGGTGTTGATATTTTGGTTGCATTAGTGACTTTGAATATAGGTACACGTTTTCAAACCTAAGTCCATTGGGATCCTCCAATAAACTCAGTAACACACATGTTTTCCCGCAGTTGGAAGGCCCAGCAATAATGCAACGTACAGTCGATGGAAGCAAACAACCATGGCGCGACATGCGTGCTAGTGTTTCATCCTCAATGTTAATTCGCACCGGTAATTTTACATCTTGCTGAACTACTTGTAAACCTTTGAGATATGATGTATTTGTAGATATAATAGGAGAAGGGCTATCAGGAGGAAGGATATGAGGTGGAGGGCTATGAGGAGGGGGTTTATGCTTACATCGTTGTGTATGGCGTTTTAAGTTGTCACTGCGGGTAAATGTAGTTTGACAGATTTCACATTTGATCTCTGTGTGAACCATGACATCCAGCAAGCTAAGATGTTCACTCTTCGACATCCAAAACGCAACTAACACAAACTGCATTATATAAACCAGATGTAAATTTAGAATTTTGTTTTCGTAACAATAATGTTTAAACCACCAACATATATATTGTTGATACTTGTAGTTATTCTAGACCAGTCTGTCATTATGCCTCGTAGGGTAAAGACCAAATCAGGTCGTGGACTCGTAAATACACTTATAAACAAATTACCATTCTAACTTCATATTCCGGGATATCAGTTTTGTGGACCAGGCACCAAACTAGCTAAACGTTTGGCACGAGGCGACAAAGGTATAAATACTTTGGACAGAGCGTGCAGAGAACACGGTATAGCATATGCCACCAGTAATAACTTGGAAGACAGGCATCGTGCAGACAACATCTTAGCTGAAAAAGCTAGGAAAATTTTGAAATCACCAGATACTAAATTTGGCGAAAAGGTAGCTGCTTGGGGAGTTTCTAAGATAATGAAGACTAAAGTTAAGCGTGGAATGGGTATAAAATTCAACAAGAAAAAGAAGTGTAAGAAGCAGTGTAAGAAAAAAAAATTGTCACAGAAACGAAAGAAGGCAGGAGGTTTTCTCCCACTAGTTCTTCCTGCTCTCGGTGCACTCGGCGGGCTTATTGGAGCCACAAGTGGTATTGTACGTGCAGTCAACTCATCAAAGAATCAAAACAAACAACTAGCAGAGGCATTACGACATAACAAGACCATGGAAGCTATTGCAATGGGAGCAAAAAACGGGAAAGGACTATACCTAAGACCATATCCGGTGGGTGGAGGTCGAAGGAAGAAAAGAAAAAAGAGGAAATCCTAAAATCTCTACCAAACAGACCGCTAACACTAGCTGACTTGAACATGTTTGCACGAAAATTAAAAATACCTTTTTTCCGTAACGTATACATGCGTGATGAACTACCACGCAAACCCAAGTTGAGGGAGTGCGCAATCGTAAATTTGGATGGTAAGCACGGGCGCGGAACACATTGGGTAGCATACCGAAAGGTCGGTAATGTGGCAGAATACTATGACAGTTTCGGTAATCTTAGGCCACCTATGGAATTACGCAAGTATCTTCGCGACACTACATTAAAATATAATTATGAAGCAGAGCAGTTACCTAATCAGTGGAATTGTGGCCACTTGTGCCTCCGCTTCTTAGCTAACAAAGTTTAACTAACAAAAAAAAAATTCTTATAAAAGGGCATGTAATAAGTCAAAAAACTATCAGTCATGTCGATAACTCTTATCCTGTCGGGTAAAACCTCGGAGCTCCGATCTACTTATTTTCCGGCTCTGAATTTGGAGGGTACATGGAGTATCGCATTAGTCGATTTTCAAACATATTTCTCCGTCCCGAATGTTGATAGCGCAAACTGTAAAATACGATATATGAAAAATGATGTTTTGAAAGTAATATCTGTACCCACGGGATCATACGAGATCGAGGATATCACAGCATACATTAAGCGAGCATTGCAAGAAGATGATGTAGAGTTTTATCTTCGTGGTAACCCAAACACTTTGAAAAGCGAGATGATGTGTAGCACTAATGTCGATTTCAGCATGCCCGATACTCTAGCAGCAATGCTAGGGTTTCAAAATAAAATTTACGAAGGAGACCAATTACATGTATCAACATTACCGATTAATATTCTTCCTGTAAATGTTATAAGAGTAAACTGCAATTTGGTCAGCGGATCATATCTTAATGGTAGACCAAACCATACACTACACGAGTTTAGCGTGCTGGTCCCTCCCGGGTTCAAAGTTGTAGAAGTGCCTAAAACACTCATTTACTCACCGGTCATCGGAAAGAGTGTACACGAAATTGTCGTCCGCATAGTCGACCAGGACGATAAGTTGATAAATTTTAGAGAGGAAGAAATCACATTGCGCTTACACTTGAAGAGAGATGGGTTTTAATTTTATACGAAAAAACTATAAATTAACTCGCACTACCAAACCTACAGTCAGTATAACACAAACCTCGAGAGTGTTAACACGTGCTAACATTCGTTTCTTGAAACAACTCGGGTATAAAGTGATTAGGAATGGATACGGAAATCCTGAACGTGGAAGATGCAGTTAGTTACGAAGATATTATTACAAAGACCGAAATTCACTCGTACTTACCTTATCTTTCTGGGCCATATCCTCTGTCGTCGGAAATACGAATTGCTGTACAAAACCAAGATATATATACGGTACCTTGCAACTCTTTTTTACAATTTAGAGGCACGCTTTTAAAAGATGATGGTGATATTCCTACAACTACCAAGATCGTACGTAATGGTATTCTTCACATGATCAGTAAAATATCTTACGAATTAAATGGTATCGAGCTCGACCAAACGCGAGATGTGGGAATTACTTGTACTTTAAAAAATTACTTGTCGCTAACCCATAATCAACTACCCGCGGCTAAAATGGCCGGATGGGGAATAGAACCAGATTACAAGTTGTCGTTATATGCAGGCGGGAGATTTGAAATTTGCGTTCCTCTCGCGATGATGTTGGGATATGCAGAAGATTATAAGCACATCATAATTAATGCTAAGCAGGAGTTGGTGATACTTTTAGCCAACACCCAGGTAAATGCACTGCTCGATACAAGCAACCAACCGGAAAATGTAACTTTATCCATACACACTATCGAGTGGCTTCTTCCTCACATTCAAGTGAATACAGCAGAACGCATAAGGCTTTTGAAATTTGTCGAGAAAGGTACAAATATCGATGTTGCTTTTCGTTCTTGGAGTTTGGAAACGTACCCTAACCTTACCCAGTCTCAAAACATAAACTGGAATGTAAAATCTAGTTTTGCTGCAGAAAAGCCGCGGTACATTATAGTAGCATTTCAAACAAACAAACAAAATGATATAAGAGCAGACCGCTCTACATTTAATCATGCCAAGATAAAAAATATTAAAGTTTTGTTAAACTCTGAAAGTTACCCTTATCTGGATATGAATGCAGACTTTGAAAATGGAAGATATTTGCTCGCATACCAGATGTATGCACAATATCAGCAATCGTATTATGGTCAGTTGCCATCCCCGATATTAGGTCCCAGTGAATTCAAAAATATTGCTCCTCTCTTTGTATTTGACGTGAGTAGACAGGACGACCGTATTAATACTGGAGTTATTGACTGCAAAATTGAGATTACAGCTGCAGAAAACATGCCCGCAAACACTCAAGCATATGCTCTTATTATACACGATAGACTGGCTACATATAATGTCCGGGACAAAGTAGTTAAAATACTGGTGTAAATGCGGAAAAAGAGTTCAGTATAGTGGTGGCTGCCAACATGTTCGTTAATATCCAGGGGTTCATGTCGCAAGTAGGATTTATCATCAAGGAAATATGCATAGCATATGTCGACGGAAGCACTATATCTCGTCAATTCTTACCGCCATTCCCCTGGCATCTCCTCGACTGCAAAAACCAATCTACAAACAGATACCTAACTAATCACTACCACGGCCTAACATGGCAAGATGGAGAAATGGAGTACGAAAATATTTATAGCTTTATTGAGGAAAGAGTTAAACACGAAATTGATAGGGTCGTCTTCGTAGCCGGACCAGAACAGAAACGTTGGTTGAGCATTTATTGTAAAGATAATGTTATAATATGCGACTTGCAAACAGAGTACGAGTGCCCGTCTTTGAAAAAATTAAATATCATGTACAAAAGCAAGCTAAGCCATAGTTGCAAAGCATGCGAGCAGGATTGGGCTTGTCCCCGCCGAAACGCATTGTTGTTGCGAATGTGGGCACTGGATGAGTCATCGTCTGAATGACGTCATGCGGACAAGTTGAAACAAGATTTTACCGATAACACGAGGAGCATGTCAAATATAAGTCTCAGTTGCAGCCTGGCTTTCGTCGAGGAAGGTTGTTTTAAAATGTGCTCCGTGTTCAAGCCTGAAGATGTCGGCAAGTTTTATGGGGATGTCACCGTTGGATATCACAGAGTGCACTTCAAGCCACCTGGGATGCCGGAAATGGTGGAAAACTGCGATGGTCTAGAGCACTGGATCAGCACTAATTATGAAGATTTTTTAAGTGTCGAACCAGTACCCTGCGATTTCAGAACCTGCTCTGTCTTCTTTCTGAGACCGGACAGCCAGCTTCCGGCTACTACTGAGGATCTCATCGTGCAAGCTGAGCAAGAAACAATTTACGAAGTACACGAATTCAGCACGATATCCTACAAGCTGTGTCGGCCATCCTGCAGGAGCGATCTGCGATGGATAGAATATTGTGATGGGTACAAGCACACCACGCTGTTAAATCATGGTAAAACAACTTGGTCAACCATGTGTTCGCCAATGACGTGTGCTGTGTTCCTATCGTCTCCATCATCGTCTTGGCAGCTATAACACCGATAAGAAGCCAGCATCAGTCTTCAGCCATGTTTCAACCAGGCATGATCGAAGAGCACTCTTCAAGACTGTTTCAAACATCGGAGGATGAAGACGACTCTCCTGAAGAAGAAGAGATGTTACATCTGCGCCCAGACCCAAGGAAAGAAGCATCTGCTCCGCGCACATTGTTTGAATTTGGTGCAAGTAATTACGATTGGGTATGCTTCAGTCTGCATTGTGTGAAATATACATTTAGTTTTAAAGATGAAGAAGAAGACATTCTCACCACAACATATTTTGAAATGTGTCGCGACGGCATTCATTTTCGTCTCTGCTGGAACTTATTTGCACCGTACGAAACAGTTAAACTGCTGACGAAATTCGTCTGTGAAGATGAAAATTGCATTATAAATCTCTGCCGACCAGATACGCACATGCAATGGAAACTTGAAGACTTGAAGATGCAAGCAGCAGCAGGAGTAGGTGATCCAGAATTCCAAGAAACATGCAATGGCAAGCAGCATTGTAGAAGTGGTAGTAAAGCACCATTGAACACGCCTTGTGTCGACTATTTGTGCTCCGTGTATAGAAATACATTAACGCAGGATGCAAAGTTTACTCCTGCTAATATTTTGGACATGCAAATAAGTATATAAATTTACCTCATGCATGCATGCGAGTTTTATTCTAAGTACTACCACCAACATAGAAGCATACCATGCAAAATGGAATCCAGCAGCAGCAGCAGCAGCAGCAGCAGCACCGACAGCACCGACAGTGCAACGATTGAGGGTGAAGTAATATGCCGAAGCAGATGTAAGTGCATGCAGGCACTTTGTGACTTTATTCGACGGATCCTGCTACTACTTGCAGAAAGTATTAAGTAAATAAATGTGGTCGCGCATATATAAGAAACAACCGAACCTCCACTCCATCATTCGGCTGTGAGCTGCCAAAGAAGACAGAAGACGATGGCTACGTTTCATCCGTCCAACCTCTACATTTCGGCAAAGCCTGGCCTGAGCAGAGTCACGTATAGCTACTGGAATGGAGGAAGATTACGTACATACACGGAAGAATGTGATGGAAATTACCATTCGCTCTATGTACATGAGCCTACATCTTTCGAACGCTGCCAGGAAATGATAGACTGTTCGACGTATGGGCAGTGTTATGTTCACTACATGAGAGAAGAAACCAAGCTGCCTTGCCTGCCAGAAGAAGTAATAGCACATGCAAAACGAAATGACAAGCCGAGTTTGCATGCACCAGACTGCTCCATCAACCAGCAAAAAAATCAAGATTTTACATCGCTTTTTGCTTCCACCAGCATTCCGGATTCCAGCTCAACTAAACGCAAGACTGAAGATGAGGACTTTAGAGTACTGCCTTCGATGCCGGACATTTCAGACGATTGTGCTCAAATGTGTTTTCAACTAACTCCAGTAAATGATGTTACCAAAGAGAGTATTCCTTTGAATATAGACTCTGAAATAATTACTTTGTGTGTCAAAAATGTACTAAAGAAAGTTATTACAGACATGCTGAATTCTTTGTAAATGTAATCGAATGTGTATATGCTATTGAAAAAAGAATAAAATACAAATATTACGAACTGATTTGTTTCATTTAATACCTATTGTGCAATAACTACTTTTTCTATAATTATTCAGGATATTAAAAATATTTTATTTTCTACTTAAAATAATTCAATGTAAGAATACTTATATACATGACTTTAAATCCAAGTAGAAATTAATAATGGTATAAATACATTGATATCAAAGTAATTAAGGTATATGAAAATACAATAACATGAATCTGTTTAATAAAAGTCTGTTAAACACTGGGAAAATTTTTTTTTTTTGTAGCTAGAACAAGTATACGTGGGTGGCCTGTTGCAACTGTTCTTTAGAAACGCGACATGCTGGCGCCTATCATGCTGGGCTTTTTTCCCTCCAGTACAGCCAGTCCTATGAGTCATAGAAGCTTGTTGCGACCAGTCATCATCGATGCGACATGCTGGCGCCCTGTAGTATCTGGAAGCAATGATAAATAATTCCCAGCAATCATGAGTCACTCTTAAGTTGTTTGTTGCAACTAGTCTTTATCAGGGCATATTGGAATTTTCCCAGTACACAAGTCAGCCAGTCCTATGAGTCATCATCGATGCGACATGCTGGCACCCTGTAGTATCTGGAAGCAATCATGAGTCACTCTTAACTTGTTTGTTGCAACTAGTCTTTATCAGCGCCTACTAGGTTTTTCCCCAGTACACAAGTCAGCCAGTCCTATGAGTCATCATCGATGCGACATGCTGGCGCCTATTGTGTCAGGGTGATTCTTGGTAAACAGATAAGGCATCCAGCCCTGACTACCTCGTGACCTTTGC
Source organism: Bacillus rossius redtenbacheri (assembly GCF_032445375.1). Classification (NCBI taxonomy): domain Eukaryota; kingdom Metazoa; phylum Arthropoda; class Insecta; order Phasmatodea; family Bacillidae; genus Bacillus; species Bacillus rossius. Next base: position 110,493,566 of record NC_086332.1, read on the forward strand.
TCGGGCTCCCTCCGAAATTGTCTCAGCCAATCAGATGCTTGGATTTTCTGTATGCCCATATATGGATTAGTGAGTCAACCACTGCTGCTGCTGGGACTATAAAAGCAGGCAAGCAAGGCCAACCCAGTTCATTCGCTGTTCATCTGCCGACCTGACTACAAGTTCTTCGCTGCTCGTGCGCTTCTGCCCATCGACTTCGAGAGCTTGTGGATTAGTGTTCCCAGTGACTTCGAGTGCTTTTCAGCGTTACTACTTCATCATTCGTCATCTCTAAGGTTTCCTCCTCGTCTCTTTCAACGTCGAGCTGCCACCGCGCGTTCCGTTGGGAGATTCCAGTTGAGACGTCCTGCATCATCTTCATCAACATCATCATCATCATCATCATGGACAGCAAGACATCCGGAGTTGCTGCTTCTTCTGCTTCTTCTTCTTCTGGGGTAAGTCCAATGCTTCCTCCAGGGTTACAGTGTGGATTCTGTAATAAGGTGTTCGCTACTCGTTCCAATGGATTACGCCACGAGCGCCAGTGCCCCCACAACCCACACAGAGACGACCAGCAGATTTGTGAGAAGTGTGGGGTAGCCATCACTCGCAAAGACAATATGGAAAAACATCTGAGGTCATGTACTGGCGAAATTTGCCATGCAGCGAGCCTAAGTTGCACATTCTGCAACCAATATTTTACAGATCTGCGGAGTGCAAGACGCCATGAGAAGGCGTGCAATTTAAATCCGGATCGCCAGCTTCTAAAGTGTGACAAGTGCGAGAAAGACTTCACCAGAGCAGACAGTTTAGCCAGACATGCTACCAAGTGTAATGGCCCAACACCGGCTAAGAGAAGACGAGAAACTTCGCCCCAGCCTGGACCATCGACTGCCCCTCAACCCAAATCATCTCGGCCAAAGATAGTAGCAGGAGCAGGAGTAGCCTCCCAGTTTGGGTTTGTGGAGGCCGAGACCGCATTTCGAGGCAACTTGAAGACCCTGGTAGCTGAAAATACATCCGAATGTGGCAGAGATATATGTACTTATCTGGAAGACATGAAAGCAAACATAATTGGCCAGCTCAAACAAGAAATTGAAGAAAATGGAGCCGTCAAGTTCAATTTATGGTTGGATTGTCTTTATGGAAAGCCTGAGCCTCATGAAGACCAAGAAGACCAGCGGTCATTCAAGACTAAGAACATCCCGCTCTACACAACCGATGGCATCGAAGAAGCAGTCACAGCCAGCATAGAGAAGATATGCCAGGAAGAAGAAGAGTACCAGGGCAAAGGAAGTGGCTGGACCCTCATTGCTGTACATCGTCTGCAGCTAAGGATCAATAAGCTTGATCCACTCCGTGCTTCCAGCTACATCGACTTACCGGCTCCCATCAAGGCTAGGGAAGCCATCATCAACCCAAAGAATGAAGATCAACAATGCTTCAAGTGGGCTATGCTGGCTAGATTCGTCGAAGGGGAGCATCCAGAACGTGTGAACCAGAGATATAAAGACTTGGAAAACAAATTTAATTTTAGTGGTCTTAAATTCCCCATGCCTCTCCGCCAAATAAACATATTCGAGAGAAACAATCCTGGAGTGACAGTCAATGTGTATGGACTCAATGAGGACACAAAAATCATACCGCTACGTGTAGCAAAAGAAGAGAAGAGTCAGCACTTTGATCTCTTGTATATATCCGAAGACAATGCACATTATGCTTATATCAAGAATTTTTCAAGACTGGTTGGACCTCAGGTGACTGCTCATGGACATAAAATCCATATTTGCAAGCGGTGTTTCCAGCATTACGATGACCAGTTTCGAGTGTCTGGGCTCACAGGGCAGCAGTGTTTAGAAGAACATAAAAAGTTCTGCAATGAGTATGCACCTGTGAGAGTTGAAATGCCTCAGGCAGGAAGTGATGGCAAGCCTCCAGTTCTTAAATTCAAAAACTACCATCATGCAGACAAAATGCCTATTGTGGTATATGCTGATTTTGAGGCAATGTTAAAACCTGTTCAATCATGTCAGCCAAATCCAGACAAGTCTTATACTTCCAGGTACCAGAAACATGAGGCCTACAGCTATTGCTTGTATGTGCAAGTAGACAATGCAGTGATTCCTACTTGTAAAACATCGAGTCTTCCATCAAAGCCAATTCTGTACAGAGGAGAGGATGCTGGTGAAAAGTTCATGGAGGACATTATTGATATTGGAGAGCAAGTCAAGGATATTTATTCCATCACTGAACCAATGCAGCCGCTTACACCGCTGGAAATGCTTAGTTTTGAACTTGCAGATGTCTGTTGCTACTGCTCCTCTACCTTCACCAAATGCAATATTAAAGTTCACGACCACTGCCACTTCACTGGGAAATACCTAGGACCTTCGTGCAATGAATGCAACAAACTTCGTCGTCGTCCGAAGAAACTTCCAGTCCTCTTCCACAATCTTGGTTACGATGAGCATTTCATTGTTAAGAACTTGGGTTATGATGACAAAGACATCTTCATTATTCCTCACAGTGAAGAAAAACTAATCACCTTCTCCAAAAAACTCGATGACAGATTTTCTATACAGTTCATAGATACTTTCAGATTCATGTCCGCTAGCCTTGCTTCTCTAGCCGAAAACCTTCCTGCTTCTGAATTCCACAACACTTCTAAATATTTCTCTTCTGAACAACTAGAGCTGGTTACCAGAAAAGGTATTTTTCCCTACGATTATATCACAGATCTTCAAAAACTTGACGAGCCTGTTACCTTCAGTAGATTCTTTCCACAACAGGCTGACAAACTCTGATATCACCCAAGAAGATTATGAGCATGCACAAGCTGTATGGCAGAAATTCAACTGCACATCGTTGGGGGAGTACAGCGATATTTATTTGAAGACCGATGTACTCCTTCTGTCCGACATCTTTGAGAATTTCAGAAGACTCTGCTTGTATACGTATGGGTTGGATTGTGTCCACTATGTGAGTGCTCCAGGGTTTTCTTTCGATGCAATGCTGAAGAAAACCAATGTTGAACTTGAATTGATCATAGACTATGATACATACATGTTTCTTGAGGCAGGCATAAGGGGAGGAGTAGCCCAATGTATAAAGCGCCACTGCAAGGCGAATAATAAGTACATACGAGAAAATTATGATGAAAGCCAGCCGTCGACATATTTGGAGTATGTGGATGCCAATAATCTATATGGATGGGCAATGTCGCAACCTCTGCCCCTACGTGACTTCGAGTGGTCTGACACAGATATCGACATCATGGCTGTACCCGATCAAGATTCCACTGGTTACATCCTAGAGTGTGATATTGAATATCCTACAGAACTTCACGATGCCCACAAAGACTTGCCATTTTTACCAATAAATGAGTGTGCTCCTGGCTCCAGACAACCGAAACTTATGACGACTTTGGAAGACAAGAAGAATTATATTATACATTACAGAAATCTGAAGCAAGCTATTCAACATGGACTCAAAGTGACCAATGTTCATCGTGTGCTTCGGTTCAAGCAAGAAGCCTGGTTAAAACCTTATATTGATATGAACACTGAGAAGAGAACCGCCTCGACCAACGATTTCGAAAAAGATTTCTACAAATTAATGAATAATGCCACATTCGGTAAACTTATGGAGAATATGAGAAAAAGACAGAACATGGAGCTGGTGTGTAAGGAAAGACGGCTTAAGAGACTGGTAACAAAGCCTGTATTCAAGGACAGAACTGTATACACTGAAAATTTATCTCTGGTGAAGCTGGAAAAGGAAAAAATACTATTCAACAAACCCATATATGCAGGATTTGCTGTACTCGACTTGTCAAAGTGCTTGATGTATAGATTCCATTACGATATAATGAAGACAAGATACAAAGATAATATTGAGTTGGCATACATGGATACAGACTCTTTCATCTACGAGATAAAGACAGCCGACTTCTACATGGACTTGGTCTCATAACCTGAATTAATGGCTGAATTCGATACAAGTGCGTACCCCCATACTCATCCATGCTACTCCATCACTAACAAAAAGGTGGTGGGGAAATTTAAAGATGAGTGTGGGGGCAATGTAATGACTGAGTTCGTTGGGCTAAGAGCAAAAATGTATTCCTACAAGTCTGCAGGAAAAGAGACTAAGAGGGCAAAGGGAGTCCAGAAATGCGTCGTTGTAAATACAATAACATTGAATGATTACAAGGAAGTTCTAATGAAACAGAAGATAATGAGAGTGCATGTGAACAATATAACATCGCATCACCATGAAGTGTATACTGAAACAACAAACAAACTGGCACTTTCCTGGATGGACGATAAAAGGAAGATCATGGATGATGGTATACACACACTCCCGCATGGATACAATGGATGATGGCAATGAATATGATGATGACTCTGGCAATGAATATGATGATGACTCTGGCAATGAATATGACGATGACTCTGGCAATGAATATGACGATGACTCTGGCAATGAATGCACTGGCAAATGATAATGAAACGAACACCGAGTGAAAAAAACTATATTACTTATATTTGTTTCGCGCAGGATATTTAATGGGCCTCTCGGGCTTTTGGGAGGAACCATTACTTATTCTGACCGGAATATGTATAGGCAATGTAGTTGCAGATACAACATAACTGTAACCACTGTAGGCAGTATTGGACATACTCTCTTTTCTTTCTCTTCTATCTTTCTTTCTCTTCTATCTTTCTCTTCTATCTTCTTCTTTCTCTCTTTGCTGTCGTCTTTTTTTTTGTTGCTTAATTTTGTTCATATATGTGTGAGAATATAGTGTCTGTGCATTGTGTTCTGACATGTATATTTTGTTGTTGTTTTCTAATTTGGGAAGTTTTAATTTTCGGCGTTGTAGTGCAGCCTGCGCATATTTAAATTTACGACATCGCTCTATGGTCGTAAGTCTAAATATGCGTAGACGGTTCCAAGCCCGTGAAAATGCAGAGGACGGCGCCTACCTAGAACTAAAGTGCAAGATTTTTAGTTCCAGGAACTTTCGCCGGTGCTCTGGAGCGAGTACACGCTCGATTCGCCTGACATGCAGGAGGAACCAACATGAGGAGGAGGGCGCTGCCGCCGAAGATGGACCGTCTCTTCAAAATGTCATTGATGAGGTGCACGCCTTTCGGGAAGAAGTTGCTGCGGAAAGAATAGCCATGCAAGATGCGTGGAACATGGACATCACTGCTGTTCTGCACGAACTCATGAGGCTTCGGGAAGAAGTGGAAGATATCCAAGATGTGATTCGTCGTGAAAAGAATACGATTCGAAAATAATTTTTGTACATATATATTAATAAATATGGTGATTGATCAAAAATGGTGTATGTTATTTCGTAGTTTTAGTTCCTTGGTACCAATATATATATATATATATATATATATATATATATATATATATAAAAATAAATAAAAAATATAAGAATCATGGTTGTAAAAAAATAACTAAAAGGATGGTCTAGTGGTTATCACTAAAATATTTTAAAGTTTGTTATTAAGGTATACATAAGTATTACATTGAACAATATGTTCAACACTAGAAGGAAACTAATATAAATGCTTGTATATAGTGCATTAAATTATATTAAAAAAATTCAGTAATAAAAGTATATTTCAAGATGGCTGCCAGTAGCATAAAAAAAAAATATTAGAGATGGTGACTGAATCCTCATTTGTTGTGATGTAATGGTATAAAGTTCTAGAATTCAAAATGGCGGGCATGTTCTAGAATATAACATGGCAAAAATATAAATCTTGGTAGTTATGTTGTAATGGTAGAAAGTTCTAGAAAACAAAATGGATTACATAGTAGAAAGTTCTAGAATTAAAAATAGCAGCCGGAAATTACATAGTAGAAAGTTCTAGAATTAAAAATAGCGGCCAGAAATTACGTAATCCAAGATGGTGATTGCATAATGGTAAAATCCTAAATCCGAAGCTTCATTGGTAGTGACGTAATAGAAAGTTCTAGAAAACAATATGGAGGCCGGAAATGATGCAATACAAAATGGCGGAAATTTTTAGAAATGACGTAATCCAAGATGGCTGAAATTCTTGGAAATGATGCAATCCAAGATGGCGGTCGGAAGTGACGTAATCAATTATGGCGGCTGGAAATGACGTAATCAAAGATGGCGACCGGAAGTGATGTAATCCAAGATGGCGGTCGGAAGTTACGTAATCCAAGATGGCGGCCGGAAGTGACGTCAGGGGTCAAAGGTCATAACAGTGACGTCAGGGGTCAAGGGTCACCAATCCTGAATCCTGCACCAAGCACCACTGTCCCCGGATCGGCTATTCCTAACTACTGGAGCGCATGGTGGTATCGACATATAAGATTTCGAAGAAAAAAAATTCTGGCCAGGGATGAAAACCGAGGTTGAAAAAAGGTAAGGGAATGCGAGGCATGTCAGTTAATTAAACAGGCTCACAACTCTGAAGTGGGTATGTATTCGGTGCAAAAAAATATTAGGCCATTGGAGAGGGTTTTCATTTATGTATTTGGGTTTCTACCGAAATATACTGCGGGAATAACCGCCTATTAATAGTGGTTGGTGGATTTACGATATTTTGGATTGTAATGAATTTTAGTTCGATACATTTGTGCAACTTTAAATTTTATTTAATGCAGTTTGTAATAGGACGTCTTGCTATAGAATGTACGGGACAACCCAGCTTTATTTGGTAAATTGTAATCATAGTTGTTTCATACCTATATACATGGCATTTGTATTTTATATTATTTTTATTGTATTTTTTAAGATATCTAAGCGTGTTAAAGAGTACAGTACAAAGTCACGTGGATTTATATTAATATATGTGATATAGTTATGTTATATATTTTAAGAAAAATTTTAATCTATTTTAAGGCAATAAATTTTATTTAATTTTTAATTTGTATTTACAGTTATATGGATTCCTGATTCACGGCCTTTTATTGGAGATGTTTGAAAATGATGCAGTTAAATGAGGATAGTGTTTGTAAACAAATGAAGTTCAAAATAGTTCCAAGTTCTTTATTTAGTTTGAACTGCTGCTTCAAAACCTAACTATTTTTTATTGAAACTATTTTAATAAATTTTGAATTTTTTGTCCTGTGAAGTTTTGCCTGCACCCTTAATAAAGGGTTTTAATACGTCAGACCATTTGCATGAATTTGTAAAGGTAAATAAATATTTGCATTTACTATGTTGTTCAAATAAGACGCAAACCCTGGCCGGTTGCAGAAGTTGTCACCTTTAGTTTAGGTAAAAAGTAAAGGGGACATAACGAACTGAGAATTTTATTTTCAATCTTTGATAACAAACAAAAAAACTAGTTAAATGCAGTTTTGAAAGTAACAGAGCTAACCTATGAGAAAATTGCACACCTTGCATAGCGAAATTACTAACTATCTATAAAGTGTCTAGCATGAAGATGCTATGCAAGATTGCTCGATGTTGCCTGAAAATGCGTAACAACGCTAGGAATGCGATTGCTTGATGAATACATGTGAAATTAAATCCCATTCAATAATGACCAACGTCAGCTGAGTGACTTCGTTGGCGAAGGAAAAGTTTACTCGGAGCAGATATTAAACGAAGGAGGCCAAAAAGTAACTGCATGCGGTAGTGAGAGAAAGACGGTAGAAAAGAAAGAGTAGACTCAGCTCCAAAGTTAGAAAAAAGTGTCAGGCAAGAGCAATGGTAGGTATAATTGAAACGGATAATCTTGGAGGCCCTATCACACAGTCCAACTTTCTCTTCCAACATCTTCCACTGAAGTTGGTTAACAACAATCCTGGAAGGTTAAAATGACACAGTAAAATCCACTAACACAACCATCTTTGTTTCAAAAGTTGGATGACTTGAGTTTCCATGTAATATATATTTTTTGTAGGCTGGGTTATAAAAACGTCTTGGTCGTTTGAAGCCCAGCGAAAAACGGAAATTACAGACGTTTCCTTCACAAAATAATCTTTAAAATGGCGAGTGACACGTGTGATATTAAAGAAGTTGTAAAGGTACCAACATGCATTTCCATGTCAATGTTTTCTGTTAAGCCAATTACCTGTAAAAGGGAAATAATCCCTCCGTAACTTTTAACGACCGCTGAACTTTAATTTTACTATGCAAGGATCATGAACGTGATTTAAAACTTATATTGTTTTGAATGTTAAGAAATGCGTAGTAATTTTGAAGCGTACCGTAAAGATACCCCCATCCGTGGAAGCTTCAGCCTGCGACGGAGATATAATTACCAAACAGACATTTACCAAAAAAATCCCTTCTGGTAGGGATACGTGACGCAAGGTACCTGTAGTCAGATATATCAAAAATAATATTAATTCAAAGAACGAGATTTATTTCAAGTGCAACTTCAAGGTTAACATAGGAGATTGACTCCATAAAAAAATGATTTGTAAAGATCAGACGATTTCAATTCATTCGCAAAAGGCGTAAGGAACCTGACGTGAGTCTCGTAGAACACTCGATAAATGCCATACACAAGAACAGGCTTTTATGGCTTAATAATGGTCAATAATCAAGATGACTATGATGAGACAAATACTCAAAGGAAAGAATATACCTATATCCAAAGTGGTAAACACTTTATATCATTGGTTATAGGTGAATAAATAACAATATAAAATTATAAAAGCTCATACCGAGTCAGGGAAATTAAATGCCGTATACAATGGGCCATCGATTCAAAGATATTACGTTAGTAATACCGATATAGCATATGCGCTTATTAGTTACGTTAAAAAATTTTAATACAAAAACCAAACGCATAAGGCAATAAGGACGAAATTACACGTAAGACAGGGCTCCGATCATGGGTGCGGTGATAGACAATGCAATTAAATATCGAATAGCAACACAATAAAATATGTTACAAAGAAACGTAATTTATAACGTGGCTGTCGCAAAATAATCCAACAAATGAAACGGCACAACATAGTCACTTACACACTCAAATGCAGTCTCCAAACATACGCTCTGTACTCGCAGCCATGTCCGTACACGCGGCACTTATCGTATACGAAGGCAGCAGTAACTCGTACCAGTACTAACGCAGAATAAGACTGGCGAGTCCTCGTATGCCGCTAGGCCAGCTTGAGCCCTGCACAGTTTACTGAAAAAGAAGGGAGGAGCGGCCAAAAACAAAAAAGGAAGGAGGAGGGTACGAGGAAAGGAGGGGAAGTGAGAACACGACCCACCACGTCGAAGATATTCAAAGAAGACCGATAGACAAGACGGCGACGAACAGAAAAATTCGTTGCAATATAACAAAATTTTAAATCCAGGACCGTGAAATATTACTTTTATTTAACTATAAAGTTAAAATTGAGGTAAATTGAGCAGTCTCACTCGTGTTATAACTTTGATAGTTTTAGTGTTGACATATTTGTAAGGTTTTTTTTCAACTTAATTAAACGAAGGAATTTTGAAGTCGTATTTCGTCCAAAATTTTCACAACTTTGTTGTATGTATGTATGTATGTATGTATGTATGTGTGTGTATATATATACGATATGTGTATACGATATGTGTATACGATTAACGAATGTGTATATATATACACATACATACATACATACATACATACATACATACATACACATTTGGAGGCGAAAATTGGTCTGGGAGGGGGTCTTGAGAGCTTTAGACTTACGATGGCAAAGTGAAGGGGGGGGGGAGGAATGTAAGTGCATGTTGGACCATGCTTCATGGCTGAGCTGCTGGGAGCCACTCTGCTGCAGCAACGCGCCGTTCCGTCACCAGTGGCCCTCGGCTCACTGGCACGGGCTTCCTCGAGTGCACACAGCAAACATACTCTGTGATTGTTTTTAATGAAAAGATATTTGCAAACTTGTACACTTACACGGAAACAACTGCTGCAGTACAAAATAAGTGTTCGTAGTAATAATGGGTCAGGATTCTTAACCGGGAATTTATACTTTTGTTTTGTCACAGTACCTCCAATAGTTAAAGTTATTTGTAAACAGTTACCTGAATTGCCTTCCAGTGCATAATAAGCATAATAAAATAAAATACAATAATTGAATATTCGATTATTTTTTTCTATGGTTAAAAAAATGCTAAAACTAAACATCAATAAAAATGTAAAATTATGCACCAATTTTCTTACGAAATACTCAGTACTATCTCCAAAATCGTATTCCACATATGCAAAAATAACCATAACAATTTGTGGTACAAAGTTACAATACCTTTTTTGTAGTATTTCAAAACTATTTCTTGGCCGCTGGATTCCAAAGGAATCTTTCGTAAAAGTACAGCATTTTATTTTCTGTTGTGGATATTATATTCACGATGCGTACGGGAAAACAAGGTAGAGCTTGAGGCAGATAATAAAGTTAACGACTGGAAGTTTTGATCACATTAATACTAACTTGTTGTACAGTAAAATAATTAATTTTTTTCACTTTAAAATCCAGACCAGTCATTCGCTTTTTCCAGATAAATTACATTACACAACACATCCATATAAGCATTGGTTTATCTTATAACGAATTTAGTCTCCCGTATGTCTTTCACCATTTTAAAGATCCGTTTGAACCAGAAACGACCACTTTCCGTTTTCGTTCGGCATAATTGTGATTGGCTGATTTCGTCAATCATCCAATGTAATTTAGCCAGTCCTGTACATCATCTCTCAGTTCCTTATAGTACAACTCTGGAAATAAATTGTACAATTCAAAAGCAACAAAATGTGCCTTTTAAAAATTTGTAAAACTCCTTCGTTCAGGAGATATTTCGCATTTTGTGTTTTTACTACCTTTCACTACCTTACTTTATAAAAATCCAGTAATTTAAGATATACTAACGCTACAACAATTCAGATTACACCATTTGAAAAAGCGTTACATTTCCCTTCCGACAAAATTATCTGTAATCTTCATAGCCACTTAAAAGTTTGGGCCACATATGTCTTATACAATAATAAAGTCAAATCTAGCTGCAATTGTTTGCACAAATATAAAATTTAAGCTCCGTAAAATAACGGCGAAAATGTGGCAGCATAACAAAACAATATGCCTAGTATTAAGGTACCAGGAAGCTGCTAAAAATGTATGAATTGATACATACCATCATAAATATAATTACTGTATTCTGTTTTTTATTGAATTTTTTACTTTATTCAAGCATACGTTTGTAATGACACAAATGGTTCCTTTGAAACAGACACTTCATTATTCTGCTTAACATCTAACATAATTGGTTGTTATTTTCTTAAAACTTTGGGCACCTGCATTAAATGTAACTCAGTTAAATAAAGCGTTAAAATGATTGTATGTGTACAAACAATAACAAAATAAGAAACATTAAGATGTTGCGAGTGTAATTCTGCCGCCCGCAACGTTCTTCCTTCCTCCCCGATGTTCTGATGGGCGATGGCACACCTCAGAAGCTACGCCAGTGCCTGTCACGTGACCGGGAGCTGCTACTGGTCAGTTCTGGGCGCCGAAGTCTGTTGGAGCTGCCTCCGCGGACACACTACCGCAGAGCAAGCAGGAGACGACAAGAAGAGAGTCGTCACGCCACGCCTTGACCGCCACCCGTCTGCATGCCGCCAGGTTGCTAGAGTCCACAACGTCGGTGATGTGACATATTTTACTCGCTGTACGAGTGATGGGGTAGCGAATATAGCAAGAAGGTGCAAGATGGGCGTATGTACTAAAAGGCCGCAGTAATCTTGCGATAAGGCAAGCTGGTCCAGGGCAGTACTACGAAACATTTGACGACCAGTAATTATCAACGACCTGTGTGTGGTGAGCAAGGGGGTGCGGCGTTTGTCCTAAAATCGTTTGTCCTAAAGCGTTTATCCTAATTTCGTTTGTCCTAAAAATTAGGACAAACGACTTTAGGACAAACGACGTTAGGACAAACGACTTTAGGACAAACGACTTTAGGACAAACGACTTTAGGACAAACGACGGAACAGCTTCAAAATATTTTTACTCTGAGTTTTAGGACAAACGACTTTAGGACAAACGACATTAGGACAAACGACTTTAGGACAAACGACTTTTAGGACAAACGACGGTTCCAGTATCGATAAATCCTTACTCCGAGTTTTAGGACAAACGACTTTAGGACAAACGACATTAGGACAAAGGACTTTAGGACAAACGACATTAGGATAAACGACTTTAGGACAAACGACATTAGGACAAACGACTTTAGGACAAACGACATTAGGACAAACGACTTTAGGACAAACGACTTTAGGACAAACGACTTTAGGACAAACGACTTTAGGACAAACGACTTTTAGGACAAATGATTTTAGGACAAACGACATTATGAAAAACCAAGTTAGGACAAATGACTTTAGGACAAAAAACTTTGAGTCAAACTATTTTATTTGAAAACCACAGAGCATGTGAGAACTTACAGTAAAAGAAAACGTTTGAAAAAATAATGTTATATACTGGGGAAACACTTTACATTCTATGTAAAAAAATTCAGCGTTTACGATCGTTACCATTTTTAGACATCTAGGAATGGACGACTACGGTTTCAACGACCTAAATCTGTTTTTTATTTCGCCATCTTGGTTCCGCCATATTTAAATCGAGCGCCCCACTCATTATGATGAAATTTTCGTCATGACCGCAATATCGAATTTTTCTGTTCCACTGGAGGCCACCATATTGGATGCCGTCGACTTTGTTTCTGCTGTTTGTTCCTAGAGAGCGCCAGCGTCGCTCTTTATCTTTTTTCGTACTTCTGGAGGCCACCATTTGAATACCATTGACTTTGTTTCTGATGTTTGTCCATAGAGATCGCCAGCGTCGCTCTGGTATATCACATAAGGTCGATGTTCCTTTACCTACCATATCTATTATGAACCTTATCGACATATAAAATTAATTTTTTTTTATAAAATACACTGGAAGCACTGTGATTCGAACCATTGCAGCTCTGATCTCTAGGTTGGAAAACATGCGTCTTTAACCGCACGGCCATCGAGAAATTTACCAGACTGAGGATTAAATAAGGTATATATAAAAATAACATGCATAATCGAACTTGTAATTTTTTTTATTTGAAGTAATAATAGCACCACCTGTTCGAGACAGAACCACCATCATGTATTAAGACATAACTGTTGCAATTATCGTTCTGGTCACCATCTTGAATATCCGTAATATTTATGTTAGAAAATCGGGAAAACATTTAAAAATCATTAAAAAATTAATCAATCGAATTAAATAATAAACATATTAAAAAAGTTACACTTTACGTTACGGTCGCCATCTTTAAAATACATAATTTTAATGCTAGAGATTCGAGAAAAATTCCAAAATTCATTTTAAAAAAAATTCCTTATTAGAATACTGATTAATTAGTTCGATTCCTGTACTTGGTTCGAAACTGGTAAGAGCAAAAGAAACAACAGATCCTTCCTCCACAGAAGCCACCCACAGACTGATCTACCGCCACCAATAGCAAGGTATATATATCGTCAGCTGGAATGATGACATGTCCACCATCTTGTCTTCATCCGCTGGAAACCACCATCTTGTTTTCGTCTGCTAGAGTGTGCTGATACCATGTTAGTATAATATTCTGTTCACCATAACTTTGTCCTCAACTGTTGGCATTGAACTTTTACATTGACCTTGAAATTTGACCTTGTCGTTGATTATTGACTTTTACCTTGATGACAATCATGGATCCGCCATTTTGCGTTCAATATATGCTACCAGGAGCTACCACCTGCTAGAGGTCATTGCCAACATCTTGTTTTCGTCTGCTGGAGGACACCATCTTGTGTGTGTACTCGTCTTATAGAGTACATTACCATCATACTTTTCTAAGTTTTACCCGCTAGAGTGCAGTAATCATTTATTATTACTGAAGTGCCTGGCATCTTGAAATTTGGGCGCCATCTTGGAATCGTGTAGTTATATAGCTAGAAATTCGGGAAAAAGTTTCAAAATTCATCAAAAAATTCACTCATTAAAGTAATAATTTATTATATCAATTGCTGTTCTTGGTTCGATCCTTGGATGATGCAAAATAATAATTATATGTAAAAATAATAAATATAATAAATATTATTATTTAAGTCCTAAAAGAGACTTAAAATCATATATTACTATCATCCTTTAAACCATTACGACCGCCATTTTAGATATTTGTATTTATTGACTTATTAGTACGGGAAATATTCCAAAATTCACCGGAAAAAAATACACATTATTTAACATATTGAATCGAAACTTGCTTCGATATATTGACGAAGCTGAAAAAAAAAAATTAATTAAAATACCAGAAAAGTGTCAGGTTCGAGAAATAAAACACCGCAAGTTCTTTTACAAACATAATATGTATTACATAATTTCTATCCTACTACAGGACACTTGCGAAAGCCAGCAATCTTATAAAAATTTAGCCCTGCATAGACGTGAAACGACTAATTCTTAGCTCCAACAGCTCTAACTGCTCAAAATGCTCAAAATGCTCCAAATGCTCCAACAACTCCAAATGCTACAAAGGCTCCAAATGCTCCAAATGCTCTAATATCTCCAACAGCTCCAAATGCTCCAAATGCTCCAATAGCTCCAAATGCTCCAAACGCTCCAAATGGTCCAAAGCCTTCAACATCTCCACAGATCCAAATGCTCCAAATGCTCCAAATGCTCCAACAGCTCCAAATGCTCCTAGGCTCCAAACAGCTCCAAATGCTCCAAAAGCTCCATCTGTTCCAAATGCTCCAAAGGTTCTAAATGCTCCATATGCTACAAATACTCCATATGCTCCAAATTCTCCAACTGATTTTAATTACTTTTTTTTTTATCGAACTTGACATGAATACATGCATGACATTATTAGTATACATTTTGGATGTCAGTGGTGACTTTTTTACACCTTTAAGTTATAAGTTTTATTTAGAAATGAGCTTTCTAAAATGAAATATACATTTTGAAAATAAAAATAATAATTTTTCTTCAAGTTTATACACATGCATTTAATTGAAACCATTATTTTATGTAGCCAGCTTCCCTCAGTTCTTTAAGTATGAAGGATATTTCTTTGATGCTCGAATAGTTTCCTGCACAAATCGAACCATGTAGAAGTCTTAGCATGTCAAACATAATGTTAGGATCTTCCCATGAGGTATAATCAATCTCTTCTGCTGCATTCATCTTCCTTGTATGTTTATAATAAAAATTGTTATCCCTGGTGTCTTCTGTTTCAACACCAACAACAAGGTCAGTTTCGTCATCGAACCAGTATTTATCACAAACTTGATTAGGATAATTTATTTTATTACGTCGTTTCCATCGTTTTGATCTCAAGCCACCATCACTGTCTTCGCTCTTGACCGCTTTAGGTGCTTCAGCACAGTACTCAATCATGTCAGCATCACAAGCTTGATCAGGATAATTCATTTTATTACGTCGTTTCCATCGTTTTGGTCTCAAGCCACCATCACAGTCTTCGCTCTTGCATGATTTAGGTGCTTCAGCACAGTAGTCATTCATGTCAGCATCACAAGCTTGATCAGGATTATTTATTTTATTACGACTTTTCCACCGTTTTGGTCTCAGGCCGCCATCACAGTCTTCCATCTTGACCACTTTAGGTGCTTCAGCACAGTACTCAATCATGTCAGCCTTAGATTTGTCAGCATAGTCGTCGTTCATGTCAGCCTCAGATGTGTCACCACAATCTTCAATCATGTCTGCTTCAGATGTTTCATCACAGTCTTCGGTCTTGTCAGCTTCAGGTGGTTCTCCATCTTTCACATTTTCATGGAGACGACTAAATATTGATGTAAATATATTTTCATTTCTAATGAGGTTGCTAATTTCTTCGTTTGTTTTTAATTTTAAATTATTGTCTTGATCTATATCAGTATTTTTGGCATTAGCTTTTTACATTCTTCATAATAATTACTGTCGTCTAATATTCTGCTTTCGTTCCTCTTCCACGATGTTGGAGCACAGTCTTCGTTATCTTTATTTATCTTAGTTGTACAGTTCTTGCAATGTCTATCCAAGTAATATCTTCTACCAAAGGATTTATGACACTGGCTGCAATTAAATGGTTTTTGACAAGGACCCATATTACTCTCTCTTCTCTCATGTCGTTTAGCATTCTTTCTCAAGGTAAACACCTTGCTGCAGTATCTACAGTGATGTTTTGATACAGCTACAGGCAACGAACCAGGGTACATGTTATATTCTGCGACTAATGGCAGATGCAAACTAAGAGTTTTAAATTAAAACCATTACTTAAATAGAATTTTTTAAATATTTCGTCAGCGAGAGTTAAATTACCTCATGCAAAAGTACTGGTTGTAAGTAGTTATGCTTTTCAACAACAGATGACGCCACGTGTTGCTTGCAGGTAAATAATATTTATTTCTTTTATGCGGGATGCAGGATGCTCACTAACGATCGCAAAAGAAGGATGGCTTTGCTAGACTCCAAGGAGAAGGAAGTTTGTTCATACAGTTAATGTTTCTCAGATTTCTCAGGGCATATTATTATTTTACTGAATTTTTTTTTTTTTTAAATTTCACTTGATAAAATTATTGGAAGTGGTGATTTAGTAGCAGAAATTCACTAATTAAATTTAACCTTGAATAAAATGACATGTCTCATTAAGAGTAAAACTCCTTCATGGAGAGATCGGTTTCTCAGAAATAACCAGATGCACTTGGAGAAACCAAGGGAATGATCGCAAGCACACGGAAAAAAACCATCAAAATATTAACTAGAATAATTAATGAGCACACGGAGAAAACCACCACACTTTTTCTTTGATAAATTGAAAAAATTGAACAAAAATTAAAAAACATACATAAACTGATTCTGGCTTGGACTAGAACTCTATCTTTGCTCAACAATGAGAAGTTCACAAGCTAGTAGAATCAGTTTTTGTATGTTTTGTAATTTTTGTTTAATTTTTAATTTTTTTTTGTGATCATTCAAACAAAATGTTTGGTGGTTTTCTCCGTGTGCTCCCGATTATCCATGTCAATATTATGATGGTTTTCTTTGTGTGCTCCTAATTATTCGTGTCAATATTTTGATAGTTTTTTTTCCGTGTGCTTGCGATCATTCCTGTGGTTTCTCCAAGTGCATCTGGTTATTTCTGAGAAACCATTATCTCCATGAAGGAGTTTTACTCTTAATGAGACATATCATTTTATTCAAGGTTAAATTTAATTAGTGAATTTCTGCTACTAAATCACCACTTCCAATATTTATATCAGGTGGAATTTAAAAAAAAAATATTCAGTAAAATATTAATATGCCCTGAAAAATCTGAGAAACACTAACTGTATGAACATACTTCCTTCTCCTTGGAGTCTAGCAAAACCATCCTTCTTTTGCGATCGTTAGTGAGCATCCTGCATCCCGCATAAAAGAAATAAATATTATTTACCTGCAAGCAACACGTGGCGTCATCTGTTGTTGAAAAGCATAACTACTTACAACCAGTACTTTTGCATGAGGTAATTTAACTCTCGCTGACGAAATATTTAAAAAATTCTATTTAAGTAATGGTTTTAATTTAAAACTCTTAGATTGCATCTGCCATTAGTCGCAGAATATAACATGTACCCTGGTTCGTTGCCTGTAGCTGTATCAAAACATCACTGTAGATACTGCAGCAAGGTGTTTACCTTGAGAAAGAATGCTAAACGACATGAGAGAAGAGAGAGTAATATGGGTCCTTGTCAAAAACCATTTAATTGCAGCCAGTGTCATAAATCCTTTGGTAGAAGATATTACTTGGATAGACATTGCAAGAACTGTACAACTAAGATAAATAAAGATAACGAAGACTGTGCTCCAACATCGTGGAAGAGGAACGAAGGCAGAATATTAGACGACAGTAATTATTATGAAGAATGTAAAAAGCTAATGCCAAAAATACTGATATAGATTAAGACAATAATTTAAAATTAAAAACAAACGAAGAAAGTAGCAACCTCATTAGAAATGAAAATATATTTACATCAATATTTAGTCGTCTCCATGAAAATGTGAAAGATGGAGAACCACCTGAAGCTGACAAGACCGAAGACTGTGATGAAACATCTGAAGCTGACATGATTGAAGATTGTGGTGACACATCTGAGGCTGACATGAACGACGACTATGCTGACAAATCTAAGGCTGACATGATTGAGTACTGTGCTGAAGCACCTAAAGTGGTCAAGATGGAAGACTGAAATGGCGGCCTGAGACCAAAACGGTGGAAACGTCGTAATAAAATAAATCATCCTGATCAAGCTTGTGATGCTGACATGAATGACTACTGTGCTGAAGCACCTAAATCATGCAAGAGCGAAGACTGTGATGGTGGCTTGAGACCAAAACGATGGAAACGACGTAATAAAATGAATTATCCTGATCAAGCTTGTGATGCTGACATGATTGAGTACTGTGCTGAAGCACCTAAAGCGGTCAAGAGCGAAGACAGTGATGGTGGCTTGAGATCAAAACGATGGAAACGATGTAATAAAATAAATTATCCTAATCAAGTTTGTGATAAATACTGGTTCGAAGACGAAACTGACCTTGTTTTTGGTGTTGAAACAGAAGACACCAGGGATAATAATTTTTATTATAAACATACAAGGAAGATGAACGCAGCAGAAGAGATTGATTATACCTCATGGGAAGATCCTAACATTATGTTTGACATGCTAAAACTTCTACATGGTTCGATTTGTGCAGGAAACTATTCGAGCATCAAAGAAATATCCTTCATACTTAAAGAACTGAGGGAAGCTGGCTACATAAAATAATGGTTTCAATTAAATGCATGTGTATAAACTTGAAGAAAAATTATTATTTTTTTTCAAAATGTATTTTATCATTTCTCGAAAGCTCATTTCTAAATAAATTTATAACTTAAAGGTGTAAAAAAGTCACCACTGACATCCAAAATGTATACTAATAAAGTCATGCATGTATTCATGTCAAGTTCGATAAAAAAAAAGTAATTGAAATCAGTTGGAGCATTTAGAACATATGGAGTATTTGTAGCATATGGAGCATTTAGAACCTTTGAGGCATTTGGAACAGATGGAGCTTTTGGAGCATTTGGAGCTGTTTGGAGCCTAGGAGCATTTGGAGCTGTTGGAGCATTTGGAGCCTTTGGAGCATTTGGATCTGTGGAGATGTTGAAGGCTTTGGACCATTTGGAGCGTTTGGAGCATTTGGAGCTATTGGAGCATTTGGAGCATTTGGAGCTGTTGGAGCTATTAGAGCATTTGGAGCATTTGGAGCCTTTGTAGCATTTGGAGTTGTTGGAGCATTTGGAGCATTTGGAGCATTTTGAGCATTTTGAGCAGTTAGAGCTGTTGGAGCTAAGAATTAGTCGTTTCACGTCTATGCAGGGCTAAATTTTTATAAGATTGCTGTCTTTCGCAAGTGTCCTGTAGTAGGATAGAAATTATGTAATACATATTATGTTTGTAAAAGAACTTGCGGTGTTTTATTTCTCGAACCTGACACTTTTCTGGTATTTAAATTAATTTTTTTTTCAGCTTCGTCAATATATCGAAGCAAGTTTCGATTCAATATGTTAAATAATGTGTAATTTTTTCGGTGAATTTTGGAATATTTCCCGTACTAATAAGTCAATAAATACAAATATCTAAAATGGCGGTCGTAATGGTTTAAAGGATGATAGTAATATATGATTTTAAGTCTCTTTTAGGACTTTGACAATAATATTTATTATATTTATTATTTTTACATATAATTATTATTTTGCATCATCCAAGGATCGAACCAAGAACAGCAATTGATATAATAAATCATTACTTTAATGAGTGAATTTTTTTGATGAATTTTGAAACTTTTTCCCGAATTTCTAGCTATATAACTACACGATTCCAAGATGGCGCCCAAATTTCAAGATGCCAGGCACTTCAGTAATAATAAATGATTACTGCACTCTAGCGGGTAAAACTTAGAAAAGTATGATGGTAATGTACTCTATAAGACGAGTACACACACAAGATGGTGTCCTCCAGCAGACGAAAACAAGATGGTGGCAATGACCTCTAGCAGGTGGTAGCTCCTGGTAGCATATACTGAACGCAAAATGGCGGATCCATGATTGTCATCAAGGTAAAAG
The DNA here is from genome assembly GCF_032445375.1 of Bacillus rossius redtenbacheri. NCBI lineage: Eukaryota > Metazoa > Arthropoda > Insecta > Phasmatodea > Bacillidae > Bacillus > Bacillus rossius. The sequence continues at coordinate 110,513,706 of NC_086332.1, forward strand.
TCAATAATCAACGACAAGGTCAAATTTCAAGGTCAATGTAAAAGTTCAATGCCAACAGTTGAGGACAAAGTTATGGTGAACAGAATATTATACTAACATGGTATCAGCACACTCTAGCAGACGAAAACAAGATGGTGGTTTCCAGCGGATGAAGACAAGATGGCGGACATGTCATCATTCCAGCTGACGATATATATACCTTGCTATTGGTGGCGGTAGATCAGTCTGTGGGTGGCTTCTGTGGAGGAAGGATCTGTTGTTTCTTTTGCTCTTACCAGTTTCGAACCAAGTACAGGAATCGAACTAATTAATAAGTATTCTAATAAGGAATTTTTTTTAAAATGAATTTTGGAATTTTTCTCGAATCTCTAGCATTAAAATTATGTATTTTCAAGATGGCGACCGTAACGTAAAGTGTAACTTTTTTAATATTTTTATTATTATTTCGATTGATTAATTTTTTAATGATTTTTAAATGTTTTCCCGATTTTCTAACATAAATATTACGGATATTCAAGATGGTGACCAGAACGATAATTGCAACAGTTATGTCTTAATACATGATGGTGGTTCTGTCTCGAACAGGTGGTGCTATTATTACTTCAAATAAAAAAAATTACAAGTTCGATTATGCATGTTATTTTTATATATACCTTATTTAATCCTCAGTCTGGTAAATTTCTCGATGGCCGTGCGGTTAAAGACGCATGTTTTCCAACCTAGAGATCAGAGCTGCAATGGTTCGAATCACAGTGCTTCCAATGTATTTTTTAAAAAAAAATTAATTTTATATGTCGATAAGGTTCATAATAGCTATGGTAGGTAAAGGAACATCGACCTTATGTGATATATCAGAGCGACGCTGGCGATCTCTATGGACAAACATCAGAAACAAAGTCAATGGTATTAAAATGGTGGCCTCCAGAAGTACAAAAAAAAGATAAAGAGCGACGCTGGCGCTCTCTAGGAACAAACAGCAGAAACAAAGTCGACGGCATCCAATATGGTGGCCTCCAGTGGAACAGAAAAATTCGATATTGCGGTCATGACGAAAATTTCATCATAATGAGTGGGGCGCTCGATTTAAAAATGGCGGAACCAAGATGGCGAAATAAAAAACAGATTTAGGTCGTTGAAACCGTAGTCGTCCATTCCTAGATGTCTAAAAATTGTAACGATCGTAAACGCTGAATTTTTTTTACATAGAATGTAAAGTATTTCCCCAGTATATAACATTATTTTTTCAAACGTTTTCTTTTACTGTAAGTTCTCACATGCTCTGTGGTTTTCAAATAAAATAGTTTGACTCAAAGTTTTTTGTCCTAAAGTCATTTGTCCTAACTTGGTTTTTCATAATGTCGTTTGTCCTAAAATCATTTGTCCTAAAAGTCGTTTGTCCTAAAGTCGTTTGTCCTAAAGTCGTTTGTCCTAATGTCGTTTGTCCTAAAGTCGTTTGTCCTAATGTCGTTTGTCCTAAAGTCGTTTGTCCTAATGTCGTTTGTCCTAAAGTCGTTTATCCTAATGTCGTTTGTCCTAAAGTCGTTTGTCCTAAAACTCAGAGTAAGGATTTATCGATACTGGAACCGTGTTTTGTCCTAAAAGTCGTTTGTTCTAAAGTCGTTTGTCCTAAAGTCGTTTGTCCTAATGTCGTTTGTCCTAAAGTCGTTTGTCCTAAAACTCAGAGTAAAAATATTTTGAAGCTGTTCCGTCGTTTGTCCTAAAATTCGTTTGTCCTAAAGTCGTTTGTCCTAACGTCGTTTGTCCTAAAGTCGTTTGTCCTAATTTTTAGGACAAACGAAATTAGGATAAACGCTTTAGGACAAACGATTTTAGGACAAACGACGTGTACCCGTGAGCAATGGGGAGTATTTATTATGTCATCACTATGACATTGGAGCTGTGTTCGTTATCATGCTACGTCACGGAAGTGTGCCGAGGTGGAGTCTCGAAGGGAGAATCGTGGCCAGTCCTTCCCCCGAGAGGTCAGTCTTCCCAGAGGGCTCGTTGAGGAGGGAGGAGCTCGTGTCAGTCCGGGTCGAGCACTGTTGGTCGGTTCGTGGAGGAAGCTACTCGCACATCTATGAAGTAGCCTCCATACTTAAAGAACTGTGGTAAGCTTGCTACATACAATTATCACTAGTTTTGCTTACATGTGTATAATATTGAAAAATAAATCAATGATTTATATTTCAAAATTTAATCTTTGATTTTTTGCAATCTGATTTCTAACTTGAGACTCATTCTCGTAGTATCCTATCGTATCTTAAAATCTTATCCTACCAGTCGTATCCGCCGATCGTATCATACCGTATCTCTCTGATGAGATCGTATCCCTGCGACGGGATCGTATCCCTGCGACAGGATCGTATCCCCGCGACGAGATCGTATCGTATCGTTCTTATGAGATCGTGTCCCTGCGATGAGATCGTATCCCTACGATGAGATCGTATCTCTGCGATGAGATCGTATCCCTGCGATGGGATCGTATACCTGCGGTGGTATCTTATCACTGCGATGAGATCGTATCCTACCAAGTTGAATTTTCGTACAAATGTGTCCTTTTATTTAAATGTGCTTTCTTTTTTGACGAATGAGCTTCCTTTTTGCTTTATTTTTATATAGTAGCATCGATAAGTCTGTACTCAGGATATGACTGAACTCACGGTTTGGAGACGAGGTCTATACACCTGACATTGTCCTTTTCCTGGCCTCGTGGTCGGAAGACACTTGGTCTATACGCCTAACATTGTGCAATACCTGGTTGTAAGGTTTTCCTAGTATCGAAAAAATTAGACTTCCATGGTAACCACAGCAACAACGTATTTATTTCGTCGGGCATGTATCTTGTGTAGAGTCATTTTTCTTAGAGAGATTGATTCATAAAGTCCACCAAATTTAATGGGAAACCGAATTAAAAAATTATTTTAAGCCATAGTTTATCTTACCACTGATCGAGTATCGAACCATGGACGGGAATATATCTAGTCAATCATTATTTTAATGAGTAATTATTTTGATGATTTCTGGAATTTCCCTCGAATTTCTAGGACAATTATTACGAATTTTTAAGATAGCGGCCAATATGTATTTATCGGCTTACTGGAGGCTGGTAGATGAGAAATATAACCCTCTTTTAGCATATTTCGCCATATTGTATTGAATAAATTTTTTTACCTAAAATTACCTTTTTGTAATCGATGGAATCAATCAATTAATTAATTGCTGTTTTTGATGAGTTTGGGAATGTTTTGCGAATTTATAGCTTTATAAATACATACTTCCATGATGGCGGCTTGGACAGCACAAGATGGCAGGTACTCTGGCAATAAATTATTACTGCACTCTAGCGGGTAAAAATTAAACTGACATGGCGATAGTGCCCTATAGCATACGAAAACCCAGGGCCGGCGCGTCCATATAGGCGAACTAGGCAACCGCCTAGGGCGCCAAGTAGCTGGGGGCGGCGCAGCACGACACATAACAGCTGATATAATATGTTTAACGATGATTGAAACTAGATGAAAATGGATTTTTGTAACAGTTTGGAATTGAGGACTCCAAGCTCCATGACGTCAACTGCATTTTTAATGAAATTTTATTAAATTTTCATTTATTAAATTTTTTTATAAGTTTTGTAAATGTTCCTATTTCTGATAATAATTACGGATTTTCATAATTTAAAATTTTCAAAACATTTTTATTAAAATTTTGTCCTATATTTTTATTAATTTAAAAAAATTTCCCGATTTTCTAGTATAAAAATGGATTTTCAAAGTGGCAGCTGTGACTTCATAATTTTAAAAAGGTGAAACTTTTTTAATAATATTTTATTATATAAATTTTTTTATTAATTAAAAAATTATCCCGATTTTCTACCATAAAGAATGTGGAATTTCAAGATTGTGACCATAACGAAATTTGCAATTTTTCAGATATTTTTCATAATTTTTCAGCCATAACATCCTGCTTGTCAAGTGGTTTAGGGTGTCTTGCCTTTAGGACTTATGCCACTTTTAGGGATTTTTCAAGCCTTTGGCATATTTGAGGACTAAAACGGAAATTCTCCCTTAAACGGTAATTTTCCCCTCGAATTAGGGATTTTTTTTTTATTTTTTCGATGTTTTGAGATTTTTTGGCGGAATTGTTTTCCTAATAACTGGAAATTTAGGGAAAATGTTGAGAATTTTAAAGTCATTTTTGGCAATTTTTTAAGGTCGTCAGAACTCAAGGAGATTCAAGATGGCCGCCGTGATGTCAGAATTCAAGATGGCGGTCAGCTCCTCTCCTGGAACCCTGCCGCAGGACCGGCTATTATATACTACTGTTATGGTGTATGTTATGATTTCAGAGTCATGTGACTATGGTGCGAGGTTCGAATTATTTGTGTGTTTTTCAGTTGTTTCAGGCCTGTTTAATCGATTGAAACTATTTGGACTCTTTATTTTATAGAACATTAAATTTTTTACGGCAAATAATATACCCTGAAAGGTACTATCAAGGTATGTTAGGCGTAGTGATATATCATGTTTTCCACATTGCTTTATGGAGTTTACAGGCAATCAGTGACTGTTTGTATTTATTCATGTATAAGAAGATCCTATTCAAATATTGTTAGAAATATTAGCATACATGGTTTTTCATTGCTGGCAAATTATTTTGTGGTAGTTATGTGCAAGGAATTAATGCACCCGCAAAAGTGCTGACATAATTAAATTTAAATTGAAGCACAAAAGATAATACTATTGATTAGTATAATTTCTTGTAATGATTAGATGAAGATTTAATTTACAGCAAGTAAGATAAGTATTGCTTTGTTTAAATAATCCATTTTGCGGTACTACAAGATAATTATTTAAACACAAGGCAACTGTTAATTGGAATTGTTTTGCGATTTAACTAGAAGTACTTAATATTCATGATTTCTTAAAAACGCATTTATTACAATTGAATTAACAAATATAGTTAGTTTATTGAAACTGAATTATTCCTGAACTTTAAGTTGAGACATTTTCAATTCAATAATAATATTATAAATCGAACCCAGAAGTTCTTTGTCAGAAATCGTGCTCTCTTAATATGGGAACACTTTTGTGTGCGAAAAAAATTTAATCTGAGACTTATCACTTCTTCGTAAGAACATTTTAACTATCTTTCATTTAATAACTGTTATCATAGGATTCTTATGATGTCCATTTAGGATGATATTAGCGGTGTAGTATGTAATAATTTGGTTTTTTCTTGTATTGAGTTTTGCATGTTGTTCGGAATGTGTATTTATGTTATAATGAATAATATGTAATATGATCAATACTAATGTTACATGAACACATACTACATATTTGAAATTAATTAATATTGTTAAACGTTACTATGAAAACATTATTAATACATTATAGGATGCCAATGTATATCATTCAGTATTACTCAATGGGAAATGGGTTAAAATTTACCACAACCATAAATTATATAATTTTATAAAACAAATCGAATTAATATTCGCATATACGAATAATGGCATACTATTACAGTGTCTTGTTAGATATAAAATACAATATTATTAGTGTTTGCTAGAGTAAAGGAGAACATACATTTACAGATAGTGACTAAAAAGTTAAAAAGTTAAAAAAAAAATGAATCAAATATAACATTTAAAATTTATATCTATACATAACAGCTTTAGCAAACATAATTCCCGTGTAGTTTCTGAGCTATACAAAATGTAATATTGTTGGTGTATGGCACAACAAATCAGCCAGAGTAATGTGGCTTTTATATGCTCTCACTAATTTGATACTCTCAAAGATAGTAAAATCTCACGTCAGCAAAGAAAAGAAAAAAGATCCATTTCCGCACCGCGAGATGACTTGTAACCTAGGGGTCGTCCATTAATCACGTGATGATTTTTTAGCAAATTTTTAACCCCCCTCCCCCCTAGTGATTTGTGGTGAGGTTACAGACTATCCCCCTCCCCCCCCCCCCCCCCCCCAATAAATCACGTGTATTTTTTTGGTACAAAATATTTTTAAAAATTTCAGAATATTATCTTTAAATATAGGTATAATTTAATTTAATTCTGGAAAATTAAGCACAGTGATAAAAATGTCCAGACACACATTAAGGTTGCAGGTTTATTCTCACTGGCATAAAAATAATAAAGGAAAGGCTTATATGTGATATACGCATGTATTCGGCGCCAAAATCACAGTCTTACTGGCGACTGGCAAGCCGAGCCGGGTGGTTCATGTTGCAGCGGGCGGGGATATTGTTGCCTGGCTAAGGCGAATCAAGGTCACGCGTCGCTTTTCGGTTTAGTAGAAATCGCGCGAAAAAATAAATACACGTGATATCTCTCTACACCCCCCCCCCCCCTACCCCCTTGTTATATTTCGTGATTTTTCCCGACACCCTCCCCCCCCCCCCCCCCTTTTCGAGCCTCACGTGATTAATGGACGATCCCCTACCCGCAGCTTTTATTCCAACTGCAGAGCGCGTTTGCTACGACGATAACTAATAACACGACAAAATTCATCTTCTACATCTTTATAGTTCTCATCTCACATCCATGCTTAACAGAATGGCCACTGGTTTACTTTTTGATGTATATCATTAGAAACTTACACGCCTTCGGCGCGAATTATTATTTTTTTTTTTTTGTGAGTCGTAAGTTCATTCTAAACCATTTTTTTCCCAATGGCTTCCATGAATATGGATTAAGTCGTCAAAAATATTTCAATCCATCTAGGCGTCGCTTTAGCAGCTCTGTTCGCCGTGTCGGCTCAGTGGCTAGTCCAGTCGAGAACAATGTCCATTCCTCCCGGGTACATTACTGGAGCGGTGTTGGTTCCTTTACCCATGGTGGGGGGGGGGGGGGGGGGGGGGTGATTTCATAATATCAGTGACGACAATATGTTACTGTAGGCCCATAAGTCAGTGTAGTAGTGTCAATAGTAATGTAACGTTTTTGACACACGTATTCAAATTTTAACCTTTCAAAGTCCCTCTCAAATGGAAAAAAATTCTTGTATCTGCCACTGCCTTCACTTCTATACTGCTAGAGAGTTTTACTGTGTGTTTACGATAGCTTACATAAGTTGTTTACAGTGTGTAGAGACGATTTCGAAGAGACTCGATGGTAAACTGAGATCATTACTAATACGAATATTTTGTTACGTTAGGACAGCGACATTAAAAATAATTTAAAATTGTTAATAGGTATTAATTCTCGCAAAATGTAGGATTATTCTAATTTTATTCTTGAAAATAAGATTGTTATAGCAATTTTGATGTGGCAATTTTTATTTTTTTTATTTTTTTTTTAAATTATATTTACCACGCAATTTTCCTGAACTTCGACATTCTTTCAGAATTATGTTGGATTCAAAGACTTCCTTTTATAGTACAAAATACAAAAAAAAAAAAGATTTAAAAAATACATATTTTTTTTTACTTTCAATATTTTCCTCTTTACCACGCTAGTGAATTAGCTTCTCGGATCATTTTTCAAATTAGAAAAATTGTCATGTGACCCTATTTTGTATACAAAATGTACGTAGCCTACTTTACAAATTAATTTCACTTATTTTGTTGAAACCTAACCCACAAAATATAAAAAAATAAAAAATTAAGATTTATTTTTGGATTTAACTTTAAAGGCTCTGCTGCAATAATACGGTTTTCGGACGTGCTGATAAGTGCTGCTTCTAATTCCACAACTTTATTGGACGTGTAGTCACTCCGACCTGCCATGACGCTACGTGCTGTGACGCTGTGACAAGTCGAGATGGCCAACTTTTATCTTGGGACTGGCAGACCCGCAGGGCGCGCGTGATTGGCCGTCTTTGTGACGTGCGCCAATCAGATTCCAAGTGGATGCGCGCAAACGCAATGAAAGACATACATATGGTAAAATTCTTAAGTCGTTGCTTTTCTACTAACAAAATAATAATATTTCCGAAAATTGTGTTTTATAACAATAAAAACCTTCCTCTATCTACCCAGAAAACTGCGTTTCTAAATTCCTACTGGTTTCTGAGAAATTAGCGTTTACAGGTTAGGTACATTAGGTAGTCTTAGCAGTGACGCGACCGCCGCTATTGTGCATTAGCATAGCAATTTGATATCGTGGCTCTCGATATATAATTACGTGTATATTTTGTATTTGTATTCTGTGATGTAGTTTTAAGATGAATAAAAATTAACGAAAAGTGAGTCCCTACTGGACATCCAAACCCAAGCGTCAACCCTTGACGGGGATTTTCTTCAGCAGTAGGCTACCGAGGCGTGAGCGCCAGCTTGTTATGTGAGATAGCACGTAACCCGACGTAAAAAACGAAATGTCATTACTTGTCTCAAACGTAATAATTCCTTTTTTTTTACGTCTAAAGTTACGTGCTGTCGCACGTAACAAGTCGGCGCTCCGTGCCTCCATACGGCTTTAAAAAAAAACTGTCAGAGGTTGATGCTTAGGTTTGGATGCACAGTATTTTTTTGATCTGTAATATTTTAGCTCTCGGTGTACAGCATTTATTGGTAGGAGTAATTTTGTGAATGGAACGGAAGTCGCATGAAACGGAAATGAGTAACTACGGTGCTGCTATCTGTGGCGGATGGAGCGAACCAAAGTTCATAGGGACAAAGGGAAACAGTATTAAACAGGTCCAAAGCCTGTGTTTAGTATATTTTCAAGTCTTTTTCGCTTGTATGAGCGGTTTCATTAGGTATATAATTCAACCTTCCACTCTGCAAATGGAATGATTCGTTCGATAGTCGACATAGCTGCTCCGGCAACGAATTCTAACGGCGAGTGCGGAAACTTCGTGTGATTCGCGTCCAGAAATATAGTTGAAAACACAATTTTCGTATATTTATCCGCTCGACATTATCATAAATAATTCTTCGTTAAATTTCGTGGTCGAGTTACGTGTTATAAGTGCATTTGCAACACCAAAACACATGAATTTGCTAGTTACAGAGGTTTGATGTTACGTATTTCTAGCAAGTACTGAAAGACTCGATCACATTTTTTTTATTAACTTCCATTGCATCACAAAATCAAAATCCAAAATATACACGTTCTTATATGTGGAAAACCAGAGGTTCGGCCACGCAATTAAAGCACAAAAAGGCGTCGGCCACGTAAATGCACAGGCTTTGTAATATAAAAAATAAACAGTAATTTCTCAAAAACCAATAGTAATTTATGAACGACGTTTTCAGAGTAAAACAAAACGTATGTGGTACTGAAAAACGCCATTTTTGAAATTTTATTATTTAATTTCAGGAAAAGCCGCTACGTAAGAATTTTATTACACGGACGTCCTAGTGGCAAGCACAGCACTCACTGCAGCACGCACGTATGTGGTGCGCTGCTCTATTGTAGCGGGACATTTTAAAAATAAAGTTTATTTATTTATTTACTGTTAATCTATAATAATGTGTTACGATCAAGAAATTTATATATATATACACACACACACACACATTGCAGTTAGATAGCCACGAAAATCGATTAACTGGAAATTGTTTTGCAACTATTTAAATGAAAAATATTAGTTGCGGAGTTATTATTTTCATTGTTAGTTGAATTCAGGTATTTGAGAGACTTATTTAATAACATGAATTAGATCTTAACCCTGGTACGCCCTGAAACCTTTTTTTTTTTTTAATTTTTGTGCTTTGTATTTTTGGAATATATACTACTGACTGAAGAGGTGCTGTAGCTTTATACAAGTGAATGATAAATGCATACGAATTGAAACCTAACACATCACGGCCTCGACCTTGTACCGTTGAAATTACAAAATCAGCTGTTTCTTTTCATGATGGTGCGCGAATAAGTCGTCCATTTTCTGGGGAAGTGTAAGAGGGTGATAGGAGAATACATAAGAATTATATCAAAGTAATAAAGCACCCTCGCTTCAAAAAAGGATTTTAAAAAAATAATTAATACAGCTGAATGTAAAGTTACTGTTAAGAATCATTTCAATAAAAAAATTCGGGAATAAAAAAAACACACACATATTATATATACTGTAAGACTGACGTCGTCTGGCCGACGACCACCCCAGAGCCCGACCTGCACCCGCCAGTATACGCTCCCGCTAACGGAACACACCCCTGGCCATGGCCCACCCGAGTCAGGCGACCCGAACAGCAATCAAAGACAAAGCCGCGGAAACCTGAGTAGACAAGAGAAGAACCGTACCCATTCCTCCTAAAACATTAAATTAGGATTTTAGCGACAATAAAATCTCTTCCAGACACACCCGTTTGGAGTCTAGCGTAATGAGGTCACGCCTGGCGCGAGAGAGGCCGAGCCTCCCTCGGACGCCATGCCAGTTCGGCAGTTCAGCGCAGCTCACGGACCGGGGCGGACCTACGTCCCACGGAGAGGCAACATCCTTTGTCTACATCGAAAGTAACGTCCGGTAAATATAGTCACTAATTAACAGAACCCCTTTTATTACTTAACCTCTCCGTGAGTACCCGGTCCCTTTTTTCGGTCCAGGACCTAATCCGGCCGCATCAATTTAAAGACACCCCGCACCACACTTGGTCAGCGGGGCTGCTCTTCAGTATACGGCACGGGCCGCCTCCCGCAACTTACAGAACTTTATTTAAGGTCACGCGCACGGCGCTGACCACAAACCCGCAAGGGAACTTGGACAAACCTAATTGCGGTGCGTGTTTCACCACAGTGGGCACAACACCCGCGCCGAGACATTTGCATACGGGATTGGCCGTCTCCAATCGTCCACCCCCTTAATTCAGTGTATTTTTGTATCCCGTATTTTGTATTGCTAACTTACGTTACCCGAGTAACGAGTGCCACGTAACTTGTGCGCGCCCCCTTAATTCAGTGTATTTTTGTGTCTCGTACTTTGTATTGCTAACTTACGTTACCCGAGTAACGAGTGCCACGTAATTTGTGCGCGCCCCCTTAATTCAGTGTATTTTTGTGTCCCGTACTTTGTATTGCTAACTTACGTTACCCGAGTAACGAGTGCCACGTAACTTGTGCGCACCCCCTTAATTCAGTGTATTTTGTGTCCCGCCTTTGTGTTACGAAATTACGTTACCCGTGTAACCAGTGAGACGTATGAGACGTAGCAGCGTCCGAGGCCACGTAACGCGGAACACAAACCATACGGCGCCACGGAATAACGAGTAAACCCCCCCCCGGGGACCTCTGTAGAGTGTTGTATTGTGTACGACTCGTTCCTATGAATAAAAGGTACGACACCACCACCTTAACTCCACGCCTCTTATTTAAAATCATCTCACGCAACACCGCCGCCGGCCCTAGTGGGCCACGCAGGGGCACATACATCCACGACCCCCAAACTCACGACTAGAACCGAGCTAGTCTGGCGCCCACCCGGACAATACGTAGCAAGAACCGCCTTTTCCCACTAGGAGCCACACCGGGACTCGAGCCCGAGACCCCGGACGACGGCAAGACGTTATAACAAGACTAGGGAAATTACCGGCGCATAATTGAACTCATTGCTAGTTTTTTCTCCAGAGTAAATATACACTCTCACATGTGTCATTAGCAACAAACTCCACCAGAAATAACCGTATGAAAACATACAGCCCTAAAATATCAAAATTTTCTCAAAATCGAGAAAAGACTTAATATTTTGCGATAGTGTCTGGCCGCGGTTTATCTCAGCTCTGGCGGACGGCGAAGTCACGGCAGTTAAAAAGGGCCCTGGGCTGATGCAGGCCTGCGACATTGCCGGAAGCTTGGAGCGCATAGTGATTCATCGTGCGAACAGAACAATGTATGGGACTTTCATTGTTAGTGTTTAACTGTACTGGTACAACAATCCTTCAAGTAACCAAGTACTGCGGGCCTTCCACCGACCAGACAACCATGCTGTGAATTATCAGCTACGAAGCCCGCTCTACAATGTCAATGACGTGAAGACGTCTCGCTTGAACGGAGATCCTACAAGGACACGCATTCCGACACGGGCCCGCACATATCAGCTCGGCAATGCTCAGCTCTTCCGTTTACGTTTCTCCGTGCGACAGATACAAGGCGAGAATTTCGCCGCGGTGGTAGTCATGTTTGTTTACGTTTTAAATACACATTTGATCCAAAAATATCTAGGGTTTTATATATAGCATTGCTGTGTGGATTTATTTAGAGAAATCCAGACCGTTATTTTATTCCAGATTTTTTCAATTAAATCAATTTTTCGTAACCACGTAATTAATTCTCATTGGATGCCATTTGTAACATTTTCCGTGCATCACGAAAGCGGCACCCAGGGTGGCACTCACCTGCAGGTCTATGAACGTCTCGGTGGTGCAGTCCTTGAGCTCCAGATCGACCGGTGTGTATCCCGCACGCACTGACACGCACAGCACACTCCACACGCACACACGCCCGAACAGCGACGGCGAGCAGACTGGCTGTTCGTCTCACCCGCACGCGGATGCCCGGGTACCGACGGTGCGCGAACAAAGAACGGCGCGCTCTGGCGGACACGGACCTCGCCTCTCCCTCCCACCCCGGCGCCTGTAGAGGCCAGCGCTTGTGGCGCGCGCATGCGCACATCGACCCTAGCGGCACGCGACCTCGGTGCGACTCGGGTGCACGCGCACCGAGCCGGTGCCTCGGCACTCGTCTGTATCGATCCCTGGGGTCGGGCTGCGCGCGGGCAGAGCGCTCTGGCGGTGACTGACTCAGCGCTCAGACTTCCGGCCCCCGAGCAGTCCCGTGCGACTTCGCACACGGAATAACAAATAAAAACATTTCACACTTTTTCACAATTTCCCAGTATTTTAACTGTGCCCAGTGGGGGATCCAGGATTTTGGTTTGGGAGGGGCTTGACCCAGCTGAGGCCAGGCTTTATCAAGGCAAACACTAAAACAATAGTGGACCCAGATGCTTTTGGGGGAGGGGGGCTTGAGCCCCTTAGCCCCCCTCTGGATCCGCTACTGACTGTGCCTGACCTAACGCAATCAAACCTTTTATTTTAGTAACTATCACCTAGGCGTGCGAAAACCTATCGTCTCGTAAAAATAAAGAAATACTTTTTGCGAGAATGAATTTTAACAACGGTTTTATGTACTTTCTATGTAACTAACCATGGGGAACTTGGGACTTTTTTTTTTTTTTTTTTTTGTAAAATATCAGTGAAGGCTTATGTTATTTTGGGTAATGCAAGGTAAGTTGTTACGACACGTGCAGTGTCAACTGGGTGATAAGACGCGTCGCGTACGGCTACTTGTGTAGGCCCATATGTCAGTGTGTTGGTGTCATTAGTAATGAAGATTTTCGCTGCACTTGTTCAAATTAAAAATATATATATTATTTTATTATTAATCCCTTCCCCCCTTACGAAAAAAAAATCCAGTATCCACTAGTGGTAACTAACCTAACAAATATTATGTTTCAAAAACATTTTAAAATAAAATAAAATATAATCGAAGCAGCGCGGACGTGGAAAAAATCGGGAGCTCGACTCGGGGTAAGTGAATAGGTTTCTCGTCGGGAGCCAGCCTTCCTCTCCAATGCATTCCCTCCTGCGACAAAGCGTTGCGTATGTGCCATTCACCAAAGGTCAGTTCACATGAAGTCAGCACTCTTTGTGACCAGTGGTGGCTGAATTCGACGGGGCCTGCTCCACCTTTTTCACAGCCCTAATATTTAGTAGAGGGAACTTACCAAGGGGCCTGGAAGTATAGAATAGCACCCTAATTAATAATGCAGAAAATTAAAAAAAAAAAAATCTTGAAGATTGGATTTTTTCTTAAGAAATTTTGATGTTTTTTCTAGAACAATTTTACTCGGGTTAGTTTTACTTATGCTGAAAAATAACAGTTGGGAGAAAAGTCGTTATTATATTACATACAGTAGAGTCCCGCTAATCCGAACCCCGCTAATCCGAACCCCGCTAATCCGAACCCCGCTAATCCGAAAATCCGCCTAATCCGAACAGGGCTAGGACAAAAAAATAATAATTTTTATAACATTTAAGAACTAGGAAAAGTAAAGAAAAACAAGTATTTTCAAGTATTGTTGTACGTTTACTAATATGTACATAACAAACTTATAATTTATCTATTTCACTGTCTAACTGAAAAGAGAGAAAAAATAGGATTACGTACATAGTACTTAAATACATATGTACGTATTGAAAATTTTTGAATTTACTTACAGTTCTTCATTCTCTTCCAGCAGGCTACGAAGAAGCATTTTTCTGTAATTCTGTTTCAAAGCCTGCAAAACTCCTTGGTCCATTGCCTGCAAAATTGAAGTGACGTTTGGTGGGAGAAAAACTGCTTTGATATCACCGCAAACAAGTTGCACTTCTTCAAGATGTGACGGAGCATTGTCTATGAGTAACAAAACACTAGGAGGCAATCCATTTTCTTTGTTAAAAGCCTTTACTTTTGGCACAAATTGTTTTTTAAACCAGTCTTGGAATAAGACACGATACATCCAAGTTTCTTTTGGTTTCTGTAAAATACAGGAAGAGTGTTCATGTTCATGTTTTTCAAACAGCGTGGTTTTGCCGATTTGCCGATAACCATCAGTGGAAGCTTATTTTTGGCAGAAGCGTTGCAGCAGGCCAACACAGTTAGGCTTTGTTTATCGATTTTAAACCCTGGTGCAGATTGTTTCTCTTGTGATGCAAGACTTTTGGTAGGTGATGCTTTAAAGTTAAGTCCCATCTCATCCGCGTTATAAACTTGCTGTGGCGAGTAGGAAGAAATTATATCTTTGAACTCCTCAAGGTATTCAATAGCTGCTTCGTTGTTCGCTGACAGTTTCTCCCCAGTTATTGTAAGCTGCCTGATGCCATGTCGTTTCTTCCATCGGTCTAAGAAACCGCAACTAGCCGTAAATGATGCGTCACCATCCATGAGCTTGTTCAATTGAAGCGCTTTTTCTTGAATCAGAGGGCCAGTGATAGGGATTCCTTTTTGTCTTTTTTGGGTAAACCATAAAAAAGTGCTTCGTCCAATTTTTCGTAAGAAGACACTGTCTTTTGCTACGTTTTTCAATATTTTTTTTCACTTGTGGTAGTACAAAACTGCTCAAATTTACCTCTGTTCTTGTTCCAATCGGGAATGGTTGCTTTGCCGACACCGAATTCTTTCGATAACAGAGTGGCACTTTCACCTTTGTCAAGTCTTTTCAGCACTTCCAGTTTTCCTTTTAATGTACACGACTTATGTTTACGCTTGCTTGTCATGATGACCAACAGCAGGGACAAGCACAGCATGCAAAAAACCACACTACACACCGCTCACAAGGACTCACAAAACACAGGGCAAGTGTGCAGTAGCAGGTGACACAGCAGTAGCATGAGACGCACTGACTGTCTGACTCATCATAGTTGGGAACGGAAGAGGAGAGGAATGCGTAAGCCTATGCGGAATGAGGATGGGGGCTTTGTTTACTCAGGTTGAAGGTCACTGCCCTTCCGCTAATACCCTCTAACAAACCGCCCTTCAGTTCGACCTAATATTGTGACGTAATGTAGGCTGTTGGATTTTTTAAATTTGGAATATTTGAAATTGCAATTTAGGCTATGTGAGAAATTAAAAATATTATATGATACTAAATATGTACGCTAAATAATAAAGGTGTATTTTTCGTCTGACCTTACATACATATTTGACATATGAGACACTAAATACGCCTCAAAAAGACAATATATGACACTATATGACAAAATTCCGCCTAATCCGAATTTTCTCTAATCCGAACAGGGTTTGGTCCCAATTAGTTCGGATTAGCGGGATTCTACTGTAGTTAAATATTTGAAAAAAAATTATCATATGAAAATATGAAAACTCAATTGAAATCAAAAGGTATTGTTATGCACTTTAAATTATATGTGATTAAAATATAAAAAAAAATATTTCCCTATTAATGTTGTTATTTCTCACAAGAAAATGAGACAAAAAGGACCATAAAAAAGAAAGAGGCCGGCACGGGGCTCAGCTAAGCGCGGGTTTGTACTAGGCTTGGGGCCCTGATAGGCGCTGGACTCTTCTGGGCGCGAGGCCCCTCTACTAGGCTTCGGGCCTTGATAGTGGCGTGGACCTGATTGGCGCTTGTCCCCTCTTAGGCGTGAGGCCCTAATAGGCGCGGGGCACTCTACTAGACTCGGGGCCCTGTTAGGCACAGGGTCAACATGGCGCGGGTCTACGCGCGTGGCCTGCTAGACCGGGGGGAGGGGGCACACTACATGCTCATCCTTGCTAGGCGCGGAGCTCTACTAGGCGCGGGGTTATTTTAGGCGCAGGGTCCTACTAGTAGCGGGGCCTTATTAGGCGCGGGGCCCTTAATGACCCGGGATCTTCAAGTCGCTTGGCCCTACTATGCGCCGGGGCCTCTTAGGCACGGGGCGCTACTAGGCGCGGAGACCTAACAGGCTCGGGGACGTACTAGGCACGGACGTCTACTAGAAATGGGTCCCTGCTAGGCGTTAGGCCCTGCTAGTCGCGGGGCCCTGGAGCCAACCATGCTTGTAACAACTATCTCATTCAGTTATTACCACAATGTTTTTTACTTGTGGGGTACGATGACTTAACATTGAAAACTCATGTTTTTTTTAATAAATTACCCGATTTTATGGCATAATTTAATCAATCTGTGCTTTTTATTTCTTCATAGTTATCATTAAAAATACAGAGAAATCAACAAAGGCTCAATATAACTTATAAACATGCAAATAATACTTTCTAGATCACTTGTGTGCTCACTTTGAAAGAGGAACTGCTTACATTTATTCCACTGTCAATAACACGTGTAGACGATTATTGAAAAAAATTACCGAAATTTTTTTTGTTTTTGTACTCCTGCTTTTTTTTTTTTTGCGTGAAAAAAGCATACTTTTACAGCTAAAGACGCCAAATTAAATTTTATTTGAAGAATTTTCATAAAGATTTCTTTTATAGGTTTTACGAACTTTTTCTCCATAATTCCAACTTCATGGCGCGAGTTGTGAAGGGATACTGTGTACATAAATGAAAATTATTTAGCAGCTACATGCATACATTATGTGCTCCGGGGTAAACATATAAAATAATAATGTAGGTCTAAATTTAGCGCACGCTATGACAGATTTTTGATCTTCTGGATAAAAGTCGCGTCATGGTGAGACGTTTCAATGCAATTTATACTCAGCATCTTCAAAACGACAACCAGCAAAAAATAGCTAGATTGCTTGGTTTTCCTATGAAGATATGGTAGGGATGCTTTCTTTAACTACGCAACCTTGCCTAAATGATCATTTAATATAAATGCTGCATTTAGTGAGAAACTAGTCGTGAAAGAATATTTTGGGGCTAACGCAACCTGGAGTATCAAGGAATAAATACAATTTCGCTAATATTTATTTGTGTTTACAGTTTCATTGAGATCTCTTTGAAAAAAAAATTAATTTGCATGTGTTCAAGCATGGAGGTAAGAATTAAGAGAATGAGTGTGTACAAGTGACAAGCATTGTCGCTAGCCCTTAAATGGCCTCAAAGTTACATGTAATGTGAGGACGTATTGGCTGGTTTAACTACCGACTAAAGTCACATTTATACAAATGACAAGAATTTAAACAAACCCCTGAAAGACCTCAAATTTTCATGCCACAGTGAGACAGATTGGATGGTTTAACTACCCACTAAAGTCATATTTATAGAAGGAACAACCATTGCAACAAGCCCCTGAAAAATCTAAAGGTTGCATGTAAGTATAAGGATAGATTGGCTTGTTTAACAACCTACTAAAGTCTTATTTATACAAGGGAAAAGTATTGCCTCAATCCCCAAAAAGACATCAAGATGCATGTTAAAATGCGATGGACTTGTCTTTTCTCGAAAATCTGCATCGTAGATTCTGTAATGATTCTTACTAGTATCAAGGTGGTCAATAAAAATGGCTAACATCTTTTTAATTGAATTTTTAATAATCTTGAAAAGGTTTTTTAATAAAGTATTTGATAAGACCTATTAACTGCATGGTCAGCCACGCGTCTTTGAATTTCAACTTCATTATGATGCTTTAATTCGAAAACCTTTTTCGTGTATAGTTTCAGTTTCAAGTTATTACACGGTACGAACAAATACATTTTCATTATACATTCATAATGAGTCTATGAAATGCATCTTCCCAATGTCGGAAGTCTTCAAACAACTCAATACTGTTGTAAATCTTCTGTGGTGTTTTGCAGTTAGAAACATAATTTTTTTTATTCAAGTCAACATTTTCTTTTCCTAATACCAAAATTTCCATCTGGTGCAAGAACATTGATACCCTGTTTCTATGTTTTCATTGCATAATTTGACGTAGAAATTGTATTTCTTAGACGTCAAACAGCATTCCTCACTGACTATACGGATGCTATGTATAGCTTTTTTTTAGAATCTGTTTGACGAAAGCTATGTATAGTAACATTTTTCTCATTTAAATGACTACTGTTAATTAATTTTCGCATTTAAATTATGTTTATTAAGAGATACCTGTAAAGCAGGTATAGCAATAACTCTTTCACTTTAAATAGCTCCTAGTAGCTACTGTAAATAAAGTAACTGTGTAATGTTTAAGATAAAATTGGCTTGAAGCAACAACATAACCGTCATTGTCATCAGTGATGTATGTAGGGGGAGGGGGTGTGTACCTCTCTATTCTGAAATTCTAAAGTATATGTCATTCCCCCAAACACAAGGAAACAATTTGAAAACAATCAGCAGGCAAAAAGGTTCTATCCCCCACCCCCATTCCCATTCGATATGAAATTCTACGTGCACTCATAAGTGTCATACAATGTTTTTCAGGCTCAATTTTTGTATGTTGGCTATAGGGTTTCTACTCAATGAACAGGCGTAAAATATGATAAAATATTTAATTTTAATATAACTCATCCAATAAAAAACAACAAATTTCTCACAAATACAATACCTGAACCACTTTTATTGTTTTACTGTGAGTCAATGTAAATTTAGAAAAAAATAGCAGACAAAATCTTATGTTTTTATATAATTATCATCAAAAAATCCATACAATGAAAATAATAATTATGTATGTATGAGGACAGAATTATCGATGTTAAGTTGGCATTTCAGATAGCGTCTAGAATTTGTTACATGATAGCTGCCATCATGTATTTCAGAGATGTCATGGCCAATTTTTTGTACATAGACTTCAGTTGTCATTTTGAATATTCTGATATCTTGGATGTCGTATGAATTTGCTGAGGGAGATCTTGTATTGTGATTAAATATCCTTTTTTCATATCGTCGATGTAGATTGTTAACGTAGAGATAATCCCCATTTTTTGCAGGTCCTTATGTAAACGTAAGGTTTAGTGCCAAATGCCATTGTAGCAGAATTATTTTAAAGGAATGTTCAAGAATAAAAATGTGAGCGACATAAAAATATTATTCTGAAAAGTTTATAAATGTTGTTTGTGGTTTATTTTAGGGAGGAGAGCAGTTTTATTCTTCCTCTTCTTCTTTCCCCTCTCTGGCATTGCTGCATGCTTATCTCCCTGACGTCCGACTAGACGCGCCCAGAGACGTCACTCGTGTTCTCAGCCCTGGCAGCTTACTCCACACATCCTCCTCGGACTGCGCTGTGGCCCACAAGAGCTGGTTGCTCGTCAACTTTGTTCCTCGCTTCACTCGTTTCCTTATCTCAGCTCCGCCAGCTTCCTCCACTCACAACCCGCCACTGCGGCCAGCTGACTTGTCCTCTTCTGCCGAGAGCCAGACTCCTCGCGTCCTTATCAGACGGTGCTGTGGGCCTCTATCTTCTGGGACACGTTTGACCTTGACCTTAACAAATTAAAAACCCATTAATCATAATTAGTAACCCCTTTGGTATAGTGCCAGTTAAAAACACATCAATCTCAAGTATAGTCAATTGATATCCCATCAATCCCAATTAATTAATGTATATACTTATGATTCATCACCACCTCTCTGCCCCCCACAAACCCCTGCAAATTCGTCATTATTGATTTTTCTTCTTTTATTGGTATCTGGAACGTGGTTTTTGACTGGATGGTAGTACTACTAACCTCCAAGGCCTCCTCCACTCTCCCTCTCAGCTTACTTCCGAACTGTGTTGGTTAGTGTCGTCAATGTTGGTGCTACGGTTCTCTTACAGGTTGCGCTCACATAATCAATAGCTATTGGATGGTGCCACCATCGCAGCACATTATTGAAGTTTATATTTTTATTAAAGTGTGAGTGTGGAAGGTGGGTTTTGAACCATGAGAGCAGGATGATCTCGAGGTTTTAAGGCGGGCACGCTAACCACACGATCACGAGTATATTTGAGAATGAGAGGATGAAATAAAGTTAACATGATCGAAAACGGAAGGATTTGGGGGAGGGGTGATATGAGGTAGCAGATGATGTGATGTGGGTATTCAAATGAAAGGGTAGAACGAGTAGAAGACGAATATGAAAGTATGGAAGTGTTGGCAGCCATCTTGACCAACGTCTTGGTTAATGTTTGGGCCGATGTATTGGAAGAAGCTGAAAATATATTTGTAATATATTGAAGACAGATTATAATTATCAAAACCTTCTCGAGACATACAAGAGTAGAGATGGAATGAGGGAAGGTTGTGAGGACATGTGATGAAATGGGTGGAAAGGGAGGAATAATTAAGTGCTGAGTGCCATCTTGACCGACATCCTAGCCGACATCTTTGGAGTAACTGTCGAAGATGTGTAGGCCCTCTATGCAGATCTCGTTCTTTCGGTGTAGTGTATATAAGTAGTGTGTATTTTTTAAAAAACTATTATGTTAGACTAAAACAAGAATATTCTTTACAAGGTATATTAATCACATGTCTGCGCGAAAGGAGAAACTAAATTAAACATGTAAATAAAATGCAATACATTAAATATAAAGGAAATAAATAGGCCCTATGTAACAAATTGAATGAGGATTCATCCGGGAATATTAATGTACTAGCGGCCATCTCTTGAGTAACTTGAAATGTTGAAAACTGTGTGTGAACCATTCATGACATACCTTGATATTTCCTCAAAGAATGCAAGATCCCCGAAGGGAAAGCCATATTGAATACAGAGAAGATGTAGGCTGCTACGATTTATTGTGGTGGAAGTGGTGTTTAGTGCAAAACCTGTGCTTTCATTTGTATATTTCTTAAAATCAATATTTTTTAAGAAACATATTTTGTTTTAGGTTATAAAGGTATTATAATTTTGAATGGTGCTGAGATACAATGTGGTAAATTATATACTAAATGGAAACCTACTTGATAACCTACAAATAAGTTTTAAAGAGCATAAATAATGGTGCACCTAAATTTTATTTCAAATATATTACACAACTTTCACAGCTCCAGTTGTTTATGGTTGTTCATTATCATTCTAGCCTCGCACAGGGACCTGCCCTCCTAGCATCTTGCCTCACAAGGTTGTTTACTGCCCTCCTCCTAGCCTCGTAGCTACATGGCACTCCCTCCTTCTAGCCTCGCACAGGGACCTGCCCTCCTAGCATCTTGCCTCACAAGGTTGTTTACTGCCCTCCTCCTAGCCTCGTAGCTACATGGCACTCCCTCCTTCTAGCCTCGCACAGGGTACGGCCTCGTATAGGCGACTGCTCGCCTTCTAGCTTCGCCAGCGCTCCTAGCACTATTGGAACACTAGGTGACGTACTGCAGCCCCTGGCCCATGAGAATGTAGTGTCGGGCCCTGCACGTGGAAGTGGCGGAGACTCTCTCCCGGCCCCAGTGCGCGCCTGCACGGGACTCGTGGACTCCACAAGCGGCGGACGGAAATAACCTCCCCCACCACTCTCGGTTGCCAAACGTACTTCTCACAGCTGTGGAGGCTCACAGGGATGAAAGCAACAACCTCAACCCGAGCAGTTCCAAAGTTTACCGACGTAAAATGTTAGGTTAGTTTAGGTTCGATCAGAGTATTTTGTTCAAGTAGGGTAGGTTAGTTGGGTTATCATAACTAAAATTAAAAGTTGTTTAGGTTAGGTAAGCATTAATTATAACACTCTATGTCTGTAAAATATATAAATCATTGCAATATGGAGTTTTTTTTCCCACGAGCACTCGGCAAACTTCGGAGAACTTGGGACATGTGGAGGTGTGTCTCTCATCCCTCTGTGATTACTGAGATTACATGTAACAATGGCCACCGATCCACACATAGATAATACACATATACCAGTCGGATCTTTATCTTATTGTAAATAGGATGTTCTAGTTATCAACATAGAGGTTCCATCTTGAAAATAACTTGCATTCTCGACTTGGGACACGACTAGGGTTACCAGACGTCCGGCAAAAGGAGGACATGTCCTCCTTTTTATGTATTTTTTTGCGTCCGGCCGGATTTTCCTTAATGCTCCAAAATGTCCGGCTTTTTTTATAAAATGAGATAATTCACTCTGAGTAAAGCGTGCGGTGCGCCCCCCCCCCCCCCCTCAACTAGTAAGTAGTTCTATGACAGCTTGACAGGTAGCAGCACATGCAGAAGCACGTGTTTTAAATAGGCTGTATATGCGTAGTTTGTTTGATTCTTTATACTGAAACTGTATTAAATGCCAAAACATTGTAAAATATCGTACTCCATTGTAATTAAATCATGGCTTTTTAAAAAAATATATATTGTCCTCCTTTTTAGTGAAATGTCCTCCTTTTGCGAGGTGAATGTCCTCCTTTTTTGTTATCAGTGTCTGGTAACCCTAGACACGACCTTCATCGTTTCAAGATAACAGCAGGTTGGAAAGGAAGGGCCACGCAGCCAGGAGATGGAATATTGAGATGGGCGGTTATGACACAGCTGTTAGTTGAACTTTGGCAGCAAAAATATATTTTTAGAGTGTTAAAAGTTAGTTGTGGGTGCTTTCGATAACTTGGAAGTTTCCGATCTTTACGTACTATGATTTTTTTTAGAATTGGACTACCAAGATTCTAGAATAACATCATAGAGTAAATAGTGAAGATATGACACAGATTGCATTTTTTGGGGCGGGCCCGTCAGAACACGCCATCAGCCATCAGCCACTACACGCACCAGCGAGGGCGCACAGCTCTCGTGTCGCCACACCACACCACACCACACCGAGACCAAGCAGACATGACAGTCAGCACACCAGTAACACCGAGTCGCGCGCCAACACGTCACTTCAAGTTCCCTCATTCAATTTAAACCGATTTACATCAAACCTCAATCATTTCAACCATAATTATATTACTTAACAATCAAAAGTTTAATGAATGTCGTTCTGGTACGTGTTTTTTTTTTAAATGTACGGACCATACCAAATGCAAAGATTAATTATATTCCAAGATAAATAACGAAGGTAAATAGTGAAGATATGACACAGATTGCATTTTTTATAAATGCGGTGTAAAGAAGCGATATTTTTGCGGGTTGACAAGTTCGGGCCTTGGTGCAGCTAAATGACAGTTTACGGCCTTGCTATGACCAGTTTCAGTGTTTGATATCATGTTCATATATGAGCAAAGTTATTAATATACACAAAATGTTGAACCATTCCAGACCACCACACAACTTAATCAACTTCGGTTATATTTGGAACCAGCCTTTTTGGTTGTCTGAACAATCACACCGAGATACAAAAAGAGTGTAAGAAAAAAAAACTTTTTAAAATTATTGCATACAGTTATCTCCACTAACACAAACATGTATTTCACTGCTAATTAAAAAAAATCTTTTTGTCTAAATTATGTAAAAAAATAATTACGATTTTGGAATTCATGTTGTGATGTTATGGTTACGCGCAAACAAGACTGTTTTAACGAAACAAATCAAGTAATATTGAATAACTTTATGAATCATTAAGTAAAAAAAACAAATTAAAGATATAAAATTTGTTTCCATTCAGCTTTGCAAAATAAGAGCAGCGCATAGGTCAATAAAAATTAAAAGTATAACAAAAACCATGGAAAATTAAGATGCCAAAAAATTTACGTAATTAAGGTTTATTTGTTTTTTTAGAACAAATTTGTGCGAATCTTATTCAGCGAAAGTAAATGTATTTGGCAGTATAATTTCCGAGAACACATTCTCGAGAACACAGATGCATACCATCAATCTTCTTGATCGGTATTTATTAATTTAAAAAAAATGTAAGATGTGAAGAAAGCAGACGCACACAAGAAAAGAAAAACAAATGACTCGAAATTACCCTGTGGTCATATCAGAAGTAAAAGGTATAGGTATGTAAGTTGAGAGGTGATTTTCATTTAAATATGAAATAGATAGGCCTACTTCACAAAGCATTTTTAACACGCCCGAACACTTGCCTTCGCGTAACTTCGGGATTTTGTTAACGTGACATGTAATCACCTTAGTTTCTTAGTTTTTTAGGTGCTGACTGGCGGCGGAGTGAGTGGTCAGTGCAACCACTCACCACCAGGGGCGCTTGCATCCCTGGTCACTAAATCCAGTACTGGACAATTAGCAAAGCGGACCTCGAGTCCAAGTGCCCAACCCCCGCATGGTAGAATCTTTCTACTCTGGCAAACTCTTCATCCAGACCATCCTCTGTCTCCTGTAAATTCCTACACGTAATGCATGCCAATTTGCATCCCGCATGAATGTGCCCAGGGTTTTCCCTGTGTCTATGCAGGTTTTACCTGGACCCAACCTATCTCTAGTTATAGTCTAGATTTAAGAGTGAGGGGAGTTAGTCATGGCGCCAATCGTTGCCATGGCTGGCCAATCCCCTCCTAGCACATGACGCATGCGACCCTCTCCCTGCATGGCTAATCCCAGCATGACTAGGCGTATAGACTTCGGCCTGAGACGCACCTAGGTCCCTCCCTAACCCGGACCCCTCCAAAATACACTTAGTTTTAGTTAGGTTAGGGAAAAAAAAAATCATGTAATCACCTGTTTGAACGCTCACCTGCGCAGTCCCCGCGGGTTGCTACAGCTTGCCTCGACGCTGACGGCGATATCCAGCTCGACTGCCCGAGGACTGGACAGCTCGACTGCCCGAGGACTGGACAGCTCGACTGCCCGAGGACTGGACAGCTCGACTGCCCGAGGACTGGACAGCTCGACTGCCCGAGGACTGGACAGCTCGACTGCCCGAGGACTGGACAGCCCGACTGCCCGAGGACTGGACAGCTCGACTGCCCGAGGACTGGACAGCTCGACTGCCCGAGGACTGGACAGCTCGACTGCCCGAGGACTGGACAGCCCGACTGCCCGAGGACTGGACAGCTCGAGTGCCACCCTTCCCGGCGCGAATAGTGGCGGCCAGGAATCTTGCGAGCCCTGGGCGGCGGGGGTGAAGGGCGCATACAAGAAGGGCGACAGGGAAAGTAAGGTAAAGCGTAAAAGACATAAGCAACGAGAGAGAAATGATATAATAAATTATATTAAAATAACATTATAAAATAAGAGCACTTACTAGACGGGGCAGTTATAAAATCTTTTGTGGAGGTCGGGTGAGAATAAATAAAAAATAAAAAAAAGATGTACAAGACGGAATTACATTTGCACAGAATTTAAATACAATAGGATTAGAAAAGTGCTTTTTAGTACTGGAGATGGCATAACAATTTAAACCCGGCTTCATTGTATTTAACTTAAAACTAGGAGGGATTCACTTAATGACAGCCGTTAATAATAATTTACAGTTTTGGAGTGGAAAAAGTGGGGTTTTCTCTGAGACAGCCAATACACAACAATGTTCAACTAGAGCTTGAGGCCAAACGGTTAGTCGGAGAAAAAAACAAAAAAAAGTAAAATTGTAGGAAATTTTAGATACTTTCATTTTGAATAGAAATGGTATTTACAAAAAGTTTATAGTTTTCGAGGCATAAGCAAAAAATACTGCCAACAATTGAGATTTTTTTTAACTTTTTTAAATTTTTTTTATGTTGCGTCATGAAATATTGTTATCAAACCTTAATTTTGGATTCAGCACCCCAAAAAACATAAGCACGTAAGAAATCAAAACTACCCCAAAACTTTCCTGCTAGGGGCCCTTTTGAGAACAAATTGACTGGATTACACGTGCAACCAAGATACCTGCTGTAGTTCCCAGTTCAATATTTTCCTAGTTTTTAATGGCTGGAGTATCCTTGTGAATTCACTTAATAGGTACCTTTATCGCGCGCGTTTTTTCAACCTAACAATTCCGAAGCTTCACGAAGGTAAGGGGTAAGTAAGTCTTCAGGCAAGTAGGAAAGGATTTGTGAATCCTACCCATCCGTTGAATACACGATTTTATATTAATTTTATTCCAGTGAATGTTTTTGAGAGTTTAAATTGTGAAACTCGAAGTTTAAATATGTTTTTGAAGTGTTGCAAACATACAATGTCTCGTTAAGATAAATTATAAAAAAAAATTATGAACAATAATTCTTTTTAACAAAATCCATGTTTTTATAAATTATAGACATAGCACCTAAAATGTGGGTACCTAAGTTGCTTAGTTTAGTATATTTCAGCAAAGAAGTAATGATATTTGTATTGGCTTAAAAATCCTTAAAGGAAAAAAAATTCCAAGATTTTTTAAATTGCATGTATATAACAGAAATAAGATTTTTTTTTTTCAGAATTGGATTACACATTACTTTACGTTCTCCCTGGTGTCGAAACTTTTCGATGAAACTGCTGTGAGCCCGTAATGTGTAATGGTTTTAATAAAGAAAAAATAATGCGCATACCTAATCAAAGTTATTGTAAGATAATAAAGTAAGGTAGTTGATGTGTACGCAAGTGTACGTCACCACGCCTCAGCCGAGGGCTGCGGACGCTAGGCTGCTGACGAGCAGGAATTCAGAGCACATGCTGCCAACTGTAGGACCGAGTAGCGCGCGTCTCTCAACAGAACGTGAGGAATCAAAACGCAAAACGGAATGTTTTACTTTTGTACAGAGACGAGGTGTAGTCCAGGACTTTGCCATTCCTGTGGTCAGTATATATGCTAGAAACATAGCTCACCAGCCTTGAGAAAAGGTGGACACTAGTCAGTGGCGTAGCCAGGATTTGTGTATAGGTGGTGTTAAGAATCATGCCCCCCCCCCCCCCCCCCCCCCGTATTAAACCGTTGGTCCGGGGGTCCTCCCCAGGGAAAATTTGGATTTTAAGGTGTAAAATAGTGCTATTTTAGCAGTTTTCGGTACTTAAATTTAAATATTGTAATGGTAAAATTTTTATTAATTTTAATATGAAATTTGTTTGAGTGATGAATAAGAAATTAATTAAAGATTTGGTGCTAAGGGAGGGGGGGGGGGTTGAACCCCTAACCCCCCCCCCTCCCATGGCTACGCCCCTGACACTAGTCATGTACAGAAGAAGATGGAAAATGGAATGGAACGCAGAAGGGTTTTAAAGAAACGGAAAAGTACACAGGACACATCCCTTCCGCCCGGGCGGACCGCAGGTTAGCCCAGGAGAGTGGAGCAACTTTCCCAGGAGTCACTTTGACTCTCGCTGGAGAAGTGACAATATGTGGACTCTCGCCTCGCGTCGAGCTGGCTGGCCGGGAGCTCGTGTTACACGAGGCGCGCGGCTGATTGAAGCGCTTGCCGTGTGAAGCGGGCGTGGCCATAAGGCGCGTCGCTCCTGTCAGATCATTTCATTGCGTGGCTCATGTTTCAGTTCAACTGAGACCATTTTTAACCGACTTCAAAAAAAAGAGGAGGTTATCAATTCGACTGTATTTTTTTTTTTTTATGTTTGTTACCTCAGTACGTTCGACTGGGTGAACCGATTTTGATGATTCTTTTTTCATTTGAAAGCTGGTGCTTCCCGTGTGGTCCCATTTAAATTTGGTCCAGTTCTGACAATGGCATCCATGAGAAAACCATATAAGTCTTAAATTTTCATTAAATGTGTGCGCGACAAAAGGACGAATAACTCAATATCACGCCAACCGATTTCGATATTTTTTTTTTATTGGAAAAGACGTACTTCAAGGGTATTTTAATGAGAGTTTGGTTAGGTTCTGATCATGGGATCCATGACAAAGTAACGGAACTCTTCAATTCTTAGGAGCCTGCCATGGCGCTAATTAGCAATAGCAACATTTTTTTTAAAGTTTGTTATTTTAATTTAATTTAATTTGGTTAAACGTGACTTCAAGAGGTAGTTTAAAAAACATTTCATACCTGTATTTATATTTACGAACTTAAATTAAAAAGTATAAAATAAATAATACTTCAGAGTCCCTAAAAATGAAAAAATAAACAAACATTTTAACAAAAAAAAACCGACTTCAAAATAAACAATTCCAACACAAAATAATATGCACTAAAAAGTAAAAAAATAATTGTGTATTCTTCTACAACTTAATAATCAAATTACTTTTTCTACTCATCAATATGTATGTACGATCTATGTGTTTACCACGCAAGAAGGTAGGTAGGTACCAACCCACTTCAAATATAACTCAACACATACCTATGAATAACAAACAATGATCAAAATGTTTTATAGAGTTCTCCTAAGTAAAATGAAATGAAAAATATTAGACTACTTAAAAGTCAATCAAATTATTACGATAATATAATGTAGTTACAATTATTGTTATTTTTGGAGTCGGTGTCAGCCAAGTATGCTAGTTTATTTGTTTCCTTGGCTGACACCGACTCCAAAAATAACAATAATTGTAACTACATTATATTATCGTAATAATTTGATTGACTTTTAAGTAGTCTAATATTTTTCATTTCATTTTACTTAGGAGAACTCTATAAAACATTTTTATCATTGTTTGTTATTCATAGGTATGTGTTGAGTTATATTTGAAGTGGGTTGGTACCTACCTACCTTCTTGCGTGGTAAACACATAGATCGTACATACATATTGATGAGTAGAAAAAGTAATTTGATTATTAAGTTGTAGAAGAATACACAATTATTTTTTTACTTTTTAGTGCATATTATTTTGTGTTGGAATTGTTTATTTTGAAGTCGGTTTTTTTGTTAAAATGTTTGTTTATAATTAATAAGTTCAAAGACATAGGATGTATCATACGTGTATGCATAACATGTATTAGACAATGCATACGTGTTTTATTAATAGCTAAAATAATAAAAGATTGTAATGTTACTAAAAGACGAGGTATGTGAGTAAATATAAGTATAAATTTAGGTAAAGCAATGGGAATAAAACGTTTAAGTTCATATGATTTTAAAGTTCTTTAAATGACTTAATTTAACAATTTAAGAATTTTTTACGTTGGAATAATAATGCGATTGTGAACACAGATGTCACAAGTAACCCGATGTTTTAAGAAAATAGAAGATAAATAAAATCCACTGTAAAACATGTATTAATTTAAAAATATATTAAAACAAATGTAAAAATATTACGAAATAATTTGGGAGTAAATAAAATAAGGAAAGAAGCAGAGATGACATAAAATAACAGAGGAGAGAAAATGTACTGAAAGTAATTTATAGGAACATCGAAACAAATAAATAAAAATTAAATAAAAGCTATTAATTTAAATTGCAAAATTATCACGTAAAAATTCTTTGAGACGGAGAGAAAACAATAAGAACATATAAATATTTTACAAAAAAATAATCAAAAGTTGAGTTAACTGACACAAAAGTATTTCAAGTTATTGTATAAACAATCAACTTTGTGAGTGCGGAAAACACATCCTCAGCAAGCAGCCAGGAATACCAACATTGCCGCAGAATGAGGTATTCTGCAAACAACTGCCAGCGAGTGCTGACTGGAATGCCAACATCGGAACGTCGTTACACAAATCGTTACGTTATGCAGTTTTACAAAGGTACCGCCAACGTTCAGACAACACAGACATTCACAAACACACTACATCTGGACACACACACACAAACACACAGTCGAATCTGAATACGTTTTTATTGGCGGACAATTTTTTAAAGTAATAATTATAAGAGAATTTAATATAACAAATATAAAGCTGCAGTTGGCATTATGAATAGGCCTATATATTTTATACCAATAAATATAAAAATAAAATTAATATATTTACCTACAACCTCGAGGAAATTTTA
The DNA here is from genome assembly GCF_032445375.1 of Bacillus rossius redtenbacheri. Taxonomy (NCBI): domain Eukaryota; kingdom Metazoa; phylum Arthropoda; class Insecta; order Phasmatodea; family Bacillidae; genus Bacillus; species Bacillus rossius. Next base: position 110,543,710 of record NC_086332.1, read on the forward strand.
AGAGAAAACATTGTAATTACTATTGTATTATACAAAATACATATAAATTACTGTAACTTACGTAAAACATATATAATATACTGCTACAAAAGCAGATTTTAAAGTAAATAAGCCTAAATAAAGAAGTGACATTACATTTAAAAGGGTGTTGTCTGTAAAGTCAGTTTACGGATGATAATTTTACGTGATAACGTCATAAGAAAACAATGATGAAATACTGCATACTTTTAAATTTTCAAATATTATTTACAGTTTTTTGCAAATTTAATTTAAATAATTAGTTTAATTATAATCACGAAAAATTAGTTTAAAAGACCGCCTTAACCTGTTTGATATTATAGAAGATTTTCTCGCACGGTGGTTGGCCGGTTCTTGCACGCTCGGCTCAGGCGGAACGTGACAATTTTTTTGTGCGTGCAGCCGGCGTTCATCGATTTATAAGACGTTATCACGTCAAAAACAAAACTCACGGTACCGTGCTAGATTGAATATAGAAGAAATAAGAATGTTTAAACATAATAATTAAAATAAATATTACCTTAGGTGAAAATAGGCAGTAACCAAGTAAATATGAATTTACATACGGTTAAACAAAATGGGTAAATATTTGTACTAAATGCTGAACTTATAGATTAAAATATTTATAAGCAATAAGGGGCCGTTCAAGTATTACGTAAAAACTATAGGGGGGCGGGGGGTCTTCGCTTCGCTTATTTTTGATGACATGGGGGGAGGGGATCCTAGATGGTGATTACGTCAGCAGTAGTTATTTACTTTTTTACACATATGGCAACCCACACATTGTCTATGTTTGAAAACGAAACGCATTCTTGGGGATTCCCACAAATAATGTATACGTTTAGGTCCTCGCTTAGAACCGAGTAGGGGAAGTACCGCGCGCTATTCACTTGTCTAAATTTCCTCCGTCAATCTATTGTTTCGTTTCGGTACGATTGACGATTTGACGTATTGTGAGCAAAGCAAATCAAGTTAACGTTTGTGTTACCGTTGATCCACTTTCGCCAAAGTTGAATCGTTTAATTAAGGTGTCGTTTCAAAAAGACAAATCCAAGTTATACCAAAAATTGTTCGAAAGTTTTAAAAATCTCATACTAATACGAAAGTATAAAATGTACAGAAGTTAGTTACCGAAGTGTGGCGTAACTATAAGTTACAAGCAAAGTCCGACAAGGACGTGATATTATTGTCTCTAAGAGAATTGAAGAAGAATTGCAAGCAGCGACTAAGAATAAATCCGATATACTACGTTTTTTTTCAAAGGTGAGTGATGAAACCATTTTAGGTATGAATACTAGAAATATTACACTACACTAGAAATGTTAGAAATCGCCCAAAACTCTCTTTACATTTTGTAAAGAAAACAATAATTGAGACGTTTAATTATTAGCAGATATTATGACCTACCTCAAATGTTAGAGGTAATGTTCATTAGATAGATTTATTCCGTCGATTGGTCACAAAAATAAAGGCTGTTAATTTTCTGTATTTGACGGGTTCGATTCCCGGCTGTGGCTTTTAAATAATCTTTGAATGCAGTTTTTTATGTGGCCTAAAAGAGTCTTTATATCACAACTAGCAAACCCGGCGAACTCCGTTTCGCCACCAGATAGCTTCGTTTTATGTAACATTTCGTTTGGTGATTAAAAGATGAAGAAAATTATTTTTTTTTGTTTTATATTTGAAAAGGAAAATTTTTATTTCATTTCACAACAGTAATGAATTCATTTTGATAACAAAAATGAAGTGTTATTTAGTTGAACTTCTCTAAGTAAATGAAAGTGAATCCAAAGTAAATACTGAATCGAAGCGTTATACGTGTCCGCAAATTATCCGTTTCATTGAAGTGCTCTTTGGTAAACCACATTTTTTGTTTTTTGGTCTGACGTTAACACAAACAAAGCGGATGGTTTCCCAATTCGTGAACACGCAACGTATAACTGCCCATGTGAAAAACAATGATTTTCTAAATTTATTCCGCAAACACTAAGCGATTGGCCTTGCGACTTGTTAATTGTCATTGCGAACGCAAGGCGAACTGGAAATTGCAATCGTTTGAAGTCAAACGGAAGATCAGTCGGAATCATTGGTATTCGAGGAATACATACATTTTCACCTGCGTACTTTCCGTTAATAATGGTTGCCTCAATCAAATTCGGCATGTCTTTTTACCGAAAGTCGAGTACCGTTGCAAAGTCGCGGTGGATTCAAATTACGCAATATCATAATAACTGTACCAACTTTGAGTAGCAAGTTATGTGGTGGAAATCCTGGTAACTTCAGAGAGTTCAAAAACTCCGTTGGATAATTTACTACATCATCGGGATTTGTTATGGAATCAACGGATTTGTATGTCACCAAATCGCCAGAAATTTTTGATTGAATGGTGAAATTCAGTGCGTGTACATCATTATTCTTTGCGGCAAGAATTGCTCGTTGACTTAACCAAGCATAATTCTGATAATTCTCACTAATGTTTGGGAAAACATTTTCAATAAGAGCTAATTGAGAGTCTACAAATCGGCAAAAGTCGTTGGTAAGAGTAATTAATCCAGATGTCGCATCAACTGGGACTTTTCCATTTCCAACATCTAACAATTGTTTGGAAAATTGTGCAGCACTTTGATCATTTTGAAGTTGAACTCTCATATTAGTGGTTAGCGATAATGTTTTTACGTTATTCCATAAAGGTGATGCCTTCAGGCAAGCATTCAATTCATCTGCAGGCGTTCCACGGGGAATTACTGGCAACGTCTGCCTGAAATCGCCTGCCAACAATATCATCAAGCCGCCAAAGATGTTGTTATTTCGCCGAAGATCCTTCAGTGTGAAGTTAAGTGCTTCAAGTGATTTCTTATGTGCCATTGTACACTCATCCCAAACAATGAGCTTGCATTGCATCAACAATTTTCCCATTGCACTGCATCGGGAAATATTGCATGTTGGAGTATCAATTGTGTTTAAATTGAGTGGCAACTTAAGCGCAGAATGTGCAGTACGATCGCCATCTAGAAGAGTCGCCGCAATTCCAGATGATGCTAACGCCAAAGCTATGTCACATCTTGATCGAATAGTGGCCAAAATCAATGAAATGACAAATGTTTTCCCTGTTCCTCCAGGCGCGTCCAGGAAGAATAGACCACCAGTATTATTGTCCACCGCTTGCATTAATGTTTCGTTTACTTGTTTTTGCTGTTCATTCAGCAACGGCACATTATTTCGAACGAATTCCTGCAATGTATCAACATTGTATTGCAGCTCTCGATTTAATTCTTGGTTGAATGCATCTACTTAAAATGTTGGTTTGTCCTGAATTTTTCCTGAATTTTCTTTGCTATAAACCTCACGGAGCCCGAGACCTTTCCAACGACTGCAAAACCGTGGAAATCGGTTCGTGCGTTCTGGAGTTATAGCGTCAGGAAGGAAAACCCGACTTATTTTTATATAGTAGATAAGAAATAGGATTGATAAGCAAAAAAGTATTTTGAGTTGATTAATCGTTTTTCTCTTACAAAATGTATAGAATTTAAAAAAAAAAAATTAGGGAAGGTCTCTTAAGCACGCTTTCTTGTAACTATAACGGTATCATACCCTTACTGACGCATCTCAATAATCGACCCTGTATTTGATCGGATAAATGTATGAAACTGCGGATTCATTTTCGCCATGTTAAAGTAAATTAAACATATTAAATGTACTCACTATAGTGTGTATGTAACAACCCTTTTTGGTCATACCTTTATATTTTGGTAGCTTAATAAGAGAATCATTAGCAGTACCTAATATAGAATGTTTTAATTTTTAGGCAACGAATACCTGTAAGCCTGCAGAAAAACACAAATTATACAGCCAGCTTCAAATACTAAAGAACAGGAAGAAGATGGCATAAAACCCGGAGTGGAATCACAACAGCAATGCGAAAACACAGAAAATACAGATAAACAGCCGAGAGCTAAACCTTCTCAGGAAACTATGAAAAATAAGATTGCGCTACTCGAAAAAAATCTGAATGCTTTGTATTCTGCCAGAAATACTATGCCAAGCCGTGTTCAAGTTGATAAACAGATCATTAAGAATTGAAAACAGCGATTCAAAACGCAGTTGCCCAGAAGAAACACAGAGATGGTATGAAAAGAAGTTAGAATATAAATTTGTCATGAAAATCCAGAAATAAAAAAAAACTATCCTTGAGGGATTCAGTGGGACGTCCTAGCCTATAAAACGATCAACCATTACTATTGAAAACAATTGAGTGTATTGCTTTATTTGGGAGTGCAGCAGATGACAGAAGACGAACGGAAAACTCTTGATGAACTCACACAAGAATTACGGAAAATAGTATTAGACATAAGTCGAAGTGGGACATATCTTCGTTTGATTCCCAGTTCTGCAGAGGGACGAAGACATGTATCGACAGTCCCTGTTAAGCTCACTCGGGCTCAGACTGATCACCACAAAATCCACTTAGATAGCATTTTCGCTGAAACATTAATCCATTATTTGGAGAACATAGCATCCATACTTGGACCAGATCAAGTATTTGTCATATCTCAAGATGATAAAGCTCGGGTCCCTATTGGTGTAACTGCGGCAAATAAGCAAGCACCTCTTCTAATGCACATGGAATATACTTAGAATCAAATTGCCTGATCACGACTGGGTAATCGCTGAGCGGCATAAATTAACACCATAAGTGTATGCTGGTATCAAAATCACTTCCAGTATGCTAGGACAACCACAAGCCGTTGGATATTCTGGACTAACATACATCGCTATCCGAAGTGGAAAGCAGAGTTCATCTACTGCTAATACTCATGCTCGGGATTTAGAGACGCTTCTCGAACTTGAAGAGTTACAAGCATTATCTAAAACTGACCATGGATTGGTAAAACCAGTGGTAATCATGACCGTTGATGTAGGTCCAGATGAAAATCCGTGATATCAAAAAGTTATAGGGCTTGCTATACAAAACTTTAAGCGACATTATCTCGATGCATTGTTTTTAGCTACCAGTGCTCCTGGCAGAAGTGTGTGTAACAGAGTAGAGCGCAGAATGGCTCCTCTTAGTCGGGAACTGGCTGGTTTGATATTGCCTCATGACCATTTTGGGTCTCATTTGGATGAACGTGGCGTTACAATAAATGAACATTTAGAAAGCTCCAATTTCGAGTTTGCAGGAAATGTGTTAGCTGAAGTATGGAGTTCAATGGAAATTTGTGGCAATCATTTTACTGCAAAATATGTTGGGCGGGCGAACAAGATCTTCCTGATTTCCCAGACATTGAATGGTATTCAGAACACGTGCTTGAAAGCCAATACTTGTTTCAAATTGTAAAATGTAGAAACATAGAATGCTGTCGTCCAAGAAGTGGCCTATTTAGATTACTAGAAAACAGGTTTCTTCCACCACCAATAAAAGTAAAACAAACAGTTGATGACTTGGTTTTGGATGATGCAGGGCAAATTCTCAATCTTCCAGTCAAATTAGTTTTACGCTTAAATGCTTCACTCAAAGATTTCCTGCAAATACCCTACGATTATTTTTGTCCGACGGTAAAATTAAAGCTATCAAGTCCATCGTGCAAAACGTGTGGTCTTTATCATGCTTCCGTCAAGTCGCTAAATCGTCACATCGAGAAGATCCATAAAAAAATAAAAACACGCACACTGATATGGAAGTTAGGCCTATAAGAGTCGCTGCTCGTCGTGCTAATGAACTGATGTGCATTATTCAAAATTAAAGCACCACGATGTTGAATGGCTCGATGAGAACGACGTAGACATTCCAAAATCGGATAAAGTGAGCAGACACACAACATTGAGCAGCAAACATCCAATATCATCGACAACTTAGAATCATAGATTCGGGTGTCATGGACTGAAGACTGTTAATTGTAAATAATATGTATACAAAAATTTAAAAGAAGTTTGTTTTGTTCGTAATATTACTTAAGATTATAATATTTGTACCTTACTCTATGTTAAATACCGTGTCAATAAAGTTTATTTAAATGAATATTATGTGCGTTAAAGTCATATATCCTAAATCTATTTTCTTATTTCTATAATTATAACTGCTGCTCATAAATCAATAAAAAACAGAAAACATTAAAAGAAAAATCATATAACAATGTTTACGTAAGCTTGGCAAACAGGAGGGGGGGGGGGGGGGGAAGAGCTTTACTTACTTTGGTGACAGGGGGATTGGGGGGGGGGGGGTATATAATTGTAATAAATCTGCTAGCGTAATACTTGAACGGCCCATAAGTAATTGTCCTTAATAATACTGATAATTCGGTTAATGTAACAAAAAAATTATTAACTGTAAGCTATGTGAATGAGAGATAACAAAATCCAGCCTTTACAAAAATTGGCTTATGGAAGTAATCCAGAAGCGCTGCAAAAGTAAATTCAAGTTTAATTTAATGGCATTAATTTAAATACACAGGGACCTTCTACAGGCCAAATATTCCATCCTTTAAAATCCTATACATAGTAATCTATTACAGAGTTAAATTAGGTTTAATTGTAAGTTTTCAATCAGGGGGGAGGGCGCTTTACTTTTAAGATTTAAGTTATATTTTAAAGAGTGTATAGATATTAACATTTTATTTATATGGTGACATAATTTTTTTTTTTAAATTTTAACTTCAGTAGTAATATGTAACAGTGTATAATGTCGAGTTTAAATTCAACTATGAACCTCAATTATCTAATGGAAGGACATTAAAACACAGTCAGACGCTAAAGCAGCAGTGGAACCAGGACATTGCTCGTGGAAATAGCTGAGCGCGCACGGGAACACCACACTCGGTGTGTGGCTGCGGTTCGTGATGAAAGAAGCGCACGTTAACCTAGGTCAGGGTGTGCAGTAGTCAGTCAGCACAACCGCACCACGGCCAACAGGAATCACACGCAACATGCAGAAAAGCAGTCAGAAGCGAAGACGGCAGTTCCTGCCCCATTTTCCTTTCGTAACCTCACGATCCCATCCATGTAAGATCTTCCTACCGTACTGAAGATGCTATACAACTCAACACATTTTCCTACTGTCGAGAAGAGGTCAAAAAAGAAAACAAAATTTTTTCAACCTATGCACAAGGCTAAGGAAAACTTCTTAAAATAAGTTAGAAGAGAGTGTTATCAGGGGCTCATGCCACAACCATCAACGCGAGAAGCAAAAGGAGTCAGTCGCAACAAGTACAACGCAGCGGACTGTGTCGCAAGAGCAGCCGGCGACAGTCCTCGAACAAGGACAGCGCGCCATTGCCGACGGCACACTCCCCTCGAGGTTTAAAGTAAGCGTCGGGACGCAGCGAGCCCTGGCCGGGACGTGCCGTGCGCCGCTCTCACATCTCAGCTCAGCCGCAGGTACGTGTACGGCGTGACTCAACGAGGTCTTAGCTACTCACTGCTGCTCCTTATCATTTATTATAATCTATAACCCGTGCAATATATTGTTACGAACGCGAGAGACCAGACCGCGATTCCAGGTTTGCAGCTGGTTGGCGGCCCCGCACGGCTACTGGCGTCACGCGCCATGTCACGTGCCGTCCACTGACGTAAGGCATGGCACGCGCGCCTGGCAGGATTACAAGGGTCGTCGCTACCCCCTCCCCCCTTCGCTCCCCACGCATCATCCTTCCTCGGCGCTGTTATCTATCAATGAGCGGCCTTGGGAATTGCGCGGGTCGCTGCGTGATGGATGCCGCCCTTCTGGACTGTTCGGGCGTCGGGTCGGCTCGGGATGACGTGACTGGTCACAGCCGTTCTCGTCGTTTCTGGAAAGACGACCCATTAGTTCTTAAGCAGCGACGCCGGCCTCCGCGGGACTTCCGAGCGAGTCCCGCTACAGTTCCGAGAGTTCCGCGAGCGAAGGGAAGTGCGACATCGGCGGAGAGGGTGAGAGACCCCCTCCCCTGAGAGTGGTGCGACGTGGAGTTCGACTGGATCGCGAGAGTGCGGCGACTGAGTGTGGACAGGCGCGAGGTAAGGGGCGAACTACTGTTGGGCCTAGCTCTAGTGAGTAGTGCTAACTGTGGAACTTGACAGACATTGAGTGACTTGAGAATAAACATTTTTAAGTGCTAGTGATTTGTGATCGGACATTTTAAAGTACAATTATTTAATTATTAGTTTAATAATTAGTAATGAAAAAACTGTGAAATAACCTAATTGGACTATCACTTACGAACCTAGTTTTCCCAACATAAGTCGTAACAATATCGAATAGCGTAAATATGTTGAACAACTATGTAACCACAATAAGTTTAATGTTTAATATCAAATAAATAAAACCTCTATGTCTTGCCCAATCAACCTCATAAAACATCATACATAATAAGTTATAATCATAAATCATAAACTTGAAATTATGAAAACAACAGTACACACCAAATCCCTTACTTCGTACCTCCATGGTATATAAGTGTTTTTTTGAAGTGAAACTTCTTTACAGCTGTTTGAGTAAGTCGAGTGATGACGTCATCCCCGGGTAACTGAAAGTGAGTAGGTAAGAAGCTTTGAAGCAACGAGCATTACTCCTACGGAAAGAGTGGTAACTCCCATGTTAAACGCGTGTCGCAATAAGCAGACTGCTATGGAGCGACCGCAGCGATACCATGTGTGTCGTGGCAAAACCTGAACTAACGACCGTGCGGCGCATGCTCATTAGGAGCACCTTTTATTTTTAGCTGCCACGCGCTTGTTTTTCCCGCCATACAAAAATTAACGATTTGTTTGTAAACAAAGATGCAGAGATGCAATACTTTATTCAGAAAGGATGTTACTTTTTACTATTTTCGAAACTAGATTGGTCAATTACTTTGAAATTCCCTTATAAAACACTCTTAGTTAATTTTCTCGGCAAATAATTATGTACTAAATCCAAACAGGCGTAACTCGGACCTATTGCATCTCTGCATGTTTATTTCTGAAAGTTACACTCGTTAAATACTTAACCTTCTTTATGCTTTCAATTGCAAAGAAAGGCTAATATTCTTGTTAAGGTGCCTGATATTATCTGGTTTGTACCATATGAAACCCCGACATCTGTCATGTTAACCATAATAAATGTATTGCCAGAATGGAATCACTTTCGTGAGCATTTTGTTTGGTTTAAGTTACCATGCGCATGTATAAAACATACCTGTATTTTAAAAACATACAGGCCTCTAACCCAGGTGTGAATACATTTAATTACACTTTTGACACACAGGTCAGATAGGTTCTGTTATGAAATGGATCTAGTTATCATGTGTGTTACTAAAGTTTTTTTCTCCTTTAGGCCTGACTAATCCTACTTTGTTACCTTAAAACCAATTTTATCACGACTCGGTTTACAGTTTCAACCCCCCCCCCCCCCCCTTCAGTAGTTTTATACACAGTTCAACATTAATTACATATCACCTCAAAATTCTGAATTACATGGTACACAAATAGGCCACAATTGCATTTTGTAATAGATTCTCACTTATAGAATGGGCCTTAAATGTTGGCCAGTGAATACAGCTGGCTTCACAAGGAGGTGGGAGGGAGAGTTTCACCACAAACTATGTGGTGTTCTTACAGACCATGACATCTTTCTGCACACTGCAAGCCCGACCAAACCCCTGCTTGGCAGGTCCTCACAAGGCAGCAGTAGCTAGGTAGGTAAACTATCTTTCAGGCGGAGAAGCAGTGTAGCCATACAGACTATACATTAACATATTGAGAAGTGAGAACATGTTTATACTTTACAAACTACTCAGTGAAAGTGCGCTGTTGCACTGCATTGCCAGTTGCCACTTCTCAGAATGTTTTTTGCAGAATAAGAAGTATGTTGAAGGTTGGGATATAATGTAGGCTAACAGTGACACATAATCAACACTGTTAATATTTGTTGAACTATTCAGGTTTTTAATCAGAATATAGAAAACTAAAGCAGAATAATTAAATATAGCAGTTTTTGCCTAAGTCATGATCATACATTTATCCAGACGGATCAATAATGCTGTGTACTCTGTTTTGCAAATATCTGGCTTCTGGGAGCCCTAGTAGATCAAGCTGTCCAAACGACTGTCCAAAAGTTGGCCAAAACAGTAAATCATGATCACTCTGATTTTTTTATATGAAACCTATTTCAATGAATGCATTAATGAATATCTCATTTATGTGCCATACTTTCTGAAAAAAGGAAATGGGAAATTGAATTTGCTGTAAAAAAAAATGTATCTTCAGACATGTTATACCAATATATTTAAATTTCATTCAAGATCACAAATTAAAAAGTTCACTGTTCACAAGACACAAAACCTAAACCCATGTTTACTGGTGCCAATAAAATTTGTAAATATAGTTGTCTTGATTTCCTATATTTACAAAATTAATGTTAAAATTATATTTTAACAATCAAAAACAACACTCATAGTGTAAAAATATGTACCATGGTAATTTTTCCAGTTGTTAGGGTTTCACCCACTCATTTTTGTGGTGCTGTAGTGCCATAACTGTCACAGGGTATACTGAAAGCTCCAAAGTCAGGGTATGACCTACTTGAGCCAGATTATTTTCAAATGCAGAATATATTTCATGCAAAGGTTACCTGAATAGGCTATTTATATGTAGGTATTACTAGTTTACCTGAGTCAAACAACATAATTTACTCTACTAATTAGTTTATTACATCCACCAGATCATTTCAGAGTACAATTTTTTACAAATATATTGGACAAGTGAATTTTATAAATTAAATATCATGATGAGCAAAAAATCAACCAATATATAAATAAATGTTTACACTCTTCAGCGGTGAGAAGAAGAAAGGTTTTTATTTTATTTATTTATTTTTTAAAATGTCCAAGTCGACTACAAAAATATACAATTATATTGTACATGTAGTATAGGACTCGTCAAGAATATTAAACATTATAAATACACATTTAAGTACAATCATATACACATAAACAAAAATAATAGTAAAAAACAAATAATTATACATCATATGTAGCTATAATAATAATAATAATACATTTTTAGCATAGTTTTGCTTCCATAAAATCATTAATAGAATAAAAACTGAATTCCAACAGCAAATCTTTCAGTTATTTTTTAAATACACAAAGGTGGTTTTCTGATTAAAAATGTGGTGGAAGTTTATTATAAAAACATATAGCAGAGTATCTCGGACTATTTGCAAAACATTTTGTACGATGTTGTAATATATGAAAATTATTTTTTGTTCTAGTCGAATAATTATGTAAATTGAAATTCTGCAGTTCATTCAATTGTGAATGAGCAAATATAAGTAATTCATAAATGTATAACGATGGTAATGTTAAGACACCTAAGCTTTTTAAAAGTTGTCTGCATGAGGTACGATAATTTACATGCATTATTATATGTACAAATTATTTCTGTATTTGAAACATTTTAGAGTCCGTGGAATTACCCCAAAATATTATTCCATATGGTAAGTGAGGTTCAACATAACCAAAGTAAATAATTTTTCAAGAATTTAGATTAGTCAGTTTTGAAAATGTTCTCATAGCAAATAATATTGAGCTCATTTTTTTTTTTTAGTTAAATGAGCAATATGAGATTTCCAATTAAGGTTCTTGTCAATATATATACTTAGTATTTTGGTTGAATTTGATTGAGATATATTATCACCATTAATCGATACAGTTGGGTCTTGCAAATTGTATTAGTTATTAAGTTTAAAATGCAGCCACGTTGTTTTTGAGTTATTAAGAATTAATTCATTAGCCTTAAACCAATCTATGATGTCCCTAGTTAAAATGTTAATATTTGCAATTAAACTTAAAGGGTTATCTCCATGTATAGACATATTAGTGTCGTCAGCATATAATACAATTTTCCAACTCTTAACATTTTTAGGCAAATCGTTAACGTATATAAGAAAAAGCAAAGGTCCTAGTACAGAACCCTGAGGAACACCAACAGATATGTTTTGCCTATCTGAATGAACATTATATTTTATGTTGGTTAAGGGATCTATATGTTGTACTACGACTACTTGTGAACGCTGAGACAAGTAAGATGTTAACCAATTAAGCGCTGTACCTCTTACACCATATGTGCTAAACTTTTTAATTAATATTTTATGGTTAACACTATCAAAAGCCTTACTTAGGTCACAAAATAGCCCAACAGGATGATTCCTTCTATCTAGGTCCATAGTTAGGTATATTGCTGATAAATTCATAAAGTGCAGTTATCGTCGATTTACCACGCCTGAATCCATGTTGACTGTCCACTAAAATTTTATTTTTCTCAAAAAAAAAGACATTAATCTATTAAACATTAATAATTGTAATATTTTGTAGAATGAGGACAGAAGAGATATTGGCCTATAATTCTGACAGGCGTCAAGAGGACCTTTTTTATGCAAGGGAATAACTTTGGAATAAGGTAGGAAAATAACCTTGCATAAAAGATTCATTATAAAGATATAACAATGGGTTAACTATATAATCAATACAGGTCTTAATAATAAAATCAGGTACAGCATCTAAACCTGATGAACATTTATCTTTTGATTTATGAACTACTGACAATAACTCCATTTTAGTTACAGGAAATATGAAAATAGAAGATGTATAGGTTGTGCCAGAAATGGAGGCTGTATTGTGCACATTATTATTAATAATCTGATGAACACGGAGTTGGTCATGCACTATTTTATAAAAATATTCACTAAACTCATTTGCAACTTCATATGGATCTTTTATGCATAGGTCTGAATCATGTTTCTTTATCTCTATATTTTGTTCATTTTCAGATTCATTTAACTCACTTTTAACAATATTCCAAATAGTTTTAGTTTTATTTGTTGATAATTTAAGCAACCCTTCAAAATAAGATTTCTTGGCAGATTTTAGAACTTGTTTATAAATTTTATGATAATCCTTACAATATTTTACAAAAACTGGGTCAGATGAAATTTTTGGCAATTTATATAACCACCTATTATTTAAGGACGATACTTTGATATCTTTAGTTAACCACTTTTAGCTTTAATATAGATCTGATGAGTTCTTAGAGGAAAAGCCTCTTCAAAACATAACATAACTATATTTCAAAATGACAGACAAATGTCAACAACATTATTTTTGTTATAGATATCTGACCAATCAAGTGATTACAAAAGGTTGCAAAAGTTTTTTAAACTATTTTTTGTCAAAACACCTACTTTCTACAGTACTTTTCTTAGTAGGAGGTATATTTATAAAGTTATTAATATTAATTACTAGACCATAATGATCAGAAAGTTCTGTAAATATAACAGTGGTTTTGTAAGAAGTTTTATTAAGATTAGTTAATATATTATCAATTATAGTAGCTGTCTTAGCAGTTTCCCTAGTAGGCTGAGTAAGTAACAGTAATAGAAAAATTGTAAAACCTTTAATAGATTAAAATAAATTTCTTGCATTATCACTATCAATATTTATGTTAAAATTACCACATATTATTATCTTTTTAATTTTTAAGGTTACTCTATTTAATAATACATCTAGGGAATTGAAAAATATAGCAATGATAGAATTAGGTGATCTATAAACAACAATAATTAATAACTTTGAATTATTACTTTTAACAACAATAGCAGATGACTCAAGTACTTTCCAAAACTCTCAACGTTAAATAATTCTGCATTCACACCATATTTTTCATATATACAAACACCTCCACATATGGAACCAGCTCTACTAAAACATGAGATTAACCATAAAGCTGGTATTCTAACTTATTCATTTTCTCCCAACCAATGTTCTGATAAACATAACACATCACATTCTATAGATTCAAGCAAAACTTGTATCTGTTCGATTTTATTCGAAATAGATTGTACATTTTGATGAATGACAAAAAACAAAGTGTTAGGCTTATTATTACTATGATTGTTGATTGGCATCACAGTTTGTGCATCAGTCTGATTTGTATGAGAAATTTGATTACGTCTACTAACTGAAAAACAGCTGCCAGAGTACAAATCGTTATTTACACTAAAAAATTCTTTGAAGGAACACTAGACATAGTTAATCACTTATCTAATAATGTATATACAGGTTTTACATTTACTGGTAACACAGTACCAATGCTTTTTGCATTGCTCACACCACTTAACAACTTCTTAGTATTTAACAATTTATTTATATTTTCTAGTCTATTGCAAGTGGTAATACAGTTCACTCAATGCAATGAGTAATTATGTTGTATTTACTCAATGAATTATTAGGGACAGTAGTAAAGTAGGAAAAACAAATATGAAAGGTGTAACAAAAATTATGATCATCACCAAATTACAGCATACATGAACACCATCAAATGAAATACATACATAACAAATGATCAAAAGTCTGTATACCCTTACAATGCAGAGGTAAAAATATTACATCGTCTACCTACTTAAGCATTTAGCTTAATGTTGTAAAGTGCAATAATACATGAAACATTTTAATAACACAATAATGCAAGAAAACACCCTCAACAATAACATATTACTATTACTGGACACTATACTCATCATTTAGGTTATAGAATGTTATGTAATAAAGAATTTTATAAATAAGACCAGTCTTCTTATACTTTGTACACTGTTATTAATGTGTACCAAACCCTTATTCTATCATACATTTATCAATAGCCACATAGGTAGTTCACTGCATGTATGTTTTGAGGGCGTACCGGTGTTGAGGTGGGGATATCGATAGAAATTAATGGACCCGGCTGGAAGATTCTAACTCAGGGCGTTACGTGGCCCGTGTGCGACGAGATATTAGCCCTCCTGATTTCTTACGCCACACCTGTCCCTAACTAAGCCCGCTCTCAGCGTCGGGCACGCTCCTAATTAACCGCAGTGGGCTCTCAGGGCGTCCCACACGCCGCTGACCAGGTTAAGGACCCACGTGGCCCCCCGAACACAAAACCCGTAACTCAGTTAATTGGTTTTTATTCTACTCATGGTACACGTCTTTACACGATCCTCCGTTGATACAGCTATAAACGCCCGAGGCACGAATCAGATTAAGTGAGGAGGCGGACCACGCACGTGGTCGCCTCAAGGTACAGACACGTCCGCCCTCGGCCGGCGGGAGAGAGAGACTGGGCTGAGCCCATGGCTTGCGGGAGGCAACATGGCGCCCCTTCACGCCGAACACAATTACCGTTACAACTTAGATGTAGCGTGCCCCGGGTTACTATTAGAAAATACATAAATCCTTTTACAAAAATTATTAAATTACTTCCATGTCCAGACCGTCTGTAATAATTACTTATAAGAATAAAACATGGTTCAAATGAGTTGCATGCTAGTTCCTCCGTCGCCCGCTAGGGAGCGTCCTTGTTCGTGCTTGGACTTATTAAATAACAAAAGATCATGAATTTGTTAATTAAAAGACACTCACATGCATAGCCATCGTTACACTGTTTTGGGGCGGAAAGAAAAATAATTACTATATTTATTAATATATATTAGGGGTGCGGCGCACTGCAGCTAAGTGCCCTCTTGCTGGGCTAGCAACACACGCACACACGCACGCACGAGCGGGAGGTTTGAACAGAGATGGTGTTTGGGCGGTGGCATATCGGGCTCAAAAGGGGCCGCAGGCCCGGACGACGTCAGTTTCATTATCACTGGTGTTTAGCACAGTGTTATAATCAATCCAAAAATATCTATTCATAATATATCCATCAGAAAGGAGATCATCACAATGCTGGGGCAGCATGTATTAGCAATATAAAAATACAGCAAAGGGACTAACTGGTTCACACAACTAAACAACCAAACAAAACAAGTGAAGTAATTAACCATAGCCTTATGCAACTATTTCACCAAATAACTTAACTGATCCAGGAAATCACTGAAAAGTGAAATCAAGTTGACCATTATATTAAATGTGTACTCTACTGCATGAATCCTACATATAACCTTGAGCCAACCCACTCAGTAAACCTACAAAGATGACTGAAAATACATTTGCTACACAAAGTCATGGACTTGTTGTCACTACAGATGTTTCAGGATCTTTATTTTACGCAAGTCTGCGTTCCGTTTGTAAAATTTCCCGAATTCTCTGTTTTTTCTCGTGCACCACCACCGTATGCAAACAAGCATTACCGAGGTCAAAATTGCACTTCTGACGTTTTCATGATGTAGAGGACATACAGACACCAACCAATCCCAATCAACATTCTTCAAAACACACAAGAGAGTGTACTGCACACAACTCTTGTGTGCAACCTGTGGAATGACTTTCTCTAGAACTTCCACAATACTCCCAACACAGTGTATCATTGCTTCTGATGGGTATGTCAACCCAGAATTACTTTCAGAAAACTCTCTAAAAATAATACCATTGTGGACATCTACATTTGGGTTTGTTGCCAACAATGCCAATTTACAATTCGAACATGTGGTACCAATAACAATTCTCCTGGCAATACTCCCACAGACATACGCCAGAGAAAAAATACCTGTGCTTAAATCAGAAAAGCTTGTGTCTTCTGCTGCAACAGATGTTGATTGCAAGTTGTTTGAGGAAGATTCAATTGTAGGGCTGGCAACAAAGTTTTGCAAGTTGTCGAGTAACTCAACTGTGTCACTTTCTTCTTCACAATTGGACCTTTTAATATCAACAAATGCTAGTCCATTTACCATGGCTGTTTTAAGGGCAGCAACAAACTGGGGCACAGTTGGGTTAACGTTAGACCCACAATTGGCATGGATTGACCCAAAAAAGTGCTCAATTGGATCCTGATTAAGGCTTCTTGTACTCACATATGACACTTCCAATTCCTTCAGTTTTTTCCACAACAACTTCATTCCTTGTAGTGTTATGATCCATCCACTCAGGCATGGAGGACGGAAATATTTTACACCCTTAACACTATTACCTACCTCTTCTTGAACTAACGTAGGGCTACCAGATTCCACTTTCCACTGCTTCATTTCAATTATAGCTTCATCCCAAAACTTTAAGTGCAGAGCCTCTCTCTCTTTTCGAATCTGGCACCGGATCCCATCAGCACCTTGTGGACGAACTGTAGCACCATTCACGCTATCAAACAATTTGTTGCAGAAATGAACAAATTGGGCTGTTCCAAGTGCACTTGAATCCAATGAACCTGCAGAAAAAAAAAGAACAGATCCACGACATGTATCTTTGGCAAAAATGTTTGATGGTACTTCTCAAATTTACTGGCCATAAAGTAAATTTGAATTCATTTTAAAGGCTTTTCATTACCAGAGTTGTAAACACCTATAGGTACTGTACATCTATCTTGATTTGCATCCTACATAAAAACAACTTCAGTAGGCCTATCTGAGATTGGTCACATATCAGCTAGTGTATAATTGCCTATCCTGAATTCATGTAGGGCTCAGATATACTTTTTTCATATGGGGTGTCATCTGTTGGTTCGGGATTTTGGTCAGATGTAATTAATGTACAATACATACAAGTATCCCAGCTCCTGTGTGTGTTAGTTTGGGGAATTTAGTGTAGCCTATATATCATTATAAACTTTACGTACAATACCATAGGCTATCATAGTTCTCATATAAGAACAACTTTTTAAAAAAATCAGGCCCTCTTAAGGATTATTTATTTTAGAAAAAATTGCAGTATTAGAATGAAAAGGAACTTGAGCACAAAACTAATTTTGCCAGCACATGTCACTGAGTAGGCTTTCAATGATTATTACTAACCTTCAAAATACTCACGAATGGGTCATTCAAGAGTACCAAAATTTGCAACAGTTTTGAGGAATTTCTAGCATCAAAATATTGTTTTAGGGAAATATTGGTCCCAGAAACATTTTCTGTGCCACTGAGGTTATAATATGTGATGTGTAATAGAGATTTTAACAGGTCCTTACAATTAAATCGGACAACAAATATTTGTAAATTTGAAATAACATAGCCTAGGCTTATAACTCATTCACAATAAATGTAACTTTTTGATGACCTTGCTTAGATTTCAGAATTATGGCACAATACTTGGACTACAATAAGTAATTCGTTTTCAGCCAATCAAGTAGTAACTTAAAAGACGTACTGTAACTGTTGAAGAATACACAGTAACAGACTCAGAATCATAAAATGGTTAACTAAAAATGTTATGTTTATCTTGTATCATATGACTACGGACTTACCACTAGACACAAAGCAGTTGATTGCTCCTGCAACAGTATGGCTCAAAACCTGAGCTGCAAGAGACACTTTCATGGCTAGTCTTCCTTTGGGTTCCAGGTGATTATCTGTCAGCTTGTACATCATTCTGAAAATCCCCTGTGATAGATCAATGGTATATGCATCACGGATAACCAACCATGAAGCTTTACAGTCCACACGATTACCCCCAATGTTCATCTTCAATGCTACAATATGCTTTAATAACATATTTCTTAAGCACTTAAGAAGGTGTGGGGGGTCAAACAAAGTGATAATAATAGTATCCTTAAACTGGAAAAACGGCTTCTCTTCTGATGCACCTAGCAGTCTCAGTGCTCGTGTATTGTTTGACCCCATGTCACAGACGGTTGCAACAATGTTTAAACCAATTTTCTGACACTCTTCCAGAACAGACTGTAAAATATTTACCAGCTTATCCGAAATTAAATTCCCTGTTGTAAAGTAGAAAGCTACTGGTTGTTTCCATTTCTTGTACAGACCTTTGGCCATAAAAACAAGAGCATGGTTTGCTACTTTACTTGTTCTGCCCAAATGACCGAGATCTTCAAAACCCAATATAGAATCATGTCTGCTGCTATATTCAAAATGCTGGTGAAGAGACATCTCATCAAACATGAGCACACATGTTCTGTCAATTTCTTCCATGCTTGACACACACTTCTTAAGTGAGTCAAATATGTGACCATTTATCCCTGGTTCAAACATAATTTTGGCCATCATGTTAACCAGAGTTTTCTTGCTCGGTAGTGCAAACATTGAGCTCAATAAAGAATAACACTTGGGTGATCTATTATAAAGAGCCAACGCCATAACTTTGTCAGATAGTTGCCATCGTCTGCCTTTGGGTCTTTTCTTGCAACAAAAAATTTGAGAGGCCAGAAAGCTTGCAGAGGGTCCAGACATGGATTTGGAAAGGTGATTAACCATAGCTACAACATCATTGCCTGGTGTGCACAGTTTTCTCAAACTCACATTTTGTTCACTACAATTTTTTTTAACCGCCTGACACTACGTTCTTTTTTTACAACTAACTGTATCAATTTTTTCATCCTAGGAGTTATATCTGTGTCTGGAGAACATTCCAACAGCTTCATTATCTTGCTACTGCTCCTTACCTTTGTTTTCCCTGCATGCCTAGTTGTACTGATTGTGACTGGTCTTGCAAAAACTTCATCTGAATTCACACCACTAAAATGACTTATAGGTTTACACTTAGATTTAGGCCTAGATGAAACCATCTCACATGTGTCCACATTAAAAACTGGTGAAATGTTTTCACAGTTTGTTCTTGACTGTGGTGTAAGACTGCTACAGGAACTACAATTTTGAACTCCTGCATAGTGGGAGGGTGAGTGATCACCCACACTTTCACTTACATGTACAGCAGATGCTTCAATGCATGATGAAACACTTGTAGCTCCCACAAACATAGCATATGAGTGGTCACTGGTAACATGGCATTTGAGAGGTTCGTCTTCTAACAATTGCACACAATTTTCTTCATTTTGTACAGTAGTCTGTTGCAGCTGTACACACGCATCATTTAAGGACTGCGGCCATATTTCATTGGAAGAACCTTCAACTTCTTCAAACCCCTCCACAGACGTCAATGTACTCTCATTAGGGGGCAAGAGAGTGGGAACTGCTCCTCGAATCAGGAAAAGCTTATGCTCATCTGTGAATTGACTGGCATCAAAATGAAGTTCACAAATGAAGGCATGTAAAGCATTGAGAGTTGTTAGTCCAGAAAATGTGGTCCATTTCTGATATCTGTAAGAGAAAATAACAAAGCATTACAAATACACGCATCATAGTTTATAAATATTTTTTCAACAAATGGCATTATTTATGCTTGTCCAAAATTGGCATGGTTGAAATAACATAGGTTGCACAATATACTCCTAACTAAATAATTAACAATGATCGTAATTATGCAAAGAAAAATGCAATGGCGAGCAGTGACGTCCCGCGGGCTTTAGGCCTCTCTAGGTCCTCGAAGGAGCTCGCCTTGTAGAACGTTACGTTGCCAGTTTCTAAGTCGTTACAATTGAGGGTTAGCGTGGGGAGTGGGGACAAGAAAACAAATTATCCACTAGGCGGCAGTCCAATTTAAACTATAAACATTTTAGAACCATGGATAGAGTCAAAGATAAGAAAAAGACTTAATATAAACAGTAAATTTAATACTAACCTACGCTTCTCAACATCGGTCTTGCCTCGGGGAAACCGAAAAAATCGTTGCTCTTCTGGTTTTGAACGACAGCATCTTACTGCACATTTTCGCCCATAGGCATATCGTCCAGACATTTTTATCTTTTCATGTTTTCTTGCTAACCAAATATTTTAAAATGATTTCTAATTTACCAGCTGCAAGTTGTTTACCACTAAACCAACATGGCGCCAGCAAGTCCAACTATACGAGTCAAATATATCCTACTTATTTTAGCGGAGTATTTTCATAGCAAATTATTCTTATTATAATACTAAATAATTTTAAAAATTGACGTAGAAACTTCGTTACAAGTACAAGTACCTATGCTATACTTGTTGAAGTTTTTAGTGTGATTGTGTGCTATTGCTTTTAGCGCGGTCACCTGTATCATGGCGAATGACGAACTAACAAAAAAAAGGGTCCATCATAAAAAAAAGCCTATGCAACAATATCCTATTCCAGTTTCCTCCCCATGCTTTGAAGTAACGAGAATGTCGATGTAACGGAAATTGCTGGATGGCGTAAGGAGTTAGTTCGGTAGTTAGTAGGGCGTCAGTTATCTGTAAACTCTGCAGGTTTTTCGTCACAATGTTTTCTATAATCGTAAACCTTCAGTGTGCAGTTTGTGGTTTCATTCTATCATTAAACTTAATTATTGAATATAAAATTTAAACTTCTTTAGAGCCGGTAGGTAAGACGAAGTCATGACAACATCGGATGGTAAAGAAAAATGTTAACGGATATTGTAGTTTACGGAAATTGTAATGATCAGGAAGAGAGAGAGTAATTTAATTGCTATTTAACGTCATGTTTGATACACTTGCACTTCTATGACGACATTGAGCATTCAGGTGTGCCAAGACCTTGTGTCTGACGATTTGTCAGGTGCACATTACACAAACCTTTTTGAAACCTACATAGGTATACTATTAGGAACTGAACTGTCAGGTTTATATCAATTTTAAATCATAAAATTCACAAACAACATGTAATTGTACTGCAGTAGCATTAACACACTATCTGCCAATGTAATCATAATTAATCTTATACTTGCCAAAAACACAGATGGTAGCAGCAGCACTGAAAGCTGCGTCGTAGTGAGAAGACGTAAAACCACATTGAAAACACGGTTTCTTATACCCAAGGCTGTTGAATATTTA
The DNA here is from genome assembly GCF_032445375.1 of Bacillus rossius redtenbacheri. Taxonomy (NCBI): domain Eukaryota; kingdom Metazoa; phylum Arthropoda; class Insecta; order Phasmatodea; family Bacillidae; genus Bacillus; species Bacillus rossius. The sequence goes on from NC_086332.1 coordinate 110,565,296, forward strand.
TTTTGTTAAGCTTGGTTAGCTTAGGAGATATAACTAATTATCTTCAATCTGTAAACCTCTTTTTCACCCCTTAGAGGTTGATTTTCAGAAAATATTGTTACGATTTACCGCGGGGTTCGTAAAGGATAGCCCAATTAAAGATTTTATCACTAAACAGTTTTTTGATGGCCACTACTTATGTCACTTACAATTAATCTTATAAAATTGCCAAATAATCAATTGCACTTAAAAATGTTGCTCCACCAGTCACTCGTTTCTTACAATCGACACACCTCGCTGGGCCGCACCTCTGGCGCAACTCTCGCCGCAGCACCCCTCGTGGAACTCAGCCGCGGGACTCCGTCGCCGCACTCCGCCGCCGCCGACGCACTTGCCTTCGCCGAGATCCCACTCGACGCCTCGCTCGCAACTTCGCTCGAAACTCCGCCGCGGGAGAACTCCCGACTCCACTGAACTCACTCACTCCCTGCCCTGGAACCTTCGTCCAAGGACTTCGCCATTCTGCAGCACCCGCAGCACTATCGCCCCGGAAGCTCCGCCGCGGGAAGGCTCCCGCCTGAACACTCTCTCTCTCACTCTTTCTCTCTCTCTCTGAAGTTCGGAAGAAAATTAGATTACAATATTACTGGTTAATATGTTTATTTATATATATATATATATATATATATATATATATATATATATATTTAAAGTCAAAAAATAATCTTCTTGATACAAATGTAATGATATTAGTTAACATTTTTCTCCAATTTGACCTCCAATACAAATATAGCTGATTCATTTGTAAAAAAAAAAAAAAAAACCCGCCACATTGGTACGTGTGGTACACTGAAATACCCCTCCCCTTTTGGGCTACACCACATTCTTACAGAATCTAAACTTATCTTCGTATATTTCCCGAATCTCTGTTGCCAAACTTTACTATATAGAGAACTAACACACACTGTTTGTATGAATATGACCTATGATTTTCTGTTATAAAAATGAATTTAGCCATTACGATCGGGTGAATGGTATAGCGCCTCCAGTGGAGAGTTACGGTACTTATAATTGATAGCATAAATTCCTTCTCCGTGAAAATCACTTTGATGTGCCATCTTTCATGATGACCGGTCAAACGGTGTCGGAGTGTCTGGATAACAGAAATAATAATAAAATAAGTAAATGTAAGTCTTTCAGTACTGGCCAGAGATGTGCAAACATGTAACCTCGGTAACTTGCAAATTCACGTGTTCTTGTTTTGTTCGTGTTGCAAATAAATTTATAATACGAAACTCAAACCCGAAAATTAATGTAGAATTCTTTAAAATAATGCCGATCATGATAAATATACAAAAAGTTTTCATTTGAGGGAAAAATTGTAGAAAGTTTACTTTTTTAAAACCTAGCTATGATTCTGTTTAACAAGTTGGTAATAATCTAACTGAAAGAACCCAACCCAACCCAGGTTAAGTTAGGCAAATTTTTATTCATTTCATATAATTTCTAAAATTATGTGCATTTTATAAGCTTCGGGTAGTTTCGTAACAGTTATAAGCAACTATTATGATTATTTTATTTATTAAAATAAACCGTAAACAATTATCATGTCCACATTTAAATCAACGTCTCATTTTCCAAAATTTACTTTTGATCATACATAGTGACTGACTGCAAAATCTTTAAAATTGAACATAAAATATTTGAAACCAAGTTGGCATCTTTCTTAAAAACGGGTGTTGTACTTATCGTTTCGTTTGTCACGCATTTGGCAACATTGATCAATATAATACTTCTCTCGTGAGATTTGTTGAAAAACATAACCTAATAATATGGTAAAGATATTTACGTTCGTCAAAACTAAAAATAAATTAATTAAAAATATGTTTGATCACATTGAATAATCTATTTAATCAGTATTTTAATTTTAACAGCGTTTAGAAACGAGTGTTGAATTTATGTTTCATAGATAAGTCTTATAAACGTGGGTGTAATATTTTAGTGCTCTCTCTGTCCAATACATGTGCAAAGTTGCAGTTTGTTACGTGACGTAGATAGTGACGGCATATAATGTTTTATGAAATAAAATGTTGTGTCCTATATTTGTCCTCGGCCTCTCTCTGCAACCAACATGGCCGCTGCGCCAAGAAAGCCGTATCCCAACAGGCTTCTCTACACAAGCTGTGGGATATAGGCTACGAGTGGTGCTGCGAACATATCATAGATGGCAGCACGCATCTTTTGAACGGTTATAGCAGTGCATATAGATTTATTAATGACTGTATAATATAAAATGTGTGTCAGTGCTATATATGTTATAAGTAAATAATATCCTAGTGTGTGAATTACTGGGGAGGGCACAGGATGGCCTGTTTTTCTGTATTGGGGAAAGATTGTCGCTTTGTCAGTGACCAATGTCTGAAAGAGCTGTATTTAAGCTAGGTCGAAATGTGCCAGAGATCCCTACCTCAGAGAAATCTGGGGGAAATAAAGCAGATAGTTGGATTGCTTTCTGCTCACCTCTCCTCTTCCTTCATCTGGAGCGGCCCTTGGGTGCTCGCTCTAGATCAGGGATGTTAGACAGTGGCTCAACGGACCTGGTACAGATGTCACTAAAAGCTGGTATCTGAAGAAAAAAAACTGGTACACTCCAAGATCTTACATACATACTTTATTTGTTGACAAGTGTGTAGCCTTTTATGTTTCCATAGTATATATCGTATTAAAGCAGTTTATATAAATATATATATATACATATAATCTATGAAACAAAATCTACAGGATCTTTGTCAGTGTAAGATTTTCGGCATGACGCTGTGAGAACTAGCATCTGAAATTATAAGATGGCCATAAAAACGTTAGCACCTAGAATGAATACTTTCAATTAGCACCTAGTATGAATACTTTCAATCAAATTAGCACTTTAAAAAATTCTCTTAAAATGCCGTTTTATTAATAGTATACAGATGGAATTATTAAAACGCAACTATTCGAATTATTCGTCCACGCCTAATGTTAATTGTTAATGCATGGCGCATCGCACATGGTCGATGTTCAAAGTTGGTATTTCTGCATACCAGCACAATTTCTACTTGGTACATGGTACAAGACCCTGAAAAATGGTATGTGTACCAACAAGTTGGTACGTCTAACATCCCTGCTCTAGATCCTCTCCCCTGGAGCGGCCCTTGGGTGCTCGCTCTAGATCCCCTCCCCTGGAGCGGCCCTTGGGTGCTCGCTCTAGATCCCCTCCCCTGGAGCGGCCCTTGGGTGCTCGCTCTAGATCCCCTCCCCTGGAGCGGCCCTTGGGTGCTCGCTCTAGATCCCCTCCCCTGGAGCGGCCCTTGGGTGCTCGCTCTAGATCCCCTCCCCTGGAGCGGCCCTTGGGTGCTCGCTCTAGATCCCCTCCCCTGGAGCGGCCCTTGGGTGCTCGCTCTAGATCCCCTCCCCTGGAGCGGCCCTTGGGTGCTCGCTCTAGATCCCCTCCCCTGGAGCGGCCCTTGGGTGCTCGCTCTAGATCCCCTCCCCTGGAGCGGCCCTTGGGTGCTCGCTCTAGATCCCCTCCCCTGGAGCGGCCCTTGGGTGCTCGCTCTAGATCCCCTCCCCTGGAGCGGCCCTTGGGTGCTCGCTCTAGATCCCCTCCCCTGGAGCGGCCCTTGGGTGCTCGCTCTAGATCCCCTCCCCTGGAGCGGCCCTTGGGTGCTCGCTCTAGATCCCCTCCCCTGGAGCGGCCCTTGGGTGCTCGCTCTAGATCCCCTCCCCTGGAGCGGCCCTTGGGTGCTCGCTCTAGATCCCCTCCCCTGGAGCGGCCCTTGGGTGCTCGCTCTAGATCCCCTCCCCTGGAGCGGCCCTTGGGTGCTCGCTCTAGATCCCCTCCCCTGGAGCGGCCCTTGGGTGCTCGCTCTAGATCCCCTCCCCTGGAGCGGCCCTTGGGTGCTCGCTCTAGATCCCCTCCCCTGGAGCGGCCCTTGGGTGCTCGCTCTAGATCCCCTCCCCTGGAGCGGCCCTTGGGTGCTCGCTCTAGATCCCCTCCCCTGGAGCGGCCCTTGGGTGCTCGCTCTAGATCCCCTCCCCTGGAGCGGCCCTTGGGTGCTCGCTCTAGATCCCCTCCCCTGGAGCGGCCCTTGGGTGCTCGCTCTAGATCCCCTCCCCTGGAGCGGCCCTTGGGTGCTCGCTCTAGATCCCCTCCCCTGGAGCGGCCCTTGGGTGCTCGCTCTAGATCCCCTCCCCTGGAGCGGCCCTTGGGTGCTCGCTCTAGATCCCCTCCCCTGGAGCGGCCCTTGGGTGCTCGCTCTAGATCCCCTCCCCTGGAGCGGCCCTTGGGTGCTCGCTCTAGATCCCCTCCCCTGGAGCGGCCCTTGGGTGCTCGCTCTAGATCCCCTCCCCTGGAGCGGCCCTTGGGTGCTCGCTCTAGATCCCCTCCCCTGGAGCGGCCCTTGGGTGCTCGCTCTAGAAGCCCAACTTCCCCGCCCCTTGGAGCGGCCCTTGGGTGCTCGCTCTAGATCCCCTCCCCTGGAGCGGCCCTTGGGTGCTCGCTCTAGATCCCCTCCCCTGGAGCGGCCCTTGGGTGCTCGCTCTAGATCCCCTCCCCTGGAGCGGCCCTTGGGTGCTCGCTCTAGATCCCCTCCCCTGGAGCGGCCCTTGGGTGCTCGCTCTAGATCCCCTCCCCTGGAGCGGCCCTTGGGTGCTCGCTCTAGATCCCCTCCCCTGGAGCGGCCCTTGGGTGCTCGCTCTAGATCCCCTCCCCTGGAGCGGCCCTTGGGTGCTCGCTCTAGATCCCCTCCCCTGGAGCGGCCCTTGGGTGCTCGCTCTAGATCCCCTCCCCTGGAGCGGCCCTTGGGTGCTCGCTCTAGATCCCCTCCCCTGGAGCGGCCCTTGGGTGCTCGCTCTAGATCCCCTCCCCTGGAGCGGCCCTTGGGTGCTCGCTCTAGATCCCCTCCCCTGGAGCGGCCCTTGGGTGCTCGCTCTAGATCCCCTCCCCTGGAGCAGCCCTTGGGTGCTCGCTCTAGATCCCCTCCCCTGGAGCGGCCCTTGGGTGCTCGCTCTAGATCCCCTTCCCTGGAGCGGCCCTTGGGTGCTCGCTCTAGATCCCCTCCCCTGGAGCGGCCCTTGGGTGCTCGCTCTAGATCCCCTCCCCTGGAGCGGCCCTTGGGTGCTCGCTCTAGGAGCCCAACTTCCCCGCCCCTTGGAGCGGCCCTTGGGTGCTCGCTCTAGATCCCCTCCCCTGGAGCGGCCCTTGGGTGCTCGCTCTAGATCCCCTCCCCTGGAGCGGCCCTTGGGTGCTCGCTCTAGATCCCCTCCCCTGGAGCGGCCCTTGGGTGCTCGCTCTAGATCCCCTCCCCTGGAGCGGCCCTTGGGTGCTCGCTCTAGATCCCCTCCCCTGGAGCGGCCCTTGGGTGCTCGCTCTAGATCCCCTCCCCTGGAGCGGCCCTTGGGTGCTCGCTCTAGATCCCCTCCCCTGGAGCGGCCCTTGGGTGCTCGCTCTAGATCCCCTCCCCTGGAGCGGCCCTTGGGTGCTCGCTCTAGATCCCCTCCCCTGGAGCGGCCCTTGGGTGCTCGCTCTAGATCCCCTCCCCTGGAGCGGCCCTTGGGTGCTCGCTCTAGATCCCCTCCCCTGGAGCGGCCCTTGGGTGCTCGCTCTAGATCCCCTCCCCTGGAGCGGCCCTTGGGTGCTCGCTCTAGATCCCCTCCCCTGGAGCGGCCCTTGGGTGCTCGCTCTAGATCCCCTCCCCTGGAGCGGCCCTTGGGTGCTCGCTCTAGATCCCCTCCCCTGGAGCGGCCCTTGGGTGCTCGCTCTAGATCCCCTCCCCTGGAGCGGCCCTTGGGTGCTCGCTCTAGATCCCCTCCCCTGGAGCGGCCCTTGGGTGCTCGCTCTAGATCCCCTCCCCTGGAGCGGCCCTTGGGTGCTCGCTCTAGATCCCCTCCCCTGGAGCGGCCCTTGGGTGCTCGCTCTAGATCCCCTCCCCTGGAGCGGCCCTTGGGTGCTCGCTCTAGATCCCCTCCCCTGGAGCGGCCCTTGGGTGCTCGCTCTAGATCCCCTCCCCTGGAGCGGCCCTTGGGTGCTCGCTCTAGATCCCCTCCCCTGGAGCGGCCCTTGGGTGCTCGCTCTAGATCCCCTCCCCTGGAGCGGCCCTTGGGTGCTCGCTCTAGATCCCCTCCCCTGGAGCGGCCCTTGGGTGCTCGCTCTAGATCCCCTCCCCTGGAGCGGCCCTTGGGTGCTCGCTCTAGATCCCCTCCCCTGGAGCGGCCCTTGGGTGCTCGCTCTAGATCCCCTCCCCTGGAGCGGCCCTTGGGTGCTCGCTCTAGATCCCCTCCCCTGGAGCGGCCCTTGGGTGCTCGCTCTAGATCCCCTCCCCTGGAGCGGCCCTTGGGTGCTCGCTCTAGATCCCCTCCCCTGGAGCGGCCCTTGGGTGCTCGCTCTAGATCCCCTCCCCTGGAGCGGCCCTTGGGTGCTCGCTCTAGATCCCCTCCCCTGGAGCGGCCCTTGGGTGCTCGCTCTAGATCCCCTCCCCTGGAGCGGCCCTTGGGTGCTCGCTCTAGATCCCCTCCCCTGGAGCGGCCCTTGGGTGCTCGCTCTAGATCCCCTCCCCTGGAGCGGCCCTTGGGTGCTCGCTCTAGATCCCCTCCCCTGGAGCGGCCCTTGGGTGCTCGCTCTAGATCCCCTCCCCTGGAGCGGCCCTTGGGTGCTCGCTCTAGATCCCCTCCCCTGGAGCGGCCCTTGGGTGCTCGCTCTAGATCCCCTCCCCTGGAGCGGCCCTTGGGTGCTCGCTCTAGATCCCCTCCCCTGGAGCGGCCCTTGGGTGCTCGCTCTAGATCCCCTCCCCTGGAGCGGCCCTTGGGTGCTCGCTCTAGATCCCCTCCCCTGGAGCGGCCCTTGGGTGCTCGCTCTAGGAGCCCAACTTCCCCGCCCCTTGGAGCGGCCTTCGGGTGCTCGCTCTAAGGCACCAACTACCGCCCCCTCCTCGCACTGTACCTGACTACACCCCTTCTCTACCCCTGGCCCAGCAAAAGGGCAGGATAGTGCCAATATCTGTGAGTCAAGGAGCAGCTGCCAGCCTACCAGAGGGCCTTTCGCCCCACCTCACGTCACTCCATCACCCGACGCTGTTGCCGGGACGCGTCAAAAAATTAGTTTGCCTGAGTTATAACTAATTAAATTTTTTTTTCGAGGTACTATCCCAAGGAGAAAAATAATTTTCCCGAAGTATGGGTATGGTCTCTTTCCAAACTCTTTTATCAGATATTCGGAATCCCGTCAATCTTTCTCTCTATGCATGTATAAATATTTTTATATTTACATACGAATGATATTAATTACATGGGTCCGACATATTTTCGAGGATTCTGAGACCTCTGCGCAGGCGCACCGTTGTTGTGCATTTCCGTTCCATTCACGAAATTATTCCTACCAAATGTCGTATACCGAGAGCTCAGATGTTCACACATCAAAAAGCACAAATTACTATGTAAATGTAAAATGTTTCATAATTGTTAAAAACAAAAAAAAAGGCCCTTTTCCTCATTTTACTTATTTATTTTGCTTCTTGAAAACAACAAAAAATGAGAATAGAAGCCTCGATCTGGCAACGCTGCAACTCGGCTCGAGAGAGACGTGCGTGCGACCTACCGGCTGGCGTGCCAACTCGGGCTAGGAGCGCGACACAGCTGGCTGCTTACGTCAGAGGGGTGGGAGGGAGTAGGGCTCTCTCCCAGCTGTTCCGGTACACGCGCACCTAGCCCGCGTCTAGGTGCGCCTGCACCGCCGCGCAGTATTTACCTGTGTTGTGGCTTTGAATATATATACTGTATAGAAGTCGCGAGTGGATAGGATTTACTCTACGTTTTCAGAAGCGTATGATAAGCAGCTTGGGAACTTCACCGCTGCAGTGCGCTGCCGTAACGGCCTGTATCGTCTTAGTTGTTATTTACACGTTAGAGTGCAGCACTGTCGCATGCTGTAATTCCCCGCACCCCCCATCAATCATTCACTGCAGCTCAAGGTCGTTCAACGAGAGGGGGAAGGGGTGTTTCAAGAGTTCGACACTTGTCCGCTAGGGACCACCACAAGTCGATGTCCTAGAGATGGGGGCGATTGCGGCGGTGAATTAACCAACTACCTCAAAACCGTATTAGAAATTTTAACCTGGGCTGGCGACTTCTATACAGTATATATATTCAAAGGTTGTGGTGTGAGCCCCCAACAATGTCATCTACTAGTTTAGTAAAGGATGGGACCCGCAACCTAAATATCTGCAATGCGGGCATTTTCAAATCAGCACTTCTGATTGCTCAAGACGCTCCGCGGTACAACCGCCCTTCGCCTACAAGTGTAAAGAGAAGCGCGCTGGCGCTCACTAGGCAGAACACCAGGCAGAAAAGAAGCGTAACACCAACAAGAACAATGAGTGAGACGGGAGTATAACGTTCTTGACATGCTGCAGTCACGCGATACCGCATGACGCATCGACGCAAAAAAAGAAGAGACTTTACGTGCATGTCCTATACGGAGTTACGTAAGACTTAAAGTAGATTACGTGCAGACATGAGAAGAAGTGACAAAATACAGCGATCGTCATCAGAATGCTAAAGGAAGGCTGCATGACGGAGTACTGCGATCGGGACAGGACGCAGTGACATAAGAAGAGCTACTGTTGACGCCAGAACGCGGTACGGAGCGGACCTGGTCAGTGGTTTGTTACTGAATCGTAACGAGTCCTGCTCTCTGTGAGAGTCGGAGGCGGAACGAAGCGGACGTCGCCAGGAAGAAGGCCAGCCCAGTACACGCCTACCAGTAGCTGCCCCTAGGGAAGGCAACACCAGCTCGTCCTGGGGAAGGGAGTCGGCGAACGAGTGAATAGCCGGTTTCCAGTGGCAACAGAGACAACTCGGCGACCTAGTAGGAGTCCCAAACAGCTACCCGAGGACGAGACCCGAGTTCCTGACTTGAACCCACAGCGAGCCACGAGCGACACCCATGCGAGACGGCTCGGACGTCTCCACGGGCGGCTGCACGAGTGCAAGGCAAGCCTCAACACGCGGCGGGGTTGCCGAGTCCAAGTAGTTCAAGTTGTAGCCAACTCCTGGTCCCCTATCGTGACCTATAAGCCACGCTGTAAATTTTGTAAATATTTTAATGTTGGCAATATTCCTCTGTTTGAATTGCGTGTGATTTATAGTTGTCAATAATAATGTATGCCTCACGTAAATTTAATAATTGATTTGTGCAATCTAATTCTTGTTGAAATAACATAGACATTGTATTTATCCGTTTAATTTAACTTTTCTAGTAAATAAAGTCGCAAACTCTTGAAATAGGGTCCTTTCATGTTAAAGTTTGTTTTGGATGACACACGCCTGCGTGTTCTTAGTTGTCATCCATATCGTTGCAGGCGCTCGTGTGAACAGGGCTTTCTGCAGACAAGCTAGAGCGTCTAGCCGCCGAGGTTCCTATCGCTACGAGTTCACTGCGTCGTTATAAAAATGATAATGTTTGTAACCCAATCTGGGGAAGATAATTTTGTTAATAAATGTGTGCAGTGAGTAAAAGCATAGCTTGCATTGACACCTTTTTTCTGTTTAGAAAAGGTAGCAAACTCGGCACTGTGGGTTTATCTTCATTAAATCCGCAAGTAAACAGTGAGCACCAAGTGACACCCTCAATGCCTAGACAAAACCTTTATATATATATATATATATATATAACATCCATCCATCCATACTTACAAACATTCGCGTTTATAATATTAGTAGTGTATATGTGTATATATATATATATACACATATACACTACTAATATTATAAACGCGAAAGTTTGTAAGTATGGATGGATGGATGTTTATTACTCTTTCATGTAAAAACTACTGAATGGATTTGAATGAAATTTGGCCTACAGCTAGCTTATAACCTGGATTAACACACAGACTCCATATTAATATGAAATTCCATCCCTAAGGGAGTGAAATAGTTATAATTTCACTTTATAACAGAAACAATCATAGGTCATAGACATACAAATAGTGAGTGAGTGTTATTTCTCTATGTCTGACACACGATCATACACATAGTAAGGTCTGGCAAAATAATACATTTTTCTCCTTGGTGAGACCAGTCCGCTTAGTGGAGCTCGCAGCGGCTAGCAAAATAAAAGTGCTAATAACAGTTTTGTTCTTAACTTCGTCATTAGATAGAGTTGCCTTGAATTTTAAACGCATCATCGTTTGATGCGTTTGTCATGTTTTTAATTTTCGTTTGTTTGTGCCGTATGCGTTCCTATACCATTCATCCGATTGCGATGAAATTTTGGTGATTTGTTATGCGCATGCCCATGAAGGTTACTGAGACGGTATAACTATTTTTCAATAGTGGGAGCACGAATCGTGTCAAAAAATGTGTTTATTTCATTTTATATAGCGGCACTTCGTCTGTTTTTGTTTACAAGTGCGCACGCATGACACAATTTATTTAAATATAAAAGAGAGACAGAGTTAGAGCGATATATATATATATATATAGAGTGAGATAGAGACGGAGAGATAAGTTGCGATAGAGCGAGGTATAGAGATGTATAGAGCTATATAGAGTCTTATATATATAGAAGATATAGAGATAGTGGGAAGTATATATGTAGATATAAAGAGATAAATATAGATAGAGAGATACATAGATGTATATAGATGTAGATAGAGATAAATATATATAGAGAGATGGATAGATGATTTGTATATCTGGAACTACTTCAAACATATTACAAAACAAAACTGAATGAGGCATTGCAATGCAGGCTGAGCATTAGCTAGATAATGGAATCTTTTCAATATTAGTAATCTCTTATTTTTCAGCTTTTTTTCTATATTGCTTTATAAAGTCTAAATTACATACAGAACAGGTAAATAACTATAAACTGGCAGAACAACGTCTGTCGGGATCTGAGAGTGATATAAATTAATTTTCACACTTGACATTCAAATTAAAAAGACAATTACTAACTATATTTGATGTCGAAAAAGGTCCCCTTCACCGTGTGTTCAGCCTGGGCAACGCCGGGTATTGCAGCTAGTATATATATATATATATATATATATATATATATATATATATATATATATATGTATGTATGTATGTATATGTATATATATACATATATATGTCGGTGCTATGTAATGTCCAGGACAACGAAAACCACTGGAAACAGGGCGTTTGTTAATTGGTTACACCTGCTTACCTGTGGGAAGCCTCCTAAATGTCTCTGTTATTCGTATTACATTTTTTTTACCTTTATAACGTCACAGAAGTATGATATTACGTCACGCTATTAGCGGAAAAAACTGCAGCGAATTAACTTGGCCATTAAACAAACGTATATTATAGGTGAGACAGCTAAAGACTATAAATTTATATACATGGTTATCAAATTTTTTTTCCTGTGTGAGGTTGGGTTTGGCATACACGTTTGTACATTTTTAGACGTACACAATTTTCCCCACTAGGTCCAACTTTATTTTTGGTTCTGAAATATTAATACAACATTTCTTTATAAAATACATAAAATGATGCGCCACCTCTTGCTACCTTGGCGGAAAAGCACCAATAAGTGACGACGCAAGCATCTTGGAGCAAGGCCTGGCAGTGAAGCCAGGCACAGGGCGGACAGAATAGAGTTGGGACATGTTTGGACATGTTCTAGAAAGAGTAGTGCTGCTAGTAGGGTGCAGTGGATGTAATGAACTTAGTTCTGCAGATATGGCGGTCACAGTCACTTATAGTGAGATTTACAATCTCCTAATGGGGAAAAAAGTGATATTTGGAAGCCTTCGGGACGTACAAGCGTGTGAACATGTCGAAAATAAACTTGGCTTGAGCGGTAAGAATAAAGTTATCAGGCTTTTCGCCACGAGAATATGTTCGCGTGTTAGGAAATAATTGGAACAGTAAAACATAACTGAAGAAAAATTTATAACTGCTTGCATTGCATTCTGTTACCGTGAGTACTTAACATTTACAACTATAATAGATGTTGGTGCTATTAAACGTTTTAATAATTTACTAAATTAATAATTGTGATGTATTAATTGTTACAGTTGTATTCTTTTTAGAACATGTTATACACGTTAACGAATTTTTTCCGTGCCTTTTACGTTTTATTTATATTTTGGAATTCGCATGGTATATGTATCAAGTTCTATAAACAGCATCAACTTCCTTGAGTTGGTTCTAATTCATGTAAAGCTGATTGGCTGACTGTACATAAATCTTGGATATGCTGCACCGCTCTCATTACTGAAAATGAAAGTTCTGAACGAATTATTTATTTGGGTATGACAATGTCAAAATGTCGTAGGAAGACGAGACGAACGCTTTTACCAACGTGTGGCTTACATAAATTACATATTCAAACAGTTGAAATCAAAACAATAATGACATTTACACATTTAAAATTCACAATTATTGGTATATAAATATCCAATAACGTGAATTAATATATAAACTGTGTGTCTGAGCCTAATCACTAAGAAAAAATGAACTTCAAACTGTATTTAATCACTTTAGCATGGACGGCCTTTAAATATGAACGGTAAAAAAAAAAATTCTTTGCATATCTTTTTCCTACACATAAGGTCTCTAAACAAGCGATTTTGAGGTTAGCTTATAATAGCTTAACATATGGTTTACTCCTATGATCAAAATATTTGTTAATCATTAAAATATAATTTTGTGCGTACGGGATTCTAATTTTTTTGTTGTTCATTTAGTGACATGGACATGGCAAAGGTTTTGATAAACTGTATTATCCGAGGACAGAGGTTCGTCCAGGAAGATGGTCATTTGCCCCACTGTGCGCCGCCTGTGAGCGGTAAAACGCTCACTGGGAAGCTTACGATTCATTGACCCCCAGTCAGTCCCGACGATCGATCGCTTGTTCGTTGCTCGTGCAACTAAAACACAATTTTGGGAGAGTATTTTAAAAACAGTAATCTATACCCTCCTTACCACCCTTGCCAAAAAAAAAATTGCGATAATTTTAATAATTTTAAAACGATTTTAAGCATTATTTACGTAACTCACTTAACTGAATAAAACTTTTATTTTAGTTACAATCACTTAAACGCGTGATAACTTACCCTTACAAATACAAATAAATACGTTTATAACGTAAGTTGCGGGAACTGTAATATTGCACTGACCTAACACAGGCTATGTTATATTTTAAAAGCAGCAATGTCTACACACACACACACACACACACACACACACACACACACACACACATATGAAGATGCACCAGCGCGGATTATTCGCGCGGCTGACTCTGGGTCAATGAACAGTATATTTCTCCTGGTGGACGACTCTCTTCGCTGAAGGCAGCCGCGCCTAGTCGCGCATAGCCGACGTCACGACTCAGAGCTACTCACAGGGTTTCAGACTGGGCGAGGAGGAAGGAGATGTGACTACTTCAAACCTTTGGGTCTTGCTAAGTCAGGAACGTGTTTCATTGGCTCACGAGCGCAAAGTGGACGGGGCGTCTCGCTCCACAGCTCACACATGAACTAGGTAATTCCAATTTTCACCTCCGTTCTCGGCACGAAATTAATTTCACACGACACAAAAAAAAAAAAAAAGAACACGTAAGTATTTATTTACAAACCGCAAACCATAAATTCAGCGGATGTATACCTACCAACGAATAACTAAATACAAAGTCATTATTTGCGTTTCACATAAAGTGCGGTCGTGTCCCGGTGTTACTCGGCTCATTTATTCAACTGTAATTCACAGTATCGCCATTTACTCTCCTTCATTTCTACCACAATTTAGCCTAAATTAAGGATTTTAAAGCTCCGCCTCACACGTAATGTTGATATTTATTTTATTGTCATTACTGTTATTTAAATAGGCCCGCCTTGTCAGGGGTGCTTTTGTGTCAGTGAGGCGGGATGACGAAGTGCGACGCTCGCTGGTGCTTCTAGTGCCGTATCGCCTCTAACGCCAGGCTCAGGACATCTGTTTTGGCACATATTAAGGCAGTGATTCCCAAACGGTGGGTCGCGACCCACTAGTGGTCAGGTGGGTCGCGGCTCGATCCTGAAACCATCAGAAACCATCGAATACACCATCAGAAAAGATAAGAAAAATCGAAACAAATCGAATTGTGTGCAAACAAATATCTATTGATAAATAAATGTTTTGCTACAAAGTGCTTATATTTTGTCAACCATTTTCAAATCAGAACACAAATTGTTTATCAATAATAAATTGGTATCTTAAAAAAGCTTATCTATTTATATATTTGCAATATTTTATAGTAATTATATATATATATAAAGAAGGGATACGATACAAATACGGTTTGTTACTCCACCATGGACCGATATACCGTGGAGGTATTCCTATAAGGAAAGGTGGTCACCAGCTGAAAAAGTTTGGGAACCAAGTGTAGTGCAAGTCCCTTGTGCGCTTTCAAGAATCTGTACCAGGAGTTCTGTGCCTTAACATTAGACTATTCTGAAAACGTATACTGAGTAGTATAGGATAGCCGGTCCGAAAACATGGCGCTGGCGCGTGGATTGTGATTGTCGGTCCGCCATCTTGGATTGTGACGTCACGGCGGCCATCTTGGATGACCTTGACCTTTGACCTTGACCTTGACCCCGGCGGCCATTTTGGATCCGCCATCTCGGATCCGCCATCTTGGATGCATCGTAACAGGACACAACGTAACGGGACACAACGTAACGGGACACAACGTAACGGGACAAGTAGATCACGGAGGCCATCTTGGATCCGACATATTTAAATCGAGCGCCCCACTCATTATGATGAAATTTTCATCTCTGTCGCCATATTGATTTTTTTATGTTCCACTGGAGGCCGCCATCTTGGATACCGACGACTCTGTTTCAGCTGTTTGTTCCTAGATAGCGCCGGCGTCGCTTTTGATTTTTTTTATGTTCCACTGGAGGCCGCCATCTTGGATACCAACGACTCTGTTTCAGCTGTTTGTTCCTAGATAGCGCCAGCGTCGCTCTTGATTTTTTTTCTGTTCCACTGGAGGCCGCCATCTTGGATACAGTCGACTTTGTTTCAGTTGTTTGTTCCTAGATAGCACCATCGTCGCTCTTGATTTTTTTTCTGTTCCACTGGAGGTCGCCATCTTGGATACCGACAACTTTGTTTCCGTCGTTTGTTCCTAGAGAGCGACAGCGTCGCTCTGTCTCATCACATAAGGTCGATGTTCCATTACCTACCAGAGCTATTATGATCCTTATCGACATATTAAATTTATTTTTTTATGAAAAATATATTGGAAGCGCTGTGATTCGAACCATCACAGCTCTGATCTCTAGGTTGGAAAACATACGCCTTTAACCGCTCGGCTATCGAGACATTTACCAGACTGAAAATTAAATAAGGTATATAAAAAAAATAACATGCATATTTGGACTTGTAATTTTTTTAATTTAAAGTAATAATAGCACCACCTGTTCGAGACAGAACCACCATCTTGTATTAAGACGTAACTGTTGCAATTAACGTTATGGTCGCCATCTTGAAAATCCGTAATTCTTATGTTAGAAAATCGGGAAAAATTTCAAAAATCATTAAAAAAATTAATCAACCTAATTAAATAATAAAAAAATCCTTAAAACCACCGTTGCACTTTTCGTGACGACCGCCATCTTGAAATCACCCGCTGGAGATCATCATCTTGTTTTCGACTGCTAGAGTGTGCTGATACCATGTTAGTATAAGTATCTAGTCACCACACATTTGTCCTTGACCTTGAACTTTGTCCTTGACCTTGAACTTTGACCTTGAACTTGACCTTGAAATTTGCCCTTGACCTTGAAATTTGACCTTGACCTTGAAATTTGACTTTGTCCTTTAAATTTGACTTTGTCCTTGTCGTCCATCACGGATCCGTCATTTTATGTTCAGTACATGCTACCAGGAGCTACCACCTGTCGGAGTACACCATCTTGTGTGTGTACTTGTATTATAAAGTACATTTCCATCTGGATGATTTTATTCTAACCCGCAACAGTGCAGTAATCATTTATTACCGAGGTGCCCCCGCCATCTTGAAATTCGGCACCCATCTTGAAATCATGTAATAATGTAGCTAGAAAAGCGGAAAAAAATCCAAAATTCATCAAAAAAATCACTCATTAACTTACATATCGATTTTATCCGCTCCAGTCCTTGGTTCGATCCCTGAATGATGCAATAATGTTTAATTTTATGAAAAAAAATAATAATAATTTCAATAAACCATGTTCAAAATTCTTAAGAGACTTTAAATCCTCTACTACCATCATCCTATCCGACATCAAGACCATCATCTTGGAATTTTCGTAATAATTAAACTAAAAATTCAGGAAAAAGTTAAAAATTTATAAAATAAATTTGCAAACAATATACTGATTAATTAGGTCGTCTAGGGTCCTTGGCACGATTCTGGACGAAGCTAAAATAAATTTAATTTAAATACCAGAAAAGCGTTCGGTTAGAGAAATAAAACACCACAAAGTCTTTTACAAACATAATATTTATTACACAATTTCTATCCTACTACAGAATCACTTGCGAAAGCCAGCAAACTTATAAACATTTAGCTTTGCATAGACGTGCAACGACTACTTCTTAGCTCCAAATGCTCCAGCAGCTTTAAATGCTCCAACAGCCTCCAAATGCTCCAACAGCCTCCAAATGGCTCCAACAGCTCCAAATGCTCCAACTACCTTTTCTTTCAACAGCTCCAATGATATTGGGCTACAATGCTACGAGTCTAAGAGACTACGAGGCTACAAGGCTACGAGTCTAAAAGGATCTAGCTGGTTCCGAGTTATACATGGCTGAGAGACTGCATGACTAAAAGACCGCATGACTACGAAACTACATGTCTATGAAGCTACATGGATACAAGTCTACTCGGCTCCAACACGCAATGTACACACAGTACACACAGGACACTGAACGTACACACAGTACACACAGGAAACGGAACGTACACACAGTACACACAGGACACTGAACGTACACACAGTACACACAGGACACTGAACGTACACACAGTACACACAGGAAACGGAACGTACACACAGTACACACAGGACACTGAACGTACACACAGTACACACAGGAAACGGAACGTACACACAGTACACACAGGAAATCGGAACGTAAACACAGGAAACGGAACGTACACACAGTACACACAGGAGACGGAACGTACACACAGGAAACGGAACGTACACACAGTACACACAGGAAACGTAACGTACACACAGGAAAACGAAATGTACAAACAGGAAAACGAAATGTACAAACAGGAAAACGAAATGTACAAACAGGAAAACGAAATGTACAAACAGGAAAACGAAATGCACAAACAGGAAAACGAAATGTACAAACAGGAAAACGAAATGTACACACAGGAAAACGAAATGTACACACAGGAAAACGAAATGTACAAACAGGAAAACGAAATGTACAAACAGGAAAACGAAATGTACAAACAGGAAAACGAAATGTACACACAGTAAAACGAAATGTACAAACAGGAAAACGAAATGTACAAACAGGAAAACGAAATGTACAAACAGGGAAACGAAATGTACAAACAGGAAAACGAAATGTACACACAGGAAAACGGAATGTACACACAGGAAATCGGAACGTACACACAGTACACACAGGAAACGGAATGATCACACATACAGTAGAGGAAACACAGGTTTATTTGGAAATCAGGATACAAGAAATAAATCGTACTTTTTTAAAATATAAATAATTCATTTTATTTTTCATTAGTACACACATGACAGTTAATCAAATGATTATTGTATGTAGCCAGCGTTCCGAAGTTCTTTAAGTATGGTCGATACTTCCACGATATGCGAGTAGTTCCCTCTACGAACAGATGCCACCATCACTCTTAGCCGGACAACCAATATTTTTGGATCTTTCCATGATGTGGAATCAATCTCTTCTGCCACCATCTTCATTGTATGTTTATTATAAATATTATGATCTCTGGTGTCTTCCGTTTTAACACCATCCTCACGGTTACTTTCATCATCTAGCCAGCGATCATCACAAGCTTGATCAGATTTATTTATTATAACACGACGTTTCCATCGCTTCGGTCTCAGGGCACCACCACATTCTTCGATCTTGTCAGCTTTAGGTTCTGCATCACAGTCTATGCCTTGTAAACAGCCTCAGAGTCACTGTAGCAATCACCGTAGAAGACAACGTCTTCACCCAGATTACTGCAAGAACTCAATATCGTTGATGTCGAAGTGTCTTCATCGTCTGTATGCTTCCTTTTCAGGAGTCCACCATTTATACAAAGTATGGAGGATCTGCTAAATATAGGCTTGAATGTATTCTCACTTTTCACAGTGTTGATACCTTCATTAGTTTCAGTCTTCCCGATACCATCAACATCCTTCAATATTTTTTTCTCGTCACGATCGGCGTGCTAAGGCTTCCATCTTTTCTATATTAATAATATTATTTGTCTTAAAATCTCCGCGTCCATGTCACTATCACAGATGTAAATCATCATCATAGCTGTCATCAATATTATCATGAGTTGCATCAATATCACTCATTTTATGATATCGTTTCCACATTTCAGTTGTCAGAGATGTACCACAATCTATGATCTTGTGAGCTCCATTCTCATTTTCTGTAAAAGCCTATCAGTCCAGTTTTATTATTTAATCCTTCAACCCATCATCACAAACTCAATTAAATCATCTTAGTATATAGAAAAAAAATCATCAAAGTTCCTTTCATTTAATCATAGGAACCGCATCATCCTTTCCACCTATAGTTTAGTTTCTTGAGCCCAAGAGTCTTTCATTATATATACCATGCAGTGTTCTTCAAGAGATGTGGTATACTAACAGTTCTACATACAAAACCATCCTATCAATAATTTGTTTACACATAAAAAAAAACCTTCACGCTATTTTTTCGTGTTTTACTAAATTATCTCTTCGTCTAAAATAATTACCACACATAGTAATTTCTACAAAGGACACTTTGTCCAAGTCATTTTAACCATCATCTGTCTGAAAACAACCATGTCCCATCTATATCACAAAGTAAACGAGGGTTAGTGGAGATAGGTCAAACAAGTGCTAGTCACTCATAGGGTAAGAACCATGTGTTCGATACATATCTCAGTCAATGTAGCATCTATGTATTTTTCTTACCTCATGTAGAAAAATATCTTACAATGCATACGAATTTAAACTTATTCACGTGCGACCAGTCAAAAGTACATAAATTCAAGCACGTCAACCTCAAAAAAAAAAATTCTCAAGGATAGAGACAGAGACTACACGATCGAGACACGCCTACCGTCACCCGCAAATGAACATTGACCCCTCGCGCGGGAGTTGCAAGCTAGCAGAATACTGCGGCAGTCATATTTTTGCTCAAGACATGCATACATCACGTCGCTAGCCTTCCAACCCATTTCACGTAAAACTCCAGTGAAATCGTAATCCAGCATACGTAAAGTACTTGCTGGAACCACTTCAAAGTATACATCACTGAACCAGAGCAGAAAATCAGCCTACGAATGTATATCTTGCTACCTACAAAAATAAATGTAAAGCACATATACGAGAGGAGTCGATTCCTACATACCATACTCAATACTCTGATAATTATAAGCAGCAAAATATTTTAAATCAAGACCTTAGCCAGTATACATTCATTTTCCCATGTTGTAAAAATTCATGTTAGTAATCAGCAACGGAGTGAGTTACTTGGACGAAGAACAGCTTTCCAAGTATCCAGAATCTTACTGATACAGACCATCCAGTGCACCAGCATACCCCGAAGTGTGGTCAATTGATAAACATTCTTTAATTTTTTAATATCACCTCCGTAGTGTACACCAATATATGACAGGTTACGATTTAAGACCATAAATTTCCCACAAGTCTATTAGTTTTATTTCGGGGAGTAATAAATTATTTCTCAAACATAATAAATCAAGTTCCTATCAGATTTGCTCTAATGTTACGGCATTACCTGTACCAGCACATTACCAAAACATCTCCCATAAAAATCTTAAGAATGCAGATGACATACACAGTCAAAAATAATTTTAACAAAAAAAAAAAAAAAGTCTTCAGCATTATTGATAAAAAAAGAATACACACAAACAAGTCAAAACGGACATTTCAAATCCAACCTAAATTACGTGACACATGTAGTTTATTGAATTAAGATAAACGATGCAGGTTAGGGAAAAATATATAAAAAATTCTTTAATTCTATAATTTATTTAAAATGTTACATTTATACACATTAAAATCTGACACTGTATATATTTTTTACATTTCTCAGTCCATGCGACATTCAACATTATTAAAATAAATTATTATAGTTCGTATTAAGAGTGAAAAAATACAAATAATTCATACAGATCACGTTACATCAGATCAGGAGTGTAACACCTTAGAGGGCCAGAAATTATGCTAGAAACCCGTCTTTACAAAATTGTTAATGTTTTTTCAAGTAAAATTTTCGTGTAACCTGTACACCGCACTTCTCACACAGAAATTTTACACGGTCAAGATTTCTTCTGCAGCCATGCCTTTCATGGATGCGTGTACTTCGTACTCGTTCAAAACGTTTACCACAGTAGCGGCACTGATAGAGATACTCATCACAATTACCATCGCTTCCCCGATGTACAACTTGCAAATTAACTTTGCTTTTACAATACCTAATCAAATTACTTTTGTTTGTGAAATGTACACCACATGGCTCACACGGAAATTTCAACGATTAACGTTTCTTCTACAGACATGATTTTCATGTCTTCTTGCATGTTGTCGGTATTTAAAACTTTTGCTACAGTACGTACACGGATGTCTCGTCGTTAGACCGTTAGTCACCGACGGCTCGGAAAGTATATTACTTTCAATGTGCACTGCTGTTGTAGGCGACGAAGTCCCGTATGTTGCATGAGCTGGAGATTTCCCAGTCGACATTAACAGATCATCTGTACTGGATGCCAAAGAATCTGAAGTATACACGACTGATGCAGAAGCTGGGAATTGCTCACAAAATGTTTTATTTACGAAATGCGGTGTATTTGCAGGTATCGGAGTCTCCTCTGCGTTCGATAATGAACACATTGAAGTCTCTTGTAGTGAAGAGACAGTAGATACAGCCATACATCGGGATCTCTGGAGATGGTAGCTTCGTTACTATCGGAATCTCTGGAGCTTCCCTCATCGTTGTCATAGGGATCTGCTTCGTCATCATCGCCTCCGTCGTCAGGGACCCCGGTGAAGACGTGAGACCCTCCGTCAAGATCTCTGCAGTCGTTGACCCCGCCACCATTGGGATTTGTACCGATTTCAACGTTGCTACAATTGAGTTCGGATACACATCAATATTCATATACCAGACTTATATGCAGCCAAAGACTCGCTTAAATAACAGTGTCCGCTTGTATAATACGCAAGTCAATACATCATCCATTGTTATTACTTAAAAAAATTAGGAATTTCAAGGAATGAGAATTTAAATTATATATACAATCAACTAATCACACATCCTACATACACGGTTAATTTAGACTTAATAGAGGAGCAAGAGTCTGTAATCAATGGAACTTTCAGAATCCAAACAAAATTTAAACTACTCAAATGTAAATTTTATTATGTAGAGCTACACATAACATCCAACTGACTCCAAATGACTACAACACATGACTAAAATAATTTATACGATACCAGGCTAGGTCCAAAGTCAATTTTTTTGTACCTCTCATCTACAGTTCAGGGGAGCTTCAGTGCTGATATAGCTACAGCCAAGACATGCTCAGTACCACACATCTTCAAAATCCTATCCCTTCAAAGTCGATCCTTGTTAAGCCTTACGACAAAAGTCTCCGAAACAAGAGACCTACTCTATAATTTTACTAGACATTTTTAACCTTTCATAGCACACATCGATAAATATCTTCGTAAATATCCCAAAATATTATCAGACCACTAGCATTTGATTTATGCAAATACTGTGGGTCACCAGCGTATTCATCAACACATGACCATTCAACATTAAGCTCCCCACTTACTTCCATCAGTCTACTAGGCTCCACGCAGCACACATAAACTAAAAGAAGTCAATTAACAACCTATTATTTATTTACATTCGAATATTTAACAGCATACCGTCGACTAGTAAAATAATCCTGTCAGTGAACATGTCAGCAAAGTCTACATTTATATAGAACCAGGAATCCATTGAACATTCAGAACCTAGCTACACATACACAGTGCTGGATGCAAGTTAATTCTACACTTATTTATCATCACTGACACTCATATTACATCATAGGCACTTGAGTCAACACTCATTTTCCATCATTAACATGCACACAAATGCAAATTAACCACCATCGACACTCAATGCAACCAACCACTTTCCATAATCTAATCTCAATTCGGCACTCATTTTCCAACATCAACACTCAATTCAACACTCACTTTTCATCATCGACACTCAATTCAACACCCACTTTCCATCATCAACACGCATTTTCCATAGTCGACACTCAATTCGACACTCATTTTCCATAATCGACACTCAATTCGACACTCATTTTCCTTAATCGACACTCAATTCATCACTCATTTTCCATAATCGACACTCAATTTCCATCATCGTCACCCAATTCGACACTTATTTTCCATCATCGACACTCAATTCTACACTCATTTTCCAACAACTACACTCAATTCAACACTCATTTTCCATCATAGACACTCAATTCGACACTCAATTTCCATCATCGACACTCAATTTGACACTCAATTTCCATCATCGACACTCAATTCGACACTCATTTTCCATCGATGACACTCAATTCAACACTCATTTTCCGTCATCGATACTTAATTCTACATACTCTTTCCTTCTTCGACACTAATTTTCCATCATCTACATACAGTAAAATGGAAACTTTCCACACACACACACACACACACAGATACATATATAAATATATTCATACTCAACTCAATTCTTTAAAGTAGCATACACATGAACTTTATTAGGACATGAATAACGACACATTTTAATAACAATTTTTAAAATTATATTTATATCAAAAATACAAAAGTATAAAAATCCGTCAGTCAATACACATTACTAACTTATTATATATACCCTGAAATTCTAAGTTCATCAAGAATAGCCCACGTTTCTTTGATAACTGATACAATTTCGTCATTTTGCGAAACAAGTAAAAGTCGCAACCTGTTCGTTAACACGTTCGGGTCTTTCCACGATATATAATCAATTTCGCTTGATGACACCATCTTCTTCGAATGTTTGCTGAACATATTCTGAAAATCGTTGTAATAATGATTATGATAATTTGTATCATCATCATCATCGATGCTATCCACATCTTTATCAAACACACTGACATCTTCATCTTGCATATCCCAGTATTTCGAATTTTTTGACATTGGAGTACCATCATTGGCAACAAGCTTACTTGCTAATTTTCCAAAAAAATATTCCAAAGTCCGTAGAAGTCTACTTTAGGACGCCTTGACACTTTTTCTGGAGATGTTACTTTCATTATCTTCTACCTTACTTATATCTCCAACACCATTTAAGCTATATACTTTCTCAAGACCTGGAGAGATTTTAACACAATCGCTTTTAAGACTAGGTCGATCAATTTCATTGTAAGACATACTGTCCCCGAGCATATCGTCTCCATCTTCGTACTTTATCTCCTGAACGAGCTTGGCTTTACAAGTTTTATAGTGTCTTTTTAAATTCTCTCTTCGTGTCATCCGCCTACCACACTTGTCACAACTTAGTATTTGACGGAATGGACTTTTAAAACAATCGGTCTTTTCATGTCTACGAGCATTATAGCTTTTATCAAAGTATTTGCTACAGTATGTACAATGTCCTTCAGATCGAGATCGATATTTGAGTATCGTACCTTCACTAGACTGTATGTACTCCATAATGGTTGAATAGCCACTAAAAGTATTATTTAGGTACTTCGTATTTTTATGTATGAACATTCATTAATTATTTACGAAAAAAGATTTTTTTTTTTCTCATTTTGACTAAAAAACTCATGTTCCACGTAGTTTTACTACCCACCTTCATATTTCCTCATATATTATGTTGTAAAAGCATCCAAAGTTGGTTGTAGGTTACGGAATGCTCACTCACGATCTCTTGAAAAAGGTGTGCCTCCCTAGATCTCAAGAGGAAGAACATTGACCTTATTTAAAAATTAGTGAATAATATCATGACCTAGCAAGAATCACAAGATAATCTATTCACATATTAGCAACCATCATGTATCAGTTGTCTGTATATGCAGTCTCTGTTGTCTGTATAAGTAGACAATGTTTTGTGTGGGATGCGGGATGCTCCCTAACGATCGCAACAGAAGGAGGACTTCGCTAGAACTCAAGGGGAAGGGAAATCTTCGTGTGTGATAGCTTTTTCCATTTGTTTCAAGGCATAGTAATCGTCTGATTAATGAACTTTGGTTTTTGTGTGATTTCCACCTGTTAAAATTATTTTTTAAGTGTTGATTTGATAATATGACTTCGGAAATTTACACGAAACTCTGAATAAAATTACCTGTCTTAGACACCAAGGACAGTACAGTTTGTCTTTCATGTTAATGCTTCTCAGATGTCTCAAAGCATATTATTTGTCTGAGTAAAGTTATTATTTTTTTTTTAATCCACCTGAAAACAATATTGTAAGTGCTGATTTATTGACAGAATTTCACTGATTAAATTTAACTCTGAATAGAAATAACATGAGTCAGTAAGTAAAAAAATTCTTCATGCAGAGATAGATCTCGCGCAAATAATCAGGAGCACTCGGCGAAATCCATCAGATGTCTAGCCAGGAATAATCAGAAACACTTGGAGAAAGCCATCAATATAATATCAAGATTAATCAGAAGCACTCGGAGAAATCCATCTGATGTCTTGTTAGGTATAATCAGAAGCACACGGAGAAAACCACCATAATATTGTCAAGAATAATCGGAAGCTCACGGAGAAAACCATCAGGGAGGATGTCGTTTATAAACATCATAAATTACCAATTTTTTTAAAAAGTCCAAATTTAATCCTGCTTAAGCAAAGAGTTCACAAGCGGGCTTGTGCTAGAACTCTCATGTTGCTTAAGCAAAGAGTTCACAAGCGGGCTTGTGCTAGAACTCTCATGTTGCTTAAGCAAAGAGTTCACAAGCGGGCTTGTGCTAGAACTCTCATGTTGCTTAAGCAAAGAGTTCACAAGCTGGCTTGTGCTAGAACTCTCATGTTGCTTAAGCAAAGAGTTCACAAGCGGGCTTGTGCTAGAACTCTCATGTTGCTTAAGCAAAGAGTTCACAAGCGGGCTTGTGCTAGAACTCTCATGTTGCTTAAGCAAAGAGTTCACAAGCGGGCTTGTGCTAGAACTCTCATGTTGCTTAAGCAAAGAGTTCACAAGCTGGCTTGTGCTAGAACTCTCATGTTGCTTAAGCAAAGAGTTCACAAGCGGGCTTGTGCTAGAACTCTCATGTTGCTTAAGCAAAGAGTTCACAAGCTGGCTTGTGCTAGAACTCTCATGTTGCTTAAGCAAAGAGTTCACAAGCGGGCTTGTGAACTCTTTGCTTAAGCAGGATTAAATTTGGACTTTTTAAAAAAATTGGTAATTTATGATGTTTATAAACGACATCCTCCCTGATGGTTTTCTCCGTGAGCTTCCGATTATTCTTGACAATATTATGGTGGTTTTCTCCGTGTGCTTCTGATTATACCTAACAAGACATCAGATGGATTTCTCCGAGTGCTTCTGATTAATCTTGATATTATATTGATGGCTTTCTCCAAGTGTTTCTGATTATTCCTGGCTAGACATCTGATGGATTTCGCCGAGTGCTCCTGATTATTTGCGCGAGATCTATCTCTGCATGAAGAATTTTTTACTTACTGACTCATGTTATTTCTATTCAGAGTTAAATTTAATCAGTGAAATTCTGTCAATAAATCAGCACTTACAATATTGTTTTCAGGTGGATTAAAAAAAAAATAATAACTTTACTCAGACAAATAATATGCTTTGAGACATCTGAGAAGCATTAACATGAAAGACAAACTGTACTGTCCTTGGTGTCTAAGACAGGTAATTTTATTCAGAGTTTCGTGTAAATTTCCGAAGTCATATTATCAAATCAACACTTAAAAAATAATTTTAACAGGTGGAAATCACACAAAAACCAAAGTTCATTAATCAGACGATTACTATGCCTTGAAACAAATGGAAAAAGCTATCACACACGAAGATTTCCCTTCCCCTTGAGTTCTAGCGAAGCCCTCCTTCTGTTGTGATCGTTAGGGAGCATCCCGCATCCCACACAAAACATTGTCTACTTATACAGACAACAGAGACTGCATATACAGACAACTGATACATGATGGTTGCTAATATGTGAATAGATTATCTTGTGATTCTTGCTAGGTCATGATATTATTCACTAATTTTTAAATAAGGTCAATGTTCTTCCTCTTGAGATCTAGGGAGGCACACCTTTTTCAAGAGATCGTGAGTGAGCATTCCGTAACCTACAACCAACTTTGGATGCTTTTACAACATAATATATGAGGAAATATGAAGGTGGGTAGTAAAACTACGTGGAACATGAGTTTTTTTAGTCAAAATGAGAAAAAAAAAAATCTTTTTTCGTAAATAATTAATGAATGTTCATACATAAAAATACGAAGTACCTAAATAATACTTTTAGTGGCTATTCAACCATTATGGAGTACATACAGTCTAGTGAAGGTACGATACTCAAATATCGATCTCGATCTGAAGGACATTGTACATACTGTAGCAAATACTTTGATAAAAGCTATAATGCTCGTAGACATGAAAAGACCGATTGTTTTAAAAGTCCATTCCGTCAAATACTAAGTTGTGACAAGTGTGGTAGGCGGATGACACGAAGAGAGAATTTAAAAAGACACTATAAAACTTGTAAAGCCAAGCTCGTTCAGGAGATAAAGTACGAAGATGGAGACGATATGCTCGGGGACAGTATGTCTTACAATGAAATTGATCGACCTAGTCTTAAAAGCGATTGTGTTAAAATCTCTCCAGGTCTTGAGAAAGTATATAGCTTAAATGGTGTTGGAGATATAAGTAAGGTAGAAGATAATGAAAGTAACATCTCCAGAAAAAGTGTCAAGGCGTCCTAAAGTAGACTTCTACGGACTTTGGAATATTTTTTTGGAAAATTAGCAAGTAAGCTTGTTGCCAATGATGGTACTCCAATGTCAAAAAATTCGAAATACTGGGATATGCAAGATGAAGATGTCAGTGTGTTTGATAAAGATGTGGATAGCATCGATGATGATGATGATACAAATTATCATAATCATTATTACAACGATTTTCAGAATATGTTCAGCAAACATTCGAAGAAGATGGTGTCATCAAGCGAAATTGATTATATATCGTGGAAAGACCCGAACGTGTTAACGAACAGGTTGCGACTTTTACTTGTTTCGCAAAATGACGAAATTGTATCAGTTATCAAAGAAACGTGGGCTATTCTTGATGAACTTAGAATTTCAGGGTATATATAATAAGTTAGTAATGTGTATTGACTGACGGATTTTTATACTTTTGTATTTTTGATATAAATATAATTTTAAAAATTGTTATTAAAATGTGTCGTTATTCATGTCCTAATAAAGTTCATGTGTATGCTACTTTAAAGAATTGAGTTGAGTATGAATATATTTATATATGTATCTGTGTGTGTGTGTGTGTGTGTGGAAAGTTTCCATTTTACTGTATGTAGATGATGGAAAATTAGTGTCGAAGAAGGAAAGAGTATGTAGAATTAAGTATCGATGACGGAAAATGAGTGTTGAATTGAGTGTCATCGATGGAAAATGAGTGTCGAATTGAGTGTCGATGATGGAAATTGAGTGTCAAATTGAGTGTCGATGATGGAAATTGAGTGTCGAATTGAGTGTCTATGATGGAAAATGAGTGTTGAATTGAGTGTAGTTGTTGGAAAATGAGTGTAGAATTGAGTGTCGATGATGGAAAATAAGTGTCGAATTGGGTGACGATGATGGAAATTGAGTGTCGATTATGGAAAATGAGTGATGAATTGAGTGTCGATTAAGGAAAATGAGTGTCGAATTGAGTGTCGATTATGGAAAATGAGTGTCGAATTGAGTGTCGACTATGGAAAATGCGTGTTGATGATGGAAAGTGGGTGTTGAATTGAGTGTCGATGATGAAAAGTGAGTGTTGAATTGAGTGTTGATGTTGGAAAATGAGTGCCGAATTGAGATTAGATTATGGAAAGTGGTTGGTTGCATTGAGTGTCGATGGTGGTTAATTTGCATTTGTGTGCATGTTAATGATGGAAAATGAGTGTTGACTCAAGTGCCTATGATGTAATATGAGTGTCAGTGATGATAAATAAGTGTAGAATTAACTTGCATCCAGCACTGTGTATGTGTAGCTAGGTTCTGAATGTTCAATGGATTCCTGGTTCTATATAAATGTAGACTTTGCTGACATGTTCACTGACAGGATTATTTTACTAGTCGACGGTATGCTGTTAAATATTCGAATGTAAATAAATAATAGGTTGTTAATTGACTTCTTTTAGTTTATGTGTGCTGCGTGGAGCCTAGTAGACTGATGGAAGTAAGTGGGGAGCTTAATGTTGAATGGTCATGTGTTGATGAATACGCTGGTGACCCACAGTATTTGCATAAATCAAATGCTAGTGGTCTGATAATATTTTGGGATATTTACGAAGATATTTATCGATGTGTGCTATGAAAGGTTAAAAATGTCTAGTAAAATTATAGAGTAGGTCTCTTGTTTCGGAGACTTTTGTCGTAAGGCTTAACAAGGATCGACTTTGAAGGGATAGGATTTTGAAGATGTGTGGTACTGAGCATGTCTTGGCTGTAGCTATATCAGCACTGAAGCTCCCCTGAACTGTAGATGAGAGGTACAAAAAAATTGACTTTGGACCTAGCCTGGTATCGTATAAATTATTTTAGTCATGTGTTGTAGTCATTTGGAGTCAGTTGGATGTTATGTGTAGCTCTACATAATAAAATTTACATTTGAGTAGTTTAAATTTTGTTTGGATTCTGAAAGTTCCATTGATTACAGACTCTTGCTCCTCTATTAAGTCTAAATTAACCGTGTATGTAGGATGTGTGATTAGTTGATTGTATATATAATTTAAATTCTCATTCCTTGAAATTCCTAATTTTTTTAAGTAATAACAATGGATGATGTATTGACTTGCGTATTATACAAGCGGACACTGTTATTTAAGCGAGTCTTTGGCTGCATATAAGTCTGGTATATGAATATTGATGTGTATCCGAACTCAATTGTAGCAACGTTGAAATCGGTACAAATCCCAATGGTGGCGGGGTCAACGACTGCAGAGATCTTGACGGAGGGTCTCACGTCTTCACCGGGGTCCCTGACGACGGAGGCGATGATGACGAAGCAGATCCCTATGACAACGATGAGGGAAGCTCCAGAGATTCCGATAGTAACGAAGCTACCATCTCCAGAGATCCCGATGTATGGCTGTATCTACTGTTTCTTCACTACAAGAGACTTCAATGTGTTCATTATCGAACGCAGAGGAGACTCCGATACCTGCAAATACACCGCATTTCGTAAATAAAACATTTTGTGAGCAATTCCCAGCTTCTGCATCAGTCGTGTATACTTCAGATTCTTTGGCATCCAGTACAGATGATCTGTTAATGTCGACTGGGAAATCTCCAGCTCATGCAACATACGGGACTTCGTCGCCTACAACAGCAGTGCACATTGAAAGTAATATACTTTCCGAGCCGTCGGTGACTAACGGTCTAACGACGAGACATCTGTGTACGTACTGTAGCAAAAGTTTTAAATACCGACAACATGCAAGAAGACATGAAAATCATGTCTGTAGAAGAAACGTTAATCGTTGAAATTTCCGTGTGAGCCATGTGGTGTACATTTCACAAACAAAAGTAATTTGATTAGGTATTGTAAAAGCAAAGTTAATTTGCAAGTTGTACATCGGGGAAGCGATGGTAATTGTGATGAGTATCTCTATCAGTGCCGCTACTGTGGTAAACGTTTTGAACGAGTACGAAGTACACGCATCCATGAAAGGCATGGCTGCAGAAGAAATCTTGACCGTGTAAAATTTCTGTGTGAGAAGTGCGGTGTACAGGTTACACGAAAATTTTACTTGAAAAAACATTAACAATTTTGTAAAGACGGGTTTCTAGCATAATTTCTGGCCCTCTAAGGTGTTACACTCCTGATCTGATGTAACGTGATCTGTATGAATTATTTGTATTTTTTCACTCTTAATACGAACTATAATAATTTATTTTAATAATGTTGAATGTCGCATGGACTGAGAAATGTAAAAAATATATACAGTGTCAGATTTTAATGTGTATAAATGTAACATTTTAAATAAATTATAGAATTAAAGAATTTTTTATATATTTTTCCCTAACCTGCATCGTTTATCTTAATTCAATAAACTACATGTGTCACGTAATTTAGGTTGGATTTGAAATGTCCGTTTTGACTTGTTTGTGTGTATTCTTTTTTTATCAATAATGCTGAAGACTGTTTTTTTTTTTGTTAAAATTATTTTTGACTGTGTATGTCATCTGCATTCTTAAGATTTTTATGGGAGATGTTTTGGTAATGTGCTGGTACAGGTAATGCCGTAACATTAGAGCAAATCTGATAGGAACTTGATTTATTATGTTTGAGAAATAATTTATTACTCCCCGAAATAAAACTAATAGACTTGTGGGAAATTTATGGTCTTAAATCGTAACCTGTCATATATTGGTGTACACTACGGAGGTGATATTAAAAAATTAAAGAATGTTTATCAATTGACCACACTTCGGGGTATGCTGGTGCACTGGATGGTCTGTATCAGTAAGATTCTGGATACTTGGAAAGCTGTTCTTCGTCCAAGTAACTCACTCCGTTGCTGATTACTAACATGAATTTTTACAACATGGGAAAATGAATGTATACTGGCTAAGGTCTTGATTTAAAATATTTTGCTGCTTATAATTATCAGAGTATTGAGTATGGTATGTAGGAATCGACTCCTCTCGTATATGTGCTTTACATTTATTTTTGTAGGTAGCAAGATATACATTCGTAGGCTGATTTTCTGCTCTGGTTCAGTGATGTATACTTTGAAGTGGTTCCAGCAAGTACTTTACGTATGCTGGATTACGATTTCACTGGAGTTTTACGTGAAATGGGTTGGAAGGCTAGCGACGTGATGTATGCATGTCTTGAGCAAAAATATGACTGCCGCAGTATTCTGCTAGCTTGCAACTCCCGCGCGAGGGGTCAATGTTCATTTGCGGGTGACGGTAGGCGTGTCTCGATCGTGTAGTCTCTGTCTCTATCCTTGAGAATTTTTTTTTTTTGAGGTTGACGTGCTTGAATTTATGTACTTTTGACTGGTCGCACGTGAATAAGTTTAAATTCGTATGCATTGTAAGATATTTTTCGACATGAGGTAAGAAAAATACATAGATGCTACATTGACTGAGATATGTATCGAACACATGGTTCTTACCCTATGAGTGACTAGCACTTGTTTGACCTATCTCCACTAACCCTCGTTTACTTTGTGATATAGATGGGACATGGTTGTTTTCAGACAGATGATGGTTAAAATGACTTGGACAAAGTGTCCTTTGTAGAAATTACTATGTGTGGTAATTATTTTAGACGAAGAGATAATTTAGTAAAACACGAAAAAATAGCGTGAAGGTTTTTTTTTTATGTGTAAACAAATTATTGATAGGATGGTTTTGTATGTAGAACTGTTAGTATACCACATCTCTTGAAGAACACTGCATGGTATATATAATGAAAGACTCTTGGGCTCAAGAAACTAAACTATAGGTGGAAAGGATGATGCGGTTCCTATGATTAAATGAAAGGAACTTTGATGATTTTTTTTCTATATACTAAGATGATTTAATTGAGTTTGTGATGATGGGTTGAAGGATTAAATAATAAAACTGGACTGATAGGCTTTTACAGAAAATGAGAATGGAGCTCACAAGATCATAGATTGTGGTACATCTCTGACAACTGAAATGTGGAAACGATATCATAAAATGAGTGATATTGATGCAACTCATGATAATATTGATGACAGCTATGATGATGATTTACATCTGTGATAGTGACATGGACGCGGAGATTTTAAGACAAATAATATTATTAATATAGAAAAGATGGAAGCCTTAGCACGCCGATCGTGACGAGAAAAAAATATTGAAGGATGTTGATGGTATCGGGAAGACTGAAACTAATGAAGGTATCAACACTGTGAAAAGTGAGAATACATTCAAGCCTATATTTAGCAGATCCTCCATACTTTGTATAAATGGTGGACTCCTGAAAAGGAAGCATACAGACGATGAAGACACTTCGACATCAACGATATTGAGTTCTTGCAGTTATCTGGGTGAAGACGTTGTCTTCTACGGTGATTGCTACAGTGACTCTGAGGCTGTTTACAAGGCATAGACTGTGATGCAGAACCTAAAGCTGACAAGATCGAAGAATGTGGTGGTGCCCTGAGACCGAAGCGATGGAAACGTCGTGTTATAATAAATAAATCTGATCAAGCTTGTGATGATCGCTGGCTAGATGAAGAAAGTAACCGTGAGGATGGTGTTAAAACGGAAGACACCAGAGATCATAATATTTATAATAAACATACAATGAAGATGGTGGCAGAAGAGATTGATTCCACATCATGGAAAGATCCAAAAATATTGGTTGTCCGGCTAAGAGTGATGGTGGCATCTGTTCGTAGAGGGAACTACTCGCATATCGTGGAAGTATCGACCATACTTAAAGAACTTCGGAACGCTGGCTACATACAATAATCATTTGATTAACTGTCATGTGTGTACTAATGAAAAATAAAATGAATTATTTATATTTTAAAAAAGTACGATTTATTTCTTGTATCCTGATTTCCAAATAAACCTGTGTTTCCTCTACTGTATGTGTGATCATTCCGTTTCCTGTGTGTACTGTGTGTACGTTCCGATTTCCTGTGTGTACATTCCGTTTTCCTGTGTGTACATTTCGTTTTCCTGTTTGTACATTTCGTTTCCCTGTTTGTACATTTCGTTTTCCTGTTTGTACATTTCGTTTTCCTGTTTGTACATTTCGTTTTACTGTGTGTACATTTCGTTTTCCTGTTTGTACATTTCGTTTTCCTGTTTGTACATTTCGTTTTCCTGTTTGTACATTTCGTTTTCCTGTGTGTACATTTCGTTTTCCTGTGTGTACATTTCGTTTTCCTGTTTGTACATTTCGTTTTCCTGTTTGTGCATTTCGTTTTCCTGTTTGTACATTTCGTTTTCCTGTTTGTACATTTCGTTTTCCTGTTTGTACATTTCGTTTTCCTGTTGGTACATTTTGTTTTCCTGTTTGTACATTTCGTTTTCCTGTGTGTACGTTACGTTTCCTGTGTGTACTGTGTGTACGTTCCGTTTCCTGTGTGTACGTTCCGTCTCCTGTGTGTACTGTGTGTACGTTCCGTTTCCTGTGTTTACGTTCCGATTTCCTGTGTGTACTGTGTGTACGTTCCGTTTCCTGTGTGTACTGTGTGTACGTTCAGTGTCCTGTGTGTACTGTGTGTACGTTCCGTTTCCTGTGTGTACTGTGTGTACGTTCAGTGTCCTGTGTGTACTGTGTGTACGTTCAGTGTCCTGTGTGTACTGTGTGTACGTTCCGTTTCCTGTGTGTACTGTGTGTACGTTCAGTGTCCTGTGTGTACTGTGTGTACATTGCGTGTTGGAGCCGAGTAGACTTGTATCCATGTAGCTTCATAGACATGTAGTTTCGTAGTCATGCGGTCTTTTAGTCATGCAGTCTCTCAGCCATGTATAACTCGGAACCAGCTAGATCCTTTTAGACTCGTAGCCTTGTAGCCTCGTAGTCTCTTAGACTCGTAGCATTGTAGCCCAATATCATTGGAGCTGTTGAAAGAAAAGGTAGTTGGAGCATTTGGAGCTGTTGGAGCCATTTGGAGGCTGTTGGAGCATTTGGAGGCTGTTGGAGCATTTAAAGCTGCTGGAGCATTTGGAGCTAAGAAGTAGTCGTTGCACGTCTATGCAAAGCTAAATGTTTATAAGTTTGCTGGCTTTCGCAAGTGATTCTGTAGTAGGATAGAAATTGTGTAATAAATATTATGTTTGTAAAAGACTTTGTGGTGTTTTATTTCTCTAACCGAACGCTTTTCTGGTATTTAAATTAAATTTATTTTAGCTTCGTCCAGAATCGTGCCAAGGACCCTAGACGACCTAATTAATCAGTATATTGTTTGCAAATTTATTTTATAAATTTTTAACTTTTTCCTGAATTTTTAGTTTAATTATTACGAAAATTCCAAGATGATGGTCTTGATGTCGGATAGGATGATGGTAGTAGAGGATTTAAAGTCTCTTAAGAATTTTGAACATGGTTTATTGAAATTATTATTATTTTTTTTCATAAAATTAAACATTATTGCATCATTCAGGGATCGAACCAAGGACTGGAGCGGATAAAATCGATATGTAAGTTAATGAGTGATTTTTTTGATGAATT
The DNA here is from genome assembly GCF_032445375.1 of Bacillus rossius redtenbacheri. NCBI lineage: Eukaryota > Metazoa > Arthropoda > Insecta > Phasmatodea > Bacillidae > Bacillus > Bacillus rossius. Next base: position 110,600,021 of record NC_086332.1, read on the forward strand.
TTGGATTTTTTTCCGCTTTTCTAGCTACATTATTACATGATTTCAAGATGGGTGCCGAATTTCAAGATGGCGGGGGCACCTCGGTAATAAATGATTACTGCACTGTTGCGGGTTAGAATAAAATCATCCAGATGGAAATGTACTTTATAATACAAGTACACACACAAGATGGTGTACTCCGACAGGTGGTAGCTCCTGGTAGCATGTACTGAACATAAAATGACGGATCCGTGATGGACGACAAGGACAAAGTCAAATTTAAAGGACAAAGTCAAATTTCAAGGTCAAGGTCAAATTTCAAAGTCAAGGGCAAATTTCAAGGTCAAGTTCAAGGTCAAAGTTCAAGGTCAAGGACAAAGTTCAAGGTCAAGGACAAATGTGTGGTGACTAGATACTTATACTAACATGGTATCAGCACACTCTAGCGGTCGAAAACAAGATGATGATCTCCAGCGGGTGATTTCAAGATGGCGGTCGTCACGAAAAGTGCAACGGTGGTTTTAAGGATTTTTTTATTATTTAATTAGGTTGATTAATTTTTTTAATGATTTTTGAAATTTTTCCCGATTTTCTAACATAAGAATTACGGATTTTCAAGATGGCGACCATAACGTTAATTGCAACAGTTACGTCTTAATACAAGATGGTGGTTCTGTCTCGAACAGGTGGTGCTATTATTACTTTAAATTAAAAAAATTACAAGTCCAAATATGCATGTTATTTTTTTTATATACCTTATTTAATTTTCAGTCTGGTAAATGTCTCGATAGCCGAGCGGTTAAAGGCGTATGTTTTCCAACCTAGAGATAAGAGCTGTGATGGTTCGAATCACAGCGCTTCCAATATATTTTTCATAAAAAAATAAATTTAATATGTCGATAAGGATCATAATAGCTCTGGTAGGTAATGGAACATCGACCTTATGTGATGAGACAGAGCGACGCTGTCGCTCTCTAGGAACAAACGACGGAAACAAAGTTGTCGGTATCCAAGATGGCGACCTCCAGTGGAACAGAAAAAAAATCAAGAGCGACGATGGTGCTATCTAGGAACAAACAACTGAAACAAAGTCGACTGTATCCAAGATGGCGGCCTCCAGTGGAACAGAAAAAAAATCAAGAGCGACGCTGGCGCTATCTAGGAACAAACAGCTGAAACAGAGTCGTTGGTATCCAAGATGGCGGTCTCCAGTGGAACATAAAAAAAATCAAAAGCGACGCCGGCGCTATCTAGGAACAAACAGCTGAAACAGAGTCGTCGGTATCCAAGATGGCGGCCTCCAGTGGAACATAAAAAAATCAATATGGCGACAGAGATGAAAATTTCATCATAATGAGTGGGGCGCTCGATTTAAATATGTCGGATCCAAGATGGCCTCCGTGATCTACTTGTCCCGTTACGTTGTGTCCCGTTACATTGTGTCCCGTTACGTTGTGTCCTGTTACGATGCATCCAAGATGGCGGATCCAAGATGGCGGATCCAAAATGGCCGCCGGGGTCAAGGTCAAGGTCAAAGGTCAAGGTCAATGTCATCCAAGATGGCCGCCGTGACGTCACAATCCAAGATGGCGGACCGACAATCACAATCCACGCGCCAGCGCCATGTTTTCGGACCGGCTATCCTATACTACTACACTGAAATCACCCTTTCAAGCACATTTTCCACTCTCCTGAAAATAAAGTTTGAAAACGAAATACGGAAACATAACAGTTCATCCGCCCTCAGCGTTTTCTCAAATACTTTTCGCAAACAGACACCACTGGGATTTTAAATCACGCGGTTTCTTCTTAAGCTCTGCACCTTGCATTTGTGTCAAGTAGGCGGGGACTGACAGGCTTATTTATAACATTTTAACACGACACAGAAATTTTTAACACATGTACACTAAGTGTAATATAAGAGGTAATCATTAATTAAACTTGGTGAATATCTTTGGTGAATATTCGGGAATTGGGAGAGAGCCAGAAATGCATGGTGTGAATGTCAGTAGTGTCCCTCAGACAACAGAAACAAGGAGGAATGAGGATCGGCCACGAGGCCGGCACAGCTGCGGTGACGTCACCTGCTGAGCCACAGGTCGGGACAGGCTCGAGCCTCGTGCGGCAGAGGAGGCCTCAGGTGCATAGTGCACATGGACTCTGCTGTCTCTCCGTAGCGATGCGAGGTAGTGTTACAACCTTTGAGCTGAGGCACTAAGTAGACCTCCTGTTAACCCAGGCAAACGGTGTCAAAAAACGGCCTGTCGATGCTCTTAAAAAAAAAAAAAAAAAAAAAAAAAAAAAAGACGAAAGTTTTCGAACTTTTAGGTAGTTTTAAATAAATACTACCTATGGTAGCCGTACCATGGTACGAAATCCGGAAAAAATGTATATAGTTTTTCGTTTCATGCTCCATAGACCCATTGTCAAAACAAAAGATTATATATATATTTATATATCTGTACATCTAAATATATATATCACAATTTTATGGACACGATAACTGTTGCAATTTTTCTTAAATCACTTCCAAACTAATAAATGAAGTCTAGTAGTGTACAATCTCGGTCGAGTTCGTTAATGGGCAATACCCGACCAAAGGGGTAGAAATGGGGAAGGTTTTTTAAAAATTCAGAAAAATAGTTATAACTCCCGTAATATGAAAAATATCACATCCGTTTGAACGTTTAATAACTCGTAGGAGTAATGCCAAAATCTTTTGTCTGAATGCATTTTTATATAGCCAATCATAACTGCAAGGGGTTGAAAAAACAATGGTTGGCAGACAAAACAAAATCATAACTATTCGTAGGCCTAACAAGGAATTGTTCAAATTATGTATTAATAATATAATTTTATTTTAAAAAATTGTCTGCAACCATTTGTGATTTGATGAACCATTACTGCAAGGGGTTGAAAAAATAAGGGTTAAAATTTACAAAAATTCATAACTCCATTAAAAGCTACACTATCAAATCCGATTGGATAGTTTATGAATCTTATAATTTCTACCTAAAACTTTTGTCTGAAACAATTTTTGATTAGACGAACTATTGCTGCAGGGTACTGAAAAAATGAGGAGTAAAATTAAAAAAAATCCAAAACTCCCTTTCTAGGTACACTATCAAATCATTTCAAATTGTTTGCAAATTTTATAATTTTTACCTGAAACTTTTTCTGTAAATTTTTTTATAATACGAAATATTACTACAAAGAGTGAAAATAACAAGGGTAGAAAAATAAAGTGACATTACTTTTTTAATACATTTACTTTCATTTCCATTATAATTTATTGTAAAACGCCTCAACTTTATCTAAAACCTTTGGCTGAAAATTTTTTTGATGGAACAAACAATTATCATAAAAACAGAGTTTAAAAAAAATTAAATTTTTATATAAAATTCGTCGGAATTTATTATATATTTATTTATATCTTAATATTACCTTAAACCTTTGTCCGAAAAAAATATTTTTATACCACATATTAGTGCAAGGGATAAATAATGGTGTTTGAATATCAAAAATAATTGCATGACTACGATACTAGGCATATTATGAAATTCTTTAAGACATTCAATACTGGATGCATTACATTTAAAATCATTCAAAATATTTTCGCTGTATGGAATATGAGAAAATGTTAAATCAATTTTTTTCGAATATTGACGAACATATAGGATGTTATGTCATCTACATTAAGTTCTTAAAATGTTCCAGGAGTTTATGAAGGTTTCCAAAATATTTCTAAAAAAAAATAGGTACTTCGAAATCTACTTACGCCTGTAGGCAATGCCGAAAGGGAATTATTTTTTTGTTTTTACTTATAATTTCAACAGTATATGTGATAGCGAAAACCTCACTTTTACCATATTTAAAGTAGACTACTATTTCCACAGTTTGATCTCAACCGAAGCTTTATAGGTCCCATAATTCTTGATATGCAGCACTAAAACCATGATCCTACGAGGAAAATCTTAGAAGTAAAGATGTAGATCTATTTAACTTTATTTTAATCACAGAACGATTCCTGTAGACTAAACAGTTGACTTAAAATAAAAAAATTGAGAATATTGGATTTTGGGAAGATTTGATGTTATCTCTTTCCATGACTTGAAAACTTCTCTAATTATGTAGACCTTCTTTTGCACAGTTTATTAGGCCTATTATAATAGTATTATGCATAGTATTAGGCCTATAATATAACCTTAAAATAAATAATACCTTAATAGTTTAACTCATTATAATATAATAAGTAGTTAAGGTATTTAGGGAAAAGAGGGAGGAGAGAACAGTTGACCGCCTTTTACAAAATGAAAGAGCTCATATCTATCAGAAAGGGATTGCAGTGACGAAATAATCAATTGCCACATTCTCAGATAGGTGGGTACGCAGGGTATGACTCGCATCATTGGTGGAGATTTTAAGACATTAAAGTTCAAACAGAACGACCGAGTTAAGCCTCTAGCTACAATGAAATCGAGAATTCATGTCTATGACAAGGTAGTCAACGTCAACCGAACCACTCTTTTCCCAAGAATGACTATTGCCAAAGAATATGAAGAGGATTTACAGGAATACTTAACACACGAACTCAGTGCCTATCCCATATAATTATTGTTTGACAAAGGGGAATGAGGAAATAAACGAAATCAAGTTTGTACAAGTGTCAAACAATACAGTACAATACAGTAGCCGGGGAAACAGTTCATGTGATTGATAGAGTCTTCCTGCTGCACCGCATGGTGTGGCCAACTGGTACAAATTTTTCCAACATCTGTGACACGTATATTAATTGCATATGCTGCCACTGAACCTTTGTGTATGTCATTGTATTGGACAGATAGTGTGCATCATCTACTAGCACCACACATGTGGAGCACTCAAGGAAGGCAGCGAAAAAGAATGCCGTTGAAGTAGTCTTCACTGCAGACATGTCGCCAAAGGACTCAAGAACACTTCCTGGCATTGTGTCCTATCAAGCGGAAGATGATGCTGACAGACTGAATGTCACCACCGCCATATCATTGTCATCTGATCTAAACACAGTGGCAGTTAAATGAGATAGGCTTGTCAGGCTGATAGGCTTGTCAGTGCTAACCATCGTCTATACTTCCTCAAACCAGGGAGAGGGAGAGCCCTTTATATGTAGTTTCATCCAAACACAGCATTGGCTGAAAGGCTGACTCAACACATTTTTTCTAGCACGTTGTAAGCGGATGTGATACTACATCCGCCTTGTTTAACCAAGGAAAGGTGAAAATCTTGACAACTTTGGACAGAAAGCCCGACCTCAGCCTTATGTTGCTATCCTTCAAAAATATTACAAACACATCACATATTCGTCTACAAAATGAGTATCTAATAGAAACCTGGGTTTCTGGCCTCAAGACACACTAAATTCCTCGGCTGTCAATATTTTGGATCGGCGGCGAAAACATAATTGCATTGCACTTTTGAATGCTAGTAGGGCTCTCTGACACAGATGGCATTGTAATTGTTTCGTTAAGCCGGCGGTGTTTTTGTGTGGTTAGTAGGGAAAGTAATCATCCATTCAAAGTTCCGTACTTTTTTCCCTAGAAATAACGTTTGCTGGTTTCATAAATGGCCATGGAGAAAACAGACCACGGAACAAGCTGTCCGCTTCCTCCTTGGAAAGCTGTTAACTGGCTTGAGATATTATGATAGTTTATATTTTACGATTTATGTTATACTTAAAACAGAAATAAATTGATGACTTATAATATGCTTGTGATCTGCTATTTTGGCTGAGCTTGTTTGGATCCAAACATTGATTTAACATAACTAAACTATAAACTGGGGAATGAAAATTTCGGGAGCTGAAAACTTTACCAACTTCATCATAAAGTAAAACAACCAAAATTTCTAACACAGAAATCCAATTTAATATAAAGTTATATTCACATTACATTAAGGTATTATTTTTGATTTAATTCTTCCGATTATACTGATAAGAGCTAAAGTTTAACATCTACAGATTTGGTGCCTGAAGACCTCGTTATCTGTAATTCGAAAGAAGAAAATTGGTCTTAGCAAACACAATCCAATAAAAAAAATTAAAAGATGCCATTTTCCGAAACGTCGCAACTGTTTTGTCATAGAAAACCTACTGTCGTCGCCGTGTTGTCGATAATACTTGTTTAGGTCCATCCTCGAGTCCATCTGTTGGACATCAGCTGTTGTAGGCTTGTTTTCTGAGGGGTTCATGTTTTCCTTTTTATTAAATATTTTGCATTCTTAAGTTATGTATTACATGAAAAAAAAGTGCAAAGCTACAATAGCGAATGTCCAAAAAAATTTAATAAAATGAAATTTGTTTCTTTGTAAGCTTTATAATTTAGTTTTTTTAGGTACCTACTGTACATTGTAGCTAGGTACAAAAGTGTACAATAACGCTAACTAAATTTCACGAATAATGTTCGGTATTTTCATTTTTTCGCGAAAAATAAACCTCTAATGTGAAATTTTTAGGCGTTCTCCAAGAGCATGTTGCAATAGGTTATTAAGTATGGAAATATATTTGGTTGGAAAGAGCTTTCCGTTAGTGAAGATAACCAGAGAATTTGCAATTTATAAAATGGTTTAAATATTTGTTGTCTTGAACTTTTTAACGTGTTTTACGATTTAATTTTCAGAATTTGCAACATATGTAATTTACAATAAATAAAACTCTCATGTTCGTGTGATGAATGCCAACAATTAATACAACTTTAAAGTTTAACAGTTAATTTCTTAAGCAATGACTGATTTACGTTATTTTCTCAGAAAAATAAATTCGAATCTTACTGGATAAATTGTGGACAGACTGGAAAGTGCTTGAGGATAATTTCTGAAGTTTATGTATGTTTCTCTTGTATGCAGGTCTGACAAGAATGCACAGTTAAAATAGGGAACAGATAAAGAAAATTATAAAATCATTGAGTGACATAATATATTATATTATAATATCAAGAGCAGAAGCCGTTTAATGGTTTAAGTGTTTGATTATTTAAGGTTTAATTTATTTCAAGATTTGTTTTTACAAATTTTTTTCAATTTGTGTAAAATTTCTGTCTGCTCAGCGGACTCACAAAATATTGCCCATTTTAATACAGATATTTTCTCCGGTGCCGTGGTGCGAATCAAATTTACAAATATATGACTTAACAAAACTAATTTTGAGAAAGGAATTACTTTAGTGATTGGTAGCTATTCAAAAGCTTTTTTTTTTTTAGAATAAAATAGGTAATTGCACAAAAAAATATTACGAATATGTAGCACTTGATATAGTGTGTAGATATAAAGCCGCCACATACGAAAAAAAAACCGACTGCATTTATTCCTCAAGAATTAATAAACATACTTAATATAAATTAACAATCGGAATTTTTTATCGTATTTGATTTTATACATTTTTAAAGCACAAATAATATTTAATTACCACTTCTTCAAACATGAAACTTCATGACAGAAAAATAATAATGACCCAGTGCCTCGGCTATGAAAATTGTATTTCAAATGATAATAAAAAAAGAGTTGTTATATTCCTTTTTAAGCTGCGAGTTTGTGAAGTCAATGATAATCTTATTTAACCGTTTTCCAATCTTTGGAATTCCGTTATTTATATTATTTATGAAAATGTATACATATTTCGATTGAGAAATTGTTCCGTATATATCTCTATTAAAATAACACACATGGTCCCGTGGACACCATGCTTGCTAGAAGGGAAAATTCATAGATAAAGGTTAGGAAACTCGTAAGGTACACAAATATTTAAAACACAGGCATTAAAAATTATTTTTAATTACTACAGTTCATGATATCAGTGGAACATATTAATAAGTTAATAGGTTTATGATAACTAAAATATTACACATGAACTTATTGAAATGTTTGAATAAATTTTTACACTCCTAATTAAGTTTAATTTCATTTTTAAAGAAAAAACTTTGTTGTTTCCAGAATAACGATAAAAATATGCACTTTTTACTCCTTCAATTTATAACACAAGTGTCAGTTAGTTAATGTGTTCTTCTAAACGAAACTGTCTAGCAAAAAACTTTCCCACATCACTAACTGTGCAGGGGATTGACCGTTGCGAGGCCTACACATGAACCCGTGCTTTGTTTTATTTCACGCAAATAATATCTGAGGCTACTAGTGATTGTTTTCTTCGATTATCTTGTATGAAATGCACAGAAAAAGTTAAAAAATGTCGCTCTTATCAGTATTGACAATTTTTAAAACTTAATACGTTTTGTAAAATATATAATCAAAAAGCATATTTACATAACTTTTCATCTTTAATAAAATATTTGCTTCTCTATTGATATTATACACTGAGAAAAAAGGTATGAATTCCAAAATCAATTATGTATTTTATTAGACAATTCCTTAAATATATCACAGCTTTTAAACCAAAACTAATTAAAATGTAAATATTTTTGTAAGAATTTGTTGAAAGTTCATTAATCCATTTTTTCTTTAATAAACATGATTGTTTAAATAAACCTTTTCGACCTCAAAAACGGTTAAGTACAGGCAGGCCTGCTTAAAATTGTTTATCTGTTGCTCATATAATATCAAATTTGGCAAATTTCTTTCTCTGAATTTTTTTATGAACTTATGACTAAAACATGTTAGGCCAAACAACTAACAATCAGAAAAATAGTTATAGTAATAACGTCTCTATGAATTTTGAGATGCAAGAGTGTGACGTGCACTTGTCAATATTTGTGAGTGATTTACTTTAATTGACTGTTGTCATTATATCACCATGTAAAATCTCTGTATTTTCAAAGGCAATTCAATATTTGGCGTATCATATTTTCGCATCACTCATTTACTTGTCAGTGAATATAGAGACAACAACCGGAATACAAATGCAGCGAGCAGGTGCAACACTTAAGGTTAGTTTACAATTGGGAGATTAAGAATTAACATTATAATTAGTCACATTAAAAATATATGATTATGTGTTCTAGTGTAATAGTTTATTATTGTCATGAAGGAGTTTTTATGGGTCGTGTGCGAGGCACCTTTTGACTAAGAATTAAAATAATTATAAAATATTGATAAGTTACTATCCGAATATAATAGATTTTTTAAATATATTTTTTAGGGTGAATAGAAAACAATAAATCAGTATTCAACATTTTTTCGGTACCTATTTCTAACATATTGCTTATCCATTATGAAGAATGTACGTCCTTTTCGTTGAATGTGAATTCAAATGTGCGTTATTTCGGTTAATGTGCGTCCTATTCGTTTAATGTGTGTCATTTTCGTTAAATGTGCGTCTAAATTATTTTACCTAGATGTTGAACGTGTGTCCCAGTGTGCGTAGTTTTTGTTGAATTCTTGGTCCTATAATAAGCGTAAAACACGCTTTGTTAGTTGGTCTATATGATTGTTATAGGTTATATCAATACTGCAGGTCTGACAGTTCTGAGACACTTGTTTTGTCGGCTTGAAAAAGGTCATGCCTTGTGGAAAGGCATACTACATATCGACGGAGAACGCCTAATTTTTCGGAGACTCTTGATCTATATGTTTGTTTTTTGAAGTATAGTAGTCATAAGGTGCTCTAAATATGGCCCCCATGGTAGGCGTAATGACTTTGAGTAACATATTAATTCAGCCGGTTAGTTATATTTTATAGAGTCCTTGTTTATAGTGAGGATAATTAATTTTAATAATGATTTAAAGACTTTATTACTTTTGACCCTAACAAGGTTCTAACCAAGGAAGAAATCGATAGAATTAATCAATTCATTAATAGTTACATTTAAAAATGATTTTTAGGATTTTTTTCCATATATTTAGATTAATAAACACATATTTCAAAATGGTGGTCAAAATTACATAAGCGGCTTACTGGGGGATTTAAGCTGCTTTGGGGACGTTTTACTATTTTTACTAAAAAACAGTATTTTTAAGCATTTTTTTTGCATCGACAAGGATCGAATCGAGGATATGAATAGATCGAATCAATCAACATATTAATAGGTAGTATTTATAATGATTTATAGAAATATTTTTTCATATTCATACGATAATAATTACAGTTTTATTTTTCAAAGTGGCGGATATAATATCATCCAAAATCGCGCATTCTAATGTAGCTGACTGTCCGGTGATTGAAACTACTAGACTCTAGCGGGTATTATCTATACCAATATAGCAGCGGCGAACATCAGCAGTAGATATGTGCAATATGTGACACTGGTGGTCCTAGTAGCGAGCATTTAAAACATAGTTGGTAGTTTGGCCTTCAAAAGGTGCTGCTGTTATTTCTTCATATCAAAAATAATTATTAGTCCGAATATGTTTTTATATACATCTTCTTGAATTCTTAGTCCTGTATATGACTCGAGGGCGTGTGGTCGAAACCATAAGTTTTCCTTTCCAGAGTTCCAACCTGTCATAATTAGAATTAGTATATGATGTATTTTGTATCAGAAATTAGATTTCATCAATACCACACTGGTTCTTAATGGAACATTGACCTTAATTTCATGAGACAGAGCGATGCTGGATCACTCTATAGGAACAAACAGTAGATACACTGATGGTGACATCCAGCAGAAGAGAACAATATGGTTGACATATCATCCAAGATGGCAACCTTCAGCAGACGAAAACAAGATGGCGATCTCCTGTAATCGAAAACAAAATACTGAAGTTTGGCTGTGGCTGTGACATCACTATCCAAGATGGCAGAATGTTTTAGAATTCAAGACTTCAGCCAACATCCAAGATCCAAGATGGCAGTCAACATTCCCAATCCACACAGCGACACCAGGTGGAGGACCGGTTATTATATAAGTACTACTATTTTCCTAGTATTCTATTTAATTTCAGATGTTTTTAGTTATGTTTGATATTCTTAGTTCTCTGCTGCTTTTCCGAGAACCAAGAGATGGAGCAGATGATGAAAATGTTATGTCCGAGAACCATAATTAGCACTTGCTATTATTATTGGTTATTGGGTAAATTTTAAGGAAAAAGGACGGACACATCAGTGACTACGGCTGGTGTCCCGCAGTTCTCGCGCGCAACACGGAGACGCCATCGGAGCCGAGTCTTCCAGCTCTCAGAGGAGAGCCCTTGCGTGGAGCCGCTAACAGCAGTATCCACGTACGACGGGGTATCGCACATAGAGGTATTTGTATAATAAAACCGCTCAAAACTATTTTATTACCTATTTTGGATTGTTATTGAATAAAACACCATATTTGATCAATATTCGTTGTTTATAAATACATAAATACAACAAAAATACATTTTTGCAGAAATAACTAATCTGAATAAGCAGACTTGCTAGCTAAGAGATTTTCTTCTTCGTCTTCTTCTTCTTCGACATCTCCCGTACTGTCACTATCGCTATCTGGAAGTAAAGGTGGTGTGTTGGAATCTTAAGAGCAAGTGCCTCATGTGAAAAGGGCTTAGTTGTCTTGTGCCGCCATGCCCTACGTTAACTTAACAACAGTATGTTTATTACGTCTCTGATGCAATAAAAACGTGAAAATTTTTGACCAAATTTTAATCGATATTCACGAAAATGTTTGTAACGAGCTTCAGCTGCCTCCTCAAATAACTGACCGCTAGGTACAATTGAGTGTTTATAACTTCGGCGCTATGTATCAAAACATTGTGTATAGCAAGTTGCTTACTTAGGTCTTTAGTTCTCCATCGCTTACTGCAGTCACTAAGCTGTTAGAACGATTTCGATAGTCGTCCCGGTTTCCCTTCACGATTCGAAAAGCAATGAGATATTTTTATACTTCATTTAAGCAACACTTTATTGTTTTTTTTTTTATGAATCTATAGTCTGTGTTGTTTGTAGCTGCCCATTTATTCTTGAAATGTCACTTGAAAATCTTCAAAATATTAATATCACTTTTTTGCTCAATTGGACATTTTGTAATTTTAATTAGTTTTTCCTCCAATAAAGAATACTTTTCGTGCAATTTCTTCACTTTGAAATCTTTTAGCATATCATATAAATTTTCCAAGTAAAAAAACTTGACATTAAATGACGAATCTGCAAAACCAACATCATGATATTATTGAATGGATATAATTCACCATTTTATTCATAATCTTTATATATATATATATATATATATATATATATATATATATATATATATATATATATATATATATATATATATATATATATATATATCAAAATTGTGTATGTGTGGGGATAGTTTTTTTTTTGGTTGGATACGATTTCCAATAGTCTGAGGGTGATACCCATGAAAGAGTTTAGCTTAACCATGTTAAATTCATGAACAGAAACACTACTATATAATTAGATTTTGTTCCAAGTTAATACACAAATCGACCTCCATAAACACCTTTGGTAAACACACTATGAAAGCAGAAAAATATTTAAATTGTATATTACAACACAGTACGTACCTTCTACTTCCTTAAAGAAGTGATTTATTTTCCAAGTGTCACCACACAAAAATACAATACTAATTCCAATCAGTATCACCAGCGACAATGGCGAGAACAAAGAAGCGACCGCCTTCCGATGCGCAAGTCCCGACGTGCAATGCAACAAGTAGGACGAGTGGAGGGGATTTCTCGTGAAGTCACGAGTCGGACCGGTTATCAAGCTTGAATAATAACAATACCGAGAGTTTTTCTGGCAACTTAATTTATTTATTTTTGATTTTTGAGCGGTTTTATCATACAGTAGTATGTTTTGGGGGCTCCGAGATCAGGCGCCAGGCGGTGGTGCCGGTGCCGGTGTCCGCCATCTTGGATTCTGACGTCACGGCGGCCATCTTGTATTGTGACGTCACGGCGGCCATCTTGGATAAGCGTAACGGGACACAGCGTAACGGGACACATCGTAACAGGACATAACGTAACGGTACAAGTAGATCACGGCGGCCATCTTGGATTGTGACGTCACGGCGGACATCTTGAATTGTGACGTCATGGCGGCCATTTTGGATCCGCCATCTTGGATCCGCCATTTTGGATGACGTCATTGTGTTCTAGAAAATTCCGGCGATGTGTTTTCCGCCATTTTGAATTATGACGTCACCGTTGCAATTTCCGTTACGGCCGCCATCTTTAACTTTTTTATTTATTACCCGATTTTAACGAAATTTTTTTTAAAATTTATAAAAAAATTCACTTAATAAAATTTTAATAAATTATTAATAAAAAAATTACTTTTACGACACGGAGCTCGGAGTCCTCGGTTCGAACCCGATCAGGGCAAAAAAAAAAAAAATGGCGACCGATCCTTCCCCCGCGGTGGACGCAGGCAGAATGACCCCCACCACTTTTACCAACGCATATACGAACTTAAACCCCCCCCTTTTTTAATTTATTATTTTTCATCGTAATAACCTCCCCCACCACTACTCTTGTATTTTTCCACTCCCTCCCCCACCACTACTCTTGTATTTTTCCACTCCCTCCCCCACCACTACTCTTGTATTTTTCCATTCCCACCCCTACCCTCCCCACCCCTTTTTTAATTTATTATTTTTTTCTCGCACACAAAAATAAATAAAAAAACCTTATAAGGTTTTAGATGATAAAGTATGTATTAAAAAATTGTACTTTTCGTCTACTCGTCACGAAGAAGGTACTCGGTAGGGGGGAGGAGGAATTGAGGTAAAAACTAATGTATATATGTATGTACGATTACATAGAAAAAAAAATTAAGTTTGTGTTTTATCATAATAATAAATCCTCGAGTCACTATACTCAATTGTTTTTTTAAATATAATCTTTGAAACTTTATACCTGGAAAAAAATTATACATCTTTATACTTGTAAAAAAATAAATTCTTTATGACTTTATACTTGTAAAGAAAATTAATTCGTTATAACCTTATACTTGGAATAAACCTTTTCATTTCGTCTTTATAGTTAAAAATATTAAAAGTTACTCTTAATAAAATAATTTTTGTAATATATTGTTAGCAAGCGGCGACCAGCACACGTGTCCTGGAAGAGGACATCTGGTCTGTGCCCTCCAGCGCCGTGTCCCACGGTCCGACGAGCGGCATGGAGGGGGAAGTTGCACCTGCATGGGGCAGGTGTGAGGAGAGATCATATTTCTGCAAAGTAAGATCTCCACCACCCCACCCTGCCACCACCACCGCGGGCCCCCCCACCACCGCCACAGGCGCTGTGGAGGGGGTAAAAGCCACGACAGTCGTCCAACGTCTTTCGGCCGGAGCGGTTGCGCTTCTTGTACGCTCCCCGCATGACGCATTTATACACGTACAGAAATAAATAAAAAATACAATTTATTACATACAAAGATTTATTTACACACAAAATATGTTTTACACACAAGTTGTTACACAAACTCAATGTTTTAAAATATCCTTTTCATCAATCCACGAGTCAAACTCTGGTCCATGATGCAACCATCGTATTAAGGCCTTACCCTTCTTACGCCGTAACACTTTTTCAACGAGAAAAGTATCTGGATATTTAGTTTTCATAATCTCTTCTCCATAAAACGCCCCTGTTATACGTTTTCCTTTCAGATCCTCGAGAAAATAAGTACGCGGATACGTATTTTTTATTCTACATACACGAAAAAGTTCACCAGTCCAATTCCCCTTGTAAGGCCTGTGAAAAATTCCGCGATTTTTCGAAATCCGCACAATGTCACCGATATTCGCTTTTTTCTTTCGCGAATCTAGTATATTCGTCTTGGAGTACACAGTTCGAAGCAGTCGATTATCCTTTACGTCCTTCGGCTTGAGTTTCGTTGTAGAATGCACAGTAGAATTGTATTCTCGCACGAGTTTAGGAAGTAAACTCAGCCACTTGTAATTACCGTTCGCTGTAAAATTCCTATACAGTTTATTCTTCATCGTACGAATCACACGTTCTGCCATTGATGCTTTGAAACCGCTAAACGTAGAATAATGCGTAATGTCAAACTTTTTCATCAGTGCCTTGAATGATGCATTGTAGAATTCTTTCCCGTCGTCCGTCTGCAGTAACGAAGGTCTTCGTTTATGCTTCAAAATATTCGCCATGGCACTCGTAACTTCCACGGCGGTTTTCCGTTTTAAGGGTCTAGCCCACAGGAACTTTGAATAGGTGTCTATGACTATGAGAATGTACCTGTAGCCCTTGTTCACACGTGAATATTCGCACATTTCGAGCAGATCAGACTGCCAATTGTCGTCCAATCCTTTGATTTTGATTTTTCGACGCGGATAATTACGTCTTGCGGGTTTATGCAACTCGCCCGCAATGGCAAACTTTGACATGATAACTATTCAATATAACCCGCTTCCCGTAATTCTTCAAGTATGGAAGCGATTTCGTTGCTGTGCGAATTATTTCCCACACTCTGAGATGCCTGCAGCAGTCTAAGACGATCAACTATTTCATTGGGGTCGTCATAATATACATAGTCCAATTTTCTACCAGTGTCGAGTTTATAAAGTCCGGTCCCTTCGATGTCTAAGAAAAGACTAGCTATCAAAGGATATTTCTCATGTTCATAATCTTTGAATCGACCCGTTTTCGGGTCATTTTTTGCGTAAACAGCGTTGGAAGCATCCAGCAATCTTCTATATTTTCGCAAATCCACCTCTGAATATCGCCGCGGTTTTTTACGAAACAAAAGTTCGCATAATCCACGAGTAAGTTTTATCACCTCTTTTCCACATTCAATATTATCGCCGGACACGAAATGTACTTCCTTCGAACCAAGGACCCATTTACTACCTCGTTTATGCACGCCATACGTCGCGTCGCTGTTTCGAGGTACAGAGGAGGCCAGATACTCGCTAGCGAGAGGACCGACTTCAAAACCTTTTTTATTTCGAGGTTTCTTCCTAAGAGTTCGACCGACACGAACTTCGTCTTCGCTAGTAGATACGTTGGAATCGTCTGTTAATTGTGGACTTCGCTTTCGTTTGCCCGTGGACGTAGTTTGCGGCTCTTCTTTTACTTCGATTTTAGTCGGTTTCTCGTTTTCGACGTCCCCTCGCCTGGCTATGAAACTATCCAGACGGGCACTCAAGGGCTTCAATTTTTCCTCTCTTCGAACCTCGTCGCTTAATCTGTGTTGCTTGGCGAGCAAGTACTTTGTTCGTATGGCCTCGATGACATCGTGCAGTTGCTTAGCCAAATCGGTGTTAACATCCATACTGTTTATTTCGAAGCACCTTTAGACACCAGACGTGAATTAAGTTTTGACAGAAGCGACTTTAGGTCGTCACGCCTTTCTGCATTCGAAACCTCGATCATGTCGCGAATTCGAGAATCCGAAGCTTCCACGCGCTGGTCTATGGCTACGAGGTACACTATTATTTCATCTTTTGCGCGTTTTATTTCTTTGCCAAGTAGCGAAATGTATTTACGTATTTCATCATCGTGTTTCACGGTGCATAGTTCGGTACGCGGAGCTCGACTGCTGCGTCCAAATTTAGAAATGCTATGATTCATGTTTGACGATAAACTGATCGAATCCCTGTCTGTACCTGCCCTTATATAGAGGCCAGTCCTTTACGATGACTAGGAATCCGTTTTCGTCTTTCCAACACAAGGAGCACATGTCTTTGAATTCCTGAAACGACATGTCGGTGTTTACGTGATCGTCGTAAGCGTGGCGTAAATTAAGTTCGTCCATGCGAAACAAAACTATGACATTCGCATTATCACGCAGCAAATGTTTGGGTATTCTACCGTACGTCTGACACAGGTATACGCAGTCTACCTTGGCGTGTCTGCCCATGGAAAAGTACTCTTGTATTATGCCTTGCTTCTCACAAGCCACATCATCGAACACAAACACGGAATTAGGCTTTGCTTCGTCGGTAGACACCACATCGGTATTATCGCTAAACGGAAAATACTCCAGACCATCCACCGAGCGTAGAACGGCGGCCAAGCGCTGGTACTTTGGCTGTTGCAACGACTTGGAATACAAGTAAACGTTCTCGAACCGAAGACCGTTTGGCTCCTCCAGTAAACTCAGTAAAAAACAAGTCTTGCCACAGTTTGACGGTCCCGCTATGATGCAACGTACGGTGGACGGTAATAATACGCCATGTCGTGATTCACGACCGGTAGTGTCATCGTCCTGCGTAATGCGTACGGGCAAACACACGTCTTGCTTGACGGCCTGCATTGTACTAAAGTAATTGTATAAAAGAAGCATATTTATACTTTCTGGTCAATTGCATGTAATGTCTCGAAGAGGTAAGAACAAAAAACACATCGGCGCGGGATTCGTAAACTCGCTGATAAACAACCTACCATTCGAGCTACACATTCCCGGCTACAGATTTTGCGGCCCCGGGACTAAACTAGCGAAAAGGTTAGCTCGTGGTGACGTGGGAATTAATTCTCTCGACGAAAAGTGCAAGCAGCACGATATCGCATATTCATTAACCCTTATCCGGAGACGTGGGGTCTCCGTGACCCCAGCAAAACTTTAACTTGCTGCCATCTATGTGCAGTTCAAGGCACTTGCTTGTGGTACCATCTACCTTTCGCTTGGATATCACATAGTCTCCTCCTGTAGTGTCAGATTTGTTTACGCTGTCTGGAGCTAGATATCAGGTCGAAAAGATAACTTGGGGTCGTAGTGGCACCACGTCACCAGTTATGTTTCTATCTCAGAAGTGATAAAAAGGCTTCTAAACGAACATGTGTACGTGTGGGCGATCCAGATTATGACGAAACTATTTCTAAGTGGTTGAAAGATATTTTTAGTGACTTAAGTTATCAAAGTGTGTGTGGAAAAGCAATGTGTGATGATTGCAGAGCAAACAAATGTGACTTTTCGTACAAATTTAATTTTTTCAAACAATGTTCGGCTAATATATTTTATGTAAAAATGGCATTTTCAAAATATATAAGTATGTATGTGCTTTCTAGTTAGCTCGATTATATATATTGTTGTGGTTTAAGCATTGGTTATGCAAGGAAAATATTTGGAGGGGAAAAAAGTAATTTCTTTTTTTGGGAAAATTTATCTGTTGTAGATTTTATGAAAAAGTCTTATTATTCATAGAAGTTTTCTAGATTTTGTTTTGTCACTATATCTATATTGAATAGCAAATAAAACTTTTAGGCTACCATCTGCTTATTTTTTTTAAAAAAGCAATTATTACAAATAGGCATTTTTAGATTTATTTGAGCAAGCACCAATGGAAAAAATTGTATTTTATAATTGGTAAAAAATAATTTACTAATTTATTTTTTAATTTAATTAATAAGTATAAAAAATGCATTAAATAATTTTACATGGAACAAAAATAATTTCTAATCAGTTAACTTCTACAAAACATTTTGGGGTCTGAGGGGCACCACGTCACCAGATATGTCAAATATTTTCACGTCTCCGGCTAAGGTTTAAGCAAGGATCTGGAATCTAGGCACAGAGCAGATCAGATATTGGCACAGGAAGCCGAAGATATAAGCAAATCGCCGGACGCGGGACTAGGAGAGAAAATCGCGGCCTGGAGCGTATCTAAAATCATGAAGGCAAAGACGAAATTAGGAATGGGTGCTCGTAAACCCAGAATTCGCAAGACCAAGAAGCGCAAGATACAACGAAAGAACAAGAAAAAGGGCGGATTTCTACCGCTGCTGGTGCCTGCTATAGGTGCACTAGGCGGGATCGCAGCAGCCGCGGCAAATATCGCTAGAGCGGTCAACACTAGCAAGAACCAGTGAAAGCAGTTGGAGGAAGCACGTAGACATAATTCAAGCATGGAAGCCATTGCCATCGGTAAAAAAAACGGCGCAGGACTCTACTTACGACCTCACAAGGCAGGCCGAGGCATGAAAAAGAAACGTGTAAAGAGAAAATCCTAAGTTCCCTGCCGAAACGACCGCTCACCAACGTAGATTTAATAAAGTACGCACGCAAACTTAAAATACCAAATTACCGCGGTGTGTTTATGCGAGACACTTTGCCCAGCAAGCCAAACACACGTGAGCGCGCCATAATTAATTTAGACACATCGGCGGGTCGCGGCACGCACTGGGTGGCCTATGTAAAGACGGGAAAAAAAGCAACTTACTACGACAGTTTCGGTAATCTACGCCCTCCGCCCGAACTGCGACAGTACCTGGGTCGGACCACTACGATGTTTTACAATTACGAAACGGAACAGAGGCCTAATCAAACAAACTGTGGTCACTTGTGCTTGAGATTTCTGACCAAATATGAAGTATGAAAAACAAGTATATATTTTTTCGTATATAAAATAAACGTACAGTAGCGAAAATCAATCAGTCATGTCCGTAACACTCATATTGACAGGTCGTAGCTCGCAGCTACGAGCCACATTCTACCCGCCGCTGGACTTGAACGGAGAATGGAGCATCGGGCTAGTAGATTTTCAAACGTATAATGCCATACCTAATATCGACGAGGAAAACTGCAAAATGTGCTTCTTGAAAAGTGATGGAACAACAGCTCGGGAAGTTTCCATACCTACCGGCGCATACGAGTTGAGTGATATTACAAATTACATCAAGCAAGCCCTGTCTCCAAACACAATTTTCGAATTGCGAGATAATCCAAACACGCTACAGTGCGAACTTTACTGCAGTGAAAATGTCGACTTTACGAAACCTGGCACCATAGGTACCATGCTCGGATTCGAACCGAAAATATACGCAGCCAAGACCTTGCACGTCTCCACGCGACCTGTGAATATCATGTCGACAAATGTAATACGCATAAACTGTAATTTGGCAAGTGGAACGTACCTCAATGGACGACTAAACAACATGCTGCACGAGTTTTCGCCAACGGTCCCGCCAGGATATAAACTGGTCGAAGTACCGCAAAGTATCATTTACGCCCCTGTGCTCGCCAAAACAGTACACGAAGTGGTAGTCGACATTGTCGATCAAAACGATAAACTAGTAAATTTTAGAAACGAAGAAATTACACTACGTCTGCACTTGAAGCGATGGGACTGATTTTCAAGACCTATAAATCAAAGAAGAGACACGAACCCAGGACCAGTCTGTTGCGAGGCCGCGGCGCGTTAACACCTCTTAACGTTAAGTATCTCCGCAGTTTAGGCTACAAAGTTCACAAGCATGGAAGATTATTTAAACGTGTCAGAAAAAGCTCAGTTTAGCGACGATGTAAATAAATTTGAATATCACTCAACTCGTATGCGCCGGTAGGTATGACAACTTCCCGAGCTGTTGTTCCATCACTTTTCAAGAAGCACATTTTGCAGTTTTCCTCGTCGATATTAGGTATGGCATTATACGTTTGAAAATCTACTAGCCCGATGCTCCATTCTCCGTTCAAGTCCAGCGGCGGGTAGAATGTGGCTCGTAGCTGCGAGCTACGACCTGTCAATATGAGTGTTACGGACATGACTGATTGATTTTCGCTACTGTACGTTTATTTTATATACGAAAAAATATATACTTGTTTTTCATACTTCATATTTGGTCAGAAATCTCAAGCACAAGTGACCACAGTTTGTTTGATTAGGCCTCTGTTCCGTTTCGTAATTGTAAAACATCGTAGTGGTCCGACCCAGGTACTGTCGCAGTTCGGGCGGAGGGCGTAGATTACCGAAACTGTCGTAGTAAGTTGCTTTTTTTCCCGTCTTTACATAGGCCACCCAGTGCGTGCCGCGACCCGCCGATGTGTCTAAATTAATTATGGCGCGCTCACGTGTGTTTGGCTTGCTGGGCAAAGTGTCTCGCATAAACACACCGCGGTAATTTGGTATTTTAAGTTTGCGTGCGTACTTTATTAAATCTACGTTGGTGAGCGGTCGTTTCGGCAGGGAACTTAGGATTTTCTCTTTACACGTTTCTTTTTCATGCCTCGGCCTGCCTTGTGAGGTCGTAAGTAGAGTCCTGCGCCGTTTTTTTTACCGATGGCAATGGCTTCCATGCTTGAATTATGTCTACGTGCTTCCTCCAACTGCTTTCACTGGTTCTTGCTAGTGTTGACCGCTCTAGCGATATTTGCCGCGGCTGCTGCGATCCCGCCTAGTGCACCTATAGCAGGCACCAGCAGCGGTAGAAATCCGCCCTTTTTCTTGTTCTTTCGTTGTATCTTGCGCTTCTTGGTCTTGCGAATTCTGGGTTTACGAGCACCCATTCCTAATTTCGTCTTTGCCTTCATGATTTTAGATACGCTCCAGGCCGCGATTTTCTCTCCTAGTCCCGCGTCCGGCGATTTGCTTATATCTTCGGCTTCCTGTGCCAATATCTGATCTGCTCTGTGCCTAGATTCCAGATCCTTGCTTAATGAATATGCGATATCGTGCTGCTTGCACTTTTCTTCGAGAGAATTAATTCCCACGTCACCACGAGCTAACCTTTTCGCTAGTTTAGTCCCGGGGCCGCAAAATCTGTAGCCGGGAATGTGTAGCTCGAATGGTAGGTTGTTTATCAGCGAGTTTACGAATCCCGCGCCGATGTGTTTTTTGTTCTTACCTCTTCGAGACATTACATGCAACTGACCAGAAAGTATAAATATGCTTCTTTTATACAATTACTTTAGTACAATGCAGGCCGTCAAGCAAGACGTGTGTTTGCCCGTACGCATTACGCAGGACGATGACACTACCGGTCGTGAATCACGACATGGCGTATTATTACCGTCCACCGTACGTTGCATCATAGCGGGACCGTCAAACTGTGGCAAGACTTGTTTTTTACTGAGTTTACTGGAGGAGCCAAACGGTCTTCGGTTCGAGAACGTTTACTTGTATTCCAAGTCGTTGCAACAGCCAAAGTACCAGCGCTTGGCCGCCGTTCTACGCTCGGTGGATGGTCTGGAGTATTTTCCGTTTAGCGATAATACCGATGTGGTGTCTACCGACGAAGCAAAGCCTAATTCCGTGTTTGTGTTCGATGATGTGGCTTGTGAGAAGCAAGGCATAATACAAGAGTACTTTTCCATGGGCAGACACGCCAAGGTAGACTGCGTATACCTGTGTCAGACGTACGGTAGAATACCCAAACATTTGCTGCGTGATAATGCGAATGTCATAGTTTTGTTTCGCATGGACGAACTTAATTTACGCCACGCTTACGACGATCACGTAAACACCGACATGTCGTTTCAGGAATTCAAAGACATGTGCTCCTTGTGTTGGAAAGACGAACACGGATTCCTAGTCATCGTAAAGGACTGGCCTCTATATAAGGGCAGGTACAGACAGGGATTCGATCAGTTTATCGTCAAACATGAATCATAGCATTTCTAAATTTGGACGCAGCAGTCGAGCTCCGCGTACCGAACTATGCACCGTGAAACACGATGATGAAATACGTAAATACATTTCGCTACTTGGCAAAGAAATAAAACGCGCAAAAGATGAAATAATAGTGTACCTCGTAGCCATAGACCAGCGCGTGGAAGCTTCGGATTCTCGAATTCGCGACATGATCGAGGTTTCGAATGCAGAAAGGCGTGACGACCTAAAGTCGCTTCTGTCAAAACTTAATTCACGTCTGGTGTCTAAAGGTGCTTCGAAATAAACAGTATGGATGTTAACACCGATTTGGCTAAGCAACTGCACGATGTCATCGAGGCCATACGAACAAAGTACTTGCTCGCCAAGCAACACAGATTAAGCGACGAGGTTCGAAGAGAGGAAAAATTGAAGCCCTTGAGTGCCCGTCTGGATAGTTTCATAGCCAGGCGAGGGGACGTCGAAAACGAGAAACCGACTAAAATCGAAGTAAAAGAAGAGCCGCAAACTACGTCCACGGGCAAACGAAAGCGAAGTCCACAATTAACAGACGATTCCAACGTATCTACTAGCGAAGACGAAGTTCGTGTCGGTCGAACTGTTAGGAAGAAACCTCGAAATAAAAAAGGTTTTGAAGTCGGTCCTCTCGCTAGCGAGTATCTGGCCTCCTCTGTACCTCGAAACAGCGACGCGACGTATGGCGTGCATAAACGAGGTAGTAAATGGGTCCTTGGTTCGAAGGAAGTACATTTCGTGTCCGGCGATAATATTGAATGTGGAAAAGAGGTGATAAAACTTACTCGTGGATTATGCGAACTTTTGTTTCGTAAAAAACCGCGGCGATATTCAGAGGTGGATTTGCGAAAATATAGAAGATTGCTGGATGCTTCCAACGCTGTTTACGCAAAAAATGACCCGAAAACGGGTCGATTCAAAGATTATGAACATGAGAAATATCCTTTGATAGCTAGTCTTTTCTTAGACATCGAAGGGACCGGACTTTATAAACTCGACACTGGTAGAAAATTGGACTATGTATATTATGACGACCCCAATGAAATAGTTGATCGTCTTAGACTGCTGCAGGCATCTCAGAGTGTGGGAAATAATTCGCACAGCAACGAAATCGCTTCCATACTTGAAGAATTACGGGAAGCGGGTTATATTGAATAGTTATCATGTCAAAGTTTGCCATTGCGGGCGAGTTGCATAAACCCGCAAGACGTAATTATCCGCGTCGAAAAATCAAAATCAAAGGATTGGACGACAATTGGCAGTCTGATCTGCTCGAAATGTGCGAATATTCACGTGTGAACAAGGGCTACAGGTACATTCTCATAGTCATAGACACCTATTCAAAGTTCCTGTGGGCTAGACCCTTAAAACGGAAAACCGCCGTGGAAGTTACGAGTGCCATGGCGAATATTTTGAAGCATAAACGAAGACCTTCGTTACTGCAGACGGACGACGGGAAAGAATTCTACAATGCATCATTCAAGGCACTGATGAAAAAGTTTGACATTACGCATTATTCTACGTTTAGCGGTTTCAAAGCATCAATGGCAGAACGTGTGATTCGTACGATGAAGAATAAACTGTATAGGAATTTTACAGCGAACGGTAATTACAAGTGGCTGAGTTTACTTCCTAAACTCGTGCGAGAATACAATTCTACTGTGCATTCTACAACGAAACTCAAGCCGAAGGACGTAAAGGATAATCGACTGCTTCGAACTGTGTACTCCAAGACGAATATACTAGATTCGCGAAAGAAAAAAGCGAATATCGGTGACATTGTGCGGATTTCGAAAAATCGCGGAATTTTTCACAGGCCTTACAAGGGGAATTGGACTGGTGAACTTTTTCGTGTATGTAGAATAAAAAATACGTATCCGCGTACTTATTTTCTCGAGGATCTGAAAGGAAAACGTATAACAGGGGCGTTTTATGGAGAAGAGATTATGAAAACTAAATATCCAGATACTTTTCTCGTTGAAAAAGTGTTACGGCGTAAGAAGGGTAAGGCCTTAATACGATGGTTGCATCATGGACCAGAGTTTGACTCGTGGATTGATGAAAAGGATATTTTAAAACAATGAGTTTGTGTAACAACTTGTGTGTAAAACATATTTTGTGTGTAAATAAATCTTTGTATGTAATAAATTGTATTTTTTATTTATTTCTGTATGTGTATAAATGCATCATGCGGGGAGCGTACAAGAAGCGCAACCGCTCCGGCCGAAAGACGTTGGACGACTGTCGTGGCTTTTACCCCCTCCACAGCGCCTGTGGCGGTGGTGGTGGGGCCCGCGGTGGTGGTGGCAGGGTGGGGTGGTGGAGATCTTACTTTGCAGAAATATGATCTCTCCTCACACCTGCCCCATGCAGGTGCAACTTCCCCCTCCATGCCGCTCGTCGGACCGTGGGACACGGCGCTGGAGGGCACAGACCAGATGTCCTCTTCCAGGACACGTGTGCTGGTCGCCGCTTGCTAACAATATATTACAAAAATTATTTTATTAAGAGTAACTTTTAATATTTTTAACTATAAAGACGAAATGAAAAGGTTTATTCCAAGTATAAGGTTATAACGAATTAATTTTCTTTACAAGTATAAAGTCATAAAGAATTTATTTTTTTACAAGTATAAAGATGTATAATTTTTTTCCAGGTATAAAGTTTCAAAGATTATATTTAAAAAAACAATTGAGTATAGTGACTCGAGGATTTATTATTATGATAAAACACAAACTTAATTTTTTTTCTATGTAATCGTACATACATATATACATTAGTTTTTACCTCAATTCCTCCTCCCCCCTACCGAGTACCTTCTTCGTGACGAGTAGACGAAAAGTACAATTTTTTAATACATACTTTATCATCTAAAACCTTATAAGGTTTTTTTATTTATTTTTGTGTGCGAGAAAAAAATAATAAATTAAAAAAGGGGTGGGGAGGGTAGGGGTGGGAATGGAAAAATACAAGAGTAGTGGTGGGGGAGGGAGTGGAAAAATACAAGAGTAGTGGTGGGGGAGGGAGTGGAAAAATACAAGAGTAGTGGTGGGGGAGGTTATTACGATGAAAAATAATAAATTAAAAAAGGGGGGGGTTTAAGTTCGTATATGCGTTGGTAAAAGTGGTGGGGGTCATTCTGCCTGCGTCCACCGCGGGGGAAGGATCGGTCGCCATTTTTATTTTTTTTGCCCTGATCGGGTTCGAACCGAGGACTCCGAGCTCCGTGTCGTAAAAGTAATTTTTTTATTAATAATTTATTAAAATTTTATTAAGTGAATTTTTTTATAAATTTTAAAAAAAATTTCGTTAAAATCGGGTAATAAATAAAAAAGTTAAAGATGGCGGCCGTAACGGAAATTGCAACGGTGATGTCATAATTCAAAATGGCGGAAAACACATCGCCGGAATTTTCTAGAACACAATGACGTCATCCAAAATGGCGGATCCAAGATGGCGGTTCCAAAATGGCCGCCATGACGTCACAATTCAAGATGTCCGCCGTGACGTCACAATCCAAGATGGCCGCCGTGATCTACTTGTACCGTTACGTTATGTCCCGTTACGATGTGTCCTGTTACGCTGTGTCCCGTTACGCTTATCCAAGATGGCCGCCGTGACGTCACAATACAAGATGGCCGCCGTGACGTCAGAATCCAAGATGGCGGACACCGGCACCGGCACCACCGCCTGGCGCCTGATCTCGGAGCCCCCAAAACATACTACTAAATACCTCTATGTGTCTGAACCAGCGAGTAAGGGATTTGAAATATCACGCATTTAACAACTGAGCTGAACTTATAAGTATCCCTTACTTAAGTTAAGTGAATTGAATGAGGGACCACACCTGGCTGCATCCACCCATGCTAGTTCCGACGACTAGGGCCATGTGCTTCTCGCGAAAATATTTCCAGACCAGTTGTGTGTTAACACACTGTAGCGCTGTCTGTGTTTCGTGGTTGGCACACCAACCCACAGCCATTCAGTCCTGAATGGTCCGGCCAGATATACCTTACTGCAGTTTAATTTTAAAATAATTTGCCCGCACCGATGATGAGCCGGTGTAAGAGGGCGAAGGAGCGAGGTCGGAGTCTCGCTGCTCTAGCTGAAGGGGGAAGGGCGGGGAGCATTGTCGTCTGGAAGCTCGGCTTGCGGGCGCGGCGATCAGACATCGAGGAGCTCGCCCGGCGAGTCAGCGAGTTCGTCCCGAAACACAACCGAGGCGTCTTAACCTTCGTGCAGTTGGCCCGCGGAGTCGCCGGGCGAGTCCACAAGGAGTTTCCAATTTCATGTCGGTCCAACGAACCAGGATTAGCCCTACAGCGCGGGGAAGCTAGTAAACATTAAACAACAGTAGTTTAAAACAAGATTAAGTGCTGGAGCATGGTGAGAAGTAAGTAATGGTAATCAAACTTAGGTAGAACATTTAAGGCAGCTACCGAACTGTATTGCCAAATGGAGTGTTGTGTAGAAACTTCGAAGGAGGGAATCAGATAACAGACTGTTTCGGTCCGCTAAAATTTATTCGCAGTGTGCGTGACAGACATAGTTTGTTTAGGTTATAGGTCACCTGCCATCTTGATGATGAACTCGCCACAGCTTGTGTTATGATGGCTGGTCATGTGTGATTACGCAGCTAAAAGTGTAATAAATGTGTTTAAGTGCTACCTTAATCCCTAAGTCGTTGGTGCATACGTCAAAAGGTAGTAGTGACAGAAGTGTGCATCTCAGTATTATATTTAATTATAATTAAATAATAATCTTCAGTTAAGAGGTGTTTTAAAAAGAACACACCCTTATGTGATTTTACAAAGTTAAAATACAATATGAGTGACATGAGTATTTATTTTCAAATACATATTTAAAAACAAATATTTTTCTCCAAACAATAGCAAATCAAGAAAAAAATCTTTATTAACTTTACAGCATGTGTTACAGTTATTAAAACATCAATTTTAACTAAACACGTGCGCTTAAACAACTTCAGTAATTCATCAAAACAATTTAATGCTGTAGTTGTTGTACCTATAAATCAATAATTCTCTAAATATGTGACATAGCAAAAATCTATCACATTAACAGCGTTAGTCAAGGCAGTTTAAGCGAACCATATTATTTGAATATGAAAAGTAATTTTTTTTTTTGATACAGCAAGTGATTAAACTTTTTAATAAGTGTCTCAGCAAAAAATTGATAATTGGAGTAGGCAACTAATTTAAAAAAAATAATAAAAATTAAAAATTTTCTCCAAACACAAATAAATTAAAAAAAAGTTAAATAGGTTTTCAAACAACTCTAAAAGAATGTATTTATGCAATTTTTTTTCCATTACTGTTTTTTGTTAACTATTTATGTAAATTGTCCTTTTTAGTTTAGTACCCAGTGGTTTTTATGGTACTTCTTCAACAAATGCAATTTTTTTTTTGTGCTTAGAAAGCGTAATACTGTTAAAGATATGGATACTGTCAGCACAACTATTCCAAGGAGAACAAACTGGACAGTAAACCCCCTAAATCTTGTAAAAAAATAGCCACTCGACTGCAGCGACTTGTGACCTGATTTCCATCTTTGCAACAGTGGCAGCTCCAGCAAATGCAGAGGCAAACAATCATCTACTTTAAAAATAGCAGGAATAAATAATATATGTTAAGGTTTTTATATACATAAACTTTAGCAACAAATACAACTGTGGCTTAAAAAATTTTCATACTGGATAGTATTTTGGATTATTTTTAACATAGTATCCACAGCTTTTTTCAGTCAGTCATATTTTGATCGTCACTGATATCTGTATGGTAAATTAAAAAAAAAAACACCATCGACATTATTTTGTTTTTAAAGAATCCAGTGCATTTTTTCAGCGGTAAAATATAAAAATCTGTAGCGCTAATTTTGAAACACGCGGTTTAAGGCTGGGTTTATAAACCATACAAGAAACACAACGATGCAACAGCGTAACACTTAACAAATACAAGAAAATTACAATTATTACAAAGCAAGTAAATCGCAAATTGTAAAACAGTAGAAACATACTTGTACCTTAGGCTTTTTTTATAATTAAAATATGCATCTGAAAAGTTAAAGAAATTTTTAATAACTCTATTCAAAAAGTTGTTTCAATTGACGAGTGTTAACATGATAAAAATAACACGGTGAGCTTCTATGCACATAGGTTCCGGAAGACTTGTGTTGAAATGCAGCCAAGCCGGAACGAAAGCCAGGAAAGACTGGCGTCGTGTCTCGTGTAGTTCGTGAGGTCGGGCGGGACGCGGTTAGCTGCTGGAGTCCTCCTTCTCGCGCCGCTGCAGCCTCCGGAGGTACCGGCGCCGCAGGTAGAGCGCCGCGCCCACGGCCATCACCAGCAGCGCCAGCGCCGCCAGCACACCCAGCGCCACGGCGCGGATCCCCCGGTAGCCGGGCACGTGCAGCACGTACTGGCTGCTGGCGGCCTGGTAGCCGCGCGTCGAGTGCGCCGTCACTTGGAAGTGGTAGGTGGTGTCCTCGGCCAGGCTCGTCACTGCAGCCATGCCCACACACCGTCCAAGATAGCTTTTATTTCATTTTCAAGTACAAGAAAAACGCTGACAATCAATGTTACAATGACAAATATATACATTCCAAATAATATTCTTATTAATTATTGTAACATCCTCCTAGCAACCTCTATGGGTTATCATCACATGTAAAGATTTTTCAATGTAGCTTTCTATAAACTGGATTAATATCAACCCGAGTCTCTAGGTTTTAAGATTTTTGTACAAAATAAAATTCATCGGTGAAACTGACGACACCTACCTCCAAGCTTCGAAACTAAGATGGCCACTGACCACAGGCCAAAACAAGTTAGCGACCCACTGCAGACTACGGAGCACTGCAGATGATAAATTTGTGTGGGATGTCTAGGAGCAGTGGGGAAGGTGCCTGAGCCAACTGGATCCATTTGTGTTGATTTTTTAAATGGCCCAGAATCCACCCGCTCCCTCTACTGATCAGCCCTTTCCCAAAAGGAAAATAATACCACTACTGCCAAGTTGACTTTATTTTTATCCTTTTATCTTCATTAAAATTAGTTGAGGGCTATCTCTGCAAATTTAGCTCTAAATCTATGTTTGCATTTGTTGTTAATCACAAATAATTTTAAGAAATATTCACTAAGCGTGAATGATATAGTGTCTATAAAAAAAAGTCGTGCAATCGAAAACAATTACAAACACTTACGGGACTTTGAAAAGCTATTGTACAGCACATAGTAAATATCGGCTTTGAATATATATACTGTATAGAAGTCACCAGCCGAGGTTAAAATTTCTAATACGGTTTTGAGGTAGTTGGTTAATTCACCACCGCAATCGCCACCATCTCTAGGGCATCGACTTGTGGTGGTCCCTAGCGGACAAGTGTCGAACTCTTCAAACACCCCTTCCCCCTCCCGTTGAACGACGTTGAGCTGCAGTGAATGATGGATGAGGGGTGCGGGGAATGACAGCGGGCGACAGCGCTGCGCTCTAACGTGTAAATAACAACTAAGACGATACAGGGCGTTACGGCAGCGCACTGCAGCGGTGAAGTTCCCAAGCTGCTCATCATACGCTTCTGAAAAACGTAGAGTAAATCCTATCCACTCGCGACTTCTATACAGTATATATATTCAAAGATATCGGTGAGAGAACAACGAGCGGCGCCACTGACCCAAGTAGCGGTTCCCGGACACCTCCTTGTGGCCCTGCAGGTGCTCGCGGCCCTCCTGGCTCCAGTGCACGGCGTACCCTCGGAGCTCGTCCTGGCCGAACTCTGGCGGCTCCCACGTGACCAGGTAGCCCTCCTTGGCGGGCGACACGCTCACGTTCCTGGGCGGGCCGATCTGCTGGAACGAGCCTGCGCAGCCGCACTCGCGCACGCTGCACTCCTCCACCAACAGTTCACTCTTCGCACTTTCAGGTACCTCAGTATACGTACAAACAACGCCTTTTTTTACTTCCGAGTTTTTTTTTATAGGTAGATTTCGAATAAATACCACCGACTGTAACCGTTACCATGGTGCGACTTCCGGAAATTTTTTATATAGTTATTCGTTTAATGGTCCATAGACACCATAACCATCGTCATCTCATATATATAATTTTTGTGGACACGATAACTGACGTAATTTTTCACAAATTACTTTCAAAATGATACATAAAATATATTAATGGAAATCTTGGCCGAGTTCAATAATGAGTAATATTCGACCAGAGCGGTAGAAATGAGGACGGTTTTCTGAAAAACGGAAGAATCGCTATACCTTCTATAATATGATGAATATACGATTTCTAACTCGTAGACGTATTACTAAAAACTTTTGTCTAAATAAATTTTTGATACGACCAGCCATAACTGCAAGGAGTGGAAAAAACCAAGGCTAGAGGACAAACAAAATTCATAAATATTTTCGTAGGCACACCATCGAATCCGTTCGGATTGTTTGCAAATCTTATTTTTTTTTTTTTTTTAAACTTTTGTCTGAAACAATTTTTGATAAGACGATCCATAGCTGCGAGGGGTTGAAAACACAAAGGTAAATTAAAAAAATATTCATAATTTCCGTACTATGTACAATTTTAAATCCATTTTAATTCATTGTAAAACCATAAATTATCATCTACAACCTTCGTCTGAAATATTTTTTTATACAACCAACCATTACTTTAAGTGGTGGAAAAAACAAGGGTACCTTCGTAGGCACACCATCGAGTTTGTTTAAATTGTTTGTAAATCTTATAATTTTTACCTAAAACATTTCTCTGAAACAATTTTTGATACAAAAAACATTGCTACAAAGAGTAGATGAAGAGGGGTTAAAACAGAAAAATAAATTTATAACTACCTTAGTAATCAAACCATATAATTCGTACATATTGTTTGTAAATATTATAATTTTTATCTAAAACTTTTGTCTGAAACAATTTTTGTTAAGATGAGCCATTGCTGCAGTGGGTTGAAAAAAAAAAAAAAAAAAAACAGAGGTAGAATTTAAAAAAAAATCAAAATTTTTGTACCATGTACAATATTAAATTCGTTTTAATTTATTGTAAATCCATAAATTATTAGCTACAACTTTCGTCTGAAATATTTTTTTATACGACTTAGGTACTATTAATGCAAGGGGTGGAATAAACTGGGGCTGAATGACAAAAATGTCATAACTTCCTTAGTAAGCACACTATGAAATCAGTTCAAATTGTTTGTAAACCCTACAAATATTATTTAAAACTTTTGTCTGAAACAATTCCTGATACAACCAAACATCGCAAAGGATGGATAAAGAGGGGTTAATAATAACAAACAGAAATTCATAACTCCCTTAGTGTCACACATTAAACTCGTTTGAATTGTTTGTAAATCTTGTAATTTTTATCTAAAACATTCGCCTAGAAACACATTTTGATAATACAAACCATTACTGCAAGAGGTTGAAAAAATCTGAGGTTGGAATTAGAAAGTAAATAAACATTCCTTATCGTGCACCTATTAGATCCATTTTAACTTTTGTTTAACTTCCTAAATATTGTCTAAAACATTTGTTAAAATAAATTATGTAACCAACCATTACGGCAAGGGATGGAAATAAAAATGGCTGAAAGTAAAAAAAAATACTTTTTTTTTAGCAGATTTACAATCACATCCGTTATAGTATATTATATGAATTCTAAACTTTTTTCTAATAATTTGGCTAACATAACTTTTATTAAATGAATTATCTTCGAAAAACAGGGTTTGAAATTAAAAAAAAATAAATATATATTGAAAACTGCTATAGCATAATATTTGTTTGTATTTTTTTCAAACCAACCTTATACAATCCTAAAACTTGGTCCATTGCAAAATTGTATACGACAATGTTATTAGTGCACGGGATGATTGCGAAATTTGGGATCGGTGGGCCGAAACCTTCTAGAAAGTAGGCGTGGCCGAGGGTTTCAAGGAGGAGCTGAAGTGAGCTCGGGACTCACAGGGCGGGCTCCTGCCTGTCCTGGTAGCGAGTCTGTTAGTGCGCGACCTACCATGTAATTTGCTAGTCTGTTAGGATCACTCATAGGGGAGATGAGTTCGCGTTTCATGATGAAAAGTTTCAGACTTCCTGGGCGGGCACTGGCTGCTAGGTATCTATTTCGTTTAAGCTCATGGGGATAAGTGGTAAGTCGTGAAATGTTAAATCTAATCTACAATGAGAACCTGGGCAGGGAAGCCCCAGAACATACGAGGAGTTCAAGCTCATGTAAGACTCGGTCGATAATAACTCCATATTTAAGTATTTAGCTTTAAGTCTCTCTAAGCGAATAGTTTAGTAATGTCTACTTAACTAAAGTTCTGGTACTCCCTTAATCACAACTGGTCGCAATATTGATAATGTAATAAATTGTTGGCCTTTCAACAAATTATACTTGAAACTGAAATGTAATGACTGTCTTGTTCTGTAAAACGTATTATATAATAAATGTTTATTTTTATATAACTGTTTTAAATTATTTAGATTAACTCTTTTATTTAAACCTTTACGGATAATAAATGGTCATACCTCTAGAACTCCCCGTACGGGGAGGAAACTATGAGCTTCCCTCACAAATATTAGTAGAATTGCCGTAAATCCTCTCGCAGCTCTACGTTTATAATGATTTATTTCTGTTTGTTTATGTGTTACATAATTCCCCCCCAAAATAAAGTTACCATCCGCTCTTGTGTATCAAGTTGCGGTTTTATTGTTTGATTCTAAACAACTGCCTAAAGTTTTAATTTGTAGCATCGACACGTTTAGTTTGAAGCCTCGTTACAATATAGTTTAAAATTTAGCTTTGCAAATCAAATGATTAGATAGTCGACAGCTACTCCAGCAGCGAATTCTAGTGTTAGGTGCGGAACTTGCGTGTGATTCGTTTCCTGAAATGTTGTTGAAACACACAATTTGCGTTTGTTTATCACCCTGGGCATTGTTTTAAAGGATTTTACATTAAATTTCGTGTCCGAGGCCTGAGTTTTGTATTATAAGCGTAACTGCAACACGGGGAATCGTAAATTTGCTCGTAAACAAAGTTACAAATCTCTGGCGAGCACTGAAAGACTCGTTCGCATTTTTTTTGTTATAAACAGGGCGAACACACACGCGGAAGAAATACATTTTATTTTTGTAATAGTTTTGACAAGTTTTGGAATGTTTTGCCAGTACACCAAGACATTTTTGTGGTTTCTTCTTCGAAGTGAATGGTGCACGTAACAGGCCTACCGGTAAATTTACGAAGATCTTGGGATAATTTGGAACCAAAATGTTTGTAAATTTAAGATAAAAAATTTTAACAGTGCACTTCTAAAATTATCTGGGGAACCTATTTCACACGACTTTTTCATTACCTTCAAATAAAGTCTTCGTACAACTTCTTTACATCACAGGGGAGTATATTTTATATATAATTAGCAAAATAAACATAATAAGGAATATATAAACTGTTCGCAAAAAAAGTGCCTATTTTAATTCTAGAAAGCTAAACAAATTTTGTAGGTAGTTTGCACATGTCTTTAAGTGGACAGTTTCCAATTAAATGCAAGATTAGAAAATTAAGTGAGGTGTCAAAAAACCAAATTCATCTTACCAAAAGTCTGTTAAAAATTAAATTCTTGTACTCAGAAAACATTTTCTGAACTTTTACCGAATATTCCTTTGGAAACCAGTTACCAGGAAATAGCAAAGCAAGAAAAAGTAATCAAAAAAGATTTTATATCTTTGTACAACACATGGCTATGGATATTTTTGCACGTATGAAAATCATTTTTCGAGATAATACTTAATATTTATTACGAAAATTGGCACATTATTTTATATTCTAACTCATGTTTCATTGAATAATTTTTTTTAAAACATATAAAGGATAATCGATTCAATAATTCCATTTTATTTTGTTTCATTTTGCTTATTAATGTGCATAGTTATTACTGGAAAGCTATTCAGGAAATGGTTTACAAATAACTTTAACTATTGGAGGTGCTGGGAAGCATAAATTCCCGGGTAAGAATCCAAACCTACTATTACCAATATAAAAATATCTATAATTTTACATGTATATTTATATTCCATTTACAAAAAAAAATACGGCGTGACTTCCAGCAAATTTTACTGTTTGTTTCGTTACTATTCCGAGACATGTAGACATCCTGTACGCAGAAAATCATTTATAAGGTTCATTCCTGGGGAGAGGTAGTGGGGAATATGTGTTTATAGAACCACTTTGCTTGCTGTTGGCTTATAAATATTTTTTTCCCGTTTGTTGTTGGGAATGATACATCTTCTAGGATGTGCATCCCTGTATCCCCCCACGCAGGCAACAGGCAACAGGCCAGGAGAGGCTCACTTACCCAGAGGCCGGCGCACGCGCTGCGCCGCGGAGTCGCTGTCGCTGCCATCACCTGCAAGCACAAGCACACGCCCAGTGCTGCAAGTCCCTGCTCTGTCACTGCAACTGTTGCACTCTCATCTCACGATACCTCTCGCCCGTAATCACATGTCAACACTTCATATACGGCATTCACAGACTCTGTTATTACGTCTGAATTTTACCCGAGTTGTATATCTTCTAATAAAATATTGGTTTTTAATTATTTTCAAAATAAAATTACATGACTCTGATATAATTTAAGGTAGTTTAACGATTCTGTTACTTAGGAATTAGATCTTACCTGTATTTCCTGACTTAATTGCCAGTTTATGATTAAATTACTGGTCGTTAATTCCAGACGAACTAGTATGATGCTGTGATAAAATGACAGCATTTATTTTTGTTTGGGTATAGTCTGCATTTTCGAAGGACTTTTGGTTAGGAATGGTTGCTGATTAGTGAACTCATAGCTGTACTCTTGGGTGCATGGGTTACGTTTATAAAATACCAGTCATGAGGCTACGGTGGAACCTATGAATTGCAGCATTTCACCCCGTAACCTATATTTTGTACACGAAAGAGCATTAAAAATATTTAACTTTAATTGACAACTACACGGAATACTGATATCTATTCCGAGCAAAATGGTGGATCATATAACTGCTTGCTGTTCAGTTAAAAACATTTTGAGCATTTGCATATTTTGGACCAATTTTTACACGATCGTCCCGTGTAAATATATATCTGGTTAATTAACCAGAAATACATGATAATAATCAATTCTCAGAACAAGAACACAGACATAATGATCCCAATCAAAGCACTTAACAATTTCGTAAAATATTAACTATAATATTTTGTTGCCAGTTGATTTGCTGCTATTAAATTATTATTTCCTATCACTTTAACCTGCTTTCACCCAGCAAACATAATTTCACGCCAACCAAAATTTTTAGTGCGGTCTAATTTGTTATTTCTCACAATTCTTAGCGGGAAAAAAGAAAATTTCGGTTAGTTTTTCAAGTCAACAGCTGATTCGCACACGATCCTTCTCGATCCCTACAAGACAATCATAAACCATTACACTTGTATGTATTAGTCATTTACTAAGCACACGCTAATTCATTATTACAGTTCATTCTGCAGTATTCAACCGTAAACCCATCTGTACTCTGTTTAGAGCTTACCTATTTCTTCCTCCGTGTTTCGAGACTACGGTAAGTCTGTGTTGACAGAGAAAACGGCTTTTGGAGTCTTAAAGCTGGAACAGCTTTAGATTTTGTTAATTTGATATGGGCCAAAATTGCAGCATAGGTAAATCTAGATATTTGGAATACACAAAAGAGCTAAATGGTGATGTCAAAGCTTCAGAGTAGAGTATATAGACGCAGGCCCTGATTTACAAACGGGCCAACCGGGAATTTGCCCAGAGCGCCAGTTCCTGAGGGGTGGGATAATTTGAGGCGCAAAAGAAAATAGGATAAAACACATTTGAAGGGCGGAAAAAATAAGTTTTGTAACGTACGGGAATGATTTCATTTTCAAAAATACATGTCAAGGGGAAATTTTAGTTTATACTACTGCAGTGCGCTTAAAAATATCAGGCCTTAAACAAAATACTTTATAAAATGATTTAAAACTCAGTAATTACATATAGTATAATCAGGTTTTATTACGGTAATTATAACAGCCATATAACACTGCAACAACTAATTATTAAATTTTAATAAGAAAAAAGACAAACAGCCTATGTCTTTGAAAAACCTTAGTATTTTGTTGCATAATGTGCTGTTTAAAAACTAATCATAAATAAGGTTGAATTGTAAAATTTCATGAGTTTGGAGGAACTGGAAAAGAAGAGGGGGCAGCTAAAGATTATTATAAAGAGCCTAAAATCGAGGTCTGCATAAACGTATTTGTTGGGGACCAGAGCAGTAGCCAGGAATTTATTTCGGTAAGGCATATATTTACTGACATTGGTTGCCAAATATTTTGTAGTAACACTTGGTTTTTTTGACCTATTTGATTTTTATTTGGCAGCCAAAATACGAGAAACCTAGGGCAAACAACAAAAATAACAAGTAAAGAAACATTTTACATTTTGACTCCACGGAATTTCGCAAGAAAAATGCTCAGATACTGACTGACGAGACGCATGTAGTGCTGCAAATCTACTTAAAGAAAATATCAGATAGCTTCAAAGTCAAAAGCTATGTGCCATCTTGGAAAACTTTACGACCGCCATCTTGTTTTTTCTGTTCTGCTGGAGGTCACCATCTTGTTTTATTCTGTTCTGCTGGATCTTGGATTTCTCCATCTTTGTTTCTGGAATTTGTTCTTAGAGAGCGACAGTACATTAACAGAACATTAAAAAAAGTTCACACATTTGAAAACACATTCCTAAAAAGGAAGCAAATTTTAATGGTTACTAAAAAAATGAAAGTACATTTGCAGTACAAGTGCAGGAAACTATTCGCACATCAACGAAATAGTCTTCACACTCAAAGAACTGAGAGAAACTGACTACATTTAATTTCCATGATGTAGTACTCGTAATACAACTTCTAACTTAAAGATGTAAAGATCGTCACCAATGACTAAATATCGAGAGTAACAATAAAGCCATTCCAGCGATCGGGGCCAGTTCAAGCAAAATACAATTAAAATCATTTGTAGCCAAATGCAGTTGGAGTAAATTGAACTATTGTAGGTGGATCCTATTGTATCCATTCGTATTCTGGTGAACATATCCTAGCGATTGTATCCTATCGAGTTGAATGTGCTTCCAAATATGCTTTCTTTTTTAATGGGCTTTCCTTTTTGAATATTCTTCCAAATGTGATTCTATTTTTAATGTATTTTCTTTTTTGAATGTTCTTCCATTTGTGCTTTTTTTTAATGTCTCCAAGTGTGCTTCCTTTTTTAAGTATGATCCCAAATATGTTTTCTTTTTTGAATGTGTTTCCAAATATGCTTTTTTTAATGTTGTTTCAAATTTGCTTCCAAATATGGTTATTGTTTGTTTTTAATGATTTCGAATGTGCTTTATTTTTTAATGTGCTTCTAAATGTGCTACTTTTTTTAGTGTGCTTCCAAATGTGCTTCCTTTATTTGAATATGCTTCTAAAATGTAAGTCCTTGTTTTGATTGTGCTTCCAAATGTGTGTTCTTTTCATAAATGTGCTTCCAAATATGTGTCTTTTTTGTGAATGTTGTTCCATTTGTGTATCCTTTTTGTTGAATGTGTGTCGCAATGTGATTTCTTTTCGTTGAATTTTTCGTTAACATGTGCGTCGGTTTTTAATGTGCTTTCATATGTGCATAATTTTTTGAATGTACATCCTTTTTGTTGAATATGCGAAGACAAGTCTGTATTCACGACTGAATATTTAATAGTTTAAAATCTCTTGGTGTTGTAGTAATCTTAAAACATTTTTTCACGGTTTGTTCCTATAGTAAGCGTTTAACATTCTTATTTAGTTGGTCTATTTGCTTCTAATTTATTAGTATATACACTCGGTAGGTCTGACAGTATGGAGACTGTTATCTTGCCTTCTTGAAATAGCTCATATTTGTTTGAATGAATGGAGAATCGACGAAGAAGGTCTCGTGGTTTGGATACGCTTGGTTTATATGTCTTACATTAGACATGACTGGTTGAAAAGTATTCCAAGTATCGTCGAAGAAGAACTCGTGGTTCGGAAACACAAGTTTGTATACTTGAAGTTGACATTCTACTAATCATAATAATCCCCGAATACAGCATCTATGGTAGGGATAGTGATAACGAGTAACATATTTATTTCGTAGAAAAGTTGTCTCATATAGAATCATTCCTTGTAGTGAGAGTGATTATTAAACATGACCTAAGGTAAGGAGAAAAATAATTTAAAGAAATATTTTACGCTCTAATTTCTTAGCACTGACCAAGAATCTAACCAAGAATAGGAATCTATCGAATCAATCATTATATTGTTTCCTAACCCGACTACCGAGTGAGTTTGGTGATAACCCCTAAGCAAAGATAAGATGTGCAGTGAGCCACAAATTTTATCCAGTAAAGTAAGCAGCATCAAACCCTCAATAACAAACATAAATCAATTAGTAAGGTGTGACATGCTTTAAACTGCTGAGCTTTCATCCGTCGTAGTATCCATATGTTAACGAAAACACCACAACCGGTGAAAGTCCCAGACATGTCAGGATATTTTTAACTTACCGTACTTTGTTATTACGGATAATTAATAAAATTTTAAGTTAGTAGTAATAAAAAAATATTAAATGAGATAATTTAGCAAGCATACTGTCAATAACAACACACTGTGAAAAGAGCATATACGGAATTCAAAACCGTAAACTTTCAAATTATACTAAAACATTAAATTCCCAGCAGCTGGTGGTTGAAAAAATATTATCAGCTTGAAAATAATTATATTAATTATGTTTGATCAAACAAGGATGATATTATTTACATTTGGCTATACCCAATACTGAATTATTTATTCCAGTCACTTATATAGCCTGTAAAACATAATGCGAATACACTCACAACCATGCATTACTTGATTTAGCGAAACAAAAAAGCAAAATAACATAAGTTAATCATCAAAACGTATTACTCGTAAAATGTCTTACTAAGGCAATATATCTGAGAGTCTCGACGTAACCACGACACAAATGAATGTGGTGTATACAAACCACGCCGCCACTTGCCTACTATACAGTTTCCCAAGTAGCGAGTCTCGACTCACTGCGTCTCGCTGAAGCAGTTGTAAGCTGTAACTCGTCCGACGTCTGGGCTAACTGACAGCGAATTTAGCAACGATTTTGTTCCAAGTCTGCAAACCTACGGGCCGGTCTTCCCTGTGGTTGACGTATCCCAGCTTTTTTTGTGATACCGTTGCCTAAGCATCAGCTTCTATGCACTAAACACATAACACCTTTATGACACACACCCATGTTCACGTACCAGCAAAGTGTACAAAATTTCCATAGAGTGTAATTTACGTCCACTCGCGTCCTTCCAGGCACGAGTCCCTCGTAAGACCGTAAACAATTCTAAACACAATAGACGAAACTTCGAAATTCACATATAGTACCTTATTTACATTAATACCCTTGTATGCTGAGTCGATAGTGACTTTCATGATATGTAAATGTAACACTGTATACATAACGTACGTATATTTACGTAATGCTATAGTTTCTCCCATAAATTATCTAAGTCCAATCCAGGGCTATAGCCACCAATGCCTCCAACCACCGACAAGCTCTACGAAATCATACAGTATCAGGTGTAGATACATCGTCAAAGTCAATATGTAATATCGTATACATAAAGTCAGGCCACAAAAATTAAACAGACAGAATAATTCCCAACTCCTCCTGCAGCGATCCCTTCGAAATATTTTCTATCACCTGCAGTACTCAGCGAAATATTCTATCACCAAACTTAACTTAGTTTGTGGCGGTTATACGAAGTTCCAGAGAGACGACGGGAAGCATTGCCATATGTGGCAAGTCGGAGCATTGGGGCGGCCTCGGGACATCTTCTGGTTGGCGACTACACTCGGCTCTCGAAGTCAGGACCTTACATAATCGTCTTGAGCAGCAATTAAGACAGCCTATAACATTCTACTACGAACTTCTGGTTGCTCGCTACAGTGCCAGTGGTGGTCTTCCGATGTTGTCACATATTTACATCACTGTGACACTTTTGTCTTGGGTGCACGACGGGTTGCCTATACCACAGGCTTCCAAAGGACCGTGCATTGCCTACACCACAGGCTTCAGCATTGCTAAAGCAGCAACTAGCGACAATTTAATGAATACATCCGAGTAAATTGGTGGTGGGGGGGGGGGGGAGAAAGAGAGAGATATTCACTCCACACCAGAAAATTATTAATAGCTGTTATTTGATGATTTTTGGTTTTTTTCCGAATTTATATCTTAATGATTACATATTTTCAAGATGGCAGCAAGATGGTCGATAAGATAGCGATTGCCACGATTGTCTGTTCTTAAATACTATGGTAAAATCAAATTAATGTTATTTTTAATTTAATATATTTTTTAACAAAAATATATTATCAAAGGACTGAACTGAGAACTTGAATGGATCGAACCAATTAGATAATAAAAAAGGAATTATTATTTTTTTATTGTTTCGCATATTTCTACGTTATTATTTACAGAAATTCAATATGTTGGTCAGAATGGCTGACAAGATAGCGTACTGACAAGAGTTTACTGTGTGTTAATAAATACACAATGAACTCTAGCATGTAAACATTAAACCAAGATGGCAGAAGCACATTCTGGCAGATCATGTGTGTACTATGTGACACTAGCACTCCTTGTATCGAGTATTGAAACAAAATGCCGGCAGTGCGCTCTAGCAGACGATGTGCACATTGCATGACATTAGCGCCCCTAGTAGCGAGTATTAAAAATATAGGTTGTAGCAATGTCGTCACACAGATGAAGCTATTATTCCTTAAAGTTAATAAAAATACAAGTTTAAATATGTGTTATTATTTCTATATACCTTATTTAACTCTCGGTCTAGTAAATGTCTCGATGGCTGTCTTTTCCAACTTAGCAGTCCGAGTTGTCATGGTTCGAATTACCTCGCTGTAATGTATTTTTATAAAAAACAATATGTCGATAATGGTCATAAAAACATTAGTAGGTAATGGAACATCGACCTTATTTGCTCTCTAGGAACCAACAGCAGAATCAAAGATGGAAGTTGGGGGAGCATGATGATATTGGAACCAAATGAAAACAGAACAACAGGTAGTTGCTTGCTCCAGAGGGCCTATTCTTGACGCTGTCGGAATAATTCCGCTAGCCGGATGACATGATTCCGACAGAGATTTTTTCAAACCCTATCCTTGAAAACTCGCTAGTGAAATTAAGTATCGCACCTGTGTTTCCGTACCATGTGCGTCTCTGCCTGAGGACGGGAGCAGATAGCAGTTCCCGAAACGTCGCTTGTTTCTGTTTTGGTAAAACTATTGTGTTCATTTGTCTTTTCGTTTTGTCGTGTTTTTGTCTCGTTTCAACTGTTGTGCTGAATTATTTTGGGTTCAATATTTATGTGTTGTCATCATTTGTGGGTTTTTTTTTTCGTTCTCTTAGTACATTTTTCTTTGTTTTTCTTTGTTTGTTGACCATATTCCTGTTACGGAATATTTTGTGGTGTTCATATCCTTGTTGACAACAGCAATTGTTTGCTTAATTTTGTGTGTTTTTTGTCTTTTTTGTGTATTTTTATTTCTTTCTTTCTTTATGTTATTTAGTTGTTTTTCTTCTACAGAAAAAGTTCTTAGCAATGGCGTTTGTCCAAAAACTTACATCAAGTCATGCACTCCCATTGCACAAATCTTTTAAAGATAACAAAGGGAATATTATTGATAAATGATTTAATGGAAAAATCTGAGCCCTCAATCCATCCTCTTTGCGGATCCTCTGAGCGAAGAGAGCGACATGTAAACATCTTTGTGATTCGTTCGAGTGGTGCTACAGAGGACCTACATTTTGTATTTATTGAATATCAGATTATTGATTTTCACAACTTTCAAAACATCAAAATAAGAAATTTATTTGCGAGTACTGTCTTCGGTATTTTCAGAGCAAAGACAGATTAAATTCACACACTTTTCTCTGCAGCCAGCATAAGGCAGTGTGGTCCTGTTTACCTACAGAGGAGGACAAGTTTTTAGAGTTTAGGAATGTTGCAAAATATTATCTCTTCAGTTTTGTTGAATACTGTGATACTGAGTGTTTGCATTATGCTTTCGCTTATGTTTTAAAATACTGTACACGACTAATTTTTTTTGAATAGAGGAGAAATACTTAAAATGAAAAAGCTATCACTAACAGCAAAAATAATACCTTGAATTATTTTTTATACTATAGCCTACTCCATTTTTGTAAATACTTAATAAGTATACTGAAAAAGAAAGTAACTGAATACTAAACAGTAAAAAAATGGCTCTAAGCCATCATGATAAAAAATAAGCATGCTTTTACAAAAGATATCACTAAAATAATTTATATAGCTTTGTTGTGGTAGCTTATATAAAGTGTATATCAAACCAAGATGGTGCCTTTAGTATTTAAACACTTATAAAAATATGGTGGCCACTAGTGCTTGAATTCAATAGCAGATTACAGAGTCGTTGGCGCCCTCTGGTATTTTGAATTAGCAGCCGCCGACTAAAAAAGATGGTGGTCTCTGACTCCCTAGCAGATTATGGAAGTTTATATTTTTTTAATTAGGCTCTGCTAGTACAAAAGTCAAATTGCAGTGTTTAAACTTGGCATGCCTCTGTGTTTAAATTTACTGCTGGTACACAAGATGGCGACTTTAGGCAAATGCAAGTATTTTAGAATTTTTTTTTAATTCGGCACAACCAGTATAAAAGAAAAGATGACGGTGTTTAAACTTGGCTCGCCCTTAGTGTTTGAATTTACCACTGATACACAATATGATAATGTTTTTTTTAGAATGTTTTAAATTAGCTGCTGCTAGTATAAAATAAAAGATTGTAACCTCTGACTTCATAGAAGACAATTGTGTTTTAGAAATTTTTAATTTAAATTCGGCACCTCCAATCATAGTATGTATTCCTATGGCTAATGTCTTGGCCTACCGATTCGCTTCCCGGGTTTGGGGTGCGGCTGTCGCGATACAGATTTTATTCTTAAAAGTAACACCAGCGCTCTACACCAACACTCCTTAGTTACTAAAATATGAACCAAGATGGCTGCCACTGCCGGCTGTGACATCAGCAGCAGAAAGATCCAGACATGTGGTATTTTTAAAGAACAGCCATTTGAGGAGCTGCTGCCACGATTGTGCCACGCCCACCTTTGTATCTGCCATGCACACCTCTGGAGCAACTACCTGTTGCTTTGTTTATGTTTGGTCCCAAAACCATCACGCTCCCCCTACTGATCGTGGTATACAAGATGGCAATCTCCACCAAAACAAAATAAAAGATGATGGTGAATACATCATCAAAGATGGCATCCTCCAACAGATGAAAACAAGATGGCGGAAATTACGTCAGAATGTAATATGGTGGAAGTTTCTACAGCAATGATAAGTGCAACATTAGTGAGTGCACTTGATATCAGATGGTAGATTTTAAGATGGCTGAATCCAAAATGGCAGTCATGGTCAAAGTAACTGTCAATGCCGAAGGTCAGTAGTCAAGATCCCGTTCAAAGGTCAAAGTTAAATGTCAAGGTCAATGTCAAATGTGAAGTTCAAAATGACGACCATAACTAAAAGTGCAATGGTGACATAATTCAAGATGGCCACTGTGAAGTAAGAATACAAGATGGCAGACAAGGTCAAATGTGTAAGTCAAAATGGCGACCATAACTAAAAGTCCAATAAAGACATAATTCAAGATGCCCACCGTAATATCAGAATCCAAGATGGAGGGAGGAGATACAGCTCCCGAACTCTGAACCAGTCCCGGGACGTACTTTAATATAGGCTACTAATTTTACTGTTTTAGAAAAAGATATACCTACAGAATTTTTATTATATACAATTAATTAGTTATTTAGAATTTTTCCATGGTTATTACCTGCACATTAATAAATTTGTAGTGATGTTTCCATTACAAATCATAGTTTGAAGAAAAAAATTTTTTTTAGGATAATGTATCGCAACTAGTGAAAATGGAATATTATCTTTTCCCACTTAGCTGTTTAATTATAACTTTTAAACTGTTAAAACTTTATAGCAAA
The DNA here is from genome assembly GCF_032445375.1 of Bacillus rossius redtenbacheri. Classification (NCBI taxonomy): domain Eukaryota; kingdom Metazoa; phylum Arthropoda; class Insecta; order Phasmatodea; family Bacillidae; genus Bacillus; species Bacillus rossius. The sequence continues at coordinate 110,644,404 of NC_086332.1, forward strand.
AGTTAAATAAACTTTGGATTCTGTCTGATCCCATACGTTTAATGTGTGACAAAATTATTGGCTAAATTTATATAACATCTGGAAAAATCTAAACTAATAAATCCCTGGAAAGTAAATTGTAATTTTGGACATTGCTAAGAATAATTAGAAGCATCATTAAGGGACTGTCTGGTCAGGCACACGCGCTCTAAAACTACGAGGGCTCTAAGGGCGACATTTGCTCGCTCATCGCACGTCTCTTCGCCTCTAAACGCCAGGCATCGAACTAGCGTGCTGTGTTTGTGTCGACCACACACATATATGGGACTCGAAACGGTGACCATATTATTTTATGTTGGAATCTTAAATATAATGTCTCCCTGCACCTACTTATACCACTGTCAATACTAGGTTGATTAATTTTTTGTATCTAAAAGTTTCCGTGAAAACTCCCGTCTAAACATTTTTCACCGTCCAAAATATAGACGTCAAATACGAAACCATGAAACGTACCTTATACAGACAAGTGCAAATGCTCTTTCTTAAATGCTATTCTTTCTCAGGCACTTTCAAGGTATCTTTAACGGTTGTAATTGGTGCGTTAACACTTGGAGCCTTGCACATCGCTTGGTGGCGGCCCCAAATCAATTTTACTTCGAATATTCCGAGTTTTGGCACACTATTCTAATTAATTCATAATATGACCATATTTTATTGTTTCTTAACGTTTCTTACTGCTATACAAGTCCTTGCTTAATGGTTTTTATGAACACAAAGGTAACTTCCATATCAGTCCTAGCATGCAGCTAAAGCAAGAAATAATTTGTTTTTGGCTAACCGTTCGTATGTAGCCTTCATCTTAAAAATCTTTGTATTAAGTATAAATTCATAAACTAAAAAACTTAGGTGTTCACAAAACAATAAAAAGCTGAGTTGTTAAGTATTTGGGGATTGAGCGACTCACTCGCGGTCCTGATCTGCACCGCCTTGCTGAACATGCCGTCGCCGTGCTGGTCCTGGCTCAGCACCATCAGCTCGTACAGGCGGCCCGGGTCCAGGTTGCCGATGGTGGCCTGCGTGGCGCCTCTGGTCAGGATCTTCATGGTGCGCCACTCGGGGGTGTCGGCCGGCCGGTACCTGCGCCCACGGGACCTTGACAACCTCTGCAGTGGCGGCAACTAGAGTTCCTCCCCCCGCACCCCGAGGACTGCAAACACTGTTTCCACGCGCAGACACGGAAACGGATCACTGCGATGGACATGTGATCTGAAAGCGACCAAAGCTACTTATTAATCTGTGTATTCATCACCAAGCATATTTTTTTTCCTTTGGGCTTAAAACTAAAAAAAAATAAACAAATGTGAAAAAAAAAATTGGCTGAAAAATTATTCAAATAACATACGAAAAACCTCTATCAAACCAAATCCAAGAATTAAAAAAAAATTCAATGATTAAATTATAAGTTAAATTTAACTTAAAATTTTTATATATTTCGTTTCTAATATTTTGTTACTACAGAGGCTTTTTATGTGTGATACTAATAATTTTACCAGTATTTTTAAATATTTGTTTATATTTTTTTGTATGAAGCTCCTTTTTTTATGAAAAAACTGTTTGCGATTGTTTTTTAAACTTTACACTTCATTGACTTTTCCTTTACATTCAGGTTTCCGTAATGAAAATATCTAACCGAAAAAACTAACCCTATAGAATTCTGTCAAGTCATTCAGATTTTATTATTGTTTCTATATTCACGTCATTCATGCACAATGCGACCATTCACACCCTCTTTAGCTCTGTCTGTCCCGTCAAGTTGGTCGTTACTACTCTAGGGATCTCCCTGTACATTTAGTCCGATATCTCACCTGCATTTTGTTGGGTCACAGATTTTCTCACCTGTGTTTTCGAGCTGTGAAAGGTCATGCAAGTAATAATAAATATGAACACTAGCTTGCCTTTCCACTGTCATTAGGTAATATTTAGTAAGTATCTGTTGAGAATATTTGAGACTTGACATAAAACTAAAAAGAGCTATCATGATGAATTTACACGGAAAAACTCACACAATATTGATTGCAAGAAAAAAAATAATTTAAATACTTTTTTCTTAATATACCTACCACATTTTTAAAACTGACCAAATAGTAAAAAAAATATTTTACCCCAAAAAGATTTATATCCTAATACAGATTCCTAACCCCATGTAGAATGTCCTGAAAATTTGTGATCATGAATTTTTAACACCTATGCAAATACTTGTAAGATTTAAAATGAAGCCGTATGACTCATGCAATAGATAATTGATTCATTAATAGTTCACATAAGTCACTAACAATTTTATTGCACTGCAAATAATATGAACTGTTGTGTGAGTTTTCTCCACGACAGGTACTGCCTATACTCCTTACTGTTATCTACCGCGTGCACCCCACGTTTTAATTTTTAAATCTTACAAGTTTTTTCATAGGTATAAAATTTACGACAAATTTAATAACAATCTTTATGTGGTTAGGAACCTGTATGGGATTATAAAACTGTATGGGGCTAGGAGAAATTATTTTGTACTTTTTAGGCATTTTAAAAATGCGTTATATTAGAAAAATTTTGAAATATTTCCCCCCCCCCCCCTTTTTTAGTTTTGTGTGTGTATTTTTCCAGTTCTAAGCTATGTTTAAAGTCCCTAGTCTTAGCTAATCGGGAAGTTAGTTTAATATCGATTGCAAAATTTGTACCAAACAGACAAACAGTCAGACAAGAAAGCAAGTTATTAAAAACTTGGAAATAAAATAAAAACAACATGGCGTGTGAAACAGAGTCATATTTCAGAGATTTGATTAATATGATCTTTAAATGATTCATACAAAGCGAATTTTGATTTAATACAATTTCTTGGACATACGCCATTGAAGTTTTGCAGTGTTTGCGAAAAAATTCATGAATGCAAAATAATAAATAAAAATTAAAACATAAAACCACAGGGAACACGCATAAAACAGCTGATGTCAAACAGATAAACCCAACGACGAACCTAAACGAATATTATGGACAACACAACAACACACCGTTGACAAACAGTGCTAAACTAAATGCGTATGTCCAAGAAGTTGTGTTAAATTAAAATTATCCTTGCATGAATCATTTAAAGAATGTATCAATGCCCGGTATGGACCCGGTATACATAATTCAATTAGGCAACTGGAAAGGAAAATTATCTTTCATGTTCAGTATTCTAATAACTTGAATTTTATCTGGAAATATCGCAGCAACGTGTCATCCCCAATGGACTAACTGTAAAGTGTCCTGTTTACAGCAAACAGGCCCGTAAAATCACAGCTAAAGCTAATTTCAAGCTTTTAAATGAAACAATAGCATTTCAACATTACCGCAAAACACAGCTTATCAATGAAATGTCTGAAATTCAACTTAAAATTCAGTCATTACTCAGTATCAAAGACTTCAATAGTATTTACCAACCCATCTAAAATCTTGATATCAAGAAATCATTGAAACGCAAAGAAAACCAAAAACAAAAGCTTACCATACTTCTAGTTCAAAAGACCGAAATGCACATCCAATAAGAATGTGAAAAATCTGTTTTATGAAAAGGGCTTGATTTCAGTATTGCTCCTCATAGGATACTTTTTACAGAAATAGTTTCTTCCTTAGAAAGTCCCATATTCCAACTTCCAGCAGTCGAACATGAGGAGATTCGGTGGACTGTTCGGACCGCCATTAAATCATCCAAGACACCGAAACCAAATATTTCCTCTGACGAACTCAAAGCCATCAAAACACTGAAAACAGATTCTGACATTATTATCTTTCCGCTGATAAGGGCCGGGCCACAGTCATACTAGACCGAACAACTATGATGATAAAATCACCAACCTGATTAAATCAGACAAATAAGTACATCTGGACAAAGATCCTACTTCAAGCTTTGAATTCAAAGTGTACCAGACCCTGAAAAATCACAAGGGCCACATACCAGACAAAACCAGGAGTGCCCTAACTCCTTACAGCAGTAAGCCACCTCAGATTTATGGCATACCAAAAATCCACAAACTAGACCTGCCTTTGCGACTTATCATTAGCTCTTTTAATTCTCCACGCCAAAATTTCTGCTTCAAATTGTTGAACCACTCTCAGGCCAGAAACCTTCCTTAGTTAAAAGTTATTGTCACTTTATCTCCATAACCAAGACATTAGACGTAGCACCAACTTACATACTCCTAAGCTTTGATGTACAAAGTCTATTCACTAACGTGCCTGTACCAGAAACACTGTTGTGAAAACCAAATTGGAAAATGACAGCATCTTGAAAGAAAGAACACAAATACTTATCCCATCACATACTTTCCGTGTCAAAACAACCTATTTCCAGTTCAATGATGAATTCTACAAGCAAACAGACAAACTTTCTCTCTTTATGACGGCCAGTATTTTCATAGAGAGTTTCGAGCAAGAAAAGTTTACGACACTTTTTTTGTCTGGTAACATGGCTCCGAAAAATTAGAAGAGTTTGTCCATTTACTCAATTCACTAAGGCCATCTATACAGTTCATATATGAACCATTCCTAGACGCCATAGTTTCCAGGGAAAACTGTAAAATCACCACTTGAGTATACAGGAAACCAACACATACATGCCAATCAATACCTTCATTGCAATTCCAACCATACAAAAAGCACCAAAACTGGCATAATTCACACCTTATATAACCGAGCTGAAATTATTTTTGACGTGACGTCTATTAAATCGATGAACGCCAGCTGCACGCACGAAAAAGTGTCCCGTTAGGCACATTGCTCCATAACGCTGTGTCCCATTACGCTCATTGTTCCATTACGCTGTGTCCCATTACGCTCATTGTCCCATTATGCTGTGTTCCGTTACGCTGTCGGCGAGTGCAGTAATAATAGGTTATGTTACAATTGACTAAAAATTATGGTGATTCATATAATTGATTATAGATATTTGATTACAGTTTATTTATATGAAAACTTGTTCATAATTATATTTAAACTTTATAGCTAAATGCCAGTTTTTAAAATTAATTACAGGTCATCTACACGTGAAATGTTTCGTCGACTGTTTATAAAGTGAAGTGAAAAGTTAATGTGGTTTTCATTGCGTATTACAACAACAATTTCGGCAATAAAGGTTAATTATTCTTGCATTTTAAAAATCTGATTACTAGTATAATTTAAAGTATTTATTCTTTTATTATTAAAATAAAAAAGATTCAATTTTATTCTTAAAAGTATGCAATCATTTCATCAATGTATTGTTATGACGTCACGTTAAACTATCGTCCGTAAACCGACTTTACAAACAACCAATTTTTTCCCAAGATAACTTAAAATATGAACTTCATGCAAATGGCTACCCACCTGACATCACAAAACAGCACATGACCAAAAAATAAATCCCAAATCACTCAACAAAAAACTACAGATAAAACAAGTGGCACATTGGTAATTCCCTATGTCAGTGGCCTCTCGAAAAAAAAATGACGATTGGGAAACAAACCCGAATTTAACAATGATCCTTTTGGTAAGAGGCCGGCCTACCTAGTCAGTAATTGTGTTAGTAAGGCGAGATGATAAGTGCGACACTTACTTGTTTTTTTAGTATGGTATCAGCTTTTAATGGCGTGTAGTCTTGTCGTGGAGCATAGGGCAACTATGTGATTTTAACAGCTATGAGTTGGCGGAGAAATGAAGATAAAGATGTAATGCAAATACTTTGAGTGCTTTCAATCATCTTTACCGGGCGTTTAATGCCTAACAATTATTCAGAATATGAGCATTATAGACATGTTCACTCTAATAAAACTACATTTTAGAAAGGAAATACGTAAACATAAATACTGTCCGCCATCAGGGTGTTCTAAAATGCTTTTCATGACCAGACCCCACTCTAATATGAGGAGTGTTTTATAAACTGAAGCTCTGCACAACGTGCTGAGGTGCTGAGGTAGGCGAGGCACTAGCTGATGTCGGGGAAGGAAGCACAGAACACACCAGATGTTGTAGTCCATACTGGCGCGGCCCGTCCCAGGCATCCAGCGAAGCGCTATGCTGCTGGCTGTGGCACTGGCGGTGAGGTTATGTGGAGCGCGCGGGGACTTGGTCTCCACCACCAGCTCCGTGTCAGCCGTGATGGTAGCCACCTCGTTGGACGCCACACACTGGTACATGCCGCTGTCTGACTGCCGCACCCGCTCCAGCGTCAGGTTGCCGTTCTGCATCACGATGCGGTCCAGCGGCAACGGGTGTCCGTCCTGTGCAGCATCTCACCACTGTTGCCCCATTGACACAACCAGGCTTGTCAACACTAAACATCTTATACTGTACTAACTGATGCACCGGTGCTTCGCTATGACAATCTACAACCAGAACACTCTCGCACTGTTAGTTACAGATGCCCTTTCTCGTGGGTGCGCCACTGCCGTGCCTCATCACTGTTGTACCAGTGACACTACCAGCACAAAACATTTTATACTGTACTAGTTGAAGTAATGGTGCTTTACTACAGGAGTCTACAGAGCATGCAAAAAATTGCAGTGAAATAAATATAATCACAACAGTTATAAAATTTTCCATATTTTTCAAGTTAAACAGGCCACTATTATGATACATTTGAAGGAAAAATACACATGAGGGGGAAAAGATGGATTTGGGGGAGATAATAATGGTGGGGCAGATAGGTTGGGGGGAGAGATTAGTGGGCGAATATATACTACTTCACCTACACAATATCTAAAACAAATTTATTATTCGAACCATCAAATGGAAATAATTTTAAAGCAAATAGCAGAAAAAGTGATTATATCCTCCCCCGAATTTAATTCTGCTTACGGTATTATTTCTGTCCAGTTTACACTGTTCAGTTTTACAGGCATTAATTTGCTCGGCTTCAAACTATCATTGATTTACTGTTTTTTTTCCCTCCTTCAATTTATGCTTGTGCATATTGGTGGTTGTTTACCAGTGTCCCTACACACCGACTCCCAACACAAGACAAAGCTCACCCTGAACCAGACGATGGAAGGCCTGTGCTCCTTGGCGCCGTCTGTGGCATCGCACGGCAGCTCCAGCGTGTCTCCTATCTTCTTCAGGTACAAGTTATGCGGCACGAGGGTGAAGATTGGCGCTCGCTGCACTATGACACGTATGGGCCGTGAAGGCCCATCTGTGCCCAGCTCGTTGATGGGCGTGCACGTGTACACCCCTGCGTGGCTTTCCTCCACCTGCAGAAAGGCCACAGAATATCTCAGGATACAGCGACCTGTATTTACTAAAGGTCCAAGAAGGAAGTTACATAATGACTGGTATGGTCAGTAACTGCCTCACTGTTGTGCAGGCTCTCTTGGGAGGGTGCTTATCTCACCTCTGAATTACTGTACTTAATTTAAGGCAGGAGTGCAGAATATCGAAGTATACTGCAAACCTCAAGAAGCTGAAACTCCTTCGATAATAACAGACCGTGTTTCACGTAGACCTGTATGAATTGATTGGAATGATGTAAAATTATAATTTTCATATTTGGGTTACAACTACAATGAGCCGGCAGTGAGATGGCGGACATAAAGAATGGAACTGCGCAATGAGATTTGTAGAGTTTGTTTGTGATGCAACGCTTCCCCTCCTTTTCCCCTACTGCACCTGCGCACACTCTCGCATGAGTTATGTTTATAAACATAGCAAGCAGAGGTATTTCTTCAGCATTTGGTCTCCAACCTGGCAGCCTGCTACCGAGCTGAGAAACATTGGGGTCTCAGTGTTCTGCACGAGGGCGGCGTGCCATGTAAGTCTTGAGTTTGTATTAATGGCCCATTTCGCTATTTCCAGGGATTCCAGCTGACTCGCACGAGGGCTCCATGGACGGCTAGAACACGCGTTTACATTCTGACAGCCGAAATGTTGGCCATTCAGCCGGTCGCTCGTCCCCTCCTCACCACTCTTACCTGTCATATCCTCATCTGGCTGTCATTGGCTCGTATCCGGGATGGAGCTCTCTGCCGCTCCTTTGTCCGGGGCCGGTCCCTGGAATGACGTCACTGCCATCCCCATTGAATATGCTGCATGGGACACTTCTTGGTGCATTGCTGCACGTGGCTCCATGTTATTTTAGCACATGTGTAATATTGTGCCATTTTTCAGCTGTTGCTGGGCGAACGTACACTTTTGTTGAATGTTTTTTTTTTTTTTGCAAACTTGGATGCTACACTGATACTTATTTTATATTGTTCAGTAATTTTGGTTTCTGTTTAATCTTTACTTTTGTATAATGTATAACTAAATTGTTTACATAATTTTATTATGTATTATAGAGGTTAATTATGTAAGAGCAATCAATAATTTCATAATATCATTTTTGTTACTGACAAGTATTTTACTGAGTGCTTCAAGAAAAGACATATAAATTAGAGACATTTAATTCAGAAAAACAAATTATGGTTTCAGAACTATTAAGGCAACCTTATTACCCATTATATTTGATGCAGGAAAGTTTAAGAAAATTTTATTTTCGAAGTGCCCATCTTTTTGATATTGTTGTATCTAAGGTCTTCTTATCTGGTGATGGTTGGAGAACTTTCCTTTCCAACTGTATCAGCTATCATGTAACTGTGTAAATTTAGTGTCTGAAGAATCCATCGACATTTATGTCAATATAAGTGTGTATTAGACCGCAATTGCTAAGTGTTTTCATGTAATTTTCCATAAACCATTAATCAGATATTATTTGGCTCAGATGTAATTTTGTTAATTAATTGCTTAACCGCAGTCCATGACCCTGACCATGAGAGATCCATGATGATTCACCACCACTAATCCTGGCATCGGGATTTTCCCTGGGATCTGCTGCGATGGAGTCGTCAACTAGTTCAGGAAAGAAAACCTCAAAAATTGTATTAAACATGCAGCATGTGTACTCCGACATAACAACTCTATCTTGCCCCCATATGGAACTTTCGATTACCTTCTTCAGACAACTCTAACCTTATGTTGAAGCTTTTTTTAATTAAAATTTTTATAATTTTGTAATTTTATAATTTAAAGCCTTGTAAGATGTTTGTTGTAATCTTAAGTAAGCTAAATGGCCTCATATTTATACATTTTCTTGTTAAAAGTATTTATTTTGTTATACTTTATTATTGACTTATAATACTCATGTTGTCTCGTTAAAAAAAGAGATATAAAATTATACTCATTTTATGGATGACCTGAAATATTTTTATAATTTTAATAACAAAAGTATCCTAAATCCTAGACATCTAAATAATTAATTTTTATTGATACATTTTATATAATAATTTTTATATGATATTATTCCATTAATATTTTTTCTCATCTTTATCACTTGTTGGCACTTTATCTTGCCTTCCCTCTCCTGCACTACAAGGATAGGACACTGTTGAGACTAAGGTCTCAATGGCTTTTCTGACGCACCTTTTATGTGGTAAACCTAACCGCAAAGTTAGTGTGGCAAAATATTAGCTCAGGTGGCTTCTCGGCTGGTTCCGAGGGGGCGTTGGTCTGGGTCTTCATCTCTTCCGTGCGCAACAAGACCGAGTTTCCGGTTCGTCATGACACAGTATGTTCTCGCTGTGCGCTGGTTGCGACACAAGGCCCGGGAACACCCTGCGGACCTGCCTCGCCCGGTGCACGGCTACTTGCAACACGTGTTGGCACTTCCAGTGAGCCTGCCGACACGGCGTCACTGCGATCCTCGCTGGCGGCTGCGGCATTCGTCTCGTGCGCCAAGCCGTCATCCACTCTTGATTCCTGTTGATTCATGCTGATTGTTGCCGTATCTTCCTCCGTGTCGTTGCTCCAGTCGAAGGCTAATCCCTTTCTTTACAGCGCCCGGAAGACGTGTCGATATGTGAACATGTTCTTCTTCTGCTGTTACTTTCCGCGGTATGTTTGACCGTGTATGTTCAGTGCCGACCTGTGGAACTTCTGTGCTGTTTGTTCTGTCCCTCTGCAGGCGCCCAGGCCCGGGAGGGAGCTGCTTCAGCCCCGTCACCTGAGGGGCAGTCTGCCCGGAAATGACCTGCCTCGTCACCCACACTGCACGTTTTTGGTTGATGTTCAAACGTCACGAAAGCTCGATGACCGTCGACCTGCAGGTAGGAGGGAATGTCCTTTCGTAGAACCGTTTTAACTAGCCGAACGCCCATCTTTACCATGTAGGTGTAGTTCCTATTCCAGTATTCGTCCTGTAGAGAAAGTATTGTGCCGTACGTCGCCAACTTTTTACCGACACGAAGGTGGTCAATTTCTACCGGTAGATTCACAGCACGGACTAACTTTTGGTTCGATAATTATCTTTCTATGTTCGTTTGGATGGCTTCACCGATGACGCCAGCAGCTGTGATCTTTCCGTCTCTTGTAAGGCTTTGTCCGCGTGCATACTAGACGTAAACTTTACAAAGACACAGTTAAAATAGCCGTTAAGTTGTAGCACCTCAATGGCATCTTCAGTTACACATAATCCATTTTCTAGCCATTGGTGGATATGAACGGCACGTGGTCGAGACGTAAACGTCACGCGCAGAGTATCTTCTCACGCGACACAGACATTGCCCCGGCGCGCACCGCCGCACTCGACCGCGCAGACTCCTGCAGCACCAGGCGGACGTCTCGGCTGCTCGCGCCCGACTCAACCACTCCGCAAAACAACACTTAATACACGGTCCTGAAACATCAGTACAACTTAACTAACAAATTATGAAATAATTTAAGTCTTTCGATTGGTACAGATTAGGCATATGTCAAGCACTCAAACAAATGTAAAAATAGTGATCTGGGAAAAAAAAATTAAAACATTGAGAACGGAATGAGGAATAATATTTTTTTTATACGAAACTCTTATTTAACACAGTGTTAGTGATGGTTTCAACTACTACTAGCACCGTTAGTTCGCAGGCCGCCGCGAGCTTCACTAAGTCAACAAGACACTCCAAGGCAAAGGGTAGGAGGTTGCCAGACCTAGCTACATGACCGTGATCCCGATTTTTTTTTCCTAGCCTAAGTTAATTCTAAGTGTGTAGGGGAGGGTCCAGGTTAGGGGAGGACCTAAGTGTGTCTCAGGCCGAAGCCTATACACTCTACCATGCGGGTTTTTAACCATGCAGGACAAGGGCGCGTGCATCGTGTGCTTATTGGGGTTTACTGGCCAGCCATGGCTGCGATTGGTGCCATGACTGACGCCCCATTGGTCGCCTAGCTTAAAAGCTAGCTAATGTGACCCAGGCAAAACCTGCATAGACACAGGGAAAACCCTGGGCCGGTTCATGCGGGGATCAAATAACATGCATTACGCAAGCAGGTAACTACTGGACAAGAGGAAGAAGGGTCCAGGTAAGAAGAGTTGAAGGGGCTGAAAAATGAACCATGCTGGAGTTGGGTGCTTGGGCCTTGCGGCCCGCATTTAAATGTTGGGAACTCCTGGGTTATTATTAACCAGGGGCGCATGCACCCCCAGGGGCGGGCGACTTCACGCGTCAGCCCAGCCACAGCTGCCCAGACAGCCACAGTTAAAACAGAAGTGGGCAGACGAGCCAGTAAACCGGCTCGAACTGCTGGCGCACGGAGCGAAAGGCAGCTTGACATTGCACCATCTTCATCTTCCTTCTTCCAGTTAACAGCCAACGACCTTTCAAGCCAGGGTGGGGATAAGTCGTTCAGGCGAATGAAGTATCTTGCGAGTCGGACCCTCTTGGCCCCCAAATTCCCGGGTCGGTTGAAGGTCGCGCCGCCCAGGCTACCACTGGCTCCAACAGTGCCCTAACTTTAAGGCGCCGCCATATCTTCCTTCAGAATTCCGATGCTGTTCAGTTCCGTTGCGCGCGCGGCAGTTCACAGCTCCGCAAGTTCCAGCCCGCAGTTCGTCTTCACTTCGCATCCAGGGCACATCGAGCTCCCCTGCGGTGCCTTCGCCGACGGAACTGCTTTCTGCCGCGCGCCGAGCTACATTCAGGCTACTTTTCACCCCGATAGCCGTGATGACTCCACAGGCCGGCCATTGGTCCGCGGACTGCTATTGGTTATTCACAGCCACCCCAGCGAGATTGCAACTCTCGAGCTGGGCTCCCGTATCCGCCACCCGCGGGACGCGGTCGGTAGCAGATGGCGCTGCTAGGCCGCCTCCCGTACGCACACAAAACCCGCACGCACTGCCAGCCTTCGGTTACCCAATAGGGCGCAGGGAACTCCCAGCCAACAGCCCGCGAGAGAGATGCGCACGCCCCGAGAGACGACCGCCGACCGTGATCCCGATCATAGGCTTCAAGAGGCAAAACGCCCGAACATAGCCGAATCCTCACGATTGGCAAACCAACAAGTCATCAATTTGTAGTCCTATAAGAATAACACTGTACCAGAAGAAACATTACCTACTGCTGTGGCTATATTTACACATTGCTGTCACTGTCATTTTCTACAGATTTGGTGCACACTTGCGGGTAATACTTATTACAAAAAACACATAAAACATATGTTCTGTTTACATCACGTGTATTGTGTCAATTTTTTTTTTTTTTTAACAAAGACATAGAGAAGCAGATTTCGTTTTACATCTTGGAATGCGACTCGTGGTTCTATCATTTTTGCGGCATATCAAGGATATTTCAACATGTTAGTATACTTTGAAGCACTCATTTGGTGAAAAACTAATGAATGTACTATATAATGGCATCTTCGTGCGATGTTATTTCCCGTTGTTCTTGTAATAGAATATGGGAATTTGCAAATATTTTTATGAAAAGTTTAACCTGACGATAAAACGACACATTGCATGGTTAACACTTTCCACTTTCCACTTTGGTGGAATGAATTTTAGGGTGCAAGTCGCTTTGTCACTATCACTGTGAAAAATATCATCATGAAACGCGCAATACGTTTGTCCATCCCAATAATCAGTAATCAGTGATGCGCATACATTTATTTATATTTTAAACATAGGATGCAATAAATGTTTTCAAATACCGTCTATAAAGTTTAAATAAACACGACTTTTCACATTATGGCAAGAAAACACCACACGATAGTGTTATGTTTGTCCCCACACTCCAGTCACAGGCTTCAACCACTGTTTGTGTCTCATTGGGCCTGTGAATAAGTACTACATTTGCGCAGTTTGAGAAGTATCTTCGCAATAACCCAAGATGAGCAATACATAACTGTATTCCAATTCAGGCAACTCTTTGGCGAAGCCTATAGCCAGGCAGCATAACAGCCTATTGCAATCAACGGTTTTCGTAAATGTGGATTAGAGTCAATAGATCGACACGTCTTTAAAGATCATGATTTTTTGACTGCAGACATGACAGATGTTGCTCTTGCTGAGCCGGAAACACAACTAGATAAGATCAGCAAAGAAAACGATACACCTGAAAGAGAAGAGTTTCCAACAGTTCTGCAAGATACCTTGGAAGAAACACCAGCAGTGACGCCGCAAATGTTGGATGCACCAGCAAACACATTAACGCCGCCAATGTTAGATCCACAACAAAGAACATAATTCACAGCTACGCCTAAAGAATTGTTTCCGATTCCCAAGGCATTGACTTAAGGGGACCGGGAATGCCCTATCTTGACAGTGTTAAAATTAGCATCTTAATGTCCCGTTTTCTCAGGATCCTTTTGTCACAGCATGTTGAAATTTTTTTTACGTATTCATGAAGCCTTATTTATGGAATAGACATAAGGAAATTGTATTGTGTTGTGGTATAATTGGGGGGGGGGGGGGGGGGGAAATATTTAGCATTTTAAAATTTTTTTACAAAATTTTATCAAAATTTTTTGCAATAACATATTTCTAATTAATTTAGAAAAATAATCTTGTGTTAAAAGTCGCATAATCATACTAGCAATTTATGTTCCAAGTTTCATTATTCTATCTCGAATAGTTCCTGAGAAAAAGGGGCATTTGCAGAGAAAATTTTTATTTTGAGAAAAATGCATTTAAAGTAAATACTGTATACAATACAATCTCACTTAACATTCTAATACATTCCAGCTCCATATGATGGCTCATCCGGGTCTTCTTGCTGCTCATACAGATCCTCCAACTTCCGTTTTGCTGCATTCCTCTTCTGCCTGGCTTTCATTTCAATATTTTTCACCACACGCTTTGCTTCGTCTATTCTGTAGCTGTCTAGTCTCTTCATTGCTTCCACACAATTTTTACCAGGAGGGAAACCCAATCTTTCATACACATGACACACCACCAAATTTCCATCATTGAATGATGCAACAGCATCCCACACTCCAAAATGCAAGGTACGGAAACCAACAAATGTAGTTTTGGGAAGTCTGTTCCAGATAACACTGTTTACACTCTCATTTGGATTTTGTGTCCTTCCATGTAAACATTTCTTCAGCAACTCGGGCTCACTTAGGTCTCTAAATATGGGTTTCATTTCTTCAACCACGACACGAGGAAGGTGAAAGTGATCAGCATGTTTATAACATTCTCCTTTACTCTTTGCACGCTGATATTTACACCAACTTTCTGAACCCTTAGGACAGAGTCCATGCTGGGGGTCTTCATCCGATGATAGTAAATGGAAATACTCTGCCCATACACTCTCTCTCATTCCTTGAAGATTATTTGAATTTCTTCTTATTGCCAAACCATAATATTTTTGAATGTCCGCTATGGCTGAATCAGTAACTCGTCCTCGGCCACCAAAAACTTTACCATCTTCTAGTTTCTTTCACTGCAATTTGATTTTCAAATTTTTCAACCTAGTACCCATCATCTTTTGTACATGCCCTAAGCATTCTAATTTTGATACTGTTTTATCGCCATAAGGGGCAGCCTGAAGAACAGCTTTGTGTCCCTTGCAATCACCATCACCTAAATAGTTTGTATATCGTACATTGTACTGTGATATGGATCGAATGAAAATGTTTACAACACCAGAAACCTCCATGCCACCAATAGTGCTTTTGTAGTTTGCAGTGCATGCTTCTTCATGTTGACCTTTTAGTTTATCCTTGCATGTACAGTGCTTTGATAAAATGTCTACATCTATAACTTTACCAGTATCAACACTCGTACATGTTACAACACCATGCAGTGAAACATGCCCTCTACGAGCTGGAAAAATACCAACATCGAAAGAGGGAAAAAATATCTTTCTAACTATAAAAGTCCCAATATAATAGCATTTTAAAATAAAAAGTTATTGAACATTGAATTTTGTAATTGCTTTCGTACTTTGATGGTTTTTCCTGAAAATCACAACTTTTAAATTATTATTTTTAACTAAATTATTTTAGTATTTACCCTTAGTGTAATATGTCAATTTAAAGCTAACATTCTGAAGAAAAAAAATCTGCAAAAATATAAATTTTTTTTTTTAAATAAGTTCATAATTCCCAGTCCCCTTAAACAAAACTAAAAACTAAACAGAAAGAAGGGTCGTACGGTAATCTTAACTATCAGTCCACATGAAAAAGCCTTGCAAGAAGAAAAAAAACAACGGGAACAAAATTAAGCACCATTGCGGGTTTCTAAACCTGCTACTATTCCAAAAAATAATTCTAAAACTAAAATTAAGAAACTTTCCAAAAATGATCACAAAACACGACCCATAATGCTTTTACTGCAAAGAAGTTTGGTATAAGTCAAAACATGAAGATGCTTCATGCGCGGGTTTGATGACGATGATAATGACTTTCTTTGAGAATTTTTTTCTTAAGATTATTTGTGTGTGATTAATGAAAAATGAAAAAAAAAGAATAACTAAGAAACTTTGAGTCCCTTTGTCGCTTTTTATTATTACCTGAGTCAAATTTGATTAAAACTTGAAATAATATGAAAATAATTACTTTTTATTGTGACGATTATACTTTACCAGCTTTGTGGGTTTATGTAGGCCGCTTTACCCAACCTAGGTAGGTAAAGTGTTCCATTTCCCATTTCGGCTTTAAACTTAAATTTTATTTTATAAAACAAGTTGGTATAAGCCCAAATAAGAATTTGATATCAAAATTACGTTAGTTTGAGAGAATATATTAATAAAGTAACGTATAAAATGTTGATCTTTATCCAATAGGCAGTCATTCAGGCTTTAGGGTGGCCACTTTACCCGACCTTCCCTTATGGATTTAGGTTCATACACGTGGGTCCGCCGTCTTCCTGTGAACATTTCGTTTCATGGTGCTCGCGCATCGTAAAACTTCACACTCATCATTTTAAATAACGCGCCTAAATAAATATAATTTCAAAAACTAATTTTCTTCTAAATAGTTTACACACAAGCACTTTACTTCAGATATGTAAACACATAAATACTCATAAATCAATTATGGCCAACCCCCCTTATACCGGGGTAGTTGCACACGTCCGCACTCGCCACGCCAGTCCCGTATACGCGTCACCACTGCCATGCTGATATTGAAAGTGTAGTAAAATTAAATTCAACAGACGCGCATGGACTGGTGTAACATTTGGCCAGTGCGCAAAATAAATCATTAGCATGCTAAATTTACCGACAGTCCTGCATAACCTATTGTGATAGTTACAATAATGAATTACCAAAAATAAGATACTCAAAATTAAGTACTGTAAAAGGGTAAAGGGATCTAAAAGGTTAATTCGAGATATCATTTAAATTGCTATAATTGAATTCAACGCATGTAGCGACATTTGTATACAGACACTCTTACACTAAACTTAATTATATTCCAAAGTCCCACAAAGTCTATTATGGAGGAGGGGGGGGGGGGAAAAACGAAATAGTGACGTCCTTCAGTCTAGATAAATTCAACCAGCAATTCCCGTCGCCGCACTCTGTCTTTCAAACACGTCTTCCATAAGTCATTCCAGCCGGGTAAAAAGTGCAAAATCCAGTTCTCGCACTTACTTGTTACTGAAGCATACCTCTGTAGTTGGTGACTGCCGGGGTCGGGTGTAAACCCCACTCACTTTTTAGCGCCTCTTGCATCGCGCTGTATCGGTGGCCCGTGCACTAGGCCCTCAAATATCGCGTTCTCGTATACCACCACTTATGTTGCTTCGCCCAAGGTGTCGTGGCGTTACCGTCAAATTAAATCTTATTCACGTAACGTAACACTCATTACTCATCGCTGGGATGCAAATTCTACTATCCACCGAGTACTTCCGCGGCCGGCGGTCAAACACACACTCTCCCTCCAAACAGCAGCCGTCGCCTCCCCTTGTCACGTCAGCTGACGTCACCCCCCTCCTCTACTACCACCCCTCACTCCGCTAGATCGTTCTGGTTGTTTCTTGCAAGTCCCACTCCAGAATAAGGGTACTTAACGTAAAATAAAAAGGTATACGATTAAAAAGTTACAATGAATAAATAATAACATACACCATTAAATAATATAAACACATAAATAATGTTATTAAAAAAATTAACTCATCTTAAAATAAACTTTACGCAAAATAAAGGTAATAGTAATAACCAAGACGACTGAGGCCGCCACAAGTGGCCTCAACCACCCCGACAAAAAAAAATAAAAAAAAATATAGATAACTTCCTTGAGCCCTTTAACTATCAGGTCCGCGACACGTAAAGCACAAAGAAAGGGCAAAAAGCACGACCTACAGCCAAAGTCTCAAAAAAGTTTTACATCACCCAAAAACTAAATTGAACTTTAAACGAGAAAAATACTAAATAAATTAATTATTACAGAATAAGAACTTACAGTTTATAAAATCTGGAATAACATTAAAAGCTTTAAAGCTACGATCCTAAAGGGTACTAACTTCCAAAAAACCCATTCGGAAAACAAACCCTTTTAAACAAGTGCTGTAGCCATCCAAAAAATCTTATCAAAAATATACGTATATAAAATGGCTAATGCAAAAATAAATGCAAAAGGCAAAACGTATCCTAAACATTACATACTAAAAATCTAAAATTTTAAAACACCAAAAAAGGATAACAATAAGCTTATGCCACATAGTTCCTTAACTTATTAAAGCAAACATTACAATGTGGATGTTTTAACAATTGAAGATACAGCGAGACTCATTTTACTGCTTTTAGATGGCTAATGTGAGCCTTCTTTACTCTTAAGTTCTCACCTACTTTCTGTAATAAGACCGTCACTGGCCCCAAAAATTTGATTATCCGATAAGGCCCACCAAAGGCAAATTCCAGCTTGGCAGTACGAAATTTACTTTTATCACTCAAATGATGTTCACGACACCACACCTCCTCCCCCACCGCGAAAGGATTTGGAGTCCGACCTTGGTTATACTGCGAGCAAATTTTCTTTCTAGCCTTTTCTAAATTCATCGCTACATCTGTCCATACCTCTTCCAAACGTCTAGGACTATGAATACTCAAAGTTTCCGGGTGTATTCCCCATACATTTAACAGAGGATGGCTCAAATCTCTCCCTAAAAACAACTCCGCGGGAGTATGTTGGGTGGAGTCGTGTTTATTCAAATTAAAGGCCATGTTCAAAAATTGCAGATTTTCATCCCATCTCCTATGCTCCTTTTGACTAAAAATAGTTAAAGCAATCTTAATATTTTTATTTACCCTTTCCACCTGGTTCGGATTCGGGTAATAAGGGCTCGTAGTGAAGTGTTTGATACCCCAACTAAAGCACATTTGCTCAAAAACCTGGCTTGTAAAATAGGTGGCATTATCAGTCACTAAACTTTCAGGAGCACCAAACAAACCCCATACTCTCTCAATTAAGGCACTGACTACACGGCCACTAGAAGTACCACCCAAAGGTAAAAAAAAAAAAAACTTACTAAACCCATCAACCAAGTTCATGAAGTATACATTTCCTTTTAACGACCTGGGTAAACGCCCAAAGATATCTAGAAAGACACGTTCCCATGGACGTTCAACCCTTTCCACCGCATATTCCCCAATTTTAGTGGTACGTGGCTGTTTCGCGACCTGACAGACCCGACAACTTTTGACATACTTCTCCACATCTTCCTTCATATCGGGCCAATATAAGGACTCGGAAATCTTCACTAAGGTTTTCTGTATTCCCCCATGTCCTCCTACCACAGAATCATGATAATACCGTAGAACTAAATTTACTACTGATTGGGGCACAAAGGCCTTCCTCTTACCATCTTTCACATAATATAACAATCCCTTAAAAAAAACAAAATTCTTATACCGTGATTCTAATATTCCTTTCTTAATTTTCTTTACTTCCCCATCCTCCTCTTGCCACTTCCGTAAGTCTACAAAACTTTCAGGAAATTGCCCCAATACATTGCAACATTCATCATCTACTACCCCTTCTTCCTCATCCTCATTCTGAATAGGCTTATTCGATTCCTCCTCTTGCAGTCCTTCAGCCTCATACATACGAGATAAGGCATCGGCGACAGGATTCTCGTTTCCTTTAATGTGCTTAATCTTAAACCTGAATCTTGTTAACCGCATTACCCATCGACCTATTTTTCCTAGTTGACGAGGATGGGTAAACAACCATGTGATAGCTTGATTATCGGTACACAGATCAAATTCGTCATGCTCAATAAAATTTTCAAAATGCTCTAGGGCGTAAATGCATGCCAATGCTTCTTTCTCGTATACACTATATTTCTGCTCGTGTTTATTGAGCGTACGGCTTATATACATCACAGGTTGTAATCCTTTCTCCCCTTCTTGTAAAAGCACCGCCCCTAAGGCAAGGCTCGAAGCATCTACCTGTACTACAAACCTTTTGCTAAAATCGGGCAATATCAAAACCGGTGGATTAGAGATAGCTCTTTTTAACTCTCTGAAGGCGTGATCCTGCTCTTTACCCCATTCAAATACAACTCCTTTCTTTTTTAGGTGATTTAGAGGACTGCTTAATTCAGCAAAATGGGGGATGAAACGACTAAAAAACCCAATCATTCCAAGAAACCTCATCACCCCCTTTACATTTTTAGGTGGGGGAAATTTCACAATTGGGGCTAATTTTTGGGGGTCCATCTTCATCTTTCCATCTCCTGCGATAAAACCTAGAAAGTGTATTTTCTTTTGCGCCCAACAAATTTTTTCGGGGTTCAAGGTGAAACCTGCTTCCCTTAGTTTACCAAGTACGACACGCAAATGTTCCAGGTGTTCATCAAGGGAATTTGAATATATGCATATATCATCCAAAAAGCTCATGGCAAACTTATATTGTACATTCTGAAGTAATTTCCCCAATATTCTAGATAAGCATTGCGCACCAAAATTCACCCCAAAAGGGACCCTCTTCCACTCATAGTGCCCCCATGGGGTTACGAAACCTGTGTACTTTTGACTAGCGGGTTGCAGCAAACATTGATGAAAGGCGGCATTCAAATCTAGAATGGTAAAATATTTGGCTTGGCTTAAATACTGGAAAATAACCTCAATTTTAGGCATGGGGAAAGGATCTACCCGGATCTTTTGATTCAACATTCTATAATCAAGAACCAAACGATATTCACTAGGTGTTTTCTTTTTCACTCAAAAGGCGGGAGAAGCATAGGCGGAGTTAGATTCGGTTATGATATCTTGTTTAAGCAAGTCCTTAATTATAGCCCTAAAGGCTTGCATTTTAGATGGGGCGCATTGGTAAGGGGCACACTTTACTGGGATTTCATCGGTGACTTTAATTTCATAAGGCTCCATAACACACTTTCCTACTTTCTTGGTAATAACGTCCTGAAACTCATTAATAATTCCCTGAATTTTCTCAATTTCTTTTTCACTAAGCCTTTCTCTCGCCCCTTCAATTCCACCACAAATCACCTTTCTTTTCCCCAAGGGTTTCACTAAACCTACTTTAAACCGGGGCTCAAAACCAAAACACAACTGTTGTTTCTTACAATCGATTACAGTTCGGGTGTCGCTTGAAAAATCCAAACCTAAAATCATCTTACAAATAAGGTCGGGGATTACATAAAATTCACGATCCCACAAAAATTTCTGAATTTTAATATGCAATTTAACCCTCCTATTACTTTCTCGGACTTTCCCATCAGCTAGCTGAATAGTTATCCCCTCCTCAATAAGGTCACTTCCCTTTTTAACTAATTTGTTTTGTTTACAATGCTGATAAAACTCCCAACTTATGAAACTCTTACTCGCTCCCGTATCGACTAAGGCCTTTATTGACTCTGGGCCCACTTTAACAGAGGCATAGAAATTGTTAGATTCCCGCATGACCATTACTCTATGCTTATCTTTAAATCTAAAAAGATTATCCTGCCGTTTTAGCCTACACTTCGGCGACCTATGGCCGCTTTTCCCACAATAGCCACATAATTCACATTTCCGCCGCTGTTTACTACATTCTTTACGAAAATGTCCAAATTCTCCACAATAATAACAAATAACCTCTTTATTATTATCGTTACTGTTATTCTTAATATCCCCGTGCCCCATAGATCCCTTTGAACGCCGCCAACAAAACTGTACCAAATGCCCTTTTTTCATACAAAAGACACATTCTTTTTTACTGCTCTCCCCATCTCTGTAATGATTATTGCCTTTAATCACTTCAACCTGATTTTTAATCCCTCCCATACAAACCATAGGATCAGGAACCGACTTTGAGTAAGGATCATGACCTGTCACTCTCGCATACTCTTCCTGTACAAATTTTATATTATCGACCTCTACAGCCCATTCATGTAATTCTTCTAAATTCTGTGGCCTCTTAATAAAAGAACATTCTCTCCTTATATCCGGACGCATGTTTTCAATAATCATATCAATGATTTCCACTTCAGAAAATTCTACCCCAAACAATTTTATATTTTGTAACACATCCAACATAAATACAGCCACCTTCTCGTCGGGTTTCTGAAAACGTCCAACCCGTTTGTGTATTAATCCCAACTTGACCCACTTAGGACATAAATTCCGCCATAATAACTCTTTAACCTTTTCCCAACATAACTTATCTTTTACGCCACGAGTAATAATATGACGCGCTAACCCATAGCTTTTACCAATTACGCTCCTCAACAACTGCGAATCATTTTCAAAAATATAACTTTCTTGCACCCGATCCACTTCCCAGCAAAACCTTATTAATTCATCAATCGTATTTTCTTTCAACACCGGAAACTTATCTAAGTCTTTACCAAAATAATCACACACAATCCGACCAGCCAAATCCTCCGCGGGGGGTTCTACCGCACATGCAGATACCAACATATCTCGCTCCTTTTTTAAATTATACTCCGCCCATAGCAATTCTAAAAACGGTACATCATCATCAGCTGTTACATTTAATCCCGCTTCCCGTAAACATACCACCAAATCTTCGCGTTCCAAACTTGAATTCAAAGGTTTATTTAAGGTATCCATTATGCTTGAAAACGTAATTCTCGCTATCACTGCAAAAACCAATAACAAGACTGCTGTAGCAGAGTGGCGCACCTGTGGCCAACCCGCCTTATACCGGGGTAGTTGCACACGTCCGCACTCGCCACGCCAGTCCCGTATACGCGTCACCACTGCCATGCTGATATTGAAAGTGTAGTAAAATTAAATTCAACAGACGCGCATGGACTGGTGTAACATTTGGCCAGTGCGCAAAATAAATCATTAGCATGCTAAATTTACCGACAGTCCTGCATAACCTATTGTGATAGTTATAATAATGAATTACCAAAAATAAGATGCTCAAAATTAAGTACTGTAAAAGGGTAAAGGGATCTAAAAGGTTAATTCGAGATATCATTTAAAGTGCTATACTTGAAATTAACGCAGGTAGCGACATTTGTATACAGACACTCTTACACTAAATTTAATTATATTCCAAAGTCCCACAAAGTCTATTATGGAGGAGGGGGGGGGGGGGGAACGAAATAGTGACGTCCTTCAGTCTAGAAAATTCAACCAGCAATTCCCGTCGCCGCACTCTGTCTTTCAAACACGTCTTCCATAAGTCATTCCAGCCGGGTAAAAAGTGCAAAATCCAGTTCTCGCACTTACTTGTTACTGAAGCATACCTCTGTAGTTGGTGACTGCCGGGGTCGGGTGTAAACCCCACTCACTTTTTAGCGCCTCTTGCATCGCGCTGTATCGGTGGCCCGTGCACTAGGCCCTCAAATATCGCGTTCTCGTATACCACCACTTATGTTGCTTCGCCCAAGGTGTCGTGGCGTTACCGTCATATTAAATCTTATTCACGTAACGTAACACTCATTACTCATCGCTGGGATGCAAATTCTACTATCCACCGAGTACTTCCGCGGCCGGCGGTCAAACACACACTCCCCCTGCAAACAGCTGGCCGTCGCCTCCCCTTGTCACGTCAGCTGACGTCACCCCCCTCCTCTACTACCACCCCTCACTCCGCTAGATCGTTCTGGTTGTTTCTTGCAAGTCCCACTCCAGAATAAGGGTACTTAACGTAAAATAAAAAAGGTATACGATTAAAAAGTTACAATGAATAAATAATAACATACACCATTAAATAATATAAACACATAAATAATGTTATTAAAAAAATTAACTCATCTTAAAATAAACTTTACGCAAAATAAAGGTAATAGTAATAACCAAGACGACTGAGGCCGCCACAAGTGGCCTCACAATATATACACATAAACTCATATATAACCATATCGTGGGTTTATTGAAAATAGTTCGTAAGTCCACTATATGAAATCTTCTATTAAAAAAAAAAAGGTTATGTGAAGAGGTCTTCGATTTCCAGAAGAAGGGAGGAAATGCAGTGCATATTTACTATGGATGTTTCTACGTAAAATGTTTTAGCAAGTACAATTTTTCGTCTCGTTGTTGATAAGAAAACCCCAGGTTTTTAGAAAATAGACCAATATTTTTTTTTAAATAGCCCCTAGATGTATACTCATACATACACATAAGCATAAGCTCTACATAAACATTAGTATATTGATCAAAACAATTAGGGGATCAGACATGATGTGTTTTCAGCAGCAGTATGCGCCATGAGCGGCGTCCATTGACAGCCGTCGGAACTCTGTAACAGGCTGTAACGCTACTGCAACGTGCCTTGCAAACAACAGGACGCAGGGGATCATGTGCACGCAGGTGGCCTTATGCACTTAGGCACATGGCGTGTGTACAATAAAGCACCGTAACTTGGCGGAGGAACATCTGTATTCCGATGAGTCGTGATTCAGTATAGAACCCTATAGTCGACGTGATCTCATCTGGAGGGAACGAGTAACAAGAAACAACCAAGCAAGGAACTGGTGTTATTTCACTATTTCTGTGCGAACCCCTAATTATCTTGGCAGTGTACATGAACACAGAAGACACACACAGGCAGACTACGAAGAGGAGGAGTGATGGTCGTGGTACCTGCTTGAAGTAGAGGGAGCCGTTCCTGCTGTAGAAGACCCCCTGCACGTTGTAGGGGTCGTAGAGGAAGCCATCCTTCTCCCAGCGCAGGCGCAGCAGGGGCGGGTTGGCGCGGAAGTTGCACTCCAGCACCCCGGGCCGGCCATGCGGCAGGTACACCTCGGCGGGGCCGGGGAGCGCCTTCGCCTTGTCTGCAAGCAGCGTCGCCGTGTGTCTGCCGCATTGCATCCCCCACCCGCGTTGTCAGCCACTCTGTTGGAGCCTGTTGTTCTCTGGTGTTTACAATTGTATTCGGTTGTATATAACTGGGTTCTGTTGTAAACAGTTCTGTTGTTTGCTGTTATATTTTAATGACTTCCATTGCTTGATTTTGTGTTTTGTTGGTTTCTGTTGAAAATCATTCTGTTTTTTATTTGTAACTTAGTGATTTCCATTGTGTTCTGATATGTTATGCTGAAAAACAATCTGTTTGGGCCTGTTGTTTTCTATTGTTTTTATTGTATTCTTTTGGTTTTTTAATATCTGTTGTAAATATGTCCATGGTTTTTCAGTGTTTTACATTGTATTCTGTTGGTTTCTGTTGTAAGGCATTATGTAGATTTCTAATGTTTTTCATTATATGCTCTGGTTATTTTTTTCTGCTTTAAATCATTGTTTTGTTTTCTACTGTTTTCAAAATTACTCCGTTCGTTTCTGTTTTAAATCACTTGTTTTAAATCGGATGTTTTCTAGTATCTTCGATTATTCTTTTTTTAGTTTTCTGTTGTAAGGCATGATAATAGTTTGAGTGGCATTTGTGTGTTTTTAATTGTAATCTGTTGTGTATTTTTTTTGTAGTAGGGATTTCTGTTTTGTCATGTTTTATTTTAGTGACTTCTATTTTAATTAGTTGTATTTTGTACTTTCTTTACTAAAAACCAAGAAGAAAACACTAGAAAAACATTAGAAATCACCAATATAAAAATAATACCACAGAATTTAATCAAATAAATTAATGCAACATAACGGAACAACAAGAATACAAAAAAGACTACAATTGAAAATCTCCTAAACAAAAGAGTTTTATGTAAAATCTAGTACACAAAAACCTATAGAATACAATGGAAATCATTAGAAAACATCAAACAAAAAAATAGAATGGAATAACAAAAAAAATTCAAGAGATAATAATAGAAAACCACAGACTGCTTTAAAATAGACATAACAAAAACTAACTCAATACAATGGACAACTCCAGAAAAAAACAGGAACCAATGGTATGACTTACGAAATTAATGAATATAATAGAAAACAAGAGTGCATGACACATAATAAAACAAAGCTGTGCAACAGAAAAAAACCACTAGAAACAACAGTAACCAATATAATGTCTTAAAAAGAAACAGTCATAAACCAACAGAAAAAAGAGCCAGAATTTGTAAACAACACATCCCAACAGAGTGACTTACAAAAAACCTAACAAATTAAACCAGAATAAAATGAAAAACATTAGAAAACAATAAACTTCTAAAGATTAACTTCAACAGAAAACAACAAAAAACAACAGAATAAAATAAAAGTCAGTCATGGGGACTGTCGACAGAAGTGAAAGCCTAAAATGTTGTTTTTAAATGTGTAATATTAAATCATTTATACGTTAAATGTACGCAAGAAAATGATTTTGTTATTATACCACTAGCATGTCGGTGACGCGAACCCATAAGTTTTGCCCCTACCAATAATAAGTTCAATACTAGAAGAAATGAAGTTTCTTCATGGAAAGAATAAAAAATTATTATCTTAAAACCACAAATAATCAACGATATCTCTAATAAATCAATAACCTGACATTTGAAGAAATTCGCATCGTAAATAAATAAACAAAAGAAAAAAAACAACTAACACGTCACGTGACCATGTCGATGACGACTTACACGAATTTACTCCCTATCCAAACCTTCCTATAAAGTTTTCACTTCAAAAAAACTTTCAAAAATAACATAAAATAATATAATGCCTTACAACAGAAACCTCAAAAACCAAAAGAAAACACTAGAAAACAACATACTGCCTTACAACAAAAAACACTACAAAAAACATACAGGTTTGAGAAATAAAACAGTAAAATTACACTAAAAATATATTTCATAATTTCTGCTCTACTACAAGTAGACAGATAGGAACAAAAAAAATTATATTTTAGTGCGGAGAATATGTTTGATCTCAGCTGCAATGGATACACTTGACTAACTGTCAATCCGCTACCTTTTCCCTGATATTCTTCATCTTTGCTACAGATTTTTTTTTTTTCAATAACACAAATTACAGCCACTTCTTCATCATGTGGTAAACAGCAATATTCGTCGTATTGAAAGCTCTTTTGCACATCTCGTCTTGAAATGGCTCAGGTTTACCTTAAGTACATTCCAGCCACAAATTATACTTCACTACCCGATCGTATTTCAATACTTCTTCAAGTTGTTAACAATATCATTCTTGGCAACAGTAAGAAAGGTTCAAACATATCTTAGTGCAAGAGGGCTGTTCAGGTAATAAAAGTCTTTACACATTCCACGAAATGCTGAATTTGCAAGTAGAATCCATTATAATTTACCTGTAATGCATCAAGCACAGTCTTGGGTTTAGTCTCATCTACATACTTCATCGCAATCGGTTGCTTATGTGCTTGCACGCATACGAGTCTTCAACATTAACCCATGAGTTTAAATGTCTGCAGGTAGTTACACAGGAGGTACACGAACTTCACCTATACAGATTTCGCGTGTCGTCTCAAACAGCCAATACGAGTAAACCACTCATGACACTCATCACAGCGAACCTTCAAACATGAATAATTCTTCGCGCATTTACTCCTATCATGTCTTCGTGCATCATGGACAAATGCAAACGACATAACGCAGTATCTGCAAGAATTCTAATGTAACTAAATAATTATCAATTACCGGTGTACTATTATAAACATCAATGCATTGTTGTTGTAGCGAAACATTTACTCTGCCAAACAGCAGGGCCTTTGCACGTATTCAAGTGTCTTTTAACTTATCATTTCTTGTAAATTGCTTGCGACACTTTTCACAGCCAAACATTAGACGAGAAAGATTTTTAGTATGTTCTCTCTTTTCGTGTCGAAGCAAATAACTGTTGTTAAAGAATATCTTGTGACAGTGACGACACCGATGCTCGTTAGTTGTCGACTAATCACTAACAATTGAAGTCTCTCTCGCTGGCGAAAAATCACTCATCGAGGTTTCCTCTGCAGCCGGTACCTCAGCAGTCGGTATCGCAGATAACAATAGGATCTGCGTCGCCGTCAGTGTTGCCACCATCGAGGTCTCCGCTGCCATCGTCGTCGCAGCCATCTGTGTCCCCGACGATGATGCTAGACCTTCCACCAAGATCTCTGCAGTAGTTGGTGTCACTGCCACAGAGGTCTGCGATGCTGATGGTAGACAGTCCATCAAAGTCTTCATTCGGAAACCAACTAAATATCAGGAAATGTACTGAAGAGAGCCTATTCGCAGTGCACCATGTTCAGAGTTGGAAAGAAGGTCCCTGTGGTCTGGGACTCGCTTATACACCCACGGTCGCTGAAATAATATGTGAGTCAAAACATGATCCCTTTATGCGAGTCCAAACAACATTCAAAAAAGGAGGCACATTAGGATAAACATTCATCGAAAATGAAGCACATTAAAAAAATAAGCACATTAAACAAAATAAAAGGACACCCAATACACACACAGGACACTAAATGGACACACATTACACACTGTACACACAGTACACACACAGTACACGCAATAGACACACAGTACAAACACAGGACACGAAATGGACACACAAGACACAGTTTACACGCAATAACCATCAACGAACACGCAATACACATAGGATACTCAATGAACAAGCATTACACACACTGTACAAGCAATGGAAATATAGTTCACATACTGAACACACATTACACAAACATAGGACATGCATTGCACACACAAAAAACATGCAATACACACACAGGACACGCAATGAAAACTCAATACACACACTGGACACTTATTTGACAGAAAGGATGAAAATTCAACTTAGTATGATACAATATCATCGCAGGGATACATTAGTAGTATATAAATGTATGTCCTGCTACTGGTTCCTGGTTGTGGATTGTGGATGGGGTCAATGATCGACCGACCCCTTTGACGTTACAGCGGCCATATTGTACTCAAAATTCCTCAGAATTCCTCAAAAATTGCTCGAAATTCCTCAAAATTCCTAAAAATATCCTAATTTCGATGGGAAAAAAATCCTGTTTTTGAGAAAAGTTTCAATTTTTTTCCATAAATAATTCCAAAATTCAAAGTTTGGATCGCTTCAAAAGATTCTTGCCTTTGAAAGAACCCAGATTTAAAAAAAAATTGCTTAAATTCCCCATTGTCAAGACTGCATAGGCCGCCGAGTTCCTGAATTTGACCTTGACTGTAAAAAAGAAATGTTCAAAGTTTGACCAAAAACTTCCGATAAAATTCACAAAAATTAAAATTCCCTATCAACTAGCCTCCCTAAGCTACCGAGTCCATGAGCTTGACCTTGCACGTAATTTATGACTAAAAATTACGTTAAAATACGAAAAAAATATGATTAAAAATGATTTATTTAGATTTTTAGTTACTTAATCGATTTCGGTCCTCGCTTCGATTCCTGGCGAGAGTAAACATTTAATTTATTAATAAAAAATAAAAATATATGTTTATTAGAATTAACAGAAGTTTCGACATGGAGAAAACCAACAAATTATTGACAGGATTAAACCAGCGCAAATGAAGAAAACTAAAAAAATATTGGCAGGAATAATCAGGAGCACACAGAAAAAACTAACGCATGTTATCCGAAATCAAGATCAGTGATCACAAATAAAATATAAAAATAAAATAAAAAATGAATAAAAAAATACTAAATTCCTGGCTTGTGCTAGAACCCTATCCTTTCTGAGCAAAGGAGAAGTTCACAAGCTGGCAAAAGCTGTTTTGTATTTTTTTTTGTTATTTTTGTGATTTTTTTATTTGCATATTTTGATTAAGAAAAATGTGCGGTAGTTTTCTCAGTGTGCTTCTGATTATTCCTGTCAATATTTTGTTGGTTTTCTCCGTGTGCTCCCGATCATTGCCAACAAGTTATTTTGCATGAAACAAATTAACTATCGCAGCTAAATGAAGACAAAAACGGTTAAAGCAATGTAGTCTCGTAGACTCGTAGTCTTGTAGCTTCGTAACCAAGTCGTCTTGTAGCCAAATGTTTTGGAACAGTTAGGCCTAAGACAAGTGGAGTGAAATACATTTGGAGGCATTGTAACCTACAGTAAATTGGCGATCGCATCCTACTGAGCTGAATTTTCATGAAAATGTACACCCTTTTCGTTAAATGTACATAGTCAAGTTTATATATAATCGTATCCTACTGATGATATAGTATCCCTGTGACGAGTTCGTATCCCTGTGATCAGAATGTGACGAGAATGTATCCCTTCGATGAGTTCGTAACATTCCGATGAGAACGTATCTCTCCGATGAGAGCGTATCCCTCTGATGAGTACGTATCCCTGCGATGAGATCGTATACGTACGCCGAATACCTGCGACGAGATCGTATCACACCAATTGAATTTTCGTCCAAATGTGCTTACATTTTTTTTTTCAATGCGTATTGTGTTTTCATTACATTCCCTGCTGTATGTGTATTGCTTGTTCGTTTCGTGTTCATTGCGTGTCCAGTCTGTACTGTGGTCCATTTCGTGTCCTGTGTTTGTACTGTGTGTGTATTGCGTGTCCCGTGCGTGTATTGTTTGTCCAGTGTGCACTGTGTGTCCATTGTGTGTCCTGTGTGAACTGTGTGTCCTGTGTGTACAGTGTGTAATGTGTGTCAATTTCGTGTCCTGTGCGTGTATTGGGTGTCCTTTTATTTTGTTTAATGTGCTTATTTTTTTAATGTGCTTCATTTTCGATGAATGTTTATCCTAATGTGCCTCCTTTTTTGAATGTCGTTTTGACTTCCGTAAATGGATCGTGTTTTCACTCGCATATTATTTCAGCGACCGTGGGTGTATAAGCTAATCCCAGACCACAGGGACCTTCTTTCCAACTCTGAACATGGTGCACTGCGAATAGGCTCTCTTCAGTACATTTCCTGATATTTAGTTGGTTTCCGAATGAAGACTTTGATGGACTGTCTACCATCAGCATCGCAGACCTCTAAGGCAGTGACACCAACTACTGCAGAGATCTTGGTGGAAGGTCTAGCATCATCGTCGGGGACACAGATTGCTGCGACGACGACGGCAGCGGAGACCTCGATGTTGGCAACACTGACGGCGACGCAGATCCTATTGTCATCTGCGATACCGACTGCTGAGGTACCGGCTGCAGAGGAAACCTCGATGAGTGATTTTTCGCCAGCGAGAGAGACTTCAATTGTTGGTGATTAGTCGACAACTAACGAGCATCGGTGTCGTCACTGTCACAAGATATTCTCTAACAAAAGTAATTTACTTCGACACGAGAAGAGAGAATATGCTAAAAATCTTTCTCGTCTAATGTTTGGCTGTGAAAAGTGTCGCAAGCAATTTACAAGAAATGATAAGTTAAAAGACACTTGAATACGTGCAAAGGCCCTGGTGTTCAGCAGAAAGTAAAGGTTTCGCAGCAACAACAATGCATTGATGTGCATAATAGTACACCGGTAATTAGTACTTAATTAGTTACATCAGAATTCTTGGAGATACTGCGTTATGTCGTTTGCATTTGTCCATGATGCACGAAGACATGAGAGGAGTAGGTAAATGCGTGAAGAATTCTTCACGTTTGAAGGTTCGCTGTGATGAGTGTTTTGAGTGGTTTACTCGTATTGACTGTTTGAGACGACACGCGAAAAACTGTATAGGTGAAGTTCGTGTACCTCCTGTGGAATTTGTAAATACTTTTATTACCTAGTCTCTTGGACTAAGAAAAATTTTTGCAATTTTCTTATTGATGCCAAGTGAATAGTAGTATGTAAATGGCGTAACTGGCCTAGGCTTCAGGCTGAGGAGCCGAGGAGCGGATATCCGCCTACTTAGATTGTGTTGTCACAGCGGCCATCTTAGAAGACCTTGACCTTGATCTTTAAAATTTACCTAAATTTGCGAGAAATAAAGAAATAGTCCAAAATTCTCCCAAAATTCACAATTATTCGCTAAATTATCCCGTTTATTGGAAACAATTCCGCCAAAAAATCTTTAAAAATCTGAAAAATAATAATTTATATAGTTCGTGGAAAATTTACCTGTTTTGAGGGAAATTTTTCTATTTTTTTCCTCAAAAATACCAACAGCTTGACAATTCTCCAAAGGGGAATAAATTACCAGGCGACAAGCCGCTCTAAGCCGCCAAGGTCATGATCTCGACTATTGGGATGTCACGGCTGCTATCTTTAATTATGATGTAACTGTTAAATTAATCTTTACGACTGCCATCTTAAAAATCCGTATTTTTTTATGTTAGAATATCTGTAAAAAAATTAAATTTATAAAAAACAAATTAAAAAAATTACATTAATTTATTTTGTATTATGACATCACATCCGCCATATGTAATATCCGTAACTATTATAAGCTTTTAGTGGGAAAATATTAAAAATTTATAAAAAAAATATTTAAAAAAATTAAAAAATTATAATAATAAATCTACATACATAATGGAGTCTTCAGTTAAAAGCTGATGAGGACAAAAAAAATTACGACAGACCCCTCCTCCACAGAAGCCAACGACAGACTGACCTCCCACCACTAATTTCAAGGTATATATATTGCCAGCTAGTATGATGTCAAATCCGCCATCTTGTATTCGTCATCTGGAGGCCTCCATCTTGTTTCGTTAGCTGAAGGCTGCCGTCTTGTTTTCGTCACCTGGAGGCCGCAATTTTGTTTTCGTCTGCTGAATTCCGTAATCTTGTTTTCATCTGCTGGAGGCCACAATCTTATTTTCGTCTGCTAGAGTGCGCCACCGCCATGATAATTTAATTTTCACCTGCTAGAGTGCAGTAATAATATATAACTGTGATGCCTGCCATATTGACATTTGGGCGCCATCTTGTAAACTAATAATTATTTAACTATTAATTCGGAAAAAATTCCAAAAATCATTTAAAAATCTGGAATTATTATACTGATTGATTTGACAGATTCCTTTTATTGTTTCAATACTTTATCGATGAAAAAAAAAAGTAATTTTAGATTTAAAATATTCTTTTCTAATAAAATATGGAAGAAAGTCCTAAAAGCAGCTTAGGTTCTTAGTCAACCAGCCTCCAATATGTCTATGAGGAAATATTGGCCGCCATCTAGGAAATCCATAATATATGACATATAAATTCGGAAAAAATGTTTAAAAAATTACTCATTAAAAACTAATTTATTCGATCTATATTATACCTCGCTTCTATCATTGGTCAATGAAAAAAATTATTTCATATTACATCA
Organism: Bacillus rossius redtenbacheri; assembly: GCF_032445375.1. Classification (NCBI taxonomy): domain Eukaryota; kingdom Metazoa; phylum Arthropoda; class Insecta; order Phasmatodea; family Bacillidae; genus Bacillus; species Bacillus rossius. Next base: position 110,677,190 of record NC_086332.1, read on the forward strand.
ATTTAAAATAAAAGTGACAGGTTCGACAAAAACCTTTTTTACAAATCTAAATTTATTACAAATTTTTTACTCTACTGCGGGAACACTTGCAAAAGTAAAATATTATAAATATTTAGTTCTGCATTTGCTTGAACTGACTAAATCTTAGCTGCTATCGGTTTACTGAAGACAGAGATCAGCCAAATCCTTTTCCTACATATTCTTTTTCTTCCCGACAGATTTTCTCTATACTATGTTTAACAGACTACTTCACATCGTCAGAATTGTAAATGGGAATATTCACTGTCATGAATGCGTTCTTCCTCACTTTGTCCTCGAACAGAAATAATTTGCCATATACACAGTCCAACCACAAATTATATTTTTAAATCCGTAATTTGCAGCTTCATCTTTATGCTGATTGATTATATTCTGTTTGATATCATTAAGAAAAGTACAAATGTATTTTGACTCACTGAATGTATTTAAATAATAGTAGTCTTTCAACGTTCCACAAAATGCAGATTTCGCCAAGTGGAATCCGCTATCATTTACCTGTAATGCACAACGCACAGTCTTAGACTTAAATAAATGCCCAGGCCTCATCGCATTCGGTTGCTGAAATTCTGTTTTCGTGCTTGTACGCAAACGAGTCTCCAACCTAAATCGAGGAGTCGAAATTTCTGCATGTAGTTCAAGAGTATGCACAGGGACTTCACCTCTACAGTTTTTCGCACGCCGTCGCAAACTGTCAATTCGTGTGAACCAAACATGGCACTCTTTGCAGCGAAACTACGTATGAGAAGGATTCTTTACACATTGGCTTCTCTCATATCTTCGTGCATTATGGGAAAATGCGAACGATATATCACAGTAGCTGCAAGGATGCTTAGTTGATGAAGACGAACTTTTTAGGCTCGAACCAGACGATAATGTAACTGATGTAGTACTAATTCCCGGTGTACTCTCAAGCACATCATTCAATCGCTGTTGTAGTGAAACCTTAACTTTCTGCCGCCCAGCAGGACCTTTGCATTTCTTCAAGTGTTGTTTAAACTTATCATTTCTTGCAAATTTCTTGCTACATTGTTTACAGCCAAACCTTTTTACAAGGCTTATTCTTAGCACATTCTCTCTTCTCGTGTATTCGAGCATTAATGTTCTTAGAGAAAATCTTGTCACGATAACGGCATAAATGCTTGCTAGTTGTTGACGTATCACCAACCTTTGAAGTCTCCATCGACATCGACGGCGAAAAGTCATTAATCGAGGGTTTCTCTGCAGCCAGCACTGTAGTTATTAAGCTCACTTTGGGTTGTGGTACCACACCTGTTTAAGTCTCCATTAGTGTTGTCGTCGACGATGCCAATGGGATCTGCGCCACGATCGTCAACACTGACTTTAGGGTTCATGTAGACGACGGTACAACTTCCATCGAGTTATACGTTAAATAACAGGTAATTACACGACTTATACACCAGATGAGACAAACTAGGCGATCCTTACATCGCCGCAGCCAGTAAGAAACTGAAAGTTCCGTCGTCTGGGGACTCGCTTATATACCCGCAACCGGTTGAATAATATGCTAGTCAAAACCAAAACCACATACTATAATACAAGAGTCAAAACAACATTAAAAAAGGAAAGAGACTAAAAAAGGAATCCCATTTGGAAGCAAATTTGACAAAATACATGAGTAGTATGTTTTCGGGGCTCCTGGCACATGGCGCCGGCAGGTGGATTGGGATTGTTCGACCACCATCTTGGATTGCGACTTCACGCCGGAAATATTGGATGACCTTGAACTTTGACATTAACCTTGACCTTGACCTTCAAATTTTGCAAATATTTGTCCAAAATTCGCCAAAATTTCCAGTTTTTTTGGAAAAACATTTCGCCAAAAAATCTAAAAAAAAAAATGTGAAAAAATAAAACATTTCTCTTTCGAGGTAAAAATTCCCGTTTCAAAGGAAAATTTCTCGTTTTTAGTTCTTAAAAATACCAGCGGCTTGAAATGTCCAATTTGAGGCTTAAGCATCCATGTATACAGCCTCCGATAAGCCTCTTACGTCATCATGGATTATCACATCACTGTTTCAATTTCCGTTACGGCTGCCATATTGAATTTTTTATTTATTATTCGAATTAATTAAGAAAAATAAAATTAAAAATTAATTAAATTTTCATAAAATATCTTTAAAAAACACAGTTTCTCATATCGTTACGGCCGCTATCTTGGTTTCTATAAATGTTTCATTATGCCTGCCATCTTGGCTGAGTATGATGTCATCATTACACTTTTCGTTACGGTTACCATATTGGATTCTAGATCGTTGCACTTTTCGTTACGGCCGCCACCTTGAAAAACAGCAATTTTTATGCTAAAAATTTGGAAAAAAAAAATCAAAAATTATAATAAAATTTTATTAATCAAATTTTATTAAAATAATCTTTAAAAAACTTATTTATGCCTTTAAGTCCTCAGTTCGAACCTGGTAAGAACAAAAATAAAACATGACGACCGATCCTTCCTCCAAGAAAGACGCTGGCAGACTGACCTCCCACCACTAATGTCAAGGTATATAGGCTATCATGAGTTAGTATGACCTAATGTCGTCCATCTTGTTTTCGTCTGCTAGAGCATGATACCACCATGCTAGTTTAAGTTTTACCCGCTAGAGTGCATTAATAATTTATTATTATAGTGGCACCCACCATCTTGACATTTGGATGCCATCTTTGAAATTCGTAATTATTTAGCTAGAAATTCGGGAAAAATTCCAAATCTCATTAATCAATTTTGAATCAATTTACTGATTGCTTCGATCGAATTCTGTCCTTGGTTCGATCCCTGGGATGATGCAAAAAAATTTATTGTATGTAAATAATATACTTATTTAATAAATAAGGTTGTTAGTTTAAAATATACATAGTTTCCAAGCCAACCATCATCCTATAAGCCATTATGATCGCCATCTTAGAAATTTATCTTAATTTACCTAGAAATTCGGGGAAAAGTTCAAAATTCATAAAAAATCACTCATTAATTAAGTGATTAATTAGATCGATTAAGGTCCTTGGTTTTATCCATGGGTGAAGCAAAAAAAATAATTAAAAATACCACAAAAGTGTCACGTTCGAGAAATAAAACACTACAAGTTCTTTTACGAATGTAATATTTATTACATAATCTCTATTCTACTACAGGAACACTTGTGAAAGCCAGCAATCTTATAAACATTTAGGCCTGTATATGCGTGAAATGACTATTCTTAGCTCCAATCGGTTTATACTAGACAGAGACCAACCAGAACCTTTACTAACAGTCTTCCTCTTCTTGAAAGAGTTTCTGGACACTGTGTTTAACAGTTTGCATTACATCGTCAGAACTGTAAATTACAGCAGCCGATGTCATTGAATGCACACTTCTTCACTTTGTCATCGAAAGGATATGGTTTGCCATATACACAGTCCAGCCACAAGTTATATTTTAAAGGACCTTTTGTTGTTACGTCATCAGTAAGCTGATTGATTATGTTCTGTCTGATATCGTCAAGAAAGTTACAAATGTCTTTTGACTCACTAAGCGTATTTAGATAATAGTAATCTTTCAAAGTTCCACGAAATGCAGACTGCGCCAAGTAGAAGCCATTATCATTCACCTGTAGAGCACCGATCACAGTCTTAGGTTTAGTTCCATGTCCAGATAACACAGAAATCGGTTTCTACGCATCTGTTTTTTTGCTTGTCCATCACGAGTCTCCAATCTAAAGCGAGGAGTTGATATTTCTGCAGGTAGTTCAACAGTAGGCACGCGGACTTCGCCTTTACAGTTTTTCGCATGTCAACGTAAATTATCAATTCGAGTAAACCATACACGACACTAATCACAACAAAACTTCATGCGAGAAGGATTCTTCGTACATTTACTCCTCTCATGTCTCCGTACATCATGAGCAAATGCAAACGTCATATCGCGGTAGCCACAGGATACCTAGTTGATAAAGACGAACCCGAATAAGATGCCGATGTTACTGCAGTTTACCATTTCCAGGCATACTCTTATGCAGATCAATCATACGCTGTTGCACCGAAACTTTTACTTTCTGCCGCGCAGCAGGGCCTTTGCATGTCTCCAAGTGTTGCTTCAAATTAGTATTTCTTGTAAATTGCTTGCAACACTTTTTACAACCAAACATTTTACGATAAATGTTCTTAGCACATTCTCTCTTCTCGTGTCGTCGAGCATTGCTGTTGTTTGAGAAAATATTGTCGTAGCAACGGCATCGACGTTCGTTAGTTCTTGTCGATTCGCCAGCCATTGAATTCTCCATCGAGAACGAAACAACGTGCGCCGTGGTTTCCTGTGCAGCCAGCACTGAAGTCATTGAGCTCTCTTTTGTCGGTAGTACCACGACTGTTGAAGTATCCTCTAGTGTTGTCGACGACGTTGCCAACGGGATCTGCTCCATCATAGTCGTCGCTGACCTCAGGGTTCCCGTAGACGATGGCACAACCTCCATCGAGTTCGACGTTAAAGGTGGTAAAGATGCGATCGAGTTCACAAGAACAGGTAATTATGCAACATATGCGGCAGATGAGACAAACTAGGTGATCCTTACACCGTCGACGACAGTAACAAACTGAAAGTCCCGTCTCTAAGGACTCGCTTACATACACGCAACCGACGGAATAATATGCTAGTCAAAACAAGATCCATTTACTATAAAAATACACGAGTCAAAACAAAATTTAAAAAAATAGAAGCACATTAGAAATGAAATTCGATGCAGTGTGATACATTCTCGTCACATGAATACGATCTCACCAATACATACGCTAGGCTCCAAAAGCTCCAATGCTCCAATCGCTCCAACAGCTCCAACTTATCCAATAGCCTCAAATGCTCCAATTGCTCTATCAGCTCCAAAGCTCCAAAGCTACAACAGCGCCAATGCTCCAACAACTCCAAAGCTCCAATTACTCCAATTTTGTCCAAAAGCTCCAACGCTCCTACAGCTCCAAAGCTCCAAATCTCCAACAGCTCCAAAGCTCCATCAGCTCAAAATGCTCCAATGCTCCAACAGCTCCAAATGCTCCATAGCTCCAACAGCTCCAAAGCTCCAAAGATTCAACAGCTCCAACAACTCCAAAGCTCCATCAGCACCAAAGCTCCAACAGCTCCAAAGCTCCAATAGCACCAAATCTCCAACAGCTCCAAAGCTCCAACAGTTCCAAAGCTCCAAACCTCCATAAGCTCCAAATGCTCCAACAGTCTTTAGGCTCCATCAGTAATTGATTCCAACAGTCGTTTTGGCTCCCAAAAAATCTTAGGCCTAGGTGCTATTTAGTTACGACACTAGAAGGCTACGAGGCTACGAGACTATAAAGCTTCAAGTCTACAATGTCCCAATTACGGCATCTGTCTTCGTCTGTATTTTCTCTTTGCCACCAACTGTTCCAGTGACATTATGTTATGAGATTGCAAGGATACTTGGTTACGTAGCTGCAAGTCTACGAGGCTCCAAGGCATCATGACTACGCGACTACGAGTCTACAAGGTTACAAGAGACTACGCATCTACGAGCCATGAGGTTACGAGACTACGCGACTACGATTCTACAAGGTCAATAGACTGCGAGGCTACAGGGCTACGAAACATCCAGGACACAAGGCTACGAGGCTATAAGACTATTTGGCTCTAACTGTCTTGGGCTCCATTCAGCTTCGAGAGTTAATTTATCTCATGCAAAGGAATTTATTTATTTTATGTGGGATGCGAGATGCTCACTAACGATCGCAAAAGAAGGGTGGCTTCGCTAGACACCAAGGAGAAAGGAGTTCGTATTACATGTTAGTGTTTCTCAGATGTCTCAGAGCTTATTTTTATTTGACTGAGTAAATATATTTTTTTAAATTCCACCTGATAAAAATATTGTAAGAGCTGATTTAGTAGCTAAAATACACTAATTAAATGTAACTCTGAACAAAATAACATGACTCATTATGTAAAAAATCCTTCATGCAGAGATCGGTTTCTCATAAATAAACGGGATCACACGGAGAAAACCATCAGATGTCTAGCCAGGAATCAGGAGCACACGGAGAAAACTATCGCAAGTTTTCCTTAATATCAGAAAAATCAAATAAAAAAATTAAAAATAATAAAAATATAATTTAAAAAATAATTTAAAAAAGTTCTGGCTTGTGCTGGAACTCTAGCCTTGCTCTACAACGGAGAAGTTCACAAGCTGTCCTTTCCTGCACAATCTTAGTTCAATGTATAGCGAGCAGCAGTCACACGTCAAGTTTGAACGGGTCTGAGCCTGAACAAACTCACAGCTAATGCGGAAATGGCACTCGCAGGGTGAATAAGCGCCAGCATATATATAAAGGACGTGCAACCGTTCTTGCCTTCAGTAGTCGTCCGACCTGCCAGAAGGTGTTTCCGTTTCATCCTGCTAACGTGTACGTGAGCGTAAGACCTAGCTTCAGCAGTGTCGAGTGCAGCTACTGGGATGCTGGGTATCTTCTGCGCACCTATGCGGAAACCTGCGATGGCGGCGCTCAGAACTGGCGGTTTGCGCACTTTCCTGTGTCCTATGAACCGACTCAGCAGCTGCTATATTGCTGCGAACCTGGAAACTGTGCCGTCTATCACATGAGACCGCACACAATCCTTCCTGCTAGCATAAGCGAGGTGGTCGCCTCGTCTGCACGTGCAACATCAAACACGGACGTGATGCAGCAGGTTGTGACCTGCGATGCATCTACGCAGACGTCCAAACGATTGGCGTCTCGTCGTAGTTCAGTCATTAAACCTGTCTCAACAAGCACCGATTCAAAGCCCAGGCGCACCCGTGGTCACAGATTTCATCGTCCATGTCACATCGAAGCAGTCGTTGTCGAAGAAGATGTCCCGTCGGAAACCTGTGTTCCTGGGCTCGTGACCTGCGAACCAGTTGGAACCGGAATCGACGAACCAGTTGGAACCGGAGTCGACGAAACAGTACTTAGAATCGACGAGACAGTTCATGCAACGTTAAAAACTTTGCTTACGAAAATGCTTAATTCCTTAATCTAATATGCATTTTGTAATTTTTCTTAATAAATATATAAAACTTGAACTTGTGTGTTTTTATTTCTAGAATTTTAAGTTACCCGAATTTTAATCTAATAAAAATATAATTTTTAAATAAAGACAATATTTTGACTTTTGTGTGGTATACCAGAAGGCCACGGGTATATAAGTTAGGTCCAGATGACGCGATCCTCAGTCCACCTCTGGTCGCGGTGCAGGGCAGATCGCCTTGTTTGACTAGTCTGGTGCCTAAGTCGCATTAATTACCTGTTATTGTAAACTCGAAGGCATCTTTACCGACTATAACGTCGACCTGGATGGAAGTTGTACCATCAACATCGGGGACCCTGATTGCACCGAAGTCGACTACAGCTACGTCGACGACATCGGAGAGCTCAATGGCTGCGGTGTCGACAGCTGCGGAGATCCCAACGACATCAGTACTATCATCTGCAGAAATTAAGATGCATTCTGTAATACCGACATCGACTTGTGCTGTTCCATCTGTTGAAGTTTCACCAGCAAATTGCAGACTTCAATGGACCATGGACTGTCATTGTGTCAGTGCATATACTGTCGTGCGTCATTTACTAAACCAAAAAATTATCTCAGACATTAAAGAAGTGGGTGTCCAAATAATGCTCAAAGAATACTGTTTCAGTGCACCCAGTGCAATAAACTACTTTCACGCCTCGATAACTTACTCGACATTATATCTGTACAGGGTCTGTTATTGTGCATGCAAGAACCTGTTTGAAAATATTGTGGCAGAACCTTTATGCTGGCACAGAGTGCTAGACGTCATGAAAATTGGAACTGTCTACTAAACGATTCGATTTGGTCGTTACTGTGTGAACGGTGTCTTGTCATATACCGACGTGACGTCCTGATTATTTGGTAGTCCATTCCAAAAACTGTGAGGGTAGAAACTGAAATTTTATTGACTCCTAAATTTCACATGACTACACTAAAAATAATTTATTTATTGAAAAATGCTCAAGACTTTAGTTATTTGCATGTGTTTTTTTGTACTTGTAGTAGTGTAGAATTTATATAATAAATTTTATGTTTGAACTTGTGGTGTTTTATTTCTAGAACCTGTTACTTTTGTAATATGTTTAATTAAATTACCTTTTTTTGTTTTGAGCAAGTATCGAACCAAGTATCGATTCAATAAGTAAATTAATGAGTAATTTTTTCGAAGAATTTTGGAATTTTTCCCAAATTTCTAGGTCAATAAATACAAAATTTCCAAGATAAATTTAAACTAACATGATGGTAGCGCACTCTAGCATACGAAAACAAGATGATGGACTCCAGCAGATGAAAACAATATGGCGGGGCATGACATCATACTAGTTGATGACATATATGCAATGGTAGTAGTGGTGGGGGTCAGTCTGCCATCAGCCTCCATGGGGGAAGGATCGGTCGCCATTTTTTTATTTTTGCCCTCACCGAGTTCGAATCAAGGACTTAAAAGCGTATTTAAAAATATTTTTTTATTAAAATTTGATTATTTAATTTTGTTATAAATTTTAAATTTTTTTTCATTAAAATCGGATAATAAATAAAGATTTTCAAGATGGCAGGCGGAACGGTAATTGCAACGGTGACGTCATAATCCACTATGGCGGCCATAGCATCCTAATTGACAAGGTGCGGCTTAGAGCGGCTTATCGATAAGGAATTTAAGCAGTTTTTCGGAATTTCAAAGCCGATGGCATTTTTGAGGACTAAAACGGGAAATTTTCCCTCAAAACGGGAATTTTCCCCGAGAAACTGGGAAATTTTTAGGAATTTTTGTGTCATTTTGAGACTACAGTAGAACTCCAATCATCCGAATCAATTGGGACCGGACGCAATTCGGATAGGTAATCAAAAATTCGGATACCTGGATTTTTTTTCGAAGAAAAGGGTAATTGTAATTAATTATTGTTGTAAGTATGTTGTACTGTGTTAAAACGGGAGAGAAAACTATTTAAAAAAAGAGCTTTTAATTAATTAGATTAAAAAGAAATACATTTACATGTTAAGCATACTATGTACATACATACATATGTACCTACTTACAACTTTACAAGTGCTGTACATTACTTAGTACATATGTATGTACATACATACAATATGCATGTACGTACCGTACCGTAAAATAGTCATTGCTTGTTGAACAGTTCAGTCAAAGTAAGCTGTTTGAGTGTCTTCATCTGTTTTCGGGCAGCCAAGTCGCGCATCCGCTTGACAGTGAGAAGTTGCATGTGGTCACACTCGGGCTAGCACTCCATCCACTGCAACACAGTTTCAAGGCCGGCAAATGCTTCACTAGCTGATGGTCCCGTGTCTGCTTCAACTTCGACGTTAAGGTCGTCTTCTTCCTCGACACTTTCTTCACTCACACTTTCAACAGTTTCATCATCGTTTAGAATTTGAAACCCAGGGTCTGACGAATCACACACCATCCACTCTCCTATATCTTCAGCACTAACGTCTGAACATCCAGGAATTTTCAAAAGAAATTTTCTGAATTCCTCAAGTGACATGTCATCATCATCTTCTCCTGTCTCTTCCCTTCCCTTTTCTTGAGCTTCTATGCCTTTCAGCTTGTTCCATACACGTCTTAATGTGACTTGCTTAACCAAGCTCCAAGCTTCTGCCACCATGTAAGTGCAATCTTTCAAATTTACTTTTTTGTGGTTTTCACACACACACCCTCTTCGTCTTCGCCCTCTAACAAAAGTTTCCTTACAAGTTGCCTTCTGTAATGGCGTTTCATGGTTTCGATAACAGACTGGTCAATTGGTTGCAAAAAGCTTGTGATGTTGGCGGTAAAAAAAATTGCTTTAAACTGGCCATTCCCTCTTTCCAACAATTCTGTGGTGGGATGAGTTGGTGCATTATCAACAATCAAAAGCACTTTACTACCTTCTTTTCCAAGAGATTTTTGGTGTTTTTTCACCACTCGGTAAACAATGTTGCAGTCATCCAAGCCTTGGGTTGGTTTTTATAACAGAGGGGAAGCTTTTTCCCATTTTTAAATGCTCTTGGGCTTTTTGACTTCCCTATCAACAGAAGGGGTATTTTATGGCTTCCTGTAGAGTTCGCACAGTTAAGCACCCTAACACGGTCTTTACTAACTTTATGACCTGGAGCACTACACTCCCTTTTAGATGCTAAAGTGGTTTTAGGCAGAGCTTTCCAAACAACTGTTTCATCGGCGTTGTTCAAAAACTTTAAATTTTTCAATAAAATCTTCTGCAGCTTTGGAGTTTGCTGATATATTCTCGCCACTTATATCTAATTCACGGATACCGTGCCTGGACTGGAATTTCTTAGCCAGCCGTTACTTGCTTTAAAGGATGAACAACCAAGCTTCTCAGCTAAGATCTTAGCTTTTTCACAAAGAATTAGGCCTGAAATTGGGTTTCCCACAGAACGTTGCTGCAAAAACCACTTGAAATCTGCATTTTCTAAATCTTTGTTGGTTGCTGCCGTCATTGATTTTCTTGAAGAACTTCCATCTTCGTTTTCAAGCACTGACACAAAGTTTAAAAGTGTAAGTTTAGTCCTTTTAATGTCTGAAATCATTGATTGTCCAACACCGTACATCTCAGCCAACTGTTTACCCGTAACTTCTTTACCTGATTGCTCTATAATTTTTAGTTTATCCGCTAACGATAACACAACACGTTTTCATTTAGAAGCCATGGTGAACGACGAAACACATTCATAAACAAAACAACGCACCGGCGCGAAAGAGTACCGTCACAGTAGCAGGTAAATGACATACTGACTGACTCATCAAAACGAACAGTGAAAGATTGGCCCGGCCGGCCACCTGGCGACGTACGACAGCCAATAATAGAACTATGAGACGGTGACTCATCATCCCAATAAAGTTCCTATGTTCCCACGTTCCTACGTTTCCATCTTATCTGGAATCCTGAAAGCGATTGGGATAGACGGAGTTCGCATAATTGGAGTTCTACTGTATTTGAGTCAATTTTGAAGGCCAAAGTCATCCAAAATGGCCGTTGTGACGTCAAAGAGGTCGGTCATTGACCCAATCCTCAATCCTCAGCCTAGAAGCCTGGTTCAGGACCGCCATTTTCACAGTACTCATAATGGCAATTAAGGCATGTTTTTATAGTTTTATAATAGAATTTTATTTTTTACTTTTTAGATAATATTGAATTCAATTTTTATGAATTCTTCGAAAGGCACTACAAAATCAATTTTGAAAGTCTCGAAAATTTCGGGGACAATTGACCTCCCCCCCCCCCCCCCCCCAAGAGATCCTATGGTGCCCGAAAGCCCCGGAAGCACATCAAAATTAACGTACTTTAATTCTCAACTATAAAAAATCGGGGGCAAATGACCCCTCCCCTGAAAAGGGGGGGGGGGAATTTAGGACCCCGAATGTTTCGGGGTTTTGTGGGTTTGACCCCCATCCCCCTCGATGGGAGCAATCGACTTCGAGCAAATTTCCCAACAGGCCTCGGACTCATGGATATACCAAAAGCATGGTTATAACCCATATCACGAAAGAAGTAGTTTTTTGCACCCATGCCCCACCCCCTTTCTCTCTTCGGGTCATATTTACGAAATTATTGTATTGTCATCGGGATTACATACACTTGCAAAGTTTCAAATCGATATGTCAATTAGAAGTAGGTGAAAATTTACTTACAAGATTTGATTACATAGTTAGTTACAAGTGAAGCTAATAAAAGTATGTTAAAAATGAAAGCTATGTGATAGACTTACCTTTAACATTAAAGAAAACAATGAAAAATTTACGATGAACTCAGATTGTGCATTGAGGAAAACATATAAATTATTATTATAGACTTATTTGGCATATTAAGAAAAACAAAGGACGCTGTATGATAGATTCCTGCTACATATTAAGGAAAACCAGGCATGCAGAGTGATGGACTCCCCATGCACATTGTAAAATAATATATAACTGTGTGATTAACAAACACTTCACATTGAAACAAGGGAAGCAGGCTAATGAAATTTCACTGAACACTGAGGGAAACAGGAAGATATATGTTGGACTCACTTTGCACATTACATAAAAAATGTAAGCTATGTGATAGACTCTCACTGTGCATTGAGTAGTATATAATAATCTCTGAAATAAACACACTCTGTTATTTTATGAAATCAAGGACAGTCGTATGATAAACTAGCTCTGCACATTAAGGAAAGTAAGAGAAGCAAAGTGATGGACTGACACTAGATAACATGTATGCTAGACTCACACTGAACACTGAGAAAAACAAGGGGAACTCTGTAATTAACTCATACTGTAGTGTAAGAAAAACAAGTAAAGCAAAGTGATGGTTTCACAATGAAAAATTAAAAAACAAAAAAAAAACAAAGGGAAGATTTGTTTAACACCTACACTGCACATACTAGAAAACATGGGAAGCAGTATGATGGGCTTACACTGCACATTAGCGAAAACCAGGAAAGCTATCTTATATACTCACACTGCAATTGAGAAAAACAAAGTAAGCTATATGATAGACTCACACTGGATATTGAGGAAATCAAGGGAAGCTAGGTTATTAACTCATAATGCACATTAAGGAAAACAAGGGAACCTGTATGTTGTACTCACAATTATAATTTTGGAAAAAAAGGCAATCAAGTGATGGTCTCTCACTGCACATTAAGAAAAACGTAGGAAGAAGGATGATGTAATCTCACTGAATAATGAGGAAAACAATCTAATTTGTATGGTGGACTCTCACTGCACATTGGGAAAATCAAGAGAAGCAGAGTGATTGAATATATTTGCACATTGAGAAAAACAAGTGAAACTGTATGATTAACTCACACTGCACATTGAGAAAAACAAGGTGAAGCAGAATGATGAAGTATTACCGAACAATGATGAAAAGTAAGTGAAGCTGTACATTGGAGTCACACTGCACATTGGAGAAAACAAGGGAAGCTGTGTGATGGACTCTCACTGCACATTGAGGAAAGTAAAGTAAGCTATGTGATAGATTCACACTGCACTTTAAGGAAAATAAGGGAACCTTTGTGGTAAACTCTGTGCACATTGAGAAAAAAACAAGTGAATCAGTGTGATTAACTCACAATGCACATGCACTTTGAAGAAAGCAAGGTAAGCTATGTGATAGACTCACACTGCATGTTGAGGAAAAAAGGGAAGCTGTGTGATGGACTCACACTGCACATTGAGAAAGGCAGCAGCTGTCTGACGCTCGCCTGCGTTGTTAGTCACCACACACTGGTACTCCCCCAGGTCGTCCATAGAGGTGTTGTGAATGGTGAGCGATCCCTCAGGGCCTACATGGGTGCGTTCTATCAGCCCGACCACCTCGGCCAGCGGTGCTGCATCCTTATACCATGTGACCATGCCATCACGGTCCTTGGTAACACATGAGAAGTGTGCCGTCTCGCCTTCCAGGGTGGTCTGGTTGACAGGTGGTATGGCGAGTAGCGTTCCTCCTGCAAACAACAGGCATAACAAGGTTAGTCAGACCATTTTACACAGGCAATAATTTATATTTGAGTGATCTTTAGGTCTTGGTGACATAACATGTAATCCTATAATAGTTCAGCGACTATGTGCAAATTAGTAAAATTGTACGATCTAAATGCATTTTTTGACGTGACGTCTAATTAATCGATGAACGCCGGCTGCACGCACGAAAAAGTGTCCCACTACGGATGTCCCACTACGGATGTGTTCTGTTTGCTCATTGTACGCATGCGTGGCATCTCTCTTCATGCTCATTGTACACATGCGTGGCATCTCTCTTCCACTCGATTGGAACAACCATCGATTTGACTTTTCATTCATATTTTCGTCGTTTGAATTATTAATATTATATAATTTAACGATCGTCCACCGATTTTCAGCACAATCGGTACGGTTATTTAAAAGTAATGTTGAAAATTCAAATACGTTTTGAACCAACAATGGTGTTTTACAGTTACACATAATAATTCAAATTACACCCGGGATCTTTTGCACAATGTTTTAAAAAATATTGTAACACATTATAAATAAGTTTGGTGTATTTGGGATGCGTATTTGTTATAAAATCGTGTTAATATTATACCCCTACCGTGAACAAAGTTTTTATAAATCTATAATAAGTATGCAGAGGTAGATTTTATCAAGCAAAAGATTGAAAAATTAAAATAAATTATTCCTCAAAGAATATAATATTTTTAATGCCTAAATAGTTTGGTTGCAAATACCTATTACGGCTCAGTCTCAGGCCGAATATGATATTTCCTTTTCTTCTGGATCAATCATTTCATCAATGTTTTGTTATGACGTTGTCACGTTAAACTATCGTCCGTAAACCAACTTTACAGACAACCAATTTTTTTTTTTAACTTCTCTGTGTCAGGGTTATCTGGAATTTAAACCTGAATATATGGCTAGTTCTCGGAGTAGTAAATGTCAGTGTCTTTGACTCATTTGTAGTCACAGTATTATTATTGCAAGATCTAGAAACGCTAGTTTACACATTAATGTTGAAAAGTATTCCGAGTGTTAAGATAAAAGATAAGATTGATATCGATTAAGTTATAAAATAAGTTTTTTTTTTCTCTGGTACCCAGATAAAAATACGTTTTACACAAAACTGAAACGCCCAATGTGAAAAGTTTCTGCAGAAATGTTTTTACGTATTCTTTTAGCTTTGAGACGTTATATTTATAAAGTTTCTAGCGCAATAAGTTGGCTCGCTAGAGCGGTCCGAGCGTCGCAGGGTGTGTCGTACTGCGGCGGTTCCAAGCGCTCATGGCCGGCGCAACATTGCACACACATTACACTTGGTCTTATCTAGGGACTATTAGAAAAATATATAATTCATATGAAAGGGTATATTTAAGTTACATCAGTTGAGATATATTTTTATATTAATTGTCTTATATGAACATTTTTTGATACAACATGAAAATTAACTCTAAACGATTTATATTTGGCATTTGTAAATCGATAAAACTACGAGACCTTTGGATTTCTATCTGTGGTAAATTAATTTGTTACAAAAACTTTATTATTTAAATTTGAAAATTATTTAAATAAAAAATTTAATTTTTTTTTAAATATTTTTCTTCTGCATCATTTTGTTTTCGATGAGAACATTTAAAATATTTTCTAAGCCTGAATTTTAAAATATTTTGAGAAACTTTATTCTTCAAAATCAGTTTACGACTACATTAAAATGACGCAAATGCTACATAGTTAAGTAATAAGTCAGAGTATTTTTTTCACTCAGATAATATTATTACTATAATAACATTATTTCCAAAAAAAACTAAATGAAACAAGAGTTTTATTTGTAAAATATTTAGCATGAAAGATTTAGCTTTGTTTAAGTTGATTTGTGTGCTGGATAGCTGACTTCGTTGGATACCAATAGTGGCAAAGAGCCGGATGGGTGTTTTTGCAAGGGTCTGGTTGTCGTTTATGACTCTAGTGGTAAGAGGGTGTCTACCCCAGAAATGCTAACGGTTAAGGAAAAAAGGTTCTCTTTAGTCTCGTACGGGTCTGCTACTCGCGCAATAGCCTTTCGTCTGTTTATCAAAACCTTGAGGGGAATTCTGTCATTTCTGGGTTAGCTCTGTTTTCCCAGAGTAACGGAACAAAATATTGTCGGTAATGATTTCCTATTCATGTTACCGTAGCCGTGTGGTGTTTGAAGAAAAAAATTAAACTAAGTTTGCCGTACATTACACGAATAAACGTGCACGCGTTTCGAATGAAATCGCGTGTTCATTAATACTGTCCGTCAAAATGTTGTCGAAGGTTTGTGAAAGTTTAGACGAAAAGATTATAAATGTTGTCGCTATAAATAATGCTATTGGTCCGAGTGATAAGTGTATTATCTGTGATTTTAATTTATTAATATTTTAGAGATTAAAGAGTGAATCAAACTACAACACCATTTTTTACCTAAGCAAATCATATCCTACAAGTTTTGTTTTTATCTACATATGCACGCGATAATACACTTTTGATATGTAACGAAGAAAAGTTTATTCTGCCACTGTTCAAAAGTTCAGCCTTAGGATAATTATCGATATATTAAATATCTTTGTTTCCTAAGAGCGAAAATCGCCCCGGTCCAAGCGATTTCAGCTACCGCCGCAGTAAAGTACACACTAGCAGCTCAGAATGCTTCAGAGGTCATATCTCTTGTACCAGACTTTTAAAAATGATACTAATTCAGAACTTAAGAAATTTGCAATGACATTTATAGTAGTGTGTAAATGGCGGACCTAGCGCAGGCTTCAGGCTGTGGTGCTTGGTGCCGACCGCCATCTGACGTCACGCCGGTCATTTGGACTCAAACATAACTGAAAATGACTCAAATTGACTTGAAATGACTAAAAATTAAAAAAATCCCGATTTCAAGGAAAAAATTGCTGTTTTGAGGGAAATTTTCCTGTTTTTGTCTTTAAAAAAATTAAAAATGCAATCGGCTTTAAATGTGCATATTGAGCCTTAAGAATCCATATCTAAGGGCTGCGATAAGCCTCTGACGACATCATGGATTATGACGTCCCGTTGCATTTTTCGTTACGGCCGCCATCTTGAATATCCGTAATTACGATCAGATTTTAATAGAATTTTTTTTTAAATTTATAAAAAAATAATTAAAATTTTAATAAAACAAATATTAAAAAACGCACTTACATAATGAAGTTCTCGATTCAAACCCGGTCAAGCAAAATAAAAAAATGGCGACCGATCCTTCCTCCATGGAAGCCGTCGGTAGACTGACCTCCCACCACTAATGCCAAGGTATATATGGACAGCTAGTATGACGTCATGTCTTCCATCTTGAAAATCTGTAATTATTATCCGATATTAATGAAAAATTCTTACATTTATAAAAGATAATAAAAAATTATATAAGAACACCGCTGCACATTTAGTTATGGCCGCCATCTTCGATTCTAGAAATGTTGCAAATTTCGTTACGCCCGCCATCTTGAACGTGTATGACATAATCGTTGCGCATTTTGTTACTGACAGAGGTAATGGGCGGCATTCCACGGCCTGACACAATTATCAAGCCTCCCACCCCCAGCCACAATACGGCTCGCAACGGTTGTGATGACATCACAGTTGGTGACGCACAAGTCGCTGACGGTGCCATCCGTATGAGAAATTGATCTGAGTCAATGCCTGACCTCATGAGAAAGGGAATTGTGCAATGAGTCCATTGCAGAAAATGCTGAGTTGTGGCAAGAGTACCTTTGAGTTTGGACGAACTGTTAAAATAAAACACCAAAACCTGCGAAGGCCCATTTTATTCGTCTACTGAGAAAAATGCATTGTTTGGACCAAATGATTGTGGAACTAGTTTCAATCTTAACACTTGTACATCTGCATCACCTGCATTAAAATCTAATAGATTAAAGCGTCGAAGAGACAGAAAAAAGTTCTTACTGCAGGAAGAATAATGACAAGTTTCCTAAGATGAATCTAGAAAAATTTGACCATTCTACAGTATCCTCTGATGGATTGACTGATAAGAAAGTTGAAGGATTAAATAATAATACTGGAAACGAGAACAAAAACGACAGCTTTACAGAAAATGTGAACAATATAGAATAATTTGAAGCTACCAAGAGAGAAGATTGTTTGAAGTGCTGAGACCAAAACGATGGTAACTACGAATTAAAATAAGTTATTGTGATCAAGCTTGTGATGATCACTGGAACGATGACGATAGTAACTTTGAGACTGGTGTTAAAACGAAAGACTTCAAGATCTTAAAAATATTCATAATAAATATGTAGGAAGAAGACAGCAGCAGAAGAGGTTGATTACACGTAGTGGAGGGTCCTAACACATTCTATTGTCTGAGACTACTGCTCGCTTCACTTAGGGCGGGAAACTATTCGCACATCAACAATAATGAATTGTTTTACCTGAATGTTTATATAATTGAAAATTAAATAATTTTTTGGATTTCAAATATAATTGTTTTATTTCTCGAATTTTAATATCTAAGACTGCGTTCTGGTAACAACTTCTAACTTAAAGATGTAAAAATCGAAACCAATGGCTAACTAAATGAAGGATAATAATAAAGTCATTTCAGCAATCGGGGCAAGTTAGAGCAAAATACAGTTGAAATCAGTTGGAGCCAAATGTAGATGGCGCCAATGCTATCATATCCTGTGATCGTATCTTACCGATCGTATCATAATTATTAGGTCGTATCCTACCATACCCTGCGACCGTCTCCTACTAATGTAAAAATATCATACCGTATACTGTCTATCGCATCCTTCTCATTGGATCGTACTCCTTCGATGAGATCGTATCTCTACTGATGGGATCGTATTATACTGTATCCTGTCAATATTATCCTCCTCATGAGATCGTATCCTACCGATCGTATTTTACTGATGGAATCGCATGCCTTTGATGAGTTCGTATTTCTTCTGATGGTATCGTATCCTACAGTATCCTGTCGATCGTATCCTACGGATGGGATGCATTCTACCATATCCTGTCAATCGTATATTCCGAGGGATTATGATTACAGAGGCTGGACATTGATGCATAACTTGTATGGGGAGAGTGTTGGGTAACATGCACCAGCAGAGGGAGAGTTGCACTGACTGTAGTAGGTAGCAGTTGGATACATGCTAATGGGGGTAAATGGTCGTGTAATATTCCGGATATTTGGAAGCTAGTATTGAGCTGTAATGGTAACGAGAGTGTTCCATGAGTTTTATTGTAGTTGGAAAAGATAGATCATAGATTTATTTTCTACGAAATCACTGTGACTTTTTTTAATTTTTCATATTATTTTCAACTGTTTTATGAATATTCCACATCAATTATCATTTCGCTTGTTGGTTAATGTGAAAAAACAGTGCTCTATGCATGTTTCTACTACAGTTTTCCTTCGAGCATATGTCCTAGTGCATTCGTTTTCGGTGCAAAGTATCGTGTTGAAGTAAGGGGCCAGTACATTTCTTGAAGTAAGAATAATTTTATTTTGCTTTGTATGTTTTTGGATGATGTTTATTTTAATTTGTATTGAACCTGCAATGTAAATGCATAGCGAACAGTATCTAGTCGTGGAAATCCGAAGTGTTTTACATCGTGAGAGTAATATTTAAAATTTTGCCAAGTTAAGACCTTATTTGTAATTATGTTTGTGTGTTGTTGATTATTTTTCATTAAATACTTTTTTGAAATTTATAAGTTTTCGAGAATGTTCAGGAGGGAAAATATATCCGTTTCTTTTTACAGCAATTTATATAATTTCAAATACTGATATATATGTAAATGATATATTCAATCTGCATCTGTATAAATACACATGGAGTTAATTAACTACTTTATTGACACAAACTTTAAGTATTTAGATAATTTTTCATTGAAACATACATATTTTGTGAATATATTTACTTGTAACAGAATGTATAGTGTGTTAATACGTCTTGTGTGCCAATAAGAGCTAAATATATGGGGAAACATTATTAATATTTCATTCTAATAATACTATACACAAAAAACGTTTACCCTTCAAGTGATAATTCTAGGAGTGTGTGTGCTTGTGTGATGGAGAGAGAGAGTTTTACAGAGAATGTGAAAGAGAGAGAAGAGGGAAAGAGAACATTAGAGAGGGGGATAGGGTGGGATAGGAGAGGAATAAAGGATAGAGGAGAGAGAGTATATGTGTATGTGTACATGTGTATGAGCGAGAGAGTGTGAGAGAGGAGAGAGAAAAAGTGAACACAAGAGAGGGGGAGAGGATGGGATAGGGTAAGAATAAAGAATAGGGGGAGGGAGTGTTGGTAATGAGAGGGAAAGTGAATATATGTGTATGTGAGGGAGAGAAAGAGACCATGAGAGAGAGAGAGGGAGAGAGGGAGAGGGAGAGAGGGAGAGGGAGAGAGGGAGAGGGAGTGTGTGAGAAAGAGGAAAAGAGGGGAGAGGGGCAGAGTAGAGAAGGTTGAAAATATAGGAAAGGAAAGGTAAGTGTGTGCTGATATACAATATTTGTGATACAGTGGGATATGATGGAATACTGCATGATTTGTTGGGGTATGGTAGGATACTTTGGGATATGATTGGTGGGGTATGGTGGGATACTGTGTGATATGATGGGATACAATGGGATATTGTGGGATACAGAGGGATATGATTGGTGGGATATGGTTTGATACAATTTGAGGGGATAAGGTGAGATATGGTGGACAATTGTGGAAAATGATTCGAATGATACAATGTGCCAGTCTGAGGAAATGTGTCTATTAGAGAGAGAGTGTGTGTGAGGTGGATATGGTGGTTTTCAAAATTTTTACAAGTTATGCTTGCATCATGTCCACAAAAAGGGACACTATGTTAGTTAAATATAGCAGCACTCTCTCCTGACTAATTTTTGAGATTTAAATGTGGCTTGCTCTTCCCACACTTTTGATCATTGTACCCATGCAGCAAGTAATTCCACTAAATAAAGCACACTCTCCCTACCATTTCCAATAATTTACCCTAGCGGTGAAACACTAGCAATCCTGGTAGCCATTTCTGACACTACACCCTAGTCCCTAGCGATGAATGAATACAAACATCATTTAATTAAAAATCTTTAATTTCATACTTGAAATTCCCTCCACGAACTTCTAAGCTTCCTCCCTCGTACTTCTATCCCCTTACTTCACCTTACCCTCCTTCTGATGATTAATTTTAATAACCACATAATTAATTTCCCCCATTAAGAAATTTCAACTCCCCTCAATTCCTATTTTATATACATTTTTTAACTCTCTACTCTTCAACTCAATCTGTAGTTGAATGGAAAAAGTGTTTCTCTTCTAATCTCAAGCTCACAGGCGTGATCATGGATCGAAAACCAGCAACCTTACTCAAATAAAAAAATTAATTAAATTACTAAATAACTCACAGCGACTATGGAACAACCTACCTTCCAACTTCTCAACTAACTGTGATGCCATTCAATATGGCCAACATCCAATATGGAGGACAACAGCGACACCTACCTCCCAAATTCTCAACTAAGTTCAGCAGGAAATATAAAAAAAATATGGGAATGAGGGTGAGGAGGAGTGGTAAAGGAGGAGGGGGAGAGGGGAAGAGTTTGGTTGTGATGAGGGGGAGGAGGGTGAAGAGGTTTATGTACACCTGTCACACCAATAAATCATAACTGTAAAATTTAATAAATAATTATTAATGGGCTTAGCCCCCATAGGAGAAGGGTGAAGGGGGTGTGATTTTAATAGGGGAAGGAGGCGGAAGAAAAATAAAACAAATGATTGATGATTGAAAGAGGAAGGGGAGGGGCTGACAGTGATTTTTTGTGGTGCAGAACCCCTGCACTCCCCCTACTTACATTTCAAGCAGTTAAAAACTCAGGATGTTTTATAATTGGCTAAAAGTGTTTCTAAAAATAGTCTTTGCACTTTTTGAAACGAATTACATACTTGAAGTTCTTAATGGATGCAAAATGTAATTCTTACAATTTATAAATGGTTAATATTTTATGTCAGAGCATTCTTCAAGAGTTATTTGCATATATATATATATATATATATATATAATAACCTCCGTAAATTATAAAGTATTTCGTTTAGACTGAGCATAATGCAGACCTAGACGATCATCACAAAATTAAGTTACTTAATTCAGGAGTTAAACAAAAAATTTAAAAGAATTTCAGCTTACCTCGTATTGTTTCAGACCACAAATGTTTTTGGCCTTCTTTCTTTGCCTATTTATTTCTTAACAGTAACTAGTCTGTAAGCATGAATACTCTGACGTCATGGCTGATAAGTTAGGATATCACTGCCTGGAAGATAGCGATTTAAGTTAATTTTTTGTATGTGGTCACTAATATAACTGATTTAGTATTTTTTTTTCTTGTCGTAATTCCGACAATGACTTAACTAAAGAACCATACAATGATTTAAGTAAAAAAAATTTCAAGTACTGTAAGACTTAAGAAATTCAACCACGAAAAAACCAAAAGTTTTCATTGTAAAAATCCTAACTGAATATTGAGTGAAATTAGTCACTAACATGTGTATATAGCTAAAAGTAATTCATATTGAATTTACTGTTAAAAGCTAACCTTTAACAATGATGAGCACAAAATAATTTATATTTGTGTATGAAATAAAGTGGTCTTTAAAGTGAAAACATTAATTTAAAAGAATAAATTTAGCATCACCCTTTAAAAAAAATCATTCCATTTGAGCAAGAGCTTCCACACTCACGAAGCACACTGTCCCATTTCCCAACTCCTCTTACAATCTATTGGACTAGAATAAGCTTCACCCTTGTCTTATGGTAGATTGGCAGGGTGGCCTCTCCAGATATATTAATGTATATAAGCTCCTTGGTTTGAAGGGCCTGGGAATCAATACGATGAGCATGAGATCCGATAGGATTCGGACACAGACCAACTCTCAGCGAGACCTGAATCTGCCCACTACACCACCATGGACATAGGGAAGTGCGGGAAGTACCAGCTGCCATACCGTCGACGGAGAGGTGGAACCAGGTGCCATTCGCTCTGGTGGACGGCGTGCGGTTGGGGAAGTACACGCTGCACTCGTACCAGCCGCTGTCCGACTCGCGGATGCTGGTCAGGTTGACGGAGCCGCGGCCGTAAGGCGAGCTGGAGGGCACCAGACTGATGCGGTCACGGTACTCGTCCACAGCCCTCGGCTCGTCCTCGCGGTCTGCCCAGAACACTGTCCTGCCCTGCAGCACGCACATCGCTGTCACACTCTGCCTGATGCTTGTATTGCGCATAGTTGCCCTCCTAGATCAACATGCACTGGCTCACAACATTCATGTGTGTTTTTTTTAATTTTCTCAAGATAATTTATATCAAACATCATTCAATTGTTTAAAATTGAATTGGTGTATCATTGTCATGTTGCATGCTAGCTTACCATGCACTTGTCACTCCAAATGACAGTTACCAACATTAAAATACAATAATACCTATCAATGTAACCATCCCTATAATATACAACAGTTCCCTCCTCCTTAAAATGAAAATAAATTAACTTCTTTGATGGATCATGCTGCCATCCTACAGAAGCTTCTGCACTAGAAAAATCGAAACATCATTCAGGGGGGTTGCAAAGAAATTTTTCTCTTGTCGATTCTGCATGAGCTGCAGCCTGTAGTGTCTTTGAGGCTGTGGTTGCCTAACTGGTGCTTGGCTGAAGTTCGGCTTCCTTGACATCCTGGAATTACCCCGACTGATGTAGCTTGTTAAGACATCGTCTGCACAGTTTGCGCTGCTAGTCTCTTATTCTCAATATAAGTTACAATTTAATGCCAATTGGGCCACTTACATAGAAGCATACTGCTTCCTTGAGGTGTAACTCTAGAATACTCTCTGTGTAGACCCAGGCTTTTTCCTCTGGTTGACCATGGATCAATTTTTACTAGAGCTATCTGCAGTTATCATCCCGTCAACAGCTCTGTAGGTGTTATCAAGTTCCATCACTACAATTTCTTAGTTCCATCCACCAAGCCAACCAGATATGGGGTAACTACGTTTTCCAGTCACTCTAAATGTTTTTCTGAGCTTCTGATTGATATTCTGCAAATTCCTTTTGGCCAGTGGATTACTTGTATTTTATTTCTTGAGACTCCAATGACATATAATCTGTTCAATACCATCTGGCAAATTACCACAGTTGAACATGTCTTTCATCTGCACTTTCAGTTACACTCGAAACACATAGTACCTAAGAAAAATTTAAATATACACAAATTACATTCAAACAAGTCATGTCATGAAAAGGTTCTACAAAGTCTACATGCAGTTAAGATCATGGTATATATGGTGTTTTAAATGCTCGTTTTTACATTGGGTAAATTAATTTAAAACTGTTAAAATATAATTCACTGACTACTTATTCAATGGAAGTATGAAGATTCGGGCTGAAGAAATAACTTCGAGCTTTAAATCGCAATAGTATCAGATCAATATGATTAGCATGGAATCCCCCCCCCCATTTATGTATATTAAGTTCTTACCTGCATACAAATTAAGGCTCTGCATTTTATCAGGTACTTTGTCTAGCAATCCATAAGTGTATTTTTCATGACTGCTGACTAAAGACCCTCACGAGTATCCGCAGCTAGGTTATCTAATCTGTATCCACCGACATACCTGAAGACTTCTAGCTTAAGCACATCACAAGGTTACTGAAATATTCAGGGGCATTCTGCTAAGGATATCTACATGTGTCTGAGATACTGACCTGTAGGCCTAATCAAAATCGTACATCCAAACATTGGAGTCAATCGCAACAACTGCGGTCAAATGGTATAGGTGATAGTTTTGTTAGGATGAATGGTCACAGGAATTGCTTATAATCAGTTACAATCTTAAATTACCTCACAGTCGGATAATGTTTTAATTTGGTAATACCACAAATCACAGCCAGTGCTACGTTGTTGTCTTACCAACTCACTATTGTGTTTTGTCATCGAATAAAAAGCTATTTAGACTTCTGTTTTATTTCCTAATTAATGTGAAAGTATTACTCGTATGAGCCAGAAGCATCGCTGGTCAAAAATTCTGATATAATGCTGTAATAAGGCGTGAGAAACTGTTCAGACCAAAGTAGCTGTTCGGCCTCTTGAAATACTTTGCTTTGTAGCACTTTCCAGTGCCTTGAAGAATTTGAATATAGTAAGAAATTAAATGGCTCCAATGCTTTCAAATATGTTGCACATGAACCGTTCATAATAATTCAAAAATTTTCAAAAGGCCTGAAGCTTTTTCTTATTTACTGGTTCATGTTCTTTGTGAATTACTATTGCCTTACTGATCAGTGGCTGTTCGCCCATCTTATTCATTCTATGCCTCTAAAAAACTACAGACTCTACAACAAATACAAATTTATTTAATTTAAGTCCTGCAACTTTGCAATTGTCCTATAATTCATGATCACAGCCAAGTGCTGCTACGTTACATGTGGTATCAATATCTCATCAAGAAAGAGACTACCACACCAGTTGTCCACGCAAGAAAGGTGTCCATCTGTTGCTGAAAATAGCTTGGCATCTTATGATTGAGGTCATGCTTCTGTATTGTGTGTATTTCACAGCTGTATATTCGAAAGAGAATATACCTACCTATAAATGCTACAATCTTGTGTTAAACAAAGTTTATATTTATCTCCCATTATTGTGTTTTCATTATGCTGGCAAACGCAAAATATATTGTTAAAGAAACAGAAACGACTTAAAGTATTTACATGCCAACATTTGTCCAGAGCATGACTACCACTTTACCAACAATTTTAATTCCCCTTTTGGAGATTGTGCTTGTACTTACCTCAATGTTAAAGGGTAACACCTATAGGATGTAGGATGGAGGATGGGAAGAAAGCTCGCACTTGTAGCCTACTGCATTGTAAAATAGGGCTTATACCTTTTTCGTCCAGCACAAAACATAAAGGATGTTGGAAGGGAAGTCCAGCACATGGTTGTAACCTACTGCAGGATCGATGTGGGCTAGTTAATTGTGTGCATACTCACCTCCTTGTTCCAGTTCAGGGCATAAGGGATGTAGAGTGGGAAGTCCTACTCGCAGTTGTAACCTACTGAAGGATGGAAGTGGGCTAGTTGATTGTGTGAATACTCACCTCCTTGTTCCAGCGCAGTACGTAAGGGATGTAGGGAGGAAAGTCCAGCTCGCAGTCAAAGATGGCGTGCTCGCCGACGCGTGCTTGAACGTAAGATGGCGGCTTGTCCTCGTCTAGGCCCAGCGAGAAACTGGTCACACCCATCATCCCTGCAGCATATTCCTATATTTCTCAATGTCCTGCATGTCTTCGCTATTTTACTTCATATTTTCTTTAATTTAAGCAATGTTTAATTGTAATGCTATGGCGCATGTTTGGATAAAGGGCCTCGAGTTTAAACCAACAATTGTTTATCATAGCAGGTCCGGGCCCTGGGTGCTGGTGTGGAGCTGAGAGAAGACTGTCATCATAAATTTTGATTTCAAGGCTACCATCTTGGACAGTCTATTCCTCTATTTTGGCCCTTGACCTTTCAAATTGACACAAATTTCCTCAAAAGTGATTTAAATGTCTCCATAATTACTGAAAAATGTTTCAATCTTAATAGAAAAAGTATATTTTTTTGAGAGAGAATTCCTTAAAAACCTTTAAAAAAATCTGAAGTTTCAACTTTTCCCAAAGAGACTTTGTATTCTGCAACAAGGTTTAGCATTCTTAAATGCGCTTAGTATTCCTCAAATAGGTTTAAGATTTCTTAAAGAGGCTTAGAATTATCCAAAATAAAATACCCGCACCTTCGAGGTCATGACCTTCACCCTAGCTGCCATCTTGGATGACCTTGACCCCGGTCTCCATTTTGGTTTCTAGAAAGTTTCACCATTCTTAATTTTAGAATTTTACACTATAATGAATCCCACCATAATGGAGTTAAAAACATTTCACCATTTTAAATTTTAAAATGTTCTATAAATTTAGTATTAAATATTTTTTCGCCATGTTTGATAACATCATTGGTAAACATCTTGAAAATCATTAATTATCTACCAATATTCCTAATTTTTAAAAAATAATATATATAATTTTTCAGAAAATTTATTAAAATTAAAATTAAAAATACTTAATCGAGTTTGGATCTCTCATTCGAACCCGACGAGTGCAAATGTAAATAATCCTTCCTCCATCGTAAGTAACAGCAACTAGCCCTGACTACTACTGCCAAGGTAAAATTATTCCAACCAGTGAGACATCACGGCCGCTATATTGGATGCCACCATGTTGATTTTTCTTATTGTTTACTAGAGTGCACTATCGTCATATTTGGTTATTTGTTACCTATTAGAGTGCAGTAGCATTAATCATCAGATCGTCATATATCATAGCGTCTTAAAAATTTGTATTTTTCTGGAAGAAATATTGGAAAAAAATTTGAATAAAATATTTTAAAGTTTACCCTTTAGTGAATTTATTAATTTAAACGACAACTGACGTTGGTCCAAGCCATGGCCAATACAAAAAATACAATAAAGGTAATTTAAATTCAAAAATATGTATAAATAATTTATTTATGACAAAGCTTTATGTCAATTGATTTCTAATAAAAATACGAAGTCTTAGGATCAATTTTATGTGAAATTACAATAAATAAAATAAGGCTTTTCAAAATATTATTTATTACATAAGTTCTACTCTACTACTCGTACAAGAACACTTGCAAACGTTAGCGATCCAGTATATCTTTACTTTAATTCTGTTTTGTCTTCTACTAATTCACAGTTCCAGTCGGTTTACCGAATACAGCATCCAGTCAGATAGTTTTTCAGTATAGACGTTTTCTTCCAGGCAGAGTTTCTCAATTATATGTTTAACCTACTTCTTCACTTCATTGGAATTGCAAATTCTTGTTTTGAAAGTATTTTCTTCCATTGGTGCTCGAACGGCTCCGGCTTACCATATATGCAGTCCAACAATAATTAGTCATAATTTAAAGATCCATGTGTTGCTAACCACATCTGTAAGCTGATCTATTATATTCTGCTTGATATTACCACGAAAAGTGTGTATTTTGACTCACTAAATATATTAAGATAATAGTCTTAAACAATTCTACCAAGTGCATATTTTACCACGAATAATCCATTATTATTTCACTGTAATGCATCTAGCACAGCCTTAGGTTTACATATATGCCCAGGTGAAGATGGTATCGTTTGCTACACATCTGTTTTGCTACTGCAACTTGTACACAAGCGAGTTTCCAACTTAAACTGAGGAGTCTAAATGTCCGCAGGTAGTTTCAGAGTAAGCACACGAACTTCACATTTATAGTTTTTCGAATGTCTTCTCAAACTATCAATACGAGTAAACCATAGATGACACTTATCACATCGAAACTTCATACGAGAAGGGTTTTACAATTGTTCTTCTCGTGTCTTCATGCATTATGGACAAATGCAAACGACATATTGCAGGATCTGCAAGGACGTCTAGTCAATTACAAAACCTCTCAGGTTAATAGTAGATGTTACTCTAAATGTACCTATTATCGGTGTATTCACTATCCCATCAGTGCAATATTGTTGTGCCAAAATATTTACATTCTGTCGCATGGCACACCCTTTGCATGTCCTCAAGTTTATTTTCAAATTATAATTTATTTCAAGTAGCTTGAAACCTTTTTCACAGCCAAACTTCTTGCGAGGAATATTCTTCGCACGTTCTCTCTTCTCATGTTGCCGAGCATTACTGCTGTTCGAGAACATCGTTACTCTATGACGACAATATCTACGAATCATCCATGTATATAATTGTGCGTTTATCGTTTCTATATTGACGCATACTCTTGAGATATTCTACACGTTTTTGCCGAATATCTGATTTTTCTATTAAAAGTAAGCGCTGCGATTTGGTTTTCTGCCACCTGAATCCTAGATTCTTCAAAGTCGTCCTTAATGTTGTATTGCTACCTTGGTATTTTTATGTCATTCTTTAGTTTACGTCGTACAGTTTCGATAGTCAGCACATGTTTTTCAAGTAAGCAAAAATTGTACACAGTTCGTCGTACCACAGCTTCATCAAAGGTGTCAAGTTCGTGTTTACATGTTTTCTTTCGCTCCTTGTTGGGCGTCTCGAAAGATGTTCCTTCACCAGCTTCATTCCTCTTAGCCTCCCTTTTAATTGTTTGTACAGTCGTGCGAGACACACCCGTCGCCTTAGCTTTTCTCAGCTGTGCTTTCTCTAGTGAAATGAAGGGTTCCTGCAATCGCGCTTCATTTTCCATAAACTGCAGAACGTTATAGACGATTTCCCGCGCCTGCGAGTGCAGTTTTTTACTCTTAACTTTTGACAACTCTGGAGGTATTTTATGTATAAAGTTTTACTTTACTGAAGTACTGCACTACATATGTAACACTGGCTCTGAACAAAAGTGATACACTACATGCACACAAACCTCAGATCCAAACTGTAAACGAAAACGTTTAGTAAGTACCACGGATGTGTTAACGAACGTATTCGTCGGATTTCACCGAAGGACTACGTTTTCACTCTGTGTAGTAGCGTGTAGCCCCTGTTATCAAGTTACGCATTATCCCTCGCCGCGCCACGTCTGCCTTCCCCAATGTCGTGACTCACATACACACATCGATTTTCTAACCGTCACCCAGGCTCGGAGTCTTGTTGCGTCTACTGTACATTAATCGTTTAACATTCACAAAACATGAATTTGCAATGCACATGTTGGTTTTATTCGTGTGGTCATGTTTATTCCTGGAAAGACTTATGTTGTTTTTTTTTTCCTTTACTCCTGTTTATTCCTGGATATAATTATATTAGTTTTCTCCGTGTGATCCTGCTTATTCCTGAGAAAAAAAATCCTCAATGGATTTTTCTTTGTATATGAGACTTCAGATAAATTCAGAGTTTCGTTTGATTGGTGACTTATACGAGGGTTAGTTTTTTTTCAACCACCGATCGGCTGTAATAAAAAAACGGGAATGAATTGGGAAATTATTTTAATGTCAAAAGAAACGTGCATCTTTACTTTATTTTTCCACATAATCACCGTGCAGATTGAGGCATTTGTCGTACCGATGCACCAGCTTTCCAATACCCTCTGCATGAAATGATGCCTCCTGCCTATTCAGCCACGTTTTAACAGTGCTCTGCAGTTAATCATTGGTGTTGAAGCGTCGTCCTACAAGCCACTTTTTCAACGTGGGGAAAAGGTGATAGTCACTCGGTGCCAAATCCGGACTGTAAGGAGGGTGATCAAACACTTCCCATCGAAATCTTGCAAGGAGTTGTTGTGTTACGGCGGCACTATGCGGTCGGGCGTTGTCATGAAGCAAGACAACACCAGATGTCAGCATTCCTCTCCGCGTGTTGCGTATCGACTGTCTTAGCCGTCGTAGTGTCGCGCAGTATGCAGCAGCATTGATTGTTGTCCCTGGCTCCATGAAATCAACCAGTAGCACACCTTGGTGATCCCAGAACACTGTAGCCATCTGTTTCTTGGTGCTGAATGTCCGTTTGAACTTTTTCGGCTTGTTTGGAGAATAGGTGTGCATCCACTGTTGTGATTAAAGTTTTGTTTCTTCATTATCGAAATGAATCCATGTTTCATCACCTGTCACATTTTCAGTAAAAAAGTGTTCACCATCGTCTGCGTAACGCAGCAAAAACGACAAGGCTGATGCCATTCGCCGCTCCTTGTTGATGTCAGTCAACATCTTGGGTACCCATCGGGCACAGATTTTCCTTATCCGAGATTGTCTGTAACAATGGCGTATAGGGCTGACCTTGAAATGAGCGGAAATTGTTCAGACAGTTCTGAAATCGTGAATCGACGTCTCTCACGAACAACTGCATCAACTCTCTGAACTGTTTCATCTGTTGCTACCGACTTCCTTCCTTGGCCACCTTCATCATGAACATCAATACGGCCTTCGCGGAATTTCCGACACCACTCTCGCACAACGCCATCGCTCATAAAGTTTTCACCGTACACAACACTCATTCGGCGATGGATTTCTGCTGCAGTGTGCCCTCCTGCCTGTAAGAAACGGATGACTCCACGCAGCTCGCATTTCGCCGTACAGTTTATCGTTGCAGCCATGTTGACATTCCCATAACCAAGCTTCAACTGAGGTGTGAGTTGGCCGCTCCACATGGTTGGTGGAAGGGGGTAAACACTACGAGGCGTGTCGATTCGTGTACGAGCGATTAGGGTATCGATTAATGGGCATGCCATGGAGAAATGAATCTGTAATCACACTGCAGGGCACTGTTAAAACGTGGCTGAATAGGTAGGAGGCATCATTTTATGCAGAGGGTATTGGAAAGCTGGTACATCGGTACGACAAATGCCTCAATCTGCACGGTGATTATGTGGAAAAATAGAGTAAAGATGTACGTTTCTTTTGACATTAAAATAATTTCCCAATTCATTCCCATTTTTTTATTACAGCCGATCGGAGGTTGAAAAAAAAATAACCCTCGTAGTTACCAGAACAGCACTTATATTTTAATCAGATGGTATTCAAACAAAAAATAATAATTTTCCTGTCAATTAATATTCCTTAGTTTAGCTGATATACTCTGTCATATAAAAGATAATTTACCTCCTCCAAAAGGTGAAATTTACATTTGTCGGGTTCGAACCGAGAATTCCAGAATGAACAATGTAGGTCTTTATTTAAATTTTATCAAAATTTTTATTTAAAATTTTTAAGAATTTTCCGATTTTTTGACCATTAATTATAGATTTTCAAGATGGCGTCATTAAATATGGCAGGATGTTTCAGAGTTCAAAATAGTGTAACTTTCTAGGATTCAAACGATGAAATGTTCTAGAATACCAATTGTGGAATTTTAAATGGTTGACTATTCTAGAACCAATATAACGGCTCATGAATTTTCTTCAATCCAAGATGGCTGCCTGGGTCAAGGTTATTCAAGATGAAATCCACGGTCAAAGGTCAAAAACTCGGTGCTTGAGTCTTATTTGAGGAATACTAAGCCTATTTAGGAATTTTAAATCCCAGAATTATTTTAATTATTTGGTGGGAAATTTTTCTTCAAAACAGGAATTTGTCCTTCGAAAATGTGAAAATTTAAGCCAATTTTGGGTTTGAGTCAATTTAAAGGGCAAGGACAATTTCAAATGTCAAGGTTATTCAAGATAGCGGCCGTAACGTTACAATCCAAGAAGGGTGGTCGGCTCTCTTCTTCACACCTTGCACGCAGGGCTGGTACCGGCTATTATTTACTACTACTATCAGCTGCACGACGAACACAAACATGTATGCTCGTCCCTTGTCCCCGAAATGTTAATCGTATCCCCTAACTCCAATGAGATCTATAAATATTTAGTTAATTTTAATAAAATTATTGAAAACTAAAAAAAAAATTCTTTTCAGCTCGTTCTACAGGCCGAGGTATGTAGATGTCTGTAGGAAGGCCCACGCAAACGCTGCTTTACACACACACCAGCTAACTGCCCGAGGCTTCACTCTCGCTTCATTCAGATAACTGCTGATACCGTGCCTAACATTTAAGAAAATCTGTTATAAATTCCAAACGTCTTTGGGTAAGCAATAGACACAGTAAAATATAAGGTGCAAATACTAATTCATTCTCTTTATAACAATTCAGTGTTTGGAATTTCTAAACTGGCTATGTTTTATTTTTAGAAAACATTACGTGTGCCAATTTTAAATCTTCCGTTTAAATGTATTAGGAGTTAAATCTAAACTTGATAACGTGACAATTATCTATTTTACACTTAGTTATGAGATGAAATTTGAAAGGAAAAAAAAATCTCACCTCGGATATATATATATATTTTTTCACAAAACCAAACTTAACCCTTTTACGCCCTCTTAAGGGTAGAATTTCGCAAATTGATAAAAAAATGGTAACTTTGGTATCTTAATAACTCATAACCAATATATTTAATTATCTATGCTTACTTAGCTTCTGATAAATGTTTATTTAATATTTAATGGTATTTATCCCCTTTCACCACTTACGGGTAAAATTTTGTAGTAATATATAGCCTAGTGATAAGGTACCGACGGTGAACTAAATGACAAAAATATCATAAAAATCTGTTTTAGAGTGATACCAGAACCAACAAGCAAACAGAAAAAAATACATATTTTTGAGTTATAAATATCATAAATAGCCTGTTCCCTAATATTATTTGTTAGCTTCTTGAACATTTGGGAAATTTTGTGTACAGAGTAACTTATTTGTTATAGAATATTCCAAATGGGCCTATTAAACATTTTCGTATACTCCATGTAGCCAAAATGTTTCTATTATTTTCTATTCAATGAAGCAAGTATTTTCGAATAGTTTATAGAATATTCCGTATGAAATCACATAGTTATAAGCTTGAAAATGTCGCGACGCAGGTAGGTGGTTTCTGTGAGTGCTAATAGTGTAAAACTCTCATGAAAATAGCATACCTATTTACTCATCATGAAATTCGATAAATTTATTAACCCCTTAAGCTTAGGGTTACAATTTTGAAACAGAATATCAGATTAAAGATTTTGGATTAAATTTTTACAATAATTTATAACGGATTTGATACTGTAGCTACTAAGGGAGTTAAGAATTGGTTTGCCTATCAACCCTTAATTTTTTTCATCCTTTGAGTAACATTTGGTGATATAAAAAACCTATTACACAAATGTTTTTGGTTAATACTACTTTATATACGTATAATAACTTCCAACGGTTGCGATATTTTCATATTACGGAGTTGTAGTGATTTTTCGGATATTATAAAATATTCCCCATTCTTTCTCTGTTTGACCGAATTTTAAATTAACAACATCGACAGAGATTTTTCATATCTGTATTTTATATACGAGCCTGGAAGTATTTTTTGTAAAATTAGAACAGTTATCGTGTACCTAAAAATTTATTTATGATAAATGTATAAACGTTTGAGTTTACAATTGTTTGTGGTCTAGGGACAATCTAACAATAAATCTCTTTGTATATTAAATGGTGAAAAAAGTCTAATTTAAATGGCTATTTACATAACTGAGAACTCTCTCTCTCTCTCTCTCTCTCTCTATATATATATATATATATATATATATATATATACAAACACACATATATATATAGTCTGTTTCTTCGAGCATTAATCGAAAACCAATGGACGGATTTTGATTAACGGTTTTTTATTAGTGAGGAATATAGTACCTCGAAATGTAACACTTCAGGTGTTAACATGTATTTTAGTTTCAATTTAGCACTGCATTTTCATAATTTCTGCTAATGTTTAAATATTTCTTTATTTTTTGAGTTTATTGCAAATTTTTTTCTTATATATAAAAGGTTATTTGCAGGCCCAGCCCAAAACAAATAGGAAGTGTGCGGATGAGGGAAATTGGCGCACGAACCGTTAGTGCTCTGTTTCTGCTGTTGCTCGAGTTTGCCGTTAGCGGCGCTAGGAGCGCTGCGGCGAGGAACAAAGAAGGGCTGTGAGACGGAACAGAAACTCGGCCATGAACCGGCGACCTGGAAGGTGGAGCAGCTGGGACGAGAGATAGCACCACGGCGCCGGGAAACTTCACGCAAGGCGAAGGAGTGCTGTATCGGCTGCCTGACGCGGCGATAAAATGGTTTTACGACCGGGACTGCTGGGGTTAGCTGCCGACTACTGCAGGTAGCGCGACGCGGCGCAGCTTATTTTGATTCAGTTTTTTATGGGTAGCAAAGACCCGGGAATTTTTAATAACTGTACTTAACCTTGCTGCACAATGAGTAGAAAAGTGTGTGAGGTAAACGATGATTTCGATTTCTGCATGGTATGGGGAATTTTACCGGAGAAATTACGTCGCAGTTACTGTGATCACTTATTTGACTTTGTGGTAGTTTAAGGTTCAAGTGGGAACGATTGGAGAAGAGATTGGACACGACTCTGGTTGCTGGTGTTAGTGACTTGCATTGCCTTTTGGAGTACTCTTTTAGTTCTTTTTAGCAGCAAAGAGTTAACAATAAAGTATTAGCTGGAGTGATAACAAAATATTTGCGCGATAAGTGACCATGCAAACTAATGTCGTCTTCATTATCTTTTCTCTCGGTATTTGACGCGGCCGATTAGCGAAAAATAATCATCGGTGATGAAATTGTTGCTGAGTGTAGCCAAATAATTTTACTTAGGCTAAGAAATATGATGTAACTTTTTGTAATTATCATTTTGGTTTGTATATTATGGGCTTCTAGCTTCTACATGAGTTAATATTAATCAATCCTCTTTATAATATAGGGCTGAAACAGTGCAAATTAATTGGTATGTTTTTTTGGCTTTACGCTCAGCTGAGCATGAAGTCATTCAGGTTTAGAAGTTAAGTGGGATTGTAGAGATTTACAGGTGGAATTGTTAGTGTTATAACTTTTGGTTGGTATAAAATCCAAGTGGTGTTGAGGTTATTTTTTAGCAAAGAAAGAATAAACACTTTTTTTTATAACGATAATTTTATTAATACAACCACTCAATTGACATTACCTTTTGTTTTGATATACGATTTACTGTTCCTTGTAAAAACATCGACTGTAAGAATTGGGTGCATGTATTAGCATTGCCTTGGGTTAAAACTCTTATGTTAGTTTTGCACTTTATACCCGGCCGATGGCAAGGTTTTCGGTGTTGGCAGGGCCCTGAGAAGGGATGCCAACATCGCATTAGAAGGGTCTTTGGCTAACTTTAAAACTAGGCTATTATAATTACAGAATTAGGCCTACACCCCTTAGGGGTTAAAAAAGGGGTAAATAAATTTTTAAGATAGTTAATTATATCTCTGAAACTAATCAAGCTAACGAAAATTAGTTAAGTAACATTAATAAATATACAAAAACATCCAAACAAAAAATTAAAATTTTTCAAAAAAAACGAAGGGGTAAGTATGTTTTAAAGATGAGTAGATAATAATATCTCCGAATTTAATCAAGCGTAATTAATGATTCTGGGTACAAATAATAAACATACGAATAGAACATAATAATGCTTA
Organism: Bacillus rossius redtenbacheri; assembly: GCF_032445375.1. NCBI lineage: Eukaryota > Metazoa > Arthropoda > Insecta > Phasmatodea > Bacillidae > Bacillus > Bacillus rossius. The sequence goes on from NC_086332.1 coordinate 110,712,836, forward strand.
TATTTTGCTAAATCCAACCCCTAAGAGGTTATATAGTTATAAAGATAGTTCTCCAAATTTAATAAAGCGTAATAAATGATATTGAGTAACAATAATAAACATTCGAAAACAAACCACTTTTTTTTTCTTACTGAAATTCAAACCCTAAGGGGTAAAAAAAATGGGTAGGTATATTTTTAAGATTAATAATTATATCTCCGAATTTAATTCAGCGAAGTAAATGATATTGGGAAGCAATAAAATACACACGAAAACAACCAATCACAATTTTTTTATTTAGCGAAATTCAAAACCTAAGGGTTGAAAATGGATTAAATACATTATTAAGATTAATAATTTTATCTCCGAAATGATTAAGCGTAACAAATAATATTGGGTAGGTACCAATAATAAACATACGAAAACGACCAACTGCAATTTTTATATTTTGCGAAATTCAACTTATAAGTGGTAAAAAAGGGGGAGGTATGTTTTTAAGATTATTAATTATATCTCGGAATTTAATTACGTGTAATAAATATATATTGAGTACCAATAATAAACGTACAAAAATACCAAAACAATTATTAAATTTTACGAAGTTAAACCCCTATGCTGTAAAAAAAAGGGGTAATTATGCTTTTGAGATGAATAATTATATATCCGAATTCAATAATCATAATAAATGATAATGGGTATCAATCTATATCTATACTAATATTATAAAGCTGAAGAGTTTGTTTGTTTGTTTGTTTGAACGCGCTAATCTCAGGAACCACTGGTCCGATTTAAAAAATTCTTTCAGTGTTGGATAGTACATTTATCGAGGAAGGCTATAGGCTATATTATATTATCAATAACATTAGGGATCCTTACTAAAAGTCCAATTTAGAATCAAATGCGTTGGAGGGGGTTAGATACAACATCCAGTACACGTACGAAGTGTGTGTTGACAATGCCGCAGGCGCTAGAAGTTTATTTCCTATTGCCTATTAACATTGTTGCCACGCACTAGATGCCTTATCATTCTTAATTTTCCCATACAAGTAAAAAACACCCGTGTGATATAAACAACGAAGCAATCAGTACCCTCATAAGAGTTCAATTAGTATTTAAATACTTTTTATCACTTTAAATCACAAACCTAAACTATTTTTTTTTCCCTCTCTCTGTGTTTAATTTGTTTTTATTGCCCTTTTTTCAAGTTTATATATTTTACAGACTTGAAACTTCACAGTAATGTTCCTTATGTTACGCAGGATGACATTTTCCGAAAATTAGATCCCATGGGTGGTTAAAACCAGGCAACAGTGGGTACTTTGTCTGCACGAGAACAGGATTTTGCATTGGTCATGCCTTCTGCGTCTCCATGGCAACGGGCATCGCGCGGCAGTGGCGTACCCACAAGGAGAGGCATGTATAATGAGCGGCGCAAGAGTGATCTGCATGTAGACTGCCGTAGCGAAGTACGGGTACATCAGTTGTACGTTGCGTGCACGAGTCGGGAAATCATCGTTGCTATTCATTTTCTCTCCGGTACATTATACAGCATTGTAATAAATTTTCACTGAATTTTTTTATTTACCATTACTGTAAATGGGAGATGTGGTTTAATTTATTTCCATTAGTATAGCCGTGCGAAGCCGGGTCGGGCAGCTAGTCATACATATACAAAAACTACCTATAGCAATTTATATATATTTTCCAAAAATTATAGCCGTAGGGTTGAAAAAGGGGTAAGTATTTATTTAAGATTAATAATTATACTTCCAAATTTAATAATGGTAACATATTTTATTAAATACAAATAATAAACCTACGAAAATTATCAACCACAATTTTTATATTTTGCGAAATGCAACACCTAAGTAGTAAAAATGGTTAAGTATAATTTTAACATAATAATTATATCTCTAAAATAAAATAAACCTATAATATTATTTCGGTACTAATAATAAACATACAAAAATTACCAACCACAAATTTACCAATTTGTGAAATTCAACCCCAAATAACGGTAAAGGAGTAGCTTTGTTTTTCCAACAAAAAAAACTAACACTACTAAAACAATTAGAATAAGCTGTTATAAACTAAAAAAAACCTGGCATCTAGATTTAAGTATTGTTTATTTTTTTCATTTATTAAAATTAGTATTTTAATGGGGGTAAAATAGGTTAGGTCTTCATTTGTTTTAAAAAATCTCATCTTTGAAATTAAGTAATATGTAAATAAATAATAAAAATAATAAACTATTTGATTATTATTAAACTTATTTGCAAGTTTCCGCCCATAATGGGTGTAATGGGATTAAAAGGTCCAAAGAAAAAATGCAATTCAGCGAATCTACTAGATCGAAGGGTTAGACATTAAGAATGAACATTAAGCATATACCTAGAGATTTAATATGAATTTTTTTAAGTTTTCCGGGTTTGTCTTTTAAGGGTATGAAAAGGGGGTAAGTTATGTTTGATCATAAAAAATATCTCCATAGCAAACAAAGCTGGATGTAAAAATCTAGGCATAATTAAAGTAAATAATCAATTAAGTAGAGTATTTTTTTTGTCCACAAATGCAGTGATACGGGTGCACGTTAGTTTTTTTTTTTTTTTGTAAAAATTCACACAACCAAGCAAATTATAATGAGGTAAGAAACTGAGCATGTAAAATAGTAGTACAGGAATGGGACGCTACTAAAACTGGTTCCTTGATGAGGATGGGGTAAATGACAAAATATCGTGACATCATGGCGTCCATCTTGTATGATGTTGAATTTGAACTGTGACTTTGACCTTTGACCTTGACATCAACGGCCTTTCGAATCCCTCATTTGGATTCTGCCACCTTGGATTCTAGAACATTGCAATTTATGTTATGGCCGCCATCTTGTTTTCATCTCCTGGAAGCCACCATCTTGGATGATGTCACAACCGCCATCTTGTTTTTTTTTCATGTTCCCCTGGAGGTCATCATCTTGGATACATACATCTTTGTTTCTGCTGTTTATTCCTAGAGAGCGCCAGCATCGAACTGTCTCTTGCTCGTAAGGTCAAAGTTCCATTAACTGACAATGTTGTTATGGTCCTTATCAAAAAATTAAATTTTATATTTTTATACAAAATGTATTGGAACCGCGGTGATTCGAACCATAACATCTCAATCTTCTCGGTTTGATTACTTATGACTTTGACCGCACAGTCATCGAGACATTTACATGACTGATAATTAATTAAATTATATAAACAATAACACACATATACCTAATTGTATTTTTTTTAATTTGAAGGAATAATAACACTACCCGCTGGATCATTTTTTCAATAATAGCTACCAGAAGTAATAGTTAACACACATCGCCGGTTAGACGCCGCCACCACCATATTGTTTCCAGTAATTAATACAAGGAGCGCTAGTGCCATGTAGCACACACACTGTCTGCTAAAGAGTGGTGTTGAAATATTATCTTAATTTTTACCTGCTAGAGTGCCGTATTTTACCATGGAATCCACCATATGATGGCCATTTTGAAAATCTGTACTTTTTTTAGCTAGAAATTTTGGAAACATTAAAAAAAGTCATCAAAAAATTAACTGATTAATTTACTGATCGATATGGTTAATTCCTGTCCTCGGTTATGTCCTGGGACGATGAAAAAATGTTTGCTCTAGATAAAAAAAAAACATATTTTTAATAAAACATGGTCAAAATATTAAAGTGGCTTTAATTCATTGTCTACCAGCCTCAAGTAAAGCCAATGATGACAAAGGCCACAAATTAAAATTCTGTAATTATTGAACTGGAAATTGGGAAAATAATTCAAAATCCATCAAATAAATAGCCTATTAAAATAATGATTGATTATCATTATCATTATTGATTAGATCATTATCATTATTCTTGATTGATGTAATAATTTAATTTAATTAAATGTCGCATAAATTTGCCCAATCAAGACAGGTTCGAGAAATAACAACGAATTAAAATAAAATAAAATATTATATATTCTAAAAGTACAACAAAAACACATAACAAGCGTTTTTCAATTTCTACAGTCTCCTTAGAAGGCAAAGCGAGTCCTTTATATGTGTTTTCAAGGCAATTATACATGACAGTCGAATAACCAGACATGTCCAGTCAGCAAAAAGGCACATAGCCTACAGTTAGATGACCAAGCCCAACTAACGGTTTGGTCAGCCTCACACTACCAGTTGGTGGCCAGGTACATCCAATTGGTAGTAAGTACATACAGTTTAGCCATAATGCCTTATTTTCAAACCATATCATTCATTTCAAACAGGTTATGTAAGACATCAAAGGCATAGACCAGACGACTCCGAACCATGTGGCCAATCATGACCTGATTCAAACCTAACGATCCAGAAACAACGAAAAGGACGAACATGCTCCAAATTCTCCAATGCTCAAATTTCTCCAACTGCTACAACTGCTACAACAGCTCCAATGGCACCAATGCTCTAAATTCTCCGATTGATCCAAGTGCTCCGAATCTCCAAATGCTCCATTGCTCCAGTTGCTTTAAAACTCCAAATGTCCCAATGCTCCAAGATATACAAGTTCTCCAATGCTCCAAACGCTCCAAGTGCTTTAATGCTCCAATTGATTCAAGTGCTCCAATTCTTCAATGTTCCAGGTGCTCCAATGCCCCGATTGCTGGAATGACCTAATTATCACACTCCATTTCGTTAGTCTTTGATGCCGATTTTAACATCTTTATTTTATAAGGTATACGAGACCTCAGTCTTAGTTAGAAATCATGCTTTGGGAAATAAAGCAATCATTTTAAAATCCAAAATATAATTTATTTACAATTTTATATGCATGCAGTAAAACAAATAATTACTGTTTGTAGCTTGAATCCTATAGTTCTTCGAGTAGGGTGGCTACTTCGTCGAGGTGCTAATAGTTTCCTGCCCTAAGCAAAGCCAGCAGCAGTATCAGACGATCGACCAATATGTTAGGATCTTCCCATGACGAGTAATCAATCTCTTCTACCACTGTCATATTTCATGCATGTTTATTAATAAAAATTTTAAGATATCTGGAGTCTTCCGTTTCAACACATAGGACAAAAAAAATCCTATTACAAAATGAAATGGAAGCTTCAAGACCACTATGAAGTATTGTTGCACACGTGATTGTTTTTAACCTTGTAAGAATGTATCTGAAAATAATAATTACGTTTGCAGATACATTTGATTATAAATCACTACCTTGCGTGCTGTTAAAATGGCAGTGCCTTTATTGTCACAAGCTTGATCAGAATAATTAATTTTTACACGTCGTTTCCATGGTTTCAGTTTCAGTTCTTGATCAAAGTCTTCGATCTTGTAAAATTTCAGGTCGTTCTCATTTGACATATTTTTGATTTCCCATGATGATCATATTTTCATCAAAATTTTTCAATTTTAAATCATTTGCGAGACCTGGGAAAGTATAGTTCGCATTAGCATTTTCATGATCATTATAGTCGTCTAATATTTTGCCTTCGTTCCACTTCCTGGGTGTTGTAGACCAGTCCTCGTTATCTTAAGTCAGCTTGGTTGTACAGGTCTTACAATGTTTTTTTTAAGAAATATCTTCGACCAAATGATTTCTGACAATGACTGCAAATAAATAGTTTATGGCAAAGACCCAAAATACATTATGATTAACATTTTTTCTTTAGGGTAAACTCCTTGCTGCGGATATTATACTTGCATCCTTTCGATAACGCTACAGTCATAAAACCGAGATCCATATTAGATTCTGCAACTAATACCACGTGCATAAAATGAGTTTTAAATTGGAACAATTACTTAAATAGAATTTTTAACATTTCGTCAACGAGAGTTAATTTAACTCGTACAGGAAACTTGTCGCAAGAAGTTCCTATTCCTGCTAACAGATGTGGCCACATATCGTGTTGAGGTAAATATTATTTTTTGTCTAAGATGAGAGATAGTAATTCACGATCGTAAGAGAAGAAGGGCTTCGCTAGACCCCAAGAAGAAGGAAATTCGTCTTATATGGGAATGTTTCTCAGCCGTTTTAAGACATATTATTTGACTGAGTAATTAATTTTTTGTTTGAATTCCACATTATTAAAATATTGTAAATTCTGATTTAGTAACGAGAGTTTGCCAATCAAACTAAATCTGAATTTAATTGCATATTACATTATGAAAAAAATTCATACAGAGATTGTTTTCTCAAATATAATCAGGAGCACACGGAGAACACCAACAGAACTCTTGAAAATCCATCTCTGAATGGATATATCTGAATTAATACATATATGTAGTATGCTTGGCATAATAATTTGCTTAGTGTAGGTATAACTGTTACAAGCATATATATGCATTAAATGTATATAGTTAAGTTAGTCGTATTATTATATCAAATATGCAAGCATATACCTAAATGCATTCACTGAGCTGGATTTTCATGACTTCTCTTGGTTTTCTCCATGTGCTCCTGATTATTTCTGAGGAAACAATCTCTGCCTTAAATTTTTTAATAATGTACCATGCTTGTATTCAGAGTTTCGTTTGATTGGTGAATTCCCGTTACTAGATTAGCACTTACCATATTTTAATCAGGTGGAATTCAAATAAAAAAAATCATTACTCAGTCAAAAAATGTGCCTTAAAACAGCTGATAAACACTACCTTCCTTAGAAACGCTTTCCTTCGCCTTGAGGTCTAGCGAAGCACTTTTCTTGCGATCGTGAGTTAGCATCTCGCATCTTACATAAAAATTAATATTTACCTTTAGACAATAGGCTCTACGTGTTGACATCTGTTGACAATACTAGGAACTACTTGCGACAAGTTTCTTGTATTAGTTAAATTAACTCTCGCTGATGAAATGTTAAAAATTATTTTTAAGTAATTGTTTCAATTTAAAATTCTCATTTTGAATGTGGTATTAGTTGCAGAAACTACTATGAATATCGGTACGATGAATGTAGCATTGTCGAAAGGACTAGAGGTGTACCCGTATGTATTCGTTACTATAACAATTAGTACTCGTTACTTCTGATACCTCATAACATTCTATGTTATGTTAGAGCAACGAATTGAGTCGTATTGCGTACGCGTACAGTATGACGTCGCGGCGTCGCAACATTCGTAATTTGTAGAAAACATACTTATACATTACATACCAAACTGCGTAAGGTGCATTTTTTCACTTTTCCGTATTTTGAACAAGATTTGTGTTTAAGTCATTCTAAATTTAATTTGATTTAATAGGTAAAGTGTAGAACTACAAGTGAACTGTTGACGGAATCTACTAAATTTTCAATGTATTTACTATTTTGAAAATTTTAACCGTGAGCTTATCACAATATCATCGCAATCCATTATGCGTCGATTATAATGAAAGAGCAACAAATAGGTGTAGAAAATTATTTATTGACAATAAAATTTAAACATCATTCTAACGATAAATGGACATAAAAATAGTTTTGTTTAGAATGAAATTAAACATAAAAAATGAAATAAAACACGTTTTAAACAAAATTAAAACCACAACTAAAATATTTTGTTCTTATAATGAAATTAAACATAATAATAAAATCCATACTACGAAAAATGCGAGTAACGAAATGCATTTGTGTGTAACGTTTCGTTACTCGGTACTAGATGGCGCACCCGTTACTCAGTACCGAATACATACGGTTTGCTACAGCTCTAGAAAGGACACAGGTGTAATTTCTGCAGAAGGGAATTTACCCTGAGAAAAAATGCTAAATTTCATGCGAAGACCTAGTGTAATTTTGTTCCTTGTCAAAAACCATTTATTTGTATATTTGCAGTCAATGTCAGAAATTATTTGGTTGAAGATATTTCCTGAATAAACATCGTAAGATCTGTACAACAAAGCTGACTAAAGACGGGACTATAACACCAAGGAAGTGGAATGAAAACCAAATATTAGACGACTGTAATGATCGCGAAGAATGTGAAAATGCTAATTCTCACAATACTATCCCAGATGCCGCAAATGGTTTATAATTGAAAAATAACGAAGAAAGTAACATCTTCGTCAGAAATGATAAGATATTTAAACCAAATTTTAGTTTCCTCCGTGAAATTGTGAACAATAGAAAACGACCTGAAGCTCACACGATCAAAGTCTGTGATAAAGAACTGAGACTAAGACGATGGAAACGACGAATTAAAATAAATTATGCTGATTAAACTTGTGACAATTACTGGGACGATGACAATAGTGAATTTGAACCCGGTGTTGAAACGGAAGACTTTAGGGATCTTAGAAATATTAACAATAATCATGCATTGACGATGACAGCGGTAGAAAAGACTCGTCATGGGAATATCCTAACATATTATTTGACAGATTAAGACTGCTGCTATCTTCTCTTAGTAAAGAAAACTATTCACACCTTGACGAATTAGCCCTGGAGATTTAGAGCACTTGGAGAACTTGGAGATGTTGGAGTATTGGAGCAGTTGGAGAAATCGGAGCAATTGGATCATTAGAACACTTGGAGTTGTTGGAGCAGTTGGGCAACTTGGGCAGTTGGGGCACTTGGAGACATTTGAGCATTAGAGCACCTGGAGCATGTGGAGCATTGCAGCAATTGGAGCACGTTCATTCTTTCCGTTGATTCTGGATCGTTAGGTCATGATTGGCCTCGAGGATTCAGATTCGTCTGGCCTATACGTTTGACGTTTTACATGGCATGTTTGAAATGTATGATATATATCGAAAATAAAGGCATGTTGGCTACTGACTTTATGTATCTAACCAACAACTTGGTGTAGCTGACCACCGACTGGATGTGCCTAGCCACCAAATTGTCATGTTAGCCTGACCAAGCGGTTTTTTGGGTCTGGTTATCTAACTGGGCGTGCCTTTTTGCTGACTGGACATGTCTGGCTAATCGACTGCCTTGAAAACACATGGCAAGGATTTTCTTTGCTTTTTCAGAAGACTGTAATTTGCTGTTATTTGCTCGTTTTTTTTGTACTTGTAGAATCTACAAAAAATTGTTATTTGTATTTTGTTTATATTCTCGAATCTGTCTTATTTTGGTGAATTTATATATTTAATTAAACTAATTTTAGCGTCAGTTAAGGATCGAACAGAGGACGAATATAGCTCGAATGAATCATTATTTTAATAGGCGAGTATTAGATGAATTTAGTAATTTTTTCAGTATTTACAGTATAATAAATACAGAATTTAAAGTTGGTGGTCTATGTGTATCTTCATTGGCTTACTGGTGATGCGGATATTAAGCCACTTATAGGTTTTTGACCATGTATTATTAAATAAGTGTTGTTTTATCTTGAATGATCATTTTTGCTTTGTGTAGGGAGAGAACCGAGAATAGGAATCGATCATATCAAACAGCTAATTAATAGGTAACTTTTAATGATTTTTGGAATTTGTCCCGAATTTCTAGCTAAAAAATTTCCGATTTTCAAGATGGCGGCCAAATGGCCGACAAGATTGTGAAAGCCATGGTATACCACAGTACTAGCGGGTAAAAGTTAAATTAATATGGTGACAGCACCATCTAGCAGATGGTGTGTGTTAACCAGCTCTCCTGGTACCTAGTATTGAAAATAGAGGTGGTGGTGACTTTTAGTGGGTGATTCAATTACTTCTTCAAATTAAAAATAATAACTAGTCCGAATATGTTTTTTTATTTACCTTAAATAATATTGGGTCTGGTAAATGTCTCGATGGCCGTTGTTCCAATGTATTTCGTATATAAAAAAATTAATATGTTGATAAGTAGGTACCACAACAACATAGTCAGGTAATGGAGCTTCGACCTTACGAGCACGAGACAGTGCTCACTGGGACAAACAGCAGAAAAAAAGATTTCGGTATCCAAGATGGCGGCTCCAGAAGATCAGAAAAAACTTTGATGGCGGTTGTGATGTCATCCAAGATGGCGGCCTTCAGCAGACGACAATAAGATGGTGGACATGATGTTAAAATTGAAAAAAGTGGTCGTGACATTATATTTAAGATGGTGACCATGATGTTAGGATTCAAGTTGGCGGCTGTAACGAAAATTGCAATGTTCTAGAACCCATGATGGCGACCGTAACGTAAAGTGGAACTATGATGTCATACACATCCATGATGGTGGGTGAAATAAAAGTGCAACGTACTAGAATCCAGTATGGCGAAATCCAAGATGGCGTAATCCAAATGACGGATCCAAAATGGCCACTGGTTCTAGGTCAAATCTCAAGTTCAAGGTCATCCAAGATGGCCGCAGTGGCGTTATGATAGTAGGTCATTGACCCCATCCTCAATCCTCAACCAGGAACCAGTTTCAGGAGCTCTATTCCTATACTACTTACATTGTACGAAATTATGATTTAATATCATGACATTCGTCAGCTCTTCTACAATAATTACCTGTTATCCACAACACGAGGACTGATACGAGTGGGCTGCTCATCTTTTTGTTTTCTTACGTCTTCGTCCTGGAAACCAAATAGAAAACATTTCACGCATGTTCATTAGATATGTACCTACGTGGGAAAATTTTCCGAGGAAAATATAACCACATATTTTTACCCGATAATTTACATTTTTTAGTTCATAACAAAAGTAGATTTGCATAGTTAAGTTGGGTTAATATACGTCATAGAATAATGTCTGTTCTGCAGAAGGGTAGATACTGTTTGAACAACAGTTTGTAGAAAGTAGCATGGATAGCATCCAACTCCCAGATGTTAAGTGAGCCATAAAAGCAAAATGTATATATTATTTGTTTTTTTTTGTATAAGCCGCACACACTTTTAAAATCACATCAGCAAAATACGAATCCGCTTTTACAGTGTCAGCATTGAATACGTATGATACGTAAAAATCTAATAATCTACCAGCATGCAGTTTGGCATTTATTCTTTCCTTGCTCTATCAAGCTGTTAGATAGTTGCCCTTAATCGGCATGAATCCTAATAAATCTGAGTCTAAATGGCATATTAAAATATGTCTGTTTACTCGTTGCTTACAAAGTCATGGCCTAGTTTAAAACGTAGTTTACTTTTCACTTGTTCTTTAGGTACCAAATAATAAAGTTATTCAATTTATTCCCACATGTCTTTCTGTTTTGTAGCTATGTTTTACCTCTTATTCACACTTCCTAGTTCGTCACTTTTGTTCCACCTTATATTTTTATGCTTTTAATTTTTCGCGAAATCACTGATATTGACTTCTATGCTACGATTTCCTGCTCATTTACAAATAGTCACAATGATCTCGAGTCGGAATGTTTATGAAGTGTCTCACTGTCCATATTTGGTAATAGGTGTACTTGTGGCTTGTTTGCGTGGAATATAAAATGATTTGTTGATTCAGACGTGATCGTCAAATATACTTGGCAAGAAGAAATATAAAAAGAAAATATAACCACATATTTTCCCCCGGATAATTTACTCATTTTATTTTATTACGAACATAGATTTGCATACTTTAAACTGGGTTAATATACGTCACACAAAAATGTCTGTTTTGCAGAATGGTGGATATTGTTTGGTTTAGTTGTGTTTAGTGTACTAATAAGTCCCATTAAATTTTAAAAAAGTCAATCAAAAATAATCTAAATACAAATATAGTAATTTAATTTATACTTGTTTTGTTTTAGCAAATATGTACAGTAATTTTCAATAGCACTAACAGCCAAACTACAAAGCTATTTAAATCTTTAGTGACACAAAAAGTGTCAGATTTTAATTTTAACGCTATTTTAATAATAATCGTGCCAAATCGAAACTTCTATCGATAAATCCGTTAATAACAGCAGTCAGTTGGACATTTAAATGTTTTTAACGACAAATAAAAAAAAGTCTGTTAAATGTGCAAATTACCACTCTTCATTTGTAAGGTAGCGTCATCTGCATTATAGTGCTTGCGCGTTTAAAATACATGCAGCGCCATCCATCACCAGTTAAAAAACTTAAATTGTTATTTTTATAATTTATGTACAATACATAATATATAATAATCTAACATTTATGTATACATTAATTAATTTATTAATAAGAATACCGTTTGCTAAGTGTTTTATTGATTCCTATGAAAGTTTAAGAGCGATGCGTGTGCAAAAACAAAGGCGTTCTTACGGCGAGAACGATGAAACTTATCGAGATGATAGTGTCCTAAATGGACTTTACGACATAAATCATCATCACGCTAAATTTAACTGAAATCCTTTGGATTTTTTGGTGTATTTCTGTAACAAATAAACAAACAAAAATTTGTTTTTTTATACCAATTTAAATTGCATACTAAAACCTACCATTAAAAAAATATATATATTAAAACGCACGACTCCGGCGGACAAAAGTCTGTTACACATTAAATTAATTCATATTTATAAATAATGGTTGTATAATAAATAATTATTTATTTATGTCATTGAACGATAAAACATGCAATTTAGTGCTCAATCCCTATGCTTAGCCTGTCAGTACGTAGCTATGGTGAAGGTTTTGATGTGTAAACATCTTAGCTCTCGGTATACGGCATTTGTAGGATTGATTTCGTGAAAATTGAACGGAAGTCAATGAACGGGTATGTGTCACAAAGATTGTGGACCCATGAGTAGCAACATAATAGTAACTTTCTTAAACATTAAGGAACATACCAAACGTATTATTGGGCTAAATTACTTTATGATAATGAAACCACCCTAGAATATATTTGATAAACTAAAATAGTCATAGTAAAAGGTAATCACAAGTTTCAAAATACCTATGAAAACTGGCGTTACAATTATTATAATACATATTCTCCTTCTAAATTCCCAGAAGGCTTAGTAGCACCCTTGCATATAAATAATACCTTTAGAAGTCGCCCAGCCATAAGAAATTTTTTTTGCACTTTAGAACGGTAGTGAGATTGCCTGACACGAGATGGCATTGCAATCGCCTCTAAAGCTGGTGGCACCGTTGTGCGTTGGGCAGGTGAATTGTCGCTTTTTCTCTGTCCAAAAAACACGCGAGTAGAAAAAAATAAAATGATAGCCTTTTTACGCCAAGGAGAATAATTATATACAACCATACTTTCTCTGTGATTTGCTTATATATACATATATATATATGTGTGTGTGTGTGTGTGTAGGTGAGTGTGTGTGTTTTGTGCGCATGTTGGTACATACACCTGAGATTGATAAACTCAGACACCGTTTGACCGATCATCATGAAAGTTGCCACATGAAAGTTTTTTTTTCATTGAGAATATTTTTATATCCATTTTTCGTAACCCTTTTCACACGTCTATAGCGGCGCTGGATTGAGATTTAATTTTCACAAGTTGCAAACGAATGAGTTCTATCTTTTTGACTTTTGCCCGGCAGATATCAATATCAAGTGGTGTTTGTGTGATAAAATAAAAATATTAATGATATTTTAACGTTATACTTGTGTGCAAGTGTGTACCTATCTAATTCATACCAACATTAAGAACACACAAAAAAGTTACCAAATAACTATTCCACTCAGTTCACTCTCAGTTTCTGTTGCTACTATTTTTATTAAGAAATAAATATCAATGGGTTTTACAAAATAACCAAATGTATTTTGGTATTATTATGTTGTTGCACAAATACGAACAAAAATGAATCCAAAGTCTATGTACCTATACTTTCTTTAAAATAAAATATACTACTTAAATTATTGATCGTGAAGCTAGAGATAACCCAGTATCTACACTCTTTTAGTTATTGTCCTTCAGTGTAATTAATAGTAGATGTTTCTAGTGGTAGGGTTTGTGACACAAACACAGACGTTGTTAGCTGGCTGAATTTCAGTCGGTAAGTTCGCAGATCGTCGTATCCAGAACCTCTGGGTAAGTTCTTAACAGAAGAACAACAGCAGGATAGCTGAAATAAATGTCTTAAGACTATGACTCTAAGCTTCTGCATCGGGAACCAGAATTCAGTTAATTCCGCGGGAGATGAAAAATCCTATAGACAGAAATGCAATCATCAGCATCGGACTCGTATAACTGCTCAGCTTAGTCTTAAACTTGGATCGCTATGATATGGTCTCGTCCGACGTGGGAGGAATCAACATATTCGAACATACTCCCTGAATCTGACAGGTAACATAGCATGTCCCCAACTCTTAATACCATTAACGATCTATGTATGGCGCGGTAGGTACGAATCATCTTGTCGCTCGTGCAGGGCTTCGTGGATTCGGAGACCCTCACATACACGAAAGACGTCTTCGCTCCTTCAGTGGCGGACCTCTTCTCCTTATTTCGTTCTCAAATAAACTTCTACCGTTCAGTTTGTTGTGGCAACCAAGGGTCAAGGCTGCTGAGAGAATTGACTGAAGACTGAATTTATAACATCTTGGAGGAATGAAACCATTTAATAAACAGTGCTTGGTGCATGAAAATAATAAAACGTAACATTTAACCAAATAAATATGTAGATGAGACTCCAACAAAAATTAAAATATAACCAAAATTAATGACTCTAGCTGCAATGAAATGCGGTATTACCAGGTTGCTCTAGTTCACTTATATATATATATATATATATATATATATATATATATATATATATATATATATAGTTACGAACGCAATGCCAGGTTCGAAGCTGGATGGCGGCCCCGCGCCATCCATTGACGTAAGGCATACCACGTGTGCCTGGCCGGATTACAAGGATAGTTGGTACCCCCTTCCCCTTCTGCTTCCCGCACAACGTCCTGCCTCGGCGCCGTTATCTGTCGCTGGGTAGCCTGAGGAACTCCGCGGACCCCCGCGAACAGACGCTGCCTTTCTCGACGCTCCGCTCCGGGCGTCGGTCGGGTCGGCGCAGGATGACGCCGTTGGCCCCAACTGCGCTCGTCGGTTCTGGAAAGGGCGCCTCACACTATTTAACCCGCGACGCCGGCCTCCGCGGCAGTTGCGAGCGGATTGCGAGCGAAGGGAGGTGCGACAGCGGCGAAGAGGGCGGGAGACCCCTGGGAGTGGCGCGACGCGGAGTTCGACTGGGCGACGGAGTTCAGCGACGGAGTTCCGCGGTGAGTTTGGCGACTGAGTTCCGCGGGGTGTGCGGGAGAGTTGCACGCAGGTGTGCCGCCCAGTGAGGAGTGCGGTCTGTAAGAACATGACAGACACTGACTTCAAAATAAACATTTTTAAGTGCGAGTAGTTGTGATTAGGCATGTTTAAGTAAGATTATTTATTATTACTGCAAATATTGCTAATCAATGAAACTATAATAAATCTTAATTGGGCTATCCCTATACGAACCCAGTATATTTCCCACACATTAATAGATCGTAGCAATATATTATCTGATCAAAGCGTAGATTAATTAAAAATAATAGTTACGATGGTAAAATATGTAACAATAACTGTAAACACGAGATATTAGACCTATGGCTATGTCTACTATTTATGCCTCTTTTAGGTTTTTTTCATCGTACTTTATTAAATAAGTATTTTTTTGCCAAAAATGCACCTTTTTTTGCGTCGAGCAAGTATCGAACCAAGGACGTAATTCAATTAAATCATTAAATAAATTATAAGTAATTTTTTATTTTGTAATTTTTTCCCGAATTTTCAGCTTAATAATTACGGATTTTCAAAATAGCGGATTCCAAATTGGCTATTGTAGAGTCATCTAAAATAACCGCCAACCTCCAGATCATAAACGTCGAGAGGCGAACACACCCGAATATAGCCTATTGCTCACTATCGGCAAGCCACCACAGCGATCCATCACAAAGCCGTAGTCCCAATAGAATAACATTGCGCCAGAATGCCCATTTGTATACTACTGTAGACACACCTTTGAATCCTTTCAAATTGTTTGTAAATATTAATATGTTTACCTAAAACTTTTGTCTGAATTAATTTAAGATAATACATGTCATTACTGTAAGGGGTTTAAAAACCCTGGGGTTGAAATAAGAAAATAAATAAAACTCACCAACCATGTGATTTATGATATCAATGTTTATTTTTGTTTAACCTTTAAAAAATTGCTAAAATACTTGTTCTATGGTAAATTTTATGTAACAAATCATTTCTGTAAAAGATGGAAATAACAAGGGTAGAAAGTCATAAAATTATTACCTACTTTTTTTAATAGATATACTATAAAATCAGTTATAATTTACTGTAAAACTCATAAACTTTATCTGAAACTTTTGGTTCAACGAATTTTTCATGAAACCGTAAAAACTGGAGTTGAAATTAAAACTATTAAATTAAACTTAATTACTATCACATTTGTTTGATTTTATTTTTAAATATCTTAATTGTTATTTTTAACTAGGCCCAAATAAAATTTTTATACGACCACGTATTAGTGCAAGGGATGAAAAAGTGTTCGAAGGTAAAAAATAAATGCATTATTATCTTAGTAGGCATTATATGAAATTCTTTAAGTTATTCAATGCTGGATGCATTGAGTTAAAAATATTCAAAATATTTTCGCTGCATGGAATATGAGAAAATGTTTAATCGATTATTTTGGCATTTTGGAGAACATTTATAGGATGTTATGTACATTAAGTCTTAACAATTTTCCAGGTATTTATAGAGATTTCTAAAACATTTCCAGAAGAAATAGGTACTTCGAAATCTACATACGCTTCCAAGCTGTGACAAAAGGTAATATTTAAATGTAAATTTTTGTCAGACCTGTATACAAGCAAAAAAAAATCTACAACGTCTGAGCTTATCATCAAACACTTCATAGCCTGACTAAAATCGATTCCGCAAGATTGGAAATAATTATTTGAGAAAATAGAAAAGATAATTGAATGTTTAAAAAATACTATTATATATAATTATATTATATATATTATATCAATTATATATATTTATTCAATATAAAGCATATGTAATCACAGAAAATACAGCGTATCATATCTCTCATTTGACACGTGTGATGAATGCACAACAATACTTAGCATAGAAGTTTAATAGCATTTTTTAAAGCATTCAATTATTTTTGCTATTTTCTCAAACAATTATTTCCAATCTCGCCGAATCGATTTTAGTCAGGCTATGAAGTGTTTGATGATAATCTCAGACGTTGTAGATTTTTTTTTTGCTAAACATAAACATTTTTTTGATAAACATAATTATCATAAGCAACAGCTAGTTAAAGAGATATCATACACACCAAGTGCTAGGCATTCATTCACTAAGGGTCGTGTGTTTGGCACATATCTCAGGAATAAAAAGAAGCATCTATTGGAGCCAAAAGACTACTGGAGCCAATAAATGATGAAGCCATTACGTATAGCCTATCGTAAAATTGGCGATCGCAACCTACGGAATTGAATGTTCGTGAAAATGTACGTACTTTTCGTTAAATGTACGTAGTCAAGCCTGTATTATCGTATCTTACTGCTGAGGACGTATCCTTTTAGTTGATTGTGCTTCCAAATGTGCTTTCTTTTTGTTGATTGTGCTTCATCTTTGTCGAATTTGCCTCCGGATGTGCGGAGAGATAATTATGATACGATGCATATGCTTTATATATATATATCTTATATATAAAATTCTCGTGTCACAGTTTTCGTTGCCATACTCCTCCGAAACGGCTTGACCGATTTTGATGAAATTTTTTGTGCTTATCCGGTATCTATGAGAATCAGCCAACATCTATTTTTCATCCCCCTAAATGTTAGGGGTATTCCACCCCTAAATTTTTTTTTATTTCCAGTTTTTGGTAGGAAATCACCATGGCAACGGCTGTTGCTTTGTTGATGCTTCATTCGTCTCTATGGCAACGGCTATTTCATTGTTAGTGCAGTCCTCATCACCGT
Source organism: Bacillus rossius redtenbacheri (assembly GCF_032445375.1). Taxonomy (NCBI): domain Eukaryota; kingdom Metazoa; phylum Arthropoda; class Insecta; order Phasmatodea; family Bacillidae; genus Bacillus; species Bacillus rossius. Next base: position 110,730,616 of record NC_086332.1, read on the forward strand.
TGAAATTTTGCAAGTACTTTAAATATCAAAAATTGCCCTTTTTTTTTTCAAGTATATATATATTTTACAGACTTGAAACTTCACAGTAATGTTCCTTATGTTACGCAGGATGACATTTTCCGAAAATTAGATCCCATAGCATAGGTGGTTAAAACCAGGCAACAGTGGGTACTTTGTCTGCATGAGAACAGTATTTTGCATTGTTCATGCCTTCTGCGTCTCCATGGCAACAGGCATCGCGCGGCAGTGGCGTACCCACAACGAGGGGCATGTATTATGAGTGGCGCAAGAGTGATCTGCCTGTAGACTGCCGTAGCGAAGTACGGGTACATCAGTTTTATGTTGCGTGCACGAGTCGGGAAACCATCGGTACATTATACAGCATTGTAATAAATTTTCACTTATTTTTTTTTTATTTACCATTACTGTAAATGGGAGATGTGGCTTAATTTTTTTTCCATTAGTATAGCCGTGCGAAGCCGGGTCGGGCAGCTAGTATATATATATATATATATATATATATATATATATATATATATATATATATAACACTTTAAAAATTTCCTGACAACCTAAAATAAAACCATTTTATAGAGCAAAATGTCTGGTTATTGTATCTGGTTAGAAATTTTTTTTCTTTCGCGAAAGAAATGAAGTCACGGTCTGGCGATCACAATATTTTAGTAATGTCGAGTCAGTTTGAATCGTGATTGTAATGACGTTTCACCACTCCTCGTATTGTTTTCATTGGAATGAAACCACAGGCCAGGTACACGGAATACAGCGCACCCTCGCTCCTCGCCTTGCAGACTCGTGTTCTGCAATCACAGCCTCACACGAGGGTGGTGCAGGGAGTCGCAGTCTCCCAGCCGGCCAGCTCCGCCCCACTCGCTGTAGCGCGTGTGCAGTGCTCTCTTCCTGTGCACTGCTTCGCCACCAGCGCTCGGCACTGTTGCGAGATGCAGCACAGCACAATAGGCTTAGGCATAACTGTGTAATGTTCCGAAGAATTTCGCTTATGTAAAGTCGGTTGTGGAGGGGGGGAGGTAATCTGAAATATTTTATACTGTAAAGTGCCATTTTAAAATAGAATTTGGGAAATTTTACATATTTGTATTGTATTTCATGTATAGGCCTATGTATATGTATGTATATGTGTGTGTGTGTGTGTGTGTGCGTAATTTTTACCTCCAATGAGGCAGAACCGAAATGCTTTTATCAAAAAAAAAATTTTTTACATTTTAACATTAACATGTTGCCTCTGTTCGAGCAAAGAACATGATTTAATGGAAGGCCTGATATTAACAGTGATTGCTGTTACAAATGGTTTATCGTATGAAATATTTTGTGATTACTATTAAATTGGTGTTTTTTTTAATTACTAAAACTGAGATTATATTGTCAATCGGCACTATTTCGTGATCTTAGAAGAATCGAAATAATTTTAAAATTCAAATAATAAAAATTTTTTAATACAATAAACGATTGTGTGCAAAATATTTTTTCCCGCTTGAATAGGAAATGATAAGTTATTGTACCGCAAGCAACGTGTGTCGCCGAGCAGTGTGCCTGTGGCAACAGTGCGCGCCGCGCTGCGCACTCGTGGTGGGACGCTGTATAGTCGCGGAACTCGGCCGCAGGGTCACGTGACGAGAGATGGGCGTGGCCACGTGCCCGCTGCACCAATACTGGTCCTCGGGCGATGACGGACGGCTTGTTGCAGCGCCTCCTGACTGCTCTCAATTGCAACGCAGACAACCGGGTGGGAAGTGATGGTTGAGTGGTCAGATCATTCGTTATCATAGCCGCGACCCAAACAGCTGAAATACAGCACTCATCAGTAGCCTTTATCATCCGGCACAAAACATGTAGTTTGAAACTATAATCATTCCTCGTGCTTCTTGCAGGTATGTATTAGGCTAACCACACGACCGATAAAGACGGTGCATTGAAATCTCATTAAAACGGACCTAGTTTCGAATACTTGTATGGCCATCATTGTTTCGAAGATCGTTAAATCACTACTGACAAATGCTCAATTATTTCCTTAAAATAGAGCGAGGGTGGTTTCTCCCAAAATTGTTTTTGTAGGTGTACTTATATGTTGACTTACCTGTAAAAACAAACAATATAGGAATAATACAATGAAATAAAATTAGCCATACATATTTATTTTTTGCTTTTCATTATATAAGTGTATTACTCACTCACTTAATGTTACCTAATTTATCCTGTGCGTATTAAGTGTTTTTCATGAAGGGATTACAGAAAGCTACTCGTAAATACTGATACAAGATTATTCTACACGTCTGAATTGGTAACAGTGTATTAATGCAAATTTTAAAAGGTTTTTAATTTATCTTTTGATTAAGAATCTGCGCTCTTTTAATGACTTAGAAACGTGTTCATTCACTGATTATACGTAGATTTTAAAATGATGGTATGGTATGGAATCAGAAAATTACTAATGCATTATTAGAAATATAGTGTGGGACTAGAATTGAAATTATACATAAAATGACCGAAAATAAATTGTATGCAAAAGATTTTTTTTAATTGAACTAATTCTGGAACGTGTGTCCAGTTATGATCGTACACCTCATTCCCTTAACAACATAAACTGTAAAAAAAATTGTACTATTACAAAAATAGTCCTTGGAAACTGAGTTGCCAACGATATCACTTGTAAAATTGCAAGGCGTAAAATTTCAAGGCTGAGCTTTGTACCATTGGCAATTTTACAAAATTCTGCCTTGCAGTTCTACAAGTGATATCATTAGCAACTGGGTATACAAGGATTTTCCTTGTAAAAATTACAAGAATTTTTCGCAGTGTACATACAAAATATTCTTATTTACAAATTAAAAACTGCACAGGTTTTTATGTAGTGTAAAGGAAACGTGTCTCGATCAATTATAGTCATCTAAAATGATTATTACAATCCAAGAAAAAGTTATTTTCGATAAATAATATTAAATCAATTTCTGAAGCTGAAGTTTTACATTCCTAACACAAAGGGTAGCTATATGGCAGTACCTTAGACCAGATGTTCTCAACCTTTCAGGCTCTGTGCCCCCCTTTGGATACTGCTGTGAGGTCACGCCTCCCCCCTCCTCCGCAACCACCGCCTCATGTGGTCAATACAAGTAGTACAATTGGAATTTGAAACTGAAGCTGGTTATTAAATGAAAATATATAATAGATGATTTCATACACTAAATTTAATATTACTACACACATCTTAATTTGTAACATATTATTATCTACAAGAACACATTAAATCAAAGAATTAAATACAGATAAAATATATTTGAAGTAATCAAGGATCTAGGTGAAGTTGGCATGTAATATCAGTCACTTTCACACCATTAATGAGGGAGCTGGCACTTTTTGTCCTTGACACGTTTTTGAATATTAGTTTGTAACTGTGACAAAGCATACCTCAGGTCACTTTCAACGTCCAGCTTTACTCGATATTTTGACATATGTGCTAATGTTGAAAATCCAGATTCAAAGAGATATGTAGATGAAAAATGCACTAACAGCCTCAACATTTCCGAAGCAACTTCTGGGTAAACAGGAAAATAGCTTAACAAAAACTTTTCAACATCCATGTTTTCGGATTCCGCGTCTGCTTGAGAATCACATTTTAGGTCGATTGCAACGTTCCTGAATATTATCAGGAAGTACATCCACGAAGATTTTAAAAGGATCACTTATCAACTTAAACTCCAGTTCTTTTAACTAATATATGGAAAATAGTCTGCAACTTCATTTTGCAATGCTACCAAATGCTCTGATGTAAGACACACTGAAGTAAATGATTACCATTTTTCTCAATGAAGATAAATCCGTATTTAATATAATCATCATTATATAGTCTTTTATTTGTAGTGATTTAGCCATTTTCAGTTCTTATTACAAAAACACAACACAGAAATTGTCACTTTCACTTTTTTTTTAATGAATTAAAACTAACAACACTGGCGTCAGGAATCACAACAGAAATGGTGACTCACAGATGCTACACTCACGCGCAGAGATGAATCACATGAGTCAGACAACTCCGATACGCATGCGTCACGGAGAAAGGGAAAATGCGCCGGAGAATTTGAAAGGAGAAAGGGAAAAATTACTAACAAAGGGTAAAGCAGCTGAGCGAGAAACCGTTGCCAGACGTACGACAATGATCGTGTTTTTACAATTACGACCATTATCGTGTTCGTGTTCGTATCGAAATTACGTTACGGTTATATTGAGACAGAAAAATTGAGTAACGTAAATAACATTTAGTTTTACTTCTAATTTTATTTTTTAAACTCATGCCTCCCTTGAAATTCTTCTTATACGCACCCCTCTCCCCCAAGAAGAGCGCGCCCCACAGGTTGAGAAGCGCTGCCTTAGACATTAAGGACAAACTAATAAGCACGTCATACAGTTTAACAGGACTCAGTACCCATAAATTTGATCCCTAAAGACTTTGAATATATATACTGTATAGAAGTCGCCAGCCCAGGTTAAAATTTCTAATACGGTTTTGAGGTAGTTGGTAAATTCACCGCCGCAATAGCCACCATCTCTAGGGCATCGACTTGTAGTGGTCCCTAGCGGACAAGTGTCGAACTCTTCAAACACCCCTTCCCCCTCTCGTTGAACGACCTTGAGCTGCAGTGAATGATAGGTGGGGGGTGCGGGGAATGACAGCGGGCGACAGTGCTGCGCTCTAACGTGTAAATAACAACTAAGACGATACAGGGCGTTACGGCAGCGCACTGCAGCGGTGAAGTTCCCAAGCTGCTCATCATACGCTTCTGAAAAACGTAGAGTAAATCCTATCCACTCGCGACTTCTATACAGCATATATATTCAAAGCTAAAGAGGAAGTGAAAAAGAGCATGAATGGAACCAAAACCTCTAACGTGTCTAAGCCAGCAGCCTGCAAGAAACAGTAGTAGAGAAATGTACGTCCAGGGACTGCTTCCTAGTTGTGGATTATGGTTGGGGTAAATGATCGTCCGCCCTGGCGGCATGACAGCCATCTTGGTGTTGTGCTGGATCTCGTGTAAGCACTAGTTTGAACACTGTCTTTAGTGGGCATAAGTTGGAGAACAGGGCACCAAGGGTGTACGAGGTGGTGAAATACATGCTTAACGGGCTTTAGTTTTACCATTTATCTCTTGTGGCCACAAGTTGGTAAACTGAGCACGAGGCGGTGAACTGGAGCTCTAGTGGGCTAGAGGTGTGAAGAGGAGCCCTAGTGAGCTCGAGGCGGTGAACTGGAGCTCTAGTGGGACAGAGTTGTGAAGAGGGCCCCTAGTGAGCTCGAGGCGGTGAACTGGAGCTCTAGTGGGCAAGAGTTGTAAAGAGGGCCCCTAGTGAGCTCGAGGCGGTGAACTGGAGCTCTAGTGGGCAAGAGTTGTGAAGAGGGCCCCTAGTGAGCTCGAGGCGGTGAACTGGAGCTCTAGTGGGCAAGAGTTGTAAAGAGGGCCCCTAGTGAGCTCGAGGCGGTGAACTGGAGCTCTAGTGGGCAAGAGTTGTGAAGAGGGCCCCTAGTGAGCTCGAGGCGGTGAACTGGAGCTCTAGTGGGCAAGAGTTGTGAAGAGGGCCCCTAGTGAGCTCGAGGCGGTGAACTGGAGCTCTAGTGGGCAAGAGTTGTGAAGAGGGCCCCTAGTGAGCTCGAGGCGGTGAACTGGAGCTCTAGTGGGCAAGAGTTGTAAAGAGGGCCCCTAGTGAGCTCGAGGCGGTGAACTGGAGCTCTAGTGGGCAAGAGTTGTAAAGAGGGCCCCTAGTGAGCTCGAGGCGGTGAACTGTAGCTCTAGTGGGACAGAGTTGTGAAGAGGGCCCCTAGTGAGCTCGAGGCGGTGAACTGGAGCTCTAGTGGGCAAGAGTTGTGAAGAGGGCCCCTAGTGAGCTCGAGGCGGTGAACTGGAGCTCTAGTGGGCAAGAGTTGTAAAGAGGGCCCCTAGTGAGCTCGAGGCGGTGAACTGTAGCTCTAGTGGACAAGATTTGTGAAGAGGGCCCCTAGTGAGCTCGAGGCGGTGAACTGGAGCTCTAGTGGGCAAGAGTTGTGAAGAGGGCCCCTAGTGAGCTCGAGGCGGTGAACTGGAGCTCTAGTGGGCAAGAGTTGTAAAGAGGGCCCCTAGTGAGCTCGAGGCGGTGAACTGTAGCTCTAGTGGACAAGAGTTGTGAAGAGGGCCCCTAGTGAGCTCGAGGCGGTGAACTGGAGCTCTAGTGGGCAAGATTTGTGAAGAGGGCCCCTAGTGAGCTCGAGGCGGTGAACTGGAGCTCTAGTGGGCAAGAGTTGTAAAGAGGGCCCCTAGTGAGCTCGAGGCGGTGAACTGTAGCTCTAGTGGACAAGAGTTGTGAAGAGGGCCCCTAGTGAGCTCGAGGCGGTGAACTGTAGCTCTAGTGGGCAAGATTTGTGAAGAGGGCCCCTAGTGAGCTCGAGGCGGTGAACTGGAGCTCTAGTGGGCAAGAGTTGTGAAGAGGGCCCCTAGTGAGCTCGAGGCGGTGAACTGGAGCTCAAGTGGGCAAGAGTTGTGAAGAGGGCCCCTAGTGAGCTCGAAGCGGTGAACTGGAGCTCTAGTGGGCAAGAGTTGTGAAGAGGGCCCCTAGTGAGCTCGAGGCGGTGAACTGGAGCTCTAGTGGGCAAGAGTTGTAAAGAGGGCCCCTAGTGAGCTCGAGGCGGTGAACTGTAGCTCTAGTGGACAAGAGTTGTGAAGAGGGCCCCTAGTGAGCTCGAGGCGGTGAACTGGAGCTCTAGTGGGCAAGAGTTGTGAAGAGGGCCCCTAGTGAGCTCGAGGCGGTGAACTGGAGCTCTAGTGGGCAAGAGTTGTGAAGAGGGCCCCTAGTGAGCTCGAGGCGGTGAACTGGAGCTCTAGTGGGCAAGAGTTGTGAAGAGGGCCCCTAGTGTGCTCGAGGCGGTGAACTGGAGCTCTAGTGGGCAAGAGTTGTGAAGAGGGCCCCTAGTGAGCTCGAGGCGGTGAACTGGAGCTCAAGTGGGACAGAGTTGTAAAGAGGGCCCCTAGTGAGCTCGAGGCGGTGAACTGTAGCTCTAGTGGACAAGAGTTGTGAAGAGGGTCCCTAGTGAGCTCGAGGCGGTGAACTGTAGCTCTAGTGGACAAGAGTTGTGAAGAGGGCCCCTAGTGAGCTCGAGGCGGTGAACTGGAGCTCTAGTGGGCAAGAGTTGTAAAGAGGGCCCCTAGTGAGCTCGAGGCGGTGAACTGTAGCTCTAGTGGACAAGAGTTGTGAAGAGGGCCCCTAGTGAGCTCGAGGCGGTGAACTGGAGCTCTAGTGGGCAAGAGTTGTGAAGAGGGCCCCTAGTGAGCTCGAGGCGGTGAACTGGAGCTCTAGTGGGCAAGAGTTGTGAAGAGGGCCCCTAGTGAGCTCGAGGCGGTGAACTGGAGCTCTAGTGGGCAAGAGTTGTGAAGAGGGCCCCTAGTGTGCTCGAGGCGGTGAACTGGAGCTCTAGTGGGCAAGAGTTGTGAAGAGGGCCCCTAGTGAGCTCGAGGCGGTGAACTGGAGCTCTAGTGGGCAAGAGTTGTGAAGAGGGCCCCTAGTGAGCTCGAGGCGGTGAACTGGAGCTCTAGTGGGCAAGAGTTGTGAAGAGGGCCCCTAGTGAGCTCGAGGCGGTGAACTGGAGCTCTAGTGGGCAAGAGTTGTGAAGAGGGCCCCTAGTGTGCTCGAGGCGGTGAACTGGAGCTCTAGTGGGCAAGAGTTGTGAAGAGGGCCCCTAGTGAGCTCGAGGCGGTGAACTGGAGCTCTAGTGGGCAAGAGTTGTGAAGAGGGCCCCTAGTGTGCTCGAGGCGGTGAACTGGAGCTCTAGTGGGCAAGAGTTGTGAAGAGGGCCCCTAGTGAGCTCGAGGCGGTGAACTGGAGCTCTAGTGGGCAAGAGTTGTGAAGAGGGCCCCTAGTGAGCTCGAGGCGGTGAACTGGAGCTCTAGTGGGCAAGAGTTGTGAAGAGGGCCCCTAGTGAGCTCGAGGCGGTGAACTGGAGCTCTAGTGGGCAAGAGTTGTGAAGAGGGCCCCTAGTGTGCTCGAGGCGGTGAACTGGAGCTCTAGTGGGCAAGAGTTGTGAAGAGGGCCCCTAGTGAGCTCGAGGCGGTGAACTGGAGCTCTAGTGGGCAAGAGTTGTGAAGAGGGCCCCTAGTGAGCTCGAGGCGGTGAACTGGAGCTCTAGTGGGCAAGAGTTGTGAAGAGGGCCCCTAGTGTGCTCGAGGCGGTGAACTGGAGCTCTAGTGGGCAAGAGTTGTGAAGAGGGCCCCTAGTGAGCTCGAGGCGGTGAACTGGAGCTCAAGTGGGCAAGATTTGTGAAGAGGGCCCCTAGTGAGCTCGAGGCGGTGAACTGGAGCTCTAGTGGGCAAGAGTTGTGAAGAGGGCCCCTAGTGTGCTCGAGGCGGTGAACTGGAGCTCTAGTGGGCAAGAGTTGTGAAGAGGGCCCCTAGTGAGCTCGAGGCGGTGAACTGGAGCTCTAGTGGGCAAGAGTTGTGAAGAGGGCCCCTAGTGTGCTCGAGGCGGTGAACTGGAGCTCTAGTGGGCAAGAGTTGTGAAGAGGGCCCCTAGTGAGCTCGAGGCGGTGAACTGGAGCTCTAGTGGGCAAGATTTGTGAAGAGGGCCCCTAGTGAGCTCGAGGCGGTGAACTGGAGCTCTAGTGGGCAAGAGTTGTGAAGAGGGCCCCTAGTGAGCTCGAGGCGGTGAACTGGAGCTCTAGTGGGCAAGAGTTGTGAAGAGGGCCCCTAGTGAGCTCGAGGCGGTGAACTGGAGCTCTAGTGGGCAAGAGTTGTGAAGAGGGCCCCTAGTGAGCTCGAGGCGGTGAACTGGAGCTCTAGTGGGCAAGATTTGTGAAGAGGGCCCCTAGTGAGCTCGAGGCGGTGAACTGGAGCTCTAGTGGGCAAGAGTTGTGAAGAGGGCCCCTAGTGAGCTCGAGGCGGTGAACTGGAGCTCAAGTGGGCAAGATTTGTGAAGAGGGCCCCTAGTGAGCTCGAGGCGGTGAACTGGAGCTCTAGTGGGCAAGAGTTGTGAAGAGGGCCCCTAGTGTGCTCGAGGCGGTGAACTGGAGCTCTAGTGGGCAAGAGTTGTGAAGAGGGCCCCTAGTGAGCTCGAGGCGGTGAACTGGAGCTCTAGTGGGCAAGATTTGTGAAGAGGGCCCCTAGTGAGCTCGAGGCGGTGAACTGGAGCTCTAGTGGGCAAGAGTTGTGAAGAGGGCCCCTAGTGAGCTCGAGGCGGTGAACTGGAGCTCAAGTGGGCAAGAGTTGTGAAGAGGGCCCCTAGTGAGCTCGAAGCGGTGAACTGGAGCTCTAGTGGGCAAGAGTTGTGAAGAGGGCCCCTAGTGAGCTCGAGGCGGTGAACTGGAGCTCTAGTGGGCAAGAGTTGTAAAGAGGGCCCCTAGTGAGCTCGAGGCGGTGAACTGTAGCTCTAGTGGACAAGAGTTGTGAAGAGGGCCCCTAGTGAGCTCGAGGCGGTAAACTGGAGCTCTAGTGGGCAAGAGTTGTGAAGAGGGCCCCTAGTGAGCTCGAGGCGGTGAACTGGAGCTCTAGTGGGCAAGAGTTGTGAAGAGGGCCCCTAGTGTGCTCGAGGCGGTGAACTGGAGCTCTAGTGGGCAAGAGTTGTGAAGAGGGCCCCTAGTGAGCTCGAGGCGGTGAACTGGAGCTCAAGTGGGACAGAGTTGTAAAGAGGGCCCCTAGTGAGCTCGAGGCGGTGAACTGTAGCTCTAGTGGACAAGAGTTGTGAAGAGGGCCCCTAGTGAGCTCGAGGCGGTGAACTGTAGCTCTAGTGGACAAGAGTTGTGAAGAGGGCCCATAGTGAGCTCGAGGCGGTGAACTGGAGCTCTAGTGGGACAGAGCTGTGAAGAGGGCCCCTAGTGAGCTCGAAGCGGTGAACTGGATCTCTAGTGGGCAGAAAGTGTGAAGAGGGCCCCTAGTGAGCTCGAGGCGGGAACTGGAGCTCTAGTGGGACAGAGTTGTGAAGAGGGCCCCTAGTGAGCTCGAGATGGTTAACTGGAGCTCTAGTGGGCAGGAGGTGTGAAGAGGAGCCCTAGTGAGCTCGAGGCGGTGAACTGGAGCTCTAGTGGGCAAGAGGTGTGAAGAGGTGCCCTAGTGAGCTCTAGATGGTTAACTGGAGCTCTAGTGGGCAGGAGGTGTGAAGAGGAGCCCTAGTGAGCTCGTGGCGGTGAACTGGATCTCTAGTGGGCAAGAGGTGTGAAGAGAAGCCCTAGTGAGCTCGAGGCGGTGAACTGGAGCTCTAGTGGGCAGGAGGTGTGAAGACGGCCCCTAGTGAGCTCGAGGCGGTGAACTGGAGCTCTAGTGGGCAGGAGGTGTGAAGACGGCCCCTAGTGAGCTCGAGGCGGTGAACTGGAGCTCTAGTGGGCAGGAGGTGTGAAGACGGCCCCTAGTAAGCTCGAGGCGGTGAACTGGAGCTCTAGTGGGCAGGAGGTGTGAAGAGGGCCCCTAGTGAGCTCGAGGCGGTGAACTGGAGCTCTAGTGGGACAGAGTTGTGAAGAGGGCCCCTAGTGAGCTCGAGATGGTTAACTGGAGCTCTAGTGGGCAGGAGGTGTGAAGTGGAGCCCTATTGAGCTCGTGGCGGTGAACTGGAGCTCTAGTGGGCAAGAGGTGTGAAGAGGAGCCCTAGTGAGCTCGAGGCGGTGAACTGGAGCTCTAGTGGGCAGGAGGTGTGAAGACGGCCCCTAGTAAGTTCGAGGCGGTGAACTGGAGCTCTAGTGGGACAGAGTTGTGAAGAGGGCCCCTAGTGAGCTCGAGGCGGTGAACTGGAGCTCTAGTGGACAAGAGTTATGAAGAGGGCCCCTAGTGAGCTCGAGGCGGTGAACTGGAGCTCTAGTGGGCAGGAGGTGTGAAGAGGGCCCCTAGTAAGCTCGAGGCGGTTAACTGGAGCTCTAGTGGGCAGGAGGTGTTAAGAGGGCCCCTAGTAAGCTCGAGGCGGTGAACTTGAGCTCTAGTGGGCAGGAGGTGTGAAGAGGGCCCCTAGTAAGCTCGAGGCGGTGAACTGGAGCTCTAGTGGGCAGGAGTTGTGAAGAGGGCCCCTAGTGAGCTCGAGGCGGTGAACTGGAGCTCTAGTGGGCAGGAGGTGTGAAGAGGGCCCCTAGTAAGCTCGAGGCGGTGAACTGGAGCTCTAGTGGGCAGGAGTTGTGAAGAGGGCCCCTAGTGAGCTCGAGGCGGTTAACTGGAGCTCTAGTGGGCAGGAGGTGTGAAGAGGGCCCCTAGTAAGCTCGAGGCGGTGAACTGGAGCTCTAGTGGGCAGGAGTTGTGAAGAGGGCCCCTAGTGAGCTCGAGGCGGTTAACTGGAGCTCTAGTGGGGCGGAGGTGTGAAGAGGGCCCCTAGTAAGCTCGAGGCGGTTAACTGCAGCTCTAGTGGGCAGGAGGTGTGAAGAGGGCCCCTAGTAAGCTCGAGGCGGTTAACTGGAGCTCTAGTGGGCAGGAGGTGTGAAGAGGGCCCCTAGTAAGTTCGAGGCGGTTATCTGGAGCTCTAGTGGGCAGGAGGTGTGAAGAGGGCCCCTAGTAAGCTCGAGGCGGTTAACTGGAGCTCTAGTGGGCAGGAGGTGTGAAGAGGGCCCCTAGTAAGTTCGAGGCGGTTATCTGGAGCTCTAGTGGGCAGGAGGTGTGAAGAGGGCCCCTAGTAAGCTCGAGGCGGTTAACTGGAGCTCTAGTGGGCAGGAGGTGTGAAGAGGGCCCCTAGTAAGTTCGAGGCGGTTATCTGGAGCTCTAGTGGGCAAGAGGTGTGAAGAGGGCCCCTAGTGAGCTCGAGGCGGTGAACTGGAGCTCTAGTGGGCAGGAGGTGTGAAGAGGGCCCCTAGTAAGTTCGAGGCGGTTATCTGGAGCTCTAGTGGGCAAGAGGTGTGAAGAGGGCCCCTAGTGAGCTCGAGGCGGTGAACTGGAGCTCTAGTGGGCAGGAGGTGTGAAGAGGGCCCCTAGTAAGTTCGAGGCGGTTATCTGGAGCTCTAGTGGGCAGGAGGTGTGAAGAGGGCCCCTAGTGAGCTCGAGGCGGTGAACTGGAGCTCTAGTGGGCAGGAGGTGTGAAGAGGGCCCCTAGTAAGTTCGAGGCGGTGAACTGTAGCTCTAGTGGTCAAGAGTTGTGAAGAGGGCCCCTAGTGAGCTCGAGGCGGTGATCTGTGGCTGCTGTGGCTGCTGTGGCTGCGGTGTGGCGAGCAGGCCGTGGCCACGTGCTGCAGGCACTTCCTGTGGCGCCGCCCACACGCCCCGAGGTCACAGCGGCAAGTGGGCGGGGTCGCCTGTTATTGGGTTACTGCCGTCCATCAGCAACACCGGCAGCTTGCGGCTTCCGCGCAATCAACCCTGTGTACTCACTGACATGGCGCATGGTCGTGCTGCAGCAGGGCAGAGCAGCGAATACCAATACATCTCATTACTGTATTTCTTTAATAACTGTGCTTAGTGCCAGTTTAATATTGCTGTTTATATTGATGTCAGCAATGTTTTATCAAGTGGGCAAATTCAGTTACACCCACAACCCCGGTGGTAGGTTTGAATCCATTGTTTTTACACCAATATTTTGAAAGGTGAATAATGTTTTTCAAAAGTAATTTATAGCCTAGACATACATTTACAAGTGATCTTTTATTAGTAATCCATGTAAACATATATAAGATGATTACCACTCAATGATTCACTGACTCACTCACTCATCACGAATTCTCCGAAACAATAACACGTACAGTCTTGACATTTGGCTTGTATTCTGTTCACTACATAGGCATAACCTAAGAACGTATTTTACGAAAATAGCCCTTAGGGCGGTTGTGAGTGCGATCAAGATAAATATTCTTGTTTTGCAAGTACCTATATGTCCTACAGTCTTTGTACTAGGTGATAGGGATGTTCCTTATAGACATTTACTTGGAACGAGGTTTTCCGAAAATCAGCCTTGAAGGGGGGTTCGGGTGCGGTTAAAAACAGAATTTGAAGTTTTCTAACAATAAGTTCTATAAAATTTAATGTGGATATTTTTGCGTCTCCGTGGCAACGGTTATTGCGCAGTTGTATTTGTATATCTTTATTTGTGTCTTAAATAAACTTCTTCACGCTGTTTCTAGACCGCGCAACACTGGGTACTTCAGCTAGGAATAAAATATAACAAATTGCGTTTGCACTTCGCCTCGAGACACTTATCTCGCGCCTGCTCCCGCGTGATGTCATGACAGCGGCGAGCGCTCTGCCCTTGTTTACGTGGTCAGGGAAGAGTTTGTCCCACGAAGAGCTTTCAAGTCACTGAGAACGTACTACAAAGAATCCCAGAACATGTGTTGTTCTAAATTATACATATTTATAAGTACGCTGCTAGGGCGAAGATATTTCAGGACCAGCTGTGTGTTAAAATACGGTAGCAGTTTCTGTGTTTCTTGGTTGGCTGGGTATACATTATCATTACAGCAATCACAGCCATTCACTTCGGAAGCAAACGCTTCCTGAATGGCCCCGCCGAACAGAACAATGGCTTCTCTTGCAGACCGCCGTCCATTACAATACAACTATCGCTGGCGCATGCATACCTTATTGCAGTCCAACTAGCGATCAGATTATGTCACAAGAAATACATACCCTTGTACAAAACTCACAGCGCAATCCGTCTAAACTCTTATAGCCGCACCTAAGGCTGTGGAGATGAACGGGGAGGTGGGCTTGTCTTCATCAAGCACTTTAAACACTTTGAACCATTCTTCGTTGCGTACATAATTCAGTGATTTCGCTTTCACATTAATGGTCACATAATGATAACATTAAAAAATTTACAAAACCAAAGGTAAAATCCTGATATCTCATGCCCATTGCGGCCATATTGTTTCGATAATGCGTCTTTAGAATCATTACCTGTTCATACATATAATGCAGACTACGAAATTAGACGACATCATGATATTAGCCTTTTAAATAACTTTCATTCATATTTGGTTAAATGCAGTAAAGATATAGACATTTCATCATTATTTTATAATTGTATATATTTATAATTTATTTATTATATATTATGTATATTATAATTATATATTTATTTCATAATTATTGAGAAGCAATGTGTAAACCTAGAGTACAACTTATATTAATAAATTGAAGATTGGAAATTTAAAAAGCTGTAAGTGCCAAAATGAACATTCTGAGAAAAATCAATTTAACATTTGCAAAATACAAATTTATTTCAAAAAAGCATTTTAAACATTATAATTGGTAGTTAATATACCTCAAAAACAAAGTATGGTTTAAAAATTAAAAAAGGAATAAATACAAAAGTGAGAAAAATATATTAGAAATACACATACATCAGAAAAATTGAAAATATGAAATTCCACGTGTTGTTTTCTTGAATAAGGCTGTATGTGCCATTGTCAGAATAATGTCTGAAGCTAATTAAGTGTTTCATACTCTGATGATGATAGAATAAAAGCTGAGCTGTTCATTTGAATCCAATTATGGAAGCATTTGCTCGAGATCTTTCTTCTTTTCCTTTCTTCAGGACGTTAAACGTTTCCCACGATTCCAAACTGTTAAATGTGGTTTATGATTTTATTAGTCCAGGGTTGTCAGCAGACACCTGAAACCATTGCTCTGTAGATATTTTAAGTTTGTTAGTATTAATACAGTTTTCAGCTTGTGAGTTTGCATCACCGACATGCTGTTATAGCAGTAAGTGAAGTTAATTTGACCACTTTAATACATGACCTAGGTCTGACATCACTGGTAAGTCATAGCTAGGTAACGAATTTTTACGTAATTTTTACATACCACTGACATCTGTTGTGACTAAAAAATGATGTAAGGATAAATGATATCATGCTGACATCGTACTGATATAATACCAAAATCATTTTCTTACGTACATTTGACGTATAAATGATTTCATATTACACATTTAAAAACAAAGTTTTAAGTTTTCACTTCTTTTGACAGTCCCCACGACTGGTTTTTTTTTTTTTTTTTTTTAGAAAATACTGACAACCTGGTGGTTGCTACAATTAACTAACCACTCCTCAGGGCACTTTCAGCCTTATTTAATATTATTGGCCTTGGAACGTAGGCAACATCCTTTTTTGCTGAAAATACAATATTTGACGAAACAGGCACTTACAGCATTTTTTTTTATTTCCAGTCTTCAATTATGATCATAGTGCACTGAAATATTTTTTGGAAAATGGAAATATTTGGGAGCTATATTGATGTTGTGAACAGTTACATTTTCTTCTGGCTATTATGAAAATAAATGGTTTTAAAAAAAAGTTAATTATTAATTATATATTATTTTATAAAAGTCATAAACAGTATTAATTAAAGTGGTCATATTTACATTTTAATTTATTTTTAAAATAATTTTTTTCATTCATAGCTATCCAAAACGTTTTTCACAATAAAAATATTATTAATATCTACGTTTGATACCTAGTCGTCTCTTTGAAACAAAGATTGTATGTTAACATTGAGGTGCTATACACTACTTATTGGCACCAATCGTCATGTGCTATTTACAGAGTAGATTAAATAATTAACACTATAAAATTTCATTGTTTATATTCTGTACATTAAATAATTAACACTACGAACAAATTGCATTTTCTATATTCTAGAAGAAAGTAAATGTGTTAAAAATATGTATAGTCTGTGTCATGTAAGTTAACTGAAATATTACACGTCTCACACGTAATACCAGCGGTATCTATCACCCATTACTCGCAAAGAAACACTCTGTGTTTACTTACGAATACTGACAATCATATGGAGTTGTTTACAGTAACTTTTGATATAACAACAGGCACAAAAAAGATACTTTTTTTTCCATCATTATATCCTGGTAATTTCCCTAAAAAGCTTTTCTAAAATTACTAAAATCATGAAAAAATCGCTTGTTAAAATAATTATTGATTTATGTCGATGGTTTTATACAAGACAGTACATAGTTAATTATAATAATTAATATGTTAAACAGTTAAAGGTCCAAACTACAATAATTAAAAAAAAACATCAACATCACATGAAACAACAGGAAGAGGAGAATGGAGTTAGCAAACACACAAAGTGCCATTCACCCAAACACCATGTGATTGATACCCAAATGCCAATCAACCCTGTGTGCTGCACTGACATGGCGCATGGCCGTGCTGCAGCAGGGACAGAGCAGCGAATACCAATAAATTTCCTTACTATATTTCTTTAATAACTGTGCTTAGTGCCAGTTTAATATTCCTGTTTACATTGATGTCAGCAATGTCTTATCAAGTGGTAAAATTCACTTACCCCCACAACCCCGGTGGTAGGTTTCAATCCATTGATTTTACAGCAATATGTTGGATGGTGAAATTTTCATTCCTTATTACAACAACAATTTCGGCAATAAAGGTTAATTATTCTTGAATTTTAAAAATATGATTACTAGTATAATTTCAAGTATTTATTCTTTTATTATTAAAAAAAGTAGCATCTGTCGGCGAGTGCAGAAATAATAGGTTATGTTACAACTGACTAAAAAATTATGGTGATTCATATAATTGATGATATATATATTTGATTACATTTTATTTATATGAAAACTTATTCATAATTATATTTAAACTTTATAGCTAAACGCCAGTTTTTAAAATTAATTACAAGTCATCTACACGTGAACTGTTTCATCGACTGCTTATAAGGTGAAGTGAAAAGTTTATTTGGTTTTCATTGCTTATTACAACAATTTCAGCAATAAAGGTTAATTATTCTTGCATTTTAAAAATCTGATTACGAGTATAATTTCAAGTATTTATTTTTTATTATTAAAATAAAAATGATTCAATTTTATTCATAAAAGTATGCAATCATTTCATCAATGTTTTGTTATGACGTCACGTTAAACTATCGTCCGTAAACCGATTTTACAGACAACCAATTTTTGTTTATAATTAGGTTTTTTAACGTGTGACTTTTATAGTAATTTTAATTTAAAATTTCTAAACCTGAAACTGCCTTTTTTTTTGCAACGATCATGGATCGAACAAATTAGTAAGATGGATTGAATCAATCATTACATTATTAATTATTTTATTATTTTATTCATATTTTTCGATTTTCTAGGTTAATTATTACATATTTCCAAGATGGCGGTTGTGCGTACCCTTCTATGTGCTATTTGTGCTCGTTACAAATGGCCCCACCTCGATGGAGACAAATTTAATTATTTGGGCTTTCTTTCACTGTGTAAATCAATACTGCTTGTGTAACCCTCAGTTGGCATGTGTTGAAAGTATCTAAGCCACAGTTAGGTATTGACTTAGGAACATAGGCACAAATATACACTTGGATATCTAAGATAGTAAATAACATAAAACAACACTCACAATTAAAAATTTTACTTATTGACGTGACAACGTCTAATAAATCGATGAACGCCGGCTGCACGCACGAAAAAGTGTCCCACTACGGATGTCCCACTACGGATGTGTCCTATTTGCTCATTGTACGCATGCGTGGCATCTCTCTTCATGCTCATTGTAGGGCCTACGCATGCGTGGCATCTCTCTTCCACTCGATTGGAACGACCATCGATTTGACTTTTCAACCATATTTTCGTCGTTTGAATTATTAATATTATGTAATTTAACGATCGTCCACCGATTTTCAGCACAATCGGTACAGTTATTTAAAAGTAATGTTGAATATTCAAATACGTTTTGAACCAACAATGGTGTTTTACAGTTACAGTTACAATTACAACCGGGATCTTTTGCACAATGTTTTAAAAAATATTGTAACACATTATAAATAAGTTTGGTGTATTTGGGATGCGTATTTGTTATAAAATCGAGTTATAAAAACGAAATAATATAATTCCCCTACCGTGGACAAATTTTTTATAAATATATATATAACATCTGAAACTATTAGTTATAGAATATGGCCTCGTGGCTGAGCGATCAGCGGCGCTCTGTAAAAATTAATACGGCGCACGTAACATTTCAAAAGTAATAAATATATTTGAATAATGAATGCAAATGAAAGTAAATTTATTAATTAAATTGTACATTTCATTTCACTCCTTTGTATCCATACAAAATAGTGATAATTCAATAAAAATGACTCAATTTTATTCATAAAAGTATGCAGAGGTAGATTTTATCATACAAAAGATAGAAAAATTTTAAAAAAAATTCTTCCTCAAAGAATATAATATTTTTAATGCTAAATGGTTTGGTTGCAAAAACCTATTACGGCTCAGTCTCCTTTTCTTCTGGATCAATCATGTCATCAATGTTTTGTTATGACGTTGTCACGTTAAACTATCGTCCGTAAACCGACTTTACAGACAACCATTTTTTTTAATACAATAAACGATTGTGTGCAAAATATTTTTTATTTAAAACAAAATATTTCAAAATTTACCCTTATTATTATTTACTTATAGGCTCAAATTCCCTAACTGTTCTTTGGCATCGCATTACACATAATATTTCCAACTGTCAGGAGTGACGATGCGCACATTTAATTACCAAGCAAAAGTCTTTGGTTCGGGTTCGACGATATTTTACACGGTTTTATTTCGTAGAATTAGGGTTCTTAATTGTTTTTACCTCGGCTAGATAGGTTCAATTTATGTCGGTAGAGCTCATAGTCTCTCGCTCGTCAGACCTCTGAGTTACGTTAGATGTGTGTAAAAATAAAACAATTTGTATCAAAAAAGTCAGTTCCTTGTAGACAATATTAGTAAACTTCAAATTTCGATGTTTATAGTTAGTTTAGGCCGCGATGTGACGATTTTACGGGAGGTACGTGACGATTAGTATAGAATTGTGGTGACAGATTTTTGCAATTCTATTACTCACGTAATTTTCACTCCTAGGATCTTTATCTTTGTAGATAAAGCCTACTTAAGTATCTATACACCCTAAAGATACATAATTACCATCCTTAATCCAGGATGCCTACTACTTTCCAGCTATTTCGTAGGATTTAGATTTGCCGACGTCACGAAGCTGTGCTAGCTTAAGCTGGCCGTACATTCTCCAAACCTTATCAAATTAAGCCAGTTAACAATGCTCGACTTAATTTCAAATGGTAGGCCGTGATTGGCCGAAAACCAAAATCAGTTACATTAATTACTAATTAACTTGTGAAATCCGCGCGGAACAATAGCGCGGAACACAAAATTTCACGTAAATTTTAAATACATAAATACTGAAATAATAATTTACATTACAAAATAACGGCGTCAACTTTACCGTTTACCGTTTCAAAGTCAATTACTCCTTAGAGGGGTCTCGGTAATTGTTCAATTTCAAACGTCCAATACAGTCCATAGAGTAATATTCTCATAGATATACATTTAAAAATAATTACCGTTTTGAAAATAAATTAAATTTTATACATAGAATACATATTAAATAAAACATAAATAATAACAACTTAATCTGTCAAAACATAAAATGTTGCAGTACACGGTCTAGACTACCGACAAAATGTCGGATGATACGACAGTTGACTGTATGGTGATGCTGCACACTAGTGGGTTAAATTTAAATTAATATGTCGGAGCGCGCTCTAGCAGACAAAAATAAGATTGTGGATACAAGATGGCCATGGTGACGTCATACTGTTTGGCATAAAATCTGTCTTAGCATCAATAGTTGAAGGTAAATTTGCCAGCTGCCACCACAGAAATTTGTTTTTTTGCTCTCATCTGGTTCAAACCGAGGATTCCATGACTGAAGTTAGTTTTTTATTAAAATTCATTTAAATAATTTTTATAATTTTTAAATTTTTTTTCGCGATATTCTGACATAAAAATACGGATTTTCAAGACGGCGGACTATTTTCAAAATGGCGGAATCCAAGATGGTGGGTCTGTAGTAAGCAAAATTTTTATTTAAATTTTATTAAAATTTTTAGTAACTATTTATTAATTTTTAATGAATAAATTAATTATTTACTCTTGCCGGAAATCTAAACGAGAGCTGAAATTGATTAAGTAACTAAACATTTTTTTATATAATTTTGAAAAATGTTCGGAATTTTTTGGTCAAAAATTAAGGAATTTTAAGTTTACTGTCAAGACCAAGGTCATGACCCGGAAACTTAGTTTTTTTTTTATTTTTAGGAATGAAAGCCTCTCAGATAAGTTGAGCCTCCGTGAGGAAATTAAGCCTCTCTGAGGAAAATTAAACATTTGGATGCGTTTTGGGAGAAAAAAATGGGAATTTCCCCTAAAGTCGGGAATTTTTTCCTTCGAAATAGGGAAATTTGTAGGAATTTTAAGAAATTTTGTTGATATTTGTCACTAAGATGGCCGCCGTGAAGAGGTATGTTGGTCGTAACCTTGCACCTCGCCCTGAACCTAGTTCCCGGAACCCCAATTATGTATTCCTAATGATGTTTGCAACAAGACATCATTATACAATGCATGATTATACAATGCATTTTTATACAATGAGAGAGATTAATTTCATCGTGAAACAAGTAACTTTATAATTGTCAATTTTTTCTAACCTGGACGGGTGAAAAAAAAAATAGCACGATGATCCTTTCTATAGTGCGCTTTTTTATTATTTTTATCTCTTAAAATATATTAGTATAAGTTTCAAAAATTCAAATTCACACTGGCAAATATGGCAATTCAACATCATTCCAGTTTTTCAAACGTGCTCGTGCATTCTGAGCCTGTATAGTCATAATACACTGCTAACAATGTCAAAAGTGGACTGCACATTTGCAATATTTCTCGTAACACGAAGGTAGATATTTTCAGCACTGATGATATGGGCTAAGTGGAGAGGAGACCTTGAAGCCGTCTAGTCACAGTACACCCCGGCCGCATTCCACGCCTTGCCATATCCTCAGCTCTGATGTATTTTTAAGCCGCCACAGGCAAAAACTTAACTACCCCCCCCCCCCCCCGCGTTGGTTTTTTTATCATACAGAATGGTTGTAACAGTATTTCAATCATTTTGATACATGTCCATAGAAAATTGTAAAATTGCATACATAGATATTGATAATTAACATAATAAATATATGGTATTTTATCTTTGTGATGATTTATGACAATGATTAGAAACGCACATAATATGTGCTGTGTGCTTAAAATTAACGATTTAAAAAGTTTATTTTAAACTGCTGCAGCAAATGTCGAGTTGTAAGGAAACATTCACTGCAGCCAGGCAATTATTTTCCATAGAAAAACATTTGCTCTTAGTATAGTTTTTATAAACTAATCAGAAGAAATTGAAGAAAGTTTCAATATTCCAGACAAAAATATCGACATAGCATCACATAAGACGTAGATGCTGTAAAAGGACGATGAAATTCTATTGTGATCTACAAATCAGCACAAATGACCACTGGAAACAGTTAGGTTATAATTGCACGTGACTCCGAAGGACTGGAACTCGCTACACGCGTCTGGCATATTGCAGGCCGCGTCTCACCATGTGGGAGCGATCAGCGGGATTTCCACTGTGAGCGGCTCGCGTCAAAACGTACTGACATCTATCAATAGTTTCATGTTCCGAACAGCATATAAGAAACGGTTCATTGTTGTATGGTTGACTATTTCTCGTTTATTCTTTAGAGTGTAGAGTTCATATACTTATATAAGTATATAAAAATAAGCTTAAACTGGCATTTTCGCCATCTTTGTATGAAAATTTTCTGACGTTATATGCGTTGTTATACGATGGCATGCAAAAGTTACATAATGAAATGCAACAGTTACATAGTGACATGCAACAATTACATAGTGACATGCAACAGTTACATAGTGACATGCAACAGTTACATAGTGACATGCAACAGTTACATAGTGACATGCAACAGTTACATATTGACATGCAACAGTTACATAATGACATTCAACAGTTCCATAGTGACATGCAACAGTTAATATGTTGTGCCTATAGCCCCCCCCCCCCCCCCCTCGGGTAATCTTTTCCAAATTTTTGCCTTTATTGCGGCCTGAATAATTTTATCTGTAATGTGGCTAGTGCAGTGCGTCATCCCTGGGGAGTAGGCAACTGGCCAGGTCTCGAGAAGCTTCTATATGCTTCTGGGTGACTTGGCCGGGTATGTACAGCCCCCGCTAGCTGCAGCAGAGAGGCGAGAGATCCAGCAGAAGTCCTCGGAGAGACTCGCCGGTTGAAGACCGCTACACCCGCCCTCGCTCCAGAAAATAGCCGTGCTCCGCTTACGTCTTTAACGAATAGGACTCTTGGTATGTTATCATCACTATTTGTAAGTTTTGAGATAGAATTCTGTGGTAACCAGTTGTGTGAGTCTTAGAAATTTTATTCGAACAAAGGCGATAGAATATTTTTGGAGTAAAGTGTCTTGTGATGATAAACATTTTTGATTTGATCTCCGAGTTCAGTGATTGATAACTAACAAGTTACGTAAGGACTTAGTATCATGTTGCAGCAGTAATAGTTTTTTATTCTGTTGAGCTGGAGGTGCTGGAGTGGTAGCAACTGAACGACTTTGACTTTATCTGGGCTTTCAACTGAGATAATTGGCAATAAAAGGAGACACGTCAGATACGTTACAGCCTTACGTTACGTTTACGTAAGAAAAGTTTCTATGCTTATGTGAGATCCTCTTATCCTGTTGTATAACATTCATCAATTTCAGGACTCGATCTTAAAATTTACTTCGGCGTTCAAAATTATATTATTATATACATAGTAGGACTTAGTCTCTGGAGATGGTGAAACAGAGGGTTGGAAGATGTTACCTTGAAAGTATTCAATTGCTGTGGAAATTAGTGTTCGTGCAGTTCAAGAGACTGTGTGTCCTTCAGCTGTACGAGCTGTACAGGAGACACACTCGTGCTGAGCCACCGAACCTGAAGTTTGCCTTGAGGTGATTCTCCGAGGAAGACAACATCTGTAGTAGTATGTGAATGACGGTCCAGAAACAGGCGCCGGCGCGTGGTGTGTGGTGTCGGTGTCCGCCATCTTGGATTGTGACGTCACGGCGGCCATTTTTGACTCAAAATTCCTCAAAAATGACTCAAAATGACTCAAAATTTCCCGTTTTCGAGGGAAAATTTCCCGTTATCGAGGGAAAAATTCTAGAGGTGTAAAAGTAACGAAAAAATGTGTACCCGTATGTATTCGTTACTATAACAATTAGTACTCGTTACTTTCGTATCGTTACTCGTTACTTCTGATACCGCATGACATGGCACATGCTATGTAACAGCATCAAATCGAGTCGTATTTCGTACGCGTACAGTATGACGCGTAAATAAAAATAAATCGAATATAAACAATTAAAAATATTTGATAATTAACAGCTTTTGTTAAACAAGAAACAATTACCTCTCATTAGAGCGGATTTATTATAATATATATTTTAAGATAAGAACATAAAACGTGAAAATACGCGATTATAAAAAACAAAAACATACATATTTATAATTTGTAAAAAATACTTTCTTACGTTGTTTCTGTTCGAATCTAAAACTTTGTCTACACACACAATACCTTTAATAAACAGTAAAAATCTTGGACGACGAATTTCCAAATTATACTTTTATTAATAAACAAACATCGTTCTTTGTAACGAATACGCGCGTGCATGCGTAAAACATACGAAAGATGCGAGTAACGAAATGCATTCGTGTGTGACGTTTCGTTACTCGTTACTAGATGCCGCACCCGTTACTCAGTAACGAATACATACGGTTTGCTACAGATCTAAAAAATTCCCGTTTCGAGGAAAAATTAGGATTTCGAAAAACCACAAAAGTCGTTTTGCCTTAAAAACCACGAAACTCCTGATATAGGCTTAAGCATCCATGTCTACAGCCTCCGATAAGCCTCTTTTAGGATTATGATGTCACCGTTGCAATTTTCGTTATGTCCACCATCTTGAAAAACCGCAATTTTTATGTTAGAAAATCGGGAAAATTTTTAAAAATCATTAAAAAATTTAAATAATAGAATTAAATAAAAATCTTTAAAACCTATGTTGCAGTTATCGTTACGGTTGCCATCTTGGATTATATAAATGTTGCATATTTCGTTACACCCGCCATCTTGGTTGAGTACCATGTCATTCTTACACTTTATGTTACGACCACCATATTGGATCCTATTAATGTTGCAATTATCGTTATGGTCGCCATCTTGAAATTTAGACGCCATCTTGGAAATCCGTAATTTTTATGTTAGAAAATCGGCAAAAATTCCAAAATTCATCAAAAAATTAACTTAATAGAATTCTGATTGATTATATCGATTCACGTCCTTGGTTTGAAACTGGTGAGGGCAAAAAATAAAAAATAAAAACGATCAGATCCTTCCTCCACAGAAGCCACCTACAGACTGACCTAACAAAAATTTCAAAGTATATATCCTCAGATAGTATGACATCATGTCCGCCATCTTGTCATCGTCCGCTGGAGACCGTCATATTGTTTTCGTCTGCTAGAGTGTGCTGGCGTCATGTTAATATAATTTTCTGTTCACCATACCTTTTACCTCGTCTATTGGCATTGAACTTTGTCATTGACCTTTAACATTGACCTTGATCTGGAACTTTGACCTTGAACTTTGACCTTGGCCTTTAACATTGACCTTGGCCTTGAACTTTGACCTTGACTTTTAACTTTGACCTTGACCTTGAAATTTGACCTTGACCTTGATATTTTACTTTGACCTTGTCGAGCATCCTGGATCCCTCATTTTATGTTCAGTACATGCTACCAGGAGCTACCACACATGCTAGTGGTCATTGCCATCATCATGTTTTCGTCTGCTGGAGGACACCATCATGTGTGTACTCGTCTTACCATCATGATAGTTTTATTCTAACGTGCTACAGTGCAGTAATCATTTATTATTACTGAGGTGCCACCATCTTGAAATTTGGGAGCCATCTTGAAATCATGTAATTATTTAGCTAGAAATGCGGGACAGATTCCAATAGTCTCCGATGAAATCAATTATTAATTTACAAATTAAATCGATGGATTCCTGTCCACGGTTCGATTCTTGACCAGTGACAGTTGTAACAAATTATTAAATAAATTTTAGATTCTGTTTTCCATTACCTTTCGCGGAGTTTATTAATCATTCACTCTACGAAAAACAACTCAAGACAATATACCTGGCCATCGAATTAAATACAGTGGCGATTAGCCTAACATGAAAGTCTAATTTTTCATTAATCTGAATAACCTATAAGCCGTTCATGTACAAAGCCACACATATAGATCAATTGTCTTCAGTCCATGAGACCGAGTCATGTCATTATCAGACGTATAGCCTAGACATTTCAGGTCCGCATGACCTTCGTCGTTAGCTAATTATATTCAATCAATCCATCGTGACATTTTTTATACATACTAAAGGACCAAGTGACCTTGTAAAATATTTTAGTAACACCAAGATGTTTAAACTAGTAAATATTCAGTCACTACATTTTGTACTACGCGCTATGAACGAAAAGGCAGCACCGCAAACGAACAGGCACCACATTTGGAAGCACCGACAACTAAAAGACAGCACAGCCAACGAAAAGGCAGCTCATTTGTAAGCACCGACAACGTAAAGGCAGCACCGACAACGAAAAGGCAGCACCGACAACAAAAAGGCAGCTCATTTTGAAGCACTGACAACTAAAAGGCAGCACCGCCATCGATAAGGCAACTCAATTGGAAGCACCGACAACGAAAAGGCAGCTCATTTATCATTGGCTCCAATAGTCATTGGCTACTATATTCATTGACAACAATATTCATTGGCTCCAATATTCATTGGCTCCAATATTCATTGGCTCCAATATTCATTATATCCAATATTAATGGTCTCCAATATAAATTGGCTTCAATTGCTCCAAATGCTCCAACAGGCTCCAAAAGGCTCCAACAGTATTTTGGTTCCTATAGCCATTGGCTCCAATATTCATTGGCTCCAATATTTATTGGCTCCAAAATTCATTGGCTCCAAAATTCATTGGCTCCAATATTCATTGGCTCCAATATTCATTGACACCAATATTCATTGGCTCCAATATTCATTGTTCCAATATTCATTGGGCTCCAATATTCATTGGCACAAATTGCTTCAAATGCTCCAACAGGCTCCAAAAGGTCCAACAATATTTTGGTTCCTATAGCCATTGGCTCCAATATTCATTGGCTCCAATATTTATTATCTCCAAAATTCATTGGCTCCAAAATTCATTGGCTCCAAAATTCATTGGCTCCAATATTCATTGGCTCCAATATTCATTGGCACCAATATTCATTGGCTCCAATATTCATTCGCTCCAATATTTATTGGCTTTAATGTTCATTCGCTCCAATATCATTGTTCCAATATTCATTGACTCCAATATTAATTGGCTCCAATAGTCATTGGCTTCAATATTCATTGACTCCAATATTCATTGGCTCCAAAATTCATTGGCTCCAATATTCATTGGCTACAATATTCATGGGCTCAAATTGCTACAGATGTTCCAACAGGCTCCAAAAGACTCCATCTGTCTTTTGGCTCCATCAGTCTTTTGGCTCCTATAGTCATTGGCTCCAATATTCATTGACTCCAATGTTCATTGGCTACAATATTCATTGGCTACGATATTCATAGGCTCCAATATTCATTGCCTCCAATACTCATCGACTCCAATATTCATTGTCTCCAATTTTCATTGGCTCTAATATTCATTGGCTCCAATATTCATTGTCTCTATCAGTCATAGACACCAACAGTCATTGTCACCAACAGTCTTTTGGTTCCAAAAGACTTTTGGCTACAAATATATTTGCCTAGAATTCTTCGAGTTTAAGAGACTATGAGGCCACATAGCTACGAGTCTAAAATTATCTAGCTGGTTACGAGTTATACATGGCTTGCGAGGATACAGAGCTACGAAGCTTCTAGTACACAAGTTTACGTGACTGCGAGGATTGAGGACTACAAGTCTGCATGAGTACTTGACTACGAAGCTACTCGTCTACAAGGCTCCAGTTGCCGCATCTGTCTTCGAAGGAATTTTCTCTTTTGCTCCAACTACTCCATCAGCATTATGTTATAAGATAACAAGGCTGCTTGCTTACGTAGCTTCAAGTCTACGAGACTACGATTCTTCAAGTTTACGAGACTGCGAGGCTACAGAGCTACGAATCCTCTAGAAAATGAGTTTACGTGACTGCGAGGATTGAGGTCTACAAGTCTGCATGAGTACTTGTCTACGAAGCTACTCGTCTACAAGGCTCCAATTAGCCCTTTGTCTTCGTCAGTATTTTCACTTTTGCTCCAACTGCACCAACAACATTATGTTATAAGATTACAAGGCTACTTGCTTAGGTAGCTTCAAGTCTGCGAGACTCCAATGCATCATGTCTACGAGACTACGACCCATGAGGTTACGAGACTATGCGATATCAAGTCTTCAAGGTTACGTGATCGCGAGGCTATAGGACTACGAAGCTTCCAGAACGCATGGTAACGAGACTGCATGATTAATTGGCCGCGTGGCTCGAATTTTCATGTCTCTAACTGACTACAATAGCACTATTCAGTGGTGAGAGTTAATTTATCATATGCAAAGGTACTTGCTGCAAGTAGTTCCGCTTTTCAACATCAGATAACGTCTCGCGTTGCTTGCAGGTAAATAATATTTATTTATTTTATGCAGGATGCGGGATGCTCACTATCGATCGCATAAGAAGGATAGCTACGATAGTCTCCAAGGAGAAGGCAGTTCGTCCTTCCTGCTAGTGCTTCTCAGATTTCTCACGGTCTGCCATCTTGGATTGCGACGTCACGGCGGTCATCTTGGATGAGTGTGTCCTTGAACTTTGACCGAAACCGCAGGAATAATCGGGAGCACACGGATAAAACCACCATAATATTGACAAAAATAATCAGAAGCACACGGAGAAAAACGACACAAGTTTTCTTTGATATCATAAAATTACAGGAAAAAATAAAAAATTTAAAAATAAAAAATAATAAAAAAAATTTAAAAAAAATTAAAAAAATACATAAAATTCTGGTTTGTACTAGAACTATATCTTTGTTCAACAATGAGAAGTTCACAAGCTAGCAGAATATATTTATGTATTTTTTTTTAATTTTTTTTAAATTTTTTTTTTAATTTTCAAATTTTTTATTTTTTCCTGTAATTTTATGATATCAAAGAAAACTTGTGTCGTTTTTCTCCGTGTGCTTCTGATTATTTTTGTCAATATTATGGTGGTTTTATCCGTGTGCTCCCGATTATTCCTGCGGTTTCGGTCAAAGTTCAAGGACACACTCATCCAAGATGACCGCCGTGACGTCGCAATCCAAGATGGCGAACCGTGAGAAATCTGAGAAGCACTAGCAGGAAGGACGAACTTCCTTCTCCTTGGAGACTATCGTAGCTATCCTTCTTATGCGATCGATAGTGAGCATCCCGCATCCTGCATAAAAGAAATAAATATTATTTACCTGCAAGCAACGCGAGACGTTATCTGATGTTGAAAAGCGGAACTACTTGCAGCAAGTACCTTTGCATATGATAAATTAACTCTCACCACTGAATAGTGCTATTGTAGTCAGTTAGAGACATGAAGATTCGAGCCACGCGGCCAATTAATCATGCAGTCTCGTTACCATGCGTTCTGGAAGCTTCGTAGTCCTATAGCCTCGCGATCACGTAACCTTGAAGACTTGATATCGCATAGTCTCGTAACCTCATGGGTCGTAGTCTCGTAGTCATGATGCATTGGAGTCTCGCAGACTTGAAGCTACCTAAGCAAGTAGCCTTGTAATCTTATAACATAATGTTGTTGGTGCAGTTGGAGCAAAAGTGAAAATTCCTTCGAAGACAGATGCGGCACTGGAGCCTTGTAGAAGAGTAGCTTCGTAGTCAAGTACTCATGCAGACTTGTAGTCCTGTATCCTCGCAGTCACGTAAACTTGTGTACTAGAAGCTTCGTAGCTCTGTATCCTCGCAAGCCATGTATAACTCGTAACCAGCTAGATCATTTTAGACTCGTAGCCATGTGGCCTCATAGTCTCTTAAACTCGAAGAATTCTAGGCAAATATATTTGTAGCCAAAAGACTTTTGGAACCAAAAGACTGTTGGTGACAATGACTGTTGGTGTCAATGACTAATAGAGACAATGAATATTGGAGCCAATGAATATTGTAGTCGATGACTATTGGAGGCAATGAATATTGGAGCCTATGAATATCGTAGCCAATGATTATTGTAGACAATGAACATTGGAGTCAATGAATATTAGAGCCAATGACTATAGGAGCCAAAAGACTGATGGAGCCAAAAGACTGATGGAGCCTTTTGGAGCCTGTTGGAATATTTGGAGCAATTTGAGCCCATGAATATTGTAGTCAATGAATATTGGAGCCAATGAATTTTGGAGCCAATGAATATTGGAGTCAATGAATATTGAAGCCAATGACTATTGGAACCAATGAATATTGGAGCCAATGAATATTGGAACAATGAATATTGGAGAGAATGAATATTGGAGCCAATGAATATTGGAGTCAATGAATATTGGAGCCAATGAATATTGGTGTCAATGAATATTGGAGCCAATGAATATTGGAGCCAATGAATTTTGGAGCCAATAAATTTTGGAGACAATAAATATTGGAGCCAATGAGAATTGGAGCCAATGGCTATAGGAACCAAAATATTGTTGGAACCTATTGGAGCCTGTTGGAGCATTTGAAGCAATTTGTGCCAATGAATATTGGAGCCCAATGAATATTGGAACAATGAATATTGGAGCCAATGAATATTGGAGTCAATGAATATTGGAGCCAATGAATATAGGTGTCAATGAATATTGGAGCCAATGAATATTAGAGCCAATGAATATTGGAGCCAATGAATTTTGGAGCCAATGAATTTTGGAGCCAATAAATATTGGAGCCAATGAATATTGGAGCCAATGGCTATAGGAACCAAAATACTTTTGGAGCATTTTGGAGCCTGTTGGAGCATTTGGAGCAATTGAAGGCAATTTATATTGGAGCCCATTAATATTGGATATAATGAATATTGGAGCCAATGAATATTGGAGCCAATGAATATTGGAGCCAATGAATATTGGAGCCAATGAATATTGTAGTCAATGAATATTGTAGCCAATGACTATTGGAGCCAATGATAAATGCCTTTTCGTTGTCGGTGCTTCCAATTGAGTTGCCTTTTCGATGGCGGTGCTGCCTTTTAGTTGTCAGTGCTTCAAAATGAGCTGCCTTTTTGTTGTCGGTGCTGCCTTTTCGTTGTCGGTGCTGCCTTTACGTTGTCGGTGCTTACAAATGAGCTGCCTTTTCGTTGGCTGTACTGTCTTTTAGTTGTCGGTGCTTCCAAATGTGGTGCCTGTTCGTTTGCGGTGCTGCCTTTTCGTTCATAGCGCGTAGTACAAAATGTAGTGACTGAATATTTACTAGTTTAAACATCTTGGTGTTACTAAAATATTTTACAAGGTCACTTGGTCCTTTAGTATGTATAAAAAATGTCACGATGGATTGATTGAATATAATTAGCTAACGACGAAGGTCATGCGGACCTGAAATGTCTAGGCTATACGTCTGATAATGACATGACTCGGTCTCATGGACTGAAGACAATTGATCTATATGTGTGGCTTTGTACATGAACGGCTTATAGGTTATTCAGATTAATGAAAAATTAGACTGTCATGTTAGGCTAATCGCCACTGTATTTAATTCGATGGCCAGGTATATTGTCTTGAGTTGTTTTTCGTAGAGTGAATGATTAATAAACTCCGCGAAAGGTAATGGAAAACAGAATCTAAAATTTATTTAATAATTTGTTACAACTATCACTGGTCAAGAATCGAACCGTGGACAGGAATCCATCGATTTAATTTGTAAATTAATAATTGATTTCATCGGAGACTATTGGAATCTGTCCCGCATTTCTAGCTAAATAATTACATGATTTCAAGATGGCTCCCAAATTTCAAGATGGTGGCACCTCAGTAATAATAAATGATTACTGCACTGTAGCACGTTAGAATAAAACTATCATGATGGTAAGACGAGTACACACATGATGGTGTCCTCCAGCAGACGAAAACATGATGATGGCAATGACCACTAGCATGTGTGGTAGCTCCTGGTAGCATGTACTGAACATAAAATGAGGGATTCAGGATGGTCGACAGGGTCAAAGTAAAATATCAAGGTCAAGGTCAAATTTCAAGGTCAAGGTCAAAATTAAAAGTCAAGGTCAAAGTTCAAGGCCAAGGTCAATATTAAAGGCCAAGGTCAAAGTTCAAGGTCAAAGTTCAAGATCAAGGTCAATGTTAAAGGTCAATGACAAAGTTCAATGCCAATAGACGAGGTAAAAGGTATGGTGAACAGAAAATTATATTAACATGACGCCAGCACACTCTAGCAGACGAAAACAATATGACGGTCTCCAGCGGACGATGACAAGATGGCGGACATGATGTCATACTATCTGAGGATATATACTTTGATATTGGTGGTAGGTCAGTCTGTATGTGGCTTCTGTGGAGGAAGGATCTGATCGTTTTTATTTTTTATTTGTTCCCTCACCAGTTTCGAACCAAGGACGTGAATCGATATAATCAATCAGAATTCTATTAAGTTAATTTTTTGATGAATTTTGGAATTTTTGCCGATTTTCTAACAGAAAAATTACGGATTTCCAAGATGGCGTCTAAATTTCAAGATGGCGACCATAACGATAATTGCAACATTAATAGGATCCAATATGGTGGTCGTAACATAAAGTGTAAGAATGACATGGTACTCAACCAAGATGGCGGGTGTAACGAAATATGCAACATTTATATAATCCAAGATGGCAACCGTAACGATAACTGCAACAGTGGTTTTAAAGATTTTTATTTAATTCTATTATTTAAATTTTTTAATGATTTTTAAAAAATTTCCCGATTTTCTAACATAAAAATTGCGGTTTTTCAAGATGGTGGACGTAACGAAAATTGCAACGGTGACGTCATAATCCTAAAAGAGGCTTATTGGAGGCTGTAGACATGGATGCTTAAGCCTATATCAGGAGTTTCGTGGTTTTTAAGGCAAAACGACTTTTGTGGTTTTTCGAAATCCTAATTTTTCTCGAAACTGGAATTTTTCCCTCGAAAACGGGAAATTTTTCCTCGAAAACGGGAAATTTTGAGTCATTTTGAGTCATTTTTGAGGAATTTTGAGTTAAAAATGGCCGCAGTGACGTCACAATCCAAGATGGCGGACACCGACACCACACACCACGCGCCGGCGCCTGTTTCCGGACCGTCATTCACATACTACTATCTGTTCGTCGTCTTCGTCGAAACTGCTGTGAGAAGCGATTCCTGGGGTCACGGACTCATGTCATCGTCACCCAGCCAGCCAGAGCTTCGAGGTGACTCTCTCCATCTACTATGGAGTCGAATTCTGAGGCGAGTTGGCTGATTTGAATAATTGCACCAGTACTCGGAGATACACATTTACCTTCCTGTCTCTCTTTTGCTTGTGTATTGATTTATATTGTGATCCAATAGCTAATTTAAAGATAAGTTTTTATTATAATATTTTGTTTGTGGCAATTCCTTTTGTAATTGGTTCTATAAACAGTCCTTGATACATATTTTACCTGAGTCATCTTTAAGTAGCCCTTTTAATAATTTTTGTTGTGGTTTTTCTAGCTGATTTTTGTTGTTTTCGTACAAATTATGAGTTCAAATACATACAAATAATTTTATGATATATTGTCTTTGTAATACCCACTATTTATGCCATTTTTTATATGTTGCAGTATTTTTTATCACTATACGAGGAACAAGCTTGTAGCATAGTCTCTGGTTTATTTTGGTGTTTCCTATGTTCATTACATTTATGCCATAATAAACGTGCCCTATTGTCTACTCGCTACACTCTATTTAATTTACCCAGTACGCTTCGTCCCAAATTAGTGGCATGAAACAGTTAAATAGTGACATGCAAAAGTTACATAGTGGCATGCAAAAGATACATAGTGCCATACAACAGTTACATAGTGAAATTCAACAGATAAATAGTGCATTGCAACAGTTACAACGTACATTGTGACTTGGAACAGTTATATAGTGACATTCTACAGTTAAATAGTGCCATGCAACAGTTACATAGTGTCATGCAAAAATTACATAGTAGCATGCAACAATTACATATTTAAATGCAACAACTACATAGGGGAAAGTCGTCCATATTGGACCGGCGCCTAAACTGGACCACCGGTCTAAATAGAAAGTTCATGGAATGAGGTGGTATCTGCCAGCATCAACATGAACTACTTGCACAACTGAGCCCTTCGTTCCTTTGTAAGCGCTGAAATGGACGTGGACTCTAGTGTGTCACAACAAAAGTGTTTTCGGTTCAATGAATGTAAAATTTTATGAGTGTTTCTAAGAGAAAACAACTATTTCAGGGAGAAAATTTTTCTGATTTGTATTCATATTTGTAATCAGAAAACGTTTCAATGAAATTCGTTTTTTAATATATGACAATATTATTCGCACATTTAATTCAGTGATAAAACTTGTAAACATGACCGAGTTTCCTAATTTGTACCGATTCGAGTTGCCTGATTTTGACCGGTTCAATTACGGAAACTGCTAGCATATACTTATACATTATTTTTAGTTTACTTTGGAAGAAAATATACCGATAAGTATAAATGAATTCCTTCCAAGGATTTAAATTTTAAACTTATTATAAATTACTTAAATGCCTATAACCCTAAAATTTCCTCATCATAAACTGTTTTTTTTATTCACTACAGTAGGCATATAATCACCACCTCATTAGCACAAATAACAATGCATCATAATATCTCTTAGGATAATAAATAAAATTATTTCCTAAGTGGTCCAATTAGAGACACCGGCAATCTAATATAGGAAACCGGTTCCCTAAATTGAAGCAAAGGCAGGGTTTAGAAATTTTTTTTCTCCACAAAATTTATCAATGATCTTTAACTCTGGCTTCGTATATTTTTGTAGAAATGTGTACTGAAAATTAACCATGCTTAATTTTTATGTAAACATAAGTTTAATTACACAAAATTACATTTTAAAACTGGTACAATACACGAGACTTTCCCTAGTGCCATTCAACAGTAACAAAGTGACATGCAACAGTTACAAAGTGACATGCAACAGTTTCATAGTGACACGCAAGCTACATAGTTTCATGTAACAGTTACATAGTGACATTCAACAGTTTCATATATCATGCAAGTAACATAGTGAAATGCAAGTTACACAGTGACATACAACTGACGCTAAACTACATTCCACGAAAATAAGCTAGAGGGTCACTGCACGAAGTTTCACAGAGGCACGTAGAGGCGAGTATACAGCCCCAAAAAGTGCCAGTGTCACCCTTAGCTCCCCCACACCATGCACGGTAATGTACTCTCAAGCGCTCACGAATTTTTGATATTTTGTAGTCTAGCATGACATAGTAAAATGGCGAGAAAGAATACAGTTTCGACCTACACAATTTGGATAAAAGTAATTTTCTTCGCTTTTAAGAAAAAGGGTTAGGGGCAGCCTTGGGCTCTTAAAACGCGAAGGCGTCAAGGACGACAATGGCTTGTGCGTCACATGCCTTGCGGCCTCTATTCACTAGGCATAGGCATTACCCATGCCTGAAATCGCCCGTGAAAATATCCGTTTAAGCCTTTTTACTGTCCAAAAAATACATTTTAAGAACGAAACCTTGAAACGAATCTACCATAGGAAGGTGCAACTGATCTTAAAAGTTATACGTCAGTATAAACTTTTGGCAAATCTTTAGTGGTTTGTAAAAGGTGCGTTGACACCTGGAGTTGTGCAGACCATTTGACAAACCAGCCTTGGCTCTCTAGACTTGCGGTGTCGCGTGACAGGCTTAACTCGATCACAACTACTAAATGTATTAAAATGTACACACAAATAGTTAAGTGACGGCCATTAATATTATTGAATTAAACATGCATATAATTCCTTAAAAATCTTTAAATTTTTTATAAAATCAAATATTATAAGTAGGGACCCCAAAATTTCTCATATTCGGTTGGTCGTAAGGTAGACTGCCAACATGTATACCTTTGTAACCCTTTGTTAATTGGTTCACAACTCTCCTCTCTACGCCAGTCAATTACCCGGAGCAGTAGAGAGACCCAATAACGTTGACACTCTCAAAAGGAGAGAGACTGCTGAAAGATTCCATCCAACAGGAAAACTAAAGTGGGTAGAGAATGCATGCATGTGGATGTAGATTTCAGCCTGATACCAAATTAATCTCCGAAATTTCCGGGTCTCTACTTTTAGGATACAGACAAATACATTACTTGCAAGTTGTATTGTCACAAAAATTGTCAACGCAGGCAACCTATATCAAGAGGTTTATTTACTCTGATGATATATCTTACTTGTCACAAATTTCCGATGATCTGTAAAAACCTGCTTTGTCGATCACATTTGCCATAACATTTGATTTCGTTTCTCACTCTGCAGCGTTGCATCCTGACTGTTTACGACCAATCAGAGCAGAGCAGAGCAGCGGGGCCTCTGAGGCCTGCTCTTGAAACTGCTATCGCGGCTATCGGAACAACAGTGTCTTGCATCGTTGCTTTTAGTGTTGACGTCACTGCTGAACGGCCAACCACGATGAAGAAGAAAGCATTTCCCACGCCAGTCTCTTAATTTTTCCCATTCTCTTCATCTATAGTATATTGTCTGTAGAGGTGGAAGTTATGTATGTAACTAAACGTTTAAATAAGATTTTAAAATAAGTTGTAATGTCGAACCTGAAGAACCGGATTTTCTATTGATATTTATTTAATAAAATTATTATGTGTGCAGGTATCAATTTTATCCCGAATTTGGTAGGTAACAATGTACAAATAATGTGTGGCATAAAATATTCAAGGGAAATCCCTAAAAAACTTTTTTTGAAGTGATATTTCTTGATTGTCACGTAAAATGGCATTTAATGTGTCGGTGACCCAACCAACCAACCTTTCACAACATTGTACAGTGTTTCAAATGCAGTTAACCTAACCTACCTTAACCGTCCACACTAATTAACAATATTTAAATGTAGTTAACCAAACCTAACAAATCGTCCACACGATTTTGAATATTTTAAATGTAGCTGACCTAACCTCACTTATCGTTAAAACAATTTAAAAGTATTTCGGAATCCAATAGAGCATACTATGTGTGGACGATTTGTTAGGTTTGGTTAACTACATTTAAATATTAAAATTAACAATGTTTTGAATATTTTAAATTTATTAATTAAATTAACATGTTCAAAACTCGACATTCCAAGGAGAAATAACTTCCAAATCGCTAGAGGAATTGAGATTCCATCAGCAAATTAGATGGTGGAAAAATTCCTGCATTTTGTGACGTCATTCCGATAATTAATTCCGTTAGCGAGTTTCAAGTTTACAAAAGATTCCTTTGGAAACTAGTTGCTAAAAATAGTTTGAAATACTTCAAGTTTGTACTGATTATTTTACGATAATTGAAGCTTAATTATATGTTGTAATCGATGTTTCATTCACGATTTTTTTTAACCTTGCAAAAGATATTCTAATATTCAATAATTTTACTTTATTTTTTATCATACTTATTATGCACGCAGTTAATATTAGAAAGCTATTCAGGGCACCGTTTACAAATAACTTTAACTATTGGAGGTACTGGGACAACACAAAGCATAAATGCCGTTATAAGAATCCGTACCCTGTATTACTATTTTGTGGTGATACAGCTGTTTTCATGTAAATGTACAAATGTACAAACATGGATATTTGTGTTGTGTAGCGGGAAGTGTAGTCGGCGCCTACCTGCTGTGTCCTGCCGGCTGCTGTACCTGCAGGAGCCCCACACTGCTGACTGCGTCGCGCGGAGCTGGCTGCGCTCTGCCGGACACCCCCCCCCCCTCCCTGGCCCGGCGGGGGCTAATCTAGCTCCTCATTGTGCGGCTAATAGCGCAAGTGGTCGTGGGTCGACCTGTCATGGGCGGAGGCCCGTCGCTCATGGCAAACACCGCCCCCTCTCCCGCTCTCCCCCTCTCCCGCTCTCCCCCTCTCCCTGCCGCCACGCGACTGCAGCTGCCCCGCGCGCCTTCCGCGGTGAGCACACCCGGCGGTCTGACCACCCAGGACATGCCGTCGCTCACTTCCCCTCAGAGCCGTTTGCTGTCAGGCTCCACTTGTTTGTGGGTTCTTGGTCACCATCTCCACTGCAGTTATTCATTGCGCACGTGGTCGCAGGTGGCAGTTCATGTTGCAACACCTACAACGAGGACTCATTTTGATCATATTGTTAATGTATGTGACGAATGTGGGAGACTGTGCCTTAACCCTGTTACGCGCGAATTGTTCTTTGCGGCTATGGTTTGTATTTGAAATCGGTTTTGAACATAGTAATCATTAATTATGATGAGCCGCTGTATTCTAGCGGTTTTATCACAGCATTACTCGCAAAAATATCTGAAAGCTCATTAGACTGCAATACGGTATGCCCGCGGCAGCTGATTCTGCCTTGTGATTGGCGGCCGTCTGCGAGAGAAGCCATCGCCTTATTTGGCCGAGTCACTCAAGATGCGTTTGCTTACGCGCTGCATTACCGTGATTGGTGTTCTAGCAGTAGACACTTACCTGAAATAAGCTCACCAAATAACGAAACACAGACGAAGCTACAGTGTTTTTAAACTTTTAGCTAGTCTCTAAATATTTCCGCAAAACATTTTTGCACCTACAAATGGGTATAAAAAGTAAGGACTGTTTTTCGAATTTTAACAGCCCATCGGGGCTAAGCATGTCGTGCACGGTCTTATTAGTATCACCAACAAACAAACACCCGCCCTCCCGTTGACGCTTTAAGCCCTTTTGGTTTGTGATAAATCAGCAACTTAGCTATGCATAGACATACTATAAATAGACACATAGGCGTACCCAGGGGGGGTGTTTTGGGGGTTCAAACCACCCCCCCCCCCCCCGAAATAAGGCAAGAAAATTATGAACACTCATGTCATTCGAGCTCAATTTCTAAACACAGAGCAACGAGAGAAATAATGTCACCAAGCAGCCCAATTGGTAAGTAAACGTAAACAAATTTGAATTGCAGTGGTTGGTTCATGATAGGTCAATCTAAATTCTCAAATCGCGGTCTATGGTCTATTGTCAATGGAATAATCAGTTCAACTCTACTTTGAATATGTTTTAGATTTGCTTAGTAGAATTGGGCATTGAGTAACAGTAGTGATTGCGACCTAATTTCTTACAAAACTCTATAAAACTATTAAAACGTGGGGGGGGGGGGGGGGGGGAAGGGGAAGGATGTGACGTTTTTGGTCGTTTTGTCAAGTCAGGTAAATACTGTACATCTGTACGTATAACACGAAGAAAAAAGTTTGATTATCGCAAGGTGCGTAATTTTAAACGACTGTTACAAACATTGAAAAGCTGAAATGTCAATTTCTCGCCTCAGATGAAAGGGACCTCGTTTAGTGCAAAGTGATGTGAAGTTGTGTTTCAGTTAGTAGCTTAATGGCCTCAACTCAATGTGTAGGTGTTTTTAGCGAATATTGTAATAGAACAATATAATTTAATTTATATAATATACTAGCTGTCCGACCCAGCTTCGCACGGCTATACTAATGGGGGAAAAAAGAGACTAAATATCCCATTTACAGTAATAATAAATG
Organism: Bacillus rossius redtenbacheri; assembly: GCF_032445375.1. Taxonomy (NCBI): domain Eukaryota; kingdom Metazoa; phylum Arthropoda; class Insecta; order Phasmatodea; family Bacillidae; genus Bacillus; species Bacillus rossius. The sequence goes on from NC_086332.1 coordinate 110,769,312, forward strand.
AAATAAAATGCAATTAATTTCGACAAAAATTTATTACAATGCTTTGTAATGTACCGGAGAGAAAAAGAGTAGCACCGATGGTTTCCCGATGCTCGAGCACGCAACGTACAACTGATGTACCCGTACTTCGTTATGGCAGTCTACAGGCAGAACACTTGCGCCGCTCATTATACATGCCCCTCCTTGTGGGTACGCCACTGCCGCACCTCAAATGGAAAAAAAAATCAAAGCAATGGTCGTTGTCATGAAGACGCAGAAGGCATAAACAATGCAAAATCCCGTTGTCATGGAGATGGAGTACCCACTGTTGCCAGTGCTTAACCACCCTTGGGAGCTTTTTTTCGGAAAACGCGGTCATTAATCGAAATAAAATGTAGCCTATATATAAAGTTGGACAAAGTTACAAATATTTGTGCGAAATTTCATTCAAATCAATGCAGTAGTTTCGAAAATTAGCCCGGACAAACATCGTGACACGATATTTTTATATATAAAGATTTAATTATGTTTTGCTACACTTGAATTGTAAAGCCTGAATTACAACAGCCCGTCGCATCCGTCCGTCATCCGTTCGTCCGTCAGCTGCCAAGTGATATACAACTTCACTTCACTTAACTGCTTGGATTTTGGCCTTGAGCGGTATCCGTATAGCCAGAAATATCAATTTCATTATTCTTTTTCATCATCTTTTTATCGCAAGTGTATATTTTGAACAAGTCTCAATTTTACTCCCATACGTTACCCGGGACTCGAACCCAGAACCTCTCCCACCACAAGCCGGTGTGCATCCGACTACGCTAAGGAGGTCGGCTGGCGATTTACAACACTCTGCTCGTCCGTCATAATATTTCTCCATGTCAATGCTGACAACTGTTGAGAAAACTTAACAATTTGGGGAAAAAAATTATCATATGTAACTATATTACTTAACCAATTATATAAAGTAAGTGCTTGAAACTCATTAAATTCAGAGTGTTTCTTTTTCGGTATGTATTTTCACATTTACAGAGTTACCATACATAATTATAATACTTCCGTGACTTAGACCATTTTTGTTTCAAAAAAGAGCTTTCGAAATGTGTCTAAATGTAAGCTAAGAAATGATTTTGGAATCAGCTAAACAATTAAACAAACTTTAATACATTTTAATATAATATTTTATATGCAAACACCTAGAAGACATTATGAGGTTATAGTTTCATCCGTTAACCCGTCAAAAGTATAAAGTTACCAAGCTTTAGACGGACAAGTGGATTAGATTTTTCAGTCCATCTTATTGGGTGTAGGTCACGTAATTGACAGACGGATGACAGATGGACGGGCTATTGTAATTCCGGCCTTAGTTGCTAACACCCTTACAATCAAATTATACAGCAATTATTATATTGTCATGCAGTCAACTTATTAGGAATAAGTTTGTAAAGTGCGTACGTAAATTTGTTAAGTTAACTAATTCTTTATATATATATATATAAAATCTTTTTTGGGGGTTTTGTATGTATTTTAATATTGTAATGTGAACTTACTTAAGTTAATTGAAAGAAAAATTATGTACAAATTACATATCAACAATAGCCCAGGCTAAAAAATGAAATTTGAGACTATTCTATTTATTTACTCAAGAAATAATTAATTTTTGGTATTTATGCAGTTTTTCTTAAAAATCTGGAAGAACACCCCCCGAAAAAAATTTTTTGGGTACGCCTATGCATAGACATAATTAGAATCAGGTCTGTCGTCTCCAATGTAAAGAATTTTTGTGAATGCAACTTAAATAATTATATTAAAAAAAGATATTTGTAAATTTGTACATGTACAAAAAGAGCATATGTACCACAAAAAATGCTCGCAGTAATATTGGGCATGTATGTTGTGTGTTGTCCCAGTGCTTACAATAGTTGGTTATTTTTAAACCGTTCCCTGAATATGTTTCCACTATTAACTGAAAACGTTAATAAGCATTATAAAAATGAAATAAAGTACTATTTTGGTAAAATTAGCTTCAACTCTGTGCGAAAAATCTCAAACTTGTTTCAAATCGAACATTGTGTAAAAACCCTCTGGGGAAAATTTCTGTGTGCCGACTTGTTACCGTAGTGATAACATTTCAGAACATTGCAGTAGGCGCTGCAAAATAAAACTTTTGGTTTTCAGGCAACATTTATTTTGCTTGAATATTTTCGCTTTCAAGATTACTTTCTTTAACTTAAAAAAAACACAAAGACAAGTAAAATACAAATGCTGAATTTTAAGTTACGTTAAAATACAAAGAACAGACTTTATCGCCAGAAAATAGACTTTCTAATAGCCCTTACGCATTTAAGAGTTACAATGTCTGAATTATCAGACTGAAAGTAGACACTTCGTTAGTTACCAGTTCCGCTACAACACAGCCACTCATTATAAATTAATAATTACAAAGTTCAGCTATTACAAATACAAAACCTATAGCCGCAGAGAACAATTCGCGCGTAAAAATTACGCTTTTGCAACAGGGTTAAAATACAGTCATCCACATCCTTCACATACATTAACGATATGTTCTAAATGAGTCCTCATTTTATGGCTTGCAACATGAAATGTCAACTACGAAAAGGTGCGCAATTCTTATTAAATACTTCCAATGCAGGGGTTATAATGACCAAACTCACAAATAATTGGAGGCTGAAGGCAAACGTTTACAGGGGGGAGGGGAAGTAAACACAAGTGTGCACTATATATATATATATATATATATATATATATATATATATATATACTATTTTGGGTCTTTTCACACGATCGGCAGCTTCTGTTGTTTCTCGCTTAAGCGCTCACAAAACAACGGGTGTTTCATAAGTACTAATCAAAACATATATAAATTACAGTCAAAGACATTAGTTTCCAAATTGCAAACAACCTAAGCGTTTAGCTGACACTCGACCATATACAGGCCCAAATTCAAACATTAACAACCTTGCAAGAAAATCTACAAGATAATCCAGTAAAAAGACCGTTACTGTTGTATTCTAGAGAAGATTGAAGACAATGGAAATATCATTACTGTGAAAAGTGAGAATGCATTCAAGCCGATTTCAAGTAGATCCTCCGAACTTTGGAAAAATTATGGAAACTTAGAAATTATGCTTGCAGTCTATGAAGAAGCTTTGACGTAAAATATTTTTAAAAATCTTACAGTAAACTTGGTGAAGATGAGAATGTGTATGTCGTCTATTATGATAGTGATAGCTACGATGATGACGATAGTGATTTTGAGGCTGGTGATGAAATAGAATACTGTTGAGATTTCCAGAATATTGACAGTAAAGGTGTAAAGAAGATTTAAGCAGCAGCAGAAGACGATCCAAATTAATAAGTTGACAGGCTGACTTCTGATTACTTCTCTACATATTTGCAGTCAACTATGCTTGTACCGATGAGATATCCTCCATATTTCAAGGCCTGAGAGCAGTTGGCTTCATAGAATAAAATATTAATGTTTTGGTTAAAGAATTTTGTATTTTCTTGTATTTTTTATGTGAATAAAAACTAAATAAATAGTACTTAAATATTTCTTTCGTGATCTAATAAAACATTAAGTTCGTCCATGGTGACAAATAAGCATACACATCAACGACCTTGTTATCTCCTGCAGCGACTCGAAAAGAGTTGTCAAGGGAGATAGGGTGGGTTTTTACCTTGCGAAAAAAAAACTTAAACAGTTTTGTGTACAAGACGCTTTTATTGGTTATAACATAACACACGAGAAACATGCAAACTTGATATTGATACGTCGCCGTTTGCTTCAGTAGCAGAAATCGGTTAACATCAAATGGCTGACAGTGTCTGCACATTTACCCAAAAGGAGACATATTTTGTACGCACAATCAACAAAAAGGATGCAGATTTGGATGTACAGTCGACAAAAAGGATGCACATTCAGCGAAAAGGAAGCACATTTATTAAAACGGAGACACATTTTGGACACATATTCTTTATTTAGGTTTGTTATGGTAGGAAATACCTACCTAACGAGAATTCCCTAAAAGGCAGGAAAACAGCAATACACAGGAGTCTAAGAGGTTGCATAACTCCTAGGCCCCAGGAAACCCGGGATTCACAGGCAGAGGCGACCCGAGGCTCACAAGCGACCGAGCCCTTAGCAACAACGCAGTGAGCGTTGATTGGCTCTTGATGACGTCACTTCGGGGTTGCGCTGATTGGCTCTTGATGATGTCACTCGGGGCTTGCCGGGTATAAATACGGGTTTGTTAGCAAGCAGTAAGCAGAAGGTGCCTGGCTACTAGCTAAACTAATAACAATTCCCTGTGCTCAAGGTATTGCCGAAACTCGTCGATTCCGAATACAACTGCTAGGCACTCGGGTTCATAAACCGAGGACGATTTTTTCTCTTGATGAGTTAGAGTGCGAGAGGCGAAAGCTATTGGTTGCCTGTGGCCATCGAACTCTTGTGATAGAACTGCACCAATGGCGACACTCGATGCGTCTGTCTGTAGTATGAATGGTTTGGTGAAATCCGCCATTCGAAGAACAGGTGGGCTGGCTATAGCTTGTTTCAAATAATTAAAGGCTTTGTCTTGTTCAGGATCCCATTTGAATGATGTGTTTTTCTTCCGAAGTGCATTTAATGGGGCTGCATGTTCTGCAAAATTTGGGATAAATTTAGCATAGAAATTAGCCATTACAATAAATCTTATAATTCCTTTTGGGTCTTTTGGAGGTTGGAAATCTGCTATGGCTTGAGTGCGGCTTGGGTCAATCGTTACTCCTTTACTGGAATTTATGTGTCCCAGGAAAGAAATTTCGGAAACAGCAAATTTAACCTTCTTGGTGTTTACTGTCAGTCCTGCTTTATGCAGCCGGGTGACAACTTCAGACAAATGAGCTATATACTCTTCAAAAGATTCGGAATACACTACAGCGTCATCCTGGTAATTAAATACAAATTTAAATTTTAAATCACCAAAAACTTGGTCTAGGAGGCGAGTCAGTACGTACCTGTGCGCCTGTGGCTAGGCCAATAGGAACTACTTTATATTGATACAAATTCCAGGGCACACAAAAGCCAGTGATGTGTTTTGACTTCGGTGTTAGTGGTATTTGGTGGTAGGCCGAATTGAGATCAAAAACACAAAAATATTTGGCTTTGCTAAACCAATGGCAAGCTGAATTCAAATCAGGTAATGGTATGTACCATTTCTATGTCTATCTGTTTGTTAATTTTTCTAAAATACACAACTAAGCGGTGGCCTTGACCTTTTGGTACCAAAAATGCTGGAGAGGAAAAACTATCTATGTTTGGAGTGTGCTCAAAAAAATTAAAATACACTTAAATTTGATTTTTTTACCATATTTTATATTTCCAAAAAGGAAATTATGAGCTCCTTAAATTGAAAATGGTAAGCAAAATGCAATATGTAATGTGCTAACTGAAATCAGTGGTTGCTACGAAAACGTGTTTGCCTTATTACCAACACAAGGAATGTAAACAACAGGGAGGGAAAGGTAGCCGTCAGGTTGGCGGTCCTGAACATGAGAGTAACATGGCAGCACACGTAAGCGCAGAGAGACAAAAAATACCACAATGTCCGAAAGGACTTCTATGATCTGTTTTTCACAAAGATGGCCTTGTTTGCAGGTGGATGTGTTATAAAAAAAACACTCATAAAAGGAGGAATTTAGACAAACTCAAGGCACTGTCGGCCGTGAGGAACAAGCTAGATTACAATGCATTGATTACGCTGCCGGACATGGTAGGCAATGGAATGACCTTGCCTCAAAGAGCCAGGGAGGCGAGAAGGGGAGGGGTGAAGTGGTTGACATGGAGAATGACACGCATGCCCGATAATGTGCTACCTAAGGGATGTCACACGGCAAGGGCGGGCGGTCTCTAACACCGTGCGCAAACACAGTCGTAGCGAGATGTTAAAACTCAATATGATTTTAAAATTTTAAGCGCAATATAACTACAGAGTGTACCAGCGATCAGTTTACAATGTTAATGATACACAATTGCTATCCAAAAAAGTAATTATTATTATTTTTATTTTTTATATTTTAGGTATGCCTACTAAACTTAGGTAGGCCTATAGACCTAACCATGCTCTGCTACCATTTGTTACGCCCCTTGTGCCCTAAAATTATATTATTTTAATTTAATAAAAAAAGGCCTAGGAAACAGCTAAGCAAAATTATAAAGAAAAATACAAGCATTACCAGAGGTGGCACGAGGTGGTGAACAAGACACTTTGATACTCCCTGCACACAAGCAACTTGGGAGCTAGTGGATTGTTCAAGAAGATAAAGGTTAACTAGAAATAAATAAATTACTACATAAGTAGATTGGTCTATAGGTTTCCAGGTTTATTTAAAAATTATTAACATAAATCTCTTTACCATTTGTTTTGGTTTCACCATAAAAGGGTATTAACAATATATTAAAGTTATTAAAAGGGGGCCGGCCCGATATTATTTAATTAAGTCATACTATACTTTTAACAACAGAGCAATCACAGAAACAAAAAAATTGAAGTATCCCTCCTGACATATTATAGTTATTATTATAATTTTACATATTCTTATTTGTTAAGTTCTCTATGTCACTGCTCGCTGGTATTCATTAAGGTAAGTTCTTTCATTGGTTGTAGGGAGAACTTATATTTTAAATATCACCCGGGGCTTCAAAGTTGGACATCTGGCCGGGAGGAAGCTCTTCTTAAAGAGACTCGAAGCTGGAGGTCCTGGACAACATGATGGGTGCAATTTCGGCGCCCGAATGTTGGACCCTGTCTGAAACACAGCCCAAATTCGGACGAATTAGACCTGCTTCCAGACAGTCAAACACAGTCGGCGCGAAAAGGCAAAAAAAAAAAAAAAAAAAAAAAAGGAATTCGGGGAGGAAAAGGAGACCAAAGTACTCACCAAACAGGGTGTAGCTCCTGGACTCAGGAAATGTCTCGTGCAGACATCCGAAAGGCGCAGACCGAGAATAGCGCAGATGATGCGGCAGAAATCATAATTTAGGAAGAAAAAAAATTAATAACATGTAAACTAAAATATTATCTGTTGCCTAATTGCAACGACTGACTGGCTACTAACAAATTTAGAAACTGGGATCACATCCCTTAACACCGATGATTACATCCCTAAATCGAAGGAAGAGTTCGTCGTTGCCGCGAAAAAGCTTCTTAACAGAGGAGACGCCGAGATAATACGGTGAGTAGCCGAAGTCAAAGTGTCACGATGATGGACAAAACTCCTAATTAAAACGGGCGCTCGGCCCTAGGGAAAAGAGGGGGAAGGTTCGGCTCTGGGCTGAAAACCTCCAGAGGTGACCGAGGTGAGCGCAACTACACCTTCAGTTGTTGTGTCGAGGATGCGACTACTGTGCTCTCTTCCAGCGGGCACAGAAAGCTACATACGATCGACTTTTACAGGACGCGAGTAGAAAGCATAGGGCCTTATGGTGCAGCGGTGCTGCTCTCTGGCGGCCTAAAGGGGGAGGAAAGAAGGAGGTTAGCAAAATCGCCACTAGGTGTCGCGGGAATCAGCTCCACTCGCTGGTGACAAGAGCAGAAGTAACAGTTTCTGCCACTAGATGTCGTGGGTGGTCCATATTTGCACATATTTTTTTCTGTGGCAGATCGGCCTTGAAGTCGGCCACTGCCTGGCGAGGTTCATGTCAGGGCAATGATCCTGGGCTAAATTCTGAGAATCAAGGTGGAGAGCTGTGGGGGTGAGGGTGGGCAAAAAATGCAATGAGGCTGGGAACGAGCGTTCTAAGTTCTAAGCTCGTCTCTGAGAAGTGGTAACAACTCGTAGGCAAATTTAGTCATGCAGGGAAATAATGTTACAGGCCGGGAACGTGACTGTAAGCGGGAGAAATGTCAAACAGGCTGCCAACGACATCTAACACTTGCAAAAGATCTAATTGGTCCCTGAGAAAAAGTTCCTCGGTCCACTGGCACAAAGTTTAACTAAGTAAAGTACACCAGCCTAAAAAAGTGTAAATCACCCTTTGTAACCAAATTATATAGAAAATAAAATCTCCAAAATAATTTAAAATTATAATAAAAATTTAAAAAAATACGTGCCGAAATACCTAATTTCCGGCACATGGGTTAAGATAGTGGTGTTGTGTGGTTGGTATTATGTATATGACAGTTGAACTGTAGCCATGTTTGTGAAAGGGAACATACAATGTTAAGAGTTGTGTCTTTAATAAATAAAGACATGTGCATAACATAATACTTGTAACAATATAGGTAGGCCTATATTAATTAGTGATGAGTAGAATTACAATTTTCTCGAATCCGAATCTCAGAGTGCCAAGAATCTGAATCTAGGTCTCAAGGGTCAAAAATGAAATAAAGTAAAATAAATTTAAAATGTTAACTTGCATCAAATGCTTCTTCATAGCATTTGGTTAGTGAAGTTGTTAGGTACATTTTCAATTGGTAATTCCTAATGATTTCACAGGGGGACGCACCACAACGCCGAAATACCACAACGCCGAACGTACAATAACGCCGAATACCATAACGCCGAATTCCAAATTGACCACAACGCCGACGACCCGAAAACTGCCGTGTACCACAACGCCAAATGACCACAACGCCGAAATACATTAACGCCGAAAAATGTCATTGCAGTACTGCCACAAAAACAAACTCAGAAGAAAGTCACTAAATATACTGAAAGAGAATTCAAATGTACAACAACGCCGAAATACCATAACGCCGAATGCCACAACAACGAATCTACAATATGACCATAACGCCGAAACCATTATATGACCATAACGCCGAAATTCTAATATGACCATAACGCCGAAACCATAACTTGTTGCCTACCTGCCAGGCATTGAAATGCTGTATTCGTAAGATAAGCGCACTCTCTTGCAACTGTGAAGCTAAACATACAGCCAACATGTTTATCTTTTTGCACATTCAATATCAGTACTGATTTTTCCCCTAGTTAAAACATAACACTTTATTATTTTTTATAGGGCAAATGGAACATTGATCGAAATGAAATATATTTTTGAAAGAATATTTTTTTTTTTTTTTTTACAATTGGACCCGGATCGCCTAGGTGGGAGGCTAATGCTGTAGCTAACCTCCACTCTTGCAGTTACTAATATATTATTCGATTCAGACTTACGTAGTTATAACAAAAATGATAGGGTTACCGCTTAAAGTCCCGTAGGTACACGCTGCACAATGAAAACGCTGCATGCTCGTTCAATTGCTTGTGCGTGAAGGGTGACTCAGAGTTGGAGGCACCGAGGATAAGGGCGGTATATCGATTTAGTGTCTCATTCACACAAGTAACCTGTGAGTGGACGAGCGTCTTAAAACATTTGTCTCAATAAGTGCAGTATGTAGTTTGTTGTTCGTAATTCACACATAAAGTATTTTTTAAAATGTACGATTTTTGCAAATAGTGCACCACTTGTCTGCAAAAAAAAAAAAGTATTATACCATTTTAGGCTATTTTCATAACAATATTTACAATACTTTAGGTGCATAAATTCAAAAACTATTTGATTCATTGCTATAAAATAATGTAAATAGGCTATACATAATTGTATAATACTGTCGAAATAATGAAGAGATTCTTTAATACCAATAAGCCTACTATATTTATATTTAAAAAAATTATAACCACTGTAAAACTAACTGGCATTTCCCTAAGGAGCTCGCCTACATGTGCCTAAACTGCATTGTAGCATGTCAGAATAATTTTTTACAGATTTAGTAAAGTGTCTTTATGCTGTTTATCTACGAAAAAAAAACACACACTTCTTTCAAGAAAACATGCGCAATATAACCACCTTTTAGGTCGCGTCTAAATAGCCAAAACTGGGGTGTTTAGGGTGCTATTTCAGAAAATGTACTAGCTGGATACAAATGAACTTAAGGGCGTTGCAATAGGCGGGCCCCTTAAAGGCGTTCAAGTGTGAAAAATTCACAGTTTGATGTTTATTATAAATATCGTTAATTCTGTATACATTAGTTGTAAGCAAAGTTTGCATATTTTTCTCAAAACAGCTTGTTAAAGACAAAATATGCATGTTACACGAGCATACAATAAGTAAAAACCAATATTAAATTATTCAGAATGAAATTAAATGCGATAGGCAATATGCTGAAATATACCCATAACGAAATAATTTCTTCTTTTTTTATAATTGCTGAGTTTTCGAATTTTTTTTGTAAAATACGAGGTTCTTCTGGTATTCATGTGATATCTTTGGGTTATTATATCCAGTTACGTGAAATTATTTAAGGAGGTTGTTTAGACCGGCCACTATAAATACTGTGCAGAGCTTCAGCAGTTCACGTATCACACAAGTGTACCGCGTGTGTGCTCGGCACTTGCTACCAATACCACTTAACATATGTTACACGTGTTCCTAGACCATTGATGACAGCTTATACAATCCTCTATATAAATAACCTCTTTTGGAAGCTGAAAATGGCTAAAATGGTTATTTTCACCGTCAATTTTAGGTTTGAAAATAAAGTTTCACTGACTTGAAAATGGTTTAGGAACGTGCAAAAAACCCTTCACATTTAATATTTCGTCATAAAATGATAGGATCCCCACTGAAATTGCCTTAGAGGGGAGTCTTCGACAATGTTGCTGCATGTCAGAAGACCGCCTGGCGGATATAGGCGTAAGGACCTTGATGCGCGTGTCTGTATCGCTCTTAGCTCTCCCGCCCTTCCCACGCCTCGAACATTAAAAACATACCCGCTATCAGATGGCCACCTTAAATCGTTGCGCAATATTTAGGATTCCTGCGTAGAACTGTTTCACAGCGGAAAGTTTTAACATATTTATGTTGAAATCATCTAATAAGATTATATCTTCATATTTTTCTAACATGTTACATAATTCATTTTCAAGGTAGGCCGTTCACGGTAAAGTGGACACTTTGAAAATCACTACTATTTGAATAACCTAACAACCAATATTATATTTCGTAGAGGTTTCAGACATATAATTTTTTTGGGTTGAAAAAACAGACTATCCTGAATAGAAAAATATAAATATTTAGCATAAATAAGTAGTGAAAGGATACAAATTTATCGAGAGAAAAAAGTAACCAGGTGCTCAGAAGTGTTAAATTTACCATGAACAGTCTTCAGTTTAATTAGTATATGGAATATACCTATATATTATTTTTTTTTGCTTGTACAGGACCCTTACGGCAATATCCCTGTGCTTATGACGTACTTCTGCTGATAAGTATTCATGCCTACCTGCCATGAGAAAGTCTAAGGCAGTCACTTTTATGCTTTTGTGTATATATATCGCTATTCCTACACCTGATATTCCAGTGATTCATTCTCATTTATGAACGTCTTTAAAAGCGCAGAGGGCATGCTAACGTTCCTTACACTGGACACATTTAAAATACACTTTCTTTTTATTGATATGTTATTTAAAAATCAATGCTCAAACGATACAATTACATAAATGTTACAAATACACAAAAACACTCCTAAGTGGCAGACTAAGTACTAATATAAAAAATTACAATTCTATTACGTTCATGTACACTCACACCCACAATTATACAGATCTGAATAAACATTTTGCGTGATGTCAGTGTCATCCCCTCAGCCATGGGATGACTAATCTGATGTCGGTAAACTGTTCCAAGCTTATGACAAGGCATTGGTGGATGACTTTGAATATAAATTAGTCTTGCATAGTGGTGTTAACCATCTATTGTCACTTTAAGAGCGGTGTTTACAAGGTGAAACTAATTCAAATATGAAAATAATTTTTTTTTAAGTTATCAAGCGTGGAATAATTTAGTATTTTAGCGCCAGTGGTATGGCAGATTACAACCAGCATTCAGTATTTGCGTAAATCTGTAAGTATTATCATCATCTTTAGTCTATTATATCCCTCACATTGTTGACACACTACTAAATGAACGTTTATAATAGTAGTTATAGTACTTAGTAGTTGATGGTAGACGTTGTTTGTTTACAATGTGGGATATGTACCACCCCACCCCCCCACTTAAGTCCCTAAACAGGTTTATGGTAGTGTGAGGATGGTTCAACCAAATATTTTAGGACAATATAGGAAAGTCGTCAAAAAAACGGGCGACACATTCATTAGCGCATTCTGGCGGCCTAGCCTGGACATACGTTGTAAGCGCATTTGAGACAATGTTATTTTGATAATTTTGAATGGACGTTTTTTCTTTGTTTTCTCCTGTTTAAGTTATTTATAATGACTGGAAAAGTTTGTGCAATGTTTGGTTGCAATAATTACGATGTATCTAGCTTTTAGAAGTCGTTTTTTAGTTTTCCGAAGGCTGAAACTATAGCCAAATATCTTAATAGGAACTACAATATTTGCTATAGCCATGTTTACTTGTGTATAGTTTAAATCAAATATTCCTTTTCCACTGTTTAAAAATGATAGTGCCTTATTGGAAACAATGATGCATATTTCAACATTCAATGTTTTAAAATATTTTTTAATCTATTTTTAATATAATTTTGTTTTTAAATTTTTATTGTATATTTTTAAACCAGAGCATTACCTAAAAAAATAATTTAAATATCCTCAAATTTGTATTTTTGCGCTCCACTCATTATGCTGAATGACTTAGTTGTCACTGTAGTATTTCAAGCAGTTTACCTAAATTATTGATTTCAAAGGTTTTATGTTTGGTTTTCAACATAAAAATAATGTAAATTAGTTTTAAGTGTTTGGTTATGTTAAATAAATTAAATTAATCTCTATTTTATAAGTGTTTGGTTGACTTCAAATTAGCAAGATTAAAAATACTTAATTTTGGTTCGGGACAATTCATATTCAACTTTTAAGTTGTTTTTTTCACTGTAAGCAGTTCCTCGAGGAAATTTTTTTCAACTTTCACGGAATATTTATAAAATATGTGATTTATAAAATTTCAGGTTTAGAGTTAAGTATGTTTCATTATTAAAAACTGTCTGATTTGCGTCATTTGGTTGTCTGTTATGTTTACAGTAACACTATATTTAATGGTCTTAAAAATCAATATAGCTCTGTAAATTGGGTAACTGTTTTGAAATATGAATACTCTGTTTCAGTAAAAATATATTGACCGTAAATTTATTTCACGATAACAACAATATTTCAAGAGACGAGAGTAAATCTGTGCTGGTATCTCCCATTGTAATACATGGGAATTTTAATTTCGCGGGCGTTCCTTTAGGCAAAGCCACCAGGGTCGCTGCTGTCGGGTGTCGCCAGCTTTCACCATGTTAAAAGGCTCGAGTTTCCTATATTGTCATTCTAAAATATTTGGTTTAACCCTCCACACTCCTACTACAAAACGCTCATTCCGCACAGTGACCTTGACTATCCAGGGTGGACAGCATAACCTCCCGCAATTTGTTTTGATTTATTTTTGTAAAATTTTTATTTTTTTATTTTTATTTTACAGAAACAAAATGTAAACAAGTTTTGTGATTTAATTGTTCGCGTGTTTTTCGTCGTGATGAATTTTAACGAACCGCTGATTTTCATGGTAAAATATTTACTATATATATGACAAATTGGAGAAAAACTTTAAAATGAAATGTTTAAACGTAGACGAGGAGATTTATGCCTTCCATTATTTCTGAATTCCTTTCCAAATGTCTATTTAATATATTTCCAGATATACTACCGTGCATATACAAAGATTTAAAAAGTAATTAATTTGATACTCTTAGTTTTATGTGACGTCACGCTTGCTATTTACCGGCTGTTTTTCTTACGGGTCTGTGTAGTTGTAGAAAGAGAAAAATACGGACGGAACGGAACAACGATCCATTTTCGTATTCGGTTCCGTCTGTTCCGTTACCGTTGCATTTTATAACAGGCCTTACTAGAAAAACGTAACGATTTTTCACTATACGCACAGTACCTACTGCATCACGGCAACGTAAATTTATGGCAAACCCAATAAAATATCTGACCTACGCTTTCGAACTGAACATACATATATTTAGTTTACATAAATATTCACACTGTCGACTACGAAGTTGTCACGTTTTGTGTTCTGGACTTTCCGGCGCTCTTCGTTCACTTGGAAAAGAACAGACGAGTAAGTGACAACAGCGCGCCTTCCTTAGCCCAATGGCCGCGCCAAGCACCTCCCAGCAGAGCACCCCACGTAGAGGTGGGTCGAAAAGTATCAACCTGATACTTTGGCACTGATACGCGCCTGTATCAGGAACGGCAAACGAGTACACTTGAAAAGTATCAAGTACTTTAGTATCATTTCAGAATTCGCCTGGAACAACACCACGGCCAATGTACGCAGAACCCGATCGCAGATGACGGTCACTTGGGCGGAGCTTGTGAAAGGGGAGGGAGCAGGAACGACGAATAAGGGATAAAGAAGGGAAATAATGTAGGGGAGGAAGCGCAGGGGAAGGCGTTGAAGGAGAGGCGCAAAGCGAAATTGTTACGAGTCGTTTGGTTATTGTCCCACATCAAAATGCGCGCAGTGCGTGCACAGTCTCGTTCAATAATAAAACTAATGAAATTTTAATATTAAAAAGTACATTAATACAAGATATAATATTTATATTTGTGCACCTAACAGCTATGAAAATGCAAATAAATTCTCAGTTGACACTAATAACAGATGTAATCAACATATGGACTTTTTTTTCCGAAAACAAATAGTAACTAGTGTTTTCATACATTAAAAGATTACGATTTTATCAAAAATTAAAAAAAAAAAAAAACAGATACGTACATTAGTGAGCATACTATATCAATGTTTACGTTTTAAATGTTTCTTCAGATTAGTCGATGATGATTTATAACTCAGTTTTTGTTTACACAAATTACAATTAGCAAACTCATTATTTTCCGTAAAAAAATTCCACACAAATGAAGTATTTTTCCTGCACTTATCCATTCCTTATTTCACTATAAAGATACTAACTACAAAGCATGACAGCCCGCAACAATGTACATGGTGGTAATTACAGGCGAGCATGAGAGTAACAGAGGTAGAGAATTACCGGGCGTGATAAATAATGTATCAGAGACACCGATACCTTTTTACGCTGGTGATGACGGCACGGAGGATGTGTACCCTGTAACGAGAATGCTGATACCTTGTCGCTTCCTGGGACCATTACAGCTCTGATACAAAATTATCAGATACTTGTAACTAGGTACATTACTGTATCAGTATCAGGTAGGAACAGATACCGAAAATTGCTGTAACAACCCACCTCTAAACCCCACGCATTCTAGCGGGCTCTTCGGAAGCAACGTTTACCCACGTGGTATAGAGAATAGTTAGTTATTGGGCTCCTGCACAAACCAATTACCTTTCTTGAACGCAGTAAACGTACGAACGGGGACTAACTCTAGCTCTATCAGTTTACATACATGCTTTTTTACAAATTCGTCGCTACGCTTTAATAAGATAAATTTATAATTAGGTGCATACAATTTACAGTATTCAAGTAAATAATATTTAATTTATTATTTATTGCATCACACTAATTTCTATCTATGCTAGGCTCAAGATAAAGCCCCTAGGAATGAAAAAAAAACAGCAAATATGTTCGCTAATTATACTTTCATAAAATCTGTAACATAAATACGAATGGTTCAAGAAAAAATTATTAGGTGTACTATGAGTAGTTAGGAATAGCCGATCCGAGCACAGAGGCTGGAGGCAAAGGAGCAATGAGCAGTGACCTTTGACCCCTGACGTCACAGTTATGACCTTTGACCCCTGACGTCATCACCGATTTCCTGGAAATTTCCCGATTTCCCGCCAATTTTCCTCAAAATATCCCGTTTTTCCCTATAAATTTCCCATTTTCCACCAAAATTTCCCTACAAAATTTCCCTATTCCCGAAATTTTCTAAGTATCCGCAAATCTCCCCACAGAGGCTTGGTATCATCCTTACCTATCCGCAAGTCTCCCCATTGCGGGTTGGTATCCCCTTACCTACCCACCCATATCCGGATCTTGGATTACGTCATTTCCGGCCACCATTTTGAATTCTAGAACTTTCTACCATTTTGTTTTCCAGTATTTAATATTATGAAGTCATAGCCGCCATTTTAATCACACCTGTTGCAATTTTCGTTACGATCTCCATCTTTGTTTATGACATCACAACAGTCATTTGTTTTCGTCTGCTGAAGGCCGCCATCCTGGATGTTGTTACTATCGCCATCTTGATTTTTTTTTCTTCTGTGCTGGGGGCCGCCATCTTGATATCACATTATGTTCCGCCATCTTGGATTTCCCCATCTTTGTTTTTCTGATGTTTGTTCCTAGAGAGCATCACCATCGCTCTATTCATACACACAAGGTCGATATTTCATTACATACCAATGTTATTATGGTCCTTATCAATATATTAAAAATATGGTTTTTATACAAAATACATTCGGTACAGCTGAGATTCGAACCATCGTTCACACAGCTCTGACCTTTAGGTTATAAAACATACGCCTTTAACCGCTCGGCCATCAAGACAATTACCGATCTAAGAATTAAATAAGGTATATATATAAAACATTAACACACATATTCGGACTTATAATATTTTTATTGAAAGTAATAATAGCATCATCTTTTCGAGAATTATACGACATATATTTTTATTATTGTTTTAATACTCGCTACCAGGAGCACTAGTGTCTAGCAGAGTGCGGCCGCCATCTTGTTTTCCGTATTCGCTACCAGGAGCGCTAGTGTCTAGCAGAGTGTGCAGCGGCCATCTTGTTTTCAATATTTGCTACCAGGAGCGCTAGTGTCTAGCAGAGTGTGCAACGGCCATCTTGTTTTCAATATTCGCTACCAGGAGCGCTAGTGTATAATAGCCAAGTGCAGCCGTCATCTTGTTTTCAATATTCACTTCTAGGAGCGCTAGTATCACTTAGTACACACATAATTTGCCAGAGGGTGTTATATATTAGTTTAATTCTGCCCTGCTGGAGTGTAGTGCTGTCTTGACCTACAACATCTTAAGTATGTCCCACACCTTGAACTTTCCGCTATCTTGGATTACATCATTTATGTTCGCCATCTTGTCGCCAAAACTATCTTGGCATCATCACATTTCACATTACTGTCGACACCCTGAACTTCCCGCCATCTTGGACTATATCATCACATTTGACTTATAACATATCCGCACAGCCGCCAACTTAGATTTTGTTATCACACACTTTAATCTTGACCACCAACATATTGTATTATCATCTCATGTATGCACCCACCATACTTGATTATATTAGCATACTAACTTGCATCCTCTGCTAGAGTATGTAGATTAATTATTCGTAATGAGCATCACCCGATCCTCCCAAATACTAAGATTTAAAAAAAAATGTATTGTCATTAAACTTATCACGGTCCTTATACCAAAGTCATACTTCAGACTGTGCACTGTAGCACTCTACTCAAACTGACTTACATAGCTTATGTTTTCTTTACATGCTTTCATTTGCGCTTACAATTTCTTTGAGGGCTTTCATTTGCGCTTAAAATTTCTTTGAGGGCTTTCATTTGCGCTTTCAATTTCTTTGAGGGCTTTCATTTGCGCTTGCAATTTCTTTGAGGGCTTTCATTTGCGCTTGCAATTTCTTTGAGGGCTTTCATTTGCGCTTACATTTTCTTTGCGTTCTTTCATTTGCGCTTACATTTTCTTAACATGCTTTCATTTGCGACTACAATTTCTTTGAGGGCTTTCCTTTACACTTATGTTTTCTTTGAGTGTTTTAAGGTTCGCTTATGTTTTCTTTACATACATTCCTTTGCGATTACATTTTCTTTATATTGTAACTCAGTATCTCATTTAAACAATATTTAAGTATCCATATATATCATTAATCGTAATAAAATATTTATTGGAAATTATTTCATTATATTTATAATTTTTACCATAAATTAAGCTGGATAAATTAAGGGAAATAAAACATAGTATACAAGAGTAGTATACGAATGACGGTCCGGGCGCAGGCGCCAGGCGGTGGAGCCGAGAGCCGGCTCCGCCATCTTGGATTGTGACATCACGGCGGCCATCTTGGATGGATGTGACCTTGACCTTTGACCTTGACCTTGAATTTGATCCTCAAAAATCGCCAAAATCCGCCAAAATTGGGCAAAATTTACCCAAAATTCCTCAAAATTCGCCAATTTTCCATTTCTGTGGAAAAAAAGGTCCAACAACAAAATCTCAAAAAATCCCACAAATTAAAAATTTCTCTTTTCGAGGGAAAAATTTCCCGTTTCAAGGGAAAAATTCCCGTTTTTAGTCCTTAAAAATCCCAGCGGCTGAAAATTCCTAAAACTGGCTTAAGCATCCTTAACTCAAGCCTCAGTTAAGACATTTAAAGGAATAAGGATACCATGACCGACATCTTGGATTGTGACGTCACGGCTACCATCTTGGATAAGCGTAACGGGACACAACATAACAGGACATAACACAACGGGACAAGTATATCACGGCGGCAAATTTGGATCCGCCATCTTGGATCCGCCATTTTGGATGACATCATTGTGTGTGTTATCGAACATTCCTACGTTGTGTTTTCCGACATATTGGATCCTATTAATGTTGCAATTTTTGTTACGGTCGCCATCTTGAAATTTGGACGCCATCTTGAAAATCTTTAATTATTATACAACTTTAATGAAAAAAATTCCTCAAAATTCCTCAAAATTGACTCAAAATGACTCAAAAAATCCCTTTTTAAGAAAAAATTTCCCGTTTTCGAGGGAAAAATTCCCGTTTCGAGGGAAAATTAGGATTTAGAAAAACCACAAATGTCTTTTGCCTTAGAAAGAACACAAATTCCTGATATAGGCATAAGCATCCTTAACTCAAGCCTCAGTTAAGCCTCTTTTAGGATTATGACGTCACCGCTGCTATTTTCGTTACGCCCGCCATCTTGAAAATCCACAATTTTTATGTTAGAAAATCGGGAAAAAAATGTAAAAATCATTAAAAAAAATTATTTGATCGAATTAAAAAATATATTAAAAACCACTGTTGCAGTTATCGTTACGGTCGCCATCTTGGATTATATAAATGTTGCATATTTCGTTACACCCGCCATCTTGGTTGAGTACCATGTCATTCTTACACTTTACGTTACGACCACCATATTGGATCCTATTAATGTTGCAATTATCGTTATGATCGCCATCTTGAAATTTAGTCACCATCTTGAAATTTAGACGCCATCTTGGAAATCCGTAATTTTTATGTTAGAAAATCGGGAAAAATTACAAATTCATCAAAAAATTAATGTATTTGAATTCTGTTTGATTATATCGATGTACATCCTTGGTTCGATTCCTGACGAGAGTAAACGGTCGATCCTTCCTCCATGAAAGCTACCTAGACTGATCTACCACCACCAGTACCAAGGTATATATCATCAACTGGTATGACATCATGTCCGCCATCTTGTCTTCATCCGCTGGAGACCACCATCTTGTTTTCGTCTGCTAGAGTGTGCCGATACCATGTAGTATAATAATCTGGTCACCATACTTTTGTCCTCAACTGTTGACATTGATCATTGACCTTGGCCTTTGACCTTGACCTTGAACTTTGACCTTGACCTTGAAATTTGACTTTGACCTTGAAATTTGACCTTGACCTTGAAATTTGACCTTGACCTTGAAATTTGACCCTGACCTTGAAATTTGACTTTGGCCTTGAACTTTGACCTTGACTTTAAACTTTGACCTTGACCTTGAACTTTGACCTTGACCTTGAAAATTTACCTTGGCCTTTGACCTTGAACTTTGACCTTGACCTTGAAATTTGACCTTGACCTTGATGTCCATCACGGATCCGTCATTTTATGTTCAGTACATGCTAGTGGTCATTGCCACCATCATGTTTTCGTCTGCTGGAGGACACCATATTGTGTGTACTCGTCTTACCATCATGCTAGTTTTATTCTAACATGCTACAGTGCAGTAATCATTTATAATTACTGAGGTGCCCACCATCTTGAAATTTGGCCGCCATCTTGAAATCATTTAATTATTTAGCTATAAATGCGGGAAAAATTCCAATAGTCTCTGAAAAAATCAATTATTAATTTACAAATTGAATCGATGGATCCCTGTCCACGGTTCGATTCTTGACCAGAGACAGTTGTAACTAATTATTAAATAAATGTTAGGTTCTGTTTTCCATTACCTTTCGCGGAGTTTATTAATCATTCACTCTACGAAAATCAACTCAAGTCATTATACCGGACCAACGAATTAAATCAGTGCCGATTAGCCTATTATGAAAGTCTAATTTTTCAATAATCTGAATAACATATAAGCCGTTCATGTACAAAGCCACACATATAGATCAATTGCCTTCAGTCCATGAGACCGAATCATGTCATTATCAGACGTATAGGCTAGTCATTTCAGGACCACATGACCTTCGTAATCCATCGTGACATTTTTATACATTCTAAAGGACCAAGTAACCTTGTAAAATATTTTAGTAACACCAAGAGGTGATAAACTAGTAAATATTGAATCACTACATTTTGTACTACGCGCAATCTACAAAAAAAGAAGCACCAACAACGAAAAGACAGCACCACCAACGAAAAGACAGCTCATTTGGAAGAAACGACAACGAAAAGACAGCACCACCATCGAAAAGGCAGCACATTTTGGAAGCACCGACAACGAAAAGGCAGCACCGTCATCGTAATGGCACGGACCGCAAGACCGGGTCATGTCAATATCAGACATATAGACCATGAACTCAGTACACACAGGAAAAAGGAATGTACACGCAGGAAAACGGAACGTACACGCTGGAAAACGGAATTTACACTCAGGAAAACGGAATGTACACGCAGGAAAACGGAATATACACACAGGAAAACGGAAGGTATACGCAGGAAAACGAAACGTACACGCAGGAAAACGGATCGTACACGCAGGAAAACGGAATGTTCACGCAGGAAAACGGAATGTACACGCAGGAAAACGGAATGTACACACAGGAAAACGGAATTTACACGCAGGAAAACGGAACGTACACGCAGGAAAAACGGAACGTACACGCAGGAAAACGGAACGTACACGCAGGAAAACGGAACGTATACGCAGGAAAACGGAACGTACACGCAGGAAAACGGAATGTACACGCAGGAAAACGGAATTTACACGCAGGAAAACGGAACGTACAAGCAGGAAAACGGAACGTACACGCAGGAAAAACGGAACGTACACGCAGAAAAAACGGAACGTACACGCAGGAAAACGGAACGTACACGCAGGAAAACGGAACGTACACGCAGGAAAACGGAATGTACACGCAGGAAAACGGAACGTACACGCAGGAAAACGGATCGTACACGCAGGAAAACGGAATTTACACACAGAAAAACAGAAAGTACACGCAGGAAAACGGAACGTACACGCAGGAAAACGGAACGTACACGCAGGAAAACGGAACGTACACACAGGAAACGGAACGTACACGCAGGAAACGGAATGATCACAGGCTCCAAAATTCATTGGCTCCAATATTCATTGCCTCCAATATTCATTGGCTCCAATATTCATTTACTCCAATATTAATTGACTCCAATATTCATTGACTTCAATATTCATTGGCTCCATCAGTCATTGTCACCAACAGTCTTTTGGTTCCAAAAGTCTTTTGGCTCTAAATATATTTGGCTAGAATTCTTCGAGTCTAAGAGACTATGAGGCCACATGGCTACGAGTCTAAAATGATCTAGATATTTACGAGTTATACACGGCTTGCGAGGCTAGAGCTACGAAGCTTCTAGTTCACAAGTTTACGTGACTGCGAGGATACAGGACTACAAGTCTACATGCGTACTTGACTACGAAGCTACTCGTCTACAAGGCTCCAATTGCCGTATTTGTCTTCGTCAGAATTTTCTATCTTGCTCCAACTGCACCACCATTATGTTATAAGATTACATGGATACTTGCCTACGTAGCTTCAAGTCTACGTGGCTCCAATGTATCATGACTACGCGACTTCAAGCAATGAGTTTACGAGACTACGTGAATACGAATCTTCAAGTTTACGAGACTGCGAGGCTACAGAGCTACGAAGCCTCTAGAAAAAGAGTTTACGTGACTGCGAGGATAGAGGTCATCAAGTCTACATGAGTCCTTGACTACGAAGCTACTCATCTACAAGGCTCCAGTTGCCGTATTTGTCTTCGACGGAATTTACTCTTTTGTTCCAACTGCACCACTAGCATTATGTTATAAGATTACATGGATACTTGCCTACGTAGCTTCAAGTCTACGAGGCTCCATTACATCATGTCTACGCGACTACGAGCCATGAGTTTACGAGACTACGTGACTACGAATCTTCAAGTTGACGAGACTGCGAGGCTACAGATGTACGAAGCCTCTAGAAAACGAGTTTACGTGTCTGCATGGATACAGGAATACAAGTCTGCATGAGTTCTTGACTACGAAGCTACTCGTCTACAAGGCTCCAATTACTACATTTGTCTTCGACGGAATTTTCTCTTTTGCTACATCTGCTCCATCAGCATTATGTTATAAGATTAAAAGGCTACTTGCTTACGTAGCTTCAAGTCTACGAGGCTCCAATGCATCATGACTACGAGACTACATGCCATGAGGTTACGAGACTATGCGATTGCAAGTCTTCAAGGTTACGTGATCCCGAGGCTATAGGACTACCAAGCTTCCAGATCGTATGGTTACGAGACTGCATGACTAATTGGCGGCGCGGCTACGAAACTTCATGTCTCTAACTGACTACAATAGCACTATTCAGTGGTGAGAGTTAATTTATCTCATGCAAAGGTACTTGCTGCAAGTAGTTCCGCTTTTCAACATCAGATGACGTCTCGTGTTGCTTGCAGGTAAATAATATTTATTTCTTATATGCGGGATGCTCACTATCGATCGCATAAGAAGGATGGCTTCGTTAGTCTCCAAGGAGAAGGAAGTTCGTCCTTCCTGCTAGTGCTTCTCAGATTTCTCACGGTCCACCATCTTGGATTGCGACGTTACGGCGACCATCTTTGATGGGTGTGACCTTGACCTTTGACCGAAACCGCAGGAATGATCGCAAGCACTCGGATTAATCATCAAAATATTGATAAGAATAATCAGGAGCACACGGAGAAAACCATCACAATATTGATAAGAATAATCAGAAGCACACGGAGAAAAACGACACATGTTTTCTTTGATATCATAAAATTACAGGAAAAAAAATTTAAAAATAAAAAAAAATTAATAAAATATTTAAAAAAATTAAAAAATACATAAAATTCTGGCTTGTACTAAAACTCTATCTTTGCTCAACAATGATAAGTTTACAAGCTAGCAGAATCAGTTGACTTGAAGCTACGTAGGCAAGTATCCATGTAATCTTATAACATAATGCTGGTGGTGCAGTTGGAACAAAAGAGTAAATTCCGTCGAAGACAAAGACGGCAACTGGAGCCTTGTAGATGAGTAGCTTCGTAGGCAAGGACTCATGTAGACTTGATGACCTCTATCCTCGCAGTCACGTAAACTCTTTTTCTAGAGGCTTCGTAGCTCTGTAGCCTCGAAGTCTCGTAAACTTGAAGATTCGTATTCACGTAGTCTCGTAAACTCATTGCTTGAAGTCGCGTAGTCATGATACATTGGAGCCTCGTAGACTTGAAGCTACGTAGGCAAGTATCCATGTAATCTTATAACATAATGGTGGTGCAGTTGGAGCAAGATAGAAAATTCTGACGAAGACAAATACGGCAATTGGAGCCTTGTAGACGAGTAGCTTCGTAGTCAAGTACTCATGTAGACTTGTAGTCCTGTATCCTCGCAGTCACGTAAACTTGTGAACTAGAAGCTTCGTAGCTCTAGCCTCGCAAGCCGTGTATAACTCGTAAATATCTAGATCATTTTAGACTCGTAGCCATGTGGCCTCATAGTCTCTTAGACTCGAAGAATTCTAGCCAAATATATTTAGAGCCAAATGACTTTTGGAACCAAAAGACTGTTGGTGACAATGACTGATGGAGCCAATGAATATTGAAGTCAATGAATATTGGAGTCAATGTATATTGGAGTAAATGAATATTGGAGCCAATGAATATTGGAGGCAATGAATATTGGAGCCAATGAATTTTGGAGCCTGTGATCATTCCGTTTCCTGCGTGTACGTTCCGTTTCCTGTGTGTACGTTCCGTTTTCCTGCGTGTACGTTCCGTTTTCC
Source organism: Bacillus rossius redtenbacheri (assembly GCF_032445375.1). NCBI lineage: Eukaryota > Metazoa > Arthropoda > Insecta > Phasmatodea > Bacillidae > Bacillus > Bacillus rossius. Next base: position 110,793,573 of record NC_086332.1, read on the forward strand.
TGCGTGTACGTTCCGTTTTCCTGCGTGTACTTTCTGTTTTTCTGTGTGTAAATTCCGTTTTCCTGCGTGTACGATCTGTTTTCCTGCGTGTACGTTCCGTTTTCCTGCGTGTACGTTCCGTTTTTTCTCGTGTACGTTCCGTTTTTCCTGCGTGTACGTTCCGTTTTCCTGCTTGTACGTTCCGTTTTCCTGCGTGTAAATTCCATTTTCCTGCGTGTACATTCCGTTTTCCTGCGTGAACATTCCGTTTTCCTGAGTGTACGATCCGTTTTCTTGCGTGTACGTTTCGTTTTCCTGCGTATACCCTCCGTTTTCCTGCGTGTACATTCCGTTTTTCCTGCGTGTACGTTCCGTTTTACTGCGTGTACCTTCCGTTTTCCTGTGTGTATATTCCGTTTTCCTGCGTGTACTTTCTGTTTTCCTGTGTGTAAATTCCGTTTTCCTGCGTGTACGTTAGGTTTTCCTGCGTGAACATTCCGTTTTCCTGCGTGTACGTTCCGTTTTCCTGCGTGTACGATCCGTTTCCCTGCGTGTACGTTCCATTTTCCTTCGTGTACATTCTGTTTTCCTGCGTGTACGTTCCGTATTCCTGCGTGTACGTTCCGTTTTCCTGCGTGTACGTTCCTTTTTCCTGCGTGTACGTTCCGTTTTTCCTGCGTTTACGTTCCGTTTTTCCTGCGTGTACGTTCCGTTTTCCTGCGTGTACGTTCCGTTTTCCTGCGTGTACATTCCGTTTTCCTGCGTGTACGATCCGTTTTCCTGCGTGTACGTTCCGTTTTCCTGCGTATACCTTCCATTTTCCTGCGTGTACATTCCGTTTTTCCTGCGTGTACGTTCCGTTTTACTGCGTGTCCGTTCCGTTTTCCTGAGTGTAAATTCCGTTTTCCCGTGTGTATATTTCGTTTTCCTGCTTGTACATTCCGTTTTCCTGAGTGTATATTCCGTTTTCCAGCGTGTACGTTCCGTTTTCCTGCGTTTACATTCCTTTTTCCTGTGTGTACTTTCTGTTTTCCTGTGTGTAAATTCCGTTTTCCTGCGTGTACGTTCCGTTTTCCTGCGTGAACATTCCGTTTTTCCTGCGTGTACGTTCCGTTTTTCCTGCGTGTACGTTCCGTTTTTCCTGCGTGAACGTTCCGTTTTCCTGCGTGTAAATTCCGTTTTCCTGTGTGTACGTTCCGTTTTCCTGCGTGTACGTTCCGTTTTCCTGCGTGTACGTTCCGTCTTCCTGCGTGAACATTCCGTTTTCCTGCGCGTACGATCCGTTTTCCTGCGTGTACGTTCCGTTTTCCTGCGTTACATTCCGTTTTCCGTTTTCCTGCGTATACGTTCCGTTTTCCTGCGTGTACGTTCCGTTTTCCTGCGTGTACGTTCCGTTTTTCCTGCGTGTACGTTCCATTTTCCTGCGTGTAAATTCCGTTTTCCTGCGTGTACATTCCGTTTTCCTGCGTGTACATTCCGTTTTCCTGCGTGAACATTCCGTTTTCCTGCGTGTACGATCCGTTTTCCTGCGTGTACGTTTCGTTTTCCTGCGTATACCTTCCGTTTTCCTGCGTGTACATTCCGTTTTTCCTGCGTGTACGTTCCGTTTTACTGCATGTACCTTCCGTTTTCCTGTGTGTATATTCTGTTTTCCTACGTGTACATTCCGTTTTCCTGAGTGTAAATTCCGTTTTCCAGCGTGTACGTTCCGTTTTCCTGCGTGTACATTCCTTTTTCCTGTGTGTACTGAGTTCATGGTCTATATGTCTGATATTGACATGACCCGGTCTTGCGGTCCGTGCCATTACGATGACGGTGCTGCCTTTTCGTTGTCGGTGCTTCCAAAATGTGCTGCCTTTTCGATGGTGGTGCTGTCTTTTCGTTGTCGGTGCTTCCAAATGAGCTGTCTTTTCGTTGGTGGTGCTGTCTTTTCGTTGTTGGTGCTTCTTTTTTTGTAGATTGCGCGTAGTACAAAATGTAGTGATTCAATATTTACTAGTTTATCACCTCTTGGTGTTACTAAAATATTTTACAAGGTTACTTGGTCCTTTAGAATGTATAAAAATGTCACGATGGATTACGAAGGTCATGTGGTCCTGAAATGACTAGCCTATACGTCTGATAATGACATGATTCGGTCTCATGGACTGAAGGCAATTGATCTATATGTGTGGCTTTGTACATGAACGGCTTATATGTTATTCAGATTATTGAAAAATTAGACTTTCATAATAGGCTAATCGGCACTGATTTAATTCGTTGGTCCGGTATAATGACTTGAGTTGATTTTCGTAGAGTGAATGATTAATAAACTCCGCGAAAGGTAATGGAAAACAGAACCTAACATTTATTTAATAATTAGTTACAACTGTCTCTGGTCAAGAATCGAACCGTGGACAGGGATCCATCGATTCAATTTGTAAATTAATAATTGATTTTTTCAGAGACTATTGGAATTTTTCCCGCATTTATAGCTAAATAATTAAATGATTTCAAGATGGCGGCCAAATTTCAAGATGGTGGGCACCTCAGTAATTATAAATGATTACTGCACTGTAGCATGTTAGAATAAAACTAGCATGATGGTAAGACGAGTACACACAATATGGTGTCCTCCAGCAGACGAAAACATGATGGTGGCAATGACCACTAGCATGTACTGAACATAAAATGACGGATCCGTGATGGACATCAAGGTCAAGGTCAAATTTCAAGGTCAAGGTCAAAGTTCAAGGTCAAAGGCCAAGGTAAATTTTCAAGGTCAAGGTCAAAGTTCAAGGTCAAGGTCAAAGTTTAAAGTCAAGGTCAAAGTTCAAGGCCAAAGTCAAATTTCAAGGTCAGGGTCAAATTTCAAGGTCAAGGTCAAATTTCAAGGTCAAGGTCAAATTTCAAGGTCAAAGTCAAATTTCAAGGTCAAGGTCAAAGTTCAAGGTCAAGGTCAAAGGCCAAGGTCAATGATCAATGTCAACAGTTGAGGACAAAAGTATGGTGACCAGATTATTATACTACATGGTATCGGCACACTCTAGCAGACGAAAACAAGATGGTGGTCTCCAGCGGATGAAGACAAGATGGCGGACATGATGTCATACCAGTTGATGATATATACCTTGGTACTGGTGGTGGTAGATCAGTCTAGGTAGCTTTCATGGAGGAAGGATCGACCGTTTACTCTCGTCAGGAATCGAACCAAGGATGTACATCGATATAATCAAACAGAATTCAAATACATTAATTTTTTGATGAATTTGTAATTTTTCCCGATTTTCTAACATAAAAATTACGGATTTCCAAGATGGCGTCTAAATTTCAAGATGGTGACTAAATTTCAAGATGGCGATCATAACGATAATTGCAACATTAATAGGATCCAATATGGTGGTCGTAACGTAAAGTGTAAGAATGACATGGTACTCAACCAAGATGGCGGGTGTAACGAAATATGCAACATTTATATAATCCAAGATGGCGACCGTAACGATAACTGCAACAGTGGTTTTTAATATATTTTTTAATTCGATCAAATAATTTTTTTTAATGATTTTTACATTTTTTTCCCGATTTTCTAACATAAAAATTGTGGATTTTCAAGATGGCGGGCGTAACGAAAATAGCAACGGTGACGTCATAATCCTAAAAGAGGCTTAACTGAGGCTTGAGTTAAGGATGCTTAAGCCTATATCAGGAATTTGTGTTCTTTCTAAGGCAAAAGACATTTGTGGTTTTTCTAAATCCTAATTTTCCCTCGAAACGGGAATTTTTCCCTCGAAAACGGGAAATTTTTTCTTAAAAAGGGATTTTTTGAGTCATTTTGAGTCAATTTTGAGGAATTTTGAGGAATTTTTTTCATTAAAGTTGTATAATAATTAAAGATTTTCAAGATGGCGTCCAAATTTCAAGATGGCGACCGTAACAAAAATTGCAACATTAATAGGATCCAATATGTCGGAAAACACAACGTAGGAATGTTCGATAACACACACAATGATGTCATCCAAAATGGCGGATCCAAGATGGCGGATCCAAATTTGCAGCCGTGATATACTTGTCACGTTGTGTTATGTCCCATTACGTTGTGTCCCGTTACGCTTATCCAAGATGGTAGCGGTGACGTCACAATCCAAGATGGCCACCGTGACGTCATAATCCAAGATGTCGATCATGGTATCCTTATTCCTTTAAATGTCTTAACTGAGGCTTGAGTTAAGAATACTTAAGCCAGTTTTAGGAATTTTCAGCCGCTGGGATTTTTAAGGACTAAAAACGGGAATTTTTCTCTCGAAACGGGAAATTTTTCCCTCGAAAAGAGAAATTTTTAATTTGTGGGATTTTTTGAGATTTTGTTGTTGGACCTTTTTTTCCACAGAAATGGAAAATTGGCGAATTTTGAGGAATATTGGGTAAATTTTGCCCAATTTTGGCGGATTTTGGCGATTTTTGAGGATCAAATTCAAGGTCAAGGTCAAAGGTCAAGGTCACATCCATCCAAGATGGCCGCCGTGACGTCACAATCCAAGATGGCGGAGCCGGCTCTCGGCTCCACCGCCTGGCGCCTGCGCCCGGACCGTCATTCGTATACTACTTACAAGAAAAAATTTATTTTATTTACAACGTTTATTTTATACACAGTCTTTTACATAAAGTAAAACATCTATGCTGAGTCAAAATGGCTAATTCTCAGCTCGAGACGGTTCACCCCAAAGTCAGCGTCCAACCAGATCCTTTACCCATATATTCTTCTTCTTCCATGCAGAGTTCTTCTATACTCTGTTTAACTGTCCGATCTACTTCGTCAGAATCGTAAATTGCAGCAGCCGATGTCTTGAAAGCACGCTTGCTCACTTGATTCTCATGCGGTGGCGGTTTACCATATAGACAATCCAACCATAAGTTATATTTTAAAGGCCCATGTGATGCTGTATCGTCCATAAGCTGTTGTATTATATTTTGCTCAATATCACTCAGAAAAGTGCAAATATCTTTGGCCTCACTAAAAGTATTTAGATAGTAATAGTCTTTTAGAACTCCTCCAAATGCAGATTGTGCCAAGTAAAATCCATTATCATTTGTCTGTAACTGACCAAGCATAGTGTTATATCTATGTCCAGATGACGATGCGGGTGGTTGTTGCTGCTGATCTCCTTTAATGCTGGAGCCTGTGCACATGGGTACCTCTAGTTTAAATTGAGGAATCGTAACATTCACATGCTGTTCCACAGGCAAGCGAACAACACCTTTACAAATCTTCATATGTATTTTCAAATTATCTCTGCGAGTAAACCATTGATTGCACCTATCGCATTGAAACTTCACATGTGAGGGATTCCTGACACAAATACTTCTCTCGTGCTTTCGCGCATGATGAGCTAATGCAAACATCATGTCGCAGTAGTTGCAACGATGTCTATTTGATGTGCCTTCCAAGACTTGAGCAGATGTGTTCGACGACGCAACACTTAAACTATTTGACACATCAATGCAACGCGGTTGCGGAGATATCATCACTAGTGACCACATAACTCTTCCTTTACATATTTCTTCATGTGTTTTTTTCAATTCTTCGCAGTGAGTAAATGTCTTCTGACATTCATTACAGAAAACAATAGTGCGAGATGGATTCTGCACACAATAACTCTTCTCATGACGTCTCATGTTAAAACTTGTTGAGAACATCATATGGCAGTGCGGACACCGATGCTTCATTGGTGGTGATGGCTCCATGCAGGATTTCGAAGAACTCGCGGTAGGATCCATACTGTCCCCAAATGCCTTTGTAGTTAAACAAGAAAGAGAGCTCCCAAGCGATGTTCACTCTTCGGAGTCAGGATGACAACTAAGCTACTAATTCCATCCACATCCCTACATATAAAGCCAACCCCTACCCCCACTACGACACTCTTCACATCATCAACATGTTTACTTAGGACTCAGCTTACATAGGGTCTCTCTCTCTCTCTCTTCTACTCCAAATCATTCAACTATCCTAGAATTCTTGAAACAATCTAGGAAAAGCAGATTCATAACCTAACCAATGTAATCACGAGATTATTTCTTTGTATGGTAAACACAACTAAAATACATCCCCTCCAGCTGCCATGATCTATTATTAATAAAATGCCTCATATCCTCTTAAATATTAACATCTGTATAGGACTTTGCACGCCTCATTTAATTTCAAAACTCCCAGCCACTATATCTACGCAGAACCATAAATCATTAATACTATTCCAAATCACAGTCTTACACCAGCATGTTTGTGTAATATCATCCACTGTATTTTTTTCGTAAAGTTACCATTCCAACATAACCTACTAACATAATACTTAGATAATGTTATGTAGCATTCCATACCATTTTATCAGTCAGTCGTAATCATGCATAACTATACTCTAGCCATTGTTCTAAAGCAGCCAAATTTAATACTATCAGTCCATCATTATCATACTACTTAATATAATTCCATAAATATTTACCATAAACAAACATTTACTACACCATAGTAAATATGTACTAGGTCCACCCAACAATCCAACATGAACATCAGTCAAAAGAAAGTTTTTAAATCTACAAACCATAACATACATTTCTATTCCTCAGCCCCCGCAGTACCCAACATTCATCAGCTTACAAACTCTTTAAATTAAACATTTAACTATGTATTTTTTTCTTTCATTCTTTGAATGTTTCTTGCAGTAAATAATTTTGAGTCAAATACCACTTATAGACATAAAACCAGTCACATCCTGCCATACAAAAATTCACAGCATATCTCGACTTAACCACAGGATAAATCCATACAAGATCTTAAAAACCAACTAAATATAATACTTAAGATATGTACAAAGTCCGATCTGACATTCTGGTCGAGTCATTGCGTATGAATACAAATATGAGGAGTGTACACACAAGCTAAGTCATTACATACGAATACAAATATGAGGAGGAGGGATCGTAGTATATTAAAACAAATATGAGGAGCGATCGTAGCATACATACATAAATCACACCAAACTTTACTCAAATACCAACTATATCAACCAAAAAAGTAAATTGTAAGAGGTATGTTTCCAATTTTAATTACTTTCCGAGCGATCATTCAGAAACCCAGGCATAAAACACATAAATATCGTCTAAGATCAAAAGAACTGCAAAGTCAACATATAATACTAATGTCACAGTCTAAGACATAAGATCTATGTACATCGCATTTATATCAGCCTTTTCCCTTATCCACCTAAAGTGTATGAAATGTAAGGCCAGCAAAAAGAAATACTCGATACATATCACCCATTTTAATTGTCCTTTTTCACAATGAAAAATACTTGTAATGATTATGCGAAGGGATTCCGAAACCAATTTCTTACTTAAATAACAACTACTATGACACCAATTCATATTATAAGTACTGATAATAACTGTGCTTACCCACATAATATGAAGGTAAAGTTAAAAAAAAAAAAAAAAATTAATCAACCATCATTCTCAATTCTCAAAATCCTCAACATGTTAGTAGATCTACATAACAACAATATGTAAATCATGTGTATAAGTATTTACAACACTTTAACGATTCGAGTAGTTAAACCATACCTGCTAAACATTACTTTAAGCCTTAAATATGTAGATCATAAATATATTATTTTCCGAAGGATTGAACATGTATTTGGCATAAGCATTGCCGCTAAGCTACATACATACATACATACAAGTTAATGACATTAGCACTCATTCGATTATTGAGTAACAATATTGAAGCAACATCTATAATGTAATGTCAGAAAAAGGAGAAGTAAATGAAATGAGAAGAATCTAGAATTAACAACAAATGCTAGAATTTGGCACACAGCTTAATTTTACTATCTATCACTGATACAGGTAGGTACATGGTAGCATGCTCAAGTTCTTACACTTTCAATTACGGCCGATAATATTCGATGATTCAGGATTCAGCTGCGAAAACATATCATGAAAGAAAATGTTCTTATCAGGTTCTTGCAATCGGACATTACTTCATGTGGTATATCGCCAAGTTAAATCTCTTTTAGGTGAATATCTATTACACACCGTTAATGAACAATCATTTCCAAATGCTTCACTTGAAAATCACATCATCAATATCATCATCTGGAAGCCGACGAGATCTTGTAAACTGGAGGCCAGTCTAATAGTAGTTTGTGCTGGGCTGGATGCTTTCATAAGAATGAAATTATATGTTGCAGCGACTCATGTGCACATTCAAACTATCACTTCGTGAAAACAACTTTCCACATCTATAACACTGATGCGACTTGGAGGTAGGATTCACAAGACAATGATGTTGTTCATATCGCCGAGCACTACTGCTGCTTGCAAACTTCTGCTAACAATATCTACACAAAATTTCGGATTTGCATTTAGTTTTCCCGTTACACTTCACAATATGGAAGTTAAAATTTTCTCGCCCCGCCAAAAACTTTCCACATTTGTCACACAGAAGTATTATTTCTGAGGAATTCTTTATACACCCATGTTTTCCAGCACGTGATGATGATTCTAGTGACAGTATAGGTGATGACGGGTGCGATGACTTCGACTTTATTTCCTGTGTAATAGAATGATTCACCGCTAGTGATCTACCACTAAATGTTTGACCCATTGCAGGAGAAAAAATAACCTGGGAAGGCTATCCCAATGAGTCTCCGCTATTTAAAGCCCAGAAACAAACTGATGAATTGCTATTTACATCACGCCTTATATACTCTCGAAACTATGATCACATAATATTAACCAATTAAAAGAAGCCGAGTTCTCTTACATACATAAATATGTATTCACATGAACATGCACTGCACTCACTGAATACACACAGTGGCCACACATGTGACTAAAGCTAGCTCCAAATGGATCCAAATACCTTCAGTAGCTATAATAGCTCCAACTCTTGGTAACATCATTTACTGGAGTTAGTTGAAAACACATTTGTAAGCACAATCAAAAAAGGAAGCACATTTGGAAGCACCATCATCAAAAAGGCAGCACATTTTGGAAGCACAATCAAAAAAGGAAGCACATTTGGAAGCGCAATAAAAAAAAAAAAAGGAAACACTTTTGGAAGCACAATCAAGATAGGAAGCACATTTGGAAGCACAATCAAAAAGGCAGCACATTTTGGAAGCACAAGTTACAACAACTAAGTCTTAGAAATCAGAATACAAGATATAAAAACATTAAAATTTTATTTTCAATATTTAATTTATTTCTCCACATTATACATATGCAAGTAAATAAAAGCCGTTATTGTATGTAGCCAGCTTTCCTCAGTTCTTTGAGTATGAAGTATATTTCTTTGATGCACGAATAGTTTCCTGCACAAAGCGAGCCATGTAGAAGTCTTAGCCGGTCAACCAATATGTTTGGATCTTTCCATGATGTGTAATCAATCTCTTTTACCATCTTACTTGCTTGTTTATTATAAATACTTTTAATATCACAATCGTCCCAGTGATCATAATAAGCTTTATCTGATTTATTTATTATAACACGATGTTTCCATCGTTTAGGTCACACCTCTTCAACATGTTCTTTAATCTTTTTTATCTTCGGGTGCTTCATCAAAGTCTTTGATGTTTTCAGTAACACGACCTTTCCCTTGTTTAGATCTCACATTCTTCAATCTTAAGAGTTTCGAGCACTTCATCAAAATCTTCGATACCTACGGTTCCATCGTTTAGGTTTCAAAACTTCATCACAGTTCATAATCTTGTGAGCTTTAGGTGCCGCATTACAGTCTTCGATATTGCCAGCTTCGAGTGATTCATCTAAATCTTTGAAGTTGCAAGCTTCAGCCTGTTCTATGTTGTTCATAATTTAGTGAAGGCAACTTGAATTTGGTGTAAATATATATATATTTTTTTTTTGTTTCCAATGAAGACACTACTTTCTTCATTAGATTTCAATTCTATTTCATTAGTGATATCTAGGTTAGAGTTGGTAGAACCAGCATTTTCAACTTCTTCGAGTTCATAATATTTTTTTAAATAATTTATCTTCTTTCCTCTTCTTTGCTGTTGTAGACCTGATCTCGATATCATTAGATAGCCTGGTTGCACAGATCTTGTGATGTTTATTCAACAAATATCTTCGACCAAAGTATTTCTGGCACAGATTGCAACTAAATGGCTTTTTGGTAAGGACTTAATGTACACTCTGCTCTCTAATGTCGCTTCGCATTTTTTCTCAAGGTGAACTCCTTGTCGCAATATACACACCTGTGTCCTTTCGATAACATTGCTGGCAGCGACTCAGAATACGTATCAGCTTCTACGACTAATACCAAATGCATATTGGGAGTTTTAATTTGTAACAAATACTTAAATATTATTTTTTAAACATGCCATCAGCGGTAAATAATTTTCCTTTTAAATTATGTAAGTTGCAAGTAGTTTCGCTTCATGCTAACATATATCACCACATGCTGTGTCAAAGTAAAGTTTGTGTATAATTAGGTAGGATGCTCTCTCACAGTCACAAGAGATGGAGAGATTCGCTAGACCTCTAGGGGGGAAGAATTCTTTCTCAAGGAAAAGATCAGGTAACATACCGGTACTGATGCTGGTAGCGATAAATAATCCATGTTAGTTTCTACAGCCAATACAACTTATATGTTATTTTAATAGTAGACTTATAAAATTCCAGCACCAAGAATAAATGTTACTACTTAGATAAATAAAATCATAAATTGGAGAAGGAGATGTATCAATGTACGTATTTGAATATTAGAATATGTCGTTGCGGATGAATGTGTGTTGACGGCTTTTAACAATTTTAATTTTTTTAAGAACTGCCTGCAGTCAGCTAAAGAAAAATCAAGCTATAATAAAATAAATTATCTCCCACGACGGCCAATTTCTTTTCTGATGTAGGTGGGCGCCATATATATATTTATATATATAGTATATAACTTATGCTAAAGCATATAATATGCTTAAGCATAAATAAATTTTATTTTTAGATATGTTAACATATACATATATGTTTTAAATATATCTAATACAAATATGCAAGCATAAAAATATGGTGCCCACCTACATCAGAAAAGAAATTGGCCGTCGTGGGAGATAATTTACTTTATTATAGCTTGATTTTTCTTTAGCTGACTGCAGGCAGTTCTTAAAAAAAATTAAAATTGTTTAAAGCCGTCAACACACATTCATCCGCAACGACATATTCTAATATTCAAATACATTGATACATCTCCTTCTCCAATTTATGATTTTATTTATCTAAGTAGTAACATTTATTCTTGGTGCTGGAATTTTATAAGTCTACTATTAAAATAACATATAAGTTGTATTGGCTGTAGAAACTAACATGGATTATTTATCGCTACCAGCATCAGTACCGGTATGTTACCTGATCTTTTCCTTGAGAAAGAATTCTTCCCCCCTAGAGGTCTAGCGAATCTCTCCATCTCTTGTGACTGTGAGAGAGCATCCTACCTAATTATACACAAACTTTACTTTGACACAGCATGTGGTGATATATGTTAGCATGAAGCGAAACTACTTGCAACTTACATAATTTAAAAGGAAAATTATTTACCGCTGATGGCATGTTTAAAAAATAATATTTAAGTATTTGTTACAAATTAAAACTCCCAATATGCATTTGGTATTAGTCGTAGAAGCTGATACGTATTCTGAGTCGCTGCCAGCAATGTTATCGAAAGGACACAGGTGTGTATATTGCGACAAGGAGTTCACCTTGAGAAAAAATGCGAAGCGACATTAGAGAGCAGAGTGTACATTAAGTCCTTACCAAAAAGCCATTTAGTTGCAATCTGTGCCAGAAATACTTTGGTCGAAGATATTTGTTGAATAAACATCACAAGATCTGTGCAACCAGGCTATCTAATGATATCGAGATCAGGTCTACAACAGCAAAGAAGAGGAAAGAAGATAAATTATTTAAAAAATATTATGAACTCGAAGAAGTTGAAAATGCTGGTTCTACCAACTCTAACCTAGATATCACTAATGAAATAGAATTGAAATCTAATGAAGAAAGTAGTGTCTTCATTGGAAACAAAAAAAAAATATATATATATTTACACCAAATTCAAGTTGCCTTCACTAAATTATGAACAACATAGAACAGGCTGAAGCTTGCAACTTCAAAGATTTAGATGAATCACTCGAAGCTGGCAATATCGAAGACTGTAATGCGGCACCTAAAGCTCACAAGATTATGAACTGTGATGAAGTTTTGAAACCTAAACGATGGAACCGTAGGTATCGAAGATTTTGATGAAGTGCTCGAAACTCTTAAGATTGAAGAATGTGAGATCTAAACAAGGGAAAGGTCGTGTTACTGAAAACATCAAAGACTTTGATGAAGCACCCGAAGATAAAAAAGATTAAAGAACATGTTGAAGAGGTGTGACCTAAACGATGGAAACATCGTGTTATAATAAATAAATCAGATAAAGCTTATTATGATCACTGGGACGATTGTGATATTAAAAGTATTTATAATAAACAAGCAAGTAAGATGGTAAAAGAGATTGATTACACATCATGGAAAGATCCAAACATATTGGTTGACCGGCTAAGACTTCTACATGGCTCGCTTTGTGCAGGAAACTATTCGTGCATCAAAGAAATATACTTCATACTCAAAGAACTGAGGAAAGCTGGCTACATACAATAACGGCTTTTATTTACTTGCATATGTATAATGTGGAGAAATAAATTAAATATTGAAAATAAAATTTTAATGTTTTTATATCTTGTATTCTGATTTCTAAGACTTAGTTGTTGTAACTTGTGCTTCCAAAATGTGCTGCCTTTTTGATTGTGCTTCCAAATGTGCTTCCTATCTTGATTGTGCTTCCAAAAGTGTTTCCTTTTTTTTTTTTTATTGCGCTTCCAAATGTGCTTCCTTTTTTGATTGTGCTTCCAAAATGTGCTGCCTTTTTGATGATGGTGCTTCCAAATGTGCTTCCTTTTTTGATTGTGCTTACAAATGTGTTTTCAACTAACTCCAGTAAATGATGTTACCAAGAGTTGGAGCTATTATAGCTACTGAAGGTATTTGGATCCATTTGGAGCTAGCTTTAGTCACATGTGTGGCCACTGTGTGTATTCAGTGAGTGCAGTGCATGTTCATGTGAATACATATTTATGTATGTAAGAGAACTCGGCTTCTTTTAATTGGTTAATATTATGTGATCATAGTTTCGAGAGTATATAAGGCGTGATGTAAATAGCAATTCATCAGTTTGTTTCTGGGCTTTAAATAGCGGAGACTCATTGGGATAGCCTTCCCAGGTTATTTTTTCTCCTGCAATGGGTCAAACATTTAGTGGTAGATCACTAGCGGTGAATCATTCTATTACACAGGAAATAAAGTCGAAGTCATCGCACCCGTCATCACCTATACTGTCACTAGAATCATCATCACGTGCTGGAAAACATGGGTGTATAAAGAATTCCTCAGATATAATACTTCTGTGTGACAAATGTGGAAAGATTTGGCGGGGCGAGAAAATTTTAACTTCCATATTGTGAAGTGTAACGGGAAAACTAAATGCAAATCCGAAATTTTGTGTAGATATTGTTAGCAGAAGTTTGCAAACAGCAGTAGTGCTCGGCGATATGAACAACATCATTGTCTTGTGAATCCTACCTCCAAGTCGCATCAGTGTTATAGATGTGGAAAGTTGTTTTCACGAAGTGATAGTTTGAATGTGCACATGAGTCGCTGCAACATATAATTTCATTCTTATGAAAGCATCCAGCCCAGCACAAACTACTATGAGACTGGCCTCCAGTTTACAAGATTTCGTCGGCTTCCAGATGATGATATTGATGATGTGATTTTCAAGTGAAGCATTTGGAAATGATTGTTCATTAACGGTGTGTAATAGATATTCACCTAATAATAGATATTCACCTAAAAGAGATTTAACTTGGCGATATACCACATGAAGTAATGTCCGATTGCAAGAACCTGATAAGAACATTTTCTTTCATGATATGTTTTCGCAGCTGAATCCTGAATCATCGAATATTATCGGCCGTAATTGAAAGTGTAAGAACTTGAGCATGCTACCATGTACCTACCTGTATCAGTGATAGATAGTAAAATTAAGCTGTGTGCCAAATTCTAGCATTTGTTGTTAATTCTAGATTCTTCTCATTTCATTTACTTCTCCTTTTTCTGACATTACATTATAGATGTTGCTTCAATATTGTTACTCAATAATCGAATGAGTGCTAATTTCATTAACTTGTATGTATGTATGTATGTATGTAGCTTAGCGGCAATGCTTATGCCAAATACATGTTCAATCCTTCGGAAAATAATATATTTATGATCTACATATTTAAGGCTTAAAGTAATGTTTAGCAGGTATGGTTTAACTACTCGAATCGTTAAAGTGTTGTAAATACTTATACACATGATTTACATATTGTTGTTATGTAGATCTACTAACATGTTGAGGATTTTGAGAATTGAGAATGATGGTTGATTAATTTTTTTTTTTTTTTTTAACTTTACCTTCATATTATGTGGGTAAGCACAGTTACTATCAGTACTTATAATATGAATTGGTGTCATAGTAGTTGTTATTTAAGTAAGAAATTGGTTTCGGAATCCCTTCGCATAATCATTACAAGTATTTTTCATTGTGAAAAAGGACAATTAAAATGGGTGATATGTATCGAGTATTTCTTTTTGCTGGCCTTACATTTCATACACTTTAGGTGGATAAGGGAAAAGGCTGATATAAATGCGATGTACATAGATCTTATGTCTTAGACTGTGACATTAGTATTATATGTTGACTTTGCAGTTCTTTTGATCTTAGACGATATTTATGTGTTTTATGCCTGGGTTTCTGAATGATCGCTCGGAAAGTAATTAAAATTGGAAACATACCTCTTACAATTTACTTTTTTGGTTGATATAGTTGGTGTTTGAGTAAAGTTTGGTGTGATTTATGTATGTATGCTACGATCGCTCCTCATATTTGTTTTAATATACTACGATCCCTCCTCCTCATATTTGTATTCGTATGTAATGACTTAGCTTGTGTGTACACTCCTCATATTTGTATTCATACGCAATGACTCGACCAGAATGTCAGATCGGACTTTGTACATATCTTAAGTATTATATTTAGTTGGTTTTTAAGATCTTGTATGGATTTATCCTGTGGTTAAGTCGAGATATGCTGTGAATTTTTGTATGGCAGGATGTGACTGGTTTTATGTCTATAAGTGGTATTTGACTCAAAATTATTTACTGCAAGAAACATTCAAAGAATGAAAGAAAAAATACATAGTTAAATGTTTAATTTAAAGAGTTTGTAAGCTGATGAATGTTGGGTACTGCGGGGGCTGAGGAATAGAAATGTATGTTATGGTTTGTAGATTTAAAAACTTTCTTTTGACTGATGTTCATGTTGGATTGTTGGGTGGACCTAGTACATATTTACTATGGTGTAGTAAATGTTTGTTTATGGTAAATATTTATGGAATTATATTAAGTAGTATGATAATGATGGACTGATAGTATTAAATTTGGCTGCTTT
Organism: Bacillus rossius redtenbacheri; assembly: GCF_032445375.1. Classification (NCBI taxonomy): domain Eukaryota; kingdom Metazoa; phylum Arthropoda; class Insecta; order Phasmatodea; family Bacillidae; genus Bacillus; species Bacillus rossius. Next base: position 110,809,129 of record NC_086332.1, read on the forward strand.
AGAACAATGGCTAGAGTATAGTTATGCATGATTACGACTGACTGATAAAATGGTATGGAATGCTACATAACATTATCTAAGTATTATGTTAGTAGGTTATGTTGGAATGGTAACTTTACGAAAAAAATACAGTGGATGATATTACACAAACATGCTGGTGTAAGACTGTGATTTGGAATAGTATTAATGATTTATGGTTCTGCGTAGATATAGTGGCTGGGAGTTTTGAAATTAAATGAGGCGTGCAAAGTCCTATACAGATGTTAATATTTAAGAGGATATGAGGCATTTTATTAATAATAGATCATGGCAGCTGGAGGGGATGTATTTTAGTTGTGTTTACCATACAAAGAAATAATCTCGTGATTACATTGGTTAGGTTATGAATCTGGTTTTCCTAGATTGTTTCAAGAATTCTAGGATAGTTGAATGATTTGGAGTAGAAGAGAGAGAGAGAGAGAGACCCTATGTAAGCTGAGTCCTAAGTAAACATGTTGATGATGTGAAGAGTGTCGTAGTGGGGGTAGGGGTTGGCTTTATATGTAGGGTTGTGGATGGAATTAGTAGCTTAGTTGTCATCCTGACTCCGAAGAGTGAACATCGCTTGGGAGCTCTCTTTCTTGTTTAACTACAAAGGCATTTGGGGACAGTATGGATCCTACCGCGAGTTCTTCGAAATCCTGCATGGAGCCATCACCACCAATGAAGCATCGGTGTCCGCACTGCCATATGATGTTCTCAACAAGTTTTAACATGAGACGTCATGAGAAGAGTTATTGTGTGCAGAATCCATCTCGCACTATTGTTTTCTGTAATGAATGTCAGAAGACATTTACTCACTGCGAAGAATTGAAAAAAACACATGAAGAAATATGTAAAGGAAGAGTTATGTGGTCACTAGTGATGATATCTCCGCAACCGCGTTGCATTGATGTGTCAAATAGTTTAAGTGTTGCGTCGTCGAACACATCTGCTCAAGTCTTGGAAGGCACATCAAATAGACATCGTTGCAACTACTGCGACATGATGTTTGCATTAGCTCATCATGCGCGAAAGCACGAGAGAAGTATTTGTGTCAGGAATCCCTCACATGTGAAGTTTCAATGCGATAGGTGCAATCAATGGTTTACTCGCAGAGATAATTTGAAAATACATATGAAGATTTGTAAAGGTGTTGTTCGCTTGCCTGTGGAACAGCATGTGAATGTTACGATTCCTCAATTTAAACTAGAGGTACCCATGTGCACAGGCTCCAGCATTAAAGGAGATCAGCAGCAACAACCACCCGCATCGTCATCTGGACATAGATATAACACTATGCTTGGTCAGTTACAGACAAATGATAATGGATTTTACTTGGCACAATCTGCATTTGGAGGAGTTCTGAAAGACTATTACTATCTAAATACTTTTAGTGAGGCCAAAGATATTTGCACTTTTCTGAGTGATATTGAGCAAAATATAATACAACAGCTTATGGACGATACAGCATCACATGGGCCTTTAAAATATAACTTATGGTTGGATTGTCTATATGGTAAACCGCCACCGCATGAGAATCAAGTGAGCAAGCGTGCTTTCAAGTCATCGGCTGCTGCAATTTACGATTCTGACGAAGTAGATCGGACAGTTAAACAGAGTATAGAAGAACTCTGCATGGAAGAAGAAGAATATATGGGTAAAGGATCTGGTTGGACGCTGACTTTGGGGTGAACCGTCTCGAGCTGAGAATTAGCCATTTTGACTCAGCATAGATGTTTTACTTTATGTAAAAGACTGTGTATAAAATAAACGTTGTAAATAAAATAAATTTTTTCTTGTTTACTATGTTTTATTTCCCTTAATTTATCCGGCTTAATTTATGGTAAAAATTATAAATATAATGAAATAATTTCCAATAAATATGTTATTACGATTAATGATATATATGGATACTTAAATATTGTTTACATGAGATACTGAGTTACAATATAAAGAAAATGTAATCGCAAAGGAATGTATGTAAAGAAAACATAAGCGAACCTTAAAACACTCAAAGAAAACATAAGTGTAAAGGAAAGCCCTCAAAGAAATTGTAGTCGCAAATGAAAGCATGTTAAGAAAATGTAAGCGCAAATGAAAGAACGCAAAGAAAATGTAAGCGCAAATGAAAGCCCTCAAAGAAATTGAAAGCGCAAATGAAAGCCCTCAAAGAAATTGCAAGCGCAAATGAAAGCCCTCAAAGAAATTGAAAGCGCAAATGAAAGCCCTCAAAGAAATTGTAAGCGCAAATGAAAGCCCTCAAAGAAATTGTAAGCGCAAATGAAAGCATGTAAAGAAAACATAAGCTATGTAAGTCAGTTTGAGTAGAGTGCTACAGTGCACAGTCTGCAGTATGACTTTGGTATAAGGACCGTGATAAGTTTAATGACAATACATTTTTTTTTAAATCTTAGTATTTGGGAGGATCGGGTGATGCTCATTACGAATAATTAATCTACATACTCTAGCAGAGGATGCAAGTTAGTATGCTAATATAATCAAGTATGGTGGGTGCATACATGAGATGATAATACAATATGTTGGTGGTCAAGATTAAAGTGTGTGATAACAAAATCTAAGTTGGCGGCTGTGCGGATATGTTATAAGTCAAATGTGATGATATAGTCCAAGATGGCGGGAAGTTCAGGGTGTCGACAGTAATGTGAAATGTGATGATGCCAAGATAGTTTTGGCGACAAGATGGCGAACATAAATGATGTAATCCAAGATAGCGGAAAGTTCAAGGTGTGGGACATACTTAAGATGTTGTAGGTCAAGACAGCACTACACTCCAGCAGGGCAGAATTAAACTAATATATAACACCCTCTGGCAAATTATGTGTGTACTAAGTGATACTAGCGCTCCTAGAAGTGAATATTGAAAACAAGATGACGGCTGCACTTGGCTATTATACACTAGCGCTCCTGGTAGCGAATATTGAAAACAAGATGGCCGCTGCACACTCTGCTAGACACTAGCGCTCCTGGTAGCAAATATTGAAAACAAGATGGCCACTGCACTTGGCTATTATACACTAGTGCTCCTGGTAGCGAATATTGAAAACAAGATGGCCGCTGCACACTCTGCTAGACACTAGCGCTACTGGTAGCAAATATTGAAAACAAGATGGCTGCTGCACACTCTGCTAGACACTAGCGCTCCTGGTAGCGAATATGGAAAACAAGATGGCGGCCGCACTCTGCTAGACACTAGTGCTCCTGGTAGCGAGTATTAAAACTATAATAAAAATATATGTCGTATAATTCTCGAAAAGATGATGATATTATTACTTTCAATAAAAATATTACAAGTCCGAATATGTGTGTTAATGTTTTATATATATATATACCTTATTTAATTCTTAGATCGGTAATTGTCTTGATGGCCGAGCGGTTAAAGGCGTATGTTTTCTAACCTAAAGGTCAGAGCTGTGTGAACGATGGTTCGAATCTCAGCTGTACCGTATGTATTTTGTATAAAAACCATATTTTTAATATATTGATAAGGACCATAATAACATTGGTATGTAATGAAATATCGACCTTGTGTGTATGAATAGAGCGATGGTGATGCTCTCTAGGAACAAACATCAGAAACAAAGATGGGGAAATCCAAGATGGCGGAACATAATGTGATATCAAGATGGCGGCCCCCAGCACAGAAGAAAAAAAAATCAAGATGGCGATAGTAACAACATCCAGGATGGCGGCCTTCAGCAGACGAAAACAAATGACTGTTGTGATGTCATAAACAAAGATAGAGATCGTAACGAAAATTGCAACAGGTGTGATTAAAATGGCGGCTATGACTTCATAATATTAAATACTGGAAAACAAAATGGTAGAAAGTTCTAGAATTCAAAATGGTGGCCGGAAATGACGTAATCCAAGATCCGGATATGGGTGGGTAGGTAAGGGGGATACCAACCCGCAATGGGGAGATTTGCGGATAGGTAAGGATGATACCAAGCCTCTGTGGGGAGATTTGCGGATACTTAGAAAATTTCGGGAATGGGGAAATTTTGTAGGAAAATGGGAAATTTATAGGGAAAACGGGAAATTTTGAGGAAAATTGGCGGGAAATTGGGAAATTTCCAGGAAATGGGTGATGACGTCAGGGGTCAAAGGTCATAACAGTGACGTCAGGGGTCAAAGGTCACTGCTCATTGCTCCTTTGCCTCCAGCCTCTGTGCTCGGATCGGCTATTCCTAACTACTACTATGCTTATTTTTTTTTGTTAAACACATTTATATCGCATTTAAGAACACATTTGCGGCTAGAACAAGATTTATTCTTAACATGAAAAAATTCACAAACCCCTGCGATATGTAAGGAATTTATGAAATGTAATTTTTAAGACCCTAAAAACGCCCGAATATCTCAACCGCGCCATTTTAGCATTATCCTTTCGGGAAACCATTGAAAACCGGAATCAATGTTTAAAAGTTGGACATTGTTTGGTACAAATATAAAACTACAACTATTATTGCGTCCAAACCACCTTAATACACTGCATAATTATGTTATGTAGTCATCTTGCAAGACTTAAATGTTTTCCAAGCATTTGAATAGCTACTTCAGCTATATGTACCTCCACAGTGCACAATGAAACTTAGGCATGCGGGTTAATAATGATACATGGAAGTGAGTTTAAATGCTATCATGAAATGATAACGAAGCATTAACTGAGGAGACAGCTTGAGAGGAATGATTTTATAATTACTATTCCGTTCACCAAGTATCCGGGGCTACTAATCATCGCTAACAATTCATATAATAACTGACAATTATAACTTACTTTAATTAATTGTGCCACTTTACAACTACAGATAAGATTCTAAACTTTGCTGCTTTCGTTATAAAGAAAATAAGTTTCCAAATACTGCATTTAGGTTCCTGGCTGGTAGGCAACACGCTAGGGATTCTGCGCTGTGGTCAAATACGGATTCGGCGTTGTGGTCAAGTATGGATTCGGCGTTATGGTCAATTTGTATTTCGGTGTTATCGTCAACATTTAATTCTGCGTTATTGTCAATTACCGATTCGGCGTTAAGGTACTTTTGAGAAACACATGAATTCATTTAGTAGTTTTCAGTTTGCTCATTTGACACTCCCGCAGCAACATTTTTCGGCGTTATGGTCATTCGGCGTTGTGGTCATTCGGCGTTGTGGTACACAGCAGTTTTCGGGTCGTCGGCGTTGTGGTCAATTTGGAATTCGGCGTTATGGTATTCGGCGTTATTGTACGTTCGGCGTTGTGGTATTTCGGCGTTGTGGTAACGACCCGATTTCACAGTATTTTAAATGTAGCTAACCTATAACAACCAACCCATTTCACGATACAATATTATATTTATATCTAACTTAACCGTTTGATAAAATGATAAACTAGATACTTTGAGTATCACAATACCCTCTTACAAAATGATTGAAAACCATGCCAGGAAATTAAAAAAAGAAAAAAACTTCTCAAGGTTTTTCGCTACAAATACCAGGATTTTATATAAAATTACCATTATTTTTAATTTGTAAAAACAGTTTTGGGTTTCAGAAACTAACTCAAAAAATATACACACAGTCATCTACATTACTTTCATAAATTCAACCAAAAAACTAAAATAACTTTTTGTTGAATCATTCAGACACATGGTAGGTACTAAATAAAGCATTAGGTACACCAACTCTTTAACATTTGGCATAACAAGGCAGAACCTACTGACGCCGTCGTCGGTGCTCCTTCTGAGAGCACAGGCCGTTATGTGTCCTCAACACCTGATCAGTGCTGTGCCACGAACACGCCCGTGCGTGCAACGTAGTGCAGTGCCCCGAACGGCTTGACGTCAGTCACGATAAGGTTAATTCTACTACAGGTTGGGAAGATCAATGTTATAAGTTTGGCACACTATTTGGTTTCTCCGCCAGGTAGCAGTAGTGTTCCATGAGGGGGTCATTTTCATCTGTTTCAATGCATTTAAATGGGCCGTTTGCATTTTTCAAAGTGAAATAACAATATGTGTAAAACTTCTCAGTTCGTTTTGAATTTAAAATTAGGATAGCTTAACTTTCATCTTTAAGTAGTTTTTAATTTAGTTTTTCAATATGCCTAAGTGTTGTTTTGTGCCCGGTTGCAAAACTGGATGTAGTAGAGAAAGTACGACGCAAGCATTAACGTATTTAAGGCTCCTGCAGACGAAAAAAAAAGAGAATTATGGAACAGAAGGATCCCAAGGAGTGATAGAGATTTGAGGAAAACTGATAATTTATGTGAAATAAATTTCGAGGTTCGTGAAAATAAATTGTTTATCCTAACCAATTCCATCCCGACTTCCAGCTTGATAGTCACGTTAGGCTCTGTAGTAGGATGAGTTCGTTTGTATCAAACCAGATATAAAAATGGTATTACAACATGCATTATGATCTTTTTGTTTATGTTAAGGTTCGTGTTCGCTTCTGTATAATTAAAAAAAAACTTCAGGTTACATCTTATGTATGCCAATAACCCCAAAATTTAAAAAAAAAAAATTGGCATTCATATTTTCAGTACGTTTTGGGCTGTTGATAATTGTAATAGGTACTTTAAATATAAAATTTGCTCTTGGAAAATTTAAATAAAATTATTTATATTTTATCGAAAATCATTTAAGTAGTGTAATTTTTTCAAATAGCCTTTTAGTTTGCCATAATACTACTTACCACTAAGTAATATTTCTTTTGTTGCAATTTTCATTCAGGTTATCATTTTGCTCAAGGATTCCAATCTGTTGACTATATTTAACACATTTTTTTTAGATAACCAATTAAATCAAAATATTCTAATTGAAAACGTTTTCACCAGAACTACATGTGTGTTAATTTAAATTTAAATGCAATTGCGCTTACTAGAGAAAGTTAACAGCACTTTGAAACTTTGTTGGCATTAATAACAATTCAATCTAAATTGTTGCTCAATCTTCCAGTAGACACAACACAGAGAACACACACTGTGCATTAAGGAACATAAAAAAACACATTGTGGAAGCCAGATGTCCTAAGATGATATATTTATAGACCTGTACAATTTCCTTTCACAACTAGGAAAATCTAAACGCACGTGACTTAGTACACAAGATCCTCAGTTTAATATAAAGTAGGAAAAATATATTTAACGAGTTAGGTTATATAAAGTAATTGAAGGGTAGAGGGGCTGGGGAAATCCGGGAGATAGGCTGTCCCGAGGGGTGTACAGAGGGAGGAGGGATCACCAGTGCAAGATCCAGAGGGAGTGGAGACGAACTGAACCAGGAAAGCAAGTGTTTCTGGTGAGGACAGGGCGAGAGTGGAATGGGCTTGAGGGAAGGGTACTGAATGGGAGAGGAGGGACTGACTTCAGAAATTGGTTGAGTGAGCTAGAGGGGAGCTCCTTGCCAACGGGTGAAAGCCCAACCACAAGTGTATAAAGATAATAATTTAATATCCAACTGCCCTGAGTTTGCTCCAACCAACTGAAAAATATATCAATGCGTGCTGTAGGTACATTATTTAATATTTAAATTCATTTGAAGTCAATGACTATTTGAAGCTCATTCAAAATCCCTTTATTACCTTAATTGCATTTTGATTTTAAATATTATATTGGTTTAAATAAATTCATGCAAAAAATATTGATGAACAAAAAGCACAATTGATTTAAAAAAAAACATATGTGTGTGTGTGTGTGTGAATGAATGAAGTGATTTAAGTGTTCCAAACTTACAATACAAAATGAGATAACTATTTAATTCTTGTTAGGGTTGACTGTAATGTTACTCAACATTTTTATTTTTATACTTATATTTGAATACAACAAATGAGGGCTTATTATTGTGGATTGGGTTGAAAATGAGAAAATCCATTAACAACCACTTAGCTCGAACAATAATGTGCTCAAATTCAACTATGCACAGTTTTTAAAGAGCACAAATTGTTACAGGACATGAAGTGGCATGTGGCATACATGTTGAACACAGCTGTTATTACAGCGGTAATCTGTCAAGTAATTAGCAACTATGTATACACATTTCAGGAACAAATGATATTAAGAAATTATGTTCACGAAGTTCAAGGTGAAACCATCAAGATACCAAGAGGTAAAGTAACTTTAACAAAATCTGCAGTGCCAACTATTTATCCAAACTTTCCTTCATACTTGACACAGCGCAAGCCATACAGAAGAAAACTAGAGATGAGTGTAAGTTCATTTTTGAATCAAATACAATACTTGCTGCAGTTACGACCATTTAAATTTAAAATTTCAAAGTAACCAAAATCGCACTTAAAACAATTTACAGTTGCTGATGGCATTTTTACTTTTAATGAAAAATTTTTACCATACAGTAGTAAAGTGGTTTGTAAGATAATTACTTGATTTTATTCTACAGCATAGCATAGCTGTGAATTTTGTGTGTGCATTATGATAGTTTTTTTGCATTAAGTCCTACAAAATATTTTTTTTTCTTCATGGCAGGGGAAATTAACTTGCCTTTTTTTTTATCCGCAATTTTTTGGCTCTTCAGGAACATTGGATCTGCTGTAAAACAATTATGGCAGAAAAGTGCTCTATTTGCAGGGCAGGCATCACATGATATTTTATTTCATATCTTTTAAGTAAAACATAAAATTGAAAGAAATACATTTAAGTTTTATTATTAAAGGTATAGAATTGAGAATCGTAACATGAAATTCAGTTAATCTATGTTCACTTAAAGACTTGACTATAATTGTCTGTTTAAAATTACCTTATTGCAGTATAATTTGCAATGTTTATTAAAACTTGGGCACCAGCACAATTCAGAAGAAAAAAATTAAAAAAAAAAAAAAAAAGATGAAATATAACACATTACAGATGAAATTCTTTTAAATATTTTGAATGTATTACAATAGGAATAATAATTTTCAAAGTATTTGCTTTTCAATAAAACAAAACCTATGTGAGTTAATTTAATCACTGTTAAGTAAAGCTTTAAGGGAATTTTAATTTCAATCTGAAAAATTCATTTACACTGGGCTTAGAAAATCCTATTTTATCACACAATGGTTTACAAAGAATGGCCCCAAATTAAACATATAAACATGTACAGCCAAATAATTTCCAGAAAATAAGTGTTACTCTCATGTAGCAGGTAACTACAAATTGCTGTACAAATTATGTAATTTCCATAATGCAGTTATTCATAATAAAAGTTACACACATCAAAATTTAAGCGATAATGGTACTTGTCATTGTTTTCTTTACCGAATAACTACCAGTGGCACTAATGAATTTATGAACACAATTTTCTTTTGCTTCCAAGAGCATTTTTGGGAATGATATGGGAAATATGGACTCTGCCAATTTATTCACATCCTGTGCACACAGCACATAAAAATTATTTTGTAAATTAAATATATATACTTGTTTTATTAAATAAGTACACAAAAATAATTTTATAGACAGTTTATTTTTTACCATTAATTATTTATATTTGTAACATGGGGAGACAACAAAAGTTTTACTTAATTATTTTGATACTACTACAAATTAAAATTCAACTTACTAGGCTACACCAGACGTTAAATTATTAAGTTATTTGTATTGGGCATATGCATTAACTGAAATAATCCAATAATCACTGATGAAAACATTATATTTAAGAACTAAAAAAATTAATAAATTGTATGTCACCAGTATAGTTTTATATTTAACATTTTTTTATACAAACAACCTAGCTTAATAATTTAATTTACTTATCACACAAACACAATACATTGAGGGTAATTACATGATTAAAACTGGTTAGAAACTTACATGAAACTCACCTTAAAAAAAAATAATTTCTTATTGCTGTAAAAATTATAATGAAATTTTCATGCTTGTAGCTTTTCACAATGGAAACAGCTGCAGCTTTGAAGTTTTACAGTAACAAGCCTGGTATAGAAAATATTTCTGGCACCGTAAATTACATAGAAAAAGTTGCACAAGTTTATTCCATACTAGACAACAACAAACCATGGAAAGGCCTGACTGTTGGATCAGATGATGAAAAGGTAAAACTCTAAATTTTGAAATATTTCAATATTATGTCTGTACATAACAAATAGGCTACTCAGAATTATTTGTTTAGTTAATTTTTATAATAACTGATATAAAAACAATACAGTAATAATTTAACATTAAAAGAAATATTTGCATCTATTCATAATCTGCACTTAACAATAAAGATTTTCCTGTATTGGAACATGAAAAATACTTAATGATCATTTCTTATGTAGACATTTCTTGGTTTCTTGGAGTATATTGACACATGGGAATTATCCACCAAATATCAGCCAGAATTGTTTCTTTCACCATCAACAGCCTGTGGAATAAGAGTAATGATAACATCAATCATTGAGTTGTCACATACACTTAATTCTATTGGCTTTCGTTACCTTCTCACATCAAAGGTCAACCAAAACATATTGGAGGTATGTATTATTTAAAAAAAAACATTCATTGCTGATTTTTTAAAGCAAATAATAGCTAATTAACTAATCCTTATGTGATGTCTATAGGAAAAGTTCAATATTGCAATTGGAATTTAATTTTTTTGCCTTATAAAATTTAAAATAACTATATTTGAGACCTCAGAAAAAAATGTTATGAAATGCAGGAAAGTAATCAGTGTTGAAAATGAAAAATAGGGACAAATTTATGGACATATCAATTGTAGCATTCCCTGCCTCTGAGCACCTGGCGACGACAGAGAGGGCAGGAGCAAGAGACACTACATGCCAAGGGACAAATTAATTCTAGTGCAGGCTTAGTAATACAAATACACATATTATTTCACTGATTTTTCCAGCACAATTTGATATATTTAAAAACAATCAGCTAGTAATTTTAAAACGTGATAGTTACAATTGCTTATATTACTTCTCTAAAACATATGTTTTGACTTCAGTGAAATTCCATTGAAACATAAAAAATACAGCTTTGGTACTTCATTATAAAAGTTCACAATTTTAAAACATATTACATGGATATAGAATATATGTTTTAATTAAGTGTGGTACTTTGCAATGAGATTTCAATTTAATAAACAAATAATTAAATTGAGGCCATCACTTACAGCATAATAAATAAGTAAATTAAATATAAAAAATCCAACTTAAAACCTTTACACATATCTACATGGTGTATTCTCCACTCTTATGAAGGCAACCATGTGGTTGAAAATTTGAATTATTTTGTTTGTCCCGTTTCCATTTTAATAACTAATAGTTCTGCAACATACACATAAAACTAACCTAACCAATCATTCACTCCATTTCACAGTAATTTTAATGTAGCTAACCTAACGTTTCTACATGTTAAAACAGTATACTACAATAACATAATTTTTAAAAAATATGTCAAGAATTTTGATACTGTGAAAATGGTTGGTTAGGTTATATTTAGTAAGCTGCGTTTAAAATACTTAAATAGTGGGTGTGGACAGTTGGTTAGGTTAGTTACATTACAACGATTGAGATATTAAAATAGTCAGTTGAGTTAGGCTAACTACAAAAAAAAATAGTAAAATCGTTTAGTTAAGAACCGCCCCTTTAAACTACACATCCAATGGCATTGATCTAATTATTTAATTTTTGCTTCACATAGTGCTTGAAGATTAAGCACAAAAGGAACAACCATTTACCTACCACATTTTATCCCTATTTCAAATTTCTAAACAAGCACAAATGCTGCAAGTAGATGGGTGCACCATACAAGCTCACTACACTCATAGTTTTGAAAACCAAATTTCACAGTGAAGCGATGAAAAGTTGAAAAAACAATTATTTTTCTCTTAAATATCTTAGTAAATCACCAATGTTTTGTGTCCGTAAATTTTAAATTCGGACTTGCTGTAACTGATAATGGAATATGGTATGTAAATTGTATTAGTGGCATGAATAAAATTTACGTTAAGCTTGGAAAGACTGTCGCATATCCCGAGAAATCAGTCGAATAATAACCAAGCGAAAGGTTGTTTATGTTATGCTTGCTATATTAACAAGTAAATCTGTAATTGAAGTACAAAGCTTACCTGCAGGTAAAGTGAAGTAAGGTAAAGTGAGGTCATGACCTCAACTTCACTTTAGTTATTATTCGCCTAATTTCCATTAATCCGAGAATCAACAACATTCACAAACTAAATAGTATAGTTACTGTGATATCAAACCGATAAAAACAAACAAGCACATCTTTTTTCATCCAGACATAACTTACCTCAAATATTTGCTTACCTTCATATGCAGATTGCTCGCGGCGAAACATAAACGCAGTATAGCTTTTATTTACGTGCCCAAAAGGCACAAAGTTGTGAAATTTACACGTTCTTAACGGAAGACTTGTTCAATATAATTCTTGCAAACAAAAAGCACATAACTAAATACCATATCGACTATTTTATTTTACTTCAATGCGGTTTTCTCACGTTCACCCTCAATGGCAGTGTGTAAAGTGTTACCCTTTCGCTACGCCAGCGCACCTAGCGGCAGAATTTTTCCCTGTGCCAAACTCGCCCATAAGAAAACCCGTTTTCTTCCTAACCTGTAGTAGAATTAACCTTAGTCACGGCCTCCTATGTGTGCAAAGCGCCCGGCCGGGTGTGGCATTGCGCAACTAGGTAGTCTGTGTACATGCATTTGATAAAACAATCAAAAACTAAAACTTTTAAAATAGCCAATAATTATTGTTAATTAACTAATCATTTTGTAAACCAATATAGTTCACAAAACTGGCCGGAATCACCTTCCCGCGCTCCGCAGTTTCCCGCGGATTTTTCCCCCTCCCTGCCCCGGTTGCCAGGGAGAATAGTCAGTAGCGATCTAGCTCTCACCTGGGCCGGCAGCCCCGCGCACAGGGAGCATTCATCTTTCGCGCCAATCTCCACGTTAACATCAATAGGTAACTATCTTCAAATCTTCATCAACAGCTCCCCGGTCGGCCCCTAACCGGCCGTACGATATCTCGTGCGGTCTTTCGTTAAAATGTGTGACTCGCCACCGAGTCTTTCCAGTGCTACGTAAGTGTAATATTGCTTTATTAAGTGTACTTGTATACCCGGCCGTTAGTGTACCCCGTGTTACGTCGCGCGCAAACAACCACGTGTGCAGAAACGGGCTTGCCGCTCACCCGAGCCTTCGTCTCCGTAACTCGCCGGGTAACCTACCCCTCTTAAAGTACTAGCCGCCGGGCTACCGAGCGACCGTAAAGAGTACCGCCAATTGAGGGTGGTGTAGGCTGAGCGGAGGTCGACGATGATGCGGCCAGTCGCGTGAGTGCCATATGTGACGTAGAGAAGTGTAACGTGTGCGACGTAATAAATCTGTTAAACGTACGTGTGTGTTTTCTCTAATACGGCGTCCTGGGAGGCCATAACAGCCCGGGGGGCCCTTTGCCGACGCGTCCCTGCCTGCAGCCACGAGGCCAGGAACCCCGCCCTTGAGATCAAAATTCTTTAAACCCTTTTAATTAACGTAATTTCAAAACAGGCAGCGGGGACGGCGTCACTACATAATGTGTAAATTTCTATATGTTGTAATAACAACTAAAGAAAACATAAACATAGGAACAAGGCTACACCTACTTTAAATATACTAAAACATTTTTTCACAGTAACATTAACAATTATTTATTGGCTTAACCTATAAAATGTTTTAAATGTTAAGTGTAAACGAACGAGGAGATAGGTTAATGCTGTAGTACTTTTCACATTTGTTGGGAAGTTTACTGGGAAAAAAACGTTTTTCTCCACTTAAAAAATTAAATTTTGGTATCAGGTCAAGTAATAAAAAGTTACGTAAAACCAGGTGTAAATATAAAATGCGTAGCAGCTTCTCCTATAAAAAATCCATCTTGATTTTACACTAAATAACCAAATATATGGGGGTAAGGAGCACCCTATGCTTGCAATGTTAACATTTTAGATAAATCTATAAAAGCTATTTGTTCCAGATTTTTACAGGTAGTAAGTATATATTTCATAGTGATGCTGAAATAACAATATAATAAAACAATGTAAATTATAATTTTTTAAATTATTTGTTGTAATTTCTTACATATTTTGATGTTATATAATTTTTTTTTATTATTATTGTGAATATTTTTTAAAGATATTATTTCAGTATGCATAGAACCACATTATCAAGACATTCTGTTAGTTTCGTCTCCCAGCATTAAACCAAAGTCAAGAAAATGTACCTTAAAGTTTGAAAAAAGATGTTTTTAGAAAATGGCCTTCAAAGTTGGCAATCAGTGCATGCCTTCTCCATAACTAGGATTGTCAATGTCCTCTTCCATTTCACTCTCAAGCTTCCTTTTGGCATTCCTCCTAGCCAATCAGATTTTTTGTACAGATTTCTGACTCCCATTTCAGCTTGCCTAAGTCTTTCTAAGTCAATTTGTAGCATAGCATCAGCAGTGCGAGAGCCAATACTCAACCCCAGTTCTTCCAATACCTTACATTTTGTAATATTTCCTTGATTGAATGATGCTACCGCATCATAAACACCAAAATGAAGGGTCTTTATTTGCACAAACACAGTTTTGGGCAACCTACTCAATATGACGCTATTCACATGACGCCAACCGCCGGTGCTCCCTCTGGTCCGCAAAGGTCGTTATGCCACAGCAACACTGGCTCCGAAGTGCGACGAACACGCCCGAGCGCGATCTTCACAAAGTGTAAGAAAGTGCACCGCAACGAACGCCGCGACGACGACAGCGCCCGGCCGGGTGTGGCAATGCGCCTAATTAAACACTTGATTATTTTGTAATTAAAACAACCAAATTAATAACAATTTAAAAGAAGGGTTCATGTAAGGGTAATTATGTCTAATTGTCTTATAAGCATATGTTGTGTAATTTGTTTCTAAGTCCAAAACTGGTCGGGTCGGTTTTCCCGCGTTCCACGCGTTTAGGCGCGAGGCCGCCGGGCGGTCTCGCGCTCAGTCTTGAACTCGGGCTCCCAGGGGTCGGACGCTCCGCGAACGTCGGGCCAGCACTTCTAGTTTTCTCTTCAACATTTCAGCAATAGTGTAAGTTTCTACAAACCTTCATTTAGCTCGGCGCCGACCCCACTTAAGTCGCACGATACTTCGTGCGACACTTAACTTAATATTTAATTCCCGTTAGGGATTTTGTTTTAACGTAATACGTAAGGCCATGTCCAGTTTAAGGACCGCGTAATATTGGCACGCAGTTTTAGGCTCCAGTAGCCAATTAATTGTTATCGTCGAGAATCTTGTGAAAGATTGAATAACTTTCATATTGTAACTTTCTTCATGCTTTAGTGTAATTGGTAACGTGTGTTTTAAGTGACTATCTTGCCACGCATTGAGACTTTACGCGTACGTCGCTCACTGACGTGATTGCATAACTTTTCGAGTCTTTAGTTTTGTCGCAGGCTAGACTGCAAACCACCCTAATCACAGGGACTCCGCTATTCGTTAACTTTGCTGTATAATTTGTTGCATCCGCAACTCCGTGACTGTATGTCAAATCTTACTCAGAGACACGTAGCCACAGCTTCAACCCGTCGATCCACTTTGCAATCTATCCTGGTCGCGCATATTATTCGCCGGCGTTTACGTGTGTCACAGCGGTACGACAACGGACGCGGCCAGTAAAAGGACCATCCAGTGTATCGACGTTGAATAAAGTGCAGTGTTCTGATAATCTGTTCATTAATTATTTTCAAGGCGTCCTGGGTGGCCTAAACAGCCCGGGTAATTTCTGAACGTAATTTCCAAACTCCGAGACGCACTCCTGCCTGCAGCCACGAGGCCGAACCCCCGTTAAAAACCCTGAGATATTTCACATTATTAATAATAAATTTAAAAGCTAAAGACAGGCAGCGGGAGTGGCGTCACACAATTTCATTTGAATTCTGAGTACGACCATGAAGACACTTTTTCAGGAGATTGATCTCTGACAGATACCGAAAAATTGGTTTAACCTCTTCCATTATGGCGAAGGTAAACTGTGAGGATGGTTATAAGATTCTCCTGTAATTTTGCCTCTGTTATATTTACACCATGATTCTTCTCCTTTAGGACACACAGCATGTTGTGGGTTATCATCAGTCGATGAAATGTGACAAAACAGAGCCCAGACAGCTGTCCTCATTTTCTGTATTATTGCAAGTCCATAATAATTCTGGATAATATCAATGGTGGAGTCTGTCAGTCTGTTTTTACCATCTAGTGTTCTTCAATCACTCAACTTTTTTTCCATTCATGCTTGTATTCAGTCATCTCAGTCTTGAACCCATTCGCTTATGAACATGTCCAACACATTCCAGTTTTGTAATCTGTACACACTCGCCATATGGTTTCATTTCTTCAATTGCCTTGAATGCTTTTGAGTCACCATCCCCTAAATAGCGCACATATCTTGCATTATACAGTGACAATGAACGCTCAAAAGTCTCACTTCAGAAACCTCCATACCACCACTAGATCCACTGTAGTTAGATGAACACCGCTCTTAATGATTTCCTGGTAATCCTTTGCATTTACAGTGTTAAGACATGATTGCAATGTCAATTACCTTTCCTGTATCTACACGTGTGGCTGAAACTGCCATTTAGTGATGTATGTCCCCGTTTCTGCCAAGAGCCATCAAACGCCACAGTTATGTCACAATCCATGTTATTTTCTTCAACAGCTTCCTCAACAGCCTCCATACTTTTCATAGCAACATCCTCCACAGCAGAACCAACCACATTTACATATCAATCAAATTTTGATGGTGGACTTGGTAAATTCATTACACCACATAACATAGCACAAGCGGCTCTTCCCTTGCCAATTGCGCGAAGTCCATAAACTAACCTAATATTTACACTATAATATTTACTTGAAATCTTCTGCTTATCAGGATTTTTTACATTTATACTAGTATAACTGGAAAATGTTGTCTTGTAATTACAATGTTTACAAAGTATTTCTATCTCTGCAGCCAGGCTTATATGTTTGTTTAGATTCAGACATATGCCATTTTTAGCACACTGCTTGCATAAAACATTATTCTGAAGTATCTTTGACAGTATAGAAATATCAATAACCTCAAACATTTCACTTCCTGTATTTATGTTATGGTAATTTTCTTTCACTTCAACTAGTTTTTTTCTACAAGAGTTTTCAAGAACATGATGCACAGAACTGGAACAGTCTCCTTTTAGGTTATTTTGGTCTATACTAGAAGTAAAATTTGATAGCAATCCCAAAACTTGTCAGTCACTCAATTCACTTTCTTTTTCCAATTTGCACGTTTTTTGAATACTTTATTAGAAAACCTCGGCATGTTGGATCAGCAGAACACTATAAAACCACAAGAAAACATGCTTGCAGAATAGTATTCCTGAACCACAATGGCCAATAAATACACTGTACACTGCTGCCAATATATGAAAACATTTTCCCAACTTCCTTCAAATTTACCTAACACTGATAGTATAATATATTTACATTTACCTGCCAGTTTATCTTCCCAAGACCCCACAAAAAAATCAAAGGATTAGTAAGACACACTTAGTATATATAATTGACCTGCACAATTTTGCAAAAAAAAATAAAATAATTTTGATATTTCTAGTAGGTGCACAATCAAAATTGATACACCACTGGAAAAAGGAATGTTCAAAGCTTTGGATGACTAAATAAAAAAAATTTCAATTTTTTTTATAATTTTGGTGCTCCGTACCCCCTAAAGCTGTAGTACTTTCCACATTTGTTGGGATGTTTACTGGGAAAAAAAGTTTTTCTCCACTTAAAAAATTAAATTTTTTATTATCAGGTCAAGTAATAAAAAGTTACGTAAAACCAGGTGTAAATATAAAATGTGTAGCAGCTTCTGTAAAAAAAAAGCCATCTTGATTTTACACTA
The DNA here is from genome assembly GCF_032445375.1 of Bacillus rossius redtenbacheri. NCBI lineage: Eukaryota > Metazoa > Arthropoda > Insecta > Phasmatodea > Bacillidae > Bacillus > Bacillus rossius. The sequence continues at coordinate 110,827,058 of NC_086332.1, forward strand.
AATAACCAAAGATATGAAGCTACAAGATGTAGAAAAAAAGCAAGTAGAGCATTTGTAGTGTTCTAAATAAAATCAATGGACACTTTAGTAGAAAAAAAAACATTATGTTGGAGATATATGACCTCCTGTGAAACGTTTTAAGAAATTGTGTCGATCAACTCTCAGAAACAGCTGTTTTTGCACCAAACTTGGTTTGTGAAAAACTTTAAAAATAGCTGAATTTCATCATTTCTTTTTTACAAATTTCACACTTCACCATATTTAAGGGGTCCCTAAATATCGCAACTAGACATATAATTAACATAAATAAGCCTAGTAAACTTGAGAGTTGCCAGTGAATTTTTGAATTTACTTCATTTATTCCAATATTTTTCTTCAAATCATTTTCCCCAAATCTCAAATCTTTCAAATACTATAGATTCATTGGGAATCAAGAATTCGACCAGCCCATCCCTTATATATATAAAACAAAATTTAACATGATCTACACCTTTTAGATATAATTTACTCATGATTTAAGTGGCCACTTCTCTATTATTAATATTTAATGTGTGACTGTAAACTGAAGTGAGGAGTAAATGAGCAAAATGGTGCTGGGAATGGTGTTTCACAACTTCCAGCACCATCACTGCCGACTGCATGCCCAGTCCTCCAGTATGCCTATGCGTACTTCTTGAGATGTTCGTGACCTGCACACTCCCTGATGCATATCTGCACGTGGCATCATTATCTTCTTAGCTGTTAGACATTTGTGTTCAAAATACCATTACTGATAGCTTGTAACTACCTAGCAACATTATAAAGTGGAAAGAAAATAGGAAACATGTGTTTGTAATGATTTTAATGAGTTAAGTGCCTTACATTGATGGAAATATTTTTTATCTCTAAATACATATTGTACTGGTACTAAAAATCACTTTTACTCTTCATCTTCTTCACAAAGAGGAAAATGTTTTTTTCCCTTCATATAATTTGTTACATTTGAACACGTAGCACATAAAATACGCCAACACTTGGCACCTTAACAACAGACCCATTAGCTGTATGGTGGACTCAACACTCGTAGCTCCACACTGTCTAGGAACACCTAATGAGTACTGTGTAGTGCATGCTGCCTGCAGAAAGGGCACATGTACCTTCATCATCTCAATGGAGGCTCAACTCACACAATACACAATAAATGCTGAACTTTGATTCCTTATTGCCATTGTTAAAAATATATATCTTTGTAATATGTAAATAAATGGGAATGTAAATTATTGCAATAAGGGGGCGAAAAATTGAAACATATACATGAAAAAATCAAACGTACCAGTGCAGAAATGTCAAAGCAACACTTGCCAACTTTTTTTTTTTTTTCAGTTTTGAAAATTGCGTATATTAATTTAGCTAATGACTGTTTTGCAGTACTGTCTTTTGTCTTATAACCAAATTTTTTTACCTGCAATGTTTATTAAATATATGATGACAATACTTGTTTTAAAAGGGTTATGTTAAACCAACAATTTCATTGTAACTTCTGAGTTAAAAACTCAAAGTACAGTATAAGGTCTTTAATCTAGCACATAAGGCCCACGGTCATACCACATTATCGACAGTCAATATAATTTTAATAGGAATACCAAAGAGAAAGGAATTTGCAGTACAGTAGTATTTAAAACAAATTACATAATAAGTTGTTCTATAGAAAGAAAAATACAGATAAGCATTTGTCTTCTTCAAAAACTCATTACAATGTACTTGTGAAATGCAAAATGTAATCCACCAGCAAACAGGACTCACCGTACTGAAATTAAAACAGACAGAAAGGATAAACTGACCACAGCGCAGTGCAATGCTGCAACTGGCAGCCGAGGTCGGCAGAACGTGGCGACCCATGGATCCAGATTAATGACCTTCACTGTACTTCATATTTGTTAAATTAATTTTACATGTGTTAGATGAAACTGATGCATTTATTTCTACAATACAGCATGTTCTTTTATATTAATAATAATTGTGTCCTAAGATTTTGCATGTAGGACTATTATTGATTTTTTGTTGTAGTTAAAAGTTTTTGTACATTTACTGTACCATTATGAAATAAAAAAATAATAAATGTCTCTTCTAAGTTCACCAATGTCAATGTAATTGTAATTGTAATTTAGCTTTTATCAAACTGGATTAACCACCAAACAATTTTAGTTTCACAAGGTCTGTGTGATTACAAGAAGAATGTGGCTACCATTTAAATAAAATTTTCAGAATTCTAAAAATGGTATGAGCTTGCTATATTTTTTTATTATTTTGTGTACAGAAAAGTATAAAGAAACAGCTTCAAATGGGCATTTATTACGGTTCAATAAGATGCTAAGATATGACATTCTCTTCTGCTTTAAGTCCTAATTTGAAGCCAGTCAAACAAACTGAGCACAAATGTTTTGTTATCACAGGCAGGTGACTTTTTTTTAATGTTTGGTTTTGATTGTGTCCTCATCAGGGTGTACTGACTATATCTAGCAGCTACCAGCTACAATCCTGAAAAACCCTTGTGACAGTTTTATTGGCAGTTTCATTGAAACACAATTATATATGCTTGTGATCTCAGGAAGGGAGAAAACAGTAATAAATGACATGTGTAATAAACAAGTTAAAGAGCTTTATTCATAACCGGATATTATGATTTTCGACAAGGTATTTCTGAGATATGTGATGGTTCCTAATTGCATTCACAAATAATTATGAAATAATTTTTTTTTTAATGAATGTAAACTCTTTAAAAATTAAGGCACAATATTTAAGATGAAAATAAAATATTTAGATTTTCAAGAACAGATAATTTTATTGTGAAATTTAAGGACTTTACCACTCGTTGCAGTTTTACTTTCCACATGGAAATGATTAAATTTACATGAATCACATTATAATGTTTACATTCGAAAGAAACACTTTGTAATGTTAACATTTACACACGGCGGAAGAAATTTCCGAAAGTAGGTCTAAAACCAGGTTTTCCAAATTATTCAATTAAGCTGGAACAGACTGTACAGCTTTTTTATTTCCCAAGGTAATTTCAGTTTTAAACAGAGAAAATTTACTCTCATGATGTTATGAGCAACCCTTTGTACAATACGTTCCAGCTAATATGACTTCTTGTCAATTTTTTTTTTGGTGAAGGTGTTAAGCTGAAACTACTCGCCCTAACATACTGTTGGTTGGAATGCGTGCAACCCAGGCTGGGTTTTTTTTAAAGCCAGTAACACACAATTAACAATACAGTAAACCTCTTTATAGCAAAACACCTTATAAAAAAATATGTTCAGTTCAGTGACAACTGTATTAAATTTTTTTGTAGAAAATATTCTGTATAACAAATACATTTAAATAATGTATCCGACAATTTCCCATTAAAATGTTTTATTTTTATTTTTAATTTTAAAACTACAAAACATTTAGTAAAAATATTTAAGGGGAAATAATCTGTTAGCAAGGTGTATATTTAAAGTTCAGAGCAGGAAACAAAAGCAAGAACTGCCATGAATGCTGGTGTACATAGAAAGGATCTCTAAAACTGACTTGTGGTTTGCAGTAAAGCTGAAAAACTTATAAATTTGTTTTAAGCAAAACACCAAAAACATGGTAAAAGCCAGCTAGTGCAGTTGCACACGTAGTTGTCAGTTTAGTTTAAATGGAGTATACAGGGAAAATAACTATTAAAACTGCTTTCTTGCAAAAACTACATAAAATTACATAAACAAAGCAATTTATGTAGCAAAAAAAAAACATTCTGTAGTTTGGGGTTATTAGAGTAAAATCTGATATTATAGCCATTTTTGCCAAGAACCACCTGTAACATACAATGTTATTGTTGTAACTGGTAAGCCTAATTTTTGTACAGTAACTTTTTCCCCTCTACTGTGGGAGGACGGATTTGTTTTAAAAATATACTGCCTGTGATTTTAAAAGTGTTGGCTCAATAAGCTACTATGTATTACTTAACAATTATATTTTACAGTATATAAATAAATTTATTTTAAGTATTGAAATCACCACATTGATCTTAACTCACAATTTTGAGAATTCATGAATTTTTTTCTTTTTACAAATGCAGCATGCTGTATCTGTAGTTCTGTACACTCAAAATTTTGGTGGAGGAAGAAAACTAAAACTGATACCCATGCAGTGTAAATGTCATTGAATCTTCACACGGGAAATGTTCTACAACCCGAAAAAATTAAAAATACACAGTGTGGCTGCTGAGATTTGAGTCTACCAAATACACACAAAATATTTCTCCTTTGCTTGGTGCTGCACATCTTTGCATATTTCCCATCCCATTTTTAAAACCTACAATTTATAAAACAAAGTAAATTAATAAAAATTATATGTAAATTTCTGAAATCATTCACAATACAGTTCAATGAAGTTTTAAAAAAATCTCAACAAAGTCAGGCCATTTCTGCTAGAATATTTTAATCACATCACTCGTACTGTGTACGCATTGATTTACTGAGCTGAGTGAATAAAATAACTCAAAGATGTGCACACCATAACCATCTTTCTATAACAAAGGTTTAATTATAGTTGCACACATTAGTGTTAACAATAATAAAGTGTGAAGGTAAAACACAACTTTTCTTTTGTAAAAATTTTAGCATTTTTTCATGTGCTTGAACAATATGTTCACTTCCTTAACAAAAGCCAACTTATGTACATAAATATACAGCATTAAGGAGTATCATGAAGCAGTGGTCACAGTATTGTGCAAGTGACTTTCTTTCTAGTTCTACGTTGCATAATGATTAAAATCTGCAGGAGGTAAATTTCGCGACATTGTCTCCAGTATACTGCACATAACTGTTCTTTCGGCATAAAATTTTAATTTTAAATAGTCAGAGCAACAGAGGTAAATTCTGAATTTAGTATAGAGAATCAGGTTCACTAAAATTGAAGTTTAAATAATTGTTGTGTATGGCATACCTTTTTTGTTTCTGAATTTCAACTTAAAATAATTTTGTAGCACAAATGTATTACGGATTATGTCAAAATAGATATGTACTGAACAACCATTTCAATGTTAATGATCCACTTTTCATTAACAGTGCATAGGAATAAATATATTTTTGGAGAAATTTTTTATAATATTATAAATGAAAAGTATTTCAATAATGTAATTAAAATCAAGAATACATGAAATCACAATAAAAAAAATTATGAATTTTACATGGGTGAAATGAACCCTTATTTTTTTTTTTAAATTCATCTCTTTACACATGAACATAATGTATAGCATAAGTAAACAGCAAATCAATATTCAAAATTTGTTTTCTAAAATATTAAAACATCCCTGCATCTTTGCAAAGATTTGTACGTATAAGCCTTTGTTTTAAGTTTTGTACTTAAAATTGAAACCTACATGAATGACAGTGATGGTTTCTTTCAATTGAGAAATGTTTTCAATGGTAATATAATTTTCATATCTAATTTTCATTAAAAAAAATTTAATGCTTTACAAATGCAAATATTGTTATATTATTTTTTCCTGTTATTATAAGATTAAAAGAGTTGTCTTCAATAATATTTTCAATGACATCACTGCTTCATTACACTCCATGGCAAACAGAAGCATTATAAAATATACATTACTTAACCTATTTGTACTTCTCATAAATTTTATAAACAATTTCACAAGCACAATCCAATAAACAAAACTTTCAAAACATTACCTTAAATACAAAATATTCTTTCACACAATAACAAGCAAATTAAATATTAATAGTAACTTTAATGTCTACTGCTAAAACATGCTGTTTTTCAATCATCCTAAATAATTAACATTTACGTAACAGTTTTCCTGCGAGCACGACAGACAGAGAAACTATCACGCTTCACCACACCAACTCGGGGCGGACCGTAGCATCAGGGCACGGAGGTTACGGCTACACCCCTGACTAGATAACAAACACAACGAAACGACACAGTTGTCATGCGCTAGCATGCTCACATCCTCGCTGCCACCGCGAGCAACTACTGCAATGTACGCCAGCAATTGGGGAGAGACTGATTCTTCATCAACAGTGTAAAATCAAGAATTCCTGATTTTTAAGATGCAGGTAAACATTTAAAAGGCTCTATGATTAGTATAACCACTGTTTTGTTATTGCTTGACAAATAATTAATTTTTTACAGAGCTGCCACACTTACATGAGTAAAAACAAACTGAGTGTTCAGATGACTAGGAGCATCTGGCAGCTTATTTGCTACATTTAAACATCCTCCCAATGATAGGTGGAGAGTAACTCGAGAACGCCTGGAACTGGCCCCTGACAAGAACTATACATAACACTGAGGCACGATGCTTCGTAACCTTCTATACAGGTACAATTTTGGTCCATTCCATCCTTAGCACAATTGGAGGACAGAAATTTGCACAGTTCCTGTTAAGGGTGGCAAAAATAAAAACTTTATAGCACAATGTTAATCTGTCTAAAAGACTGTTAGTAAAAGCGTGAGTTACAAGACCCAGATCTGTACAATGTATGTTCGAATAGCCACAACTTAAACACAGTCATTGATCGTTATCCTAGAGCTACTTTGTGTGGACATAATTAACTGCTATCTCTGTTACTTTCTGAATTAAGCATGGCTTGCCTTGGTGCTGTGGGAGGCCAGCAAATCTGACCTGTAATCCTGTATTCCTGTAATCCTGGAGTCCTGGACTCTAATGCCATATGTACTAAAATCCTTCACCATAACACCTGAAAGGTTAACATCTTCTAAAATTATTTTTCTTAAATTCAAATAGTATGCTTGTTTTGGATTTATATTCTGTGCACATCAAAGCATTGTAATGAAACAACCAATAAAATACAGTAATTTAAACATTTCAACTTTTGATGACATGTGTTTGAAGATCCAAAGCCTCTCTCACCATCTAAAAAACGAGAAACTACAAAACATCATTGAATGACACTTGTATGCTTCCTAAAAATGTTTTGCTAGCTGCTACGAGCCTGTCAGTCTGCACGAAAACAAAAACATTCAATGTACACTTTAAAAAAAAAAAGATACTAAAACTGGTTAAAAATCAAGTCATGGTACAAAACTTTTCTTCATTTAATGATGCATTAAATGCTTCATTTAATGATATGTAATCACTCATTAACATAGCAACAAGTCTGAGGAATTGCTATTCTGCTCGTGGTATCTGAAATGTCCACTCTGTTAGGTTGTGTGCACCGAGGCATGAGCATGCTAAACACACATTCGCAACAAAAAATGGGAATTTCTTTGGAAACTTCTGTGGGAGGTGACACAGAATAAACAGTGTTAGAATCATAATTATTATGAGAAAGATGAACTCACTTACTTACAATCTCAACAAATTTATTTACTGGTTCTGAGCATTTTTAAAAAATCTTCATTGTATACTTGTTCGATAGTTCAATGTGAAAAGTCACACTTTGGAAAAATGTATATACAATTATTTTCTGTATCATTTAAACAAATAATATGTCTTGTCCAATCTTTGAATATTTTTTTAGATATTTTTTAACACTTTAAACAGAACAATATAGTATTTATATATACATATATTAATTAATTTCATACATAAGTTTTGAAATTCAATTTTAACATTATGTGATATTTACGAATAAAGATAATATATATCAGTTCTTATATTAATATTTTTCACATGACCGTATAGTAATTTGCTTCCTCTTTGGAGTTTTCAGTAATTACTAATATTTTTAGAACATAATTATAACCTCGAAAACATTTTCCACTTTCTCATACACTATTTCCCACACACTCCATAAATACAAAAAAATAATAATATGCAGGTTCTTCAGATCATAAAATGTCATAAAACATTCTAAATCACATTCTTGCAGTTGTTGCACCTTAAATTTTGCAAATTCACTACATCACACTGCAAATTTAATGAATAATGTAACTTTTTACACACTTTAAACATTCAATTTTCTTCTCAGAATTGAAAATTGTGCCATTAATTAGTCATTTCACAATGAAAATTTAATAATTATATTATTACTCATGTAATAAAAATTAATTTAAATTCATGAAAAAAAAAAGACTCTCCAATGTCACGAAACTCTGTGAGTACATTTCACTTTGCAGTGTAAGAATATTAGTGATAATCACTGTTGTAGGGGTGAAAACTCTATATAGGCCTAATGATATTGTCTTCTAGTGCTTGATGCAAATGATTTTAAGTCGATATTTACACAACGTAATTACTTTTCTTGTGAACATGTCTCAGAGGGATGGCTTTGACTCAACTCTTTGTGCTTCAAACGGTCCTCCTACCTACCAGAACCAGGTGATGACTGTCACAAACTTAACATGAAATCATTTTAGTGCTGAGAAAAACAACATTAAATGCTGTGTCACATAAAAACACAGTATAGTTTGTCTTTTACTATAATGATTTTAAGCTAAACTAATGGACAACATGTAAATTTTTCTCCTCAAGGATGTTTTCACATGATTATTACACCAATAAAACACCAAAAAATTTTGAATTGTAAAATTTGTTTGTAAAAAGTTATGAATAAATGAACAATAAAACCATGTGTACACAGCATGCCAAAATGGAGGTCTTGTGTCTGACTTTCATTTGACGTCACAACTCAGATGTGAACTCACCCGTCCCAATTGTTTGTGTAGCTCTGAAGTGTGCTTGCTTCGAAAAGGGATGTCAAAGTTAAAAAAGCTGAAGTAACAAATGCATACATTAATGAATTCCAAAATATGTTTTGCAGTCCCATACATGCATATAGCAAAAGACTGTTTAATACAAAATGGTAGTGATAATAACTACAAGGAATATTACACATTAAACATTCATATGTGCAATGCATTTTGATAGCTTTTCCTAAAACATGATATGCAGTGAAACCTCAATAATAAAAACCTTGTTATTACAAAACTCTAACAAAGTGTTTTCAAAGTCACTTAAAATCACACACAATTTATAGTGCTAAGAAATTTATTATTACAAAAATATGATTATTATGTAATGCCAAGCTGATTTTGTTCCAAAGGTAAAAATTATATGTAGTGAAGGAAGGTTACTACATTAATATCTCAGAATAATTTCATGAAACAATGGGAAGTTTCAACTAAACTAATACTGATGCCATTGCTTTAGTTCAGTGTAAGTTCGGAAGAAATGCTTAGAAGTTATATATTCTTCTGAAGGTAGGATAGTGGGGGAATTCCGATCATTTAATATTACCCATAAAAAGAAAATTTGCTACAGCAAGGAGGTGCATAACAGAATATACACTGTGCTATTTTGTCATGGCTTCTGGGTATTACCAATAAAGAAACTAGGTTGGTTTGAAAAAAAAAATTATCAGTTTTCATAAGTCATAGGTTTGGTCAAAATTACCCTGACATGTAGTTGATTCCGATCATTTATATTTACCAAATAATTTGAAATATTTCAGACACATAGATATAGCTTTACTAATTCTAATAGCACAAATAAATGCATAGCACACATAGCACAAGCAAATGGAACAATTTACTTTGTGTGCAACAAAAAACAATTGTTGAGAAAAATTTAAAATTATAAAATATAAACAATAGCTGAATTATAGGTGATAAAATCCACTAGTTTATGAGTGAGTGGTGTTTATCACTGACAACAGTTACAAACATAATGGTTGGGTGTATCACAAGCAGTGCACTCTGAGCACAAAGTGCACCTATATCAATGTTCATTGTCATAGTTTTCATCTTTACCAAGAATGCAAAATTGTTTGGTATTGCTTATTGTTTGTTCTATGTTGTCACAGCGATTATCACAAGGTTCAGCAACTGTATCATCTTCTGAGGAACTTCCTGAAAGGATCTCAAGATACTGTTTCTTTTTCTGCCGAGAATCTCGGCCTAAGTTTCCATAAAGTTCCTTTCTTTCTTATTCAACCTTCTTCAATTTTTTAGCAACAGCCTTTTATTACCTAGTTTCTTCAAGAAATTTCTTTTGTGGAATTGAAGTTACAACCTGAGAATACATTTTACGTCTAGGCCTAGTCTTTGACTCTATTGCTACCCGAAAAATTAGTTTTGGCACTGGAGCCACATCCTGCAAAGAACACGAAGGACCAGCACAACTGGAATGTGTGAAAACCATATTAGGTGAGACAGTTCTGTTTCAGTAGCTGAACTTGAAATAACAGCAGAAGTGACAATGGTAACATTTTCAATTCTCCTTCTGTGGTAGACCTATTCACCTCTTGTAAGCTACTGGGAAGGAATTCCTCTTCAGAAAAAATATCGGGATCTAGTGGGCAAACTCCGGTTTTTCATAAACCATTGACTGCCATCTCATACGTCGCTACCTTCATAAATGCAATGTTAAAGAGTTCTGAGAGTTCATCTCGACTGAGTTTTTCGTAGGGATGATTTACCATCCATCTTCTCCATGCTTCGTGATATGCCTTCATTAGGGGTGCATAGAAAGTATCATCCAAAGGCTGCATTTGAAACAATGTGTTTGGAGACAAAGTCAGCATGATTATTCCTTCGGGATGACAAAATTCATGACTCAGAGAAATATGGGTGGAATGGTTATCCAGAACAAGCAAAACTGGATTGTTAGGATCTGGTTAGCAAAAGGCACTGAAATGTTGTTGCCATGCTAAAAATTAGGTCTTCATTCTTCCAACCTGACTTAGAGCACTGATATAAAGAACCTGGGAACCATCTCTATTCACAATCTTGCTCAGCCTTTGACGTGAGTAGATAACATTGGTGGTGCGAAAGAACTGCTGGCACTCATTGCACATATAACCGACACATTACGTCCCCTTTCCAGCTGACTGCTGTTCCAACTCTCCCCTCCTTCTTCACGAGAATTCCTGAATTAAGGACAGTATTTAAGCCAGTCTCGTCTACGTTGCAGATCCTGTCATGTGAACATTTGTGCTTCAACATCTGGCCTTCCAAATTATCATACAATAAGTTAATTCAACTTTTTTAAAAGCTGTAATCCTATTGATACTTGTTGCCTGTGGCTGTCGGAGTGATATACTAGGATGTCGCCTCATTAAACCTTCCAGCCAATCCCTTGTAGCCAAATTACTTGCCATGCAGAAATTGTGTGGAATCTAAAGTTTCACAGGAAAAACTAGCTTTCTGAGGTCTGTCATTGAAATCCCATAAAACAATTTTGATGGAAGAATTACATGATCTGCATTCTCATTTTCCTGGGCAGTGTTAAATATTGGTAGTCTTCCAAAATTAAATTTTTAAAAATTAGCTGATTTCAGTCTGTCATGGAGTGTACATATGGAATTGCATACTATTTAGCTGCTTGCCGAATTTATTTCTTCTTTCTTCTACTGCTTTGACAGCTGCATACAGTGTTTCAGCATTCCATGGCGCTTTGTGTTCGTGTTCTATGTCGAGGCATCTGTGAAGTGTACTGCATAATTGGAATAAAAATTAATATTTATTGATAAAAATACTTTTTAGGGTAATTCCTATCAGCATAGATCGGAATCACCCCGAACTACAATGTGCAAATAAACTTGCATCTTCTACAGATGACAGAAAGTTAAAATAATTTCCAAGTTCATTATTATTTTTATATGTCCTGTTTACTTGTGCACAAATTATTGTAGATATTACTTATACATACTTTATTATCTTACTTACATAATATGATACAAATTTCTTAGAAGAATTATCGACGAAATAAACAAAACATTCTAGTTGCCATCTCTACGCAGCCAGTGTCGCGTTACCTTTCTGAACGTGCTTCACTCACCCTTCGCTAGAGCTTGGCAGCCTACAGGCGAATTAACTGAATTGAGAATTCAGAGATCAATAGTGGTTAGAATTAGCCCGATGTTCGGAATTCCCCTACTTTACCCTATGTGTTTTTGTGGATATTTGCTAAACCATTGCTTTATTCTTTTGTTTTAAATCCTCATAAAAAAAAAGGAGTACAGTACCAAATACGTATGTATGTTTTTTAACCACCGGTGTAGGTAGCCGTCCTAAAATTGTTTTTAAATACCAAAAATAGTATATTTGGTGAGGTATAAAATTATGTGCAAATTTCCTTGGTGATAGGGTTTTGCATGAAACCATACTAAAGGGAATGTTTATAATTTGTCTTTTATGTTTTATATCTTGATAAGTAATGTAATGTTTATATATGAGTTTAACGTTTGAATTACAGAGCAAAATTGAGTGTGCTGTAAACCTCAAGAAAGTCTTATACATAAAAAACATTTACAAAGTACAATAAAAGTACTCTTTGAAAAATGAAAATTGTTGGAAGCTGTTTATATAACATAAAATAATTATGATGATACAAGTTTTAAAAAATTTACTTCTGTAATATAAAATAAAATTTTCCAATCTATAGATGTACCACAGTTAATTTAAAGTACTAAAAATTTAATTTTTAGGGAAAACAACACCAAGGCAGCCATTATTCTGAGTTAACCTGTGGCCGGTCAATGCAAGATGTTACCACTGGAAACCAATACTATTGTGGGCTCCAGTCATAATGTGTGCAGTTTATTTAGCTGTCAAAACCAGTCTCAGATTATACAATTGAACTGTATTGTTGGAAAAAAAAAAAGGCTAAGGCTATGCTACGATTGAAATAACTGTTACAATAACCTTGCTAATAACAACGGATAAAGCAATATATGCTATGATTGATATAAGGAACATACTGAAGCTTGGTACTGATCTAATCATATTTTACATCCCACATCCCAACAAGAATTTCAACAGAAACTTTACAAAGATTTTACTCTATAAGTTATTTTTTATTATGCACTCGTATATTTATTACCTAGTCAACACAGAGACAAGAAAATACCTTCGTAAAAACTCTTGCAAAATCAACTAACATAATATATAGGTAACATAATTGCCATTTATATGATGAGGTGAACGTTTCAGAGTAGATTTCACATGTTTCGTTTGTCTCGGGCTTTGTGAAAGGATTGTGAATCTTGGACAGTAATGTTATAATTATTCAACATGTTATGCATGATCATAGCAAGCACCACTGAATACAAAGTAATAAACTCTAACTGTTATCTGACTCGTACACTGCAGTTGCAGCAGAGAACCCACATTGCAACCCGTGGGTGTTGATTCTCTACGCCTGTTCATTCTGGCACCGCCCTTCCTGGGATTGAACACCAGATGTATTTTAAGGTAGTGCAGCCTTTACGTTTGTATCTCATGAATCAATGTTTTTTAACATCATGAGAAATAGAAACATTACATCATGTTTATAATTTTTTCCTGTAATCTCAGCTCTAAGAGACTATAAGTAAAATAATGTAAACAATTTTTTTCTTTATCTACTCATAGTATAATGTAGGATGTGTATTTTTTTTTCAAAATTCTCATTTTTCGTTCCAGCAATTTCTAATAACTCAACTCCAGCCTTCCAGTTTGCCATGCACTAAAGTGACACACCAGAGTTATGATGTCAAACTGATCAGGACACTTTCACACTCAAATAACAACTATGCATATATACATATTTATGATTTAAATAACTTTGTCAACATTGATTTTCATGTAATAAACAACATTTTGTATGTCAGATACATCTTAGAAAATTGTTTTTATATAAATTAAATTTTTTTTTATAATTTTTAAAAGTTGCCCATTGTTTGTAAAAAATAAAGCAGTCCTAAACCAAAGTTTTACAAAGCTTGCAAACTTGTTCCAATCATAACAAAGGTTGAGAGTAATTACAGCACCAGATAGGTTGTGCAACAATATATTATCAAACAATGCTAACAAGACATGAATTGGTCAAGAATATGCTTAAAACCTTTGACATATTGTGACAGAGATTTCTGTCTAATTTCTTTCAACTTTTACTGATCTGTGTTAGGTGTGTTAAATAATCATACCTAGTTCTTGTCTGTTAAGATAATACTGTCCAGTTCACTAATACATAGAGTTCTATGAACATTACAAGGGATCTAATTCTGTAGTTACACAATAACCCTCAAATGCCACATGATAAATTTTTACAAAAACACATATTTAGAATATCCTTTCACGTTGGCAAATGACCAAACTACACTCTCTAATCAAAACTATTTTCTCTCTAAAGTGAAAATGCATATATGTATATATATACTGCGGATAAACACAAAAACATTCCTAACAACATTCAAAAGTTTTCCTAGTATTTGTTGTAGATATCAGTAAAGTACTGAATATATGAAATAAATATGGAAATCAATATGAAATCAATACTCAAACCAGTCTGACAACAAAAGAATACAAACACATAGTAGAGCCTATACACAGCTGACAACCATTATCTGTTTTGGTCTGGCAATGAGATCAGCTTTGAGAAAAACTGGTATTAACTGATCAGTTTACTATATGTAAAATATTTAAAAATAAAATAATGATGAACAATATAATATTTTTTATATTAATTCAGACTCGAAAATTTTACAACAAAAAAAATGAGCACAAAGTTTTCACATATTTGTAAGGCAGATTGTTAGTAAAATATAAAATATGAATGCTAGGAACAAAAACTATTGTTTGTTAATGTTGAGCATTTTCCCCGGGCAATATGAAACATTTGTCGGAGGCCACGCCCAGTCACGGACAGCTGTCGCTTGCGCCAACACTCTGCACCCGTGCACCATGCTGCATGCCCTGGCTCTACCATGCTCACTCAGCCCAGAGCTGGTCCTAGCGCCGTCCCCTCGCACACCCCGACGTCTACCTTCTCCAGCCTAGCCTAACCTAGCCAGTTGGAACTACAAGACCAGCACGATAGCACCACGAGTAAAACATCATGCTTTCTTGCTGTAGGGAATTCCACCTCGATCATGCCCTTTAACTGCAGTTCTGCTCTGCAAGCAGACGAGGAAGCGGAACAGGGCCGCACACCCGGCTCCGTTGTTAGACGGTGGTGAACCTTGCAAGCCTCAGCTCCTGACCTGACAAGCCCATTCGACAGTTAGGATAATGCCTCCCCGCATCTGAATCCACCGAGGCACCCCAAATGCTAGTTCAACCTTCACTGCATTACAACTGCCCAAACGAACCGGGATACCAGGACTTCCCGCAACACGTCTGACTGTTCGTAGATCCCGTGTCTCTAAGAAACACAGCTACGAGAAGCTCTGTCAGTGCTGCTGCCTCTGCTCAGCCCCACACAGGGTCACGGCATCCCGGACACAACTTCACCCTCTTCACCCTAGCACGCTCCAGGAGAGAGGAGCCCATTGGGCATGGCCGAGCCTGCGGTAAGTGCACGCCACGATGTCAATTCGCCCTCACAGACTTCCAGGCGGGTGAGAGAGCGGCTTTAAGTGAGGGAACGAAGGTTCAGAGAAAGTAATACAAATGTATGAATATACTAATGTTATCAGCTGTTGATGAACTTGTAAAATTTAGTAACTACAATAAATATTATTTGTGAATTAATAATTATGTAACATAACAACAGTTTTTCTCCAATCTGGGTAGGACCGTGAACACAATGAGTTAAGAGTTGAGCCCCAGGTGAAATGGCAGATAAGGAGAACTCAGCAAGCACTCTCTAGTTCTTCACTGCG
Organism: Bacillus rossius redtenbacheri; assembly: GCF_032445375.1. Taxonomy (NCBI): domain Eukaryota; kingdom Metazoa; phylum Arthropoda; class Insecta; order Phasmatodea; family Bacillidae; genus Bacillus; species Bacillus rossius. Next base: position 110,842,645 of record NC_086332.1, read on the forward strand.
TCGTCTCTTCGCCTGCCTCTTGCGGAACTCGTGAAACTCTTCCTTCATCGCTTGCACGCGAGCTTCAATGTTGTCGTACTTGGACAGGTGTTTGGTCCTCGCAGGGAGCGGAGATGTGGAGTACACTTCCGAGTCGCTGATCCCTCTGTCGTCAGCGTGGCGTCGTACAGGCGTGGGAGGGAAGACGGGGTCGAACTCGTAGTGGGCATCGACGCTGATGTCCAGCGACTTGATGGGCTCCGAGTGCGGCGGGGAGGGGGGGTGGAAGTTGGCGGCCGCGAACTCGAGCCACGGGCCGAGCAGGGGTGGCGGGCGGAGGAGCAGCTGGTGGATGGTGGCGGGGTGTGGTGGCGGCGGAGGCGGGGGCGGGGGCGGGCGGTAAGGAGGCAGCCGCCACTCGGCGCTGGTGCTGCCCGACTGCGAGCTCTGGTTCTGCTGGGAGGACGTGTTCTTGCTGCCGAAGCCTGAGGAGCTGGAGGGCGAGGTCTCCATGAGCAGGTCGGACAGCTCGGGCGCGCTCCTGGCGTGCCTGGCGTGTCTCGGCAGGAGGCGAGCCACCCTGGGCCCTGCTGCCCACGGCACGGGGCGAGGGATCCTCACTCGAGGAGGGGAACGAGCCACGGGAGGCAGGAAGAGCGGTGGGGGAGGGCCCGGCCACGCCTCCTCGTGAATGGCTCGCAGGGATGGCAGCTCCTGGGAGTAGCGCTGGTGCACGGAGCGTAACTGCACGTGGCCGGGCGGCGTGGGTCGCGACCGGTCCGCGGAGGAGCCCGTCTGCCTCACGGAGCTCAGGTCGGAGAAGTTGTAACCCGGAGACCAGCCGGGGGCGAGGGGGGAGCTGGCACGCAGACGGGGTGGCAGGAAGGCTGCCAGCATGCTCTCCCCTGATGCCTGGGAACGCAAGGACAGCTGGCTGGGGCAGGCGACCAGCGGGCGCCGCCAAGACGCCCGGCGCCGGGACAGGAACCCCCCGTCATCGCTGCTGCTGGTGCTGCCGCCCGCGCTCGACGAGGAGTCGACCAGCACGAAGCGGCCGTCGGGGGCACGGTGTATGCGACCGAGATGGCGCTGGTCGACTAGGTCGAGGCCGCGTGGGGGCAGGAGCCAGGTCTGTAGCCACTTGACGAGTCCTCCTAGTGCGCTCATTACACCTGGTACTCTGCCCTGTCTAGATCTGCTGGCAATACACACCCCCATCAACACTGCTGCCATCTTCGAAAACACACACTGCTACACAGTCACTAATCTCTACCATGCATGCTACAAAATTACACCCTCTAAATATATTTTGTGCATTTATTTATAGTGTAATTGTAAAAAATGTATTATCCTTTTTAAAATGATTATGAAAGGCAGATTAATTTATGTAATTATTAACGAAAACTGTATTTTTTTTTTGTCACTACACTATAAAACCTCACTATATTTACTACAAACATGAAAGTTAAATATACATAAAATGATAATATTCACATTTACCTAATAAAACACAATTTGGCATACTAATATACTAAATGAAATATGAACACACATTTTAAACTGTACATCAAAATTTATACACACACTTAAAGCTATGATACAAAAACCATTGAACCGGAAAAAAATTCAATGTAAACAAAAAAAACAACAATTTTTTATACCTACATTACTGTGTGAAAGTACATGCACAGTTTCAAATTAGTAGTATGTGCATGCTACAGCGATTTGAGGTTATAATAAATAAAATCAGCTTCATGCAAAGTAGGCCTGTGCGAATACTAGTTTTTGATACAAAGCGAATATCAAATGGAATGTAAAAAATATTTGCGAAGTTGAATTGAATTGAAAATATTGTTCTCGGCAAAGCTGTATTACACTTATTTTCTAAAATACAGGATTGAAGTAAAAAATAATAATAATAACAATTAAACATTTGTACTGTTTTATCTGATTAAGCGATCAAATCAATTAGGCCCTACAAAAACATAATTCAATAAATTTATAAAATAACCATGCATAATTTTAATATTGATCATTCAATAAAGCAAACTGACACCTTCTCAAACTGACAACTTTCTTTAATTTTTAAGTAACCAACTATATTCAAGCAAAACATTTACAACACACAAAAATAAATTAATATTTTCATGAACAAATTGTCAGCTTGCAATGTTATAAAACTTTGCAACAAATGTGAATCTTCACATCAGACACAAAGCTTTGCATCACAATCGAAGCTTCAAATAAAAGAAATAGCAAATTTCTTGGCAAAGTCAAATCAAATATTAAACAGGGCTTCGATTGATTCGCTTAGTCGAAGTTTCACACAGGCCTAATGCAAAGCAGATAACAGTATGATTCTGTGTGATTCATTAACTACAAAATATATAGCTTAAAACATTAAAAGAACAAAAGTAAAAACATGATAATAAATAATGACTATCAGTAGTATCTCATATAAACTTTCTACCTGCTATAAAAAAGTCACAGTATTTTGGGTAAAGTTTACTGATATTTTGAAGATTTTGTGTCATAAAAATGTAAATAAGTTTATTACTAAAACACCTCTCTGCTTTTAAAGGAAAAAAAAAAAAAACTCTTCATAGCCCGTGTACTACCTGCTTTTAATAAATACCTGTGACACATCTGTACACGTGTAGTAACTAAATAAGCATATTAAGTACCTATTTTTATTAAAGATTAGGCTAGTTGTAACTGTATTAAAATCATTATGGGAATGGTGTCAGGTAATGATAAAGTTTTTTTTGCAAAGTTATAAATTTATCGGTAGTAAGCACATCTGCACTGTAAACCACTTCTTCGGCACAGAAGAAGAATATCGCAAATACGTTTACAGTTACCTTGGTGGAAGCGAGTTTTTGAGGAAAAGAATGTAACCATCAGGAACAAGCATAATTACATCTAGGACTTAGTTGTAGGTTGTCTGGCTACAGAAAGGGCAATACTTACCTATGTAGTCTTGAATACCTGAATTACGTGTTACAATATCTCACAAAATTCAATGCAGTGAAATATTTCATGTACCTAACTAATTCTGATGACCCTAATTCTGACTTTGAACATGTAGTTCATTATGTTCACTTATGCAGGCTTCCTTCTGATGAATATTAAACACCCACTGATAACGAACAAATACATGAATCAAAATCGCTCTCGCAAAAATTTGTGGTACAATATTTTTTTCAACTAGCCTGAACAAGAAAGAGAACGTAGCTTAAGTAAATAAACTGCAAACAGACAGAATTAGGACAAAACATTCCCATGATAAAAAAAAATCATTGTAATTTGAAAAGGTAATGCAGTGTTCCATCATTGATCATTTAGCAATTTGATTTCTAAAGATACTATTGGCAGAGCCTTTGTGTTTGAAAATATTAATAACATAACCTAAAATTACCTACATACCATTATGTCCTTCCAAGTACAGGAGAAAATACAGAAATTCATCTTGTACCAAAAGATTAGCCTAAAACAAATTTAGATGTAAAGTAACATTTGCACTGAATGAATAACACTGAGTCACAGCTAGGCAAGCAATACTCTTGGGAATATTCAACCATTGTGTGATACTATATCCAAGCAGGTATTTTGATTTCAAGTCTGGCAACGACATCCATCTGAGACAGATTCATACTATAAAGTAAGAGAAATCAGCAAGAAAATCAGTCAAGGCCTCATGTAAGGAACTATCCCAGCATCTGAATAAAGTAATTTTGGGAAAAACATGGAAAACCAAAATGAGGATGAATGTTTCACATTGCTCTGTATGTATTGCATTTCACACAGACCTCAACACTCACAAGTGATGCCTTATTATGGACCTATTAGTTTCCATTTCAAAGTAAAAATGTTACCCTTATAACATGGTGGTGCACATCAGTCAATTAAACACTTGTATCTAGGGTAGAATACAATTTGTTGCCTATAATGGTGCCTGAAATATAAAAATTGTTAGGAGTTGCAATTTTTGTTCTGATGGGAGAATAAACATGTTCTGATAGAACACTGAATTTCAACCACAGAGATTTTATTCAACTTGGAACAGTAAAGCGATGTCGAGCTCTGTGAAAGACAACTTGCGGCCGGTAATTGCTTCCAGGAAAAGATAATGAGAGAACCTAAACTAAAAACAACCTTCACAAAAATCTACATGAATGTAATAAAATGTGACTTCACTGCCAAAATAATTAGATTATTGGGATAATTGTTGCTTCAAAAAGTTGTATAATTCAGCTGTGTCTATTGAATACATTATTAACTAAATATCAAAACATCTTAATACATATATTACTTATTCTTTCATCAAGATATTTTCCAGGGAGACAAGCAGCAAGATTACTGATTTCATAACTATATGTAACCTGTCAATGTTCAGAAATGGGAACTTAAGTTTGTTTGAATACTTTTTTTTAGTTAAATTACATTGGATTAATACTGTGGGAGGTTTAAATTAAGCAAGATGCCAAAAGAGAGGTGTCATAAATAATTTTATGCCTGGAATGTTTAATGGAAAGCAAAACCATTTATAGCTGACACAACCAAAATTTTATTTATATATATCATTTATATGTACACATTTATTTATTTACCAGTGACTCCTCTATTCCAGGGCAAACCACCACAATTTCTCGCACATTTCCTCGAGTTTGCGTCTGTTTTGCGCAACATGCGAAAAAACTATGTTTATTCTTAAAGCCGCGCCTTTGCTTAACGTGTTTCCCCCCAGAACAGGATACAGAACAAATGTTCTCAAAAGGCATAAATTAAAAATAGCAAGCAGAGTTTCAAAAATTGAAGGAGCCTTGTTTTCAGCACAAAAAGTAAATTCTCAAAAAGGTTAACTGCAAATTTACTTGAAAAAATGTTATGAAAGACATTAAATAAAAACATAAATAAATGCATACTAAAAAATACCAGTATATTGGAAAAAAGTTTATACCTCACTATTTTTTTTTACCATTACAGTATTATGTTAACATTCAGACCAAACTAGTACCATACTTAAACACTCTAGATGAAAATATTACAAATTTAATAAGCAGCCCCATAAAATATCTTTATGTTAACATTAAAAATACAAACATATTGCCTAGCCCTAACAAAATTATATTGCATTTTAAGTTTTTAACCCAGATTTTTTGACAATATTAAAATGTTGGCAGTCCAGTGGGTCAGAGTACTTTAGCTGGGCTCTTACACAGCGTAAAATTCCAAAGATTAGGGCATACAGAGCACTGCCTGAGGCGCATCGTACCGTGACTGGCGATTGAATCCCACAACACACTCTGCTCAAACTGTCGCGCACACTAATCCACGCGCAAGAAAGTAGTTCTGCACCCCAACATGCCTACACGTAAATATAAAGTTATGATAAGGCTGCTGACAGAATAAATATAAAAATATAAATAAAAGCTACAATAAAATCAGTAAAAAAATACACCAATCCCTCACGTAGCATAACTAATGCATTCCTAAATATGATTGTGCTATCCAAAATTGCGTATTCTGAAGAATTTTTTTCCCCATAAATAGCTAAATAGCAAGCTTAATTTACATAATGTGTTCCAAAATGTGTAGGGAAATATTCTTTACGTAATATAAATGCGTAGAATAACACTCAACGATAAATATGTCACACCATTTATCTTCATGAGCCTACCATTATTTAAATACTTTGTACGACAAATACGACACTGCGTAACGGGTAGTTATCATCAGTTGGCTGGTTGACTTGCCCACCCGGGCATGACCTTCAACTCATGTCGCATACCTTTAAACAAACTTTACAAACCATCCTTTATTGGCAGTGAAACTGATAATAATGTCCGGGTATTTACATTTTTTAATTTTGAAGCGTGCGCCTTACCTCTTCGGCGTCCGCCGGCTCCTCCCCTCCCCCCCCCTCCCCCTTGAGTTCCCCTCCCGCCATCCTTTCTGACGTACGCGTGACTTAGGCTCCTCCCCTCCTCTCCCCCTTGAGTTCCCCTCCCGCCATCCTTTCTGACGTACGCGTGACTTAGGCTCCTCCCCTCCTCTCCCCCTTGAGTTCCCCTCCCGCCATCCTTTCTGACGTACGCGTGACTTAGGCTCCTCCCCTCCTCTCCCCCTTGAGTTCCCCTCCCGCCATCCTTTCTGACGTACGCGTGACTTAGGCTCCTCCCCTCCTCTCCCCCTTGAGTTCCCCTCCCGCCATCCTTTCTGACGTACGCGTGACTTAGGCTCCTCCCCTCCTCTCCCCCTTGAGTTCCCCTCCCGCCATCCTTTCTGACGTACGCGTGACTTAGGCTCCTCCCCTCCTCTCCCCCTTGAGTTCCCCTCCCGCCATCCTTTCTGACGTACGCGTGACTTAGGCTCCTCCCCTCCTCTCCCCCTTGAGTTCCCCTCCCGCCATCCTTTCTGACGTACGCGTGACTTAGGCTCCTCCCCTCCTCTCCCCCTTGAGTTCCCCTCCCGCCATCCTTTCTGACGTACGCGTGTCTTAGGCACCTCCCCTCCTCTCCCCCTTGAGTTCCCCTCCCGCCATCCTTTCTGACGTACGTGTTACTTAGGCTCCTCCCCTCCTCTCCCCCTTGAGTTCCCCTCCCGCCATCCTTTCTGACGTACGCGTGACTTAGGCTCCTCCCCTCCTCTCCCCCTTGAGTTCCCCTCCCGCCATCCTTTCTGACGTACGCGTGACTTAGGCTCCTCCCCTCCTCTCCCCCTTGAGTTCCCCTCCCGCCATCCTTTCTGACGTACGTGTGACTTAGGCTCCTCCCCTCCTCTCCCCCTTGAGTTCCCCTCCCGCCATCCTTTCTGACGTACGCGTGACTTAGGCTCCTCCCCTCCTCTCCCCCTTGAGTTCCCCTCCCGCCATCCTTTCTGACGTACGTGTTACTTAGGCTCCTCCCCTCCTCTCCCCCTTGAGTTCCCCTCCCGCCATCCTTTCTGACGTACGTGTTACTTATGCTCCTCCCCTCCTCTCCCCCTTGAGTTCCCCTCCCGCCATCCTTTCTGACGTACGCGTGACTTAGGCTCCTACCCTCCTCTCCCCCTTGAGTTCCCCTCCCGCCATCCTTTCTGACGTACGCGTGACTTAGGCTCCTCCCCTCCTCTCCCCCTTGAGTTCCCCTCCCGCCATCCTTTCTGACGTACGTGTTACTTAGGCTCCTCCCCTCCTCTCCCCCTTGAGTTCCCCTCCCGCCATCCTTTCTGACGTACGTGTTACTTAGGCTCCTCCCCTCCTCTCCCCCTTGAGTTCCCCTCCCGCCATCCTTTCTGACGTACGCGTGACTTAGGCTCCTCCCCTCCTCTCCCCCTTGAGTTCCCTTCCCGCCATCCTTTCTGACGTACGCGTGACTTAGGCTCCTACCCTCCTCTCCCCCTTGAGTTCCCCTCCCGCCATCCTTTCTGACGTACGCGTGACTTAGGCTCCTCCCCTCCTCTCCCCCTTGAGTTCCCCTCCCGCCATCCTTTCTGACGTACGCGTGACTTAGGCTCCTCCCCTCCTCTCCCCCTTGAGTTCCCCTCCCGCCATCCTTTCTGACGTACGCGTGACTTAGGCTCCTCCCCTCCTCTCCCCCTTGAGTTCCCCTCCCGCCATCCTTTCTGACGTACGCGTGACTTAGGCTCCTCCCCTCCTCTCCCCCTTGAGTTCCCCTCCCGCCATCCTTTCTGACGTACGCGTGACTTAGGCTCCTCCCCTCCTCTCCCCCTTGAGTTCCCCTCCCGCCATCCTTTCTGACGTACGCGTGACTTAGGCTCCTCCCCTCCTCTCCCCCTTGAGTTCCCCTCCCGCCATCCTTTCTGACGTACGCGTGACTTAGGCTCCTCCCCTCCTCTCCCCCTTGAGTTCCCCTCCCGCCATCCTTTCTGACGTATACGTGACTTAGGCTCCTCCCCTCCTCTCCCCCTTGAGTTCCCCTCCCGCCATCCTTTCTGACGTACGCGTGACTTAGGCTCCTCCCCTCCTCTCCCCCTTGAGTTCCCCTCCCGCCATCCTTTCTGACGTACGCGTGACTTAGGCTCCTCCCCTCCTCTCCCCCTTGAGTTCCCCTCCCGCCATCCTTTCTGACGTACGCGTGACTTAGGCTCCTCCCCTCCTCTCCCCCTTGAGTTCCCCTCCCGCCATCCTTTCTGACGTACGCGTGACTTAGGCTCCTCCCCTCCTCTCCCCCTTGAGTTCCCCTCCCGCCATCCTTTCTGACGTACGTGTGACTTAGGCTCCTACCCTCCTCTCCCCCTTGAGTTCCCCTCCCGCCATCCTTTCTGACGTACGCGTGACTTAGGCTCCTCCCCTCCTCTCCCCCTTGAGTTCCCCTCCCGCCATCCTTTCTGACGTACGTGTGACTTAGGCTCCTCCCCTCCTCTCCCCCTTGAGTTCCCCTCCCGCCATCCTTTCTGACGTACGCGTGACTTAGGCTCCTCCCCTCCTCTCCCCCTTGAGTTCCCCTCCCGCCATCCTTTCTGACGTACGCGTGACTTAGGCTCCTCCCCTCCTCTCCCCCTTGAGTTCCCCTCCCGCCATCCTTTCTGACGTACGTGTGACTTAGGCTCCTCCCCTCCTCTCCCCCTTGAGTTCCCCTCCCGCCATCCTTTCTGACGTACGCGTGACTTAGTCTCCTCCCCTCCTCTCCCCCTTGAGTTCCCCTCCCGCCATCCTTTCTGACGTACGTGTTACTTAGGCTCCTCCCCTCCTCTCCCCCTTGAGTTCCCCTCCCGCCATCCTTTCTGACGTACGCGTGACTTAGGCTCCTCCCCTCCTCTCCCCCTTGAGTTCCCCTCCCGCCATCCTTTCTGACGTACGCGTGACTTAGGCTCCTCCCCTCCTCTCCCCCTTGAGTTCCCCTCCCGCCATCCTTTCTGACGTATACGTGACTTAGGCTCCTCCCCTCCTCTCCCCCTTGAGTTCCCCTCCCGCCATCCTTTCTGACGTACGCGTGACTTAGGCTCCTCCCCTCCTCTCCCCCTTGAGTTCCCCTCCCGCCATCCTTTCTGACGTACGCGTGACTTAGGCTCCTCCCCTCCTCTCCCCCTTGAGTTCCCCTCCCGCCATCCTTTCTGACGTACGCGTGACTTAGGCTCCTCCCCTCCTCTCCCCCTTGAGTTCCCCTCCCGCCATCCTTTCTGACGTACGCGTGACTTAGGCTCCTCCCCTCCTCTCCCCCTTGAGTTCCCCTCCCGCCATCCTTTCTGACGTACGTGTGACTTAGGCTCCTACCCTCCTCTCCCCCTTGAGTTCCCCTCCCGCCATCCTTTCTGACGTACGCGTGACTTAGGCTCCTCCCCTCCTCTCCCCCTTGAGTTCCCCTCCCGCCATCCTTTCTGACGTACGTGTGACTTAGGCTCCTCCCCTCCTCTCCCCCTTGAGTTCCCCTCCCGCCATCCTTTCTGACGTACGCGTGACTTAGGCTCCTCCCCTCCTCTCCCCCTTGAGTTCCCCTCCCGCCATCCTTTCTGACGTACGCGTGACTTAGGCTCCTCCCCTCCTCTCCCCCTTGAGTTCCCCTCCCGCCATCCTTTCTGACGTACGTGTGACTTAGGCTCCTCCCCTCCTCTCCCCCTTGAGTTCCCCTCCCGCCATCCTTTCTGACGTACGCGTGACTTAGTCTCCTCCCCTCCTCTCCCCCTTGAGTTCCCCTCCCGCCATCCTTTCTGACGTACGTGTTACTTAGGCTCCTCCCCTCCTCTCCCCCTTGAGTTCCCCTCCCGCCATCCTTTCTGACGTACGCGTGACTTAGGCTCCTCCCCTCCTCTCCCCCTTGAGTTCCCCTCCCGCCATCCTTTCTGACGTACGCGTGACTTAGGCTCCTCCCCTCTCCAGGCCTACTGATTGCTACACTAGTGCCCTCTAGCTTGTGTATATAGCGCTGATTTTAGCATAAGCTCGGGCTGTTCTGTTTGGGTTCGCGATGGCAAGCTTCATTTTCTGGTTGGTAGCTTACTTTTTGACGTTTGGTAATTTGTGGCCATGCGTACTAAAGTTGTGTTAGTTTTGACACTGAGTTTCTGATTGTTCTTGACGGCGGGCGTGGCCGTTGTACTACTTTATACATAGCTGCGTTAGTGGTGACTTGCGGGTCCCATTGTATAGCTTGCTTACCTTTTTCGTGTATGCTAATTAGACCCCCCTTTTTTTTAACTTGGTCGCGCATTTCTTATCCTTAAGGTTCCGTGCTTTGTGATCCTTGTTACGCAGCTCCACACCCAGACAGACAGCACGTTTCTTTTGTAATTATTGAATTATATATATATACATATTGATGTGTTAAAGCACTGTTACTTACGCCCTATTAGATCAACTGTTTTACGTATTCGTTTGAGAGCTCATGTACTCACCCCCGTGGGTATTGTAAACTGCTATTGAATGGGCATGCAAATGTAGGTAATCCCATTACTGGGAATAGTATGTACTGCGGTAATCTTATTGTTACGGTATTTTATATTTTGTTTTAAAATTAATGGTGTCATTGAGCCATAATGCCCATAAACACACCTCTTTGGAGAAGGTTAAATGTAACGTAACTAAGCCTCTGGGCACTACTTCTTATGTGCTATAAAGGTTCTTATTATAGTGTCCTTTTGTCAGAATATTAATGGATTGTATAATACACTTATTTATGCATATATATAATCTTATTAGCATCTGCACAATTTTTATTTTTGAAAATAATTTTATTGGATTCTAATAATTTGAATAAACTTGATACTATATTTTTTCTAATTTTGCCTTTTGCTTTCTTGTTCACGATTAGTTTACCACACATTATGCTCTGTGTGCCCCTAACAGAAGGGGTTATTTGATTGGAGCTGTGAGGAGACTAGACAACCAATTAAAACACGGCTGTGTTCGCTCGCAGCAGCTGAGACCCTGTGCAGTTCACACCAGACTTGTGAACCCCAACACTGGAATAGCTTACACATCTGAAAAACTACTAAAACTTTAAGTTTCTAAGTTTTCAGTTCACACATTTCTTTACTGCATATGCCATTTCACTGCAACCTTGAAGTAACACTTCTAAGGAGAAAAAAAAAACCAAAAAAACAAAGCAAATAAAATAAATTTGAGCTAAACATTACCTGCATTTCTCCAACACAATTCCATTCCCTTTGTTGAATAAAAAAATTTACAATTAAAAATACCAGTAACAACTTTACTGCAAACACCAGTAATATAGTGGCGTGACTAAGACATCACCAGTTGATTCTGTAACACAGCCATCAAAGAAACACCAAAAGTTTGGGTTACAAACAAGTGACCATTTAATTAAAACTTGTTTAAAATTATGTAAAAATGTGCTACTTTTTAAGTTCAATTGCATAAAATGATCTTTCAAAGAAGACAGGTGTCCTAACTAGGAACAACTTAAATGTCCATAACCATCCATTGACTGATGCTGAACTTTCGATATCCCGTTTTATGGCTTTGACCCAATTACATAAAATATTCATGCCAAATATAGGTTTTCAGAAACAGAGCTTATAAATATAAAAATATTTTCAAAAGACTTTTTAAATATACATTGTGTTATTGTTGGTAAGCTGTATGCATGTAAGAAAGTTTTTCCTAAGCTCTCAATAGGGTGCTGCAGTAGCCTACGCTAAACTTGTTATAATGGGTGAAATGCAAATATGATAGATTTGGCTAAAATACAAAAATGTTTTATTGATATACGTATTTTAACGTAGAAATGAGTCATTATTGGTGACAATTGATGTTGACACAAGTCAGATCATTATTACGTGATGTCAAAACACTCCCTGATTGGTTTGATGTCATAGCTCAGATTTGGCCGCTAACAGTACATAACAAACTGTAGGCTAGAGTCAAGATATCACAATTTTTCAGAACGAAAGACACAAGTTCATAAAAGATCAATCTGAAAAATTACAAATTGATTAACAAAACTAGTAGTTTATTTCAAATTCAGTAGAACTGAGGTGAAATGAAAAGAAGCAGTATAAAAAACAAGCGGTATGTAGATCACACCTTTTTTCACACTGTTGACATTAAAACTGAATGTGTGTGTGTGTGTGTGTGTATATATATACCATATACATACATAAGTAATCATTAACCCTGTGTAATACAGTTAAGTTGTATAATATGAAACTGATTCACCAATTTAAGAGAAACTCCACATAGTTACTTATGCAGGACTTCATTACTAAGATTACGACAATATTGGTACAGCAAATGACTAACTTGATCCTTTTTGTACTGACATCTATGATTATAAATTGAAAGCATTTATTAAAATACATGATGTAGAAAATTTCAATGTCTTTATTCAGGCGAAATTCTTACATGACACACAGGTAAGCTTAGAGAGAAGACTGTTGTTATGGTGTAGTGGATAGCATGTGCATATAGACAAAGTATAATTATGGGCATAAGTTAAAAACTTGGCATTTCTGGAAAAAAAAATTTTATGCCTGGAACTATTATTTGCAAAGCTATGAATGTTAAAAACATTTTATGATACATTTTAAAATACAAAATAAAACACATTAAATAATGTAATGCAATTTCTAAAAATTTCATAATAATAAGATCAACATGTTTATGATTCTAATTTTCTTAATTACTTATAGGAAAAAGGAACTGTTCACAACCCACCTCCACCATTTATCGCTATATACAGTATATTGATGTAGATATTAGCAATTTAAAATGTGTTTTTCTATGTGTATTTGTGGAATATGATAGTTTTTTATGTTAGGTCAGCACTCATTATTTTGAGACTTTTCTTTGTAAAAGAAAGACGCTTCATGGCCAATGCAAACAAGCGCGGTGAGCACGCTTGCATGAGTTATGACGTCACGGGGGTTAGTGCCAGGCTATTTAATTGGTCATTACTTTTTCATAACTAATCTTCCAATCTCAAACTTTGTGGATGTTTTATTCATGCAAAAATGGTTTGAAAACAGTATTCCTGGTGTCCGTGAACTAGTAAGTTAAATGTCTTATGATATTCATGATGTTTATAACATCCTTTGGCAGCTCTGATTTTTCTTAAAGAGAATTTGTAAATTTGGTTTAATTGACTGATAGAAGTAAGATTTACTATTTACAGTACAGACTCTTCATGGTATGTTTCTGCAGCCTGAGATATGCTATATCCTTGTATCAGCTGACACATTAGTCTTAAAAATAAATCATAAAAATGAAAAAATGAACAAAGTGTAACACAGCTTTACTAATACACCTGAAGTGTTTTACACATTTAGTAAACAATTTAAAATATGTTACTTAGACTGTGTTGCAGCATTCACCTGGTCTGTCCATACAGTTATACAAAATAAAACACAAAACAAAACCCAGCAGGGCCACCAATAGCAAACACCACAACCATGCGCTGAAAGAAAACCAGTGGAATACCAAGTGCAACGTGAAGGTAAAGTGAGTCATGTGTGTGGGTGTGTGGTGAGATACAGATATATAATAGATATATTCTGAAGCATTTTCAACACTTGCTTCCAAACTCTTCACCTTTTCTCCTCCTGTGCAGCAGTGGGGTGGGCAGGAGAGAAACAGAAACACACACCACATGAGTGTCAGGTCGACAGCACTGTACATGCCACTCTCACAACACACATGCCTCTCGCCTGGCGGCCTCGCCCCCTCAGTCATCTCGACCAGACCAGAGTCAAGTCTACCACATGTTCCATGTTTACACTGTTCAACATGTATTGTGCTTCTGAAAACCTGGTTTTGTTTATTCAAATTGAATTTCGATTAAAAAATAAAACTATTCATGAAAATCAAATATTTTTTAGTCAAATTTTTTTATCACATTTCGAAAAATTTGTCTAAAATACAGTAAAATGAAAATGAGAGAAATAAACGTACACGGAACCATATTAGAGGGGTCTCAAATGAAAGACACTTAGCATTAATTTGTTAAACCATTAAAAATTTTAGTTTTGAATATTCAGTTGATTCATAAAAAATAGTGTACGATTAATAATTGTAATCATAATCACAGCTTATTTTTTTATATACCAAAACACTGTAGCTATGTATGATATTGCAGAAAACAGATATAAATTTCTCAATAAAGTGAATGTAGTTGTGTGAATGTCCTAGTACAGAATATTTTTAGCTTCATGCATGTTATTTTTTATGAATTAAATTTTTTTGTGAATGAGTCCCACTTGATGTATTTATTAGTAAAAAATTAATTAACAAATTATTTGAAATATTGAATTGAATATCAAACTATTCACGAATACAGAATATTTTTTGAATACGCAGACCCCAAGCATGTGTACACATAAATAAAGGTAGTGGTGACACAGAGGAATAAACAAAATAGCTGATAAGTGACGTTTATCTGGAGTGAAAAATGTTAGCTGAACATGTGAAGTAGTCACAACTCTTAAGGAGTTACGACAAAGTGCAACACGCACCAATGTGATGCGCGCAAGCCTGCAGCGTTGGCCGGAGGTAGCTGCCGCTGAGCACACACGGATGTGCAATGGAACGGTTGGTCGTGTTCCTCGTGGCTTGCTACTATCAACATGTTGTTGATGTTAATTCTAACAAACAGCAAGAATGTGGATATGGTGCTTGTGTATGGCATCTGGGAAGGAAATGTAGTTGCTGTTTGTGCGGGATACCAGTTACGCTTCCCGAATCGCAGATGTCCTGATCAAAAACGTTAACCACCGAATTCTGTACTTTGTGACAGACCTAATCTCTTCCCAGGGCTCACACATACTACGAGGAAGCTGATCAACAAGATGTTCAGCAAGAGAACATTTTGCCAGGGTACAGTGGAGCCCAGATGCTAGTACACTAAAGATAATCACATTCAAGATTGAGAGAAGATTACATGGAGAAGGCATGTATACATAACATGAACATCGTGTGCAGCATATTCAAGATGGTGATCCACTCCTATAAAACAAGACGGGTGTTTTCTTTCATTAGATCAAAAATATCAATAAAACTGCATATAATATCCATACATTGTAATGTCATCATTTGTATGCCTAAGATTTTGTTAATTTTGTAAATTTTGTTAAGATTGTGAAAAATAATGTAGACTAAAACACAAATCCTGGATTAGCAATTAAAATAAAAATTATTTGATATATTTGTCAAATACAATACCCTTCCTAAAACATATTTTCAAGAATGAATATCACCCTTATAAATTTAACTAGGCTGAAAGTCTATCATCAAACTCAAACTCAATTTAAATAAGGAATCACCTCCCTGAAATATTTTGGTTGTGTGTGTGTGTGGTTTTGTGTGGTATGTGGCTGAGAGGACGCAGAGTGGTTCAAGTGCTCTGCGGGAGAGGAAGCAGAGTGACAAGTAGGCTGCATACGCACCAGCACTAATCAGTCTAGGTAACATCACAGAGGATATTTGGTTGAGGTGTATTTAAATGTTTGATTTTGGGCGATTGGTGTTGACAGTTTAATCAGTAAGGTGCTGCAATAGCACGGCAGACTTTACGTTTGCACAGATGGCCGATATGCAAGCGGTGTACAGGTAGGCGAGAGGAGCATCTATCCCATCAGGCATGCACCGGATAAGACCTTCAAATGAGTAGCCAGCAACTGCCTGGAGCTGGGTGTTTCAGACCACAAGGGCGATGTGCAGCCCTGTTGGTTGCTAGTGCGTGTGGCCGACTCCACATGTTCGCCTGCCTCCCGCGGAGAGTTTTACATGACGGCACTGCGATGGCGCCTTCTCCGCCTAACAGTGTGGCACACCATGTGTGCCAAATTCAAATTTGTGCACTACAGTTTGCGCCTAACTTTGCAGGGTTGTTTTTCTAAACATTTTTCCTCCACAAAATTTGCTTGTTTGGGCATTCCCTGCAGCCTATTAACTTTATGCCCCAAAATATCCAAACACACTCCAAATGAATGTAGTTGTGTGAATGTCCTAGTAAAGAAAATAACGGCATGTGTAATAATTTTGTTCACGAGGGAGTGCGTGGTGGAGTGAAGGCATATACGACACCATAGAGCCAACTGCAGTAAACTTTGTGAGAGAGATGAAGGTCTTGTCACATTTAAATAACACATTGGGTTGGGAGTGAACCTAATTGGCACGTGGGTGACATCATTCCCTACGTAGTATCACCTCATCTACATATCTCATGACATGGTGGCGGTATTCACAAACCTCCTTCGCTAGGCCCCGTGTCAATAAAAACATACACACATATCCACACAGATACACAATGTATACATATTCAGTTGTAGCTCCCCTTTCAAGACCTGCTGTAGTTAGATGAAACTTATATAAGACACCACATACTTAACACAGTATTTTTGGTTACCATTTAAAAAACATGTTAAAGTTTAATTAATATATTATTCATATTTGCTTAGCTAGGCAGATTTATGTACATACGACACAGTGACAGCCAATCTGTCACGGTGTATCACACACATGCTTGTACCTACAATTCAACACAGACATAAAAGTCATATATTCTTCCATTAAATTTAAAGTGGTTACAACAATATTTTATTAATGAATACATGTATTATTAATCCAATAATTTTAATGTTTAGAGTTGTTTGTAAAATATGTATTGTTTCTATAATTTTGGAAGTTTTTCAGAAAATTAAAAAAAGGAATGGTGTGTGTGCAAAGTCATGGCGCCGAACTAGTAGACAGTTTATCGGTAACAGTGACTCTCTGGCTGGTTCTGTGTGTATTCTTATGATGAGAAAACAGCATGTTTTAACATTATATCCCAATTCTGTAAACAATACAGAGTGGAAAGTTCACTGGCAGTTATTTAAAGTCAATCAGAAGTTACTATGTAGTTGCATAATTTGTTTATTGTAAAAAGTTACGCTAAGTTCTATATTGCAAGTAGTATTGTTATTCTCTATTTTATAACAGCTATAGTGTGATAGGTCGGCGATACCACGTGTCTCCATACTCTCGGCTTGATGGGAGATCATTTTGTCATCTCCACTCAGATGTTGCCACAGTTGGTCATACTGCTCAGTGGATCATGAAATAATTACATGACATTTACTTTGGAGCAAAACTTATGTTTCATGGTTCGGGTTGTGCCGAGGTAAAATCTTTTTGGACTTGGTTGTTTGAATTTACACAACCACAAGCATCTGCATTGAGTACGTGATGGTATAATGGTGAACCTTCATAGTTGTCCCACGGACACTATTTTTACTTGGTTGTACATAGCTAGAAAACAATTGTGGGACTTAATCTTAGATCAGTATATGTGCGCCAAATCTTTGCTTATGTTATGTATTCAGCATCATCAAAAACAATGGTAGGTTATGAGCAAAAATGTTAGTTGTGCAAGTTTGTGAAAATGTATCAAAATAGTGTAAATGTCGACTTGAGTTTTCTGCAAGAGCAAAAATTAAAATCCCATTACCTTGCATAAATCTTTTCTTCTAGAATCAATCTGAATACGTGCAAAGAACTTAACTATAAAATTAAAAATAATAATTGAGGCGGTAGCTGCAATAAGGGCCTACATTCAAAAATTGTGTTTTGAGATATCGGCTGTCAAAGTTTTCATACATGTAGTGGAAAACTGTAGTGAAGATTAAAACTATTCAACCCTATGTGTTTGATTAGTTATAACTTTTACTATGGAGATCTGACATTTGAAAGCCAGACAGTTTATTACTCTGATCTAGAACAAATAAAGAAGAGAACCATGTCAAAGGCCCTTTTGTTAGAGAACAAGAAAAAGACCAATTTTCAGTTCTCTGCATTAAAGGCTTTCATTTTTACATCGGTTATTTGATGCAATAAAACTTCAGAAACTTGAAATAGCATGATAAGTAGGCATATGAATAGAAAAAAAATAATTTTAGAAACCAATACAATATTTGTTTATTAGGCAAAAATAAAAAACGAAAAAATCAATAAAAATCATTGCAACATTCTTATTCATTAGCCAAATCAAGTTCTTCATTTACATCTCCGTTCAAACTATCTGTTTCATTGCTATCATCTTGTAATACCGCATCTGCTAGAAACTTTTCATAAAAAACTTTACTCTCCTCCTTTAAATAAATGAATAAGTCTTGCAAATCCTTCACTTTAGCTGCTTTCAGTGGAACTCTTTTGGCTGTTGTCAGCTGGATTTCTTCAGGGTGTGTCTTCATAAATCTGTACGGTGTACATACAAGATTTCCGTATGCTGGATATGCCACCAAGGTTCCATCTCTTTTGTATTTTAGTTTAGAAAATTTTTGTAGTGTAAATTTGTTTCTTAATGATGTGGGCTCTTAAGAAAATGAGATCTTAAAGCGTCTTCCCAGTCAAGAATATCGATATTGATTTTGAGTTCAAATGGTGATGGTTCATTGCGGCATTCAACTATTTTGGAATAATACACATCAGGCACCTCACACTAAAATGTAAATAATAAAGTTTGAAGAGTAGCCAGATGTTCTCTGCAAGAAGGGCCTTTGACATTGAACTATTAAAACAGCTGTAAAATCTTCCAAAGAGGTTGGAAATGAACAGAACTTGGTGAGTATACTAAAAACAACATGGAGATTCAGAAAATGTGTTCTCCGAAAAAAGGGCCTTCAATCACAAAGGCCCTTATTGCAGCTAGTGCCTCAATTATCCTCAACTGCACAAACAATTTGTTTCAAGTGCTTATCTGAATGTTTCTACCAGATTGCCTAGCTAGGCTGATCTGACATGTAACAAATAGCCATCTGGTAAGATGGCTAGTGGGGCACGATGGCTAGTGCGGCACGATGGCTAGTGGGGCACGATGGCTAGTGCAACACGATGGCTAGTGCGGCATGATTACTAGTGCGGCACAATAGCTAGTGCGGCACAATAGCTAGCGCGGCATGATGGCTATTCTGGCACGATGGCTAGTGTGATACGTTTGCTAGTCCAGCAAGATGGCTTGTATAGCACATTGGCTAGTTCGGTACGATGGCTAGTTCGGTACGATGGCTAGTTCGGTACGATGGCTTGTCCGGCTTAACTAAGACTCTGAACATGAAGGATTGAAGACCTTTCACTGCATATCTTAAGGTACTTATTTTTTCAAATGAGAAATAAATACATGTCATTATTTTATAAGTCCCACATGAAGTTAACAAGAAAAATTCTTTGGTAAAATTTTTGTTTTAAACTATCATCAATTCATTTGTTTGAGCTACTCTACATAGCCCATGCTGTCATTTAATTGAACACTAACTAAAATTATTAAATAATATGTTTAAGAAACAAAAATAAATAAAGAGTTAATTACTTCTCTGATTTCTCTTAAGAGGCCGTGTCAGTAAATGTTTATTTCCAAAATTCTGCTCTAGAAGTTCTCTCTTTTAACAGTGAGATTTAGTGGCTTTTTCAACCGAAGGAACTGTAGCCGCAGCGCGTGATAAAGCTACTATACCCTTATAACAGGATTAGTGGGAAGGTTGACAGCTCGAGTTTACTCGACGAAAAATGTATCTGGTTCCTCGACAATCTGAGAGGATGACAATCTGACCGGCGCGGCGGCGTGGCGGCTCACAAGGAAATTGCGGATGCAGGGATTCAGAATCAAGAAACCTCACTTTAACAAATGTAGTATGAGTCGTATCTAAAACTAAAAATTTTAATACTTTAAACGTATTGGAATACAATTAATCTTCAAACATGTGGTAATTATTCTTTATCTGGATGTAGTATTCCGTGAAAAATAATGTTAGTTGACATTAAAAAGTATACGAAATTCATCATGTAACGTTTTAAAAGGATAATAACATAAATGCATATGCTTAAATATTGCATATGCATCACACACAATCTAAATACAATCTCACTTAAGTCAGACTACCTAATTTTTTACAATGCACCATCATACAGTTTAACAGAGGTAGGAGAACCTCTTATTGACGTTGTTTCAAAGAATTTAAATTTACAAATATTACTATTTATCTTATTACGATATGTAGCCTACCTTTATGAATACGAATTTACAAAAAAAAATTATTGAATTTATTACATTACACTTTAACATTACACAAGACTAAAACACTAACAAAACTTAATTTTTTATATTGCTGTAGCATATTAGAAGACGAAATAACTCACAAGACTAACATTAAGAGGGCTGCATTACAAATTTACTTTACAGAGCAGAAAATATCCTTTTAAGATATATTCATTACCTCATTGATTACATAATACTGCCGTTGATGTGATCGTAGATATAAAGTATTTAAAAAAATATATTCCATTATGTTTATGTAAATATTTTGAAAACGTTATTGCTTATAGATGCTCATTATTTAAATAATAAAGAATCTTTTACTTTTATGTACTGAACAAACAAAATACTTATAAGTTAATAAGAATAAGCTTAGTTGAGTAACATCTTCAATTTGTATTGAATTCAATGTACATATCGAAAATTATGTACAATGAATGCAACTGATTGAATTCAATAAATATTTGATCTTGTGAAACGGCCATAATATTGATGTAGATTAGGGACCGGAAAAATTGGCGGTTTCGACGGCCTTCAGGATAGACTGCACATTCCCCTGTACACTAGGGCAAATAACGCCAGTTCATTTGCTGCTGACTTGTTAGTCGTCTCAGCTGGTTTGTCTGTGATTCGATCCTTCTTTGGTTGGAGGTTTATAATTGGTTGAGATTCGTCCAGATGAACAGTAAGCCAATAGCAAAATCATCTAAAAGGTATATGTATTTGACTTCTAGCCTATCGCTGAATGAATCCGCGAATTTTTCTGGTCTCTAATAATTATAGATGCTCACATGCATCGTGAGAGTCCGTATAAAGCCTATTACAATTCTATAAGTATACATTAAAATGCTTTTAAAATATACATGTGTAATATAATTAAAACTTGTTTAAGTAAGATCATCACAAAAAAATGAAAATCATTCAACAGTAAGTTATGTTTTATAAGATTTTAACAAAACACACATACCATAAGAGAATATTAATCATGCCACATAATTCAACACAAAATACTCATTCCAGTAGGCGCTGCGTAAAAATAATTTCTATTTTTATGCTGATAACTTTGCATTGTTTTATATATATCATTATTTCTACCTTTTAATATTCTCTACACATTAACTGAAATTAATTATTTACAGAGTCTAAGCAAATGTTGGTCTGTACCACATACAGTTCGTACGATATCTCTACGTGAAACTCATACAGTTCTTTATTAGTAATTTCAATTATATTTCATGAACATAATTAAATTAGTATAGGCCCTAGGTTGTTCACTGTTAATTGAGTACTTCTGAAGTATTTTCATTGTGAGTTAACATACATACCAAATGCCATTCTTCCAGTAAAGTTACAAAGAAGACAACAAGATAATATAAATATTATGTAGTACCATATTTCAAACCCCTATTAAATGAATAATAACTCAATCTTTATTCTGGACTATTAAGTAATAATTTTTTATTACTGTTATTTGTAACTTAAATAAAATTACAACTAACAAATTAGTAAAAAATATAATTACGTGCGATATAGTGTGACATTTGTACTTGGATGGCAAACGAATATAATAAAATGTCTATGACAATGTTAACTTTACTTATTATTATGAAAAGAAACAAAATGGGCAGATAAGCATATTCTACGCTGACATTTAAAAATGCTGAATTCAAAATGAACATTCCCTAGCAAGAAAATTTATTTTATATCACCACAAAAAAATCAAACTGCTGCATCATTTTCCCGATGACAAACAAAAAAGTTGTATGGTCACGAATAATACATTCGTATGGTGTCACATCAGCGGAATATTCCCTTGGCATAAATGTGTGAAGTCTGTGGCACTTGTGGAGAAGTAAACCTTCGCTCGAACACAAAACAAATGAACGAACAGCTTTTTTTTTGATGGGATGTGCAATCGGAGACCCCTGGGGTGGTTGAAGAGTGTCAGGTCGGTCGCCAGACCAGATAGTAAAAGCTCAGGGGCTGAGGATGAAAAAGGCCTATCTCCAAATTATTAAGTACGTATAAATGTTGTCATGTAATAGTTAAAGACTTGATAACACCCAGGTTTTTAAACCCATCATGATCATGAAAACACTGATCAAAACGTAATGTGCAATACATTTCAATGGCCTTTTCAGTTTTTGCTAAGTAATTATAAATATAAGCAAAATTTAACTTTATCTGGACAAATCAAAATATTTATAATATTATTTTCATCACAGAAATAATATATGATATGATAACTAAATTTGAAAAAAGCGGTTATGTTAAATGTATTGTATACTTTCAGTAGGCAAAATTTCCGGCCCCTACCTCTTATAGACTTTGAGAAAAACTGCCTTTTAAAATAACATTGATATAGATAGGAGCGCAAATTTGTGACACGGCCTCTTAAGGCTGCAGATTAAACACATAAGATCGCAATGCTCGTGCACATATGCTGATCTTCAGAGAAAATTATAATTGATTGTGACTGCTTATTGTTCTACAGAATAATATAAATTTGAGTATTGGAGCTGCAAAAAGGGACAATATAATTTATATCATGTTGATGAGAAAAAAACAAGTATTTGATATTGTTATGATTTTTACGTATTTATTAACATAAAAAAAAATAACATAATACTTATCACAACTCAAACGAATGTTCTGTGATAGTATTTAAAAGATATAGCCACATAATTTGCTCTTTTTCAGTGGAATTACTTTACAGGCAACACCCACACAAACATTATTTTATCCTCAGCATCTTAAATCTCCCATTTTAAAGGTTTACTGGGATGATGGACACGTCTGCCATTTCTGTTTTTTGTTGGGCACAATTCTGATAAGTTGATTTTGACAAATATCAACAAAAAAAAATTAGAACCTGCTCCATTAACAAAATAACAATCAAAGGTGTGTGTGTGTGTGTGTGTATGTGTATAAATTAAAGTTTGTAGAGCATAACAAATTTTCGTTCAAAAATAGTAATCACTTAAAACAGTTTACTACCCAAGGTAAGTCCTGAAGTTATGTGAAAGCAATTTATATAATTTAAACGAACAGATGGACTTGGATCAAAAAATTCAATGTAGAAGACGACGGGTGAGCAGCGACAGACTGGCTCCTCTCAGCACACTCTAGAGACAGGTAACCTGCCCGTTTCCGGTCATTCACCATTACAAACGTTTAGAAAAATGTGCCACCGGAAAAAGGAATGACTACATGCAAACCTTACTTACATTTAGCCTAATGGCTGCAACAATAATACTGATTGACTAAACTATTTAAAACCAACTAAAATATTGATTAAGGCCCGCTACGGGACTGTTAGGCAATGTTAGGGTCTCTGAATATTTGTTACATTACAATTAAAAAGTATCCGCCTTGAAATGGTCATCCGTCCACTAAAACGTAAAACACTAGGGAACAAATAAAATATGCTATGAATATCAATTTATTTACTTGATTTATGTGAACGAAGAACTGCGACTTCTGTGCCCTCCTGCGGTAGTTTGTACACAAACACACGCACGCACATGGCGGGCAGTTTGGAACAGAGGGTGATGGTGGCGGCGAGGCACATCAGGCTTTAAGGGAGGGCACAGCCCTGGACCAAGTCTATATTCATAAAATGGAAACTAAAGCCATACCAACTTTATATTGAAATGTGCGGAAACAACAGTGGAAACAGCCTTTAATCACAGGTTGTTTTCTTGGCATACAGTAGTGTACGCTAGTTTTACAATTAAAAACTTTAGCTAGTAATGTTTAAAATGGTTAGCCGAACAAGGGTTTATTTCCAGTTAGCTTGCAGAATCAGCCTTGTGGATTCCTGTGTGACGAACATCATGAATAAGTGCTGACCAAAAACTTGGAAAAAGATGTACGCACTACTGAAGTAACTAATGCTATGTTTGGATCAAACCTAAATCATGCAAAATGCCATTTTAATGGCATAATTTGTTACAAGAATGAGCAAACCAAGCCTACAAGTAAGTTTAGTTTGGTGTGCTACATAAACTAAATGTAAGTTTCGAAGCAATAAAATAATTTATACAGAGCCTCCTATTCGCACAATAAAAATATAGTACAGGTTCAATTCAATACTTAGTTCCCAAGTGAGTGTTTGTAGATTATAATTTGACACTAGCGTCCCTCGTGCCTTTTCGACCCGTTAACAGTAACACTCAAAAGCCTATTTTTATTCAGACCTGTACTAAAAACTGATTGTTACTAACATCTCACAGCAAAGTGTATCATCTTAAATACTTTGATCATATTCAATTCAAATTACATATTTGTAAATTAACAATCTTGCCATCTACAAATGACTTAATTTGACCACATATCTATCAAACTGGGTATGAATCACCTTAACCCAGTCTGCCCTCAACCACAGTGAACAGCACTGAATACACAGATCGCGCTGCTTCTCAAATTACCATTCTGATGGTGCAGCGCAATATAAACATGATCAACAAACTATGAATTTTTCAGGAGATTAAAACAAACTGTGTTGATAATCTGATTTTTGTATATGTTAATAAATATTTTTATTTAAATTTAGTTTGCCTATCAATATGAAATAAAAATATTCATGGTTTTGAATATTTAAATTAAAAAAATGGATGTTGATAATGCTGTTACTGCAAAGCACCATGATTTGTCCTCGTTATGAAGCACCAACTATTTGTCCTTGTTATGTACAACAACCATGCTTGTTTGTCACACGTACAACCACAACTGCAGGCAAAGCATCATGCACTACCCATATCTGTTGTTAGAGAAACATGTATCCAGCGCAACCTTATGCTGTTCCTGACAAACACAGTTTAACATTATCATCCTAACAATCACATTATGGTTTCCATTATAATTTTAATCATTTTAATATTGTAACTATCAGTATATTTATATAGCACATAATTTTTTCCTCTAATAAATGTGTAGAAACTACTGCACTATGGTTTCATACAGCCGTGATATTGTAGATACAGCAGAAGCAGCTGGCAAAAAGTATGTCAAAACAATAGGTACTCTCATAAATTATATTTTTGAAATTGCTACTCGCAGCACCAATAAAGTTGTAATCATATTCCTTTTGCCACAGAAGTGTGCCAAGGCTACTCTCTGGGACTTGGCATGGTACCCGGCACAACGGGATTGTGCTATTTCTTAGGGCTTTTTGGTGATGTAGTTTCTCATTCTCATTAAGTTGTAACATTCTCAAGGCAAACACTTTAAAGAATGCTCAGGCGTGTCAATGTCGTGAGAAAGAGCAGCCAATATTGTTACCAAACTAAGAACACCTGTGTGTATACCGTAAGTACGTGTGATGAATTTTATTGTATGCAAAATGATGAATAATGGTTAGTAGTTATATTTTGTGTGAATGCATGTATTTTTCTGGGCCTTCTACATGACTTTTTAAATCATCCACTGTCCAACAAATAGTTTTTAAACATAGTAGCAGAATAGCTGCAGACAAAAGTTATCTAAAGCACTTGGCCTATGTTGTTATCTTGCTTTATGTAGAATATCGACTTTTTAAATAAAAAAAATGGTAACCTGTCTAGATCGATAAAAACTGTGATTTTGCATGGAAAAATTTATATATTTTACACGTCTTAAGAGCTTGCTATGGAATATTGAGCTTGCATACTTGATTGTTTATAAATTCTTAGCCCACACTACTTTGTCAGTATAATGTAACCATTAATTATTCTATTACACTGGTTTCGTATTTTACATGTTTTGTATAATTAAAATTACTACATCATTATAACTGTTAATGACACACTACGTACATCAATAACAATTAATAAATTTCACTAGTGGCCACTAGTGTAGATAAAATGTTTTAGCTCCAAAAGTATTCTTAAATTTGTCCTTTTTTAAAGTGAATGTGAAAATTATTTGAGCTCATTTTGAAAAAAAATGTTAAAACAATAAATTAAATAACGGTTTGAAATGCCAAGAAACCTATACAAGGCTCAGGCATTAACAATACATTGTAAGGCATCTAATTAATGCAGACAGAAAAAATTTCCATGTATAATAGAGATTAACAGATACAAAAACTAGTCTACTGTTTTGATTTATATTCTCACTCAGTTAATGTATCTGTGCACACAATCATGAGTCATAGTCGAACAATCCAAATTGAGGCTCTAAAAGAGTAAAGATAAATTTTTTGAATGCAAACACTAAAAGTATGGCAAAATTTTATCAAATGGCATTAATTCCCATTCCTATAAAAGACATAAGGATGAATAGTAAATTTTTCAGCAAGAGCACAGTGCTGTCTGATTTCCATCTCCTTTACGCACAACAGGTGAATGAGATTATCCATGCAGCATAAAGACTGAGCCCTAACTACAGGAGATGTTAAAAAGGCAGAAATAAAAGAAAACCAAAACCAAATGAGAAAAGAAAAAAAAAGTAATGGTTATAACAGAAGACATCTTACTGTTATTTAAGCGGGATCACTCTTCAAGTCCCGATAAGATTCAGAATCAACATTCCTACACAGAGAGAAAGTGTACTTTAGTGTGGAATGCCATTAGGGGGGAGGGGGGGGGGGTCATTGGAGCGGAGCAACAGTAACACTAAGCAAGACTACACACAGCATAAGAAACCACCAGTTAGATACTTAAAACAACATACAGTTTGCCACTAAGCATTTTAACCTATGTAGTTTTCTATTCCACACAGTATATTTTGAAAATGAAGTTGCAAAAATTAATCTGACTACATATATTCAACAACAGGCAAATAGTTATGATATAAGCACTATGGTTACAATGAAAAACATCAGAATTCTAAGTAATACACGAACTGCCAGAGAAATTATCTCTAGACACTGCAGTTCTACAAGCTTTCGTGTCATACTGTATAAAATTTAAGATATCCTTTTTCCACTAAAAATGTAAACACATGAAGAAAACTCTTATTTTTTTTTATATAAAATGCACGCAAAATGTCTATCCTATTTTTTTTCTGAAGATAAATAAGACAGTTTACTATTTATTGCTTCCAATAATGCACAAATTTGAAGCACTGTCTACATAGTAGCATAAGATATGAGCACTATGAGAATTTTCACATGTTCATCTGGAAATATTAGAGGATTTTTTAATAACTTATGCATACGTTTCACTGAGCATATGTCTACAGATTAGAATTATTCACCTCCTTCTACAGCTAAAACAACTTCAGAAAAACACAAAACACTGCCTTAGTTTTAGCAATATGAACACTGTCCATTGGTATTTTGTGGGTAAAAAAGATGTTTGATCATATATATATACTCCATTACTTCAAAATATAAGCATAAATGTGAATGAAATTTATGAAAACTATATTTACACATAAGGGAAAATTTAAGTTCACATATTTTTAAGAGGAATGGTGCACCAGCATCATAGTCAATAAAACAATATATTTGTTAATGATTCAGCTGCTAGAGAAATTCTGAGGCACTCTGGTGTATAATTTATTCATTTTTTAAATTTTAACCAGAGCTATTGTTAATTTTCTGAAATTTTTAATATTCAAGCTTAGTCAAAAACTGTAAAGGATTTAGTGGTAAAACTTTCGTAAATAAATCTTCAGACATGAAAGATATTATTAAAACCATAATTATATCTGTAATCATTATTAATTAAATTTATTAACAATTTTAATTTTAATGAATGAGCTGTTACGAAATATCGCGACATTCATTTGTGAGTTTAATTGCATTCACATTTTATTTATACTTCACACATGTTACAATCTGTTGTCTGATGGATTGACTTTATTTTAGTATTTAGTTTATTACAATCGGACCTGAGGTATAAAAGTAGTTAATGATGTTTCAGAAGCATGTAATATTGGAAACAAAGAATTACAAAGTGCACTGAACAGTAGTGACACCTTTCGACAGTTTCCCAAACTTTAAACGCATGTTCTCTCTCCACCTTCGCTCAGCATCCAATCTTTGTTGACACAAAGGGTAAAAGAGAAGAAAGTGACATTGATAGTCCAAGAAAAGAGGAGGGGGTATAGCACCAGGTAAAGAAATTTTTTTAAAGCTTGGGTTTACCCTGATAGGACCAAAATTACAAGTCTATTGTAACATAATTCTTAGGAAACCATACAAGTTATGCGATACACACAGATCATGATTACAGTTATAGCCATGGTAATGTTTACAGTCCTTTTTTGTATTGTGGGGTTAAAAAGCTGTACACTGAGTCATGGGAAAGGGGGGACTGACACAATTAATTGTCCCTTAACCTTAGTTTATCTTAACTCCATGCGGGACAATAAATATATTTTGCAGGAAAAAAAGAAACATTTTGAAGCTCAAATACATTCAGTAAAAATACTGGACAAACAAACTGATAAAAAGCTACATGGGGTAGAAGAAAAACAGAAATAATGAGACCTAGGAAATGACAAGACAGAACAGAAATAAGTCATAGAGCCATCAAAAATTTTGATGAAATAGAACAAACCCCATGGACTGTGTTTATTTACAAGTAGAGATTAGTATTACAATCCTTATTAAAATCAGGCTGTCACCAGGATGGATTACTGACCAGTGTGTAACATTGCAAGATCCTGCCCCCCCCCCCCCCTCCTCCCCCTGCCAGTGCAAGTATTTGTTATAGGAATAAATATGTTTTGTCATTCAGAGGAGATAAACATTTATGTAAGTTCAAGGTCACAGTGACATAGTTTTGTATTTATAT
This sequence comes from Bacillus rossius redtenbacheri, assembly GCF_032445375.1. NCBI lineage: Eukaryota > Metazoa > Arthropoda > Insecta > Phasmatodea > Bacillidae > Bacillus > Bacillus rossius. The sequence goes on from NC_086332.1 coordinate 110,871,314, forward strand.
TTTATTATCAGTAATATTGTGGTAATTCATGGTCATATTTAATTAATTCATTGGTTTTACCTTTTTTATGGCTAGGTTTCTAACTATTAAGTGTGATTTTAAAAGTTTTGATTCAATAAAGTGTTTTTTTCATAACTATAATGTTTGTATATTATCCATGGTGTGTTTGTGACATGTCTAGAACTTAAAACAGTGTTAGGTGTGACAAGAAAGAAAGAAAGACATGCGGCGAGACAGTGGCGGTGAAATGATAGACAATACTTTATCGCATCCAGTGTAAGAGAAAGACAGACACACATGACAGAACTGGTGGAAGGTCTGCAGCATTTGAGGGAAGTCCCCAGCTAAGTGAATTTTTCTGTAAGCTTTGTAATGTGCTTTGTTTCGTCAGTCATTGTTCAAGTATTGTGCCGAAAGGACATGCGGGGGTGGCGGCTTACAAATAATATATTATGAGTGCTTAAGGGTGGACAATTTCAAGTCTGGGTGTCAGAGCCGTGCCACAATTAAGAGTTTTAACACTTGTAATTAGAATTTCTAGGCCCCAGAAGTGCAGCATGAGCCCGGGTGGTCCGCTGGTCCACCAGGCTTTATTTCCAGTGTATCTGTGTACCCAGATGATGGATTCACTGAGGATATTATTTCGTGAAGGCAAAGGAATGCGAATAACGATCTGCAAAACTGAGTAATTTCTTTATTTGTGTCATGTGAAGGATCTGTAGTGTTTTAATCATAAAAAAAAAAATTAATTTCAAACTCTACTTCAAACTCTTTTAAAGAAATTCAAAAATAGAAATTTACAAATAATATAAATCCCTTTCCCCCCCCCCCCCCCCCCCCCTTTACCATCAACAGTCATTGAGACATTATTCAAGTGTTTATGTTTGTGTAAGGAACAATCATCGTCGTAGCCAGGCATGAATGTGACTTGTTACAAGTCGTCGTCATCATCATCATCATCATCATCATCCTCATCATCATCATCATCATCATCATCATCATCATCATCATCATCATCAACTGCTTCCAGCCTGTGGCTGGGTCAGCCAAATAAAATACCTCTATCTTCCTCTGTCCTACCATTCTTCATTCTTCCCTTTTTTTCCAGTCTTCTCCTCTCTCCTGCACTCCTTTAACTATCTGCTCTTCCCATCTCCTCCTTGGTCTTCCTTGGGGCCTTGTCTACTTCAATGCCATCATTTTCCTAGGCAGCCTCTCTTTTCCCATTCTCTGCACATGGCCATACCATCTCATTCTCAATGATGTTATTCAGGTCATGTACTCCTGCTCTTGTTTGCACTATCTCATTCATGATCCTGTCTCGCCTCGTCACTGAATACATTCTCCTCATAAACTTAATTCCTATTGCTCTGATCTTCCCAGCAACTCTCTTATCTGCTACGGTAAAGGAGTAGACCGTCCAACCAGCAACCCAACGCCGAGGGTCTGCTGAATATGAATATCATCGTCAAGGCTCACGTTCAGACAGTAGCAGGTACGGACGAGGTGTCTTGAATGGCTGCCACACTGCGTGGACCACAGGCTCACCTGGCAGCCCCAACAGCTAGGTGTAGGACGTGACAGACCTAGTAAGCCAGTGACCGAATTATAATAAAGTTAGATGCCGGATGGACTTGTTACAAGTGGTTTTAATATTCAATTTCATTTAATTCAATTTAATATTCAATGAGAAGTGGAAGAATAGACTCATGGCTAGTAAGGCTCCTCTTGACAGAAACAGCAACATGCTCTCGCATCATCGGACAAAACCAGCGCCGTGCGGTAGAGAGCCAGATGAGCTGTTGCTATTCACTCTTTGATAATGGGAAGAGCTGAAAACAGTCAGTTCTTATCCAATAAGGTGGCAATTCACATAACTATTGTGTGTTCAAGTTTTTTCAGGCACAGCTTATGCTGGTGGTACGGAAAAGAGAGGCGCAGTGGTCAATAGCAAGATATCTGTCCAGTCTACTATATTTCCATACAACTTTCCTAGCAGTATATGGACCAACTGGATTCTGGTGAGTTCAGAATTTTTCGTAGCAAGCTTCACTTGTGCACTGATGCAAGGTTCAGATTCTCTCATCCAAGTTTAGGTTAAGTAAGAAGCAGGTACCACTCTGATTATGTACTTGAGTCCTCCATTACCTTAACAAGATTTAAAGTGACCTAAAGAAAAAAATTTAGGCCATTCTCATTTTTGCAGTCCTGTTTATTGCTTATTTTTATTTTCATTCACTAAATTTTAACATCTCGGATACAATTTTACAAACATGCTACAGTAGAATCCGTTTATTATGACTCCGCCTATATTGATGAACTGCCTATTATGACGTAATAACACAACTAAATTTGGTTTTCATATAAAATTCTTTGTAAATAAGTCGGATATAATGACTTTGCTTACAGTGACATGTCGCTTATTGTGACCCATTTTTAATAAATTATGTCCGGTTATAATGACCGACATGATTCTTTACACCTTCGGCAATGTTCGTTAATTCCCGATGACGTGGCATGTAGCTCGTTTTTGTCTTGAACCTCAGTGAGTAATTGACACTTGCAGGTCACGCATTGTTGTTTGTGATATCCTGTGGAAAAAATGTCATCTCAACACCATAAAGCATTTATGATTGAGGAGAAAGGTGCAATTATATGCAGATTAGTAAATGGAGAATCAAACTCTTCTCTCGCAAAGGAATTTGGCGTGGGTCATTCGACAATCTCAATGATTTCCAAAAACAAGAACCGGATTAAGCAATTGTTCAATTCAAATGTTTTGAAATCGAAGAGGCTTCGAAAATCGCAACAAGAAAATGTTGATCAAGCATTAATTCAGTGGTTTAAAATCACGAGAAACAAGGGAATACCTGTCAGCAGCCCTATGCTACAGGAAAAGGCAAATATTTTTGCCACGTGTTTTGGTATTCTCGACTTCAATTGTTCTGCAAGCTGGATCAGTCGTTTTAAAGTTCGACATAACATTGTGGCAGGAAAAATTGTCAGTGAATCTTCGTCTGTTGATCAAAATTCAACAACAAACTGGTTGACGTCTGTGTGGCCGAATCTACGATGACAATTTTCTGATGATGAGATTTTTAATGCTGATGAAACTGGACTGTTTTACAAATTAATGCCGGACAAAACTTTCAAATTTAAAGGTGAGAATTGTAGTGGAGGCAAGTTGTTGAAAGACAGAATAACTGTCATGGTAGCAGAACATGAGTGGCACAGAGAAAAAGAAATTGCTCGTTATTGGAAAGTCACAAAATCCAAGATGTTTTAGCAGTGTCAAATTGTTACCTGTCGATTATGCTAACAATCGTAGAGCTTGGATGACGTCAGAGTTTTTTGAAAAATGGCTTCGAAATTGGGATTGTGATTTGGTGAAGAAGAAGAAAAAGATTTTATTGCTGGTTGATAATTGCCCGGCACATCCAAAAGTTACTGATTTAAAGTCTATAACATTTGCTTTCCTTCCGCCGAATACAACATCAGTACTACAGCCAATGGATCGGGGAAATAATATGATCACTCAAAACTAATTTTAGAAAAAACCTTGTGCTCAAAATGATTAATTGTCTTGATGCTAATGAAAAAAACTCTTCTACGAAAATAACGGTGCTAAATGCAATTCTGATGGTTAAAGATGCCTGGAATAAAATGTCACAAAGTACCATTCACAACTGTTTCAAACATGCTGGATTCATTGGAAACCACGACGGTTTACCTGTTCAAACAGCAAAACATGAATTTGATGAAGAAGATGACGTCTCTTTATCTTTGTGGTCACGAAACCTAAATTCAGATTCTTTAGCAGCACCGGAAATGTGGGAAGATTATGTTGAAATCGATAGTGCTCTTCTCACATCCGAAAAGAACCCACCGATGCAAATATCGTACAGAACATTAATGCGAGGGAACACCTCGAAAGTGATGGGGAAAGGGAAGAGGAAGTCGAGGAAGCACCATTACCTGCCGCAGAAGAGGCATTAAAGGCTGCAGAATTATTATCACGATTTGTTCATAGCAATATTGAAAATTATAGTAATTTGACCATGGCGGTGTTCTATACACAATAGTATTAGAGACTGTTATTACAATAAAATTAAAAAACAAAAGCAGACAAAAATTACAGATTTCTTAATTAAAAATGAAAAATATGTACATATATGTATCATGTTTGTACACGTGTTTATATGCTAAATTTCTCTATTAAAATACATAAGTATTCACCTAAAAAAAGGTTGTTTTTTTCACAAAACGCTTTGTATGATGTCTGCTTATTATGATGTGTTTGTCAATTCCCTTCGATGTCATTATTGTATTTGTAAATGTGTAAATCACTGTAAAGTTTTGTTTAATATTATATTAATAAAATTTTATTTTCATCTCTAGCTCTAGGAATTATTTCAACCTGAGAGTACAATCTTTAAAAAAAATTCATGTTTAGTTAATTACTAACAAATTAGGCCAACTTTTCACATACATGAGCTTGTTGATTACCACAAACTGTTACACCAAATTGTGGCTTTTTTTTTTGATACTATATTAATTAGTGAAGGATCATACCCCAAATTTTTCAAATTTTAATCTCAAAGAGTAACTTGAATCTACCCCTTGGATTCAAATCTAGGTCTTAAAAGAGTCAAAAATAAAATAATGCACAACAAGAAATGTTAACTAATATCAAATACAGCTTCATAGTACTTGGTTGGCGAATTTGTTAGCAATGTGTTAAATTGGCAATTCCTAATGATTTTACAATATTTTAATGTACCTAACTAACCTAAAACAATAACCCATTTTACAATATACATATCTGTATTTTTAATTAAACCTTACTCAACCATTTGAAGAAATGTTAAAATACTTGAAATATCACAACGACCCCTAACAGAATATTTGGAAAACATGCCACAAAATTTTAAAAAACCCTCATCAAGGCTTTACCCCCAAAAAACAAGGTTTTTCTTTAGAATTTCCGACTGTTTTTATTTAGTAAAAACAGCTTTGCGTTACAGAAATTATTTCAATAAATATACATTAGATTATTTCTATACATTCATAAAAGCAATCAAAAAACTAAAATAACTTACTGTTGAAGCATTCAGAAACGTGGTAGGTAGTAAATAAAGCAGTACATTAACTCTATCATTTAGCATAAATCGTGCAAAACGTACACAATGTGTATTTTATAAATGCTGTAATAACAACTAAAAAACATAAGGTCATGGCTAAACTAATGTTAAAAATATTGTAAAATGTCTTTCCATACCATTTACAATTATTTGTGGGCCTAAACAAGAAGATAGGTTAATATTTTTTCCAACCCCACATTTTTTTACTGGAACACAAAGTTTTATTCTATGTGAAAAACCACGTTTTTTTGTCATGTCTAATAATAAAAGAAAAGTGATGTAAAAACAGGTATAAACATGCATAGCAGCTTCTCTCATAAACAAAGCTTTATCTTTAAATAACCAAATTATGAAGACATAAGATATATAAATTTGTGTCATACACATAGCACAAAGAGCAACATATCACGTTTGTGGCGTTCATAAATAAAATTTATAGATGCTGTAGTAGAAAAAAATACTACATTCGAGATGTATCAAAATACTTTGTTATTGAAATTGGTTTATATAATCTTCCTGTGACGTTTTCATAGATGGCTCCGATCAACTCGTAGAAACAGCTGTCTTTTGCACCAAACTTCAAGTTTTCCACAAAAATGTTAAGAAATTTCCTGAAAAATTTTAAAAACAGCAGAATTTCGTAGTTTTCTGCAAATTTTGCGGTTCACCCTATTTTGGCGTCCGTGTATGTGTGCGTGTGTGGGCGTGTGTGTGTACACACTTTTCATGAACTAAGTTTTCCAGATCAGTACATGATATGTATTGTCATTTTATTTACTTAATACATTTATATTAAAACTGCAATATTTTGAGTAATGGTAATATAATAAGTACAAAGATAAACATAAATAATAATCAAGAGTGCTGAATTTTTGAATTTACTACATTTAATCCAATATTTTTTATAGACTCTTACCCGTTGAATCTTAAAGCTTTTGAAAGCTTGAGATTCAGTGGAATTCGAGGATTTGACTAGCACATTCCTAATATTACATAATCTGGGATATCATTTTATCAGGAACATCCTATTTATTAAAATTTTACTGTTTCATCAGTACACAATGTCTTATTTTCTTTCAGATATTAAAACATCATTGTGGTGGTTGGCTTTTGAAGTTTTCACCTTTCATATGGTCTTATCTGTAGAGTTGTGTATTACTCTACTGAAATCATATGACTGTATAAAATGAATTAATATTTTTAGATAGAATGTCTCATTTACCTACTATGCATGTGTAAATTAACTGAATCAGAATGGCCCCTCTATTGGAAAACCCAAAATCCGTTTGTTTCCCCAAGATTTTTAATTTCAAAACATTTCATAAAATGTTACTGCATTAATAAAAATATATGTTTAATGTAGCTAATGTTGGTAACATCAGAGCTGAACCCAAATTAACTTTTAACATAATAGAAACTATTCAATATTATTAAAAAAATAATAATAATAATACACCAATCTCTCACTTAGCACAAATAATGCATTCCTAAAAATGTTTGTGTTATTCAAAATCGTGTATTCTGAAGCATTTGTCTCCATAAATAGCAAGGCTAATTTACTTCATGTGTAGGTAAATATTCTTTAAATTATATAAAAGCGTAGAATAACACTTAACGATAAATATGCCACACCATTTATCTTTATAAGCCTACCATCAAATATTTTGTATGACAAATACGATACTGCGTAGTGGGAGATAGTTATCGTCAGTCGGCTGGTTGACTTGCCTGCCCAAGCGTGACCTTCAACTCACATTGCATACCTTAACACGCACTTTCCAAACTATCCTTTACTGGCAGTGAAACCAATATTACTGTCCGGATATTTACATTTTAACGTTTTTACAAATTAAAGAGCTTATTCGCATATCACCGCTTGGTTCACACCAATCCTGACTGGCCCGTGATTTTTTTTTTCATTGCACCATTCATTTGACAACCTTTTCCATGTGAATCATTTTTTCATTTTTGTTCTGGTATCTAATGTCAAATATATTCCCGTTAGTACAACCAACAGTAATCAGACTTATATAAAAGTTTGATAGAGTCCTTTATTTCGTACGAATGTGCACATAATTGACTTGCTGAAAATTAAAGTGCGACCTACGTAAGTGTTGCCTTCATGACATTCTGCACGCCGTAATAATTCTAGTTTTGTCTTCAATATTTGAACATGATGCATTACGCTCTCACTTGGAAGCCATAACTCCGATATGAATCGAAATGCTGGTGCTTGCGCACGTACAGTTACCAGCAGACAACTGGGCATATGATGCTTTGTGTTTATGCGTGGGAGTTCCCTGCCACTGACTTGAATGAAGTTCATCATGGCCCGGTCTTTGGCCGGGCAACAACAGCACAGCTCGGCAGCATATGCGCAGATGTAAAAAACATCTGTTCCTTTACACTCCATAGCCGCAACCAAACTTGCCAAAGCTGATATTTGTACAACAGCCAATAACGTAGTCAGACCCGTGTGCGCCTCTCTTCCCCCCTCGTAAAGATAACTGTATGCCACAGCACATCTATTGTTTACTGTTTTGAAGCAGACTTCGTGGCATCATGCGTGACATTTTTTTTGCCTGTGGCAATTTCATACTAACTGAAATTTACAGACGTGCTATTCAAAACTGGAGCAGTAAAATTAACATTGCACTAAATGAATTCACACAATTCAAAGATGTGCTAAGTGACGATTAGTGTACAGTAAACCGTACGGGCACAACTAAAATTACTTCAGCAGCTGTCAGGGCTGAAAACAGTTAGTACATTAACATAATAATTATTAAAACAGTTAAAATTCTCTTAATTTTTTTGAGGAGCATTATAAAACATGTTCCTTAATTTAAATTCTTCATAGAGAATCCTTTCAATCACTGTAATCTGCACACTTTGAATCTTGAGTTGTGTCCAGCCTAATATTTTAATATTCACAAAAAAATATCTTTAATACTGGCTGCAGAACAATGTATATTAAAACTAATTTTAATGATACAATTTTAATTTAAATATATTTTTATTAGGGTATCCCTTAAAAAAACAATTATTAAAGCAAAACAAAAAAAAATTATGGCAACATTTATTAGTCTAGTTTATTCCGTGTTAAACATTATATTTTGGTTTTATTCTTCAATAAAGCCTCCAGTCATTCACATGGCACATAAAGGTAATAGTTTTCAGTCGTGGCTTCTGTTTATAATTACCATCAATGTAAATGTAAAAAATAAACACAAGAGATCAAAGAAAAGAATATGAGTGGTGACTTTGGTGATTCCCCCCCCCCCCCTTCCCCCTCCTTCCGGTAAATCATTGGCAACCAACAGTGTCACATTCCTCACAACCACTGCGGACCAGTAAATAGTATAAGAGGCGCAGTTTGTAGGCACCTAGTTTTTCAACTAAGCTGTGAACAGCTTTCAAAAATTCCATAAGTGAAGCAGTTCGTAGGCACATTGGCAGTTTTTCAACTTGCTTGACCAACAAATAATTTCTGATAGCTGTAAAAAATTTCTGGGTTTCACACAGTTTTCCCGGCACCACTAAAATTCCTGCTAAGTCCAGGTTTTTACCAACTTTCAGGTCGGGTGGCAACCCTGTTTATGTATATACACCTAAGAAGATAATTCAGCTATTTCTATGTAACTTTCCAATGAGTTGTAAGCAGAAGCAATCTTGCGTTCTCTGCTAGGAGAGTGCACTGAGTGCTGCCTGTGCTGTGTCACACCGGAAACCTGAATGTGCATTGCAGAAAGTATGCAAGTTAAAAAAATAGAAGGTAATAATTATGGAACAACAATAGTTAGATAGACACTTTATGTAATGGGCACTGTTATTTTAACGCCTTCCATTTATGTACGTATTTAAGTGATAAACATGATTTCATTTTTTATTGTGAGTTCCAACTGTACCATTTGAAATGAAGCAAATCTTTAAGACATTTTTTTACCTAGCTGTACATCTCGTGAACTGTGAAGTCAATGGTGTCACACGCAACCCATTTCAGGGATAATGGAGAAGGAAACAGCCACAGTCTCAGGAAACAAACTATTCAAGCATTTAAACATCATTATTCGCTAGTTGTCACCTTGAAGATATTGAATGTATGGTGTAGCCAAACGTTTGTGAAATTCAACAATAAGGTGAGGCTTCTACAAGCAAGCCAAGAATGCTGTTTAAGCACTTGTCAGCAGTAATTATGGCAAAATATGGAAGACCAAAATTTTATAGATGGTCCTCTTAAACATGATTTGCAATGTACCACCGCACCATTTTAAGTCCACCGCACCAACAATTTAAGTCGTTTACTACTATAAATTGTGGCACCTGGTGCCACAAAATTGGATGTTTACATAATATATCTTTGTTTTACTATATTCTTGAATGATGTTTTTGACATTAGGTTTCAAATGCTATTTTATTATTTTGGTTACCTTTTAAACGGGTTTCATTTGGTTACATTTTTTAGGCTAAATTCTTGGCATGTTGTTCAATAATTAATAAAACTAGCAAGATAAATACCGTATAAACCCACGTACCACCCGCACCTTTTTTAAAAAAATCAGGTTCAAAAAAGTAGGGTGCGGGTGTTACATGGGTCTTGGACCATTTTTGCACGGTGACGAATTAACACCGGCGCGACTGAAGGTTGCTGCGATAGGCAAGAGGGGTAGGGGAAAAGGATGGGAAGGAAGCGGCAGACAGTCAAGGTCACATTCCTCACAGCGTTGTCACACTGCAGCTTCGCTGGTTACAAACGCGCTCTCCCACGCACTTTCCTATCCTCATTTGCAAAGTACCCAGTGGTTTTACACGTGTGTTGGCTGCAACTCTTGTAATGAATCGTAAAAAGTTACGTTAATAATCAGTGAAGCGGAAGAAATCGGTAACCGTGCTGCTGGGCGAAAATATGTCGACGAATCATGTGTGAGGGATTGGAGGAAAAGTAAAGACAAACTGTTTTCAGCCAGTGGCGATAGACATGCGTTCTGTGGTGCGGTAGCAAAGTTTCCGGAGATAGAGAAAAAACTCCACGACTACATCAGGACAGACAGCAATTCGGTACGCTGTAAGCACGGAAATGTGCTCGCTAAAGGCGCTGCAAATTGCTCGTGAACTTGGCGTGGGTGAAGGCTTTAAAGCAAGTAGGAACTGGATGCTCAGGTTCATGGTAAGAAAGGGTTTGTCCATGAGGCGGCGTACTACAATCTGCCAGCGTTTACTGACAAGCTACGATGAGAAATTAATAGCATTTCAGAGGCATTGATAGGTAGGTAGGGCCTACTAATATTTTCTATTTGTCAATATTGTTATTTTTTTTACATTACCTACTTATTTGCAAGGAGTTTGGTTTAGTGTTTATAATTTATCTGCTGAGCGTCAAGAGTCTTAGGGCTGCTGAGACCGGCTGCTGAGACCGAATGTGGCATATTATATGCCACATTTAGGCACAAGTTTTTTTATTATGCATGTAATAAAAATAGTTTTTATTATGCGTGGCTAGGACTCGCGTGCTTTATCGTTTATTTTGTTTGAACGAGGTCATTGCCCAGTGCACGATAATGGATGCGGAAGATTGTAACTGTAAACAGCTGGGAGATGGGCAAGGTCACGCGCACACACGGCGTGTTGTTATCGATCGCGCGCGGCGATGCCACGTTCTACTCGCGCAATGTTGCCACATTGCAGTTGCCTGCCTTCTGTACACTTTTAACACAAAATGCCGAGGCAAGGTTAGTAGAGAGAGGTTGTCTCGATCCCATAAGAACAATGTAGACAGCCCGACACTCCGCTCTGACGTCATCTGCAGCCCCGCCGTTCCCAGCCGTAATACTACACCTGCTGACTGACGGCTTTCTCTTATCAGCTCGGCTCGTTTCACATGTCTGATACGCAATACTTATAGTATTTCATTTATGGTTTGTAGATTACTGTTAATTAAAATCGCTTTGATATGCTTTTAAAATGACAACATGCTGTGACTGAAAACAAGGATGAATTATTACTTCAACATATTTTTTTCAGTGACAGTAAAATTTTTCAAAATATCAATGATGAATCCATGAATTTTTAAAAATTAATATAATTAATATGTAACTAGTAAACAAAATGGTTTATTTGTATTCATTTCTCAGCAAGATTATAATATTTAAAATAATTGCATATCAATTTCTTAGTGTTTAATAAAAGTAGCCATAGCTCATTAAAACGTTTTGGGAATGTTTGCAATAGAAATAAACTGAAGTTAGATTTAAAAATAAATTTCTAACATGAATAGACCAGTATTTCGTGCAATCGTTTCATCCTCTTTTGCATCATACTCGAGCGTTTTCTTCACTTTTACTTCGTCAAAGAACAACAATGCGTTCGAAGTCTAGTAACGAAGAACGTGCTACATTCAAAAATTCAAACATGTTTTACTAGGATACCTTTTCTCATGTCAAATGAAGATGTCCATCGTTGAAGAGTTGAAAGTCCAGGCAATGGGAAGTTAAGTTTCTGTTTTAAAAATAAATAACATCGCTTACTGAAATAATGCAAAGTGAAAGCGAGAACTATTTCATAATTGGTCCAGTTTACACTTTTTTTCAACGAAAGTAATAAGTCAATTTGATTTTTTGAAAAAACACTATGAAAGAATATTCCGCATACGGAACTCTAATGAAGAACGTTTTTTTTTGTTTGTTTTTAAGATTTACGTTTTATTTTTTTTTATTTTTTCATGACTTCCAAATTTAAAACTGACTTTCTTTCGGCAAGAAACAAATTTTCTTTAAGAATTTGGATTTCCTTCCTAAGCATTTCAACCGAGTCATTGTTAGAACAAGACTTTGAATGCTTTAACTGACTACAAGAACATGTTTCTTCCTCACTTACATTTTCATTTGAATCTACGATTAATTTACATAACATTTTTTATTTTTTTTTTCCCTGCATTTAACTCGGTCTTCTCGGCGCACACGACTTTCCAATGTTTCTACAGGTGTTGTAATTCCAAGTTTTAATGAAGGTACAGCATTTGGTTTAAGACGTCTTTTAGCGCATGTATTTAACAACTCAGCTTTCAAGTCGGGCTCGTAATTATCATCTGTAAAGTGCTCTGAACAAATGTAAGTGGTTTTTGGATTCCACTCACCATCACGTCGGCATTTCTGAACCCACACTTTCAACAGATGATAATCACGTGGGAATCGATGATATTTTATATGATTTGTTTCAGGTAAAGATTGTTTTTACCAAGCTATTTGTACACTCAGCCACTGTACACCGCGTACCTGGCATTGTAATGTTAAATACAACTTTTAACAGCGTTTAGTCTAACAAAACAAATTCACTTTAAATAATTCTTGTTCTTAACATTTTGCCTGCTAGTTATAATTAACGAAGCACCTGTGCACTTATGATATAAGCAACACTAACATTTTATAACACACGCACTCTCAATTAAACTCCTCACAACAATAACTCTCCCTACATTACGCTGTAGTTTGACACGTTATTATGAGCAGATGTGCTTGTAAACTAAGTAACTGATAGGAGCGGACGGGCTGGCAAGCCGAGCCGGGGCTGCAAGTGACGCAATGCGCAGAACGATGCGCAAGCGATCGAGGCAACCTCTCTCTAATAACCTTGATGCCGAGGCTGTAATAAGTAGCATACCTAGTACTTTTTCGGTAATTCTTTACGATTTGTTACTGTTTGAAAGGAAAAGAAATCATGACTAAATTTTTTTTTCCATGCAGATTTGCAATTAAAACATTTTTTCCCACCATGGCATTCTAAAAATAAGGGTGCGGGTCTTACCCGGGGGTGGGTGGTACGTGGGTTTATACGGTAGTTTAGCCTTAAAAATCAGGTTTTTAGCTTTGAACTTTAGTTTCAAGTTTCTGGTGATTGTTGTGGGAAGGTTGGCAAGCAGAAGTTGGCGCAACTGCTTTGTGTTGCCGGAGGTTGGCCGCTGAATCACAACGGTAGTGCGAGCAAGAGGAGAAGCTTGGACAGCGCGCCGAGGTAGAATGTCTCAATCTGCCAACGAGTGAAATTGTGCTGTGGAAACTCCCTTGTGGGAGTTAGCTTGCTCATTACAAGGCAGGTGTTGCTGCTGACACCGTCGGGACATGATGTTACGCCATGTATTTCGGAGGAGGGCAATTACCCTCTCTATCTAAAGCATGGCTAAACTAAATAAGTTAGTGCCACATCCTAAGTAGGCATACACCTGGATTTTAACATTTAAATAACTGTGGACTTCTGGCGTGAGTCAAGGCCAATTTTTTGGATAGTTTTGGTAGTTACCGTGGACGCCTGTATAACATTTTAGTATATAAACTATAAACTGCATTGTTTTTTTCTAAGAGTGCCTAGTTTAAATTTTTACCGGGACTTATGCTGTGCAAAGGTAAAAACCGGCACGACACTTACTACCTATGCAGTGCAGGTGTTCCTATTTGACTGTGCTTCACTGACAGCTGTTGTGCTGCGCTGTAGGCGAGATTATCTTAGCCACCTGGTCCTGGCAGGTGCTGTAAGCAACGCTGCTGATGGTTACATATGCAGTGCTCAGTATATTTTAATTCAGGCTAAATACTTCTGACTCATATCGTGGTTTGATGTGATTTACCTTTAATTTAGGGAGAACTATTTTGTAGTACAGTAAAATTCCACATAGCCTTTGAACATGGTATGAGTGCAAGTACAAACAAATGCGGAGTTCGTTGTATTTTGCATAAACTATTTATGCTGAGGTTGTGAGCTAGTTTGTAAAATAAACAGGCCATCATGGCGCTACCTGACTTTGAATGATTTGTAAACTTCCCCGAGAGACTTAAGCAGTCGTTGGTGCGAAATGTAATACAGTGTAAACTCTTTATAATGTCACTCGATTTAACGACAAACTCCTTAAAACGTCGAAATTGCTTGACAATGGTTGGTTTACCTTGTTTTCTATACAATAATACACTCTACATAGCATCATGCTCACTCTATTTAACAACAAAAATACGGCATTATAAATCATTAAGCAGTACTTTCTAAGTTGCTGAAGTTGATAAGAACTGCAGCTGTGTATGTTCTTTTGTTTGCTGTTTTGTTGTTGTATTATCTAGCACGTGTTTACTTCAACTGACATATTGGAGACTCTAAAATTTTTTTTTTTTTTTTTGTTTTTGTATGATGAACTTGCATATTTTTACCTCTGTCACTAGACTTTTGTCAAGTTATTACACATTATCATTTTCGCAGTTGCTTACAGACTTTCGAACTGTAAACATGGCGCGTAAACGCAAATCTTTGTGTATTGACGAAAAAGTTTTATTAAGCACTTGATGCAGTGAAACTATTAGAAAAAATACTTTTTATATAATCAAGGTGATCCGGCAGTATCTCAAGATATAAGTGAAATACATAACAAAATACAATTAAAATATTGGAGCAGCAAAAAACATCAGATGAAGATAGACTATATGCAGTAAGTGATGTTATTTGTATGAATATTAATGTTCGTGTGTAAAATGTGTACTATATTAGTAAATACATAATATTATAGAATAGAAAAATGATATCTTTTATTTCTCTCCATTTACCGACCACTCTCTATAACGCAGAAAAATGCTCAGTCTGTTAAGTGTCGTTATAGAGGTTTACACTGTAGTTTCTTGCATGGATTTGACTATCGTTCCTAACAACCTTTACCATTTATTTAATTGAGAAATTGTGGGAAAACAATTACTTCCTGTATACCCTATTTGAGAAGGTTTTGCCTGAAAAGACTATAAATTAAAAATATATATTAATGTTTTTTGTTTTTGGCAGAGACTAATTTATTATTGACATAAAAATTATTTTGTTGTTATGATCGCTAGTGAGCGAAATAATTAGGTTTACTATTTTTTTTATGTTGTACCCAAATTTATTTTTGGCTTAAATGATAATGAAACATAGGTATAACATAGGTATAACATGATAGGTATAATTGTTTAATTGTATTTTTTTTTATTGTATAGCTTTTGTACAAAGGCAATCCAATTGGTAACTGTGGGAAAATTCATTGTAGGTATCAAACTTGCAGCTACCTGAATTCATGTTTCTTGACTTTCTGTTTGTGGACTTAAAACCTTGCTTACGCTCTACTTCATTAAAATCAGAAGGCAGACTGTAAGGATAAGTTATGAAAAATAAAAAAAGGCTTGCTAAAAAAAAACACTACACTAATGATAAGACCAAAGTTTCGAGATGAGGAATACTGAAGCACAATAACTGCAGTACCGACAAAACAGAACAAAAATGCTAGTTATGTACCATGTGGAGTAGAGATACAGCGATGACAGGGATATTGTCTAGTTTCACTGCGCAGTCACTTCATTGCTACGACACCTTTAAGTTACTTATATTTCAAGATGAAAATTTGGTTCATGATGCAGTCAATGTGCAAATTATGCATGAACACGGATTTGCAATGTATTACAGCTATAATTCCCCCCCTCCTTTCCCGGACCGCAAAACAAAAATTCTTATCAAACCCTTAGTTTAAGCCTTGCCCTGGTATTGTGGTTATAACCAACTTGTACAATGATTAAATTACACCAGGAGACACACTTATTTCCTAATTTTTTAACGTGAGCTCTCACAGCAAACTTCCTTGAAAGATAAAGTAAGTCATATATGCATCCTTCCATATTGACCGTTCACTCATTGGACAATGTCATTGATACTAAGTATAACGTTTCTCTACCAAAATAAGGGCACACGCACACAAACACATACACAAGCATGCTGAGATGCCTTAACTAGTTCGCTTCAGTGCTTCAATGCCCCTGCAGCTAACCAAAGAGAAGATAGCATTATGCTTATATTGTTACCAGCAGCTAACTGGGATCATCATCATCATCATCATCATCATCATCATCATCATCATCATAATCATCATCATCATCAATGTTGCATAATGTTTTCCTTCATTTGACACCCGCTGTTATTCTACATTCCCCAATTCAGAGACAACAGCATGGGTGAGAAGTACAGTAGGCCCTAATATCACCCTCGAACCAATACAGTAGCTGCAGAGGCAGGAAACCAATCATAGCTAACAGGCTGTGCTAACAGAATGAGTGGCCCAGCAAACTAGTAGAGGTTTTCAATTTTCTTCCAACAAAAAAAGACATCAGAAAAGGCAAAAAAAAAAAAAAAAAGTAATCGCTGTAAAACAATAAGTCCAGACGTATAGAAATAACTGTTTTGTTTGCACACATCAAACTTGGAAACTGTAAAGCGTAAGTTATGTGTTTCCAATGCAAGCAAGGTGTGAAAACCGAGTGTACGTGAGTAAAAGTAACGTGCTCATGTGGCAGATGAATCAAAAATAACAGACTCCATCAAATCCTTGCTGAGAATGAGTGACTCACTTTTTCAAAGGCACTTGGCTGGCTGCGGGCGGTTGGCCCCCGTTGCGGGCGTCGGTCACTCGGCATGCCACCATGTTGTATGCTGCAACCACCACAATATGCTCAACATGTCCATCTCAGCAGCACAACAGTGTGACGATGCTGCTTCTCTTTTCAAGAATACAGAGAGAAAAAAATAATGGTCATATTAATTGTAATTGTTTTATTTTCAGTTCAATAAAATAAGTGAAAAAAAATCAACAGTTAAATAAGGGAGAATAATAATAATTTTCTCTACATATCGTAAACTGCACACCACAAAAACAGCAGCCTGACACTGAAACCAACATAACCCACCACCTGGGTTTGTAATATACCTGTTTATTTATCGTTCAGCAAAAATACAAAGCACATTCACTTTAAGCTCACTTAATGTTACTACAGAAACCACAACTAATACCCGGTCCACTGATATTTTATTTCCAAAGTAATTAAAGTTAGTGTACTACTAACAGTTAAACATTATCTTCAAAGTTACTTTGTGGTAAATATTTAAGTCTCTTTAAGGTATTTTGTACATAAACATTACTTTTCTCATGGAATAATTAAATACTGAATTACTATAATATTGTGTTCGAGGGCACAGATTTCAGATACGTTCTTAACATTACTGTTCAGAGTTGGGCATAAATATATACATTCATAACCAATACCTACACGAATTACCAACATAATTTTATTTTCCTGAGCATAGGGACATAACTAGAGGAGAACAGATGAGTCTGGTTCCCCAGGCGCCACATTTAGGGGGTGCTGCATTGGCAGAGTCATTTTTAATATCGATATTTACCTTAATACGGTGTGCTGGTCTTTTATTACTGTTATAAAATAATACTTCAGTTGCTTCACTTTGTAATAGATGGAAAAGTTTAACTGATTTGGTGCAGACACATTCAAAAGAGTTTGTGACAGTTAGAGAATGTGCAAACATGTGCATGCAGTAAGGTATGACCTGGTAAATAGAATGAGTGATAAAGAAATTAGTTGCTGTTAAAATATTTAAAATAAATTATTTTCTTGATAAAAATGCCATAATACAACAATTTACACGTTTTGTGTACGTAGACAAACCCAAACAAATTACAAACAATATTTACTGTTTTCTTTTCTATGAGTTTAGAATATTATATTCAAATAGACACAAAGTCATATAACAATCTGATAGAGTTATTAAAATAGTGTTTTTTCTGGTTCTAATACAACTTTTATTGTTACTGTTCTGGAAATATGAATGCCACATGCAAAGTAGCAAAAGTTTGTAACTGTGTCTATGATTATTTTATTTATTTACTTTATTTTATCGTTATTTTAAGTGGCAAATTTAGGCATGCTGCCTAGTCTTACACTTAACCATATACATCTTTACAAAGTAAGCATATGTAAGATAAGATTAATAAAAACTATAGCTCAGAAAAATGAAAAGTTCTCATAAACAGAATTAAATAAAAACTAAATTAACAACATCACTGGCAAATATAACATAAAAACCAAAAAAGCAGCACATAAAATAAATACAATTTACCTAAAGTAGAAGATATTGTTATGAACGCGAGAGACCAGACCACGGTGCGAGGTTCAGAGCTGGCTGGCGGCCCACCGCAGTCCACTGCAGTCCACTGACGTAAGGCATGCCACATGTGCCTGGCAGGATTACAAGGGTCGTCGCTACCCCCTCCCCCCTCTGTTCCCCACGCATCGTCATGCCTCGGCGCTGTTACCTGTCAATGAGCAGCCTTGGGAACTCTGCGGACCGCCCGCGCGGAGTAGCGAGAATAAACACCATCTTTCTCGATGTTTCAGGTGTCGGGTCGGCCCGGGATGACGCGACTCGTCACAGCCACTCTCATCGGTTCAAGAAGTGTGCTCCCTGAGGTACTTAAGCAGCGACGCCGGCCTCCGCGAGAGTTTGACGACAGAGTTCCGCGACGGGTGCTGCGAGAGTGTCATGACAGTTCCGAGCGAAGGGTAGTGTGACAGCAGCAAAGAGGGTGGCAGACAACCCCCCTCCCTCCCTTTGAGAGAAGCGCGACGTGGAGTTCGACTGGATCGCGAGAGTACAGCGAATGAGTAGTGCGAAACTGTGTGTGTGGACAGGCGCGAGGTAAGGGGTGAACCACTGTCGAGCCTAGCTCCAGTGAGGAGTGTGAACTGCGAAACTTGACAGACATTGAGTGACTTGAGAACAAACATTTTTAAGTGCCAGTGATTTGTAATTGGACATTTATAAGTACAATTATTTATTAATTTAAATATTAGTAATTAATAAAACTTTGAAAAAAACCTAATTGGGTTATCCCTTATGAACCCAGTTCTCACCACATTATAAATCATAACAATATTAAAGATTGATTTGCTTTAATCTATCTAATACTATATATAATTTTCACCATATTAAAATCATGTTTGTATTTGATGTAGAATAGATTCAAGGACTTATTTGCTATGGAGTTTTGACCTTTCAACAAGGCATTTGACATGGCTAAACATATTTGGATGATTGATTATAGTTTGTCTTGAATAATACTTGTATACCTGAACCAGTGGTCCTGCTCTACCACACTGATTAAAATCGAGCTTAATTCTTAATTATACACAGTCAAGACATATCAGTTATTAAAGTAAATATATATTTTGTTTGCTATTTTAACTAATTTTTGAGATTGAGCAGGCAGAAATCTGAGCGAATGGTGAGGATATACCTATTATATTTTTAACACTGAAGGTGTCTGTAATATAGGATTGAAGATTAACCACAAAATCGTCATTCACCATACCATTTGTAAAGGTATTACATTCATGAATTTATGTTTAGAATAATAATTACAACTTTTGAAATTTATTAAAAAAAATTTTTATTCAGTTAATATGCAAAAGTTGTACGGCGCCCAACCATCATGCAGGTGTAAGTTTTTCTATGAATCTGTATGAGTAAAATTTAATTGTTAATAGTGACAATGAGTAACCAACATTTCTATTAATTCTCAACAACACAATTAAAGGATTTAGAATCAATTAACTGTGATTTGAAAAAAAAATCTAATAATAGAATCTTAGAAAAATTATGATTTAGATTTTATAGATTGAAATTAGTGTTAGGAACTGTAGTTAGTTTTAAGTGTAGTTATAGTAAAGTAAGTTATTGTTTTGAGTAGAAGTTTAGGTTAGCTCGTAGGTGAAATAATAGTTATTTCATAGGGAAGTAGTGATAGTGACAGGCTGGTAGTGTATGTCCACGAGGAAGATGGCTGCTGATGAACTTAAAAGTGTAATGGCTTTCTTAGCAGAGACGAAAAATGATATAAAGGAAATGAAGAATTAAATTAGGAACAACCATGAAGAGATGAAGAATAAAATTGATGATAGCTAAGAAGAGTTGAAGAATAAAATTGATGATAGCCAAGAAGAGATGAAGAATGAAATATAGAGTGAAATGAACTGCCAAGAAGAGTTGAATGATGAGTGAAATGAAGAAATGTGAAGAAGAGATGAAGAATGCCACGAAGACTGAAATCAATGAAACGAAGAGGGGTCAGGAAGATATGCATAATGAACTTGTGGCAGCTCAAGTATAAATTAAGAGAAGTCAGGAGGAAGTGTGAAGTGATTTGGTAGCTGCTCAAGAAGAAATGAAGAAGAAGATCTATGAAACCAGCATCCAGTTGGAAGGTAAAGTGTAGAGTTTGGAGAAGCACCTCACACAACAAGAACAGCAACTTGCGAGACAGGAACAACAGCTAATTCAGCTTGGAACAATCAACCGAACAGCGTGTATAAGTGGTGACCGAGGAGAACCGTCAGATGATTAAGGAAGCTACAGCTGCTGCAAACCGGAAGAGCAACTCCGAGGATATTAATGTGGAAGGCACTTCTAGCAGCCACACAAAATTCAAACCACCCGCCTTTGAGAGTCAATCTCTGTGGATGAGACAACTGCAGAAGTATATAGTTGGGGTGAGGAAGAGAAGGCTACAGTACTTGTCCTGCCCTGAGAGGATCTCCACTAGAGCTGCTTCAGACCATACCAGTTTCGGAGCAGAAGGACTATGCTGTTGAGGTGAGGTATGATGACCGACACGGGTGAGGTGTATAGAACGGCTCTCAAGACACGTCAACAGCGATCCTTGCAAACATTCCAGGAATACAAAAGTGACATTGAGTGACTCGAGCACCTCGCCTCCGCCAGCAGCTAGCCACCAGAGCATTTAAAGACGAACTCAGAGATGCGGAGGTTCAACAAACTCTTCTTATGGTCCGCCACAAAAATATCAGTGATGCTCTTGTTCACGCCCTAGAAATTGAAGGTGCCTATACTGCCTCAAGAAAAAGGAACATCAGAGTGAGGCAGGCTGTGTTAAAAACTTACCACAGAGTGAAAGGCAGCATGAGTACATACAATGAGCATATACTTGGATCATTAATAAGCTGTTGAATGGTTCACAATTTCAAAGAACAAGAGGATGCCCGCAGTGCTTCATCTGCAAAGTACTAAGGCGCGACTGCCCTAATCGTGGAAGGAAACAAGGAGGAATGACAGCTATGCAACAATGGGATTAAGGAGGGTAACAATTCACAGGTTCAGGGAGCAGGAATTCCCCTGCGGTGTTTCGCGTGCCAAGGACAAGGGCATGTTCAATGGAGATGCTCGGAATGGGAACATGCCCAGCGGGGCTGTGTGATGGAAAGGGAGATGCCAAGGCAGCAAATGTAGAAGAACAAGGTCAATAGTAATCGCAAAGTGGACCTATGGCCCCGAAGAGTTTGAGGACGGCTGTGATGTTACATCTGCCAAGAAGTGGGCCATATCCAGTACAATTGCCATATGCATAAGATGGCTTTGCAGCATGGACAACAACAGCATATTGATACCTGTTTGGGACAGACGGGTTTAAGGATAGCACAGTGTTACGAAAATGTAAGGCAAGGCCGTGACACAAGCCAGGTACCTGAGCGGCCTGGGGGTCCGCATGGCCATTGTCATCACACGCACATTCCTCGTCACCCTCTGCCCCCGCGCCCTCCTTCCTCGGAGCTGTCTTCTATCCCTTAGCAGCTTGGAAATTTTGCGGGCTTACAGAGGCCACTGTGTGGAGTGGCATGAATAATGCGCTGCTGATCTGGATGCTTAGTGTGTCGGGTCGGCCTGGGATGTGACGCGTCACAACCACTCCAGTCCGATCCAGAAAGACGGTCAACGGGTATAAAAGGGGCAATGCCAGTCTCCATGGCAGTTCCAACAGTTGAGTTGAGTGAAGTGTGAGTTCGGTGAGCGGCGGAGGCGGGGAACGACAGGCCCGTGCGTGTGTGACCGAGTGGCACGAGACTGTCTATGTGGACAGGTGCGAGGTACGGGCGAACAACTGTCGAGCCTAGCTCCAGCGAGGAGTGTGAACTATCAACTTGACAGATACTTAGTGATTTGTGAATAGACATAGCGTGTGGTGATTTACTTAGTAATGTAAATATTAGCAATAAATATAACTATATAATAAAATTAATTGGGTTATCCAACTTGTATTTATTTATTTAATCTCTTAAACTAATAAAACATATTTGGAATAGTGGATTTAATATGTAGTGGCAATACGAAGTGTTGTCGGGAAGATTTTTGTTTTGGATGATTGTTTTGGAAAAATAGGGGAAGGGGAGGGTCAAAATGAGTTCTTGCTCAGGTGGAAATTAGTCTGGTTACATCCCTGTCTCAGCATTTATTTATTAAACTGTTAGCAAGTATGCCAAGCAAGGAATAAGCTTTTTTGAGTCAGTAGCATAATAAATAGAGGTAACCTTTCCTCTCATAACTTATACACAATTGAAACAGCAAGGAAATACATTTGTACCCCATTTTTACAACAGTTTCCATATTTTTGACCTAATGTAAAACAATCTGTGCATTTTCTATCCATGTTTATTCCTGTAAACAATGTCAAAAATGCTTTATCAATTATTTAACAGAAGTACTTTGAAACTTGTGCACACTGAATGTGGCATGCAAGACTAAAAATACAATGGTGCATGAAAGCTACTCATCTTCAGACAGTCACGAGGGGATCCATGGTCCTCACCCAGAGGTAACACACAGGACTAAGGCCCATGCTATGATGTGTCTATAAGACAAACGAGGGTGACAGGCGAGGTCCTATTCCTGTTTATAAAGTGTGGGTTTGAGGCAAAGTTGTGGGAATATTCAATAAATTATGCTTAAAGTAATAGCATATTCCACTGTTACTACCTTGAAAGATTTGTGAAGAAAATCATTACTAATATAAGCACAGAGCTAAAATTTTTCCCTACAATAATACTATTTATTTGACTTTCAAAAATTGCTTGGTTACAATTAAATGTCTGAAACTTACTCCGAGGCTTGAAAATAATTCCAGAAAACTCAAAACATAAATGTTGAAGCTTAAATTGCAACAACCCAGCTCTAACTGATTAAGCTCAAAAACTTCACTGTATGTAGCCCTGCACACAGCAGGTAAGTTTGTCTCAGGATAGAGAGGGGGGGGGGGGGGGAAGCAAGCCCCGAGATGCAATACAGGCTAACAATAGAGCTAGGGAATTATGTTTTAAGCTGTAGAAATTACCGCTTATGAACACCAATTACATTTATTTGGGGAAATAGTGGCCTGTACCTGATCTGTGATACAGCAGCTATGATATCATCTGAATACAGTACTTGCTTGAGTGCGAGTGCACTGCCTGAAGCGCCATATTCACTCCACACATTGCCAAGGTTAATGTTACCAGTTCGGCACACTAAAATATTTTGCAGATAGGTAGCAGTAATGTTCTCTTTGTAAAAGTTCTCTTTTCCTTCAAGATAAAAAAAATGTACATTAAAAATTTTGATTTAAAAAATACGAAGGTCCATGTGATATGACTCTAGGGTGTTGTGTCAGCAACTGCGTGTGTAAGCGAGTGGCTATTTAAATTGCATGCCACACCCCTATGGGTGATACGAATCAGAACGTTCCAAACTTAAACAAATCCATCGTAGATTTTAAGAGCTCACATATGATAATGCAATGTCAGAAGTTAATTTATTTACAGGTTAACTTTATTCCTTATAGATAAACCAACATCATTTATTAAAACCTGCACAGACAATTAAATAGATAAAATGCTGATTACTTTTTTTTTGCATACTTTATAGTTGGTAATTCTTTCCAATGCTTTTGTCAGCCTATGACCAGTTTATTGCATTGAAGGGTAATGTTTACTTTTGTGTGTTTTTTGTACATTTTGTAGTGTAAATCTCTTAGTTTATTCATAATCGTGTGACCAAAAATGGACACTAGCGCACATGTGCCCTCCTGGCGTTGGCTTGCATTTCCTCCCGCAGTTTCCTTCTACGTGTGGTATGGGTAGGACGCGTCTGTGCACCCCCAAGGAATCAATGCTTTATTCAACTGATCACATAATGCCACTAACTGTAACTAATTTCCAAACATTTTGTCCAACTTAACTGAGCTGGTTAGCTGCTTAGTAAAAATTTGTAACACTTTAATGGTATCAAATCCCTGACCAGAAAGTATCTCTTAGCCCAAAGAAATTGTTAAGAAGAGTGAATTTCACATCTTAGTAATATTGATTGTGCAGTCAAGTCCTTTGTCTCTGGTTGACTGTATTTTCTACGAGTGATGTATCTACACACCTGTGATGTTTTACTTCTTCTAGTTTGATGTGTGTGGCTGTGTAGGCATTGGAAGACATAATAAAGTTAATGTCATCTGTTCACATCGCTTTTAATGAAAAATTAGTTCCAACAGGTTATGGGTCCAGGAGTGAACAGAAAAACGTCAGGAGTCTGCTTGAGCAGAGAAAGTGTATTTCGTCATGCAAAATGGTCGCGTCTGTATTCTAAACAACACGCGGTGTTGTATCGTGTCGCGTCGGAAGAATCACTTATCAAAGATGAGTACTTTGGGTTCAGGATTGACTATTGTCGAAAAACTAATTGAAAGAGAAAATTACTCCACATGGAAATTCGCGATGAAGGCGTACCTAGTCCATGACGATTTATGGGATGTGATAGAAACGCCGAAACCTGAAACCTGACGACACTTGGAAGAAAGATCAGAAGGTCTACTCTCGTATTATTCTCTTCGTGGACAAGACGAACTAATCACATGTCCGCAACATAAAAACCGCAGTGGAAGCTTGGAAGGCATTAGAAAACGCATTCGATGATACCGGCCTCACAAGACAAGTTGGTTTGCTGAAAAACCTAGTCACAACCACGTTGGAAAAATGTAGGTCTATCAACGACTGTTGTGACAAAATCATTACAACTGCCTTTAAGTTAAATTAGATCAACTTCAAGGTGAGTGAAGAGTGGATAGGCACACTACTTCTTGCAGGATTGCCAGACCACAATAATGGCTTTAGAAAGTTCCGGGACTCCAATAACCGGGGATTCGATTAAAGTAAAGTTGCTCCAAGAAGTTAAGAGTGATGATTGGAACACTACAGAAGAGTCAGCTTTGTATTCACAGATAAACTTCAAGTGTTTCAAGTGCAAAAAACCGAATTATTTGGCAAAAAATTGCACACAACAAATGGACAGTAGCAGCAACACAAGCAAAAAAGGGTGAGCCGAAATATACCAGATGAACAGAAAGAAAAGCCTTCTTAGCTGCAGATTACAACAAAGTACACACATGGGCATGCGAAAACTTTTCGACTTATCAGAGGGCCTAGACGAAAATATAGTAGTTCAAGACCCCTGTGAACTATGTATGATGGGTAAACAGTCAGGCACACAATTTGGTTGAAGCAAAGTGCGTTCTGACAAGGTATTGTATCTCATTTATTCAGATCTGTGCAGCCTCATGGAGACAGAGTCAATTGGTGGGAGTAAGTACTTCTTGACCTTCATAGATGATTTTTCTCGGATGGTGTATTTTATTTCCTGAGCGACAAATCAGAAGTGACTAATACATTTAAGGAATTCAAGGCCACGATTGAGAAACAAACTGGTGAAAAAATCAAGAAACTGAGGTCAGACAAAGGTGTAGTCTTATTGGTCATTGGGTCATTGGCTGGACAGGGCACCATTCGGTAATGTGTCGGGTGGTGGCTCACAAATAATATATTAAAGGTTTGAAAAGAGAATTTTGCGGCTGTGGTCTAGGCGCTATCATGAAAAATCAACCTTGTTACGCTTTTTGGAACACTGAACTAGAATTCTTTGACCACAGTCGGTAATAGCCCACAACAAGGATCAAGTGAACATTGTCTTTTTCCCAAAGGACTGAGTCCTTCGATGTGTATATTGAGTTTGTGTGCAACCACGGGACATAATAGCAAACTACATTTAATTTTCATCCTTCTGTACCTGCAAACAGTCGACTTGTTTGTTTTGGAGACTGTGAAGAGTTAATGTGTGCCTTGTTTTGTGCCCCTTGTGTAGATAAAGAAACTTTATCCATGGTTATGAAAATTCTGGAAGCTGCATCAAGTAGGCGAAACAGTAACTACAGTTTACTCAGAGGATACAAGGGAGCAACCAAAAATATTAGTTAGTTCTCACAAAGGGAACTAGGAAGGAGAATCGTATTTGAAGTGAAAAACAAATATGTTCGCTTAAAGTTTTACCCTTTTTATTGTTAATTAAATTTGCATTATCTTATTTTGATGTTCTTTGAAATTACAAAATTACAATTATTGGAATTAATAATTAATTATTTTAAAGGTGGCCTGGGCCATTTGAAGTCATTAATTACAATTTAATGATACATTTTATAAATAGGACTAAGAGAATAACCATAATAAATTAAACATTAATTGTTCTGATTGGTGCTGGAGTACATATTCAACATGTTCCATAGCGGACTGTTCACTGGCGGAGCATGATTAGGAGGTTCTGGGCTTCAATCTCCGAAGGACCGGCGTAAATTTGGCAGACTAAGTCTTGAAAGGAAACTTCACCCAAGTCTTGGAACGCTTCCTGAACCAAGTCTTGAACCCCACGATCTGGGGTTGGAGTGAAGTGAAGTAAAGTCAAGTGAAGTCAATCCCCGAGGGGAGGTGGCGCGGGTGGTCGCGGCGAACTGTCGCGAGACATAATACGGAATTGCTACTTGGCTAAACTAATGGCAAATAGCCAGCTAGAAGAATAAAAAAATAAATGTTCGGGAACACTCCAGAACTTGAGAGATGACATCTCTTAACTAGATTGCGGCGGCCGAATATGTAAAAGGCGCGGGCGATGAAGCTCCGGCGGGAGATGCTATCGTGGTGACCGCCGACGGAAGAAAATCTCTCTCTTCCAGGTGACATGTGGTTAAGTTCGAGCGAAGGGCCCGGAGTCTTAGGGAGTGGGAGAAATGGCCTTTGATTGGCTATAATAATCCCGGCGGAGTACTTGCTTCGCCCTCCAAAAAAAAGATATGAAGAGGGCTAATTGCATAACTTAAAGGGGCCTCAGAGGTGCAAAGCAGAGCGCTCTGTTGGGGACAACAGGAACTGACTCTGTGTTGGTACGCAAGAGTCCCGCGGGCGGGAACTAGCGAAAGCTTGTACCCTATGGAGCCCACTGGTGCAAGCTCTGTCGGGGAGGAAAGGATTGAGTACAGTCGCGGCCACCAGAGTGCTCGCTCCGACGCCTAAGAGAAGGTAATTTAGTTCGCCGGCCTGGGGTATGTTATAGAGACCGGGAGGTAGTTTATTATCCAGATGGAAGGATCTGGAATGGATAGAGGGGAGAAGAGAAGGGGGGTGGGTAGTGCTGCGTAGTGGGAAAGGCTGCCTACAGGACTCCCAAGGCGTGTCGGGACCAACCGTAACCTGTGCCGGCGAACCTGACCAAAGTTGCTTCGGTCAACTGTAGCTTGAGCTACGGGTGTGCCTAAGAGGGCTGACGGAAGCTAAGGTAGCGTGTGGCAGGACGTGCACGGAGCACTGAAGGGGCGCGAAATTTCGCTTGCTTACGTGCAGAGGAGCGGGGAGACATGAGACGATGCTTAATCAGGACCTGAGTGATATGGGAGCCCGTGGATGAAACGGCCGGTGACAAAATTAAGTAGCAGAATACAATACTGGGATAAAACTTTGATAGGCTGTAACAGGCTACAGAATAAATACTAAAAAATATTTATTTAAATTATCCTCTAAGTCTAAAGATGAGCCAGGAGAATATGAATATTTATGGCTCAGTTTGTAAATTCAACATGTATTTATTCTCACGGTCTGAAAATGGCAGCCATGATGACTTGTGAGTATTTGTGAAAAAGTAATAAAAAACACAGTTAAGATCAGTTTGTTTCCAAGAGAAATTAATTCACTAACCAATCGTGACCGGAAAATTTCTTCTGTAACTTAAAATATTTTTCATAGCCCAAATTATTCCTGCAAGTGTTCATGAATGTCTACTCCTTTTTCTAACCGGGTGGTCTGGGGTGCAAGTTTAATACATTGCGAACTGCAGTTTGTAGTGAATGTAATAGTATAGCCACCACTGAGAGTACAGTAGCTAAAGGCATCTAGTTTTTCTATATATCTGAATCTCCGGCCAACACTAAGGTGACATCACACGCTGGGACAGGAGTCTAGCAGAGTCACCAAAATGTGCTTGATGAGCTGCAATTTATCTGCTACTCTACACATATAGTTCCTAATGAAGTGGATGAAGGTCAGGTAAGCCCAAGGTAAGCTTGCCAAGCAGTTAATGCATGCAACGTGAACTTACCCTTCTCTTGTTTCCGACGCTTCCTCTTGTTGCAGATCTTGACTGCACACACAGACAAGATAATGGCAACGATGAAGAATAGTATCCCGCCCACAACGCCGGCTGTGATTGCTTTATGCTTGACACGCGCCGGCACAGGAAACTTGATTTCCTCGCTGGACTCGTAGTTGCGAGCTGAGTTCGCTAGCACCCGGAAGTAGTAGGTACGACCTCCAACCAGATTCTTAACTGTAAGAAAAACGTTAGAAAACACTTATAGACTCTAGTTAACACATCATTAACCAACATTGGTCTCTTACTGTTTCACCCCACAACAGAATACAACTCTCCAAAGTAAATGTGTCATCCCGAGTGTTTGTAGCGAAATAAGACACAAAATAAAATGTAAATTTTATCTGCTTATGAACAATTTGAAAATAAAAAGTTGGTGAAAATTACAAACACGTGATATGATCACAGAAATACCTACTTGAGTTGTATACATGTAGCCAATTATTTCACGTGTGTATATTATTTTAGTTAAAACATTTACTAATTTATAAAATATTAACTCAGACAAATGGCATTTATAACAAAACTTGTAGATGAGCACCTATCCATTGGAGCTTGAAGGATAGGAGGCAAGAGCCAAGAACCCTTTTCATTTGTTAAAAAATCTTGGTTTTTTGTTAACAGAAAAAAATTAGGACATGCATGCTTAATATAGGCTAGCCTAGTAATGTCCAATACAAACGCCCAGTCTTAAGCTAGCTTTCACATTGTTTCCTCATATCTGCACAATCATACCGTAAATATTTTGTCTGGAATATGTCTGCTAAACAATGTCACCTTTTCTTATCAATCGTGCACTTTCCAATCAGGCGTAACAAGAGGTGCCAAATTGCAATCATGTCACTCTATTTAATTAAAGAGTATTTCATTATTAAAAAATTAATCTTTTTGGGCACTTTGTAAACATTACTTTCATGCAACATAGTTGCTAAAATGAGGCCATAATAATGAAAAATATTAAAATTTCAGCCCTAGCCAGAGTAATAAAAAATATTTATTTATAAAATATGCCTGAGAACACAATAGTTTCAAAGATTACTATACTACAGCAAATAAGAAGAGAATATGAATTATTTAGCAAAAAGATCTATACATTTTTAGTGCAAAAGGCTAAAATAATAGTTTTCAAAGAATGGTTTTTAATGGTCCTAAAGTATTATTTATGGTTTTAATTTAATTTTCATTGCTGTTTTACATACAAGAGCACTAGTTATGGAACTGGTAGTTTAACAGTCTTTGATAAAGAGAAGTAGGAAAATAGCTCTACAAGATTTATTGCTGATAGCTAATCATGTAAATTGGCAAAACAATTACACTGAAAGTACTGACACCTGCAAATTGAGAGGGTTATGACTACCAAAGTCAATGTTTATCTATATACATGTACACACATACACACACACATATAAAACATTCTAAACTGGAGGATTAAATCTATTCCACAATGAAAAGAAGAAGTATTTTCAAATGTGAATATGTGAATATTCTTGAGAAAACCCAATTAAATTTCAACTATTTCAAGTTGTTAAACTAATTTCCACTGAAATGTTGCCCTGCATACATCATATATATGACTGAAACTAAAAATTGCCCTGATTTTTTATTTTTATTTCTTCATGAAAATAATACTGTGTTGTAAAATGGTGGCCAAATTCTGTAGTGAGCAAATGAAAAATTAAATAAATTAACCAAATTTATTCATAAATTATTTTATTTATGCCAGGGAATCTTCATAGTATGAAGTCCCAACATGGAGAGAACTTTTTATAGAACTGAATCATTTTCCCAGTGCCCAGTAGATTATTTCAAAAGTTTTCATGTACTGAACAGTCAGGTCAATTAGAGCTGGGGGAGGTGTGACGTGCATCCTGCGGTGTAGTCTAAGAGGCAGCATGAATGTGGAATAGAACACACAACACCAAGGTGATTATTACGAGGCCAGTCCAACACACAACACTCGACAAGTGACAGCAGAGAGCACTCACCGAGGAAGGACGTGTCCTCCGGCCGGATCTGGGCCTTGTTGAGCGTCTTCCACGGCCCATCGGTGCGGAACTTGATGGTGTAGTACTGCACGAGATGCGAGCGCTCCAGGGGCGACTGCCACGTGATCAGGAACCCATTGCTTATCTCGGTGACCGTGAGGTTTCGGGGGGGTCCCGGTTTCGGACCTGCCACACCAACCACCGAGCCTCACACACACACTCACTGCGCTCTCTCGTTGCCTGCCTCGTTACTTACTGCTTAAAACTGCATTATGTAAGGTTAAACAAAAGTTTTAAAAACTAACAGAAAAGGAAAAAAAAAAAATTACTTTTTATGCCTACAAAAATTAAGATATTTAAAGCTCAGTCTCACATACCATGTTGAATTTATTATTTTATCATCATTACTTATATTTAAGGGCTAAAACTTAAATTTTTACACATTATCTCCCTTGTATTTGTTGTTCTGTCTCAAACATTTTCCACAGATATTCACTAATTGTAGTATAATGGGTGTAAAAGTTGTGCAAGTGATAATGATTATGAACACTTGCACAAATTTTTATACCCATTATATAACACTTAGTGAATATTCTGTTGAAACTAATTTTTTACAGAACAACAAATGCAAGGAAAGTATTCTGTTAAAATATCAGTTTGATCCCTTAAATAAAAGTAATTAGGAGAAAATCTAAAATTCAACATGGTGTGTGAGACAAAGACTTAAGTACAAAGTGAAGTGGGGACTATCCTAGTTAAGTTAGCAAGAGACTAAACGTACTAGAATCAAGATAAGGTGTGAATTTTTAAACAGATATTGCAAGGAACAATTCTAAGCTCTCAGGGAAAAAGAGCTAAGTCACACAACTGCCAAAATGGTACACAATATATGGTCTGCTAACAGGAAGAGCCAGCTTCTGTGGTCTTAAAAACCATATTCTGTAGTCAACAGTAATCCCTATAAAAAAAGAGTACAAACCCAAACCTGACTTACACTCCTTTTCCCTGGCAGCCTAGAATTAAACTTTGATATCAGAATACACTCTGGTGAGATATAAAGAATGTACATTTTGATGTGGTTCAAAACATAGTCACTACAAGAACTTTTTAATTTTTGTTTTATATTACAGATTACTGGTTTTTACTTATTGTGCTTTAAGCAAATATGTATTAATACAGTTTATTTATCTTATTGCTATAATATAATTAAATAAATAGCTCAGTCCATTGGTTTTATTATTTCATACTAGGTATGGTTATAACCCTAAATTTTATTTAAAATTAAATTATATGTTCACAAGTTCTTTAAATAAAAAAATTCTCTACTTAAAACATTTTAATTTATTATGAAATTAATCCCCATAAATTATTCATGAATAAACTAACACTTCATAGAAACCCACAACTGATAGCCTAAATGAAATGGTTTACCTTTACATTTCAGTTTATTATGTGCACTATGCGTGTTTCTTTGATTGTTGTTGGCAACTGTGCAAGTGAACTATGGCCGTTGAATGAAATACATGACAGTGCTGACAAGGTATTTATTTTTTAATGGGACCTGCGAGATTTTGATAGCATGACATTGTTTGTACTTATGGAGGAGATTGGCCAACGTTAAGATAATATTGTCTCATATCTGACATGGTTGAGACACAACTTTGATGCTTATTCAGTTGAGTTATTGTCAGTGATTGGGAAACATATACATTGGTGTTATACAGAATTTAGTGGCCCCAAAAAATCTGGGCTGTAAAAGTTTTGGTCAGTTGGACACTGATAATCGCAGGACTTAAATTTAATCCGTGGGTGCAGAAAGAAAACCAGTCAATTGCAGAATTTTGAGTCGTTGCTAAGCGTTTAGCAGCAACATGCAATTTTGGCATATTTTTGCCAGAAGCTTTACGAGATCATTTTGTTAGTGGATTAAGGAGTCACAACATCCAGCAAAAATTAATAGAAGCAGAATACACTTTGGAAGCTTATGCATTGGCTTTGATTTTGGAACAGGCAGAGAAACAGACGAAGCTATTTCAAGTTTCTCCAGCAGAACCAGAAGAAGGGGCAAAGAAGTGTGTAAAGCATGAATTCAACATAAAAAAAATTCAGCAGATACGAAGCCACATTTTGGGTTTGTGAAAAGGAGTGGTGAGGGGGTTTGAAGGATTGTTTTCGTTGTGGTAATAAGGACCACTAGGCAGCAACATGCCCGTACTCTCAAAAAAAGTGTAACAAGTGTTTGCAAGTGAACCACTTGGCAAGGAAATATCGAGCTCGGAAGGCAGATTCAGTTTATGGGGTGATGGAAGATCCCGGGGCACTAGCAAAGAACGTTAGTAGAGACCAAACATCGGTGTTCGACTTATTTAGTGT
This sequence comes from Bacillus rossius redtenbacheri, assembly GCF_032445375.1. NCBI lineage: Eukaryota > Metazoa > Arthropoda > Insecta > Phasmatodea > Bacillidae > Bacillus > Bacillus rossius. The sequence goes on from NC_086332.1 coordinate 110,903,988, forward strand.
GCAGCAACAGCCTGGTTTAGCTGCTCTGGGGTACAGGATTTCAGTAAATGTAGGAGATAAACCTTTGGTTATGAAGTGGATAAATGTTCAGCAGTGATGTTGGTGTCAAATAACTTATTAGACAGATTGGCCCCACCTAGAGTTTGACAAGACAGAAATTCAGTTGTGAACATAAGGGGATTACCTACCGGTGAAAGGAAGTTTACAAATCGAGGTTATTTATGCTGAAAAGAGAAAAATCTTGCCCTTATTGGTGGTGGACTCAGGGAAACAGTTTTTACTTTCTCTCTTAGAGTGTGATTGTTTGGAGCAAAGTATTTGTGCAGTATTAACAGATCACAGTGCCCCAAAGTAACTAATAACTACGCTAGGAAAGAGATCCTGAAGAGGTTGTTGCAAATACATTCAGAGGTTTTGAATGGGGAAATTAAGCATTTAGAAGCTAACCTTACTCTTAAACTGCTGGTATTTTTAAAGGTTAGGCAGGCAGCTATGCTCCGAGAGAGAAGGTGGAGCAGGAGCTGGTATTCTTGGAACAGCTACAAATCTTAGAGAAAGTGGAATACACCAACTGAGCTAGCCAAATAGTGGTAGTACTGAAAATAAATGGCGAGATTAGGTTATGAGCAGATTTGAATACCACGGTAAGTGGAGCTCACATGTCAGTCTTTGCCATGTATTGAAGATATTTTGACCTCCCTGGAAAATGGTGAAGTGTTTCATGTGTTAGACTTATTAAATGCTTACCAACAGCATTATGGAAAAGGGATGACAAGAGTTGGTAACAGTGAATATGCACAGGGGTTTGTATCAGTATCGTGGCCTGGCTTTGGGCCCATCAAGTGCGCCAGGTATATTTCAAGTGATAATGGAGCAGATTTTGCAATTCTTCGGGTATTAGCATATTTTTGATGACATCCTTATCACTGCTAGGTCAACTGGAGACTGTGCACACACTTTGGAAGCAGTATTATAGATGCTTCAAGAGTTTGGACTAAGGGCAAGGAAAGAAAAACTCCATTACTTGGAGAGAGAAGTTAAGTTCTTGGGGTACATCCTTGCAGGACAGGTATCATGCCAATGAAAGAGTTGCAAGAAGCCGTAAAGCACCATTGCCATTTTCAGTGTCTCAGCTTATTTAGAGTTGATAAATTTCTATGACAATTTTGTTCCCTATGTCTGGTAGATTAAAACCACTGTAAAACTTGCTGGTTCAAGGAGTGGCATGGGTCTAGAACAGGGAGTGTCAGGAGCTGTTTGAGGAGAGTAAATGGTGGATCCTGCAGGCTCCAGTGTTCGTTGCTCCGTTCAAGCGGGTGGTAATGTCAAGTGATGCCTCCCAGTATGAGGTGGGGGCAATTTTAGCGCACAAGATGCCAGATGGTTCCGAGTGACCCATATGTTTTGCTTCAAAAACACTGTCCAAGGCAGAACAAAAGGGGGCTTTGAGCATTGTATTTGCTTTGAAAAAGTTTCATAAATATCTGTACGTCAGTCCTTTCGCACTATATACAGATCACCTTTCCCTAACCACAATTTTTTCCCCTACAAAAGCTGTTCCAGCTATAGCAGCCACTCAGTTGAAGCATTGAGCATTGCTGCTGGTGGAGGGGGAGGGGGCTATGAGCCTTGATACAGTGCTGCAAACTGTTATTAGGCACACCACGGATGATTGGCCACACCAGGACAGTGAGCCCAGCTTGAAGTCGTGTATGCTCAGGAAGGATTAACTGGTAGTGGCTTATCGTGGGGAGACCAGGTGGTTCCTCTGGAACTCACAGCTAGATTGTTACAGTTGCTTCATGGCAGTCATACAGAAGAGCTGTTGGGAATAAGGTTGGTTTGGTGTCTAGATTTTGATAGCAAAGGGCAGGGAGAACAGCAATAGATTCTAAGTTTGATAAACGTTGACTCTAAATTGGTAGAGGTGTGGCAGATGCAAAGCATGACTGCAAAGAAAACCATTGAAAAGATACGTTCAGTCCTAGGGGCTTATGAATTGTCAGAAATGTTGGTGGTGGATAATGGGCTTCAGTTACGTTAGGAGGAATTTGCTCATACTTCAGTTAACACCTCCTTTTCACCCTCAGTCTAATGGGGCAGCAGAAAGAATGGTCCAAGTGGTAAAAATGGTGCTCTTGTAACAGGGGATTCAGGACAGCCTTCAAACTAGCACTCAGCTGCTTCAGCAGGTGGTGGATAGTTAATTGGTTGTATGCCTATCACAATACACCCCATACAACCACAGGGCAGACAGACTCCAGCTGAAATGTTTTTGAAATGGAAGCCATTCACCAGGCTTCAATCAGTGCAGCCTTCCCTGCCATAGTACCAGGAAGGTAGAGGTAACAGACCAAAGGGCAGTTATGAAACATCTACTGGAGGTGACAGATAATGTGATAGTAAAAAGTGTACAAGTGGAATGGCTACAGTGGTTTCCTGGTTGCATTGTAGAAGTGGTGGGTCCAGTCATTTACAGGGTTAAGGGTTTTTGTCACAAAGACCATTTAGGGTGGAGTTTCTTGCAAGAAGGCTATTAAAGATTCAATTTAGAGGGTGCGAAATGTGTCTCAGAGGGCAGTTGTCCCGGAGAATTAGGGTGGGTGGGGGCACAATGTAAGGAAAATTAGCCAAGAAAAACTCTGTTTAGAGGGCATGAGAGAGCAAGGTCTCCCTCTGGAAGTACTGGTTAGAGAGTTGAGGAGGAGGGTTTCAAAGGTTTTGAAACTACATATTATCTTCTGCTTCAGATCAGGATGAGCCTCTCAGACATAGTGGAAGGTTGAAGCATCTTCCTAATTGTGGGGATTTATAGGAGAAAGGGGGGAGGGGGCACTGCTAATGTTTTCGAGACATTAAACTAGGGACAAACTGTGTGAGTATTTTTATAAATTAAGGATTATGAAATGTAGTGTAGGAATGTTGGTAGGCAGTTATTGACAACAGTGTAAATAAACTATGAACCTTGAATGAAATACATAACAGAAACTAAGTCTCCAACAAGCAAAGCGAGTGTGTATGTGTTTGTGAATGTACAAATTGCTTGTTTAATGCCAAATATAAGGTACCATTATTAACTGTTAAAGATACAATCAAACGTTTTTGAGTTGGTAGCACTAGTAAGTTTTGTTTTGTTTATGAGTGAAGAGGGACGAGAATAAGATGTATAAAAGGAAGAAGAAATACATGTTGTTTCTGTGATATTAAGTCTTTTAATATGTAATTCGCGCCCTAAAAGATTAATAACATTAATATTAACACTTGGTTTCTGATTTTGTAAAGCCAATTTTTTTGTTTGTTTGTTTATTTGTTTGTTAGTGACAGAAGACAGGCAGAAAACCTCCAGGAGGCATAAATTGACACAATGTTGTTTGACATATGCCATTGCTGGTTCGCCCAAAAAATTAGGTTAGTTCTTCCCAATTGCATAAAACATTAATGAATGGTTTAGAGTTTATTATTCACAAATGAAGTATAAAAAAGAGATAAAAATGTAACATGATTAGCTTTTACAGCTCTTTTTGTGAATGATTATTTACTGTGTTAAAATAAATTAGTCTGAGCCAAGATATGCACTTCATAAACTCCGTCCTTTTTTACAGGAAAAAAAAGTATTAAATATGAGTTATGAATTCCAGCTAGTTCCGCCAATCATTATAGTATCAACATCTGGTTCTTACAGGCAAAGGCTGACACTAAGAGAGATACCTGTCCAGCCCTAATTTCTCTACAAGCTGATAACTGTGTACATAAATATTTCCAGTGTCTGCCATGTCTGCATTGCACACCCAACAAGGTTCTGGTAAATTGATTATGAATACAGTAGGTCCTACTACAGCAACACATTATATCACAGAAAACTGATACATTATTATTATTATTATTATTATTATTATTATTACCACCAATCAAACCTACAGAAGTGAAATTTTCCCAACAGAACACTAGGTTAAAACCACCTAAATTTAGTCATAGTTCGTAAAAAAAAATGTTTGAATGGAACTGTTTAATTATTACTATTTACATAATATTTTGTAAGCTAACTATGCACTGGCTAGGTTACTGAAGTAAAAATCACTTTGTAGAAATTACAACACCAAAAAACATGGGCACATCTTAACAAACTTATGTGCAAGAATTTCTAGCCAGTGGCAAATATTTAAAACCCATTCACGAAAAAGAAATACAGTTTTAACAGCCCCTACTTCCTTCTCAACATTTATTGAGCTATTAAAACACTACAAATCAAATGATCCACCCAATACCAATTAAATTTTAATTTTTTCAAAGGTTGCTTGGAAATCAACCAAGATTTTGAATGTATATTGGTATTTTTTGTTATTCATACACAATTAAAAATTAATTAGTACATAAAATTGTTACAATAGAATTGTTCTAGAACGTTCATGAATTTTTAGTTTTATTTGGGAAGGAACTGCCAACATAAATGCACCTTAAGTACTTGCAAATAGGACAAATGTTCGTCTGTAAATGAGTGAGTAATATCACAATTTTGTGTTTCATCCAGTTAGACACTAAAGTTTCCAAAAAAAAGTACTTATTTCTAAACAAATTTATTAAAAAATATAGTATATTAACTTTTATCTGCTGTTGTGGATGTAAATTTGGGTTTATTTCATGACTAAGCTCCAAGAATGGTCTCAAGCTTTCACAGATAACGCAGTCTCGTTATCAACACTTAGAGTTTTCAGCAACATAACACAGTGTCAAATAATTTACACTTTCCACTAATGCTAGTATTACAACCTTTTGACTACTATCTACAATAATTACCACATAATTTTCAACAAAATCAATGTTGTATGTGATGTACCTTTAGGTCGTAGCACCGGTGGGTACAATGTAGCGCCTGTGGAATCAGTTGGAAAGATAACAATACTATAATCATAAATGTCTGGAATCAGATAAAACAAGTAAAATAAAAGCTACACAGCTGGAGCAAAACAGAAGTAAACAAAAACTGTCAACCATCAAATAAAACTACAAACACTCATAACAGCCGAAAAGCAAGGCATGCTTAACAGTTAAAAAAAAAAAAAAAAAAAACAATAACACTTATAGCAAGATTAGACTAAGAAACTGTAGTACTTGGCACTAGAACTTATTTAATCCTGTAGAATTCAATCAAACAATCTGTAATGGGAATCTATGTCCATATATAACTTAAGATAGAAAGTGTCTATGAAAAATATTTAAGATTATTTTCTTTCAAAATTGTCCATAAGAACGTTTACATCTTATAAAAGCCACCAACACAAAGGCTAAAATGTACCAATTGCTTTTTCCATACTTCTTCATAAACTGTGAATGATTTTTTTTATGCCTAGTATTAGTGTTATTGCACTACTCTCTAATACTCTCTTTTCAACTACCCTTTGTACTCTACATTCTTGTCTCTCTCTGCCTTCACCTCTTCGCTTATTCCCAAATTCTTAACATGTCAGTGCATTCTAATCCTAGTCCACCTGGCCAACTGGTATGTGACATGATTCTACAGATTCAACTGTAATTATTCCCTGCACTCCCCATAGACCTCAGTTTCTATAAAAATAATTTACCTGTAATTTAAGCTGCACTTAAATTTTAAGTACACTAAACCACAGAAAAACAAACAGAATGTGTTCTATGATATGTTTCGTAAAACAACTTTTTTTGTAATTAAGTGAGGACCAAATTTTAAACTTTGAGGACTCTTAAACAAACTGTACTAAAGCTGCTCATCTTACCAAACAAAACTATATCCTATGCAAAAAATACAAAATTATTATTTATTCAAAACTATTGTATATGCTCCTATATTGAAATGTTCTGAGTGACATAATTAACAGCTATTCAAGTGTGACCGCTAACTAGAACAAAAATTCTGGAAACCTATACCTCATCCTCAACTAACAATAGTGCCAGACAGAGCTGTAATATAAAATTTCCAAGATTGCAATTTGAAAATTACACCATATTTTCAAACCAAATTGGATTCTACAAAATCATCAACCCATTAATGTTGAAAGATATAAATATTTCTTCAAATAAATTATTTGCTTTTTGATTGTTAACTTGTTCAAGAAATAGTACCAAGTACCACATTTGTTATGAAAAACTAATAGCATGCAAATAAAATATAACAATACACAAATACACAGAAAACCAAAATATTTACAGACCAAACTGACGTAACACAAAAATCTGCACGCTATGTTGGTTAACGATGCACCATGCAGACTGCAATCAAAATTAATAATCAAAAAATGTCTCAAATACTTGACTCTGCACTCAGCGAACTGGCTGCTTCCTGCTGAAAAGATACTAAGCACTTGTCAGACAACATCGAATGGATTCTGATTCACCACATGGCCATGGTGAAAAAAGTCAAAGAAAAAAACCAATTCCATACATCAACTTCATAAGCTTTGGTTTGTAACAATGATACCAACAGGAATTTGTGCAAACTGTGGTGCCTTTAAATAATGATACTTAAATCAAGAACAGATAATAAAAAGGTAGACAGTAGAAAATATTTCATACATAAACACACACCTAGGAGGTAGTAACAAATGTGTTAACTCCTTATTCAATTTACTTTTAATTTTTGTGTTTAATGAGTTTTTTGTTGTAATTTTAATAAAGATGCATCTTTTCTGGACTCAAATTGGTTGTTTGAAAATGAAAATTACTCTATGGTAGATCACACTAACTTACAATAAATTTTTTACTCCATTTCTTTACAGGAATAACCTCATAAACCATGAGTGAAAATAGGGCAGAAAGTGCATCAGTATGGATATGGAGGTTAAAATAAAGTGTGTAGCAAGGACTTTATAACAGGGGTGATAATTTTTTTAATCAGCCTGCCAAACATTTATAGATTGTAGCTCTTAGTTGTTTTCAGACTTACATTTGTAGCCTAAAATGTGCTATTTAAAAACAAATTAACTAATCAACAACTTCCAAAGCAAATATTATACATATTTTGGAATTTTGTTGGGAGCACATACCCAATATCCTTCCATAGACTTCAATCACCACAGGAACATGATTTTCAAGAAAAAAATATTGATTTGAATTACAAGAAAAAATAAAAATTTAAATGTGAATATATAAAACATTCCAGTTAAATCATGATATAAAACAAGTTTTAATGCAGAAAAAGTTTCAAATAATATTTAATAAATTTCCTACTTCAACACATATCTATGTTGTTTTATTATGTCATGCAACCAATAAATTGTCTTTACCTAGAGAGTACTCAGCTTCACAAAAACTACAATTATCGGAGTAAAGTGATATTTCAATGCAAAATATAATTATTTTTTTGTGCGTTCAGCACAATGAGACTATTTTTTGAAAATCTCTATATGTAAATATATACTGCCCGTAGATTGTTCGTCCATGAATACTTTATGATTATTTCCTTGGTAATGGAAAACATACAAGGAAAAAAATATATATATACATATAAAATTTGGATTTGATGGCAACATTTTCAAAATTTAGGAAATAATTAATTGAAAACGAACCTTTGTATACACGCAAACGTTACTTACATGTACAGACCAAAAAATTTCAAGAATTCGTCTGGAGTCAGGGTAGAATAAAAAGTCCTATATGTGCTCAACCCATGTTTGCTTTTCCATTGGCTGATTTATTAGTATGTAAATTTTTTTATCCATTTTAATCAATACTACATTATTAGCTTACTTCTCTCTTTCCTGGGCGTAATTGGCTTACAGTCGCAGAGAAGAGTAGCCAAAAAAACTACAGTTTATTCATATACAGCGGAAGAGTAAAATGTTTGAATTTTAGCTTACAACCAAAAGAATATGCAAATTTTTCATATCGCTACTTATAAGCATATCCGGACTGATAGTACTGGCTGTGATTTGATTCACACTGTTTTTAATTTTTCATGCCTGTTTCAGGTAAAAGATGGTCAAACAAATTAAGGTCTGGTACCCAACTTTGTTTTGTCTAATATGGCCATCTGTCAGTCTGGCATAAGCTTATAGTTTATAAAAGGAAAAATATATAAAGTTTCCATGTTCACACAATATGTAACTCTGCAGAAATAATTTAAGAGTAGGAATGCCAATGGCTAAAATGAATATCATAAAAATTTCAAAGGCATAGGCAGGCTAAAGTTGTTTAGAGCTGGTCAAGTATAACGTTACTGTGATTACAAGCAACATGTAACTGAAATTTTGTGCAAATTTATACTGATAAATGGAGACAATACACTGTAATGTTTGTTTTTGTAAATTGAACTGAAATATGTAATCACGTAAAATCACATATATTTGTAATTTGTACATTTACACTAAAGCAAATTATTGCTATAAAACCTTTTTTCGCAGTAACACCATTATTGGATTCTTGCCTGGGCATTTATGCTTTATGTTGTCACAGTTCCTACATTAGTTAAAATTATTTGTAAACCGTTCCCTGAATAGCTTTCCGGTATTAACTCTGGGCATGAATAAGCAGAATAAAACAGAATAAAATACAATTGTTGAATATTTTATATCTTTTCCATGGTTTAAATATTAATACTTGTAAAAACCATCAGTCAAAATTTAAAATTATGTGTCAATTTTCACAAGTGTGACAAAAATTATTCAGTATTGTTTCTAAAACCCTATTTCATTAATGCAAAAATAACCACAGCAAGGTGTCGTAAAAATTGCAATATTTTTCTTGTAACACAACAAAATATTTTGTGGCAACTGGTTTTCAAAAAAAATCTTTTGTAAAAGTACAAACCATTTTTTCCAGTGTAAGAAATATTGTCACGTTTCAGAATATTTCGGTAAAGCCGCTTGTAAATTTCTGTATTTCTTAGCGCAGGCTGGTTGGGTGTCACCACAGCTGCACGGTGGCACCACTCGGAAACTGGAGCACTTGGTGGGTGTGGGCCGTGATTGCACTGACGCCAACGTATGGCTAGCTCGGCCGTGTGTCCGGCGCTGCCTCGTGCTGATGTTTCTGGGTCGCTCTGTGGTGAAACGGGAGGCTTTGTCCCTCGGAGCGCGAGCGACGTCTGTGCCCTGATTGCTAAATTTGGGTACGGCAGGCCGAATCCTTCTGGAAGGGGGAGCTAGGCTTTTAAGTGCGAGTGAGTGGGAGCCTCGGGGCTCACTCCGGCGGTGGTCGGTGGAAACGAGTTCGGGAGTTCGAGATGTAGGGCCTACTGCACGGGCTGTGGCCCCTGATGAAGAATTCAAAGACTTGGGTGAGAACGGAAATCGTAGGTATATGGGACCCCGTTGTCGAAGTAAGCCTCTGTAGTTTAAGACTTTGGCAGTAGGTAATGTGTCCGTTTAAGCTAACTTTAATGCTAGTAAAAGTCTCAGTGAGTAAAGGTCTCTATTGTTCTTTGGTCGTAAGGGTAAGTGTAGCTGGGTTAATGATGAAAAGATTTTAGGTCCCCTAATTTTAACTGTTCTCTATGTAAAGACTCACTGTAAACATCTTATAATTTTGGAAATTTTTATTTTAAATAAATGTTAGTTGTTTGAAACCTAGTGTTAATGATTATTGTTGTTTGAAACCTAGTGTTAATGATTATTTTTATGAACAGCCTTTGGCTCTCATCTCTCTCCAGACATCCTGTATGGCATGTAGAAACTAGATCTATAGAACCGGGTAGGAAAAGTATTTATTTAATTAAGATAATTTATAATGAGTATATACCTCTTGCAAGCAAATACAGAAAGAGATAAGAAAAGTTTAACGAAACCCCCAGTACTGATTTTAGAGTTTATTGTTCCCAAAATTCTATAGTACCTGTCTTATATTTACCTCTATTTATCTGACATATTTTTCTTTTCATAATTTAAACCCCTGTGTCACAATATCAGTTTTCACTCTAATAAATGAATTTTTGATACAAATAACGAACAGCTGATTACTTCAATCTAAAAGTTTGCAGCTAAGAATAAACATTGATAAGTGATACAGAACTCTTGGTGTGCCTTTTCTACTTGCACTTGGCAATTTTATTTATAAACTTGCGTAATAATACGTCTATGTGAGTATTCTGTTCTCATTTGTTTTGAACATTTGAGTACATAGTCATTGTCTTGAAAATTTTTTATAAATATAATTAATATGGCTACTGTTACATTTCTCAATTAATGCCAAATAGTTTAACACAATATTTGCACATATTACAAATAAAAGTTAAAATGGTCTTAATTTTAAAATTCAAAAAACTGTGCATAAAATGAAAAAAGCTACCGAATTGTAAAGAGATCCCGTCACGACTGAGAAAAACCCGCCAGAGTGACGGGGCTAATGCAGGTGCGTGTCGCCCTTGAACATGATAGGAGATTAATTCATGGGATGCACTTATACAAGATTAACCACACTTCTTAACCATTTAGACACGTAGGAAAGAGCACCAGTTTAATTGCCATTAGTTGTAGGATTATTAAAAAAAAAAATGTTAGGTCATCAGCTTCATACTGTCTGAATTACTGTTCCATACGATGTCTGACCGCCCAGGCCCCCAGGGCTCAGCTGGCATTTGAAACCCCTAGCAAGGTACACACCTGCTCTCCTCACTGAGACAGAGCTGGCAACACTGGGTGATTATATAGTTGCTAAAGCAACCTTTTCCCACAGGACAACACCTTCGATCCATCTTCCGTCTCCTTCATATCTCTGTCCGCGATCTCTCACTCTCTGTTTCACCCGAGCACTACCTGACGACCACCGATCATAACCTTGATCTTGAACCTTGCCCTCTTAAATGCTAACAATGAACGTGAAAATGTAAGTAGTGGCCATGTCTGCATGACTACATGTAACTGGGTGAAGCAATGTTTGTACCAGCCCATAGTCTGCACCACGTTGGTAGATGCCCAAAACATTGGCTCAATTGTAGTGTCTGCATTGAGGAAACAGTTTTAAATGACTGTATTTTATGGAAGCGACTGTGTTTAACAATAGAAATTATAATTTGTACTTACTAACCATCATCAGATGTGATCAAGCACCAATTTCGCAATGCTTTTGGAGTGGCAGTATGACAATAGTGAAATAAAAAAGTGACTAACTAAGCCACAGTATGCCATCTCCTGACAGTTTCTAATGTCATGGGTGTATCAGAAAGTTTCAGATCAACACATGTACAAACTAAATTTGCCCAAAGAATAATAGAATCATACTAGTACACTTACATTATAATGCACATATTGGGAAAACCTAAAGCCTATGAACTCTCAAGAATTACGTCGAATAAAATGTGTTGTTGTAACCACGATAATCATAAATGTAATTGTACTTTATTACTAAGAAACTTATTTAGTGCAGCAGAAGTTAAAATAAATATCCTTGTTAATAATTAAGAAAAAGGGGATGTGAAGGTTTTTCTTACAAAATAGACTAAACCTAGGCCAGAATGTTAAATCAGAAACCATTCTCAGAGTCTCATACAGCTGATGGCTACCTTCTTCCTTGCTGGCCACAAAGTCAAGAATATGAAAGAACAAAATAAAGCAATGAAAACGGAAAAGCGGGGAGAAGTTAGTGCAGCGAACACAAGCCAGCCAGACACATTAGAGGACAGGTTGTGCGAATATTCTACAGTCATGGTTCTGACTTTTACTCTCAACGACTGTCAATTTTTTTTAACAACATTCCTTTACAATGGGACTTATTTTTTATGTAATTGTGTCAAGTGATGTTGACAAGGTATTCTCATCTTTCCAACAAATCCAACAAAATGCCACATTAGCATCATGACCAAGGTACATAAATGAGTCCCGTGCAAAGCAAAGCGAACCACCGGCATTCACGTGACGCTGTTTAATGGTTTATTTCGCACAACCCCAGGGCACAAACAGAGCAGCCAGTTGCAAGGAAGGTCTTACCATCATCCGGGGATCGAGGGAAGTCTTTCTCGGAGACGGGAACAGCTGGGAGTGTTCGGGTGATCCCCGCATCTGATACATTGTGTAGGGCAGGCAACACAACAAGATAATTAGTCAAGAGCACAAGAGAGAAACAGAGGGTAGCAAGGCAAGAGAGCTATGCACCACAATGCAGAGTGCGTGACAAGTATACTCCATCACTCTTTCATCTTGCTTCCTCGCACACTCAGAGCACACTTCAGCCACCGCCCACCAGGAGCAGCCAAGTTATCATCACAGAAATGCATTGTTAGCTACCAAATCTTCAGCCCTTCCATGAGAATATAGTCTTGAATGCACAGTGGACACAATCTTTCTACATTTCTAAGTTCACAATCTCTATGTTACCTTTGATTGAATTACTTTTATAGAATACCATCTATTCGTCCTTAAAAATTAGGCAAATCTTCTGCCAAACATATTCCAAAATATTTTTATATAACCGTTTGATTTTAGCTTCCAATATTTAAAACTGAAATAATATATTTTTTTAACTTTCATTTATAACAAACACACTTTTTACAAAAAAAATGGTAAATTAAATTTTTCTTGATGCTTCACCATCACTGCCAAAGTTAAAATGATCAGTGGTCAAAATATTATAGGAGATTTTAATGTTACGTATCAAAGTAATTGGATGGTTCACAATCTTTTCAACTCAAAGGTTTCAAGCAATTTTTAAACACTCTCAAGGACTGTTTAAATATTTTTTTAAAGGGCTATTAAGTAACTATTCTGCTTGTTTAGAAGTTTTGTACATTAAAAGTTGATCTCCCATTTTCATGAAATTCATGTAAACAAAAAAAAGGTATCTGAATACTAATTTGAAAAATATTTGACAGAAGATTAAAAAATTGAATTATTTATAAACTGATTGAAAATGTTGATTAGGCAATTTTTTTCTACCTTAGACAATTATTTAAAATCACTAGAAAAAATTAACTACCATAAAAATATAGAAAACATATTTTCACATAAATAATACCTTATAAATTACACATTTAAACATTTAAAGCTTTAGCTTCACAAAACTATGCTATAAATACAAATTTGTTTTAAGCATTCCATGTTTGTTAACATGTGTTTGCTTAGAAATCTACATACAGTGAAGCATGAACTATCCAAACTAATAGGTAACTGGGTGTGTTCTGATAAACAATATTTCGGAGATAACCAATTTTTTTTTTTGGGGGGGGGGGGGGGGGGGGGGGATCATACTAGGGTTATATGAGCACAGTGATAATAAACACAAATATTTATATATTTTGTAATACAATGCCCACACAAGAACTAATATGTAAACAAATTGCAGTACACAAAAAAACACATAAACACAGGAACAATGAAACAAAGAATCAATTATGTAAGGAATAAAATGATCAAAGAAATCTGCAGAAAACTAAAAGTACCATAGGTCTACATACATTTTAAGAAAAGAAGTACAAAATTTTCTTTTACTTCAGAGACGATGCTCTTTTTCTTGGTTCTAAATCTCTTAAACGTTTTAATAAAAACAGTTTATTAGAATCACGCTCTTCTTGTTGATCCGACCACTTCAAGGCTGTCTCTAGGCACTGAAAAGGTTCCTCAGTGGATGGTTCCTTTTTAACTCGTTCTCCGTCACTAAACTCCTCCTTGTCGTCATAGTCTTCTGAAGGGCTTTGGTCTCCCATGAGAGTAGCAAGGATTTCACTGTCTGTCAATACTTGGTAGTTAAAACATCACATTTGAGCCATTCTTGAAGGTTTTCCTGCCGATTCTTTAATGAACTCAGCCAGTTCTGAAACAAATTCACTGTTCTGTGGCTCCTCAAGTGCAGTGGTAGAGTCATAGAGTCATCTGATGGAAGAGACTTATTCCAAGCTTTAGCAAGGGTTGTGTGCTTGACGGAGGCCTAAGCTTCTGCCATGTACACAGCATCCTTCAAATTTATTTCTTTGTACAACTGTTGAATAGCTTTTTCATTTTCCTGCCCAATTAGAACCATGTACAGCAATGATTTTCTGTAATATTGCTTGAAGGTTTCAATAACCACCTGGTCCATTGAGTGGAGGACTGAAGTTACGTTTGGAAGCAAAAAAAAACAACATTAAATTTGCCATTTTCTCTTTCCAATGAAATATTTGGTGGATAACTTGGGGCATTATCAATCAACAACAAAACATCTCCAGAATTCCCAGTTACACGCTGATGCTTTTTAACTTCAGGAATAAATATGTTGTTGTACCATTCTACAAAAAAGTTTGTATCCATCCATGACTTGTTTTGATTCTTATTAATGACTGGCTATTTTTTTATCCCCTTAAAGCAACGCAGATATTTAGTTTTTCCCATGAGAAACAAAGGAAGCCTATGTGACCCGTAACATTCCCACATACCAGAGCATTAATCCGTTGTCCTACTAGGGATGTAAGGGAACGAACACATTAAATGTCGGAGTGGGCGCCACCACGTGATGTGGGCACGTGGACCCGGCGGAGACTCCCTTCAGGGTGTGACGTGACCCGTGTAGGGCTAGGCCCGGTTCCCTTAGCACGCGATATCGTTACAGTGGGCTCTTACGGCGTCCCACACGCCTCGAGGTTCAGGAGCAGGGACACGTGGTCACTCAACTAAAAATCACACGTTCGCCGTACTCCTTTTATTTCAGCAACGTTACAACACGTCTCCAATCGCGCTACACCTACATACACTATGAAACTGTTAATAACGCCAACGGCGGGAGAGAATAAGTTTACAGGCTGACCAGGTCACCTCGTGGCCTGGCCTCGTTAGTTTAGGATGCAAATCGTGATTAAATGTCAGAATTGAACTTAAATATTTATTAAAACGAGTCGGCCACCCGGAGTAGGCCTCGCAGATACAAAAAGGGTTTAAGAATGATAAAAAGTCCGGCGGATGTTAAAAGATCAGTTGATTAAGAAAAATATGAAGTTGCGAGGTGCTCACCAAGCGCCCTACCCCGGGTGACGAACGGAAGCGACTGAAGAGGCCAGGGCAGCATGGCGGTTGGAAAGCGCTGGATTTACCGTTAGTCTATTCTGTTATTTATTAATACATATTTTAACTAAAACAAATACACTAAAAATTCTATAATAAAATTATACCAAGGTTTCCTTAATTATTTAAGTTGAGTATTGATTATTTTAATTAGGAATATGGTTCAAACTGGTTGCGGGTAGTTCCATTGCCTGCCGCATGGGGCGCTGCACCGTCCTTACCAACTAGCACTTAAAACATAAACACTTAGGGAATATTATTTAAAGAAAAGACAGTTAGGTAAACCTAAAAATTGAATAATAAAATAAAAGGGGTCGTGGCACAGACTTTACTCCCGCCTCTTGTTGGCAGCCTCACACGCACACCACACATCTGCACACGGGGCGGAAGTTTGGAAATAGAGGGTGGTGGTGGGAGGAGAGGGAAGGCGACGGCGTGAGGCACATCGGGCTTAAGGAGGGCGTAGCCCCGGTCGACGTCAGCGTTATTTGGCTTTCCTTGAAACCAAGTGCTGAGATTTCATTGTTAGAAACTAGGTATTTTGTCGGCATTTTATTCCAATACAAACCCGTTTCATCTGCATTGTACACATTGATTTTTTGTAGCGCTCCATATATATACACACACACACACACACACACACACACACACACACACACACACACACACACACATATACACACACATATATATATACATATACATACATACATATATATATATAAAATTTATTTATTTATCTTTATTTTTGAAAAGTTGAGTTGCTTCAGTATCAGCAAACAGTTTTTCACCTTGGATGTCCAATTCCCTGATTCCATTTGAAACGCATAAGCCAGCCGGAAGTTGCTTTAATATCAGCTTATATTTTAGGTTCTTGTTTGTTTCAAAAGCTTTTTCACAAATCAAAGGGCCACTTATTAGTTTCCTTGGCTACAAATCTGTCTAAGTCCTGATTTTCTGCCATTTACATTGTTTTTCTGTGCAAGCTTCCATATTCACTGTCAAGCACACTTGCAAATTTTGTAATGGCATCACTGTTCTTTTTATTAACTGATATTGTTGCATTTTCAATTCCACACTCATGAGCTAAACTAGATCCACAAACACCATTCTTCAACTGATCTATTATTCTAAGTTTATCAGAAATGCTGACATTCGTTTGGATTCAATAGATGTTTGGATTCCATTGTGTACGGCATGACAAACTGCACTACAAGTCTCACTATCGAAAGCTCCAAGCCACTGACGATGCGACGTTGGTACCGTAAGCCACTCTTGGCAGGGAGGGGAAAACCGCGCCTATGCTAACAATGCTTGCAGCCGCATGCAGAAATTCTGCAGTGCATGGTGCACAAATTTTAATCAATTTTGCCTTCTGGAACATGTTTGTTTAAGCAGTAGTTCTGTTGACCGAGGTTTGGATAGTAAATGCTCCATTGTATTTTAAATGAACAGCTGAACTTCCTGTTTCTACACACTTGATATAACCTTCACCTATTTATTTACTACAGAATTTCTGTAAGAGGACTCAAGTTGATAGCTCTGAAAAGGCCTTTCCTATTTTATAGTTAATGGTAAATGAAGACATAGCTAGCCAGCCACATGGGTCGAGCCCATGAATTTGACTGTTGGATATGCAGCCTATAGCAGCCTAGAAAAGCTCTCTGCAGAGAGATGGTGAAGCAAGGAACCTATAGTACGTATGTACACACCAACATAATAACACCAAAACCAAATTGTATAGATATACTAGTAATTTGTTGGAACCGAAAAATTTTCAAGTGTAAGTATATGCTGTAGAAAATGGAGAGTGAATATTAGGCCTATGCAAAATGCCAACTAAGTGAATGAATTGAAGCTCTTTTTTAATATTCAATTTTTCTTCGTCAGGAAATTTGCTATTCTTTTTATTTGAAGCTTCAGTTGTGATGCAAATCTTCAGGTCTTATGAGAAGCTCTGCATTTGTTGCACATCTTTAAAACATTGGAAGCCTAGTATTTGCTCATAAAAATATTTAGTTTCTTTTTTGTGCTGTATACGTTTTGCTTGAATAAAGTTGGTTACTTAAAAAAAATAAAATGATGGCACTCCTTTTGCTTTTATGAATGATCGATATTAATATTATACACAAGGCCCAATTGGTTAATCACTTAAACAGTTCAAAATCAAACATTACAAATGTTAAACAATTTTTTTTAACTTCAATCCTGTATTTTATAATATCAAATACACTTCACCGAGAACAATATTAACAATTTGATTCAACTTTGCTAATATTTTAAACATTCAATTTTATGTTCGCTTCACATAAAAAACTAGTATTCGCACAGGCCTAGTGAATATGGAAAACAACACTAAGATAGAGGCAAAGGAAATGAAGTTTGCAATTATAATATTCACAAAATTAAGTTGTAAGAAGGAGAGTAGTGAATACATGCAACTATGGGGATTGTGAACTAAGGAAATAGGACTAAAGGTGGTGTGTACTTTAAGGTGTTAGAGACAACAATATGTGATGAGAATGGAGCGTGGACGGAATGAATGAATTGGTTTGACCCCACCGGGGATCAAACCATGATCGCCTCAGCAGGTGGCAAGTGATATAACCACTCGATCATCGAGGCCTCTGGAGATTATGAAAGCCAAAATGATTCACGGCAAGAGGATGGGATGTGGAAGGTTGCCAAGAAGTATTTTACTAATACTGTAGAAAATGAAAATCAAAGTGAACCACGAAAGATATTGGACCATGTTTGAGTACGCGACAAACAGAGCATCTGCAATGTGATGAGTATCAGTAAGGCAGAGGAATAAGGCAGCAATTTACAAGTTCAGAACCATAGACCTGTGATGAGGAAGAATGGATTTTCTCTACAGCACATGGTACTAGCCTCTTGCTTACAGTATGCCAACAGAAATGCAAAAATCAACCAATTTAAACAAAATGGAAAATATGTTTGTTCACACTTGGTATGACAAAATTCCTGTGCTTTTGCAAGAATTATAAAATAAAATTATAATTTGAAGCATATTATATTTTTATACACTATTCACCATATATCACAACTTTGTGCATTGAACTTGGACAAACAAGCTGGCATGAGAGTTTATAAAATCAAGAATGTACCAACTACATGCAACATGGTGGATACAGAATGATGACTGTCAGGCCATGGCCAAATTAAATTTTCTAATACAATTTTAGTACATTTAGAACTGAAATATTCAGTAAATTCTGTTTGTGGTTCAAAAAGTCCTGTTATTTATAACACTGCAATAAAATAATAAATAAGAAAGTTTGGTGGATTATGATAAGGAATTATGAGAAAATTTATAAATAATTCAGTGTTTGTAAGGGGGGGGGAGTGGGGGGGGGGGGGAAATGCCAATGCATGACACCATGACTCATGATTACATTATGACGTTAAATAAAACACAATACTACGCTCATGACTCTAATTCACTTCTTTCAATAACTCAACAAAGATATCTTGAAACTACAATGAGGAGACCCAGAAAAGAAGGAAAATAATGTATTTCAATTCAACTCTGTCTCCCACACTCTGTCCAACTGTGGGCCATCTGCAACAAGGTCATCAGTTCGACAGGTCAGCTACTACGCCTCAGGGCTCAGGCCCGGGTCGCACTTGTGGTCACGTGGGTTCTGGTGGTCGTCTGCACTGCTCAATATCACCTTTTCTAGCCTCACTATGAGAAAGGTTTTCTGGTCGAGGAGGTATTCTTTTTTCCACTCTTTGAGAACATCTTCCAATATTTACTTTCTCTTTCTAGCTTCTCTTTAAGGTCCTGTTGTGGTTATATGTAGCACCATCAGATAAAACCATTAATTTAACAAGCCAAAATCATCTTGGATTCAAGGGCTCAAATTTAAAACGACTCTTATCTCCCCCAAGGTTTCTTCGTCCACTTGTGATACGCCCAGCACCTTTCTTGAGCATCGCTTAGTTTGGCCTTCCATACACTGCCATGAGAAGTGGCAAACTTTCAGGATTTGCAAAATGTAGATTTACACATAAATTAGTGAATGCTGGAATGACATTAGATGTCTAAGGGCCATCAAAAATATCTTTGCTCATATCTGATGCTAATTCCAGATAAATTATAAGTAAATGTGAAGAAAACCAAGTTGCAGAAACTATGTTTGCTGGTTTCAGAATAAAAAAGTAGGTACTATAAGTTGAGGAGCTAATAGTTCAATACTTTTTATAAATATATTAGAGCATATGTTGGTTGTTCAATTGGTTTGCTACACAAACTAATTTTCATTCATTTTAAAATAAACTGTGAGCTACATTGTATGGTTGAAAAACATTGCATTTGAACACAACTGGATAAAATGAGCATGCACATTTAATTTAAACCTATTTAATTTGGATTGCTGTCATAACTTAGAAACAAACAAGACAGAAGTTCCTAAGCCATGACGGTTCTAAGTTATGGCTTTCTAAGTTATGGCATTTCTAAGCCTTGATGGATCTAAGTTATGGCATTCTAAGCAGTATGTTTCTAAGTTATGACCATTCTAATCTGTGTTTTTCTAGGCTGTGATAGTTCTAAGTTATGAAGTTTCTAAGTGTGTGTTTCGGTGTTGTGTGTTTCTAAGTTATGTATTTCCAAATTGTGTGTTTCTAAGTTGTGTGGATCTTGAATGGTAAATTTTCGGTTGTGTGTTTGTGGCGAAGGTTTTCATATGGTCTTTCATTAAGTCCCTACATAGTTCTCCCTTTGACTGCTAGGAGGAGATGAATAACCATCTAGACCACGAGTGCTTCCTGTTGTCGACTTAAAATACTACACTTAAATTAGCCTATATTATTTTTAATGATTTCTAAACAAAAATTACAAATACTTAATTAAATAATCTATTTTAAATTCTGAATATAAATACCAGGGAAATTACGGCTATTAAAATAGTATTTGTGAACCATAAATCCAGAAAACTAGATTTTCAGCAATCCAAATTTACTGGATGGTTTTTAAAACTGGGAACCATACTTTTGGTCTTATTCTTTGTTATAGTGAAAACCTAATTATACTTTATTATTCAAACTGCGTAGTTCAAATAAATATTTTAAAGTTATATAATATTTTGTTTAAATGAGAAAGCTCTGCTAAATTGATCATTTGTGAAGCGGAAAATTATGCATAGTCCAATATTCAATAATAATTGTTGTTCACTGAACTATTATGTGCAATAATATGCATTCATGACAACGGTTAGTAACTGTATTATAACAAATGCCTAACTATGCCATAAAACACAAAAAGATAGCCAATCAAATCACAGCGAAAATATTTTCTTAAGGTCTCGTGCGCAATTCACAATTAAATATAAATATTTTAGTTTAAAAATTGGTCAAAACCAATATATACTTAGTAATATTTTAAGTACGAGCATGTTATGAGTTTGTATGTTTTAAAAATTTGATATTAACAAATTTAATATAAATTTCATAAAAAAATTATATTATATAATTTACTGCAGGACTCCATAATGATGCAAACATATTGAAAATAAAGTATTGAAAAATATGTATATATGTAATAATTTTTTGGTTTCATTATTCGTATAAAGTTCTTATTTAAAAAATTTGTTATGTGTGGGTATGTCTTTTTTTTTTACACTTCATACGGGTTGTCATATGGAACGTAAGCTAGGCTTGGACTATTTAAGAAAACAATGCCAAAAACACATATATGGTTTATAAATTATGTTTCAAAATTATATTTGACATTGCTATAGCAACCAAGCATCATATCTATCATAGTTTGACTCAATTTTGTTTATTCTTTAAGAGAGTCGCTATACTGTTTCTAAGCTTATTGTTACTACAGTAGAGCACCCCTCAACCGTAATTCCCACAAACGGAACTCCCGATATCCGGAACTAATTTTCAAAAAAAAAAAATTAAAAAAATTTAAAATTACAAAACATTTCCGCACTGGAACGAGGCGTTTCTGCTTGTGCCTGACTGTACATGCCTTCTAGGCGCGCGCACGTCTGTCAGAGAGCTAATTACACGTCTGTCAGAGAGCAAGGTAATTATAGCCAGTCTTTCCCGCGCATTGCGTCGACGAGATGCATTAAGTGTTATACTTGTGTATGTGAAATGTAAACTGTGCGTGGCAGTGACTATACACTCTCCCGGAAGTGTGAATCGCTTGCACGTCAACACCGCAGCTGTAGTCCTAATACCTCCCCTGATCCCTCTGTTTCTTCCTCTTTCCTCACGCACGCACCCATCCACAGTGATAAGAAACACGTGCCTGCCAGCTTGCCTGAATGAAGGTCATTCAACCGGCCCGGAGGCCGGCCCTACCGCAACTCCCCTTAACCGGAATTTTCCCATAACCGGAATAGACCTCCCCCCGATGATTCTGGTTGAGGGGTGCTCTACTGTATCCATAATTTATTTGTGTATACACTTAATACTTCAGAAATTTACTTTTAAAGAATTAACTTAGACCTGTTATTCTGAACTCACACATTAACAATTTTGTTTTCATTTTATGTAAGAAAATAGCCTGGAAACAAATTTAAGAAGTTTTTTTAGTAACCATAAAAAATAATGCCTTTCCTTTGATATTTCATAACAATGACTTACAGTGTACTATTGTAGAATTAGTTGTGAATTTTTTTTTGTTGAACAATATGCACGTGCAATATTATATACAAATCTGTCCATGCTTAAGGGCTTCAGTCACTAAAAATTCAACCCAGAAAACTAATTCTCAAGGGTGTATGTAAAAAAAATTAAAAAAAATCATCCTTTATTTCTGCTCCATTGATTGGATATCGCCCATTAACAAATTTGACCGAGATTTTTCAATATGTTTGGAAGTGTATTGTGCATATTTATTGCATAAAAATGTGATTTTAGTTGACTATGGTCTTGAGTTCAATGAACAATAAACAGAAAAACAATATAAAAATTGTTAGCTGGTCTTTCAGTACTTGCCAGTGAGGTGTAAACATGTAACCTCAATAACGAGCCAATTCATGTGTTCTCATGTCACAAATAAACATATAATACGAAACTCGGACACAAAATTTAATGCAGATAACTTTAAAATAATACACAGCGTGATAAATACATAAATGTAAATTGTGTTTTCAACTAAATTTCTTGCCGCAAATCACAGCTAGTTCCGCACCTGCCGCTAGAATTCGCTGCCGGAGCAGTTACGTTGACTATTAAATTATTCGATTTTTAGAGCGAAAGGTTAAACTATATAACTAAACGGCTCAGATAAAAGAAAAAAAACTTGAAAAATACTAAGACCCGGTTTTACTAACAAATCTTAACTAGAAAACCAATTAAATTTAGCTCAAAACAATCTCACAAATCCAATGTTATTATATGTGAGTCCAGTATATCTCCACTGCACCACCTCGCTCCAGATTAACTTTTATACGACGTTTTATACGACTTAAATCTAAATAGAAGCCGTCCACGATAAAAGGACCTACACTTGGATATCGCTCCACCAAAAAATATAATATATTTATTTTATATTTTAGAAGCATATTTTTCTACATCCTCCACCTCTGCACATAATTCTAGCAGAACCTATATTGGCATGCTACTGTATAATTGTTTGTCTGTTTGGCATAGTAGTAGGGAGAGAGTGATTGTTCTGGGACACAGTAAACAAATGGGCGCCATCTTTGTTGTGGCACTGTATGACCACCGGTTTGATTTTGAAACAACAAATAGACATAATTTTTCTGAAGGTCATGCTTAGCAATATTATGTAAAATGGTATTAATAATACATTTTTTTTGTTCTTTTAGGTTATTTATATCAATCATGATGTGTAAAAAAAAAGTGTACTAGAATATGGTACCTAAATTAAGACGTATGCTCCATGCAGAACTTAATTACTATTAGTTCATGTGTTGCATCACATTGTTTCCCTATTTATTTGAATACTATTAAAAGATACTCAAAATAGTTATATTAATAAAAAAAATAATCATACCTTACAACAAATAAATTTCTACGTACAAAATATGTAGGTAATAAAATGGTCTGCCTAAATAAATATATAATAAAAAAAATACTTTCAGTGTTCATGAAAGCTAAAAAAGTAATTCCAAGGATTTATCATTCACATTAATATAACAACCACCTTTTTTCATACAATTTGTGTTTCTGTCAAATGAAAAGTTGCAAGATGACAAAAAATAATATGATCACAAAATAATTTACAGTTAAGTTTTAAATATTACTTGTAAAAAGACATCATATTCAAGTTAAAGTATTAGGCTGGTAATTCAAGAGACAAAAAAAAAAAAAAAAAAAAACTTTTAGTTTTTAATTATGCTACATCTGTACTCTAACCATATTCCAAGTGCACAAAATAGCTCCCAAACCCTTAGATAGGCAACAGTAAGTTCCTTGATTTTAGAGAATGGTTTTTGGTGTCCAATCATTTGATGATCTGTTCCTTAATTGCAGTGCATGCACAGAGCTCACTTTTTCAGTGATTTTGTTTGTTTAGATAGTGGACCCACATCTGGTGACATTAACTCGTATATAGTTGCTTACGTGAATATCGGAGGATGTACCAGGTGTATTGGTGCGCCAAATGAAACTTTAGTGTTGCGAAACTATCCTGGAATACATTTGATACACTTTAATGGTAATAATTGCAACTTAAAAAGTACCATCAAATGGCCTGACTTTGCTCCATTAATATTTTACTACGAAATTTTTTTTTGTTATAAATTCTGAAAAAGAATTTTAATATTTTAAACATTGTATAGAACTAATGATTGACCTTCTACCATACAAATATACATTGACAACCATTATAAATTCTGAAAAAGAATTTTAATATTTTAAACATTGTATAGAACTAATGATTGACCTTCTACCATACAAATATACATTGACAACCATCCCAAAAACATAAATATATTAAATTGACTGAGGTGCAATGTCACTCTCCGATCCCTTGACATTGCCCCATTATACTTTTCCATGTGTTTTCAATGTTGGGGAAAAGTAAAGGTCACTTAAATTGCTCTACAATTCTTTATTATGAATTCTTACACAAAATTGGTAAATAAAGCATAAGTCCACTGAACAAAATAAAAACTAAAATGAACAAAATGACTTCTTATGACATAACTAAATAAAATTATAATCACGAAACATGATAGGAACCAAATGGTATTTTTGAAACATAAGGTGCCTACATGACCAGACAATATATAACATCATCATCATCATCATCTTGAAAAAAAAAAAAAAACATGCTGTGGTGTAAAACTAGTCACTCTACCCCTATCCCCGCTTATCCTTGAGTTCCTTTACACAAAAAATTCCTCTTTTGTTGATGGCTATTGGAAGATTTATCCCTCCTCCTATTTCACTCCAATCATCAATGGCATCAACCACATACTTCTTCAATGAGTTCTCAATCTCTTTTACTTCTCTTATTCTGATGTACCTAATTATTTTTGTTCTACATTTGAATTTTTGTAGCTCCATCATTGACAAATCCAAAGGAATCTCTGTCAACAGTTTGGCCAGGGATAATATTCAATTTCTTTTGCATCCTTGGTTTAGGTACCCCTGCCCAAGCTTCACATTTTTGTTCCAAAGATTCTATAAAAGAAGAATGTAAAGCCTCATGATCAATCAATCCTACAGAGACATTCTTTAAATTTTTTTCTTCAAATATGGGGATGATTCCACTGCTCTCAAACGCAGCTATCAAGTTAGTCCCGATTTTTGGAGTTGTGGCACTCCTACGCTCGTTCAATAAGTAAGGGGAGTAATGAATTTCTATGCACATTGTTCTTCCAGCAACGTAGGTCTCTTCCACCTGGTTAATAGTTCTCTTCATGTGCCCTTTACTGAATACAACACAGCTTAATCTAACAGTTGTGTTAGGTGAGTTGATTTTGTAAGAGGAAGATGAGCTTTATATAATTTTTTTCCATTAGTTCAAGTGCAGTAAGAGTGAAATGTGTCAATAGACTGTCTTCTATAAGAAATTTTATTGCCCACTCAATTGTTTCATATGAGGGACTGAAATTTACATACATGCTATTCAAGACTGGGGCAGTAAAATTAACATAGCGCTTAATGAATTCGCGCAACCTGAAGACGTGTAAGTGAGGGACTGGTTTTTGGTGGTAGCAATACAAGACTACTCCAGGTACAACAGGACATGACCAGGTGCTGATATCACACACTCTCAATGCACACAGGGTAGAGAAACCGTCACATGCCACAGGAGACACCGCCTTGAGCAGTACTAGCTTCACATGTTGTGTACACCTTAAGATAAAGCAAACAATGTGCCCCTGTTGTCTATATGCCTGCTTGATGATCTCACAAATCTGTGACATGTCTGAGTCTCATTTCAGAGAGCATATTAGATATTATGTTAATACATGCTCATACATTTCAGAGTAATCTTCATTTACATAAGTGCACAAACATTAGGGCTAATTCCGCACCTACCCGGCTGTCGAGCAACCAACATCTGGCCGGTGCTGACACAACTTGAGTGAATATTTTCATCCATCCGACCACAGCACATCCACAAGAAAACACAAACTAAGAGAATAGAAACAGAGACCACAGATGACATGTGACGGCTGGATATTCTCTCCTCCAACATGTCACAGCCCCACTTGTTTCTCTGGTTTATTTCACTGACATGACAACCTGCCCACGCAGTGGGAGCTGCCGGCTTCCCACGGAAACAGCACGGCAGTGAGGTGTCATCTACCTATCACCACATGTATCGGGCAAGTACACATCTCTTCCCCACAATCACGTACACTGCATCGTTCACCCGGCTGTCGGGTAGGTGTGAATTAGGCACAAATGGAATCTTAAGTTAATGAAAAAGAAAATCGTTGTGTACACAGAAAAATGTTTTACCCATGACATAAGCAGAAAATTATGTAGCAGTACAACTCCGTCCGCCCTCTCCCAGGGTGCAGGTGTTGAGGATTCAACCCAAAGCCTCCAGAAAGAAATGCAAGTATTCCAGCAGCACAATGAAACACAGTTGGTTGCACTCTGGTGAGAACTGTTAATAAGCAGGGTTGGAGTACACGGAGTGTGCGGTGGTGTACTCACCGAGGGTGCGGACAGTGATCACCTTGCTGAGCATGCCGTCGCCCAGAGCGTTCTTGCCCACCACCTGGAACTCGTACATGGTGCTGGGCGACAGACTGTTGATGGTGACCTGGGTCGAGCCCGACGGAGTCACCGGGATGGTCGACCACTCGGACATGCCTGCCTCTCGGTACCTGCACACACAACCACGCCATCTTCCTTCTGCCGTCGCTCCACAACCGCCATGCATCACCTTCACATCACAAGATTTTTCCAACAAGTCCCCAACATATTATAAACGACAGAAAGGGGGAAAAAAAAATATTTAACCTTAAAAGTCCTTAGTCTATTACAAATCCCACATACTATTTCCAACTATTACATACACAGCACCATTTAATCTGGCATATAAAATGGGAATTTTATGCACATTTTAAGAGCTTACAGGGTGGTCATTCTCCTGGCAGTAACAAATTCCAGGTTTTCCCCAGGTATTTTCCAGGATTTCTCAAGGATTTCCAAAGTATTCACTGTGAATGCACATAACTGATAAAACTTGATGTGTCAAATTTTACATTGAAATAAGTTATAATATTGTAAATTTCTAATCAAATTATAATCAAGTATTTCTCCGGAAAACAATTTATAAGCATATACATTATGCTTTAACATGAAAACATCAATTAAAAGAATAATTATAGATAGCAAATGTCATGCATGGCTGTACGTTTACTGCAAAGCAGATCACTTGAATTTAACTTTTCAACATTTCAAGTTTGCAGATGACACTCTTTCACACTAAAGCCAGTACCTGTCCCAAACTTCTAACAACATAGTCACTGATTCAAATACCATCTTAAACACAGGTATTTTTTTTTAAATTTGCAAGAGATCTTCCACTAAGCCTCCAGACAAATGGTGGAAATTAATAATCTGTAATAATAAAAATTAACAAAAAAGTACTTCTGCTTTGATGAACATTTGTTGGTATGCATCTGTTTTTAAGGAGTGGTGAGTGGTTCTACATTGCAAACCTACTATTGACGTGGAGACTTGTCAGCCAAGTATCTGTTTAGGCTCAGTCTCACTAAAAATCATGACTGACTAGAAATACTTTAGTAATAACTGATATATGTGTATCAGAAGCTATACTAACTTGACATAATAAAACATAACTTTAATTTTGCATGCAAATAACTAATATAAATTAAATAATAAAAGGACTTGGTGTGATAATATAAACATAGTTGGTACGTAAAGTATAAATTCAATAAAATTAAAAAATTAAAATAAATCAGTATTTAATATTAATATAAACATGGGTACATAATTGATTATTTAATTTAGTAAAATAATATAGATGAATTTTAATTATGATGAAAATCAATAAATATTCCGAGTGTTAGTTCTAATTTATAATATATTGACGTCGACCACGGCTATGTTCTCCCTAAGCCTGATGTGCCTCCCACCGACACTAATATCTATTTCAAACCTCACGTTAACGAGTGCATGCATGTGTGCGTGTGTTCGGTCGCACTGAGCGAACCCTTTTGGCGCACACCCTAACTGTAGCAGTGGAGACTGCATCTTTTGAAATAATGTACTTAATAATTAAATAACTGAAATATGTACATAATACTTAAGTCAAAATTAACTTGTAATTTTTAAAGGGTTTAAATATGTTATGTTTAATTGTTATGTTATATTTATCTACTAATGGTAAATTCAGCACTTCCTGCTCCCATGACACACATAGCCCGCGGCAGTCTCTTCCGTTCGCCGTGCGGGGTAGGATGTACCCCAGTACCTCGTCGACCTCAACTATTGCTCTCGACTGATCCGTCATCATCCGCCGTAGTAATTATTTCAAATCATTTTTAATTAAACTTCGAGGCCTACCCCGATGGCAGACTGTGTAACTTAACTAATTAAAGTTTCCTGGAGATTCAGGAACATAATCTCACAAACACTCCCATGAAAACGGCCAGGAGACTACTAAATATTCCAAAGACACTACCTGCCAGTGACAATGGAAGCTTACAAGCAACCAGACATCGTTATACACAGTACGGGAACATAACCTCTCTTATATAAATAAACTTTAAGAAATACTTGTAAAGGTTTATAAACATAATTTCTATCACTAATATTCACAATAATAAAATGTTTTAAATAATAGTGACCAATATTCAATATCAATCACTAAAGTATAATATTTAAAAACACATATACAGTTTTTATTTGTTTGTAGCCTTTATTTAATCCTGTACAAATTTTGTTGCATCGTGCATGCGCATAGTAATAATTCAATTTCATCTTTTCATAACCACCTAAATAATTAAGGCACAAATAAGAGTGCTGTATTTTTGTGGATAATGATTTAAGATGTTTCATCAATGAGTTCCTCTGGGTTTTTACATGTCATATCACGTATTACCGTATACTGTATTTTTATAATTATGATTGCATCTGCAATCATTACCACGAATGGAAACTGGAGGGAATTAAAAAGTGCAGAAAACAGAAGAGAGACTTATGGTGTTAACTGTCATACCTCATGCAGAGTGTCAGGTAGTAAATGTCAGTAGTCATAAATGTAAAAAATTATGCATTTTGTAGCCACGGCATGTAGTTTTTCAACTAAGTTGTACATAGTGTTCAAAAATATGTAGTATAAGAAACATAGTAGCTTGTAGGCATGCATGCAGTTTTTTTAACTAAGCTGTTTTCAACTTGCTATGACTTTCATAAATTCATATATTTCTCATGCATTTCCCGGTACCAAAATATTCACTGCTAATCAGTTCTCCCAATGTTCCCAGTCAGGTGGCCACTCTGGCTTAAAGTCGCTACACTCTCACATGACAAGTCATCCTAGGTGATGTTCTTGTGTCACAGTTTCCTGGAGTCAGAAGACAACGGGCATTAATGACGAGGAGAAAGAGGGTGAGTGAGGAAAAAAATGTTTAGAGTGAATTGATGGAGCGTAAGCCTGATTGTATTCATAGTCTACACCTGCAACTGCTAGCAGTAGTGCTCTGTGACGTGGTGTTGGATGATCCAATCAAAACTGGTCTTCCACCATGTGTTCATTTATCTGCTGGTGTCCACAAGCTCCAAGCAGCGGCCACTCTCCACATGGTTCTGCTATACAGAAGATTCTTATATCAAAAAGTGAACTTGGTGCAGCCTTGCAGAGGGGTGAAGCGGCAAAGAGTCAAAATAAAACACCATTCTTTTTACGCTCCCTTGTTGACCATAAGAGCTGTAAAGCTATCGTGCTTATCTGAGAGAGCAAAACATACGTTATTTTTCCTCCATTTTAATTTCGACTGGGTTTTCTCTGAACTTGATTTTAGAATTAAACTATCCCAGCAGATGAGTTTGAGTTTGAGTTTGGGTGGGGGTGGGGGCTGGGGGTAGGGTGGTGGTGGTGGTGATGCAGTTGATGATGATATTAGAATGATTATGATTGTAAAAATACATGCTCTGTATTCAACAGCGTCATCTAGCCACTTTCAACCACTGACCCCACGCATGCAGAAAGCAGGTCGCTTATCACCCCCACCCCCATCCACTCCACCATCCCCTCCCCTTCCCAAACGGAAGTGATGGATCGGACTGCCAATAACACTTCGGAGTACGTATAGAGTAACAAAAATAAAAATGCCACTAATCTTAGTGTGTGATGCGGTACACTGCTCATTTTTTTTTGTTTATACCAAAAACACAGGTTTTAAAAATTATTGAAAAAATTTCAAAAATGTTTTCTGAATTATTTTAAATTAATAAACTGCTTCATGCCTTCCTGTAATTTACATTGGCCTGTTGGTTATCATATTTAAGAATTCATATTATATTGTGATTAAACACTGTGAAAGAAGGTTGTCATTATTAATAAATAGGTCTGTGTGAATATGTCTTTTAGTTGGAAATGAATATGAAATTATTTGTGAATACAAATATTGAATTCGAATAAAAAGAACGAGAATTAGAATCTCACAAAAAAAATTAATTTTCATGTCATGTAGCAACCTCTGAAAATTAGACATATAATAATGGTTATGTAATCAGCTACACTAATTATATGAAAAATGTTTGTTAAAATATTTAAATTATGAAATAATTTTTTTTTAAATTTTGTAGCTAATATAAATTTACCTAACCTAACTTAACCTAACCAAAAAACAACCTTTCATTTCCTATTCACCTTATTTTCTCTATCTGCTACTCTGCATACTGATCCCGAAAATTTTTACTACCCGCAAAGCACCGTGTAATCCATTGCAATCTATTTTACAAAAAAACGTAAATCTTATTTAAATGCTCTATTACCAAATTAGTGATTGAATGAGTTGATATTTAGATATTTAAACCCTAGTTATCCGTGAGTTTTTGTTGCTAACAGCAGCCAGGTAAATGTATTTTAGTTTAGCAATACTATAAACACAATTTTTTGCTAATTTCATCTGTAATACTAACCATTATTTACATTTTTTTAAATACATTTTTGAGTTCCAACATCTGTTATAGATATATACAAGTAAGCTGCTACTGTATCACATGATTTTAGATAAATTGTGACCATCAATTTATACGCCGTTGAAACTATGATGATTACTTCTTTTAATGCCCATCTCAATGAAGTGTCCGTGTTTTGTGGTGAAGTCCATGGTTGTTGATTCCCCCCCCCCCCCCCCCCCCCACTTCTGGTGCATGTGTTGAAAAGAATACAAATAATATTTTTTTTACAAGTTTGAAATGACAAATATGCTATGTTTTGAATTGTTTACACATTTTTTTTCCTTTACTGTTTAGCAAGACAATAACAAAAAAAATAATTTTTAATACTTGTTTTATGTTTAAAATGTCACATAGTCCCATTAAAAAGAAAAAGGGTATTTACATTGCGGAAATGACTTAATCTCACCAGTGAACATTGGTTTATGACACATTCACGAGGTATGCTAAGTCAAGTATTCGTAAGTGAACGAATATTCATTATTTCGAAGTGTTAGTATTCAGGTAGAATCGAATACCAATAGCTTATTATTCATATTTAGATTCAAAATTTGAATATTCGCACAGGCCTAGTAATAAACAATGCTAGTAGAATGGAACAAGATCATAAAAAAAATTGTGCATGTTTTCCATACACCATCCAACTAGCAGATGACCTTCACATAGTCACATGACCTTTAAGGAGGTGCAATGTGGTGGTAAACTTGGCGAGATAACAACCATACTTGTTAAACCACTGAAACCGCTGAATAATCTTTGCACAAAGCCTGTAAACTGTATATATATACATTATATAATTACAACTTGTTCATGGGTTAAACGTACATTTGGTTGGACCTGAATTACATTTGTCAAACTTGATTCTAAGATGAGTAGTAGTACTGCAAGTTTGCTTGAATGAATGCCAATGAGGCAATGAGTAATTGTGGTGAATAGATGCGGCGGGGTGGACGCCACTCACCATATTGTGTAGTCCTGCTTGTAGTCGGGGCCACCGCTGTAGCCCGGCAACCAGCTGAGCGTCACCGCTGACTCTGTGGCGTTGCCCGTCACATTATATGGTGCGTGGGGCTGGGTCCCCTCCACCACCAGCTGCGTCACCGTCACAATCGTCGCCACCTCGTTGGACGCGACGCACTGGTAGAAACCAAAGTCCGTACGACGCAGGCCTTCTATCGTGATGTTGCCGCCGTTCACACGGACACGGTTTCTCTGCAGAGGGGAGCCATCCCTCTGCGACACACACCGTGCCTTCACAAGCCATCACGAGGAGAGTTGTGTTCAAACATAAAGTTTGTGCAAGAAAACCTCCCAGATATTAACTTTTCTACACTTGTCTATATTAAACAAAATATTTACGTGATCAGACAAAACTTATTATCGATCGAACAAAACTAATTAGAGCATTAGTACCACAAACTTGCCGGGTTGAGTTGTGTTCCATGTTCTTTCCAGATGAAAATACATATATTATCAGGTTCCTCGCTGAATGGCAACTCGTAGAATGAAGGGATCCCCATTTGACCTGCCCCAATCCATTATGTTCCTCAGCCCAGTTTATATGGTCTGTACAGTGCTATCTTGTTAATAGGACACACACTAAGGGCCTACGTGCAAAGAGGTTCACCTCCATTAAGACAATTATGGATATTTTAAGATGACACCTGCATCCAGTTGCTATTTGCAAGGCGTGTAGCATTCTGTCAACCTAATTGTGAGTGTTGGACCCCTTACTTATTTAGACCAGTGTATATACAGTAGTCTCGCTAATCTGGACCCCACTCGTACGGACATCTGGTTAATCCTATGTCAGTTCATAGGTTAAACACTTAGGTCTAAGAGTACAGTAGTATTACAGCTAAACTTAAGCTTTAGGAAAAAATGTAATCCTGAAGAAAAAAAACAGACTTTAATAGATTTTACCCAATTAAAACTTGTATTACACACCATTTAAAGCAAATTCCATTAAATACATACTTTTGGTGATCCGGACAGGCTCCAGTCCCATTTAGTCCGGATTAGCGGAACTCAGCTGTATTTTAATTGCATTTAATTAATCTGATATTGTATTAAACTACTACTTGGTTATGAACCATTTAGCTGACTGTGACTTGTATTAAACCACGTGGCAAGCATGTATTATAGCATTGTAGAACCCTCCCCTCCCCAACTTTCATAAGTATTTTCTGAGAGGAATAAATATTATGCTTTTGTCATTCAGGTGGATCAGCTGATTATATAGTTTTAAGGTTATAGTGACCTGGTTATTCACACTTGTATTCATAATTTTTAATATTCTTGTAATTAATTCTCATATTTTATTATTTTATTTAGAAAAGCCTTTTAAATATATTTTTACTGGTTTTTCATTTATTTGGCTAGGTTACTAATTAGATAAGAGTGATTTACAATAATTTATTTTTTCATTTAAATGTTATTTTTTATAACTATATTTTTACGTGTGTTGGTGACATTTATAGAACACATAACAATGGCTTCTGTGGGTGAAAGGAAGAAAGAAAGATTCCTGATGTCCTGGATGTTCATGGGAGAGCTCTCTGACCCGAGAATCACAGAGTAGTAATTGTAAGAGAAGCACTTGTAGCCAATAGAATGGTACCTTTTTTGTGTGTGTTTTGTACTGTGTTTTGCCTGACTAGTCGTCGTGTGATCTTAGGGTCAAAAGATTGCATCGGGCGACTCCCTTAAAAGTGAAGGTTAAAAGCGAGTCGAGAGGCAATTAAGAGAATTTAATAACTTTGGTTTTGTCGTACAGTTCTGTAGTAGCTGGAATGTAAATCCTTTAAGGCAGTGAACTTGGTTTTGTGATGGTTTTGTGTAAAAGCTGAGAACAGTGTTTGTTTTTTGAAGATGACAGCCATTGTGAAGGATTAAATAAATAGCAGTAAAAATCAGTAATGGTTCTTGAGATACTTTATTTTTCGGCATAAATGATTTATAAGGTTTTAGTGTGGCTTGAGGAGTAATTAATTTCCATGCCCAACCAGTGGCATAGCCAGGATTTGTGTATGGGGGGTGTTAAGAAGCATGCCCCCCCCCCCCCCCCTTTTAAAGCGGGGGGTCCTCCCCCGGGAAAATTAGGATTTTAAGGTGTAAAATAGTGCTATTTTAGCATTTTTCGGTACTTAAATTTAAATATTGTAATGGTAAAATTTTTATTAATTTTTAATATGAAATTTGTTTGAGTGATTAATAAGAAATTAATTAATAATTTGGTGCTAAGAGAGGGGGGGGGGGGTTTGAACCCCTAAAACCCCCTCCTGGCTACGCCCCCCTGCACCCAACTACATGTAATCCAGATCAGTTCTGAGCTAGCCGGAGGTTCGGACTTCCAGCGAGCGTGAGACACGTACCCGCTGCCACTGTATGTTGGGCTTCTGGGTGCCTTCTGCCTCCTGGGCGTCGCAGTGCATCTCGACGCTCTCGCCCACCTTGCGCTGGTACAGGCTCTCGGGCTCGATGGTGAACACGGGCGGCTTGCGCACCAACACCTCCATGGCTCCCGACGAGCCCTGCGTGCCCTGCGCGTTGTAGGGCGTGCAGGTGTACTTGCCCTGGTGGTTCTCGTTCACCTGCCGCGCCATCATCAACACTTTACTAATACTGCATACACCAACTACTTGAAAACACTAGTTTTCATCTCACCCCATACTAATTTTTCACATAAACATTTGCATTCCATAGAGAAGAATGTGTTCGTACATATTCTACCCAACTTTTTTTTATTTTTCACTCATTTCAACTTATAAATTTTTTTTTTTCCTTTTGATGTAGTTTAAAGGCTGGCACATGTAGTAATATTCTATGTCAACTATAAGGTGATAAGCTTTCAATACAAAAAAGTCTCTAATAAGTATAGCAAGGCTCGTACCCCCGATTTATAATAAAGCATATAAAACAAAAAACTACGTCCACTCTCAGCGGTGGACACGCTATATTAAGTACGATGGTATGCTGCGGTGGAGGCAGCCTACACACCTGTCTCCAAGCAGTCGCTCACATCAAAGAAACAACTATTCTTATTTCAGAGTTTTATTTACGTTATATGTCTGTTCTCCCTTTACATCATGTTACACTATTACAAAGCCGGTGGCACGAATCAGTTTGAAGGTTGGTCCAGGAAACCACGTGCGCTGGACAAGTTAGAGTTTGTGATACATAAAAAAATTGAATTAATGAATGAAAAATAATAATTAGATCAAACAGTCTACTACCCGAGGTAAGCCCTGCAGTTATGTAGTAGCGATTTATGTATATTAAGTGAACAGATGGACGAGGAGCAGTGATTACAAAACTGAAGACGACGGATGAGCAGAGCTCCTAGGTAGTGGCGGCGACAGACTGGCCTTCTCTCAGTATGCACTCGAGGTAGGTCACATGCTCATTTCCAACCTATGACTATTACAACCATTTGGAAAAACATGCCACCGGGAAAAAGAAGTAACAACATATAAACCTTATTTAAATTTAGCCTAATGGCTGCAAACAACAATATTGGTTAACTAAACTATTTAAAACATACTAAAAATTAAATCTGGTCCACTTCGGGACTTGTTTGGCTATAACGTAAAACACTTGGGGCAAAAATAAAACAGGTAACATCTTAATTTAATAACTTAAATATGGGAGCGAAACACTGAGATTACCGTGCCCTCTAGCAGTAGTTTGTGGCGCACTATTCAAACAATCGTACACCTACGCACGCACACGCATGGTGGGTGGTTTGGAACAGAGGGTGATAGTGTGAAGAGGAGTCTGAAGCGGCGATACACATCAAGCTTAAGGGAGGGCATAGCCCGGGACGATGTCAGTAAGGCTACTTAAATTAAGATACATTTATAGTGCAGTAATATAAACATTAATATTAATATATAGATATAATAAATTTGATTCAAAGTTATTGATTTAAAGAATGAATTTGTAAATTTATGTTCCGCTACTGTGCAAGAAAATAAAACAGATGCAAAAAATTAAATTCCCAATCAATGAGTACATTAAAAGAAATTTTAAAATTTGTTCACTCGTTCACACTGAATGCTCCTCTAACCAAGGGTGGTAAGAGGCTCACAAGGTTAGCTGCTCAGATCACTAGGGTTTCTTCACGTACCTAACAGAAGCCTGAACGGCTTCTTGCCCACCTCTGAATTTATCATCCAAATTGTTTTCATGTCTATATGTTTAAGATTCATACAAAATGGATTCACTTTTACATTAACTATTTTACCAGTAATGCTCAACAATAGTACAGCTTCATTTGTAACTTATTATTTCACAATGTAACTCAATTAAGTTCTATAATTTTTTATAGGACACAGATGTGTATCTTAACTGTTTTCTCAATATGAAGACATTGTGATAACATCAAATATTATTGCTATTCAAAATTGTTGTAGAATTCATAATAGTATTAAAATAAAATAGCCTGATGTAGCCCGTGCTGTTATTAAGTGCTGGGGTGCCCAGCATGTATATGGAAGTGCACAAGGAAGAAACAGAAGCATTTACATTCAAAACCCACTCAACCTCACATTCACTATACTCAATGTGGCAAGAGTTGCCAATATAGGCAGTCCGACAGGTCCTTATCTTCTCTGTGTGCATAGGTGGAGAAGGGAATAGGTGGAGACTTGATAACTTTCTGACTGAACTGGGGTTGTCACGTCAACAGCAAGGTAACACACAAGGTCATGGACCAGGGATACCGGGCCTACAGCAGCAATCATCAGAGCAACTGCCTAAGTGATATCGGGAATCCTTGGAACCAGAGATGAGGGTGGCTGAACCAGGACTTTGACCCGGGTACCCTGGAATGCACTTTTAGTGAGTTACCACTGCGCCACCTAGCTTCATCCCACGATGACAGTGTACAATAATACATCACGGGAAGGAAAATGACACACGCAGCCCTGGCTATTGTTTCAAAACCATCAACAGCAAACAAGATACACCATTGTAATGCACATACACTGAATAGCCAAAATGTTTAGGTTTTTTTTTTTTTTTTTTGCTAATGTTCATTTTAGAGTAGCAATGCAAATTATTTTACTGTATTAAAAAAAATTGAATTTATTTATTTTTTAATTATTAGTTCTTTAAAAATATGAAGCATCAATTTTCAAATTAACTGTATGAAACTAGACTAAGCTGAGCAGCTATCTGTTGCATCAAAATATTTGAAAGTGTAATATGTACATACAGTAGACTCCCGATTATCCGGGGTAATGACTGGCAAGGGGCCCACGGATAATCGAAAAACATGGTTAAAGCGATGACGGGGGAAAAAATGATTTAATTAATTTTTTTTTGTCCCGACTGTCGATACAAACACTATAACACCCGCCCCTCATAGCAATGTCCAAATTCATTTCAGGAAAACATTGCACTAATAATAAAACAGTGATTAAACAACGTATATTTAAATTACAATAAATATTTAACAGTCTAAATTTAAAATTAAAAAAATCACAAAACGCTTTGTTTACATAATATGGCTAGGCATTCCTAAGTAGGCGCTAAAAACATTTCAGTTACAAAATAATAATGCTTTTAATATACAAGATATATTTGATTTCTATTTCTAATAATAGGATTTCAAAATAACATAAATACTTGAGTGTGTTGTATTATAACACAAAATTATTTAACCTGTTAACGTAATTCCCGACTCTGTTTACAAAGTTCGTTACTGCCTTAATAAGCCACTAGCGCAGCCTGTTTTAATGTCGAGTACCACTCGTTTGCGTTTATTAGACATTACTGTCAAAATATTACTACAGAAAACAATACCACACAAAGCAAATGCTGACTTAAATCTACGCGAGCAGTATCAGTCGCGTGAGTCACGCAACAGCGGCGCCGTGTCGGCGCTAACCTGAGCCCGGTTCACAAGGTCGCGGTTAACAGGGGTGCGTTTATCATTGCTCCTACTGTTTTGAAGTTCATGACACACATTAATACTTACCAACTATGCATGTAACGTGTTTGGCAGCATTATTCGTCGAGAATCACGGCATAAAATGCTCAGTCACATCAATACATTACAAATATAAAAAAAAAAGTAAAAAAATTATTTTCGTTTTTATGGTTTATGGAAGTGAAATATGGCACGGTTAATCCGCAAACCGGATAATCCGCACCCGGATAATCGGGAGTCTACTGTATATGGAAAATTGTAGGCCTAAAAACATTAAGGGGCGTAAAAATCAAGGATACAAACATGAGGGAGCATGAGTATGTTTATATTTGACAGGCCAAAATGCACTGGATTGCAGATGTGCGTTACCCTGGTGAAGAGCAGAGAGCCATTGTTCATGATGACAATGTCCTTGGTCTGGTAGGGCTCAAGCAGGCGCTTGTCCTTGGTCCAGGTGACGTACTGCAGGGGTGGGTTGGCCTTGATGAAGCACTGCACCACGCCGGCCAGCCGGAAGGGCAGGTACTGCACCGTGGGCGTGAAGGTCACCTTCGCAGGGTCTGCTCACAGCACATCACAATCCTCCTGGCCTCCTCTCTTTCCTGCTTCATTTTCACTTCAACTTTTCAAATGGCTTGTGCATGTTTCAATTTAGTTCATATCCACAATTTTGCTCAGCTGTATAATTAATTAATCAAGTCATTACATACATAATAATGCCTACAATCATTTTTAGCTATCAGTTTTCTGCTAATTTTTCAGAAAACAAAAAAAGTTTACGATTCTACTTGCTTATACAATTAAGGGTAACAAAGATAACATTTTGTTTACGATTTTTTGAAAACAGTTGAACATAGCCATTATGGTATTGAGATGCTGTCCTAGTGTGTGGGGATGTGTGCCACAGCCCTTCTGTAAGAGGGGTGTTACACAACTTTTTCATAATAAAGTAAACAAATCATCAGAATTATTAAAAAGCATTAAATAAATCTAAATAATGCTCAAAAAACCTGTTGCAAATGGACAAATACTTCTCAAAAGGATAAACAGCTGGTAAATACATCAAATCAGAAAATATAACCAAGTATAATTTCTGATTATAAAACCATAAAAAATCTTTAATAAACTTATTACGAAAGTGGGGGGCAAGTAACTTTGGATGTGACAATGTCACAAATATAATTATCAATCAAAATTAAATTTAATAAATAAAAAGCTAACTTTAAAGTATTAAAAATATAATGGTTTTAGAATTGAAGCTCATCAAATCTTGCCCTATAACAACATCTCAGAATTATTGTAATATTTTTATAGTCAATAATTAATATCATTGAACAAAATTTTTGAAGGGAGTCTTATTGATTGTGTTTGTGTTTCTGCCACAAATAAAGGCCGTTGTGAGTGCTGCGCTCTACGTATCTTGTTGCAGATGTCAGATGTCAGATGCAAGCACTGAAACGAGGTCGAGTACTCACACTCGACATTGAGGAAGGCAGAAGCAGACTGGGGATCCCCGATGCCGTTGGTCACCTCGCACACGTACTGGCCGGAGTCGTCCGCGCTCACCGGGTTCACGATGAGCGAGCCGTCTCTACGTATGGTGACTCTGGTCTCCAAGGCAGGCACTTCCTTGACGGGCACTCCCTCGCGGTACCACTTGACGGTGACATTTCCCGGCAAGGCCTTGGCCTCGCACGAGAACTGCACCTTCTCTCCCTCCAGCTTGGTCTGGTTCGTGGGAGGCACCATGATCACCGCTCCACCTGTGCACGTTATCCCCGCAGCTGCAAGCACTCGCCCTCCATCATTACCCTAGCATTATTGTCATTAGTTTGATTTCACCTCTTTTGAAGTTTATCGCTAGAGTACAGTCCTGCTAATCCAGACTAGACCCTGTCCGGATCACCAAAAGTTCGAATTGAACACATTTTGCTTTAAAATAGTGGTGCACCGATGCGGATACCGATGAATCGTAATCGGCGATTATGGGTACTTACCGATTAATCGTAATCGGCGATTATCTTAACGATTACTTTGCCGATTATCTACGTCCCGGCGTAATTAAGTAGGTTTTTACCGTGTAATATTTTGTTACACACTTTAGGACGAAATACGGTAATATTTTTATATATTACAAAATTCATCTAACTCCGCCATATCATGATTACAGATATTTCGTTAAGTTTAATAAATCTCATTGCCTCGAACAATAAAAAATACATTTTTCCCAACGAGCATACAATCATTCTGATTTTTCCTACACGTTTATTTACGTTTCGTCTTTTGTTCTGTCTTTTGTTTAGTGGCCTTGTACAATACGGATAGCCAGAGACGTAAAATAGATGGCACGCAATCAAAATACCACAAGCAGTTGCAGTGTTTTCTATGACAATCGATCTTTTCGAGTCGTAGTAGCGGTTCAAAATCGTGGTCCCGATACCTTCTAGAGTTTATCTCTGCGTTTTACAAACTCGTTATGGGCATCTTTGGTAACATTATTTGTTGTTGTGTTATTTGTATGTGACGTGAAAAGTGAAAAAGTATTTATAATTTTATATATTCAGTCAACATAAATAAAATCACATGTGCTAGAATTGGTTTTGAGTCATTTTAATATAATTATAGTGAGATGGCGACTAGGGAGAAAAAAAGTGAAGTGTGGAAACATTTTTCTATAAACTCAAGTGAACAAAATATAGCAACATGTTTACATTGTTAAACGGTAATTTCTCGATGCAACCTTATGTGATAGTCGATAATAATGCTAGTTTTCCGCAACAAAAACTTACCCACTGTAAATTACAATTATTAGACTGTAGTTCAAGTTGTTTACAATAACAAATATAAATAGAAGTTAATTTAATTTACACTTTGCAATGACTTAATATTGTATTTTATATATTTTTATACTGTTATTATAACTGCATTCTCAATTTTACCTAATCTTGTTATTAAATTCACATGGAAATAAAAAATTTTGTGTGCATTATTACACTTAAAAAAATTTGTTCATTATAATCGGTAACTGAATCGGTATCTGCCGATTATTGCTCTCATAATCGGTAATCGAATCGGTAATCGGTAAAGTCATATCGGTGCACCACTACTTTAACCCTTATCCGGAGACGTGGGGTCTCCGTGACCCCAGCAAAACTTTAACTTGCTGCCATCTATGTGCAGTTCAAGGCACTTGCTTGTGGTACCATCTACCTTTCGCTTGGATATCACATAGTCTCCTCCTGTAGTGTCAGATTTGTTTACGCTGTCTGGAGCTAGATATCAGGTCGAAAAGATAACTTGGGGTCGTAGTGGCACCACGTCACCAGTTATGTTTCTATCTCAGAAGTGATAAAAAGGCTTCTAAACGAACATGTGTACGTGTGGGCGATCCAGATTATGACGAAACTATTTCTAAGTGGTTGAAAGATATTTTTAGTGACTTAAGTTATCAAAGTGTGTGTGGAAAAGCAATGTGTGATGATTGCAGAGCAAACAAATGTGACTTTTCGTACAAATTTAATTTTTTCAAACAATGTTCGGCTAATATATTTTATGTAAAAATGGCATTTTCAAAATATATAAGTATGCATGTGCTTTCTAGTTAGCTCGATTATATATATTGTTGTGGTTTAATCATTGGTTATGCAAGGAAAATATTTGGAGGGGAAAAAAGTAATTTCTTTTTTTGGGAAAATTTATCTGTTGTAGATTTTATGAAAAAGTCTTATTATTCATAGAAGTTTTCTAGATTTTGTTTTGTCACTATATCTATATTGAATAGCAAATAAAACTTTTAGGCTACCATCTGCTTATTTTTTTTAAAAAAGCAATTATTACAAATAGGCATTTTTAGATTTATTTGAGCAAGCACCAATGGAAAAAATTGTATTTTATAATTGGTAAATAATTATTTACTAATTAATTTTTTAATTTAATTAATAAGTATAAAAAATGCATTAAATAATTTTACATGGAACAAAAATAATTTCTAATCAGTTAACTTCTACAAAACATTTTGGGGTCTGAGGGGCACCACGTCACCAGATATGTCAAATATTTTCACGTCTCCGGCTAAGGGTTAAAATGCACGCAATTAGTGGTGCACCGATGCGGATACCGATGAATCGTAATCGGCGATTATGGGTACTTACCGATTAATCGTAATCGGCGATCCTCTTAACGATTACTTTGCTGATTATCTACGTCCCGGCGTAATTAAGTAGGTTTTTACCGTGTAATATTTTGTTACACATTTTAGGACGAAATACTGTAATATTTGTATATATTACAAAATTCATCTAACTCCGCCATATCATGATTACAGATATTTCGTTAAGTTTAATAAATCTCATTGCCTCGAACAATAAAAAAAATACATTTTTCCTACACGTTTATTTACGTTTCGTCTTTTGTTCTGTCTTTTGTTTAGTGGCCTTGTACAATACGGATAGCCAGAGACGTAAAATAGATGGCACGCAATCAAAATACCACAAGCAGTTGCAGTGTATTCTATGACAATCAATCTTTTCGAGTCGTAGTAGCGGTTCAAAATCGTGGTCCCGATACCTTCTAGTTTATCTCTGCGTTTTACAAACTCGTTATGGGCGTCTTTGGTAACATTATCCGTTGTGTTATTTGTATGTGACGTGAAAAAGTATTTATAATTTTATATATTCAGTCAACATAAATAAAATCACATGTGCTAGAATTAATTTTGAGTCATTTTTATATAATTATAGTGAGATGGCGAGTAGGGAGAAAAAAAGTGATGTGTGGAAACATTTTTCTATAAACTCAAGTGAACAAAATATAGCAACATGTTTACATTGTTAAACGGTAATTTCTCGATGCAACCTTATGTGATAGTCGATAATAATGCTAGTTTTCCGCAACAAAAACACCCACTGTAAATTACAATTATTAGACTGTAGTTCAAGTTGTTTACAATAACAAATATAAATAGAAGTTAATTTACACTTTGCAATGACTTAATAGTGTATTTTATATATTTTTATACTGTTATTATAACTGTATTCTCAATTTTACCTAATCTTGTTATTAAATTCACATGGGAATAAAAATTGTTGTGTGCATTATTACACTTAAAAAAATTTGTTCATTATAATCGGTAACTGAATCGGTATCTGCCGATTATTGCTCTCATAATCGGTAATCGAATCGGTAATCGGTAAAGTCATATTGGTGCACCACTACACGCAATACAATTTTTAATGTGTAAAACTATAAGACATCAGTAGTGTTGTGGCCTGTGTATCCCCACTCCCCACGGAAATTTTTTTGCTGTATACTTTTCCTTCTGGTTATGTGGGAGTATCAGCATACACCTTGCTGCGCAGCACTTGACGCCTATGGAGTAGGCAACACGCTGCCCGCAGGTTATGACCCCTGTGGAGTAGGCAACTGGCATTGCGATATAAAAAAAATGCTCCAGCCAAAAAAAAGCCTCCACACCCCATGTTACGTCAATGGAAGTACGGCTATTGCTGCCAGCTGGTTGGAGATCATCAAAGAATGTTCAAGGTTGGAACAACCACCAACTAGAGGAGTATACGTATAAGATTTAATTTTGACTGCCTCAGTGCAGTCGCACACCAATGAAGATAGCAATTACGTTGCTCCAACGCTCCGACTCGTCACACACCGTGAAGCTGCCAAACTACGCTGGCCTTGAAATTTGGTATGCCAAAGTAACATAACTTATGTTTGTGAAAAAAAATTTCTCTCAGTACTGATGGAGATTGAAATTGTACATATTATTATGGCAGGTGCAGCAGTAAAGATTCTAAGTCAAGTTTGGACTAAGTTAATTCATGGACACAGCATTGTGAACTTAATGTATGCTGTAAGATGTATTTTTATACGTAATACTAACCTTTAATTGTGGCTAATGCCGTTGAACTGGTCAATGGCAGGCAATATTTTGTGTTGACGATCCATGGAAATGACTTACATCTCATAAATTTATGTATTATGAAACCCATAACTTAAATTTGGATTCTCTGAATAAGGGCATTTATGAAAATATAACTAATTTGTGAATTTCCAGCTTTCATGTTTTGTGTTTAAAATTGATTACTTTGTTGTGCTATAACTGCCTTGTTAGTAATGCCAGACTAGGAACACAGCTACTGTGATAGCCATAATGGGTTTACGCATTACCCAAACGTAGACACTTCGTCAGGGTGTATTAGGATTGTGTGCTATATTAGGATGATGTGTGTATGCATCTGCATAGCAACTTATCCTTTTCACACCCTATAAGATGAAATCCGGATAATCAAACAATACAATTTGTAACTATATACTTAATATTCATTCCTAATTTCTAACCTTTATATCCAGTAGATTTGGAAATAAGAATATTTTTTCTTTAAAACAAACTTAACCCTTTTACCGCCCTTAAAGGTGGAATCTTGCAAATAAATAAAATAATAACATATAGGTTTATTATTTTTACTATAAATTAACATCTTAATTAGATTCAGAGATATATTTTTTGTAAATAAATGAAGACCTACATCATTTTCCACACACATGAAAAACCAAGTATAATAAACAACAAAAAAGTGATACGTTACTCTAGAAACAATGGTGCAGGGATAGTGCC
Organism: Bacillus rossius redtenbacheri; assembly: GCF_032445375.1. NCBI lineage: Eukaryota > Metazoa > Arthropoda > Insecta > Phasmatodea > Bacillidae > Bacillus > Bacillus rossius. The sequence continues at coordinate 110,948,110 of NC_086332.1, forward strand.
GAAGGTGAGGCACATCAGGTCTGACAAAAAGGAGGTTAACCAGAAATTAATAAAGATGGACCAACAGCTTGCAGATGACCGGCGTGTTTGTTGGAGGTACAACGGGGACCACAGCTACTGCCGACACTCTCAGACAGTGTGCATTTTTGTGCTAAAAAAGCGCACCTGGATTGGGTGTGTATTACAAAAAGGAGAAAAGGTATAGCAGAAGTGAATGGCAGATCACGAGACCGAAAGGAGATGGGCAGGTCTGGGAAGCATGCCAGTCACACGGCAGGGACCTACAACTTAACAAACTAACCCAACCTTGGAAAGAGGATGAAGCACCAATTTACAGTGAGTTTCAGAAACAACTAGCAAGTGCACAAGTGAACCACCAATTATCCTAGATGGTGGCTAGATGGTCAAGACTTCGCATGGAGATTGACGCAGGGGCGAGTTTCTCATTCACCAGTTTCAAGACCTACAAGAAACTGTGGCTGGATCTACCAGCACTGGCAGATGCTAAATTGGTTCTATACACTTGGTCACAGGAAATGTTGGGAATCAGGGGGACCTGAGAAGTATTGGTAAAGACAAAGACTAATCAATGCAGACTGCCAGTTTTAGTGGCTGAAGGTAGGGGCCTAGTGTCATGGGCAGTAATTGGTTAGAACTACTTGGCATCAAAGTGGAAGGCATCTTCCAACTAACACACCAGGAAGTACCGCATGCAGTTCTGCACTATGCACGGGTGTTCGACAGGTTGGAGCTGGGAAAATATGTAAGGCCCCCAATAATGATGGATCCAGAACCTGGAACCATACCAGTTTTACGGAAGAGTCGGGGAATACTATTTGCATTATGGGACTTGGTGAGTGCAGAGATTGACAGATTGGTCTATCAATGTGTGTATGAGCTAGTGGAATTCTCAGCTTGGGAAACGCCTATTGTGCCCATTCGGAAGGCTAATGGGATGGTCTGGCTTTGTGGGGACTGTAAAATTACAGTGAACAAAGTATGCAAAGCCAATGTGTATCCTATACCAACAATTAACAAAGCTTTTGTTAGCTTGGCAGGCAGGACAGTTTTTACGAAGCTAGATTAAGCAGATGCATAACTGCAGGTGGTGGTGGATGACGCGACAGCAGCAATGTTAAAGGTGAATACAATTAAAGGTTTGTTTCGGCTCAGGCACCTACTAATCCAGGAAGGAAGGTGTCCAGCTATCTTTCAGCAGCTTATGGAAACCTTGCTAGCTGGGATTCCAGGTGTGGTAGTCATGTTGCATGACATTTTGGTCACTGGAAAAGACATGCAAGAACACTAGGACAGAGTACAGGAGGTTTGGGCTAGAATAGAAGCAGGCTTGCGACTCAAGAGGGCAAAGTGTGTATTTACGGCAGAGTCAGTTATATTCTCGAGGACCGAATTGATAGGGCAAAAGTGCACTTGACAGATGCAAAAGTGGAAGCCATCCGGAAGGCGCCGGTAGCCACAAGTAAGAATAAACTGAAGGGATTTTTAGGTCTTTTGAATTTTAACGAAAGATTCCTGCCTAATAAGGCTGCGGGCCTGGAGCCCTTACATCGCATCTTGGACACAGAAGCAGTGTGGGTTTGGAAGCCGGAGCATACAGAGTTGTGGTACAAGGTGAAGAACCTGTTACACTGACATGCGATGTGCCTTACTATGGAGTAGGTGCAGTGTTAGCACACATCACAGATGATGTAAAAGAATCCCCTTTGGCTTCTGGATCGCGCAAACTGTAATGGTATGAGAGAAACTATTCTCAGCTTGATAAGGAGGTACTGGCCGTGATGTTTGAAGTTACCAAATTTCGGCAATATGTGACTGCCCATCATTTCACAATTGTGAAAGACCACAAGCTGCTGCTACAATTGCTGGACCCCAACCGGCAAACCCCAGTCATACAGTCACCACGTCTTTTGCAATGGAGCTTATGGCTCTCGATTTTAAGTTCCAGTTAGTTTATATGCCGGTAACCAAGATCCTCATGCAGATTCCCTCAGCCGGTTACCCATGGCCACGAGAAATATACATGCACCAACAGTAGGTGATGTGCTTGTGCTCGGGCAATGCCAGAGCCACCAATTGATGTAGAGATGCTGGCTCAGCTGACCCCCACGGAACCCATCCTTTGTCAAGTCAAGCAGCACACAAACCAAGGATGGCAGGGGAGAAATACGGGCTCCGAGGAGTTGCGCCCATACTGGAATAGGAGAGAGGAGTTATCCCTGCACAAAGGCTGCTGCCTGTGGGGCAATAGGTGATCATTCCACAGATGCGCCGCAGGGAACTGTTGATGGTCCTATATGCCACACATGACGGTTTTGTAAAGTCCAAGATGATTGCCTGTAGCTATATGTGGTGGCCAGGAATGAGTACCAACATTGAACAGATGTAGGATAGTGCCCAGTTTGCCAGCAGCAGCGAGCGAAACCCACCCAAGGTGAAGCAGTTAAATTGGCAACGAAGAGTGAGCCATGGATTAGGCTACGTATCAACTTTCTGGGTCCTTTCCAGGGTAACGTTTATCTTAACGTGGTGGCTGCGCACTCCAAATGGCATATCGTCATGAGCGGTTATCCAGACGCTGCGAAAAATCTTCATTTACCATAGGATCTCTCGATGCCTGATTTCAGACAATGGAACAGCTTTAGTGTGCCGCAAGATGGAAGAATTTCTAAAGAAGAATGAAGTAGCACTAATGCGTACACCCAGCCACAAACAGTCAAGCAGAGTGCATGGTGTAAACAGTGAAGAATAAACTACGGAAAATGGGAGTAGGAGACTGGTACACATGAGTCGTGCGAATGTTGTTGGCGTTGTGCACAATGCCCCTGGGAGAATTACATAAAACAACAGCAGAGCTCCTAATAAGGAGATCATTACGAATGGCACTGGACCAGATAGATTCCAACCCCAATTTCAAATGTGAGGAGACATTAAAGGTCACAAACTGCCACATACACAGGCATTTTTTAGTGGGGCAGCCGGTGCTTTTTCAAGACTACAGAGGGACTCGTAAGTGTGGTAACCAGAAACCACTGTAGCTAAACAAGGGCCAGTAACATACATAGCCCAAGACGAGAACAGTTACACATATAGACGTCATGTTTATCAATTGCTGATCAGCAAAGTGGCACATTGAACACACCAGGTAGTGTCATCTAAAAGTACAGATGACCGTGCTTGGACCAGCCGACCAACGGGACTGTTCTGATGGAGCCGGTGAAGGTACCAGTGACCATACAAAGGCACCCTGTTCCAATGGAGCCGGCAGAGGTACTAGTGACAATACAGGGGCAACCGGCAGAGAACTCGGAGGAGCAGAAGGGTAAGCATCAGTAGTTGACAGGGTTATCACCAGTAGGAGCACCAATGCCAGATCTTAGCAGCAGTCCTTACAGAGGGTTTGAACACCTTCAGGACCATGGGCGAGAGCCACGGCAGTGACTGCGTATGAAGCTGGTACACAAACAGCAGACCCATTTTATAAAAAAAATTTCAAGGAAACATTTTATCCTATTAACAAGGGTGAGGATTACATCCAGAGGGCTGCAAAACTATGTAGGGAAATCTTAAGGGGGGAAGTGTCATATAAGATGTGGTGTAGAGAGGGTGGTAGGCCTGCAGTTGAAAGTGGAGTTGAAAGTGTGTCAAGATGACGGCTGTAAGTGGTTCGGTCGTGTATGTTTTGATCAGTTTCAGGAGGGATATGAAAGGATGTAAGTGAGTGGAGGACATAGAAACAGAAGGCTGGGAGTTGTGTACGGAGGATGCAATAATTCTTAAATGGTTTTGTTATAAATAAATCTTTTATACACATGACAAATTTATTGTGTCTATTAATTTAGTAAAAATGTTTGGCATTAATCACATACGTTTTTTTTTTTTCGATAAGCTTTAAGTAAAGCTGGTAAGCTTTAAGTAAAACTCAAAAATTGCATGAGTGAAGCCACTGGTTTTAAGCTGGTCTACTTATAAAACTTTTTGATTGTGATCGCAAAGGCATTGTATTGTGTTATGGTGTGAATGTTGTTGGTTTTAATACTTTTTCCTCCTGGAAACTTTCTACTTATTTACAAATTTTAATAAACTGTTCAAAAGAAATAATTGCTTGTTTTATGTTAGCAAAATATGTTTACAAAATAATTAAATGTTTAATTAGAAATAAATATTTTTTAAAAATGTTGAGTAGTTGTGCATTTACAGTTTTTATGTGATAAACATTTAAGAATATTAACTAATGGCTACATCTTTACAAACATTAAGAAAAAGGATCCATCTTTACAAATACATAGGTTTTTTTTTAATTTAACATAAAGGGACTGTAGATATTTTATTTTCATTGTATACCATAATATTTAATGTAACAATATAATTATTTTATGCATGCCAAAAAAAGTTACCACATAGCATGTGTTTTATGTGTGGCCTAGACATTTACAAATGCATAACTGTCCAATTGTTTGCAGATAAGTAACTTTAATAATTCGTTTTCAAACATTCATGGGTCGCGTTCTGATATGATTCGCAAGAGAGTCGCGCGTCAGTTTTAAAATACTCTAAACCTCCCGGAGTTGTGGCTGGCGCGCCCACGTCTTGCACAGCTTTGCTGGCTTGGGAAAGTTTTACATTGGCACTACAATGAAATGAAAAAAAAAGTATGTCTGAAAGGGTATGCGTGTGAGATGAAGGAAGACTATTTATGAGCATTACCAAAATAACTTACTTATGATAGCTATAACAGAAGAGGAGCACTATAAAGTTCTTTCTCCAAATATGTATATTACTGCCAAATATTTAAAGCAAAAATTAATTTAATAACAAAGAAATCTACCTCTATAAAGGTTGCTTATAAGAATAAATTACTCTATAAATAAAAAGACTTATTTAATAAACATTCTATCCATGCATCTTTATAATCATACATGGTTCTATCTCTACTTCTATCACTATAATCAGATGTATTACTATTACTATCCCTTTAAGCATAAGGGGAAAATGGTTTTATATTAAATAAATTATTTATTTATCTTTCAGACCATAAATATTATTATAAAATATTTTGATGATATATAGGTTTTATAATTATGATATGACTATAATTCAAAACTATACTTACATATATTACTATAACAATTTTAATTTAATAAACATACTATCGCTGCATTTTTATTGCTATAATTTATACTAAATATAACAGAGTATGCCTAAAAATAGCATGATTACTATAAGTTCTTGAGGCAATTTTTAATGCATATCCTTGGGTGTACCATGCAAGATGGTGGACTATGTTTTTAGTCCTCATGCCAAACAAAGATGGTGTCTTTTACAATTTACTTTTTTCTAATTTTAATTTTGTGCTGTCAGCTAGTAGTATAAAATAAGAAAAAAAGATGGCTGTGTTTTAAACTTGGCGTGCCTCTGGCATTTTAAACATAGCAGTATCAACTGCAAGATGGTGGACTCTGTCTCCCTAACGGACGGTATTTTAGAATTTTTCTAAATTTGGCACCTTTGACTATACCATATATTTATCATTTAGTTCATTATCTCCCAACAGTCACTCTGGTCATGTGGCTAACATTGCAGCCTGCCAATTTGCAACTTCGGGTTTGTTGCTTGCCCACTGTAATAAATTTTTGTATAAAAATAAATTCTTCAGCAATTGCAGCGCTTCCTACCGCCAAGCTGTAGTACTAAAGTTGGCCGCCGTTAACAGCAGACACCTCATCGCCTTGTGACTTGCACGCCACGTGATATTTAAAGAACATCAACCACTGGTGCCACGCCTCCTTGCCACGCCCACCTGTAATGTGGAGTGGGGAGAGGAGGGATACAACGCCACAAGTAGCCGATAAGCTCCTAAAAACATCTCATGCGGCGGACTCACCTGAACATGTTTGGAGGATCCCGAATGTGGAGCCACAATCAATGGAGCCACACCATTGTAGTCCCATAAGAAATATATTGTCCCAAAACATTCATTTATACACTACTAATATAATTTTTTTTTGTAAATAAAGGTTTTGCTGTAACTTAATTTAAGCTTTAATACTACTTATTACATGGAACTAGGTTTTTATCCTATGAATTGATGTAGAATTAACAAAACCTTATTGTGATTAAAATTCAAAAATCATGATTTTTTTAATTAATTCTGCCCGGATTAACTGATTTCCGGACTACCAGGGTCCAAATGACAAAGACATAGTCTAGTTTAGTTTTAAACAAAGATGTGAAGAGATTTTCTATTTAATCTAAACTATATGTGTTAAAAGTACAGCTCAAGGTCTTTACATTTGGGAGCGTAGCCATACCAGAGTAGCAATTTTGACATATTATTTAATGTCAACATAGTTTTAAAAACAATACCAAAAAACAATTAATATTTAGTACAACTGAAATTAAAACAAATTATAAAAGCTTCTCTACATCAAGATCAAATGCAGATGAGTATTACTGCTTAAGAGCAACTAGAGCTGGGCTTGGTTGCCATTTTGCAGTACACTGTACGTACAGTGTTGTGCGAACGTGAAATATAACCTGTTATATAAAAGGAAACACTGCACTGAAATGAAAACCGACCGTAGCGATAAACTATGAGCAAACTAAAAATGCAGGCAACGCAGTGCTGCGACCTGGCGGCCAAGTTCAACAGCTGGAATCCACCCGGAAACATAGATGTGAGCAGACAGACTGCTGATGGATTACAGATGTGTGGAGCCATAGAATGCTAGATAAAAGAACTTTCATGGTAATATGCTTAAACGACCATAGCAGGGATTCCATTATTTTATATAAGGGAATGAACATGATGAAGAAAATATAATTTATGTCATAATATATTATTATTGGTTGGTTTGCTAGTTTATATTCAATTTAATAGAATGAAATTTCCTAGAATAGGTTATGGTTGTAGTTTTTAAGATTATTATTTGTAATTGTGTATAAGTCAGGAGTTTAATAAACATTATTGAAACTAATCTCCTTTAAAAAAAAAAAACAAGCACTGAAACTACATTGCTATATTTTTAACTTAAAAAAAAAAAAAAAAAAAAAAAGCACACCATATTTTACACTACTTATGCAACAATTTGATTACATAAAAAATATAACTTATCCATATGTCTAAAATATTATCTTTACTTTAGCTCACCATATTCAATGTCTGCAACTTCCACATAAGACATGTGCCTCACTAATAGCATCGGCAGTAAGGCTTGCCCTACACATGCATTTCTTGCTCCCTCTAACCCCCACCAACCTTCCCATAGACCATCACTTCCAACCAGACACCATCTCTGACAAGTGATAAACTTCACCATTCTTTGATCGCACAAGCACTTCTAACTTGTAGCAGTGACATAGTAGTTGTATCTTAGCCACACACAAACACACATTTAGTGTAAACTCTGGCTTTTAAAGAACAGTATTTTTGTAGACTGTATTCTCAAGTGTCGATAAATGACAGCGAAGATTACAGTTGCTGAAGAGCTAATCTTGCCCTGGTTGGCATGTAAATACATATTTCCTTAGCTTACACTTTAAAGACCATTTATAGTGGAGATTCTATAGTAAAATCTCATTACAATGCTCCTGAAGAAAAATAAACACATCTTTTTGGTACTTAAAAATGAAAGTACTTTAAACTGAACTGTAACTAAATACATACAATCTCGTTGGGACCAGAAAATATATACTTTAAAGTGAGAAATTCTCAATAGTTAGGTACTTTACAATGAGGTTTTACTGTACAGCCACTCCCACAACCTGGGAGCTGTGGCTTGCCAATGACTGTACAGAATGACTTATTTTATTAGATGTGTTAACACGTGTTTATTTTGTTATGCACATCAATATTTTGGGTGCATGAATTGTACACTGTACCATGTTTTCTATAACACTTATGTAGGTAAGTCTCAATCTGTTTTTAATGTATTATTTGCAGTTTTTTTCTTGAGTGACTTTTATAAAGTGTTAACAACTTTTAAATATTTAAGTCTATTAAAATAACCCCCTTCTTACTCCACTACTCCTTTGCCATCCTTTTTCATGTGCTTCTGCATACAAAATTTATAGAATTTTATTTTGTTGGAATATTAAAATTTTAAGTAATAGTGCATACTTGAAGAAATTCATCCTGTTTTATCATTTTTGCTGATACCACTAATGGTAGATTTCACTGCACCTTTAATTTCTAAAAAAATGAATTCAAACTGAGTTCTAATCCATGGGAACGGAGTTTTGTGGAGGAGATATGCTTATTTGGTAACAGAACTAGAGTTGAGCTGAGCTGAACTTTAAAAAGAGTATCCTTGCCACTGAAGTTAAATAAAATTTTATATTTATAAATTCCTCAGTCCATTTCACATTCTTCCTATTCTAAAATCATTTTCTTTTTCAGGGTAAGTACTTAATTATATGTCACCCTCAAAATTCTACAAAAAAAAATTTGAAACCAATAAATGTCAAACATGTTCTATTAGAATTAATATATCTTAAATGTATCTTTGCTTTGTATGTAAGTGTGCCTGAACTTCAAATTCTAGCACTTATGTTTGGGTGCAGTTGCTGGTACTGATTGTAAACGCTACAAATATTAAGGACTTATGCAAAAGCAATAAATATGTATGTAAAAAATAACCAGCTGAGTCATAGCATGATTTTTTTTAGTTCAAATCGGAAGTTTCTTAAAAAGCAATAGTTTGATTTGATAGGACCTCTAAGGTTAAGTGTAGTTGGTTCCAAACTCTTTGAGATCGGCTCAGTGCTCAGGAACAGTGAAGATGGCGCGACAGCGACGGACCTGCTATGATCACCCGGGCCGTGTGGCTGATCTGGCCCTCGCCGTTGCGCGCGATGCAGGTGTAGTCCCCGATGTCCTCATGGCGGATGTTGGAGATGCGCAGCTCCGTGCCGTCGTTGAAGATGCCGATGGTCGCGGACGGCTCCACGGGGTTGGCATCCTTGTACCAGAGGATCTCTGGCGTGGGGGTGCCCTCGGCCTGGCAGTTGAGGATGATGGCGTCTCCCAGGTTGACGTACACGATGTCCTCGGGAGTGATGCTGAAGCGCGGGGGAGCTGCATCACACACAGCACAGGCCTGGCTTCGGTCTCCTACGCTTAGCTTTACCGTCATGTGGGCACGACCTTGCATAACTATCCGAAAATAAAGATAAATTAAACAATTCTGCATTGAAGTCTTTTCAATACCCAGATTAAGCCGAAAACATAGCAAGGGACTGCTCCGGTCAATGTTCCTAACATTACCACACTTCTTTTAAGTGGGTAGGACTACATTAGGTAAATAATGCTTAATTAAGCAATTTATTTTTGCTTCCTAGGTTTTGAATTCAAATGTAAGTCTGAAAATAAAAAGAAGGGTAAAATTAATATTTGGTGTCTCCACACTTTTACAAAGGTGTGTACTAACTACTGAAAACTTTGACTTCAGTAGTAATAACAAAAACTCTTCTAATAGGTGTCCACACAAATATGTAATACTTTTTGCCTGGCTTTCCATGACTAAAATTACAAGTTTACCTTACAAATTTTTTTTGTTGATAATTGACTTATTTTGCGATTTTTGAAAGAAAGAAAGAAATCCATCCTCCGCCATCACTATAACTAGCCTTGTTCAAACAAAACCTTGACTATGCCACTAAACTACTATCTGCAAAAAAAAAAATGCTTTCACAGTCTTGAGTGATGGACTAGAGCTTGAAATTTTCCCTATAAATTACTATCATTAAGGAATTTCCATTACTTTTCCAAGATTTAAAGTTAATTCCCTGACTTTCCCTGAACATTTTCCACTTCCCAGACTATACCCTGATTTCCTCAGGTTTTCCATGCTTTTGACACTCTGTACTTGTTGATATACGTAAATATACAATTTTCTAGTTCTTCAGAAGAATGTTCTAGTTTCTGAACAGAACCACTATGAATACATCTGTGTGTATGCAGCACAAGCAAAGAGATACTTAGGCTATAGTTGAGAAGCTGCAGGAAGTCGTGTCGCAATCAATCTGTCCAATGCAGCGGACTGTGTGGCAAGAGCATGCGCAGCAGTTTCTTTTACCAGGAGAGCATGCCATGAAACTGCAAGTCAATGCTGATGGCATATTTTCCCAGAGGGTTTTAGTAAGTTGAATGACATCCTAGGGATCTTTCGGTCACTCATCTCTTGCCTTCCGCCATTGCCCTGGCACCTGAGCGGCAGGTCGCTGGCCCCGAGATGACGCAGAGGACGATTCTGCCAGCCATCAATCTCAATACGGAGACATGTCATTGGCAGATTGTTCAAAACTCTTAACTCCACCACACAAATATTAAAATGGTGAGTATGATCAAAAAATACAATGTGGTTCAGCATCACGTTTTCTTCATTAATTCTTTGTAACTATAATTACCTCTCACTCTTAGTCATATTACATAACTCATGTTTACCATAGAATAAAGTTCACAGATGAATAGCATTTTTATAGAGATAATTTGTTGTTAGCACGTATAACAAAATTAATTGAGATATTTTGCTATAAAATTTGTAAAAAAATTTAAAAATTGCTTTCGAAAAGAATATTTGTTTTCTAACAACTCATTTGCAGACTTGAAAAGATTATTTGTCAATGCCAGATGAGCAACCCACAACTTATACATTTAGTACCTATTTCCTGAGCATTTGACTTTCAATTTCTTTGGCACAATATTAATTTTATTCCCAAAATATCACATTAAGTTGTAGCCTACATGTTTATCCATTAAACTTAATATCTTCATTTGAAATAATTTTTTTTTGTCTGTTTAAATTATTTAATTGTTCAGACCACATTTATAACAACTGTGTTCAATATCATTCATATTAAATGTGTGTGGTAGCTTTAGCTACATTTTAAAATCTTTAACATCTTTTTCAGATGAGAAACAGGTACAGTTTGCTGCATGTTTCAGTATAAATTATAGGTAGTTAAATACCACTCGTATTTGTGGTATACAGCAGGCCATATTTGAAAGAAATCATGTTATAATCTTCTACTTACTGCTTTATTATTATTATTATTATTAAACCAGTTTAAAAAAAATTTCATTCACAACTCATACTGAGTTTAGATAACAAAATAAAATTACTGCAATACTTACAGTCTGTAGATAAGAACAGTTAGTACTACCCGTCCCAGCAGTACTTATGACTCAAACATTAATGCTGATTAATTTTAAAAGAGCCAGTAATGCCTAGTGGCAGGAATTATTTTACCAGGTGTTAAAATTTGTTATAGTATTATGTGAATGTAAGTGATAAACAGATACCTCAGGCAGTTGTATGTTGTGTGAAACCTCATATTAGCATTAGGTACCTAAACTCATACTGCAGAGATGCCAACATTCAAGAAAGTTAATTAGTACTAGGTGAAGGTGGTCTATAAACATACCTACTATCAACTACTCCATTTAACACAATCCTTAAATACCACTGAAACTTCCTTTTCCATATTACAGAAAATTTGCACAACTCATGAGTGAGCACTAAAATATATTCATTTTCTTGAAATAAGCACAAAAATTACTGGTTATTGTGCAATTAGAAGCAATCAGCACACATACAATACATGTCCTCAATGCAGAAGGCTCTGGCGGATGAACGTTCCTTCTTGACAATCATTAAACAAGACAAATGAGCACAAACAAAATGGCTGACTACTTCTGAAGAGAATTTATTGAAGTTATATTCGTGCACTGTTCTGGACACACAACAAAATTTAAAATATTTGCCAAAACTAATCATAAATCATAATTTATTAATACCATTTTAAAAGAGTAACTGTGAAGGAAAGTTTGTAACCATTATGACCGATTCATAATTGTTGGCATGTCTGATACATACTCTAATGCAATCTGTTTAGCTTATCTGCTTCCTTGCTAAAAAAAACTGGCCATAGGCTTACTCACAACGTAGACTGGTTGTTCTGGCTACACCCGACGCTGAAGTGGAGATTGGAATGCTTTGAGCAGTGCCAGAAAATATCACCCTTCTGGTCGTAGGTTCAACACCAACCCCCAGCATCAGAAGTTTATGTTTATGCACACCAAGTCAGTACCAAAGTGGTTCTGAATTCACTTTAATTTCTGAGGTGCCTGTACCATTGTATTCTGTATTAAAAACTATTCAAAGCCTAAACATCAGATGTAATCTGATTCACAAAATTTCATAAAAGTAGGTAAGTATTTCATTAAAGGAACCCACGGAAATTTTATTTACTACTTTGGTAATAAAATGTTTCATTACTTTGGCCCATATAGGGTAAGATTGGGTTAACTGAATCAAGGGGTAACTGAACACCTCAATAGAAATCATATGAAAAGGAAATGTTTGTATTTTGTCCATGTATGTTTACTACATATGGTTGGCTGTACTGTGTAAAGTAAAATGGCTGCTGGGAATTCCATACTTTCAGAAGTACAAACAAAACAAAGTATTTTCCATTGGAAACAGTAAATTCACGTTGCTTCGATAAAACTTTGACGTCGTCCGGGCCTGCGGCCCCTTTTGAGCCCTATATGCCACCGCCCAAACACCACCATCTCTGTTCAAACCTCCCGCTTGTGCGTGCGTGTGTGCATGGGTTGGTAGCCCGGCAAGAGGGCGCTTAGCTGCAGTGCGCCGCACCCCTATATGTATTAATAATTATTGTAACCCTTTACTTTTCGCCCCAAAATAGTGTCACGACGATTATGTATGCGAGTGCCTTTTTTTTCATTATTATATTATGTTTTTGTAATAAAATACGTGCAAGCACGGACAAGAACGCTCCCTAGCGGGCGACGGAGGAACTAGCATATAACATGATTTAAACTATTTTCTACAACATAAGTAATAATTACAGACGTTCTGGTCATGGATGTGATGTGCTAATTTTTATAGAGTTCAAGTTATTTTCAATAATAACCCGGGGCACGCAATAGCTAGGATGTTAACGGTAATTGTGTTCGGCGCGAAGGGCGCCATGTTGCCTTCCGCAAGCCCTTGTCTCACCCCAGTCTCCTTCTTCAGCCGGCCGAGAGTGGACGTCTCTACAGACACCCCGAGGACATCACCGTTGTTTCACCGAGAAGTAGCTCTGTTAAGTAATTTATTCAAATTGTTTTCGTTCTATCCTTGGGGCCTCTCTCGGTCGGAGAGACTGTTTAATTAATAATTCTTATACCCTCCGGAGTTGTTGGTCATCCGTGTATTAAGTAACGACTTGAGGTGACCACGTGCGTGGTTCGCCTCCTCACCTAAATTGATTCGTGCCTCGGGCGTTTTCTAACAGTATCAAGGAAGGATTGTATAAGGGTGTGTAACGTGAGTAAATAAAACCAACTTAATTGAATCACATGTCTTTGTGTTCGGCGGGGCCACGTGGGTCCTTAACCCAGTCAGTGGCATGTGGGACGCCCTAAGAGCCCACTGCAGTTAAGTAGAAGCGTGCCCGACGCTGAGAGTGGGCTCAGTTAGGAACAGCTGTGGAATTAGATATCAGGAGGGCTAATATCTCGCCACACACGGGTCACGTAACACCCTGAGTAAGAGTATCAAGCCGGGTCCATGTGCCCACTCACGTGGTGGCGCCCACTATTTCCACCAGTAATTCGAACCTTAACACCGGTACGCCCTCAACTTATCACATTAATTATTAGTAGTTTATGATATTTTTATTTCATATGAATTTTCTATTTATTTCTTAACATACATACACAAAGTTATAGTCACATACAGGTTTGTTAATATGCCATTTTCAGTTTAGTGAACAAAGTACATGTGGGGTTAACTGGACCATTAAAGTTTGGGGTTAAGTGAACCAGTCCAGTTAACCCTTAAGTTGTATGCTGATAATATTCTTATTTTTATACACCAGCACCACTATTGTTTTATCACTTCCTGTGTAATGAATTAAAATTTTATAGAATAAGGTTTTTCAATACAATTTTTCACTTTTTTCCAGAAAATGGCAAGAAATTGTGCTTGTATGACTCAGAACCGGACATATTCTATTGCAGAGCTGGAAAATGCTGTGAAATATGGAGTAAATGAACAGATGCCTGAATCTCAAGCTGTGAAACTAACTCGGATTCCTCGTAGCACAGTAAAACGGTATGTCACAAAAAACAGAGCAACAGAAAATACCACAAAAGTGAATTTTCATCCACAGAATGAATATTTGCAAGTTTTTACCAGGGATGAAGAGTTTATGTTGGTAGACTACATTAACACAAGTCCGAACTTTCATTATGGTTTGACTAAAATTTCAGCAAGGCGCCTTGCTTATGAATTTGCAGTGGTTAATGGAAAAAAACACTCAGGCCTAATTGAGAGATGACAAAAATGTCAGGTGAAGACTGGCTCATTGCACTCAGAAAAAATCATAACTTGGCCTTACAAACTCCAGAGCATACATCATTGAACAGGGCTTTGGGTTCTATCAAAACTAATGTCTGCATTCTACGCTCACTTGCTATATGGTCCTCAAGATATCTAAACTCTTGATGAGACAGGGATGACAACTGTGCACAAGCCTTCAAAGATTCTTGCTAAAATGGGATAAAAGCAAGAAGGACAAATGACAACTGCTGAATGAGGAGTGTTGGTGACTGTTACAGCTATTGTAGGAGCGACAGGAAAGGTAGTGCCTCCGTTCTTTATTTTTCCAAGGAAAACTTTCAGAGACCACATGCTCAAAGGTGCTCCACCTGGAAGTGATGGAGGAGCTAGTCCAAGTGGATAGATGACAAGTGAACTATTTCTGTCTGTACTCAAACATTTTGCAAAGCATGAAAGACCTACCAAGGAACAACCTAAACTGATCATATTAGACAATCCGAATCATTTAGCAGCATTAAATATCTAAACTTTGCCAAGGACAATGGTTATTTACTTTTCCATCCCACTGCAGTCACAAAATGCAGGCCCTTGATTTGACGGTAGTATTAGGACATCTTACAACAGTGCTTGCTCTGATTTCATGTGTAACTAGTGCACCAATAATTACCACATTGCAGGCTTTGTTTGTGTAGCATACCCTTTGGTTTTCATGCCAGCAAACATCTTGAAGGGGTTTAGTGTTAGTGGTATTGAACCTTTCGACTTAAATTTGTTTATTTACCACGATTTTCTGTCATTGTATGTAACAGACAGGCCTCAAACAACTCACCAGTTGGCACAATATTACTCTCCAGAAGAAGTACGAAGCACGTGTAGAGATGACAACGTAGAGAATCCTGAGCCTCATTTTCATGGGCCCGATAAATGCCGTATTTTTGGACAAGTCATGTCCAAAATGATAAATAAAATACGGTAATGGAAATTCTCGGTCGAGTAAGTTATGGGAAAAATCCGAACAATTGGTTCGTAATGGGGAAGATTTTTTGAAAAACAGAACAATCGCAACAACTCCAATAATATGAATAATATTGAATCCGTTTTAACGTATGATAACTCGGATTACCTAATGCCGAAAAATGTTTTCTAAATACATTTTTGATACGACCAGCCATAACTGCATGGGTTCGAAAAATTTTTTCACCGGACAAAAAAACGTACCTGCCTTAGTAGACACCTTATCAAATCTGTTTAAATTGTTTGTAATAATATCATAATTATTTCCAAAACTTTGTCTAAAACAGTGTTTGATAAGATGCTTGGTGTTGAGAAGGATAGAAAAATAATTCTAAATTTTGTACCATGATCGCTATTGAATTCCTTCGTATTTATTTCATACATTTTACATATTATGTTCAAGAATCGATTATAATATTTTTTGTTGACTAAGGAAGCCATGTATTTGAAATTGCTTGTAGGACAGAACCCCACTTATCTAAACACACGTCCCTGTTTCCTCTTACGACGGCAGCGCGCGCTCTTGTACTGATAAGACACATCTTTAACAGCTATTTCCACGGAAACTGTAGAAGCAATTGAGATGGAGCTGCTTTTAAAAACTAATTCAATTCATTGTGAACATTTTTCTCGCTTTCGTTCCCCATCTATCTTTAATAGAAAAATTTTTTTCCGCGGGTCAAATTTTTGATGTGTCAGTTTGTGAGAAAATGCATTTCAATATATTAAAAAATATATTGAAGTGAAACCTGTACAGTTTTTGTCTTAACATTTGTTCGGTGGCGTCCTAAGGCATTAATTTACTAATAAAAAAAATCTGAATGAAATACACATGTAGGTTTTCTTTTTTTAATGTGAAACATATCGGAATACTTCAAAACAGTTCGCAGCGAATAAGTTATGTTTTTTAATTTTTTCGTACACTTAAAATATTGTTAAGTATTCAAAATAAGCATTGCCTGATGCATATTTTGATTCTATACAATATTAAAAAAAGCTTGGTCCAAAAATTAAAATTTTAAATTTCGTTTGATATTTGGCAACAACGCACGAAGAAACAAGGACAGTGCTAACGGCAATCGGCGTGTGTTAGAGAGAGAGAGAATGCGCCCATTTACTTCCACACTGCAATCTAAGAGTGGGATGCTCTATAGCAGCTGCAATTATGTTGCTCCAGTTCTGGAAATGTATGATGATGGACATTGAATTCAATTTTACAAAAGGGTTGTCTCCACAACCAAATTTCAAGCCGCAAATGAAGAAGAGACCTTCAATGCTTCAAGCAAAGTAATTGCTAAGCTACCTAGTCCAATAAGTGACATGTGCTCATTATGAGAATATGATATTGTTCCTAAATGATGTATTTAAATTCAGTATCCACTAGAATTGCTATTTTTATGAAGAATGTTGATCTTACTTCGTTTGTTTTTTTTATTTTGTTTTAAACTCAATTTAGAAGTACACCAATCCCTCACTTAACACAACTAATGTGTTCCTAAAAATGTTTGTGTTCTTTGAAATTTGCGTATTCTGAAGCATTGGTCGCCATAAATAGCAATAGTTATGTGTTCCAAAATGTGTAGGGAAATATTCTTTACATAATATAAATGCATAGAATAACACTTAACGATAAATATGTCACACTATCTTTATAAACCTACCATCGAACACTTTGCATGACAATTACGAGACAGCATAACCGGAGATAGGTAGTTAGGTACTTCAAAATTAAAGTGCTTATTCGCATATTACCGCTTGGTTCATACCAATCCTGTAAGGCCGTGACTTTTATTTTATTACACCATTCATTGAACAACCTTTTCCACGTGAATCATCTATTCATTTCTGTTCCGGTATCAAATGTCAAAAATATTCCCATTAGTATAACCAACAAAATTGTTAAAGTCCTTATTTACGATACATATGATTTTAAAACTCAAGTACAACCAACATAACTGTGGCCTTCATGACATTCTGCACGCCGTAATACTTCTTGTTTTGTCTCAAATACTTGACATGATGCATTACACTCTCGAGTTCCCTGCCACTGGCTAGAAAGAAGTTCATCACGGCTCTGTCTGTGACCAGGCGATAACGGTACGGCACGGCGGCATACGCGTTTGTACAACAGCTGATAGCGTAGTCAGACCTGTGCATGCATCTCTTCCCCCCTCGTATAGCTTACTGCATGCCACGGTACATCTGTTTACCGAGTTAAAGCTGACTTCGTGGCGTCGTGCCCGACTTTTTTTTTTTTCCGTGGTGATTTTGTGCTAACTGAAATTTAAAGAAGTGCTATAAAGTCTGTGGCAGTAACATTAACATTGCGCTAAATGAATTCACACAATTTGAAGACGTGCTAAGTGAGGGTTGGTGTATTGATGTCATATCAGTTACAATTTAAGCTAGTAGATAGTATGTTTTCCAAATTCAACCAAAAGGTTAAGTTAACCCCAATGTGTGGTCCAGTTAACACCCCCCACTGGGGTTAACTAGACAAAAATTGAAGTTATTATATTTATTATTTTTTCTGAAATGTGTAAGAGATGCATGTACAATGATGATACTGCAGCTGGTGTGCATAGGTATGAAATAAAACTGTAAAAATTCACATTATTTCTGTAAAATAATGAGGGAAGAAAATTTTTGGTCCAGTTAACCCCAACTACCCCTACTATTTATTAGTTGAGTGTTCGGAATGCCTGGTAAGCCATGCTAATGGCAAAATGACAGGTAATTTAGGAATGAAGCAATCACTAAAGCAGATAGACCTTCAAATGTAACACAGTTAAAATACTTTCTGGGTCTGCTGCAGTTTTACCATAAGTTTTTGTCATGAATATAGACCAGTGATGTCAAGATGGCCGGCCTATGTAAACACAGTCAAGTAGTAGCTCGTGTTATTGTATGCATATTGTAGTCAGTTGACGAATAAATTAATTGCAAACCATCTCTCCGAATTGTCAACGTATTCATTTGCTAATGAATACATGGTGCCGAAACCCGGGACTGTGTTATGAAGAGTTAAACAAACATACAACTAACGTGAACAGTTAATAAGAAATCGTCATGGCCACGGAGTCGGGGGTAAGCTTAAAACCACCCAAACCATTAGTAATTACAGAACAAGATATGGCGAATGCGTGGAAATTATGGAGTCAACAGTTTGAATGGTATTCTGTCGCAACTAACCTCATGAAAAAAAGTCCGGAAGTACAAGTTGCCACCTTCATGACAATAATAGGCCCGGATGCAGCTAATATATATAATACCTTCTCACTCACACAGGCAGAAGAAAGGAATTTAACAGAGATCAAAACAAAATTTGATGCATATTTCTCTCCTAAATCGAACATAACCTACGAATGGTATATCTTCAACAAGATTGTGCAAATGGACAACCAGCCCTTTGATGATTTCCTGACATCTGTCATACATCAAGGAAAAAAATGTGATTTCCAGGAATTGACAAATAGCCTTTTGAGAGATAAAATAGTGGTAAGCATTTACAGGGATTCCGTACGTGAACGACTGCTAGCTGAAGAAAAGCTAACCTTTCACCAGGCAGTAAAAATTTGCAGAGCTGCAGAACTAACTAAACAGCAATTACTAACGATGAAGACGGATAATGCACCAGCAGTTGAAGCTATCCGCATGGATAGACATAGAAAAGGAAGGCCTTCATCAAGAGGAACAGAAAGGAATCGGTCACCACCATTTGAGTGTTCCAGGTGCGGCACTTCCCATCAAAGGAGTTCATGTCCAGCGTTTGGGAAGTCTTGCAGAAAATGCGAAAAACCAGGGCACTTTGCACACATGTGCAAGTCCAGGCAAGTTACAACACTTACAAGTGTGAATCACAAGTAGAACAGCAGCAGAACACCGGCCAATTAGAAGACTCGGAGGAAGTGTTTCTAGTGTCATGTTTGGCCAGGTCCGAAGCAGAGTTTGACTGGATGGAAACATTGACCCTACAAAATAAATACAAGGTAAACTTCAAGCTAGACACTGGCGCACAGTGCAATGTCATAACTGATTCCATTGCTCACAAATGTAAGCTGGAAATTGTCTCATCAAAAACCAAGTGCCTCTTGTCCTTTAGTAAAGATGCAGTGGCAGTGCTGGGTGAAGCACACTCAACAGTAGTAACTAGCAGAAAGAGAGTAGCAGTGATCAAGTTTCTGATTGTCGAGAAGGGACACCAATGTGTACTTGGAAGGAAAACATGTGAAAGTTTACAGTTTGTTAAACGCATGGAAATTGTGGACACGTGATGAATTATTTGAGGGTATAGGGCGCTTGAAGGGTTTTGTTTACGATATAGACTTAGTAGACCAACCTAACCTCAAAGTACACCCACCTCGGAAAGTACCCTATCCTATAAGGGACAAGGTCAAAGAAGAGCTTGACAGTATGGTAAATAGCAACATCATCACACCCATTACTGAACCCACCCCGGCGGTCTCACCCATGGTTGTTGTACGCAAGGAAGGTCAAGTTAGAATATGCATTGATCCCTCTGACATAAACAAAAACCTGAAAAGACGGCATTTCCCACTTCAGACACTGGAGGAAACTAAAACTCGCTTAAATAAATCCAAATACTTTACACTATTAGATTGTAGAAAAGGATTCTGGCAAATAGAAGTATCAGAAAGGACTTCTAAATACTTGACCTTTGCAACACCCTGGGGCCGATATGATTGCAAACGCATGCCGTTTGGCCTAGCCTCAGCTCCAGAGGTATTTCAGCAAGTAATGACTCATCACTTGCAAGACATTGAAGGTACAGAATGCTCGATGGATGATATCCTGATTCATGCCCCCACAAAGGAAAAACTGGAATCCCTTACAACGACCGTAATAGCCAAACTCAAAGAAGCGGGGCTGTAGCTAAATGCCAGTAAATGCTGTTTCAATAGAGAGCAAGTCAAATTCTTGGGTCACATCATAAGCAGCCAAGGACTCTCGCCAGACCCCGAAAAAGTATAAGCAATCGAGCAAATAAAAAAACCCACAACAGTGCAAGAGTTACAGAGATTTCTTGGCATGGTGAACTACTTGTCCAAGTTCATACCAAAGGTGTCAGAAATATCGACACCCCTGCGACAGCTCTTGGAGAAAAATGTCGCTTGGCACTGGGGACAAGAGCAGGATAAAGCCTTCGAGACACTAAAAATCTGCCTCAAGAATCCCCCAGTATTAACATATTATGATCACCACAAACCAGTTACCTTATCAGTAGATGCAAGCAGCCATTCAGTAGCATCAGTTCTGATGCAAGAAGATCAGCCCATTGCCTATGCATCAAAGGCACTGACAAAGGCTCAGCTAAATTATAGCCAAATGGAAAAGGAAGCCCTGGCCATACTAATAGCATGTAAAAAATTTCTCCAGTATATTTGGGGAAACACAAACCTACTAATTGAGACTGACCATAAACCTCTGGAGGCCATTTTCAAAAAGCCACTCCTGGACGCGCCTGCCAGACTGCAAAGGATCCTGTTGGAGGTATTGCCATATCACCCCACAGTAACGTACAAAAGGGGAGCACAATTGTACATAGCTGATGCATTAAGCAGAGACTGCCACAACATTCCAGAAACAGACAGTCCAAACACTTTTGAAATCCACGTCTTAATGCCATTGTCAAATGAGCGCACTATGGAGTTGCTAGAAGCCATGAACAATTGTGACGAACTATTCACCTTACGGGCAACTATACTAAAGGGATGGCCGTCCAAACAGGAACTCCTACCAGAATGCCTGCGTAAATATTGGACTTATCGAGAAGATTTAGCAGTGTACAAGGACATAATTTTCAAAGGGATGCGCACCCTCATACCAAGTAGCATGAAACCACTGGTGCTGTCACACTTACATCGTCCACATAAGAGCATCCTAGGTACCTTACAGCTCGCACGGGACCATGTGTTCTGGCCAGGTATGATGCAGGACATCACATAATTTGTCCAAAAGTGCGCTACCTGCAACCGGACACAATGGGACCCTCCTCAAGAATGCCTCAGTGCAGAACTCATCCCATCTCGTCCGTGGATGTACGTGGCATCGGATCTATTTCAGATAAAGGGTGACATATTCCTCGTCATAGCAGATAGTTATCCAGGCTACTTTGATTTTATACAGTTACGATCAACTACAAGTGATGCAGTTATCAAAGAACTGAAACGATGGTTTGCTCAACAGGGGATTCCAGACGAACTTAGGACAGATGGAGGCCCACAGTTCACCTCCTTTGAATTTGGAAAATTCCAAAAAGAGTGGAACTTCTCACACTGCATCTCCAGCCCCCATTTTCCCCGCTCAAATGGGTTAGCGGAGCGATACGTCCAAGAGGCTAAAAATTTATTGCGCAAATGCAGCATAGACTAGAAAGACACAATGCTTGCCCTCTTGCATCACAGGAATACCCCTCGAGGAAGGCTTGGCTCTCCAGCCCAACGCCTCATGGGCCGCAGGACAAAAACGCTGCTTCCAACCAGTGAGAAGTTGCTGCTACCAGCACTATTAAAAGGTGTTGCAAATAACCTCAAATTTTTACGACAAGCGGAAACACAAATTTTCAACAAAAACAAATCAAAGCCACCTACTCTTTTACCAGAAGACGAAGTTCTTTACCGGGAAGCACACAGGAATTGGGTTCCTGCAAAAATTGTTCAACCAGTACCAAAGGCACACTCGTACATCATTGACACACCCACTGGTAGATATAGGAGAAACTCGTGGTTCATCAAACCCTCGGGTCCCTCCTCCGTGACTCTCAGCAACCACGTACATCGGAGAATGCCGCACATTCCAGGGGAAAATAGTAAGGACGAAGAGGAAGTGACACCACACCCAGCGGGCGAAGCAGCACAACCACCCACGTCTGATAGGACACTCTCGGAGCACTTCTCCGAACTTCCTGGGGTTCAAGGAAAACCTCCAGCATAGGAACCACATCCACGAACACCAGTTTCAGCCAAAGGAACACAAGCATGGACACACATATCCCTAAGCAGACTCGCAGTGGAAGATACGTGATTCCTCCATCCAAAATGAACCTATAATGTAAAGTAATATCAGCCTAGGGTACTGTGTATTTAGAAGTAGAATTAGTAATTGTCAGACTGTCAAGATAGCACTGGAATAGACTCGTTGGAAAAGGAAGGATGTCATGAATATAGACCAGTGATGTCAAGATGGCCGGCCTATGTAAACACAGTCAAGTAGTTGCTCGTGTTAATGTATGCATATTGTAGTCAGTTGACGAATAAATTAATTGCAAACCATCTCTCCGAATTGTCAACGTATTCATTTGCTAATGAATACAGTTTTTACCAATGTTATCCAGTAAGATGAAACCCCTGTATGATTTGACAAAATGTGGCAGCAAGTAGACTTGGAATGACGAGTGCCAAACAGCATTTGAGGCAGCAAAGCAAATGCTAACATCTAATCAGGTATTAATGCACTTTCACCCAAAAGCTCAAATTATAGTAACATGTGATGCTTCACCATATGGAGTGGGTGCTGTGTTACACCATAGGCTAGAGGGAAGTGACAAACCTGCATCGAGCACACTTTCAAAGTCAGAGAAAAACTATTCACAAATTGACAGGAAAGCATTAGCCATAATGTTTGCTGTGAAATGTTTCCACAAAAAAAAAAAATATATATATATATATATATATATATATATATATATATATATATATATATATATGGTCATCAACTTGTACTGGTGACAGATCATCAACCTCTGAAAAGGCTGTTTGGTCATGATCAGGCAATTCCTATCTTAGCACATGCATGGCTTCAGAGATGGGCAGTTATTTTAGCAGCATATAATTATAAACTCGAGTACAAACAAGAATAATTAATGGGTAATGCAGATGCTATATCTAGGCTGCCACTGCTGGGGAGCATAGATAATGGCATTTTTGCTCTCTCTAACATTCCTAATTACCCCTTACAGCAAATTATGTTTGTAATGCTCAATATCAGAATTTAGGAGTAACAAAGGTAATAGAGCTCACAAAACATAGCTTGTCAGATTGGTCATCACATGTTAATTTGAAGCCATTCTTCATGAGGAGGGATAAACTGTCCTTACAACTGGGCTGCCTTATGTGGGGTAATAGAGTTATTATACCAAGACAGCTGCAGGAGCAGGTCATTGAAATGCTACATGACCAACATCCAGGAATAGTGAGATTAAACCGTAAGCATGTAGTGTGGTTTGGTGGCCTGTTATTGACCAGGACATACAGAACAGAGTGCAGACTTGTGAAGCCTGCTGATATACACAGAACATGCGCAAGGAGGTTCCAACAATGACCTGGCCTCAAACGTCTTCAGTAGGAGAGCGAATCCATGTGGATTTCTTGGACTAAGGGGGAGAAAAAATACTTATCTTATGTGATCATATTTCTACGTGGGTGAGTGCCTGGTTGGTTAGTACTACCTCAGAGGTGAAGGTCATTGTAAAGCTACATTCATATTTTGCCATTTTTTGGAATTCTGGGTGCTATCGTCTCTCACAACGGGCATCTCTTTAACTCCGAAGAATTTATATATTTTTGTAACGGGAATGGCATACAGGTGTTGAAAAGTCCACTGTATCATCCTCAATCGAATGGACTAGCATGCAAGACATTAATTGTCCTGGAAATACAGATTGTATATGGTATTTGCAGACTGTGGAATTGTTGGGGCAGTGTAGCTTGTCATGTTAAACATTGAAATGTAATGGAAACTATGATAGTTGTAATATTTATTTTGAGATCCTTTGATCTCAAACTAAAAAGGAAGGATGGGATTGTGGTGTTTGAGGGTTGGCAGAAAGTGCATACAGGGAAGAAAACAAAAGGAAGGACAAGATGGCAGGACGTAATGTATCGTGAGTGTATGTATTGTAGACATGGAATAAAGAACATAATACAGTGAAAAAAGTGGCAGATGTTCTTGGGTTAAAACTTTTTTTCCCTCAAATGCATTCTGTTACTTCTATATTCACAAGCCTCGCCCACATCGTCTCACATAGTCTCAATGTCAATGACAAGTTTCAACATAATTCATTCATTTATTCGCAAATTCATTCCTTGGTAACAAAAGTGAAAATTGATAAAATTAACCAATTTTAGTTGGAAACAACACAAATGACATCATCATTAGAGGTCACATGTTCAACAATTGTATTTTGCATATACACCTGGTGGTAATTAGCCAAACTAATGGCAGACTTTTTATAATATATTTTCACATCCCCTCACAATTTCAAGTCTCTTTATACAATATGAAGCAAATTTTGAACAATATAGAGATATAAAGGTTCCTTACTGGACATACAACACTAAATAGGACATGTACTAATGAAAATATTTCAAATTGTACATGAATGGAGCAAGTAGGTACACACTAGGTTAACACAGTATAACACACACGAACTCAAACAGAGCTTATCTCTTAAAATTGCATGGTAACATATCATATTCATTCAGCATTTATGCTGAAAATTTTCGATATAGTAAGGCTTTCAGTTTATTTTATCTTTGACCATAGATTTAAAACACTGTGCTAAACTAATATCACCTGTAATACAAATAAGCATGTCGTCGGTCTAATTAGCAAACCTCGTAACTCCCTGAAGACAAATTTTACAAGAGAAGCAAAAAACTGAATAACTTTCTTGTTTGTATTTAATATGTGTTTAAATCATCACATAAAAGTTAAAACACCCTCTGACGTGTGTCAATAAACTCTGCTTCAGTTTTTAATTATTAAACCTTTTTTTAATGGAGTTACGAGGTTTTACAATCATAAATTCAAACTAAATATGGAGATACGAGGTTTGATAAGAAATAAATCTTCTTATTGGCGTAAACTTAATATTAATATTAGAACAATTTTGAAATTAATAGTTATAGCATTAAATTTATTCGTGTATTATAAAAAGTATCTCTAACAATACAAGGGTTAGTTCCGAAATTGAACAGTAAGGACAGTATACATTACAAAACAGCAATATTGTTTAGTACATAAATCAACATTGACTATTAATTCGTTTGAAAAAAAAACATCAAGATAAAACTAGCTTTTAATACTGATAAATCAGGCAATATTACTCCAACAAATTCGAAAAAGAAAAAAAAATACCCCTCAGAAAATCTATGCTTCAGTTTTGAAAAGGAAGGCTATCATAAAATAAGCGATAGTCTGACTCCATAGTTGTTTTCAGGGACTGTAAATGGTCGTATTTAGTTTTCTTTATCTTCAGCCTCTCAGTGTAAAGTTCTGGCAAACTATCAAATAGCTTAGCAGTAATGTTCTTTTTGCGAATAGGCAAGTTCTTACACTCTTCTGTGATACCCAACTTGTATGAAATAACTCCATTTGGAGTGTACTTCAAGGCTCTGATGTCGGTAACACATGGATCCCCAGTTATTCTGCCTGGTCTGATAGAGCTATACACTTGAGCATGATCAAATAAAAAAAAAGTGAGTCAAATAATGAACATATGAACGTGCATTTCTGCGTGCTTCCCTGCAAGTTGCAATATAGTCAGCTGGAACATTAATCTTCTTGTTTTTCAGCTTATTTTCTATCTTAGAGTGCATTGAGACTGCTTCCATTTGTTGGTGTCCGACCTTCAGAAACTTTTGCTCTATCGTTACACACTTTGTCACCGATATCTGTAAGAGTGCATTGGCGAGAGTCACATTTCTGTTCTGATAGAAGCAACCATCACTATACAGTATCAATTTGTCGGCATCGTTCCTCAAAGGTAGTTGCGACAAGAAGAAGTTGCAAATCATTGTAGCAAACTCATTTGAACCAAGGCC
This sequence comes from Bacillus rossius redtenbacheri, assembly GCF_032445375.1. Classification (NCBI taxonomy): domain Eukaryota; kingdom Metazoa; phylum Arthropoda; class Insecta; order Phasmatodea; family Bacillidae; genus Bacillus; species Bacillus rossius. Next base: position 110,974,340 of record NC_086332.1, read on the forward strand.
CCCCTCAGTCTCGTTCCACAGATAACAGAAGCCATCTTTGGTTATCAAATCGAAAACAGTAAAATTATGTAATGCTAAATTGGTTTTATAGTACCAACTAGACACATTTGATTTTGGGCACAAAAGTACTGATTGCAAGTCTATTGTATACACATGCTCTTCCTTGGCTTTATCAGATTCTTTCTCCAGTCTTGCTTCCATCTTTTTTGTAGATGGTGTTTGTGGTTTTTTTCATTAAGATTGCCTGTATAAAAGGCTGCATATATGCTGCACTGATCTTTCTTGGGCTTAAATAGACTTAAATTGATGTCCTCAAAAACTTGCGTGAATATGCAAGAATAGAGAGGTTGGATAGCTAAATCGTATAAAATAGTTTAGACATTACCTCCAAAAACATTTGATATTATATGGCCTGTATTACAAAAGTTTGAAAAGTATAATTTATTGCAATAAGTGTTTTGTATGCATAAATAACCGATGGACAATACTTAAAGTGTGAGATAATAAAAAAAATTTACCTGTTCCATACGTACAAACAATATCGAAACAACCAGAATAATATTTTAAAAACAATTAATAGAAAGTCCAACAATAACACTGTGTTTGTTTACTAACAAATGGAGTTACGAGGTATTCTAATATGCAGGAAATCCGACAGCTGGAGATAAGAGGTTTTCTGAAAATAGAATTGTAGCCCATAGGGATTGTTTATTGTTATGATCTTTGGAATGGTTATAGAACACATAACTGAGTATATAGTAGTACCAAAAACCAATTTTTGACAAAAAGTGGAGTTACGAGGTTTGCTAATTAGACCGACGATGTGTTCTCTTAGCAGACTAAGATATGCTATCATATTAATTTATCAGAATATTATTTTATTCTGCTAATGTAACAGTTGAGGAAAGACATGTAAATTTTAGAACAATTACTGTACATTTGTTTTAAGTCAAAAATTAGATTGTCATATCTAAATTATAAACCTCGAGCATAAATATAACCAATTGATTGTATGTGCGCCTGGTGGGCACAAAGATTGATTAGAGGAAGGCTGCACTGTTTATGATTAACAAAATGTAAATTTTAAGTTAAGAAGGGGGTGGAGATTAAGAGAAGAAATGTTGGTTTTGTGTTGAATAGTTTAATCTTATTGAATGAATATAAATGGTGAATATTAGACTACCGGGCCTATTTTTGAAAGTCAAATTTATGCCTAAAATGCATCAACTGTTTATGGCATTAGAAGTTGTGTATTATTAATTGTACAAATTTAAATTTACAGTATGTAACAGGAAGAAATCTTACCTGGAAATATCAATCAAGTTAAGGTAAATAATTGGTGAGTGGAACCTTTTCAAAAGTGAAAATAATTTAAAGATAGTGGTGTCAACTATAGAAGTTTCTGTGATGTTTGCAACTATTGATTTACTTAACTTACAGATTGTAAAAGAAAATTGAAATATTGAATTTTCATAAACTTATTGGTAGATTTCTACCCAGTGGGAGATAAACAAACTTTTGCTAATTTGCCCAATACTAGATGGGGACATTTTATTAAAATAACTGAAATTAACTATTTAAAAATGTTGGAAAACTAAAGTAATGAAAAATAATTCTCAATCGTGAGACTTGTGTTAGGTTATGTTTTTCGTGTTGTTTACATTGTACTTCTGAAAGACAAAACAAAAGAAGATAGAAAAAGTATGGCGTCGGTGTCTAGTTAGTATGTTCAAGTAAAGATGCTGGAGTATTTGTATAAATAATTAATGCATGTTTATTCTGTGGAAAATAAATATTAAGTAGTGAGACTAAAGCGGGTTTTGAATTCTAACAGGTTATGGGCCCAGAGACAAAAGTGAAAGTTTTGGTTAAAATATAAACTCGTGTGTGCAGTGGTGCAACAAATGTCCTTCAACTTTTGAAGAGGTCAAAGGAAACAACTAAGAAGATGGATTTTCGTGAGATAAGTGAACTTTCAATTGTAGATAAACTTAAGGAACCTGATGATTTTCAGTTATTGAAATTTAAAGTTAACATTTTGTTTAAGTCCCAAGGGTTATATGATGTGGTTGTGTAGGAACAGTGAAAAAACCTGAAGAAGGCACAAGTGAGTTTGTCAGTTTTGCAGAGAAAGATGCCAAAGCTCAGAAAATCATAATCTCCACAATTGACAAAAAACCCATCACACACATTCTGACCTGTTGCAGTGCCTCTGAGATGTATACCAGACTTTGTGACATATATGAGCGTGATGCTTCACAACAGAAATTTGACTTGCTGCAAGATTTCTTTGACTATAAGTACGCTTCTGGTACTGACATGGCAGCACACATAAGTAAACTAGAAAACCTGGCATTCAGACTGAAGACATTAAACAATGACATTCCTGAACCTATGCTCATCTCTAAAATTCTGACAACTCTGCCTGAAGCCTACAATCATTTTCACACTGCATGAGAATCTACTCCACTGGTTAACAAAACATTGGCAAACTTGACTACAAGACTGATCGCAGAAGAGAAAAGATGTGCCGCCATCAGTTCAAAGGACGAAAGTGATGTTCTTGCATTCAAAACAACCATCAGGAAATGCTTCCAATGTGGATCTGATAGACATCTGTCCAACTTCCACTTGAACACTAAAACAAACACTGGACACAGTAACTCAACCATTAAGTGTTTTACTTGCTCTGGAATAGGTCGTGTTGCAAGGGAATGCCCTAATAATAAGAGAATGTGCAGAATCTGTAAGAAAAATAATCATGAGGACAGGGACTGCTACTTCCGTAAAAGGAAAGAGACATAGTCGGCCGTGTCCTTTCTCACGGGCATTTCGACTCCAGGTACAAGCGAGTGGATTCTAGACTCTGGATCAACGTGCCACATGACCAATGATGACAGCTTCCTGTTAAATGTGATATCTATCAATACAGACATTGGAATGGCAAAAAGATTGAGTCGCATGTTAGCAGAAAAAGTGGGCAAGATTGTTACTGATTGCTGTGAGCTAAAAGAGGTTATGTATGTGCCAGAGCTTAGTAAGAACATTCTTTCTGTAGATGTCATCACTCGCAATGGCGGTGAAGTGAGCTTCACAGAAAATGATGTCACAATCGTAAAAGACAGTGAAATTGTTCTTAGAGGTAGCAAGACAGCAAATGGACTGTATACTATCACACTTGACTTAAAGCCCAAGCCAGAAGCCCTAACCGTCGACCATGCAAAAACACAAAATATATGGCACAGAAGGCTAGGTCATGTAAGCCATGATTACCTGAAGAATCTGTCTGGAATAGTTGATGGTATCAACTGGTCTGGTGAGCATCACGTAAGTCCACCTTGCAAAATTTGCATTCAAGCGAAACAAACAAGGCTTCCGTTCAGCAGCGAACGAACAAAGGCCAAACGGCCTCTAGAAATCATTCATTCTGATTTGATTGGCCCCATGACTCCGACTTCGTGGAATGGAAAGAGATACATTCTGTCTTTCATCGATGACTTCACTAATTTTTCAGAAATATATGTTTTGGAGTCAAAAACCGAAGTCTCCGCATTGGTTATTCAGCACATTAATAAAATAGAATGAAGTCAAAACATGAAGACTCACAAACTTCGGATTGACAATGGCAGAGAATATATAAACGACAGACTCAGGAGATGGGCTCACAATGAGGGGATAGTGCTTGATACTTCCTCGCCGTACACTCCTCAGCATCAGGGAAAAGCTGAACGCTTTAACAGAACTTTGATGAACAAGACCAGGGCAATGGTTTGGATGAAAAACTTTGGAATGAAGCAGCACATACAGCCACATACCTCATCAACAGAAGTCCAACGAAGGGGATTGAGACAACACCAGCTGGACTCTGGTATAACAAAAAACCTGACCTGAGCAACTTGAAATTTTTTGGCTGTGAATCATATGCAAAAATAAACAGACACCAACCAAAACTGAAGCAAAGAAGTGAAAAGTTGATCTTTGTTGGATATGCAAACACCGCATATTGACTTTGGGATCAAACAAAAAAAGAAGTAGTCATCCGAAGGGATGTAGAATTTGTGGAAAACTGCAAGAGCCACAGCGAAGAAGATTTCCCGGTCAAAGTTCTGGTATTAAATGATACAGAAAGCAAGAGTGACAATGAAGCAGTGAACTCCCAACAGCTGCCGGAGTTGCAAGGAGGAGATAGTATGAAAGATTCAAGATACGGAAAAGAAACTGTTGATGACTCTGATGACGAAATGCCATTCTATGGTTTTGAAGAAGCTGGAAACATATCTGAGACATCATCTGCTGGTGAAGAAAACCCAAGATCTCGAAGAGACAAGAAACCACTACAAAAATACGAAGACTATGTAATGCTGACCTACAAAGAAGCATTGTCAGGACCAGATGCGGAAAACTGGAAAAAAGCCATTGAAGAGGAGATCGCATCACTTCTCGACAATAAAACATGCAACAAGGGATGAAGTGCCTGAAGGAAAGAAAATACTAACAAGTAAATGGGTTTTCAAGACAAAAGAAGATGGCCACCGCAAGGCAAGACTTGTCGTGCGAAGCTACTATCAAGAAGCAGGTATCGACTATGAAGACACATACAGCCCAGTGCTGAACAGTGGACCTATGAGAGCTCTGCTTGGTATAGCCCAAAGTAAAGGCTATGTTCTGCAAACCTTTGACATACAGACAGCATTTCTATATGGTCATCTAGAAGAACCTGCATACATGTATCCACCTGAGGGTATCAAGATAGATGGCATCTGTCAACTCGATAAATCTCTGTATGGTATGAGGCAGGCTCCTCAAAGATGGAATGTCAGAATAACAACCTTCCTAACAAGTAAAGGACTTAGTCAGCTTAAATCAGAACCCTGCATCTTCATAAACAGTGATAGCTCGCTGATTCTTGGGTTGTATGTGGATGATGGCATAGTCATAGGTACAAACCAAACAAACCTTGAGAAACTGTTGAAAGATCTTCAAGGGGAATTCAAGATCAAGATTCAAGAAACTCCTAGAAAATTCCTTGGAATGGAGCTCACTAGAACAGAAGACAGTCTATACATGAACCAGACCAAGGCAATACTCAACTGCTGAAGGATTTTAATATGAGTGATGCCAAAGCTGTATCCACACCTGCTTTGAATGCAGTGGATGAAGACGAAACAGAATTAAATAGTGTTTTTCCATATCAAGAACTGCTTGGCAGACTTCTCTACCTGTCAAAAAACACAAGACCAGATATCTCGTGTGCAGTGAACATGTGCAGCAAAAAAACTGAAAAACCATCTGACAATGATGTAACCTCAATCAAGAGGGTATTAAAATACCTCAGAGGGACAGCTGGCCTAGGAATTAGATTCGCAGGTGACTCATCAACAGAACTGATAGGCTACTGCGACTCAGACTTTGCAGGCGACAAAAGGACAAGGAGAAGTACTACTGGATACGTCATCTACTACTGTGGGGGACCAATCAGCTCTCTATACTGCAGAAACCGAGTACATTGCGGCCGCTGAATGTACAAAAGAACTCATGTACCTGAAAACTATCCTTGAAGAAATTCTAGGTCAAGAAATAGTAACTAAACTGTTTATTGATAATCAAAGTGCTATAAGTCTAGTGAAGAATGGGGTGATCAACCGGAGGTCAAAACACATTGATGTTAGGTTTAACTACATTCACGAAAAGGTGACAGAAGGCTTGCTGAAAGTGTTTTATTGCCCAAGTGAAAAACAGATAGCAGATATCTTTACAAAACCATTATCAAAAGTAAGATTTGGAATTCTCGCAAATGATATAGTTTCATGATGAGAATTACGGGGGAGTGTTGGAAAACAAAAGTAATGAAAAATAATTCTCAATCATGAGACTTGTGTTAGGTTATGTTTTTCGTGTTGTTTACATTGTACTTCTGAAAGACAAAACAAAAGAAAAAAGTATGGAGTCGGTGTCTAGTTAGTATGTTCAAGTAAAGATGCTGGAGTATTTGTATAAATAACTAATGCCTGTTTATTCTGTGGAAAATAAATATTAAGTAGTGAAACTAAAGCGGGTTTCGAATTCTAACACAAAAGAATTTTAATTTTTGTGCCAAAATAGTCAGATAATTTCTGAAGATATTGTCAACAGGCAACAGGTGGATTATTAATGTTGGTTAAGTAGAGCCAGACAAAAGTGTTGCTGTTATATTTACCAAACCTTTAGGCCCTTCTAAATTTTGTATCTGACTATTTTGGCACAAAAATTAAAATTCTTTTGTGTTAGAATTCGAAACCCGCTTTAGTTTCACTACTTAATATTTATTTTCCACAGAATAAACAGGCATTTGTTATTCATACAAATACTCCAGCATCTTTACTTTAGTAGATATGTTCATGTACAACACACACATGTAACCTCACAACATACAAAATTTAGAAGGGCCTAAAGGTTTGGTAAATATAACAGCAACACTTTTGTCTGGCTCTACTTAACCAACATTTATAATCCGCCTGTTGACAATATCTTCCAGAAAATGAAATTTTATGTCATTAGGTTTGGAACGCTTTGTATTTCCATAGCTTTTCATCATGTGAATTGCTACTTGACTGTCTACTTCATATCCCAAGTTGCACCTACAAACTCTGGCAAAAGCACTTTAACGTGGAGTAATTCTGATGTTACTAGGGTGCAAGAAGTTTATTCTGCCTATGCTGAGCTCTCAGCAATAACTTGTTGTTTCTTCGAGCTCCAAGGTAAAACGATGCCATCCCATTGACATGCTTGTGATCTACCATGTCACCTCCCCAATCTGCATCTGCACACCTGGCCGTAGCACCTTCTTAGCTGCATTCCATAATGGACGAGTTGGTGTATCCAGAAAGTGCTTCAAATATGACACAGGAAATGCTGTCTGGCCTGCTAATCTGAGATAGGTAGATCAAGCTTTCTACAAGTTCTTGATAAGGAACATCCATAACAGTTTCTGTGTCAGTGACTTCCAATTTATCCTCCATTGATGTGAGAACCCCTTTGCATCCCACCATGTTGAACTTCTTTGTTATTTTATCAATAATATTATGCTGACTTTTTTCCATTCTGTTACCCACTATTTTCAATTATATCCCAATAAAACAGTGCACGTCTCCTGGGTCCTTGGCACTAAACCCTTCTCTTAGTCATGCAGACATTTCTTCTATTCTTGTGTCTTAACTAACAGCAAAATGTTATCCACCCATATGACCAAACACAAATTGTCCGATATATAAACAGACATAAAGGTTGGACATCTGCAGGTTGTTTTCTGTTGCAAGCGGATTTAATCTTTAGTTCCAACAATGTGGTGACTCGCGAAACCAATAAAAGCATGCTGAAGTTTCAGGATTTTCATCTTTACTTTAACTCCTTTTGGTTGAAATATGTACACCACTGTCTAGTGTTCCATTCAAAAATACTGCTGGAACATCCATTTGTTTAATAGTCTAGACAATGCAAGTCTGATAGTGGGCGTGTTTGCTATAGGTGCATATACTTACTTGTTCACTACTGCCTGTCTGAAAATCTTTTGCCACCAACCTAACCTTCTTGGGCACATCTGATTTGGTATTTAACACTCATTTTGTTTCAATTGGTTGAATTTTTTTGGGTAGATCAACTGTAGTCCATGCCTTGAATTTTTCTGGTTTGCATTTCTCTATTCCTCATGTTCTTGTACTGCTTCTTCATAAATCTGAGATTCACACTCACTCACCAAGCAGTAGACAACATAGTATTATATTTTACCTACACAACTCCCAGCCTACTGTCTTACCACTCCTTAACCGATCACAACGAAAATTACTGAACCATTTACAAGCAACCATCTTGACATACTTTCAACTCCACTTTCAACTCCACTTTCAACTGCAGGCCTACCACCCTCTCTACACCACACATCCTATATGACACTTCACACCTTAAGATTTCCTTACATAGTCTCGCAGCCTGGGTGTCATCCTCGCACTGCTTGAACTTTGGGTCGGCTGTGTGTGTACCAGCTCCATACACGCAGTCACTCCCATACGCAGACCCTCTTAAGGACTGCTTCTGTAATCTGGTGTTAATGTTCCCACTGGTGATAGCCTCGTCAGCTGCTGATGCTACCCTTCTGCTCCTCTGAGTTCTCTGCCGGTTGCCCCTGTGCGGTCAATGGTGCCTCTGTTGGCTCCAACAATAATTGTCACAATATTTCAAAAACATGGAGACCTTAATCACAAAGATGCGATTTTCTTGGACAGCAATGCCAATCCGGATGATATTGCAGCTAAGTTTAAACTTTGTTTTCTTTTCAAGTTTCTGACATTTGAATTGAAAATCAGGCCCCAGACATGCTGCGCAGGCCCGGGTGGTCTGTTCGTCCACCGGGACATAGTGCCCGTGTTTCTTCGTACCTAGACGAGCTCGCTAGCAAAATCATTTCGTTAAGGCACAGAACTGGAAGTAACGATCGGCGAAAGTGAATGAGTGTTTTTTGTCGGACCTACTTTGTTAAGAACATATAACTTTGTCGTCATGAGAAGAATAAAGAACTAAATTCATTTCAAACGCTTTTATTGAAATTCAACCATTAACAGATTTTCAAAAGGTAAGTAGTCATTAGACAAACTTAACACCCAACTACCCTCAACTTCAGGTAAAAAAATTTTTTTTCCAGTGTTTATGCATGTACAAGGAACAGACGTGCCCGATTGTGACTTGTTACAAAGTGTAATAACATTTTTTGCAAATTACATCTATAAATGTTATAATTTACTCCATTGAAACAAAAATGTAATTTTTATTTATAATTCTCTATTATTAATATTTTAATTATTTCTGTAAATGCATCTTATTCTAATCAAAGCTAAATATTCCTATATGCTAAAAAATAAATCTTACTTGGTTAAAATTTTTTTAAATAAATGGTGGAAATAACCAGGACACAGAAAACATTTCAACACGCTACGATAATGAGGCAGACTCTACTGGAATGTTTATAATGTGCAAAAATGTAATACCTTAATTTATTTAACTACACCATTATACACTGTACCTATTTAAATAGTTGTGATAAATATTTTTTTTTTCTGTGAATAGTATATTTTCGGATGGGCATTTTTCAATTTTTCTTTTCTTATTTAATATTATTTTATACCTCCCTATTGTGAAATATTCCAAGAAGAGTAATTTACGTTGTATGTGTTATGTAAAAGTGAATTTATAACTTGTATGTTCACATTTTATTGGTGTTAAAAATTAAATAGAATTAATTAACTATCAATTTGCTTCTTCAAAAATAGGTTTGTTGCAAAATTAATAAAATATTAATGTTTGTCAACCAATATTTGTATTACCGTAAATGACGACAGAACCCTGTTGTAAGGCATCAACATGGTGCATCATGTGTCGTGTTGCACGGTGCCAATGGAGTCACACTAGTGACATCACCGGCAAGTTGAATCTTACCGTGGACGTCTAGGTGGAACCAGGTGCCATTCTTGTGCTGGTTGGGCGAGCGGTTGAGGAACACCACCTTGCACTCGTACCAGCCCTGGTCGCTCTCCCGTATGTTGGTCAGGTTGAGGGAGGCGAGGCCGTACGGGGAGTTGGGGGAGACGCGCGACACGCGTCCCTCGTAGCCCTCGCCACTGTGCGTGGGGTAGCTGTCGTACCAGATGTAGATGGGTATCTCCTGGCCCTGGGCCGACCATCCACCGGCCGCAACAACACAAGGGTACAGAGCATGGACAGCTGCAGTTAGACCACAGGGCAGGTCGGCAGCACGCACTCAGGCCGCAAGGCACTCGTGCCCCAGACACTGGCCGCCAGCACGCTCCACGGCACTCGCAACCATACCACTGGCATTTCCCTTAATAACTTCCTTTGAACTTCATTGTTCACATCATACATGTGTATAACCCATCTTTATTGTGGTGGCTATAGATTTTTTTACAATTAAATTACATGCTTTAGTTTTGAAAATTTCTATACAAAAAGTAAAACTAATGCAATGAACATATAAACAATAATTATATCAGTAATAGCGTTTATTATCAAATTAATTGCATTGTTTTGGCTTTTTTGGTTAATAACATTACACTAATTCCGGATGCAGTAGCTCTACACACCCCAGCAAACCACTCTATATATTATAACAGGAATATTTTATATTTTAAACAACATTTGTTTCTTCTACATTGGTGTGCATGGAAAGGACAAAAAAAAAAGTTGTCCATAGCTTAACACTGCTGTTACCACTTTAGAATGCCTTTATTTACTCTATGAGGTTTATGATACAAAATTTTATAACAGCTACTCGCATAAAACTGTAATACGTTAACCATATTGCCAACCAAATATATGCAACACGTTTTCTACTGGAAAAAATAAAACCAAGAACATCCGACAAAATTAAAATTAATGTTAACATACAGAAAATGTTTACGTATAATACTTCAAATTTAGTAAAGAAAGATTGAATGAATTAGCAATAAGTCAAATTGAAAAAGTTAGTGTCACTATTCTTGTTATAGCAATAGTAGAAGTTTATGTCAAAGGAAATCATAAAATTAAAATTCCTGCACACAAATGTGGCTTCAATAGCAATAAACTTAGTCTCCAACAATATTCACTCTGAAAGACATTTTAGAGCATTGAAGACGAAATCAGCCATAGTTTTATAACTAAAGGATTTTCTCTGCGTAACCTGATAGGTAGAACCGAACCCAATACTATAGGCTGACCCATGCCAGTGAATACTTTTCCAGTGATATATGCAACGACCAGTGTCTGAGGGCATCTGAAATGCGTGCTTGCAAACACAACACTTCATTCCATGTATGTCATACATAATGTCACTCCTTCCAAAACAGTAAAACGTTTAAAATTCAGTCAAATATGCCTATATTTTAGTTTGAAAACTTTGCAGTTCATTTATCATGCAGATAACCAAGCAGAATTCTGGATCAGTATGGACACAACATAGCTGCCAGAAATAACTTCTAAATTAAATGTTACAGTGCCAAGCACTCGTGCAATCTAACATGTACCTAACACAAGGCAAGCGAACAAATTGTAACACTATATATGCTCATTAAATTTACAATTACAACTAAAAATTTCATACATTAATAAGTCAAATGTTTACATGTTCAATACCAGAAGAAATATTACCAAAGACTAATGCAGTATTGTCGGTTGCAACTAAGAGGGTAAAACAAAGGTGCAAGTTAGTAGTATTCTGTCTCTGAAGCAGGCGAGCAAATGTGCGTTGACAAATTCTGTCAACTTGTTTGAAAGTTTAACAAGAATAATTATATTCTTTGTTTTTCTTAGAAAACAGCTGCGAATTAGTTGTGATTTTCTAGCAGAAAGGCTATTTAAAATGAAAACACAAGAATTTGCTTCAAAAAATATAAAATTAAAAAAAATACAAGCTGATATCGACATACAACACGCACATGTGCCTGCCTGCTACAGCCTAATTTTATAATAATTCAAATACTTAAGCATTTTCTTGGATTTGGGATAGACATCGGCGAGAATGCCGCACTCATCTGCCGCATTACTGCTTCCAATAAACTGAACCCTAAGGTGGGAGAAGGTAATAATAATAATAACAATAAATAATAATAAAAAGACCTTAAATCAAATGAACGTCATGTCAAATTTAAAGTGGAAGGACAGTTTTAATTAAGAATACAAAAATTAAAAATGTTGGTTCGTAACAACATAAAGCCTACAATTGGTTGTTCGGTGTGCTCGCATGTGCAGACTCGCCCATGACCAATTGCAATTCGGCACAAAGTTTTATATTTGTGCACGAAGAGTAAAACTAGGCTACAATTGATCTACCACACAAAGTCATGAATAGCATGTAGGTCTACACACTTACAGACACATAAACACAATCTAAAAACTTTAAAATAGCACACGTCCTCTTAACGCACTCTGTACCAAAGGCAGAGAATTATAATGATGATGTTTGAGAAGCCAATCACATTTAACACTGAGGTAAGACTTTAGTACTGTAATACACTATCATTAGTCAAATAAGTGAAGAGAGGAAAACGGCAGAATTTCTGTATAACACTGCATCGCAATGTACACGGATGTTGATGTGACGAGCTGTGCAAGACATCCAATGTGCATCTCGCCTCATGCTTTACGACGCCAACGAGACGCGGGCTCTCCGCGGAGTGTCACTCCAGCCACTCCTGAGATGCAAGCCCGGTGATTGGCTGAGAGCGTCGCGCTCAGTCATGACCTCCATCCTCACGTCCGAGTCTCAAATCCAAGAAATGCTTAGGTAAGTTATTACAGTTACAACTATATACATGGAAATTTGGCAAGTTCACTTCACCTCCCGACTGACTCCTAATGATTCTTGGAATCATCTGTCAAAATGTGAACTCGAAAATTTCTAACAACATTTCAGTTTTAGCAAAAAAATTGCTATTGTAATATTATAATTGATCCAACAGTAATAACACTACCATTTCGCATTATTTTTTTACCAACATGCTAGACTTAATATATCTATAAGTCAAGAAAAAATATTTGTTTATATCAACACAACACACAATGTATCTAAGATATTGATATGATTTTTGGTTTTTTAATGAATTTTTTTGTAATCTTAAAGAAATTCATGGTGCAGAAATATAGTTTGGTGTTGTACGGGTTGTCTGTTGCTTCTGCTGGAAGTCATGTTCTTTACTGACTTGGCAGCACGGATGTCAAATACCAGATTGTAAAGCTTTTTTTTCTAGCTGAGAATCTTTAAACGTAGGTCAAGTAACACAGATAAAAGACATAAAAAGCAATTCGAAGTCCAGCATGGGTTTCAATGAAGTAACGCCAAATGAAGGTTGTCGCTCTCATGGTAAAGTTGAAACACGTGCAGAAGCCTGGGCATGCAGTGTGGGTAGGTATTGCTACTCCCTTCCAGCGCTCCATGCGCCCTCGTGCGGTGCACTACAGCTCATGCACACAGCCACAGAGAAACAGAGAGAGACAGAGATGTCCAGGAGCTAAGTGAGTGGGAAGCAGGGGGTAGTACCACTATTATGAGTCCGCAAGGTTCCAACTGTTTCCTCCAGGTGGCAGGTCAGTGGCGCAGAACAGTGAAGAGCGAGTTCCATTTCTGGTCAGAGCCAGCGATTACTCACAACACTACCAGGGCACTGGAGACCAGCTGCGACTGGAATTGGTCGCAAGCCATGCCGGTGTCTGCTCACAGCTGCCCGTTCCTGGTTTGAGGGGTCCCTTAAAGCCGGCTCATTCTCCGGCAAACACACTGGAAGCTGCTCAGAGTGTGAACTCTGCTCCTAATTTATAAATGATACTTTTGTCCGTTTGTGCAGATACTGATAAAGACAAAAAAAATTGCAGAAGAAGTAGCTGAAAGACTAACGATGGCATTTTTAGTATTAACATTTTTCAAAGACATATTTTCAAATACCAACTGTGCCTTAACTGAATTAATACATTAAAATTCTCGCAACCTATCTAATTTATTTCACAAAATGCAATCTCAATATAAAAAATCCATATGTGCCTTAGCATAATAAATTTAGCTAGTTAAGCCCAACTTCAATTTTTAGGTAAAACCCTTTGCTAAGGACCCTAGCAATGATGAGACTTTCAACCATGTTTTAAATTAAAATAAACTACTGCAGCGACCTGACTCGAAACCTTCTAAGAGATTTAGTCCGGCCTTGGTAAAACACTCATCCAGAGTTGAAACCACATTATTTTTATATTTGGGCTCGCAGTTTCTTGCATGTGACAGTCAAAATATAAGTGTGTTTACTTAAATCTAAGGATTTTCTGTAAACACACATTACTGCTGTTTTTTTTTGTAATCCTATTGTCTGCATTTCACAATGCCACTGGTTCATGGACTCCCATAGTAACTAAAATTTTTGTTTTTATGCATATAGATTAGAAATGACTCGGAACCCCTTTAAATAAATTACAGATGTTATGTTGCAAAATTTTAATGTATATCGAGATGTAGTTCACTAAATTTATTCGGGCGTCGGAATTTCAGAAAAGTGAATTTAACCTAAGAAGGGGGTGTTGAGATTATGAGAGGCTAGTTACTAAATTTGCCAAACATTTATTGAAAATTAAAATAAAAAATAATAATTTTTATGTGAAAATATGTTTGGATTTTTATCAGTGTCACGAACTGAGAGAAATAGGGTTCGGAAGGATAGCTGTATGAATTGGTTAAAATTTATGTTCACTTATTACACAAAACATTTACCTAGGTACATTAATTTCTGCCTGCAAATGGTAACACCTAATGTACTAAATGCAGACGCCGCTTGTCGTTTGTGTCCTCACGCCACTGTCCCCACCACTCACTCGCACGCACCGCCTTCCGCCTCTTCCCGCGAGATGCTCATCGCTCCTGCTTGCTGTTGTCACTATAGCGTGTCTCATCCTTACATTGCAATGCACGATTCCTGTACTGTCTTTGTTTCGGTGTGCATGTATGCCAGATCTACGCCAATGAGCAAAAACATTTAAGACACACCGTTATAATGTAATGAAGATTACTTACTTAATGTATCTGAAACATTGTCGTTTGGAAATTAAAATTTGTGTTATGGTGCGAAGTGACCCCCCCCCCACCCCATCACTAGCCCCATAAAATCATCGGATGTGTCCCCTACTGTGCCACTAGTGTCAGCTTTAGCGATGCCGAAGTCTGTAGTGTAGAGTAGGCAACTCTCAGCCCTCCAGAAGCCTGGAGCATGTGGTATAGGCAACCCGGCGCGCACCCGAGAAGGTCACGAACAACCAGAAGGTTATAAGAGAATGTTCGAGGCCGTCTCAATAGCTGCTGAAGATTAGTACATAAGGGCGTGATTTCGAAGAGCAGCCGCAGTGCCCGTCGGAAGAATATCGCGCCGATGCCGCCCCGACTCGCCATACAAAAAGAATACGAGTGCACAGAAGCTACCCTCTATGTATTTCTTGTATGCTTCGCTGTACATAACAATGGGTATTCCGAAAGTAACTGGTGTTTGAAATGCATACTTTTACGTATATGTTTGCGTAGAAGCTCGTCCTTACCCAACGTAACAACGGGAGAAGCTGGGATACGTTAAGCACGGGGATGACTCGCCCAGCGGGTTTGAGACTGCGGATCTACTCGTTGCTGAACTCGCCCGCGGACAGCCCAGGGGCACCACGAGTTACAGCACTCCACAACTTCTGCGAGAGACAGCGAGTGGGGAGTCGCTACTTGAGGAACTGTAAGGCAGGCAAGTGCCGGTGTGTTTTATATACACCACATGAATTTGTGTGGTGGTTACATCGAGACACTCAGATACATCCCTTACGTAAATATTTTACGAGAAACAATTTTTTTGATAAACTTTTGGTATTTTGCATTATCCGCTAAATCAAGTTAGTAGCGGTTGTGAGTGTGTAATCAGTAACTTAAAAAAAATTTCAAGTTTTATATAATAATTGTAAATGATTTAATTCTGGTTTGTTTAAGGGTAATAAGTTTAATTTTTAATATTTAAATCCAAGATGTTAATTGTTAAAACAAATGTAATTAATTTCTTTCATGTTTTAAATGGAAGCTGTTAATCTTCGAAAAGTACGAGTTATTTATAATTCTATGTTTAAAAAATATTTTGAGAACCTATAGTATAAATTCTTTGTGTGTCTCGTTAATTATGTGTACAAATAATTTCATTTATTGCTTAGGTAATAATGAAAACATTTTATATGCTACAGTAACCCTCATATGGTGCTATCATAACGAGTCTTTGCCAGCATTTAATTATTGTCAAGCAAGAACATTACTTTAATATATGTTTGTTACATTTTTGAATCATATTATGTTTGTAGCTCAACTCACCTGAGTAGTATATAAATGTTCCTTCTGGGACAGGCTGTAGGCTGTGGAGCTGAGAGCAGGTCACTGACCGACCTCACTGATGTCATGGCGGTCATCTTGGATGACTTTGACCTTTGATCTTTGACCTTGACCCCGAACATAAAATTTGCCAAAAATAACCCAAAATTTGACAAGATTTGCCCAAAATTCGCCAAAAAAAAGTCCCTATTTCGAGGGAAAAATTTCCGCTTCGAGGAAAAATTCCCATTTCGAGGAAAAATTTTCCGTTTTAGTCCTCAAAAATGTCAATGGCTTGAAAATTCCTAAAAACAGCTTAAATTCCCATGGGCAAGGCGCTCTAAGCCGTCGAGGTCATGTCCTTAACAATTAGGATGATATGACCGCCATTTTAAATTATCGTTACAGAATTTAAGATGGTGGCCGTAACGAAAATTACAATGTTCCATCATCAAGGTGGTGGCCATAACGAAAAGTGCAACAATGACAACATACACATCCAAGATGGCAGGCATAACGAAACAAGTAACATATCTAGAATCCAAGATGGCGACCATTAATGGTGTTTTTAAATGATTTTAATTAAAAATTAGCTAATTATTTATTTTATAAATTTAAAGTTTTTCTCGATTTATAGCATAAAAAATTTAGATTTTTAAGATTGCGGGTGCAACAATAAATGCAACAGTTATGTCATTATTCAAAGTGGTGGTCATATCATCCTCGTTGAAAAGATCAAGACCTCGGTGGCTTAGAGCGGCTTGCCCATCGATAACTTAAACTGCTTTTAGAAAGTTTCAAGCCGTTGACATTTTCGAGGACTAAAACAGGATATAATCCCTTTGAAACGGGATTTTTCCCACAAAATAGGAAAAAATATATATATATTTTAAATTTGTTGAGATTTTGGGTAATTTTGAGCCAATTTTGGGTTATTTTTGGCAAATTTTTAAGGTAGAGGTAAAGGTCAACTTCCAGATCAAGGGTCAAGGCCAAAGACATCCAAGATGACCGCCATGACGTCAGAGAGGTCGGTCATTGACCCGCTCTAGGTTCCACAACCTGCACCCTGTCCCAGAAGGAACATTTTATACTACTCACCTGCTCTTTATGTTCATGAATTCTCAACAAATTCACCCAGTTGTCAGGATAGGCAATAAATGAAAAAATAATTTTGGAAAACATTTAACTTGCGTTATATTTCATCCAAAAAAACCTTTGAATATATTCTAGTTTTGTTAGGGAGTGATAATTAAAAGATACCAATTTTCAAATTAATTTTAACATGTTTTGTAATAAGAAATTTTTTTTTGCCCTTTTGAACATAGCACATAACAATATAACATGTTATTAATAATGAGGGACACCTACAGATAGATTACTGCATAAATATAAACATTGGTAATTATAATAGTTATTTTCCCATTATATAACTACAAATGAGCTAAACTATAAAATTATTATATTAAATTTAAAAAAAATTATAAAGTTTATATTGAGTAGTATTAATCTGGAAAAAAATGGTCTACACTTAAATCTAAGCAGAACAAGCCTACACCAGTGTCAAACCGAGAACTCAAACCTCTCCAATTGACAGCCAGTCATATGTAATCGCCCACAAAGCTTCGGCGACCCGACTGGGTTGTCCTATCAGAGACCTGCAGGCCACTAGACACTACAGCCTCGGCCACCAAACAAGCGGCCCGACTGGGTTTGCTATCAGGGACCTGCAGGCGGCTAGACACTACAGCCCCCGCAACCAAAAAAGCGGCCCGACTGGGTCGTGCTATCAGGGACCTGCATGCCGCTAGGGACGACTAAACGGCCACCAAACAAGTGGCCCGACTGTGTTTGCTATCAGGGACCTACAGGCCGCTAGGGACTACAGCCCCCGCCACCAAACAAGCGGCACGACAGGGTTGTGCTATCAGGGACCTACAGGCCGCTAGGGACTACAGCCCCCGCCACCAAACAAGCCGCACGACAGGGTTGTGCTATCAGGGACCTACAGGCCGCTAGGGACTACAGCCCCCGCCACCAAACAAGCGGCCCGACTGGGTTGTGCTACCAGGGACCTGCAGGCCGCTAGGGACGACAGCACCGGCCACCAAACAAGCGGCCCGACTGGGTTGTGCTATCAGGGACCTGCATGTCGCTAGACACTACAGCCCCGGCCACCAAACAAGCCACTGAACTGGGTTGTGCTATCAGGGACCTACAGGCCGCTAGGGACTACAGCCCCCGCCACCAAACAAGCGGCCCGACTGGGTTGTGCTACCAGGGACCTGCAGGCCGCTAGGGACGACAGCACCGGCCACCAAACAAGCGGCCCGACTGGGTTGTGCGATCAGGGACCTGCAGGCCGCTAGGGACGACTAAACGGCCACCAAACAAGTGGCCCGACTGTGTTTGCTATCAGGGACCTACAGGCCGCTAGGGACTACAGCCCCCGCCACCAAACAAGCGGCACGTCTAGGTTGTGCTATCAGGGACCTACAGGCCACTAGACACTACAGCCTCGGCCACCGAACAAGCCCCTGAACTGGGTTGTGCTATCAGGGACCTACAGGCTGCTAGGGACTACAGCCCCCGCCACCAAACAAGCGGCCCGACTGGGTTGTGCTACCAGGGACCTGCAGGCCGCTAGGGACGACAGCACCGGCCACCAAACAAGCGGCCCGACTGGGTTGTGCGATCAGGGACCTGCAGGCCGCTAGGGACGACTAAACGGCCACCAAACAAGTGGCCCGACTGTGTTTGCTATCAGGGACCTACAGGCTGCTAGGGACTACAGCCCCCGCCACCAAACAAGCGGCCCGACTGGGTTTGCTATCAGGGACCTACAGGCCACTAGACACTACAGCCTCGGCCACCGAACAAGCCCCTGAACTGGGTTGTGCTATCAGGGACCTACAGGCTGCTAGGGACTACAGCCCCCGCCACCAAACAAGCGGCCCGACTGGGTTGTGCGATCAGGGACCTGCAGGCCGCTAGGGACGACTAAACGGCCACCAAACAAGTGGCCCGACTGTGTTTGCTATCAGGGACCTACAGGCCGCTAGGGACTACAGCCCCCGCCACCAAACAAGCGGCCCGACTGGGTTGTGCTACCAGGGACCTGCAGGCCGCTAGGGACGACAGCACCGGCCACCAAACAAGCGGCCCGACTGGGTTGTGCTATCAGGGACCTGCATGTCGCTAGACACTACAGCCCCGGCCACCGAACAAGCCACTGAACTGGGTTGTGCTATCAGGGACCTACAGGCCGCTAGGGACTACAGCCTCCGCCACCAAACAAGCGGACCAGACTGGGTTGTGCTATCAGGGACCTGCATGTCGCTAGACACTACAGCCCCGGCCACCGAACAAGCCCCTGAACTGGGTTGTGCTTTCAGGGACCTACAGACCGCTAGGCACTACAGTCCCCGCCACCAAACAAGCGGCACGTCTAGGTTGTGCTATCAGGGACCTACAGGCTGCTAGGGACTACAACCCCCGCCACCAAACAAGCGGCCCGACTGCGTTGTGCGATCAGGGACCTGCAGGCCGCTAGGGACGACTAAACGGCCACCAAACAAGTGGCCCGACTGTGTTTGCTATCAGGGACCTACAGGCCGCTAGGGACTACAGCCCCCGCCACCAAACAAGCGGCACGTCTAGGTTGTGCTATCAGGGACCTGCAGGCCGCTAGGGACTACAGCCCCGGCCACCGAACAAGCCCCTGAACTGGGTTGAGCTATCAGGGACCTACAGGCCGCTAGGGACTACAGCCCCCGCCACCAAACAAGCGGCACGTCTAGGTTGTGCTATCAGGGACCTACAGGCTGCTAGGGACTACAGCCCCCGCCACCAAACAAGCGGCCCGACTGGGTTTGCTATCAGGGACCTACAGGCCGCTATGGACTACAGCCCCCGCCACCAAACAAGCGGCCCGACTGGGTTGTGCTATCAGGGACCTACAGGCTGCTAGGGACGACTAAACGGCCACCAAACAAGTGGCCCGACTGTGTTTGCTATCAGGGACCTACAGGCCGCTAGGGACTACAGCCCCCGCCACCAAACAAGCGGCACGTCTAGGTTGTGCTACCAGGGACCTGCAGGCCGCTAGGGACTACAGCCCCGGCCACCGAACAAGCCCCTGAACTGGGTTGAGCTATCAGGGACCTACAGGCCGCTAGGGACTACAGCCCCCGCCACCAAACAAGCGGCACGTCTAGGTTGTGCTATCAGGGACCTACAGGCTGCTAGGGACTACAGCCCCCGCCACCAAACAAGCGGCCCGACTGGGTTTGCTATCAGGGACCTACAGGCCGCTATGGACTACAGCCCCCGCCACCAAACAAGCGGCCCGACTGGGTTGTGCTATCAGGGACCTACAGGCTGCTAGGGACGACTAAACGGCCACCAAACAAGCGGCCCGACTGGGTTTGCTATCAGGGACCTACAGGCCGCTATGGACTACAGCCCCCGCCACCAAACAAGCGGCCCGACTGGGTTGTGCTATCAGGGACCTACAGGCTGCTAGGGACGACTAAACGGCCACCAAACAAGTGGCCCGACTGTGTTTGCTATCAGGGACCTACAGGCCGCTAGGGACTACAGCCCCCGCCACCAAACAAGCGGCACGTCTAGGTTGTGCTATCAGGGACCTACAGGCTGCTAGGGACTACAGCCCCCGCCACCAAACAAGCGGCCCGACTGGGTTGTGCTATCAGGGACCTACAGGCTGCTAGGGACGACTAAACGGCCACCAAACAAGCGGCCCGACTGGGTTTGCTATCAGGGACCTACAGGCCGCTATGGACTACAGCCCCCGCCACCAAACAAGCGGCCCGACTGGGTTGTGCTATCAGGGACCTACAGGCTGCTAGGGACGACTAAACGGCCACCAAACAAGCGGCCCGACTGGGTTTGCTATCAGGGACCTACAGGCCGCTATGGACTACAGCCCCCGCCACCAAACAAGCGGCACGACTGGGTTGTGCTATCAGGGACCTACAGGCCGCTATGGACTACAGCCCCCGCCACCAAACAAGCGGCCCGACTGGGTTGTGCGATCAGGGACCTGCAGGCCGCTAGGGACGACTAAACGGCCACCAAACAAGTGGCCCGACTGTGTTTGCTATCAGGGACCTACAGGCCGCTAGGGACTACAGCCCCCGCCACCAAACAAGCGGCCCGACTGGGTTGTGCTACCAGGGACCTGCAGGCCGCTAGGGACGACAGCAACGGCCACCAAACAAGCGGCACGACAGGGTTGTGCTATCAGGGACCTACAGGCCGCTAGGGACTTTAGCCCCCGCCACCAAACAAGCGGCACGACTGGGTTGTGCTATCAGGCACCTACAGGCCGCTAGGGACTACAGCCCCGGCCAACAAACAAGCGGCACGACAGGGTTGTGCTATCAGGGACCTACAGGCCGCTAGGGACTACAGCCCCCGCCACCAAACAAGCGGCACGACTGGGTTGTGCTATCAGGGACCTACAGGCCGCTAGGGACTACAGCCCCCGCCACCAAACAAGCGGCACGACTGGGTTGTGCTATCAGGCACCTACAGGCCGCTAGGGACTACAGCCCCGGCCAACAAACAAGCGGCACGACAGGGTTGTGCTATCAGGGACCTACAGGCCGCTAGGGACTACAGCCCCCGCCACCAAACAAGCGGCACGACTGGGTTGTGCTATCAGGGACCTACAGGCCGCTAGGGACTACAGCCCCCGCCACCAAACAAGCGGCACGACAGGGTTGTGCTATCAGGGACCTACAGGCCGCTAGGGACTTTAGCCCCCGCCACCAAACAAGCGGCACGACTGGGTTGTGCTATCAGGCACCTACAGGCCGCTAGGGACTACAGCCCCGGCCAACAAACAAGCGGCACGACAGGGTTGTGCTATCAGGGACCTACAGACCGCTAGGGACTACAGCCCCCGCCACCAAACAAGCAGCACGACTGGGTTGTGCTATCAGGGACCTACAGACCGCTAGGCACTACAGTCCCCGCCACCAAACAAGCGGCCCGACTGGGTTGTGCTATCAGGGACCTGCAGGCCGCTAGGGACTACAGCACCGGCCACCAAACAAGCGGCCCGACTGGGTTGTGCTATCAGGGACCTACAGGCCGCTAGCGACTTTAGCCCCCGCCACCAAACAAGCGGCACGACTGGGTTGTGCTATCAGGGACCTACAGGCCGCTAGGGACTACAGCCCCGGCCACCAAACAAGCGGCACGTCAGGGTTGTGCTATCAGGGACCTGCAGGCCGCTAGGGAATTTAGCCCCCGCCACCAAACAAGCGGCACGACTGGGTTGTGCTATCAGGGACCTACAGGCCGCTAGGGACTACAGCCCCGGCCACCAAACAAGCGGCACGACAGGGTTGTGCTATCAGGGACCTGCAGGCCGCTAGGGACTACAGCACCGGCCACCGAACAAGCCCCTGAACTTGGTTGAGCTATCAGGGACCTACAGGCCGCTAGGGACTACAGCCCCCGCCACCAAACAAGCGGCCCAACTGGATTGTGCTATCAGGGACCTGCAGGCCGCTAGGGACTACAGCCCCGGCCACCGAACAAGCCCCTGAACTGGGTTGAGCTATCAGGGGCCTACAGGCCGCAAGGGACTACAGCCCCCGCCACCAAACAAGCGGCCCAACTGGATTGTGCTATCAGGGACCTGCAGGCCGCTAGGGACTACAGCCCCGGCCACCGAACAAGCCCCTGAACTGGGTTGAGCTATCAGGGGCCTACAGGCCGCAAGGGACTACAGCCCCCGCCACCAAACAAGCGGCCCAACTGGGTTGTGCTATCAGGGACCTGCAGGCCGCTAGGGACTACAGCCCCGGCCACCAAACAAGCGGCCCAACTGGATTGTGCTATCAGGGACCTGCAGGCCGCTAGGGACTACAGCCCCGGCCACCGAACAAGCCCCTGAACTGGGTTGAGCTATCAGGGGCCTACAGGCCGCAAGGGACTACAGCCCCCGCCACCAAACAAGCGGCCCAACTGGGTTGTGCTATCAGGGACCTGCAGGCCGCTAGGGACTACAGCCCCGGCCACCGAACAAGCCCCTGAACTGGGTTGAGCTATCAGGGGCCTACAGGCCGCAAGGGACTACAGCCCCCGCCACCAAACAAGCGGCCCAACTGGATTGTGCTATCAGGGACCTGCAGGCCGCTAGGGACTACAGCCCCGGCCACCGAACAAGCCCCTGAACTGGGTTGAGCTATCAGGGGCCTACAGGCCGCAAGGGACTACAGCCCCCGCCACCAAACAAGCGGCCCAACTGGATTGTGCTATCAGGGACCTGCAGGCCGCTAGGGACTACAGCCCCGGCCACCGAACAAGCCCCTGAACTGGGTTGAGCTATCAGGGGCCTACAGGCTGCAAGGGACTACAGCCCCCGCCACCAAACAAGCGGCCCAACTGGGTTGTGCTATCAGGGACCTGCAGGCCGCTAGGGACTACAGCCCCGGCCACCGATCAAGCCCCTGAACTGGGTTGAGCTATCAGGGGCCTACAGGCCGCTAGCGACTTTAGCCCCCGCCACCAAACAAGTGGCACGACAGGGTTGTGCTATCAGGGACCTACAGGCCGCAAGGGACTACAGCCCCCGCCACCAAACAAGCGGCACGTCAGGGTTGTGCTATCAGGGACCTGCAGGCCGCTAGGGAATTTAGCCCCCGCCACCAAACAAGCGGCACGACTGGGTTGTGCTATCAGGGACCTACAGGCCGCTAGGGACTACAGCCCCCGCCACCAAACAAGCGGCACGTCAGGGTTGTGCTATCAGGGACCTGCAGGCCGCTAGGGAATTTAGCCCCCGCCACCAAACAAGCGGCACGACTGGGTTGTGCTATCAGGGGCCTACAGGCCGCAAGGGACTACAGCCCCCGCCACCAAACAAGCGGCCCAACTGGGTTGTGCTATCAGGGACCTGCAGGCCGCTAGGGACTACAGCCCCGGCCACCGATCAAGCCCCTGAACTGGGTTGAGCTATCAGGGACCTACAGGCCGCTAGCGACTTTAGCCCCCGCCACCAAACAAGCGGCACGACTGGGTTGTGCTATCAGGGACCTACAGGCCGCTAGGGACTACAGCCCCGGCCACCAAACAAGCGGCACGTCAGGGTTGTGCTATCAGGGACCTGCAGGCCGCTAGGGAATTTAGCCCCCGCCACCAAACAAGCGGCACGACTGGGTTGTGCTATCAGGGACCTACAGGCCGCTAGGGACTACAGCCCCGGCCACCAAACAAGCGGCACGACAGGGTTGTGCTATCAGGGACCTGCAGGCCGCTAGGGACTACAGCACCGGCCACCGAACAAGCCCCTGAACTGGGTTGAGCTATCAGGGACCTACAGGCCGCTAGGGACTACAGCCCCCGCCACCAAACAAGCGGCCCAACTGGATTGTGCTATCAGGGACCTGCAGGCCGCTAGGGACTACAGCCCCGGCCACCGAACAAGCCCCTGAACTGGGTTGAGCTATCAGGGGCCTACAGGCCGCAAGGGACTACAGCCCCCGCCACCAAACAAGCGGCCCAACTGGATTGTGCTATCAGGGACCTGCAGGCCGCTAGGGACTACAGCCCCGGCCACCGAACAAGCCCCTGAACTGGGTTGAGCTATCAGGGGCCTACAGGCCGCAAGGGACTACAGCCCCCGCCACCAAACAAGCGGCCCAACTGGGTTGTGCTATCAGGGACCTGCAGGCCGCTAGGGACTACAGCCCCGGCCACCAAACAAGCGGCCCAACTGGATTGTGCTATCAGGGACCTGCAGGCCGCTAGGGACTACAGCCCCGGCCACCGAACAAGCCCCTGAACTGGGTTGAGCTATCAGGGGCCTACAGGCCGCAAGGGACTACAGCCCCCGCCACCAAACAAGCGGCCCAACTGGGTTGTGCTATCAGGGACCTGCAGGCCGCTAGGGACTACAGCCCCGGCCACCGAACAAGCCCCTGAACTGGGTTGAGCTATCAGGGGCCTACAGGCCGCAAGGGACTACAGCCCCCGCCACCAAACAAGCGGCCCAACTGGATTGTGCTATCAGGGACCTGCAGGCCGCTAGGGACTACAGCCCCGGCCACCGAACAAGCCCCTGAACTGGGTTGAGCTATCAGGGGCCTACAGGCCGCAAGGGACTACAGCCCCCGCCACCAAACAAGCGGCCCAACTGGATTGTGCTATCATGGACCTGCAGGCCGCTAGGGACTACAGCCCCGGCCACCGAACAAGCCCCTGAACTGGGTTGAGCTATCAGGGGCCTACAGGCCGCAAGGGACTACAGCCCCCGCCACCAAACAAGCGGCCCAACTGGGTTGTGCTATCAGGGACCTGCAGGCCGCTAGGGACTACAGCCCCGGCCACCGATCAAGCCCCTGAACTGGGTTGAGCTATCAGGGGCCTACAGGCCGCAAGGGACTACAGTCCCCGCCACCAAACAAGCGGCCCGACTGGGTTGTGCTATCAGGGACCTGCAGGCCGCTAGGGACTACAGCACCGGCCACCAAACAAGCGGCCCGACTGGGTTGTGCTATCAGGGACCTACAGGCCGCTAGCGACTTTAGCCCCCGCCACCAAACAAGCGGCACGACAGGGTTGTGCTATCAGGGACCTACAGGCCGCAAGGGACTACAGCCCCCGCCACCAAACAAGCGGCCCAACTGGATTGTGCTATCAGGGACCTGCAGGCCGCTAGGGACTACAGCCCCGGCCACCGAACAAGCCCCTGAACTGGGTTGAGCTATCAGGGGCCTACAGGCCGCAAGGGACTACAGCCCCCGCCACCAAACAAGCGGCCCAACTGGGTTGTGCTATCAGGGACCTGCAGGCCGCTAGGGACTACAGCCCCGGCCACCGAACAAGCCCCTGAACTGGGTTGAGCTATCAGGGGCCTACAGGCCGCAAGGGACTACAGCCCCCGCCACCAAACAAGCGGCCCAACTGGATTGTGCTATCAGGGACCTGCAGGCCGCTAGGGACTACAGCCCCGGCCACCGAACAAGCCCCTGAACTGGGTTGAGCTATCAGGGGCCTACAGGCCGCAAGGGACTACAGCCCCCGCCACCAAACAAGCGGCCCAACTGGGTTGTGCTATCAGGGACCTGCAGGCCGCTAGGGACTACAGCCCCGGCCACCGAACAAGCCCCTGAACTGGGTTGAGCTATCAGGGGCCTACAGGCCGCAAGGGACTACAGCCCCCGCCACCAAACAAGCGGCCCAACTGGTTTGTGCTATCAGGGACCTGCAGACCGCTAGGGACTACAGCCCCCGCCACCAAGCAATCGGCCCGACTGGGTTGTGCTATCAGAGACCTACAGACCACTAGGGACTACAGCCCCCGCCACCAAACTAGCGGCACGACTGGGTTGTGCTATCAGGGACCTGCAGGCTGCTAGGGACTATAGCTCTGGCCACCGAACAAGCCCCTGAACTGGGTTGAGCTATCAGGGACCTACAGGCCGCTAGGGACTACAGCCCCCGCCACCAAACAAGCGGCCCAACTTGGTTGTGCGATCAGGGACCTGCAGACCGCTAGGGACGACAGCAACGGCCACCAAACAAGCGGCCCGACTGGGTTGTGCTACCAGGGACCTGCAGGCCGCTAGGGACTACAGCCCCGGCCACCGAACAAGCCCCTGAACTGGGTTGAGCTATCAGGGACCTACAGGCCGCTAGGGACTACAGCCCCTGTCACCAAACAAGCGGCCCAACTGGGTTGTGCGATCAGGGACCTACATACCGCTAGGTACTACAGCCCCCGCCACCAAACAAGCGGCCCGTCTGGGTTGTGCTACCAGGGACCTGCAGGCCGCTAGGGACTACAGCCCCGGCCACCGAACAAGCCCCTGAACTGGGTTGAGCTATCAGGGACCTACAGGCCACTAGGTACTACAGCCCCCGCCACCAAACTAGCGGCACGACTGGGTTGTGCTATCAGGGACCTGCAGGCCGCTAGGGACTACAGCCCCCGCCACCAAACAAGCGGCCCAACTGGGTTGTGCGATCAGGGACCTACATACCGCTAGGTACTACAGCCCCCGCTACCAAACAAGCGGCCCGACTGGGTTGTACTACCAGGGACCTGCAGGCCGCTAGGGACTACAGCCCCCGCCACCAAACAAGCGGCCCGACTGGGTTGTGCTATCAGGGACCTACAGGCCGCTAGGGACTTTAGCCCTCGCCACCATTCAAGCGGCACGACTGGGTTGTGCTATCAGGGACCTACAGGCCGCTAGGGACTACATCCCCCGCCACCAAACAAGCGGCCCGACTGGGTTGTGCTATCAGGGACCTACAGGCCGCTAGGGACTTTAGCCCCCGCCACCAAACAAGCGGCACGACTGGGTTGTGCTATCAGGGACCTGTAGGCCGCTAGACACTACAGCCCCGGCCACCGAACACGCCCCTGAACTTGGTTGAGCTATCAGGGACCTACATGCCACTAGCGACTACAGCCCCTGCCACCAAAAAAGCGGCCCGGTTGCGTTTTGCGATCAGGAACCTGCAGACCGCTAGGCACTACAGCCGCGGCCACCGAACAAGCGACCCGACTGTGTTGTGTAATCAGGGACCTGCGGGCCGATAGGCACTACAGAATTGGCCACCGAATAAACTTCCAGTCATTGTTCGGTTTATTATGGAGTAGTTTTCAGTATTCTTGTATTATTGTTAAGATGAAATCGTGCCTGACGGACACTGGCAGAAAGGCGTCCAGCAGACAGCTCGTCTCGAAAAAATAGCATTTTTTATCATTGATATTTCTAAATGTTTTTTGCACGTTTCTTAAAATTAGAAATGTTTATTTTTTAACGATTTTATGTACATAGTGCGGTGCTGACTTTCACAGTATGTCATGGAGAAACTGCAAAATGAACAAAGAGAAGGATACACAAACACACAGAATGAAAGCCAAAATCAGCCGGTATTAAATTTTAAACATTTAAATATCACAGATTATTCCGTGAATGAAATTATCCGAAAAAAATATCACAGCATAGCCGAACAGTGGGCTGACAAACACGAAACAGTTGTCCGAGGTTATTTGTTTGTCTGTATTTTCTGTTCTTGGTTGTAATTTGTCTGTATTTTTGTTCTTGATTGTTTTTTGTCTGTATTATTTGTTCTTGGTTTTTTGTCTGTATTTTATGTTCTTTGTTGTTGTTTGTCTGTATTTTCTATTCTTGTTACAACTGTCTCGTTATCAGTTCACTGTTCGTTGGTGCCGTATAAAATTTTTGCGATTTATTTCTTCCACTGAATTATGTGTGCTGTCTGTGAGTTCAACATTTGAGACCATCTGATTTTGGCTTTCATTCTGTGTGTTTGTGGTTTCGTATCTCTTGTTTTTTGTTGTGGTTTTTCTATGACATACAGTGAAAATCAGCAATGGTGTATGTCCATAATAATCTTTTTATGACATTTGTGTGTCATCACTGCACCAACTTGAGCCATACAAAGCATTCACAGTAATATATGAAGCAGCAGACACAAGACCGTTTTGGAATACAAAATTCCATTCTACAGAAGTACGTTTGGAGTACAAGCTGGCACTGCAGAGCTACTTCATCACGAGGCGTTTTGCACGGCTGAGAGGGACTGCGCCCTTCATGTTCTCGCTCTGACCTCGCCATCTCATACATTTTAAGTAAAAAAATGAAGAGAATTGAATGTTGAAAAAGGGAGCTATTATAGCTGGTGTGTGGAGTGTACTTTGTACCCAGTATGTAGAAGAAGAAATGTGAATAAACCAACGAGACGGAGGTGCCTTGAGAAACATGAAGCCCGTGCCTATTTATAGTAAGGTTTACTATGTGTAGCCATGACGTTAGTGGTTGGTTAGTGACGTGTTATGTTTATATACAAGACGTGAAGGATGGGTTACCCTGTGTACTCAGCAGCTGCCACACCCGCCCTCAACTTAAACATGGCGGCCTGCTTGCCTGCTCACGACTGACAACCCCTTTGAGCACGAGGAGAATCTTACTAATTGTCCCCAATAGAGCACTTTCCTTTCTTGCTGTCCAAGCGAGCAATATGCCGTTTGTTTTAGAAGTGAGTGTCGACTACCACAAATAATCATTTGATAACTAGTAACTGAAATATTTCTGGATGTTCCAAGTATACAAGTGTATATTTTACAAAACATTAAAAAGGAATCCCTTACAAGGCAGTCTGGTAGTCTCACAATTCTACAAAATTTATGGTACACATGTGCATACATCATATAAATATTTGTTCAGCAGCAATGTGTAGGAAAATGTACAGTACGGTACTTGCAGTGTTAAACAAAATATTTGGACAACAAGTTTACTAAGGATGTGTTTGTAAAATGCACCAACAGCAAGATGCAGGGTGTGGCAGCACTGCTGAGTCGGAGGGGCAGCACTCGCGAGTCGCGGCTGCCAGCTACTGGGGCACTCGTTCACTATGGAATCATAGACCACGGTGACACCATGAAGTCATAGACAATTGGACACCACGTAGTCACGAGCAGCGCGTCTCTCCCCACGAGCAGCTGGCAGCCGCGCGGCTCCAGAGTCTCAAACTAAACACAGCAATAATAAATGACAAACAAGTGAAAGCTCTGTTCTCTCTCAGTAGACTCGTCCTGTGGGTCTTTTACAGTTTTTTGGCTTCATTGTGGCAGAGGAGAGGCCCAACAAATTTGTTTCCATTTACTATAAAAACAAAAAATAAAAGATGATATCTGCCGGTGGTGACGTAAAACTAGGACACACAAGGAATAGGTTAGAACACCAATCTGGACCACACGACCGCCCAAACTGCCCCGCCTACACGCTTCACGCTCCAGCCTACACACTCCACGCTCCAAACTGCAGGTTCCATGATCAAGCCTCCATGTTCCACGCTCCAGCCTACACACTTGACGTTCCATGCTCAAAACTGCATGCTCCACACTCCAATCTACAAAATCCACGCGCATGCTTACACACTGCAGGATCCGACCTACATTATCCAGCCTACACGTTCCAGTCTGTAGGATTCACGCCCAAACCTGCACACTCCGGACTCCGGACTACATTCTCCAGCCTACACGGTTAATAACCAAACCTGCACACTCCACACCAGCCTATATGCTCCACGCTCCTGCCTACATGCTCAACCAGTATGCTCCACACTCCCGCCTATATGCTCTAAACTCCAGCCTACACACTCCATTCTCGAACCTGCACACACCAAGTTCCAGCCTACATTTTCCACACTCCAGCCTAGATGCTCCACACTCCACACTCAAACCTACACACTTCACGCTCCAGTCTACATTCTCCAGCCTACACGTTCCAGCCTGCAGGCTCCATGCTCAAACAAACATACTCCATGCTTCAGCCTACATGCTTAATGCTCAAACCTGCACGCTCCACACTCCAGCCTACATGATCCATGCTCCTGCCTACATGCTCAACCAATACGCTCCACATTACATGCTACACAATCCATGCTTGAGCCTGTACTCATGTTTCAACCTACATTCTTCATTCACCAGCTTATGTGCTGAACACTCCAGCCTACTCACTACATGCTCAAACCTGCACACTCTACGATCCAGCCTACATGCTCCAGCCAACATGCTCCATGCTCAAACCTGCATGTTCCACATTCCAGCTTACATGCTTCATGCTTGAGCCTGTATGCTCCATGTTTCAGCCTACATAATCCTCGCTTAAACTTACACACTCCATGCTTCAGTCTACATACTCCCTGCTCAAACCTGATTACTCCATGCTCCTGTCTACATGCTCCAACCAATATGCTCCATGCTCCTGCCTACATGCCCCAACCAATATGCTCCATGCTCCAGCCTACATGCTCCATGCTCCAGCCTACATGCTCCATGCTACAGCCTACCCACTCCAGGCTCCAGCCTACCAACTCCAGGCTCCAGCCTACCCACTCCAGGCTCCAGCCTATCCACTCCAGGCTCCAGCCTACATGCTCCAGCGTACATGTTCCAGCCTATCAGGCACCATGCTCAAACCTTCACACTCCACACTCCACCCTAAATGCTCCAGCCTACAAACTCCATGCTCAAACCTACACGATACACACCCCAGCCTACATGCTCCACCCTCCTGTCTCCATGCTCCAACCAATATGTTCCATGATCCCGCCTACATGCTCCAAGCTCCAGCCTACACACTCCATGCTACAACTTACATGCTCTCGAACTTACATGTTCCATGCTCCATCCTTCTTACTCCACACTCCAAGCTCAAACTTGCACGCTCCACACTCCAGCCTACATGCTCTACAATCCAGGCTCCAACAAACATGCCCCATGCCTGCAGGCTCCATGCTCAAACCTGTGCATTCCGCACTCCGGCCTACATGCTCCATGCTCCTTCCTACATGCTCCAACCAATATGCTCCATACTCCTGCCTACATGCTCCATGCTCCACGCTCCACGCTCCAGCCTACACGCTCCGTGATCAAACCTGTATGCTCCACACTCCAGCCTAGATGCCCCACGCTCCAGCCTGTATGCTCCATGTTCTAGCCTACACATTCCATGCTCGAGCCTGAACGCCTAATGTTCCAGCCTACACGCTCTCCAGCCGGCATTCCTCCCCTTCTCTTCCCACAAACGCAGATCATATGTATCAAGGATTTTTACAACACGGAGAATGAGCTAGAAATAAAATATACTTAAATTAGCTGAATGGGCGCATTGTGAAACAGTAAACAACGAGAATGAGTTAGACCCTAAACAATAAAATATTATTTTTTAAGGGTGAAAAATCAAGTTGCAAACCTTTGTTTTAATTTTAATCAACATTTAACAATGAGAATCGCCGTTTCGACCGTCACTTCTAACCGTCGACTCACTTGCACTATTACCTTCATAAGTCTACTTCCACGCACATCCCAACATGGCGAACTAACCAAGCAAAAACCCCATGTATGAAAACCAAAGTCATAAAAAATTTGCATAGTAACATTTATCTTTGAGAGACTTATGGCTAATCTCACATGCCATGTTAAACTTTTTTATTATTTTATCATCATCACTATTACTTAAGGGATATTTCTGAAAATTATAGCCCTATAACTCCGTTAAATTTGTTGTTGTCCCTAATATTTTCAACAAATATTCATTAAGTGTAATATAATTGTTTTAAAAAGGCGCGCAAATGTTTGTAATTGCATATTATCACACGCATCATAACCCATCATATTACACTAGTGAATATCAGTTGAAGATATTAGTGGCAGAACAAAAAATCAACGGACGTATCTGTTAAAACTTCAGACATAGCCGTTAAATAATACCTAGTTGTAATGACGTCATGTACTTTGAATTCGGCGCGGCGTGGTCGTCACCCCTCCTACCCATTCCCCCTCCTTTCCCCTTTAGACACGTCACGATTCCTTCTCCTTCCAACTGATAATTGATCCCCCACCTTCAGGTTTACGGCGCTTGCGCTGTTCCCCTTCTGGGGCGCGACATTCGAGGATTTTCGGCGCTGGGTCTCGAGGCTTTAGCTGTAGCTACCGACAGTGTCGAGTCACTTTGCATTTTAGCAGCATGTAGTTCCTTTTGTAATTCTTTAAGTCAGTTAGGGGTACGGTGCTGGCGAGCTCTCGGCATGGTAAGCTTCTTCCCGGAACTTGAGTTTGTGTGCTTGAGCACCAACAGGTTGTGGCCCTGTTCTTAACGTCATGTGATCGTTATGTAGCCTTTTGAAATTTGTTCTAAATTATTTGTTTCGGCTTGCCTCTTGGAAATATACGTTTGGAATTTTTGCAATAGGGTAACCATGGTACGTACGGTTTTGTGGCTCAATAATTTTTCAATTCCCCCCTTTTGTTTGTTTGTTGTAACTGTATCTTGCTTTGCCAGTTTTGTATTGTTGTTTGGTCTACGTTAATAGTTTAATCCGTTTGAGGCATGATGCGCTGTATCTATTTGACTCTCTCTCTCTCTCTCTCTTTGTCATTCACAACTGGCAAGCTTTGCTTTGCGAGAGTCCGATTACGGGACCTGATAATGTAAAATATAATGGTTTCGTGTTATGCTTATAATTTTGTACAAGTATTGAATGTACAGTTGCAGGGATCAGTATTATACATGTTTGGGTGAATTATTCAACTATGTAAAAGCATTTTGTGTAAGAAACAATTTGTATCTATTTGTAATGTACCTATTTACAGTTGCAAGGATAATAATTAAAGGAGACGTAAAGATAAAATTAAACTTTGCTTGTACCTACAATAACACACCTCTAGTAGCCATTCCTAATCCAGCTTAGGACTTCGTCATTTGTTTTAAGGTACATATTTTGTGAGGGTACTTTTTATGTTTATCCATGCGTGGGTTAGAGGTTATTTGCTGATCTGCAACAAGTACCCTTCACAGTAATGACGAGAAAATCTAAAAATCAACATAGCGTGTGAGACCGAGCCTTAAGACCTGTTTTAAATAGCCGACATTAAGTTTCCTTTTGTCGCATTCCAGAGATGCAACTTATGTACACAGGTCAAGTATGTGAAATTGTTAGAATTATACATACAATATTATTTAGTAACTTTTATTTTAATTTGGAGTCACCAATTGGGTGTTTCCTTAAAAAAAAAAAACACACAATTATTTAATTGCTGCAATTCAACGTACATATCTTCAAATTAATACACGGAATTTTAATTTTAAACATTCTAAGACCCCATTAAAAAAGTATTTTAAGCCCACTGCAATTACCAGCATAAAATGTTCTCAGGATGCCGAGGAGCTTAGCTTATTTTTGTCAGTTTCTATTCGTGCCTCGTCGCAGCGCTCTGAGCTACGCTCCGCCCAGCAGCACTGTGTTGAGGGTTGCCAACACTCTCCCCCAAGAGGCGGTGACCAACACTCCGTCGTCACAAGCAAGTTGCACGCTGTCGACCATAGAGGTGAGAAGAAGGGAGTTGGTGTATACAATCTTGGCCATATTAATACTTGAAGCTGAAATGAAGACGACCCCTCACTATCTGCATACCAAAGCAATTTTTTATTATAATGAAGTTTACCGCTCATTTCTTATAGTTGTGTTGGTATTATGATTGTTTAGCAACATTTACAACATGATGGCAGCTTTACGATTCCCCTATCGATTTCATTTCAAGCTTTAAAACCAATTTATAGCATATTAGCCTGTATACAGCTATGATTTGTATTGTAATTCCACTGCTAACCAGTTCAGAACAGACACCCACTCCATGAAGTCGACACGGCGTAGGCCACGAGTGCTCGGTCTAGGGCTTATGGGGCTTATCGACGCATGGTGTCTCCAAGACTACTGTGACGCAGTGACCCGAACCACGGTGTTCACGGACGAGAATCGTGTTGGGTTTGGGATCGAACCCACGACCCTCGCTACATGAGCCATCAGGCACCCGAGGATTCACAGGCACGTTTTTATATGCATACAGTACAGTCCAGATTACCCCAAGTTCCGTATTATCCGAGCCGACCTAAAGCGCCAAGACATTTGCTAGAGGACATAGAACATTATCTAACCGTTGTCGAAAGTCTAAAAAAATAATAATAATAATTCAACCTGAAAGTTGCCATTTAATAGTTGAGCGAAACATGGAGTGACGTGAAAGAATCCACACGGTATAAAAGCTGGAAAAACATCACCCTGAAAAATAATACCACTGGTTCAACTGTGGAAACCAAGACGGTTTTCTTATTACATCCGTGTTATCCAAGATTTTGCTTCTTGAAATTTTACTATATATAATTTTTATTTATCTTACGTGTTACCCAAAACAGGTTTTTTTTTTTTTTTTTTTTTAAAGTAGGGACCTACTGACATGGAGTTGGAACGTTCGGCGCACAAACATACTACAGAGGAAGGAATTAGTGACAGCACTATCGTCCTCGTGACGAACCCCGCCGGCGGACATGCTGGGGAGCTGCGCGATGCTGACTGACGCGGATCCGCGACATCACGTGTCCGTGCCGGGAGCAGGATTTCTTCCTACAGACAGGGGGGGAAGGGGACCGAGCGGAAGAAAGATCGAGGCGTCGTCGCCCACGGCAGATAATCATCCAAGACAAAGGAAAAAAAAATCCAACCAATTCAATCCAATAGGGGAAAAAAAATGACAAACAACGTATTTTTTTGTTATGAGTGAGAGAAGAGAAGAGAGTTTTTTCCTCCTACCGTTTCGCCTACCTTCTTCTCCCACTGCAACACGTAGGGTACCGGGTGGTCGCCGGGGAACTCCACGTGGCAGTTGAACACCACGCTCTCTCCCAGGATGGCGGTGATGTGCTGCGCATCTTGGAAGCACACGACTGCAACACACACGGGCCCGCTCAGCCGCCGCTGCCGCCTGCTCTCTCGGAGGCACCCGCGTGGGCGAGGTAACCGTGCTTCCTCATTTAGTGTGGAAGCTACCAAACACGTCTTGATTTATTGTAAAGAAACTAAAACTTATCTAATACTTTGTCTGAAACAGTTTTTTGGTGAGATTAACTATACTGCAAGAGGTTGAAAAAACCGAGTTTCAGAAAAATTAAAACTTTCTCACTATAGGCAATATCAAATATGTTCAAACTTAATGTAAGTTTTTCAAAATATATCAGAAGTTTCTAGAAGCTGTTTAACAGTGTGTTTACAAGTAACTACCCGGCAGTGATGTATATTATTATTATTTTGAAAGTTATACTTCTTTAGGCGCGTTATGGAAAAATTATGAGTGAATATTTACGATGCGCGCGCACCAATGCAAAGAAGAAGTTTCCACAGGATGATGGTGTATGAACATAAACTCATATATAGTCACTTTCATACAAATTAGGGGACATAACAAAAGTATTGGAGTGCCAAATGAAACTTTATGATAGTGAAAGTACCCTGGAATACATTTGGTAAACTTAAATAGTCATAGAAAAGTGTGATTTTAAGTTTTAAAAAAACCTAATTTATACTGGTATTACAAAAATTATAATACATTTTCTCCGTACAATAATCCGTCAGACTTCGTAGCGCAGTGTTTTTAGAGCGCAGTTAAGGCTGTTCCATTGAGAAAACTGTTTCTTTTTTAATTATTTTAATTTTTTATTTTTTTATTATTTCGTAGTATCAAGAACATAATATATGCTACATATTTTTTTTAAATTTTTAAAGTTATTTTTAACGAACTGATTTATGTTTTATTCAATTTCTAGCTAATTTCCGACATGCGTTTCTATGCCTCTTTCAATTTTTTTTTGTAATTATTTTAATCATGTAATATACACAGCATCTCTCTATCCCTCTATATAAGCCCATCTATACATATCACTGTAATTCTCTCTACAAATAAAAATATCTCTATTTCTCTATCCATATTCCTCCATATCACTCTCTCTATGTATCTGTTTCTCTCCATATGTCAATCTGTATTTTTACCTATCAATCTCTACAACTATTAACAAATGAACATTTACATTTGTATTTATATAGATTGATGATTGAAAATGTAATCAAAAAATTAACCCTATTATTTTTTTTAATCTGAGTGTTTAGAAAACTGCTAAGCATTTAAATAAATACATTTTATTTAGCATTAATAAATCACCTTACTACAAAAAATAATTTACTATTCAGCAACAAAAATGATATTTTCTTCTCATAAGCACCGAAAACTAAATAATCTACTTGGGCATTTCATTTCAGCCTACCCAAAAGCTCAATTTCATGTTGTATAAATGAAATTTTGGATGGAAATCTTAAGTTCAATGGTTATTTTGTACAGTTCGAATTAGTAATCCAAGTAACCTGCCTCGCATTTCAGCTCGGTCGCAGCATTTCCGACAAGCCACGAGATTGTCCATGAACCCAGCGAGTGGCGCGCCTGGTGTCGACACTGGCAACTACGTGAACCTCACGGGACGGGCAGACGATGCTGCGCAGATCTCAGCTGAGCGACTTGTTCAGTTTCGCTGGCGTGAGATAGGGGATGTTTCAGGAGCTCATAATTATATCCATTACTGTCTTAATATTTTTTAAGAATGTATGAACGGAAACTTTTAAAAATACATCTTTTTAAATAATTGCATAAAATCTAGTAGTATTCACATAATGGCCTAAGGAATGCACGAATTGTGCGGGAGGTGTGAAACGATTGGCACTATATTTTAAACAATATAACAATATATCACACTCATGGTAAAAATGAACTTAGCAAATAAATAGTAAAAGACAAGCGTGGGGTCGATTCGATGTGTGAAATAAAATAATCAACTTTGATTCAGAACTAGTTTACAAGTTCGTGTGTAGAAAGTGTTAGCCAGATAATGTTACAGATCCACAAATTTAGCATTACTGTAATGCAAGAAGCTGTCCGCCGGATACCTCCCGACATGTACTTTAATTTTTAATGATGCCCCCCCCCCCCCCTTTTATTTGTATTTGAAAATTCACTAGTTTTTTGTTTTTGTTTTATCAATGTATGGGAGCAGTCATTTCGTCTATAAATAAGCTCTTAATAATATAATTGATTTTCATAATAATCAGAAATGTGAAATTCGAATTTGCTTTTCATCAATCCGAAAATCTGTAAGGTTATAAGAAAATCTTATATATATATATATATATATATATATATATAGTCGGATTTAAGTAAAAATAGAATAAAGCTGTACTCTAAAATTAATTCTTATCTCGCCACAGAACATTTGTCTCTTTATTATATTGCCGATCACACAGAGACAAAAGTACTACATTAAAGCTAACAATGAAAAATAATATAAACATATCTGAGGAGTGTCACATTAAATATTACAAAGCATAACATCTTAGTTGAAAACATCATCTCGTGTATAAGAATACAATACTTAGAGAAATAGCTAAATTTATTCTGTTTGTCTTTTCAGAAAAGCAGTTCCTGTTGGCTGTTATAAGTGTTTCAGTAATAATACGTATTCTCTTTGTATAATCACGGAGAGTATATTCTCGACACAGATCCAAGCGGAGATGGGTTAAGAGCTGTGCTTTTCCAGGTTCAAGATGGAAATGAACGAGTAATAGCATACTACAAAATAGTTTTGTCTAAGCAAGCCTGAACGCAATTATTGTGTCACAAGAAGAAAACTCCTGGCTGTAGTGAGGTCACTGTAACATTACCACAAATATTTATATAGGAGAAAATTTATTTTACGCACTGACCATGCCACACTTAAGTGGCTGTTACAGTTCAAGAATCCAGAAGGTCAACTTTCTCGGTGGATTGAACAGATACAGCACATTATTATTATAGGAAAGAACACAGGAGATGCCGAATTCACAGTAATGCCGACGCTCTCTCCCGAAGACCTTGCAAGATGGACAACAACTATTGCAAAAGCGCAAAGAAAAATAAGGAAATCGAGGATGTTCGGCGAACAACTATAACTAATGGTGAAGATAATGAGATAACGCCAGCTTCAAAGCTGTACAGCAACAAGATTCTGACCTGGAACACATTATTAGCTGGCTAGAGAATGGCAAAGGACGTCCACCATGGCATGAGATCTCCAGTGACCGAAAGGCTATGAAAGCTTACTGGGCACAGTGGGATTCCTTAAGGACGGTGAAAGGGCTGCTAATGGCGACATGGGAGAGTCCAAATAAAAAAAGTAATTACCATGCAACCATCCCTTCCGATGAGTCTACTAGCAGATGTGCTCAATGATGGTACCTCTGGGGGTCATATCTAGAGGTAAACAAAACACTAGCCAAGATCTTTCAACGCTATTATTGGTTGAAGTGTCAACAGGATGTGGAGACTTGGTGTAGACAATGCGAACTATAATCGGCCAGAAAATGTCACAACACTGGAGTCGTGAGAAAATGAGGGCCTACAATGTGAGAGCTTATTTGGAGAGGATAGCCATTTACATCGCTGAACCACTTCCCAAGACTAAAGATGGTAACCGGTATATTCTGGTAGCAATGGATTACTTCAGGAAGAGGACAGATGCTTATTTATGCACTTTATAACCAAGAAGTTACTACCAATGTGGCTGCATTAGTGAACAACTTAATTTGCAGATTTAGTGTACCAATGGAGCTCCACTCAGACCAAGGCCACAATTTCAAGTCGACAGTATTTCAGGTGTGTCGGTTACTGAAATAAATAAAACCACGAATACAGCCCTACATCCTTAGTCCGATGGCATAGTGAAGTTTTTCAACAGAACTCTTGAGGAACACCTAGCCAAGGTTGTGGCCGACCATCAACAGGACTGGAATCAACATATCCAGTTATTCCTGATTGCATATATGGTTGCCATCCATGACTCCACTGGGCAAACCCCTTTGAGTATTGTTTTTGGCCAAGAGTTGAGGCTGCCCTGTAACATCAAGTTCGGCCGTCCTTGCAAGAGCCGACCAGCCAAGAGCCGGAAGAGATGTGTTACCTGTTGGGGACGAACAGGTTTAAGGAATGGACAGTGTTACGAACATGGGATACAAGTGTATGGCACGTGCCAGGTGCCTGGCGGCCCCACACGGCCACTGACGTCACGCTGGAATTATAGTGGCCCAGCCTCGCTCCCCCTGCCATCGTGCCATCCTTCCTAACCGCCGTTATCAATCCCTTAGCGGCTTGGAAATTTCGCGTGGAGTGGCGTGAATAAGAGCCATTATTCTGGATGCTTAGAGCATCGGGTCGGCCCGGGATAACGCGACATGTCAAAACAACTCCGGTTGGTTCCAGAAAAACTGCCAAGGGTATGAAAGCGGCGACGCCAGTCTCCGCGGGAGTTCCAAGAGTTCCAACAGGCGAGTGGAGTGCCCCTTTACGAGCGGCGCAGCGCGGGGCGACGGGACCGTGCGAGTGCGACTGAGTAGCGCGAGCCTGTGTGCGGACATGTGCGAGGTAAGTGGCGAACCATTGTTGAGCCTAGCTTCAGTGAGGAGTGAGAACAGTGGACTGGAAATATATGTATTGAATAAAAAACTGGCATTTTTAAGTTGAGTGATTTATGAATAGACATTAAATGTGGTTGATTAGTAATGTAAATATTATTAGTTAATAAAACTGAATAACATTAATTAGGCTATCCTAACGAATCCGTTTTCCCCACTCGTAACAATTTATTAAGGAGTAGGATGATTAGAAAACAAAACAAGAAATGGTCTAGAACAGTGTTTCCCAACTGGTGGTTCGCATATCACTAGTGGTACGTGGCAACATTGCAGGTAGAACGCGATCAAATGCTAACATTTGATATACCGTCGGGTTCATGTATTTGGAAAATCTAGGTTTTTGACATGGGCAATAAGAATGTCAGGGTGACTGTATTATAAATAAAACTGTCATTTTGCAATATACATTTTATTTTTTCCTAAATTCAAAAATTAACCGTAGCTTATAAATTAATATCTAAAATTAAAATATTAAGTAGGCGTAGTGGTACACTAACGTTTATAAAAATCTCAAGTGGTACGCAGTTGCCAAAACGTTGGGAACCTT
Source organism: Bacillus rossius redtenbacheri (assembly GCF_032445375.1). Taxonomy (NCBI): domain Eukaryota; kingdom Metazoa; phylum Arthropoda; class Insecta; order Phasmatodea; family Bacillidae; genus Bacillus; species Bacillus rossius. Next base: position 111,014,671 of record NC_086332.1, read on the forward strand.
GGTCTAGAGAACTTACATCTGCGGTTATATTTGTTTATATCATTTGTGGAAGAAAATTATAAGAGTTCAATATCTTAGAGTAAATGTAAATGCTTAAAGCCCAATTATCAAAAAAAAAACCTAATCATTTTCAAGCTTTGTGCATGGAACTGAACGATAATTGCAGCTTTACTAAGCGCTGAAAAATAAAATTAATTTTGTCACTGACAGCTAAATTGTTTGTACAAACTATCGACACTTTTTGATTTTCCGTATGCGAGTTTTGTGACATACGAAAAACTGTTAAGCTTTGTTAAATATTAAATGGCATTCGGTTGTGAATGTTAAAATGTTTGTTGGAACATATTTCATGACACTGGCACTTAATCTGGATTCAATAATTTCTCTTGACTCCGAGAAAACACGTTCCTGTTGGCAAGACGCTGTCTATATTTCTTCCGACCCTCGTCGCCCTCGAAGTGACTTCGCCTCAAGCTTGGCCTCTCCACAAGGCTACAGTAATGACCTCTTGGGTTGTAAACAGCTGTTGTAGTAAAATACAGTATTCGCCTGGTTAGTCATTCGTACATTATTTTATGCCCCGCCTTTGTCAGTTATAATATTTAATCTTTTGTTTTTCCTTTATCATAATTGCGCTTTTTCTTTACAAAAATTATTGAATAATATTTTTCAGCTAATATATTACAGTTATTTTTTTAAATCACCATTTTGTAGTGATTATGTGAAGTTAAATTTGTTTTAGCAATGGTGATGTGAATACTTGAAAAATAACTGTGTAAGAAAAAAATCGATGACGTAGATGTTCCCATAGTGGATGCAGGGAGAATACAGTAATTAAATTAATGTTTATCTTTATCGACTAACTGCAACAAATTAAAAGCCAACATGAAATTCGTGGCTTAGCATGATTTGAAAAATAATGCTCATTTTCATTTGAAACTGTTAGCGTGAAAATGAGTATTCTTAAGTAACGGAAATCGCAATGAACTGTGTCTTAAAGTGCGAAATAACCATGCCTACCATCCGCAGTCTGTAATCCTAAGTAGCAAATATCACCAGTCCACATATTATGTCACTTTAAAATATTAACAATAAACGGTATAATTCAAGGAAACAATATCACTGCATATTAAAAATTATAGTAAAATTATGTTCAATACAATTAAAACACAATGAATTGAAGATTTAAAATGTGTCAACCGGACATTGACGCCAAACACCAGAAGTCATCAACACGCTCATAATTTAAGGCTAATTAACGTCCCCACTCTGATTGTTTACAGTTTTGCAAACTAAATGTGTTTCCTGTAGCAGCAAATTGCAGGAGGATCACCGTTCTTGGGATTGCTGCGTAATTTACGGATAATAGAATATTATAAGACTTGAGGAGATGAGAAGTTCCTGGAATGTGAACTGGTAAGTTCAAGATTTTTCAGATATTGCAATCAGTTACTTAGTAGCAACGGATGAGACAATGTTGCCCAAGGCCCAAGGAGTACCTATATAAAAGATAAGAGTTGTAACACAACGTTAATACGAGAGAATCTTATCGAGTTCATTTGCTTCCGAACAAACCCGAAGTCGGCGCTACCGTATTGCCAACCTTAAAACTCAAATTAGCAACAAAAAGTTATCAATTTGGTAGTTATGGTTTATTCCCCCATACATTTCTCCTGTGTTTATTTTCATTTTTTTCGCAACGACTTAGTTTTACATCCAAAACGAATAGGAAGCGTTACTTACAGTTGTTTCAATCATTAACTTAGATTACCAAATAATTCTGAGGTAGTTTTTAAAATAATTTAACTCAAAAAACTCAAATTTTTGGCAAAACCATATAGCTACAGAAAAATTACTGGGCCTATCAAATCCCAAGGATTTCTAGATGAATTCAAAAGGGCTTAATGAATTACAAGTATCATGATTTTCAAAAAGGGAGTAGACAGCAATTTTATTTCCCAGTAAATTATTAACATACTTATATCAGGAAAATACATCATGGCACACACTGTCACCAGTACTTGGCTTCGTGGCTTTTGATTCAGTGACTTTAATAATCATAAGGTGTTTTAACACAATGGTAACTGTATATATAAATTGAGCTAACAGAGGATGGGAAGGAAACACGACAGTTTCAAATAATTCTAGAGGTGATAACTGATACCAAAACCAACCATACTATGTACAAACGGGTACGTGTGGATCAATTTATCGTATTAGTAATGTGTGAAAAATATTTACATGAGAGTTGTGCAGATTTACTTACTAATAACATTTGAAATTGTTCAACCCAATAAGAACTAGCTGGTACAATTATGCTTTTCCAGACACCTCACAACTCACACTTAAATGTTGAGCTCACAGTTAAGCATTTCCCCCAAGCTGATAATATACCTTGCTAACATAGCCTGTATATTCTATCAAAAATTTAAAAACCTTTGTGAAAGTTTTTTAGCATCAACAACAGACCTAGGATCCAGGTTGCTACATATACCTCGCCTTTCTTTTAGGGATTTCTCGCAGTTAGCTGTGTTTTATCTCTTATGAAAAAAAAAAGCTGATTAAATTAGAATACACGTAAGTAAACAACTTTATTTTTTCGAGGAATATTTTCATTATTATTTTGAAGTTTATGTACTTTGTGGCCTAACATTATTTAAACAATTGTGTAGTATGATTGCAATTAGGAAAAATGAACAATATGATCACTATTTTGCTATTACGACACACTGATTTTACGAATTCACACTTGAAAAACACACAAAAAAATTAAATTAAGTTTATATTGAAACCTAAGAATATGTTCACATAAGTTATTTCTATTAAGATACCTATCTACACTCTCACTGCATTTTATATAAAGTACATAAAAACCCCTACAAACACATCACTTTTCTAAGGTAAGAGGTGGATTGAATCGCAGCAGAAATATTTTTATACAAATTGTTCATTTTGAAAGCAGTTTGTAGCAGTCTGCAATAAACAACTTAATTTGTTTTGTGTCTATCTGAACAGATTTGAATATAACTACATGAACTTATGCTGACAAGTTGTAAACTAATTTCTAAGAAACTGCTGAAATAAAAAATAAGAAATTTAATTTATTTATTATTTACAATCTGCTTGCTTAATAACTTATAAACAATAATTTATCATTCATTTGTGTATGAACATTCCTGAAAACGGTAGGAACCATTTGTAACCAATAACATTTCACCATTTCAATGCTTCATTTCTTCAATCCAAAAGGCATAATTGCATAATTTATTGGGAAAGTATTTGAGATAAGAGGATTCTATTTTGGTTCACATTCTGGTCTTATTCAAATAGCATATTTCACCAAAAAAAACCATTCCTCAATTAGTGTGCAGGTATTTTCAGCAATGCCGCAAAGCCATTTTTGTACTCGTGTATAGTACCTCAAACTGAAACAAAGCACAGGCATAACTTATACAGAATACTAGCTGACCCGACAGACGTTGTCCTGTCATTCAATTCAAACTGGAATACTATACTAATAATAATTATTTATATTGTTGTATATTTTGATATTGTATATGTTTGTAATTTTTTATTCTCTCTATAATTTATTGTTTATTGTAATGCTTGTTGATACACAACATTGTTAGTTTTATTTCCTGGCGCGTAAATAAATAATGCTGATGGTTTTTCCGATACGGGAACAGGCGACATACAGTTGGCTATGTGAAAAACATGGATTTTCGAGATTAATGCCACAAACACTTAACGACTGCCCTTGCGATTTATTTAGTGACATTGCAAATGCAAGCCGCACTGGAAATTGTAACCGTTTAAAGTCGAATGGCATGTCGTTCGGAATCATAGGCATGCGTGAAATCAAAACGTCTTCGCCTTTATACTTCCCTTTTAAAATTTATGGCTTCGATGACGTTCATTAATTTCTTCACCGCAAGCCGGGTGCCATTACAAAGACGTGGCTGGTTTATGTTTCGTAACATAATGATTACCGATCCGATTTTTATTTGCAGATTATGAGGTGGTAATCCGGGAAATTCCAGGGAATTTAAAAGTTCCGTTGAATAGTTGACAACATCATCTTGTTTAGTAATTGAATCAACCGATTTGTATGTCATCAATTCGCCAGCTATCTTATTGTGAATTTAAAAATTCATTTAGTTGACATCAACGTTTTTTGCAGCCAATATAACACGTTCACTTAACCAAACATGATTTTAGTAATTGTCAGCAATCTTTGGGAAAACCATCATGAACGACTTCAAACATGCATTAAGTTCGTTAACTGGCGTTGATCGAGGCATTACTGGCAATGTTTGTCGAAAATCACGTGCCAATAGAATCAACGCTCCACCAAACCGGTTTTGGTTGTTTTGTAAATCTTTCATTGTGCGGTTTAATGCCTTCAAAGATTTTTTGTGTGCCATCGTGCATTCATCCCAAACGATTAATCTGCTTTGCTGCAACACTTTGGCCATCGCAGAATTCCTCGAAAGGTTGCAAGTTGGAGTTTCATTAACTTGCATGTTCAACGGCAATTTGAGTGCTGAATGAGCTGTTCGACCGTCTTCCAACAACGTTGCTGCAATACTTGATGATGCAAGTGCAAGTGCAAGTGCAATACCGTTTTACGATCGAATCTTTGCCAAAATCAATGATGTCAAGAATGTTTTTCCAGTTCCACCGGACGCATATAAGAAAAAAATTCCGACAGTTCCATTGTTCACTACATGCATGAGTGTATCGTAGGCATATTTTTGTTGCTGATTTAGAAGGGGCATGTGTCTTTGAACGGTTTCTCTTAATGTTTCGCAATCGTATTGGGTTTCGCGTCTCAACTCTTGATTAAATGCGTCGTGCATTGGGCGATTGGGCGTTGTCATTCCTAATTGTAATAATATTTTGTTGGTAAGCATCAAGCACATGTCCTCAATTAAAATTAATGCTTCATTGTGAATTTCTTCGTTCATTTGCAAATCTGCATTCAATGTTCTAAGACACATCTGATGCAATATATCTTCGGCCATATAATCTTTATATTTGTTTCCATACATCAATCGGTGTGGATGGGAAGCATGTGCACGAAATTATAGCAAACAATGTTCGTATTTGTTTAGCATTTGACGACATCACAGCATCTTCGAGTGTGTGGTCCCAATGAGCGTCATTCTCTAGCAATCCCAAATGTTGGCAGGCTTCTCTGTATGTGCCGCACAATACACCATTAACTGTTCGCAGATGTTGGAATGATGTTGGGCCACGAATATTGACTAACAGTAAACGCAAATAAAAACACTCGTCTTGACTAGGATGGACTGTGTAAAGACGTCCTAGTGCATCGGCGGAAAATATTTGTGGGTAACCTGAAACTGGCTGCCCTTGTTTCCGTCGTTGAAATTTATTTCACGATTGGTTCCAGGTATAATACATATCTTGGAATTTCAGAGTAAAGAAGCATTTTGGCAAAGTCATCATTCTGGCACATTTCAAAGAAGCTGGTCAATGTTGTCGATGGCGGCCTGTCAACTCGTTGTAATACTTTCTCCGTTGTAAAATACACTCTTTGACCATTTTCCAAATGTACAGCCAAGAAAACAACTGTGGGGTGTCTTTCATGTATTGCAAATGAAAAAATACACCACATCGCTTCGCTACTGCTAACATAGCGGCCCATTTGAAATTGAGTGACTTCATCGTTTGAATTTTCGGCAGCAACTCCGTGTCACTACCTTTGTTCAATTACTTGCAAATGTACTTAATAGATTTTACGGACTGGCAAAATTAGACGTTAATGTGTGCTTTAAATGACTTTGAGAGTAACTGCGAAAACGGAACAACCCAACGATTATCAACTTCAATATCCTGTTGATTCACTTTGACTATTGTTGACCTTCCATTGTCATCTGTAGATCTGCGGTGATATAGTGGATAACCATCATTTCCAGTAATTGTTTCTGCTACTAATTGTCTTGGGTAGCGTTTTGAACATTTCCCTTCAACCATACATGGATAAATAGGATATAATATTCCACAGGGACCATGAATAATATTTTTTGTAATCAACTCATGTAACAGTGGATCTTCATCATTATCGGGAATTTCTGCTGATATTACATCATCGATTTCATTCGGTCTTATCCTCTCAACCAACCAAATGAGGATATGTACATGTGGCAATCCGTGCTTTTGCCACTGAACTTAATACATCCAACAATGCGTCACTCCGAACACGCGATGCTTGACAATAAAATCCATTAGTGATTTTGATTTTTTTTTTCACCTTTTCGCCTTTTCTTTCTTTTCACCCTTGCAGTGATGTTGTGGCGATCGATGGGTGATTGGCAAGGTAATAATTCTTGTCGAATTTCTGTCCACTGTGGATTGCACGCGAACGTGATAAACAAATCTAGTGTGCCATAATGACGTACATACGACATAATGCATATGCCGAGGACTTCCAACGTATGTTGCTGGGAGAATAGTTGTTCTGCCAACATTCTGTGCATTTTCGTTAGCATTAATTGCATCCAGCAGATGAACGTATTTCTCTGAACGGAGTTTTGCCTGGTTCAACCTGATATATGTCAATCGTTCTGCCTCAACTTTCACGAACATATCCACAGCATATTGGTGAAATAGACGCCGACATTTTAAGATGTTGTTGACCTCATTTTCCCGAACCATCAGTCGGTATGAATAATAATTCATTGAACTAACTTTTTTGTTAGTTTCGGCGCCTGCTGTTGGATTTTTCATCTTCATTGAAAAATGATACCCATCTTCTCCTTGCCAAAATAAGATAGGATATTGTAACGCATCATATGATCGATGTGTTTCGGAGACACGTTGCAGTTGATCGTTTCGCCGATGTAAAACAATATCTCGATTTTATAAATTTTCACCCACGACGACAATAGCGACTTCATCAATTGTTGGCGCATTAAAACGTCTTGCGTGTTGTCCTACAGGCGTCTTATCAGCTCTGATGACAATTCTGTGGTTATCAGATGGCATGCTATCTAATGCGGTCTTGAAAAATGCAACCAATACGTTGTGTTGATGGAAAAATATTTGGAGTTGTTCCACAATTGGTCTTTTCACTGAATTATTGTGTGCACAACGCTGATCGACTTGTCTTGCTGAATCACCCATAAAATAAATTTTCAAAAAATTTGTAGTCACTGTCTGGCATTGGCAATAAGAAACATGTTTGATGATATATTTGACCCTGAATCTTAAAAGTGGGCATAAAATTATCTCGAATAATTTTTGTTGCACCAAATGAGGTCATTTGAAATCAATTATTGTATTGCTGGATGAGTCAAAAAATGTTTGGAATCTGGCTCATTTCCAGAAATCAACGAATGTAGTGGGTCTGGTGGCGCTTCCAATGGCATCAATTTGACCTGGCCGCTGGCACAACACAATCCAGGGGCTTCATTTTTTAACTTCAATGCCTTTCAATTTGAACATACAATGTTCATAGGTTCAATAGCAACGATTTTCTGTGAACTGTAATCGATTGCCACGTTATGATTGAATGCAGCTCGATGTGGATCAAATGCAACATTTCTATGTCTTTAATCAATTCCGTTCAACGTCATTTCGCGCTTCGCGTTGCTCATCAGTTTGACTTGCTCTTACATATCTTGGACTTGCGGCATTGCGAGTTCTGCGACCTACGTTTGTACGTCTACTTCTTGGCATTTTTAATATCAAAATTTCAACTGAAAATTATAAATGAACAAACTTAAACTTCATACATTTTCAGATTCAATCGACTGTGCAGTGTCCACTAAGAAATGAAAACCATAATTCATTAACAATATGCAAAATCAAAGCAAAATGGTTTAATTTTACCTCGTGAAAGATATCATTCCGACCAGGGAGCTGGGTAAGGGTAATAATTTGTTCTTAACCCGACCATGGATTTCCATGATGAAGTCCTTGATTCCGACCGACACAACTATACTAACGCAAAGAGAATATAACGCTACGCTAGAATTATGCGATCTTTGTAAACGATATTGGCGATGTGCGATCTGTCTGAACAACTGACAGTCATTTCAAACGTGCTTAGCAAAGAGTATATAACGCTGGGGCCAAGGTTACATTAAAAAAGTTTATAGTAAAAGGGGTGGTTAAGTTTTCTTACATTTTCTAAGTTTCTGCGCAATTTTCTTAATTTTTTTTAATGTAAGAACCTTCTACGAAGTATTAGAAAACATTTTTAAAAATATGAATTAAATCGGTAAAGCCGTTCTCAAGTTATATCATGACCAGGAGAAATAGGGTTTTATATATATATATATATATATATATATATATATAGAGAGAGAGAGAGAGAGAGAGAGAGAGAGAGAGAGAGAGCAAATAACAATTATACAACTTTACTATCCATAAATTTAGACAAATTTTAAACATTTGGGTCTTAATCAAACTTCCTTGCAAAAAATATTATAATAAACTGATCAAAAAGAACATTAATGTAGATTACAAGATTTCACAGTCAATATCTGGTAAACTATCTTGACTTTCAAGGTTGAACCACATTTAAGAGGTAGACTGTACCAATGTTTTGCTTTGCATTGCAGCAGGCATCTTTAGGGTTGAGTATCCACTGAGAGCCTAACACCTTATCACTTAATGTTATTTTGAAAGAAGGCCACTTTTCAAAAAAAAAAACTTCCAAAATACTTTCATTACTTACTGGCAATTTTTAAATTATTCTCTACGAAGGAATTGTGATACTTCAAGTAGTTTACAATTTTAAGGAGTGGTTAAGTTAGGTTTACCTTTTACAAATCTTATATCGTGAGAATAGTCAGTTGGGTTAGGTAGACTACATTAAAAATACTTTAAAATTGTTTTGACGGTCGGGTAGGTTACCTACGTTAAAAATACTGTAAAACACACTCTTAGTGGATGATTCAAAAACATGTTTTAAAATTTTTTTTTAATATTTCCCTTGAAAAGAGTCTTTCATTTTTAATTGCCATTTTATGTCTTACTAAAACCAATAATGTTCCAATGTATTTTAATACTTACAATTAATACTGCCTCTTTGGGGACATTTTGATTATTTCTGGAATAAAAACGGAAATTTCCCTCTAAAACCGGGAATTTTTCCCTCGAAATAGGGAAATTTCGAGGAAGTTTGGGGAATTTTAGTCATTTTTGAGGAATTTTGATGAAAACAGATACTGAAAATGGCTGCCGTGACGTCAGAGTGGTCGGTCATTGACCGGCACCACGCACCACGCACCACGCACCGGCACCGGGAGCAAACGGAACCAAAGTATACTCTAGTACCAATTTATTGTAGTTTTCAGAGGTTGTTTGCAGCAGCAGATTTATAGCACAAAGTTATAATACATATAGTTAAAAATATATATTTTTAGAAATAAATTAATTATGTCCACAAAATGACAAATGTAGCATCGGTTTGAACATATTATAGCTCGTAGAAGAAATACCAAACACTTTTGTTGAATTAATTTTTGATACTACCAGCTATAACTGCAAGGGGTGGAAAAAAACAAGGGTTGGATGACATAAAAACTCATAATATCCTTAGCAGGCACACCATCAAACCCGTAAAAATTGTTTGTAACTATTATAAATTGCACATAAATCTTTTGTCTGAAACAATTTTCGATTAGACGATCCATTACTGCTAGGGGCTAGAAAAAAACAGGGGTAGAATTTAATAAGAAAATTAATAATTTTCGTTCCATGCCTATGAAATAAGTTTTTAATTATTGTAAAAGCTTAAAATATTATCTACCACTTATGTATGAAATATTTTTTCATACGACCAAATATTACTGTAAGGACTGAAAAAAGGGTTCATGGACAAAAAAAATTTGACTCCTTTAGGTACACTATTAAATACGTTCAAAATGTTTGTAAACCTTATAAATATTATCACTTCCGTTTGCTTAAAATATTTTAAAACCATTTTGGTTACAGCCAACTATCGCTGGAAAGGGTGGAATAAACAGGGGTTTAAATATATACACACATACATATACATATACATACAAAAATATATATATCATAGTTCCCTTAGTAAGCACAACATAAAATCCTGTCAAATCGTTTGTAAATGTTATAATTTTTATCTCAAACTTTTGTCTGGAATAACTTTTGATAGTACAAACCATTTCTTCAAGGGTTTGAAAACAAGGAGAGGAATATAAAAATATATTAAAATTCTGTACTATCTTCATACTTTATTCGTTCCTATATATTGTGAAACCTTAACATATTATTTACAATTTTCGCCTGAAAAAAATTTTCATTAGACCAACCATGATGGCGAAATGTGGAAAAAAATAGGGGCTGAATAACAAAAAAAAAATAACTCCCTTAGTACGCATGCTGCGGTTGTATTTTACCGTCCGCAACGATTAGCAGTTTTTCAGACGTTGAGTAACATTATCCCTGAATGTTGTTCAACCGCTAGACGTGGATGTGTGCCCGGTTGCCTATCCTCCCAACAAGCCTCCACAACAGCTACCTCGTGTTGGGGGAGAAGCGGTTGGGGGGAGGGAAAGGGCACATGACCGTTCATATGATCTGTCCTCTCCCAGTAGGAAAGAGGAGTAACGCAAACCTTCGGGGTTGGTTCGAGATAATGGAGGCAGCGCGCCAGCCGACTATAAGAGGTCTGGACTGGCCAAAGTCAAGCTGAGTGAGAGAAGCTCTCCATTAAGACTGTCACCCCACCGCCGCCCTAACAGCCACTGCTACCTCACTCTGCCCGACCGACCGCTGAACTACGAAACGAACTAAACCTCACAAACTGGTAATGTGTACTGTAACAATTTTTTGCTCAGTTCGCACCTAACACTATCAGCGCTGGGGACCTGTTGCTGTCAAAGAGGTGACAGTGCAATGAAGAAGAAGGTGTACTCGCTCAAGGAACTCGTGCCGCGAGTTGGGACTCGCTTAGCAAGTAGTTAGTAGAAATTCGCGCAAAGGAATTAGGAACATTAGTTTGGTTGAAATAAGGCCGGAGGTCATAAAACACTCGCCGACGAAATTCATAATATTACTCGTCAGGCGAGTGCGAGTGAGCGATTAAGTAAGGAGGTCGAAGCAAGGAGGTCACAAGTCGTCGGTAAGCAATAGACGGTACTTTTAGTGTGGTTGGACACAGGTAGGCTGAAGTGGCAGTGTAACAAACACAACCTGATATTGACTTTGACGACGAGTCGCTGTCGACATAACCGTACTGTGACGAATCTATTGCGTCAATTGTCTGATCGGAACTGTTTGCGGGTGTTTGCTCTGCATGTTGGTGATTCACTGGGAACGAGTGTGACAGATGCGGACGACCAACGAGTTGGGGAAGTGGCCGGTGACCAGTATTTCGCCCAGCAGCCTGCATCGCGACTGGGAGCTGGTGTTCCGGGCTCCGTGGTCGCCATCGCAGTCCAGGTCGGGAGCCGTTGGGGAGGCAACTGTCTGCAAGAGGCCCTGGACTGGGCAACCACCCACCAACTTTGAGGCGAGTGTTCCACGAGTCGCTGCCCACTTCCCTAGGGGTTTCCTTTTACTTCATTTTATGCTTATTGTAATATCATAATACTCAAAATTAAATGTTGTAATAATCTTAAGTGTAATCCAGGTACATTCAATTTAATGTTGATGGTAAATAATTATTTGTGATTGATAAACATTTGCCTGAGTTGGAGCGAGTTTTAAATGTATTTGTAGAGGCTCCCATAAAATAATTTTGAAAGTTAGTCGTGCAAATTCATGGATTGTTAAATTAAGTTAATTCTTTACTTTGTTTATTTAATTCAGGGAGCGAGAAATCTATTTTATCGCAAGAGCTGCGGTAAAATATAGCTGCTGAATTGTATTTTTCTGTCAATATTTCATTTACTCTTGTTTGCGTCTGATACTTATATTGCTGTTCAATTTATTAATAGATTTATGCTATCTTGGGGTAACTGCGCTTATCCGAAGAATATACATTTCGTCAAGAATACATGAGTGTTCTATATTATTTTGTAAATGCATCACATGTAACTTGTCCTGTGACAATATCTTGACAATGAAAATAGTGTCTATAAAACACCGTTATTTTGTGTTCGCTCTAATTTTCGCCCTCGTTTCCCCTTCCAAGGGGCAACACCAACACTTTCAATACTGTTCAAATTGGTCTGAAACCATTTTTGATACAACCACCAATGCTGCAAAAAAAATGAGAAGGGGGGGGGGGAACTGATATTAAAGGTAAAAAAGATCATAATAGTTCCCTTAGGTAAACTATAAAATCTATTTTAAATAATTGTAAATCATCTAGAAATCACCTTAAACTTTTATCTGAAACAATTTTTGATAAGAACCATTACTGCAATTCGTTGAAACAACCTGCGGTTAGAAGAAAATAAAATAATAGAACTTCCGTATCAAGTCACTACCGAATCCATTCTCATTTTTGTTTAACTTTCTAAAAACTGTCTAAAACTTTGGTCTTAAGTAAATGTCTATCCAACCAACCATTACTGCAATGGATGGAAATAACAAAGGTTAAAAGACAAAAAAGTCATAACTTTCTTAGTAGATATACTATCAAATTCGTTATAATTTATTGTAAAAATCCTGAACATCGTCTCAAACCTTTGTTTGAAACAACTTTTGATAAAACGAACTATAACTGTAAGAAAAAGGGGAGTTCAAATTTAAATATGGCTGCTTGTACACGGGTTAAAATTGAAACGTATTGGCGTAGTGAAAAATTGACTTTAATTTGCATGCAAATAATTAATAGAAATAAAATAATAAAAAGACGAGTAAAATTATAAATACAGTTAGTAAAGTATAAATTCAATGAAATTTATTTTTTAAAATAAATACGTGCGTTTAAAATAATTATTTAATTTAGTAAAATATTCTAGATTTTTTTAAGAAGTGAAAATCAATAAATAAGCTGAATGTGTTATCTAATTTATTAATTTTGGATATTTATTACATGATAATACAAATTTTATAATTTATGATACAAATAAATTATCCATACGGGAACATGGCAACACATTTATACATTAGAAAATTTTATAAACACAATTTCTATCACTAATATTCACAATAAATATTTTTTATTATATGGACCAGCATTCAATATAAATCACTAAAGTATAAGATTTAAAAGCCTATATAAAATTATTATTGTATTTGTATTTAGCTTTTTTTGAATGTAGCCTTTATTTTTCACCACGTGAAATATTTTTTGCGTGGTGGGCGCGCATGCTACTATTTTTTTTATAACGCGCCTAACGAAGTCTTAAAAAATTTAAACCTTTCTTCATATCAAATTCGTTTGAATTTGTTTTAAACCATCTTGATAATATCTTAAACCTTGGTGCAAAGCAAAATTTTATACGAGTACATATTAGTACAAGCAATGAAAAATAGTGTTTGAATGTCAAAAATACATAACTACATTAGTAGGCATAATATGAAATTCGTTCTAAGCTATTCCCTGCTGGATGCGATGAGTTAAGAACATTCAAAACATTTTCGCTGCATGAAATATGAGAATATGTTTAATCGATCATTTTGGAACATTTGAGAACATGTTATGTACATTAAGTTCTTAAAATATTCCAGAAGTTTATAGAATATTCAAAACATTTCCAGGAGAAATAGATAATTCGTAATATACCTATGCCTGTAGATTGTGCCGCAATAATTTTTTTTTTTTAAATTTAAGTTAGAAAGCTAAAACATTTTAAGAAATAGTTTCCACGAGCTATTATAAACTGAAGTGATGCATCAGAAATATAAATGTAAGTTTGCAAGAGGCTGCTGGAAGTAAAGTCTCTTGACTTTGTACCAGCACTATTGCTGATTGTTTAGGAGCTTGCTCGTGACTTCTGGAACATGGAGACACCTCGAAATAACAAAACCAGAATTCCGTGCCAAATGACTCCGGTGTATTCCGCTGATCGCCGAAGCGTCACGACCAATAAACCGTGACTCCATAGAGATCAAAATATTAAGATGAGTCTTTATAATGTAATGCAAATTTTTTTAATGTACTGAAGCATTGTATTTTGTAAAAGAAATTTGAAATGAGAAATTTGAAATGAGAAATTTGGAAATACATTTTCGAGTTGTATTGCATCAAGCGATTCAATTAAAAGACGCCATATTTGATTCAACAGTTTTTCTCAACTATTGTTTTTATATCAATGAATATTAAAAATGTAGGCTCTGTTTGAGCACAGCGCATCATTTAACGGAATGCCATGTTATTAATATTGACCGACTGCTGCAAATAGTTAATACTATGGAATAATAATTGGTGTTTAGCATTTAATTTTTCATTTCTTTTTAAGACTGACTACAACTGTAGTAACACTGTAAATAGACATTATTTTATGATCTTCCAAAACAACAAATAGTACAATTAAAAATATATAATAAAACTTATTATAATTGACGATGGTATATAAAATAATATTATTAAAGTTAACAAGCCGGGTAGTATCAATCTGACAACAGTGGTCGCCATTTACTCTGAGCTGCAAATTATTGAGAAACACTATAGTTAGAGACCGAAAAAATTCGCGTATTCATTTCGCGATTGTCTAAAATCCAAACTCCTCCACCTTCATGCTGCTTCAGTGACTGTACCGCCGTTTATCTTAATGCCTCTTGAGCCAATGAAACACCCTCATCAAAACAAGTATCGAATCACAAGCATCCCAGTGAGACAGTCAGCCAGTGAGCCAGTGAGAAGATGTCAATCGCCCAAGCATGTAAAGGATCGTGGAGTCTAACCCTGGCACCGGCCACTCTCCTCACCTGGAATGGCGACTACGGCGAGCAGCACGCAGACGACGGGCAGCACTTGTCGAGGCGGGATCGAGCTCAGGGTTCGACGACACCACGTGACCAGGGGGTCCACGCGCATGCCCATCCCTCTGTTTCCATAGTCACTGTTAGAGCTCGCGGTCCACCGGCACCTGCAACACACGGCGCGTCAGCCAGCCCTAGCGATGACTTGAGTTTACATCACATGCACAACAAATCATTACGAGTCCAAAACAAAATCATAATTCAAAAGTTTAAAATGGATCAGTCCAAAAATAAACGTGGATGGTGTTACATGATTGAAAACATATTTGAGATTCTCCTTCCAAATTTATATTGCGGAGAAAATAAGAAGCTTGTTCTTCCAATAAAACCCTTCCAACTCTATTTCAAATGTAGCTATAGGAGAAAATTTTACAGTATGACAAAGCCTTCAGTTGCAGAAAAGGCCTTAAGTAGAGTGAGTCGCGATTGTTCACCACCCGACTCAATCAGTTACAGACAGGGCCTTAAGTAGAGTGAGTCGCGATTGTTCACCACCCGACTCAATCAGTTACAGACAGGGCCTTAAGTAGAGTGAGTAGGCGATAGTTCACCGTCCGACTCAATCAGTTGCAGCAGGCTGTCGGGAGAAACCAAGGGCTCAAGGGTCTTCTCTCGTTACTTCATGTACAGATTTTGAAATACCCCAGTTTACAAAAAAATATATACCTATATTATTATGGCCACGTTAACATGGTCACAAATGTAACATGATCTGTAACACAACTTGCAAGGTTTCCAATCAAATATACTAGCAATATTCTTGTTATTTTCGTTCCTCTATAAGGGAAAAACAACGAATCAAAATAAATTTCAAAACTCAGACCCTCAACCACCACGACCACTACACAATCCCCCCCACCGGCGGCCGAACGGCTCGTCTATTGAAGACGCTGGTTGAAGAGACAACAAACATCCCACTCAGTAACATAACCAGAAACACGCACACTAAATACGGAACCAATCGATCGCACGCCAGCAAAACTGCAGGGTTCGAGTGAGTCGGGCTATTTCGCTATCGGAGACTGCGCGCTCAACTACAGCTGCACAAGCCAGCACAAGCGGAGAAGTGTGCCGTGTTGTTCTATTCGTAGACTTTTCCAGACATAGAATTTTACCGTGTATGTTTAATTATTGTGGTTGTACGAAATTGTAATGTATTTTTACTCACACAAGAATATAAACTAGTTTAAGTCCAAAGCTATCGCTGACAGGTCTGTATAAAATGAATATGCGCATACCAACAACAGACCAACCAACCGGGAACCATACTATTCACAACGTTGCCAATCACGCCTAAGGCAGTTTCCATATCAGAATGTATCCCGTCAGCCAATAGAACACGAATATGAATTTCCAGAAAATATTTTAAGAAACAGTGCGGGACCTTCGATCACCGATCGGTTGCTCGAAGATTCTGACTGCTTAAGCCCTGACGAACATCTCCTGTTGCATGAGTTCGCTCACTTCAGGAGTCTTGGTGTCGTAACATGTTGTATAATATTCCATCATTCTTATATATATAAGCAATTTCCCATAAAGCCATCATGCCTCTGAACAGCACCGATATTATCTGAAACACGTCACTGTTAGGTTACCCGCACACGGACAACTTTTCAAACACTAAAATATAACATACTGTTGTGTACGATAACTCGCTCAAATGCGATTATTTAGTTGGGGTATTCAAAAAATTGCACCCCCTCCTAGTCAACTATTGCCTGTAGAAATAGAACGTTTTAATTTAATATTTGGCAAGCTTCACGATATGTGTCACGTACGTCACCGTTTATTGTTCTCAATTTAAGATGTCGGTCCACGTATGTTGATTAACAGTAATCTGCATTGTTTGAAAGAATAGTGAATAGATGGCCTAACGTATCGGTCGAATACAAATAGGGATGTCCTAAACTGCTTACCTTATTTACGAAATTTTACTTGAAAATAAATCAATCCCGGCGTTAAAAAAAATCCTGGTAGAAAATCAGTTTCAAAGTCGGGATTTAACATTTTTTTAATTTTTTTTTTTCTTTTTTTCTTGATTGGAGCCGTTTCATTATATGGTCTAACCTTTCGCTCTGCAAATCGAATGCTTCTATAGACGACGTAGCTGCTCCGACAGCGAATTATAACGGCGGGTGCAGAAACAAGGTGTAATTCGCGTCAAGAAATGTAGTTAAAAATACTGAAGCAGATGCTTCTGCTTCCAGCCGCAGCGCAGCGCTTTTATTCCCTTTTCCCCTCTTCCCCCACCCCTCCCTTATTTTCCCCACTCCTGTCTTCTCCTTCTCTGCCCGCCGCTACACCAGCGCTCCTGGTGTCGTATTAGGAGCTGTTGACAGTCCATCGGGCAGCAGTATTGTCTTTCTCCGCGGCATTCGGCGAAGCTATGTTCAAATTTAACCTAACATTCTTGTTCGTGCGTTGTTACCGTGTCACTTGGTATATTAGAAATGGCCACTCGTATTAATTATGTTCAGTTTTGCGTCCCTGTTAGTTTTTCTCTTTTCTATGATTAATTTTGCTTCGTCGAGTGTCTTGTTACCTTGGTCAGGCGACTGTGTGGGACTCTAGTGATGGCCAGCGACGCTAAAATTGCAAAATATAATAATTTTATCTAAAAAATAATCATTGCAATAAATATGATGGAAAGTCCTAAAATCATCATAGGCTTCTTGCCAAGCAGCCTCCAGTAAGTCGCTATGTCAGCCATCTTGAAAATTCGTAATAATTAAAATATACATTCGAGAAAAAGTTCAGAATTCAACAAAAAAATCACACATTAATTTACAGATTGAATTGTTGGATTCCTATCATTGCTTAGATCCTTGACCCATGCAAATATTTTAATTCTGTGTAAAAAATACTTATTTAATAAACCATGTTCAAAACCCTAAAAGAGGCTTAAGTTCCTCATATACCAGCTTCCCATAAGCCATTATGTTCAACATCTTGGAAGATTGTATTTATTGTCCTAGAAAATTCGAGAAAATTCCATAATTCATCAAAAAATATACTTATTTAAATAATGATTTACGCATTAGATTTCCGTACATGGTTTGATTATCGGCCAGTGATAAGGTTAACCAAAGCTTAAAATAAATGTTATATTGTTTCCTATTACCTTTGGTGGAGTTTATTAATCATTCGAAAATCATCACTAGACAAAATACTTGTCATCTGAATTAAATACGTTGTCGCTATGCCTAACATGGAAGTCTAATTTTACGATACTTCGAATACATTCCGAACCGTTCATGTAAAATGCTATACGTATAGGCCAAGTGTCTTCGGACCAGAGATCAGGCCATGATCAATGTCAGTTGTATAGACCAAACATTTCCGAAGCATGAGGCCAATCATGTCCTGAGTACAGACTTAACGATTGACAATGAAAAAAGGAAGCACAATCGGAAGCACAATAAACGAAAAGGAAGCACAATTGGAAACACAATCAACGAAAAGGAAGCACAACTGGAAACACAATTAACGAAAAGTAACCACAATCGGAAGCACAATCGACAAAAAAAGGAAGCACAATCGGATGCACAATCAACGTAAAGGAAGCACATTTCAAAGCACAATCGACGAAAAGGAAGCACAATCGGAAGCACAATCAACAAAAAAGGAAGCACAATCGGAAGCACAATCAACAAAAAAGGAAGCACAATCGGAAGCGCCAGCAACAAAAAGGAAGCACAATGGGAAGCACAATCAGCGAAGAGGAAGACAACCGGAAGCACAACCAACGAAGAGGAAGCACAATCGGAAGCACATTTTAAAGATAAAATACTTAATTTTTCTACTTAAATCTACTTTCAATAAATTAATATATACACTTAGTATTTCATTTAATGAGTTTTTAATTACACAAAGTAGTTAAGTATTATTAAATGAATATATTAAAAATATGTAAAATGTTATTAAATACCATGTATTAACTTATGTATTAACTTATATATAATACAAATAATTCCAAATCCAAGGTAATATTCACAGATATTCACGGTTGACCTCGCATTACCGTACTTATGGCTGAGCGCTGCGCGCTCACTGATTTCTATCGCAAAAACGGTTGAGCGCATGAAAAAAATGTTTCAAAGACAATTTTTCGCAAATTTTATGCTCTACTATTTTTATAATAGATGTTAACATTATTAGAGCAATAGAAACCGAGATCATCGCGAAAAAACTGTTCTTTTTTTTTTACTTTTGACCTTGAATAACTTACGACGAAGACGACTACATTATCTTTCTGTCAAGCAGATTATATGGGATTATTGAGTCTTTAAAGTTTTAAAACTTTCTTTAGCCCTGATGTTAGATTTCACTTTCTATCTTTCATACAATATTTCAGCAAACCACAGAGAAAGTATGGTTAAAATATTAATAACTATTTTTCTTGGCGTAAAAAAGCACTATTTTTAATTTTATTTATCTCCTCGCGTGTTGTTTAGACAAATAGCGATATTTTGAGGTAATTCCCCTGCTCACCGCATAACGGCGCCACCAGCGTGGCCATATCGTGTCGGGCCTACTATCGTTTTGAAGTGCATAGTTTTTTTTATTATGGCTTTGCGACTTCTATTAGTATAATTTATATTCAATAACTCCAGGGAACATTCAGGGCGCGAAGGGCGTGATGACGTCATAGTCGCGATGCTCTTCCCGAGACAACGACAACTAACGGCATCTGGGAGGTGAATTCTAGCACATCTTTAAACTATTATTGTGGCTACGCTGACTGTGGTTGATCTGACATATTCAGATAACAATTTGAAGTAGTGTGCGGGTAAGGTCGCCCTTGCCTGGTCTCAGCTACTGTAGCCCTGGTGAAGCAAATGAAAAAGAGGAAGGAGGCAGCAATGGTGCTATTTCATTTCTACGACCTAGGCAGCTCACAACCGATTTTTTCTCTCTCCCCACTCTGGTAGTGGGCTGTGGGGGCTGTGAGGGGAAGTTAAAACAAAATGGCGCGCACAGCAACCCTTCGACCTCCCTGCTCTCTCAACCCCTCAACCCTCCCCCCCCCCCCCCGACCAAAACCCTTAACTTTTAGCCCCTCATCGGTGCGACCGTCATTTGAATACACTTGGCATTTGCTCGCTAGAGCAGTAGGGTGGTAGCAGGGTTTGAATGTCAAAACGCTTACAGCAAAATGTCAGCGGGAAAACAAACAAAAAAAAAAAAAAAAGGAAAGGGAAAAATATGAGATTAATTTTATTACATATTGTGAACTAACTAACCAATTCCGACTTGTTTCTGTTTCCACGTAGTTAATAGCCAATCAATATTGGCATTTTTAATGTTTAAAGGGAAAATTTAATTAAAATTTAAAATCAGTAAAAAAAATTACCGTTCAACTACAATGTCAAAAAACGAAAATTTAAGCATAATATTAGAAAAACACTCTCGGCGCGGATTTTTAAAGTTAATATTTATAATGAAACAGTTTGAAGCTTCTGAAACATTCTAAAAACTTCTGGCGCACTCTCGAACCTTTACAAACAAAGAAAACTAACCGTTTGCGGAATATTCCAAAATAACCGATGAAAAAGTTTTGCATATTTCATGCAGCCAAAATGTCAAAAATGTTTTCTGTTAAGTAGAGTTTCTTTTCTAGAATATTCTAAATAATAATGACATGGCCAAAAGATGGAAACTGAGCCCAGCGCTGGTAGCCACGTTGTTTGCTGTACCGTTCGTGAAAACTCACATGAAAATAACATACCAATTAACTCCCACAAACTCAAAATTAAATCAGTTCAATTTCCCCTTGCTCTAAGGATTGCAGTTATAAAAAGGTTTTTGACAAAAGATTTACCAATAATTAAAATATTTACAACAATTTTAAACGGAGTCTATATTGTGTTTACTAGGAAAGCAATGATTATTTTTGCGACCACATTTTGGTCACACCTTCCAGAAGGATTCCTAGTTACAAAAATTGTTTCAGACATAAAAGTTTTAGATAATATTTGGAAAATTTACAATAACTTCAAAATGATTTGACACTAAGCTTCTTGAGGGAGTTATTTAAACTTTTTTTCCCTTCAAGTCCTATTTTTGCCACCACTTGAGTTAACGGTTCTTTTAAATTAAAAACCCCTTCAAACTAAGGTTTTTGATTCCAGATTTAAAATGTATAATAACTTGAAACATATAAAATACTCTTATATGTTATATATTAAGAAAGTTATACTGATTTTACTTTTAAAAAATCCCCATTTCTATACCTTTAGACCAATTTGGCTTTTAAGTATCAGCTGGAAGTAATTTTTATAAAATTGCTGCAATTGGCGGATCCATAATTAGTGTTATTATGTATATATAATTATATATAACTACCTGGGATGTAAAGGACACGGTGTCAATTTTTTTATGAAATAAATTTGAGACCGCATCCATGATATAATTTTTCGCTCAGGACATTGGTGTAGAGCACATTGTTCAGTAAACTATAAAAAGCAAAAATAGGCATGTCCAGTTTCATTTGGAGGTAAAAAATACTATAAGGATATGAACTTGAAAAATCTGCTTTCTGTGAAATTACAATTATGTGACATGGTGTACTTCACCTCTAGGAAAGAGATATAGATTCAAAAATCGAAAACTTTCGAGTTGATGGTTTCAGAGTATAGGAATCATGAAACGAAAATCTAGATAAAACGTTTCCGGAAGTCACATACCATGGTAACGACTATCAAAGGGTACAACGACGCCAAAAGCTTTAACGTACAGACTATATTTTAACGTGTTTATGAATAAAGAAAAGCATTTCCGGACCTATGTTTACCGATGTCACTGCTTCCGCTACCTGTAGTATGCATCTGTAACCTAAGATTTGACGCGTATTTTATAAACACTATGTATAAGCTGCAGAATAACCAACAATTTCTGCCTTGCAAAAACTGTAAACATCTATATTCTATACTACAATCCAACTGTAGAACGTCGTGCCTGCGCATTGAAAGTATTTGGCAAAAACTGATTGCGGGTGATGTAGGGAGTGTAACAGAATACAATAAGACTATTTTTTAAAACTTTGTTTGTCTGTTAGTCTGTTTGAACACGCTAATCTCCAAAACTACTAAACGACTTTTCATGGGGTTTACACAGGTAACATGAGCGTAGCTCGGGCCAACATATAGGCGTTATTTAATCAAAATCGGCTCACGGAAATATATATAACGTAATTTAAAGTTTTGGGAGTCTTCTCAGATTAGTGCAGTTGTTAGAAAAGTAAAAAAATGGAGCTTCATTAGTTAATTTTTAAAAGGCACTCTTAGAAGTTTCCGGATGTTTACCTCAGTGACACGATCATCACTGCTTAGTACAACGAAAAACCAATATATAGGGCTGTTGGTATTTTTACCTCAGTGACAGAAGTATTTTCGTAAGTTTACGTCAGTGACACAATTAAGCGAATTTACGAGCACAAACTAATACTGAATTTACTTGGCTAGGAATAACGGATTTACTGATTTCGCATTGTGTTTTGGATATCAAAACCTGCGCAAAATTGCTTTGCTTCTATCGATAGGTAACTTCTTGACTAGGAACAACTACCTGTTGCTGGCCAGCACCCGGCCCCTCCACTCGCCTCGGTGCGTCGAGGCGTCAAGCACGCGTGCACCTGCAGGGGCTGCCACTCCCTGTGCCCTTGTGGGTCGTCGGGCGACCAACTCTGGGCGGCAGCTTCCCCATTCGCTACACCCACGTGGCTGCCGCGTCTCTGCTGTCTTCCCCGCGCTTTCACGCGAAGGGAAGTCAGCAAGGGCATTTTACAGTTTTCAACGAAAGCGTATTGGAATTTTCCTGGCACGCACCATATTTCCTCCAGTCAAATCACTCCCATTTTTCCTTGGACCCACAAACACTTCGCCTGTGTGAGACTGACTTCAGAGTGGAGGGGCTGTTGTCTATAATAACAAAAAAACTAACTTATGCATTCCAGCCCACAGAACAAGGAGGGACATATAGAAGTGCGACTCTGTGGAAACTGAAACCATGTGACGCTATCTGTTGGGTGGGCTCATAACTACTACTACAAAAAAAAATTCGGGATAGTGGTTCTAATACAAAGTTAATTTTACCTAATTGACTAGTTGGTTAGTAAAAGTGATTTAAACTGTGCGAAAGACACTTAATGCTGTTTTTTTTTAATTTTAAAAAGTCATGTTATATATAAATAAGTATGAGATGCAAAAATGTCTGGTATGTCACACCACAAAACACGTGGCTACCAAAATATATTGAATTTTCACTGGTTTGTTTCCCTGATAATAGCTTATGCATTAGTTTTCATAATAAATGTAGCTATGTTAGCAATATATTATGAAAGCTACTATCTAGCGGGCGGACCCAAAACTACTTCAAAAACCTAGGTCTCGGTCTGCAATTAGAGATTCTCCCCCTGGTCCAACCTACTCCAAATACTAACGCGAATTCGTGCATTTAAACATGTTGTGCCAAATTAGCATTTTATATTTATTGATTTGAACAAAAGTGATCATTTGGAGAGTATTTTTTTTTGTATAAATAAACGTACATTTCATTGTTTGCACTGATATATAAGATAGATATATTTGTAAATCGTAAACCAATTTCGCGTGAGGATGACATACCTATATATAAGCGAAATACCACTTACTGACTCACTGGCACACTCATAACAATTCTCCGGAACTATAAGACCCACATATGCTAAGAATGTATTTTACGAAAATCATCTTTCAAGGGGAGTTGAAAGGCGTTAAGAAAAAAGTTAGCGTTTTTCAACAATAAGTTCTCAGAAATTTAGTTTTGACAATATTTTTTTTTGTCGCCCGTGGCAACGGCTATTGCATTGTTGTATTTGCAAATCTTTATTGGACTAATAGAAGTCTCTTCACGATATGGTAACTCCGGGAAACACTGGGTTCTGCAGCTAGGATAAAACATTTGTTTAAATTTTTAATACACTGTATTGCAATCCAAGAAGATGCCACAAAAATTTCAAATTTTTTGATTAAAATTTTATTCAACCACTTCTAACTGACAATTCACAATTCAATTCACATTTCATAAATGAAAAGTATATGGAATATACGCTATTAATTAATGTTATATCCATATCGGTTGATAAAGAAAAGCTTGCATTTTGCACTACCTCAAATTACACAGCCTACAAGAATATTCACATTTTCAATTTGATTACAACTTATTTTTAATTTGAGTCAATGTGATATATTCTAATAATGAAACTCAAATATAAAAAATTACATTTTAAATATTGCCTATTTATTTAACATATTTATCTTAACTAGTCCAGCTTCCATTTTTAAATGACTTCCAAGAACTTTAAATTTTAAGATTCTACTGAATCACTGATCAAAATGAAGAATTTAAATCAAAGCTGGCATTTAAATTTTACCTAGGGACAGCCAAATACACATGTAGTCTAAAAGTCATGGGGTTTATTTAAGAGATCATTTAAAGCAATATATGGCATATAAATGTAGGGTCTGTTCCCAATATTTACCGAGTAATTCGAAAAATTAGAAAAAAGTCGAAAAATCTAATAATTCAGAGGTTAACACAGTGATATATTACCAGGCCACATTGTTTACAGTAGAGCATCACATTTGCATGTAACAATATTACAAAACGTGTTCAAAATGTTTCCATCTACTATTACATTTGGCCGTACGCTTATGTACCATTGTATTTCTCCTATGTGGGTGCACGCGCCTTGCCTTTGATTATTGTAGCGGCGTTCAGTTTACGTGTTTCTGAAGTACTTTGGTTAATAATGTCCTTAATTCATTTCCATACGCCACAATCTGCTCATTGTAAGATATTTCCAATTCGTGTAATAACTACTACTGAGACCTCGCGATGTTCCGTTCTTAATGTAGTTAAGTAAGTTAGTAGCTATTTACTTATTATTAGAACAAGCCAAGGAAACAGTTTGCAGTAAAATACTACCAACCTAGCAACCAATATTCAAAAATTATATTAGGAAAAAGTCCGAGAAAATCTATAAATTAAAAATTTAAATACGTTTCTATCGATACTCACACATTTCCATTTAGATAAAAATAAACCCATAAACAAAATACAGAAACAGTTTTAAGTTAAATAATACCAACAACATATATTTACAATGCAATTTAAATCTACTGACAAAATAATACAAAACGTAGATAATTGTGGAAATTTTTTCAAAGTTAACGGGACACGGCGTGCTTTTTCGTCAGCTCGATTCAGCCTTTCACACTTTTTCTATCAACATATATTTGTGAATTTTGTACATTAATTAACATTCTTTATTTTTAAAATTAAATGTGTGTAAAACCCTTTTTTTATATACCCCATAACCTCTTTGTTATTTTATTTGTAAATTTTAACACCATCTTTTGGCGATATTATGACTAAAACATAAAGCATACGGTAAAAAAATTGTTTAATGTATGAAGAACTTTCATATGATACTCCACTTGACCTGATTAACTCATTTTGAAATTTTACCTCTCCCCCCCCCCCCCCTCCCACCGCAACCAAACCCTTTGACACCAATATATCAACAACCCCAAGATCAATTTAGCTCATATACAAACTTGAAAATTCTATTCGTCCCACATGCCTACCTACCAGATTTTATGACGATCCAATCAACTGTTCGAAAGTTATCATAGGACAAAGTCTCATACATTACATTACATGCATGCATACATACATACAAACACCGCATCGCCGAAGTTGATTTGCAAACCTCGCTTCCCTCGGTCAACAACGTCAATATTGGTGATAGGACCTACATTTGTATGATATTTGGCTGAGAATGATGTTAGGACTAATCTTTGTGAGTGGCGGTAAGTCCTCGTGAATCATTAAGTACTTCGTTGCTGTTAGGACGGGTTTTTCATCATTAATCCCGTTGTTCTTAGGAAGGTTTAATATAGGGTATTAAAACACAAATGAAGTAGTAAGTGATGTTTCATAAACTACATGCGGTTAAGCATCGCATATTATGCTACAAAGCATGAAATTCATCACATTATTACGTCTAAAACATAAAAAAATCCCTACACTCGCGTAAACTAATTTTAACCCTTTTTTTCCTTATTCGAAGTTTGTCACAACCCATTTCAATGTTGGTCAAAAATTTAATGGTTATGACGTCATTGAAAACTTTAGGCCTACTAAAGCAGCTTTTCTGATTACAACGCTTAGTTAAAAAACAAATTTTAAAATTGCACAACAAATACTTATAACTAAGTAATTATATATATTTATATAATAATTGAATTGTGAGATGCACTAAAACTCATACTACATTTAAATTCTCTATCTTACATTGTGATGCATTATTATAGCAATCTAAATGTACAGATTCAGTTAAAAACAATTCCATTAAACAATGACATACAAACTTTGAAGGCGTGACAGGTTTTCAAAAGTATTTTAGTTTTAACTGTAAAGTTTTTTTGAAGACACTGATTAAAAGCATATTTTTTTTTCCAACATTGGAGACGAAACTTTTTAAGTGTGATGGAATATTTTCGAGTCTCGTCAGTCTAAGCCAAAACCATACCTTGCCATCAATGTTAAAAGTTAACTGAAAATTTGCAGTATATTCTACTCTCTGACCACGAAGATCGATATTATAATTTTCAGCGTTTACACTCCACCCGGATGCCCGAGCTCCCAAATATAACCTTTCAGGATTTCCACACTTTTCCTTTAACCAACTTCCCTGGATCATCAGTATAGACCTGCAAAATTCGCGGTTTCGATGGCCTTCAGGATAGACTTCACATACCCCTTGTACACTCGGGCAAATAACGCAAGTTCATTGGCTGCCGACTTGTAAGTCGTCTCAGCTGGTTTGTCTGTGATTCGATCATTCTTTGGTTGAGGGTTTATAACTAGTTGAGATTCGTCCAGATGAACAGTAAGCCAATAGTAAAATTATCTAAGAGGTATATGTGTTTGAATTCTAGCCTATCACCGAATGAATCCGCCAATTTTGCAGGTCTCTAATCATCAGTATATCTGGCAAAATAGCAGTTATACAATACATATTTTGCACCGTATATATATATATATATATATATATACACACACACACGTAACCAACACCCTAGTTCCAAAAATACAACTAATTATGTGTTTAAACTAACTTTGTTGAATGAGCTTGAAATTAATACACATTTTTAAATATGAAATACGTTTAATTATCATTGTTAGAGATAGGTACTGATTAATAGCGGCTCACGAATTAATGGTTATGATATGTATCTAGTTTAAAATATCACGACACTACATAGAATGTAAAATTACTGATCATGTTTTGCAAACTAGGGTTTTGTCGACTTTCCGGTGTTTCCAGATTTTTGAGAGACCTTTTCAATTCCCTGAGATTTTCCAGTTTTTTCTTCTTTTTTTTCATATTTTCCCTGTCTGTGGGAACTGTGCCTCTGATGAGGACCAAATCATCCCTAGGAATGTAATGAACACGTCAAATAATGAACCACCTGTTTGTGTCCTATGAACACAAATGGTTCTTCAATGATGATGATATGGGCTTCTCAGGCCGCAATGATGAGTGGCTCTTGAGAAACTGTTCCTGTGCGTCTTACGCGACTGAGGCTATACGGAGCTGGAGGCTGGCTTCATATCGTTCCCATCATGGCGAGACTGTAGCGCTTCGCAGAGGGAGGAAGAGAGGAAACACTATACATTTCATGATGCGAGCTACACTCGTCAATACTTCAGTCAGGTAGTCAATGCAATTGAAATATAGTAATATTGAATTCGTGAAACCGTAATAACTGCATAGCTACGGTAAGTCCAGTGTGTACAAACATACACATGCGTGTTTTATTTATTCGTAAAAAATTATACATTTATATATAAAACGTGCGTAACATTACTTTAGAACCGCCAAGTCTTCATTATGATGATGATGATGAGTCGTTCAGCCCTTACTGGATGTCGTGAGCACAGACAACGCCACGGTGATGACAGCCGTGGCGTCCCTGTGCTTGCCGAGGCAGGGTGATTCCGCAGTGGTTTACCATTGCCTTCCGCGGCATGAAGGTGGAAGGATTGTAAGATCCCTCCCCGAGCCCCTTGGCCCACGAGCCAGGCACGCTAGCCACTGGATCAAGTGGGCGGGAAGTTTAAACACAACATACTAGAATATCACATGAGTTTCCCTGGTTGGTTTGGAAATTCCTGTACAATGTGTAAATGCAAGTGAAGGAAAGTTAAACACATATCTTCCTAAACGTTCCTATTACCGGCTAACGTTAAACAATGTTGTTTTCCTCAATGTCCCTATTACTGGCATATTTAAATAATATTGTTTTCCGTCACGCAGCGGTTTTCGAGTAACGTTTATTTAATTTTATCTTAATAAAATATTATTGTATTTTTTTATTTCTAAGTTTTAAGGAAGGAAGTGTGTGTAGTGATATTTAGTATTAAAACAGCTCCCAAATAGGAAACTGCCTAGGACATTTATTTATTTTTATTTATCATTGAATACGTGCATCAGTAAAGTATTATTGAATTTAGCAACAGACATAGATGTTTTAATGATTCGCTACTTTTTTTTACAGATTAGGTAAAATAAATCTCCTGTAAACCATCAGGTACCTAACGTAATTGGGAGTACCTGAAGTTACACACACACAGTCTTTAAGTGCACAATTCTAATCAATGAATATACACTTCTCTTTAGGTTTC
Organism: Bacillus rossius redtenbacheri; assembly: GCF_032445375.1. Lineage (NCBI taxonomy): Eukaryota > Metazoa > Arthropoda > Insecta > Phasmatodea > Bacillidae > Bacillus > Bacillus rossius. The sequence continues at coordinate 111,043,282 of NC_086332.1, forward strand.
TTTTCGGAATGGGGCGTGCTTCCTATGGAGCAGTATGTCTACGCGTCTACAGAGGAGCTTTACAGTGTGGCTGCCACAGAGCGTGGAGGATGTGTGAGTGCAGATGCCGTAGGTTCGAGTCCCAAAAACGCGGCAGCCGATTTCTCTGGCTGCAACTCAGGCCCGGAAACTGTCATATAGCCATTCTTCCATAGTCACCCATGCATACTACTGTACCACAACCACTCTTCCGCAGTCACTTTGCCACAGTCACTCTGCTACCAGTCACTGTAGTCACTCAGCTAGTCACTCTGCTACAGCCAATATTCCAGTCACTGAAGTCACTCTGCTACAGCCACTCTTCCACATTCACTCTTCTACTATCACTGTAGCCCACATGCCAGTCAATCTACTACAGCCACTCTTCCACAGTCACTCTGTTACCGTCACTGTAGTCACATTGTTACAGCCACTCTTCCACAGTCACTGTAGTCAACCTGATACAGCCACTATTCCACATTCATTCTTCCACAATCACTGTAGCCCATCTAACATCAATCTGCCACAGCCACTCTTCCACAGTCACTCTGCCACAGTCACTGTAGTCACTCTGTTACAGCCACTCTTCCACAGTCACTGTAGCCACTCTGCTACAGTCACTCTTCCACATTCAGTGCAGTCACCCTGCCTCAGCCACTCTTCCACAGTCACTGTAGTCACTGTCAGTCACTTGGCCACAGCCACTCGCAGGAGACATACAGAAGCCGGTGGCCCACGCAGCCGCAAGGCACGCAGATTTGGTAAAATCAAGCGGAAATAAAATAAAACACTGAAGACTTCTTGGTGGTGTCATATTAACAACAGATTTTTTAAAATGCACAAGCCGCTGCTTTGCACGAAAACACGCGAGGATACAGCTGGACATGGTGTTGGTGTTGGCCGGTGGCAGGCGAGACGTCGTACGTACCAGTAGCAGCGGCCTCATGCCTCCGGGCGTGGTCGCTACGACACCCGCGACCACACACGACCACACCGAAGTACGCGCGCCCCAGCACTGGGACGGCGAGCAGTTTGCCTATTGATCCAGGGGCCAGGCTGGGGCCCGCGCGACAGCAGAGCGGTCTGGCGGCGGCTGCGCCCACCATACCCTCCCGGCGGCACGCTGCCTCGCCCGACTCCTGCCTCGCCAGAGCCGTACCTGCGGCTGTGCTGCCTCCCAGAGCCCCGTACCTGCGGCTGTGCTGCCTCCCAGAGCCCCGTACCTGCGGCTGTGCTGCCTCCCAGAGCCCCGTACCTGCGGCTGTGCTGCCTCCCAGAGCCCCGTACCTGTGGCTGTGCTGCCTCCCAGAGCCCCGTACCTGCGGCTGTGCTGCCTCCCAGAGCCCCGTACCTGCGGCTGTGCTGCCTCCCAGAGCCCCGTACCTGCGGCTGTGCTGCCTCCCAGAGCCCCGTACCTGCGGCTGTGCTGCCTCCCAGAGCCCCGTACCTGCGGCTGTGCTGCCTCCCAGAGCCCCGTACCTGCGGCTGTGCTGCCTCCCAGAGCCCCGTACCTGCGGCTGTGCTGCCTCCCAGAGCCCCGTACCTGCGGCTGTGCTGCCTCCCAGAGCCCCGTACCTGCGGCTGTGCTGCCTCCCAGAGCCCCGTACCTGCGGCTGTGCTGCCTCCCAGAGCCCCGTACCTGCGGCTGTGCTGCCTCCCAGAGCCCCGTACCTGTGGCTGTGCTGCCTCCCAGAGCCCCGTACCTGCGGCTGTGCTGCCTCCCAGAGCCCCGTACCTGCGGCTGTGCTGCCTCCCAGAGCCCCGTACCTGTGGCTGTGCTGCCTCCCAGAGCCCCGTACCTGCGGCTGTGCTGCCTCCCAGAGCCCCGTACCTGCGGCTGTGCTGCCTCCCAGAGCCCCGTACCTGCGGCTGTGCTGCCTCCCAGAGCCCCGTACCTGCGGCTGTGCTGCCTCCCAGAGCCCCGTACCTGCGGCTGTGCTGCCTCCCAGAGCCCCGTACCTGCGGCTGTGCTGCCTCCCAGAGCCCCGTACCTGTGGCTGTGCTGCCTCCCAGAGCCCCGTACCTGCGGCTGTGCTGCCTCCCAGAGCCCCGTACCTGCGGCTGTGCTGCCTCCCAGAGCCCCGTACCTGCGGCTGTGCTGCCTCCCAGAGCCCCGTACCTGTGGCTGTGCTGCCTCCCAGAGCCCCGTACCTGCGGCTGTGCTGCCTCCCAGAGCCCCGTACCTGCGGCTGTGCTGCCTCCCAGAGCCCCGTACCTGCGGCTGTGCTGCCTCCCAGAGCCCCGTACCTGCGGCTGTGCTGCCTCCCAGAGCCCCGTACCTGCGGCTGTGCTGCCTCCCAGAGCCCCGTACCTGCGGCTGTGCTGCCTCCCAGAGCCCCGTACCTGTGGCTGTGCTGCCTCCCAGAGCCCCGTACCTGCGGCTGTGCTGCCTCCCAGAGCCCCGTACCTGCGGCTGTGCTGCCTCCCAGAGCCCCGTACCTGCGGCTGTGCTGCCTCCCAGAGCCCCGTACCTGCGGCTGTGCTGCCTCCCAGAGCCCCGTACCTGCGGCTGTGCTGCCTCCCAGAGCCCCGTACCTGCGGCTGTGCTGCCTCCCAGGCGGCTGGCGAGGTTGTCGACCGAGTGCGAGGCTTACAGCACATACCATCACACTGCATGCAAGATTTGCTATACGTGTTCATTCCAGTTCATTTATAAACCGCTACGAAAAAAACTGAAGAGTTCACACATGCAATGTAAATATGTACTCTTTTTTTTAGTAATTTAAGTAATCTATAAACATAAATATTCCAAGAAAATATTTCTTTAGTGCTATTCGAAGCAAGCAAATACAGCAGAAAATATAACATTTTGAAAACATAGAAAGTGTTTTAAAATCTCCAAACGTCCCTCACTGCCATTTTTAAGTGTACTCACGCTGTCAATTCCTTTTTATAATCGACTGTTACTATAACACCATTTTGCCTTACCGTAATTGCATTCCAGCAATAAATCATGTGGGAGTTACTAAGTACTTATAAAGAAGATACCAAACACAATGGCTGTTCACACATGTCCATCTAAGCCAGAAGAAAATTACCCAGGAGAATGACAGCTAATAAAATGGTCATAAAATCTTTAATTTTGTTAATAATAAAGATTATAGTAAAATTTTTTAAAGATTGCATCATAAGTTAGCATAATTATCACTAATATCCTATTTTAGACATAATATGAGAACAAAGAAAAGAAAGTTAGTTTTCATATTTATTAAATGATTGATTATATTTATAGATATTACAATCTCGGTGATAAAATATTATTTCGTAACACTTATGATTAAAAATTAAAACCAAACAATAAATAATGGTCCAAACACTATCAGTACTTGGTAAAGGTAACTTACCCAGAATAATATTCGTAGTCATTTAGAATGAGGAAAGGGGCGTAAGGATTAAAGTGTCCAAGGGGAATAATCCTGGGAGGAAATAGTGGAAATGGTTCTCCAAGTTAAATTAATTTATTACAAATCTGATTGAAAATATCGAACGAAAAATTCATCCACCAGATTCATCTAGAAACAGAGCAACTCATTTCATCCTTATAGTCTATATTGGACCTTTTTATTTTTTTAATTTACGAAAGTATATGTATTTATTTGCATTTAAAAATACGACTGTAATTTGTATTTATAATTATTCTCTTTTCCTCAAATCTCAAGCTCAGACATAAATTTCAAATACTAATAGCAATTAAATAGTGAGATGCTATTTTACCAGAATTTAAAATCATTGAATTTGTTTCGGCAATTAAAATTATAAATGTTGTGTTATCTTCTAAGCCCGTATCTTCAAGAGAATCGCCTACCCGCGCATATTCTGTGTACAACGTAGTCTTCGTTTAATCGCGGCAAGTTCTAAAACAATTCAAGCGGTACTTTCCTCGGTGGCTACATACTTTAAGTAGCTGGAATAGTTTGGTTGGTAAAACACTACAATTTATTTTTCTATTGAAAAAGATTCATCGAACTTTCGCTAGTCACAAAGCATTATATTTTCAATCAGACTGAAGACAAGAGGGTGCCTGAACGACCGGAGATCATGCGCGGGTCGGCTCCGTGTGACGTAGACTGGCCTGTTTGTGAGTGCGGGGTCGTCCAACTTCAGAAAACTTAAAAATAAACGAGTTCAAAATTAAATACTAAATTTAAAAAAAATTAAGGAAGATTACTGATAGATTTACAAATTGATTTATAAAAAGAAATATAGTAAATCTTAGAATATATCATCATTAAGTAATTTATTTTGGAAAAAAGTGATTTTGGTTCGATAAAGGTTGATTCATTTCTTCCAAGCTGATATTCCATATATTTTTTTTAACGTTTAGAGTAGCTAAGTAGCTAAGTAACTAAGGGTACAGCATGTCTATCAAAGCTCCGACTGCACACGGCACACTGCACATGACGGGTTCACGAGCAACGAGACCGGCGAGGAAGTCGCGAGGAGAGACAGCTTAGCTATTCTGGCAGCAGACGTGAGGCGGAGGCGGGGGAACCAGGAATAAGTATTAATTAGCAACTCGTTTTCAGACTTGGCGGAGAGGGCGGCAGGTGCGCGGGCGGTAATTGGGCCTTGCAGTTTGAGGCACTGGCCGCCAGGAGCGCTTCGCCTAATTAAGTCGCCAACCCTGGAGGCTTATCCTCAGCGACTCCTCGATTGAGACGGACGGCAGCGCGCGCGAGTATCGAGTGACGTCACTTCGGTCCTGGCGTCCCAATCAGATATTACGTCAAAATTAAGTATAAATGAGGAACTTCTTGTGTTAGAAACTGCAGGCTTCTTGTGTGCGAAACTGCGGGGCCTTTGTGTACGAAACTGCAGGCCGCTTTGGTACGAAACTACAGGTCTCTTGCGTGCAAAACTGCCAGCTCTTTAGTCTTCTTGCGAGAAGAACCTAAAGCCTCTTAGGTGTGAAACTGCAGTCCTCTTGGGTGCGAAACTTCGGACTTCTTATGTGCGACACTCCAGGCCTCTTGTGTACGAAACTATAGGCCGCTTGCATGCAAAACTGCTGGCACCTTGCATGCGAAAATTAAGGCCTCTTGGATGCGAAACAGTAGGCCCTTTTGAGTTCGAAACTACAATCCTATTGGGTGAGAAACTGCGGTTACTTGAGTGTGAAACTGCAGGCATCTTGTGTGCGAAAAAGCAGGCCTCTTGTGTACGAAACTACAGGCCTCTTGTTTGCGAAACAGCAGGTTTTTTTGTGTACGAAACAGCGGGGTTTTTTTGTGTACGAAACTGCAGACATCTTGTGTACCAAACTAGAAGCCATACTTTTTAACGAAACTGCAGGCCTCTTGTAAACCAAACTGTAGGCCTACTGTTTCCGTAACTGCAGGCCTATATTGTGTGCGAAACTGCGAGGATCTTGTGTGCGAAACTGCAAGCCTCTTGTGTGCAAAACAGCAGGCCTTTTGTGTACGATACAGCCGACAATTAGTGTACCAAACTACAAGCCTCTTTGAAACGAAACTGCAGACCTCTTGTGTAAAAAATATAATTGAATTAAAATTACTAAAGAATTACAGGTTCGAGAAATAAAAACATAAAAAACAAATAAAAAATTGATTACCTAATGTCTCCTATTACAAACACAAGGAAATTACAAGCGTTCCTCGATTCATACAAACTTCTTAGATTACGAAGCGAGTCCTTTACATGTCTTGGCATGTCTTTTCAATGCAGTTCCACATGACAGTTGCAAACATTTTTCACACAGCACAGAGTTCTCAATTTCGTTAAAAGGACAGTGATATATTTCATTATGCCTTGCAAGTTTTATGCATACAAATATCTTGCCACCGAATATACAGTTTGATTCTGATCAATGTTTAATCTGTTCGTCACAATTCATGATGTGCCTTTTCAGGTTTCCGTAGCGTACAAAATTAATACAACACCTTCTGCAATTATATTTAATGCATTCAAATTTATTATTACAATTGTGTATTACATAATCATGATTTTTCAAGTTTTTTATTCGTTACAGTATGTACAGTTGGGTGATGGATCATCGTCAGTTGCTACCAACCTTGTTTATTGATTTCACTGCTGCTGAAGACACTGCACACATTATAGTCTCCTCTAGTGCTGTAGGTAATGTCATTGGGATCGGGGTTGTCGTCGACGTTGCTGCAGTCAGCGACCCCGTCGTTGATGAAAAAGTTGTCACTGCAGATGTTATGGGTGATAGGTCAGACTGGGCTGACGAACCACCACATGATGATGGTACAGATGTCATCGAGTTCGTATTTAAAGATGGTAATGTAGTAACCGAGATCTTCAACTTTCAAGTTTGAGTAACACTGTTGAGTAAATGGCCTATTCCTTCCACAAACAAAGACGAACTGAGAGTCACAGACGAACCAGGCTAGTTATATATTCATACTCAACAGTAATGTGACATTATGGAGCCGATAAAATTTCAGTTTCTACCTTCATATTATTTCGAATGGACTGCCAAAAGGTCAGGGCATCGGTATAACACACCACGCCATTCGCATTGTGATAAACGTAACGACGCGTTCAATGGACAGTTCCAGTTTTCATGACATCTAGCATGATATGCTAGCATAAATGTTCTACCACAGTATTTGCAAACAGGTTGTTGCTTGCACTTAACAGATACAGTGCAGATATCATAATAGTATAGGATCCCACCATAAAAGACCTTCACCGAACGGGTTTATGGATGAAAAGTATTTCATATTCAATTAAATATGTCAATAAATATATTGCAAAAAGGTTGTCTAAAAAATTTCAGTCCAGATTATGATTAATTAACAATTAAAAAAATTGTTTTTAAACATTTCACTGGTTTGGTTAATAGACAAATTCCATACCAATCGAAAGTATGAAGCCCATAGAATATGCAAACGTTAGGTTGACTATTTTTCTCCCGTCACAACTCTTGGGTAGGCAAGTATAAACAGGTAAATCGATACTAGTAACATGCACCGGTCTGGTTAATGTATGAAAGTTAAATTATAATATAGATTATTTCATTACGAATACGGTGGTATAGGGTTGTCTGCGAAAAATCAGTCCTGAATTCCGGTTGTCGAGTTTAAAAAGTGAAATATTGCTGCGAGTGAACATGTGCGACTGAGAGGCATGTTATCAACATTACTCTTTTCAGTACAGGAATCGACATTAGGACTAAAACTGTTTTGAGTCTTCATCAGTAGTAGGTGCATTGGTATGCTCCTAAAAAACCGACCTTTACAATTAAATAAAAATGTTTAATATATATTATATAAACTTTTTGATTTGAATAGTCAATAGTTGCATGAAAATATCTTCATTTAATTATGTTAAAAAAAAAAAAAGAAATCAGATCATTTTCTAGTTTATAAACAACAATTTTTTAAGTTAATTAAAAAGAGTTTGCGTGTGTTGAAAATTAACAAAATCATAGGTTAATTACACTAACAATTATTTCATCATTAAAAAATATAAAAGTTGTATTAGCTAAGATAATTTTGAAGATTTAATTATTATGTACGTACTGTATTCTCAGCACAAAAATTAATAAATTCTTCATTATATTTTTTATTCAAAGCGGTCACTTTTTTTATAACACGTGGTATGATAACCTACAAATTCGAGTGACGCACTGGTTAGCTCAACAACATTGTATTTAAAGTTTTTTATTTTACGGAAAGCTAACTTTAATGAACAGTTTTTAAAAGTTTCATCATTAAAATCAATTACACCATCATGCGAATTACACAAAAAACACTTTTTGGCCATTTTTTAAAACAATAATTAGTAGCAAAATTTTTCAATTCTAACTATAGCGACGAACTACTCCAAAATCATGCACAGCATGTACGAGTCTATCGCTATCCTTTTCATTTTCAAGGACAAACAGCATGCGCACTCTCTTTCTTTTAATGGACGAACTACACACAGCTGCAATGCTGTATACTCTTCTATCGCATGGGATGGTTCGTTGGGACCTCTCAGTCGCACATATTCACTCGCAGCAATATTTCACTTTTTAAACTCGACAACCGGAATTCAGGACTGATTTTTCGCAGACAACCCTACACCACCGTGTTCGTAATGAAATAATATTTATTTTAATTTAACTATTATTCATTAACCAGACCGGTGCAAGTTACTAGTATCGATTTACCTGTTTATACCTGCCTACCCAAGAGTTGTGACGGAAAAAAAATAGTCAATCTAACGTTTGCATATTCTATGGGCTTCATACCTTCGATTCGTATGTAATTTGTCTACTAACCAAACCAGTGAAAAGTTTAAAAAAAATTTCAATTGTTAATTAATTATAATCTGGACTGAAATTTTTTAGACAACCCATTTGCAATATATTTATTGACATATTTAATTGAATATGAAATACTTTTCATCCATTAACCCGCTCGGTGAAGGTCGTTTGTATAGCGGGATCTTAGACTATAATGTCGATGTAAGCTATCTAGCCGTGAAATTAGCTAACTATATTTAATGCACAGATCACAGTATTCTATTCCGGGCCGACTGTCTTTCCTGTTTTAATACCAACCTAACAACCCTCACACAATGACCCGCGTACTTACTTCATCTAAGCATCATTATACAGATCGTTCGAGCAAAAAAAAAAAAACAACATTGTTCTACAATTTAGTGGTTTTACACTAAGTTTAAGTTGAATTTATTTAAACTTATTTTATAATATTTAATTTTGTTAGATATATATTCCATTTATTTCGCATAGTCCTGCTTATGCTTAGTGTTTAAATAAAATTCTCCTAATTTACAATTTTACTATTTGCATGCAATAATGAGATAACTATTGTATTAACAGGAGTCATTCTGCGATTAAATTTAAGCCAAAAATAATTACTACAAATTCATATACATGACTTTCCTCATAGTATGAGTATATTACCCGATATCTGGCCCAATACTTGACCAAAATAGCAAATGTTTGAAGTGATCTATCTATCTCAGGACCAATTAGAATTACAGAGCTATGGTTAAACTCAAATTGTTGAGAATTTAATGTACTTTAACAATGGTATTGATACCATGTTTCCATAGAACACATACTTTAAAAGTGATAAAACAAAATCTTCAAAAAGGCCTAAAATTTGGCAGTTTTTTTGCACTGCACAGTTAGCACAGGTCTTTCCAAACTGAAAACTTGTATTCAAACTACTGGTGCTGGTCCTAACAACAAATAAAAAAATTAGAACAAATATATTGCTTTTTTAAATTTTTTTAAATGATTGGGTTACATGCTAACGCTCTCGCTCTCTCGCTATAAATATATATATATATTTATATTTATATATATATATATACACACACACACATATGCATACACACATATATATACATACACGCACATCCCTCCTGCTCGCTCTCTCTGTCATTCTCTAAATCGTCTCTGATTTCTCTCTTTATTATCTCCTTCCCTCTCATTCTCTCTATTTATATCTTTTATACACATGTCTCTCTCTGTCCAACAGACGGAACGAGCACGTCACTGCGTGTTTAGACATCAAGGAATATGTTTGTACGTCTTTTTGATTGTATTACAGGTTTTAACATGCTCCTGCTGACTTCCCTTATCTTCTCTTGGTAATAAACTAATCAGGATTTTCAAATGATTTCTTAACGAAATAGCCTGTTAGTGTTTGAGATATATTAACTTGAAAAGACAAAAGTAATATGATAAATATCAAAATTTTACGTCATTGTTATACCCATCGTTAATATGTAAAATCTTATTTGTGCTGTTTGTAAGATCGCTATACCTCAAAAAGTCTATTTCACGCAAGAATACCCCCCCCCCCCTTTTTTTTTTGTATTATAGGCTCTCGGACTTGAATTTAAGTACAAAGTATGTAACAAATATTACTGAGTTCATGTGGCTGTAGTGCCTAAACTAAACAAAAAAAAATAAGAAAACAATCTTGCTTTTTTATTTTTTTTAGATAGATTTCGAAGAAATACTACCTATTTTAGCCGTTACCATGGTGCGACATCCGGAAAATGATTTTATAGTTTTTGGTTTCATGGTCCATAAACACCAAAACCATCAACTAAAACGTTTATATAAACATTTTTATGGACACTATAACCGCCATAATTTTGCACATATCACTTCTAAACTGATATACAAAATACAGTATGGAAAATCTCGGTCGAATTCGTAAATGGGCAAAACTCCACAAAAAAAAAAAAAAAGTAGAAATGGAAAAGGTTTTTTCAAAAACAGAAAAATCGCCATAACTCCCATAATATGAGAACCATCGCATCCATTTAAACTTATTATAACTCGTAGGGAAAAAAAACCTTTGTCTAAATACATTTTTATACGACTTACCATGAATGCAAGGGGTGGAAAAAACAAGGGTTGGAGGACAAAAAATTACTAACTCCCTTAGTAATCACACTATCGAATTTGTTGAAATTGATTTTAAATGGTATAATTTAAATCTAAAACTTATGTCTGAAGCAATTTTTGATAAAACGAACTATTGCAGCAAGGAGATAAAAACACAGGGGTAGAATTTAAAAAAAATTTTGGCACAGACCACAGACTACAAGCTACAAGCTACAAGCTAGATTTCTAAGTAACTATTTTTGTTCTGGAAATGTTTAGGAAACTCTAATAAACTCCTGGAACATTTTAACAACGAAATGTACATAACAATCTATATGTTCGCCAACATTCAAAAAAGATCGATTTCTCATATTCGATGCAGCGAAAATATTTTTAATCCTTTTAACTTAATGCATACAGCACTGAATGTCTTAACAAATTTCATATTAGGCCTACTAATGAATTTGTGCAGTTGTTTTTGCCATTCAATCACTAATTTTCATCCTTTGCACTAATGCATGGTCGTATAATTTTTTTTTTTAACAAAGGTGTAAGGAAATATTAAGATGACGAATTTGATACTAAGGAAGGTTTTTTTTATTTGAACCCCTGTTTTTACGGTAATAGTTTCATGAAAAATTGTTTCAGACAAAATTGTTAAGATAAAAATTATACTATTTACAAACAATTTAAAAGAAATTGATGGTGCACCAACGAAGGAGGTTATGATTTTTTTTGTCATTCAACCTGTTTATTCCACCCGTTGCAGTAATAATTGATCGTATAATAAGTTATTTAAGATGAATGTTATAGATAATTTATAGGTTTTACAATAAAATAGAACGAATTTAATAGCGTACATGGCACGGAAAATATATTTTTAATTATAACCTTTAAAAATTGCTCATCTTATCAAAAATTCTTTCAGACAAAAGTTTTAGAAAAAAATTATAATATTTACAAACAATCTGAACGGATTTGATAGTGTATTAAAATTGTTTCAGATAAAAGTTTTAGATAACAATTATAAGATTCATACATAATTTCTACGAATTCGATGTTGTGCCGATGTTGTCCTCCAAACCTTGTATTTCCAACCTCTTGCAGTTATGGTTGGTCGTATCAAAAACTTTTCAGACAAATGATTTTGTATTACTCCTATGAGTGATAATACGTTCAAACGGATGTGATATTTTCCATATTATGGGAGTTAGAGCGATTTTTTTTTGTTTTTCAGAAACCTTCACCATTTATACCCTTTAGGTCGGATATTGCCCATTAACAAACTAGACCGAGATTTTCCACTACCAGATTTTATGTATCAGTTTGTAGGTGATTTGTGAAAAATTGCGACAGTTATTGTGCCCATAAAATTCTGATAAATATATAGATATACAAATATATATGTATGTGTATATGTGTATACATGTATATATGTCTATACCTATATTCACACATTTGAGTTGGAGCTGGTTTTGGTGTCTATGGACCTCGAAACGAAAAACTATATAAAAATGTTCCGAAAGTCGTACCACGGTAACGGCTACAATATTACTTTGAAATCTACCTAAAATCCATAACTTCAGTTCCATGTACACCATTAATACCATTCTTATTTATTGTAAAACTTTAAAATAATACTTTCAATTTTCGTTGGAAGTAATTTTTATATGCCAAACCATTATAGCAAGGGGTGGGAATAAAACAAGGGTTCGAGGACGAAAAATGTATAACTTCCAGTAGGCACACTATCGAATGCGTTCAAATTGTTTGAAAATCGTATAATTTTTATCTAAAACTTTTGTCTAAAACAATTTTTGATGAAACGAACCATACACATACAGCAAGGGGATCAAAAACATTGTAGAATTAAAAAAAAAATCATAATTTTTCTTACCTTGTTCACCATTATTTGCTGTTATTTATGTTTTATTGTTCTGATTTATTGTAAAACCTTAAAATATTATTTACAACTATCGTCCGAAATAATTTTTATACGACCAATTGTTAATGCGAGGGATGGAAAACAACAGGGTTTGAAGGTACGTAAAAATTCCAAACGCCCTTAGCAGGCAAGCTATTCAATATATTTTAATTGTTTGAACCTTAAAAATATTATCAAAACATTAGTCTAAAACATCTTTTGATACAACCAACCTTTGCTGCAATCCGTCACCTCACCTGGCGTACAGTAAGTCGGTTTGCACTTAACGACGCGAGTTTAAATTAAAAATAATATAACTTTCTTTAAGAAAGAAGCAGCGCCAGAGTTTTCAGGCGCTGCCAGTTCGTTTAATGTATCATGGAGCCCAGCCGTGCAGGAGGCGTGACGTCACGGGCAAATTACTAACGAAGTAAATTGCGGTAATGAGTTGGATGACCCCCATAAAGCAGAATACGGAACTACTGCTGATGAGCACAGCTACATATGCATGCACAACCACCTCATTCTCCCTGGATAAACTGACATATCTAGCTGCATATCCTCAGGTCCCAACGAGGCTGCGTCAACTCTCCTGTAGTTTGACGTGACACTGTCGTCTGCATTATTATGGAGCAGCAGTTCCCTGACCATGAACAGAAAAACATAAGTAATTGAGCTGCGTGGATATTTGTGATCCCTCTGAAATATTTCCGACTATTTACAATTAAAAACCCCCAAGTACAACAGGCCTTAAGGGGGATTAGGCCCCGCAATATTGGATTATTCCATCATTTTGTATACTTTTAATTTTGAACTATTTATCACAATTTTGGACATATCAAGGCATAAATCGTATCTCCCAGACCTCCTATACATTATTGCAACCACGTATTTATTAACAGGCTCTAGTCTGTAAGAAATACGAGGAAATAACTTAATATTTCACACGGGCGACTACAGCTAGGTCCTATGTCATGTCAAAACAAAAAATTTAGAACAGCAACATCATTGCAAACGGTTGAAATTGCAAGGTAGTGAGGCCTAATCCGTCTTAAAAAGGTAAATAGAGCTGCTCTAGGGTAAAATTGATTACAATCTTATGGCCAGTTGCACCATTAGAGTTCGGGTGCGATCTCGTTTCAATAACTGGTATGATCATGGTTTGACCACAAATTCTGTTGTTGCACCATTGTTTTTTAAGTACTGAGCGATGAGCACTAGGAAGTTTGAGTTCAACTGACCATCCTGGATGTTCATGACACAGATTTTGGATCTACAAGGCCCTAATAGACATGTCCAGAATTTGTATATATTTTATAGAGGTAATTATTTTAATCAGGCGAAAAAATCCTACTTTTTCTGGCGTTGCAACCACATTTCACCAATATTCCAATTTAAGTGTTTGTAATGTTCGTTATCTTAAGTTTAATGCTTTAATGTGGCGTTATACTAAAAAAATTAATTTTATTCAAAATAGAAGCTTTTTCTTAGCAAAACCTATTCATATTTTAGTATGTTTTTCAACAGCTTTTAAATCTCGGTATCTGTGCTTCAGTTGTCTTGTAACTTACCAACAAAAGGGACGAGGCAGTGACAGCATGAGCTATCATGTGGCGACAATATCAAACAACTGTTTGCCATGGCACAATCAACTGTAGCTACTTCATATCGTTCCAGCACACCAATATAAATGTAGCTAACATTTCTCCCACACTGCTGCCGCCTGTTGCCGCAGATTTAAAACGTATGAACTTCGGTTCACGCAAGCAAATATCGTATAGTTCCAGGGAATGTTGGCGCAGCGTTCAGAGAAAGATTGGCGATATACTAGGTTTGGAGTGTGGTACTTACTGAAGAAAGGACGCTTCAGGAATAGGATTTAAAAAAAATTGGTTGTCTGTAAAGTCGGTTTACGGACGATAGTTTAACGTGACGTCATAACAAAACATTGATGAAATTATGATCCAGAAGAAAATGAAATATCATATTCGGCCTGAGACTGAGCCGTAATAGGTTTTTGCAACCAAACCATTTAGGCATTAAAAATATCATATTCTTTGAGGAAGAAAATTTTTTTAATTTTTCTATATTTTGTATGATAAAATCTACCTCTGCATACTTTTATGAATAAAATTGAATCATTGTTATTGAATTATCACTATTTTGTATGGATACAAAGAAGGAGTGAAATGAAATCTACAATTTAATTAATTAATTTACTTTTATTTCCATTCATTAATTCAAACATATTTATTACTTTTGAAGTGTCGTGCGCGCCGTATTTATTTTTACAAGTACAAAAAAAATTTCAGCCGCCGGGATTTGATCCGTCAACCTATCGATTGGTAGTCAGCGATACTAACCGCACAGCCACGAGGCAATATTGGAAACAATTGTTTCAGATGTTATAAATTAATAATATTCCACGCACGATATTTGTTTGAATTTCTTTTAACTAGCATATTCTCTGTTGGACTCGAAATATTTACACGCTCGTGGACTCATAACTATAATACGGTGTGTGATTAAGTTGATCAAATAATAATTCATGACAAATAATTACCAATGTCAAACTAAAGCGTGAAAAGGATCATACCAGCAATAAATATTTAGTTACACAGCTAAAACAATACTCACACAACACTGTTTAAATATACTGATTTACACTAGTAATTAAAATAATACGTACTTGTAAGAACGCCATTTCCTTGTGAATATACTCCCGTGGCGCAGTGTACAACAATAACCTAGAACCCCGCTATGTTGTCGTCTGCCCCAAGCCGTGTGTGGCGACATGCGTAGGCGTTATCCAACTGGCGCGACCCGCCTATCCCTGCAGCATGGCGGGGTGAAACCTGAGCAGTACGCCGCCACGTGCCGGCCGAGTTCTCTGTACCGTCCGCAACATACCGTAGTGGGACATCCGTAGTGGGACATCCGTAGTGGGACATCCGTAGTGGGACAATTTTTTGTGCGTGCAGCCAGCGTTCATCGATTTATTAGACTTTGTCACGTCAAAAAAGATTAAATTCAAGACTAAAAATATGAGTTTGGAGAGAAATTGTGGGAATAAGACAGGAAGATAGGAGTATGAATAAACATTAGTTAAGGCCATGGCTAATTCCATACCTGATGTGTCTAATGTACCTGATGAACACTGTGAAGCACATCTGTGGCCATTAGGCCAATTCAGCTCTGGTAATTTTTTGTAACGGTTGGCATTGCCCCCATGTTTTTATTTAATTTGGCTAACAGTTGAGCAATTACTGTTAATTCAGTTGTTTACCCTAATTATGCATTATATTTTTAAAGTTCGTTTATTATTGTAATTTATTTTAATTTGTTTTAGCTTTTAGTTTGGATAGTTTCAGTTATCTCTACGCTGACTATTTTTGCATGCGGGCACCGACAACAGCGCTCGAGCACGGTGAAGAAGGAGTCACTTGGCGGACTGGGGAGCGAGAGGTCGTGCGCTGCCGGTGGCGCTCGCCCCATTGGACGAGTGCGGCCGTGCAGAGGCATGCCACAACTGGAACAACTGCGGTTTGCAATGTAATCAGTCCCCTCACAACTGACGCCAGATTTCCTGGCGGTTTAGGCATGGTGGCATTTACGAACATTCATGGAGTGTTGTTGGTCATAATAAATACTGCGAGGTAATTAATACTTTGTTCATATTATCTGTAGTTGCCACAGTGAACTATGCTTTCGGTAACACGTAAATGTTGTGTGAATAACGTGGGAAAATACTTACGTAATGTAAGTATTTCTTATGTCCGTCAGACATTTGGGCAGAATTATGTGAGCAGTTTACTCTAGGCCTTTTGACCATAATTGGTTTTTTAGTGGCATTTAAAGTTGGTGCATTTTTTGTTGCCACCAAAATGTTACGTCCATAAGGATAGCACTGCTGTGATTTACCACTTTAGCTATTTTATGACATTTATGTATTTTGGCGAGCTGTTGGTGTGTCGTTGGAGAATGGCATGATAAACAGTATGAGGTGTTTGGCAGAGTGCAGTGAGAAGTGGTGTCATCACGAAGAAAGTTAACAAGTGTCAGCCTGATGAAAGGTTAACATTTTACGTATCATCGTCTCACCGAAGTTAAGGAGACAATCTTTATAGTCAATGTCATATTTAAGACCGCGCCACACAATAAAATCCTTGTAGCCCATTAGTGGACTGTTAAGGCTTAGCTGACTTTAGTACCGGGCAAAGAACTGGTGGCTGGAGGCAGCAGCGCCACCTACCTCGCGGGCATTGGACCGCGCGTGTACGTGGCGTATTCTCCCGCATTGCCTTCGAGCTGCTCTTTCTCGAGTCACTGATAAAAAAACACGTGCTAACTGTACTGAAATAAAGCTGAGCAATTAAAAAGCTTTTAAAAAGTAATTAAAGTGTTACCTTGTACCATATAATTATGGTGTCAATCTTGGAGTGATCCACGTGTCTTCACGTATGTTTTAGTTATCTCATGTGTGTCTGAAACTATGTAAACAATATTTATTTCTATAAAAAAAATATTGTACTAAAAGAGATTTTCTGGTACATAGTAAAAGTAAACCATACACCGAAGTTTATTTATAAAAACCAATATCATTGAAAGTATATTTGTTTCTTTATAAATAACATCAAAAGAATTGTTGTTCATAGCTTGAAGACATTTCTGTTCTGGTATTTTAACAATATAGTGAATAGGTTTAAGTAAGTTTCACATTAATTTTTTTAAGGGGAGCGAGTACCTTTTTTAATTGGAAAAATCAAAATTTCCAATTTATTTTAAAAAAACCAAATTTCCTGCTGTTTAAAATGATGTGTAACACTTGACATTTTGAAACATATTTCTAGACCATAAATTTAATTGAATCATTGTGGTGTTTCTATTTTTTGAGATACTGAAGGCCTGTAAACTTACAATGTTTTTTTAATGTTATTACCGTATTTATGTCTGCATTATTTCTAATTCCTGTTACTAAGTTGGCAGCACACTTCTCAATATTTTCCTAAGTTGGCAACACTTCAAAATATGTATTCTTTTGTTTGGGTAAACAACTAATCCATTCATTGTTGTGTTTATATGTGTTGGTGTAACAGTCATGAGTTTTATTTCATTTTATGAATATCTTGTGCTAACTGGTTAGTAGGACTACATTGTGCATTATTGCACCTGGTTACAATTATGGCAAGGATAAGGAAATTCAATCCAAAACGGACTTTCATAGGTAATCAACATACAAAGGAATATAAATATAATAGTACATGTTCAGCATCAACATATACAGAATAAATATTCAGCATCAACATATACAGAAGTCTTCTAGTTCGCAAAAACTGAAACATTCCAAACTTCCAAAAGATTTTGATGAAGAGACTGGTGTGAATCCCATTGTTGATTTAGAACTTATTTCTAGGTTAGTACAGTCATCAGCAAAGTGTAAATTTTGTAGCAGTGTAACAGTTCAAATGTGGTTTGGCTCATAGAATTGTAATAAAATGTAGTTTTGTGACGAAAGTGGTCAAGGAATGATTTCAAAGTGCATTAGAAATATGTATGAAATAAATGTAAGATATGCAAATGTACTTCGTTCCATTTGCAGAGTTAAAGCATATGAGAAGATTTTTTCAGCTGTAATGAATTTGTCACCACCAAACACAAAATTTGAAAAATACAACACAAAGCTTCTTGCAGCTGTTACTGAAGTTTGTGACGCATCTATAAGACATGCAGCAAAAGAGGTTGTTATAAAAAATGAAGGAAAATCAGATGTAGCTGCTGCTTTTGATGGTACAATGCAATAGCGGGGGCACACATCTATGAATAGAGTGGTGACTGTAACCTCTTTTGACACACACAAAGTGTTAGATTTTAAATGCTTCTTTAAATTTTGTACTGGCTGTGTTCATAAAACAAATGTACAAAATCCAGAGGAATTGGAAGAACACAAAAAGGCATGTGCAGCAAATTATGAGGGCTCAAGTGGAGGTATGGAGGTTGCTGTAGCCACTACTCTATGTGCTCGGTCTGAAAATAAACTTGGCCTGCGTTATGTTCAGTATTTAGGAGATGGAGATTCTAAAAGATTTGCTGCTGTTATAGGAAACAAGCCTTATAGAAATAATATTGAGATTACCAAGCTTGAATGTGTTGGGCATGTACCGAAATGTGTTGGCACCCAACTTGATGGCTGAAACGTAATACGAAAGGACAAAAACTAAGTACGGTAAAGGGCTTGAGGGAAAAGGAAGACTCACTGATGCTGAAATAGACCAGTTGCAGATTTATTATGGCCAGTCCATAAGGAAAAAATCTAACTGATATAGAATATATTAGGAAAGCTATTTGGGCAACCTATTTTCATAAGAAATCAACAGATGCAAACCCTCAGCACTTCCTTTGTCCATCTGGTGCAAATTCTTGGTGCAAATTCAATAGTGCTAAAGCAAAATATCAAGAAAAGGAATACAGACACCAGAATTCACTGCCAGAAGCAGTTATGGATGCTATAAAACCAGTTTTCAAAGATTTATCCAATAAAGACCTCTTGAAGCGGCGTCTCCACGGGAAAACTTAAAATCCCAACGAGAGTTTCATCAGCACAGTATGGCAAAGGCTTCCAAAAACAGACTACATTGGCCTCCAGACCGTGAAACTTGGGGTCGCTGATGCTGTGGTTTGTTTCAATGAGGGTTCTGTTGCCAAAGCCAATGTTCTGAAGATATTGAACATCAAAGCTGGAAAATGTATGATGAATGGTCTCAAAGGAAATAGGTGCAGAAAGAAGAAAAAAGGCTGACATCGAAGTTGAACAAGAGAATAAAACGAAGAGGGTGAAAAGAAGACTGGGAAAAAGGAAGAGGGAATACAGCGAAAATTATTGTCCAGGAGAGTTTTGAAATGAAAAGGTCCACCTTCATCTTAAAACTTGATTTTCCGAAAGTGTTTTTTCATGTTAAGGTACACGTTTCTCAAAAACTATTTGAGCTACAGACTTGAAACTTGGCACAAATATTTATTTTTACCATCTATATAAGGCTATGTTACCGATATTATGAAAATTAGTTTTATTTTACTATTTAAAAAAATTGCTTTCTCATTTAAAAAATAATCATTACTCTAAAATTTCAGGATTTTTTTTTATTGTGAACTAAAGGTGCTAATTTTACTCTTCTGGTAAGGAAGGCTTAATGATGTTAGCTAACTAATCTGGCAAAATCGCAGGTTGATAGAACCAGCAGATTTCGAAATAACTGTATCTAAAACAACAGTTTTTCCATTTAAAATACATGTGAACCAAAAAAGGTACTCGCTCCCCTTAATACATAGAGCTACATTAAAAATCCTGTAAAGTTGCTTAGGAATTATGAATTTAAGATGTAGATATCCTGAACAACCTAACCGTTCACATGATTTCATAGTATTCTTTTTATATAGCTTTACTAACACAACTAACCGTCTAAAATATTTTAAAGTATTTTTAATGTAGCTAACCTAACGTAATCGACCATTTTCACACAATACCTAAAGTTCTCCAAATGATATACACACACGGACCCAAGGAAAGGAAAAAATGGCGATGGCTGCGTCAATGCAACGTTAGTGTGATGTAATCTATTAACGGTGATTACTCAGAAACCAGAAGGAACATAGAAACGTTATTTTCAGGGTGAAAATAGAAAAAAAATGTTTATATATTTTCGGAATAATAATATTACTTCACGGAAAAGCCGCGCTGAAAGAATACTACCGAATTCCGCTAAAATAAAATTGGCTTCGCTGAAAAGCAGCTTATAATTAACTAGCTCTGCCCACCACTTCGTTCGCAGAGATACTAGTAAAGCTCTTAATCAAATAGTACACAAAATAAGAAAATAATTATCTCATCCTCCACTGACGCCAAAAGAAAACTCCCTTTTAAGATAATGTTAGTCTTAATTGGTTTGTTATTCGTCTGTTTGAAGTGTAAAGTGTCAAAAACATAGTGATACCAAAAACTTGCCAGATAAGCTGTGTCAAGTAAGAATGGAAAATAAAATCTGATAGTTTGGTGAAAAAGCAAATGTTCAACATTGTTTTGGGCGTTTGTAACTTGATAAAAAGGTAGTTAGTACAAGAATAGTAGTTCTGTAGTTATACTCTAATTATTTCACTAGAAAATTAATTAGACTACAAATATAAATGTTATAAAATTAGTTAAATGTTAGTTTTGTAAGCATGTACAGTAATGCTGATGTAGTAATACTAAGTAAAAACAGATTATAAGGCTAGTTCTGAACGAGTTAAAAAAAAAAGGATAAAAGGCCGTTTCATAAATATTCAAGGACTAAAGGTTTTATATTAAAAAATATCTATAAATTAAATTGTTATGTACACAAAAACATTTAAGCGAGTTCTTAGCACCCACCAGTGATGTGTAAACATCTAACCTCTGTAACGAGCACACTCATTTGTTAATACGAAACTCTAACACGAAATTTAACGTAGAATTCTTAAAAATAATGCCGAACGTGATAAAAACAAAGCTGATAAATAAAATAGTCTCTTTCCAAATACCAACATTTATGAATGCGAATCACGACCATACTTTCTGCGACCGCCGCTAGAATTCTCTACTTGAATCGTAAACGTTGCATGTTACCATCAAACGCAGACAGCAATCAGTAGCACGAAAAAAAATGAAATATTTAAATATTATAAATGACTCACATAAAATTCCGGCTTTGGGCCTGATTTTCGATAAGGAATTGCTATTTAAATACTGTCCGTCTTCTTAAAATTCTCTAAACAGTTAATACTATAAAGTTTCCATACACGCTAGAAGTTAAACTTCTATGGAATTACTAAAATATTAACCTCAAATATTTTAAAACATATATTAGAACACTAAGTGCATGTTTATGTATATTTTTCTTAAACTACTAAAATAAATCTGTAAATACTTCTTACAGACAAACCTAAACCTTATTGAGCTGATTTAACATTATTATATTATGTTATAAGTTATTAAAAAAATTCCAGGAATGAGATTTGAACCACACCCCTTAATTTAGGAGAATAGGTATTTTGTATTATAATCATTGCAATGCTAGTTTCTTAGGTATTTTAAAACTTGTGATTAAATTTTACTATGGTTATTCTAGTTATTTAAATATATTCCAGGGAAGTTTCACTACAAAAAAGTTTCATTTGGCACACCAAAACGAAATGTATGTCCCTTAATGTTTACGAATGTGACTTTTGTATGGGTTTGTTGCTACACGTGGGCCTGACATCTTTGTGACACATTTCTGTTCATAGACTTACGTTCCATTTTCACGAAATTATTCCTACTAAATGCCGTATACCGACAGCTAAGATGTTTACACGTCAAAAAACGTTTGTGACCACCTAAAACATGATGTGACTATTCCACCCGATACCTGCCTAACACTTGGTGCGTCTCCACGTGCTCTGTAGTGGTGGGAGGACTCGGCCATGGTCGACAACAAGGACTCGGTCCGGCACAGGTGCGGAGTGGTTTCCTGCTTCCAACACCGCGGTAGCAGTCTCTTGCGTACACAACCCTCGCAAAGAGTTACGCTGTTATCCCTGAGGTATCTACATCTTATAACATTAATAAAATGTCAAATTTTCAAATTTAGTGTTTATAAAAATACAGAGTTAATTTTATCTCATTGTCACCACAACAAAAAATAATTTATTATTTTAAATAAATATAATAAAAAATAATGAAATAAAGAATTACAGGATGTTCTCGTCCTGTAAAACATGAAAGCTTTTTAACGCAAAATTTAACTTGTAAAATTATAAATAAGAAAGTAAAGACTTAGTCATACAACGACAATCAAATGGAAGTCCTCTGGACTGCCACGGCTGTCGTCTTGCGCCGGGGCCGTTCGAGCCACGACTTCCCGACTTGTATCACTTATTTCACACATTTGAGACATTTTCTAGGCCTCACCTCCAACCGTTTTTCCGACAAAAACTTACGATATTAGTGAAATATATTACATTTTTCACGTAAGTCATTTATTGCATTTTTACATCACGCATTTTCCATTCTGTTATATACAGTTTTTAAACTCACCATAAGTATGTTAGCCCATCAACATTAATATTTATTTATTACAGCTAGTTAGATAATGTGGTTGTTGGATGTCTACATTTAGGCCAAGTAGGTAAGCATAATTTTATATTAATAAATTCCGCGGGGGAAAAAATACAATTTGAACCTCAATTGCACTAAAAAACTGAATCCTAATGATTTATTTTATAACAAAAACCATGCACGACTTGTTCGTTCTTTTTGCTCGCTATTTTCTGTATTTATGTACTTGTCAAAAGCTAACTATTGTCAGTTTGTTTTTAAGTATTACTTTTTCTAAACGTTTTCGTTGCGTTCTTCTCTGTCTGTTTACGGTACTGTTTCAATTCTATAAAATGTTAGTGAACTTCATTCGTCAACAGCATCGCAGCCGCCCGAGAGAACTTTTCGCCGCTGTAAGCATGCTGGTACGAGTTACAACAGGCTGTCTCCAGACCCTCGGACAGTCTGGGATCTTATAGAGCGTCTGCGTTCCATTATGGTATGGAACATTCAAAATAACAGCCCAATGGTGAAAGTAATGGTACAATGGTGAAAATAATAGTACACTGGAGAAAATAATGGTGCACTGATGAAAATAATGGTACACGAAAGGAAGAAGGAAACTGCATATAACCGTGTTTAGTTACAAAAAATTTTAGCGCCGCAAATTATATAAGAACAGTCACCTTGCTAAACGTTACGTAGTCCACAAAATAATTCATACTAACTGAAAAATAGGTTTGTTATTGAATGTAAAAATTTATACATTAATAAAAAGACCCGTAGATCACTCAACTATTGTCACCAGAATTATATGGCACAAGGTAACACTTTTATTACTTTTCAAAAGCTTTATTTCGGTACAGTTATCACGTGGACTCCCGAGAAAGAGCAGCTCGAAGGCAATGCGGGAGGATACGCCACGTACACGCGCGGTCCAATGCCCGCGAGGTAGGTGGCGCTGCTGCCTCCAGCCACCAGTTCTTTGCCCGGCGCGAAGTCTGCCACGTGTAGTCCCCGGTGACGTCATAGCGCCTCCAGTGACGTCAGGCCGCCATGCCCGGGATCGTGACGGGCCGACCAATCGATGAGCTGCAAGTTGGCCGGCCGGCCGCGAGGAGCGCTGTCTCTCTTCAGCGGCGGCGAGGCCAACTAAACCAAACCTCTGGCATCGCCCGTCAGTGCTTCATTCGCTTCCCGTTACTGCTGTATCGTGACAGCTTAAGCTTTTGTACATTCGTAAGTCGAACTAAGTATGACTTGTTGAATGCAGTATTATACCTGTGACTCGAAATTTGTTTTAAAAATGGACATACCATTTGTAAACTTAACTACAATTTGCTAATTAACTAAGGTATCTATCTGTAACCCATATAGGCCGGTTTTAAAATGTCTCACCTGTCAACATTTTCTTAGACAAATTCGCGATCGCATGGTGCCTGCACAGATAGGTCATCCATTAATATGTTAAACGTCTATCTTTAAATTTAAAATCTAATATCTTATGTAAGGCATATTAGGCACAGCCTTCATTAATAACGCTAAAAATAAATTTAAATGCTAAGCGCAGTTCAGTCATGTTGAACGTTGTTGTTGATAGTAATACGCGGGAAGCAACACGATAATAACAAACAACGGTAGTTCAAGGTTAATGAAGAATCCGTAGATGCAATGATTCATGTTAATAATAATGCTGACAAGGCGGGGAGAAAACGCCGTTGGAAGGAAGAAACGTGATCTAGGTTCTTATAAAACGAAATCAGACACAATTTACGTCACATCATTGCTTTCCAATTGTGCTTCGGGAGCCTTAAATCGAGTTTACCTGTCTGTTACAGGCAAGTTGATCCACTTGCGTGTGACACTGCAGCTCTCGCACCCTGGACACTCATGATGTCCAGGGTGCGAGAGCTGCAGTGTCACTCGCTTGTAAAAATATGAATTTTAGCAAGTAAACGGAATAAAAAAATAATGTGTTTAAGTGATTGATGATTTGGATCATGTAACTTTTTGTTGAGGGTCAGTTAAAAACTTCAAGAAAAGGCCAATTTCTTATTTGGCATACAGTTGCACGAACAGAGAACAGCGTGGCAATGGACTTATGGAATAATGGAATAATTTTTTGGAATTAGGGCTGTATACACAGAATTATAAAAGTTTTTTTTTTTTGCTAAATATTGGAATAATGTGTATTATCTTTTGAAAGTTTTTTTTATATTATTTTTAAGGTGTCTGTTTATATTAAGAATCAAGAATGTTATCATAGCGCTTTACGAACGACAATATTGATTAACCAACAGAAATCAAAACAATTATGATTGATTTCGGCTTCATATACATAGTTTAGCTTTATTAAAATATTTGTGTGTTGAAAATTAAGGGTTTGTATTACGAATGATGTGACAAGTGCGAGTGTTGTGTGGTCGCGAGGTTATGTACTCACGCAAGTGTTTAGCAAAAGGTAAATTGTGTTCAACAAACATGCAGTAAATTGTATTTAGCTATACATAACTATAATTGGAATTCTACAATAGCAGTCTAGAAACGCGAAAAATTTACGGGTGCATGCTGCTACACGCGCGAGTCCGCCATCTTGACAGCTTCATCTCGTGGGTATGTCAGGAAAGAAAACGTAATTACCCAGCATTTAACATAGTGGTAACGCCTAGCAGTCCTACTATTTGAGTGCGGGAGTCACAATAAGACGAGGCTAATGCGTTTCAAATCGAGGCCCAGGCCAGCTCGTCCCTGCGCTTCGATGCGCGGCCCAAGCAAGCACTCAATCGCATACGACTGCAGCTGGGTGTCCCAGCTTACATAGAGTCGCGATTTAAAGCAATAATATTGTATACTTAATAGTTTTTCAGTGAAGCTTTGTACATCTTGTAACAGCGATTTGTATAAGCACGTGCTGGTGGATTTTCTGAGGTCTTATAACAGTTTTTTTTAGTTACTGAATTTTTTAACTCCAGCTATTTCATAGGTGTCAGCTTTTTAATAAGAGAACTATATTTCAACGGCAGATACAGAAATTTATTTCGGAAGAGGATTAGAAAAATAAAATAAAATAAGAATTGTTATATTCAAAAACTTACGTCACTAATAAGTGGTTTGGACAGTTACATTATTATTCCCAACATGCATCACTGCCTTTTTTGGTTTGTGACACTCCAGTTATTGTATGTAACAGCTCACCTTCCTTAACCCCAAAATAACATACTGCCTTCGCCGAGATTTCGCATATTTGTTCATAACTTCAGGGAAAATACCCCCCCCCCCCTTCCCAAACGCGTTCCCTCTGCGTCCGGCGATGACTAAGTATAAAGGATGGAAACCCGAAAGATTCGCGGCGCCTAACCACCCCCTTCCCCCAATCCAAAGATCTCTCTCTTTCTATCTTTCTCTCTCTCAGTCGATTCTTCACGGAACAGGGACCAGAGCATTCCTTTTCTGGCTTGGAGTGTAACCAGACCAGCTGTGCTCTCGGAGATGTCAGGTCCAAGGCAGGCCATATCGTCGTAGCCTTGTTCGGCAACCAAGCAGTACTACTTGTTGTTCTTCACCACTTATTCAGGCTGAGTCATACCATCATCATACCGCCATATACATAAGGGTCATATTCCCAACATTGACGGTGTGGTTCCACATAGCTTGTGTACGGGAATGGATGCAGGACGGTGGTTACCAAAGGACTGCACCAGCATGAAGATTAGTGCCGTTACAGTAATCAAATAAATACAGCCGTGTGCAGCAGCTAAGAAGGCGGTCGAAAGCATGGAAGTAGAAGGAAACATTTAAAACATAATTTGTAAGCTTGTTACACGCAAATGTGAATATCAGATGTAAACAATACCGTTTGACAATACATCACTGTATTTATCTCAACTCGGGTATAATTTCAACATTTTTAAAAATGTTTGTACTCGGCAAATATTTAGATTACGGCCCACATTTCTATGACATAGTTTGCTCCAAATAATGTTTGGATTATGTCCTGTGAGTGGCAGTAAATCCTCGGGAATCTTCCAGTATCGAATGTCAATTCAGAATCTTAGGAGAAAACTTAATTTATTAATGAATGACTGACAAAACAACTTCTCATGCATTCCCATCAGTAGTCTTCTTGTTGTAGTTACGATACCTGTAAGCTCCAGAAGATATTACAGCGTGCAGTTGCGAAAACCACGAGTATTTACTAACGATTTTAATTTTTTATGAAGCGCAGCGTACGTGCTCTAATGGAAACAAAAACGTAAATTCATGAGTCCTTTAAAACAAGCATAATTTAACAAAATGTCGTTTCTTTAGTTAAAAAAAAGTCCTCTTAAAAGAATTATATACTTTAAAGTAACACCTGGGGACTATCTCTTAAATATTACATTTTCACTGTGATAGGAATTTGTCCAACAGGTTAACAACATACTGATGGATTATGTTTCACATAAATTTACAATTTTGACAAAAACAAAGAGGTAATCCATGCATTGAAAGAGCCCAAGCTCGCCAAGGCAAAAAAAAAAGCAAGAATGAGAAAATCCAAATTCAAAGCATTTTCGATATTCTTGGCATTGTCTACGTTCACTGGATACCCGAGGGTCAGACGGTCAATCAACATTTCTACATCGAGGTTCTGACGACCCTACATGAGCGTGTGGGAAGACGAAGACCCGTTTGTGCAAGACCAAGACCAAGACAATGCACCAGCCCATTATGCCTTGTCTGTGAAAGCGTTCCTCGCAAAATACGGCATCACCGTGTTAGAACGTCCACTGTACTCGCCCGACCTTGCCCCCTGTAACGTTTTTTTTATATTTCTCAAGGTCAAGTCGGCGCTGAAGAGGACAATAATTGAAAGTGTGGAAGCGTTAAAGAAAAAGCGACGGAGGTTCTCAACCAGCTGACAGAAGAGGACTTCCAACACTGCTTTCAACAATGGAAACGTCGTATGGAGCGGTGTAGAGATCGCCAAGGGGAGTAAATAGAAGGCGATAAAACTTCTGTTGTAATTGGCGACGAATAAAAAGTGTTATGATTTCAGTCCGGTTATTTAATAGCCAAACCTCGTCTATTATCCTTTTCCTGCCAAAGTTGGTGCGAGATATTTATTGTATCAGAGTGAAATTATTGTTACGAACGCAGAACGCAACACGCGCCAGGTTCGGAGCTGGCTGGCGGCCCACACGGCCACTGGATTCAAGTGCCATGTGACGTGCCGCACACTGACATAAGGCATGCCACGCGTGCCTGGGGCCGGATTACAAGCGTCGTCGCTACTCCCTCCCCTCCCCGCGCATCGTCCTGCCTCGGCGCCGTCATATATCGCTGAGCGGTCTTGAGGATTCCGCAGGCCGCCGCGCGGAGTGGCGAGACTGAACGCCGCCCTTCTGGACTGCTCGGGCGTCCAGTCGGCCCGGGATGACGCGATTCGTCACAGCCACTCTCATCTGTACTGGAAATACGACCCATGAGTACTTAAGCAACGAAACCAGTCTCCGTGGGAGTTCTAAGCGGAATCCGAGGAAAGGAAAGTGCAACATCGGCGAATAATATTAGTAAACAATAAGACTGTAATAAAACTTAATTGGGCTATCCCTTAGGAACCCAGTTATCGCCCATTATAAATGGTAACATTGTTATTCATACAATTCGAGGAACGGTTGTTTCCATTTTTCCAATGCAACATGTCTTATTTTCAAAGTAATGGCTGGGTTAGTTGTCACCAGATTGAAGCTAACAGGGTAGTCGGAAAGGAGGGAAACTGGTCCACTGCGTGCCAGGGATCCACACCCGGAACCCTAGCGACGCGCGTCCTCGAGTCCAACAAGCAGGATCGCCGCACCACAGTCGAGTAGTCTCCGCTGCTAATACGTTTAGTAGATGTTTAGTGTTTTGGTACGTGTAACCACGGATCTAGTACGTTTTTTTATTCATAACGCTATAGGGGAGCTAATGTTTATTTTTTTTACATTAGTCACAGCCATTTGGTGCTTTCTTTTAACAGCAGCAACGCTTCGTTTGGTTAAATGTAATACTTTTAACACAAAAAACTGAAATGTTCATAAGCTTCAGATTTTAACTATTTTAGAACATATTGAATTTGTTAGATGCGATAGCAAAAATAATGATACACTGTTTTTCTTCCTGCGTTATAACCTAATGAAATTGTAAATATAATATTAAATATTTGAAAGTTAAATGTATAATTATATTAGTTACTTTAAAAGTATTATTGTAAATACTAAAAAAAATTGCATAGTAAATTGATAAACGGGTTAGGTGTAAGAATTATATTATGACATTTGTCTTTGAAATGCAAACGGAGGCTTAAACATCCTAGACATTTACAACACCTAATTAGAGATTTGCCTTTTTTTAAACAGATGCTGAGTTCATTTATAAAAGCGTATCAATATCGCAAAATTTACTCAATAGGCTAGTGTAAAACAATAGAAAGTAACAGTAGGTATAGTTAGTACTTTTGACGTGACGTCTAATAAATCGATGAACGCCGACTGCACGCACGAAAAAGTGTCCCGTTACGCACATTGTTCTGTTACGCTGTGTTCTGTTACCCTGTCGGCGAGTGCAGTAATAATAGGTTATGTTACAATTGACTAAAAAAATATGGTTATTCATATAATTGATGATGGATATTTGATTACAGTTTATTCATATGAAAACTTGTTCATAATTATTTTTAACTTTATAGCTAAACGCCAGTTTTTAAAATTAATTACAAGTAATCTAGACGTGAACTGTTTCGTCGACTGTTTATAAAGTGAAGTGAAAAGTTAATGTGGTTTTCATTGCTTATTACAACAACAATTTCGGCAATAAAGGTTAATTATTCTTGCATTTTAAAAAACTCATTACTAGTATAATTTCAAGTATTTATTCTTTTATTATTAAAATAAAAATGATTCAATTTTATTCATAAAAGTATGCAATCATTTCATCAATGTTTTGTTATGACGTCACGTTAAACTATCGTCCGTAAACCAACTTTACAGACAACCAATTTTTTTATTCAGATCTATACCTTTTCCTGCCAAAACTAGTGACTTACTCCCACCCCAGTTTGAACCAAACAGGATGGTATAATACAATTTTTTTGGGCATATGCCATTACAATTTTGCACTGTTTTTCATGAAAAACTCAAGACTGCAAAATAAGAAATAAAACTGAAAACATAAACCTACAGAGAACAAGCCTAAATCAACTGATATCAAGCAGTTGGACCCAACGATGAAAAGAAACCTAGGTATTATGTACAACACAACGACGACAACACAATTCATAATACCTGTTTAGGTTGATACCTTTGGTAGGCCTACATCTATTCTACTGATTTGGTCTTGTTCTCTGTGGATTTCTGCTTTCATTTTTATTTCTTATTTTGCATTTTTGAGTTGTTTTTTTTTCCATGACAGACAGGGCAAAACTGCAATGACGTATGACCAAAAAATTGTATTAAACCAAAACTGCCCATAGCGTGAATTATTCAGAGAACGCAGCAGGATGGGAGCGCCATACTGAGGCTGGGAGCCGACTGCCTTCACACGCAGCTTCTCAACGGTCACAATTACCTCCGAGTACAATGTGCACCTTCTGCGCCGTGGGACTGCGTGCTTGTTATCTGCTTTCAAAACTAGTGCGCGGGAAGGAATTAAACAAGTAGCAGCTACGTTGTGAGAGGATGTTCGGGATGCTACCCAACTAATACATGGGTGAAAGTAAGGTAACACGAAACGTCGCTCAGTAGTGGATACAGAAGTATATTTCGAAAGGATATTTGAAAACAAAAATTAGTTGTATTTAAAAACTTGAATCAACAAGAGGTTTGGACGGTTACATTATCACTCTCAATGTGCACCACTTCCTGCTGCCTTAGTTAAGATATCGCATACAGTGCCCACACAAATCTGCAATAAAATTTCCATTACTTTTCCTTGACCTTCCACGACCAAAATTTCATATTTACTAACTATTTTAAAAAAAAATTACCTATTTTGTGATTTTTTGAAAGAAAATACGGAAAATAAAGCCTCAGACATTCCCATGGCTGGCCTAGAATTATACAACAGAAATAAATATTTAACAGAACCTTGCAAACCTATTTTAAAAGTGTAAGACTACGCACTTAAACATTATCTGAAAAAAATATTATTTCCCAATCTTGGTGATGGCAGATTGAAGTATGAAATTTACCTCTTTAAATTACTACCACTGAAGAAATTCCATGACTTTACAGGACTGCAAGTAAATTACTTGACTTTCCGTGACCAATTTCCACTTCCCTGACTTTTCCCTAACTTTCCAGAATGCGGACAACCTGAGCATATTTTTAAAAATATAATTTCAGGTTATATGCCTCCACCACCACCATCACTATATTTCCTATTAATCCAAGCTATTTATCGTATATCTATACTAATAATAAAACTGTTCGATGCAAAATGTCTGTACATTATATGAAATTATGAAAAGAAAAAAAATATTGGAAATAACTTTCTATATAGGGGAAAGTGGGCGAATTCTGCGCAGCGGGTATTACTGCGCAGTGAGGTTTCTCGGAATTGACGTACACTGCGTCGGTCTGTATAATGCTGCCACACGGCGGTGACACTGAGGACTTAGTGCGAGGAAGGAGACGCCATTGTGTGAGTTAGTTGGGTTACGACAACAGTGTGTAGGTTCAGATCGAAATTGTTGTTATTTTCGGCGAAGAATAAATAGAGGTATGGTACAATAGTTGTGTGTTTCTAGTAGTAAATTATATTTGCAACAATAGTTGACCATATATTCTTCCGGTTGAGCACTATAAAAACTTTAACTGATCACTTTAAAATTATATTATGGCGAGCCTTAAATATGTTTGTGCTTGGGGTAATTCTGCGCAAAGATGTAGTGTAATAATGCGCAAGTGCGCAGAATTGCCCTCAATGTTTTCAATTGATAAGGCTTAGTTTTATTTGTTTCAGGTAAATAGTGCGTGTTTTAGGTTCCCAATGCATTTAAATATTGCTTTCAATTAATGCAAATGTAATTTTTAGTGATTTAATGGCATGTCTTTCATACAACACCCTGATCCCATTCTGTTGATCCTGGACAATCACTCTAGCCGCATTTCAGTGATAATCTAAAACTTCTGTAGGGAAAACGGCGGCGTCCTTTCATCTCTGCCACCCCATACAACTCACAGACTTCAACCTCTTGATTTAACGTTCTTCAGTCCACTAAAAGCAGCCTTCTACAGAGAGTGTTCTCATTTTTTGAAATCAAAAAGTATGCTTACTTCCCAAAATGAACCAGGCAGGAAAATAACCCAGTATGAACTCACCGAATTGTTTTACCAAGCATATTTAAAAGTTGCAACTATGGAAAAGGGGATTTCTGGATTTTCAGCAGCTGGGATTTCACCCATTAACCCTGATAAGCATTTGAACATGGAGTTTGAAGCCTGTGGTAAAGAAACTGAAATCGAAGTCGGCTAGGCTGAAGAGAACGAAGAGCAGAATAACACAAACAGAAGCGAAAGAACAAGGGATGCTGGACCTAGTCAGATACCAACAAAAGTGGCAGAAATTTCAGACATGTCATCTTCCAAGAAAAGTGATGGTGTTCATGTAACTTTTATCTGTACACCTAGCCAGACAGGAAAAGAACGCAGGTCTACGGAAGGAAATGTCCAACAAGTGAAGGTGGCAGACATTTCACCTTTGCCTGATCCCTCAAAGAATGCTGCATTCCTTGGCACAAATAAACCAAAAGAGCCTAAATCAAGAAAACAAAAGTCAGAAGTCTTAACTGGAACACCTATGAAAGAAAAACTTGAAGAGATTGAGAAAAAAAGAGAAAATAATAAAAGGAAGAAGGAAGCTAAAATCCAAACAAGTAGTAGGTCTAGGCCTAACAAAGCAGACAAGAAAAACACGAAGCTAACACGCAAAAGATGCAAGAGACAACTAACGTTATCAGAGAGTGAGTCTGAGACCGAATTAATCAACGAGAAGGATTTGTGTAATTACAGCAATAATGATAACATTGAGCCTTTGAATCTAGATGTGTGTTCAATTTGTGACGAATTTGGCCGCGATAATGAATTGTGGTACAGGTATGTGAAGTGTGGTGGGTTGATACATGAAGATACAGACTACAAATGCGATTTGTGTGTCAAAGAATAACAAAATGTGTGTCACCTTAGTTTTTTAATTTTTTTTAACATCAATGATAAGCTAACTCAAACTTATTAGCAGGGGTAGGCATTTTTCGCGAATAAAGCTGAACGTCTATTAGACTGCAACAAGGTATACGCACACCAGCTGTTTCTTCCTTGTGATTGGCGGCCGTCTGCGAGAGAAGTAGTTGCCTTAGTTGGCTGAGCCAATCAGGACGCATTTACTTCCGCAATGAATTACTGTGATTGGTGTTTTAACAATCGACTTGTGCCTGAAAGAAACTCACCCAATCACGAAACACAGACGATGCTACAGTGTTTTAACTTTCAGCTTGTCCCGGAATCTTTTCGCGAAATATGTATGGCCCTACTTATTAGTGATGTTTTTATGTCTTTTATTAAAAATACTAACCCAAATATTCAATTTCGGAGACTTTATTGTTATCATCAACTCGTGTGTTTCTTGTGTCTATTTGATTGTTTAATATTTGGTGGTAACTGAATTTATTTTCGTTTATTTGAATCATCCAATTTTAAAACATTACTATCAATATGTTACTTCACTTTGATCTGTTTGGTGTTTTAGTTTAAAATAATTAATTATGCACTAATATTTGGGGAAATTTGTTCAGATTTTATTGGTTGGATCTATAATTAGTGATGCGCAGAATTACCCAGTATACAGCGCAGAATTACCCGACTGGGTGTGGTAATACTGCGCAGTGCAGCATTTCATTTTAAAATTTATATGACTTTTGGTTATTATGTTAGCGCTTCGAATCATTACAATGAATGAAGATTATGATACAAACAAACACCCTTAAAAAAACATTTCACCTGAATACATTATTTACATATCTTAGATACGTCCCAAGTTAAGTGCGCAGAATTCGCCCACCTTCCCCTAAACGAGAACTCAAAAGTATCGTTTCAAATATTTTTGTTTGTCCGTTTGTCTGTTTGATTGATCATCAATCGAAAACTACATGATGGATTTTCATGAACTTTTTTTTGACGTGATAACGTCTTATAAATCGATGAACGCCGGCTGCACGCACGAAAAATTGTCACGTTCCGCCTGAGCCGAGCGTGCAAGAACCGGCCAACCACCGTGCGAGAAAATCTTCCATAATATCAAACAGGTTAAGGCGGTCTTTTAAACTAATTTTTCGTGATTATAATTAAACTAATTGTTTAAATAAATTTGCAAAAAACTGTAAATAATATTTGAAAATTTAAAAGTATGCAGTATTTCATCGTTTTCTTATGACGTTATCACGTAAAATTATCATCCGTAAACCGACTTTACAGACAACCCCCTTTTTTCATTAGAAAGGTATTTAGCCAACTTAAAAACTAGGTTATATATTATTACTGATATATATTGTTACGTATGCTCTCGCACTACGTACATGATAACATCTCCGTGGCGCCTAACCGCGCGCCCGATGCTACCCGGCCAACAGGAATTGTGCCACGCGTCGGAGCCGCTCGGAAATGCTCGACGGAGTTCGTGTGGCGGGCTTTGAACCGGACGTCGCCTACGCGGCATTTCCGGTCCTGTAGGCCCAGAACAATTTCCAATGTTTTCTACCTCAAGTTCTAGGGTATAAAAGGTCCCCAATTTGCCCTGGGACAGAGAGACAGCAGTGAGACCAGTTGGAGTAAAACTTGCAAAGGGGCTAGCAGTGACGGAGGCAGGGTTTCGAGCTGACGGTGTGCGAGCATAAAAACCCACCGATTAGAGACATTTATCTTTTGATTCGACTAGAAACAGAGATCCCGAAAGCAACGGTTACTACATTTTGAAGAAATAACTGGAAGTTCAATATTTGTGGGAAAACTGATTGAGTCGTTCCTGTTCCCGACCTAAGATTTTAAAGACACAAATGCCTAACAAGAACTTTAATCATTTGCAGCAATAGCCACATCAGTACAGCATACATGTTCGCCTTTGAACGACACCTTTTGAACTTATAAATAAAGTAACTCGTAAATTGAAAAGATACGAACATTAAGCATATAAATTGCTGTTTAACTTATCTGTCACTTGTTTACCTGTTCGGTAATGTGTACTAATTATTTATTGAGAGTAATATCAGTCTTAAGTGTTTTAACGTAATTAATTAGAATTTTTATAGTTGTGTCTTAATCGAGTTTCCAAGTCAGAAAACGTGTTTACTATTCTTTGTTACATAGAGAAACAGCAGATTGCCTTGTAAAATATTTCATTCATGTGTGTAAATGTTTTGGCTGGAGCAGTAAAGAATGGTTTATTTTTGCTGTCACGTAATTTGTTTTGACAGTGTAAGCCGACGCTTCCCCGCCGGGGTCGCGTGGTAGTTGCCGAGCCGCAAGCCCAGTGTTTTGTTAAGGCGGTTTCACTAAAATAACGGCTCTGCTAATCATTTGTTTTGTTTGTTTTTTCGCAGTTACTTTCGACTTCTGTTACGAGCCAAGGCTCTGAAATCAAATATACTTCGGTATTATTTTCTGTATTTAATCTGATGTCATTAAGAGTATGTGTTTCTGGATGAATAAACGTGTAACACAATGCACACCTCTGTTTTCCATTTCATCCCTTGTGCCCCTCGCGTTAGACACGAGAGGTTACAATATCTCTAAACTGTTGTAAAAAATAGTTGTCTGTAAAGTCGGTTTACGGACGATAGTTTAACGTGACAACGTCATAACAAAACATTGATGAAATGATTGATCCAGAAGAAAAGGAAATATCATATTCGGCCTGAGACTGAGCCGTAATTGGTTTTTGCAACCAAACCATTTAGGCATTTATACCTATTGTTTGAGGAAGAAATTTATTTTAAAATTGTTCTATCTTTTGTAT
Source organism: Bacillus rossius redtenbacheri (assembly GCF_032445375.1). Classification (NCBI taxonomy): domain Eukaryota; kingdom Metazoa; phylum Arthropoda; class Insecta; order Phasmatodea; family Bacillidae; genus Bacillus; species Bacillus rossius. The sequence continues at coordinate 111,078,679 of NC_086332.1, forward strand.
GATAAAATCTACCTCTGCATATATTTATGAATAAAATCGAATAATTTTTTTTGAATTATCACTATTTTGTATGGATACAAAGGAGTGAAATGAAATGTAAAATTTAATTAATAAATTTACTTTTATTTGCATTCATTAATTCAAATATATTTATTACTTTTGAAATGTTGCGTACGTCGTATTTATTTATACAAGAACAAAAAAAAAATTTCACAGCTGCCGGGATTTGAACCGACAACCTTCAGATCATAAATTGGCCTCGCTAACCACAAGACCACGAGGCCAATCTTGTATCTGATAGTTTCAGATGGTATATACGTGTAATAAAAAATTTGTTCACGGTAGGGGAATAATATTATTTCGTTTTATAACATGATTTCATAACAAATACGCATCCCAAATACACCAAACTTATTTATAATGTGTTACAATATTTTTTTTAAAACATTGTGCAAAAGATCCCGGGTGTAATTTGAATTATTATGTGTAACTGTAAAACACCATTGTTGGTTCAAAACGTATTTGAATATTCAACATTACTTTTAAATAACCGCACCGATTGTGCTGAAAATCGGTGGACGATCGTTAAATTACGTAATATTAATAATTCAAACGACGAAAATATGTTTGAAAAGTCAAATCGATGGTTGTTCCAATCGAGTGGAAGAGAGATGCCACGCATGCGTACAATGAGCATGAAGAGAGATGCCACGCATGCGTACTATGAGCAAACAGGGCACATCCGTAGTGGGACACTTTTTCGTGCGTGCAGCCGGCGTTCATCGATTTATTAGACGTTGTCGCGTCAAAAATATGTCAATAAGGTTTAAAGATAATTAATTATATATTTGAAACTAATCAAGTTTAAGAAAAGATATTCGCTAAAAATAAACAAAGTACAAAAACATCCAACCAAAAATTTTAAATTTTGCGAAAATCAAATCCTAACAGGTGAAACAAGGATAAGTATGTTTTAAATGTGAAGAATTATATCTCTGAATTTAATTAATAGTTATAAATTATATTGGATACCAATAAAAAATACGAATTAAAACAACCACAATTTTTATGTTTTGCGAATTTCAACCCTTAAGGGGTGAAAAAGTAGTAAGTTTGTTTTTAAGATAAATAAATTTATCTCCGAATTTAATTAAGATTATTAAATATAGAGTACCAATAATAAACATAGGAAAAGTACCAAACACAATTTTACCAGTTTGCGATATTCAAACCCCAAGGTTGGTAAACGGGTAGGTGTGTTTTTAAAACAACAACTAACACTTCACATTCAATTAGAATAAGAAGTTTGAGACTAAAATTAAAAATTTAAAAAACCTACAGTGCCCACACACTTTTGGAACTGTACTTCCGACTGCGCGCGGAACACAATGCGTCGCCAGCTCACCTCTTCCATTTGGGAATCATAGAAATTCCAGCATGTGTCTGCGGCGCTCCATGCGCTGACATCCTGACATCCATATCGACTTTCAGCAGCTTGGATTGCCGTCCCCTTTAACCTACCCCAAAGTGGTCTACGATCAACGTCATACAGTATATGACGTCATTACTCGTCATTTCTTATCTACTGGTGTGCACCTCTGACCCTTGGGATCCGCTCTGTTGGTAACTTTGGTGACCGATAACCTAGTTATCTTCCCTGGCTCCTTGACCCCACGGCCTGTTCTGTCTCTGGTACATGGGCCTATATACCTAGACCTTATCCTGAGTAGCTCCAACTAATTCAGTAGTATGCTGCTCTGGGCTATGGCTGCTGACTCCACGCTGTAGGCCAAAACACCCATAAAAAAAAAAAAAACTTGCAATTACAGCGAAGTATTGGTTTTTTTTTTTTTGCTATTACTAAGATTCGTCTTTTAATACGTTGAAAACAGGGTAAGCCTTCATTTATTTAAAAAAAAAAATTATCGTATCTCCGTAACTAATAAAGCAAGATGTAAATTAATTGTGAAAACTATATATATATATATATATATATATATATATATATATATATAGTCAATTGCCAACTGTATGAAAAATTATCACTTGAGAACTGCTCGACCGATATGTTTTTTTTGTTCGTTATTGTTAAGACAAGGCTTGTATAAAATTTTTTTTGGGAAATCCATTGAAAAATTCTGAAAATTTCTTTCAGTTTTAGAGTTCTGCTGTCACGGGTTTTCATAACAACAAATTCGGCATTAAATATTTCAGTGTTTAATCAGTGGTTAACATACCTTTGATATATTCAAAACCGTCACATATTTTCATAACATAACCTTAAAATTCATCGAATTCCACATAGAATATTTCAGTGTTTCGTCAGTCGTTATCATATCTTTGAAGCACTCAAAACCGTAACATGTTTTCATAGCATAGCATAACATAACCGTTAAAATTATCACATTGGAACATTCAATTGATTTCAGTTCACAATTAATTGATATAATTGCCACCAGTGAGTCATCGGAATATCGGTCGCGTACGCGCAACGCAAGCCAACTGCATGATCGTCGAGTAAATGAGACAGACGAAGAGCGTAGACACCATTTGGAAGAAAATTGAATGATGATTTTTTGAATTTTTCCCCAATTTCTGTTAAAGATGATGCATATTTTCACTGGCAGCAACGCTAAGCACTGTTCTAATAGTAGTCGATCTGGCTACTGGACTGAATGTCTCTTCATAGTCCTGCCCTTTCTTCTGTTCAAAGCCTTTTACTACCAATCTTGCCTAATGCGATCCAGTGAACCGTCAGCATTATACTTCTTTTTAAACACCCATTTAAATGTTATGGCTTTCTTATTAGGAGGAAATTCACATACAGTCCAGGTTTTATTTTCCTTGAGAGAATTTATTTCATGTTCCATGGCATTGTACCAAAGATCAGATTCTTCACTCTCCATTGTTTCCTTATATGTCTGAGGAATTAAACTAGTCTCAACACTATTCACATAGTCTTCCATGTGTTTAGGTTTCGTAAGTTTAGAGATATCTCTGAGAGTTCTACCTCTTTCCCAGTTCACAACTTCATTGCTTGATTCCCTTTCTGATTCGCTGTCCTCTTCATTAAATTCTCTGAAAAATTCTTGATTCTGCCCAGTATCTTTTTGAATATCTGGTTCATCTTCCTCAGGTCCAAAACTTACTGTAACTTGTGAATCTGTGATTGGTGTGCATAATTTCTGTACAGCAGACATGCTAGTGGCTTCTTGAAATATAACATCACGAGATCTTATGAGCTTGTTTTTGGACAGAACTCTGTACCCATTATCTCCATCATAACCAATTAAAATTCCTTCTTGAGCTTTTTTATCAAATTTCTTTCTATGAACTTTCGGTACATGTGCCCAACATTTAGATCCAATTATATGTAAGTGCTTAATATATGGTTTTTGTCCAATCCATAATTTATGAGGTGATTTCCCTTTAACAGATGAGATGCCTGTTCTATTGAGAATGTATGCAGCAGTATTAATCATTTCAGCCCATAATTCTTTTGGTAATGATTCTTTCCTGGAATGCATAAGAGTTCTTGCTGCTTCAACAATTGTTCTATTTTCCCTCTCAGCACAACCGTTCTGCTGTGGAGTCTATGGCATTGTGTATTTCATTTCAATACAATGAGACCTTAAAATGTTATGCACTTTCTCATTATTGTACTCTCCTCCATTATCACTTAGCATAGATTTTATAACATGGCCATTTATTTTCGTTTCGGATATGAATTTTTCTGAAACTTCATCCTTAGTTCTAAGGAAATAAACTCTCCTAAATCTGGACCAGTCATCCTTTAAGACTAAGAAATATTTGAATTCACTTGTTGATTGAACCATAGGACCACATACATCCAAATGTATTAACTCTCCTGGGTTCTCTGCCCTTTTACGATATCCAAATATTAGTCTATGGGCCTTTCCATTGATACACCCTTCACAAAGTTCACTATCCACTGGCACATCTAAACCTAACTCTTCCTTGATGACTTCTTTTATATGATGTTTGTCTTGATGAGCTATTCTTTCATGATAGAGTTGAAGTTAGATTAATTCGAAGTAATAGTTTGGTTACGTTCGGTCCACCATATTTTTGACGTTTGCATGTAACAAGTGTGTCCTTACCTTCAAACAACTTGCACAAGCGCGCAGTTGATTGGAATTTGCTCTTAGGTCTACGATCTTGAAAGGCCAGGAGTGAAAACAAATTCTTTGAAATACCTGGTACACACCAAACATCTAATAAAACATATTTTTTCCATCTTCCTTCTGAGAATGCCTCAATTTCAATAGATCCTTGACCAATAGCTTTTACTTGTGAACCATCTGCAGTAATAATAACATAATCACCATCAGAAAAATGATCAAATGTTTTGACTTGTCTCTTCCATTGCAAATGTGATGGGTAGCTCCATTATCCACATACCAATTTTGAATATTGGATTCTGTAACTAAAGCATTTGAACTAACTGTAAAAAGTGGAGCTCCTGCAGCCTTTGTACATTTAGCTTTTGCTGGTTTAGGAGGTCTACCATCTGCAATCCAAAATCTACACTTTTGAATGTAATGATATTCTTATAGCAATAAGTACATTTCATTTGGCTCTTGTTAAAAGAAGGTTTATACTGCTTACATCGTATGGTTTTGTCCATTTGTGTTACCCCTCTAACATGTAAAATCTCTTCAGATCAGAGATACTCTCAAGCAAATTATTTTCAAATGTACACAATTTTTGCGTTAAAGTATCTAAATTCTAATGTTCATCATTAATCAATCGCAAACCATTAGTAAATTTCTTAAATTTTTTGGCCAAAGATTTCAAAATTTTACAAATTAATAAAACATCTTTGTCAGCTTCAGGTTGTATTTCAATCTCTTGTTTCAATTGATTACAGTCATTAGACACTCTTGATATAAATCCTACAACATTGTCTTCGGATGACCATTTTGCTTCAAAGAAATTATTATATAAATCAAAAACTCTGTCTTCAGAAAAAGTATCGAAAAGTTGACAAAGTCCTAACCACATCATACGAGCAGATTCATATCTACGAACTTTTTCGAACATTTCTTCAGTCATGTTATTTGACATAACCAGCAAAGCTTGATTGTCTGTACTTTTAAACAGGGATAATTGCCTTTTATAATCTTCTGATTCTTTTTCAGCTGGATCAATCTCTGGTGGTTTTAACAATCCATCAATTATATCTATTGCATTTGGAACTAAACGTAGTTTGCCCAATTAGATTTTCCTTCTAATAATGTTATTTGAGGAACTGAGAATGAACTCAAATGCTTTGATTCCATGTTGTGATAAACTTAAACTGATGAACTGCTTACCTTCTTAATTTTAGGAACCTTAAAGAATATTCCTAGGCGTCTGGGCCCATAACCTGTTAAAATTAGTTCTTAAAATATATATAGAGCCATATTTTTTAAGAAGGCATTTATTTAGTTAATTTTAGATTAACTACAACATATTATTTTGAAAGAAGAATGAAAAAACAAAAACATAACTATTGTTTTAGTAAAAACAAAAGCATAGAGATTACACTAATAAGAAAGAAGTTTCATCACAACATAATGTGTACTTTACAATTTCTAGGTTAATAATTACGAATTTTCAATATCGTAAACAATGTTTCATCATCGGCTTACTGGAGACTGGTAGTAGAGGAACTTAAGCCTCTTTTAGGACTTTTTACCATATTTATTAAAAAATAATATTTTTTACCTTACATTACCTTTTTTATCGAGCAAGGATCGAACCAAGCACTGGAATCGATCGAATCAATCATTAAACAAATGCTGAGTTTTTAAAAATGAATTTTGGAATTTTTCTCGACTTTCTAGCTTAATAAATACAGATTTCCAAATTGGCATCCAGGATGGCGATAAAAGAAGGGCGCTTTGGCAATAAATAATTACTGCATTCGATTGGAAGAAAATTAAATTAATATGACGACAGAACACTCTAGCAGACGAAAACAAAACGGCGGCCTCCAGCACATGAAAACAAGATGGCTGCCTCTAGCTTACGAAACAATATGGCTGCCTCTAGATGACGAAACAAGATGGCAGCCTCCATAAGACGAAAACAAGATGGCGGACGTGCCTTCATACTAACCAGCGATATATATACCTTAGCATTAGTGGTGGGAGGTCAGTCTGTCAGTGGCTTCCTCGGAGGATGGATCTGGCATCATTTTTATTTTTTCCTCACCGGGTTCGAACTGAAGACTGCATGACATAAATGTGTTTATCAATTAAAATTATATTAAAACATGATTAATTATTTTTTAATTTTAAAAATGTATTCGAATTTTTTGGATAATAATAACGGATTTTCAATATGGCAACCATGACGTCATAATACAATACGCCGAAATGTTTGTATTAAAATATTTTTAGTTAATTTTTTATTAATTTAAATATAAGCCCGGTTTCCTAGCATAAAAAATACTGATTTTCAATATGGCAGCCATAACGAAAATGCAACCGTTACCTACATAACTTTTCAAAATGGTGGCCATGCCATCCTAATGGCTGAGGTCATGACCTTGGAGGATTATAGCAGCTTGTAGCCGGGGAATTTATGCTACTCTGGGGAATTTTCAAGCCGTTTGCATTTTTGAGGATTAAAATGGGAAAGTTTACCTCAAAACGGGAATTTTTCCGTCTAAATAGGAAAATAATTTATTTTTAAATTTTTTGATAAATTTTGGATGGTATTTTTTTTTTTTTCACAAAATTTTAGCTGATTTTGACGAATATTGGGAAAATTTGGCAAATTTTGAGTCATTTTAGGTTAATTTTGAAAGTCAGGATAAAGGTCATGGGTCAAGGTCATCCAATATGGCGCCATGACGTCACAATACATGATGGCGGACCAACATAAGGCACCACAGCCTAAAACCTGGCGCAGAAGGAACTATTATATACTACTAATATGAAACAAAACGAACCTTATTTGCGCGTTGCAGTGGAAATGCAAGATAAAAATCCAATATTCAGAGATAGTTTTCAATAGTTACCGAACACGCCTGTGGGTCTGCGCTGGCCAACCATAGAGGAAGATGCTATCAGTGATAGTGTGCTGGTAGACCTTATAGTCATCCTTATGGGGAGGGAAGTGGCGCGGGACTCCCGATAGTTCTTAAGGCCTTGTCACAATGTCAAATTTTCGCTTCCAACACCTTCCAATATGTTGTGTCAAATAAAGTTGGAGGGTTATGGCACACCACCGAAAAGGTCATTAACGCAGCCAAGTTTGTTTGACTTCTTTTTCCATAAAATATTTTGCATATAGAACAAGTAAAAAAATATGTTGGATATTAGATGCAATTGGCCAATCAAAATCGTGCATAACGAAAACGGAAATTACAACAGTTTCTGTCACAATGATTCTTTAAAATGGCAAAGAACACAAGCGTGATTAAAGTGGTTGTAAAAGTAAAACAACGTATTTGATGTTTATATGAATAACAAATGCGAAATTATTTATGGGGAAAATAAAATTACGTTACAATAGCTTAAAATAATCACTGAACATTTATTTCATTACGTAAGGAATATTATTGTGAATTAAATTTATATATGTTTAAAAAGTTATTAAAAAACGCAGTCACAAATAAATATCATAGTTGCCCTGTACACGACGAGAAGACTGCGCGCCAATCCAGAGCTTAGCACTTTTCATCCCGTCTCACTAACGCAGATACGCCCTTGACTAGGCTAGGGAAAAATTGTATGTAAAATAAACAACTGCACATTGACTATATCTCAGATATAATATTGAAAAGGAAAAAAAAAAAATATTTAGCACAAAAAGGAAGAAACGTGTATTTTGAACATGCAATTGTACACAGGCTGAGCCGTGAGTATGACTGAAGTGTCTGTAACAGACATAAGGAGTTGGGGCTGTGGCAGGTGAAGTGATGGGAAGGCCCGGTAGGCGTGGTTCGGACAGGCGTGGCTCACGCATGGTTTATAGAGGCTGCGTCTGACGGCGGCGAGTGACGTACAGGCCCGCGACCCTAGCTGCACGCCAACTGTGCCCCTTCCGCCGAGCCGCGGTAAGCTAGTGCCTTGTGCTGTGACACCACGAGCCCACTCCTAGTTCATGATCCACCGTGTATTACGCCGAGCCGCGGTGAGCTAGTGCCTTGTGCTGTGACACCACGAGTCCACTCCTAGTTCATGATCCACCGTGTATTACGCCGAGCCGCGGTGAGCTAGTGCCTTGTGCTGACACCACGAGCCCACTCCTAGTTCATGATCCACCGTGTATTACGCCGAGCCGCGGTGAGCTAGTGCCTTGTGCTGACACCACGAGCCCACTCCTAGTTCATGATCCACCGTGTATTACGCCGAGCCGCGGTGAGCTAGTGCCTTGTGCTGTGACACCACGAGTCCACTCCTAGTTCATGATCCACCGTGTATTACGCCGAGCCGCGGTGAGCTAGTGCCTTGTGCTGACACCACGAGCCCACTCCTAGTTCATGATCCACCGTGTATTACGCCGAGCCGCGGTGAGCTAGTGCCTTGTGCTGTGATACCACGAGTCCACTCCTAGTTCATGATCCACCGTGTATTACGCCGAGCCACAGTGAGCTAGTGCCTTGTGCTGTGACACCACGAGTCCACTCCTAGTTCATGATCCACCGTGTATTACGCCGAGCCGCGGTGAGCTAGTGCCTTGTGCTGTGATACCACGAGTCCACTCCTAGTTCATGATCCACCGTGTATTACGCCGAGCCACGGTGAGCTAGTGCCTTGTGCTGTGACACCACGAGTCCACTCCTAGTTCATGATCCACCGTGTATTACGCCGAGCCGCGGTGAGCTAGTGCCTTGTGCTGTGATACCACGAGTCCACTCCTAGTTCATGATCCACCGTGTATTACGCCGAGCCACGGTGAGCTAGTGCCTTGTGCTGTGATACCACGAGCCCTCTCTTAGTTCATGATCCACCGTGTATTACGCCGAGCCACGGTGAGCTAGTGCCTTGTGCTGTGATACCACGAGTCCACTCCTAGTTCATGATCCACCGTGTATTACGCTGAAGTGTTTTCAGAATTTTCCCTTTTCTTCTGTTATTTTTCAGACAGCTCCAAGGATGATCGACCAAAATTTCAAAAGGGTGTGCCACCGTTGGGTGATCAAAAATTCTATAAGTATTTTCAGAATTACTCTATGGAGTATATTTACTAAAATGCCAATATCTATAATGTAAAATGTGGTCTAGTTGGGCGCCGTGAAAACTCTATAAAGTACTAGTGCTGTGATTGGGTATGTAGCACAACTACTAACCTCTACAGAATATTAACTAAAATATGTCTTGTTATGTTGATAGTGAAAATAAATTATTCTCAAGTTGTATGTACTGGTGTAGTTTGACTCAGTGTGAATACCAAACAATAAAATGTCGTATAATTCCTTAGCAGTATGTCTCCTTCTCTTTGGTGTAAGTATTCTGACCTTAAAATCAACAAATATAAGTAGTGTGTTTAAAAGCATTAACTTCTCTATGACTGCTGATCTCAGTGTAATAAAAACTAATTATTCTTTCAAGACAATCCAAGCTAAATATTTCTGTCTATCTGGTTTAACATACACATGATATGTAAGTATGGTTATCAATCGGAAAAATAAAATATAATGAAAATTTAACTTTTTACTAGGGTCAAAATCATGGTTGTATGGGTGACAATACTCTTTTGCAACATATCCAACTGTAACATGAAAAGTGACAGAGTCAATGATTAGCAAGTAACATACAAATACCTTTGAGACAATTATTCATGTTTAAATAGGTTTTTCATTAAACAAAATTTCAATATCCGTTATACTTAAATGTCTTTCAGAACTAATTACGTTTTACGTAATTGTATCACTGAATAATAGTTTGGTTATCAGTCAATATTTTAAATATTATTGAAACACATTTTAACTGGCAAATTAGTCTTTTCTTTGTTTTTACTAGCTCAGTCTCTTTCGGTAGATCAAACTGTCTCAAGACTTCTGGACCTGGGGCTATTCTTTAAACATTCAAGACAATTAATGACTTTAACAGATTTTAACTTTGATATCGTACATATTACTGATCAAGGTCAGTTAACCAGGTCCAGTATGTACAAGCTACAAGTCTTTACGTAGTTAAGTAGTATTAAGTTGTTTTGCGAGTTTCAAATTAGGTCTTGATCGTAAACATCATAGTTTAAGATATCTTGCCATTAAAATAGGACAGGTAACTTCTCGCTGTTCTTGTTAATTCGGGGATGGGGCAAACAAACCTCGTCGCGTCGTTACAATACCAAGAGGCTGTGGAAAACCTCTACGAACCCCTGTCTCTCCTCCGATGTTGCTGGTTAGATCTCACTCTCCTCCGATGTCGCTGGTTGGGTCTCCGTCTCGATGCACCTCCTCTCGTGCTGCTGGTACTCCAGCAGGACTGGCGTCGGTCACCTGGAGTCGTCTAGAAGGATGATGTCCTCCGGTACACCGTCTACGATGCCGTCTACCGCTGTCGAACTCCTTCCATCTCGAAGATTGATAGTCCTTTTCTTCTTTTCTTCTTAATTCGTCGTTGATCCAGTTCTATTTATGCTGTTAGTCAAAACTTATCGTCGTCGTCGATTCTTTAGTAGAGCTTCGAACATCGGTAACTACCTCTTCTTCATTGTGTAGTTCCGGTATTTATTATAAAATCATCAATTTCACGTAGATTCTAGCTATTCAGTCGTCGTACCAATGTTTTACGTGATATTCTTACATTCATTTATGACTAAATCACGGAGCTCTTTCTCTCTAATCCTTCTCCCATGATAGTAGAACAGAAACTCAAGTTCCAATTTGTTTCAAACAGTCAAAGCTTTCTCTATTGAACACTCTCCGAAATCACACTGGAAATACTAAATTCTTTAAATAAAATATATGCGCCGTCGAGCGTCCAATCACATATACTCTTTCCTCAGTAATGACCCAAAAACAATATTAAAAGGTGTAAGCTCATTTCCTATTCGTCGCCGTTTAACAAATGTTTGCAAAGACATTTCATAAAATTATTACTTAGATAAAACATGAAAATACTTAAAGAGTAAAACCAAATTGACCTGACCATAGAGATACAATACTGGTAAATATACTTCATAACAGGACTAAGACAAAGTCATAGAGGTAAGAAGTAAAATAATAAACATAAAATTCATTTCTATTGAGGGCTTCTCAAATACCTCTATAGAATAGTCCCCTTCAGAAATGTGACTAACGAACTATACTCTGATATAGGTCTTAGGACCATTTCTCATCATACAAACATCTCATCTATATTCTAATTATTTGCAGAAAATTTACATTTCATATTATTGACCTTATTTACATACTTACTTGCAAACATAGAGTATTGTCACCGATATATGTCTTCAAACGGACATATGTGTAACAGTGTATACTATTCTACAGGAGTGTAATATTTCCTCAACTGCGTTATATTATAGTGTCCTATTACTTGTTTCGTTTTAATGTCAGACAGTTCGTAACAGTTACTTCTAATAATCTTCGTGATCATATATGGTCCATCGAAGAGTAGAAATAGCTTCTTAGTAACGTACTTCCAAAATTGGCTTACTGGATTCGTTCTCTTGAGTACTAAATCTCCACAATTAAAACTCATCTTGCTGGAATCTTTCTGGTATTTTCTCCGAAGATCCGCCGTGGATGTCAACTTGGCTGCGACCAACTCTTCAGTTTCCTTATAAATGATTGCAATGCATTTTTCCGAAACTTCCCAATTTTCAGTAGTTTTCGTATTTTCTGTGTCATCCATAGCAGTTACCATCCAACCTGCAAAATTCAAAATTATTTTATGGCTAGTTAGAAAGTCTACACCGAAAATTACTGGTTTAGCCAATCCTTTTACGATTAATACATTAATGTACTTGGTGCTACCTAAACCTTCTACTTCCAATAAGGTCTGACGATTAATGATGGGACTAGCCCTTGATGTAACCCCTAGAATCTTTAAACTCGGTACTGGCATTCTCGGTAATGATATTCCGGTGCTCTCTATCATGGCTACGCAGTCTTCGCTGATGCAGGATATCTCTGCGCCGCTGTCTAATAGTACAGGCACTTTAACTCCGTTTAAAGTTAACGATATCTCCGGACATAGTGCTTGTTTCGCTTGAACTTCGGTTTCTGTGGGCTCGCTGAGTAAAAATTCACGCTCGTTTTCTTTGAACATAATGGTGTGTATGCTTCGACAATTATTCTTGTCATTTGCGTCGGGATTCAATTTTATACTAGCCCCGTCTAACTTACAATTAGGGACTGACGTGCGGAGCGGGTTTTCGCCATCCCTAATTAGTTTACCGCACTGTCCTTAAATCCTCTAATTTGCTCTTGTGACAAATTAGCAAATCCATTATTTGCATTCGGTGAAATCAAAAATGTGTTATTACCTCCTTGGTTTGTATCTGAGCGTCTGCTAGATTGCATGCGCGGCCATTCCGTGTTGCTTTGCTCGTGACTTGGCGCTATAGAATATGAATTTCTTTCTCCTTGTCGCGCGTCGTGAATGGTGGTGCTAAAGCTGTTCCCTTTTTCAGACGGTACAAACGTTTGTGCATTTATGCTGTACTGACCTCCGGAATGATTATTGTAATTTGCCGATCGTTCTTTCGTTGTTCGATTTTCGCCTGAATTCTCTCTGAAATTAACTGTCCCCTCCTGACGTTTATTCTCCCACTGTGATTCATTTTCGCGTCTGTCTTGTCGCTTCTCGTTTCTACGACGATAGTACTGTGGTTTATAAAATCCGTTACCATATCGCTGACCTCGATATCTATTGTGATACCAATTACTTCCGCAGTTTTCAACGTTCAGTGTGTGAATTTGAGGTTGTTTGTGTCCGCTGTTCTGCCCTTCATTTCGGTTACGCCAGTTATTGTATAACGGTGTCTGTTGGTTCGTGTTCTTGCGCTCGTTAGTTTCTTTGTGCGTTACCGTTTTATCGAGCTTAACGAGTCGTTCATACGTTAACAGTTGTTCCTTGAAATCTACAATATTACTGTATTGCCGTCCACTAAGTTGTAATTGATAATTGAGTGGTAATTGCGAAATTATCATGGCAATAAACTCTTCGTCTTCCATACGGCAATCAAGATAACGAGTTCTCTCGTACATATCGCCGATATGCGCCTCTAAATTTTGAAATTTACGATTTTCGAATTTTTCAGAATGCAACTGTATTCGCAAATTGCTTTGGATACGAGTATTCCAAAATTGGGATATGAAAGCTTTCTGAAACGATTCGTATGCGTGTACCGAATCTTTCGCCAACTCCCACCAATAATATGCCGTGTTTTTCAAGCAGTGGCTAACGCATTTCAATTTTTCTGCGTCTGTTAACTTAAATGTGTGGCAATATTCTCCAAACTGATTTAAGAATCTTCGAGGGTTTTCATTACTTTTCCCTAAATATGTTGGAACGTCATCCAACCATTTCTTAGAAGGGTGGTGTAGTGTAAGTACCGGATCTGCTGACATAATTGCAGTACTAATATTCGCGGGATTTCGCTCGGCTTCTATCGTTATCGATTTGTTTACCGGCGTGTCTTCCTTGTCGGTATTACATTCGCTAGTGTGGTGAGTCGTTAGTTGGGGCGAGAATGTTGCGATGTGTCTGGATTCTCTTTCTATTTCCCCTATTTTCGCCTCTACCATATCTAACCTTCCTGTTAGACGCTCGCTTAAGTGTACTACTTTATCGTCAGTGCGTTTACTGAATATTTCTACACCTTCAATACGAGTGTGTACACTGGAAAACTTCTGTTGCATCTCGTGCTGTGTTTCAGTTAAGTCATGCCTGATTTCTGCTGTTTCATCTGCAATCCTGCCTAAAGTGTTATTTAAGACTTGCACTAAATTGTCTAGTCTTTCGGCGTTTTCTCGCTCCTTTTGTTCCCTTTCTAACTTCTCCTCCTGTCCTATACGCTCCCGTTCTTGTTTCTCCCGTTCCCGTTCTAGTTTCTCCTCCTGTTCTTTACGCTCCCGTTCTTGTTTCTCCCGTTCCCGTTCTAGTTTCTCCTCCTGTTCTTTACGCTCCCGTTCTAGTTTCTCCTCCTGTTCTTTACGCTCCCGTTCTAATTTCTCCTTATTCATGAACTGGAACAGTGCATCTAGGGTAACAGTTGGTGTCGGCGGCGAATGACCCAACTCCATTTCCTGCTGTGACTCCATACCAGTAGTCTCGATGTGCTGTTCTGGTACTACTTCTCTAGGTTCTCGTTCAGGACTAGAGTCAGAAGTGTCATTGCTACCTCTCAAAAAATATGACTTCCTACCTGTGTCTGTCATCTTGACAAAATAAAATTACTGTCTGTATTTTTCAAAGTGTCTTGAGTTGTTCAAAAAAAAGATCATAAAATAGTCCCTAACGTTGGCTTACACGTTGTGCGCCAAAAATTCTGAAGTGTTTTCAGAATGTTCCCTTTTCTTCTGTTATTTTTCAGACAGCTCCAAGGATGAGCGACCAAAATTTCAAAAGGGTGTGCCACCGTTGGGTGATCAAAAATTCTATAAGTATTTTCAGAATTACTCTATGGAGTATATTTACTAAAATGCCAATATCTATAATGTAAAATGTGGTCTAGTTGGGCGCCGTGAAAACTCTATAAAGTACTAGTGCTGTGATTGGGTATGTAGCACAACTACTAACCTCTACAGAATATTAACTAAAATATGTCTTGTTATGTTGATAGTGAAAATAAATTATTCTCAAGTTGTATGTACTGGTGTAGTTTGACTCAGTGTGAATACCAAACAATAAAATGTCGTATAATTCCTTAGCAGTATGTCTCCTTCTCTTTGGTGTAAGTATTCTGACCTTAAAATCAACAAATATAAGTAGTGTGTTTAAAAGCATTAACTTCTCTATGACTGCTGATCTCAGTGTAATAAAAACTAATTATTCTTTCAAGACAATCCAAGCTAAATATTTCTGTCTATCTGGTTTAACATACACATGATATGTAAGTATGGTTATCAATCGGAAAAATAAAATATAATGAAAATTTAACTTTTTACTAGGGTCAAAATCATGGTTGTATGGGTGACAATACTCTTTTGCAACATATCCAACTGTAACATGAAAAGTGACAGAGTCAATGATTAGCAAGTAACATACAAATACCTTTGAGACAATTATTCATGTTTAAATAGGTTTTTCATTAAACAAAATTTCAATATCCGTTATACTTAAATGTCTTTCAGAACTAATTACGTTTTACGTAATTGTATCACTGAATAATAGTTTGGTTATCAGTCAATATTTTAAATATTATTGAAACACATTTTAACTGGCAAATTAGTCTTTTCTTTGTTTTTACTAGCTCAGTCTCTTTCGGTAGATCAAACTGTCTCAAGACTTCTGGACCTGGGGCTATTCTTTAAACATTCAAGACAATTAATGACTTTAACAGATTTTAACTTTGATATCGTACATATTACTGATCAAGGTCAGTTAACCAGGTCCAGTATGTACAAGCTACAAGTCTTTACGTAGTTAAGTAGTATTAAGTTGTTTTGCGAGTTTCAAATTAGGTCTTGATCGTAAACATCATAGTTTAAGATATCTTGCCATTAAAATAGGACAGGTAACTTCTCGCTGTTCTTGTTAATTCGGGGATGGGGCAAACAAACCTCGTCGCGTCGTTACAATACCAAGAGGCTGTGGAAAACCTCTACGAACCCCTGTCTCTCCTCCGATGTTGCTGGTTAGATCTCACTCTCCTCCGATGTCGCTGGTTGGGTCTCCGTCTCGATGCACCTCCTCTCGTGCTGCTGGTACTCCAGCAGGACTGGCGTCGGTCACCTGGAGTCGTCTAGAAGGATGATGTCCTCCGGTACACCGTCTACGATGCCGTCTACCGCTGTCGAACTCCTTCCATCTCGAAGATTGATAGTCCTTTTCTTCTTTTCTTCTTAATTCGTCGTTGATCCAGTTCTATTTATGCTGTTAGTCAAAACTTATCGTCGTCGTCGATTCTTTAGTAGAGCTTCGAACATCGGTAACTACCTCTTCTTCATTGTGTAGTTCCGGTATTTATTATAAAATCATCAATTTCACGTAGATTCTAGCTATTCAGTCGTCGTACCAATGTTTTACGTGATATTCTTACATTCATTTATGACTAAATCACGGAGCTCTTTCTCTCTAATCCTTCTCCCACGATAGTAGAACAGAAACTCAAGTTCCAATTTGTTTCAAACAGTCAAAGCTTTCTCTATTGAACACTCTCCGAAATCACACTGGAAATACTAAATTCTTTAAATAAAATATATGCGCCGTCGAGCGTCCAATCACATATACTCTTTCCTCAGTAATGACCCAAAAACAATATTAAAAGGTGTAAGCTCATTTCCTATTCGTCGCCGTTTAACAAATGTTTGCAAAGACATTTCATAAAATTATTACTTAGATAAAACATGAAAATACTTAAAGAGTAAAACCAAATTGACCTGACCATAGAGATACAATACTGGTAAATATACTTCATAACAGGACTAAGACAAAGTCATAGAGGTAAGAAGTAAAATAATAAACATAAAATTCATTTCTATTGAGGGCTTCTCAAATACCTCTATAACGCCGAGCCGCGGTGAGCTAGTGCCTTGTGCTGACACCACGAGCCCACTCCTAGTTCATGATCCACCGTGTATTACGCCGAGCCGCGGTGAGCTAGTGCCTTGTGCTGTGACACCACGAGTCCACTCCTAGTTCATGATCCACCGTGTATTACGCCGAGCCGCGGTGAGCTAGTGCCTTGTGCTGTGATACCACGAGTCCACTCCTAGTTCATGATCCACCGTGTATTACGCCGAGCCACGGTGAGCTAGTGCCTTGTGCTGTGACACCACGAGCCCTCTCTTAGTTCATGATCCACCGTGTATTACGCCGAGCCGCGGTGAGCTAGTGCCTTGTGCTGTGATACCACGAGCCCTCTCTTAGTTCATGATCCACCGTGTATTACGCCGAGCCGCGGTGAGCTAGTGCCTTGTGCTGTGATACCACGAGTCCACTCCTAGTTCATGATCCACCGTGTATTACGCCGAGCCACGGTGAGCTAGTGCCTTGTGCTGTGACACCACGAGCCCTCTCTTAGTTCATGATCCACCGTGTATTACGCCGAGCCGCGGTGAGCTAGTGCCTTGTGCTGTGATACCACGAGTCCACTCCTAGTTCATGATCCACCGTGTATTACGCCGAGCCGCGGTGAGCTAGTGCCTTGTGCTGTGACACCACGAGTCCACTCCTAGTTCATGATCCACCGTGTATTACGCCGAGCCGCGGTGAGCTAGTGCCTTGTGCTGACACCTCGAGCCCACTCCTAGTTCATGATCCACCGTGTATTACGCCGAGGCGCGGTGAGCTAGTGCCTTGTGCTGACACCACGAGCCCACTCCTAGTTCATGATCCACCGTGTATTACGCCGAGCCGCGGTGAGCTAGTGCCTTGTGCTGACACCTCGAGCCCACTCCTAGTTCATGATCCACCCTGTATTACGCCGAGCCGCGGTGAGCTAGTGCCCTGTGCTCTGACACCACGAGCCCACTCCTAGTTCATGATCCACCGTGTATTACGCCGAGCCGCGGTGAGCTAGTGCCTTGTGCTGACACCTCGAGCCCACTCCTAGTTCATGATCCACCGTGTATTACGCCGAGCCGCGGTGAGCTAGTGCCTTGTGCTGTGATACCACGAGTCCACTCCTAGTTCATGATCCACCGTGTATTACGCCGAGCCACGGTGAGCTAGTGCCTTGTGCTGTGACACCACGAGTCCACTCCTAGTTCATGATCCACCGTGTATTACGCCGAGCCGCGGTGAGCTAGTGCCTTGTGCTGTGATACCACGAGTCCACTCCTAGTTCATGATCCACCGTGTATTACGCCGAGCCACGGTGAGCTAGTGCCTTGTGCTGTGATACCACGAGCCCACTCCTAGTTCATGATCCACCGTGTATTACGCCGAGCCGCGGTGAGCTAGTGCCTTGTGCTGTGATACCACGAGCCCTCTCCTAGTTCATGATCCACCGTGTATTACGCCGAGCCGCGGTGAGCTAGTGCCTTGTGCTGACACCTCGAGCCCACTCCTAGTTCATGATCCACCGTGTATTACGCCGAGCCGCGGTGAGCTAGTGCCCTGTGCTGTGACACCACGAGTCCACTCCTAGTTCATGATCCACCGTGTATTACGCCGAGCCGCGGTGAGCTAGTGCCTTGTGCTGACACCACGAGTCCACTCCTAGTTCATGATCCACCGTGTATTACGCCGAGCCGCGGTGAGCTAGTGCCCTGTGCTCTGACACCACGAGCCCACTCCTAGTTCATGATCCACCGTGTATTACGCCGAGCCGCGGTGAGCTAGTGCCTTGTGCTGTGACATCACGAGCCCACTCCTAGTTCATGATCCACCGTGTATTACGCCGAGCCGCGGTGAGCTAGTGCCTTGTGCTGTGACACCACGAGTCCACTCCTAGTTCATGATCCACCGTGTATTACGCCGAGCCGCGGTGAGCTAGTGCCTTGTGCTGTGATACCACGAGTCCACTCCTAGTTCATGATCCACCGTGTATTACGCCGAGCCGCGGTGAGCTAGTGCCTTGTGCTGTGACACCACGAGTCCACTCCTAGTTCATGATCCACCGTGTATTACGCCGAGCCGCGGTGAGCTAGTGCCTTGTGCTGTGATACCACGAGTCCACTCCTAGTTCATGATCCACCGTGTATTACGCCGAGCCGCGGTGAGCTAGTGCCTTGTGCTGTGATACCACGAGTCCACTCCTAGTTCATGATCCACCGTGTATTACGCCGAGCCGCGGTGAGCTAGTGCCTTGTGCTGTGACACCACGAGTCCACTCCTAGTTCATGATCCACCGTGTATTACGCCGAGCCGCGGTGAGCTAGTGCCTTGTGCTGACACCACGAGCCCTCTCTTAGTTCATGATCCACCGTGTCTTACGCCGAGCCGTAGTGAGTTTGTGCCTCGTGCTTGACACCACCAGACCTCATTTCAGTTCACGATCCATTGTGTCTTCTGTCGAGCCGCTGTGTACCTTGGGGATCTAATGCCTCGTGCTGTGACACCACAAGCACTCATTTTAATTCATAATACACTGGGTCTTCCGCCAAGTCTCTGTGAGTTAATGCCTTTTATTGCAACAGAACGAGCTCTCTGTTTAGTTGATGGTCCACTGTGTCTTCACGGTCGAAGATTACATGAAAGTTTCGGTGTTAGGATATTTATAGACTGCGGTGGTAGCTGCTGTGTAAGTTTTAGCTGACCACTGGTCGTTTAAGAGGAATTTTTCTTACAATGTTACGGTGTAAATTTATGTGAAGGTTTGGTTAGAGCGCAAACCGGGTGCTAGCAGTAGGGCACTGTAGTGTTGTAAATGTTAGTTATATTTGTTACTAATTGTTTAGTTAAAGCAGGATAAATATTGACTGCTGATATTGATACAGGATTAATGTGGAGAGTACACTAGTTTACATAACCAAACATTGGTAAAATACCACAATACCATCAGAAATATTGCTTTGAAATATATGGCAAAATATGTGTGTGAAGTTTGCCCGAAACCACAGTTTCAGAGGTTAATAAACTCGTTAAGCTCTTCTTCCTGCAGTTTTACCACTTTTTCTGCAATAATTATAAAAGCGGAACTTAAAAGTAATTTATGTCAAGTATGACCAATATTTCAGTATTATATTTCAATCTCGCTCGCGCCCAATTTAGGCCTACACCAGACACATTCAACATTTGAAAACTTCCAAAAAAGGCCAAAGCAGCCTGAATGCAAGGCGACACAGAAGGTTACCTAAAATATTTTATCGCAGCCTCTATGAAACCATTCATCATGTGATACAGGATTTAGGTGCAATAGGTATATCTGTTTTAACAAACATCTTTCTCGGATCGCTTGCTTAGCAACACGTACGTTTTGATTAATAAAGCAAATTTAGTTCTAACGTTTAATTTTAAGGACTATGCCTTTTTGGCTACGCATACGGTTTGCAGAGCTTCAGAAAAAAAATACTCGATTTAAAAACCATTCAAGGTATCCGATTGGTGTCTGTTTACAAAAAAAAAAAAGCTTTTAAGATTATACTGAGGGCGTATGAGTAGTTCTGTTTCCAGATTTCGTATTTTAACTGTATTTTTATAAGAATGTAAACAGCTAAAACGGGTGGTTTCAAAATTTTTTTTTAGATATGAAACATCCGGTAAAGATTCTTGAAACACTCAAGGTACTTGCATTCAACCTTTATGGTCATTTATCCGCCATCTCGTGTAATGGTTACCGCTCAAATATCATACTTGCCCTATGCATGACGAAAATACTGCGCGCCAGTCCATAGCCTAGCACTTAGAGGCGATACCGCGCTAGAAGCACCAACGAGTATCACACTTATCATCCCGCCTCACTAACAAATACACCCCTGACTAGGCGGGCCCATTGATGGCAACTAACTTCATTAATATTCCTTTTAGGGGAACATTTTACAATTTAATTAATTTTTTCTCTCGTCAGGCGGTGTCATTGTTGATATGAAACATATTGTATGTTATGATTATTAGCGTATTTATTGACGTATCTGTAGATAGTGTTTGCATGTCTTCGATCCCAATAACATTTCGCCCGCTTAACCGATCTCGATGAAATGAATGACATACTTATCCACACCATTTCTACTTATAGACATGAATTTTGTAAATATAGTCAAAATTGTTTGCAAACACTAGAACATTAAAAATTACTAATTTAGACAAAATTTGCAAAATATATGTGTTCAAAACATTTATTACACCCCAAAAATTCTCTAGTTAAATGTTATTCCAAGATAATATATTTAACTATTATCTAGGATCTGGACCATGTGACAATTTTCATGGAATACGGTATTTTAATCCTTCGAGTTAACTTTAAATATAGAAAAAATAAATTTGTTTGCAAGTTTTTACCTGTGTTATTATTAGAGCTAAGTTTAGTTATCATTGCGACGTAAATTACACAAACTGCAGCTAACCCAAAAAATATCACCAAAAGATTTAAATTTTCAGGGGAAACAACTAAAATTACTTATTGAGGATTTGATTAGTTTACTCAATAAAATATTTTTATAACATATTTGATAACATATTAATTGACTGATTTGTATTAAATTGGTAATTTTGCCATGATAAATATAGTAATTAGTATAATGTTGGGAGAAAACTGGGTTTGTAATGTATATCCCAATTAATTGGTTCAGTTTTATTTATTTATAATGTCTACACCATAAATTTAATTAATGCGCCCAAGATCTCTGTCCACAACAATTAGTATTACACTGGTCATTGAAACAACACTTCCCACTGGAGCTTGGCTCGACAGTGGCTCGCTCTTCTGTCCGCCTCTGTCCGCTTCCTTCGCACACTCACCCACGCCGCGCCGCAGTGCAGTCCCCAACTATCGCTCGTCGCACTCGACTGGCTCGCCAGGCCTTCACTCGCAGGTATCGCCTCCCGATAGGTTCAGTTCGCTCAGCAAGGGCCACTTGCCCTCTTCACCCCTCCTGATCAACACAGGTATCGCCAGTATCACCGAGAGGGAGACTCTCCGCTGCACCACTCCCCGCTCTTCGCTCGGAATTCTCGCGGAGGCCGGCGTCGCTGCTTTTATACACTTGGCAACCTTTCTGGAAACGACTGGGAAGGTTGGAAGTGTCGCGTCATCTTGGGCGAAAAGTCCAGAAAGGCGGTGTTTATTCGCGCCACTCTGCGTGGCGGCCTCGGGAAACCCGCAGAATTCCCAGGCCGCTAAAACAGTCATTGACAATGGCCTGAGGCGGGAAGGTGCGAGGGGAGCGAAAGGGGGGAGGGTGTAGCGAGGACCCTTGTAATCCGGCCAGGCACGCGTGGCATGCCTTACAGTCAGTGGACGGCGCGTGACGCCAGTGGCCGTGCAGGGCTGCCAGCCAGCTCCGTACCTGCTGCGCGTCGCTATTCCATCTGCGTTCCTAACAATGTGTTTTCATTTAAACTTAAGTTACGTGAAAATTTATTAACTGGCACTGGCACTTTACTTAAGCCCCGTTTTAGAAAAGCTTCAAAAATATTAATTGCACTAAAAAAACTTTAAGTCAGTAAGGTTTTTTTTTTAATCATTGGAAAAAAAATTACACAATTTATAGAAAAATTGAGCCATTTGACCATTATTAATAATGTAAGATTTTATAACTCGTACTTGAATTATAGAGAAAGGATTATTTTTAGTTACTTTTTATCATTTTTATTTGAAATTTTGCATGAAACACAAACAATGAAACTATTGTCAGAAACAAAAATAAATACATATTGTCTCATATAAGAATACCCAATTATTTAAACCAATAACTTAATTTTAATCAAGTTTGGCATGAATCCAATTAATTTCTGTTTAAAATAAATTAGGTGTTTTGTATTTTTTTAAATTATTCTAGAGTTAAAAACTTAGTTTAAGCCATAAATTATATAGTTAGCTATATCTTAAAAATATTATCGATTAAGTATTTACGTGGTATAATAACCACATATGATAATTTGTTTCAATATAGCATTCAACACTTTTACATGAATTGTTTTGAAAATAATTCAATTTTTACAAAAAGTACACACCAATTTTTTTCAAACCAACAAAATAAATTTTTGCGAAATACATTTTATTAGGATTTTAAAGATTTACACTATTTTGCTTTTTTAACAACTGAATGATATAACAGCAAAAGGTTTTATGTATAAAGTTTTCCCACTTTTAACTAAAGGAGAACACACACTAAGTGACTTTTCAAGTTTAATAGCTATAATTTTATGTTGCTTGCGTCACTTGTCAGGTAGTGTTTCATAGTAAGAGAAGATGTAAACGCCTTCATTACACCAGACGTAGTCGAACTAAATAATAAAACAAACATTTCATTTTTATTTCAATGTACACATGCTGATGAGAGACAAATCATTTGGCTTTTGTATTTTTTTATATATATTCTCAAGTAATAAGTACTAAATAATAATTTTTTTTTAACAAAACGGCTTACAGAGTCTACAAAAATGCCAAGAGTATCTGTTTAGAAAAACTTTTTTTTTAAATGAAAACTAAATTGTGTATAGCACTTACAAATCCCACCCATATTTTTTCTATTAATTTAAAAATCTAGTCTATCTAAATAGACTACATTTTTTAACCACCATTTCGTGACATATTTTATTATATACTTTTTAATTGTCCCAAAACTTTTTCAAATGTTTCTAGCCTTTAGTATGTTTAAAATACTTCAAATATTGTTAAGAAAGTATATAATCAGAAGTTCTAATGTATTAGTTATCAAAATTTTGAAGAAACGAAAAGTAATTTTTGTTTTTAATATTAACAAATACCTTTACAGATCATAATACAAATGTTGGTAATAGTAGGTCAATCTACTTATACTTTTGAAACCACAGATAATGAATTTAGATGTGAAACTCAATTTTCAAAGAACACGAGAAATGCGTTACGCAAAAGAAATATTACAATTTATATGAAAACAACTTCATTAGTTGTAGCAATACCTTATTTCGAATTCAATCACAAAATAATGTTAATATTTTTCAAGATTATAATGGCTTTAAAAGGCGTAATAATACTTGGAAAAATGTTTGGTGTCAAATTTGTAGGTCTATTATTCAATCGCGATGGGGGTTGTTTATGTCGGCTTTATGGGATTCAGCTTAGTCGTTATCAACAGACACCACACACACATGGGAAGATATTTATACTCTGTAATTACAAAATAACTAAACATTGAAAATATTATTTTTTAAATAAATAATAGTTGTCATGTTGGGATATATTTCACGCAATTATTTGTTCTATTGTAACACTGCGAATGTTTCATTAAAAAAGCATTCCACAACTTATTTGGTGTTATTTTTCTTCACTATAAATTCCCCACATTACCTGCTATTTGTAAAAATCAGGCCACTATTCATAAATACAATTTTTGTCCGATTACTTTATATCCACTAACTAAAAGTACATAAGCAGAACGTAAAACTTCAACTTACTTCTGTATCACAATTTCTAAATATTTCTTCGCATAGGTCCATAATCAGCAAGAAACAAACAAAAAAAATCTTCATAAATTGAACTACTATACATAAAAGTAGGGGTGTCTGGTTGAAACTCAGCGACGCGGCGGTGTCACTTGCGAACCTCGACAGCAGTCGGACGACGTGAGGGCGAGTGTTGTCCGTCGAGATCGGCAGGTCGTGGAAGGCGGGCCGGCAGGTCGTGGAAGGCGGGCCGGCAGGTCGTGCAAGGCGGGCCGGCAGGTCGTGCAAGGCGGGCCGGCAGGTCGTGCAAGGCGGGCCGGCAGGTCGTGCAAGGCGGGCCGGCAGGTCGTGCAAGGCGGGCCGGCAGGTCGTGCAAGGCGGGTCGGCAGGTCGTGGAAGGCGGGCCGGCAGGTCGTGCAAGGCGGGCCGGCAGGTCGTGCAAGGCGGGTCGGCAGGTCGTGGAAGGCGGGCCGGCAGGTCGTGGAAGGCGGGCCGACAGGTCGTGCAAGGCGGGCCGACAGGTCGTGGAAGGCGGGCCGGCAGGTCGTGGAAGGCGGGCCGGCAGGTCGTGGAAGGCGGGCCGGCAGGTCGTGCAAGGCGGGCCGACAGGTCGTGCAAGGCGGGTCGGCAGGTCGTGGAAGGCGGGCCGGCAGGTCGTGCAAGGCGGGTCGGCAGGTCGTGGAAGGCGGGCCGGCAGGTCGTGCAAGGCGGGCCGACAGGTCGTGCAAGGCGGGTCGGCAGGTCGTGGAAGGCGGGCCGGCAGGTCGTGCAAGGCGGGCCGGCAGGTCGTGCAAGGCGGGTCGGCAGGTCGTGGAAGGCGGGCCGACAGGTCGTGCAAGGCGGGCCGACAGGTCGTGCAAGGCGGGCCGACAGGTCGTGGAAGGCGGGCCGGCAGGTCGTGCAAGGCGGGCCGACAGGTCGTGCAAGGCGGGTCGGCAGGTCGTGGAAGGCGGGCCGACAGGTCGTGCAAGGCGGGCCGACAGGTCGTGCAAGGCGGGCCGACAGGTCGTGGAAGGCGGGCCGGCAGGTCGTGCAAGGCGGGCCGGCAGGTCGTGGAAGGCGGGCCGGCAGGTCGTGGAAGGCGGGCCGGGAGGTCGTGAAGGCGGGCCGGCAGGTCGTGGAAGTCGGGCCGGCAGGTCGTGGAAGGCGGGCCGGCAGGTCGTGCAAGGCGGGTCGGCAGGTCGTGGAAGGCGGGCCGGCAGGTCGTGCAAGGCGGGCCGACAGGTCGTGGAAGGCGGGCCGGCAGGTCGTGCAAGGCGGGCCGACAGGTCGTGCAAGGCGGGTCGGCAGGTCGTGCAAGGCGGGCCGGCAGGTCGTGCAAGGCGGGTCGACAGGTCGTGCAAGGCGGGTCGGCAGGTCGTGGAAGGCGGGCCGGCAGGTCGTGCAAGGCGGGCCGACAGGTCGTGGAAGGCGGGCCGGCAGGTCGTGCAAGGCGGGCCGACAGGTCGTGCAAGGCCGGTCGGCAGGTCGTGGAAGGCGGGCCGGCAGGTCGTGGAAGGCGGGCCGGCAGGTCGTGGAAGGCGGGCCGGCAGGTCGTGGAAGGCGGGCCGGCAGGTCGTGGAAGGCGGGCCGGCAGGTCGTGGAAGGCGGGCCGGCAGGTCGTGGAAGGCGGGCCGGCAGGTCGTGGAAGGCGGGCCGGCAGGTCGTGGAAGGCGGGCCGGCAGGTCGTGGAAGGCGGGCCGGCAGGTCGTGGAAGGCGGGCCGGCAGGTCGTGGAAGGCGGGCCGGCAGGTCGTGGATGGCGGGCCGGCAGGTCGTGGAAGGCGGGCCTGCAGGTCGTGGAAGGCGGGCCGGCAGGTCGTGGAAGGCGGGCCGACAGGTCGTGCAAGGCGGGCCGGCAGGTCGTGCAAGGCGGGCCGACAGGTCGTGCAAGGCGGGTCGGCAGGTCGTGCAAGGCGGGCCGGCAGGTCGTGCAAGGCGGGCCGACAGGTCATGCAAGGCGGGTCGGCAGGTCGTGGAAGGCGGGCCGGCAGGTCGTGCAAGGCGGGCCGACAGGTCGTGGAAGGCGGGCCGGCAGGTCGTGCAAGGCGGGCCGACAGGTCGTGCAAGGCGGGTCGGCAGGTCGTGGAAGGCGGGCCGGCAGGTCGTGGAAGGCGGGCCGGCAGGTCGTGGAAGGCGGGCCGGGAGGTCGTGAAGGCGGGCCGGCAGGTCGTGGAAGGCGGGCCGGCAGGTCGTGGAAGGCGGGCCGGCAGGTCGTGCAAGGCGGGCCGACAGGTCGTGCAAGGCGGGTCGGCAGGTCGTGCAAGGCGGGCCGGCAGGTCGTGCAAGGCGGGCCGACAGGTCGTGCAAGGCGGGTCGGCAGGTCGTGGAAGGCGGGCCGGCAGGTCGTGGAAGGCGGGCCGGGAGGTCGTGAAGGCGGGCCGGCAGGTCGTGGAAGGCGGGCCGGCAGGTCGTGGAAGGCGGGCCGGCAGGTCGTGGAAGGCGGGCCGGCAGGTCGTGGAAGGCGGGCCGGCAGGTCGTGGAAGGCGGGCCGGCAGGTCGTGGAAGGCGGGCCGGCAGGTCGTGGAAGGCGGGCCGGCAGGTCGTGGAAGGCGGGCCGGCAGGTCGTGGAAGGCGGGCCGGCAGGTCGTGGAAGGCGGGCCGGCAGGTCGTGGAAGGCGGGCCGGCAGGTCGTGGAAGTCGGGCCGGCAGGTCGTGGAAGGCGGGCCGGCAGGTCGTGGAAGGCGGGCCGGCAGGTCGTGGAAGGCGGGCCGGCAGGTCGTGGAAGGCGGGCCGGCAGGTCGTGGAAGGCGGGCCGACAGGTCGTGCAAGGCGGGTCGGCAGGTCGTGCAAGGCGGGCCGGCAGGTCGTGCAAGGCGGGCTGACAGGTCGTGCAAGGCGGGTCGGCAGGTCGTGGAAGGCGGGCCGGCAGGTCGTGGAAGGCGGGCCGGCAGGTCGTGGAAGGCGGGCCGGCAGGTCGTGGAAGGCGGGCCGGGAGGTCGTGAAGGCGGGCCGGCAGGTCGTGGAAGGCGGGCCGGCAGGTCGTGGAAGGCGGGCCGGCAGGTCGTGGAAGGCGGGCCGGCAGGTCGTGGAAGGCGGGCCGGCAGGTCGTGGAAGGCGGGCCGGGAGGTCGTGAAGGCGGGCCGGCAGGTCGTGGAAGTCGGGCCGGCAGGTCGTGCAAAGCGGGCCGGCAGGTCGTGGAAGGCGGGTCGGCAGGTCGTGGAAGGCGGGTCGGCAGGTCGTGGAAGTCGGGCCGGCAGGTCGTGGAAGGCGGGCCGGCAGGTCGTGCAAAGCGGGCCGGCAGGTCGTGCAAGGCGGGCCGGCAGGTCGTGGAAGGCGGGCCGGCAGGTCGTGGAAGGCGGGCCGGCAGGTCGTGGAAGGCGGGCCGGCAGGTCGTGGAAGTCGGGCCGGCAGGTCGTGGAAGGCGGGCCGGCAGGTCGTGGAAGGCGGGCCGGCAGGTCATGGAAGGCGGGCTGGCAGTAGCGCGGTTTCGCCGGGCGACGACGTTATTAACCATTCCAGGCGAGTTCGTGCGTCCTGCGGCCAGGTATTAATTAGTTCCCGATATTGACAGCAGTGTGCGTGAATAGCGAGTTGCGGTGGGAGATTACTTCTTGTATTCCACAATGTTTTTTTACGAAATGCGGCAGCTAACAAAACTGATAACCACGAGATTATTTTTTTATATTATTTTAAAAAAACGTTGGGCACGTATACGGACATCGTGCTGAAAAAGCGATGCATATGTAAATTCTATTGAATAATAAATCCTATAAATAAATAGTTATACTCATCACTGACTTATTGATTGAGTAATGCTTTAGGCTATTTTTTCATTGCTCTTTGCTAACCTGTTCTTCTTAGCATTGCTGCCGAGTCCGTGGGGCAAAGATAATATTTTAACTACATCTTGGTGTTGGGTGAGCCATTTTCCTGCACATCATCGGCGAGTTAAGTATCTTAAATATATGATTCTAAGTGTGAATGATTATGTTTGACCATTATCTTTCCATATACATGACCATAATATTTCCATATGCATGTCCATTATCTTCCTTTATGTCTTTTTGTGTTTGGATGATTGTCATAAGGTAGATGAATCGTTTTTCCCTCATTTTTTTTCGGTATAACCTTTATATGCAATGAAATACGAAATAAAGAAATGCATATTTTATTGTTCAATATATCTTCACACGACCAACTGTGTGTGGTTTTGTCACGATCAAGAGTTGCAAGTCTATTGAAAGTGTGTATTAAATAAATCAACAGCCAGGAAGATTATTGATTTACCAGGGACAATTAATCCGCTTGTTATGTATTAAATTAAAGTGTTTGTTATATTCATAAGTTTCAACGGGTGGCTTAGGCCCCTTACAGCTAAATAAAATTGCATAATGAATTAAGTATTGGATTCAAATTTAATGAATTTTTTTAAGTTACACTTATTTGGGTGCATTATGGAAAAATAGTGAGAGTGAATTTTTATGATGCGGGCGCAGTATATAAAAAAAATGACAGGCTGAAAACAGGCTACATACAAATTATACATAAGTGAAGTTATGTTATAATTCTTTAGGAACGTTGTGAAAAAATAATGACTAAAATTTATAAGATGCGCGCGTAGCATGCAACGAATAATTGATAAGATGAAAAAAGACTACATACAAATAAAAAATGTTTGCTTATAATTATATATATATTACTGAATTACATTAAATACTGGTTCATATTATTAAAAACGTTTATTTATTGTGAATATTAGTGATAGAAATTTTGTTAATAAATTTTAAAGAGTATTTTCAAGTGTATTTATATAAATGAAGTTATCTTCTGTAAGTATTATATATTTCCATTATAAATTGTTTAATTATTAGTTAAATTCAGTGGTTACTTATTTTCATTAATAATTAAAATATCTCGATTATTTACCTAGATGTAATAATAATTTTATATGCGGATTTATATTAATAATTATACTCTGTTTTTATTTTTTTTTTTAATTTTGATTAAATTTAAAATTTACCAACCGTATTTACAGCATCACTCCAATCCTTTCTATTATTATATTTGTTTTAATTATGTGCATGCCAAATTAAAGTTAGTTTATATTATTTTTTATTCGGAGCGTAAACGCCATGAAACATGGAATATGCGTACTCATAAGGGCAGTGGTGGACCCACGAGTAGGATCAGAGGTGAAATAAAGTAACATAGCAGTCACTCACTCACTGAATAATCATACACAGTAAAAAAGAATAAACATTCACAATATCGATTTCTTTAATTATCAATTAAAATTTATATTTAAATAATTAATTTTATACACGTGTTTATATAAATCTTACATACAGTTAAGCTCATCACTGACTGACTCTGTAACGCCAAAGACATATGTATACCTTGAAGACAAGCGTATCATGAAGCACAAATATTAGCCTACTCCATTGAGAGTTATTTAAAATACAAAATATAAGTGTAATAGAGTAATATTTGAAATACATCTACATAAGTAGAACCTGCCGTATTTATTAAATTAATGGGCGATTTAGGCACCTTACGCAATGCTATGCGTATAATGACTAAAAAGAAAATGTAGCTCTAAACGAAAAACTGTGAAAATGTTTCCCTTTATTGGAAATCTAAATCTGCGTATCTGAGAATCATTTGATGATATTTAGAACTTTGAACTCATGCCTTTTTCGAAATTTTTGTCTTTTATGTATTGTTACGAACGTGAGCAAGGCCGGGACACGTGCAGGTGCAGAGCTGGCTGGCGACTGCCACAACATGATATGCGCCGCGCGCGCCTGGAAGATAACAAGGATTGTTGCTTACCCCCCCCCCCCCCTCCTTCCCCTCACTCCCCGCGCGCCGCCCTGCCTTTGACACGTAACTGAAACCTGACAGCTGCGGAGTTACGCGAGCACCCGACACGTGTTTCGAGAGATTTCTGCCGTCGGGTCGGCGCGGAATGACGCGACTGGCCCCGGCCGCACTCGCGAGTTCTGGAAATTGCGGCTGATAGATAAAACGAGGACGGCGGCCTCGAGAGAGTCAGACTGAGTTGAGTCAGAGTTCAGGCGGGAGCTTTCCCACGGCGGAGTTTCCGGGGCAATAGTGCCGCAGGTGCGGCAGAGTGGCGAAGTCTTTGGACGAAGGTTCCAGGGCAGTGCGTTCAGTTCCGGGCGATAGTGTCGCGGGTGCGGCGGAGTCCCGAGCGAAGTTCCGAGTGAGGCGTCGAGCGGATTCTCGGCGAAGGCAAGTGCGTCGGCGGGGGCGGAGTGCGGCGACGGAGGACCACGAGGGGTGCTGCGGCGAGAGTTTCGCCATAAGTGCGGTTCAGTGAGGTGTGCGGTGTGTGAAAACGAGTGACTGAGGAAGCAACATTTTTAAGTGCAATTGATTATTTGCCATTTTTGATTATTTGTAAGTGACATAAGTAGTGGCAATAAATAAAACTGTGTGTGTGATAAAAAAAATTTAATTGGGCTATCCTTCACGAACCCGCAGTAAATCGTAACAGTATGTATATGTTTGTATGCCCCACAATTGTTTTGCAGATTTGTTTTTTTTTTGTATTATATTCTTATTTTGTGGTCACTTAATTTCTTGCTGCTAAATTTTTCGGTAAATAGCACAGATGTACTTTATATACATAATTTTTTTCAAATATTTTTTTTATAATTTCATATATATCAGAAATAATTTTAATTTGCACCATATGAAAATTAATTTAATTTTTAATAAACATTTAGAGTATATTAAACTAGTGTTTGTTATATGCATACTTAATCAACGGGCACCTTAGGTGCCTTACAAACTCCTAGTTATTGATAGCAGCCTTAAAATAAAGTCGGATAGTTTAACGTGGCGAAACTTAAACCTAACAAATTTAGGCGAAGAACCTTTCATATCGTCATGTAACTACTAATGCGCGACGCAAAAGATACGACGCGAAAACAAAATATCGCGCCAATGTGAATATTCGGTTTTCACCCGCGTGACAAGCAAACATTAATAACAATAAAAAAAACGTTTTCTTGCCATTACGTAAGTAATGTAATATACGACAACAGTCAGCTTTCAGGCTTTTGTTAAATCCACATGTTTGAGAGAGAAATGTTTAGTGTAAATTTAATATTCAGTTGGAAAAACAATGTTCGTGAACATATTTCAGATCTCGCACAGATTAATTTAGCAAACAAAACATTGACAATAAACGAATAATAATTGTATTAACAACTTACCAGTCCAACCATCTTTCGAAAACAAAGTTCTGGCGCTCTTTACAGCAACGTCGCGCCCGCGACACGATAGACATAGACATGTGCAAGGACCCCGGGGGCAGGGGTGCCCGGCTCCCTCTGGTGTCAAGAAGCCCCTCATTAAGGTGGCCCGCTTGCGCTTGCAAAATCGTGACTGTGAAACGGGCTTGATAAACGTAAACGCCAAAAATATATTTTATGGAAAACGTTCTGTACATTTTTAAAACTTCTGCTTATTGCATGCATACAGGCAAAAATATGGACAGTATATACAACAGACAAAAACACTATCCAGAGATGACTTGTGTAGGTTAAAGCCCACGCGCACTACTCTTGCTTATCCTCCCCCCCCCCCCCCCCCTTCCCTCAATCCCGCGAATTTCCGCAACCCCCTTGCGAATCCTACAGATTTGCGCCTCTGGAAATTTTCCGTGACATAACTAGGCAGGAAGTCTACATCAGAAAGGGATGTTATGTTGCTCAGAGTGATAGCCTGCAGATGTGCTGTGCAAATTATAGATGGATTAACATATGTGTATATGTTTTAGAGTTGAGCCAGAGTGGTTTATTAACCACAAATCACAAGCAGAGTTAACAAACTTTATCAGAGGCCCGAAAACACCGAACATTAGGGTGGAAAAGATAGCATAACGACGCCATTTTCCTCACAAAAATCTAGAGCATGGTTATTGAGGGGGAGGAGATTGGGATTTAGTTTTGTACACTTAAAATTTGCATCAAAATAATGAGTGAAGTCCAGGAAGTTTTCTTCTTTGATCCAACCAGATGGATTTGCTGTTCCTTGACAACCTGATGGACCATCCCTTATGAAATGCTGTTTAAAATTAATACATGGGAAAACAAAGAAAGGGGTAGGCTATTTCCAGTAGCTGACATTGCTATTGCCAGTGTAACCAATGACCGGCTTTCTGCTGTTCTGAGAAGGGCTAAACTGTTGTCATATCTGTTTCGTCCACACTAGAAATCTTATAGGGATGAAAATTAAATCGGCTTAACAATGATGGAAGGTTGCTGAAAAACATTTCGACGTTATGCTTGTTGAAACCTGTTGCCCATGACGGACTAGTGGCTTAAGGACTTCGAATGGATATGTTTTTGTGTCTTGTTAGATATGCAGTGAACCCGTCTAGCTCTTCCATTTCATTTCCACATCAAGTCAGGAATTGTTTTGTTTGGTGCCTATACGCTAGTTTTCTGACTTCCTTAGGTGAGATACCAAAATAAATATTACCGTGTTTTTCTTCTTTTTTCAGATAATCCTCCAACAAGTTTTCTTTATCGCTAGAGACCACCTGACATGGTCTCTTATAACCAAACGTAGGTAAATATGGTTACTGTAACGTTAGAATTTTAACACTTACTTTGTGACAGTACTAAGCTAGAGTTCTGTAATTTGTCATACAACTTGACAGCTTGCCTAATGGAAATCGGGTGATTGTTATGTTTAACAGCTTTAGCAGCTCTTAATAATACATCAGGTGGGGGATTGCCTATCTGTCTTCTGATCAGTCCGAACAATCTATAAGAATAAAGGCAAATATTTATGTATGTCTTGTAGCAAATAAAACTTAATATAAGTATTAATTGGCTAAGACTCAACAATTGCACCTTACTGTTTTGTAAGTTGATAAAAAGTACACACAATATTGTTGTTTACTTGAATGGTTTATTGTTTTCTTATGATTTCAAAGGAGCCCCTTATGTAAGTCGTTGGCCATTATCATGAGACACTTTATGAAAGTCAGTAGAATGTTTATTCCTAACACATTATTCTAACAAAGCAAATATTTTTGTTCAAATTAACAACAGAGCACCATAATTAATTTATTTTGCAACACTTTCTAAAGTTTTTCAAGTGTGCAGTGATTCTGAAAATTATTTTAAATCAAAACGTTTATAGAACATTAAATGTTTTTAAATTTTTTAACTTATATCAAGGAAAGTGGACAGTGACTGATTAAGTAGACAGAACATTTTTACTCGCACTTATCGTGTAAGCAAGCATGGCTATTCTGAAGAAAGAAAAGCTGTGTTCAGCATGTAATCATAAATTATTGTATTTTTTTATTAAAATTCTTTTACTAAGTTAATCATTTTACCCGAATTTTACGTTCATATTTACGGATTTCAATGTGGCACCCATAACGTCAAAATATCAAAATGGTGGCCATTATATAGTCCTAATGTTCGAGGTAATGACCGCGGCTTAGGATGGCTTGTTTTAAATTGCATTAAGTCACTTTCACGAATTGTCTAGTCAATAGCATTTTTTTTTATGACTAAAACGAACAATTTTCCTTTTGAAAGAGAATTTTCCCCTCGAAAATAGAATTTTTTAAAGATTTTTGGCGGAATGTTTGTCTTAAAAACTGGAAATTTAGGCAAATTTCTCAATTTTGGGCAAAGTTTGAGTAGATTTTTTTTTAATTTCGGAAAATTTTGAAATTAAAAGGTCAAGGTCATCCAAGATGGCCGTCATGACGTCACAATCCAAGATAGCGGAGACTGCCACCGACACCACTCACCGGCACCAGCTGCTGGACATACATTTATATACTACTACGAATAATTGTTTTAAACACGTTTATTGATGACAAAACGCTATCTTACTAGCAACAAAACGCTATTTTTTTTTACGGTAATACAATATACTTAATACCAGTGAATTTTCGCAACACCATTTTTCAAGCTTTTTGTCACAATGCGACTTTTTTTTGTGTAAACGGTGTAAGGCATGAACACAGAATAAGTGTATCTCTCCTCTGTAAACGATATATTGTTTGCTACGGAAAGTTATTGAAAAACGTTTCATCCTCAGGGTTCCAGCTAAGGGTTTTGTGCGTGTGGCATGTGTTACAAACTTAACATGCATATTTCTATTAAGTATGGCATGCAACAGAAAGAGTGCGTGGTTTTAGTTTAGGAATGAAAATTTTGGAAGTTTGGCACACTAAAATGTTTAAAATTTCGCATTCCACTGCATGTTTCACGTAAATGTGTAACCTTAGGTGACGTTTTAAGTCATGTTAGAAAAAATATCATCTTAATGATATACGTTTGGATTGTTAAGAATCAATTATCTAAGCTGATAGCAAACTCCGCAGAATTCACAGGGGTAGAAGTCTAAAGTCACGAATTATGAGAAAAATATATACATAAAAAATTGCGCTCTTTTTAATTTTAATAAATATCAGTTTTTTTATTCTGTAGATGCAGCATTGTGTCATTAAAATAAATATATTACCTGCACTTAAAATGAATGGTATGTTAACTTAGGGACATTTAAAACCATGTAAAACATTTTGACAGTACGTTAGAATAGGTTATTAACTACATTTAAAATACCGTAAAAAAAATATTTGAACTGTTTGTTGGTGGAGTTTTGTGGGATAATCAAAGAATTATAGATGTAGAAGATACCATTTTCAGAATTTTTTTTTTCCGTGGAATAGTCTCCACTCTAGGAAATTACTTCTACGCCAAAATTCTCAAAACTATTTAGGGCCGTAGCCCTGACTTTGTCATGCAATTGGTCCATTTAGACACTAGATTTTTGATTCCAAGCATGTTAGTTAGCTTTTCAAGGATGGATACCACAACAGTTTATTGTTGATTAAATTATTCTTAAAATCCCTTATGTGTAAAATCTAATAATAATGACCATATCTACTTCATTCAATACAAATTTAACAATTTTGTGTAAAGTTGACATTTTTTTATACCACGCATATACATAGGTAGTATAACCGTGCACCTAGATATTAGAATATTCCCTTTGCCGAACTTTCCCATGACAAAATCACCTTAATTCCTTACCTGTAGTAGAATAAACTTGCATCCAGGTTAATGTTTAACAATCTTTATAATTATAGCATATTGTGGTGAACAAAATTATAGCATTTATATTCAAGGTGCATAATTTTTGTAAGCATTATGTTAGCTACATTCTAAATAATGTAAACCGGTTTCAACTTATCAACTGAGGAAAAACAAATCTTACAAACATAAAGATACAGCGACACATCTTGAAATGCTTGGAAAATGTAAAAATTCTAATAAACGCGGTAGAACTTAAAATAAACGTTATATAGTATTCAAAGTTTCGATGTTATTTTCCACTATCTCTACATATTGTTAAATACCAGTTATTGAAATTTTTAAACTTGGCTTTTAAGGTTGAGTGACATGGAACTGTATACAAATATAATATTAATAAAATGTATCAAAATTATGTGGGTGTTTGAGAGGCTATCTATGTATATGCATGACATAAAAAGCAAAATAGAGATGATCTAGAAAAGTTTTTTTTTTTTTTTTTTTTTTTTTTTTTTTTTTAAAAAGTCTATGTAGACCTTTCTTTGGAGGTCCGTTTTGGACGTACGTTTAACACGTGTGAATACACGGATTGAACCGTCGTATCAGATTTGGTGAGACGTAAAGTTTTGGTTTTGGGAGATATATCTACGTCAATAATAATTAGTGATGAAACGGATAGCTGTTGAGCCGGATACCGGCCGCCGGATATTCGGCCGAACATTGCCGGTTGACGCATCGTAACCAGCGAGCTCGCGTAGGTGGCACATGAACGATCGGGTGGACTCGGGTGAATTCGGGTCTTTACGTTCGTGAGCGAAGTTAAGAAGTGTTTCACTGCCTTGAATTGATTGCAAACACGACCATTTGATGCTATTAATGAATCTTCTATTGTATTTTAAAGTAAAAATATTTTTTAATGAAATTCTAAACATATTTAGCCTCGAAAAATGACATCGGTGAAGAAAAGATCGCCTTTATGGAAATATTTTGGTATAAACAGTGACGATTAAAAGTTTTCTGTTTGATTTTTATGCAATAGTAGTATGTAAATGGACATACTAAAACAGGCGCCGGCGCGTGGATTGTGATTGTCGGTCCGCCATCTTGGTTTGTGACGTCACGGCGGCCATTTTTGACTCAAAAATTCCTCAAAATTCCTCAATAAATGACTCAAAATTTCCCGTTTTCGAGGGAAAATTCCCGTTTTCCAGGGAAAAATTCCCGTTTCGAGGGAAAATTAGGACTTCAAAAAACCACAAAATCATTTTGCCTTAGAAAAAACACAAATTCCTGATATAGGCTTAACCATCCATGTCTACAGCCTCAGATAAGCCTCTTTTAGGATTATGACGTCACCGTTGCAGTTTCCATTACGCCCGCCATCTTGAAAATCCGCAATTTTTATGTTAGAAAATCGGGGAAAATTTTAAAAATCATTAAAAAAATTATTTGATCGAATTAAATATAAATCTTAAAAACCACTGTTGCAGTTATCGTTACGGTCGCCATCTTGGATTATATAAATGTTGCATATTTCGTTACACCCGCCATCTTGGTTGAGTACCATGTCATTCTTACACTTTATGTTACGACCACCATATTGAATCCTATTAATGTTGCAATTATCGTTATGGTCGCCATCTTGAAATTTAGACGCCATCTTGGAAATCCGTAATTTTTATGTTAGAAAATCGGGAAAAATACCAAAATTCATCAAAAAATTAACTTAATAGAATTCTGATTGATTATATCGATTCCTGTCCTTGGTTCGAAACCGGTGAGGGCAAAAAATTAAAAAAACATCAGATCCTTCCTCCACAGAAGCCACCTACAGACTGACCTACCACCACCAATAACAAGGTATTTACCATCAGCTGGTATGACGTCATGTCCGCCATCTTGTCTTCGTACGCAGAAGACCACCATCTTGTTGTAGTCTGCTAGAGTGTGCTGGCGACATGTTAGTATAATGTTCTGTTCACCATACCTTTAACCTCGACTGTTGGCATTAAACTTTGTCATTGACCTTGAACCTTGACCTTGATCTTTGACTTTGACCTTGATGAACATCATGGATCCGTCATTGTATGTTCAGTACATGCTACCAGGAGCTACCACATGCTAGCTGTCATTGCCATCATCATGTTTTCGTCTGCTGGAGGACACCATCTTGTGTGTACTCGTCTTACCATCATGCTAGTTTTATTATAACCTGCTACAGTGCAGTAATCATTTATTACTGAGGTGCCCGCCATCTTGAAATTTGGCCGCCATCTTGAAATCATGTAATTATTTAGCTAGAAATGCGGGGAAAATTCCAAAAGTCACCGAAAAAATCAATTATTAGTTTTCAAATTGAATCAATGGATTCCTGTCCACTGTTCGATTCCTGACCACTGACAGTTGTAACTAAATATTAAATAAATTTTAGATTCTGTTTTCCATTACCTATCACAGAGTTTATTAATCATTCGCTCTACGAAAATCAACTCAAGTCAATATTCCTCACCAACGAATTAATACAGTACCGCTATGCATTACATGAAAGTCTAATTTTTCAATAATCTGAATAACCTATAAGCCGTTCATGTACAAAGCCACACATATAATTCAATTGTCTTCAGTCCATGAGACCGAGTCATGTCATTATCAGACGTATAGGCTAGAAATTTCAGGACCGCATGACCTTCGTCGTTATCTAATTATATTCAATTAATCCATCGTGACATTTTTTATACATACTAAAGGACTAAGTGAGCTTTAAAAATATTTTAGTAACACCAAGAGGTTTTAAACTAGTAAATATTCATTCACTACATTTTGTACTACGCGCAATCAACAAAAGGGAAGCACCGACAACGTAAAGGCAGCACCGACATCGAAAAGGCAGCACCGCCAACAAAAAGGCAACTCATTTGGAAGCACCGACAAGTAAAAGGCAGCACCACCATCGAAAAGGCAACTCAATTGGAAGCACCGACAACGAAAAGGTAGCAACGCCAACGAAAAGGCAGCTCATTTATCATTGGCTCCAATAGTCATTGGCTCCAATATTCATTGACTACAATATTCATTGGCTCCAATATTCATTGGCTCCAATATTCATTGGCTCCAATATTGATTGGCTCCAATATTCATTGGCTCCAATATTCATTGGCTCCAATATTGATTGGCTCCAATATTCATTGGCTCCATTATTCATGGGCTCCAATATCAATTGGCTCCAATTGCTCCAAATGCTCTAACAGGCTCCAAAAGGCTCCAACAGTCTTTTGGTTCCTATAGCAATTGGCTCCAATATTCATTGGCTCCTATATTTATTGGCTCCAAAATTCATTGGCTCCAATATTCATTGGCTTCAATATTCATTGGCTCCAATATTCATTGTCTCCAATATTCATTGGCTCCAATATTCATGGGCTCCAATATCAATTGGCTCCAATTGCTCCAAATGCTCCAACCGGCTCCAAAAGGCTCCATCAGTCTTTTGGCTCCTATAGTCATTGGCTCCAATATTCATTGACTCCAATGTTCATTCGCTCCAATATTCATTGGCTCCAAAATTCATTGGCTCTAATATTCATTGGCTCCATCAGTTATTGACAACATCAGTCTTTTAGTTCCAAAAGTCTTTTCAAAAGACTTTATCATTCTTTTGGCTCCTACAGTCTGTTGGTACCTATAGTCATTGGCTCCAATAGTCATTGGCTCCAGTAGTCATTGGCTCCAATAGTCATTGGCTCCAATAGTCATTGGCTCCAATAGTCATTGGCTCCAATAGTCATTGGCTCCAATAGTCATTGGCTCCAATAGTCATTGGCTCCAATAGTCATTGGCTCCAATAGTCATTGGCTCCAATAGTCATTGGCTACAATATTCGTTGACTCCAATATTTATTGCCTCCAATATTCATTGGCTCCATTATTCATCGGCTCCAATATTCATCGGCTCCAATATTCATCGGCTCCAATATTCATCGGCTCCAATATTCATTGGCTCCATCAGTCATTGACACCAACAGTCATTGACACCAACAGTCTTTTGGTTACAAAAGTCTTTTGGCTCCAAATATATTTTGCCTAGAATTCTTCGAGTCTAAGAGACTATGAGACCACATGACTACGAGTCTAAAATGATCTAGCTGGTTACGATTTATACATGACTTGCGAGGCTACAGAGCTACGAAGCTTCTAAAACACAATTTTACGTGACTGCGAGGATACAGGACTACAAGTCTGCATGAGTACTTGACTACGAAGCTACTCGTCTACAAGGCTCCAGTTGACGCATCTGTCTTCGAAGGAATTTTCTCTTTTTCTCCAACTGCTCCATCAGCATTATGTTATAATATTACAAGGGTGCTTGCTTACGTAGCTTCAAGTCTACGAGACTACGACCCATGTGGTTACGAGTCTATGCGATTGCGAGTCTTCAAGGTTACGTGATCGCGAAACTATAGGACTACGAAGCTTCAAGTCTACGAGGCTACTTGGATACGTAGCTACAATTCTACGAGGTCCCAAGACATATTGTCTACGCGACTACGAGCCATGTGGTTACGAGACTACGTGACTACAGAGCTACGAATCCTCTAGAAAACTAATTTACGTGACTGCGAGGATAGAGGTCTACAAGTCTGCATGAGTACTTTTCTACGAAGCTACTCGTCTACAAGGCTCCAATTGACGCATCTATCTTTGTCGGAATTTTCTCTTTTGCTCCAACTGCTCCACCAGCATTATGTTATAAGATTACAAGGCTACTTGCTTAGGTAGCTTCAAGTCTGCGAGACTGCAATGCATTATGACTACGAGACTACGACCCATGAGGTTACGAGACTATGCGATAACAAGTCTTCAAGGTTACGCGATCGCGAGACTATAGGACTACGAAGCTTCCAGAACGCATGGTTACGAGACTGCATGACTAATTGGCCGCGTGGCTTCGAATCTTCATTCCTCTAACTGACTACAATAGCACTATTCAATGGTGAGAGTTAATTTATCTTATGCAAAGGTACTTGCTGCAAGTAGTTCCGCTTTTCAATATCAGATGACTTTACGTGTTGCTTGCAGGTAAATAATATTTATTTATTTTATGCAGGATGCGGGATGCTCACTATCGATCGCATAAGAAGGATAGCTACGATACTGTCCAAGGAGAAGGAAGTTCGTCCTTCCTGCTAGTGCTTCTCAGATTTCTCAGGGTCGCCATCTTGGATTGCGACATCACGGCGGTCATCTTGGACGAGTGTGACCTTGAACTTTGACCGAAACCGCAGGAATGATCGCAAGCACACGGATTAACCATCAAAATATTAACAAGAATAATCGGGAGCACACGTAGAAAACCACCATAATATTGACAAAAATAATCAGAAGCACACGGAAAAAAACGACACAAGTTTTCTTTTATGTCATAAAATTTCAGGGAAAAAAATATTTAAAAATAAAAATAAATTAATAAAAAATTAAAAATAAAATAAAAAATTACATAAATATATTCTGCGAGCTTGTGAACTTCTCATTGTTGAACAAAGATAGAGTTCTAGTACAAGCCAGAATTTTATGTAATTTTTTATTTTTTTTTATTTTTTTATTAATTTATTTTTATTTTTAAATATTCTTTCCCTGAAATTTTATGACATAAAAGAAAACTTGTGTCGTTTTTTTCCGTGTGCTTCTGATTATTTTTGTCAATATTATGGTGGTTTTCTACGTGTGCTCCCGATTATTCTTGTTAATATTTTGATGGTTAATCCGTGTGCTTGCGATCATTCCTGCGGTTTCGGTCAAAGTTCAAGATCACACTCGTCCAAGATGACCGCCGTGATGACGCAATCCAAGATGGTGACCCTGAGAAATCTGAGAAGCACTAGCAGGAAGGACGAACTTCCTTCTCCTTGGAGACTATCGTAGCTATCCTTCTTATGCGATCGATAGTGAGCATCCCGCATCCTGCATAAAATAAATAAATATTATTTACCTGCAAGCAACACGTAAAGTCATCTGATATTGAAAAGCGTAACTACTTGCAGCAAGTACCTTTGCATAAGATAAATTTACTCTCACCACTGAATAGTGCTATTGTAGTCAGTTAGAGACATGAAGATTCGAAGCCACGCGGCCAATTAGTCATGCAGTCTCGTTACCATGCGTTCTGGAAGCTTCGTAGTCCTATAGTCTCGCGATCGCGTAACCTTGAAGACTTGTTATCGCATAGTCTCGTAACCTCATAGGTCGTAGTCTCGTAGTCATGATGCATTGGAGTCTCTCAGACTTGAAGCTACCTAAGCAAGTAGCCTTGTAATCTTATAACATAATGCTGGTGGAGCAGTTGGAGCAAAAGAGAAAATTCCGACAAAGACAGATGCGTCAATTGGAGCCTTGTAGACGAGTAGCTTCGTAGAAAAGTACTCATGCAGACTTGTGGACCTCTATCCTCGCAGTCACGTAAATTAGTTTTCTAGAGGATTCGTAGCTCTGTAGCCTCGCAGTCTCGTATACTTGAAGATACGTAGTCACGTAGTCTCGTAACCACATGGCTCGTAGTCGCGTAGACAATATGTCTTGGGACCTCGTAGAATTGTAGCTATGTATCCAAGTAGCCTCGTAGACTTGAAGCTTCGTAGTCCTATAGTTTCAGAATCACGTAACCTTGAAGACTCGCAATCGCATAGACTCGTAACCACATGGGTCGTAGTCTCGTAGACTTGAAGCTACGTAAGCAAGCACCCTTGTAATCTTAAAACATAATGCTGATGGAGCAGTTGGAGCAAAAGAGAAAATTCCTTCGAAGACAGATGCGTCAACTGGAGCCTTGTAGACGAGTAACTTCGTAGTCAAGTACTCATGCAGACTTGTAGTCCTGTATCCTCGCAGTCACGTAAACATGTGTACTAGAAGCTTCGTAGCTCTGTAGCCTCGCAAGTCATGTATAACTCGTAACCAGCTAGATCATTTTAGACTCGTAGTCATGTGGTCTCATAGTCTCTTAGACCCGATGAATTCTAGGCAAAATATATTTGGAGCCAAAAGACTTTTGGAACCAAAAGACTGTTGGTGTCAATGACTGAAAAGCCAATGAATATTGGAGCCGATGAATATTGGAGCCGATGAATATTGGAGACGATGAATATTGGAACCGATGAATAATGGAGCCAATGAATATTGGAGGCAATAAATATTGTAGCCAATGACTATTGGAGCCAATGACTATTGGAGCCAATGACTATAGGAGCCAAAAGACTGTTGGAGCCAAAAGACTGACGTCTTTTGGAGCCTGTTGGAGCATTTTGAGCAATTGAAGCCAATTAATAATGAAGCCAATGAATATTGGAACCAATGAATATTGGAACCAATGAATATTGGAGCGAATGAATATTGGAGCCAATGACTATTGAAGCCAATAACTATTGGAGCCAATGACTATTGGAGCCAATGACTATTGGAGCCAATGACTATTGGACCCAATGACTATTGGAGCCAATGACTATAGGAACCAACAGAATGTTGGAGCCAAAAGACTGATGGAGTCTTTTGAAAAGACATTTGGAACCAAAAGACTGATGTTGTCAATAACTGATGGAGCCAATGAATATTGGAGCCAATGAATTTTGGAGTCGATGACTATTGGAGTCAATGAATATTGGAGCCAATGAATATCGGAGCCAATGAATATTGGAGCCAATGAACATTGGAGTCAATAAATATTGGAGTCAATGACTATAGGAGCCAAAAGACTGATGGAGCCTGTTGGAGCCTGTTACAGCATTTGGAGCAATTGGAGCCAATTGATATTGGAGCCCATGAATATTGTAGCCAATGAATATTGGAGCCCATGAATATTGTAGCCAATGAATATTGGAGCCATAGAATATTGGAGCCAATGAATATTGTAGCCAATGAATATTGGAGTCAATGAATATTGGAGTCAATGAATATTGAAGCCAATGAATATTGGAGCCAATAAATATTGGAGCGAAT
This sequence comes from Bacillus rossius redtenbacheri, assembly GCF_032445375.1. Classification (NCBI taxonomy): domain Eukaryota; kingdom Metazoa; phylum Arthropoda; class Insecta; order Phasmatodea; family Bacillidae; genus Bacillus; species Bacillus rossius. The sequence goes on from NC_086332.1 coordinate 111,121,791, forward strand.
GAATATTGGAGCCAATTGGTGCCAAAGAAAATTGGAGCCAATAAATATTGGAACCAATGAATTTTGGAGCCAATGTATTTTGGAGCCAATAAATATTGGTGCCAATGAATATTGGAGCCAATGAATTTTGGAGCCAATAAATATTGGAGCCAATGAATATTGGAGCCAATGGCTATAGGAACCAAAAGACTGTTGGAGCCTTTTGGAGCATTTGGAGCAATTGGAGCCAATTGATATTGGAGCCCATGAATATTGGAGCTAATGAATATTGGAGCCAATGAATATTGGAGCCAATGAATATTGGAGCCAATGAATATTGGAGCCAATGAATATTGGAGCCAATTAATATTGGAGCCAATGAATATTGTAGTCAATGAATATTGGAGCCAATGACTATTGGAGCCAATGATAAATGAGCTGCCTTTTCGTTGGCGTTGCTACCTTTTCGTTGTCGGTGCTTCCAATTGAGTTGCCTTTTCGATGGTGGTGCTGCCTTTTACTTGTCGGTGCTTCCAAATGAGCTGCCTTTTTGTTGGCGGTGCTGCCTTTTCGATGTCGGTGCTGCCTTTACGTTGTCGGTGCTTCCCTTTTGTTGATTGCGCGTAGTACAAAATGTAGTGATTGAATATTTACTAGTTTAAAACCTCTTGGTGTTACTAAAATATTTTTAAAGGTCACTTAGTCCTTTAGTATGTATAAAAAATGTCACGATGGATTAATTGAATATAATTAGATAACGACGAAGGTCATGCGGTCCTGAAATTTCTAGCCTATACGTCTGATAATGACATGACTCGGTCTCATGGACTGAAGACAATTGAATTATATGTGTGGCTTTGTACATGAACGGCTTATAGGTTATTCAGATTATTGAAAAATTAGACTTTCATGTAATGCATAGCGGTACTGTATTAATTCGTTGGTGAGGAATATTGACTTGAGTTGATTTTCGTAGAGCGAATGATTAATAAACTCTGTGATAGGTAATGGAAAACAGAATCTAAAATTTATTTAATATTTAGTTACAACTGTCAGTGGTCAGGAATCGAACAGTGGACAGGAATCCATTGATTCAATTTGAAAACTAATAATTGATTTTTTCGGTGACTTTTGGAATTTTCCCCGCATTTCTAGCTAAATAATTACATGATTTCAAGATGGCGGCCAAATTTCAAGATGGCGGGCACCTCAGTAATAAATGATTACTGCACTGTAGCAGGTTATAATAAAACTAGCATGATGGTAAGACGAGTACACACAAGATAGTGTCCTCCAGCAGACGAAAACATGATGATGGCAATGACAGCTAGCATGTGGTAGCTCCTGGTAGCATGTACTGAACATACAATGACGGATCCATGATGTTCATCAAGGTCAAAGTCAAAGATCAAGGTCAAGGTTCAAGGTCAATGACAAAGTTTAATGCCAACAGTCGAGGTTAAAGGTATGGTGAACAGAACATTATACTAACATGTCGCCAGCACACTCTAGCAGACTACAACAAGATGGTGGTCTTCTGCGTACGAAGACAAGATGGCGGACATGACGTCATACCAGCTGATGGTAAATACCTTGTTATTGGTGGTGGTAGGTCAGTCTGTAGGTGGCTTCTGTGGAGGAAGGATCTGATGTTTTTTTAATTTTTTGCCCTCACCGGTTTCGAACCAAGGACAGGAATCGATATAATCAATCAGAATTCTATTAAGTTAATTTTTTGATGAATTTTGGTATTTTTCCCGATTTTCTAACATAACAATTACGGATTTCCAAGATGGCGTCTAAATTTCAAGATGGCGACCATAACGATAATTGCAACATTAATAGGATTCAATATGGTGGTCGTAACATAAAGTGTAAGAATGACATGGTACTCAACCAAGATGGCGGGTGTAACGAAATATGCAACATTTATATAATCCAAGATGGCGACCGTAACGATAACTGCAACAGTGGTTTTTAAGATTTATATTTAATTCGATCAAATAATTTTTTTAATGATTTTTAAAATTTTCCCCGATTTTCTAACATAAAAATTGCGGATTTTCAAGATGGCGGGCGTAACGGAAACTGCAACGGTGACGTCATAATCCTAAAAGAGGCTTATCTGAGGCTGTAGACATGGATGGTTAAGCCTATATCAGGAATTTGTGTTCTTTCTAAGGCAAAATGATTTTGTGGTTTTTTGAAGTCCTAATTTTCCCTCGAAACGGGAATTTTTCCCTCGAAAACAGGAATTTTCCCTCGAAAACGGGATATTTTGAGTCATTTTGAATCATTTTTGAGGAATTTTGAGGAATTTTTGAGTCAAAAATGGCCGCCGTGACGTCACAAACCAAGATGGCGGACCGACAATCACTATCCACGCGCCGGCGCCTGTTTTAGTATGCCCATTTACATACTACTTGCAATGTTAAAATTTCTCGTAGTGGTGAAGGAAGAAAAGCCGGTATGTACCAAACAAAATGAGTTTAATTTTTTCTTTTGTTTTTCATTACTTCATGACAGGTACATACATGATATGAAACTTGCGTTAACCCAAGATTTAAAACAAGCTAAATACTTGGGGGTTGTTGAAGCTGAAAAAGCTCGCCAGTGAAATTGATTTTTATCTGAAGTCAGTGCGAATTGATCGCGATCGTGACCATTAAATTTGGTGGTCAGCTAATACTACTCAATACCCGAACTTAACAAAGTTGGCAAGAATTTATATTTTAGCACCCTGCAGCAGTGTATAGAGCGAAATACGATTTTCTGAAGCTGGCTTTGTCTATGAAGACAAGCAAAACCGTTTGTTACCTTTTAATGGAGAGAAATTGGTATTAATTCACCGTAATTTGCCCTTAGTGCATTGCGAGTACCATTTTTTTTTGTTGTAAAATGAAAATATGGTGATTATATTTGTTATGTGGATTAAATAAAGTACCTAAATTTTATATTTCGTATTTTTTTTAAATCCGATATCCGGCCGATACTCGCTTATTATCCGGTATTCGGCCGGATAGGCCGGATACCGGATAGTTACCGGATATCCGTTTCATCACTAGTAATAACACAGTTACAGCCAACTTCTTAGATCCAGGGTAAATGTTCTAATTTTTTCACGAATATTTCGCCTATTTTTCATGCTTAACGTATAGTTGCCCTATCGAAATGAATGAGCTCTATAATTTGATGAGATGTAAATTGCGATTTATCGTAGTATAATCTGTTATAAGTAAAAATGTATTTATAAAATATATTTTGTTTTTTTTTTACCCAAAAAAATTTTTTTCGTTACCTACAATCATCGAAATAAGCATATTTTAGGAAGTTGGAAGTGCGAATTTAATGACTCCGTATGTCCTATAAAGGTATAAATAAATAAATAATTGTTTTAATAAATATGTTAAACACACAAAACATGTATTTTCCCACAAAATATACAGCTAGAGACGCCATATGAGGTTTTTGGGGGCTAATCCCTCAACGAGCGAAAGCGCGTTGTACATATTTATATCATCGCTGGCTCTCAGATTTTTTGCCTGACTCCTAAACTTCGGAGGTTTTGTAGAGGCCTTTATTATAAGTTTATAAAAAAAAGTGAAAAGTTAGGGGTATCGAAAAACCCCAGTGACCAGACACCTCAGAAATGGCGAAACGCGAATCAGTATTTCAGCTTATTTATGCTCTTTTAGAGAAATCGTAAGCACGGAATTTCACACGATAAAAAGTTTCCTCACACCTCTTCCCCGCATGATTACATATAGTTTAAATGTGCTTCATTCGATAGAGTACAGCGAACTGATATCGGTAGTTAAAAGTAAGACTATGTGAATTGTTAATAAAAAACATTATTTATAATACAGATTATCATCAAACCATAAAATCTAGGCTACCATTTCTTTAAAAACTAATAGATTAGGTTTATTTATCCGTAATCTGTTTCATAATATGGTATGCTCGTTTTGTTTGAGTAAAAATGTTGTTGAAATAAGTAAAATAATTATATCTTTTGAACCAAAATTTTTTTGAATGTAGAAATCAAAACCAACGTATTTTCAAGAAAAATATATTTATGACGGAATGAATACAGTGTTTTGTATAATATTAACCAAGAAACATGACTAGACGTGACAGCATTTATGATCGTTTAAAAACCACCAAACAACACGACGGGCTATGAAATTTGGTCATAAGTTTTCGGTGATTATGCGCCATTTCTAGTAAAAGGGTGATTGACTAGCAACATAAAATTTATAAATCAAAACCCATTTAATTTAACTTGAGACACTGATTTTAAATAGTATGTGTAGTGAAACTAAACTTAAGAGCATGCAAATTTATGACAAGCAGTGTTTTAAATATGTATTTTTTTTAATCAACCCAATTTATATTTATTTACATTTATCCTGCATTCTATGTGGAAACATTTCATAACTCTTAGAGGGAATCAAGTTTCCTTGCGTCGAGTATGAACATCTCTATATATTGAGCAATTAGTTATCCAAGCAACTTAAACTATCAAACATAAAAAAAATATCTCACATGCAACATTTGGCCGAATCCCTGAGACTTGAGAAATTATAGCTCCACTTTAATACTTAAATTATCAATTTTAAAATTTTAATATGCTATTTTAAAATTAATATTAAAATTTTTAATGATATAAAACACTTAGATATTTTTTTTTATTTAATGTGTACCTGGTTCCTGGACTGAAAGCAGCAAAGGTTTATGGTATGTACAACATTTTCCATGAGTTTATGATGTCACAGTAAGTACACCGGACTGGGAAACTCGGTACAAATCGAGTAAAACTGTTGCCTAGTGACTGTAGGTGACTGGTGCTGTAATATCCACATTGACTGTTTCTGTACATGTTGTTATCACGGCTGCAGCACAGGAGCCACGTGGTTGTGAGGTTGGAACCACTCGCCTCTCGCCAGGCGATCCCAGATGGGTCTACCCAGCATTCTTCGCAAGTGGGTAACGTGGCGGACGTTGCCGTGAGTTAGCGGGGGTGCTGGTTTCGTCACCGGTCACCGTGTCTAGAGACCAGCCAATGCGAGGCTAGTCGAAGGAGAAGGGTCGGAGAACAAAGACTCGGATGAATGAACGGGAGCGGAAGCGGGGAAGCAGGGTGAAGACAAGCGGGGAAGCAGGGTGAAGACGGGCGGGACGCAGACCTGCCTCGCCCTCCCCCCTTTTCCCACCGCCGCGCCGGAAGTGAGGGCTTGCAGGGCTTCTCCACATCCGCCTCGCTCCACTTGAAGGCACGCGCAGCAACTCCGGCTTCCAGGAAGGGGTGACCATGAAGAAATACTTTCCAGTGTGGGAGTGATCACATTGAAAATACTTACACCATGTCATTTGGTGCTACGTTTGCCTATCCAAAAATTTTCTTGGAAGGAAAGAGTACAATTTAGCCTCTTCGAAATTCTTATGTGTCTTAACAAATGTCGTCAAATTTTACGAACGACTAACTTTTCTTTGGGTAAAAAAAAGTCTATTGGTATGATTGGGCCCCTAGAAATTCAACTCCTTTCTTTTTTGGATACGTCGGTGTTCCTTGATAACAAATTTGAATTGCCTCCACCTGATGGAAATCGACGCCACTGCACCATCTTACAAGCCTGCGCGGAAATGATCGGGAGTTGACTGTGTCGTGAGGCCAAGAATTTTCATTATTAATGTAACACAACTATATTATGGTTTGGCTGCAAAGATGAAACACATTCCTTGACTTATGATTAATATGATGGCGTAGAATCGCAAAGCAAATTTCTTTATGTTTCAGGACTAAACAAAAGTATTAGAATTTTCATTGTGCCGTTTTATCACATTTATTGACCACCAATAATATCAGAGTATATCAAAAATGTAATTAGTCGGGCTATAATAGTACGAATGAATATTTTTCTGATATTTTTAAATACCATACAACGTTTATAATATATGTGGCGCAAAACTTAACAATAAATATATGCACAACTAATAAACTGAATCATGTACTCGTTTGTTATTTGAATGCATTATTTATATAATCTTTTAAGTGGATATGACAGACACTTGTGGACCAGTTTAAGCATGTAGTACTCTTTATCGGCAAGAGTAAATGGTTTAGAATATGACTTGTTTCGTACAAATTTTCTGTTGGTTTTTGCAACTCGGTGCTTAATTATGTTGAAGTAATAGACGCTAAATATTAAACACGCAAGTAATTATTCACAACTTTAGGTGGCGAGGCACTTCCTGCATCAAGAATGTCTGATAGCATTAGCCTGCCACAACAGGCCTGTCGAGCCGATAAGAGGCACTCAGGCTGCAGTCATGACTCGCCCCTGAGTGTCACAGCAGGCTCGACGATGCCCGACTTCGTGTCGCCAGGATGCGCTCAGGGAACAGCCAGCTCACACAGCTTAACTGCGTGGTAATACTTGAGTAGTTATATGAGGAAATAAAAAAAAAATAGGATTCGTTTAATACATTTATTTAAAGTCAAAAAACATTCATATAAATTACATACTGATATTAAAAATAGCATTTAATTTTACAAATAAACTTCATACAGAAATTATATTTATTCTACAGATAGTATCTCCGACATTCTCTTTAAAATCTTTTGCATTCATTGCGTACAACCGGGTGAACATCCACAGTAGAAGGCGAACTATGCAGGGTTGTTGGATCGATGCTTGTATGTTTTAGCAATCTTGCGAGGACTTTTTCTTTCTGGTACACTTTTCGTGTGTTAGAAGTTTTTCTTTCGTGGTTTGTATACCTACTTCAATCGTAGTTATACAGTTTGTTGCAGGCTTGTAAAACTGGATAGTAGCACACTCGAACGAATGAAGAGGAAGTTTTTCTTGAGAACTCAGTTACTCGATCAATAGAACTCTGAAGTAATGTTTCCTCGCTCATATAATAAACAGCACACTATCCGTAAATTTGACAAATGACAATATTTTGACAATGTTCGTATAAAGTTAAGTCATCGGAAATCAAAGTATGAAATAGCTTGTCACACGTCTCGTCTCCGTGTAGCTTTTTAAATCACTGCCACTCCCATAAGAGCAGTTTATTTGTGATAAAGCTTGGATCACACTGACGTACGAATTAGCAGGATGAAACGTCTGCATGCTTCCTGGAGGAAAATTTATTCCAAACTAATGTATCGTTGTAGTCAGTTAACCATTTAAAAATGATGATCCCACCTAATTACAATTCACACGAAACATATTTATCGCTAAAATATTCATCGAATTAATAGATTCGTGAACTTTCCCCGACTCATATACTCTAGGCTCAAAAACGAATAAAGATCACATGCTACTGTCGCCTTTAAAATCTATATCACAACTGCTAACTAGTATACTTTTCATGGTATTTATATTCCCTATAAGAATTGTTTAATTCGGCAATAAAATATATTTTTTTAATATTTCTCAACACCACCAAATTCGTAACAGCCAATCAGTATTTTTATCTCTTTGGTGTCTTTTTCGCCAGGCTGCCTGTATCTGAAAACATTTGTTTCGTCAACATTAACCATAGAATTAAAAGTTTGTAAATCTGTAAGAGCAACTGGCTAGTTTCCTCTTAACTATTAGTGGGGGAAAAAAATTATAGAACTTAAATCGCTGCTCGCACCTGATGATATTGATGTAATACTCATGTTTATAACTGCTAATTAATATATAAATTAGTATGTCGTAGTTTATATACTTTTTATATGAGAAAATTTTTATCTAGACAGAATATACACGTTTGTGTTGAACTTCACAAGCACCACAGCTTATTGGAAAATAAGTGCGTCGCCGTTGTCGAATTGTGCTCAGACTGATCAGTGTTTCAAGCTGTCCGAAGTGCCACAGCTCGTTAGGAAATAAAGTGCATGTTTTGTGTGCGTCAGAACTGAGTAATACGTGCCCAAACTGGGGGGAAAGTGCCAGGTGTAAACATTCTGTGTCAACACACTGACGACCAATGGCTTAAACATCAGTCAACTGACTTCCTGCGGAAATAAGCTGGCGGCTACCAGAAGATTTCGTGACTATTTTGACAGAAATATTAAACATAGTTTTCCGCAATTCTGAGAGTTAAAATTTTGGTCTCTGTTGTTATTGTATGAAATTTTAACACCGTTTAAATAATTTGAGAGTTCTCCTGGTGGTTAAATACCCGAAACTATCATACTTAATTGCATTTTTACCTCGTTTCACATATGCTGTCCAATGAGTACCCATGTTACTTATACTGCCTAATTAATTAAAGATTCGCTAAGATTAGGTTTTTAGTAAGACATCTCTCCTAAAAACACCTTTAAAGTACTTGACTTTTAGTTTGTGCATATTTTTATTAATTCTGTGTTTGATAGTGTCCTAATAGTTATTGAATTTATTATTTATTGTTTTTTCACTGTCTGTTATGTTTATTTTTGCGGCCCCTTTCACCTGATATGGATGTAGAAACAGGCCTTTTTCGTTCTTGAACTTAAAGCCAATGCCTCTATCTTCTCTGTGTGACACCTGGCTTCTTTCAAGTTTTTTTATTGTTCTTTGCCGAATTAATTGCTCTAACTACACCACTTCTGCACCAACCAATCCTGCTAATGCAGCAATAGCAGAGAGAAGTGGAAGGAAACCTTTGTTTCTTAGTAGTTTTCTTGACTTTTAGTTTTCTCTACAGGGTTCTTACAGGAACTTACAATTAACTTTCAATGACTTTTCAAGGACTGTACAATAATTTTTCAAGGACCACAGTAAAAATAAATTATATTAGCTACATCAAATTTTTACTTAAGTAAGTCAAATTAAGTTTAGTTTCGCAACATTTCTATTTCTGCTTTTGTATTTTTAGTATGTTAAGTATGTTTTTCTACTAAATTTAATCCCTACCTAAAAACCTACGTAACATTCACACAATACCTTAGTGATTTTTATATTCTTCTAACTTCTCACATAACTGTCTGTTTACTTCAGCAAGGGATGCAGATTTTTCTTTGGCTGTTCTTCGAAGGCTGTTGGACTTTGACACCATGGTTAAACTACCGGTTGCTTCCGCCTGTTCAGAGAACCTATCAGCTGATTTTGTGAGTTCACAAATATCTGCTTCGATTCTTTGTTTCTTGGTCTTGAGTTCATCTATTTCATCTGTGATATTTTTTCGTTTTAACTTCTGCTGTTCTGTTTCTTTCTTGCGCCTTTTCTCTTCCAAAAAGCTTTGCCATTTTTGGCGTGCGCTTGCTGCTGAAGCTATCAGATCATTTGTAATGTTTACATTTGAGACACCACCAACAGATGTAACATGCTGACAAATGATTCTCTGCGAAATTACTGTACGGTCATGCATGTTTTCTACTTCAATTTGCCTGTTAACTGAGAAACCTCTCTCAACAGAGGCTTGTCCATGTGACAAAATCAGCAGCATTTTCATCACACACCATAATCCTACATAGTTGGAACTAGAGTTTGCACTACCAAATAACAATGAATCCAAACGGTCAGCTTCAGGTTTGAAATTTCGAAACTGTGATGACGAACCAAACTCCAGAATAAAATCTTTGTAAGCTGAAAGTAATGCATCGCAGTCTGTTTCTTCAACTCGCCCTGCATCTACCAAAATTTTCAATACTAATGAAAACCGGGTAGTGCAAATTTTTTGGTCATTCATTTCTCTAGGGTCCAAACAACTGAGGTTCCTAACAACAGAATATTGTAAAGGACACTTGTTCAACAACTTTTTCACAATTTCCAAGAGAAAATCACGACATTCCATTCGTAACTGTATAATGTCACGATCCTTGCTTACATTCTTGTGAACCAAATCTTTTACTCTATTTTCTGCAGCAAATCCTAAATAGACTTTGGTTGCTGGCAAATGGTTTTCTTTCTTGGCAACTTCAACTCTGACAAGTTTGCCACAAGAATTTGCATTCTTCATAATATCATCTTTGATAAAACTTTCCATTAGGCTTCGCAGCAATTTCAACATATCTTTCCCTAAAAATGGCAGAACTGGCTTATCAGTTTGATATGCTATCAAAAATGGTTCCACTTCTTTGGCAATTGACTGAAATACTAGCAGTTTTACAGGCGTGAGTGGGTCAGCTGCCGCTTCTTTGATGGCCATGAAAGATTTGGTGTTGGGGTTGGGAACATTTTTGTCTGTTACAGACTTTACATACTTGAGCATATGAGGCCACATTTCAATAGCACGAGCTGCAACTATCGAATTCTCTATCCACCTAACAGCACAAAATTTTAAAGGAAAAAGAGTACTACTGGTCACATTCACATAATCTTCCCTCCAAGCTGGAGAGTCCTTAAAAAGATAATACATACTTGACAAAATTCTCTCCACATCCCAGGTAGATGAAACTGATCCATACTTAAATGCACCATGAAGTATGTGTAACCCACAACTGCCAGTTTGTATCACTGTTTTATTTGTGTCTTTCTTCAGTTGATCACAAACCATGTCGTAAAATTTCCAATTGACATTTGGACCATCCATGGAGAGCTGCAGTAAAGGCATGCTGGGAAGAAAAATTTCAGAACTGAGTTTTTCATACGAACTAAACATGTCTTCTGCAGTTGCATGTCCCAAGAAACTAGAGTGCATATAGCATGAGACGACTTTGTCGGTATCCCAATATCTAATATGGTAATCCAATTGCTTCTGATGAAGTTTTCGGTTAACACTCTCGTCAAAAAGCAGAACATACGAATCTTCCTTTCGAATTTTTTCCATGAGTAAGGACCTAAAATAAGGTGCTATCCCAAAACAACACATATAGGCACACTTTGTTTCTCCCAACGAAAAGCCTTTGGCAACACTGCTATCAGGAAACATTTGTCTGAACAAGGGCCCAATATCCTCACAGGACTTGTATGAAAAATGGTTACTGCATACTTTAAGGGCCCACAGAATTTCTGCTTTTAAAGTGTCCTGGCCAGTAATAAAAGAACTAATCAGGCCTACCTGCTGATCTTGAGAATTCTGGATATCTGGTTTCACGACTGCTAAACTTGTAGATTGGCCATCTTGTGAAGGCTGTTTACCACCGAGATATACTTGTATTCCAAGTTTTGGCTTCTCACTTGCCAGAGCGACATGTTTCTTCCCACCCATATGACTCGTTAACGCCGATACACCCATGTTACTGATATCGAAAACACTACTACATAAAACACATTTGGCTTTATTTCTGTCAGTCGTTTTTTGTAGCCATTTACTGAATTTTGGGTTACGTAACCACAAATCGTTAAAAGTACAGTTTCCAGGCATTTTGAGAAAAAATGTTAACAGTATCTCTCAAGTTGCATAGGTACATAAAAACACCAAAAGCACTATCAAACACGTTGAAGGAAAATAATAAGAGAAAGTGTGAAAAAATGTAGTTTTTACATACGACAGCCGCAAAAATTAAATCAAAATGCAAACAAATAGGCTATTTTATGCAAATATCAAAGCCGGCAAAAAAATCTTTTCGCAACTCGTAGGAAGTATAAACTAAAAACGAAGTCGGAACTGATATTAAAACATTTCTAGAAATAACACTTTTCCCTTTCCAATCACTCCGACAATGCCATACAATTACAGAAGCATGTAAATCCGGAAAAAGTACAAAGCAAAACCACCATCTTGCATCTAACTTCTTTTGTTTGTACCACATTTACCATACTATACCATATTTATCCTGCATATTTTAAAAATCGATACCACAACTACCACGCGATACCACATTTACTCTTGTGTACCAAACTATATCCAATAACACAGTTACGCAAAGCATTATTACGCACCATAACCGATAAATGTCGTTGCCATAGAACACGAGAAATTCCCAAATCCATTTTTTTTTTTACGAAAATTCACTCGGTTATCGTCTGTTCACGTCAAGCAAATTATATTCTAGAAATAAGAAACAAATTATGGTTTTGTATTCCTAAGCTAGGATTTTAACGATGGGAAACTAACTGGAATATTATGTTACCTGAAAATTCAAGGACTTTCCAAGGACTGGATTGAATTCAAGGACTTTTCAAGACCTTTTAAGGACATGGTAAAAGTTCCAGGACATTCCAGGACCGTACGAACCCTGTCTCTAAGTCCCATACCTAGTTTCACTTTTGTATTAATGATTTTTGAAATGGAAATGAAGCCAATTTTTCACCTATTTTAGTACCTCTTACCTTCTACAAATTTTCTGCTGCCTGCGATAGGATTTTGTCTGCCTCGTGCCTGTATTTTATATCGGTACTTTTACTATAAAACCATCTAGTTTGTTTATGCCTTTATCTCCCCGCTTATACTAGTCTCTTAGCTAATTTCGTACCTGGTCCACAAAATTTATATCCGGGAATATGTTATTCCGATATTAAATTGGTGATCAAACAATTTACTTGTCCACGATCAAATTTGGACTTCTCTCGCAAATTGCAGGAACTAACAGAGGAGGAAACATATAATTAGAACTCCTCATACGACTAAGTAGCTCAGTTTCAAACTGAACATTGAAGTAATGACATCGATAAGTTACTTGAATCAAAATTCCGTGCTTGTGTAAATACTGTAGGAAAAGTTTTAGTTTAAAACAGAATGCTTCTCGTCAAGGAAAAAAAAAAAGTTTTTAAAGACTTATTCCTACCGATTGTTTCATCGTCTTAAATGTCGACGCGAATTCAAGGGAGTTGGTAACATGCCAAGACATGGCATTACTTGCAAGTAACATATGAATAGTGAGATGCAATGCATAATTTTAAACACTAATCCTCATACTTCAAACACCGATACACACATTTCAAACACAAATCCACATATTTCAAAACAAAATCCACATATTTCAAAACAAAATCCACATATTTCAAACACAAATACACATATTACCCAAAACCACATATTTCAAACACAAATACACATATTACACAAATCCACATATTTCAAACACAAATACACATAGGCTATTACACAAATCCACATATTTCAAACACATACACATATTACACAAATCCACATAATTTACAAAAACATTTTTTTAAATAATGGTACACGTATTTCAAACATAAATCCACGTATTTCAAACAGTAATCCGTACCTGAGAGGTGAAAATGACAAAACTGATCAAGCAAAAACTAAACGTTTAGGACGCGGTAAGAAAATTATGAAACCTGATTTATCTTTTCCTGAAAATATAGGAAGTTATAAAAAAAATGTAGTGCTCTAGAATGTACGCATGGTAGCCAACTACGAAATACTGTGAGATGTATCACTGCAGGGCCCTCTGGTGCGGGAATACTTGCGTGCTCATGAACTTGCTCCAACATCCAATAGTTTGCATTATGAAAACATCTATCTGTATTCAGAAACCTTACAACAGCCCAAATACGTGCGACTTAGTTACATACTGAAATATACAGATGGTATGTGTACTATCCTTATAGTGATAATGTTGCAGTCATACCTACAGAATTAACTAATGTAACCAGTCCAACTGTTTACAGTTATATTATTATTATTTTTATTATTATTGTAACATTAATTGTATATTTCATGAGCCGATCTTATGTATTTAATTATTTTATTGTAAAGAGGACAACCAAAGTTTAACATATATAACACATCTAATTGCCAGAGACAACACACTTTTTAACGTCAGGGTCATCTAAGCATTATTCTTTGGAAGCTTTATTCATTTGCCTTAGTTCAACACTCTTACACGCTAATATCCAAGTTTTATTTCACTATGCAGTTAATTTGGTTTGCTGATTTTTCTATAGCTCCTTGGTTGCTAGGGACGGAAAATAAATAGTTAGAAGGAAGAAGAAGGAGACGCCATAGCCATCTTGCAGCGGGAAGACGTTTCTCGGGCTGGGGCGAACCAAAGCCTTGATTGCCGCCCGAGGAATTTAAGATTCGCGTCATCCGCGGTCGTGTGCTATACAGAATTCTCCATACTATGATTTGTGAGAATAGTTCTAGACTGAATAAGTCTCAGATAGGGAGTATCGGCGACATCTAGTGCCAATTTCCGCGTCGGTCCCGTTCGTCCCCGTAGTGGTTTCGGACGACTGATGTCAGCGCCAGCTACGATCGGCCACGACGTTTGGTGAGACCGATTCAAATTAAAACAGATTTTTTAGGACGAGAGGGAAGTCGATTCTTCAGCCAGACACCCGGCTACTTCAGATCTTCTGTAGTTCGCCAATTACAGCTTCCAGCGTCCAGTGTTCCAGCGTCGCAGCAGACCACCTGGAGGTCCTAGGAAGAGAGCCTCAAGCCTCCGACAGCTTATAGCTAGACCCGGCATGGTAGTCGGTGTGTTTCTGTGACCTCATTTACATCTACTTACTGACACATAGGTCTGAACAAAATGCTAACATAAACTGTAAATTATTTTGGTTGTTCCTCTCGCTGAATTGCATGGTACCAGTAACTTCACGTCAATAACTAAGAACCCATTAAAATCGTATGTTTTTCAGCTATTACTATTTTATTTACAGTAAATGTCAATTATGTCTAAAACAGGCCTGGTCATAGGTAATGCAAATTTGTACAAGCTCACAACACTACCAAATTTCTTTTTAATAATTACTATCTTGACAGTAATACAATGCAGTGACGTGCTAGCTGGTTTAGCAGTCTGGGTAATCAATACAGCAGCAGCGTTCCTGAGATCTACTGCGGAGAGAATAGGCACCAAAACCCCGCAAGAACACATACTAGTACACAGTGGTACTAATGATCGTGGGGCTTGTACAGTTGACCACACAATACACATAAATAATTTAACTAGACTAAACATAACTTTAAGTTTATCTTCGATAATGTCGCAAATGAAAAATATAGAAATTTTCAGATATTTTTCCATGGGTCTACATTCAAACGTAGATTGTTTATACTTGTGTCAAACATACTCGAGAATACCGAAACACTTTTTACGTGATAATTCGAATGTTATATTTTTACTCAAAATGGACGACCTAAATCTTAAACATACATACGAAGACCATATTTCCAACGAAATTGCATTTAACGAGTTTAAACAAAAGTGTTCCATGTGTTGAGGTAATAAATTTGGTTTCCTCTCGATTTTCAAACATTTTCCATTATATAATGGTAGTTTCAGAAGGCAGTTGGATCAGTACATCGTTAGAGAAGACTGACTCGATAAGCAAGTTCGTACATAGTGTCTTGATACGTACGTGTGAAAAAAGTAATATCACAGAAATGTGTGATAGTAACTTGTCAGCAAATGGAAAAATTTTACGTAATTTAGGTTATCCTGTACATTCTACAGACGGTAGCTCAAATCAGTATGTGCAGGAAATAAACTCTCAAACACTGCAAGGAATGAAATTAGTCACAGATTCTAAGAGTGAAAAACAAAATGAAAATTTTGAACGTTTATTTACTAGCAAACCAGTTTTGCTAATGAAATTATACACAGCAAACTTAAAATTGTAATGGAAGAAATTAATGAGAAAATTATGTCTGTTATTACTACATTAGCATCTCTGAGTCATAATGATTAGTTTTTTTAGACACTGAGAACACATAAGTGAAAATTTACTAAAACAAAGTGAGGAAATGAAACTAGTGGTTGAAATAATTTTAACAATTTACACAAACAGTTCCTGAGCGAAACAAATCAAAAATCTTATATTATGTTTTTAATGCTCGCGTAGGTAAGTTGGAAGAATATACGGTTATTAAAATAAACCGGTACTAGATTCTAAAAATTTATCTCAAAAGGACCGAAAGTAGAAAGACTTCGTTTGCTGCTAACTCTTAGAGAAACAGGAAATATTTCACAACTAAATGAAATAATATCCATACTGGAAAAATTACAGGGTTATTGGGGATGTTACCTCACAACAGTTCGAGAATCGGAGGTTGGCATGTGAACCGACACCACTCCTAATCGTCACTGGTTCTGAACAGCTGCAAGCCACATCTCACTCAGTTGCGTGCGGATCCCCCCCCCCCCCCCCCTGATGGGGTCGCTGACGCCACTGATGCAGCTTGTCACCCGTCGCCTGCCTCCCACCAATGACGGAGAGGTCGATGCCGCCGTCGCCACCACTCACTCCCAGTCGGGGGTTGCTTCCCCCGCCCCCACCCCCTTGACGCACAGCCGCAGTGTGGGTGGGGCTCACCATCGCCGTCAGATGCTGGCTACAGGCAAGTGAGATGTGCGAGTGTCCTAGACTCGAGGAGAGCTTGGACTTACTGGAAAAGGGGTTGAATACTCGATTCAACCGCCTCGAGTTTGTGCTTGTAAACTTTAGCGTCGAGGTACGCTTATTAAACATGTTCATGCGCGGACATTTTGTTATGTCATGTTTATATATAGTTGTGTTTGTAATTTTTTTGTTAGGATGTATATTTTTATTTTGTGGTGTTTTGGTGTTAGTAAATAATTGTTTTAATTTATTAATTTCTTTAAATTCATCCATCAATGTGTCAACCTATGTTTAAATATATATAGTTAAGTATATATATCATATTAGAATAGAGAAATGTAAATATATATGCAAACAGTTAAATATCTGCTTCCATGCAGATTTTTTAATACGCATGCCCAAACACGATCATACTTAGAATATACATTAATAAAATATTACTTCTGAGTAAGAACTTTTCTGGTCCTGAAAGATGCAAGAGGGTGGCATAAATTAAATTAAATTAAATTTGGTGGAAGAAAATTTTTTTAATTTAATACGTTTTTTTAAGTATTATTAACTAAAATAAATGTAACCATCGAATCCGAAAAATGAGACAGTTAATTTGATATATATCTCAGACTATACATATTGTTACGATATACTGCGGGTTCGTAAAGGATAGCCCAATTAAAGATTTTATTACACTACACAGTTTTATTTATTGCCACTACTTATGTCACTTACAAATAATCATCTAAAATGGCAAATAATTAATTACACTTAAAGAAATGATAATTCCCCAGTCGCTCGTTCCACACACCTCGCTGGGCCGCGCCTCTAGCGCAACTCTCGCCGCAGCACCCCTCGTGGATCTCCGCCGCGGGACTCCGTCGCCGCCGACGCACTTGCCTTCGCCGAGGATCCGCTCGACGCCTCGCTCGCAACTTCGCTCGAAACTCCGCCGCGGGAAGACTCCCGACTTCACTCACTCACTCACTCACTGTCCTGGAAACTTCGTCCAAGGACTTCGCCACTCTGCCGCACCCGCAGCACTATCGCCCCGGAAGCTCAGCTGCGGGAGGGCTCCCGCCTGAACTCTCTCTCTTTGAACTCCGACTCTGAACTCTCCTCCTGAGGCCGACGTCCCCTCTTTATATATCAGCCGCCATTTCTGGAACTCACGAGCGCGGCCGGGGCCAGTCGCGTCATTCCGCGCCGACACGACGCGGCAGAAATCTCTCGAAACACGTGTCGGCGGCTCGCGTAACTCCACAGCTGTCAGGTTTCAGTTACATGTCAAAGGCAGCCGCGCCGCGCGGGGAGTGGTGGGAAGGAGGGGAAAAGCGACAATCCTTGTTATCTTCCAGGCGCGCGTGGCGCATATGTTGCGGCAGCCACCAGCCAACTCTCCACCTGCACGTGTCCCGGCCTTGCTCACGTTCGTAACAATATAAATGTTATATATGATTACTTAT
This sequence comes from Bacillus rossius redtenbacheri, assembly GCF_032445375.1. Classification (NCBI taxonomy): domain Eukaryota; kingdom Metazoa; phylum Arthropoda; class Insecta; order Phasmatodea; family Bacillidae; genus Bacillus; species Bacillus rossius. Next base: position 111,139,414 of record NC_086332.1, read on the forward strand.
GTCTTTAAGAAAAAAACGGTGATCACAACCACCAAAATGAACAAATCGCTAAATTTATGAAAAATTTAGGGATTTTAAAATGTGTAGATATTTTGGTCTATAAGGTTCATAACAACACTGGTAGGAAATAGAAACTTACCTTGCATGCATGAGAAAGAATGACCATTAGGTATACCTAGCCTATACTTTAGGAACAGACACCACAAACAAAGATGGTGACATTCATCATATTAAATTAAGATGGCGGTCTCCAGCAAATGAAAACAAGATGGCTGCTTCCAGCAGATGCTGGCAGTGCCAACATAATGAAAAGTGCAATTCACACAAGTGGGGCATTCGATGATGCTGCCATCGTAACGAAAAGTGCAATGCACGGGAGAGAAGTGATCGTTTATGATGTCATCGTAACTAAAAGTGCAATACACAGGGTTGGGCACTCGATTCCATGTGGAAAGTTCTAGAAAACAAGAAATTTGCGATGTCATAATTCAAAATATGTAAGGTTCTATAAAATCCAAGATGGTTTCCCGGGGTAAAATGTCAAGATCATCCAAGATGAGAAGTGGAAATTATGTAATCCAAGCTGGCCGCCAGAAATGACGTAATCCAAGATGGCCAGCGGGAATTATATAATCCAAGAAGGCTGCCGCGAATCCTTGAATCCCGACCACTCATATCCTGTCCCAGGACATACATAATATACCTACTTATAAGTGGGGAATAGAACACGCGACTCGCAGTTTGTTACTTGCTACAGCGGTGTTAGGATGATCAATTTAGTTTGGCTCGTCTGATACATACATTTAGTAACTGGCTATTCTTGAGAACTTGATGGCATCTTTACCATATTTACACAGAACTCGATAGAACTTGTACCATCGTCGACGGGGCGCCTGATGACAGCTACGTCGGTGACTCAGATCCCGATGGAATGTGTATCATCGTCACACACAACATTAGAGCAGACTTCAAAAGGCGTGGTTTTACCAGCTGAAGAGACTTTAATTTCTGCATTGTTGGCTGCTAAAGAAACCTCGATGAATGATGTTTCGCCAGCGAAGGAGACTTCAATGGTTGCAGTACCACTAGCATAAATGATGTCCACTGAAGGTGCACCGACATATTTCCAACATTTATATCGTTAATGTGACAAGATTTTCTCCAACAATAGCAATGTCTATCGACATTAGAAAGAATGTGCTAATAATCCTCCTCGCCAAATGTTTGGCTGTGAGAAATTCCAAGAAAATATATGAAAACACACTTGAAGACATACAAAGAGCGTGCTGCGCGACAGAAAGTAAAGGTTTCGCTGCAACAAAGATGCATCGATGAGCTTCAGAGTACACCAGGAATTGGTACTCCAGCATTTACATCAGTATCTGGTTCGGATATGAAATCGACTAAACATCCTTGCAGCTACTGCGATATGTCGTTCGCATTTTCCCATGATGCACGAAAACATGAGGAGTAAATGAACGAAGATTCCTTCTCGTATGAAGTTTCACTGTGATAAGTGTGATGTTTGGTTTACTCGTATTGATAGTTTGAGATGACAAGCGAAAAATGTAATGGTGAAGCTCGTGTCCATACTGTGGAATTAGCTGCAGACATTTCGACTCGTATGCTTACAAGCACACAAACAGATGTTCAGCAACCGATTGCGATGACGCCTGGACACGAATCTAAACCGTGTAGTGTCCCGGGACTACACGAGACCCGACGCCACAAGCTGCGACGAGCGACGAGCGACGAGCGACGAGCCAATGCTGCAAGTTAAGTTCTGTTACTTGAAATTACAGAGCAATTTGTGTGAGAGGAACATCAGAGAATAAAAATAAATGAAAAGATAGAAAGGTTTATTTCGATTCATTCAGTGAATGCTTTTTATTCGTTTATTTTAGAGGAAAATTATAAATATCACTACACCAAGTACTTTCAAGTTGCACAATAAACAAACTATTAAAATGCTACAAAAATATGATCCCTAAGGATGTATAATTACATTAATCAAAGTTTTTTTGCAGTGAAATTTATCAAGGAAATACAAATGTTAGCTATACAAAAACTCAATATTAAAGCATGATTTACAGAATCATATATATAATATATACTTCTTATATGTTATTACACCATGAAATACATAAAAATTGATTAATGACAATAGGGGCTCTAAAACATACATGAAATGCGTAACATATAAACATAAGTTACAAATGGAAAAAGTCAAAATTATTGAATTCTACCATTACGACGCAACACAAGCGTTCAAGTGTATCAATCAGCGATACTCGTACCGCAAAACGTGAATTACAAAGTTAATGATCGTCTGGCGTAAATAGAACACCAAACAAATTTACACGCAATATTGTAAAATGAATTGAAACGTCAATAACAGACATGTCAAATGGTCACAACAGTAAGAATAGACACCAGAAGACAGCAAGAAAAATGCAAACAAAACTAAGCCTTTACAAAGATATAAAGAATTTATGTGAATGAAAATAAAAATTGAAAAAATTGAAAAACTGAAAATTGCAGGCGTCCGTCGTCGTACGTAGACTTCAGTGCATAAAAATTACGTGACAACACATGTCCTCGATAGTTAATGTTCATTTTCAAATTTAAAAAGTTGCGATCGAAACAAAATAGAAAAATAGAAAAGGTACTTGAAGTATAATTTTCTAACTTTGTTGCAACCACCGTGCACATCAAACAGAAACGATGCCTTATGAAATTATACAACCCTTTGTTATGCAAAGTCTGATGATCCCGTCGCCGGAGGTCATATCCTGCCTTCGACCTCAAATTAACTTACACGCATAACTACAGAAACTGACCGCGAAAGAGGCCTCGCCAATACCCGTACGTATGCCTAACCAAGGCGCGAGAGCGCATGCCCCAAGCAGAAAGAGGGCTACACAAAAAAAAAGAGACATCACAGCAATGGAGGAGAAGCGGTCCGCGCCCGAGAACACATCTTCCTGACGGAGTCCTCTTCAACTCAAGACTGTGCTTGGCACATTACAAGTAAATGACAATGACTTCCACTTGCCAAAATCAGCATTTCGTGGAATGTTGAAAGACTACTAGGTATTATCTAAATACATTTTATTGAGTCAAAATACATTTGTACAAATCAAGTAGAAGATAATCATTCAGCTTACTGATGAAGTAGCAACGCATATATCTTTAAAATAAAGCTTGTGGCTGGACTGTGTATAGGCTATGCATGGTGTCTACCATATCTAGTAAATGAAATTCCCTGATTTTTCCAGGTTTTCCAGGTATAAAACGGAATTTTTCCAGGTTTTCTGTAACACAATTAGGGCATTCCACGAAACAGAAAAAAACTGCATAGCAGTACATTCACGGGTTTCAATAAAGTATTTCAACTCACCTAAATAAGTAAAAAAAAAATACCTTCTTCCAGACTAGGCCAAAGTTACTCATTTGATGACAAATAAAACATGCTGCTACATATATTTCACACACTTACATTTGCAAAAAACATTAGTAAAAGGAAGCTCCCATCAATTTTGCAGTGAATCAACTTTTGCGTCTATTGCACTTGCTTCAGACCGAGCCAAATCCAACACTCGAGCCTTCTTCAACTGCAATGCCTTGATCTCCTCTTCAACTCTTCTTTTTTCTGCCTTCTTGTCTGTAGCTTCCTTTTCTTTTTTGTTTTGTTTGCAGGGCTTCCTTACGCCTACAACTAGCATTTCTTACATACTGTAACATGGACTTGGTGATATCAACATGCTTTACACCTCCAGAACGTTGAACAAAGTCATACACTTGTCTTTGTGCAATCAGTGTTTCTTCCTGCAAGTTTTCAGTTAGCAGATTAGAATTCACTGAAAATCCTCGATCCAATTATACATTTCCATGGGAAAGTACCAACATCATCCTCACAAACTTGAGTAGGCCTCTTTTGGCAGCTACTGCATGTGCCTTAAGAATGAGCATCCACAAGTGATCAAGGCGCCCGTCTTCTCGAGAAAAAGACGAGAACAGTGCTTCAGAATCTTGCGAGGAACATACCAACTCATATGATTGCTCAATGTTATCAGCTTCTTGTCCTGATAGCCACCTGTTTTGAAGACAACATTCTAAACTGTACTTCAAACGCTGTTTCCTCACACCCGAATTTGAAGCCACAGACGGACATAAGCAGGAAATTCCCTTGGTAAGTTTGTACTTCAGGGGACTTTTGTCTTGAAGTTTTTTTACCATAACCTTTGGACAAGTCCTAACATCATTTTTCAGTAACAGGACAGACTTTCTGGTACTTTCTCTTTCTTGATGGTATGGCATACTGCATAACCCAACTTGATATTGTTAGCAGTCAATAGATTTTCCTGGTTATCTACATCCAATCGAGATACATTGCGTTTCTCCTTAAAGCAATTCAGTACCTCTGCTTTCACAAACTTTCCTGCCAAAGCTAATAAAATGTCTACCAGTGAATCATAGCGAAAAGGTGCAATGGGTGCTTCACTTTGGAACATTGTAAGAAACAATTCCAGCTCTGATGCCAAAGAGTGGAAGAATGTCAATTTTACTTCTAGAAGATTATCTTCAAGAGCACTTTTTCATTACACTGAAAGAGACAGATGAAATAGAAACTTCACTAACAAATTTCTTCAGGTGGGGTAACTTTTTCATGGCATGCTCAGCAACTGCAGTATTAATCTGATTGCACAAAATTTCTTGGGAAAAATCTCTGATCCAGTTATTCTAATGTAATCTGCCCTCCTTGCAGGTAGGTGCTTAAACAAATAGTAACTGAGCCTCAAAAAACTAACTATATCCCATTGTGTAGCATAAATTCCAGTTTTGAAAGCACCATGGACCATATGAAGCCCACAGCTACCAATTTCTAGCAATGATGGCGAATCTTCACCATAAGTGTCTGTAATACGTATTTTCAAAGCTAACAAAAATGCCCAGTTTATGTTGAGGGCATCCATAAATACTTAAAATGAAATGCACCTGTCGGTATAATCTGAACGTGGGAAGCACGTCACGTCAGCAGGATAACAGACCAGCTTGAACCAGTTTTTATCACGTGATTTGACGGCACTTTCGAATCCGATGGTAAATAAAAGAAAATGGACGTGGGAACTGTTCGATATTTGCCATTAAAAAATAAAAATGGGAGGGGATACACTTGATGCTACGTCAATGCAAGCTGATCAATAAACAAAAAAACGTATTGCCAACTACAACCTGCCAAACAAAAATTCCCTGATTTTTAAAAAAAATCCCTGATTTTTCCCTGATTACAATATTCCCTGATTTTTCCAGGTTTTCCAGGGTCGGTAGACACTCTGTATATGGCAAACCTTATCATTTTAAGGACAAAGTAAAGAAGTGCACATTTCGACGATGTGAAGCATTCTGTTAAACACAGTATAACAGTCTGTCGGGAAGAAAAAAAACTATGTAGGAAAAGGATCTGGCTAGTCTCTGTCTTCACTAAACCATTTGTAGCTGAGTGTCAGTTCAAGTTAATCAAGAACTAAATTTTTTATTAGATAGCTAATTTTCGCAAGTGTTCCTGTAGTGGTGTAGAATTCGCGTAGTAAATTTTATTTCTAAAATAAATGTGTTGTTTTATTTCTTGCACTTGAAACCTAGACTGTAAATGTGAAATAATAAACACAGACGAACACAAAAAGGCGGATCCAAGATAGCGGACGTGACTCATACTAGCTGCCATAATATCTGACTTGGTAGTAGTGGTGGGAGGTCAGTCTGCTGGTGTCCATGATATTATCCTATTGATCTAGGTCATGACTTCAGCGGCGTAGGGAGAGTCGGTTTCGGGAGTCTTAAGCCACTTTAAAAAATTTCAAGCCATTGGCATTTTTTGAGAACAAAAATGGGACATTTTTCTTCAAAACGGGAATTCTTACCTTGAAAAATATTTTTTTTTTTGGTTTCTTTCTTTCTTTTTTTTAGATTTTTTGGCGGGATTGTTTTTCTTAAAAACTGGACATTTTGGCGTATTTTCGTCAAAATTTTTCTTTTTGTGAATTTTGTCAGATTTTGAAGGTAAAGTCAAATGTCAAGTTCAAGGTAGTCCAGGATGGCCGACATGATGTCACAATCCAAGATGGCGAACACCGACACAACGCACCGGCATCAGCCGCTGGACATATATTTATATACAACAATATCCGTAGCTATATGGTTTAAACGATTTCCCATCGTCTCTGGCACAGGTGTTGCCATGACAATTCTTCTATAACAATACTATGATGGTTTGGCTTGGTATATTGGGATAGTTTTAAATGTTTATCGGGGGTTTAAAATTTCAAATTTCAAATTTCAAATTTTCGGAATTTTTCCGTTGATTACGGGTCGAGATCTACCTCATATGAAAATTTCTAGTTTCTAGCTCGTCTGGAAGTGTGTTAGAATTTTATAGGTCAGCCAGTTAGTAGCACATTGGACTGTATAAATTTATTTGCATTCTGTGAACATTTCTACTTATAGATTTTATTTTAACATTAAAATACTAAATGGTACCTATATAGGAACTTGATACGCTAGTAATTAGTCAGCTTTTTGTATTTAAATACGTTCCCGATTTCTTTGACCCGTTCATTTTTGTACAGCACAATTAACTGATGTTTACAAAAGCACTGTATTGTTATAAGCTGGTACCTTGGCATTAGTTAGCCGCAGGTTAGGCAACGTTAGGCATCATGGCGACCTGGCACACGGGATTTGTAGATCTGCCGACGAAAATGGCACTGCCTGCGGTAGAGGCGCTCGCGCCGTCGACTCTACGACAGCCCGTCAGCGTGTAGCCCGCTTGCTACCTGAGGCCCAGAGCCTCCGCTTTACAACGATGTGCGTAATACATATTCTCAACTGTCTCTTGCCCTGTCTGAGGCCAACATACTGGTTATTTCAGTTTCTTTTTACACTTCCACGCATCCGTGACGTCAAAAGTACGCGTATTACTTCAGTCGATAGCTTTCGACAAACTAGAAACACAGCCACCCGAATCACCGCGATATTTTTTTTCTTAACCTAACTTAATTTAAGAATACCTTAAAGGAGGAGTCCGGGTAAGGGAGGGATATACGTGCGTTCAGGCTGAAGCCTATAGTCTTGGTGAGGATTGGTAATGCAGGGAAAGGGTTGCATGCATTGTTTGCTTTGTGGTGGAACTGACCAGACACGGCAGCGGCTGAGCAATGACTAACTTCCCTATCTTAAATCTCGTTCAAAACTATGTTGAGTTGGCCCAGGTATGACATGCGGGGTGCAACTTGCATGCGTTCATAGCGTAGGAGAGTACAGGAGTCTAAAGGATGTCACCGCCCTACCACGTCTAAGGCTGGGGACACACTATCCGTTTTCCCGGGACCCGTTTACCGGGTCCTTCTAAGCGGGAAGCTCATGTACTGTTGCTTTTAATGGGGGAGGCCACACTGTCCTTGGAAACAGGTAGTACCGGGAAGCGCCGGGAACATGCTGTCGGTCGTCCCGTCGCCGGGATGAAGGGACGAGAGACAACAACACACGCATTCCAGTGGGTGAGGCTACACTGTCCAGTCGTGCGGGTCCCGTTTCGCTTGTAGTCCGTAGCTGGAGGAGACCATGTTTGATACTGATCGTTTTTTGCAGCTAATTGAAGACCATACCGGTGTCTGGGACATGGCATACAAAAATTATATGGACCGAAATGAGCGAGAAAAAAGTTGGGAAGAGATGGGAAAAGGAATATGTGCAACATGGGATGAATTGGGACCACAATAAAAGCAACAAGGCACGTGCATATATTTATTATTTGTTAATGAAATATTAGTTTGACAGAACGAGATGGCAAAACTGTAAAAACTTTCTTTGCATTATGGAGGATGCTGGTTCGAATCCCATTTTGTGAATTCTCATTTTCGTTTTCTATAATTTTTAGAGATCACGCCACATCATTTTGAGAATTACCTCGATGTATCGAGACGTGAAGCCCGCTAAGTATGCTATAATTTGTTTTTAGTTAATTATGTTTCCCGCTTTAAGTTCAATTACTTAATTTAATAAATTGTAAAAGACGATGTTTCAGATATGCCGAATATAAACAAATGTTTCACATCATACATTTATTCATAGAGCATTAGAATTTTTTAAAAGTGTAGATATGCATTAATTTATTATAGATACTGCTTTTCACTAACACCGACTCTATTAGAACATTGTTCGAATGATTAGTTAAATAAAATGGATCAAGTTAAGTCACATTTGCATATTTATTTACAACTATATTTACAGCATTAACTTACATGTTGTGTTTCAATATTTCTTGTTTGTTTATTAAATTATGACAATACGCGGAAAAATTTATTCATGGTAAATTATAAACATACTTAATAAAACTGTGTTTATGTTGTTCTTACATGACAAAAGTAAATCATAACTATACTATCTGCTTGCAAATTCAGTTAAAAAATACCAAACAAAATTATTAAATATTACATTTAAGTGCGCTTTGAACCAAAAATATTTCATAATGTTATATTTTTTACCAAACATGGTCAACATTTTCATGCATTAAAATACAATGATATTCTTGGAATTAAAACATACGTTCCATAGTTTTTACATAATTATGCGTCGAAATACAGATACAGGTGCAACTCAATTAGGCAAACATTATGTTATTAGCTCAGTTTTATTTAAAACAAACCGTAACAAAGATATCATTCAGTATCCTAGTACACTTTCAATCTTAACATCTTCATTTCTATAGTTTAACCCCTACATTGCCTACGAATATACGAAAACTATGGATTATAAAATAAAATTACTTGCGAACATTGCAATGAATGTAACATGTAAAGTTAAATAATTTTTGTTAAAATGTAAAAGTAAGATTGTTTTTGTTGAGCACCTTTTAAACAACTGCGAGCTTTGTAAACATGTCGAATGCACTGTTTGAATTCTGAGTTTCAGCTGGTCCTGGCGAGCGGGAAAGTGTGGCCGGGCGAAGGTCATCCCGGCAAACGGGATGCGGACATGCGGGTCCCGGGAAAACGGATAGTGTGTCCGCAGCCTAAGTCATGCGTTACATTGACAGGAACGACCGAGAGCGCCGGTTAAGATCGGTTAACGCTGCCCCCTCTCCCTCACCCAGACCTTTTTTTCGAAAACCTCTCCCCCCCATACCTTTTTTTCGAAACCTTCTCCCCCACTATGAATTAACTGGGATGAGTATATATGTTACGAAACGATACCGCATTTTCATCTCCGAGTCTAAAAGTTAAGACGTTGTTAAGAAGAGACAATATAAACATTTTAGTTACAGTCAGGGGCGCAACAACTAAATTTATGAAGAATTATCGATCCCCCCTATTGAAGTGGGTGGTCCGGGGGTCCTCCCCCGGGAAAATTTGTATTTCAAGGTGGAAAATGGTGCTATTTAAGAAGTTTTATTATCTAAAAATGGATTACACAGCACTTTCTTTGCCCCCGTTTGCCCCCACTTCAAGGTTTCAGAAGGGAAGGGGGGGGGGGCAAATACCCTTGCCCCCCCCCCCTTGTTGTTGCGCCCCTGGTTGCAGTCCAATGTATATCCTCGTACCCATACGTTCTAGTCTGACGCAAGAACACGTGTAAGACACGTTGCTGACCGCTACTAATACATTGAATAAAACTTGGTATTATTCTAATTATAAGAAGTTTACATATGTGGTAAATTTATGGACTGCGATTGGTCACTAACAGCATAATAAGGAAATATTTCCAGCACCTGGATTAATTTATTTAAGATACAAAGCATTATTTAAAGTAACAAGAATTTACATTAAAAATGAGTTATATACATATTCTGCATTTGTTTAAATCTATGGAACATGTTATTCATTATCGATAGTTACTGCAGCAATAATTATAATATTTAACTATGATTTCTTCACGTTTCATTGACGCATTATAACTGCACAGTAGTGATTGTTAGTCAACAATTATGAAAAATGCAACAATTTATTTTATAGACTATAATCGAAGTACACAAATTTAAGTTCCGGATAGTATCCTCCTTAATGACTAGATATATAGGCTCACCTATAAAAACTAGTAGTAAATTTGTCTGCATTAAATTTTTTATACATACTGAATTTTAAAATAAACTTTTTTCGAATCCGTTTCCACAGCAGAAGGAGGAATGTAGAGAGTAGTTTCTATTTCAGGACATCAGTAGTAGGGCAATGTTTAGAAGCAAAGTCCTGGGAAGTGAACGATAAAGGCTGCCTTGTTCCTCTTGCTATACATACACCTAGGCTAGGCCCACACCCACTGGAGAGAGGCAGCCGCGTCGCGCCACTGACTGCACCAATAAGGTCTCGCACGGCTGGTCGTGTCAGTTGGTTATGGGCGTTATGCAGGAATCATAATAGCGCGAAACGCGTATATCTTTCTAGCCTACCACTTCCACGCATCCGTGACGTCAGCGCGACATACACGGCGGACGCGACTGTCATCCCGATTAAATATCTTCAATTACCAGCTCGTCGGGGTCCCACGTTACAGAAATGATTGCTGGAATTCTGTTTCCGAAAGAATATGAAACTCGTGCGTGGATAAAACTATTATTATTATTCGTGTTTTTTATTTTGTTTTCTAAATTTATTTGTGAAATTTCTTTAGTGTTTTCATGCACATATATACTTCCAATTGAATGTTAGGTTTTAATAAAAAAAAAATTTTTCTCAAAAAACTCTATATTATAAAAAGGCGAGTCTTTCAGTACTTGCCAGATAAGTGTAACACATAACCTCGGTAATGAGCAAAATACACATGTTCTAATGTTGCAAATGAACTTATAATACGAAACTCTTACACGAAATTTAACGTACAATTCTTTAAAATTTGCCGAGCGTGATAAATATATGAAAATTGCATTTTAAACTACATTTATTGACGCGAGTCACAAGTAGTTTTCGCCCCCGCCGCTAGAATTTGTTATCAGAGCAACTACGTCGACCACTGAATCATTCGATTTGCAGAGCGAAAGGTTAAACTTATAATAAAACGGCACCGATAAAAGCGAAAATGACTTGCTAAAATACTAAACACCTGCATTGGACCTGATTTTCGACAAACAATTTTATTAAAATACTGCCTATCCTCTTAAAATTCATTTAACAGTTAATGTTATACAGTTTCCCTTTAACTGTGTGAACTTTAGTTCACGCTATCCGCCACAGATGGAAGCACCGTGGATATTCATTTTCGTTCAATGCGACTTCCGTTCCATTTACAAAATTACTCCTACCAAATGCCGTATACCGAGAGCTAGAATGTTACACATAAAAAAATGCAAGGGTCGATTGCTGTCGTATGTTTGTAACGTATGTAAAGACAAGAAAAAATATTTTTTTCATCTTGTGGGTCAGAACCACGTGTTGACAATAACGCAATATTTTGCTGTCGCTTCGTGACCTTCACGTCGCGCCGCCACGCTGTGTGATCCCAGCTTTACAGAGCTCTGATGCTACTCGCTTGCCTTTTGTCGCCAACCAGTGATTCATCAACCAAGCCCTTCATAACTCCAACAACTGAGTCTTCACTACCGGGCTTACAAGAATTTTCTTTAAATAAATTATTACTGCAATCAGACATTCAGATGAGAGGTAACTCAAGCGGTTAATTTGTAAACAGTTCTTCTGTGACTGTGAAGGGCGATGTTTTCAGCCCGTGCGGTACACTTAACTCCAGGATGGCCCGAATGCGGGGCGTGGCGGCATTTAAATAAGGTTCATTAAACCTCACAATAGTCCTCGCCGGCAGTAGGTAGCTTCCCATTCAGGCAGTCAACAATGCTTGCTATTATTACTAACGCGGTTAAGTTGTTGGCTTCATTCGTGCAGACAATTCCGAAAGGGTTAATCTGCCGGCATTCTTACTGCTAATCCAATCGATACCGATAACATATATCTGCAAAATAAAAATAACATACTGCAACAATGAGTTTACAATGGTTATTCTATATAAAATTCGATTCAAAGTACTGTGTATGTTACTACATCAGTTGTTGATGCATTTTTCAATAATATTCTCTTTACACGATGTCTCGGGTATACCACTACAGCTCACCACAAGCCCCCAGCTGGGCTGAACAGGTAGGTACTGAATACTATCTTGGGCTAAGTTTTCAGCGGTGATATTCCGAGTCGACGAAACTGCAGAGTTATTGTGTGGCTTTCTGTACGCTTCAACAAAATTTGTTTCCACCATCCGATAAGTGACCGCATTTAGAGGCTCCAATAAAGGTGGTTAGATCACTTACCAATTCAGCGTGAATTATGAGACAACTATTGCTATGTAGGCCTGTTACCCTGTCTACGACTTAACCTAATAATACAATAATTGACTCCACAGTAAAGAAGTGTCGGCTTGGTTCTAAAATGTGCAGTCTTAGAATTTCCATTAAATGCGAATCTACCTTGGAATGGCTTCTGTGACAGGAAACACAATTGTGTCCAATGTTCGTTTCATTAATAAACTTCCATCAAGAAAATGACATTTCTGTCTAGATGCTATAAATTGCGGTCCAGCAAGATACGATGGTGTATTAATACCTAGCAATTAGTTTTAGTGGAAAGTGTTTGCCAGGAAGGACTGAATTGGATGCTTCTCGCTGTAGTCCAGATTCAAAGCCAGGGGCGAACTAGGGGCTCGAATTCTGAAGTGCAGACTGCGTGTAGGCGGTAGGGATGACTGTTGTCGGGTTTCCTGCCTGCGGGGCGGGTCGTGGTGTTCTGTAATGCTATCGACAAGCCACGGGCGCTCTCTACAACCAGAGCGTCATTTTACAAGCTCCCCAGATGGAACACTAACAAATAATGCCTTGAGTCAAATGGGGTACAGAAAAAATTTCCTTTTCCCCTTTGTAGCAAACACTACCAATTAATAATATACCGTATTGCATTAACTATAGTCAAAAATTGATACTTACTAAGGCAATAGGTCTCGTGCACGAAGCTTGTAAATTGACGAACTGTGGCGAGCTGCGGTCGAACTCCCGCCTGTTGCTTGTAGTTAGTATTGAGAATACCACCAGGAGGTCCACAGGCGGGAGAACCCGTCATCGTGAAGTCCACGTGTTGCAGCATAAACCTATATGCAGCCCAGTTCGTAAACATTGGGGAGCGCACCAATTGTGTGCCAAATGAAAAATTTTAGTACCAAACTATTCTCGAACACAAATTGTAAACTGAAAAAGGAATAATCGCAAATTTAAAATTACGTTACAAATTTGACATTACTGTATCGGTTACAACAATCTCTGTGCAATATATAAATTGCTTTCGTAGCCTACTAGTGACCCTAATATCGCTTTTAATGAGAATGTTAAAAAATCTAAAAACAAATAGAAAAAATCTAATTTTGTATTAGTATGTATTGAAAATATGACATAAAATTGACAAGAAGAAAATTTCTGTTGATCTGATCGCTACCAACTTTCACAGGATCACCCGCTGAGCTAATCTGAAGATTGCCTGAAAATTTCATCAAAATCGGTCCAGCCGGTTTTAAGTCCATAGGGAACATACATACACACACACATCGATATAGGCATAGTGTGCGCCTCCAAATCATGTGTATAATCCCATCTCCAGAAAAAAAAACTTTATATACACATGCATACACACATTACACTATACAAATTATACTTTAAGCACAAATTGTTTTTTTTTCTTCTGAATCTAATTGCTGTAATAAGATTTAATACATAACTAAACCTGTTGGTTCAGTTATTTCATACTATGTAGCCTTTATTTGTTATTTATAGTAAAATAAATACAAGAACAACCACCTTGAACAAAAAGTTAACTTTAATTGTATACACCTACGTTTGTAAATAAATAAGTTTCCATATATCATTCATCGATAAACATATTATGTAGCCTTTATTTATAGTAAACAAAAATTATACAAGCACAACAACCTTGAAAACAAAGTTAACTTTAATTGAACACACCTACGTTTCTAAGTAAATAAGTTTCCATATATCATTCATCGATAAACAAATTATTTACAGGTAGGGGAAGGTTACTCAAGATGGCCCGCTTAACTTTGAAATTTCATATAAAATTACAAATGGAGAATTATTGATTCGGATTAGCATTAAATGAATAAGTTATATGTTTACTTAACATACATAAAAATAACCTTACAGAAAAATTATTTTAAAAAGGTTTTTTTGGCATATATTTAGGATATTACAAATTCCCATCTTGGGTAACCGGTTACCAAAGTTGGGACAAAAGGTATCCTAAGATGGGACAACAAGTTAATCACTCTACAAATCATCACAACATATTTAATATTAACATGTAATATGTATTTAATTGTTTTGCAACACAAAATGTATAATAAAATAAAGTTAAGCTTACATAAAAGCAGTTTCCATGCCACATTTATAAATTCACTAATACATATATACGATAATAATGCTGGAAAATGCAATTCTAGAATAATATTCATTTAGACTTACATAAGTCATATAACTTCTAAGTGCGAAATTGAATTAAAATCTTATAACCTAAAAGTTGCCTACTTCTCTTATGTGATACATGGAAAACTTTTTAAAACAACATTAACAGAGTAAGATACAAATAGGAAAAATAGTCAGTTACATAAGGAATATAGAATTCCACACAATGTTTATGAAAAAAATTAATGAATTCATAACAAAATATTCATCGCATTTGAAACAATAGAAGTACAAATCGTCACAAAGACCACATGATTCATGCGCCCATTCATTGCAGGTCTTACATTTCAACCAGTCATCATCAGAGTCTTTGTATTGACCTTCACAAACTTTGCAGACACTATCACTCACGATTTCTTTGCGCCGTTTCTTTGACTTAATCTGCAGCCCTGGTGTCGCCTTCCCACTTTTTAATACAGAAGACAAGTTTTTCTTAGCTGATGGTATCGATTTACCTTTGGCCAGTACATTTTTATAGGGTGATTCTGTGAGAATAGTTGCTGTCGTCACTCTCCTCCTGCGCTGCGTGTTAGGCCTGTTAGCAGTTGCGACTGGTATTGGGCTAACTTGTTGGACCGAAACCTCTTTAGAATTTGGCCTACTCTTGATGGCGGAGTGGATTTGGTCGGTTGGATTGGCAGCTGTGCAACTGACTTGTTCTTCCTGTTCTAATGTTATAATACTTGAAGATGGCAGCTTATTAGTGACCTCGCTGTTAGGGTCGGGTAATGTAGCATTTTCCCGGAATGGCGTGTCTGTGGTTAAGGAAGGTGCAAATTCATGTTCCAAAAATACATGCGGATTAAGTGGCCACAGTCCACATTTTTGAAAACCATTCGTTGCGTTACAGGCAACGGCAGCTCGTCCAAATGCATATCCAACAGCTTTCGCTACGTGATACTCGTTGAATACTCTTCCTGGGTGCTCTCGCAGCCAAACTGTCACTGCTTGATTGTAAAATGTACTGAGGGGGCCGAAAAACGAAACATCTAATGGTTGTAACTTGTGTGTCGTGTGTGGTGGTAGACTGACTAAAATTATATGATTCTCTCTCGCGAATTCTATGACCTGTAGTGATTTTGTGTGGGAAGCATGTCCATCAAGTATTATCATGATAGGCTTTTCTGAAGATGGCTTGGCTTTATTATGGAAATATTTAAGATATTCCAAAAATATTTCCCCGTTTGACCATCCATTTTCTTGGAAAAATGCTACGGAGCCTGTTGGTGCCCCATTGCACATCTCTTCGTTCCTTCTTTTCGGCGGAAATATGAAGGCAGGTGGGATAAAATGACCTTCAGCACTCATCGCACAAATTATTGTTGTATTCCTCCCACGTTCCGCACTAGTCAATCCACCAATTTGTTTTTTACCTTTAGTTCCTAGAACTTTTCCCAATCCCTGGACAGTTTTGATACTGCTTTCATCGACATTATATAATCTATCACCAGATATTTCGTATTTCGTGTAAGCATCTTCCAACATTTCGAAGAAGTTATCCACGATGGGTTTGTTAAAGCTAGAAGCCCTGGCGAATGAAGTTGCTTCCGGAGTTCGTAGTGAAATGTTTTTGTGACGTGACAAAAAGTTGTACAGCCACTTTTTTGATGCCATTCCCTTTTCCTTGTTAAACTGGTGAGATATATTTTTGGCTTCAGCGAAGTCGAATGCAAGCTTTCTAACATCTGTACAGGACAAACCAAAAAAGCGCGATTCCATTAGCAAAATATGGTCTGTTATTTCTTGCTCTTCTTGGTCGCTGAATGCGCTAGTAAACCGCCCAAGGTGTTTCTTCGTTTCTTTAGCAATCTTATTGGAACTGATGACACGTCTTGCAAGAGTACTTTTAGATATATTGTAATCAAAAGCAGCCTGCCGTAATGTCATTTCTTTAAGTCTTACTTTTTCAATTGCTTGTGACATTGACATCTCATCCCAGGATCCGCGTGTCGTTTTTCTCTGGTAGGAATATTTTGAAAACGTTGGCGCCATTTTCCTTAAACACACCAGTAACAGTAGAGTTATTCCTGTATTTCTAGATTATGATACACGATAACAATGTAGCTACCTTCCAACTGTACAATTATTGTTATTTTAGCTATGCCACCTATTTTTAATAATATAGCATTTTAAATAATCCATTGTTTTTTAATAATAGCTGTAAAATAGTAATAATAATTTGTAATAATAGCTAATATTATGAGTATGCAAAACCCATTATGGCGTACACACTATAAATACATGCATTACAACATTACGCACATAAAATAATAAATACAAAAGACTATCTATTACGAAAAGAGGAATGTATAAAATAAGTTACCCAAGATGGGATGCTGTACTCAAGATGGGACAATGTCCCATCTTGGGTTATTTAGCGATTCCCATCTTGGGTAACTCGGCCATTTTGACATATGCTGTGTCGTGCCAAGAAGGTTAAACAACAACTTACTTTGTTTATAATGCATTATGTGCATAAAATTATAAGGCACTATTGTAAAACAAAAAAAAAAATTTTCGACAAAATATAAGGCGCGTATCGCAGTTTATATTTATTAAATACTTTATATTATCACACCGTAAAAATAAAACTTACCTCTACTTTGGTATCAACGGCAGCAACTCGACTATAACTACGTATACACACTTCTGGGGGAAAGCCACGTTGTCTGCAATGGGCAGACAGTTGCTATCTAGCGGCGGCTTAGAGAACTACGTCAGTCCCATCTTAGGTGACCGGACCATCTTGGGTAACCTTCCCCTACTGCAACCATGTTGAATGGAAAAGCGAGCTGATTTTATTTCACTACGAATTTAATAATGATGGGCATTACTATTACGTTAAAATATATGATTTTTTTGTCTCAGTAAAATAATTTTCTTACAATTTTTTTAGTGGTTTAAAAAGTTAAATAATTAATCAAATTAAAAAAAAATCGGTAGGATTTTCAACTCGTAAAGGTAAAAAAGATAGTTATTGCTGTGAGTTATCTCGATGAAGTGACTAATTGCATGTAATTTTATAGTAATATAAAAGTCAACATTAAATCATATCCCATTTCTATATATATTTTATTTAATATTTCTGTATTTTCACAATATAATAGCAGGAAATTTCAATTTTTATTAAGTTAAAAATTACAAAGAATATTTTTATATACAGTATATTAAGACATATTTGTTGCATTCTAAGCAAATTAGGCATAGAAGAAAAAATAACTAATATACGTTCCCCAGGTTACATAATTATAGATTCCGCTGCTGAAATGTTCACGTCCTTTCAGTGTTTGGTCAGATTACAGCAACGTGTTTATTTCTACTCATATATGTAGCTGATTTGGTCGACAACTACAGAGTTTGTTTTTCTGTTGTGTACTGTTGCATTTAGTACAGAAAATTATTGAGATTTTTATTGAAATGATTTATTTTATTTGCATAGAGACTATGAACATTTTTGTACAATATGACCCTGTGTAAATTCTCTATGAACTTAATTTCTTGTTTGTTTTGCGAACAGTGGTATCTGTTTTGATGTATGTTTTGGATTTGGGGAAGGAGGGTTGGAGATTAAAATTAGGAGAATATGGGCCTCCGTGTTGAATGTGAAAAATAAAAGGTTTTGTCAGATTGAGAAGGACAAGTTACTGTGTTGTATTGATGAATTGAAGTCCATATTTACAGCTGGAGCTGCATGAATGTTTGAAAGTGTAACTTGTTTCATAATGTGAATATTATTTCTGTATGTATATGGTCTTGAGGGTAACACTTATTATAGTGTGACTATTTATCAAAATATGGTGAGTTTGAAATTATTTATTTTATACCTTGAAAAGCCAGAAATGACCATAGCTGTGCAGCTGGTTTCTGCTATGAAGAAAGTTTAATGCAAGAATTTTGATGAATAGAACAGAAAGCTGAAGGTTATTAATATTTATTGACATACAGCAATATCCTGTAGCGTACAAACCAGTGGTAATTCTGAGTTAAGAACCTTGTGTTCGAGCTAGTTGAAATATTTGTTTAGCTTGGAAAATAACTATTGACAATTTTATGCGCACACATAATAAATTAGTCAGGGTATTTAATTCTATTTCTTTGCTTTTACCTTTTCACTGGAATGTATTATGTATCGTGTGTGTGAAGAACAGAATTCATTCTTTTCTAGTAATATACAAATTGTCATGCTTACTTTTATACCTATGGGGATGGCAGACGATATGGCAGAAATTAAACATCGTGTGTGTCGGGCTTAATCGCAACGTAGTGTATCTGCTGGTCGATATGTCACAAAAATTATTTAAATACAAATATTATTCTATAAATTGTGCTTGTGGAATATGGTAGGTATTTCCTATTATTAGATTTATTTTAATTTGTGCAATTAATTTTTATAATCGATTGATTTATCGATAGTTCATGAACTATATATGGCGCGTTTTCGACCGGAGGCACCGGTTAACCTGAAGTAATGCTGTGACCGCGCGCTCTCCGCCCTCTATCTCGAAAACGGTTCACCGTATGAAAAATTGTTTTGAACAAAATTTGTAGAGAATTTTGTATTCTACAATATTGATAATAAATACAAATAGCAAAAAACCCATAGGAAATGAGATATTTACAAAAAAAAGCGCAAAAAACCGATTTTTGTGACCTTTGACCTTGAAATTTAATAGTTGCGTACACCCTACCATATGTAGGTTTTGAGACAACTTTTAGGGTGTCAATATACAAGTATTTACAGACTCACAGCTGGGTATCTTGAATTCCGAGATTCTTACCTAATTTAAGCTTAAATGACTGGACTAGTAGTCCGCAGTGCTCGGAGGCTGAGACAAATAGGCGGGAGTCTTGCAGTCACCTAACCGTGTTTTTATTATTATTTATTTTATTTGAGCATACGAGTACTGGCGGAAGACGGAATGGCGTGAGCTGGAGTTAAAAGACGAGGCT
Organism: Bacillus rossius redtenbacheri; assembly: GCF_032445375.1. Taxonomy (NCBI): domain Eukaryota; kingdom Metazoa; phylum Arthropoda; class Insecta; order Phasmatodea; family Bacillidae; genus Bacillus; species Bacillus rossius. The sequence goes on from NC_086332.1 coordinate 111,158,882, forward strand.
AATGAATTTCATATTCGAGCCCCAGGGTTCGAGTTATGGGAGGAGCTATTTCGGAGGGGGGGGGGGGGGAGGGGTGTTGTAATCGGATGACTGGAGTGTTTCGGGTGGTAGATATGGTATACCTCCCAGTTAAATGGGGGGTCAAAAATTTAGATAAGTAACAACCCATTAAGATATTTTAACCTAATTATGATGTCTTTAGGTCAATTTTTGATGTGTAATATCGTATCTATCAAAATTTGGTGGGAATTTCGTGAATGCGACGGAAATCAAGAAACGGAAATGTTTAACAGCCACGGTACTTCCATCTGTGGCGGATGGCGTGAACAAAAGTTCACAAAGCCAAAAGGAAACTGTAATGCATCAGTGTTTAGTGAATTTTAAAAATATGGGCAGTATTTTAATAAAATTCAATGTCGAAAATCAGGTTCAAAGATGGGCTTAGTTTTTTTCAAGAGTTTTCTTCCCGCTTTTATCGGAGTCATTTGATTATACTGTTTAAAATTTCGGTCTGCTAATCAAGTGATTCAATAGTCAGTCGTAGCTGCGCATGCAGCGAATTCTAGTGGCGGGTGCGGAAACTACGTGTGATTCGCGTCTATAAATGTAGTGTAAAACACAATACGCTCGAGATTATTGTAAAGAATTCGACATTAAAATTCGTGTCCGAGTTCTGTATTATACGTGTGTCTGCAACTTGAGAACACATGACTGCTGTAACTGAGGTTAGATGTTACACAGCACTGGCGAGTACGGAAAGTACTTTTTCTCTAGTTGTTTTTAGTAATTGGTTTATAAATGGTTGGAGGGGGAAGGGGGGGGGGGGGAGGGAGGGAGAGAGAGAGAGAGAGAGAGTCATTGGCCTCATCGATCCTCCCATAAGGTACCCTACTGTTTGAAGCTCAAAATTCCACCTCCTGCTCTAAACGGCTGATAGCCTTCCAAGAAGGGGTTCATGCTATAAGCTTACTTTTACTGCTCAGATCCTGCTTCAAATCGTATAGTTAAGTATAAAATGCTTTCGTTTGCACAACCTTAGAGTTGCCGAACTTTTTCACAAGTCTCGTAGGTAATAAAATCAGTAACCAATAAGTAGTTGTTTTTTCAAATACCTTTATTTAATAATTATGTCAATTATATACCTGAACATTGAAAAATAACTTCTAAGAAATAATTTAAACCACTAACGTCCAAAACAAGTTCTTTAACATTATATAGTTAATTAAATGTATAATATTTTACTGTGTACGTTTTACAAAGTTTACGAGCAAATAAACAGGACGTTACGCTCTCAGTAGGTTCAACGCATAATCACATTTGCTGCAACTTGAACACGGTAGTTCCTTTGTTGCGATGGAGTCAGATACCACTTCACAGTTCACAGAAAATGTTTACGTACACATCCAGCAAAGTGTGGAATGACTTACCAAAAATTTAGTTAAAACAAAAATTCCATAGAGAGTATTGTTCCAGAAGTGAAATGTAAATTAATTCTAGGTACACCATGGCAACTATATTTGAATATTAGGCCTGTATGAGGCACTATGTTGGCGGCTAAGAGGTTTCTGCCAGATGCCTGTGTTCCGGGCCCATTTGCCTGCCAATGGTAGCGCGTAATGACGTGTTCAAGAACGGCCACTGACCCGGAATGAGAGATAATTTATCCTCTGGTGATTTATTTTTCCTTTACTAAATAATTGATCCAGTCAAACAACTGTACGATTATCTGCCTTTTTCTGTGTGAACTAGGAGAATGTTCCTGCAGATTTTACTACTGGATGACAAGCGTGAGAATGGTGCACTTTTTATTTGGAGTATTCTAACTTTCACAAGCAAATTTGACCCTGGCTAAGTTACTTTTTTAGTTTATTTCATTTTTCTATGGGGTTGTCCTGCACTCGCCCAAAGGAAGTACTGTGTGAACCACACCTTTGCCCGCTTTGTAATTTACTGGAATGAGGGCTTTATATTTGTTTTATATAATGCTTTCTGTGAAAATAGTGTTATAAAGGTTTTAACTATTCAAGGTTACAAATTTCGGTAGCATAAATATGCATGAATTATTGAAGTGTTGGTTAGGAACAACTTTTCTCGAGGAGTGCAGACATAAATTAAGCAACTTAACTTGAGGCTGCCATAACTGATAGTGTTGGTATTTTTTATGTGCTAGTCTTCTTTCTAGCACCTACAAATTATGATACCAAAGACTTATTGAGTACTAAGCATACTTATGGTGGGTTGGTAGTTCAAACCTTTATATATACATGTATTTATTTATAATAATAAACTGTTATGTTATTATAAGATGACCTTTAAACAAATCAGCATCTGGTTTGGTATAGCATCCTGATTTGCATGTCAGTTACCTTTAAAGGTAATGGTTGTCTATGCTGCCCAATTCTGTGTATAGGGTGATTATGATTATACAGGGTCGCTGTATAGGCACAGCTGTCTCTGTGAGTAAGGAGGTTAGGATTAGGCATACTGAATTCACTACAAAACTTTGATTTTCAATCCATATATTTATTTACCTGAATGTATTTACAATGCCATTGGTGAAAATGGGATATAGCCTTGATATTATTGTGGGATAAACTGTTCTTTTGCGTATTAAGTCTACAATATTATTTTTTCAAAACCCCTTGGCTGTGTAAGGCAATATATTTACGGACCTTTTGAGGCCTAATTGTATTAATTTGGTGTCCCGAGATTTATTTACTATTTTCAATCCTGGTAAAGCCTTTTCTCTGAATGTTACTAATTTTGGCGTAAATATTTGATTACGTATTTGTTTATGTGATTTTGGCTTTGGATCAGAGTAATGTAAGGGAAGCGTAGAAGAATAGTTTGTGATATTGTGATATTGTGATATGTGTAAGGTACTATTGTGGCAGACCTGTTATCTGATAAAGGCAAAAACTATATCTAGTAAAGTGTGTGATTGAGGTGCTTGCCTCGAAGGATATGTGTGTTCCTAGCGTGAGCAGCCTGTACCTACCTGTATACGCCCTTGTTTCTAACGTTCCCTGTTGATGAGACTTTGATGACAAAGGAAAGTCGTATTTAAGGAAAGTTAAATATCCCCTTTTTTATGTTTGCATCAGTGGCGAGGCGTGAGGTTTACATGAGGGAAAGCAACCACTCCGTTCATCCCAAAACATCGTGGAGGGGGGGGGGGGGGGGGGGTCCGGGGGCCCTCCCCGGGAAAATATTGAATTCAAGGTACAAAAGGGTGCTATTTAAGTCGTTTTCTTAACTGAAAATTGACCATTCCACAGGTAGAAAAATTGACATTTTTTTAAAATTATAAACTATTTTTGAAAAATAATAATGTTTGGCATACATTATTCTGATAATAAAATACCTACTCTACATTACTTATATACTAAGTGGGAGTGTAGTATCATCGATATCTGGTACAAAATATATAAACAGACAACACATGGCAAAATAAGTACTTAAAATAAAGAGAAGCTCATAAAAATGTACTAGAATAGTAAAAATTAAATGTTGGTATTTTTTGTACCAACACGAAAGAAACTATCTTCATACGTATTCAGAAACTCTGTTAACTGGTACGTGGTTATTCACAGTCACTCCAGCGAGATTGCAACTCTCGAGCTGGGATCCCGTAACCGCCACCCGCGGGACGCGGTCGGTAGCAGTTGGCACTGCTAGGCCGCCTCCTGTACGCCCACAAATCCCCCACGCACTGCCAGCCTTTGGTTACCCAATAGGGCGCAGGGAACTCCCAGCCAACAGCCCGCGAGAGAGATGCGCGCTTCCCGAGAGACGACCGCCGACTGAAACGCGACCTCGCCACCTGCCCTGCCGAACTGTGGCGGACATAGCCGAAGCAGTCGGCGGAAGAATTCCACCGTCTGCTTCGGCCATGTTCGCTTGAGTTCGGCAAGAAAGCGCTACCTTCGTAGCTTCTACCACGTGTTTTTACAGCCAATCCCCTCCTCGAACCTTTGTACCATGCCACCCCCTCCCCCCTCCCCTGTAAGGAAACTACTGCGGCAGCCTTCCTGCTGAAAGCGGTCCTACCAGCGCTTCTAAACCTAGCAACGCTTCTAAAACAGCATGTTTTGTGTGTCGACGAGTTCTTTTCTTATAGCGCACAGCGCACAGTATTGGGTCCCAAGACGATAGTGTAAAAAATACATACACCTAACTGCACGAGCCGAAGTAAAATACTATTCTGAATAAAATATTTATTTAAAAAATACATTGTCTGCAAACTGCCTGGGCAAGCACTGCTTGCCTTGCTTGCCCTGACGAGACGCCACTGGTTTGCATTCCTTAGTGATATTACTTGTCGTACTTCATACCACTCAGTTACCTTGCCTACTATTTACTTTCATGTATCCACTTTATCACACACCCCTTTTAACATCCCCAGGTAGTGATTGGTACAAGTATAAGGGTGTCAAATGGAACTTTATCGTAGAGAAACTACGTTAAAATATATTTTGCAAACTTTAATAATTTTTATGAAATAAACTCAACTTTAAAAAATCATGATTAAACTAAATTATTGCATTTACGAGATAATATCTCAAAACTTTCAGGTTGTGTGTGTCAGTAACACAACAGTAAAGTATGACGGTGCCAATAACAAAAACAAAAAAAATGAAGGTCAACTAGACGTGTTTCAAACCATGACGTTACATTTTTTATTTGAATTTTTATATACTTTATTATTTCTTTAAATGGTATTTTACACATTAGACAAAAATGTTAAAGGTAATATAATTTATTTCTTTAAATGCTGTAATAAATTTTAATTCATAATTCTACCCGTTTGTTCTGTTATTTCATTATAGTTAGGCTCACCAAAAATGTTTTAAATTTTGATTTTAAAATAAACAATAAAAACAAAGGTAATTATAAAAAAATATTTATTACATTAAGTAATTTCTAACTCGAAGAAATTTACAAGGAAGTTAATGTCCGTATATTACTGATATTCAAACGAACATTTGATAGGAATGCGATGTTGAGGAAATCACTTACCTATAACTTTGCGTATTTCTAGGTTATTGATTTAAAAAAATATTTTATTGCAATTACTCAAAAAGCTTAAGTTATACAACAAAGTAATGACCCAATACAAAATAAAGTATTAAAAATATATTATTGATTGGCAATTTGAACTATTACGATGAACACATTATTTACTGTGAACGTGACTATCCATATAAATTAAATGCATGTTGTTTTACGATTCGGTATATATCACAGGTTTTTTACATTAAATCAAACGCAAATTCTCTTGTATACTTCTTAATATAATATTAAATCAATACATTTATACATTAGCCCATCAACAAGGAAAAATTCATCTCTTTTAGTACGGAGCTGGACAGAATTTTTTCTACCGATGACACATAAGTTGTATTATTTTTTTCAAAGACATGAAGAATATTAAAAAAAAAAAAAAAATCCTCCGAAACATTCTTTACGAATCATGGCTTACAATTTTTGTGTATTTTTAGTATTTGGTTAAATTTACAGCAATTTTACCCATATATACAGCCACTATACAACATCAGATTTACCAAGAAAAAAATATATATAAACATTAAACAATACGTTTGGCTTTGGTTGCATAATAACTTCCTTGAGTTAGTAAGATAATTATTTCTGTCTCAAAAGTGTGGTTTTATGTAAAAAAATTGTTTTAACAAGCTTTATCCTTTGAAAGTTCTATTAGTGGTACAATATAAATGAATGACTTGTCTCAGTGCACACTTCAGCAGCGATGTCTTCATGGTTTTAATAACATGAAAGCTTAAATAAAACCTTACTAAATAAAATATTTTGAAATTTAAACTAATTATTTTTTTTGTTTCACAAATTAATTCATCCGTGTAACACAAGAATTAATTACAATAAGTAAAATAAACACAGTTTACATAAGAATATTTGTATTTAAATAAATTTAGTGACATCGACCAGTAGACACACTTTAGTTTGCGTTTATGTCCACCTTACACGATATTTAATTTCTGTCATGTCGTCTGTTTCCAAAGTTTTAAAAATGGTCATGACAATTTGTATATCAGTAGATAAGAATAATTTATTTTCTTCACACACACGATACATAAAGTGCCAACAGAAAAACGGCCTCCATATTTGTCGACCAAAGCAGCTACATATGAGTAGAAATAAACACATTGCTGTAATTTGACCAAATACTGAAAGGACACGACATTTCAGCAACGGAATATATAATTATGTACCCTGGAGAATGATTATCTATACTAATATTATAAAGCTGAAGAGTTTGTTTGTTTGTTTGAACGCGCTAATCTCAGGAACCACTGGTCCGATTTGAAAAATTATTTCAGTGTTGGATAGTACATTTATCGAGAAAGGCTATAGGCTATAGGCTAGATTATATTATCAATAACATTAGGGATCCTTACTAAAAGTCCAATTTAGAATCAAATGCGTTGGAGGGGGTTAGATACAACATGCAGTACACGTACGAAGTGTGTGTTGACAATGCCGCAGGCGCTAGAAGTTTATTTCCTATTGCCTATTAACATTGTTGCCACGCACTAGATGCTTTATCATTCATAATTTTCCCATACAAGTAAAAAACACACGTGTGATATTAACAACGAAGCAATCAGTACCCTCATAAGAGTTCAATTAGTATTTAAATACTTTTAATTACTTTAAATCGCAAAACTAAACTATTGTTTTTTTTTCCCTCTATCTGTGTTTAATTTGTTTATTATTGCCCTTTCTTTCAAGTATATATATTTTACAGACTTGAAACTTCACAGTAATATTCCTTATGTTACGCAGGATGACATTTTCCGAAAATTATATTCCATGGGTGGTTAAAACCAGGCAACAGTGGGTACTTTGTCTGCATGAGAACAGGATTTTGCATTGTTCATGCCTTCTGCGTCTCCATGGCAACGGGCATCGCGGGGCAATGGCGTACCCACAAGGAGGGGCATGTATAATGAGCGGCGCAAGAGTGATCTGCCTGTAGACTGCCGTAGCAAAGTACGGGTACATCAGTTGTACGTTGCGTGCACGAGTCGGGAAACCATCGGTGCTATTCATTTTCTCTCCGGTACATTATACAGCATTGTAATAAATGTTCACTAAATTTTTTTAAATTTACCATTACTGTAAATGGGAGATGTGGCTTAATTTTTTCCATTAGTATAGCCATGCGAAGCCGGGTCGGGCAGCTAGTTTGTTATATTTTCTTCTATACCTCATTTGTCTAAAATGCAACAAAAGTCTTAATACACTGCATATAAAAAAATTATTTGCGCTTTTTAACTAAATAAAAAAATTAATTTTCCTGAATGCTGTTGTGAAAATCCAGTGATATTAAGTAAAACAGAATACAATGGAAATCGGGTCAGATTTGAAGTAGGTTTTTTATAATTTATCTATAACATTCATGCAATTGGTCACTTCATCAAGATAACCACAGCAATAATTTGCTTATTAAAAGTTACGAGTTCAAAATGTTCCCAAATTGATTATTTATTAATCTGATTAAATACTTATGGAACTAGTTTGAAAAATTGTAAATAAATAAATAAATATATATATATATATATATTACCAACTGAGACAAAGGAAAAAGCACATTTTAACGAAACAGTGTAACCCCTCTCCTTGCATGAGATGGCAGGAGTGAGACACAGAGATTGCATACAGTATGTTAAGTTGTTAACGGCAATAACACCTGAACAAGGTGACAGCAAGTCTATCAACTACCAATATAGTTTCTTTTAACGCTGTATTATTTTTCTGGATAAAATGTGTCACTAATTCAATTAGGTACTTATATTTATCCTCTGTCATTCTTAAATAGTTCTTGAAAACATACGGCTTGTTTTCTCTAAGTTCCAACAGTAAGTCATGTGTGTATATTCATTCTTTTTTTTTTGAAGCCAACTTTTAACCCAACACTTTCGAGGTTTCATTTTTGTTGTTTTTAGGAATAAACACCCCCAGCTTCATCTAGCAGCAATATTGCAGCGGCCAAACGTTTCCTACAGTCCATTATTTCAGTTCACTTCACAAACCTATAGCAATTATCAAAACAATTTACCAGACACAACATTAAAACAGGCACGATGATGCACTGAACGTGTCGCTGGAAAGGTTGGTACGATACTGGCACCTGGCAAACATCTCGAGTGCCGGCTCGGGGCTTGCCCAGCCAACCAGGCTCGGCAGTGCGTGGAGAACCGCTGTCCGAACATTGTGCGTCCCAACTCCAAGCAAGCCTGGGGGTTTATTCTAAGTTTCTCGGAAAAGAGTTCCCGATCGTGATTCCACGATTATCGGAAGCTTTCTACAATATGGTATTCTAAGTTACTTTTATCAACTCGGAACCTTTCGATTCTCGGAAGCCAACGATCGGTATGTTTCGAGTATACAATTGCTGTCGAAAAGCCTTTGCCGATCGGGAATTAGCAGCCAGTTGAAATCATGGCGGATGCACGATTTATGTGTACACAAATAGTTATGCATGGTCGAAAATAGTACATTTTTGGGCGTGATATATATTTACGATATTTTACGTAGGAGTCAATTGTGTTTAATATTTTGTAAAAGGAAATTTTTTCCAGTAGCATTGAATATGTATGATTTTGGGGTCCTATTCAAGTAGTTGGCCTAACAGTCACGAGAGGGCAGCAGGGCTTGCGGGAGTGCGACGCAGTAGCGCGCGCTGCGGCGACTAGGACTACTACAACACTTAATCGGAATTAAGTTTCGCGTCCATTACCGTTTCCCAAGTGGTAACAGTAATTACTGAAGATATTTGTACATTTATTATGTACAAAATATTTATCCATAATACATGTACAAATATCTTCAGTAATTACTGTTACCACTCAGGAAACGGTAATGGACGCGAAACTTAATTCCGATAGTGTTGCAGTAGTCCTACCGGCCGCTGCGGCTACTGCCTCGCACTTCCGCAATCCCTGCCATCTAGTAACTGTTAAGCCACGTCCAGACGATGCGATTTTTCGTGCAACTTGCGCTGTGCGCTGCGCGCATGCAATAGCGCATGGCAAGCGCAAGCAGCCTGTGCGTCGAGCGCATGCGCGTTTACCTGGAAATCAGTAGCGCGTCTGGTAGCGCACGTGTTCCCGTTGTCAGTGGGTATCATCGGCCATTTCCGTGCGCTACGCCGTGTTTGTCTACACAAGTTTGCATGTGTTTGTGGTTGACGAGAGTTGTCAGAGTTCAGTTGATTGATACTGTGACTGTGCATAGTGTATAACATAATGTCAGATAGCCAGGAAAGCACATTGCAGTTCATAGAAGACTACCGTAAACATGAACTCCTGTGGAACACTAGCTTAAAAGAATACAAAAACAAACAACTTCGAAGGGATGCCATCATTGAACTAGGACGAAAGTATGGACTAAATGAAAAAGCTGTGAAAAATAAGATCAAAAGCTTACGTTGTTATTTTAGCAAGGAGCATGATAAAGTCCGTAGTGCAAAATGTGGCATGTCAGCGAATGCAAAGGAAGTGCCGTCATGGTTCGCATACAAATCACTGTTGTTTTTGAAAGACACGGCCGTACCATTTCAGACTGTGGACAGCATTGATGACAGCACCAACAATGATGACAACAATGAGATGAATGTAAGTATAATGTAATGTATTTGTGTTGTGATACCTGGTATTATATTTTTGATTGCTGAAAAATATGTATATATACACTGTTACATTGCATCTACCACATGATGTGAGAATGTTTCTATGTTAAGGACTCTTTTGTCTACTGAGCTGTAATAGGGGACTCAAAGTTGCAATTAACTATTTCTCAATGTATCTAATTTAAAGATAACTATCAAACAAAAAGTATCCCACTTGTACTGTCCTGTCTGTAAATGTATTGCCGTACAAAATATATTTAAATACTCAATAATCATACTTCATTTGTAAATATAACTTACCGATTGGTATTTCACAAAACTAAACGAGCAACATCGTGTATCATTGTATCGCAAAATTTTTATAGGAAATGTTACACATAATTCGCTCCGGGAATGATAAAAATTATCGTCAGTAATTGTACATCCAGAATTTATCTACTGTAAGTATCTTTGATTACTAATTAAATACAGAAAGCGGTTATCAGAGCCCTTAATATTCAATTCAGATATATCATTACCTTATAGTCTCATTTCTGTTCTTTGTTTAAAGAATGTTTATACGTATATCACTATAGATTAAAACATGAATACAAGACGATCTGCTGAAACATTACACATCACACATTACACATTACAAATACTGGTGTTGCCAAGGAACAGAACCCACTCTTGACATAAAGTATTCGCGAAATTCGATCATTATGTCGTGAGCCCTCGCAGAAGGCTTACGTGCCCTAGTCTGCAGGGGCAAAATACCAGTATCAGATGCTACTGTTTGCCTCCACAAACCATCAATAACATTGCCGGTACTAGCATCCTCACTATCCAGGGATCCGCATGGCGCATACAACGTCCGGGAAGACTTCTGTTTTCGCAGAAAATTATGCAGATACACACAACAAAGTACAACGTCTGCAACGTTTGAAATATTTTTCATTTCTATTGGTTTCCTAAAAATTCTGAAAACTGATGCCAGCAAACCGAAAGCATTCTCAACAGTACGACGTGCCCTAGACAGTCGGTAATTAAACACTCTGTTCGGAGATCCCTTACCCAGTTCCACCGGAAATGGTTTCTTTATGTGTTCATGTAAAGGGAATGCATCATCTGCGACAAGTACGAAATGGACGTCTAAATTTCTGCCACGTAAAGGTCTCGGATTTGGCAAACTCATTCTTTTGCCGAATAGTTTCTTTGCGAATTCCGAATGCTTGAACACGCCACCGTCTGAATTTTTTCCTTGGCATCCTACATTGCAATATATAAAGTTATAGTCTGCATCCACAACTCCTAACAGTACTATACTATAGCATCCTTTGTAGTTGTAGTAGTCGGTTGCACTACCTTCTGGACACTGTATCACAACGTGCTTTCCGTCAACAGCACCACAGCAGTTAGGATGGTTCCGTTTTGCTTCAAAGGTACTCGCAATTTCATTCCACTCTTCTTCACTTGATGGCATCTGAAATAAATGTATAATATGTATGCTATAGACGTATACATATTGCCTATATATTAGTAATACTAGTTAAAATTATACATAGCAGCAAATTTCTGCATGAATGTGTTGTGTTTATGCTAGGTTCCTGAAGTAAACCAAGACACGCATGCAGAGGACGATGTGCTTCATACTTCTCATCTCGAATCTCCGATAGAGGGAACGTGTGCAGTTGTCAACACTACGAGTTCCAGAATTAACAAACGAAAGAGTTCGGTGACCAGAGAGGAAGAAGCATTCAAGATCATGAAAAGTGTGTGTGCAAACATGAAAATAAACGATGTGCATGCTTCCTTTGCAGACTTTGTTGCTCACAAGATACGGAACCTACCATCCACTCAATTACAAAACATTGCTCACAACCGTATCACTAACATTCTCTTTGAGATCGAGTCCCAGGATGTTGTTCAATCAGTCGTCTCTCCATTCCAACCACTAAATTACCTGCCAAGCACAAGTTCCACGGGTTCTTCATCGTCAGAGCAATATATCGAGCTGCGTTTGCCTAATCATGATGAAGCCGTTTATGGTTTCGGCAACAGCAGTGGTAGCAATGTGGTTGTGCCTGAGTAATGTGTTCATAAATGTATTGAATGCATCCCGGTATTCTTATATTTTGTATCCCTACTTTCGTTTCATATAAAGTGTATTGTATTTAACATCGTTACATTGTTGTCTCGGTTTCATTCACCGAATGAATATATCAATAACTAATGTATTTCATTGTATTTTTTAATGACTTACCTTTATGTACTCCCTCAAAACATGTATGATGACCTTAACAGTTTCTGGTATAATGACACTGATGCTCTGCACTGACACTTTAAACAAATATTTCAGGCTGTGGTAAGAATCACCCGTGGCGAGAAATCTCAGTGTCAGAAGAAGTCGCGTTTCTGCAGGAATCGCTTCTCGCATTACGGTGTCTTGCTTGCAGATCAATGGTCTCACTTTTTCTAACAGTACGTCAAAGTCCTGTCGCGACATTCGCGTAAAGTTACTAAACAGCACTTCTCCGTCCCATTCAAGCTCTCGCAACATGTTATTTTGTCTGCTTTTAAAGAACTATTTTTGCCATAATCTTCTTTTTCTTGAACGAGACACTACTACATATGCAGCACAAACTGCAGCAACCACCGCACTATCGATGGACATTATTTCAACTACACACCTTGCGTCCAGCGCAGCGTGTAGACAGGAGCGTGCATTGCGTCTTCACGCATGTGCGTCTTGCATTTTCATCGTGCAATATTGCATGCGCTAGAGGCAATAGCGCACAGCGCAAGTTGCACGAAAAATCGCATCGTCTGGACAAACCTTTAGGCCAACTACTTGAATACGCCCCAAAGTCACTAAAGTATTTCTTCATATGGAAGCTACTTCTAACCATATACATATCACAATGCCGTTTAATAGAATGATTTGATATGACGTATAAGTAAAAGAAATGCATTCCGTTTTTTTTTAGTTTTGCCTTCTTTCGGATGAGTCCTTACCATGGTTACCGCTTTAAGTTACAATAATTACGTAATGTAAGTAGTGCTCCAGATACATAATAACTAAGTGGGAATGTAAAGACGTTCTTTCTATAATAACAATATTATAACGAAGATTTTATGCAAGTAAATTAAAAAATAACCCAACTTCCAAAATACAAATTCATAATTTATTCGCCTGTTTCAGATATCAAAAGTTTCAACAATAACTCAGCGTGTGTATTTTCGATGTGGAATTCGATGAAAATTTTCTCCGCAAGAATTCGGGGTGCTCCTCCATAAAATAAACCAACATTTTAATTTGCCTCTCACTCACACGAGATCGCCGAGCAGCCATTATTTCAATAATACAATGACCGACCACGTGCAAACAACTCTAAACATTACACACCAAATATCCCGTAAAAATAATTTAAGAAATAAACATGTTTTCGCTTGCTCGAGCACTTTTAAAATTACTTAAGATTTTTATAAATACTTTTATCAACATTGAAACATCTGGAAAGTATATTGTCTTATAAACTCTGTGTTTTTATTTATAAATTTGTTAGAAATATGAAGTGTTTTTTGTTGTTATGTTGCAGTTTTCAAATCTCATCTTCGCTGCCAGAAAAATTGTAGAGGGGGAAATCGTAACCCGAACTTTGCCGAGATAGTTAGGCCTTGTAACGATACCGCGTTTAGAATAGCAATTTCAGTACCTTTCGATTACGATCGTTCGGAACCGTGTGTTGCCGATCGGCCAAAGAGCTATATGTCGGAATCGATATCGAAATGTTCCGATAGAAAACGCTGGAAACTTAGAATAAACCCCCTGGTGCGGTCATGTTCGTCGGACCTAGTTGGATAGTGTGTATATCGCCGTGTTTTCCAACCTACTGATTCACAACAGCGCACAGGACGGTTGTGTACATGGGATGGAAGTCAATATATTTTGTTTCTGTTACGGACGCATGGCGCAGCAGCCAATGAGAGAGGATTAGGGTCCCATTTTGACGGGACTTGAGAATTGTTTATATTTATAGATCATATAGTGGCAATAAATTGACGAAAATGTTCTGGCAATTTCCAAAAGCAATTACTTACATGAAGTCACTATCAGTAAATGCCAAACAAAAAATATAAAATTGTTTTTTTTTGTTTAAATCTGCAGTATATAAAATTTACATAACTCAAATTAATTTATGTGTTGAAAAACTGTGTTCACAAACTGATGGTAAGATGTTGCGGGATAATTATTTTGTATTTAATACAGTTATTTACAAACTAACACTGCCAAAAGATCTCGGATACATCGCGAAATGTCATTGGTTCAAATGAACAGTAACATTCCAGTTGTGAAGTAACTTCGCACAGGGGGTGTTGGTTGAGCACCCAGCCTCGGGGCTCGGCTAGCTGCTTGTGTGGACGCGCGCTGTGGGCAGTGACTGCCGCGGGGCAGGAGGGGGTGTCGGCGGCTCGATACCGGGCGGGGTGTGCGGCCTGCGAAGTGGACAGTGCGCATGGCCCAGGCGCACGGGCCTGGACTGGCCCGTCTCACTTCATCTCCTTCTCCCCATTCAGAAAACACGTCAATACTACTGCATATTCCTTATTTTAGTGATTCTTGCAATGGGGCAGATTTATTTTAAACATTATTTTGGTTATACGCCACTGCTACTTTGTACTGCATGCCATAGAGAAAACGCGAAGAACGGGCAAAGACATATGAATACACAACACACAAGAAAAAACAAGTCAAAAATAAGTTGATATTTAATAGATGTTAAACAGAGAATTCCGAATTCCTTCCGCGGAACATAATCCAAACTGCACAGCTCTCAAAAGAAGTACCAGTGGTCTATGTATTCTTACGCTAATGTTATCTATCAACTGCGTTTGTAAAGAACTTTATACGATTGACAGTGTTCGGAACCAAACATCGAGTGTTTCTTTGTAACAGTTGGGAAATGGGTTATCACTGGGACTACTTGTAAAAACTACCACATACGAGACAAAATGCGTGACCCAATATAGCTGCAACTTTGTTTTCACTTTAAAAACTTTCAACTTACGGGGTTGGGGAAAGTGGTGAAATACCGCACAGGTGGGCAATACCGCACAGCCCCTTTTTTGTGTTAACTGTAGGCTGAGCGCCGCCTTGTACGTGGCACGCTCTAGAGGGAGAGTGGGTGAACTAAGTAGTAAGAGACTATTTTGGTAGTAGCCGTATGAGTGTCGCGACCTGCTCCGAAAGTTTTTTTAACATTTCCTTCTTATTTTGTTGTTTCTTATTTAAGAGGTAAGTACTATTTATATTCAATTTAAGTTTAATTCATATAACTGGTTGGATTCGGCATTTTTTTACGGTAGTCTGCTAAATATATCGTTTGAATAACGAACTTTGTTTCTTGTTTAGAGGAGCTAAAATGGCGGAACACATCGTGGGGTATTACCGCACAAGTAGGGTGGGTAATGGCGTACACTGTGCGGCATTGCCCCTTTGTTGTGGTTTATGACTTAATATAATTTTTAAATCTATTTTTCCAGATAGAAAACTAATTTATCATAAAGAATTACGTTAAAATTTTAAACAGTCATTTATTTAAAATAGACTAACAGAAATCATGTGTAGGTGCAAAACATTATTTTTAAGCAACTTTGTGTTGCCTGTTAATAAAGGTGAATAATAAAATACAATACATGAACAATATTTTTGCTTATTTTTCATATGTTTATGCAGCAAATTTTTTGATAAATTTGGTGTAAAAATATTGTCAAGACCCTTATAAAACTACCTGGCATGGTCTTATAAGCCAATTTGGTCTGCTCTTTTAGGCCAACTGTAAGGATTTGTTTTCATGCAGTTGTATGTTACGATACAATGTTACATAGTGGATATGACTCTACAAGTATTCTTTTAAAACTGTTTTCACAGATGGCGAAGAAGAGTGTGAGAACCACAAATAGAGCGAAATGGACTGCAGAGAGTATGAAGGAAGCATTGAATGCCATGGCAATGGGTCGAGGGCTTAAGGAAGTAGCAAGATCTTTTGGGATTCCTGTATCCACTCTAAAAGATCGGTACAAATCTGGACACTCACATGACGCTAGCTTAGGTAGAAACTCCCGTCTTCTCAGCAGCGCTAGAAAAGGAACTAACCAATCATATAATAACGATGGCTAGAATGTTTCATGGAATCACGCCTGTAGATTTGCGCCGAATTGCTTTCGAATTCGCTGAGAAAAATTATATCCAGAATGATTTTAATGCAAGTTCTCGAACAGCTGGAAAAGACTGGCTTCGAGGGTTTCTCAAGCGAAATCCACAAGTCAGCCTTCGCAAGCCAGAAGCAACAAGTTTGAATAGAGTTATTGGGTTCAGTGAATCTGCTGTAAAAGAGTTTTCTTCAAACCTTGAAACAGTGATGACGAAACACAAATTTCAGGGGTCAAGAATATTCAATATGGATGAGACAGGAATATCTGTTGTTCAGACTCCAAGTAAAATTTTGGCGCCCAAAGGCCAAAAACAAGTTGGATCACTAACAAGCTTGGAAAGAGGCAAAAACATAACTGTCTGCATGGCTATGAGTGCAAGTGGGTCATACATACCACCGATGTTTGTTTTCCCAAGAGTGAGGATGAGTCCAACTTTGAAGAAGGGAGGTCCTGAAGGGGCAACATATGACTGCCCTAAGAATGGGTGGATCAACGAAGATTTTTTCATTAAATGGCTGGAGCATTTTGAAGCACATGCGAAGCCAACAAAAGAAGACCCAGTGCTGTTGATCACCGATAACCATAACTCTCACAAGACATTAAATGCATTCAATTTTTGTCGAGATCATGGTATTGTTATGATAACGATTCCTCCTCACACCTCGCATCGTTTCCAACCACTGGACTTAACATTCTTTGGTCCCTTAAAAAATGCCTACAACAGAGAGTGCGACTTGTTTATTAAGGTAAATGCATTTAAAAGGATAAATGCAGACGATGTTGCAATGTTGTTCAACAAAGCATTTATGAGGGTTGCGACTATTGAGAAAGGAGTTTCTGGATTCTCTGCTGCAGGAATTTATCCCATGAATCTTGATAAATTCACAAAGGATGATTTTACATTCCCTACCACCTAGATAAGTTCCAGGCGTACGTCTGACCTTGTAAATGTTTCTGATGATGTCGCAGAAAGAAGTGAAGTCGAGAATAGTCATGATCATACGGTTAGGCCTACAGTCAGTGAAAACGAAAACATTCAGGAAGAAAATGTTGTGAATGAATCGAGTGAAAACGCTGAATGTTACCAGCAAATTGTCATTAGGCCTACTGAAAAGGTTTTATCTACTGCTACAACTTACATTAGGTTTTCTGATGTAAATCCCATTCCTTGTCTTAGACCTACAGCTGGACCTTCAGAGGCAACACCTAGGCATCGGTCTAGGCAGCATTCGGTAATTTTCACTGCAACTCCAACTAAAGTCGTGCTTGAAGAAGCTATGAAGAAAAAACAAGCAAAGAACATAAAAAAACCCTAAAAGCTAAGAAAAGAGAAGCGAATCCTGACAGGCGTATGAGCACCAGCAATAAGAAATTGAAGCTTGAGAAGACAGTAAAGAAAAGTAAGAAAATAAGCAAATTTGGTCCAAAGAAGAAACTTTTTGACACTGCCAGTTCCGATGAAGCAAGTGATGCAGATTCTTTTGCACATTTATGCAATGACAATGATATTGACGATCTTGACCAATTACTTAACCAAATTGCAACTACGCCTACACCTGATTCAAGTGACACGTGCATGTTTTGTAGGGAGTTTGGCAGAAATGAGGAGTTGTGGTTCAGATGTGTTTTTTGTTCGGGATGGGTACATGCTGGCTGTAGCGCATCTGACACAGCAGAACATTTTGTGTGTGACTTGCAAAGCTAATTGATTTGGTGGACTGTGAGAGGAAAACATAAAAAAATTAATAATTACTTATTATGTAGAAATAATTCTAATGTGCAATTTTCTGGCCTGATATACATGTCTTAGTTTTATATTGTTCCCAAAGGTCTAAATGTAATACAAAGTTTAAATGGAGTGTGTAATTTATGCTACATAGTCGGTAGTTAGTTTATGATGTGGTGCTTGTACATAATAATATGGTGTGCGACATTGCCCCATGGTGTGTGCGGTATTGCCCCATGGGGTGGGGAATACCGCACAATTGCATCATTTTGTTTTGTTGTAAAATGTAAATAAACTTATTAGTTTTTTGCAGATTATAGAGATGCAAAAGGTATAGATCTATGTTCGTATTATTAGTCAGCATATTTTAAAATAAATAATAAATTTCAATTTATAGCACTTATTCCTTAAGTGTGCGGTATTTCCCCACTTTACCCTAACATGTAAAACGGAACGCCAACAACCATTGCTCCAGCCCAAGCAGACGGTGTTTTGCGCCCGTATCAAGACCGTTCTCTGTTTCCTGTTTGAAATAATCTGCGTCTTCAATTATTGAACTGTTCTTTCTGCGGCTATATTGGACTGTAGGTGGAAACATTCACAAACTCATTTAATTAGCCAAGAAACTACCCCAATCTGTCCGAATTTTGCTGTTAAAATAAATTAAGCGCATTTCACATCATAATAGTGTTTCAGTGATCATTCATATTCTGCGAAAAATAAAGAATTTTTCTGGTTTGGACATAGAATCTTCCACTCATTTTATTAAAAAATATATATATATATTTCACAAACTAAACCGGAATCAGTATACCAAAAACCAGAATCAATTCAGTACCGGAAACATTTAGGAACATAGCCATCCTTGTTATTTCCCCAATAAATATATTCCTATTCAGACGTGCCCAAAACAATAACATAAATAGTTTACAACAACAAAAACAGCGCAGTCTTGGGCTCAGGTGCATGAAGTCCGCCGGTTTGCACTTGGTAGGGACACGGACAAATTTTATAGCTACTTTTTGGTATCGAGTAATTTCCTTTCGATACCGTACTCAATAATTTTACCCATGAGTACATTTGACAAGTATCGTATCAAATAATACTTATTTTGATATATGGCTAATATCAATGGAATGAGTCTTGTTCTCTGGAGTATTGAAACCTTAAAATCAACTTTGTCAGCAGGTCCAGATGACATTCCAAGTTTTATTATACAATGCTGCTCTCTAATTATTGCTCCTCTTCTACAACATATCTTTAACAGTACTGGCAATGGTATTTACCCTTGCAAATGTAAGTTTGCCAAGTCATAACTATACAT
Source organism: Bacillus rossius redtenbacheri (assembly GCF_032445375.1). Lineage (NCBI taxonomy): Eukaryota > Metazoa > Arthropoda > Insecta > Phasmatodea > Bacillidae > Bacillus > Bacillus rossius. Next base: position 111,177,797 of record NC_086332.1, read on the forward strand.
AAAAAAGGTAATGCGTTAAAAGTTTTGAACTATAGGCCAATTTCACTTTTGAATGGTTATGCTAAAGTATTTGATAAAATAATATTTAAACATCTCCAACTCAACTTAAACAATACTCACTGGCTCTCAACTTAGCTTAAGGGGGTGCCTCCCATTTCAGGTCATGATTTTATATTTATATTAATAACAGATCAACTTTTAGACTTTTTCAATTGTTAAACTTTCAAGAAATGAAAAATATATTCAGAGCATACTTTTTGCATAATTAGCTGTCAAAGTTACATTTTTAACGTTTTTGGGTTGTACAAATAAGGAGAATTTAATTGACTGCAGAACTGAAACTTTTTAGGTTTAACTGCAATGCCACTGGCTACTTCAAGAAATTGTTTGAATTTCTTTCATAAAATATTAATTAATTTTACCTGGCATTTCAAAATACTCAAATTTTTTACGATTTTGACAGCCAAGAAAAATGAAATGAGTTTTTGTGATAGAAATGCAAACCATATCATAAGTAGCCAGCGGCATTGCAGTTAAACCTAAAAACTTTCAGTTCTGCAATCAATTAAAATCTCTTTATTTGTACAACCTAAAAACGTTAAAAATGTAACTTTGGCAGCTAATTATGCAAAAAGTATTTGATGTATTTATGTTTCATTTCGTGAAAGTTAAACAATTGAAAAAATCTAAAAGTTGATCAGTGATTAATATAAATATAAAATCATGACCTGAAATGGGAGGCACCCACTTAAGAACTGAGAAAACAACCATGGCAAACTAAGTTTCATTTCTTAACCCTATCTATTCAGAAGTTATTACACGTGGTAAAGTCGTTGATTGTTACTTTGATTTAGCTAAAGTGTTAATCATCACATTCTACTTACTAAATGTGCTATATTTGGTTCAGTGACAATCGTTAACTAGTTATCTGAATAACAGAAAATTTTATGTATCAATACAAAATGTAAACTCTGACCTACATTTGGCAAGTTCTTGCTTTTCTCAAGGTGATAGATACCCTTTCACCGATACTTTTTTTTTAATATTTACCTTGATGACTAATTTTAACGCTTAATCATTCAACTGGCGCTCCTTTTGCTGATGACTTAAAAATACACAGGAAAATATAATCCTATCATTATTGCTATATACTTCAGTGTGACATTTCTGCGGTTGTAAAATGGTGTAACTCTAACTGGGTATATTAAAATATTGAAAAAACTGCCACTATAACCTTCTCAAGAAAATTTCATCTTTTTTTTTTTTTTTTGTAATTTCTAACATGAGTATTCTTCAATTTCAAAGTCGCATTATGTTAAAGATCTAAGCACTTTACTTGATTCGAAACTATATTTACATCTTCATGTAAAATTCATTTTGTCTTACTCCAATAGAATCCTTGGTCTTATCAAATATATTACATTCAATGCTTCAAATTTATATTCCACCCTGTCCCTGTATACAGCATTGGTTAGATCCAAATTTAAATATAGTTTTATTATTTGGAATAGTAACAATAATTTAGGTATTAAAAAAATAAAGTTCAAATAAAATTATCTAACTTCATAACCCAAAAAATGAACAATGGTAACAAAACAGATGCAAATTCCATATAAGATTCTCTTTCTGATAAAAGAAAAATATTGGACGCTTTATTTATTTACAATTGTTAAAACCACAATCTTAACTGTCCCTATTTTTTTTGTAACTACTGGCATTAAAACTCCTTAGTTTAATAGTAATAAGTCAGTTTTTCTAAGTACCTTAAAAAAATAATGATATTGTATAGAGAGTTATAAATCATTTCAACAAATTACAGTTAACCAGTAATAAAATTGACCATAAAATAAATTCTATCAACTACCCTTCATTAAATTTAATTCATTTATACATTAAATATTTTGTTTATTTAAATCATTGTTATTTTAATTTTTTACTGTTACCATTTGTTTAAATATCGTAGAACTTTTGGTTGTAGTTTGTGTTTCCCTGTATTATTAATTTTTGTGTAATTAATTTCTTGTTGTTTTGTATTTGTTCATTTTGTGTTATTAAGTTTGTAATGCTGATATTGTATCTTATGTTCCTTGTTTGTACCTACCACCAAGGTTCCCACTATCGTTCGTAGGCATGTATCAAATGTTAATACATAAATAATAAATAAACCTCTTATCTCTCGGTATACGGCATATGGTAGGAGTAATTTAGTGAATGGGACAAAAGTCGATTGGAACGGAAATGTGTCTTTAAATACGGTGCTTCCAACTGTGAAAGTCTCAGAAATCTCGAAAATATGGCGGATCGCTTGATTAATCCTTTTATATTAACTTTCGCGAACATTAGGGAATTTACTAAGCGTATTGGTGTACCCAACTGAAATTTATAATAGTACAACTGTCCTCTAATATTTTATTAAAATTTATAGCCATAAAATTAAACAATAACAACTTAAAAAATATCGCATTACAATTTTGACAATCCAAAGTTAACATTGAAATGTAGAGATAGTGCAGCGTTCTTCATACTGTAGACACACAAGAAATTGTTAGCCTACCCTTGGTATCGCCAACGAATCAGGAACTTCGTATGACTGTTGGAGTCGTAATAACATATTAGCACACGCCAAACAGATAAAAAAAAAAAAAAAAAAAAAAAGATGGAGCAGGTTCCTCTTTACAGCCCACTCCCGGCTGAAGAAAAAACGAAATGAGCATTTATTTGTCAACACCAGTGTCACTACTGTTAACTAATTCTTTCAAACAATGGGACGATATAAATGTGTTATTCCCTTACTAGTATAAGCTAGCTAACGGATGTCAAAGACACGAAACATGTTGTCAGCGAAACGATTATATTAAATATTGTTTTTTAAATGATTATACAGAAGTAGAGTAAAAGTGTAAAGGTAAGATTTGTTTTATTTCCATTCAGGTTTAGGTACTTTCCAATCGTTCAAAGTTTCATTTATAATGTTTCGTAATTTCATGTTATATTTCATGTTTTTTGTTGGTTTTTAACTGAAATTATTGATAAAAATATTTACTCATTTATCGCCCGTCTTGGTATTTATTACTTAACGTGAAAAATCCACTTTTAGTATTAAGGATATTAATTTTTATTCAAAACTTTTAAAAGTGCAATACTTCTTTTTCGATACTACTAATGAGTACTATTTCAATACTCTTCATTCGATACCATGTCCCTACTTGTTGGACGGGGTGGGTGGTACTTTAACTGGCATGGTTCACTACAAGGTCGACCTAAACGCCTCCACTGAAGGCATCTTCACCTTTGTTACCCACGAGCCTTTTGTTCTAACAAGATGACTTTTGGAACCTATGTGACACAATTTCGTAGCAACAGAGTAAACAAGGGTTGTTCAGTTTCTCCCCCCCCCCCCCCTTTTTTTTCTCACAACGCTTTAGAAACGTGAAATGCTGTCTTATAAAATCATTAATTACGATGAGGAACCCATGAGATGACGACCATATCAGGTTCACCACCGTTAAAGGTCATCAGGGCGATCGTGAAAGATCTGGAACAACAAGGAATTATCAAACGCAACTTGTCGCCCTATGCGTCACCGGCTTTTTTGGTTAAAAAAAAAGAAGAGCTGCCATGTGCCCGTACATATTACGACTCGTAAGCAGGGTTACTTACAATTAATTACTGTGCAATCGCATATCTTAAATCACTAGCTTACCTGACTAGTGGATACCAATTGTGTAAGATTTATTTGTATCAATGTATGTCTAAGTAGATATTAATGGACAGTGTTATAAAGCAAACGCGGTTGCACTTGCATCTTAATGTCGATTCAAACATGAATAATGTTTCTTAATTGACATAGCTAATCCTCAGCAGTGGCGGATACAGGATTTTTTTTTTCATTGGGAGGGGAATCAAGCTTTGAAAAAAAAATAGAGAAAGAAATAAAATTGGAGTTTGTGTACTCAAAAAACTCACGTCAACAGGTTTGTACTGTTATATTTTCAATCTCAACATGAGTGACTAGAAGAGATGTACCATCCGTATCCCCCCTCCCCACCCAGGTCCTCGGCGAGCTGCGGACTCACCATGTTGTGCGCGCCGCGCCGACAGGACCTGCAACACAAGACCACGGCACACGTCACCAGGCTGCTAGTCCCTCCTAGTGCATAGCGTGTTACATCCCAACAGCTCTCAGCTGCCCTCGCGTCTCGCAGACAGCGAGACTACACAGACTACACAGAAAGGGCTCACTGTGGAAGAAATCAGGCTTGGGCTATGGTAAGGAACTGTAAATAACCTTGCTTTGACCTACTCACCAATAACCAACAGGAAAAAGCAGAAGGCAGTAACGTAAGGAAATAAAAGTAGAAAGAGGGTTAGTTATAATGCGAATCTTTAAAAGGCACAAAAGAACAACCATAAAAACAAGATCTTCAACTGACAAAAGGTTGCGCAGCAAATTTACAGTCAACATGGAAATTTGGATCTTTACTTAACTCGAAATCATCACTAGGAGCTCTTGCAAGGTTCGTACCAAGAGCAAGGTGGCGTCGCTCTTGTACACACAACATACCTCACTTTGTTACGAACAATATAATTAAAAACCAACCTACTCACCATAAAATAACAGTGATGTACCTTTAATCATGTAAACTCACCAAGTGAGTTAATCTTACTTAGTATGTAGCACCACATGTCCATACAGGATGATAGGCTACTGTTACAAATTTACATAAAAATGTGCCCAACCATAAAATAGCTCTCAGCATGAAAACCACATGGTAAGTAATGTTACTGCCCTTGTGTAATTAAAACAAAACTTTATATTAATTTTATTATAAAAGGCACTAGAAGCTTGTTATCACATATATACTTTCCGCCTGTATGCCAATAAAGCTTTTAACATTTGCTTGGTGTTACGGCTGTATTTCTCTAAGCATGCCTGGTAGCTTAACCAGCACGTTTCATAGTTAATCATCAAGATAACGATATTTTACAGAAAGTGATATATGAATTGTGTGAACAATCTGATGAGTTCCATTTTAAATATGTTCAAGGTTGTGATGCAATCCTCTAGTGTGTCCTACTTTGTGACTGTAAGGAGTATAAATAATAAATTACTAATATGCGTTAAGAATTCTTTTATTTATGAATGGGTGTCACAGAATTTTTATATGAAAGATTAGATAATATAACCAATCTGACACTAATATGTTAATTCCTTAAACAACCTTAAATCATTAACTATAATAACACATAAACACATATTATGTGTTTGTTGGTGAGATTCCTAACAACCCAGTGTTTTGCTAAAACCAGTTAACATCGCAAATATGTTATATTTTAATATGGTAATTTTCCTAAAGTATATATGAAGTAGACACATCACTGGGAAGGGACATCACACGGCTTTCAGTCGGTAGAAGCTCGGAGTTTTTCTTCTTCAGGACCACTAGGTACTTCCCTCGTGGACTGCAGCTAGGAGGCGTATGCTGGAATGGACTACTATACTACGGCTGGCTATAGTTGTTCTAGAACTAGGCTTCCACCAATCCATTCGGCATCAGAAAGGTTGAAGTAATAGGAACGGTCTCACCGAATCGAAGACAGATTAATCATAGGTCTAGACGTTGGTTTGTCGGTGACCCATGTTGTAGGTCGTTTCGGCAGGAACCATACATCAAGACGTCACATGGGTGGGTTGAAACAGATGAAATTTTAATAAATATGCAAACCATGCATATCACAAGATATGATTATCTTCTTAGAATATCTATCGTCTATGTAGGACTCCGAAAATATGTAAGAACACACAAACTAGCACAAGACCTAAGGTCATTTCACCATGGCCGACTATTACCTTTCTTTTCTATGACTATTACATTCTCTCCCCACCATACACGGCCATCTTTTTTTTAATATCCTGCTTGTTTTAGCAACTCCAGGCTAAAAACAAAGAAGACTCGTTAACACAGCAAATACAGCGATGTGGATTCGGTTATTTTGTCTATGACATAATGCTTGGCTCATGAACTGTAATAAAACTGAATACTGTTCCAAAGAAATGTGTAGATGACCAAATAGAAACAAGCCTAGGAGTTTGGATTAAATCAAAAAGTGTATCCTGGGTTGTTAGAACTCACATACATTTAAATATTAATTAAATAATATGTACATAAAACATGAATAATCATAATATGACACAAATAATAACTGTAAATACTCCGAGTAGTTAAAAGCATCTTTTTTTAGTGGGCGAAAGATACACAACAGTATACTCAGAAGTACACAAGGGAGAAATATAAAAAAAAGACGTCTCTTAATAGGAAGTAGAAAATGGATCGTATTTGAAGTAATAAATAAAAAAGAAGAAGTTTGCTTAAAGCTTACCCTTTTTATTGTTAATTATAGTGTTCACTATTTTCTGTTGATTGTTACAGAAATTGCCAAATTATACAGATCCGTTTTAATTGGTGGCGGCCCCGGCCGTCAAAATAATCAATTTCAAACAGATTGTTAATTGTATATGAAATATAAATTTAACATTTTCTTTTGATCAACTTAAGACAAGTCATACTCAAATTTTCACAAAACTAAAAATAATAATTTAGTTATGAACGTGAAATGTTTGTTAGCCCAACCATTGTGGGACTATATATAATTTGAATTACCAATTAACAATGTCAGATCGTTGACTGTTCACTGGCGGTGACTAGAAGCGGGATAGACTCGTAGAATCTAATCCAGAGGGAAATGCCTACATTTGGTTGAATTCTGGGATGGACTTGAGCCGGAAAAAAACCTGCAATCTTACACCATCTTTGGGACCCCACTGGAACCAAACGAAAAAGAAGGTCCAGTGGTCAAGAGTAGAAATTACGTGGCGAAGCAATCAGAGTCGAGAAGTTAGGGCAAAAGTTAAATAGCCACAATAGGCAAAAGGACGTTGAATATTCCACTAACCATTCTTGGTGGGGGGGAGGAATGAAGAAAACCACTCCCTTTAAAGCTGCAAGTGTGCTCGCGGTAGCTACGTTTCTCTCTGGTCTTCCTTAAGACAATTATTTTTATGTGCTATGTGACCTACAGCTTATGCCAATGGTCATAGGTCAATTTTTCCTTATTCGAATCTCTTTATCAATTCTTTCTCAATCAAATACCTACATTCAAATTTACACTCATGCCTTACCTGGGACTAGAACCCAGAACCCCTTGCACCGTAAGCCGGTGTGCATCCAACTACGGTAAGGAGGTCGGCTTCTTAAGACACGACCTGCCCACTCCTCTATGCGGTAAACAAACTCGTTTATCGTGAACGGCGGAAAAACCGAATTGCAACCGACCACACTGGCTCTCTCTGCACCTACACGACACACCCCCTACCTAGATGTTACCTCAGCAATTAGCGCGGCCAGAGACAGAAACGCAGACTAACTCGTCCATTAACAAATGCGCGCCACACCTATTTACCTATTTCGCAATTTTCCGAATAAATTAAGAAAATTGGTCTCTCTTATTGTTTAATTTATTTTTAAATTGTGTATAACTATGCACTAAATCAAAAATTTGAAGAAAAGTTTTTTTTCATAGTCTGGTGATGACAAAATGGAGCATGCCATTTTTCCTCAGATTACCACCACTAGGGAATCCCCATGACTTTCAAGATGTCAATAAGTTCCCTGACTTCTCCCCGATTTTCCATTTGCAAGCACCCTGGTTATCGTCTTTGATGACCTCGCTATCTATGAGATGTCAAACCAAAATGTAAAAAAGTATATACGCTTTCTCACGCAATATTTGTGCCTTGGAATTCTCGGCAGTTAAGATGTAAAAAAATATTTCTCGGGCCAGTTAATGCAGATTAAATTTTCGAGTGTTATACCCATTAGTTGTCATTCCAAATGGAAGTCCTTTGCTTCTAAAGCTAGAAGAAGATGGCATCTTGAGTAAACCATAATGTATTTTCAAGTTTTTAGGTACATTTAAACGACTTGAGAGGTAGTATTAATTAACATTTTTTTATATATATATATTTTTTGCTCTGACGAATAAAAAGATAATATTTTAAATTATAAATCCTTTATTTTAAAAAATACTAAAATAAGTACATCACAAATAGTTCAAAAAACACCTCTATACATGTCAAAGAACATGCTGTGTGCTAGTAGTTCACGTTCTTGTCCAGGTACTTTATTATCTAGACATAACTCTCAACAAGGATTTTTAATAATATGTTGTTTGGAATGGTAAGAATGAAAGCTTTATTCGATGGACTTGAACCCCGCCAAGTAAGGCTGTGGCTAGGCAGCGTGGCGAGGTGCGAGGTTGAGCGCGCACGGGCTGTAGCTGGATGCGGCAGCGGCGCCGGGATCGATGGCACTGCAGCGCGGTGACGTCACGGAGAGCCACGTACCGCGCCGGGACAGCACAGCGCGACCGCCTGCCTTACGAACACACGCCCACTCGCAAGGCTTTGGTTACTTTTTACACGCTTTTTTTATATTTAAATATTTTAAAATCATAACTGTTTTTTTATGTTACCAATATATATTTTTTATGACGATAATATTTATTTACAAATGACTGAACCAGTTTTAGGAAGAGAGAGAGAATGGGAAAGAGAGAAAACAGCAATACTGAATCACATGGTTTTGCATCACCGTTTTGAATCACTCTCTTAATAATAACTCGGTTCCTCGGGCATCAATTTATTACAATACCAAGTGAACGCAACTATTCAAATAACTAATGTCATTCGCAACTATATATATCACGTGGCTATTCAAATGGCAAGGTACGATTAGTAGACACAAAATATATTATATATGTGTGTGTGTGTGTGTTTGTGTATGCATCTCGAAGCCCTAATTTAAAATTTCTTTGCAATAATTTAACTTAGCTTTCCCCCGATGATCAAGTTATCGGTCAAGACTTGCCTTATTTCCGCAGTGAATCCCAAATTACAGCCTGCACAGCATGAACCATAGATCATGTCTTTCCTTTTCTAACGGTATTCCCTCAATAATTGTTAAAAATAGCTGTTTTGCCGAAGAAATAAATTCTGAAAATGGTATTTTTATTTACAATTACTAACTTTGCTTCATTAACCTGCAAAGAAACGTTTTAACATTATGCATTTTATAAAAAAAATAGTCGGGAGGGCAAGAAGTCTAATGAAATTGGGAAATCAAAATAATTAAAAACGTGAAAATAATTAAGCGTATCAGAACTTAATCACTGCGATATACACACACACACATATATGCTCTTCATACCTACAGAGTTTTTCAGAATCCATGGAAAATAAAAACTCAATTTTGCAAGAAGTAATGCATTTAAACGATATAACAGTAGTTTTTATGTTCTTGACCTCCCGAAAAAAACTGTTAATAACTCAATTTCACGAGAATTTCATTATTTTAAAAAGAATTTTAATTGTTACCATCGGGACTGACTTAACATACTGCTTGAACGCATGAACAGACAAAATTATATTTCTATGATTTTATACATTCCACGTTTCTTCGCTCTACACTTCAACGTTAAACATATCTCTTTCAACGGTACAAATCAAAAAACTAAAAGATAATACATGAAATAAACAAATATATACACGAATATTTAAATACTCAAACATTATCATATAGAAACATACAATAAACACAAAATGAATATCATTATTTTAGCAATTTAAATATTATCAAGTATGAGAAATTGAGGTTTTTCTCATGTTTGCATTGTTATGTATCTTTACTTTACCTAAATTCACGTATTTCAGTCAATTTTTTTAAGTATTGAAACATAACACTAAACCAATGATGGAATTAGCTTCACTTATAAACGCCCGTATGAAAAGATTCTATATCTACGTATTTTATTTCAGAGAAATATCAATTCATATCAAGCCAATCAAAATTCACGTGTTAAATACCAAATCTGCGAGTCAAGTTTAGTCATAACATCAAACATTTGAAAAATTACAGAAATAATTATCGATAATTACTTTACTTAAAATACGACAATCAATATTCCTTCACTTACTAACAACAAATGCATACAAAGACAAGACAATTTTAAAGCAATATTATCTACAAAGTTACTTTCGTTAAATATTATGTGTTTACAATATATTTTACTCAATTTACTGGCCAGTATTTTTAACAATTAATTGATAATTTAACTAGCTTCATAATTCATATCATATCTATAGCTTTCTCAGATGCATAAAACTCTTTCACTTAAGAGTATACCTCTATGTGTGGATCAGGGATTCAAAGTTAAGGGTCTTCTAGTGCAAGCAGTTCAACAAGAATAACCATACACCCGATGATGGCTCAGACGTAGTAGCACGCGCCCGGACATCCATCAGGTCCTGGGCGATGGTAAGGCCTCGCACATCTCTCGAGTGCGGATGCCTGAACTCTGCTCCGAGCCTCGGACCGCAGCTGTGGACGGAGAGTGACCGATATCTGGTCTGAAGTTCCGCGATGCCAATCTCCGATGCCGGATAGCAGGATTCACGACTTTCAATGTCTTTCGTAGTACTAATATTGGACGAATAGGTCAAGTTAACGTCCTCAACACTGAGGTACTGTTTTTGTATCAAAATCTCTTGTTTCAATAAATAATTGTATTCTCCGTAACTTTATAACGTTGGTCAAATATTATTTCACTATTTATTGATAACTAATATTCTTACACGATATTTTATCGCATAAAATGTGCACACGTCTTTTCGCTACCAAGCTACATTTGTTCTCTTAACTTTTTTTAACAGATTCCAAATTCTAATACATAGGTATTACTTACTTAAAACAAAATTTGCATACATTGCTCCTAAAACAATTTGTCATAGACATAGTCATGTGATTGTTGGTGCCACTACAAAATTATAATTTCAAGATAATTTTATACAAATAAATAAATATAAAATACCCCTTTTTTTTCCCAAATTCTCTTGCAAGCGTAAGAGCATCCCACGTAAAAAAAAATTATATTTACATGAACAGAACACGTAGCATCATCTGTTAGTAGGAGTAGGAAATACTTGCAACAATTTCTTGCATATGATAAATTAACTCTCGCATATGAATGGAGAAATGTAACCTTGTATCCTTGTGGCTTTGTAGTCTTGTAGCCTCGTAATGTTGTTGCCTCGTAATGTTGTTGCCTCGTAATGTTGTTGCCTCGTATTGTTGTTGCCTCGTAGTTCTGTAACCTCGTAGTACTTACTATAGCCTCGAAGTATTGAACCCTCGTAGTATTTTAGCCTCGTAGTCTTGTAGTCAGATTAAGCCAAAATGTAATTGGAGCAATTGGAGCCAAAATTATGTTGAAGAAATTGGAGCCAAAATTATGTTGAAGAAATTGGAGCCAAAATTATGTTGAAGAAATTGGAACAGTTCGAGCAACTTGAGCAGTTGAAGCCATTGGAGCATGTGGAGCTACTGTAGCCAGTTGGAGAAATTTGAGCAATTGGGATAGTTGGAGCTATTGTAGCCAGGTGTAGTAGTTGAAGTCATAGACATTTTGGAGCTAAGACAGTTGGAGGCAATGTATCCTACCATACTAAACTGTGGCCGTTTGTATCCTACTGTTGGGATCGTATTCTGCCGATGGTATCGTATCCTACTAAGTTGAATGTTCTTTAAATGTGCTTCCGTTTTTGAATATGCTTCCAAATGTGCTCCCTTTTTTTATATTGCTTCCAAATTGGCTTCTTTTATTAATAATATGTTTCCAATGTGTTTATTTTTTTTAATGTGCTTCAAAATGTGCTGCTTCCTTTTTGAGCTTGTTTCGAAATTATCTTCCTTTTTGGAATGTACTTCATTGAAATGTACGTCTTTTTTGTTGATTGTGGATCGCCAAGTCTGAACTCAGGACTGATGTCTTAACGGTCTAGCACCTCTTGGTATTAGTAGAGCATTTTTCAGGGATTCTTGGTCCCTTAGTATGTTGAGTGCTTTGAGTTTTGATCATTGTTGGACTACTGTTTAAATCTGATTAGTTAATTTTTAATTCATAGGCAATGAAATTTTAATTATATAAATTAATGAAAAAGTACTTATTTTGACTCATGTATTATACTAGCAACCAATAGTATATAAGCATGGCCCAGACATTTGTGATCCCTTGTTTGTTACTGGTTACGACGGCATGATGATTGCCTAGTTGTATCGTCTGACATAAAAGTTTGGTGATCGCGTGTTATTGTAATCTCAATGATTCTTTGCCATCTTTTACGTCGACCTTGATGGAAGATGTACCATTGACAGCGCAGATTTCGACGACAATGACATCATCAGCTACGCAAAGTTTATGGAATATGCACCATCGACAGCGGTGAACCCGATAGCAGCGACGACGAAGGCGACGCAGATCCCGATGGAAAGTGTACCATCGACATCGACGACATTATAAGAGACTTCAACAGGTGTGATTTTTTTGTTTTTGTTTATTTTTCCGAATTTCTAGCTAAAAAATTACAGATTTTCAATATGGCGGCCAAGAAAACCGACAAGATGGAGGATTCCACGGTAATAAATACTAATGCAGTCTGGCGGATAAAAATTAAAATAATATGGCGGTCTCTAGCCGAACGAAAACAAAATGGCGGATCCAAGATGGCCACGATGATGAAATACTGGATTGTGTAATCTATTCCTTGACATTAGTGATGGGATGTCAGTCTGCTGGTGGCTTCTGTGTAAGGATGTCTGCTGGTGGCTTCTGTGGAGGAAGGATTAGTCACCATTTTTAATCGAATGCTCACACGGTTCAAACCGAGGAGTCTTAAGTAGTGAGTTTTCAATTTAAATTTTATTAAATTAATTTTTTTTATAAATTTTATAATTTTCCCAATTTTATAGCTTAAAAATTATAGATTTTCCAAATGATGGCCATAACCTAAAGTGCAACGCGCGATAATCCAAGATGGTGACAGTAACGAAAAGTGAAACATTCCATAATATGATATGGCGTCCATAACACAAAAAGTTCAACATTCTAGAATCGCAGATGTCGAACATAACGAATAGTGAAATGTTTTAAAATCAAATATTGCAAATGTAACAAATAGTGAAACATTGTAGAATCCAAGATGGCGACCGTGAAGTAAATTGTAATTTTCGAATCCTAGATGGCAACCAAAGGAAAATTGCAATGCTATAGGATCCAAGATGGCGTTCGTAACGAAAATTGCAATGTTATAGAACCTAGATGGCAACCGTAACCAAAACTGCAATGTTCTATGATCCAATATGGCGACCAAAAGGTAACATTATAGAATCCAAGATATCATCCTTCAGGTTTCGAAAACAAGATGGCAAAGAAATGTCAGATTTGAAAAAGTGGTAGTGATGTCATTAAATATGGCGAATGTGACGTCAGAAACCATAATGGCCAACGTGACATCTGAATTCAATATGGCGGGGTTTGGAATCTTTAATTTCAAGATGGCGGAATACAAGATGACGGCTGTAACGAAAATTGCAACGGTGATGTGGTCAAGATCCTGGCTTAGCAGCTTGAATTTTTTCTATTTTAAAGGTCTCTAACTTCATTTCGGACATTTCAAGCCGGCCACGTTTTTAGGATTAAAAAGGGTAATTTTGCTTCACCTTGGAAATTTTTTCCTCTAAATAGGGAAATGTTTTCCTTTTTTTTTGAGATATTTTTGGCAGAATATTTTCCCTAAAACTGGAATTATATGACGAATTAGGGTGTATTTTAAGGGAGCGCGTCGTTTGGCCTAACATATTTGGCCTAAAACTGATTCAGAACATTCACTTGGCCTAAACTTTTTTTACCTAAAGTCATTAGGACTAAAATTATTTGGACTAAAGACATTTTGGCTAAACATATTTGGACTAAAGACATTTTGGCTAAACATATTTGGCCTAAAGACATTTTGGCTAAACATATTTGGCCTAAAGACATTTTGGCTAAACATATTTGGCCTAAAACCATTTGACATAATTTTGTTTGACCTAAAGTCATTTGACCTAAAATCATTTGACCTAAAATTGTTTGACACAAAGTCACTTGGTCTAAAATTATTTGGCCTTAAGACGTTTGACCTAAAGTCATTTGACCTAAACGTATTTGGCCTAAAGTCATTTGACCTAAATTATTTCCTCTAAAGTCGTTTGGCATAAATAATTTAGCTTGAAGGTATTTGGCCTAAAACTGTTTTTAGAATAATTAACTCTGATTTTTTAACAGGTACTTCTAGCAAATAGTAGAATGTTTTAGTTAGTTCCAACTATGCTATATGTTGAGCTGTAGCGTTTATAGAGCAATAATTTACAACCCTTTATTTAGACATACAAAATTTTTTTAAATGCACACAGAATTGCAGTTTACAAGATTATTATAGCTGTAAATTGCAAATTTACTCACTAATATAAAACTTGTTTTGCGTTTATAAAAAAACAATCTAAATGATGGCATATTGGTAGAGTTGATGGAAAATAGCATTTATAAATCAGACACATAGCATTATGTTTTGAATTAAAGAATATATGTAAACTACTATAATTATACTAAACAATAAATTAAACAAAAAGCAATTTATTTAGCAAACAGTTTGAGTCAGTTTTTGGAAAGCCATTTTTTTGCACAAATTCTTTGTTATTTTTAAGTACTATCCCACACTGTGATTATATAGATTATTATTGTTTTGGTTACAAGAAAACACAAATTAATTTGAAATTACTAGTGCGTGCATAAAATACATTTCCAATAAATCTAAAAGAAATTATTTTCGAGATGCTATTAGGTTCAATTATAGCTGGTAATGTTTGCAGTTAATAATTGTACTGTCATTTAGATGAGAATTTTATTACGCTTATCATTTGTCTTTTATTCTTCCAATTATCGCTGTTACAGTGTGTGCACAACAGAACTTTTGGATTACCGACATAAAGTAACAAGATATATTTTCTGTGCCCTACAGTTGACAATGGCAACATGCATTTTAACAACCGCTACTGATGAAACCTATGTGTTGAAACGCCCCTCGTGCCCTAATTATTATATTTTAATTTAATAAAAAAAATGCCTAGGAAACAGCTGAGCAAAATTATAAAGAAAAATACAAGTATTACCAGAGGGGGCACGAGGTGGTGAACAAGACAATTTTATACTCCCTGCACACAAGCAACTTGGGAGCTAGCAGATCGTTTAAATAGATAAAGGTATATGATAAATAAATAAACACTACATAAGTAGATTGGTCTATAGGTTTCCTGTTTTATTTAAAAAGGTAATTTAAATCTTTTTTGTTTTGGTTTCACAATAACATGGTATTCACATTATATTAAAGTTATTAAAAAGGGGGGGGGGGCGACCCGATATTATTAAAACACGTTATACTATACTGTTAACAACACAAAATGACATTTTATAGCAGATTAGTTTCATCCACTCATTACTGTAACAATTTCACATATTATTATTTGATAAGTTCTCCATGACACTGCTAGCTGGTATTTATTAAGGTAAGTTCTTTCGTTGCTTGTAGGGAGAAGTTATATTTTAGATATCACCCTGGGCTTCAAGTTGGAATCTGGCCGGGAGGAAGCTCTTCTAAAAAGAAATGAAGCAGGAGGTCCAGGACAACATGGTGAGTGCAATTTCGGCGCCCAAATGTTGCACCCTGTCTGAAACACAAGCCAAATTCCAACGAATTAGACCTGCTTCCAGACAGTCTAACACAGTCGGCGCGAAAAGGCCAATAAACGGGAATTTGGGGAGGAAAAAAAGACCGAAGTAACTCACCAAACAGGGTGTAGCTCCAGGGCTCAGGAGATGTCTCGCGCCGACATCACAAAGGCGCTAACCGAGAATTGCGCGGATGACGCGGCAGAAATCATCATTTAGGAAGTAAAAAAAATTAATAAAATTTAAACTAAAACATTACTTGTTTCCTAATCACTACTGCTGACTGGCTACTACTGAATTTTGAAGCTGGGATCACATCCCTTAACACAGCTGACTACATTCCTTATTCCCATGAGTTAGTCGTTGCCACGAAAAAGCCTCTTAACCGAGGTGACGCCGAGATGATGCGGTAAGTAGCCGGAGTCAGAGTACTATATGCCGCAGTGGCAGACAAAATTCCTAATTAAAACGGGAGGTCGGCCCTAGGGAAAAAGAGGGGGAAGGTTCGGCTCTGGACCGAACACTTCCGGAGGTGACCGAGGTGATCGTAGCCACTTCAGTTGTTTGCGCCGAAGAGCAACTGCCGCTCTCTCTACCGGCAGACACAGAAAACAACATACAATCGACTTTTACAGGACGCGAGGAGGAAGCATAGGGCCTTAGGCGTAGCCGGTGCTGCTCTCTGGCGTCCTAAAGGGGAAAGACAGAAGAAGGTAAGCAAAATCGCCACTAGGTGTCGCGGGCGTCAGATCCACTCGCTGGCGACCAGAACAGACGTTACTGTTTCTGCCGCTAGATGTCGTGGGTGGTCCATCTTTGTACATATTTTTCCTATAGCAATACGTCCTTGAAATCGGCCACTGCCTAGCAGGTTCACGTCAGGTCAATGGTCTTGGGCTAAATTCTGAGAATCAAGGTGGGTAGCTGTGGGGGAGAGGGGGTGCAAAAAAACGCAACTGTGCTGGGAACGGGGGTCCACGGGATCCTCGTTCGTGCCGAGGCTCGCTACTCTCAGCGGGTCTCTGAGAAATAGAGCTTGCAGGCCAGAAGCTGCTCTATGCGATTTTAGTCATGCAGGGAAATAATGTTACAGGCCGGGAACGTGAATGTAAGCGGGAGAAATTTCATACAAACTGCTAACGTCTACATTAGACTAGCAAAATATCAGATTGGTCCCTGAGAAAAGGTACCTCGGTCCACTGGCACAAAGTTTAACTAGGTAGAGTACACCAGCCTAAAAAAGTGAAAATCACCCCTTTTGTAACAAAATTATATAGAAAATAAAATTTCCAGAAATAATTTAAAATTATAATAAAAATTAAAATAAAAGGGTGCCGAAATACCTGATTTCTGGCACAGTGTCGCTTAGAAAGTAGTGCCAGTTTGTTCTCCATGTCACAAATGGTTCCCATTTACGTGTTAAATAATTTGTCGAGTTAAGCAAACAGTGCATGCACTCAGTATGACAAAAAATTGAAATACACAAAAAAATACTGGATGAGTAAAAGTTCTTATTACAAGTTGGTGCATGTCACTTGAGAAAAAGTTGGGTACAATTACTAACTTTGTATTGGAAAATATTTTTGATATCTAAAAAAAATTTTTGCATCAAGTCATTTTTGTGTGGCAATCACATTTTTCTGCTTTAAAACCTGATTGGAGCATTTTATAGCTAACTAACTTGCTGACCCGGCTTCGCACGGCTATACTAATGGAAAAAAATTAAGCCACATCTCCCATTTACAGTAATGGTAAATTAAAAAAAAATTCAGTGAAAATTTATTACAATGCTGTATAATGTACCGGAGAGAAAATGAATAGCACCGATGGTTTCCCGACTCGTGCACGCAAAATACAACTGATGTACCCGTACTTCGCTACGGCAGTCTACAGGCAGATCACTCTTGCGCCGCTCATTTTACATGCCCCTCCTTGTGGGTATGCCACTGCCGCGCGATGCCCGGTGCCATGGAGACGCAGAAGGCATGAACAATGCAAAATCCTGTTCTCATGCAGACAAAGTACCCACTGTTGCCTGGTTTTAACCACCCATGGGATCTAATTTTCGGAAAATGTCATCCTGCGTAACATAAGGAACATTACTGTGAAGTTTCAAATCTGTAAAATATATATACTTGAAAAAAAAAGGGCAGTAAAAAACAAATTAAACACAGAGAGAGGAAAAAAAAACAATAGTTTAGGTTTGCGATTTAAAGTGATAAAAAGTATTTAAATACTAATTGAACTCTTATGAGGGTACTAATTGCTTCGTTGTTAATATCACACGGGTGTTTTTTACTTGTATGGGAAAATTAAGAATGATAAGGCATCTAATTCGTGGCAACAATGTTAATAGCCAATAGCGCCTGCGGCATTAACACACACTTCGTACGTGTACTGCATGTTGTATCTAACCCCCTCCAACGCATTTGATTCTAAATTGGACTTTTAGTAAGGATCCCTAATGTTATTGATAATATAATATAGCCTATAGCCTTCCTCGATTTAAAGTGATAAAAAGTATTTAAATACTAATTGAACTCTTATGAGGGTACTGATTACTTCGTTGTTAATATCACACGGGTGTTTTTTACTTGTATGGGAAAATTAAGAATGATAATGCATCTAGTGCGTGACAACAATGTTAATAGGCAATAGGAAATAAACTTCTAGCGCCTGCGGCATTGTCAACACACACTTCGTACATGTACTGCATGTTGTATCTAATCCCCTCCAATGCATTTGATTCTAAATTGGACTTTTAGTAAGGATCCCTTATGTTATTGATAATATAATAAAGCATATAGCCTTCCTCGATAAATGTACTATCCAACACTGAAAGAATTTTTCAAATCAGACCAGTGGTTCCTGAGATTAGCGCGTTCAAACAAACAAACTCTTCAGCTATATAATATTAGTATAAATTAGCAGAACCCGGTAGATATGGTTCTGCCAGTGTAAGATAGAAGTTGATGCGCTGCAGTGCCATCTAGTTGATACGCTACTAAACTTGACAGGATCACCCGCTGGACCGAACCCGAGATCGCCAGATGGAAGACCAAAGATAGTTTCCATGTTGTTTATTGATGTTATGTTTACAGTTGGTTTTATGTATTCAGTTAGGTACTGGATACTGATACTGTTTGTTCTTTATTAGGGAAATTTACTTATCACCTAAGTAAAATATAGTTAAACAAGTCTTGCACATGTTATTTATTTATTTATTCTGGTTCACTCAACTCGAACCACACAATTGTGATAATGACAGTATGACAAGACACTCACATAAAACATGTGGTGCACATTATTGGACTTTTCCAGGGATAAGGTATTTATTAAACGAATTAACCAGAAAATAAAATAATCATTCACTAATTTCGCTTATTAAAATAACCACCAGAGAAGAAATATGTAAATAACAGGCAAACAAAAAACTTGCGAACAGAAAAGTTCAGTGTTTAATCCGCTTAACTTATTCTAAGTTTTCTAGCCATGTTGAATGTTCGAAGAGTGTGGTAGTTAGATAGAGATAGAGATAGCTAAATGTCAAGCACTTCCTATTGCCAGAAATAAAGTTACTTTCTACCAAATGACCAAAAATTGTTTCGCCTTAAATCATTTGACCTAAAATAATTTTCGGAAACTTATTTGACCTAAAATTATTTGGCCTAAAGACGTTCGGCCTAAACAGATTTGGCCTAAAGCCATTTGACATAAATTTGTTAGGCCTACAGCCATTTGACCTAAAATTATTTCGCATAAAGGCGTTTGGCATAAAGATATTTGACCTAGTCATTTGACCTAATATTGTTTGGCATAAAGTCACACGGCCTAAAAATATATAGCCTAATTTTAGGCCAAATTATTTTAGGCCTACTGGCGGGTACCCTATTTTAAGTATTTTATGGCTTTTTTGGCAATTTTTAATGTCAATTTCAAAGGTCAAGGTCATCCAAGATGGCAACCGTGACATCACAATCCAATATATCGGTCAGCACGGCGCACCACAACCTGAAGCCTGACCTAAGACATACATTTATATAATACTTTACGAATAAAAAATGTGTATTAAAGCAGTTATAAGTTTCATATAAGAGTTATATTTCTATAGTTATGTTTAATTTTAAAAAATTCAAAATTCCTGTCGTTTTATTTTCGGCACACATCCATATGCTGATTGGTCAAGCGAACATGTCACATGTTTGTAGGCACAGTAGATGTTGGCCACGGAACTCCGGTACTGCGCAGTTCTACAGTGCTGGTATACCTGCTGTTTTCCCTCAAACATAGGCCTATTGGAAGAGTCCAGCGAAGCCAAACAAACTTCGCCGTTGCTAGGTAACGACAGGAAAATTTCTCTTTACAATATGGCGGTACAGAATCTTAATCGGCTGTTTTGCTTACTTCCGTATCCTAGGCCTGATTTCTTTGAAGTATATAATAGGAGAATGTGTCATTTTTTACAGTTAATTCAAATCATTACTTTGTTTCATATATCTTACTCTATCTTAAAACTTGAATGTTTTAAACTAATGAGTTTTTTTTTCATAGACATGCAGAGGTTGTTTTTCTATTGTTATCATAGAATTGACTGCACGGCAATTTGTATGTTCTTCATTTTATTTCGCTGAAACAAGCTAGTAATAGTTTTTATGAGTTATGCAATCTTTTGTTTTGCTCGTCGATCACTTCTTCATATATTCTCACTTACTTCCATTTATTGTCTTATTTCTTCAGGCGCTACAGATGTATCCAACCACAACTCGTGGCCCCCCAATCGACCACACGTTCCAGCAGCAAGCATCCTGCTCGCCTGTCGGTCCGTGTCTGACGCCTGCGCCGCTTCATCTAGCGGTGCCCTCCCACACGACGAGTATTTACGATCCACGGTGTTCCGTTACTACACGTTGCGCACAAAGTCACAGAAGTTGTCCGCCATCTCAGCAGTCGGACGACTGCCCGCCTACTCGTCCACTGCAACTACCAACTCAGGTGTTCAGGGTCCGTTAAAACAAGGGGAATGACTGGCGCGGAGATGTAGGTCGTCGGTATTGCTTGTGGAAACGCAGTTCAAAGGCTGCAAACAGCGAGCACAAGGCAATAACAAAAGCCTGTGAACACAGATCAGGCTAAGCAAGGAGAAAGTAATGTGCCCCGACTAACTGGACACACATAGTTTGGGCAGAGCTTCAGAAGACCCGCGGCAATACAATAGAGTGCGAGGTAGGCGTGCCGGCCGCCTCTCCCCTGCCAAAGATAAATACATGACATTAGTTGGGCACTTTATGTCAGCAATAGCCACGACACCCCCGCGCCACAGCGCATTATCACACGGGTGTCTGCGTATCACCCGAGTGGCTCTACGTGTCACACAGGTTGAACTGCGTGTCTCCTGGGTGGTACTGTTTATGACTGGGTGGCTCTGCGTGTCAGCCGGGTGGCTTGAAATGTCATCCGGATGGGTATGAGGTCAGCTGGGTAGCTCTGCGTGTCAGCCGGATGGCTCTGCGTGTCACCCAGGTTGAACTGCGTGTCTCCTGTGTGGTACTTCGTGTGATTGGGTGGCTATGCGTGTAGGCCGGGTGCCTCTGCGTGACACCTAAGTGTCACCCCAGTAACACAGCAAGTCACCCGGCTGGCTCTGCATGTCAACCGAGTGGCTCTGCGGATCACCCTGGTAACACAAAATGTCAGTCGGGTGTCTCTGCGGTCAGTCGGATAGCTCTGCGTGAGACCTGGGTGGCTCAGCATATCAGCCGAGTGGCTCTGCTTGTCACCCAGGTTGCACTGCGTTTTAGCCGAATGGCACTAAAAGTCAGCAAGGTGTCTGCGTGTCAGCCGGGTGGCTTTGTGTGTTAGTCCGGTGGCTCTGCGTGTTTGCAGAGTTGCTCTGTGTGACACCCGGGTTGCACTGTGTGTCATCCGGGTGGCCCGGGCGTGTCAGCCGTGTGGCTCTGTATAGTAGCCGGGTTGCTCTGCGATTTAGACGGGTGGCTCTGCGTGTCACCCCAGTTGCATTGCGTGACACCCAAATATCTCTGAATGTCAGCCGGGTGGCTTTGCATTTCACCTCAGAACACAGTATGTCACCCGGTTTGCTCTGCGAGTCAGCCTAGTTGCTCTGCAGGTCAACATGGTGACACGTGTCACCTGGGTGACTGTTTAACACGGGTGGCTCTGAATGTCACCAGGGTAGCTTTATGTGTCACCCGGGGGCTAAGCATGTCACCCGGTTGGTTTGCGTGTCATACTGTTGGCTAGACATGTCAAATGGGTGGTTCTGCGTGTCAGCCGGGTGGCTCCATGTCTCAACCCGGTGGCTCCATGTGTCACCCAGGTAGCTCTGCAAGTCAGCCGGGTGGTTCTGTGTGACACCCGCTTTGCACTGCATGGTATCCAGATGAACTGGGGGGTGTCAGTCGGGTGCCTTGCTTTTTAGCTAGGTGGCTCTGTGTGTCACAAGGGTGGTTTAGCGTGTCAGCCGGCAGGCTGTGAGTCACGTGGGTGACTGCGGGTCATCTGGGTGGCTCTGTGTATGTCCTGGGTGAATCAGCGTGTCACCTGGGTTTCTCTGCAGGTCCCCAGGGTGGCTCTGCGGGCACCATGGTCCCCCTGCGGAAAATTGGCAGGCTCCTCGTTTCAATTGGGTGGCTCTACAGGTCAACTAGATGGCACTGCGAATCACCTAGGTGGCTCTGCGTGAAACCAGTATGTCTCTATGGTTCACCCGGTTGATTCTGCGTGTCAGACGGTTGGTTCTGCATGTCACCCAGATTTCACTGCACATCACCTGGGTGGCACAGTGTGTAATACAGGTGGCTCCACTGTCACCCGGGTGTTTCAGCGTGACAGCCCGGTAGCTCTGCGGATCAGCCAGATGGCTTTGCTTGTAACCCGGGTTGCAGGGCGTGTCACCAGGGTGGCTCTGCATTTCAGTCTAGTGACTGTGTGTCAGCTGGGTGGCTCTTCGTGCATGCCGGGTGTCTCTGTGTGTTAGTGGGGTGACTCTGTGTGTCTATCTGATCCCTCTCCGTGTCACCCCGCGGGCTTAGAGCTTCACCTGGGTTGGCTAGGCGTGTCAGGCGGTTGGCTCTGCATTTCACCCAGGTACTACGTATCACCCAGGTGGCTATGCGTGTCAGCTGGGTGGCTCTGCGTGACTCTCAATGACTCTGCATGTCACACGAGTAACACAGAAATTCACCCTGGCGGTCACACGGGTGTCTCTGCTTGTCAGTTGGGTGGCTCTGTAAGTCACAGTTGCACTGCGGGTCAAAAGGGTGGCTCCGCTGGTCACCCGGGTTGCTCTGCGTGTTTACCACGTTGCTCTGCATGTCATTCGAGTTGCACTGCATGAGTTCCGAAAAGCCCGGGCGTGTCAGCCGGGTGGCTCTGCATTTCAGCCAAATGGCTCTGTTTGGACACCCGATTTTCACTGCATGTCACATGGGTGGCTCAGTTACGTCGGCCGAGTGTCAGCCGGGTAACTCTGCGTGTCAGCCTGGTGACTCTGCATGTCAGCCTAGTGACTCTGCGTGTCAGCCGGGTTGCCTTGCATGACATCCGGGTTTCCTTGAGTGACACCCGGGTTTTGCTGCGTGTGTTCCGAGTGGCCTGGATGTGTCAGCAGGGTGGATCTGCGATTCAGACGGGTGGTGTGTCACCTAGGTTGCCCTGTGTGTGACATGGATGACATAGAGTGTGGGCCGGGTGGCTCTGCGAGTTTGCCGTGTGGCTCTGCGGGTCACCAATGTTGCTCTGCATGTCACCTGGGTGGTTCTGCGGGTCTACTTGGTGGCTCTGCGAGTCGTTGCACAGCAGCTGCTACTGAACAGTTGGTAGTGTAAGCGCCCAATGTTAAGTGTCAACAACGCAATAGCAAATTTTCATCGTGTAGTATCAAAGTTCTTCTTTAAGAGGTGGTTTCCTCGCAAATTAACGTAGATAGTAACCTTCCTCTTGTTTGGAATGTCAAGTGTGCAAAATTTCATCAAATTGTATACGAAACAAAAAAAAAAAGACTTCGTTTACATGTTTCTAAAACAAATAATGGCGTTATTGTCAATAGAGTACTAATCTTCTGTGCCCACGATTGGTGCTCTATTGACAAAAACTCTAACGATCGAACAAGTCGGTTTGCTTGTGCATGGGATGACACCCTCAAAATTATTGATTTACATTTGCGAGGCATTAAAACACTTAACAAACACAGTAACAAAACAAAGTCAATATTAAATAAAATTAAAAACTAATCGACAAACCTAATCAGAACTCCAAGCAATCGATGCAATGGCCGTTTCCATGGAGACGCAGAAGGCATCAACAATGCAAAAGCCCGTTCTAAATATATCACACAGGAACAGTGCATTTTCTGAGATAAAAAAATAGGCTATGTCACTCGCCAGCCCATAAACTATATCTATGCAAACTATAAAATTAAAACCATAAACTATCTTAGTTGCCCCATTGCTGCGTGAAAGGACAAACTAACAAACCGACTTTCCCATTTATAATATTAGTATGGATAGTGTGATAGTGTGTATGGTTACGAGACATTTTGTTTTTATGAATCGACACAAAAAACATTTTAGGACGTGATAGAAAGTATAACTAACCTTTCTTGTTACTTAGGATAGAAAACAAAACATGGTATCGTCATCACGAGTGCTGCTGGGTGCCATAAAAACAGAAAACATTCAGCAAACACCATAGACTAGTAGAGTGTGAGGTGAACTTTTTCTGTCAACAAAATAATTCTCTCAGGATTACCAAATAGACAGGTCGTAAGAAGAAGACTATAATCGGATGTATTATCTATGTATCGATTGTGTAGAGTACAAGTAGGTATAGTTTTTAAAAAACTTTCGATTTAAACGTCGGGTAAAGTTTAGGGTTTTTAATTTATTTTGAAGCTTTGTAGGGTTTGAATGCATAGCAGTAACTTGTAACTTTGATGCAATTGTCAGTTAGTTTTAATCTAACTAAGATAATATTTATCGAAATTTTTTTCTTCAATTGCTAAGTCAGTGACATGGTGTAGTGGTTACATGCAATAGTAATTATCTGCGGACTCGGGTTCCACCCTACGTAATTGTCTATTCTGATTTTTATTTGTCATCAAAAGATACATTACATTTTTCAATAAAATAATACTTTTTATAACTGTTTGAATATATTAAATTCATGTTAAAAACATAATAGTAGATAATACTTGCTAGAATTTTCGTAAATGTATATTTTATTCAAAACCTCACCTGATTATGTAATTTAAGAGTTTAAACGCGTTTAGTTTCTGTATTTAATAGTTTATTTTTGCGAGAAATATTAAAATGAAAATTTAAAAAAAAAATCCTTGCGGGTATGCAATCCAAGCCCGCAGATAATCACTCATGCATGTCACCGCTTCACCACGCCGCTGACTTAGCAACTGATGGAAAAAATGTTGGGTAAGTAAATATTATATTTGTTAAATTGCGGCAAAGTTACAAGTTATTGCTATGTATTCAAACCATACAAAGCTTCCGACTTTGAAAACGAAAACAGTTTTGTTTTAAATATACCTACTTTAATATGAAACTCCCATTTAACACAATGTTAATGACGGGGACACATACGACTAGCGTCGTTAGTTCGCAGGTTCACTAAGCCGACGAGACACACCAAGGCAAAGGATAGGAAGTTGCCAGACCTATCTATATGACCGTAATTATGGGTGCTCATTATGCCAGGTTTTATTCTTGATGCACTTGTTTGTAATTTCTGCACCTTCTGTGCTATTAACTGTTGGTGGCCATATTTATTTCAGAATAAATATATTTCTTTAGCTCTCCAAAGACCTGAATTTACCTTTATTATTAAAACTTTTATTGGATTGTTTTGTTCTGAGTTGTGATAAAATATTTTGAATATCACTATAACCTCGGAAAGGTTATTTTATAAAGTAACTTATGAGACACGGATTATAATATGAGATAATGTAAATGTTTTTTAGACAAATATTTTTATTTACTGTTGTGATAAAGATAAATAAAAGGGTAACTTCTTAGTACCTGATCAAGAAGACATAAATATTACCTGTAGAGAAGAAAGTCTATATTTGTGTACTTATTACATTTACAAAATATATATTCTTTGTACATATTAAAGAAGAGATTTATAATATATTAATTGTATTTTTTTTAAATGTTACATAGATATATCGTTTATACTTAAAATAAAACTAATAATAAACCATAAGAGCAAAATTGTTGCTAATGGTATGCCACCTTTTAAAAAATTAATGCATTAAATTAGTTTTCTCTGGTGATTTAATTTTAATATGCAGGTTAGGCCCAATCTAGACAGGCTAGTGTTTAGCTTGTATTGTGTTTAAAAACTCGGTAGACAGAGTTAGAGCTTTCAGTAAGTGTTTGGGACAAGATGGGGCCTGCCTCAAGAGCATGGACACCATGGACAGCATGGACACCATGGACAGCATGGATAGTATGGATAAGAATGACGAGGTCGTGCCCCGGACCTCTCGCGGCTCCTTGACAGACAAGAACCTTGTGAATCCCTACCGCCCGCCACGGGGTGACGACCTTGGCCCTCCGCTGGGTTCCCCCTCTCCTCGTCCACGGGCCAATCACGGACCTCCGCTAGTTCTGCTTTCTCTGGTTGTCGTCGAGCGTCAGCGTCGCCACAATCGCCCACTGAGTTATACTCCCCTTTAATAGTATTTTGTGACATACAGGCTTTTGCACCTTACAACCTCTACATATTTATTGGAACATGGGTGTTTGCGCCCTGGAAGTACAGGAAGCCAATAAGAAAATAACGAAGTTCCATAAGACTTAACCATGCATAATCCGGACAGCATCAATCAATGAACAAAATGCATTGTTTAGTTGATGTACCTTTTAAGTGTATGAAGCCTGGCATGCAGCCACAAAACAACGCGAATTCTGCATTACATTATAGATTACATACATACAGAGCAGTGAATCAGGGACAGGCATAATGAGCGACAAAGGAGGCCCCGGAAGCAGGCAGGAGCACAATGGCATTCTACAGGCGGGCAAGAGGGTTGAAAGAGGCACAGAGAGTGTGGGCAGGAGGGGTGCCGAGGGCTCAAAGCAAGGTCCATGGCGCCAGTTGTTCCGCCTGCCTCCGCAAGAGGCGGGGGAACTATAAACGCCCTGATCAAGCGCGGCATTGCTCACAGGGGATAAAAACTCGTCACTGTCAAATCGCTAATCATCCAACCTGGACAAAAATTGTTGGTTATGTTCTGTTTCAAGGCTTGGTCTCGCACGTCATGTTGACTCTCTTGTTTTTTTTTATCGTTATCGCGATTATTTAAGGGCTATATATATATAAATTTTTTAACAAGGTACCTCCTTTTCACATGTTTTTCTGTCGCGTAAGTGCTATTAATTACGAACACTTGCGCATCTTATTACACCCATTATATTACATTTAGTGAATATCTATTGAAAATATGTGCAACAGAACAACAAATGTAAGAGAGGCAGAAATAGCCCTCACTATTAGCTTTGAATATATATACTGTATAGAAGTCGCCAGCCCAGGTTAAAATTTCTAATACGGTTTTGAGGTAGTTGGTTAATTCACCGCCGCAATCGCCACCATCTCTAGGGCATCGACTTGTGGTGGTCCCTAGCGGACAAGTGTCGAACTCTTCAAACACCCCTTCCCCCTCCGGTTGAACGAACTTGAGCTGCAGTGAATGATGGTTGGGTGGTGCGGGGAATGACAGCGGGCGACAGTGCTGCGCTCTAACGTGTAAATAACAACTAAGACGATACAAGGCGTTACGGCAGCGCACTGCATCGGTGAAGTTCCCAATCTGCTCATCATACGCTTCTGAAAAACGCAGAGTAAATCCTATCCACTCGCGACTTCTATACAGTATATATATTCAAAGCTATTAGTAATAGCGAGAAAATGTGGCAGCAGCGTGCGGCCGGAGCAGGCCGGGGTCACGTGGTCACGTTCGGCAGGTAGGGCCGAGGTATCGACCAGAGCCCTCCCCGGCCGGGTCAAGGCACGGCCACGAATATCGCTCTAGTATTCGACCTGACCCGCTGGATCGATACCCGCGCCGTGTATTTTAGAACTGGCCTCGTCGCTTACCCAGTCGTCGCGTGAGCGCGCTCGTCCTGCAGTCGCTGGCTTCTCGACCTCGCCGACACAACTTCGATACATTTCCCTCGGCGGAACCACATGTGTGTGCCATCGCACCCAGCACGAGTCGGAGTTCCATTGGCGGGCGCAGCGGAGTATAGGGTGGCCAATCCTCTACCCCAATTAGGAAAAAAACTTGCAAAATAGCAGTGTGAGGAGTGTTCTTCCCACAGTCACGTGGTTGTAATTGTTGTATTCCTAATTATTTTAGTATGATTCAGAATTATATCTCCATGCACGCCTAAAAATTTTATGTCAAATTAATATAATGTTTATTCTTTAGATTTTAATATTTTCTCAAAGTTCTTGACGATCAATGAAAAAGTATCGTTTTTAGGGTTAAACCTTAGGTAAAAATTTAACTCCACGATAGCTCTCTGCCAGTCTGACACTCCAAGATATACCTTCGATTAAAGGCTGGTTAACCTGGAGTTAACAACAAATATCATAATAGGACAATATGGGAAACTCTGGCCAATTAGCGTTGGTGAAGCGCGAGACAATTTACTGTACTGCTTTCAAACTATTTCACACTCCACGCCGCTAGGTGCCACTAATGTACACCAATTTTAACGCACTTAAAACGTAGGTACACTCCACACCACCAGGTTCGCTGGCATCACTTGTTTCACGTACTTCTTACCAGTTTCCCATACTGCCCCTAATACAATATTTGCTAAAAATCATCAGAAAATAAAACGGCAACATATCAGGCGAGTTTAGCTGTTGAAAGTAATAGTGACGATGAATATTTGGGAAATTCCAAAGGAGATTAATGCATAATTCGATGACCTGATTTAATACTGCTCACAAAATGCTTATTTACGTTAATCAAAAATTACGTGATGTGATAATGTAGGTAGACCTATCGCAGAGTCGAATATTATTAATCCCAAAGGAAATAGACGTTTTATATATATAAGGATAATGCTGGGAGAATAAGTAAACCTAGGTTTACTGGGTTAACTTAACGTTATCCAGGTTTGTTGGGTAAAGTCCGAATAATCACTAAAATAAATTTGGATTCGGCGTTAACCCGCGCACACCTAGGTATACAAAACGCTTACTGGGTAATGATAGAAAAACCAATGATTGATAACTTTATTTTAATTTAATGAATTAAAAGAAGAGAAACATTGATACCTTAACTAAACATACCTATTTAAAGTATTTTGAATGACGAAATTCGCAATGAAATGTAATCAAATTTATAATTATTATAATATTTTTAAAAAACACTTATGTTGTTATTAAATACAAACAATATGTTATTTAATTAAGTAAGACAAACTGCCGTGACACTTCAAATTGCAAAATTTTCCTGCAACCTTGCATTTACACTTCTTTGTAGCACATTCAGTTTTCTAATTACACCTTTTGTAGCCTTGACCTCCTGAAAGCGATTGTTCATTTGAAAGATGTCGTAAGCTTTTTTTTTCTGGCTACATTTTCAATATTAACCATCCTGACAAACAGAAAACTGGTTCCTTGAGAACATTTCCTCGATAGTTTCATGTTCGTTAATGATAGATGCAAAACTGTTCGTTGTTCATGTAAAAGCAATTCGATCCCTTCACAAACTTTTTATAAAAACGCTGACGGAACGCTGTACGTGCACTCTGTTCGGCTGCCATTCTGTCACTGAGAGGCGTGGCGGATATCGGCTCCGCGCCTTTTGTGCCACGTGCTCAAAAATGACGCAACACGTAACATTACCCAGTCAGTGTTGGGTAGTCCTAGGTGTACACGGGTAAACACCGAATCCAAATTTATTTTAGTGATGATTCGGACTTTACCCAACAAACGTGGATAATGCTAAGTTAACCCGGGTAAACCTAAGTTTAATTCTTCTTCTAGCATTACCCGTAACATAAATGTATATGTGTGTATATATATATATATACATAACTTACCGGTGATGGCTTAAGAACATGTGTAATTTACTGCATATAAAAACTGCAAAACTAGTGTCATTCCAATCTATATAATTCGCGTGCTCGTGAGAAAAAGCTTGTAAATTAACTACCAGAACTTGAAGTAGGAATATATACACACACATTCATTCGTAATAAAGTAATTCTATCCCGGGATTGAAATTCACTTGAAACTACTCCAGACATGAGTCAATTTCGCACGATTACAATTAAATTTGAAAATAAATGTTATCCTTTTTTCACCTCCCTATCTTACAAACGTATATACTATCTTCCTGTCATGCAACTAACATGTGTGGATAATATCATTGAAATGAAAACGGCACACCAGTGAAATGAAAATCGACAAATAGTTTCCTTAAGCAGGGTCCACATGAATTGATTATTAAATAAGCTATAAGAAAGAAAAGAATACTTGTTCTGTAAAGGAAAAACCTATTTTCTCTATTTCTATAAGTTATATGTGTAAAGGCATATTTCGTTTGCAAATTAACCTGTCATTACCTAACAGAGATCGTGGTTTGAAATACTAGAGTATCGTTCAAAACAAGAAAACGGACACTGTTATGCGTCTTAAAGTGTAATTTTGTTGTTTAATGCAAAGAAAGGTGTTGCAGTAGTTTTTTTTAAATTTCATTTTATGTATTTCTGTTTCCAGATAACGTTTACGACTTATTTTTTTGTTGCAGCCGACATAATTACGATTCAGAATTCACAATACCACACAGAATTCAAACTAACGGCTGACTATCGCACTATGGGAGAGAGATGTCTTGCAACACTTAAAAAACAAATGAAACAAAATTCAAGATCATTTTGTTATCAACACATTCAATATTACACTATACAATTTGTCAGGTTTCGGTTAGCCAATCTTCTGCTAAATGCGAGTCGTAAAACACTATTCGTTTTTCAACCGGAGGTTAACTAACTGTTGTTTGCTATCCTTCGAATTTAACGGGAGGTCGTCAACCGGCACTTAATGTCTAAAATTATATTTTGCAGTATATGTTTTATTTAATTTCTTATCGAGTTTTAAAACTACTCACAGGAGGTAATAATTTTGTTTTCTAAATTGTAATGTAAACAGTTTATAAGTGTTAGTAATGGTTTTGATAGTATCTGTAGTTACTTTAAAATAGACATTAGTTTGGAAAGAACCATTCTGATTTGGTTGAAAGATCTAGCAGCTGATAACATATACCGACAACCAACTGTTAGGAATAAACAGTTTTTCTTGAGCCCTTTGAGGAACAATAGTAGGGGAGAGTAGGGTATAACGGGGTACTTAGTATAAATCGCTTTAATTTATTGTTTTAATATTGCTGTATCTGTCTGAAAACATCAGCATGCGTAGATTAGAATGTGAGTTTAATTCTGCAACTAGTACCGTGTCTTCTGAAATATTATTCTTGCAGAGATATTTATTTATTTGAATGTATGCACACTACCCTGTTTTACCCAACTGGTTGGGTAAAACGGGGTACAGAAAGCAGATTTTTAAAATGATTTTACATGTGCACTATAAAAAATTCTGAACAACATGTAGTATGACAAATAAATACAAATGTCAGTAAAAATATGAGAATTTAAAAAAAAATCAATTATAAGCCTTCACCTTACATTTTCCTCTGTATTTGCAGTAAAACTTCACAAAAACATTGGTTTGCGGAAAATCACAAACATTGTTTGAACAACAATAACACAACACTGTTAATTTTGAGGAAGTGGTTAGTCTAAAAGCATAATCTTACTATGTATAATACAAACTTGCATATGCGGTGAACCCAAATATCTGACAAAACATATGATTGTTTAATTAGCCTAATATGGCATAGTAGGCCCATCAGAACACAAAATAAGGCCAGAGTCTTTATTCCAAACTGGCAGAAATCACATTCAAATGGCCTACAGTCATCTGTGTCTACACCAGCACATCCTTCATGGCTCCAAGAATGACACTTTAATCATTGCACCCAACTTTCGGCTGATTTTGAAGTGGAGAACTGTTCAGCGCAATAAATGCAAGGAACGTCATCATCATCAGACACACGCAAAGTTACTGTTGGTATGGATTTGTTGCTGTCTTCTTTATTCTTATGTGTT
Source organism: Bacillus rossius redtenbacheri (assembly GCF_032445375.1). Classification (NCBI taxonomy): domain Eukaryota; kingdom Metazoa; phylum Arthropoda; class Insecta; order Phasmatodea; family Bacillidae; genus Bacillus; species Bacillus rossius. The sequence continues at coordinate 111,209,680 of NC_086332.1, forward strand.
TTAGAACTGTTTTGAGATTTAGACACACCAGAATTTTTCCTTTTTAAAGATTTTGGTGAAGCTGACTAAATAATAATTAGTTCGTTCTTATATGGCGAGTCGGTCAGCACAGCTGCCTTGCCACGTCGTCGTCCTCTTCCTTCTGCAGGATTCCTTTTGACATGGGAAATCGGCATCACTGTAGTCGGTGGAATTGTGAAGCTACTGTTTGATGAAGCATTTCGATTGTTTTTATCAGATAGGCCTAAACGAGATTCAGTTGGTGAAGATACCAAACCAGATGTCCCAGGAATATTACCAACACTGACATTTCCATGGGACTCTGAAGGCATTGTGTAAGCTCGATCAGTTGTTGCAGCAGTCACTGGAATATCACCTACACTGTCATTTCCACTCGGTTTTGAAGGCCTGGAGTTAGCTCGGTCAGTTGTTGCAGCAGTCAGTGGAATATCACCGACAGTGTCATTTCCACTCGGTTCTGAAGGCCTGGAGTTAGCTCGGTCAGTTGTTGCCGCTGGCTAAAACATCCAATCTGGGAAGATACTTGCATCAAGGGGAAATATTCCAGTTCTTCTGAAACCATTTACCGCAGTTTCCATAGAAGCGGCCTTCATAAATGCAGCGCCATAGAGTTTCCCGATCTGGTTAATTGTAATGGGACGTCCAGGATGTAAACGAACCCATTTCCTTGCTTCATCACTATAATACTGCATCAATGGGGACATGAAGGAAACATCTAAGGGCTGCAACCTATGGGTGCAGTGTGGGGGGAAAACACAATAGGACGACATGGTTTTTTCGAGCATGGTTTTTATTTTTAAAAATAGAAAAAAAGATAAAGTCAAATTACAATTTAATTACATGGGCCTACAACATTTTTACGTTTCCAATTTTTTTCCTCACCGATACAAGACTTTTGGTTGACTGTATAAATGTACTGTAGGTAACTCTGTATAACATTTAGTATGCATAACAAAACTGTTTTTAATTTTAAAAGTCATTTGCACAATTGATCGAAAAGATGATTAAAACAGGAAACTGGTTGGACAGAACGAGGTACTACCCCGTTTTACCCATTACCTGTGTACCCTGTTTTACCCTACATGCAGGTTCTCAAGCAAAAAGACAACAGAAAATCTTAACACCCGTCAATTACATCGGTTACTATGGCACAACATAGCAAATATAATACTTTACTTGAATACAACTTACCATAAAATATATCTGCAACCACTGATTAAATATTGTATAGCCAATACACGCTAAACATTTTAGTGAAACTTCATAAATTTGTAATTTCCATTATTACGCACGAAAGAATACTGTGCGACACTTCATACTACCTCACTCTAGTGACGACGTATAGAGGAGTAACTTACCAAACGTACACACAGATAGCACCACGTGTACGGAAAATAACAGTGGTACCCCGTTCTACCCAACTACCCTGTTTTACCCAACTCTCCCCTACATATATAACATTCGTCGCGTCGTGTTCTGAATATTCCTACGTGAACTGTGAATCGCTAGTAAAGGACAAAATAGTATGTCTGATTCTTATGAAAGATATCCACGTTAACAGTGTGGAGGAATCAATGAATAGTTGTGCTATCGACTGTGCCACATACATAAGAACAGAATCGTGAGCTAACAGCAGTGACACGAGTGTAGCCGGGCTGGTTGGCGCCGTGCCGCGGAGGCTCGTCCTTCTCGTGGTTCCCGGGTCAGGGGCCAGAGCTGCAGTCCACAGGAACACATATCCTAGCATATCCAGTGCGTTTATGTTAATGAAGTGTCGATGTTACATTTAGGTGTAAAATGTAGAATCCAACTGGTTTGAAATTCTAAATCTTGTCGTTCATATAAGTAATCGCCGGTGGTTAATACTGATGAATGTTTGAATTGATAATTTTATTTTGCCTGCTGTTGCCGCATTTAAATTCATTTGTACTATCCCAGGAGAAGATCCTTTACCGTTTTGGATAGACGACAATCTCAAATGCATGTATCATTTTTGACTATTATTTGATTAATGATTGAGATTTAATTACTGAGAAGCATATAAACTAACATGAAGATATAACTTACAAGATAACACATTGGACTCGGAGAAGTGTATCTTTAGTTAATTTCTGTATCATTTTTAAAGTATTCAACTATAAAATCATGGGTAGTTAGTTCAATGAACCTAGATATTAAGTTCGGTAAATACGAGAGCGTATCAATAAGTAACGCACATGCCAATTTTTAAGTAGGAAAATAATTAGTAAAAATGAAATTATTTACTAAAAAAAGGTAACTAGAGGGCACTTCTGTCTGGGCGCAATGCAAGCTATCGTGATTCCACGATCCCATGACGTTAATCAGTCACCGGTCAAAAAGCGTTAGGGATTACATCGTCAACTGTGGAGGAGCAACAAGCTACTTCCGATTTCCATCTGAATAAGTTCCACCCATGATGAAGTTAGACAAGTGGTTCCCCACATGGGGGCGATCGCCCTCAAGTAGGCGATCTGGGTTATCAGGGGGGCAATAAATAAGTGGGGGGCGATGAGTATTCAAAGGGGGAAAAATTAAAATAATACTGTACAGTATAAGTTGCCGGGTAGCACGAGTCACTGGCTGTTCTCAGCCGGCGAGTTCACTGCACTCACCCCGCTCCACAGTCCCCGCCAGTTGTTGCTCAGCGCGGCCGCCTGGTGACTCAAACCCTTCCCCTCCAACCATCACAACACACTTGCCATTGACCTACATTCGTCTTCAGTCTTCACCTTTGAATATATATACTGGTCTTCACTAGCCTTTGTGTGCCTCACCATCAGTTTTTGTGCGCGTCTTTTCTGTTTTTGTGCATTTGTTTTGAAGTGTAGAAGTTCATGCACAATTGATTCAAAAAAGAAGTGTCGTCAATACGCAGCTGAGAATTTAAAATTCAGTTTTATCGCGTCACCGCAAAATGTGCAGTTTCCACACTTTATTTTGTGCGATAAAACATTTACTAGTAATGAAGCCACGAAGCCTTCGCGAATGAAAAATCATTTATCAAAAGTACACAGTGATAAAGTGAGTAAAGAACTTAGTTATTTTCAACTTTAAAGCTTATAAACCGCCTAATGCGAGTGAATTATTTTAAAAAACGAGCAACCGATCTTGACAAAGGTCTTCTTACTTCTTACGAGGTGTCTTTATTGATCGCTAAATGTGGTAAACCTCACACAATTGGCGAAACTCTTGTTTTACCGGCTACCAAAAAAATTGTTGAAATCATTCTAGGCTAGTAATAAGATAAGTCAATCGGTTCCTTTGAGCAAATACTGTTTCTAGGCGAATTGAAATGGCCAAGGAATTTAAATCCAAACTCACCAATTTGTAGAAAAAAAAAGTACGTTTGCATTGCAGATTGATGAATCAACTGTGATTTATAACAAAACAATGTTATAAGCTTATGTCAGGTTTATCAATGAACAAAAGGAAATTACCGAGGAAATTATGTTTGCTAGAACTTTGATCACTGATACGAGAGATCGTCGATTTTTAAAGTGGTACAAGATTATTTTGAGAAAAAAGAGATTTCCCTAACAGTCGTGAGCGCTTGCGCAACAGACGGTGCTCCTGCCATGTCAGGTCATCATGCTGGATTTCTAGCCCATCTTAAGAAAGAAATGCCAGAGGTCATCACTATTCACTGTGTCATTCATCATCAACACTTAGCTGCGAAAAAATTGAGTGGTGTCCTGCATGAAACCCTACAACAGGTTATTGCTGGTGTCAACAAGATCAAAACTAATTTTCTCTATGACCGTCTGTTCCGACAACTTTGCCATGAAAATGATGAGGAATTAGAACGCTTGCTTCTACTTCTACTTGCTTCTGAGGTGGGTTTCCAAAGAAAACTGTTTGCGCCGTTTCTTCGAATTATTTGACACGGTTACTGAGTTTCTCGACACGTCTTACCCTGTTTTAAGTGAGAATTTGAAGCAACGTAAGTTGTAACTTGCGTATCTTACAGATTTTTTCAAAAAATGAACGAAGTCAGTATAAGGCTACAAGGAAACAAGATGAATCTTATCAAGGCCAAAGGAATTATTTAATCATTCATCGCCAAGTTTGGTATTCACAAGGTAAATATTAGTCATAAAGAGCTGATTCATTTTCTGACCCTTAAAAAGTGTTCAGTGTCAGATAACGAGACTCCTCAACTCCCAGAAGACAAAATCCTAATTTTTACTGATCACCTTTACCAGTTAAAAACTGACATGGAATCAAGTTTTGAAGATTTTACCAAGTTACAAATTCCGGATTGGATTCTAGAACCATTCTCGTTTGAAGCTGTGGATAAGCTTGATAACTCTTTGCAGACGGAGTTTCTATATCTAAAGGTATGACAGTGAGGCGAAAATCATTTGCAAGCAGAGCGGTTACGAGTTAGCATGGGTGAAGCGTATGGACACTTAACCACAACTGTGAGGAAAAACTGAACCACTTCCCATCTCGTTCCCTTCAACATATTTAGTTGAAAAAGGATTTAGTTATGTTGTCCAGTTCCTCACAAAACAAAGAAATAAGTTGGACGTTTGCCTCAAAGGAGACTTGCGCCTGAACTTGACGAACATAAATCCGGATATTCAAGCTTTAACTGAAATCCACCAAGCACAAGGCAGCCATTGAAAAGGTAAAATAAAACAATAACTAAGTTTTCAAACTTTCATTCATTTTTTCAAATTTTATCTGTCAACTTTCTTAATTTTGTCCAGATTCCAATTTAAAAATTAAAACATGTACTCCTGTTTTTTTTTAAATGCACGTCAATATTCTTAGTTAATTATTTTACTTCTTTGTTCTTAAAAAAAATTGTAAAAATGTACATTTTATTATTTTTTAAGAGTGACCGGATAAAACTGATTTGGTTGTTTTTATATACGGAAATAAAAGGGTTTGAAATTATCAAACGGCTTTATTATTTACACTTTACTTCAAATTAAAATTACGCATACAATGAAAATAAAAAGGGGGCGATAGGTGTTAGTCAACCTCCAGAAAGGGGAGATGGGCCACAAAAGGTTAGGAACCCCTGAGTTAGACCCATGAAGTAATTACACCCATGAAAACGTTACACACATGAAGAAGTTCCTCCGCGGTAAGAAGTTTGAATGAGGACCACGGTCATATAGATAGGTCTGGCAACTTCCTATCCTTTGCCTCTGCGTGTCTCATCGGCTTAGTGAAGCTCGCGGCGCACAGTAGGAGAAAAGCCCAAAAACCTGGCCAAAACCTCAAATGACCTTTGACGGGAATGAAAATTGGCTTACAGGGGTTTTCAAGGTCGCTGATTACGAATCTGAAAGCCAAATTATCGTAAACAAAATGGCCGATCCAATATGGCTGACATGAATGTTAAAAAGTTGCCAGATGTCGACAAAAATTGGTATTTACGGATTTTCAAGGTCGCTGATTACGAATCCGCAAGCCAAATTATCGTAAAAAAAATGGCCGATCCAATATGGCCGACATGAACGTTAAAAAGTTACCAGATGTTGACAAAAATTGGTATATACGGGTTTTCAAGGTCGCTGATTACCAATCCGATATCTATTGTTTATAACTTGCAACAAAGAGCTTACAGCAAATTGTTATAAACAAAATGGCCGAGTATCCTGCTAAATAGATACATTAATATATTGAAAAAAATCATCATAATAAAATAAACGTGAACAGTGTATTCTACGCAATTATTATTTTTATTTCCAAAATACATACGGAACGTTTCAAAAATAGAATATTTTATTCTTAATCAAAATCGTAATCGGAGTCTGAGTCGGAGTCAGAATCATTATCCGAGTTTGTATCTATTACAACTCCCGGCACGGCTTCAATCTCTGCGCAAAATGCGTCTGCTACAGCAGTCACTTTAGGAGCGATCAACATCGCTACAGCTTCCGGCGACAAACTCTTCAGCTTCTTCTGTGGTAGTCTTCTGACACTTGAAATGTACGGATCAGAAGTAACTAAGAGCCGATGAAAAACATCTTCCATAGTTTTAACCCTGGAACTTTTTCGCGCAAAATCTTCTCGATATCGTTTGATGTCTTTGTTTCGAGCTTCCTGAGCATCTTCGGATAATTGGCCGATTGGTAATAGAGCATGAGTTATTATCACTGGACCATGAATTAATAGTTTGTGCACCGAAGTAGGCATGGAGTACCAAGGGTATAATGCAACGGTCTTTCTTGCCGTTTCAATAGCATACTGTTCAAATCTTTCACAGTTTATCTCGTGGCCACACGATATAACTTGTAGGATTACGTACAAGCGTTTAATAACTTCTTCGTTGACCCCCGTTATCGCAGCGGAAACCGTCGAATTTTCAAAGAATCGCCGAGCTGTGTTGCCATCATTGCTGCTGCCGTATCCAGGCTTTGGGCGATCGATATTTAGACCCAATTGCTTCTTGAATCCTTCTTGAATGGCCCTCTTGCGTTCCAGGGTAATTTTATTTTCTTCGGCACTTCGAGATTGCCATTTTTTAATGCCGAGTTTGTAAGACACGTGTAAGCAATACTCGAAGCACCGTATCCACGCGTGCAGCGTCGACAATCCGAACTTCAAATTTGTTTCATTGATTTCCCTTTACAATACAGTGTCGATGGCATTAAAATCTTTGCTGGTTGCTCCACACAAATAGCACCGTTGAGCAGATTTCGTCAATGATACAGCGTTGCAAACTTTACCATCTATCATGGTGAACAACAACTTGTACATTACGGAGATTTCTTTTCCATCTATTACACTTTCGAATGGACGAAGTGACTGTATTTGTTCTTCAACAATTTGGACTTCATTAAGTGTTGACTCTGTGTCTTCGCGTAGAAACAGAAGTCTAAGCGGTCTACAAAATCGTGGAGACGAGGGTCTGGGGTTCTTCCAAACAACTATTTCTTCCTTCGATTGTTGATCATAACACACGAGTTGTAATGGCACGACTGAAGTAAAGAATACATGCGCATCAGATTTGCTGTCATCACTGAACGTCTGCTTATATTCACTTTGCCCAGAACTTCCATCGCAACCCCACTTGCAAATCAAGTCCATTTTACGAACATTATCTGGAGTCAATCTTTGAATGAGTACATTTTGGACGAGTAAAATACGTTCAACTGTATGATCTAATAGTGCCTGTAGTTGGACTTCTGCACTACTCTCTGTAATCCTGATTGCATCACGTGGTGGATAACAACGCTTTTTTGCTTTCATCACTTTTTCGTAAGACGGATATAGCTTACAGTTATTTTCCTTCCCTAATCTTCTCATTCCCTGGTAAGTACTCTTGGAGAATTTATATTCAATCATAGCGGAAAGTGCAGCCTCTTCGGATAAAGTAATTTCATCCGTTGCTGAGTAAGCTTTACGATACTTGGAAGCTCTTAAAGGACTCGTCATTGTTACGTCCTTAATAACTTTTGCGGCGTCGGATTGTCCTGAAGAGCGAAGGCTCATCTGAGTAGCGTATGCTAACTCGACCGAGTTGAACGATGTACGAATATCTTGGGTCTTCCTTCGTTTAGATCTTTCACTGGACATTGTAAACTCAAGGGACGGGCGGCCGCCCGTATTACCCGGGCTTGTTACTACAGTGTCTGTAGGTGCGGCAAAACATACCTGCTTGCTAAGCCATTCACCGTTATTCTTGAAAAATACACAGGATTTTCTGTGAGCTTGTTGCCACCTCGTTCTCATTTGATTGAAGAGTATCGAAAAAGTCTGTTTCGAGTCCTCAGGCACTACAACTGTACGTCCCGTGTCCTTGGAAATTTTTTCTACCATAAATTCGATCAAGGAAGCGAATTTATCGGATAAATGCTCGCTGATTATCAGAAATACTTCTTTCCTTGTCAGCACCAATTCTTTGTAACCGGATCCTGTAATAAAGACATAAAATTGTAGAAAATTGGTGTTAAAGGAAAAGATAAAATTTTCAATTAATACAAAAACCTGAACAATGTACATTATTTTACCAAATAAATAACCGCAATAATTGAAATCATTTTAAAAAAATTAGACAGAAAATATTGACATGGATTTGGTTAAAAGAAAGCTTTGCTTACTATATAATATATGTATATTCAAATATTTTATTTGAATGTTATAACATTTCATTCATATTTAAGACATTTTTATGTGGTTGATTTTAATATGTATATATATATATATATATATATATATGCATACGTATATATCACAATTCAATCACAGAAACTTTATATATATATATACACATACATATATATTAAAATAATTTATTTCAAGCGTATAACAGCCGTCTTGTCCGTTATGATGCTACTTCACCCATTCTCAGGTAGAGGCGCAGAGGCTGCTCAATAGTGCCGCGTGCACGCTCGGCTACCGCACGATGCGAAAAAAATCATAACGGACAAGACGCACGTTTTCCGCAGGTAACTCTTGTAAATTTCGAAAGCTTATACATTAAACTAAAGGCCGAGACTAGGAGCTTTGCAAAATGTGACAAAATATATAACTTTTCGGACCGTTGAAAATATAAGTTTTCAAAATTATTCAATTTTATTTATGCCGAAGGCTATACTACATTTCAATCATTTATACATAAACTTTAGATTCAACCGATGTAAAAACATGTTCTACATACCTCCAGAAGTCATATCCATGTTGCAGAATTGAAATTAAACCCGTCACTTTAAAGTTATGGGTTTTTGAAGTCAGCGTTATTTTCGTCTGTTCAGCGCGTGACACGTACACTCTTCACGAACACTAGCTGCCAACTGACGCTGCGGCGCAGGTATACACTTAAAGGGCTTCCCCTTCCACAATAGAATTTAGTTACTAGTCCTCTACCTGAATGACTACTCAACTGACCCTATTTCGAAAATTTATTTTTTGGGGTTTTGGCCAGGTTTTTGGGCTTTTCTCCTACTGTGCGGCGGCCTGCGAACTAACGGCGCTAGTAGTAGTTGACCCCATCATTAACATTGTGTTGAATGGGAGTTTCATATAAAATATATTATATTATTCCTAATTCCGTCTCAATTGTTTTAATTTTTTTCTCAATTTACTATTTGTTCATTCGTTTGGGTGCTTGGTAAATGCCTAATCTGTACAAATGCTTTAAAATTTTCCCGCATTTGTTAGTTAAGTTGAAGTGGTGAGAGTGAATGCCTCGCTCTTCTATTGCGCCTAGCTGTAATGAAGGTTACGGCTTAAAACCGTTAATATTTTTTTTTTTTTCGTTTTCATACCTATCTAACGACCCGGTTAAAATAAAAAATAATGGTAAGCTGCAAAACCAGTAAAAGTTGAAATCATACTAAGGAAAGGGTTTAAGTCGGGGCTCACCGATTTGCCTTAAAATATGCGAGTAACATCAGAAAGGTATCATTTTCAACGTCCTAAAATACCTCACCTGAGAGGGCCCTACGAAGCAAGAAAATGTTTTTTAAAGATTTTAAAGTATATTTATAAAACATTTTTTTTTCAATTGTCGTTAAGTCACTGGCTTGGTGCAGTGGTCAAACACTTAGCCTGGCAATCTACCAACTCGGGTTTAATTCCCGCTGAAAACGTATTTTACATTATCATTTTTTTTTCTCGCAATATTAAACTATTAATTACAGGAATTAAATATATATAAACAATTATTTAAGACCCGATTCATTGAATGTCGATTGATTATACAGCTCTTTACCTATCGTTCGATGTACAAGAGACTGTAAATGATGCCACTAAAAACATGTCACGAAAGGAAGAATACTAGGAAAAAGGTAGCGTATGTGGATACTTAGCCATGAGGATCGATTTCCAATGAGCACAAACAAACTACTCACTGAACAAATATTCTGCATAATAGTGGTCTGACAAAGCAAGGAAAGTGATACTGGAGTAGAACTTACATAATAAATATTATTTGTAAAAAATTTGTTGTTTTATTTCTTGCACCAAAAACCTAGACTTATATGGTAAAATACTTAATTGAAGCAATACCTAATTAAATAAATATTTTTGAACCTAAATTACTTTTTATACATCGGCCAAAACTCGATCGAATCAATATATTTATAAGTATTCTTTTATGATTTTTGAAATATTTTTTTAGTGGAAATTATGGATTTTCACGACGGCCAAGATGGCTGTTAAGGGGTGAACGCTACGATAGTTGACTGTCTGGTGATTGACGTAGTGAGCTCTCGCGGATAATTAATCAATCGATATGGTGTAAGCGCACACTAGCAGACGAAAACATGGCTGTCATCACATTACACTGACAGAAGTACTATATGCCTTGGTATTATTAGTGATGGGGGGTCAGTCTGATTGAGGACTTCTATAAGGAAGGACCTGTTGCCATTTTTTTAATTGACTTCGACGATAATCGTGCCCAGTACCACCGATCTCAATGGCGTACATGCGGTTTTATTTCTATATTTTATTAAAATTAAAATATTATATTAATAAATAAAATTTTTTAACATAATTTCTAAGTTCTATTTGGGCATTTTAAGCTAAAATTTAAAGATTTTAAGATTTATGGTCAAGGTCAAGGTCATGTAATGCAAGTCCCTTGAGTACTTTTAAGAATCTGTACCGGATGTTTCGTGCATAAAAATTATTCTGAAAACGCAAGTTTTAGCCCTTTCTCTCTTTTAAAAATATAGTCTAAAACTAAATGAGGAGATAGAACTACTGATTTGCTCTCAGTGAATTCTTAAATGATTTTTGTAAACAGACACAACTGTGATATCCTGAGTAGTTTAATTTGCATGTTTTTTCCCCGACGCTATGTAAATGAGGCCCTAAAATGATTTGTCTGAGAATAGAATTTAAGAGCAATTGCACCTTCTTATGGTAGTTTCGTTTTATGGTTTCGTTATTAACATTTATTCTTTCAGTGAAAAGGCTTAAGACGAGTGTAGTCACGAGCGTTTTAAGGTATGGAATATTTGATCCATAGTATTCTAAGTGCAGGTCAGTTCGGTGCTTGGTGAGTAGAGACTGCAAGGCAGGCGATGCCCTTGCTAGTGTTGCCAATGTCGCCAATGTCACCCTAAAGCTACAGCCACACAGGGCGCTATGTTCGCGATGTTCGCTACGCTAGTAAAATATTGCCAGCTGCATCTCACGTGTCACTGGCCACACAAAGCTGTGTTAGCTATGTTTCTATGTTGCTATGTTGGCGACATCGCCAGGTGTTTGGTTCTCAGTTATTTTTCTTAAACGTCGCTGACTTTGCGCATGTGCAGATAAACAAAATTAACTGTTTTCGCGCGGAATTGTGCTGTACTTCTGCGCTTGCTTTTTATGAAGTTTAATTCTTCTCAGTATTGTGCTTTAAACTGTCAAGTCGAAGAAAAAGAGCCATCCGATTTCAATTCAGGCAGGAGCGTGTCAGGTCACCATCATGGATTTGCTTTAAAAAATTACAGCAGTTACAACCAGTGGAGAAAAGAAGTGTGCTAAAAGGATTTCGCCCAAAAAAAGTTGGTTAAAAATCAAAAAAGGTGGGAAAAAAAAGCGCGTTTTTCAAATGAGCGGCATTTCAAAACTATTAAAGGGATTCCATTGATTTTTTTATATTTTGTAGCTATTATATTGAACTACAGAGTGGCATAGTTCCAGTGAGCCCCATGACAATATCTTTAAGAGGGAAAAACCCATAAATTCGACAAAAAGTTTTTTTTTTTTTTTGGATTTTCAAAAAACATTTTACATGGAACAATCAATTTGCATACAAAGTAATTCTGGCAAATTGTAGACCTATTACAGTAGTTTTACAAAAAAAATTGTTTTCAATTCTATGATGCATTTATCATTTATCTTAACATTTAATCTTTAAATTTTGCAAAATTTTACAAAAGTGCCATTTTATATTGACAATTACTCAAAAAACATTTCTTAAGAATCTGAAATTTGGACTCCCCCTTAATATTTCCCAAGGTTTTCCCAATTTCAGAACCAGTTACGAATTATATCTCATATTTAGAGACCAACAAAACATAATTATTTTTTATGAAAATTGATTATTCCATTAAATCATTTTTTGAAACTCCAGAAAAATTTAAAATGTTTGTCAAATTTTTGAGTTTTCCCCCCTTAAAGATATTGTCATATGGCTAACTGGAACTATGCCACTCCGTAGTTCAATATAATAGCTACAAAATAAAATAAAAAATAATAGAATCCGTTAAATAGTTTTGAAATGCCACTCATTTGAAAAACGCGCTTTTTTACACCTTTTCCTGTTTTGAACCTATTTCAAAAGGCTATAACATGGGTAAAAAAAAATTTGGGGCGAAATCATTTTAGCACGCGTCTTGTCTCCACTGGTTGTAACTGCTGTAATTTTTTAAAGCAAATCCATGATGGTGACCCGACATATTTTCTTTCTGCCTAAATTGAGGGGGAATGGCTCAAAAGTTAATTAAAAGATTACGTAAATATCCATGTTTATGGAATAAATCTATGGAAGAATATAGAAGACAAGATATGTAGGACAATGCCTGGGATTTGATTCCAAGGGGATGCTATCAAACAGAGTTGAATTTATTCTGAAATAATCCATTAATTTGGTGTCTTCACAAGCAACTTTTTAAAAAAATTAATTAAATTATTTAAATTATTTAAATTTTTGTATTAAATTCTTGAAACCATTTATTTTTGCGTTTACATACTGTGAGAGCCAGCAGAATATTATCATCGTCGGAATCATTACTCGAATCCCACGGCATGCGTCTTTCCGACATCGCAAACTAGACTACCCTGTCTGGCCACCTGGCGCAGCGAACATAGTGACCATCGCAAACATAGCGAACATTGCGAACATAGTGAAGCTTTCTGTGTGGGCAAGGCTTTAGATCAGTTCTAAAATGACACGGAAGTCGAGACGGATCACGTAAACGGAGACGTATCTCACAGAACAAAGTATCTAGAATGACACGGGCCTGTGCGGATTAGCTCCGCAATTCCCAGCTCTTCCGTTTACTTTACTCCGTGCGGCCAATAGAAACCGAGTATTTTGCCAAAGTAGTAATGTTATTTTACGTTTTAAACACTGTTACAAGTGTGAGAACATAGGTCCGATAGCATAGTCCATAATTAGAGTTTTATTTCTCAACTTCTATGTACACATTTCCCCCCCCCCCTAAATTACAACAATCTAAGTGACTGTCCACATAAAAATCACAATTTCATAAGTCCACTGTTGCTAGACTCGACAGTGGCTCTCTCTACTGTTCGTCTCTTACCACGCACCTCGCATTGCCATATCGTCCGCCGTGCAGCGTCACAGTCCTCGATGCTCCGATCTTCGAACACGAAGCCCGTCGCTCGCCTCCCGCTATCGCTCGCCAAGGAGGCCATTCACCCTCTTCACTTCACCCTTGCATCCTCCAAGTATTCGCCGGTATCGCCACATGCCGCAGATCGGCACCGCCATATATACCAACCCAGTTCCGCATTGGAACGTTCTCGTAGCTCTCCGAAGAATCACGTCATAAAAGCCCTCAGATTAACACTGGAAGCTACGAGAACAATATCATACCAGTTACACCACTTCACACGACAGGGCTCTTGGAACCTGCCGAACCCTTGAGCGACACAGATGCACCTGGACTCCCTGGGAAGGTTGGCAGAGGGAGGGACAAGGTTGGTTGTCAGAAAGTAATCCTGCTAATGGAGGGTCCTTGTGTCTGTGTTACACCGCTTAAGGAGTAGGGAAGGGGAATTCTCTAGGGATCCCACAGAGTGGCATGCCGGGCTGGCTGGCGTGCTTCGTCTCGGGCAGCCTCGTAACAATACGTTAAAAATTATTTCAAGAACAAGAAAATATACTGCAGTAATATTGTTTTCTGATTTATTTTTACTACATATGTAAATACATACGGGTTATGTTCTCGTCAATTAAAATGTTCTCAATCGAATTAATTTTAATAATCGTGAAATTCAATCTGACTGATTGTCACTTGTTACATTTCCGTGCATTATGAAAACCGCAGACGTAGTAGAAAGTAAATATCTTGCGAGTTATATTTGACATGTCCGTGTGACTGCAGCGGGCCACGATGGAAAGTGTCGGGCCCGGTGTTCCGCTGACCCGGCGGCCGCCGCTCGAACTGGTTACGCGCGCGGCGCCGAGGTCAAGGACGCGCCGGGTCGACCACCTCTACAACTTCCTCCCGGCGAGCGAAGAGAGTGGCTGGCCGCACGTGGGACCGCGTCCAGTCACCTCCTGTTTCACTTTCATCCCGCCACGCACCTGCTGCTGGGCCGCGTGCATCGAGCTGGCGCGGCGCATCCGTGCCGTGTGACTACACGTGATCGCCAAGTCATCACAGCTCTTAGTGTGTGTTTCTAACATGACATTTATAAGCTATGATTTTCTAAGTTGACATTTGTATGATGTTATTTTCTAAGTTATGACATACATTGTAACACTTTATTTTAGATATTTTTATATGATTTAAGTTAAAAAAAATTATTTCCTAAGTTACGGATTTTCTATGTTAATATATTCTAAGTTACGCCATTTATAAGTTATAATTGCCTATGTTATTTTGTTTGTAAGCTGCGATTTCTTAAGTTATGGTAGTTCTGTTTCTAAGTCATGAAAGTTCTAAGTTATGTTTTAAGAATGACATTTCTATGTTGTATTTTTTTACGATATTTTTAGGTTGTGGTTTCCTAAGTTATGTCAATTATATGTTGTCATTGTATAAGTTTTGGTGTTTATATGTTGTTAATTTCTAATTTGTTATTGTATAAGTTTTGGTGTTTATGTTGTTAATTTCTAACTCACAATAGATATAATTTATTAATGTCCAAGTTATTACGTTTTGACATACATATCTCGAATAGTTAATCATTTGGCTGTGTGCTTGTGGTGATTGTTTTCATATGGTTTTACATCTAGCCCCTAGATAACATCTGAATGTTGGCTATTAAAGGGAGAATAAGTAACCCATGCCGGATGATCGACTGTCAATACAGTTTTAACGGGAATAACCAAAATAATCTAACATACAGTAAAATGGTAGGTATTTAAAACTAGTTTGCAATTTAAACAGGCCTATAGAAAGAATGAATGCAGAATACTCGTTGGTGGCTGCGCTGAGCCGAAGACCGGCTGTAACGAGAGGCTCGCACACATGCGCCGAGCCACGGCGCCGGCGGAAGGGGCGCGGAGAGTTCAGTGCCTCTGCCGCCAAGGCCGACGGGTCTCGGGAAACCGTCCCCTGGTGCCGGGTCACGTGACAGGCGATGCTGCCGGAGCTTCCCGGACAAGCGCCAGTGACGATGCCATTACAAGTACTGCATCTCGCTCGTCCATAGTCATGTCATAACATAACGGCAAAGAGCGTACGAATCGGCCGGAGGATTTACAATGTGCGATTGATTACAGCCTTGGTTTTCTTACCACGTGATCAATTTAAAAAACAACCTTATAACCACCGATTAGAATTTAATTGTTTCTCAAATTACTTTTATCGGTACAAAATTCTGTGTTTGGCTAACCAATAGGTAATATAAATGTGGCAACAAGGAAGTGAGTGAAATTTAACGTCGTAATTGGCCGCCAATTCTAGGTTTTACATTGACGATAAACAGCTAGATTTCAAATAAATACAATAATCGTAGCCGTTATCATGGTGCGACTTTCGGAAAAATGTTATATAGTTTTCCATTTCATGGTCCATAGAGCCCAAAACCATCGTCAACTCAAAAGTTTATATATAGAGGAAGAGGTAGACATATGTGATAGGGTATAAATATGAGACGCCAAGGTTGTGGCCTCTGCATGGTACTGACATCTGTCGTGGTACGGTGGAACTACGTACTACAGCGCGACTGGCACGTGCGGACAAGAACCCACCATACTGGGAGCAGTTGTGAAGTGCAGTGGATGGTTTTCGTGTTTGGCTCAGCGGAAAGTTTGTGCACCGTCATATTCAAGTGTTATTCTACAGTTCTATAGGTCAGAACTTAGAATATCTAAGTAAGGTAAGTTGTTCATTACGAATTCTAGTTTTAAAATATATGTTGAAATAAGTAATATGTTAAATCGTCTGTTGAGTGTGAAACAGTAAATGCAAATGGCGAGAAGGTATTAATATGAGATACTAGCATGGTAGTAATATGAGAGTGTCTCATATTACTACCACTTTGTAAAATGTAAGAACTGATAACACTATGAAGTTTATGTTTTGTTTTAGACGCCAAGAAAGAAGTTGAATAAAGAATTTAGAGGCTTACAAAAATACAAAACAGAACATATGATAAAAGTAATTGAAGCTGTCAAATCAGGTCATTTGGTTATCTCAAAGCATCGAAAATGTATGTGCCACGTTCGACTCTCGCACGTATGTTTTCACAGGTGTGTTGATGTGTCATGCTGGGTGTCGTTTTAATATGGTACTTGTATTACTGTATGTGATAATAAAAAATGTTTATTTATTTTATAGGTACATGAGAATACTAGATACTATTGAGACTGTAGTTTCTACAAAGTCAGGAAGAAAAACCATTTTGGGTAAGGCAAGATAAATATTTTCCCCATAGGACCTACATGTTAAATACAATTGTGTATACGAATATACAAATATATTAAAAAATTGCAAAATGTACATTAATCAGTGAAAGGACGGGAAAATTTAAGCAACATGAAAGCATTGTATTATACATCATTTTACGCCCATCCGTATTGCTTTTGCTTGTCTTGATTTTAACAATTCTGTGAAGTTTTTTTTAAATTTTCAGTTATAATTATTCTTATAGGCTATTTTTTTTAACTATCCATACAAATTTTTATTTATGTTTAAAAGAAGACAAAAATTCTTGAAGCCACCCTTATTTATGTTACACAAAATGTTTATTATATTATCAGGTTTTCCCGAGTTTTCTATATTTAGATATATTCCTTTAATTCCAGGCATTGATATTGAGAAGCAATTAGTCCAGTACATCATCGAGATGGAAGGCAATTTCTTTGGTTTAACTCCTAATGATATCAAACTCATGGCCTACCAACTGGCAGCAAGAAATGGTATTAAACATCCTTTTGGCGAAGGCGTGGCTGGAAGAGGTTGGCTGGATCATTTCCATGCTCGGCACAGTGACGAGATTACACTGAGGAAACCTACAGGAACGTCAGCTGCTAGAGCGCTAGGGTTTACACAAGAAATATAATCTTAATAAGGAATACGATAATCTTAATAAGGAATACGATAAACATCACTATACACCAGATTGCATTTACAATGTGGACGAGACTGGGCTATCTGTAGTGCAATCTAAAGTCCCATGTGTTGTTGGACTGAAAGGAAGAAAACAAGTGGCTTCATTGACATCAGCATAACGAGGTGCGCTGATAACATTGGTGTGCTGCATGAATGCAGGAGGAACGTTTGTGCCACCCTTGGCATAAGTCATCTTGTGAGTGCCTGGTCCTTTGAATTATTGTAGAATACCATTATTTTTTTTAAGTTTTAACCTAGAAACAACCTAAGTTTAAAACAAGTTATCATAAACTAAAATCATAAGTGAAAGGAAACCACCTTGTATTCACTTCCTTGTAAAATTTATTTAAGTTACAAAGTTAATATAAATGTATATATTTTTAATTACTTTTAATAACGCTATCAAAATCGTTCGGATTGTTTCTGAACCTCAAATTTACGTCTGAATATTTTTTGATAAGACGACAATTATCACCATATTGACAGCTTCGGCTCGTGGATATACCTAATAGTAAACACGAACGCTACTTCCCAGCATTCAACAGTAGGGGTACCGCTTACTAGTCGGCAGCTCGGAGGCTACAAGCCACCTGGGAGTGTCACGTTGCCTACCCGTGTGTTTTTTTTTTTTTTAATTTAATTTAAGAATACGGGTATTGGTGTAAGGCGGGTAGTCGCGAACGAGACACAAGCCGAGAATCGAGCCCAGGTAGCCGGGCCCATAAATAATAGTAATGGCGAGAAGATTAAAAATTCAACATGGCGTGTGAGACCGAGCCTGTTGATATGAAGGCCTCGACCAAACTTATAGCTCGCGGCACAGCCGTGCATGTAGCCTGCGGCGCAGACGGCAGCTGAGTCCCGCCAATATCCTCTCGAGGCCGCGGCTAAGTTTAGCGCGAGGCGCGTGGCTCCAACTTGCTGCCCTGCGGTGGCCGAGTGGCGCCATCGCACCTCCTAGTTCCAGATGATCTCCATGTCGACAACACGTCGAGTCAGGGTGGTGGCGCTCGCTGCGGTATCTCCTCTGAACTAGCGCGCACAGGACGACTTTGATAACTGAGTGGTACCTGTAACTTTATATAGCGGATGAATGAAGATAAAGGTGTAATTCAAGTATTCTTAAATTCTCTTCCAAAACAGACCTCTTACATCTGACGATCTGCACACCTTACGTGTGCCCAGATAGGTTTAAGAGCCCATTAAACCTACTTGGGCACACATACGATGTGCAAAGCTTCAGAAGAAGCCAAGCAATTAAAAACTGCATTTAATAACACGCTGAGTGCGGCTGAGTAGTTCGTTTCCGTTTATAGTGTTATTAGTGGGGAAACCGGGTTTGTAAGGATATCCCAATTAATTTTTATACATTTTTATTTACTTCTGATATTTATATTACTAATTAAAACACCACACTTGATGTCTGTTCATTAATCACTAAAATATCTGCCCACACTCCTCACTGGAGCTAGGCTCAACAGTGGTTCTCCTCTTACCACGCACCTGTCTACACAGTCTCGCGCCACTCAGCGCACTCACATGGCCCCATCGCTCAGCGTCGCACCGCTCGCAAATGTGGTCTCTCGTCCTCACCGACGTTGCACTTCACTCAAATTGCACTTTCGGAACTCCCGCGGAGGTCGCGTCGCTGCTTTTATACCCTGACAGTCTTTCTGGAACCTACTTGAGTGGTTGCAATATGTTACGTTATCGCAAGCCAACCCGACGCTCGAAGTATCCAGAATAATGACGCTTATTCACGACACTCCTAGCAAACTTCCTAAGCCCCCAGGGGATGTATAACAGCGCCGAGGAAGGAGGACGCGGAGGCAGGGAGGGATGGGAGGTCGGGCCGCTATTATCCCCCGAAGATATGCACGCGTGACGTCAGTGACCATACGCCAATGGCCAGGCTCTTGGCGCGCATCGCACCCTTTGCTTCCCACGTTCGCAACAAAAGTTTTTTACCTGTATTTTTAGAAGAATGCGCATGGCTAAAACGTAATTTTCAGAGTAATCATGAAACTACTCAAGGGACTTGCATTGGACCTTTGTCTTAATTTCTTGGCCATATAATGGCCGCTCAAATATATTTAGCAAATGCACGACGAGAAGACTGCGAGTAAGTGCAGAGCCTTGCGCTTAAAGGCGATACCGCGCTAGAAGCACCAGCGAGTGTCACACTTATCATCCCGCCTCACTAACACAAATACACATGTAACTAGGCGGGCCCCTTAAGCCCATTCATGCTAGTTCTGCTGGCATGGGCTTAAGTCCCATCGAGAGAGAGCATTCGTGTATTAAGAGTTGGCCGTTAAGTCGTGAAGCCGTCCTCCATTAAGACCTCCACCATAAACTTATCTATGTTAATTAAGTCAATAAATTATTAATGCTACGAACGCAATCTTTGTGCGAGATTGGCAACGTCGATGGTTGGACCTTCGCAGCGCTCCGTTCAGTAAGTTGCTGGACCGTGAGCCCTGACGGGCGAGCACTGCTGCCAACCCTCTTCCTCACGTCCACTTCAGGGGCTTTCCACAACAGTCAGCCTGACAACAAGTTTATAAAAGTTATTGTTATGAGTTTCCACATTTAAAAAAATTAAAATTCATATCATCCTGTGCTATTTTTATTTTAAATCATGCCTGACATACATGTTGGCTACTGTCTGCTTTGTCACATTTTGTAGACAAATTTTCATCAATACAGAAACTCAACGTCTTACAATAATATTTCTTTACTAAATCTAGATAGCGTTGAATATATTGATTTTAATGAAAGATTAAGTTAAACATTATTTTAAAATGTAAGCATATTCTCGTAATGATTTTGGGCTTCAAATTGTATGTTCAATATTTCACTCTGACAGAAAAAAAGAAACGTCTGTGTAGTAAATTAATGAATGATTTTAGGTATCAACAATTATTTACCTACGAAATTTTTCTTTATTACTTTATTACAAAGTAAATTTTTTATCTTTTTTTATTTGTTCCATCTGAGAAAAATTAAAATCGTAAACACATTTCCCGTGTTAATGGACAATTTATGTCAGAGCAAAATTTGCCTACCAGCTATCCTAAGTGTGGGCCTATTAGTGTTGTCTTTCGGTAAATATTTCCGTCAAACTGAAATCACGAGATAGGTATTATTCTTCTGTATTTGACTGATTCCTCACATCCGCAAAAGGAGTCAACTATTTGCGCGATTAGATAATAACAAAAGGTAGAAAGGACGCTTCGTAAAAGAATAAAACAAGACGAAAATAAGTTTATTTTCTATGGGGGGTCCGCCCGACAGCCGCGGTCCTATTTTCTGCTCACCGCGGGTCGTATTTGCGGGAGAGGTGGCGGCAATGCTGGCGAGAAAGGGGTGGGCAGACGAGGGGAGGGGGCGGTAGGGGAGCGGATGTCGACGTAGATGGAGGGGAGGATGGGAAGTTCGAGTGAAAGCAGGAAGGTTGGGGGGAATGAGAGGAGCGATACCGCCACCGATGGAAGAAAAATGTTTTCTTCGATTTTCCGCGCGGCTACGAACTAGAGCAGTCATGTCCAAGAGGAAAAAACTCAATACGCGCCAGCCAGTCGACGCCATGAAGATAGCTCATGCTTCACTGCTTGGCAACCTTATGTTGATTTTTATTAATTTTCTCATCATTATTAGTTACGGGCTATTTCTGCACTTATGTCACAAATATTTCCACGTGATATTTATTAGATGTAATATAATGGGTGTAAAAATTCGTGCAAGTCCTATAATTACGACACTTGCACGAAATTTCCACCGAGAGGGACAATTTTCCACCGAAAGAGGCCATGAACCATCACGCGCCCTGCCGGCCTTCTGACGGCCGCCTTACAATAGTATGGTCCTCGGACTATAAAATTTGAAAAGGTACGGCCCTGACATCAACATCTATGGGACTCTTAAGGTGTAACATTTCTGAACAGTTGTACCAGGATCTGTGCGAGATAGTTTACGTTTCCAATGTCGATTTCGATGAAAGGTATGCCAATGTCAGCGGGGAACATGATGGCACGACGTCTTCGGAGATCCCGATGGATCATGTATCATCGACACTGCCAATGCTAAAGGAGACTTTAATTTGTGTAGTGCTGACTGGAGAGGAAACCTCGATTAATGACATTTCGCAAGCGAAGGAGACTTCATTTGCTGCAGTACCACCATCATCAATGATGTCCACTGAAGGTGCATCGGCGTCTCCCAGAATCGGTGTCGTTATTGTGACAAGATTTTCTTGAATTGTGGTAATGCTCGTCACGAGAAGAGAGAATGTGCCGATAATCCTCGCCGTAAAAAATTTAATTGCGAGAAATGTCTAAGGTGTTTAAGAGAACAATCAATTAAAAAGACACATATTAAATTGTTTCACCTGCCAAACGATCGAGACTTTCATTGCAAAAGACATGTATTGGTGGTGCATTACGAAGTAAGGATGCATCGAGGAATGTAGACAATAGATATCTTGTAAATTCTGTGAAAAGACATTTGCGTTCTTTCGAGGTTCACGAAAAAATTTAAAAAGAGAATGCGAGAAGAATCCATTACACTTAGCGTTTCACTGTGATAAGTGTCATGCATAGTTTATTCGTACTGACAATTTGAGAAGAAATGCGAAAAACTGTAAAGGTGAAGTCCGTTCACCTACTGCGGACCAGCTAGTGTTTCATTCTGCGTCGCAAGTTAAGGTTTAGACTTGTACGCGCAATGTCTCTAACAGGAAAACCAATCCGCAGCAAGAAACTTCGATATCAACTCAACATATAACATAACCTACGACTGTTCAAGATGCATTCAGAACGAATGAAAATGGATTCTACTTGGATAATTCAGCATTCCGTAGAATGCGTAAAGACATTTATTACCTGAACGGCTCCTTTGCACGAAGAGATGTTTGTACCTTTATAACTGATGCCAAGAAGGATATTGTTAATGAAATAGAAGACGTATTGGAACATGATCAGTCAGTGAAGTATAATTTCTGGCTGGAATGTACTTATGGTAAACCTGAACATTTGATGACGAGTCTTGCAAAAGAGCATTCAAGACTATGAATATTGCTCTTCACCTATCACATAATGTAGAAGAGTGTGTGTAAATGATGCTATTGAAAAAATCTGTCGCGAAGTAGAAGAATACCAGGGAAAAGGTAGCGGATGGACACTTAGGGCGCGGTTACACGGGACCCTGAACAACTTCAGGTGAACATGTTTAAGTAAACACGTTTACAAACGCGAAAGTGTACGGTTACACTGTAGTTGCTGAAAAGTGTGTTTAGCTCTAATACCGATTGTCTACTGTCAACGAATGACTGTGTTGTTGATCTCTATTTTGTAATTGTATCCAGAAAACGCGTGATTTTCTCACTTGTTTATACAGCATTATCAGCACAAATGGAATGTGTTTTATATTGCTCAATATTTTTTTTTTTTTACAAATCGGGAATTCAAACAACATGCACAGTAAAATTTTTAAACTTATTTATTATTATTTTTTGAGCGAGAGTACCTATCTCAGTTTTAAGAAAATTAGGATCAATTAATATATATATATATATATAAAATTATCTGTTGATTTTTTTTGTTGCATTCGGTAAAATATTACTCGAACTTGTGCCAGAAACACTTTCCATCTTGAATTTCTGCAAAAGACTGTTTATATTCTAAACAGCCAATCAGAGGCTAATGTAGAAGATATGTCGATCTGAACTACTTTGCCAACCTGTTTAAGTTAAATGGGAAATGGCCTCGAACGAAACATGTTCAGACTGTGTGTAACCGCACTCAACAGCTGAACATGTTCACCTGAAGTAGTTCAGACTCCCGTGTAACCGCGCCCTTAGTCATGGGAAGCGATTGTAACTGTGAACAAACAGACTCTGCTCACTGAAAAAATAACATTTAGTATTTGCTCGTATCTGTGTACTTGTAGTTTAGTAGAATTTACGTAGTAAATTTTATTTGTAAAAAAAAAGTAATTCTTGAACCTGTCATTTTTAGTAATTGTATGTGATATTTCATTGAATTGAATTTTTATATTGATGTATCAGTAAATTATAAGTGATTGATTTAATGAATTTGGGAATTTTTCCCGAATTTTTAGCTTTTAAAAAAAAGATTTTCAAGATGGCAGCCTAAACAGCCGACATAATGGCGAGCGCCCTGGCAATAAATAACTATTGCACTCTAGCGGGTAGCAATTAAACTAACATGGCGGTAGCGCCCTCTAGCAGACAAAAAATATGTCGGATCCAAGATGGCAGCCTCCAGCAAACGAAAACAAGATGATTAACATTATGTCATACTAGCTGACGCAATATATTCCTTGGCATTTGTGATGGGAGGTCAGTCCACCGGCGGCTTCAGTGGAGGAAGGAGCCATGGTCATTTTTAATTAAATGAATTCGCTGGGTTCAAACCCAGATTTTTTAAATTTACTATTAAATTGTAATTAAATTTTTTTATAAACTTTAACATTTTTCCCGATTTTCTATCCTATTAATTACGAATTTTCAAGATAGTGGACGTGATCATCACTATTCAGAATGGCGGAAGGTTCTAAAATCTAAAATTATAATTAAATATTTTTATTAATAAATAACATGTTTACTCTCGCCGGGATTCCAAGCGAGGACTGAAGTGGATTAAATAACTAAACATTTAAAGTAAACAATTTTTTTTTTATAAATTTTCGTAATGTTTTCCGGAATTATTTGGTCAAAAATTAAAGAATATCAAGTTAATGGTCATGACCTCTGGAGGGGTTTTTGTGGAAAATTGCCCCACTAGGTGTAAATTTGGCTCCTCTGAATTTTTTGAGAGAAAATTGGGAAAATTTCCCTAAAAATCATAAGATTTTCCCTCGTATAGGGAAATTAATTTTTATAGGAATTTTTAGGTATTTTAAGCCAATTTTGAAGCAAGGTCAAGGGCATCCGCCAAGACATCACAATCTAAGATGGCGACATCGTCTCCGGCTCCACACTTCGAATTGTGTAGCAGGGGCCGCTTTTATAAACTACCCGAGGTCCATAACTATCGCGCCATGTTGGTATGTTGCCTGGGCGTGACGCGGCGCCACCATCGACTACAAGCCTCGCTCGTGTGGAACCTGATTTCGCCCCGATGAGTCTCGCCTCGGCAGTGGCAAAACTGTGGCACACCCGATCGCAACGTAGATTTGCGAGGCGTTGACTAGCTGGACAACAACCTGCGAGATTACAGTAAGGTATCGGTGTCATAACGAACAGCTAGGAACCCGGCTTTTTAAGTGAACTGTTGTGTGCGCTAAACTCGGATTTTCATCTAAACTTTTTTTTATGCACACTACTGATGTGTCACGGGCATAAACTTGGTGCATGTTTGCTTTCGTCCTCTTTATGGGAGTCCGATAGCTTTGGCTGTAACGACTGTGACTTGTATGAGCGTGCTTCGTTTTGAACAGAACTGTACGGAATTTGGTCTCTTGCACAGTGCAGTAGGTGAGCATTTGACTGTATGAGACTAAAGTACCTCCCACGAGCAGTGGCGACCCGCACAAGTGTCACGACTGCTTATGATATGGCGTGACCGAAATAATGCGGAATGACTCTGTCGAAGACACTTTCAGATTGTTTGGTTGTGAACTGGGTTTGCACATTAAATCAGCTTTCAGAATGTGGAGCAGTATGTAGTGTCAAGTCCGATGATCATCCTATTGTCAGGCGGCCGTCAGAAAGCCAGCAGGGCGCGCGTCATAGGCCGTTGTCCTATGACATCACATCCAATCAGCTTTCAGAATTTGGAGCAGTTACAACCTCACCTCCGACGACCATCCTATTGTCATGCGACCGTCAGCAGGCCGGCAGTGCGCGCGTGATATGCCATTATTCTGTAACATCACATCCAATCAGCTTTCAGAATTGGGAGCAGCATGTAGCGTCACGTCCGAAGGCTGGCCAAGTGCACGTGATTGGCTGTTGTTCTGTAACGTCACAGCCTCAGCTTTCATAATTAAGAGCAACATAAAGCGTCACGTCCGATGACTAGAGACCAGCAAAATTCGCGGATTCATTCGGTGATAGGCTAGAATTCAAACACATATACCTCTTAGATAATTTTACTATTGGCTTACTGTTCATCTGGACGAATCTCAACTAGTTATAAACCCTCAACCAAAGAAGGATCGAATCACAGACAAACCAGCTGAGACGACTTACAAGTCGGCAGCCAATGAACTTGCGTTATTTGCCCGAGTGTACAGGGGGTATGTGCAGTCTATTCTGAAGGCAATCGAAACCGCGAATTTTGCAGGTCTACCGATGACCATCTTATTGTCAGGCAGCCGTCAGAAGGCAGGGCGCGCATGATTGGCCGTTGTTCTGTGGCATCACATCCATTCAGCTTTCAGAATTGGAGGCAGCACGTAGCGCAATGTCCGAGGACTGTTCTATTGTCAGGCGGCCGTCAGAAGGCAGGCAGGACACGCCATTGACCATTGTTCTGTGACGTCAAAAATGAAGTACGCCAAATAAATGTCTACCCGCCAAAACAATTGATCCACTGAAAATAAATTTTATGAAATAAAAATAATAAACAACGAAATACCTTGTCTTGTTAAAACAATTTCACTCAAACTTTCGTTGGCTTAAAATAAACATGTGGATGCACGAACAACTTTTATTGCGTTATATTTAATAATAGCGGAATTTATAGAAATACATATGGAAACAATTTTATTAATGTATAAAATGTGCTGTAAATAATAAATAAAAGCTCAATGGCAAGAAATTAGTTTACAAATATCAAAAATATGGAAGTATTTTTGATGAGCCCCATACTTGTAATATGGAAAAGCACGGGATCGTAGCGATCGTTTAGAAAGTTCTCTTGACTGTTATTTTTGTTCATTAATTATTTTACTGTCGGCAGTTCATACGTTTCACCGAGCAATGAAGCGTATGAAATAAATACGATCACCCTGCACCTGTAACGTGGAACTAACTCATCATCCAAGCACCAGCATCTATTGTAGCAGGGCCTTGAAAGTATTTTTTTCTGACCTGTTAGTCAACAGTTGCAAATTGCATTTTCTGTTAGTAAATTTATTTAACATGATAATAGAGTCGATTTTGAGGTGCATTCGTAATTTTCTTAAGACCATTACAGCAATTTTGCAACAATTAAGTCTAATGAAAGTAATTCTTTAACATCTAACTATTATGTCCGCAGCATTTAGTATTCTCATTTACAATATATGTATAACAATTCCGAAGGCTCGAGGTTTTTTGAGAATGTATTTTGACATCCAGAAGACAAATGCATCGTAGCACCGAAAGAAAGAAAAAAAACATGCTGAGGCACTATCTGCATATCTGTAAGCTTTATTGGATTTCAGGAACATACACAAAATTTAATTTCGAAGGGGTGGGGAAGGGAGGATAGACTTAGATTATATACATTTTATTATTTAGTGGAGGTACCCTATCATCCCCCACCCCCCCAAATCACTCCATGTTATCCATGATGGAACTGTAATAATTTAAATATGTAACACTTAGTGATAAAATAACTTTTCAAATATACTTTATGCTTTTGAAGAAATATTATGTAACTGGAAGTTGCTTTCTTAAAATATTTAAAGAATATTACCTATAGCTAATATTACCTACTAGCTAAATAATAATGTAACTGAAGGTGACTAAAAGCGACATGTGAAATTCAGACTTCTGGTTACGTTAGGTTGCCCTGAATTCGTAGTGGGACAGATAGGAACTCCTTATCAAACAAAATGTTAAAGAATTTAAAAATGTTGAGCGCATATTTTAAAGTAGCCTACGATATATATCCATATAAACAGTCATATCTAGTAACACAATACAAAAAACAAGACATCGAATGACTGAGGTCTTAGCTTAGATATTTGTCTAACTGTGTTTTGACTACTATGTTTTCTCTAAAAATGTTTTGCCGAACTACTTACTTAGTGCCTAATTTTCTTCACTGGCGCTAAATTCATTGAGCTTAATTGCGTTTTGCCATTGGAAGATACTCCTAAAATGCACATGTTTGAGCCATAGCAAGATTACCCTTTCGTGGGAAATGCTGGAAGTGGGAGCTCATGGAAAATAGGCGAATAATTACTAATATGAAAAGTCGGATATGTTAGTTCAGCTGGATTAATAATATGCTATGTAAAATCTTTGTTAAAATAAAAAAAAAACTTCACTTTAGCTATTATTCACCTTACTTTCCAGAAGCTAATTTCAAGCAGCTGGCTTCTGGCTGAGGTGCTTGAAGTGCCGACTGCCATCTTGGATTGTGACATCACGACGGCCATCTTGGATGACCCTGGACCTTGTCCATGATCTCAGTCGCCATCTTGTATTTCGCCATCTTATATCTACCATTTTGGTTTCTGGACTATTCCACCATTTTGTTTTCAGCCATCTAACACCCCACTCCCTAGCGATGAAATTTTCGTTATGGCCACCATATTAAAATCTGTAATTTTTTATATAGAAATTAAGGATTTTTTAATTTATAAAAATGTAATTAATAAACTTTCGAATATATAAATAATTCCGCCGTTTGGAAAATTTTCCGCCATCTTGAAATTTTTTCATTTTTATCCGATTTTAATGGAATTTTTTTTAATAATCATAAAAAAAATTAAATAATAAAATTTTAAGAATACAATTTAAAAAATGTACTGTGTTCAAACCCAATTAAAATGGCGACTTATCCTTCTTCCATTGAAGCCACTGGCAGACTGACCAACCACAACTAATTCCAAAGCAGTTATTACGTCAGGCAGTATGATGTAACGGGAGCTAAAGAATGCTGCCACCATATTAGTTTAATTTTTGCCCGCTGTAGTGCAGTATTCATTTATTACTGTGGCGCCCACCATCTTGGCTGCTGTATTTGAAATCTGTAATTATTAAGCTCGGAATTCGGAAAAAAAAATTCCATAATTCATCCAAAAAATCATTTTTTCAATAGTGATTGATTCTATCAGCCCTGTGTGATATTAAAAAAGATAATTTAATTAAAATCACTAAAAAAGTGACAGGTTTGAATATATAAAAACACTACAAAATAACAAATAAATAACAACTGGTTTTTATTGTATATTCTTTAAGAGTTTTTTGCACAACTGCATTTTCACAACCTGCATCTTGCCTAATTACATTTTTCCTATCTTCTTTAGCTCTAAAAGTAAAAGTACAAGTGTGTTCTATAATTAAAATCAATGTTTAAAATCATTGGCTTGTGTATTTTTTTAAAGAGTTCCCTCTAACTAAAAATGATATGTGGGGGAGGGGGAAACGTAAATTAAAATCATGGCAAAGCTTGTTACTGAGAGAGGTGGCGCCGTAAGACAGGCCTCGCGTTCGAATCCAAGCCCGCTCATCCTGGATTCACTCAGGTTTACATGGCTTCCTGAGACAACTGCAGGAAATAACAGGAATGGTTCCTCACTACATCCTATGGTCGTGTCCTTCCCCAGTCTCCAGCAATGAGAATGTTGTGCGTGTCTGTATCTAACGATCCCGCAATTGTCGAGATGTAAACACTCATAAAAGGTCTGCAAAAAAAAAACTAATTAAAACGCTGCCTATACAACCTATGTATTTAAAATGTTTCAAACGTCTAAAAGCATGCAATGTCAGCAACTGACCACGAACTAGCAAAGTTAGCTAACGGTAGGGCCAGTTGTGCTGTCGCCTATTGGCATAGCTCGCTAAGGTAGGTTCGCACCAGAATGCTGCATCATAGGCTAACGCCGTAGAAGAATGTGCGCACTCAAGCAGCCAAACAAATGTTGATGTTATAAAATATAGTACAGCCATGGAATTAGAGTTGAAGTTAATATCAATTCAGTAAGAGTTTGCTATTACCGGGGCATTAAAATGTATAATGCATCATATTAAAACTTAACGTTTATTGTTTAAACAAAATCGTGTGTCTGTTAAAATAAAAAATTTAAATAAAAATATGAATCTGTTTACATCAGCTGATTTAGCCAAAGTTACTGGGAAAATCTCAAGCCAATGACGATTCTATTCGCGAAAGAAAAGAATGGTTCTAAGCTGTATCACTAGCTAATGACATCAATGACAGCCCCAGTATGGTAAAGACGAGAATTAGTCTATATCATATTTAGTTTATGCATAAAAATTAGGTCATGGTTATATATGCTATATGAAGTGCTTTGAAACGTCAATTCTAAGCTAAACGTAAGTTATAATCATTAAAAAAATATGTTTAAATTAATTTTTTAGTTAATGTATTTCTTGCACTATTTTGATTTTTGAATGTAAAAATCTACTCTTCTTACACTACAGGTGTTCCGTGTTGTATAATTCATTTACTGCTTCCATTCAACATTTAAATATGGTTTAATATTTAAAAAAAATTTTAAAAAACTGGTGATACCCTAGAAAATAGCTATCGATATAATTATATATTCCCATTTTGTTTTTAAAATATCAAATTAGATATGTCACCATGAAGTTTAGAAATAAAGAACGAAAGCTATTTTTAAAACTTGTTTAGTTGTAGTTAGTCAGTATAGAATAAAAATATCTTAAACAAATATGGTTTAAGAAGTAAGGACAATGAAAATTACTGTAGGCCTGGCCTGAAATTCGCTGAAACTCCCTTTTTAGATAACAATAACATTTCACGGCTGATGAAGTAAATCTCCACCAGTCAGAAAATTTAACAAAATTGGGAGGAAAAGGTTTTAGTATGTGTAGTATGATCTTGCCGATAACATTTTTTTTTATATTATTTATTTTCATAATGACCGAACATAAACTTGTAGACGCGAATGCAAACGCAACTACGCGAATGCAAACGCAACTACGCTACAGCGATTAGAACACAACCGCACGCCAACTTTCTTCCGCATATTACAAGGTGCTGCTTAGCATCATGCATTAAATAAAAGACAAAAGCGAAGTTTTCTTGTAGGTGACAAAAACGTTATTCAAAGGTAAGGCGATAATGAACCGACTTCTTGTAATCGTCGACATTGCAGAGTACAAAAAAAATTACTTGTATAAAGATGTGAATCAAGAGTCAAAAACGAATTCTCAGATTTTTAGTGCGTCATACGACTTGATAATTCGATTTAATAATCGGTTATTATTCACAGCATATGACATTTACCATCATTAAGGCATCACGAAGTGGGGTGGCGCCGTGACAAGACAGTGGGCTCGCATTCTAGAAAACGCGGGATCGAATCCTAGCCCCACCATCCCTTAGTGGGATTTTCATTCACTGAACTCACTTCATCTAATCTTACAATGGCCCATAACTATAAACCAAGAAAACAATAACTATGTTCTAACAAGATAATTGTTTGTACAACCAGGTCACCTCTACCATCTACAAATCAAATTAATACTGCTTTAAAGCGCGTTTTTAATATTTAAAAAAAAACTTTATTTTCCTCAAAATCCGTACTGTCAAAGTAAAAGTTACAAATAATAACATATAGTTTAATTTTACATACATTATTAAGTCCGCTAACCCAACATCTCATAATCAGACATTCCTGTGCACATAAATATAATACATATTATTAATTGACTATTTTTCTTGTTTACTCCAGAGCTCTTAAACATTATCTAACCCTCTACATATCTAGTAGAATCAAAGCAAAATTACTTCTGTGAAAAATACTACAATATAGGTCTACCATCAATTTAAAGCTTGAGTATTTAAAATAACAAGTATTAATAGAACCCGCCATATATAGGTGGTTTCCGCAAATAATTGATATTAATATCGCGCTAACTAATTGAGCTGAAAATATTCATGTAGTGAGTCTGTTCTTTGATAAAACGATGGGTAAGCAACTATTGGGGTAAATACCAAGCGTAATCCAACGTAGAAAGCAGTATTTAAAAATTTTTTAAAAAGACACTTTTTCATACCTTTAGTAAACGCTGATTTTTATACTAAACATACCTATCTGCTATTTAAATATGTTGATGTTAGTAAATATATTAGTTAAAAATTTATGTGGATAAAATTAAGAAAAAAATGACAAAAGTAGTACAAGCAGTAGTTAAAATTAATATTATTCTGATTAAATAATACTGGGAACTCTATGTAACTAAAGAACATTAAGTGGAAGCAAATATTTTAAGGCAGTTTTGTCGCGTTTTTTTTTTTTTTTTCCAGCAGATGAAGCAAAAAAATTATTCAAAAAAATTAATATTATAGCAAGCGTACGTTAAAATAACAGCTAATTAAAAGTTGTCTCGCTCACCTTCAGTGCACCAGCTTGCAAGAAACGTCTTCTCGAAACACGTCTAGCATGAACGTAGCCGCACCAACACTGTCAAATTATCCAACCTCTCTTTTTTAAAATCCTTGGAATGGAGCCGGATTGGCAAGGTGTGTAACGTATTTTTCGGTTGTTTACCTGTGCGATTTTAACTCTCGATTCCCCTCTTACATTTGGCCACTCCTCCTCCGCCCCACTCCAGCGTCTGAAGATTTAAAAAACTGGAAAGCGAACGATGAACTACCGAAGGTAACCGACGCGTCTCTTTATAACGACACTATATTCGAATTTCGTAGTTTGGAACACATGGTCGCTCGGTGAACTTTCGAGGATCACAAGGTTCGATCGTATGCACCTGCTTCACTCAGAAATAAGTAAAAATCTCTCGAACACTAACTGAAAACGCAAGAGGACAATCACCAAAACATTACTAACCGCCACCTTCTCGCAGCGAATGGTGAGTACGGTGCTGTACTCTGGTGACGGACACGGGAACCTTTCACAGCGCGCATGCGCGCGGCAGCTATCCACTAATGTCGCGGCATAATCCGCGCGAAACCTTCAATTGGCCAATCGGGCGAGAGCATTTTTCGAAGTTTAAAAAATCTTCCTTCCACTGTTGGTATTCCTCATTCTCTCATTTTAGGGTTGAATATTTTAATGTTGCTCGCTCCTGCGTGCAAGAAAGTCCTAGGTGTTTCGTATCGATTAAACGGCCGGCGCGGCGGGCGTGTCACAGACTAATGACGTAGTACAGACCGAATCTTGTTTTCTGCGCATGAAATCATCTTTGGCTTACTATTTGACATCAGAACTCTCACTATATACTGCTGTATACGTTAAAACGTGCGTTTGTTTGCAAATGATACTACAACAAACAAGCGTTTTTGTTCAATTATTGAATGTTATGTAGTTATTTAAAGCAGAACATATAAAAATGAATTAATAATGAAATATCAAACACTTACTGATGTGAAAGTCATAAATTCGAAGTGACAAAAAATTCTTTAACCTTATCAACCCACAATTTTCAAAATAATTTACGGACTTCCTTAAGGTTAACAATAATTTAACTTTAAATAATTTTCATAATATAATCTAACACAGTAACTGAAATAAAAAAGTTAATAATGTTGAAGATTTTACAATTATCTCATTATTTTTCACAAAAAAAAAAAAAGAAGTAACTGTAAATCATTCAGCACAAAGCTGTAAATATTAGTACGGTTGCAAGCGCAAGATGATAGCTCGTATTGCGACGTTCGCCGGTGCAGCTAATGCGTTGTCGCCTCTAATTGCGAGGATACTATTTTAATAAAATATTTGACTCATTGGTAATCTCAATTGATAATTTTTCACCGCCAACGAGCCAACTAAACCTTACCTGAGATTCGAACCAAATATTGTAAGATATTTTTTTTTAGATGAGCACCTACTCTAAGAAATTACCTAACTATTTACCTATGCTTTATCATGTTTCACGGAATAATTTACGAAACAAATGATTTACTAAAAATTAAAGTTAAGTATGTTTCAGTGTTAAAAGTTGTATGATTTGGCTTCTTTGGTTATTGTGTAAATTTCGTGATCTTAAAGGGGATACATATATATATATATATATATATATATATATATATATATATATGTGTGTGTGTGTGTGTGTGTGTATGTGTGTGTGTATATATTATATATATATATGTGTGTGTGTATATATATATAATATAGTTTCTATTATGAATACACTGTTTGAATAAAAAAGCATGGAGTGTGAATTAATTTCTCTACAACAGGTTTTCAAACAACGGGAGAAAATCTGTGCCGAGCTCGCCCATTGTAACACACGGGAAATTGTTGAATTTTGCAGGCGTTCTTCAGGCCGCGCCGCTAGGATCGCTGCAGTCGGGTGTCTCCGGCGTTCGCCATGTTAAAAGGACATAGTTTCCTATAATTTGCTCGAACCCAGAGAGCCCCTCGTACCGAAAACCGGCGTGCATACAACTGCACTTCAGAGATCGGCGTCTGGACTGCCACGCAGTATTTGCGTCGTGCAGCAGGCATCTATGAAACTTTTTTTTAGTTGTGACCCTAACACTTTATGGCATAGAAATAAATATTATGGTGTGATTGCGTTTCCCCTAATAGCAATTTGTCTAAACGGTAGGCAAATGCCATTAGAATAAACCTAGTTGTTAGTTGCAATTAGAGATAGTGGCTTGCTAACTTTTAAGGAAAATGCTGTTAGGGAAAACGCATAGAGACAAAAGACTGTTAGGAAATATGAAGCTAAACAAGACATAGAAAGACACATCTAAATCTGATAAAACGGAGTCATGAGTAAAACATATAGGCATTAAAACCTGTTCTGTATTCTATTTTAGAGAAAATCATGTTAGGCTAAACCGCAGTTAGGCAAATTAAAATTAGTCAAATTGCATTTAGGGACAATATCATTAGGCAAAATACTTTTAGGGAAAATGTAGTAGATAAGAATAATTAGGTGAATCGTTTTTAGGGAAAACATAGCAGGTAAGAATACAGTTTGGTGGGTCGCTTTCAGGGGAAACAGAGTGTACTACTTTCTAAACTGCGTGAATTCTGAAGCTCTGCGCAGCGTGTGTCCGTGGGATTATGGCGGCAAAGCCTGCGGGGGCGAGCGAGCCTCGCCTCCACCGGGGCGATCCGGGTTCGATTCCCAGTGAGGTTGGACCCGGATATTTTCGCAAGTGGGAAACGTGGCCGACGTTACCGTGGTCTTTAGGTTTTCTCGCGGTGTATTCCCGTTCCCCTCCCCTTAATTTCGTCAATGCTTCATTATCATCTCATTACCCCTTATGGTCCCTAATGACCTCATTTACTCGCGGCCGGTAGCTTGACTGTTCAGCAGAAGCAACATATCCAGGACTCCTGGTTTACTCCGATCCGAGCCGGACGGCAAATATTGCTAGTACCTAACGCTGTTCGGGAAATATCAAAAACATAAATGGCTCTTGCTACACATGTGGGAACGATGGACTACTGATACATTCCTGGCAAACTTTTGTTTATCAATATTTGTGTTGAAAAATAAAAACACAAGCGTAAAATAGAAATATTTTTACATAATTTAATAAAAAAAACTAGTTCGTAAAGTATAAAAAGTAATTTTGTGTATCTATACTAATATTAAAAATGCGAACGTGTTATTGTCGGGTTGGTGGTATGTCCTTCTTTCACGCAGCAACGGATCGTCATGATATTTTTACACAGAGCTAGTTTATGGGTCGGAGAGTGATATAGGCTACCTTTTATCCCGAAAAATGCACCGTTTCTGTGGGATATATCTGGAGCGTAATTCGGTGATTATCTCAAACTTTATTTGTATCCATGGCAAATGGCTTTATATAGATTGCAGTGTGGAAGTAAATGGGCGCATTCTCTCTCTCTCTCTCTCTAACACACGCCGATTTCCGTTAGCACTGTCCTTGTTTCTTCGTGCGTTGTTGCCAAATATCAAACGAAATTAAAATTTTAATTTTTGGACCAAGCTTTTTTTCATATTGTATAGCATCGAAATACGCATCAGGCAATGCTTATTTTGAATACTTAACAATATTTTAAGTGTCCGAAAAAATTAAAAAAAAAACATAACTTATTCACTGCGAACTGTTTTGAAGTATTCCGATATGTTTCACATCAAAAAAACAAAACCTACATGTGTATTTCATTCAGATTTTTATTATTAATAAATTAATGCCTTAGGACGCCACCGAACAAATGTTAAGACAAAAACTGTACAGGTTTCACTTAAATAATTTTTTTAATATATTGAAATGCATTTTCTCACAAACTGACACATCAAAAAGTTGACCAGCGGAAAAAAATTTTCTATTAAAGATAGATGGGGGACGAAAGCGTGAAAAATGTTCACAATGAATTGAATTAGTTTTTAAAAGCAGCTCCATCTCAATTGCTTCTACAGTTTCCGTGGAAATAGCTGTTAAAGATGTGTATTATCGGTACAAGAGCGCGCGCTGCCGTCGTAAGAGGAAACAGGGTCGTGTGTTTAGATAAGTGGGGTTCTGTCCTACAAGCAATTTCAAATACATGGCTTCCTTAGTCAACAAAAAATTTTTAATCGATTCTTGAATATAATATGTAAAATGTATGAAATAAATACGAAGGAATTTAATAGCGATCATGGTACACAATTTTGAATTATTTTTCTATCCTTCTCAACACCAAGCATCTTATCAAACATTGTTTTAGACAAAGTTTTGAAAAATAATTATGATATTTACAAACAATTGAGACAGGTTTGATAAGGTGTCTACTAAGGCAGTTACGTTTTTTTGTCCGGTGAAATTGTTTTTCGAACCCATGCAGTTATGGCTGGTCGTATCAAAAATTTATTTAGAAAACATTTTTCGGCATTAGGTACTCCGAGTTATCATACGTTAAAACGGATTCGATAATATTCATATTATGGGAGTTGTTGCGATTTTTCTGTTTTTCAAAAAATCTTCCCCATTTCGAACAAATTGTTCGGATTTTTCCCATAACTTACTCGACCGAGAAATTCCATTACCGTATTTTATTTATCATTTTGGACATGACTTGTCCAAAAAATACGGCATTTATCGGGCCCATGAAAATGTGATATATATATGGGATTTTTAGAACATAAAAGAAAACTATAAGAAATTTTCGTCTACAATAGGTAGTTTTTATTTGAAAATTACATAAAAATGGCATTATTACAAATTTATATGTGTAATAGTATAAAATATTATAAATTACGATATGATTTCTTAAAATGCTTCTTGTTCGATCCGAATTACAAAGACACGCATCTCCTGAAATTCGTAATGTGTTAATTGGCAACAGCGCGCGCCATAAGCCGTGTACTGCAATCTAAGAGTAGGACGGGCCATAGTGAGTGCAACAAAATTTACAGCAAGTCAAATAAAGTGAACAAACAAGTATACCTGTATTATTTACTCTAAAATTTGAAGGATGATAATATTTAAGGCTGTGTGTTTGGTTATTCCTCAATTTACTCATGACATCAGCCTTGGAGTGGATTTTTTGCAGATTCACGGATTTATTTTTTAGGTTTGTAACGAATATATTGCATGCAGGGAAGTTATAGTAGGTAGTCAATGTGTCAAGTAAGCACATGGCTAATGAGATACAGGTAGAGACAATGAGGATCTAGTTGCAGAGGATGTGAGGAGAATGAAGAGCTTGTCCAAATTTTGAGAAAGGCTGTGGATGCAGGGTGGGTAAAGATTCGTTGTGATATAATGTAGGGCCTACTATGATATATATGATGTAATAATGTTGAATTTTTTTTAAAGTATTTAAGTATAAATAACTATAATTCCATTGATGAAGTTAAAATTTGTGTACTTTGTTAAATGAGATCAGGATATTTTTGGGTAGGTACTTTCTTTTGGAATTTCAAATTTTGCAGGGCAGTAGATATACGTCTATCCTTGAAAGTGAAGTCTTTCGTCAAGACCTACTAGGATGACCTTCTCATAGCCAACAACAGTTTTGAAAAATATTTAGGACACTTGCAGTTTCTTTGAGAGGGTGAGGCAGGTAAATCTTTCCCTAAAACTTCGAAAACCGAAATTCTTAAGAAAGAAGATTCCATTTTTGGGTTTTGTGCTGAGTCCCTAAACCATCCGTAACGATCCATGCAAAAATTTAAGGAACTGTCGGAGTTTCCGATGTCCAGGAATGTGAGCGAACTGCAGGGTTTATGGGTTTGTGCGACTTTTACAGAAGGTTTTTTGATCAATTTCCGAATGTTTTGTCGTCCTTTTTTTTTTTTTTTTTTTTTTTTTTTTAGATTTATTAAAGAATAATAAGAAAAGGCAGTGGACTACACTTTGACAGCACGACTTTGTTAGAGCTACGATGCTTTGGAACCGGCACAATGACTTAAAGACAAGATGTTAAAACAAGATTATTCAACCATAATATCAGAGCACATATAGGGCAAATTCAAAACAAGCAAACATGTTTCTAACATCACTTGCAGTATCAAAATGACATCTACAAGATACTGTGAACAACCAATTCCAAATATTTAAATATCACACACTTCAAATTATTTATAACAGGGACATTATTAAACTTTTCAGAATATGCCGACTGCGGGGAAAATAATTCATTATTGACTGAAAACAAAAGCTAAGTGCCTTTTAACTACTTGGATTTCAAGTTCAGGTAACCCAATAAAACATCAGTTATTTACTATTTGGGCATTTAAATAGTCCGGGAAAATAAAATACGGGCGTAAAATACAAAATGCATTATCATTACTATGTGACTACTTCAAGTTTACGTGCCAGATTAAACAAGATTAAATAAGTCCAATCCTCTGTTAGTCTTCACAATAATTCACCATGACTAAAATGTTACTAAAACATATTTAACAGATGGCAACTTTTGAATCATAAACACATTTAACAGAGGCCAACTGTAAAACACGGGACCGCAATCTAGACTCTTAAAACTGAATTGTAATATTCTTTGGGCAGACGAGTTGTTGGTACGAATCTCTGAAAACTCCAGTAGTTGGCACCAACGCGAGTTCACGACACACGCTGCAAAGGCTGGGGGCGTAGTCGCAACTATCGTCGTCCATTCGCTCTCCACAGCT
The DNA here is from genome assembly GCF_032445375.1 of Bacillus rossius redtenbacheri. NCBI lineage: Eukaryota > Metazoa > Arthropoda > Insecta > Phasmatodea > Bacillidae > Bacillus > Bacillus rossius. The sequence continues at coordinate 111,247,891 of NC_086332.1, forward strand.
CCGCTCGCTGCAGAAACGTCCTCAGCTCGCTATCCTCGTGGCGAGTAACCCGAACGAGCCCCGCCTTCGCTCCCCTGTCTCCGTGCATGGCGAAACTCTCCCCGCAGTCTGTTCTCTCTCATAAACAAACTTGTTCACGCAAAGTTTGTGCATGGCATCCCAACAGTTCGCAGCTCCAAGTATTATATCTTAACAAGTAACACTCGTTCGTTGAACTATATTGTTGAGTACGACTACCAAAATGCATACAACACAACTCCGTATGCTTGTAATTGTCAGTCATAGTCAGGGAATATGTCATAACATACAACACTCGCTATGCCACGCCAGCCCATTTACTTCTAGTCAACGCCTTCCCGTCGACTCGTCATACGTGTCATGTCAACTTCTCGCCCAGTGTTTAATTACAGAGACCTCCAACAGCGTCTCGACTAACCATAATTTTTGTCCTCGGGAGTGTAGCGGCTTACAACTACAGAACATGGCGTCCTCCTGTGAAGCATAGTGCGCTTGGGCGGTGGTGGTGGCGGCAGTGGCAGCGGAAGCATGTAGGTCTTACTCTCATGTGTTGGCGAAGTCTTCTGCTACTGCTCTTGCTGGCAGGAGGTTAATATAACCCGTGTGCCAACAGTTCTCGGCTTCCAGACTAATCGAACAGAAACTCGTCTTGAGCTCAGCACTTCTGCTCCGTGTGGTGGTTAATTAGTCTATCACCTTCGAAGCGAATGTAGACAAAGCACTGCAGGCAAGTCTAACTTACAGGAATGAGCAGTGTACTGCTAGGCGGCAGATGCATCAGGGATAAAATAAGTCTGGTATTTGAAACATACACGCTTCTGCGTCGTTATGTTCCGGGGTCACGGGACCCCGGTAACAGAACAACGAAACTTTTCCATCAGTAAGGCTTTCAAATATGATTTATTTTTGAGTACAGACACGTCCAGGTATGGATTAGGGGCAAAGCACTTTCAAAGCATAATTATGGCAGTGAGAGGCTATAGACCATGATAAGCAGATATCTAACATCCCCAGAGAAATCTTACACACTAACTGATGGAGTATGTTTGGATGTGGTTTTGAGCATGCAAATGGTCAGAGACTTGTATTGTCCAATCATTGCTCCCTTAAAATTTTAAGTAATCCACATTTATGGCTGTCAGGTTTACATGATACCTAGTGTTTGACCTTGCAGAACTATGACTAATAAATAAAACACATAACAGGTAAGAAAAATGTCCATGTGAAATTTTTGAACCAGATAAAAGTTGATGAAGATGGAGTTATAAAAGTGTAAAAGCCGTGGTTAGTACCTGTGATAGCTAAAATTAATATTTAACAAGACCAGGCATAATGCCAGAAATTCAAGCATGTAGGTTTGAAACAAAGGGAGTATAAGGAATGGAGTTGGTTTATTTTGATTTTGGATGATAAAAACAAAGATATGAATGATCCTAAGTTCTGAAGGTGGCAAGGTACTGCCATAGGCGTGCCTACAGGGGGGGGCCAGGTGGGCCATGGCCCCCCCTAATGTAATCACTCAGATCGGCATTTTATCTAATGCATTCGTTAATATTCGTATATTCCTGGCACTGTGACACTCAAACTGTTTATCAGTGTTGCAGCGTGCTAATTAACAATATTTTTAAACATTTTATCGTTCTGGAAATACAGCTGCCTTAGTTTATTTAAAACACTTGGTCCCTTAAAATGGCCAAGCAAAAAAAAAAATTAAGAGGTTTGTTAAAGTTCTGTTGTCTGAATTGCTGTTTGCATTCACTAAAAAGAAGTTCATTTCAAGGTAGATCTGGACCAAGCTATTGGAAAATTCAAGGGGAAAAAAATGTGTAAGTACGTTTTAAACATTGTCTATCAAAAAAAAAAAACATATTTTCAAAATTTTTAAAATTATACGCATATAAATATTAACTTGATACTGCACACAAATATAAACACGGCAATGAGTGATTGTATTTAGGCTATTTAAAATTCTAAATTCAGCTTCTGATTTAAAAATTTAGCAGGGCCCCCCCTAATGGAAATGTCTGGCCACGCCTATGGGTACTGCATGTTGTTTCCGAAGAATAGTCTTGCAAGTGATGCTGGGGGTTGAAGAATTGATGTTCCAAAAGAATGGGTCACAAGAGATTACGTACTAAAGTCAACAACTCATTTTAATGCAAAAAAGTTTCTTGGTTAATGCAAAGTAATTATTATTGGACTGGTATTGAAGGGATGCTGTGGAAAGTTGCGTGCTTCAATTCGTGCCAGAAATTAAAATTTCCAAATCAGATTTCATAACACCTTTGGCAGACTTGAGGTCCTTATGACATGGCGGTTGTTGATTTACATGGCCTATTATTCCAATCCAGAGGTGGATTACAATACATTTAGTTATACTGGATGTGTTTATAAATTTAATTTGTTGATATGGGCTACTGCTGCAATATTTTTGAACAAAGCTTGTAAAGACTACGTTCCTTGCGTTGGTACACTCAAAAATATATTAAGTGACCACTTTGGGGCAGTGGAAACTGTATGTCTATTTTGCTAGGCAAGGAATGGATCTCATCTAGTTTTCTGTTAGTCATTCAGGGAACCCTAATGATTGCAGTATGTGAGAGATAGGGAGACTATGAAGGACTTATTCTCATGATCGCAAACAAAGTGGGTTGAAAACTTGCCATACCTAAAAGAGTTCCTAAATTTACATGATCACATCCACTGTAGTATGGGGGTACTCACTAGAGTACTCCTCACTGGTGAGGAATCTCACGACTCTTTGTCCAAACAATAACCCGGAATAGTGTAGACAAGACCAACACAGCTGAACAGTGAATAAAAAGTAAAGAGCAGGCTGTGGTTGGACATAAGCAATAGAGCCAATCATACAACACTGTCAGAGAGAGAAAGTGATTTGATTCTTTTGAGGGTGTGTGATAGGAGTGATTTCCTACTTAAAAACACAAATGGTGGGCCATACAAGTTAAGCAGGAGGTTGGGTCTAATGTATGGGTGTTAACCAATCTTACAAGTAATGAAACATAAAGGATATACAATACATACATTTTTTTTTTAGCCATACAAAATTCCCAAGGAGTAAGCATTAACCCATGTTTGTTTTTTATATTGAAAGCTTAAATCGTGTACTTAATCAAAGGTTGACTATTGATCATTTTATAAATTTTATTTGTTTTTTAAGTAGTTATCTCACAAAAATTTACAACAGAAACCAACAAACATTTCAGTGATTTCTGACAGAGGGTGATATATTCCCCCTCCCCCAAGCAATCTAAAAAATTATATTATTCCCACCAATTCAAGAAAGAAAACAGTGGACAAAGAGATTATAACCTCCCCCCCCCCCTTTTTTTTTCTTTCACAAATGGTAATTCTGCATATGCTCCTAGTTCCTGTGAGGTGACAGAGATGATTTTTAGTGTTATTACACAATGGTTGTATTAGGTTTGTGTTTTTGAGAGTGAAACTGAACCACAAACAAAACAAAAAATTAAGTGTATTCTGTTGGTTTCTGCTGTCCAGTCCCATTGGAAATAATGGGTCTTAATAGATTATGTTGTAAATAATATTTAAGCAGATGGTTTCGTAGTTGCCTATTGTAATAAAATCTGTCAGTTAATATTGTTTCTGTGTTTTTGTTTGGTTTCAGATTATCCCATGAAAATGCACACGTTCTCTTCAATAATGCATTCTTTGTCCTTACAGAAAACATAATATACATTTTTAAATGAGAATTTTTTTCTGCATGTGTGTTGTTTCTGTCATCAACAGTAGTTATCAGTGGTGATACTATTTTTCAACACCTTTGTTTTGGTCTACATTCGAAGCAGTGTTAAAATCCTACCCTTACAACACAAACCGGTGCCAGGCACATCTTAAGAATGTCACATAAAAACTTTGTTATGTTGCACACACATCATGTAACATGCATGCAACTGGCATTTAATGTGCTCCACATGTAAAAGATATAGGGCATGTAATGTTACACTGGAGCATGCAGGCTTCGCTGCATTGGAACATACAGGCCACATCGCACTTGGATGTTCAGCACACTTTACACTAGAATGTTGAATACATGTCCAAAAAGTATGTTTTTCTTATATAAGTATTGTTTGTGTGCATTCCATTTTAATATTTTGATACGAACGCGTTGACCACACTGCGATGCCAGGTTCTGAACTGACTGGCAGCCCTGCACAGCCACTGCGCCGCGTCACGTACGGTCCACGCGCGCCTGGCCAGATTACAAATCATCGCTACCCCCCTCCGCCTGCACTCCTTGCGCATCATCCTTCCTCTGCGCTGTTTTCTATTGCTGAGTAACCTTGGGAATCCCGAAGGCCGCCACGTGGAGTGGCGTGAATGGGCGACACCTTTCTCAATGTTTCAAGCGCCAAGTCGGTTCAGGATGACGCGATTAGTCACAGCCGCTCTCGACGTTTGAGAAGGGGGGCTTTAAGTAATTAAGCAGTGATGCCGGCCTCCGCGACAAGTTCCGCAAGAGTCGAGCGAGTCCCGCAACAGTTCCAGAGTTCTGAGAGTTTCGAGAGTTCCGCAAGAAAAGGGAGGTGCGACATCGGCGAAGAGGGTGAGGCATTCACAAAAATAAATTATAGAATATACATTGAAAATCACATTTAACATTTATGTAAATTTTTATTTCTAAACTAACCAATTTTCATATACAGATTTTTTTTCAGCTACATTTAATTAGTCAAAAAAAGCGGGTCGGCTTAACTGAAAATAATGCTTAAAATATAAAGTCAATTCAGTTCATGGTTCTAGTTCAGTTTTCAAGTCGGAGGAAAGCAAGCGTGAACTGAGGGATGATGCCGTGGATAATACAAAAGTTAGGATAATTTATAAAGCCTTGATGTAAGCTTTTGGACATACGCCATTGCTAAGCACATGTATGTCTGTAGAAGAAAACTATAAAAAACCCAAAAGACAAAACACAAATTAAGCAAAAAATTGCTGTTGTCAACAGGATATAAACACCACATAATATTTCATAACTGAATTTTTTTGGGTTCAATATTTTTGTGCTGTCATCATTTGTGGGGGTTTTTTCGTTCTCTTAATCCATTTTTCTTTGTTTTTCATTGTTTTGGTGACCATATTCCTGTTATGGAATATTATGTGATGTTTATATCCTTGAAGTAAAAAAAATTACCCTCTTTATGATTCAGTCATGTACCAAGTTGTTTACAAATTACGATTTAGTTAATAATGTTAATATAAAACTAGCACTTTACCTGTATCAATGACTTCTTTTAGACAACTGTCAAGTTTTTGCTGCAAAGTGTTAACAGCAAGTTGTTTTTCATCGATAGGCACAAAAACAGCCTTGAGGCGTGGGTCTAACAGCATTGCTGTAAAATATGGTTCTTGCCTTTGATATAAAGGAAAACATGCCTTCAATCCAAAAAGCAACGCACTACAAAATGTTACACCAGACCCAACTTCACTAGCATGAGTCTCCATGTAGTTATTCAAAAATGTATTGATTGAAAAAAAAACTGGAGTAACCATCGAAGCTGTAGGTATTCTTTCTCCAGAGAGTTCTACTATGGCTTCATGCAATGGTTTAAGAATTTTTAAGCAACTTTCAACAAGCCGCCACTCGCTCACACTAAGATTGTCTATGTTCACCTCTGCCAGATGATGTGTGAGAACAGGTTTGTTTTTTAGTAGTCTTTCAAGCATTAGATACTAAGAATTCCATCTCGTCACGCAGTCTTCAATTAATTCTAGACAGTCTAGTCCCATTTCTGTTTGAATTTTGTGAAATGCAGACGTTGCTGATGCACTGTGCTTATAGTAACCTACAATACCACGGGCCTTTTTCATCATAGCCCCATTCCTTCATGAGACTTTTTAGCATCTCCAAGAGCAAGCTGCAAATTATAAGCAAAACACTGCAAATGTGTCAGAGGTGATTTGCAAAGACTAGACCCCAGCTTGATGTTTCTTGCAGCGTCAGTAATAATAAACAAAGGAATTCTAGCACTGATATTATTTAAGATGTTCCACTCATTCAAAATATCAGTAATTTTGTCACCTATTGCTAATGCTGTGTGGTTCTCAGGAAAACTAACACATCCAAGACAGTATTTAAAAGAGTGAAGTTACTGACGAAATGACAAGTCAATGCCAAGAAAACATCTTCACTATGTGATGTCCATAGGTCACAAGTAAATGACATCGACTCAACTTTGGCAATTACTGGAGAAAGTTCCTCAGACATTTTCGATTTTACAGAAGCAAACAAATTTGGAATTTTGTTTCCAGAGAATGTGGTTCAGGAAGGTACTTTGTACAATGGTTGAGATGACTGCATGAGTTTCTGGAAATGTCTATTTTCTACTACACTGTACGGCAGCATAGTATCGGCCAACCACTCAGCAATGTTCTTTGTAATGAGTTTTGCTTTTGGATGATGAGAAGGCCACTGGAAGGTATCTTCAATGGGAAGCCTTCATTTCACAGACGAGAGAGCCACACCCGAAGTTCATGCTCGCTTTTTTTTTCCGTACCACAACAGGTGTATTTATTTCATTTGTCATACGCTGTTCTATCTCATTGTATAAACCGGTATGGCAATACATTTTGCGGTCGATTAGGATAGGTTAGCTACATTATAAATACCTACTTTAAAACATTGTGGATGGTTGGTTATATTTGGTAAGTATAGCTACATTAAAAATACTGTAAAATCATTTTATGGTTGCTTAGCAAATAACATTTTAATATGTAGCTATCCAGCGCTAGGAAACAGTTTACATGATTTCACACTATCTTTAATGTACAGCTATCCTAACCAAATCAACCGTCCACAATGTTTTAAAGTATTTATAATGTAGCTAACCTAACCTAATTGACCATTAGTTATCATGAGTTGTCCAAAATAAACATTCACGGACACACGGCAAACAAAAAATATGGCGGCGTACAAATAAATATTGTTGCATTGATTATGGTCTTTCCTTTTATCAACACCGCCATATTTATTTAAAATGAACAAAAAAAACCCTGAAGATGCACGATCTGGCGTTTGGCTCTCTCGTCTGTGAAAAGGCTTCCCATCTTAATCCGTTGTTGTTTTGATGGACCTGGTTGTGAAGAATTTGCCGTAACGGGCCGTGAATTTAACAATTCTTGCCTGTCTCATATTCCAACTTTACAGTTGGATGTTGAGTCAAGTGCCTTATGAGCGCCGATGTGCTGCCGTAGCTTGTTTTCAGAGTTTTATTGCATCTCTTGAATTTAGCACTAAGTTTATCATTGCTTCTAGCAAAGTAGTTCCAAATATGCGTCTTTTCTTCAGCCATGTTTACTAAACAAAACAACCAACATGTAACGTGAACTAAATGACAAAATATACTACCAAAATTTTGTATTACTACATGCTCATGTAAAATTCCACTAATATTGTAGACCTCAAATAAACACCAGAAAAGTATTTATTCAATTTAATCTTATTTTCACCATTTACGTGTCACAGGAAAAAAAAAACTGATGGTGCTGCCATCTCCTGTGGGCTGTAGCGTAACCCCGCCTCTATGTGACGCATTGGCCAATCACAGCTGTCCCTGATAATTACGTCATTGTTTTTTGTCTTGATTTTTTGATGAAACAATTTTAGACTTTGTGATACAATTTCTTTCCGGTAAACAGAAACATTAATACAAATATAAAATTACGAAATGTGCAATATACACGGGATTTGCCAATAATGCGGCAAACTATTAAAGTACCTAATGTCTCGTTCAGCGTTGCGTTTCAGTCCGACTGCTTATTTAAGTAAGTTATGTAAGTTTAGAAGATCGTGATGTATATCATTTTCTGGGATTTTTTTTCCCCATGAATATACGTTGACATTAAAAAATAATTTCATTAATAAATGTGTTATCTTTATTAAACCGTAAAGCAATCTCTTTATTTTTCCTTTTATTGTAGGCCAAACGAGCCGTTGTCACAAACATAATTTTATTCCCGAAAATACCGGGGAAAATATTATTACCTCCCGAAGGGAAAAAAAAGCAATGCCCTCTCGAAACTTTTCCCGAAATTCGGGATCCTGCACACCACTAGTAAATTCTCATTCGAAATCTTTATAAAACATAATTTTTTGTAAATGTTTATTTAACCATATAATACAAATAAGATGAATTAATTTAATCAAAAATAAATTTAAACTTTTGTGGTTTTTTATATCATAGGTATATTTTGGGTATGGCTTGAGTATTCATGGTATATAAGTACGCTATTATACAATAACATTTTTCTTTAATATAAAGTTTAAGTATATATTGAAGAAAGAATACATACAGGAAATGAAGTACTTATGTAATAAAGGAGTTTAAGAGTTTTCCCTAAATTTACACTTTCCTGCAATACTAACACTGAAACAATTAAATCATTTTGCCAGTTGTGTGGCTTTGTCCAAAGTGTGTTTAAAAAAAATCAGAAGCAAATCAAATAATTTATTCTTTTTTACATTAATCTTCTCAGTGCTTCATTAGATATGTAATAACAATAAGCTGTAGCAATATACCGTTCAAAATTGTAAATAATTTTGTGTTAACTTTTATGTAGGCCAACCATGTTTTTACTTAAGAGAATGCTCTTATGCAGGTTTGTAGTACATAGTACTATAAGAATGCACATATATTTTTTTTGTTTTGACATTAGGTATAAATTATGTATAAGCAATGTGGGGAAATATGGTTTTTACAAACCTCGTTATTACAAAGTAGGTAAATTTCTATCCCCTCAGGTGTGTATTAATGAGGTATCACATTACTTACAAAACTGAAATCATACAAACATTATTACAAATTAGTGCTCTATTTCTTCAATTTCTCTGGAGGCATAACTGTTGCAGTTTTAATTTTCCTCTTTCTGGCTTCCAATCGTTTCCTACAACACAAAAAAAAAATCATTAGCATGGTTGTTACAAACTTGGAATTCTGATTTTTTATTTCTTTTTAAATAAATGTGTCTATTTATCAAAAAACTCTGACACTAAACTGATTGAGCTCTGCTTGAAGTTCACATTTAATATTTATATTGCAACCTTCATCATTAGTTTAATAAACCTCTGATCTCTCTGCAAAATCCACTGAATGTGTATTGTACATATTCACTACAAGTTGCTTGTTATATGATGCATGCTCGAAGTATTAACTTTTCTTGACACTCACATGTGCACACACACACAAAACTACTGGGTGATGGCTGGCATGCATGTTATGAGTGAAACTACACTGACTGGTTTTAGTTCTAGTCAGCTCACTTACGGCAGTACTACTGCTACTGCCGCCATCCGTATTTACAGCCAGTAACTTCATAGCTAAAATAGATATAATAACAGGCACGTGATGTGGCACCACGGAATGCCTACCTTCCGCTTGTGAAACTGTTTTACACATCACACATTGACTGACCTACGTGAATAACTTAACTAGCAACACCAGAGTGCGTGAGTTTTAACTGCCTTAACGATGTTACAGCTACAGTTTCTACATATTCACTTCTTTACCTCTTTTTTCTACCATACCATGTTATTTAATCATGAAATAGCTTTATTAATAAAAGTTTAATTCAAATTACACATTTAAATCTTAAAAAGAAACAAAAAAAATTCATTTAGTCATTATAATTTGTGGCTTTGGGCTATAAAATTGTTTTAATGATTTTTGGGACAAACTCATATTGGTGAAGTTGCAGAAATAAATAACATATAGATTAAGGGAGCTGTGTATCTAAAAGGTTTGGGAACTCCTGGAGTGTATAAACTGTCGCCTTCTCTCAGTGTGTATGTGTGTATCTGTCACTCTCTGCGTGTGTGTCTCTCCACTTGCACACAGAAACCAAAACAAAATTTCTTAGAAAAACGCACAAAATTTCCTCCATACAGTGAAACTTGCTTGAAAAGTTCCCGCATAATAATTTTCCCGCCTATTATGTAGTTAACAAAATGATTCCCTTCCTCACTTATATACATCCCTAAGTTAATTCTTCCTGTTTAAAATGTTAGCGTATATAGATGCTTTCAGCATATAATGTTCAGCATTTGAGGGAAAAAAAGTTTGTCTTTAACTTTTACACTATATAAATCATTAAACTTATAAAAATTTACATATTTCCAAATAATAACAAAGAATTTTTATAACGACACACAACCGTCAAAACCTTTGCCACATGCCGCATGCTGTTAAAGTTGTATTTTTCAACCAATTATCTGCTTGCATTCATATAGACTTTGTGATGATGTTACCTCTGTACACCACATCGTTCATTTGAGGCATATCGTCTGACAAATACACAGCAAACCACCAGCCACTTGTTGACTTCTTGGTATGTCACATGACATAACCAACAGAGTAATTTGTAGAATCAAACACAGTTTTATTGTTTGTTGAGCAATGTAGTAAAAACTTTTATATGCTGGATATAAGAACATTTTAATTTATGTGTCCTTTTATGATTTACGTTTATTGCCACTAGTGATAGGTCAATTCCTGTTTTTTTCCCAGTTCTCGGTTCGGTACCGGTTCTTAAAAACCGGTTCTCGGTTCTAACTTAAAAAAATAAAATAAACATTATTCACACATTATTTATGAGGTGTTTCAAGTAATAAACTATGTATTGTTTTGGCTACAAATACAAGCACTAAAAAGCCTGTGTGCAGACTTACATCTTCAACAATTTACTTTTATAACACTAAAAATAATAACTTATTTGTATTGTTCTGTCCTCAATGTTTTTATTGTATGCTTGCAAAGAAATGCATTGGCATAATGTTTCAGTCTTTAAAAAGGCTATCAAAGCAAATAAAAGGTTTAGTATAGTTTTCAAGCTACAGCAAACACCCCAACCTATTACAAATGTAATATTTATTAGTGAAAAATAATTCTAAATAATATAAAGAACACTTAATAAAACTAAAATTTACTAGTATATTAATCTATAAATTACCTCAAGAAATCTACGTACACCCTCCTTTAAAACATAGGAATAAAAAGAAAATATTTCAATAATGGAAATAAATAAAATGATTGTGAACTTTCAAAGAATTAAATTAATAAATGGTCCATCAAACTTATTGTCTACATCAAATTCAGTTTGTTTGCAGTAAATTACTGCCACACTTCTGATGCTATTTGTTATACAATTTGCACTATTTTGTCAGAATAATTATACTTTACAAGTGTCAACAAGCATTTTGTTTGACCAGTCAACAGTAAAATACATCTAAACATCCATACACCACTTTGCTAAAATATAAACAACTTTAAAAACATTATTTTTTATCATGATGTGTCCGCGGGATCTTCGTCAATGCTATTAACACTAAAAACAAAGACGTGCCACTTTCGAAGCAATCCCGTTTGCCTAAAAGAGAAAGCTATTAGCCATTCTGCTAGATGGCTCCACAGCACTGCACAAAAAGAATAAAATTTTAGAATGCCGAAAATTGTTACGGAAATATTTAAAATCAATCATCAATTATATTAAACAAATATACCATAGAATTTGCACTTTTAATTGTTCTTTATACACCAGTCACCAATACTTACGTGTCAATGACTCAATGAACTGCCTATTTTAAAAACCAGTGAAACAATAATGGCGTCTTTCTGTTCTCATATCTGTGCTGAGGCACGTTATACAGTTGCACACATCGATGAACTACAGTACATCTATAGCACCTTCAACTGTTATGTTTTGATTGAAAAATGTACTTTGTTTACAGATGGACGAGAATATTAAATATTTTCACGTGTAATTTATTTTTAAGTTATAGATGAATATTATTCCACAGAAGTCCAAAAAAATAATTCATATGTGAATTGGACATGAAATGAGCTATTTCATGCTGCAGTTAAGTTGTAGTGAAGGACTATTTTTGTAAAGGGTTTTGCTATACTGCTGGTACCGGTACCGGCACCGACATTTTAGCTGCGGTTCTCGGTGCCGGTTAAAATGCTGAGAACCGTAGGAACCGAGAACTGAGAACCGAGAACCGAGAACCGATTCCGACCCATCCCTAATTTCCACATGTTTCTTCTATCTCTCTTTTATTTTACTAAGAAAAAGGTATAACTGTATTTAGGTTTGTGATCCATGTGGTACTTGTCACGGGTGAATTCAAAGTTATCCAGGGATTGAAAAACAGTGCATAATGACATCTAGAAGTAATGGTGGATCCATTAAACGGAAGGCGTTTTCTTTGAGGAAAAACTGAATATAATATCAGAAGTTTATGTGACTCTTTGGGTACCAAATTTGAAGTAAATATGGGGAAAAAGAAATCTTTAATGTAGACATCTAACTCGAACGGAATAATGACTACTAGTGTTTCGTCAAAACAATGAAAGTTAGTAAATACAAAGAAGATGAAAATTTACTCTTGGCATGGTTTAAGGAGCAGAGGGCACTTGGAATCCTCACAAATGGCTCAATTTTAAGATAGAAAGCTGAACAAATAGGTGTTGAATTTTAGGCTTCGAATGGCTTGCTCAACAGATTTAAGAACAGAGTGGAAATTGTCAATAGAACTCAATTATAAAGAACTTGGAACCAAAATACAGTAATGTATTCAACAACGATGAATGTGGTCTGTTTTTCAACATGCTTCCGGGCAAAACTATGTTTTAAAAGGTGAAACATGTTCTGGAAATAAACAAAGAAGGAAAAGGTGACAGTGTTATTAAGTGCCAACATGGATGGCACTGAAAAGTTATCATTACTGGTAATTGGGAAAATGAAAAAACCCATGACATTTTTACAACATAAAGACATCAACGTGCAAGTATAATTGCAAATAATTAGGCCTGTGCAAATACTGGAGTTTTTGAATGTGAATAAAAATAATAATCTGATCGCATTCAAATTAAAAATAACGAATATTCACTTGCTTACGAATACTTGACATATCATACCTAGAGCCACGATTATATGGTAATGCGCAATAAAACGAAATAACACTGAAAACCGCTTGAAAACACGAAATAAAACGAAATTGTGCGATATCCGCGATATGTCACGAAAGTTCGTCTATCCTGATTATTTACGTTTTTTTTTTCCCATTCTGTAAGGACAATTCACATCTTCAGCACAATCAAATATTTCTTACAGTAACTAGTAGCCATATATATTATATGCGACGGTGATTCATTATAGATTTTAAAATGAAGTCTTGGAATTAACGTAATATTTTCTTTAAACTGTAATCTTGTGTACCATAATAATTTAAGATGTTGATAACTATGATACAATGGCCACCGTTCACTTTCTGTAAATACCAAAATAACAAACGTCCAAAATATGTTTTTCTACGAATACGTTTTTAATCATTAAAATATTACACACTAAACCGCATTGCTTTTACTGTTTATTTAAAATAAAGTACGTAGGCTACGAAAATAAAATTAACCCTGCTTAACGTAACGATTGTAAATAATAAAGAGTACATGTTTATGTCGGTATTAATTTTCACGTACGTATGTTGGTATTCGGTATGCGTTTGTATTCACATCTATTCTCCATTGTTTTGATCTTTCCAGCACGGCAAGTTTTTGCGTATTGAGAGGTTAAATTCTTCCTATGTGAGTAAAATTTTTTTTGATAATGCCTAAAACGAAGGTTTCTGCCAGTAACCGATCGAAAGAATTTTCCAGCGAAGGATTTTATATCAGTGATAAAATTTTAATGTGCAAATTCTGTAACTGCAGGCTAAGACTACGAGAGACGCGATACGCTTGTGAAACATGTCGCGAGTGAGAAACATAAGCGTTTGAGGCAAAACTCATCTGTTAAACGACATCCTTGTCTAAGAGTCTTTAATGCCATTAATTTGCTGTTCAACCCAAGAAATGTGAGTAGGGTTAGCATAGAAGATGCAAACCTACAGATGTCTCTGCATAACTTGCCTTCTGTTTCCCATCTTCCCATTGATACATTCATACATGGCTATGTTGCTTTCAAAAAAATTATTGAGGATGAACTTTCATTGCCAGAAACAAGCCAAATTGATGTTGCAAAGGTACTTTGCTCCCCTAAAGGGGACTACAGTGAATTTGCTCAAGCCAGTTTAAGGGCAATCTGGTTCCCAACATCAAATGTTGATGCAGAACGTTCATTTTCCAGGTACTCACTGGTAGTTAGTGACAGAAGACAACGTCTCACTCCAGAAAATGCGGAAAATTTAACTATGATAGCATTTCAATAAAACCGTCTTAATAGTAACTTTGGAAGTGCTTAATTGTGTAATTTTGTAGTGTATGTGATTGTAATTAAGTCGTGAAATTTTTAGTAGTTATTTAAAAGTTTGAATTTATGAATTTGCAAATGAACTTAACTATCTATGAATTTGCAAATGAACTTAATTGTAATTAGATCATGAGGTTTTAGTGTTTATTAATATTTGTTTTAATAAATTTGCATGTCGTACAGAAAAGCAAGAAAATTTTGCCGTGGGTATTTTGAGCAAAAAAATAAAACCATATAACACCGAAATCTTTATTTCTTTACACCGAAATTTGTCTTAAAATAACACCACAAAATCTTGACTCTAATCATACCTCGTGAGTTGACATAAACCAACGTTCACTGGTAAGATTAAGTAATTTGTGATATATGTATATATGCATGCACACACCTACACACACGCACGCTCGCACACACCCACACACATGCACACTCGCACACACCCACATGCACACTTTTTTTTAATGTTTAATGGGAATAAGCAATGTTTTAAACATGCAACAAGTATTCGTAATTTTTTTTCCAGTACTGTCTCGCTAAACCGTAACAGAAAAAATCACGTAAACAATTCAAACCACGGCATATCCGTCATTTCAAACTTGAAAACAAAATATTATTTGTATTCTTTTCATCACTTGCACCAGAAGCGGGAACAAAATAAATAAATGTCAAAAACCATGGACTACTCCACCCTCCATTGATATGGGTATTGAAAGAAGTTAACATCATAGTTTCAACAGCGTATAAATCAAGTCACAATTGATCTAACACCATGTGATACAGTAGCAGTTTACTTGCTGTATTTATCTATGATGAAACAGATGTTAATAAGTAAATAATGGGTTAAGATTCCAGATTAAATTAGTAAAAATTATGTTTATAATATTGCAATATTACAATAATAAAATTTACCCGGCTGCTGTTAGCAACTAAAACTAGTGAATAACTATGTTATGACTCATTCCATCACTAATTTGGGAATAGAGAAATTTAAAAAAAAGTTTTTTTTTTTTTTGTAAAATAGTTTGCAATGGATTTCACGGTATTTTGTGGTTCTCCAAACTTTTCTGGATCAACTGGAAAATAAGGTGAATACAAATTAATTCTCATTTTTGTTATTCAAATTCAATATTTGTATTCGTGAATAATTTGATAATTGTATTTGATAATAACTAAAAAGGTTTACAAATAACAAGTCTGCGTTGAAGACTGAGAGAGCATTAATGCTAAGATGGGGAGTGGAAATCGAAAGATTGTGCTTTTCACCTAAGAAATGTTTCAGACTGAATTTTCCCCATCAAATTCAACATCCAAGCTACAACCAATGGATTAGGGCATCATAAAAATTCTAAAACAACATTTCCATAAGTGCCGTGTGTTACGACTAATAACAAGGAGGAAAAGTGTCAAAACTAGTGATTACAAGATCATGCATTTCCTAGCTGCTTCATAGGAAATGCTCAAATAAACCCCATTGGCAATACAGTAGAACCTCGATGATACGTTCCCGTTTCATACATTTTCCCGTGTCATACACCGATTAATTTCGGTCCCGCCGAAAGTACTATATTTACAATGGTTTACTTTCCCGGAACATACACTTATAAAACCATTAATTTCCCGTTTCATACGTTTTTACGAAGCGGAAAAATCCTAAAATTCACAAATTTTTTTTATATTCCTCCTTATAAACTCCGTTTTAATGCTTTTATTTTGAAAAACGATCATTGTTTACTTTTGCAAACGTAAGAAAATAACTTTATCTCACCATAGATATGGATAGTATCAGGAAGACTGTGCACTTCGCTAGTAGCATCTATGGCCAGCACCAAGCGAGACTAGTGGCGCAAACAAGAAATGATCATGAAAATGGTGCACGTGCTTTACCAAGGTACAGATCTCATATTTTGTGCAGTCATTTATCTTTGAACTGAATATCCCCGTTTGTTATTGTTTTTTTACGATTGGATTGTTTTGTGTATAATATAATTATGAATTCATATCTTTCAGTAATGTAATGCAATTATTTACACATATGTATTTATGTTTAATCTGGCATTGTGCTGGTATGCTAGATTGGAAAAAAATTTCATTATTACCATTCCCTTTTCATACACTTTCCCGCATCATACACCATTTTTGTGCCCTCCGTTGAAAAGTGTATGACAGGGGTTCTACTGTAGTTACAGAAAAGCAGGCTTTGGTGATCAGCAAGATGATGGTATTTCCGCTGAAAAATCTTTTGAGGACAGTGGATCTGATGCAGGAGCTTCTACATGCAGTAAAATCTGGAAGACTCTTCGAGAGCAACTGAAAATTTCATGACTTTATAAGATTATGTCTTAGTTGATGATGCGGTCCTGCCATGTTAGCCACAAACTGGAGAAGATTCATGTGCACAGTACAAGGCCTGTTTAGCAGAAGATGAGATTGATGATGAAGGTGACTCCCCTTTCATGGCAAAATACCCTGTTTTATCGCATAATCGTCGCACCTATAATTTAGGGTGTAAAAATTTAGATACTAAACCTCTCGCGTAAAAGTCGCATGATGTTTTTGGTCCCGCTATTAGAATCCGAGCGCTTTGTGTAGGTATCTTTTCCATATAAAACAATGTGTTTCAAAGTCAAAATAGAAATCTAATATTTATTTGGACATTACCACTTATTTAATTAACAAAAATACGAAGTTGTCTGATGTGTAAATTTTCTTTTAAAGACGTTTATAAAAGTTATAACCTGTATCTGTTTGTCTGCGTCGCTGCAGTGCACCACTTATAAAAATGTAGCCAGCGCTAGTTGACATCATTCACGTTTTGTTATATCTCTTCCCATATAGAGCGTGCGCACATAGTCGAATATCGATACTGATATCTCGTCGATTGCATGCAACGCACACTCCCTGTCGAGAGCTGAGTTGACATTTGTTGGCCCACACTCTTTCGTAGTGTGTACTACGACGATAGTTATGCGTTAGTTCAGGCTAGCATTCACATTTTGTTTTTCTATTTAAAGTTGAAGAAAGGTTTTCGTTGCATGACTTATTAAGTTAAATTGTTCTGCGTGCTTTTATATACTCCACTTTTTAAATAAACTTACTTTCCATGAATGGGTTTTGTTTTTGTGAATAACTTTACCTAACAAAAAAAAATTTTTTTTCCGTATAAACGCCACACCACTACTTTTCAAACATGATTTTAGTATAAAATGTGCAACAATTATGCGATAAAGCACGGGAAGACCTGAGAACTTGAAAATTTTGTGATGCATCAGATTGAAATAATCTTAAAACCAACTACTCTTACCCAATATTTTACAAAGCAATAAGAGTTTTTTTTTGCTATGATTGTTTAGTTTTGAATACTGATTTCATTTGTGCTTATTTAATTAAATTCAGTTTAAATAATTAGGTTTCCTGATATACATGTATAGATTTTCCAACATGCTGAACGTAATGAGAGAAATAAGTGTAATTTTGAGTTAATTCAGTGTGTCAGAGTGAAATTTGTTTTTATGTTCTAACTGATTTTGAACTATTTCCCTCAAAAATGTTTTTCCTGATAATTTTTTTGCATTTAGTCCCTTGAAAAACATCTTAACAAAGTTTTACAATATTAAATTTTAAAAAATTTTGCACTTAACCTATAAATATGGTTTATATAATTTTACACATTTATTAAGATTTCCCTGTTAATAAGTTTAAATTTCTGAGCACCTTGAGAAAATTCTTAACAGGGTTTTACTGTATCAGAAATGGAGGCAGGGTCAGCAAGTACATTGAACCATAGAACTCACTTCATGCGGCGAGTCTTTTCAAGTTCATACACCGGTGTCGTGGAGATGCTGTTCCGCTCAGGCGCGGTCTTTTCCAGCCTCCTCCGGACTCGCTTGCTGGCCTTCTTCATGTTCAGCAAGTAGTCTGGGACATCCCCCCCTGAATCCTTCACGATGCGGGCAATGCTGTAAAAGGGACCCTCACACTTGTTAACAGTGTAAAACAAAGATTGCTTTAATGAATTAAATGTAAGCATTTAAATTTCTTCTAATAAAAAAAATTTATTTCAACTATACCATAGTCCCGCTAATACAGACCCCCCTCGTCAGGGCATCCGCTAAATCTGGACAGGATTAAAAAAAAAATACATATTTACTAATTTTTAACGTTCTTAGTTCCTAAGTAAAACCTTACGTCTATGTGTACATTAGTATTAAAACTAAAAGTTTTATTTATAAAGAAAAAAATATTTTTATAATTTTACCCCAATCTAAAACTTGTATTACAAGCATTTTAAGTAAAATTTAATCATTTAATCCGCACTTTTGATGATGCGGGCAGGGTTCAGTCCCTACTAGTCCGGATTAGCGGGACTCTACTGAACTAGTTACGATCAGAATCTAGTTATTTAACTAGGTATACTTTTAACTCAATAGTGTGTGGCACATTCATAGTAGTTGTTACGTGAAACTTTTGCAATATTGTAGCCATATGCTATTCTAAACTCTCCAAGGGCTTATTTACCTGGAGCTACTTTGCACTCGAGGCCATGAGCTTAGGAGCACCATGAGCGACACTAGCTCGCATACCAAGTGCTGCATCACCTCTACACGGCTCTAGACTTTCATTGTGCTGTATTAAACAATAGGACTTGAGGTTTTATTGTAAGGGAGAATGGAAGGGCAGTCAACAGGTAAGCCAAAGTGTTGTCTGCTCAGGTATTCCATGATGAAATACAAAACAACCTTGTCTGATTTTGTTCTGCGCGTGATGGTCCTCATCAACTTCCCTTGGATTACCTGAGGGAGGGAGAGCATCACCTGTCGCTGGATACAAACTTACAAGAATAGTGTTAAATACTAAAATAAAATAAAAATTTTCTGAGCATTTTGGTTTGATGAGATAATTTGTAAGTGTTTTTCTGTATGTGCAACGCAAGGAACAGTCTTCTTTTTAGCCAGGCACGAACATGATTTGTCATAAGTGGCTGCCCCAAGCCCTGGGAATTAAAATATGCAAAATTGTAAAGTGAACTTTTAGTCAGAATCATTGAATTTTACTCATGTGCACTGCCTTTTGTCAAGTGCTGTTCACGAGTCAACGAGAATCTACGCTTCGAGAAACTGCTGTGAGATGTCCATTGGCAGTAAACATTGCCGGCAGCAGGTGTCAGAATCATCACGTCACCTACAAACTGAAAGTTGAAAATTTATTGTGCTGCAAATAGCAAAAATTAAAGTTGGTATCCTTCAGGTTAGATAATTTGCTGTATCAAAACTTGTAACTGACTGTGAAAGTATTTGGTGTATTTTATTTTGTGGACTACAGGAATGTAAACATGGCAGACATTAAGGTTGCTAAAATTCTAGTGAACTATGCTCAGAGTGGGGGGGGGGGGGGGGGGGGGGGAAGTTGAGTGACATACAAATTCTTCAAATTTTGAAGAAAATATTGGACGAATACAGACAGGAGTTAGGAATTAAATGGATAAAATAATACAGAGACAAGCTCGGCACCTTTTGTCATGCGCTCGTATCCTGTTCCAGCCCCATAAGCAGAGGCCACACAGAAAGCTGCACCAGGTGGCCAGACAGGATAGTCTAGTTCGCGATGTAGGAGAGATGCTGTTGGATTTGAGAGATGATTCAAATGATAATAATATTCTGCTGGCTCTCAAAGTATGTGAACGTAAAAAGAAATGGGTTCATGAATTAAATATAAAATATTTTTTGAAGAATTTCATATTATGAAGCAGTTTCTAGTGAGGATGAAAACAAATTTATCAATTTTTCAGGATAAATTCTACTAAGTTTGATAGCATCCCCTTATAATCAAATCCCAGGCACTGGCCTGCATATCTTGCCTTCTATATTCTTCAATAGATATTTCATAAAAATGGATATTTTCATAATCTTTCCATTAACTTTTCCCTCGACTTTACTATTTAAAGCACAATATTGAGAGAAATTAAACTTCATAAAAAGCAAATGCAGAAGTACAGCACAATTCCGTGCAAAAACATAATTTCTTTTATCTGCACATGCGCAAAGCCAGCGATGTTTTAGAAAAATAACTGAGAACCAAACAACTGGTGATGTTGCCAACATAGCGAATATAGAAAACACAGCTTTGTGTGGCCAGTAACACCCGAGATGCAGATGGCTATAATTTATTTGCCTAGTGAACATAGCGAGATTAGCGTCGTGTGTGACCGTAGCTTTAGATTACTTAAGGCGTAACGTTTCGAGCAGAGTCCATACCGCACTAGGAGTTTCCCAGACGCCCCATCCCCCCTTTATTGTTGCTGTTCTAAGAACATGGTGCTGTGCCAAGGCTGAGCTCTCCTTCCCTTGCCCTCCTGAAGATGTCCCAAAAGCCATGTTGCACCCATAGCACCGCCTCAGTGTACCATCTGTAGGATACGGAAGGAACTAAACTATACCTCCCCTTCTTGTAATCTTCAAATCTGCCTATTGGGAGCGCTACCTTTCAGACATGGCTGGCTTTGGCTACCTTCCCCTCTTTAGGCAGCTCTCGCGAAAAACAATGGCCCCTGCCAGTGGAGATTTCTGGATCCTTCCGCCACGCCTTCGGGCCAGGTTTAACTACACACTGCCCCTCCTGCTTTCAACATTTAGTCTCCAGTTGACCATAGCTCAACATTATCGGCTGTCTTCCATGTGATTTTGATAAATTGCAGTGACAGTGCGTAATTGGCATGTAGTCAGTTAGTGCGGAGATATCCCCCACTACTTTTCTTCTGAAACTATATAATTTAGTGAAGTGAATAAATTTTTCCTGGAGCCTCTTTACCCTATTTTGAATTACCATCTCATTAAACATGCTCGCGCGCCTTTTAACAACCACATCACTTGTAAGTGGAAATCAATAACTATTAGTATACCTTAAGTCCTCACTTAGTGGTTGACCTCACGGTTGGTTCTTTGGATTTATTATACTTTTAATGTGGCTATTATCTGTGTTGCAGTAGGTGTACGTACCCGAGTATTTAAGTCTCCGAAATTCCCACTTTGGTCTTCCCTGCATAGTCTTAGCAAGCCAATCGCCCATGCCTAGGCATTTCTCCACCTCTTAAGGACATTGCTGACCAGGAGCGAGCCAACCCTTTTATTCCTCAGCTTCACTGCTGGCCAGCTGGCATCGCAAATCTGCAGCTAAGACATCTACTCATTTATGTATTTATTAATAATTTATTAATAGTTCCAAAGCAAAATCTTTAAAGCTTATCATGCAAGTTAAAATACTAAACACTTCTTGTACCAGCCGAACATTTATTTACAGTACCGGTCAAAAGTTTAAGCCCACTGTGTAAAATAATAAAATAGCATCGATAGAACCTAACATTTTGCCGAGAAATATACGTATTCAAATTTTTTGCAATATTCTTATACATATAAGTAAAGAATACCTACAGCTGCGACGATAGGCTATGTTTAGTTTAGGTGTTATTAATTTTTAAAGATTTTCTTGTAACTACAAAATTACCACATTTTGTGACATACAAAAATTTTTGTGTCCTATACTGTTAAAGTTACATCTACGTGGAATTTTTTGTTGGCATAGAAAAGTGTGCTTGTCAGTTTGATTGAATAAAAAAAAATCCGAAAAAAATGTCCAAATAAAAGCCAGGCACATTTATTGAAAAAAAAAAAATATTTAAAAAAAGAGCACTCTTTTACATGATATTTAAAAATTCATAACTTAACTATCGAGTAAGCTACAGAAGCCTGCTTTCTTCCTGCGCGTAGTTTATCTTCTGCTCAACAGATAGCAATATAGTTCACATTTTGTGCATGTGCGGTGTTCAGAGAAATTTTCACCAGTTTGCAGCCTTGTCGCAATACGGAAATTACTTGACCAGTGTTTGTAAACAATGGGTAAGCAAAGTGTGTCAGACAGTGTTAAATGGAAAATAATCGGTATGAGCAAGTGCGACAAAACCCATAGACAGATTGCGAGGCTGTTAAATGTAAGTAAGACATGTGTGACGAACACTATTCGCAAATATCATGCGATCGTTGCCGTGAAAGACTTGCAGTGCAGCGGACGACCGCGAGTCACGTCGCCACGCCAAGACCGTACAATCGGCATGATTGCTAAAGCAAATCGCCGTGCCAGTGTTCCACAAGGTCTGCACTAGTATTACCCACTGCAAAAGCCATTGCTAACTGTAAAAACACGACGTGCTAGAATTTTGTGGTGTCGTGACAAGAAAAACTGGGGTATGGAGCACTGGGGTAAGGTTTTGTTTAGCGACGAGACTCGTTTCCAGCTTTTTCCGTCGCGCAAGGTCCGTGTTCGCCGCACACCCTTCAGAACAGTACCTCCCCGAGTGTTTGGCCCCTGTTGTGCAATGCGGAGGTGGTGCCGTCATGGTATGGGGATGCATGTCAGCTGCCGGGACTGGAATTCTACGTTTCCTTGAAGGGACTATGGATTCAAAAGAGTACATGTGCACACTCAGTGAGAACATGCTGCCCTCTGGACGCAGGCTCCACCAGGGTTATTTGCGTTTCAACAGGACAACGCACCTTGCCACAAGTCTCGTGCAACCATCGCCTGGCTCCAGGAAAATAAAATTGCTGTTCTGCCATGGCCTGCTCGAAGCCCAGACCTCAGCCCAATAGAGAATATGTGGAATATAATTGGACAGCGTCTTGCATCCTATCAACCGACATCGGTAGCAAAACTGCGCCAGAAAATCTCATTAGTGTTGAATGAGATCAGCCAGATGTGCCTGAAATTGGTCAGTAGCATGCAATCATGTGTTCGTGAATGCATACAACACAATGGTGGTTCTATAGACTACTAGGCACTTACAATAATGTTTTCCATACATTGTATAATTTCTGTATTGCACTGTATTCACATTTCGTGGATGTAAATTAAAGTTTTTCTAACTTAATGGGGTGGTCTTAAACTTTTGACCGGTACTGTATGTTACTTAACTTTTTTAAATTGAAGTTTCATAAATTTTTATATCAATAAAAGAAAACAACTATTGGCTAAATTATAATCAAAACACATTAATTATGGATTTAAAGTGGTCTACAAAAATAATGTATGCAGAACCCTGTTATAATGTTTTCAAGGGGGCAAAACAAAAGAAAAAAACACTATCCGCAGGAAATATCAATTTAACACTTGTTAGTGTTTCAACATTATACCAATGGACTCATCACCCTATAAAAATAAATATAATGTTAAAAAAAAAAACAAAAAAAAAAAAACACTGATGAGTACATTTAATACTCTAATTAGTCTAATTTGCTTAACTAAGCCAACAATTTTTCTTCAAATTTATCGTGCTTCCAGCTTCTATTTTAGTTGTCTCTAAAGACACGCTGCCACTTTAATGTAAAATTGTCTCACGATTAGTGACGATGATGTTTAGTGTGGAAATGTCCAATTCCTTTGCCACTTGAACAGGTGTTTTTTTGGGATTCCTATTAAACTCTATCAACAATAGACAACACCCCCCCCCCCTTTTTTTTTTTTGCCATAGTATCAAACTGAAAACACAACAGAATAGCAAGGAAAGAAAAGATTTTTTTCTCTCCCCAAGACAATGGTGCCAGCAGACGTGTAACTGCAAACGTTAAGTACCTTCGATGTATCAAATACACAGCATTAGCCAGCACTAACATGCAGCGCTAGTGTTCTGACACAGTTACATTTTGTTTCTGCATTACAATCCTATTTGAACAATCTACATATACGGTATAGCAATGATTGTAAACAAAAACTTATGTAAAATGTAAAGTAAATGGTTTCACATGTTTAACTTCACAGATGGGATTAAGTGTTAAAATAGTTAGGAAACTAATATTTTTTTTTGGAATTATTGTATTGAAGAAACCAAAAATTATAAGCAGAAATGCACCATTCATGAAATGCTATAAACAGGAAACAAACACATTGTTCTTATGGGAGAAATGTTGGGACTTATTAAGTCTTACAGGCTTGGTGGTTATTGTTTACAAGGAACCCTGTACTACAAATTAATACAATTCACTAAAGACCGCATAGACCCGAGATAAGTAGAATAATGCATTTAATCCATCATTTATTTATCTAAATTAAATGTACTCATACCTTTGTCCTACGTGGGATCTCCTGCAGTATGCAGTATCTTCAGAAGGATGAAAAACTGTAATTCATTGCAAGAATTTACAGAAGGCATGACATGACGTCATTAGCATGGAGTGTGCAGGTATAAATTCAGGCCTCTTGCCAACAGCTGACAGAGGGGGAAGGGAAACTAGGTGGCTGGCTGCGGTTGTTCCAAGATTGTGCAGCTACACCCCAGCAAAAGCAGATGAGAAACACGTGTGAAGAGGGGTGATGGAAAAATGTTCCAAATGTAAACATGGTATATAATGACACCCCCATGGTGATATTGACAGTGTGGGTGACAACCAAACAACCCTCTCTTGACTTCGAGGCAGTGGCCAAGAACAGAATGTAAACAATGTATGAATAATTTTTGATAAGTGTGCGCGAATGCTGATAGTTGTTTACATGTTTTTACAATTTGTGTTAACTAAGATATTTGAAAGTTTTATGTGTATATATTGCAAATAATGTTTGTGAACTTTAATAATGTCAGATCTTATATTGATATATAACCAGATGTAATCATAAATAATTTATCGATAAACACAGGAAAAAAAAACCTTTATTGAAATGTTTAGAAAATAAGTTGAAAATTTTACCATGAATCATTCTACAATACAGAATTCCCCAAACAAACAAATTTCACAATTATCGCTAGTTTTTGACGTGACAACGTCTAATAAATCAATGAACGCCGGCTGCACGCACGAAAAAGTGTCCCACTACGGATGTTCCTGTTTGCTCATTGTACGCATGCGTGGCATCTCTCTTCATGCTCATTGTACGCATGCATGGCATCTCTCTTCCACTCGATTGGAACGACCATCGATTTGACTTTTCAATCATATTTTCGTCGTTTGAATTATTAATATTATGTAATTTAACGATCGTACACCGATTTTCAGCACAATCGGTATGGTTATTTAAAAGTAATGTATGAATATTCAAATACGTTTTGAACCAACAATGGTGTTTTACAGTTACACATAATAATTCAAATTACAACCGGGATCTTTTGCACAATGTTTTAAAAAATATTGTAACACCTCATAAATAAGTTTGGTGTATTTGGGATGCGTATTTGTTATAAAATCGAGTTATTAAAACAAAATAATATTATTCCCCTACCGTGAACTAAATTTTTATAAAGATATATATATCATCTGAAACTATAAATTATCAAATATGGCCTCGTGGCTGAGCGGTCAGCAGCACTATTTTCTAATCGTAAGGTTGTCGGTTCGAATCCCGGCAGGTGCAAAATTTTTTTTTGAACTTGTTAAAATAAATACGGCGCACGTAACATTTCAAAAGTAATAAATATATTTGAATAATGAATGTAAATAAAAGTAAATTTATTAATTAAATTGTACATTTCATTTCACTCCTTTGTATCCGTACAAAATAGTGATAATTCCATAAAAATGATTGAATTTTATTCATAAAAGTATGCAGAGGTAGATTTTATCATACAAAAGATAGAAAAATTTAAAAAAATTCTTCCTCAAAGAATATAATATTTTTAATGCCTAAATGATTTGGTTGCAAAAACCTATTACGGCTCAGTCTCAGGCCGAATATGATATTTCCTTTTCCTCTGGATCAATCATTTCAATGTTTTGTTATGACGTTGTCACGTTAAACTATCGTCCGTAAACTGACTTAACAGACAACCAATTTTTAATCGGTTTCAGAGAATACTTGATTTGGATGAGAAAATAGCAAATATGGAATAAATAATTATTGTTCCAGTTTTGGTATTTTCCCAATAGAGTTCGTGCTCACAAAAAAAAATTCAGAAAATGATATTGATAAGGCTACTATTTGTCCTGAATAAAACACAAATATGTATTTTTAATGTTGCTAACCAAACCAACAATTAACACCAACTGACAGTGTTTTAAATTTAGCTAAGCTAAACTCGTAACAATCTAAGCCTCTATATTCCCCAGCCTTTCAGAGCCATTTTAAAACATAATATTTTTCAGTAATGCATTAATGTGTTTTATCGCATAATCATCGCACAATTTATACTAAAATCAAGTTTTAAAAGTAGGGGTGTGACTAGTATGGAAAAAAAAAAGTTAGGTAAAGTTATTCATAAAAACAAAAACCCATTCATGGAAAGTACATTTATTTAAAAAGTAGGGTATACAAAAGCACGCCAAACAATTAAAAATAATAAGTCAAGCAACAAAAACCTTTCTTAAAATTTTAAATAGAAAAACAAAATCTGTGACCCGAATGCGAGCCTGAACTAACTTATAACTATCGTCGTAGTACACACTTACCACGAAAGAGTGCAAGCCATCAAATGTAGTTAACTCGGTACTCAACAGAGAGTGCGCATTGCATGCAATCGGCGAGATATCAATATCCAACTACGTGTGCACGCTCTATACGGGAAGCAACATAACCTAACATGAATGATGCCAACTAGCGATGGCTACATTTTTATAAGCGGTACACCGAGGCAACGCAGACAAACAGATAAAGATTATAACGTTTAAAAACCTCTTTAGAAGAAAATTTACACATCAGACCACTTCGTATTTCCGTTAATTAAATAAGTAAGGAAGGGGTAATGTCCGAATAAATATTAGATTTCTACTTTAAAATACATTGTTTTATACAAAAAAAAATACCTACACAAAAAGCTCGGAATCTAATAACGGGACTAAAACATCATGTGACGTTTACGCAAGAGGTTTTTATCCAAATTTTGACACCCTAAAATATTGGTGTGACGATTATGCACGTGCAACGATTATGCGATAAAACAGGTATATTAGCTGCTTATAGTTCAAGGCCATACTGACCAAGTTTTGTATTTATATTATATCATTTGGAATATTCTTGTAATTAATTTTCATATTGGATTATTTTATTTAAAAAAAGTTTTAGCTACATTCTTTCTATTTTTCTCAAGATTCGCTAGGCTACTATTTATTTAAGTGTGATTTTCAATATCTTATTTCCCTTAAATGTTATGTTTAGAACTATATTCTTACCTATGTGTTTCATAGTGTGTTGGTGATGTTTTTAGAACTTAGGATAGTTGTTTCTGAGGGGCAAAAAAAAAAAAAAAAATGCACGACATAGAGGCGCCAAAAAGATAGACAACACTTCACTGCATCCTGTGTTAGAGTGAGACACAGACATTTGCCAGGACTGTGAGAGAGCTCTCTGAGTAGGAAATTACAGAATAGTAGTTTTAAGAACAATCTTTGTAGCCAATAGGAAGGCAGTGCTTCAGGGGAAGTCCCCATTTTGTACTGTTTTGTGTGTTCTGCATTGTGATGTGTCTCGTTAGCTGTTGTTCAAGAACTGTGCCGAAAGGACGTGTGGGGGGTGGTGGCTCACAGATAAAAGTGAGTTAATGAAAGCAGATGATTTTCCAGGTCGGGGCAGTGTCACAAATGTATTTCAACCATCGTTCTCATCATTTACTGGACTTTTAGCTCGAATTTAGGCTACAGACATACAGCATAGGACCGGGTGGTCTGCTGGCCCACAGGGATTTATTTCCAGTGCATCTTCGTACATAGACGATGGAGTCACTAGGGACATTATTTCGTGAAAGCACATGACTGTGAGTAGCGATCTTTTGGACAGATCGTGACACATGTAAATTTGGGACGTGAGAAAAATACATTGCAAAATTTATTTGAAACTCTCTTATTTCAATTCAACTAGTAACAGTCTTCACATATCATAATAATCAACATAACTTAACACCCAACTCCCTGAAATTTCATGAGATATTCTTCTAGTGTTTATGTTTGTGCAAGGAAAAATCGTCATCTTAGCCAGGCACGATTCTGACTTGTTACAAACTAACCAATAGTTCCTGCAGGTTAACAGTACGGCCTATTTTATATGCAGCTAACATAAACTAACCATACATTCAAATGTTAAAAATATAACAATTGGTTTTTCATATAAGGATTTTTTTAAAATAGTTGAGTGTTAAATGTTATTAAATAAAAATGAGGGTAAAGCGGTAGTTTTATTTTAAATGTGGAACACTATTACATAATTTATTAATAGGGGCGGTGAGTTCAGAATAAAAAACATTAATTAAAAGAAATTTTTTGCTTGTGAAAAGCAACTACATATTAACATTCGATTCAACTTCGCACAAATAGTTACTATTCGCTTCATATTTCAATTGGCAATGAAAATTTGACCATTCCCACAACACTAATAATAAAAAATAAATATCTATAGGGTGCAATCAATTATGAAAACATGTGCTTCAACTTGCTTTTATTTCAGACCTGAACAGTTAGAAGTAATAGAATAGAACACACCCCATGATTCATTCTCCAAATTCTTTTCTATGGTTATTCATAACCCTGACACGAAATATTCTGTTTACACTCATTTCCCCCATATTTATAGAAAAAAATATATTTAAACATAAATTACTTCTACCACAATGCATTAAGGGCGCTGGAAGGCTAATGCAGTCGCCCGAATTCCGCTAGGTAGCAGAGGCTGCTCTATCCGCGGTGGCGGCTGGAAGCGCGCCTTATCTCAGTTACAATCTGCGGTTGCCCTCTCTCTCGCACCCGGGCCGTGCCGAGCCGCGCTGGGCGACAGGGAGGGATCAGCTTACCAGTGTTGTCAGCTCCACTGACTTCATACCCGAGAGCTTTTATCAGCGAGTCCTGCCCTTGAAGGAACATATGGCTCTTGCCGATGAGTAGGGCCTACTCGGCTTTCTGAAGCGAGTGGTTGCCACCGTATCTTAGCATATGACCTACCCGAGTTAAATTTAGACAAATTTGTATGATAAAATATTCTATTATGTACATTCCTAAACTTATATACGTGCATATAACCTATAATGTATTTTGTGTTCCGTTGTTTTGTATACATTAGCTATATGTGAAATTGGAAATCTAAAAACTACAACGCCGAGAATTACGATTTATGTAATTATTATCTTTTAAATAAACACATATCCAACATAGCGTGTAATAAAAATCATATTCTAAAGGAATGGTGTCGCTTACGTATCACTATTGTGCCATGGGTCGTGGGTTCTATCCCAACACTTTTTGTCTTATTTTATCAAAACTGAGTTACCACAGTGATTGCATATGTAATTTTTGTAGTCTAATTTGCACATTATTACATCGTTTCTTATAAGATGTTACTAAATTATTGATGTTTTACTACATTTAAATAAGTTATTTAAAAGGAAATCAAAAAACGTGATTTTCAAGTTATATCTGAAACAGTTCTATTTAAAATTCTAAGTGATCTAAACTTCATACGTAACAGTTTACTTAGTACATAAGAAATGGCGCATGGCTTGAGCGTTGAATCTTGATAACTTAAGTAAGAAATGCGTACTCATTTTTAATGATAAAACAGCCCTAGCATTAAAACTCTCTGTAGACGGAAACACACAGTTTAAACTTTTAAAAACCGACAAAAAAAAAAAGGAATATACTTTATTACAAACCAAAAACTTTCATCAAGAAATATTCTGCTTACTAACAAATTGATTGGGATCCCAGTTTTTCTGTGTTTTTTTAATGAAGACATTTTTAGTGATTAACTACCTACCGTGTTTATTGCCCTACAAATCATTGTAGTTGTATTACAGATACATATTGTTTCGATATCGCCAAACATATCTAAATGCAAACTTGATTTATTTATAGTAGACCATAATATATTATTTTATATACATACATCAATTACCACTTTGGGATTGTGTCATTATTGAGTATTACAGTCTATGGAAGTCTCCAAACAGCGTTTTATATTTTTATATACTGTATACATATTTGCGTATAAAAACGTTACGGCGCGATATTTAGCGAGATGCTTTTGTTCAGGAATCATTAACATTATTTTAATTAAACATTTATAACTGGCAATCACCAACAGCAAGGCCCTTCCTCAATTAAATATTAATGTAACAATAAATTTGTAAAACTGTTTGTCCACTGCCTCAAAGAAAGCAACTGGAGGGAATTATTTTTATTTAAATATTAAATTCAAACAGCTAATATATTAACACGCACAACGTGATTGACCAAATATGGTCAATTGTTTGATTTATTTTTTGGCAAACCTTTTTGTACGAAAGCAAACAGGCAATGTAATAAGACATAATATCTCATTAATTAACTATTCAGCCAAATACTATTAGAATATTTTTACTGTAATTTTTGTTTTGATACTATAAACATATTTACAACACAAAAAGTAGAAACACATTAACAGTCATCTGAATATAAATTTAAACACAAGTTCTATTAGGCCAGTAAAATTAGACTAAAAAAAGACAGTGCTGACGAATAATTAGAGGAAACCTGGAAACTGTTTTAATGTATTCAGCATACCCCTAGTATGATCACATAAGGTTTTCCCCAATTTCCGAGTGAAGCTTCATCCGCCATTTTGAAAAAAACTGAATATTTTTGTTTGTTTTTGAGGTTTTTCTCAAATTTCTCCAAAACGAAGCGACCAATCAAAAAGTATTTAAAGAAGTTAAATTTAGATAGTTGAATTTCGCTTCAAATGAATACAATATATACGAAAAGGGGTATTGCGTTTTCTTTAGAAGACAATTTGAAAATTACTCATTTATTTAGATTTGTGGGAAATTCCAAATCTATCGGTTTTGCACGTTCAACATCTCTGAAGTGGCTCATCATTAAACAAAAAAAAATGGGGTACATCATTTATATGAAATTTATTTCAATATTTAGCAAAACCTAATTATTTTAATAATTTTTTACATTAACAGGTATATGCGATTTTACATGTTGAGGTGTGAATTATTTTGTTTTTTTCTCACTTATAGATAGTTCAGTAGAATGCTTGCATTTATTCATGGTAAATATGAAGTATATGAAACATTTTATTTTACTAGATATTCATTAAGTTATGAGTATGGAAACATGTACAAGTAATAGGTATTACAGACAGTACCTACTCTGGCAAAGTGGATCTCTTCAATGCCTGCCAAATTGAAACATTCTGTGGAGAGTCATTTGCGACAACTGAGCAGCATGTTGATGCCAGGGCATCACGTATATTAAGAGACGACATTGATGTACAGAAATTGTTGGACTGGTTTACCTCTCATGATCCATTCCCAGTTAAGGAAGTAAGTACTGGACTGACAGGAGAAGAGAAGATTAACTGCCACCTAGCTTATGAAGCCGGAAATTCCAGCATTTCGAGGATGATTGGCAGTAATTTTGGTATTGTCAAGTTTCAGCGAAAACAAAGAGTGATGCCTCTACGATGTGTTAATTCTGCTGTGAAAATTCACAAGGAAGAAGTTACAGTCAACCCTGATACGATTTTCCGCAGAATTTCATTACATAAAAAATCAAATGAACAACTGAAACAATACTTTCAATTTGAGCTGGCTCCGTATCCGTTGTCCTTATTTGACGAAGTTGGTGTGCGTAAAACACGCAAATCAGCATTCTACGAACTGTTTACTCCTGAAAAGGATTCAATGGATATGAGTAACTCTGCTTATGTCATAGATGGAGGCTACGTCTTACACCGTGTGTTGTGGCAGGCCCGAGAACCCTTTTCGTCAATATTAAATAAATATGTCGAGTATGTTAAACATTACTTTGAACAAGGTGCAACCATTGTTTTCGATGGATATCCAGATGAAACAAGTGCGAACGGTATAAAATCTGCGGAACGACTTCGAAGAGGCAATAAGCTGACAGCAGCAAATGTTATGTTTGATGAGACAATGTCGGTGACAATGCCACAATAATTATTTATATCAAATGAACATAACAAGAACCGTCTTATCTCCATGTTGAATGAGAAATTTAAAGCTGAGCAGTTTGTTGTAAAGTAGGCGAAGGAGGATGCTGACACTAATTGTGACCAGTGCAATTGTCATCGCCCAGCATGCTGATTGTGTGGTTATTGTGGGGGAAGACACTGACCTGTTGGTGATTTTGACTGCATTAGCTCCAGACTCCCCCAACATATATTTATTGAAGCCAGGAAAGGGTCAATATAGCAATGAACTTTACAGTCCACGCAATTTCAATTCATCCGAACCTGCTAAGGATAATATCCTATTCCTTCATGCATTCAGTGGTTGCGACACTACATCAGCTTTTTTCAGAAAAGGAAAACTGAATTTCTGTAAGGTGCTGGAGAAAGAGAGTCAGTTGCAAGAAGCTGTAAGGATGTTTAACAAAGCCGAAACTACTGCAGATGAGGTTGATGTGGCAGGACAGAAATTAATTGCGGCAATCTACTCTGGACGTAGTGATATGCCACTAGATGAAATACGCTACGAGATGTTTCAGAAATCGCTACAAAGAAATGAATTTAACCTCGCTTCTTTGCCTCCAACTCCAGCAGCTGCTCGCCAGCATTCCTTGAGAACATATTTGCAAGTGCAAATGTGGAGCAACAACCACACCGATCCACTGCTATGGGGCTGGAAGACATCCAAACATGGTCTAGTCCATGTTACAACAAATAGAGTTGCAGCACCCGAAGAGCTCCTCAAAACTGTGTCTTGCAGGTGTGCCAAAGGCTGTCATCGAGTCTGCTCTTGCTGATAAAGTAATTTGAAATGTACAACGATCTGCAAGAATTGCAAAGCTCAATCGTGTGCCAATTCCCCAGTAGACGACATTGTTCAACCAAACTTCGTCTGCAACGAAGAGCATATAGTCCTCCAAGAAGACAAGTGTTTATCAGACTATGAGAATGAGATCTTAGAGCAGCCACCTGAATTACCTTGTTCTAAAATAAAGAAAACATAAGTGTGTGTATTATGTACTTAAAAAGTGATTTATTAGCTCACATGTTATGTACTGTTTTGTTTGTAAAAATTGTTTGTTATAACTGTACAATATAAATGATAATGAAATGTCTCTTGATTATCATAGATGCACTGCTGAATGATTTGATTTAAGATGAGAAGGGAGATTGGTAAATTTACTTACTCTGTAGATTTACCAATCTTTAAATCATTATCATATGTGTTTATTGTATTCTCTGTGTTATGAATATTTTATTTTGAATCGTTATTATTATTAGAGAAACTGTTTAATTCTCCACGAATGCACAGTGCTAATTGATATTAACAAGTTTCTGATAATGTTGTCATGCGACTGATAAAGCCATAGTACATTATATTGAATATATTTGATATAACCAGTTTCTAGATTTTTGTTTTATTATAATGTTATATTTGATAATCACTATTTTGTATTTATTTATAAAGTTACTGGTAAAACATTTAAATGCTGTTTTTAATCACTGTATTGCTATATTTTCGGTAGTAGGTATGTTAAGAGTATCCAATAAATCCATCATATATGATAATTCTTAAGTGCTAAAACTTTCAATGGATTGTATGTATAGTGTGTAAACGAATAAGTATGTATATTATTCCTTCAATTTCAGTAACAATAGAACTTTTTCGATTGTCAAAATTATTTCGGATTAGGAAACATTTATTTAATTTTTTACCTTTGTCGGCACCCAGCCTTCCATTGATTTTGATTACCTTATTTTCAATATATTTATTAAGTCACAAAACCATTTCTTATTCTCAATACAACAGATGAAGTAAAAGAAAAGTTTATATCACTTAAGTGGTTTAGCATGTGTGATCATTTTTAAAGTGTTTTTAATCCTATGTTGTATAAAGTTTGCGTTTCCTACCAAATCAAATTAGATGGTAAATGTTATGTTTGACCAAATAAATATCTGCTTATCAAAAAAAAATTAATCGAAGAAAGATTTCTCACAACATAACAGTTTTACAATGGTGGCTCAAATTATTAATTTATATATACAAATGTATGTGTACTAAATAAAACTCGTTGTTCGTAAAAAGCATAATAAAATGTTCTTCAACTTTTATTTCATTACTTTTTCGGTTAGGATGGGCTATTTCGGATATATTGCTAGTAATTAAACTAAAACATTAAATATTTAGAAAATATTTTTTAAAATGTGGTTTTCAAAAAGTGTTAATTAAGTTAAAAAATAACCCATTTCAATGTATTTTGTACTCTTTCGAATCGTAATTTAATAAGCTACATTTATCTTCGGAACAATATTTTTGATTGGAAAATTCGTTTTCGGATATTGAGAAAAATCAGGAAAAAAAATGAAAGAATCTACAGTTTTTTAAAAATGGCGGCCAACGCTCCACTCGTAAATCGGGGAAAACTTAGGATACTCTTACTACGAATGAACTTCGTCGATTAAATATATTCCAGCTTTCCTCTAATTATTCGTCACCAAAACCTTTATTTTACTGGCCTATATTGTCTACCAACAAAACACCAAATTACAAAAGCATTAACCCACAGAACGAATAGGTGGATGATAAGTCAATTTAATACAATGTACACAAAACTCTGAAGTTAATATTCTATACAATTTACATAAAACAACCCGAATATCAAGTCAAATAATTAGAAGGGAAAATGTTTACAAAGAAGTGACTATTCAAGGTATCAGAATTAATCCCGGTAACATTTATATACATTTTATATTGGCTACTAATAAAACTAATAATAAAAAAACATATTAACTCACAAAAAATTGCAAATACCTAACAGATAAAACAAATGCCGATAGTAAAAATATTTTTAAAATGTTATCACGTTATTTAGCATTTACAATGTAGCTATAGTGATTATTTAAGCTTCATAATAATTTTTGATGACATACATATCTTGTATTGCCTACCAATAAAACTTGTTATTGCAAAAAACATGACAACATACAGAATTACACGGCAGATGCTTAGAAAAACATTTCACTACACTATTCATAAAATAAATGTAATCATTTGTTTGGCGTAAATATATCAATTATAGCATATACAAAATAGATTATATTATTTAAATGGATACATTCGTTACTAACAAACGTGTGTTTGTGTGTGTGTGTGTATATATATATATAATGCGTGTGAGTGTGTGTATTTACTGCTGCCACAATTTTTTATAATACACATACATAAAACAAAACATGGAAAAACGCATCAATATTTTTTATCTTACATTAAACAATGGATGGCTGGCACCTAAAATAAACTTGTGTTCTTAACAGTCATACAAAATTAAAAACGAGTGGGAAATATACACACATATATGACAACTTAAGACATAACAGAGAAGATTATTTAAATAAAAATATCAATATACAACGTTTTTAAAACGGACTAAAAATTATAAAATAATTTATCCTAGTCTCATACAGATTTATAACCCCATACAGATTCCTAACTCCACACATTGTCCTGTAATATTGTATTTATGAAATTTTAAAATCTATGAAAATATTTGTAAGTCATGCCTGTCCACATAAAAATGAAAACAAATTAACATTAATTTAATTAGTTAAAACAACTTAACACGTACTTCTAATGTAAAAATGCTTCTGGGCTCATGAATAAACCTAGTCATTTTTAATATGACCCACTACCATGGGCGCACTTAGCGAGGGGCAGAAATTGCCCCCCCCCCCCCCCTAATATTTTAAAAATTGTGCCCCCGGACCCTCCTGTGCGCAGTATTCCATATTCTCCCACTCCCCAGATTAGGTTCGTCCCCCTAATTAATTTTTCCTAACGACGCTGGTGCCCACTACTATGGAGGCACAGTTTTTGTTGGTCTATATCATAGGCGGATTTATGGGGTGTACCCTAGAATGGTAAAATATGCACTGGATAATACGAATTATGTAGTAATACACAGGTATTATTACTAGATTAGATACAGACTACCCGTGCACCCCCCTCCCGGCCCCTAAGGTCATTCCGATTGGGCCCCCCCAAAGGTCATTCCGATGCCCGCCCCCCCCCCCCCCCCCCCCAAAAAAAAAAGAAGGAATTCCTGGTTCCGCCCCTGGTCTATAGTAAGGAACCATACCGGCGTTTGCCTGGAGTTATTTCAGAAAATATTGTGGAACGGGCCTTAAAAGAAACACCGTAGCACCATGTGCCTAGTAAAAGGCAATAGGATTTACACATCAAGGTAGTCTAATTGATTTCAAACTTCAACAGTGTGGACAAACTGGAAATTAGTGCTATGTAATTATTACATTAAGTCTATGGTATCTATTAAGTACATTCTAATTATCACACTAGCCAGGACCGAATATTACAAAAAGAGGAGGGGGGGGGGGGGGGGGGGGGGGCAAAATATTTGACTAGAGTAAGTTTGCATTGAAAGTCAATAGGTAAGAAAACTATGTTTATCCTTATTCCGTAATCGTTACAATTTCCTTATATTGCTGTCAGTATAAAATATGGTAATTACAACCAACTATTTTAAATGAAGCATAGGCCTATATTTTTTTAATTCACCCTAAGATAAAATTTAGAGAAAGTAACTGACAAACCATTTTACATTATTTTGTGTAATAACTTACCGCTCATCGGCACATTCTTGGTACATTTCACATTCACCGGAATTAGATGCTGTAGAAACAGTTAATTGCACGCATTCGGAAGTAGATGCGGTAGGTGCGCACAATTTTGATTCGGAACCTTCACATTGTTGTGAAATATAATATTTTAATTTTCGCTCTGCGTGAAATTTCTTTTTAATCCTCGCTTTCTTGTTGTTTTTTGTTTTCTTATAAGGCCACCCATCTACAAATTTTTGTGGGGCCATTTGGAAACAAAATAAATTAAAATCTACTCAAACGCGGAAAAAAAACCACTAGTTTGTGTTGTACACTGAGCGCCGCACGAGTGGAGCTACGGGTTGAGCTCGTATACCTGCTGCCCTGCTGGCAGCGCGGCAACAGCGCGCGCCACGAGGCCAGGCCGTGCCGAGCTGCGCTGGCTCCAGACGCGATAACACCAGACACCGCGGCGCCTCCAGTGCTGCGGGCTGCATCCGATATATTCTCAGAATGCCAGGTGCAAAAAATACATGCACTGCTTGCATGTTACAAATCTGCTGCAATTTTATTACAATCCAGCATTGTGAAACATGAATAATAAAATGAAATACAAACGCATTTCGCGCATGTTCTCATTTTCTTATAAGTATTACCATGACGTTTATATAGTCTAATGAAAAATGACTTATTTACATGCCTGCACACTTTTTTCGTAACAATTTATGAGTAATTTCATTTAATCCCTTCAATAGATTACTTAACATACTTCAGTTATACCAAATTTCATTGACATATCTTATCTTGTTTTCAAGATTTGTATAATGCAAAATTGAAAAAAACCAAACTTTGATAGCAATTTATTTTAAAACTATTTGTCTAAATAATATCAAATTTGGTACAATCGATGCTCTTCGCAGGATGAATAAATGTTACAAAGAAAAACAGAAAAATTATTTTGCGAGCAGCCCCCTTAAATACAGGTGACTTAGGGCAGATAGTAAATCAACATAAGAATTTTAATAATTTAATTAATTTTAAATAATGGGTAATCAAATATACTTACAAGATTTCACTTTTTTTTATGTTTAAGTTTATCAGAGTGTTGTTTTTGTACATGATTCCAGAATAACATATGTTTCTGTGTGCGGTTTTCAAGAATAAACTACTCGGCCTCTATTTGAGTATAAAAATAGTGGTTATTTTAGCTGTACTCACATGCACATATTCATTGTAAACCATTCTTGAATTTTTAGCTGCTGTCATTGGCAATATTTAATCAGTATGGAATGTCCTGCACTCGGTGACAGAAGCAAACAAACCTGCGGAGGTTGGTCGAGTCATCCTCGGTGAAGAAAGTGATGGCCCTGCCCGGCTGGC
Organism: Bacillus rossius redtenbacheri; assembly: GCF_032445375.1. NCBI lineage: Eukaryota > Metazoa > Arthropoda > Insecta > Phasmatodea > Bacillidae > Bacillus > Bacillus rossius. The sequence continues at coordinate 111,286,093 of NC_086332.1, forward strand.
CGGCCCTTCCCGTGCGGCCTGAAGCGAGCACACAACACACAAGTCACTGGTCACCGTCAACTACTAGTGGAAACGGACAGTAAAAAGGAATGATACATAAATGTGAGTTCATATACAAATAGAATAATAAAACTCTGTTAAGAAGTTTCTAATGATACTAGGATATTTAAATTTATTTACAGGAAAAACATTTTAAAGGGTAAAATTGTATGTATTGATAGGGCAAGTTCCAAAAATTTCAAACATTTATAGTGGAATATTTCTTAAGTGGGATTATCTAAACTTGGTTTTACTGTAATAAAATATTTCATTTGAAAAGTAATGATCCTTCAAATTCCGAAACTCTCTAAGTCATTAGTTTAGAACCACATACCATAATTAGTGGGTCAGGTGGATCAGAAACAATTATTTGTATTTGCTGTGTGTTTCAACATTTTCCATTGCAAATGGATTTATTAGGGTCAGTTTCGATGCAAAAGCAAATAAAATAATTACATACTGCTATGCACGGGCAGAAATTCCGGGAAAGAGAGGGGGCAGAGGACCCACTTGCAAAATCGTAACTGTGAAACAGGAATGATAAACGTAATTCTATCCCCCTCCACCTCCAAGAATCCATAAGATTTTCACCCCTGCTGCAATTTATTCATGACTATTTCAGGGGGGATCACAAAAGAAGAAAAAATGTCTGTGGCTATCAAAGAACTGTTTAGACACACAGTAAATGCCTTCAAGATGCCATATTATTATCATTTTCAAACATTCTTAAAGTTCAAGTTCAAGTTCATGTTCAGTATTATCACGTCACAGAATTTTTTTTGGCAAGATGCAACTGGTACTCCTGTTGTTTTCATAATTGACTTCTCCTGTGAACTTTCCATCCGTCCAGACGGGTGAATCCAGGGTCTGCAGCATGATCATGGTGCTGCCCTGTCTGTTGAAGATCGGGTTTCACAATGACTTCTGGAACTTTTCAGGAAACAATCGGGTACAATTTTGGACAAAAGAAACCCATGTTTCGTCGACCTCAGCGTAGGTGTCACAAAGTAGAGGGAAGCTGGGTCTTGAGAGATAGAGAGACTTCCAAGAGAGCTCCAGAGCGGATTACTATTGGAGCTGGGCAGTTCGGGGAATTTGATGATCATGCAGATAACCAATACTGATCATCCTTTCAAAAAACATTTAAACACTATGCTATGAAACATGTTGGTTTCATGCAGTCACACTTTTTTTTGGCAATAACTTGACCCACGTAAACCAATATTAGATTAGATTAAGTTGTAAATAGTGATTACAGAAATACAATCAGCATAAAATAAAATAGGAACAAAATTTAAAAGTTTTAAATTCATTTTGCTATATAACTACTATATGGTTTGTTACTATTGACATACAAATCGGCAGAAGATGCATGTTCATTTGGAATTAAGTTGTTAACGACCCAGGCTACTGCCCTTCCCACTTGATACACAGTTTAATTAATGACTTATTATGGAGCCTCATCATGTTCAGTAGGTACCTTGGATAGGTTTCCTGGCATGATTCAAATAACAGCTTTTTATTCCTTTTAAGAAGTATTACTGTGTTTGCAATATGTTTTATCACTACAACTTACATTGTTTCATACTTTTTTTAAATTTCTTTTCTTTATAGACAATGAGCCTGTAAAGAGTAAAAAAAATACGCTTTCCAGTTTGTGACATTTTATTGAACTAAAGATGTAATTTAAAAGTCTCTGCAATCTTTCAATCATAATTCAAGTTTATTTTAATTCTCTATGTACAATGTTAATAGTTAATCTATGATCTAATTATGTGTTATTTTAGTCAACCAATGAAAAGTCTGTTTATTGATTATAAGAAAGTAAAATTTAATGTAAAATTTATTATTTGAAGTTGTAATATTAAAATAACGAAGAAAATCAATAATTGTGATGTCGGGAAGAACGATGAAAGTGAAATTGAGACACGTAAACATTATTTAGGACATATTTTACAGTAATACCGAGTATCATTGAAAATTATAAAGTGGATTGTGATTGGTCGGTAAGTGATCCAGACACAAGAAATTAGAGACCAGCGGAAGAACTATTTTCGGTCGTGAGAAGCAACGATGAATGTTTTATGAAAAACATCCGAAGAGAAAAAAAATTCCTCCATCATCGTCGGACGTGTTCTAACATAGCTCTTCGTAAAAGTCCATAAAACTTTATTTAGAAGTACTTCGTCGATTAATTATAGTTACAGAAGACAAGAATTTAAGAAGAAACGTTACAATATAAATTTTATAAAGATTGGAGAAGAAATATACGGCAGGTCAAGATATTGTCAAGTCTGAACTACAGACCAACTTCGAGACGTACGATCCCAAGCATTCCTGATACCTTCACGAGAAGAAAACTGTGTGAAACATCAATTACTTCAAGTATTCGAGCAACTCGGATTGACGGACCAACTACGAGACGTACGAGGAAGTGATCTAACTTCAGGGGCCCGGCTGAGTACATCATCATCAATTACGGTGCTGGTACGAGAAATTGTACTGCTAGCATCATTATAATTGCTATGTCTAGTGCAACAATTCCTGAAGAGTTCTAAAAAGGTACCTTCCCAATTCCCCAATAAACAATTGTCGAGTAAAAGTAAATCTTCCCAACAAACATTAATTTGTTTGTTAAATAGAAAGGGTTTTGTATTAGTATTTGATTTGCTAATGAATCCTTCAGTTACTAATTTTTTTTAACATCTCTATAAAGTTGCAATACTATTACTAACTATTAATATTTTGATCATACACCTAGAGGTATAGCCCATTCTACCAGAGCTAAAGTCGAGGCACAAATATAATTAAAGAAACATAATTAAATAAATATAATTAAAGAAATATAATTAAATAAAAATATAGAAAATCATTGTCATTTTGCAAATCAACATTTTTTTTTACAATAATTGAAATATTCTAATAAAATATTAAACATTATTTATTTTTCTTGAATAGAAGTATAAATAATAATTTAATAATGTAAATTGATTTTGGAAGTTATATTATTATAAGAAACCATTTTTTTATTGTTGTAATACACCGTGATTGCATGATTCATTCATGTGTTAAGGTAAAGAGTAATATCAAATCAAAATACATAATGAAGTCACTAAGATAATACGTGAAATAATGTTGTAATAAAATGTAATGTGTGACGTTCATGTAGATGCCCGTAAACGAAACAGGTTACATATTATAATCATATTTAGTACTTTAGTATTTCCAAAATAATTTTTTAAGGCGCCCAACTATTATAATAAATCTCTATCTACTAAAACAATTCAGTGATTGTAGTTAGATGATTTTAAATCAAAAATATTTTATGAATAAATTTGTCACGACAAGTGAAGCATATTAATAATAATTTACATCACTGAAAAGCTGACAAATATATCGATAGAAATTGTCAACAACGTGAGACGGTTTTCGATTCATAAGCCCTAGATGGTATTTTTATTGGTTTGTTTATCTGTGTGGTAGTTACATTTTTATGAGTTTTAACTTAATTTTCTTTTGTGTTTTTTGGCCCTGATTCTTTGTTTGAATGAGCAGGTGCAACAGTTTGCCGGTTGCGTAAGAATCAGAGTGAGAAAGAGTTCAGAGAGTGTAAGAAACAAAACTTTGAGAGTTCGTCAGGGTGCTCTTGCCATGCAGTAGTATTGGCTGATATTTCTTCCATATAATTTTTTGATTGGTTAAATTACTAAAAATGATGACACTAGACTTTGTGATTTTTTCTTCTAGTAATTTTTTGCCGGAAAAGCGTCGTTACGAGGGTTCGGAAATTTGTATTCTGCTATGTTTTTGTGAGGGATGTGCTGTGATTGGTTAGAGGGGTTGTGCACCTGTCACTTCCTATGGGTGGTAGGTACGCAGATGCACGTAGCCTTGTTAGTCATGTTTTGGTAATAGTACTGAATGTGTGCGGTCGGGGGATGGTTCGAAAAATAATATGATTACGTAGTTCAAGTAAATTTTGTGGCTGTGGTCTGGGCGGTGCCGTTTTAAAAACATTTATGGACTTTTTATCTAGAATTCGTTGACTGCAGTCGTTGATGTTATGCCCAGAACGAGGCAAACATGAGTCGTTTTGTCGTCGCCCAAGTATGGAAGTCCTTAACTTGTTCATGAGTTTGTGTGAAAACATTGTACTTAATATCAATAATAAATAACCTTCTTGTCAGACATTACAGTAACATTTGCAGTTTGAATGTTTTCTTGAAACAAGAACCTGTTTTTTTTTGGTGAGTTTTGTGAACAATTTGGAACAGTGTTGTGGTTGGAAGATGGCGAACATTGTGCTAATGTGAATTTTTGATCAAGTTTAATAAAAAGCAATAAAAATTTTAATTTTCTCAAAATACTTTTTTATCAGGAATTATTTAGAGCAAGGTTAGTATGATATTTGAACAGTATTTTATAACCCACCAAGTACTTCAAGTGTTTCTATGTATGTGCAATTCAGACCAATTTTAAGCTAGTCGTAGGTTTCAATTATTACAATGTTTACAAATGTGTGGATAACTATGTACTTAAATAAAAAGCTTCTGTTGGCTTTTAAGAAACATAGCATCGTAAGGTAACATTGCAAGATCCTGCCCTCCCCAGCTTTTGAAGGAATTTCTGAGGAATTAATAGGATGATTTAATCATGTAGATGGATCAGCTGATTATATCTTTCAAGGTTATAGTGAACTCGTTTTTATACTTGTATTTTATAATTTTTAACATTCTCATACATAATTTTCATGTTTTGATTAGAAATTCTGTTTAACTACAATTTTACTGGTTCTCATTTTTCTTATGAAGTTATTGTGTGTAAATACATTTTTTTCAGCAAGTTATTTACTTTCAATTTTTTTAATGCCTATATTTGGTTTGGAGTTATTTGTAAAAGCTTTCATAATGATTCTAGAACATTTGGCATTGTTTGAGAACGGGAGACAGGTGCACGACTTGGCGGCGCACATTTCTACTGGACTTTTTTCAGCTGCAGAAGCTTTTTGGCAAATTCTGTATGTATTCTTATGATGGGAAAGTTGAACTCGGGAATTTTCTACAGTGTTTATCTTATGACTAGAGGGAGAGAGAGAAGCTGGCACGGACTTCTGGAAGTTTTTCTGTAGTGATATATGTTGTGATTGGTTACTTTGTGAAAGCTGTGGTGTGATAGGGCAGTGAAGTCAAGTGACTCCCTCCTTCCTGTGTGGCTGGAGGCAGTGGCGTCATATCGCCAGTTCTATGCTCGAAGTCGTCTGAATAAGTCACATTCAGTAGTGGCTCCAGCCAAAATTAAACAACACGTGCTAAGTAACAAACTTCATGGCTGTGGTCTGAGCTGCACCAGTAATCAACCTTGTTTCGGACATTTATTTAGAATTTCAGTAACCACAGTTGACGGCCATCAGCCCAAGATAGGGCTTAAGTGATTTTTTGCCACCCCAAAAAAGGACACCTTTGTCCTTGGCTTGGACAGTCAACACCAAGCAACGTCGCGACTTATTTGCAAAATGTAAATTGCGTGTGAGTATTCACAAAGTTTTTGCATTATCAATATTAAGAAACATTTATGTTTTCGAGCAGAGAAATTTAATTTGTGTTGCTAAGAAAACTGCGAGGAACTGTTGTAAACATCGTGTAATGGTGGACAGTGTTTTGTACTTGTGTAGAAAAAAAAAAAAAGTCATTAAGGTTCTATTGAATCATTTTCTTCCGTAAAAACTGCCCAACTAAATTTGTATTCAACCTCGAAATTCCAAAAATCAACAAACATTTCGGCAAAAATACTCATTATTTAAATTTTTTGAAGTGTTTTGTGAATGTTGCAAGTCAGGTCATCTTTTAGCTGGGCCGATCCGAGCTGTAATACATCATGAGCAAGTATATATTGTTCAATAAAATATCTCAGAAGTGTGTGTTAAGTTTACTGAACTGTGCCCTGATGCTACGTCTGCTGCTGGCAGGACAATCAGGCTGGCGTCTGTTAGTGATGTGCTACCTACTGCGCTGGTGCCGAGCTGTAGAAGGGGAAGGATCTAAAAGTAAACCAGCCAGTCAGTGCATGTGCATTCTATGAGTGCGTGTGGTCATGTAAAGTCAGTGAACTGGCAATGCACATGTATCTATCTCTACATTTAATGATGTAATATTGCGCAAACATTACTGTTTTTGCAAGAGAAATCCCATGCTTCCAATTGTAACATGTCATGACAAAACTGCAGCCATCGTTGGTGTTTTGAAGGGGGGCTTTTATTTTCATTCAGCCCTGCAAAATGTTAGTAACGTGCATGCTAGTTTTTATGGAATCATCTGACAAAGAGTAGCCTACCTCCTTCTTTCCTTCGGGAAAGGGACGGGGAAAAAATACATACAATAGACGGGAAGAGAAATATAGGTATAAAAATAGTATTTTTTTCCTTTGTCTTTTGGTTAAATAGTGCAGGGAAAAATGTGGAGGGGGCACAGCAGTGGGCACAGGACTGTTGCCTCAACTCTTCCGGAGTAATGTGTTTTATTGCAAAATTATCACACATTTTATGCTAAAATTAAGTCTGAAAAGGAGAGGTGCGACTGTTATGTGAGAAAAGAATTTTTTTTGAGGTTTATTTTTTCACAAAAACAAAACATGTAGCATGGAAAGTAATGTTAATTAAAAAGCACAGTGTAAAAGAGTACACCAAATAATTTAAATTAATTAATCATGCAACAAAAACTTATTTTGTTCAACTTAAAACAGAAAAGTGAAAACCTTGACCCGAACGTGAGATGGAACTAACGCAGTGTACCCAAGGCCATTACTATCGTCGTAGTACATACTAACCACGAAATAGTGCGGACTATCAAATGTAAATTACAAGAGTGCGCACATTGTATACAATTGGTGACCTTGGTTATAACAAACATTACAATTGATACCCTCTGCAACTTTGTTGCACAAACTGTTGAGTATACACCTCTGCACTCACAACCGCGACCGGCGTTAGCCTGAGCTCTGCGACTTTTCAGGGGCATACAACTTGAGGTAAATTTGCTAAGGCTCCAATATGTTTCTGTTACTTAAACTCTACATGATTCAATCATTACTAAACAGATTACTTCCTCAATCACTAATAAACTTGCATGTCATAGTTAAGGCTTATACAAACCATGTCAACAACAGGACCAGGCAAGTACAGAGTAATAGTCATGCATTATTTACAAATCCGTACAGCTTACCCCAAAATTGGTCAAAGCTACAAAGCATGTTTCACACTTGACCCCTTGGTCATGAGCCCTGTCATTTTAATATGCAAAAACACTGACAATTAACCTGCATCAACATTTCTAAGGGTTTATCAAATGACAACAACTTAACTATAATTCAACAATCATCACAATCTCAACTTTCATTGCATGTTGCCCGCACAACAGGTGTTCCCGTGATCATAACCTACTCTTAAGCCTACAACATACTCAGTCAAGAGCTCACTCAAGAATAATAATTTACAAAACTGACCTTTTATATTACCACTCGATACAGCCATGTACGCATGCGTGGAAGGTAAGGGAATCACTTCAGCAAGAGAGGAAAGGAGAAGAAAACCAAAGGGAGGGGATACGCACAGTTCAAAATGAAAACATCATGCTGAAGCGGTCTTAATATGTAAGTATCCAAGATGCCCCCCTTATCTACCAGTTCAAATTTGGCAAGATTCTGGGGACTACTCCACTGGCTGATAGGACACATGAATGCAGCACAGTCAAGTGTATAATAGGTGTGGTAAGCGTATACAGTTGGCTTTGGGTGATTAGCGCAGTGTTGAATATTTATGAGTACCATGCTGCAATTACAGATTTGACAAACAGCAATAGCATGGCAGAATTATCATTCGCAAAGATGGTCAGCATGTTAATGGTGTACGGCCACCAGAAGTGCTCATTTACAAAGGGCAAATTATTCCCAGCAGATATGTACAGATAAGGAAGATCTTTGTACCGCTTAACCAGCAACTGCCTGAAACTGGTAGTTTCATAGGGAGATGTACACAAAAACTGAGTATGGATAACTCTGGTAAACGTCTGCCCCCTGTTCATCACCTGCTTCCAGTGGAACATTCGAACACCACTGCGTAGCCAGTGGAGTAGTCCCCTTGAGCCCGCCAATTTCAAATTAGCACACTACTGTTCACGCCTGTAACTTTGCGCGGTTTCATTTCCAAACATACGTTCCTAACAAAAGTTGCTAGTTTTGGCATTTCCTGCCACCCTTTAATTTATAGCCCACAATTTACAAACATTCTGTACATGAGTAAATTTGTCAAAACATCGCAAACTCCTTAATATAAATAATACAGTTTATATCACAAATAACAATACAATATTGCCAGGAATTCAAAATCAAGAAATATTGAACTGTTTTGTTTGCTGAATATGGCACTGTCTGGATAAAATAATATCAATAAAACTTATATCTTTCACTTTTTAAATATCGCTAAAAATATAACCATAAAATCTTGTTTACCGACCACACAACAAATAATGAAATCAAAATTGGAAACAAAATACGAACTGAAAAATGCACTAACCAATGCGGTGTATGTAGGATATGACACTGGTGGGGAAGTCGTAGTTGACAACCAGGTTGACTCCTTTGAAGTCCATGCCTCGACCCATGAGCTCCGTGCAAATGAGCACCCATATCTTGCCCTCGCGGAAACAACGCACCACGTTGTCTCTCTGCAACAGCAGTGCTACCATCAAGTACAAGAGTTCTGATTATGTTAGTAGAGATGCTAGATTTCTGGAAAAGTATTTTTCTTCTTTAATTTTTCAGGTAATTTAACAGAAAATTTTCCCAATGTATACTTTCACAGAAACACACAATGAAACTAATTAACTTTTTTGAACAGCAAAAAATAATATAGTGTAACATATAAACTTATTTTATATTACCTATGTAAATCTATATTGGCAATGTAAAAAGGAAACTTTCCCAGAAAAAAATATGTGTTATATTCATCCAGAAAATTTTCCAAATGGGAAATTTCTTCACTCATCTCTACATGTTAACACTATCATCTCAGAAGGCTGCATATAAGCAAATCATGAAATGTGAAATGAGTTTCAATGTATCTTGATCACAGTCACCGTGTTGCAGCTCTTTCTCATCTGCCTGGCGCCACCTTACCACTTTCCCAATATTCAAAATGCATACTTGCTGTAGCACAGCGTAAAAGAGCTTGAGGTTTGTAAAAGACTACCTCTAGCTTCAGCAACTTTTTTAAATACAGTATAATAAATGTGGCTTAAAGCCGCTTCGTAGACCAGTCACACGCTACAAGATTGACAGCTGGGTGATAGAGAAGCCCTGCAAAATATCCGACTTCTTCCTGTATAACTCCCATCTCCTTCTCATTCAGCCAATTAGATGGCCACATTCGGTTTGCAAGTAAGATACATGGCAACATGAAACTGTCTCACAAATTGAGAAACAAAATTAATTTTTAAGAAGATAAAAAAAAAATTGGATAATTTTATTTTGTATTATGTATATATTTATATGTATATAGTTATCTGAAAAAATAAGTATGGAACATTTACAATGGCCACCGCAGCACATAGCTCAACCAACATAAGGTTTTACATCCTCCTTATCCTCATTGTATCACCAGCCTGTGGCTGGTTCAGCAATAACGAAAGGTTTTTATTCTTTCAAATTAATTTTGTTTCATTTACAACTCTGCTACTTGTGTACAGTAGAAAAAAGCGTTCTGATGTGAAAGCTGCTCACATCTCACCTTGTCCTAAAGGTATTGGTGCTTCGTTCATGTTTTGTACCCAGGTATTGTGAATTTAGCTTACATCAGATTTCATTCGTATCTATAAAAATTTCATTTTATAATCAGAGGCATTTCCTGTTTCATTATTCTTTTAATCTGTGAATGCCTCCATATAACTCCGTCCAGTTTGCACCACAATGCCACGCCATGCAAAACACACAGGTTTTGCTTTAATGTGAAGCAATAACATGGTATTTCACTTGCTGAATGTTGTGTAGGTGTGCTTGAACTTACTCCAATTTCAATCACTTTCCAACATTTCGAAACATGTAAAATTAATTGTAAGATCCACATTCTCAAATCATTACACCCGAACTTAACCTTCTTAAGTCTTAGCAGAAAATATTAAAACGTTAAATCAAAATACATACTAAAGCACAGTAATATAAAAGCAAACAAAGCCGATGTTGGAGATTCATAAGTTAACCATAGATGCTGACCTAACGTAGATACTTCGATATTTTATAATGGTAATGAAAGTTACACGCGCATGCACACACTCACAAACACTCACACATACACATACACACACACTCGCTAAGAAATACTTCAAGTCTTTGTGATTGATTGATTGTTGGTTGTGCGTAAAACAACTACGTAATCAAAACAAAGTCAAATATTTTAATCACTAAAAAGGGGGAGGGAGTGTGTGAGAGAAGAAAATCATGTTGCGTCATGAGGGTAAGAGAGGTAGTGAAATACATTGACTTTCACAACCAAATTTAGAGTTGGCAGGTGAGAAAATGCCTACTCTATGCACTTGCAAAATTACCCACATGCACCATAAGCTTAAAGCATTCCAGTAAAATAATAATAAATAAAATTTAATTACTGTACGTCAATTTGGCTACAATTAAAGCAAAATAATGCAAATTGTAAGACAAGAAATACATCTAGTTTAACTAGAGGTAAATGAGTGTAAGACGGCTGCATACAAACCTGCAGCTGGGTTCTGTCAGCATGTATGACGTCAACGTTGATGCCCTCGTAGAGCAGCTCGGAGAACAGGTCCTTGGCACGCTCCTTGCTCTGCACGAAAACCAGCACGGGCGGCTTCAGCCCCTGCGAGAGACGCACAGGGTAGCACGGCATCGCGGAGAAACACGGCCAGCAGGACGCCAACTTGCGACCTTACCTCCTGCACCAGACTCCTGAACGCCACCAGCTTGCCTGCTTCACTGCCCACGAACACCAGCTCCTGCCGTACCTCCTCTGCTGCTGCGTTCCTAATGGGCAACCACTCGTTCATGCCTCCATAGCATCACTCACACTGTCACTAGTAGTATATCTGTCACGGGGGACTCCAGCAGAGCACACACACACGACAGTGGCTTGCGCTCCATACCAACAAAAGTGCTAATATCTTAAGCATAAAATACCGTTTCTGGTCACAGGAAAGAAAAAAACCCAGAATAATATCAACTTAATTACACATCTTAAAATTTTTACCTGATACCGTTGTAACCTCCCTTGCATGTATTGTACTAGTTAGAATCCCAGACAATACATGCCATTGATGTGCAGACTGCTAAACACCTAGAGTGAACGGTTCTTTGTTCATCACGTACTAGATAGTTGTGTGAATCTCGCCGATATGAAATTCTACTAAATAGGGTTCCAGAGTGTGTCTCACTGTAAATGATGGTTCTAACTGTAAATAAAGTATGTAAAAATAAGGTAATTATGCTGAAACACATGACTTGCGTTAAAGGATACATTAACCTTGCGTGAGTATTAGTGATCGGCAAATAATGGTACTTTTGGGATTATATTCGCAGTGCAATATAGAAATGTTGTGGTTTTCGCGAATGTACTTACTTTTCGCGTTTTCATGCAAATTTTTCGCAAAATTCGCGATCGGGAAAAATTCCAGGCCCTAGTTATCAGTTATGTTGTTAAAAAATGTATATTAAGTAATGGGACCTGACGCCAACGGAAAGCAGCGCCAGCTGCCGGAGGTTCTTGCGAGCCCAGCGGGCCACATCTGGCGTGCTAGTGGCGGAGAACATGGCGCGCTTCAGGGTGGCGGAGCTGCAGGCGTTGTAGACGACGGCCAGTTGGTCGCGGAAGCCCCTGGTGCCGGCCTCGAACAGCTTGTCCGACTCGTCCACCACCAGCCACTCCACACTGCCATCAGCCACCACCAGGTGGAGGAACTTCAACACTGACTTCACTCTTTTGAAACTAATCTGCGGGCCACAGACATATGAGTTTATACTTTATAATAAACTTAAACAAACATTGGCTTCACTCGCACAAATTCAGAGTACTGCTGATAGTTTACCACTATAAAAAAAGTATATGATTAATTCCAAAAATTTTTACTAAAGAAATAGACACTATTAGGTGTATAAAAGATTTAATTCATAACAAAACTATTTACAACTTTATAAAGTGGGTATCTGTAAGACTTTTTAATTTTTAGTATAGATCAAGTACACCAATCCCTCTCTCGCACAAATTCATTTAGCGCAATGTTAATTTTACTTCCCCAGTCTTGTATAGCATATAAATTTCAATTAGCACAAAATCGCCACAGGCAAAAAAGAAGTCGGGCATCACACCACGAAGTGTGCTTCAACTCGGTAAACAACAGAAATACAGTGGCACACAGTTAGCTATACGAGAGGGAAAGAGATGAGCACAGGTCTGACTATACTATCGAGTGTTGTACAAACATCAGCTATGGCAAGTTCAGTTGCGGCTATGGCGTATCGTATAAAGGACCAAATGTTTTTACGTCTGCGAATATGCCGCCATGCCGTACCGTTGTCTCGCCCGGCAGCAGATTGAGCTGTGATGAGCTTCAGTCTAGCCAGTGGCAGGGAACTCGCATGCACAAACAAAAGCAACATCTGCCAGTAGGTAACTTATGTGTGCAAGCACCTGCAGTTGGAATCATAGTGGAATCATAGCTTCCAGTAAGAGCATAATGCATCGTGTTTCAGTATTTGAGACAAAACTAGAAGTATTACGGCATGCAGAACGTCATGAAAGCAACACTTAATTTGGTGGCACTTTAGTTTTAAGCAAGTCAACTGTGTGCACAATAGTATGAAATAAGGACTCTATCAAACGTTTGTATAGGTCTGATGCTGTTTGTTGTACTAGCAGGAATATATTTGTCATTAGATTCCGGAAAAGAAATGAACAAATGATTCACATGAAAAAAATTGTCAAATGAATGGTGTAATGAAAAAAAATCATAGGCCTGACAGGATTGGTGTGAACCAAGCCGTGATACGCAAATAAACACTTTAATTTTTTGAAAAATTAAAATGTAAATATCCGGACAGTAATATCAGTTTCACTGCCTGTAAAGGATGGTTTGAAAATTTAGTGGAAAGGTATGCGACGTCAGTTGAAGGTCACGCCCAGGTGGGCAAGTCAACCAGCCGACTGACGATAACTACCTCCCATTAAGGCGGGTACAGACTAGAACATTTTAGCGAACAGAACAGCGAACAGTGTTCGACACATTTTACGAACAGTGTTCAGATTTCGAAAGAACATTGTTTGCGAACATTGTTCGAGGTGTGTTCCCTGTGACCCATTCCGTACTTAGCAGTGGCACGATGAGTACACAGGCGCAAGTAGCAGCAGCTGTATATATTTACATTCACTATGCGGTTAAAAAGCGAAGGAAATCTCGCCGTTGGTGGATTACAAAACTGTATGAAAGTAGGACAACATATAGTGGCTCGAACTTGTTGGCAGACTTAAGTTTTCAGTCAGTCAGTGGTCTTTACAAGAACTTTACAAGAATGCACCCATCAGATTTTGAGTGGTTGATCAATTTGATAGGAGCGAAAATTGGTAAGAGAGATACGTCGTTCAGAAAAGCAATTCCAATTACAGAAAGACTGGCATTGACATTACGTTTTTTAGCAACTGGTGATTCGTATACCAGCCTTCAGTATGTATTTAAAATTTCAAAACAGACTATCAGCACAGTTATTCCTGAAGTGTGTTCTGCTCTCATCGAAGGACTTGAGGATTACATTAAGGTAAGTATTGACTTATTCTGCGGTACTGTGTAATTGAAAGATTTATTAACGTAATTTTCTACATTTATTTATAAGAAATGCCAAAGTTGTTTACACTGTGTTACAAATCATTAGGAGCACTGTAATTAAAACAAAAATATTTTATAAGAGATCGTGAATAATGAAATCATCATCATCAGACGTCAAGGTAGGTGATCCTGCTGAAGGACACGGGGTTGTAGGGTTGGACAATACAGTGTTTGACTGCATGACAGAGTTGTCCGATGGAAAATGACATGGATAGTGTGGTTGTATAAAATTCTGAGTGTTATTGTAGAAACCCCTGTTAGCACGAAGGAAAATACCCATAATGTCATTTTCAATTGTACATCTAGTATCAACGTTGTACTGTCTCAACTTAGATGCGACCAAATTTCCAAAATGTTGGCACTCATCGTTAAGCTGACTCGCGGTGGACGACAATATATGAAAGGCTTTGTCCAGACGTGCATCTTCGACTCGCTGCTTCTTCTTTTTCGGTACAGTTTCCTGTGCTGATTCTCCAACTGCACCACATTCTACGTCTCTCTCTTCGCTTTCTACTCGCATCTGAAAAATGTCATAATAAGTAATTATAAATAAATTATAGTTTGAGCCAAATAATGTTTCACTGGTTTTATAGCTACATCGTTTAAATTGTTATTACACCACACAACAGTAATTCTTGCATTTTGCAAAATTTCAAGTCAAATATGTGTGTATAATAATGTTTCTGCGTCCCCTTCATTGGACTAGTTGCCACTGAGTTAGGCAGAAACATAAACATGTAAATGAAATAAATGGGATAAATGTCAAAGGAGAATTATAACAACCGGTCGTTACATGTGGTTCTGAATATATCTGTTACAGATTCCTACTACTGAAGAAGAATGGGCGGCAGTAGCAAGAGAATTTGAAAGCAAGTGGCATTTCCCACATTGTGTAGGCGCGCTCGACGGTAAACACGTATTACAGTCACCTATGAATAGTGGAAGCGAGTACATAAACTACAAAGGATTTTTCAGTATAGTACTTTTTGCTTTGGTAGATGCCAATTACAATTTCTTATTTGTAGATGTGGGATGCCAAGGCCGAATATCGGATGGTGGCGTATTTGCAAATTCTGAGCTGGGCAAAAGGATTGCATCGAACTCATTGCATCTTCCTCTCGCCGCCCCATTGAGGAACAGAAACACAGATATCCCATATTTTTTTATTGGGGATGAAGCATTTCCTTTGTCGGGCAACCTTATGAAGGTATATGCTGGATATCATCGTAAAGGGACAAAGGAACGGATTTTTAACTACAGGTTGTGCAGTACTCGCAGGGTTGTGGAAAACGTGTTCGGCATTGCATCTTCAGTTTTTCGCGTGCTGAGGAAACCTCTTCTCTTAGAACCACAAAATGCTGAGCGAGTTGTAATGACTGTTGCCTTGCTTCACAATTTCTTGAGAAAAAGACCAGAATCTGCTACAGTTTACACACCCCCGGGAACATTTGATAATGAAGAAGCGGGAGACGTAATACACGGGCGTTGGAGGGATGATGGTACAGATATGGGTTCGTTGTTGCCAGTTACAAGGGTTCCCCGCAGATCAAAGAATGCGGTACTTGACGTAAGGGAAGAGTTGGCGGAGTATTTTACACGAGAAGGGAAAGTAACGTGGCAAGATGAATATGCTTAGTATGAACGTTTGGTACCAAGCAACTTGTACTTACCGTCGAAATTGTCTTTCTTGGTTTATTTTTGTCCAGCAAGAAACGTAGACTTTCGAAA
Organism: Bacillus rossius redtenbacheri; assembly: GCF_032445375.1. Lineage (NCBI taxonomy): Eukaryota > Metazoa > Arthropoda > Insecta > Phasmatodea > Bacillidae > Bacillus > Bacillus rossius. Next base: position 111,301,755 of record NC_086332.1, read on the forward strand.
GCGAACCAGGAACTTCTGTACATTTCGTCAGTTCCTGTAACAAATTACTGTTTGTAGAACAATTTGTGCGACTTAAAATTTTGTTTACGTAATCAAAATGTACTAATGTTTTAAAAGAATCCACTTTACAAAATAAAACTGAAATGAACCCACCTTTTCCAGTTCCAGCAGTGTCTTTCATTTTCTTCCTCTCCCTTCTTAATGCTGATAGCAAACTCTCCATTTTCTTCTTACATTCGTCCACATCTCTGTCCATTTCGGCCCCGATTTCTTCCCACGCGTCTTGTTTTCTAATTTTGTTGAAATGATTAACATTGTTTGGGTCCCATATCACTGTTTGTTGTTTATACAAATCTATCAGTTTTATTTGATCTTCCTTGGACCACTCCATTCTCATATAACAAAGAGTCACGCACCGCTACTAACTCCGTGAAGACAACACCGCTCCACGTCGACAACTGAATGTTCGCAGGAAGTGTTCGCAGCGACGTCCAGACTGTTATCCGAGCCACGGCGAACATCCTTTGATGTGACGGGCAAAAACCGACAAATATCGGATCGCAACCGAACAAACAACCGAACATTTTTTGTTACGGGGAAATGTTCGTTTTCCCGTCCACATTGGTTGCAAACATGTTCGCGAACAATGTTCTGTCCGTTGAAATGTTCTAGTCTGTACCCGCCCTTATGTGGTGTCGTATTTGTTATACAAAGTATTTGATGGTAGATTATTATTATTTATTATTTATTGTTGAGTGTCATTTTTCTCATTTATATTATGTAAACAATATTTCCGTACACATTTTGGAAAAAATTAAGTAAATTAGTCTTGCTATTTCTGGAGACCAATGTACGCGATTTCAGATAACACAAACATTTTTAGGAATGCTATATTGGTATATCTGATTTTATAACTTTCGTTTTAGTTTTAGAGGATTTATTTTACCTTGATGAAATACATCTCTTTTTCATTTCATGAGGTAGTTAATTTAAATAAATGAAAAAATTGTGCTAGTTTCATTTTAATTAAGAATATGAAATTGTTTATTTTTACACTTTCTTTTATTTTGGATATATCTAAGCTTAAAATAATTAAAAAATTTCACAATATTACAGTATGTATCTTTAAAATCAAATAAATATTTTGAGGCAGAGGCAATATTAAAAACACAAACTGATATAATAAATTAGATTCGGAACTGCAGAAATTTTGATTACATTGCAAAACTAACACTGTCATATACATAAAAAAAAAAAGGCTTAAAATTCCAATGAACTTTTCAGTCTAGTTGTTAAAAGGCTGATTTAGTCGTTTTGCAGACTTACTGCTTTGTGCTTTTAAGTTATGAAAAATTAATTTCACAATGAACAAGCAAGCATATGAACTTTAGATGCACTTAGAAAGATTTAACTTGCAATAGTTTAGCATTAATACTCTACATTAAAATATGGCTAGGTTAGTAAATAAAAATAATTTTTGTCATCAATAAAAAAATATCCGATGTAACCACCCCCCCCCCCCCCCCTTTTCCCTTTTCAGGTCATGGAGGGTATATGTGTCTACAATTAGATAGAAAACTTGTTTTCCCACAATTTAAAAATGTTTTAAGTAAAAAAAAACAAACTTTTTTTTATCATTTACTATTTTGAAACCTGTAAGATTGCACTACTTTAACTTCATTTGGTGCAGTTTGCTGTAATTCTGCTTTCTATCATACTATACCCAGCCTCTTATAGATGAATACAACAACAACAACAACAACAACAAAAACAACAACACATGCGCAAAAGAAAATACCTGGAGAGTGAAATAAGAGGGGGCTCCTGCTGAATCATAAATACCAATCGATTGGGAGTTGTGATCAACACATCTGAAATAAAGCATACAATATATAAAATCAAAACATAGAGTTAGATCACAAATAGTTTTACATAAATGAAAACTGATCTGCGACACTGCAATTGAAACGTTAGAGGTTGTGTTGTTTGCTACTGTGAAGCAAGCATACAAAGACTTCATTGGCCATGACATGAGTGTTCACCTAGCCATCTGTTCACATCTGCAAGTTAAGAATGGATAGTGACTGAGTACTGAGTACTGAGTTTCTGGAATGGTGAGGTGATTGTATAGGGACGGTAAGGTGTTATTAAATAAAGGTGAACTTGAACTGTAAGGATGGGCTAGTTGTTTCAGGTAGCAGTTCACATGAGAAGAGTGAGCATGCAGGAATTGAGGTAGACAAAAGGAAGGAAGAACCACCACTTCGCAAGTTTGGCTCGAAAGCTAAATACAGTATGCATTAAGCCACACAGCATAGCTAGAGGCAAAACTTGTGGCATAGCAATAGTTCATCACTGCAAGTGAACTGGAGGCTACCAACATGGCCTGTTTCATTCGGTGCACAATACGATAACATCCCACAACTTCACGTGACTGACACACATTACAAGTACGTACAAACCACCAAGCCATGGCAGTGTTGTTATCGACATATGGTAGAAAAAGAAAGATATTATCAATGGGTACAATCGTAAAACAAAAGGGGGCTTGGAAACTATATTACATTAACAAATCATTAAGACGAGCCAAGAAAATAAATTGAATCAAGTTTGATTTTTCAATGTAGATAAAGTTCTCAATTTTTAAGGTTGAGTCTATACATTGTGAGGTTAAAAGTTAATAAACATGTACTACACCCAAACAACAGTTAGGTTAAAATAAATAAAAATTACAATTAATGCAGAAATAAATGCTCACATTTTATCATCCCACTGCAACAGTGATATTTTTTGATCCTCACAATGCCACATGATGTCTGAAAAGTTTGCATCAGCATTTGGCAGGTTTGACATATTTCTACATTCATTCCATACAAAGCACCAGTATTTGTAAAAATATATTTGCTGTGATGCCCTCAATTGACTTTCTCCCCTCTGAAGCATAAAATCTCTGACACTTTATAAATTGAAAAGAACAGTTTTTTTTTTTTTAAATCTAAGTTGCAATATTTAGCTATTTTCTGGTATTTTACAAGTACCAGTGGATTATCTACTTGGAAAAACTTCATGATCACGGTGATGTACATAAATAAAATAACATTTTGCATTAGGTACACTGTAAATATTACTGACAAACTACATATTTAATCTACTATTATCAGAAGCCATTAAAAGTAATTTTTACTTATTTTAGCTGGTTGTCCATATTTAGACGTGTTTTCATGTAGTTTCTAAATTTGTTCTGGAACATTTGGATAATGTAATAAAAATAATGTGAGAAGTGGGAATAAAGACATTACCGTGGAAGTAACCAATGTTTAAAATTACAGACAGAGACTGAGAAGTCTTTATGAGTATAGAGTATTTTTCTGTGTTGTGTTGAAGCTTGAAACCTATCTTAGTATTAATTCATAATCATACTGACTAAAATGTTTTAGCTAAGCAAATCAGTATACCAATTGGAAGTGGATGCTATATTTGGGGTGGAGTGACACAGAGACAGTCCTCACCACATCTGGGGATGGCCTTTGCCTTGGACCCAGGAAGCTGCATGTTGGCTTTGTTGATGACATGTGCTCTCAGCCCAGTGCCTTCGCCCAGCCTCTCGCACTCCCTGCAACACCCGCACTCACATCACTGTCCGACACTGAGCCGACAATACCTGCACACATTGTGAACACCAAGCTTAACTTTTTAGTATATTACTGACCATTAAGATTGCAACACCAAGAACAATGGGAGCAAGCAGAACCACGATCCATGACTCACTTGGGTATTTTCAATATAACACTTTTAAATATAAAAAAAATTAACATGTTTTATTATAATTTTACATAAATAACACAAAGACTGTACATACTTGACTGATTCCCACAAAAAGAACAAAAAAACAGGCTGATTTCAGTTAATTATAACCAACCCCTTAGCAATTCATACAAGAAAAACATAAATAATAATTAATTTAGAAAAATTAATAGTGTCGTCTTATAATCACCCCCATCTACCTTTCTCACCATTTAAAGTTTAGTACTGGTACAACTTGATCATTGATGTTGCACAATTGATGTTCAAAAGAGGAGGAAAATTACTGTCTACATCTGATTTTCATAAAAAAACTTATTGAATAAATTATATTTAAAAAAATATAATTTTTCATACTTGATATTAAAAATGAAAATAACTACCTGCATTTCACTACACTACCCCTTAAAGCAAATATCTGGCTCTCCTTGGTGAAATTTAGAACAGTTAACGCACAAGAAAGGGGAATTTATCAACAACCAATCAAAGAAAAAGAAATTCACTAAAGACATGAGATTACCCCCTTAAAAAAGTACTTTAGCCCTCCTACATGAAATTTTTCATATTTGATGTTAAAAATAAGAACAACACTACTATGTACATCTGATTAAAAAAAATTGATTTGAATACATGATACAGTGAAACCTCATTAATTAAAACCCCTGTTAATACAAAATTCTCATACAATCCCTAGAAGTTACATAGGAGTTGTAGTGCTTAGTAAGTTTTTTTAAAATAAAAATATGTTATTGAGTAATACAAAATTGTTTTTGTTCCAAGGGTAAAGGTTATATGTAGAAAAATATAGTTAATACAAATATATATATATGATTAATGTAAAGAAATAATGTGAAGTTTCAACCACAAAAATACCAATGCTATTACTTTGGTTCATTGAAGGTTGGGAAAAACCTCAGAAATTTTATTCTTCCAAAACGAAGGTAGTGCGTCTTTTTGTACATAATTTCAAAACGTTTGCCTTAATGTACTGCATTTAATCCTTTAAGTGTGAAACAGTAGTAAATATTGTAATGTATAAAGATAATAAACAATAAAGGTGATAGAATATCTCCTTGAGAGATACCAGTGGGAGCTTGATATAAAAAGGAGTTATGGTTGTTTATTGAAACAAAAAAGCATCTGGCTTTATTTAAGATGATTAGAGAGCCAACCTACATATTTATCACTCACACCAAATCTTACAAGCTTTTGAAGTAATAATGAGTGGTTCACAATATTCAATTCCTTGGTAAGGTCAAAGTAACAAGCATCAACTTGACCCACATTTGTAACTTCAGAAAAAATAGGGTTTAAAAAGCTAAGTAAATTTGTTATCGTTGATCCTGGATTTGAAGCCATGTTAATTATCAGATAATCAGTTTTTAAGGTTGAAATTAAGTTGCCTGAACACATTTTTATTTTATTTTTAATTTTAGCAAAACCATTAAGCAAGTATATGGGCCTATGATTGGTAACTTGTAGTTTACTACCTTTTTTATGAATTGGTATAACCTTAGCAATTTTCCATTTGTAGGGAAAAACATCAGTTTTTAAACTTGTATTGTATGAATGTTGTAACCGAGAGAACATCCTGTTAAAATGAAGTTACGTATACTGTCAGGTCCTGTTGATTTAGTCGGTTTTAAGGATTTAATGCCCCAGAGTACTAAGCTCTCAGAAAATAAAATAAAGGAATAGAATAAAGGATGGGATTCAGTATAACCCTGGGAGGCGTAGAGTTGCGCAATACATAAACACCAGAAAAATACTTGGCAAAATAATGTGAAATTATAACAGTATCTTCAGAAACAAACCAATTAACTTTAAAGGATGAATTTTGTTGATAAGCATTTTTCATTATTTTGACATAGTTCCAAACATTTTTAGGGGATTTCTAGATATTGTTTATCTTACGTGACCAATTTATTTTGTCTCTTTTGATAAGTTTTTAACTTATTGACAGTAAAAAGAAAAATCCATGTAATACAATAAGTTATTGTTTCCTTTAAATAGTTTATGAAAATGTATCTCTGACTTCAATGCTTGAATAAGGTATTTGGAGAACCAGTGAGGGAATTTGGAAGTTCGGGCAGTCGACATGGGAACAAAAGTATTTAAATTATCACAAATACACTTTGTTAATTCATCAACTAGGAGGTTCACATCTGTTGTCATGTAGAAATCGGACCATTCATGTTCCTTAATGGCATTATAAAAATCCTAAGTAATTACCTGTTTTATAATTTCTATAAGAGAAAGGTTCCTTATTTGAGGTAGAGTAAATTTCCATGATAATTTTAATACTGAGAGTAAGATCTTCTTTGACTAAAGCATCTTCAACTTTTGAAACAACACATACAGGTAAATTCGTGAAACAAAAGTCAAATATAGATTTAGTGGTTGAGTATTATTACAATGAGTTAGCTCAAACCCATGGCAAAATTAAGAAGGCATTCAGCCTTGGATTTGGTATAGCTATACAATATGTTGAGGGTATGGTTATTTAGCCAATCCACATCAGGCACATTAAAGTCACCAACAATTAAAATGTCATCTTGATAATTAGTGAATTTGTCTTCAAGTACTTCAAAATACGTAGCATGTGTTTGGGTTTGTTTGAGGAGGTAGATAGATTTTGCCTAGGATAAGATATGTATAAGGGAAGGTTTGAATTTTTATTCTAACTTCTTCAATTTCAGGCTGATAAAATTGATGGATTTGATGGATGCAATTTTCCATTAGTCCAAAAACCAAATTGTTTATTCTAGAGAAATCTTCTTATAAGACTGAAATATTGAAGGATGCATATGTGTCATACTTTGTGCATAGTTTAGTCACTTTCACTTGAGATAGATTCAGTTTGTTTGTGATATATTCAGTAATCTAGTTTTCTTGCACGGAAGGTTCAAAGCATGTAACGAAGAGAGCTTTCACTTTCTTAAATATTGGTTTTACTACAGTTTTGAGTGTAGATGAGTACCTAATTCCTGCTTTCATAGGTGTTTTCTTACTTTCATTCAGTAGTACATTTGACTCTTGGCTGATGTTGTATTTAGGTTTGTCTGAGTGTTGAACTAGAGTAAAGCCTTGGTCATCTACGTAATGTTTGTTCAGGAAACTGTCGACCTTGCACGAACTCCGCTGAGTTGTAAGTAGGTCAGCAGGCGAGCAGGTGTCGCCAGATGTTGATGTTGATGTTGATGCACGCTAAGATCTTAAAGTACCTGCGGTTTGTTTCAAAGCTTGACTGATGGTATTGAAGAGCAATTGTTTATTCGTAGATCCTGTTTTATTAGGGTGATTACCTGTTTCAACTCAGATATTTCAGTTCTAGCATCCAATAGCAAGTCTACTGAACTAGGTTTTCTGATTTCAAGGCATCAATTTTCATATCTAAGCATTTCACCAAACTAAATAAATCATCCAGTTTACATGTGTCCATCTTGAGTTCCTTTACACTGTCATATTCCAGTGGACTGGTTCTTTTCGGAGACAGGAACATGTTCTAGCAAGGGTCCTAAGCTAGCTTTAAGCATTTTCAAATTCAAGGGGCTTACAGAACCCCTGGAATTTGGGTTGTCTGAAAAGTGGAAGTGTCAATTATGGTTAACAATCAGAACTAGCAGTTACCCGGAAGAACAAGAAAGTAAATGCAGTCACAACACCATATGAGTTACAAGGATTTCATACTGACACGTCCATAATTAAAGAAATCATGGACTCTAAAGGAAATCACGGGCAATACTGACGAAATAGCGGCCGCTACTGTGCAAGATAATAATTTATTATACGTTAGCAATTGTGACTTTTGGATGTACTTTGTTTTTCTTCTTTAATTTTCTTAGAATAAATTATTTATTAATATGTTAAAACGTTAAAACATACCAATCAAAATTGGTTAAAAATGAAGACACTAAACTGATTTAAAAAGGTAGCGTAACTACAGCACTAGTGCCTTGCCAAAGCACCAGCAAAGAGCAGAACAGAGGACACAGCATACCTGAGCGTCTGCTTGGCCAGCTCGCGAGTGGGGCTGATGATGACTGCCCTTACGCCCACGCGGCTCGGCCGTCCTAGCTGCTGCAGCACTGGGACAAGGAACGCAGCCGTCTTGCCCGAGCCCGTTGGGGCACAGGCCAGTACCTGTCGACCCTGTAAACCCAGGCTATCCTAAGCTCCTATATCGCTCCTATATCAACCAATCATTTTGCATCAAGTTATATACCTTGCGCTCACTGCTTATCTGTCAGCATACCAGTGGCTGACCCACATTTTAATCCTGGTAGGGGCGGATGACTGCAGATTTGTAGGTAGTATGGAATCCTGGGAGGGGGGGGAGGGCATGATACAAGAACCATTTGAAACTCTACTGAGCACTATGTCACGCGGCATTCATAGTGGGCTACCATGCGCATGACGGCAAGGAAAAAATAATGCTGACATGCCCAGAAAATAACACAACTCAAATGGGTTACCATAACATTACATGTGCGAATTATGATTGAATGTATGTCTTTTTGTGAGCATTATACCAGGAACCTGCAAAACATATTTATTTAATAGTATTTTTCTGAGTTTGTGATACAATATTTGAACATCCAACTATGGTTTCGCACAAATCGTTTCTGTGTGTATTTTCATAAAAATAATGTTACACAGTCATTTTTAACATAAGTAATTTATCATGAATAATATGTTATTTATAATTACAAATATTAGTTACCATTTTAGTAAATTTAGTTGCTTAAATGCCATATTGTTTCATAAAGATCATGTAAAACTTTCAATAAAATGCATTCTTACAACTCGATTAACAAAAAAGAACACATGAAATGCATTTGTTTAACAGGAAAGTACACAATAATAAAGGCTGGAAATTTAACTAACCACAATTAAACTATTAAAAACTAAACTTAAATCACACCAGACAAGAAAGAACCTTGCAAATTATTTTAAGTAAATACATCATATTACATTCAAGGTATTTTTTAATAATTTGCATAGGTACTTTTAATCATAGTTGCATTATTTTTTCTGTATGGTCCACCACCTACAATTAGCGGGCCCATATAAGATATTCACTTTTGTGATCAACGTTATTTTTTTGACGCGTTACTCTCATTTCCTCGGTTATATATTAAAGGAAATAATCACCATAATTAAAAAGTTTGGAATATGTACTGGTGAATACAAAGTTTAAAGTTAAATAGTAAAGCAAGTGGTGATGCAAATTTAAGCAGACATTATAGACAAATGTGTCTAAAGGTGGATTGGTTTGGAAGGGAATAATAAAAAATTTAAAAAAAAAAAATTAAAAAAAAAAAACAAGTCTAGAGAATCTAGTAAACTTTTTTTTTATGTATTCTTTTTTAAATTGCTGGAGTTCAATATTTTGACACAAACTCAACATTTTTGTGTTATTTTGGCTCGTAACACAGTCCTTACACATTTTATAAATGGTGGGCAAATAAAATTTGTGAAGTTACACATCACAATTGATAACAAACTTCTATGAAACCGGCCTGTGAATGGTTAGTTATTTAATGATTATGAATAACTGTAGTAATCTGTTTACCTTATAACTTTGTAAATATACTTTGACGATAATCACAAAAATAAAAAAAATTAACATTTTTAAATTATTAGTTTTAGTGCCTTTTATCTTCATTTCATTCTGATAGTCTTTTAAACGAATTTAAGTCGCAAACTGTTGTTTTAATGCAGTCGTTAATTGAAACACAGATTTAATGAATAGAACATTCCTTCTTGCGAGGACTTATCTGACTGTGTGCCCGGCCAGACTAGGAAAACGGAGGTTAGACACTAGGCCATCCTAGCAGGGGGGCAAAGCCGAAAATGATGACAAGAGTCATCCAGAAGGGGTGACAGTGCATGGAGTAGGAAGTCCAGAAGAGAAAAAAACTCTGGACTCTTAAGTTGAACAGTAGTTTTCAAACCCCACTGCAAAACAAAAGGTAGCGCAATGATAAAAAAGCAAAAGAACAAAGGAACATTAGATATTGAAAGACATTAATAACATCTCTGAGAGAATGCCTTCCACTCACCAGTGTGGGGTGTAAATCCAGAACTGAATCATTGGAGCAAGTAGTCACACAGACAAATAAGCATACTCGTGTAATCAATCAGAAAAATAAAATAAAAACTAAACTTGCAACATATTAAAATGTTAAAAAATACAAAGGAAAGGAAAAAAACTTCCTAGGCACTGGGATTACATCCCTTAGGATAACGTGGCGCTTCGGCACAGAAAACTGGACTTGCCAAGTGCTGTGACGAGATTTGTGACCTTCACACACGAGATGGGGTAAAGGATGATGTACAATGCACTGGCCATGAGGCAAGAGGGAAGCGTGTAGATAAACCCTGGCCCAAAGACCAGGCGGAAGGATACCAGAAAAAGTCACCAACAGGGATTACTTTTTGTGCAGCAGAGGACAGCAGAGGGTGGGGAAGGTAGCCAAGGTGGAGGCATACCCCTGGGACAGTGGTGCTCCGGCATGGAAGACAGAGTAACTAAGAAGCCAACTAGTTAGTAAAGGGCCCACAAGATTGCGGGCAAGGAGCAGAATACTATGGGGGAGGATTTAGGATATCCGTGTGGTGGCTTGAAGGAACTGGGCGGTCGCTAAATATTGAAGATGCCTTAGATGGTGGCGAACCCAAACAGCAATTTTATGAACTACTGAAAGTGAAGCATAATTTAGTTCATGCAGTGCCCGATAGGTAGCATAAATAGGAGGTGCTTCAGGTGTGGACATGGATTTTGGGCTTGTCCCCCACCTAAAGGAGAGGGGGGGAAGGAAATTCGAAGGGGGGGAAGGAAATGCGAAGGGGAGGAAGGAAAAGTGGAAGGAATAACTTAGGCGCTAGGGTTCTAAGAAACACAGAAGAACCATGAAGTTTAAGGGGGGAGGGGGGCTGGATAAACTCCTGACGTGGAACGTACATGTGTTTAAAACCTATGCAGGGCATGTCAGAACGGGCGCAAATGTGAGACAGGCGTGATAAAAAGAGGGTGCATGACTGAAGGCGAGAGAAAATGGTGCTGCGAGGGAAGGAGACCTAGGCAGTTTGCACAGCCAACTGGCCACGCAGGAAGGCCTGAGGCCTGGCAAAAATGATCCCTAGGAAAAATGAAATATTCCCCGAAAAGTTATAATAAAATTTAGCTTAGATTTAAAACTAACGATAAAAAGGTGACATATGCCAATAAGTGGTACAGTCTGTTGTTTTAGCTGCAAGCTAGAGTAGTTTAATATAAATTATTGTACTCTCGGGACATTGTGAATCAAGCTCCATATTTATGAGTTAATCCAAAATACAATTATTTTGGGACAAAAAATAAATTTTTAATTAAAAATTAAATTCTTTCTTTGGATTTTATTTATATATTACACAAAACATTTAAAACACAAATGATTCATTAACATTTCATGATTTTTTCCTGATTTTTATTTCCAGATCTTTTTGTTGTAATAATACCAGTGGAATACTGACAAGAACATGTTTTTACTACTTACATCGCATATTGTAAGTAAAACAATTTAGTAATATATCCAGAAATATGTGTATTTTTTTTTTCATGTACCTCAACATGTGTTATTAAACACTTTAGTTAAATAAGTGTAAGTATATAAATTGTTTTACAACAGCAGCTTTGTACATTAGAGAGAGAGAGAAAAAAAAAGGTTCAGTTTATAGGTCGTATACACGTAATAAATTACAAAAATATGGCTGATTCTGCTTCCCTTTACAGTGATTTTTTTAAAGAAAGCAATTCTTCAGTGGGCATAGTGTACATGTCTGATAGTTCAATATAGTGTTATGGAGGGAAGTGCATCCCCTCCTCCCCCTAATTTATCTTAAGTGGACGGGCGCCGTATCGGCGATATGCAGCCCGGCATCTTTGAAGCCTGCAAGGTAGACTTCCGGCATTGCAGTTGATGCCTGATGTATAGGCCACCCAACGTACGGGAGCAAAAGAAGTGTTCCGCTGTATAAAAAAACCCTCCAGTGGCAGGAAGTGACGTCATGGGGAGTCGGCCATCTTGGCTGGGCGATCGTGAAAACATTCCAGATTTTTTTAGGTTTGCAGAACTTTAGTATATAAGAGGGTCTCCTGAGAGGTATTTGAGCAGTCGGCCTCCGAGGAGAAGCCCGGAGTCACTCTATTTGTGAGGCCGTCGCGATGCCACCCCGACGCTTCGACCATCAAGAACATCATGCTGTCTGTCATCGACACCATGTGATACTTGGTATGTCATCCTCATGGAAACTTATATATTATAAGTTATATGCAAAACCTCTTTTATTTTGGTTATCCCTCAATTTTCCTTGATTTGTATATATTTCATAGAGATTGTTTGGTTGTTTTGCATTTTATAACTCATATTTTTAGCTATTCCCTGTTTGTTTATTATCTTTAATATTATTATATAAATATGTCTTTATATATTCCTTATTATACGTGCTTTAATGTATAGCTTACCTGCAACATCAACGGGATGGCTTGTGCTTGTATGGGTGTAGGCGCGGTGTATCCAGAGCTTTTCAGGTTGCTAACCAAAATGCTGGACACTCCGTACTTCTCAGACAGCTCCGCAAAGTCCCGCAGGGGAGAGGTAATGTCCGAGCCAGACACAGAGATGCGTTGCTCATTTCGCAGTCGGTTCACCTGAGCAATAAAAAATAAACTAGCAGGCTTCACAATACACTAAACTAGCTTTTATAACGTGACTAAACACACTAGCAGTCTTTACAATGCATTACACTAGCCTTTACTACATGGCTAAATACAATAGCAGCCTTCATGATACACTACACTAGCCTTTACAATGTGGCTAAATACCTAGTAGGCTTCATGATACACTACATTAACTTTTACGACGTGGCTAAAATCTGACTTTTTACACTGTTTATGGCATTAACAAATTGTTTAGTAAAATATTTACACAATAGCACTGAAACTGTCAGTGGATTATATCAAATCTTTACAAAGGAATTTAGTTAATTTAAACAGCAGTTTCCTTAAGGAAAATTATAATAATGGTAAAATTAGTAGCTGGTTTTGCAACTGAAAAAAACTAAAGTATGATTTTCTATTTACTGTTTTCTGTTTACTATTTCTTTGTAACAAATTTCATATAGCCTACAATCTCATACACTCCAACATAGAGAGGGATAAATCATGTTTGATAACTTTTTTAAAAGTAAAACATCAAAATTGAGGTGGGAACAATATATAATAAAAGGAAATATGCTAACATACTTTGTGACTGAAAAACAAAACAAAATAAAAATTATTCCTGGTTAGCCATCTACAACAACAATGCAAAGATGGTTAAGGCTCTTGTACAAAAATCCTCCAGGTGGGCCTGTGTGCCACTCAAAACAATTTATCAAAATTTGATTTAGTTTATTTTAATTATAATTTTTTAGCGATTTTCAAGCCCTCCGTATTCCATGCAAAAATTAAATAAAAAGCAATGGTAAGAAGCTTTGCAGGTTTTAAGTTGCCATGTTTGTTACCATTGTGGAATTTTATTTGCAGCATACTTCAATCTTACAATTTATTACTTACTTTACTGCAGACTCTATAAAGGTAGAAACTCTCACCTTTAACATTTTGAGAGTAATGAACGACAATGTTTTAAATCATTACATTTGTTTTGGAATTATTTTTGTATGTATTTATTTTTTATGACTTTCTAGCAGTATGACATTTCACATTTAGCACATTTCTTTAGAATTTACGGTTGTTCTAATGAATTATTATTTACCTATCAAAATTTTTAGTGTAAAATAATTCATTTCCAGTAACGCAGTTGTACAAATAAGAACTTGTTAAATTAGGTAGGATTGGTTGCTGATGTTTTATTAGTTTGGTGCAGCTTAAAATTTATTTTGTTTTTATTTCAAATATATGAAAATTATTCCTAGACTGATCAACAAGAAGTTTCGAATTGGAAGCTTTTAGTTGGTTCCTGAACATTGCAGAAAGCAGTAATATATTTTTGACTCTATAAACTGAAATATAATTCGACCAAAGTCGACAATGACAAGTTTAAGTAATTGACGATTCTATGAGTGATTCTATGCCTTATGAAGATTTGTGAATATTCATACAAAAACAAGAATTTTATAGAAGAAAAGGATATAAAACTGGAAATTTCTTCGTTTGAAAATTTAATTTAACTAAGGAGAACTAACTACATCCTGAATTAATATTGGAAACGTTAGAATAACGAATTGTATCTACTGTGACAAGCCACTACATGACGACTTCTCTGATTTGAGTTTAACCAGTTTCTGAAATACATCAAAGTTATTCTTACCTAACTAATTGATAGTTACTGTGGAAATTGAAAGAACATAGTTTGAACTCCAGCTTTGACAAGAAGATTTATATCATTCTGATCAAGAGGAATATAGGCTACACTAAAATATATGTCTACAACATACTTCAAGAACTATGCAGTTAGTTAAAAACTGTAAAATACCAACTAAGACAGAGGAGTTCACAAACAAGAGTTACTGTAGATTTACCAGAGTCCATACTACTGACGGCGCCAATGTGTAAATACGACGGTGAAAGTCACTGATCCAGTTCCAGTACGACAAGGGGTCGCTAGTATACTCAATCCTGTCCACGGCCGATGTCATAGACGTTTCGTAAGGTGTCTCTGGATGAAGATGGTGATTCAGCTTTGCTTGCAACAGTTCTTAGTGTTGAGAACTAATTCAAGGTTGGTTCGTTCTGTAGCGATTTGTGTTTTTGTCTTTTGCGAGATCAGAATAATAATTCAGTTAGAGCGAAACTAATGATTTAAACTGACTGTTTGCATTATGGTCCTGGTCCAATACTAGTTCAGATTTATTTTATGTGAATATTTACATATCTAAATTTATATTTTATTTTTCTGTCTTTGATACGAAACTTACGTATGAAATCAGCTATTCACCTAAGTAAAATGTTAACTGATTTAAAGGTATCACAAGTTATCTAAAGTTCCTTTTTGCCCACAACTTGTAGTAAATATTTCCATCCCAGAGGTTTAGCTACACTTTCTAAGTTAGTTAAGCTTGGCAAAATAAATGAATTATATAATTTAATATTTCACCTATTTTCTTGTAATTTAGCCAAAAATCAGTAATTTCTTGGCTCAATTTTTCAACTTTTATTTATTAAAATATTTTTGCTCTCCCATAAGAAAGAGGACCTCATTAAAATTTATTTCCTCAGCTATACCACCCAGGACTAAACATATTAAAACTTTACTAGTGGGTCTTAGAGAGTCTCAACGTCTCAGCAGAGACATGCAGACGCTTACACGCAGCGTAGGCTAGCCAAGTCAATTTTATCTCGCCTGCATGCAGGAACAGGCATTATAACTCTCCCTGCCTAACGTGCCGTCCACCTTGTTTGTAATGCAGGGGTACCTGCCTCGTCAGGCGAGCCTAGCTCGCTTTCCCAGGCTCGAGGCCCTGGCGAGCAAAGCGGATGTGCTGGTCTCGGCATAAAACAAGCACTTCCCCGCCACCCCTGGCCCTCTTAGGTTTTCTGCTATGCTTCCAGGAACCATGACCAAGGCACGGACCATGCCCTTTACCTCGTCAACCCCTCCTCTTCTTTAGGAACAAGCCACACCTATGCTTGCGCGCAATCTCTCAAGCACAACCGAAACTAAGCTTGCAATATCAGTTTCTCCCGCCAGTGAGCACCACCTTCCAATCCCCCTTTGCCTAAGACGGCATACTGCAACACCACCGCTCGGTGTGCTATCTCATCGCGCCATTGCCAACTAAAGATGGCGCTGCCATAGAGAGTTTTAGATTTTTTCTTGAGGCACTATGACTCCCACAAGCCCTGACCAATCCCAAGACTCTTTACCCCCCATGGCCCACTTAGCTCCGCCCACTCTGTTTCTCTCTTCCCCCCTCCCCACTTTTCGGTTTCGAGCCCATGCAGGAACTAAGGGACTCTCTCAAGTAGAGAGAGTCGTCAATCAACTGTGGTACAGGGAGCATCCTACATCTGCCACGCTATTTCTAACGCGACCACGTCTCTCCTCCTGAGAAGTCGGACATCAAAGATTATAGGATGTAGTCGCTACGACCAGGGGAAAACTCCCTTACAATTTTAAAGTTTAGACTACATCATATAAAGTGTTAGTGTTTTTCTGTGAATTAAGTGCGTGCAACCGCGCTAGTGGTCATCAACCATCACATGGATAGATAGTACCACCGACCTACACTAGGCGCAATATAACTTCGAGCTTGAGC
This sequence comes from Bacillus rossius redtenbacheri, assembly GCF_032445375.1. Taxonomy (NCBI): domain Eukaryota; kingdom Metazoa; phylum Arthropoda; class Insecta; order Phasmatodea; family Bacillidae; genus Bacillus; species Bacillus rossius. The sequence goes on from NC_086332.1 coordinate 111,317,859, forward strand.
TACATCACACATGAGGAGTAGGAACTGCAACATGTGTGGGGGGTCGGGTGGATGAGGAGGGGGTGTAAGCAGATACGGCGAACTTTCACAGCAGGTAGAGAAAAGCAGAAAATATTGACCAGTTACCACTGACGTTCCAAGCACTACCTTAGTTCTTCAACGCTACTGATCGTTCCATCCAAAGAGTCTGATGTGTAAACATCACTGCTGTCACTGTTTGCATCACCTAACTGAACAATCACTTTATCAATTTCAATGTCATAATGCACATACTGTACTGCAACATGTTTGTTTTGACAGTTTAATTATTTATTATTATTATTTACGATTTATTTATTTTGTTTGCTCTATGTCCAATATTATTTATTTTCAGAAACGGCAAATTATTGTTATGTATGTCTATGGAAAAGTGATTCTTTGGATTTTTACCGGACTATTTGAACTAGGTATTGTTGATACCCCTCTAAGGATTAATGGACTTGGAAACTGTAAACGGTAAAATTAACGCCGTGATTTTATTATGTAAATTATTATTTTAATATTTGTTTATTTAAAATGTACGTGAAATTTTGTTATCCGCGCAATTGTTGCGTTCGGAGTTCACGTTTTTGTTAAGAAATTAAGTAACCGATATTGGTTTTTGGCCAATCACAGGCCACCATTTAAAAGTTGAGTTTACTGGCTTATTTGGAGAAGCTAGTAAGAAAGGGAGTTCTACAATGGCCAGCTGAATGAGCGGCAACTTCGTGACGTCGGCGATTATAAATCCTGAAAATTAGCTATTTAGCAACAGGCATCCCGGATAGAGGATGATAATTATGTATCATTAGGGAGTCCAGAATATTGGAATAGGATTTATCTAAAAAGATAAATAATATAGGAGTGAATAACGTGAGTAATAAAAGTGCCCAGATTTTGTGTCCTCATCTTATGCACAGATCACGCAACTCCCGTTTTTTACGTCACATCGTCGCCGGAAATTAATATAAACATTGATTTTCTGAAGTAAATTGATTTTACATATGATTTAAATAATACTTGAATATAAATTTTACGAATTTACACACTAATTAACAGACTCAGTGGTCCTATAGATGAGAGGCTCTGAGCTCTGCCGATGACATTTTGAACCTAACTAGCCGAGGTAAATTGATTTTAAGTTCCCTAAAACATTAATTAAAAACTGTGTAGTGTCAACGAACCCGAATAAAGACTTTTGTAACTATTTAAATGTGCGCAACATAACTCCTGGTAATTGAATTTTTATTGAATTTATATGATGTCAATTGTAAGTTAGGTTGTTGTTTTGGATATAAATAGTAATTAAATTAAATATATTAATAAGAGTAAAATTTTGGAAATCGTTTTTACATTGGAATAAAAATAATTATATTTTTATATTCGAAGTGTTGTGTCATATTATTTGTAGTTTCATCTACCACAGTGTATATTTATGTATGTTTATAACTAATTAAGTAACACCTAACTGTGACCTACCTGATGTCAAAAATTACCAGTAGAAAGCCACACAAGTAAAATAAAATTTGATACACAGCTTTAAACACAGCCCAACGTTTTAGTGTGTGGGGCCTACTAAGTAGAAGTTCCCCCACAATACTTATCCCAGTATTCATTCTCGAGTGTCTTGACGTGATTGCAAATCGGTATCCAATCTTCTGGACCCATTCGGTTAAATATCTCCTCGCAAAGTTTTTTTACATTTTCCAAATTGCAAGTTACATTTCTTGAAGCGACTTCTCCTTTAACTTTAGCCCATATGCTTTCTATCGGCTTCAAATCCGGATGATAAGGGGGCAGACGAAGTAATGTGTGGCCACTATTTACCAATAGTCTGTCTGCCGAGTACTGCACTTGCGAAGGTTTGTGCTTCTTTATGAGGTTATACAAGTTTAGTTTGAGCATGTCGCTAGTAAAGGAAATATTCTCCTTACTTAACCACGGCTGCATTTCCAATTTTGTCGAGCTGGAGGTAAGCGTTTTATTTAATTTTAAATTGTGATAGGGAGAATTATCTATCACAACAACACTGTTTGGTGGAAGATTTGGTATTAATTGTTCGGGGAGCCATTTTTCATAATTATCTTTATTCATGTTTTTGTGATAATCCCCTGTTGCCTGGTGCGACTTCCACATTGCAAGAGCATTTGGGATAAAACCTTTTTCGCCACCTGCGTGAATCATTATTAATCTTTGACCCTTTGCGACAGGCACTAGTAAACCATTTGAGGACATGTCACTCCACATTTTATTTTTTACATGAGATGACAATATGTACGACTCATCCATGTATATAATTGTGCGTTCATTGTTTCTATATTGACGCATACTCTTGAAATATTCTATACCTTTTTGCAGAATATCTGATTTTTCTATTAAAAGTAAGCGCTGCGATTTGGTTTTCTGCCACCTGAATCCTAGCTTCTTCAAAGTCGTCCTTAATGTTGTATTGCTACCTTGGTAATTTATGTCATTCTTTAGTTTACGTCGTACAGTTTCGACAGTCAGCACATGTTTTTCAAGCAAGTAAAAATTGTACACAGTACGTCAAACCACAACTTCATCAAAGGTGTCAAGTTCGTGTTTACATGTTTTCTTTCGCTTCTTGTTGGGCATCTCGAAAGATGTTCCTTCACCAGCTTCATTCCTCTTAGCCTCCCTTTTAATTGTTTGTACAGTCGAGCGAGACACACTCGTCGCCTTAGCTGTTCTCAGCTGTGCTTTCTCTAGTGAAATGGAGGGTTCCTGCAATCACGCTTCATTTTCCATAAACTGCAGAACGTTATAGACGATTTTCCGCGCCTGCGAGTGCAGTTTTTTACTCTTAACTTTTGACAACACTGGAGGCATTTTATGTATAAAGTTGTACTTTACTGAAGTACTGCACTACATATGTGTCACTGGCTCTGAACAAAAGTGATACACTGCATGCACAAACCTCAGATCCAAACTGTAAACGAAAACGTTTAGTAAGTACCACGGATGTGTCAACGAACGTATTCATCGGATTTCACAGAAGGACTAAATTTTCACTCTGTGCAGTAGCGTGTAGCCCCTGTTATCAAGTTACGCATTATCGCTCGTTGTCGCGCCACGTCTGCCTTCCCCAATGTCGTGACTCACATACACACTTCAATTTTCTAACCGTCACCCAGGCTCGGAGTTATGTTGCGTCTACTGTACCCCACAATTTGTGTGGTTTTCCATCCCCAGTGATGGGTAGACAACCACATCTACCCGCACTGAGTTCATGATTTCGGCCATTTAAATTCCCCGCATCATGCTGTCAACATTAGTCCGATATCCGCCCCGTCATGCCTCGCCGTTCGGATGTCAGCACTTTGCATGCAGCTAAGTCTATGTTTGGAAGACACAATGTAAGAAATCTTAAAGTTTTAATTCCTCTACGAACAATTTGCGAACTATTCAACTACCATTTAAAGAAAAAAGTATAAAATATAGTAATGAAAAGTACTTGTCAATCCAAAATAATGGAAAGTTGTTTATTTTTTATTTTATTACTCTGAAACCTTGTTTGTGCAACTTGCTTTAAAATAAATGTAACCTGTAAAGTAATTATCAAAGTATCTGCGGCCGGCCTTCGTGTAGTAAAATTCAATTCAATTATAATTTAATGTACTAAATTTTGAGTTTACTGAACCTGTGAATTTTCATAAAAATGTTTATTGTTTAGTTTGTAAGTCATCAAAGTGGTGACCAAAAGTATTAACTACATCCCTATGATAAATCTGGTTTGTCCAAAATAATATAAGTTAACCATTAAAATAATCTAGAAGTAACCAGATTTCAGTGTTTTATTTATATTTTCATATATTACGATCCACCTTAACACCCACCAACCTTTTGGGGTGTTAACACCTAAATTCTTTGTATATTACCTGTGTTCCGCCTCTGTTCACTGTTAAAATGTCTTCTTGACGTATGTCATAGCCCGTACGTTTCTAGCCTTTTTTTTTTTTTAAGTACCTACTAAGTCTACAGGAACACAGGTACATTACATAATGAAGTACTCTCGTTACTACTAAGCTGAATATAAAGTAAGATACTGTAATTAATAGTCCATGATTGCTAACTTCATACTAACAGTCATAAATAAATATACTTGTGGTTTATTAATGTCATTAAGGTGTAACTTCTATAAAATCAGAAGTTAATATCAAATAATTATACCTAATGCATGTACAATCCACACCAAATATAAACATCATATTAAAAAAACACTGTCTCACAAATTCAGTTTTGGAGTACTTTAGTTTTTGAAATTAGTGTAGGTTCATAGCGCTCAACACAATTACTTTTTCATTGCACGAGTTGGAGATTTAATTGTTCTTAAAAATTTAAGTTTGACTAAGTATCCGCTAACTGGTGATATTGGTTTATACAAAATTAAAATAGTATTTAACTGTTTCGATCTACCAGTTTTAATAAAAAACCAGGTTAGAACCGATATTGTGACTGTCCGTTGACATTGTTTGAGTTGCAAGAGGATTCTGCCTGTAGACGTTTGTAGTAAAGCATGTTAATGTTGCACAACAGATGTAAAATGCATGTTAGACAAGTATTATTTTGTTGCAAATTTTGAAATAGGTATTCCCTTTCAAATCAGCATGCAAAAAAGGTTTTCTTTGAAGCAAAGTGTAGTACAACTACTGTTTATTTAAACAATGTTATACATTGACTGAAAGGAAACAATAAGACAGTCAAACTCCTTGTCTTTAACTTGTTTTCAGTGTCCCACCTAACCTTTTTTCCCCGCCTCATTGGTTTATATGGCTACACTATAAAACAAACATACGATACACATCATCATAAGTTACACACCATCACACATTTTAACATATATATACACACACACACACACACATATACACACACATATATATACATATATATATATATATACACATATATATAGTACAGAAATTACTTATAAAATGTGTTGTAGTACTACATTATACAGTTTATAGTTTTTATTTCCATGAACTCGGTAAACATGGAAAATATATATATATATATATATATATATATATATATATATATATATATATATAATAACATTACACTTTAAAACAATACACCTTTCAGTTTTTTTTAAAAATGTTGGTATATGGCAAAAAAAAATATTTTGCTGGTAGCATTGAATTTAAAATATTTATATTCTGGTTTATATTTTAGTTTATGTTACACTATGTATTTTAGTCTGTAACTGGTTATATTTTAAGTGTTAATATTTATTTATGGCAGCTCAAATAAGTATGTACATGTAAGCTATTATATGTATGCAGCAGTTCATAAGTTTGTAGATATTAAAAAAATTATTTTGTTTGTTACTTTTAGTGGTCAGTTACTTGCGAGCAATCGAACTGCTATGGCGAGTGCATGAGAAACTAATTAGTGTGAGCGTGGGACAGCATCGATAGTGCTGCGCTAGTTTCGGACTGTTAACAACTGCAACAGAGGTCCAACAGATGGTGATAGTGTGGCAGAAAAAAAATTGGCATGTGACGTGGATGAAGTGTCTGCTCAGAGCCGCGAGGAAGTTGAGTTCAGGCTGGGCGGCTGGGGAGGTGTGAACATGCGGGCGATAAGGCCTGCACATGTGAGCAAGTATCGCGGGTGAATTGAGTGACGGTCGCCGGGAGTGTGCGGTGATGTCTTCAGCCATGGCCATAGCAAGGACAGTTATGGTGTTAGTTGCCTTTTAACATCTTGGCAATGCATGTGGGGCATATGCATTTTAGAAGAGAAACTGTGATTTAAAATATTTCAATTTTATTTTGCGCGCCTCAACTTTATACCGGAACCGATGGACAGCAGTGCAAAGGTGAGACGTCGAACTTTGCCCGATTTAAATTCATGGCTAAAGAGGAGAAACCTACGATGGGAATTATGCCAACATTTTAATTTAAAAGTGCTGTGCAATTTTAGGCAATTATGATTTATAACACACTTGTGTCATTTTGCTGCCTGCATGAGCCCCTTGTGAACTGAGAACTTTTAGCTCCCATTTTCTGCACGTTTACAAGTTTCAAAATACATTAAGCACACTGAAGATTTATTATTTAACAACAAAAAAAAAAATGGAAACAATGCAATACAGAACTTTACCAGATTTGCTAGGAAGGCAATATAGTTTTAATATTTAAATGATTTATACTGATAAGATTTCTGGCTGATGTTTAGGGAATACATTTTATATACGCAAAATATTTATCAACTTTTTTTGGAGATACCACCTTTGTTGCCTTTTAAAATAATGAAAGAAAGTTTTGTAATATATATTTGTATTTTAGTGATGTATATTTTAGGAAATATTATAAAGCATCATTTCAATGGCCTTGTTAATGACTTAATTGAAATGTGGATGGCTTATGGTGGCATCCATTCGAAGTTTAAGTATTTGTATGATATGACAAGTTATTTTTAATAAACCTGTACATGATATTATAGAACTTAAAATTGGTGTTGTAATTGGTAAAAGTTTAGTGTATATTTTCTTCTGGTTCCAAACAGTTCTCCTTAACATTAGCTCTGCTAATTCTTTTTATTTAGGACCGTCATTCAGGGGAGTTGCTGTGTTTTGGAATCGTACTTAGTTCGCAAGTTTAGCAAATTTTATGTACGCACAACTCCTGACAGAGAACAACGAAGTTGTGTTTCACTGTGGGTCAAAGTATTTCATACCTACTGGTTGTGATCAGGTGAAAGACTAGGTATGGACATTTGGTTGGGTGTCAGATTACACACTAGTTTCCTTCCCTAACATTAAATTAATTTAATTGATAATTAAGATATATATTTTTAGCAATACAAGAATTTATAGTTGAAATACATTGATGGTTTAAGACTTACTAAATGTGATGAAAAATTACTGACAATGGTTTAATACTAGGATACTGTCAGAATCACTTTTTTTTTTCTCGAGGTTTTAAACACACCTCCTCAATTCCCTGGATCTTCCCTGTGTTCCACATTTTCCCTGTCTGCGGGAACCCTGCCTGATGTGTAAATGAATTTTACTTACAATAATAAAATTATTTGATAGCATTCTTTAGAAATTAATTTAAAGTGGCTAAGTGGAGCGGATTTTCTTTCAAAGAATGTCCAATGTAGCTCTCTGGTGAGAAGAGAAGTACCTAACTGTTTGGAGACAGTTAAGACACAGTGTACATCACACTTCCACCGCCCACAATGTGTTGGTCACCGGGCTTAAAGATGTATAATTACTTCTCAAAAGGGGTATGGCATGGTACCACGTTCATACTTCTTTTGTACCATTGGCAGTTTATTAATTTAAATAATTATTTTAAATGGGCACTTTAACATATTTTTTTGAGAGTTTTATCTTTAATCTTAAAATTAGGCTTAAAAACTTTTTTTTTAAACTTACTTTTAAGGCATGCAAAATTTTTCTTAACATTTATTTTAATGATTATGAAATACTAGTTAACCTTTACTTCACAACAAACGTCGGAATGTTGGAGCTGCTGGGAGCAGTAGGCCACTAGGTTGGACGGACTGAAACCTTACAGCCAGTTGAAATCATCAGCTAAACTTGCTCTCATTTATACAGGGTGTGTAATATTCTTAAATGTGTGCAGAAGCAGTAATATTAAATTCTTTCATCAGAGGGGAAGGAACTATGTGTCAATAAAAATTTATACATCATTCATAATTCTTATATGGGAACCCCTTCGTGATTCAGGTTGCTATTGAGTTATTTCATTACAAAATAGCAAACAAAACCGATTTTGGAAAAAAATATCTACTGGCTTTTAAAAGTTTCAACATGGAATGGTAATTGAAAAGACACATGAAAGACAATAAATCTTGGATATTAAAGCAGACATGTTATGATTAGGTACTCTAAAATAAATTATTTTCAACTAAACAAGAGGGCGACCTTGAGGGAGTGCCTCCCATTTCAGGTCATGATTTTATATTTATATTAATCACTGATCAACTTTTAGGCTTTTTCAATTGTTTAACTTTCACAAAATGAAAAATTTATACAGCGCATAATTTTTGCATAATTAGCTGCCAGAGCTACATTTTTAACGTTTTTGGGTTGTACAAATAAGGAAAATTAAATTTATTGCAGAACTGAAACTTTTTAGGTTTAAGTGCAATGCCACTGGCTACTTCATGATATGGTTTGCATTTATTTCACAAAAACTCATTTCATTTTTCTTGGCTGTCTAAATCATAACAAATTTGAGAATTTTGAAATTCCAGGTAAAATTAATTAATATTAGCTGAAAGAAATTCAAACCATTTCTTGAAGTAGCCAGTGGCATTGCAGTTAAACCTAAAAAGTTCCATTTTTTCAATTAATTAAATTCTCCTTATTTGTACAACCCAAAAACGTTAAAAATGTAACTTTGGAGGCTAATTATGCAAAACGTATGTGCTGTATATTTCTCATTTCGTGAAAGTTAAACAATTGAAAAAGTCTACAAGTTTATCTGTAATTACTGTAGATATAAAATCTGGACCTGAAATGGAAGGCACCCCCTTAACAAAAGGTTGTTAGGATTATTATGTTGCCATGAACATGAATCATTTTGTCATGGTGCTTGCTTAGAAAAATATACCTAGAAGATTAATAAATTTCAGTGGTTGTTTACGATACAGAAAACGTGCAACACAGCAAATGGGCACAGAAGCAGCTTAGAATACAGACAATAATATTTTGTGTAAAAAAAATCATTAGTGTGCATACAAACAATTCACATATGTACCTACACTGACAAATTTTATCTGCCAATCTTATTCATGTATATCAAAATAGGTTACTGTTAGCCTGTAAAGTAAAAGAATGAATGTTGTCCTTAGATTGAACGTTAAAATAACACTCTATTTTAACGTTAGGCCTTCAGGCTGCTACTTTCATACTTACCGGTTATCAATCCACAAGAATCTCACTTGATAACACTGTATTTGACATTGCAACTATAGATTTAAAATGCCAATATTATAATGGGAAAGATGACATACCTCTTCTTGCGCCAGAGCAGCTAGCTTCGCTTTCGATAGCTTTTTCTTATTTCTGTTTTCCTCTTCCTTGATGTGTGGCTCTGCGCCAGCTGTGCCCGGTGGCTCTGGTTTCACACCTTCAGGCAGCGGCTGCAAGAGTAACACACCGCCACAACTCACCGGTCATGCCATGGCTAGATGCTAGTAAACCTGTGATCAGACTCATTCATGTCTCAGTCAGACACTTTCCAGCCAACCAGCAGCCACACGTTGGAGAGGCGGTGCAGGGCGTACAACAAGAAAAACAAAGGTTCCCCTTCAGTCCTGTTTTTCAGCTTTAGACAGTTTTGTGAATAAATGGCATAAGCGTAAGGAGAGCTGATTCGGAGGAGGAGGAGGTGAGTGAGTATTATCAGAGGTATTTTGGGTGGTAAGTATGGAGTACCTCCCAGTTAAATGGTCACTCAGAAATTTCATAAAGTAATATTTTTATGCGATGTTAACACGTTTCTGACATCTCAGAAAAGTAACATATTTATGTCTCCTGCTATTTTTAGCTATGGGGATTATAGGATGGCCTAATGGCCCCTCCCAGAGGATCACCACTGTGTAAGAACACACCACCAGTCATCAGCACAGGTATGTCAGGAATGCTAGTCACTTCAGGCATATGTTCAGTCTCCATCAAAGCAGTGAGATAATTTTCATTAATAATATTTGCTCCAGGACTTTTACATTTAACATAAGGCTTTTTAGCATGTGTTTGTGCAATTTTCGTTTTAGTTTACAATGTCATTGGTTGTGTAAATAATCAATAAATGGTAGGTTTTGTTGTGTGGTGTTTCACAGTAGCAAGGTTTTTGCAGGTCTACGTAGTCTTAATCACAGTGAAAAGTTGCTCAAGTTAGTTATTAATAATGGGCCTACTGAAAAATCAATTAACTGTTTCAATTCTTGCAAAATCTAGTTTTTTATTCCCACTGTAACCTGGAAAACTTTATACTTTTTTAAAGACTTTTAAATCAAGGAATATTGTGTTTTCTTATACCTTAAAATATAATAAATAATATTGAGGAAATAATTGGAACCAAAAATTAAATTGTTATAGGAATTTTTATTTTATTTCCATTAATATTTCCCCACATTTTTCATGAGATAATCACACCAAATTAGAAGTATCCAGATTTATTATTTTCTTATTTTTTCAGAATATTTTTTTGAGGGTGGTTAGGTTTTTCCAAATTTAGATGACTGGAGCGTAAGTTAAAGGTGGCTAAGATTCGGTGAGCCACATAAACAATACTTTAAAACTAATTAAAATTTAAATATTTGCTAAATTGAGTTTTTTTTAATTTAGTAGTTGTGAAGAGCTTGAATTCTGGAGAAGTTGTGTAGTTCAAGAATAAAAACAAGTTAATATTGAAAAAAAAAATATTACCATCAATGTTATTAAATTCTCGTAGTAGGTACCTAATTTTAAGAACTCTGTGAGTTAAATTTTCTTGTTGTTATTAATTTTCACATCTCAATTTCTCAGGACTTTGTCGCCCTCCCCACTATACAGTTTTTTACAAATACACAAATCCCTCACTTAACACGACTTAAGCGTTCCTAAAAATGTTTTGTGTTATTCTAAATAACGTATTCTGAAACAATAGTCTCCATAAATAAAAAGGCTAATTTACTTAATGTGTTCCAAAAAGAGTAGGGAAATATAAATGCGTAGAATAACACTCAACAATAAATATCTCACACAATTTATCTTTATAAGCCTAAGATCGAATACTTTGTATGAACAATACGACATTGCATAACGGATGATAGGTACGTGGTTATGTACTTATCGTTAGTTATGACCAACACATGTTGCATACCTTTCCACGAACTTTCCAAGCCATCCTTTACTGGCAGTGAAACCGGTATTTCTGTCCGGATATTTAGATTTTAATTTTTTAAAAATTAAATTGCTTATTCGGGTATCACCACTTGGTTCACACCAATCCTGTCAGGCCCGTGATTTTTTTTATCGCACCATTCATTTAACAACCTTTTCCATGTGAATCATTTGTTCACTTCTGTAACTGGTATCTATTATCAAATATATTCCCGCTAGTACAACCAACAGACATCAATGCTTTATAGAGTTCTTATTTCGTACTATTGTGCGCACAGTTGACTTGTTTAAAACTAAAATGTGATCAACATAAGTGCAGCCTTCATGACATTCTGCATGCCGTAATACTTATAGTTTTACTTTAACACGTTGCATTATGCTCTCACTAGGAAGCCAAGATTACATTATGATTCCAACTGAGGGTGCTTGCACACATACACTTACCGGCAAACGAATAGGCAGACGTTGCTTTGTGTTTGTGCGTGCAAGTTCCCTGCCACTGAGTGGTTTGAAATTCATCAAAGTCCGGTCTGTGGCCGGGGGACAACGGTACAGCACAGCGGCATACGCCCAGGCGTAAAAACATTTGGTCATTTACACTCAATAGCACAGCTGATGTTTGTACAACTGATAACATAGTCAGACCTGCGCACACATCTCTTCCCCCCTCGTACAGCTAACTGTATGCCACCTTACATCTGTTGTTTACCGAGTTGAAACTTTGTGGTGTCATGCTCAACTTTTTTTTGTCTGTGGCAATTTAATGCCAACCGAAATTTACAGACATGCTATTCAAGACTGGGGAATTAAATTAACATCGTGCTGAATGAATTAACGCAATTTGAAGGCGTGCTAAGTGAGGGATTGGTGTACAGTATAAATAAAAAATACTGAATGTTTATAAATACCTCCTCAAATGAACCGTTTGTCTAAAAGGATCCTCAATAAATGCATTGTAAAGGTTGTCAGCACTTTTGTTGACCTTTGAATTAAAAGCAAGGATAATTATAGAATCGCTGCTGCAGCATTTGTAAAAGTAACAGTTTCTCAAATATTTTAATGAAGCATTGTGACTTTTGAGGACTGATAGCAAATAAGTTTGTTACTAGCCAACTTACCCTGCAGTTTACAACCTTTTATGTTATGTATGATTGTGAAATGATGAGGTTGAATGTGTGAAGATTACTTAAAAATATACTCAAAAACTTGTAAAAAATAATTGACTGATGCAAAAGTATTAACTTAGTTTATGCTGATACCATTAAATAATTCAGATATATTGTCACGTCTACTTTCTCACTGGATGCAGGCTTGAGTAGGAGCTTGCCTGAAAAAATAAGTGTAAAAAATTGTATTGTGTAACACTTGTCCAAAAACAATGCTGTAAAGCATTTAAAATGCTGTTAACCTAACCAAATGTTCACACCAAATAAAGATATTATAATGCAGCTAATTTACCCTACTAAACATTTCTCATAATTAGGTAATACTCGGATATCAAGGCTTTTTATAACTGAAGGGGAAAAATTTGGAAAACATGATTTTCAGACTACACACGTCCCTAAATTTACTCCAAAAGGATGGTTTTTGTAACTCCTAAAAGTTTGTTAAATAACTGAAATTTTATATACCGTATTACATTAAAAGACAGGTGCTTTTACGCTGCCGCCGACATTCATTGTTTACCTGTATGGGTTTGTTTCTATTTTATTTTTTGAGAACATACGTCAATGTAGGTGTTGTAATAATGAAATTTGTTTAAATTATGACTTTACAGCAATTGGATTTTTAATGTTTATATTTCATGTTTTGTTATTTTATCAGAATAAGTAATTGTATTACGAAATGTTTAAATTGTTAAATTGCATTTAAAGTAGCCTACATACTAATTTAAGTCACGTTGTAACAAACAAGTCTAATGGGAGCCAAAAATTTGAATTGACTTGTTAAATACCTACATTCTTTTTCTGTGAGGAATACATGCTGTGCAGTGAAGTATCTGACACACTCAATTTTGCAGTCTTTCCAGGTAATTCTTTGATTACAGCCATCATATATTCTGTGTTTGGTATGACTGGTGTTTCGGAGAGCAAGTGTGGTGTGAACAGGCTACGCGGCAGGTGTTCCCTGGACATATTAAATTTTTTTTTCATTTAACAGAAGTGCGACAAATGTTGGGCGGTCACTGAGTTGGCCGAGGACAGCAAATTCTTTCATTGTTAATGAGCGGCAGTTACACATGTCAGTAACAAAATTATGAGGGTAAAATATAATTTCAAAAAATCGTTAAGAAACAGCACGTGGTTTTCAAAAAGGAAACTTTCAGTTCTAACGATAGTTAAGATCAATTATTTCTTTTTAACTATTAATCACCCACGCACTGAATATATTAGGAGACATTGTCATGTTGCGATAAAAACAGTCACACATTGGTCGTCCTATTGTCGAGAGGTGATAATTAAATGGAGTATGGATGTGTCAGTAGGACCGGGGTAAGTTGTTGAAATAGATGAGGCCCAAATTGGTAAACATAAAAATTATAAGGGTAGAATTGTTCAGGGTCAGTAGGTTCTCGGCAGAATCGAGAGAAATAGTAATAATATTATTATCATTCCTGTCAAATATCGCAACAGCAGAACTCTCCTGCACACGATTGAGATATTCATATTGCCTGAACGACAATTATTAGAGACTGTTGGCGTTCTTATAATTGTCCTGCAGAACCCCATTATGTTCACAAATAGGTGAATCATAGTATGAATGAATTTTGTTGATCCCGACACAAGAACGAACACCCAAAGAATAGAAAGACTTTGGCACAATGTAAGGCAGAAAGTACCTCGGTATGGTCTGCGAATTCTGCACTACGTTGGGTACCTTGCGGAATTCATGTTCCATGGAAGGTATCCTGATGATAGGGAACGGCTGCATCATTTCTTGCTGGCGGCGAAGAGTATGTACCTGCCTCCTGCATAGATGAATGTAATTTTTTAATGTTTTCGTTTCATACATTGAAGTTTATCCCAGGATCCTGAAGACTTGATCCTGATGGCATGATTCTATTGGTTTGATCCTCCTATGGTACATGATACTGTTATAGTTCAGTATGTTGAAAGATTCTATACATAAAAACTATTGTCATATAATAATGTATTATAGTTGTAAGTCAAAACAGGACTTTATTTCAACCTACAATCAATTCTTTTTTATTTTACAATTTCTTTTGTATGCAAGATCTCCTGACACACTGAACTAAAGTAGCAAGCATCATGTACCAGAGGATCAAGCCTTCAGGATCTTTCAACGTACTGAACTAAAACAACAAGCATTATGTATGACAGGATCAAGCCAATAGAATCAAGCCATTGTGATCGAGCCTTCACGATCCAGAGATAAACTTCAATGTATGAAACGGAAGAATTAACGTATTTTTTATTCTACATAGTTGGCTTCAGTTGTGCTAAACTAAGAGATATATGATCATGGGTAAACAAAGAATGACAGCGATAGTGTGAAAACACAGGTATAGTAAATGTAAGCTAAAAACGGTTATTTTTCACGAACCAGTAAGAATCATGAAAACATCCTTTCGAAGTAAATTTAAGGACATGTGTAGTTTGTAAAAACCATGTTTTCCAATTTTAATTTCTTCGGTTCTAAAAAGCCCCTTTATTTGAGTATTATCCACAATTTTTTAGCATTGTAAATGTAGTTCCTGACAAGTTATTCTCACAATTTCAAAGTATTTCCGAAATTGCTAACCTAACCACTTGTAAAATATTTAACTACTTTAAGTATAGCAACATTACTTTACATTAAGAATGAAAAACAGTAAGGAAAAAATGACAATAAAATTCTAACGTCACGGCTTTTCTGTATATGTCAAATTTAGTTTCTAATTTCTACTAATTTCTGGGAAATTAGTCTATATGTATCCTAACATAATAACTTGTAAACGGTAAAGGATAAAATCCTTATTAATGTTTTTCACTATGCACTGAACATAACCTACAAATTCACATGTATTACCTTCGTACTGCATGCGTTATGAGACTTGAAATGAAGATTTGTACCATACGTTAACTTTTTAAAAATGTCATGTATATCCATTTCGAACAACAACAGACAGGAAAACTAACAAAGCTTTAACCAAATACACTGTGTATTTACTTTAAAGTCCCGCCACGCCACATGATTGTTTAATGTGATTCCCGAATAGGAAAGCCTAAGATTCACTCATCCTTCTGAACATACCCGAATCCTCACGTTGGCAAGCCTTCTTTCAACAAACGAGAGAGCCAAACACACGATCGTGCATCTTCGGGGTTATTTTTTTTTTCATTATAAATAAATATACAACTCATGATAAGGGCTGTATCCGAATACTGGCCTAATGGATCCCTTAGCTAAGGGATCCACTAAGGGCCGATATTATGACCTCCGGCTAAATCCTCAGGTTAGCTAGCCTCCAGGTAAGGCTAGCCTCCAGTTAACGAACGAGGGGTGTATTATGACCCAAACTTAGCCTGCGGTTGGCTAACCGGAACCTGACCAAGCGTGTGGTGTAATAATGGTTGTGTTGGTAATGAAATAAAACAGAATTTGGTAACTTTTGTTGCAAGACAGTTATTTTTTCTGGTAGAATGTTAGTCAGCTGTTTGTTTGTATTGTGATTCGGAATGTTTACAGCTGCAGTAAAGAAATATGCCGCGAACTTTATCTTGCAACAGATATAATTAAATTAACCAAAAATTACTTTGACGTCAAACCTGCTTTGTATTAAACCATAAAATTACAATTTACGATTCAAAACCGTGTGTTTTCAACTTTACTCTTGTATTGAAACACATGATTTTGTTAGGTTATATATTAAGCCAAAACTAACGAAGTAATTCTATACCAACAAATAAATAGGGATGACATTTTTGCTAGAGAACACTTATTTCTTTAATAAATTTATTTCATAATCAAATAATATAGACCCCGTTTCGGGAAAATACTTGTCGATTTTCATTTCACTGGTGTAGGTTTCATTTTTGTACTAATAGTTTCGTATCACATATCCAAATTAATCCGATCCTGATGGAATTAGTTTGTGGTATAGGATGCTTGCTGTTTTAATTTAGTAGGTCAAGAGATCCTAGATATATTCACTGGGGAAATAATTATTGTAAAATGTATACGAATGAAATATATTTTTACAAGACCTGACATAATTTGTTTGCATCGTGATATGTTAGGTATGTTGTGTTATGTACAGGATTTTTCAACATTCTAAATTAAAACAGCAAGTATAATGTAAAACAAGACCAACATATACAGGGTCATGCCGATAGGATCAAGGGATAAACTTGGATACGGTAAACAGAATAATTCCAGTGCTGTTTTCGTTTTGCACTTGCGTGGCAGGTAGATAATAAGTACCTAATGGTTTGTAAGATAGGGAAGGGATAATTGGGTAACATTTATTTTCACATTCAATTGTATTCATTGAATTAGAACCACGTCTGAAGTCGTATGAAGTGCATTTCATTCCCGGCATATGTCCACTGTATTACGAATAAAAATTCACAGATACAACTTCCACGAAAACACGCATTTTATAGGTAATAATAACCCTCGTTTTGCAATTTTAAAATTCACTTATTTACACACATATTCTTAAGCAGGAACATTTAAGTTTATATACATAGCATACGTTTATGTACTTCGTGATCAATTAAAGTCAAATAATAATACACGACTCGACGAAAATAGAAAAGCGTTACTACACTTTCATGCCATGTAATTTTTAATAAAACTTTGACGAATACGGCGAAGCATTTTACATTTAGTAATAAATTATTCCATCGCATCCTGTAAATATTCAATAGAATTCCTCAAATAGTCATCATCACTATCAACAACTAACCTCGCCTGATACATCGCCATTTTATTTTCTGTTGCTTTTAGCCTCCGGTTAAGCAGCTAGCGGCCGGTTCATCCACCCGCTAGGTTAGCCGGAACTTTAGCTGGAAGGTAGACGTTAACAGGGAGTCATAAAACCGAAATAAGAGCTAGCCTGCGGTTAAATTTTAGCCGGAACTTTAGCCGGAGGTCATAAAACCGGCCCTAAAAGTGCATCGTAGTGGACGCGGCCATCTTTGTGTTGAATCCGAATTCTCACAAGGGATGCCGATGCATACCTTCACGCATCCACTAATTCGAGATTTCTAGGGATGCGACACTCGCATCCACTAACGCGTCCCTACATCCATTAGCTTCGGAATTGGGTTTTATTTTGTTTGTGTATAATATTACTTCAGATTTTCTGCAAAATATTTGTTTAAAACATTATAAGCGAAAGTGATAACTTAAACAGAGACAAATTAAGACGTTAATAAATATAATAAAAATACGAATTTAAACTTAAAGGATAATTCAAAACTCATAAGTATTTTTAAAGTTTACAATTTATAAAATGTATTTTATTTGGATCGCTAACATATATAACATACACGTTACATTATTTTTTAATTGGTAGGTATTTATTATTTACGTTTTGCTGAATATTCGTAGATATCCCTACACAAAATGGCTGCGTGAACATTAGTACGACTGACAGTCAACAGGTGGTGCTAGTAGTAAAAGTATTCGGATACTATCCATCCATTAGAAATGCGTCCTCTACATTGTGGCTGCATTTGCTAAGGGATGTAGGGATGTAGGGATGTGTGTGCTAAGGACGCATCCCTATGTATTCGGATACAGCCCATGAAGTCATGTAAACGGTGTCCTAGCGCTGGATAGGTACATATTAAAAAGTTATTATAGCGAAGCAACCATAAAATGATTTTACAGTATTTTTAATGTAACTATACTTACCTAATGGCTAATATAACCAACCATCCACAATGTGTTAAAGTATTTATAATTACTTCTTGCTAATTTTAAGAATGACATCTAATAAGTTAAACCCGCGCATTTGGAGAATAAATGCCCGCGATTTTTTTTTCCCCCCAAATAATTACACCTTTGTGGTACGAAAAAAAAAGCGAGCATGAACTTCGGGGAACTTCGGGTTTGGCTCTCTCGTCTGTGAAAAGAAGGCTTGCCAACGTGAGTATTCGGGTATGTCCAGAAGGATGAGTGAATCGTAGGCTTCCCCCACCCGAACAGAATGTCGTCCCATTTCAGTGAATTTTAGGTTACCTTTTGGCCAAGGCTGTATCCCATTTGTAATTGTTTATTATTGAGCAATGTTGCGTTCAAAATTTTATTTTTTGCGTGTAGTGTTATTTTATTCACTTTTGGAATCATTTGTTTCTTCTACCACGGATACTGAAGATTGGGTTGACCCTTTCGATTTGTTGAATTATGATAGATATTCTAAAACAATGGTGTACGATAGGTGAGTTTAGGTTTTTATTTTTGTTTTTATGTTTTTCTTAAAAAGCAATAGAGGTGTAAAAGTAACGAAAAAATGTGTACCCGTATGTATTCGTTACTATAACAATTAGTACTCGTTACTTTCGTATCGTTACTCGTTACTTCTGATACCGCATGACATGGCACATGCTATGTTATGTAACAGCATCGAATCGAGTCGTATTTCGTACGCGTACAGTATGACGTCGCGTAAATAAAAATAAATCGAATATAAACAATCAAAAATATTTGTTAATTAACAGCTTTTGTTAACCAAGAAACAATTAACTCTCATTAGAGCGGCTTTATTACAATATATATTTTAAGATAAGAACATAAAACGTGAAAATACGCTATTATAAAAAACAAAAACATACATATTTATAATTTGTAAAAAATACTTTCTTACGTTGTTTCTGTTCGAATCTAAAACTTTGTCTACGCACACAATACCTTTAATAAACAGTAAAAAACTTGGACGACGAATTTCCAAATCATACTTTTATTAATAAACAAACATCGTTCTTTGTAACGAATACGCGCGCGCATGCGTGAAACATACGAAAGATGCGAGTAACGAAATGCATTCGTGTGTAACGTTTCGTTACTCGTTACTAGATGCCGCTCCCGTTACTCAGTAACGAATACATACGGTTTGCTACAGCTCTAAAAAGCAATGGACTTTGCATTTCACAGGTACGTACCTACTTGGTACCTACCGAGTGATTACTGAGTAGAAGTTAGCTCTATCCGCCGGCTATATCCGGTCGCTCGGGACAGAGAGCTTTGGGACAACAGCAGCTAAGTCATTCCATGCAAATACTGCGATTTCCAACCAAGTTTCAATATTTTTACAAGAAAATGTGCAGACATAACGATAGAGTAGTTACATTGTGACCTTCATACATGTGTTTACTATCAACAAAAATTAAATTTAGAGTGTGAACCATCGTTCGGCTTGCACCAAAGCCTCTGGAGGCCTCCAATGTGTTGTTTTCATGGAGTATATCACAAACACAATTTATTTCGACCACTCTGGCCGTTGGTACCGATAGAGCTCTGATACATAGGTACCTTCCTACAGGTATAGACTATCAAATTAAAAAAAAAAATAACAAGCTAACTATTACACAGGTGTTCCAGAAGTCCTGAAGGCCTCCAATGTGTTGTTTTCATGGAGTATGCCACAAACATTATTCAGGACTTCTGGGACACCTGTGTAATAGTTTGCTTGCTAATTATTTTTTATTTGATAGTCTGTACCTACCTGTAGGAAGGTACCTACGTAAGAGCTCAATCGGTACCAATGGCAAAAGTGGTCGAAATAAATTGTGTTTGTGATATACTCCATGAAAACAACACATTGGAGGCCTCCAGAGGCTTTGGTGCAAGCTGAACGATGGTTCACACTCTAAATTTAATTTTCGTTGATAGTAAACACGTATGAAGCTCTCCATGTAACTGCTCTATCGTTATGTCTGCACATTTTCTTGTAAAGATATTGAAACTTGGTTGGAAATTGCAGTACATATTTGCATGGATTGACTTAGGCTGTTGTTGTTCCAAGCTCTCTGTCCCGGGCGGCCGGATAGAGCTGGCGGATAAAGCTAACTTCTGCTCAGTCTTTAATATACTGCCATTAAGTTAGCTTTGATTAGAAAAAAAAATCCATATTATCATACCAACTAACACGATGAAATTTCAATTTGGTGCAAAAATAGCCCTTGTTTGTAACTGGTATATCTTTTGAAATAAATAGTTTTTCATGCGTTCAACACTTGAATCACTCAAGATTGTGATAAACAAAATGTTGCAACTTCAAGTATGACTACTACAGGATCATCATTACTTAACCTCACTTCATACGAAACAAACAACTAATTGAATCCTTGTAAAAATTAAAAGAAACATATTTGTTCTGCATAACTAAACCATTTACACCTGTACCAGCAACAGCATGTGAAGTTTAAGAACCTACAAAAACTATAAATTAATTTGTACTCTTGTGTTATGCAGGATATCAGCTTCCTGACAATTTACTCTTGTTATTTTGTGGGAGGTAATTATTCCATATGTATCCAAGTTTATCTCTGTAATTATTGGACCTTGCGGCTCTTTAGAACGGGAAGAAATTGGAAAACATGGTTTTCACACCCATAAATTACTCCGAATGGATGGTTTCGTAATTTCTACTAGTTTGTGAAAAAATTAAAATTTTGTATCTAATATTACATTACCTGTGCTTTAATGCTGCCGCCGTCATTCATTGTTTACCCACCATAAATAGGAATAAATGTTTTTCATATACTAGAGATGTGTTCTGAATTAACCCTGAAAGGATGGTTTTTTAATTCCTACTGGATTTGAAAAAATAACAGTTTACAGTCTACAATACCCATGTATTGATGCAATTGTCGGCATTCATTGTTTAACTGTGTGTTTTATTTAAAAAAATTTTTGAGAACTTTAGTCAATGTAGGTGTTGTATTAATGAAATTTGTTTAAATAATGACTATATTGCAATTGTAAGGAATTTTTAATGTTTATATTTCATGTTTGTGATTTTATTATTAAATAAGTACATAATTGTATTACAAAATGTTGGTTTTGTTACATTGCATTTAAAGTTCCTGTATACTATTTTTAGTCATGTAATGTATGAGTCTAATAGGAGGCAAAAATTTTAATATAATTGTTTACATTGTTCATTTTCTGTGAGGAATACAAGCTGTACATTGAAGATGCTGACACATTGAATTTTGCAGTCTTTCCAGGGAATTCTTTGATACAGCCCTCGTATGTTCCGTGTTTTTTATTGTTGGTGTTTCACGTATCCAAGTTTATTCCTTGATCCTGATGGCATGATCCTGTTGGTTTGTTCCTGTGATACATGATGCTTGCTGTTTAATTCAGTACGTCAAAAGATCCTGATGGTATGATCCTGTTAGCTTGATCCTGTGGTACACGATGCTTGCTGTTTTATTTCAGTATGTCGGAAGATTCTGCACATAAAAGAAATTGCTAAATAAGAAAGAATTATGATTTTATGTTGAAAAAAATCCTTTTTATTCAATTTAGATCATAATTCATTATTATATGACAATATTTTTTTTAAAGTACTTACTGTGTGTGGTGATTTTGGTATTGGTTTTTATGCTGAGTTGTTTGTAGTGTGTCTGCCTGTCATCAGTATCTGTGAGTGTTTTTGTATATGACATATGTGTATGTATAAAAAATAATTAAATTACATATTAATTTGCAGACGCCCAGAAGAAATGGAAACAAACCAACGCAATGGGAACACATGCGAAGATGCCCTACGCAAGTGTGAGGAAGCGCTCGGGGAAATACACGGGAACAGGTCAGGCATCAAGACGTCAGATGCAGAGCTGAAAGTAGCAGAGCACAGGGACTCTGAGGCGGAGGCTAGGCTGTACTTGCGGAGGTTTGTCAACATACTGATGGACGCAGCGAACATGAAGCAGGAGCCGATGTTTCAGTTCTCGTCCAAGCAGTTTGACGTGCAGATATTGATCACACCCGAGCAGCTGTCTCTGCTCATGAAGTTTGCCAACAACGAGGGCAGTGTTCCTCTGAGAACTCTCGACGAAATCTTTACCTCTGGTCTTCACCAGAAATCTGCCTGGGCGTTGGACAATGTGCTCCAGTGGCTGGATTACTTTTGTGGTTGCCTTTCATTCGTGCAGGTATGTGTCGCAGGTTCGTTGCAGTACCTACTTTATTGTAATTTGTATGCAAGCTTTTTTGTTTCAGCCTGATCCAAGTTATCTCACTTTTATTATGTCAAGATATATTTTTTGATGTTTTTACTTATATAATTTTATAATTTTTGACCTGACAACGTCTAATAAATCGATGAACGCTGGCTGCACGCACGAAAAAGTGTTCCTTTACACACATTGTCCCGTTACGCTATGTCCTGTTACACTCATTGTACGCTTGTGCCACATCTATCTCTCTTCCACTCAATTGGAACAACCATCGATTTGACTTTTTCGAGGCACATTAAACTTGAAACACTCCCATCCGTTTCCTACTTTTCCTATCATCGTCCTATCCTTAACAGAATAACACAGATTAGAAGAAGTTAAATAGCAAACATGTATAAAAGTTATAGTTAAAATAATCTGTTAGTTAAAGTAATAAACATATTTGAATTAATGAGTGCAAATAAAAGTAAATTTATCAATTAAATTGTAAATTTCATTTCACTCCTTCTTTGTATCCATACAAAATGGTGATAGTTCAATAAAAATGATTCAATTTTATTCATAAAAGTGTGCAATCATTTCATCAGTGTTTTGTTATGACGTTGTCACGTTAAACTATCGTCCGTAAACCAACTTTACAGACAACCAATTTTTTAAAATTTATTTTACTGATTGGAGACATTTTAATTTTTATAATACATAAGTCATAATTTTTAGTCAAACCTTTTCTGTTTATTTACTCCGTGGGCAATAACAGACTTTTTAAACCTATGTTTTGACATGTCACTTTGCCAAACCACTTTTTTACTATAGACACAGCTGTTTTTCACCTAACTTCTTCTTTCTGTAGGTTTCTATAGGTTCTTCTCCGCGAGCGTCCGGTAGCCTATGTTCCATGATCTAGTTGCTATGTTTAGCTGCTCCTTATGAGTTTTTGCTCTGTTATTGAGGCATGTCTGCCATCTGCTGGCAACTTCAGGAACTGTGAGCTCCAGGCTGCAGGCTCATCAGCCGTGCAGTTTATCATCGACCACCGTGTGCACGTCACCGAATGTAGCCTACTCATGAGTGAACTGTCAGGCGCCACATCCTGCAGCGTGTGGCTCTATCCTATAGCTTGTGTAGGTATTTCCTAATGAAAATGAAATACCAGGATTTATATGCCTCCTTAATATCTTTATAAAGTCCTTAATTTGTTTTTAAAATGATTAAGGGTACTTAAAGGTACTTAAATTTCACTAAGAATCCTTAAAAACTGCTTAATAAAGACTGATAGATTGCAAGCTATGGATAAATGCGGGTATTTTAATGTGCTTATGTTTCAGACTTGGTAGCAAACAATGCTTTGTGAATGCCCATTGCAATTGGTGAATTTCAGTCCACGTGATTAGATTTTATGTATAAAAACATTTTGAATTTTTTTTTCCATAGTTTGTATCTCACCTTTAAGCTAAAAAGGTGTATTTTATTTTCTTACTGTAAACTTAAAAGTAAATATAATTAGTGATTTAAGCCTGTGCGAATATCAGTTTTTTAGTTCGAATACGAATACCAAATTATTCTCGAATACGAATATTGAGTTCGAATAATTGGAATGAGAATTGAAATCCCATAAAACATGTTACGTATATCACATCACATTACAATATGATAACAGGTACATATTTACTGATACAATGTATGTAGAATCAAAAAACTGACAGTACTTAAAATTTTAAGGTTCTCCAATTTTATAATTAGTTCATATTAAAAAGAGTCTTGTCACATCACTACATATTAGCTAATTAAAATTTTTGTGGAGAGACACAAGCTGCTCTACATTTTCGGGGAGTAGACTCTCTCTTCTACACGTCACAATGTTGCCAGCTTTGAGAAAAGTCTCTCACTGCACACTTGTGTGGCAGGTATAGGCAAGTACTTTCTTGCTACCACAGCTATGTTTCGGAAACAAGTGCGCCCCTTCTCTTACCAGAAACTGAAAGGATTTTCATTCTTTGGGATTAAGGGTGCTGCCAGATATTCGTTTACTTCTACTTGGATAGTTTCTTCGTAGCTTGCAAGCGTAGACTGAGCTGCTGTTGGTTTCACGTAGGCCCATAGAGATGACTTCTTAATAGGCATTTCACTTGTAGCCTCACTTGTCTCAGTTATAGTTTTACCTACTGTGTTCAGCTTACACAGCTTACATACCTCCCTGCACAAATTTTCAACCCATATTTTTTTTAAAGATTCATCCTTAATAAGTGAATCTTTGAACCGTGGATCTACCATCATAGAAAACACATTTACTTCACAATCTTGGTACACCATGTAACGTGATCGCAAGCTTTTAAGTAAGTTCTTGGCAAGAGTTTTTTTTTTTGACGCACGGGACAGGATAATTGCCTGAGCTGTCACTACGCGAGGAATTTCGGAAGGGTGGGAAGGGTATAAAGTGGGGGGGGGGGGGGGGGTAGCCGCCAGCATCCAGTCGTTTACTGTGTATTATCCTATTGAAAAACATTGACGTAGCATGTTAGGCTTTTGGAGTCTTTGCTGTGAGTATGCGGCCAGATGTTTTCCACGTGGTCTGTACAATTTTCTTTCTCTTCGCCGTCACATTCGGAACGAAATTACAGTGCCGACAAACCATGTTTCACCCTCTAATCTGAAAACTGTCACCTATAACGCCCCAGTTGTATGGATTTTACAGACACGTATTTGTCTTTATCAGTATGCTGACAGTTCAGAATTATTTTAAACGACCTGACGACTTTCTTCTACATAAAATACGTTAGTTATCGCTCCGAATTACTGTGTTCAAACGGGCTTTATTTGGCCATATGTAGTGATCCCGCTCAGCCTTTTTCGTAAATGACTGAATATTCGTTTTTTCGAAGTGTTAGTATTCGAAATCGAATCGAATACGAATAATAAACTATTCGTTTTGATATTCGAAAATTCTAATATTCGCACAGGCCTCTGATAATAGTAAATGGTAGGATTATAAAATTCATACAACCACTGCTTGGTTTAGATAAAATTCTGAACAATAGGGGCTTATCTGTAAGAATTTACAGAACAAACTTAATTAATTTTTGTGTATTAATTATTTAATATTGTTATTTTCTTAATGTACTTTTGTGATATTACAAATGGTTTTCTGCCTCTTGATAGTGATGAAGGTGATTAAGTAAAAGGGTCTGTAAAAATTCCTTAATTTTTGATTGCTGAAAAGGGTACGAACCATGAATACACAGAAATACAAACACTTCTGGGCACGTCCATTCTTGGTAAAAGGGGGAAAGCACTCAACCTACTCCTGTCAGTTAACTGGGCATGTCTGTTGGAACGTGTCAGTCTTAAAAGCATTCTTTGCATTCAACAGCTGGGCAAAAACAAATGAAGTCAAAGCTGAGGTTGCTTATTTTCGTAATGGTCCTATAGTTTGCAAACAAAATATTGAGGGAGTGATTTGTGTTCTTGTGCTTTGAAATATGTATTGTGTTTTGCCATATCATAACAAGATAGCTATTCCACCAAGACCAAAGATTGGCACATTGGCCCAGTTAAGCTGAGCTGATACATCCAATAACTTCATTAAATAGTTTCTGTAAATCACTGACAATCAGTCACCAGCCTCACACTTTCACTGTAATTTCAAAAATCTTGCCATATTAAATATCACACATGACTACATTGATGTAGTTGGCGAAACAAGTTATTTATGGTACAACATATAGGGCACGACATTGTAACTCTATACATATTTTGTTCTGTTTGTTATAAACAGAACAAAATATGTATAGAGTTACAATGTCGTGCCCTATATGTTGTACCTTAAATAACTTGTTTCGCCAAATACATCACTGTAGTCATGTGTGATATTTAATACGGCAAGATTTTTGAAATTACAGTGAAAGTGTGAGGCTGGTGACTGATTGTCAGTGATTTACAGAAACTATTTAATGAAGTTATTGGATGTATCAGCTCTGCTTAACTGGGCCAATCTGCCAATCTTTGGTCTTGGTGGAATAGCTATCTTTAATTTGAAACTAATACTTACTAAATCCTTTAACCTATGGTTATTTTACTGAACTCATATAAAATCATAATTTAGGATTCTAATGAATCTGCACTGAAAATTTCAAATGTTCATGAAAGTTGTCTCTAAAGACTAATAATTTACTTGTGGACAACAACAAAAATTAATGAGAAGAAGCTTTATTTATCTTTTTACTAACATTTTTAAAATCATAATAACTGAGTTAAAAATAAAAAACAAAAGTTTTTAATATAAGAAAAATAAATTAAATTTTTTTGCTTAAAAAATTGTTTCATATAGCCATATTACTTATACCAATTCTTCTTTTCTTTTGTCAAGAATCTCGCTTGAGGATTTGATTTCCTTTCCTTTTAACGAAACATCGGGTTTTTGTTTTCGTGTAAGAAAATTTGTGTTTTTCCAATGTTTTATTATTTTGTTTTTTAAATAACAAAAATTAAAGAGTTTGATTCCACTCAAATTGTCAAATTTTGATGGTCAGATTTTATTTTTTTTGCTGTCAGAGGTGAGGTTGTCTACTGACCTGGTGCCACAGACAGAAGACAGATCGTGTTTTACAGGTGTCAGTTTGAGCTGAGTTCAACCGGTGGTTGGCTTGCCTGTTGCAGGTGCAGAGGGTTGGCCTCATACTGCTTGTGCCACTCACCGCAGTCTTCCTGATGCTTAAGGGCTACAGCTTTGGCGCGATAGTGCGCCGAGTTCTTGTCATGGTGTTTGTGGCAGGGTTTGTCCTCACCTACAAAAGAATGCATAAGGTATTGTCATCAAGCTTAAATTCCTTTTCCTACTTGGGAATTTTGACCGTTGTAGTTTAGTAGCTGTTTGTTTTGTATTGTTTGCTTTTAGTTTTGTTAGCAGTTTTTTTTCGGACATTTATCAGTACTGGCAACAAACCACGCGTGGCATGGTTAGTTTGTTCTTACGAGGGCTGGCTACCCTCATTTCTTCCGTAGTTGTATGTGCTAACCAAATATACTGCTAACTAACACCGTACAACTTCATACATAAGCAGAGGCTGAGAGGTGTCAGTGTTGTCAACTTACGGTACATATTATTGCGAAAAGATTTTCAAGAGACTGCCAGTTTACTTGGCGCGTGAAAAGCACGATGCCCCAGCATGATATTCACGAAGCGACGGAGTTCCCTTTGTTGCACGCCGTACTGCTCCGGCTGTCTCGGAGACACTTCATCCGTAGCTATAACTTCACTTCTGGCATGCCAGCTCACATTTTTGTTGATGCTGCCATGTCTTGCCCTCGCATCTCAAGAGTTCTGGCCATTCCAACCTTGTTGCATTCTCTGGCAGTTTCTAGGCGGCAGATATGTGACGTTTGTTTTAGCTGTCTGGGAGTATTCAAAAATATTCTTTATTCCTGAAGAATTTTATGTTTGATTCAAAATTTGATTAGAATAAAATAAACCATATTCATTTACATACAGCACAGTCTGAAAACTAAGAGTCCTTTTTTCAGTCAATTCTACATGTATGTATGTATGTAAGTGCATGGGCAGACCAAATGAGACAGAGTTTGGAATTTAGCAAAACATAGTAGTGAATGTTGGCGATGATTGCGATCCTACGACAAAGGTAAATGCCCCAATTGCCCTCCTCACTCGAAAGCCGGGCAGCAGTAGGCTGAGCAGTATTGTTAGTAACAACCTTGAATGAGCCAGCGTGGTGCAGATAAAACAAATGTCATACTGCTCAATCTACAGCTGCAATGCAGTGGACTTACTGTGTGGTTATTAGTTTTGCTATAAATGCAATTATAAATATATACCTAATCTGTTGTGATAATAAAATTGATTTGAGTTTTATTTTTTAATGAATGCAAATTGGTGTATAGAAATACAAACTCTTGTTCCTGCATTTACTGTTTCTATCATCTGCATGTGTGAACTGAATTTAAAGTGAAAGCAATGATTCGATACAATTATTACGTATTTTTTAAGCCTTGAATTATGTGACCATGAGACTGTTCAGTAAAGTAAACTGCAACTAAAATAATTCCTTATTTTGGGAGATAAAAAAAAAGTCCTAATTTCAAAATTTGAAAATTTGTTGGCAGTATGAATATTATATTAAAATAAAAATACACTTGGTAAGAATATGCAAAATAATAGCTGAATTTTACTAATATCTTTAAAAAATTATAGAAAAATAATATCAAAGGTTTTTTTATGTTCCTTTTTCATACATACGTGCTTGCACATAAGTCTATGGAACACTTTCTGAGTTGTCTTGGTTTCTGCATGTTAATAGTATTTCACTGAGTGATATAATTAAATATAAAAACTTAGTAATAGTGTTGGTATTTATAGGCCTTTCCTATGGTAATAAAACATCAACAAACTATTTCCAAAGGCTCGGGTTTGTAGTGTGCGGACAGTACTGAAAAACAGCAGCTGTTAGAATTACAAGTCATTAAGAGAGGTTCAGTCAAACCTCAATACTAGATACAAACCTAAGCATAATTTTGTCATTTTGCTATAATGAGGTTTGTTTTAACCAAATTATTATAAAATTTATTACAATTTTAATATAATTTCCTAATCAAATAAAAATAAAATTAAAACTTGTACATTTTATACCTCACCAAATGTACTTTATTTTAGGAATTTTAATATATAATTTTAGAATAGCTTAAACTGCGGCTTAAAAAAGTTTTCCTACTTTTACACAGTTAAAAGGATTTTAGACAAAAGAATAAAGCATAGGTTTTGAAATTATCTATGAAAAGTCTACTGCCATCATTTTGGAAGAGTAAAATTTCTAAGAATTTTTCCCCAACCTACAATGTAGTAATTGTTTACTACCTGCAATTGTTTACCTTTTCACCACTCACCACCTCCGGCTAGCTCATATTAGGTGATGAGTGGAACATACAGGTTAGAAGGTCATGAAGAAAGAAGAAATTTATACACAATGTTCTATGTATACCTGTTTTTTTAATTAATGGAAAAATCACACTATATTTCGTACAACCGAGCACACAAAAAACAATTAAACTGTACCTCCCTAAAGGAGAAAAAACACGTAGACTCTTCTTATGAATTACATTATATTGCCCGGATCCATGGGCGTAGATCCCGGGGGGGCCCGGGCCCCCCCTGGAATTAATGGGCCCCCCCCCTTGGGGGGGCCCACTTCGTGATTTTAAAGTTAATGGTGTACACAACATATATATCAGATTATTATTTACAACGACGACAGACACTTTGACATGCTTTACATTCATACCTTCGAGTTCCGTAGTTATTTTCCCTTACCCCTTCTGCGAAAGCCATGGTATGGAGTTTTCCAGTGAGAACTTTGAAACCCTTAATTCCTAGAAACCGTTCATTCCAAAGGACGAAGCTAGGGTAAGGTTCCGTTAGCATTTCCTCCCCATTGTTACCCACACTACCTTGTGCTCTGAATCGACAGTATTATAGGTTTCAGGTAGTCTGTTTTTAAAGTGGTTTTGCTCTCGTGTGCGCCAGTCTTCTGCTTTCTTGCCAAACATCAACATGGATAAGTTCGTGACGCGGAAGACACGGAAAACAGAATCTCACCTGGTAAGCTTGATTGTTTTATAAGTAGTGACTATTATTTAGGTAATATATTTTATTTAAGTGATTATGTAATATTTTTTCCAGTAAATAAACAACTTAATACTTTAACAGTAATTATAGCAGAATTTAGTTTATTTACGAACTGAAACTTATATACCATTTTCTGGAATTTTTTAGCTCATCTTCATTCTGTAAGGCTAGCTGCTCTGTACGTTACATGTGAATATACAGGGAATAATTTTTTTCCTCGTCAATATGGAATTTAAAATCACTCCCCTTTTATTATCAATCGATAATTTTCACAATTCATGGCCGATAATCACTTTATAACATTTGTTATTTGATAACTGCAACACTGCACGAGTAAACAGAAGTAAGAGTGAGAAAGAAGTATTTAAACGTTACACATACGTATTTAAGTTAATAAGGAAGCAAACGCGTCTCTTTAATAACTAATCAAGCGGCATATTTTAACTAAATAATTCACTTCCAAAACACTGATTATACTAAATACAAGCCGAGAAATGTATGTAGTTTAATTAGCTGAAGGATAAATTTCATAGTTCTATCTCCGAGATTTTTCATTTGTATCATTAAGTTTTTTTTCTTTTTTACCTGGTTGATGCCTTTACAAAATAAAATATTCTTTAAGGGTTTTAATATGATTCGATCGTTCATTTGATGTTGATCCGTTTATTAGCTTTGGCGCTTTGGGTTTTTAGGGCGCATCAAAAACTGTGAACAAAGAATTTCACGAACAGCATTTGAATCGCAGTAATTATGTGATGTGGCATAAAAAAAACCGACAAAGTGCGAGTCTAACTCGCGCACGAAGGGTTCCGTACCATTATCTATAAAAACGGCAAAAAAAAAATCATGTCTGTTGTATGGGAGCCCCACTTAAATATTTATTTTATTCTGTTTTAGTATTCTTGTTATAGCGGCAACAGAAATACATCATTTGTGAATTTTTTTCTGTTTTCACGTTTGTTGTATGGGAGCCCCCCTTAAATATTTGTTTTATTTTAATTTAATCATTTATTTTTAAATTGAAATTAGAATAAACACTTTTGGAAAATGGTAATGTATCGGTGGGGTGTTATATATTTGCATTATATTCACGTATATTATTATTATATATTTTTTCATGGATATTTTATGTACTTAGGTTAACAAATTATTCAAACATGTTTGAGAGATCACTGCTTATAGTCATGAATTAATAATTACTAAAACATTTTGCTCTGCTTTATTGTTAATATCACTTACGTAAAAATAAAGTGTATAACATACGAGCTTATCATCCAGAGAAGACTTGTTTCGGTTGACCTCTAGCGTAAAATTCTTAAACCACAGAATTCACGGGCCCCCCCTGGAAATCCTACAGATTTGCGCCCATGCCCGGATCAGTTCCGGGCTGCGACGGTTGGACAAAACCCTTTGTCGCCTCGCTGTGGGCTTTCCCCACGACTACGGTCATAAAATTTCTAATTAATTAAAATGTCAGAGGGAAAAAAGAAAAATGTTGTTAGGTGTTGCCCAGACCATAGCCGCAAAGTTGTACCGTAACAAAACAGTACAATGTTATGCGAGCCATCGCCCGACCACGACCGCTCGGCCCGGTGTTCGGACAATTACTGAATTACAGCCTTCCTTCCCTTTGTGCGGGCTGTATTCTGGGCTCGCTGACGTGCAGCGAGCCAATCACGGCGCATGGCAACAAAAGCTTCCACGAAATGTTTACTTCTGTTCCCACGACGCAGCAATCTTCTCTCTCACACACACTCCCGTGACCGTGACTCACACGCCTAGCGTGTGAAAAAAAGCCTCGGTTGTGAAAATAACGAAGGAGAATTACGTGGAAGCTTTGGTTGCCATGCGCCGTGATTGGTTAAAATTACGTCAGCGAGCCCAGGACACTGCCCGCACAAAGGGAAGGAAGGCTGTAATTAAGTCATTGTTCGAGCACCGTGACGACAGGTCGTGGTCGGGCGATGGCTCGCATAACATTGTAATGTTTTGTTACGGTACAACTTTGCTGGTACGGTCCGGGCGACGATATGCAAGAAAAACATTTCAATTAATAGCTGGATGTTCTAATATTTTAAAAAAATACATAGAAATACATTTCAAGTTCTTTTACAGGTTGCTGTTACACATACATGCAAACACCAACGAATGCACGCTCTTGCTTGTGCATGCCCACGCACGCGCACATGCACAAATGTTGTGTTGTGTTTGTGCATGCGAGTTCCCTGCCACCGGCATATAACACACACACCACATCTTTCACAAAATAACCAATCACAACATATTTCCCTACAGAAAAACTTACAGAAGCCCATGCCTTCTTTACTGTCTCTCTCTTTCTTTAGTCAGATAATAATACTGTGGGATCTGCATGAGTTCAACTTTCCCATCCTAAGAATACACACAGAAAGCACCAAAAGCCTCGTTACTGAAAAAAACATCACAACAACCATGGTGCCACCAAGTCGCGCACCTATCCCTCGTCCTTTCTTTCACTCGAACCATAGCAACTGTTCTAGAATTATTATTATTAAAGCTTCTGAATCACTGTAAACATATCATATAGGCATTAAAACTAAATTTAAAGTAAATAACATACTGAAAAAATACATTTAAACATATAATAACTTAGTAAGAAAAATAAGAACCAGTAAAAATATAGTTAAACAGCTTTTCTAAGTAAAACATTTCAGCACAAAATTATTTACAAGAATATTAATTATGTTAAAATAAAAGTATAAAAAAACTAATTCATTATAACCTAGAACCATATAATCTGCTGATTCCTCTGAATGATTAAAGCATCATATTAATTCTTCAGAAATTATTTTAAAAGCTGGGAAAGGCAGGGTCTTGCAAAGTTACAAGTTTGAGGACAGCCCGTCATGAAGGAGCATGGTGCATAGTGCATAGTGCCAGAATGTGCGTGTGTGATGTTGCCAGGCGGCTGAGATCCGAAGCTACGTGTACGAGAAGCACGGCAAGATACCGGAACACTGCGGCTTGTCAGAGAACAGCTGGTACCACTGGCTGTTCTCCGACTCTGGCCAGACTCTGAAGGAATGTCAGCAGTACTACGAGGCGGTCTGGATGGATCCAGGCCTGCAGGTGTCTGCAGAGGTTGTGCTATCTGAGATGTTGGCTGTGTTCGTGCTGCACCCGTGCGACGTGGCAGCCAGCACGGTCGTCAAGTTCTCTAGCACCATCCTAGGTGAGCTGTTTTAACTCGGTGCTCATTAACTGTAATGCTGGCATTACATCACATTTAAGTTTCCACATATTATTTGCCTGATGAGTCAGGTAAGTTCAAATGTAAGAAAAAGCTTTGCAGTTTAATCAAATGGAGAAATACTTTTCCTCGAGTGACGACTCTGCAAGCCGTGTTTTAGTCAGTTTTATTGGCTTTCCAGATTTAATCATTTCAAGTTCAAATAAAAATCATATAATTTTATTGTTAACTTGTTAGATCTTTATGTGGTATTTAGTTAATATTGATTCTGTGCTACTTATTACATGTAACATATGCATGACTGTAAAATTATTGAAACTCTAGTTTAATTGGGAATTTTCTGAAATTTGTTTTTCATTCGAAAAAATGTCTTTGTTTGGTAAACAACACCATTTTTTATTTTTTTTTATTTTGGAATCAAAACCAATATATATGTTACATTTGGGTGGAATTGATATATCTTAATTTACCTATCATGCAGCACAAAATGAAATTATATATTCATACTAGATTATCGATACTTGTATACCTCGATACCTTCGATACTTGACGGTATCGCAAAGTATCGAGTATCGAAACTGTAAGTTCGATACATTTTTTTGATACCGGAATGCTTGTTCATTTTTATTGAATTAAGTTTTGAGTCGCCATCGTACAAAATACAACTACAGTAGAACCTCGATGATACATTCCAGTTTCATACATTTTCCCGTGTCATACGCCGATTAATTTTGGTCCCACCGAAAGTACTATATTTACAATGGTTTACTTTCCCGGAGCATACACTTATAAAATCATTAATTTCCCGTTTCATACGTTTTTACGAAGCGGAAAAGTCCTAAAATTCACAAATGTTTTTGTTATATTCCTCCTGATAAACTACGTTTCAATGCTTTTATTTTGAAAAACGTTCATTGTTTACCTTTGTAAACGTAAGAAAATAACTATATCTCACCAACCATAGATATGGATAGTATCAGGAAGACTGTGCACTTCGGTAGTAGCATCTATGGCCAGCACCATGCGAGACTAGTGGCGTAAACTAGCAATGATTATGGAAATGGTGCACGCGCTTAACCAAGGCACAGATCTCATATTTTGTGCATTTATTAATCTTTGAACTGAATATACCCGATTGTTATTGTTTTCTTACGATCGGATTGTTTTGTATTTTACGTTTCTCAAGTTAATATTTTATTGAAAATTGTTCTGTTGCATAAAGTTGTTTGTAAAATGAAACAAAAAGCAAAAATTTCTGATTTTCTTTTTACAAGAGCCTAATTTTTTTTTCTAATTTAGGCTTGGTGACTTTTCCCCCCTCCAAGAAAGGACTTCATAACATTTTGTAAGGCCACTGTTTCTCATGTCAGCTTTACTTGATTATGGACTGTATTTTACATTTATGGTGGTTTTATTATATGTATATATAATGATGAATTCATATCTTTCATTAATATAATGTAATTATTCACACATTATGTATTTAAGTTTAATCTGACATTGTGCTGGTATGCTAGATTGAAAAAAAAAATTATTATTGCCATTCCCTTTTCATACACTTTCCCGCTTCATACACAATTTTTGTGCCCTCTGTTGAAAAGTGTATGACAGGGGTTCTACTGTACTAGAACAGCTTATTAGCCGTAATTTTGATAACCAATAGGCTTACATCAGAATAAATTATAATTATATAAGTCGTTACTGCAACTTGCCAATAGTAAACAAACGGTAAAGTAAGGTTAAGTTGTTTTGTTTCGTGTTCAAGAAGTTACGTTTTTCGTACATAACACTTCTGACATTGAATTCACAGGAAATTTGAAAGAAAAAAAATTGTAGAAATATAGAGCACTTAAAATTCACATTAATTGATTCCACTCGCAATCCGTCGAAATAGTAACAATAACACGCCTAGTAATAACAGTCAACATCATAGAGTAAGTACGTGTCTGGTCCTCGTGTATGGGAAGTACCAGAGATTTGTATCAATATTATGAATGTTTTCAATTGCCGCAGTCGTATAGTGACGTAAATTGGCACCACCAGCGCGAACTATCATTGTTTGCGGAAATTTTATTTAAGAGAGCGCTATCTTTATTTAAATTTGTTCGTGGTAAAAAAAAAAGTGTACTGGAAAATAAAGGGCTAACTCTCTAGAAGATAGTTTGTATTTCACTTCTATTTTTTATATTGATTTTTATACTCAAGTCTTTAAAGTTGTTTGCAGTTTGTATTTTTGTAATAAAGAGGGAATTTCTATAGTTTAAAACTAATTTATGTTATTTGTAATAATTGTAACTTAATGGGAAAATATTTTTCCCTGGAGTATCAAAAGTATCGAAAGTATCGAACTGAAAAAACAATACAGAATCGAGTATCGAAAGTGTGGTATCGTCCCACCTCTAATTCATACATTAGCTTCTAACAACAAAATGCTGAGAGTTGGTGTTTTAACAAACTACATAACTTGATGTTTCTTTGATGTGAATTTGATTTATTTTGCTAGCATACCTGCCCATTTGGCCCATTATTTATTTATATGTGAAGAAAATTAATATGGAATTTATTATAAGGAGGCTCATGCACTTTTCATGTAAATGAAAAAATGATGAGAATCACAAAATTCACACCTTATTTTGTTTCAATGCAATATGAGTTACATCAAATATAGTGCCAGTTTTTTTTTAGTTTTTTACCAACA
Organism: Bacillus rossius redtenbacheri; assembly: GCF_032445375.1. NCBI lineage: Eukaryota > Metazoa > Arthropoda > Insecta > Phasmatodea > Bacillidae > Bacillus > Bacillus rossius. The sequence continues at coordinate 111,353,463 of NC_086332.1, forward strand.
CAATGTTTGTGACTGCATAATGAATGATATCACAGAAAATGAAAATATTCTAAACCAAAATGATACCGTATAAACCTAAATAAAATAAAGTTCCTTATACACATTTTATTTTCCTCCATCAGCTAACTGCAAAAAAAATGTAAATGGAATATTTGGTTGCAGGATAACCAACCTACAAAAATAATATGGTGACTGATTCAGGGCGTGTCCCAGTACTTCTGTCTACAAATCTGAAAGAAAGAAAGAAAAAAAAAGCGAAGAACATGTCTTAGCTAAAGGAAAACACCCTAAAAATATTTATTTCTCATTTTAGTGTGCTTTTTTGTGCTTCAAAATACTTTCCTTCCTAGATTTAATGTTTAACCTTAATTGAATGGTAGACACATTGTGCAAAATGGAAATTTATGTTTTAATTTTTCGTAAGATCTGCATCTACATCTCAGGTTTCAAAACAAAAAATAAATTATTCTTATAGTAATTACAAACTAAAGTTGTACTCTCTGTCAAACTGACACTGTGCAGCACACCAATATAGGTTGTATGAGTATAATATGCACTGGCGAAGGATGTAGAAAAACAAGCGGATCTGTAAAAAATAATCCTGATGTTGAATAAAAATAAAGTTATTATTTTTTATTGGAGAAGATACCCAAAAGTAGGTGTTGGTCAAATATTGAGCTCGGCCCCTATTCAGGTTAATACTTGATGTCCCTTGTTTTTTTCCTTGGGCTCCAGGCATTTCAGTAGCAAATTGGCCTAACTGTTACTGTTTCATGGTAAAATAATTTCATAAACTGAGGTATCAAATAATACTACACTTTAACATTATACTAACATGTTTTAATTACATTTTTGAACGAAATTTTGTATTACTTTGATCACTAAATATATATATTTTATCGTAAATTTATGTCCCTAATTATAAGGTAGCCTTGTACCGTTGTGAGTGTGTGGGTTTGCATCAGCTCTTGAGTTCGTCACTTCCTGGACAGTCACAGTCATGCTCTATGCATATTTAGTCATTCAGCAGTTTGTTGCTATTGCCTGAGAAATCACTGACTTGCAGCATGTGAGGGACTCGGATGAAGGGGGTAGGACCAGAGGTCATCGTGCAGGAGCGGACAGAGAGAGAACATGATGAACCAAGGACGAGAGCACAGTGTGTTTTAGCGAGAGTAGAGTAACAATGTGCATTTAAGACAGACTTTAATAGTACTTGGGTAGAGTTTACATTTTCGTCACACATTTTATGCTAAAATCAAGTTTTAAAATGAGGGGTGCGATTTTTATGTGAGAAAAGTATTCTTGTTGGGTATAAGTTTTTTCATAAAAACAAAGCCTGTTGCATGAAAAGTTCGTTAAATTAAAAAGCAGAGAATATGATAGAATGCCAAACCATTTAAATAATGTCATGCAACACAAAAACATATTTCTTTCATCTTAAAATAGAAAACCGAAAGCCGTGACCCAGACTTGAGCCGGAACTAATGTAGTGTACTTTAGACATAACTATTGTTATGGTACACACTAACAATGAAAGAGTGCGAGCTACCCATTATAGTTTACGCGGCATAAGACAGATAGCGGTGTTGCATGGAATCTGTGAGCTATGGAATCAATATTCAACTACGTGGGCACGCTATACTGGCATCAATGTAACCAAACATGAATGATGTTAACTAGTAATGGCTACACTTTTAAATGAGCTGCACGGTGTTAATAAAATAATTAAGCGGTTATATCCTTACGAATAATGGATTTGAACTTTAAAAATACATTGTTTTATACTGGAAAGAAGTTTACGGACACCATCTTACATGGAAAAAAATAATGTACATTTTATGAAAAAAATTGTGGTACCGAAACATTTGATTGTATGGGAAATCATATTGTTCGGTACATTTTAAATGATTTGTAATTACTGTATTTTCCCACACTGCCTGACATCAACTTGAAACCTTATTGCTGTTGCACAGTGCTTTGTCCTGTGATCTTTGGCAAGGTCATATTTACTACAATACACTTAAGTGCTTGGAATCTTAACAGTGGAACCAGAAATATCATGCAATTTTTATGCGAGAAATTTTTTTCCCCCCAATATTTGATGTCTTAAAGTAACAGTGTGATAATTATGTGATAATGTGTAAAATAGCTTGCATGCATGATAGTGAGGTTGTACTACACTCTGGTTCCAAACGCTGGGGTCTCTGGTTCGAAGCTAGAGAGAGTAGGAGCACCCAATGACCAAATCTGTCAGTTACATATCCATGTCAAAAGGAATAAATAGAATTATCAATGAACCGAACAAGCATGGAGTAGTACATTAGAACTCTGTTATAATGTTTCTGACTATATTGTTTTCCAGCTTATCTATATACTAATATTATAAAGCTGAAGAGTTTGTTTGTTTGTTTGTTTGAACGTGTTAATTTCAGTAACCACTGGTCCGATTTGAAAAATTCTTTCAGTGTTGGATAGTACATTTATCGAGGAAGGCTATAGGCTATATTATATTATCAATAACATTAGGGATCCTTACTAAAAGTCTAATTTAGAATCAAATGCGTTGGAGGGGGTTAGATACAACATGCAGTACACGTACGAAGTGTGTGTTGACAATGCCGCAGGCGCTAGAAGTTTATTTCCTATTGCCTATTAACATTGTTGCCACGCACTAGATGCCTTATCATTCTTAATTTTCCCATACAAGTAAAAAACACCAGTGTGATATTAACACTGAAGCAATCAGTACCCTCATAAGAGTTCATTAGTATTTAAATACTTTTTATCACTTTAAATCGCAAACCTAAACTATTGTTTTTTTCCTCTCTCTGTTTAATTAATTTTTTTATTGCCCTTTTTTTCAAGTATATATATTTTACAGACTTGAAACTTCACAGTAATGTTCCTTATGTTACGCAGGAAGACATTTTCCGAAAATTAGATCCCATGGGTGGTTAAAACCAGGCAACAGTGGGTACTTTATCTGCATGAGAACATGATTTTGCATTGTTCATGCCTTCTGCGTCTCCATGGCAATGGGCATCGCGGGGCAGTGGCGTACCCACAAGGAGGGGCATGTATAATGAGCGGCGCAAGAGTGATCTGCCTGTAGACTGCCGTAGCGAAGTACGGGTACATCAGTTGTACATTGCGTGCACGAGTCTGGAAATCACCGGTGCTATTCATTTTCTGTCCGGTACATTATACAGCATTTTAATAAATTTTCACTGAATTTTTTTTATTTACCATTACTGTAAATGGGAGATGTGGCTTAATTTTTTTCCATTAGTATAGCCGTACAAAGCCGGGTCAGGCAGCTAGTAATGTCATAATTTCAAAGTCCCAACATTTTTTCCCATAAAGACAGTGTATTTACTTCCTGTTACACAAATAATGCATTTTCTGCTTATAATGTGCATAAAATTAAAAAATGTAAAAAAAAAATTGAAAACTTCTGTGTATTCTATGTATCTGTTGGTGCCTTCATCTTGGAAAACCAGATAACTAATCCTTTCATTCCTTGCCATTCTGGTGTGTTTTAAACTTTTCAGATGTAAATACATAGTTCTACAATATTTTAGTTTGTCAACCGTTCTGCATGGCTAAGGTAAAAACTTAAACCTTTTTGTATTGCTTATAAAGTTGAATTTATTTCATTCGTAGATAGGAATCCACAGAACACCCATGTTTAAGTAAGGAAGGAATTGGACATAAGAATTTATACTGTAATGCTATCATTGTGAATTGTGAGACAATTTTACAGAAATGTGGCAGTTTGTCTGTAAAGACAGAGAAAATATAAGCAGGAAGCTTCATGAAGTTAAAAGAACATTGTTGGCTGGGTTTAAGCAAATTTGAGCATCGAGTGAACCCATCAGTGGTTTTAACACTGACAAGTTCTACATACCTAGATATTTCCTGCTTATCATTTTTTTTTTTAGCTCGCTTGAAAAACATTATAACAGGGTTCTATTATATTGAAATGCACATTGCAACTTTCCGGACTAAGGCAATACCTAATCAGTGAGTGCAAAGATACAGAATTCTACCCAATACGATCCTAGTCTTCCCTATATCTAATCCCCACTCCAGCCCCATCCCATTCCTTCCAGTTGACTACTGAGTTGGTGTCAGAAACAAAGGTCATATTCCCACCCAACTAAAAATGACACTCGCATACAAAAATCATATTTATAAATTGTAATGGATAGAGGTGGCACCTTGGTAAGTCACTGGACTCCCATTCCAGAGGGCCCTCTTTGGTTGCTAGGCTGGCCATCCCTGGTCACATTTGCAGGTTACATATTTATACTCTCACTATTTCCCCAAGCTAGGACATTTTCAAGGACTCTGGTACTCAGTGTGAGCATGCAAACAACCATAGTCTTACCATGCCCATTTCCTGGCGAGATCAGGCATTCAAAACCATCCACGTTAAATGTCTGATGAGGACAAACCTGGAATTTTCAAGAATGGAAAACATGGCAAATGTCTCGAGCTGATAGGTTTATCTCCAGCAAGTGCTCTCCCTCGCTCCCCATCTCGTCGTTCCACTTCTCTGCCACCGTAATGACAAGCTGCAGGATGTCCTCTGGTTACAAAAGTCATGAAAAAATAAGGAAACTGGATGACTAAAAAATCCTTACATAAGCAGTAATGGACCTGGAAGTCATGATACTTTAATTTACAGCAGCCTTTTGTTGTCCCCTGAGAGGGGTAACAAGGGTTTGTAAACAAATGAACACAAAAACTGGGTTGTGAGAACTGCGTTTATTCACAAAGAATCGTAACATTCAACATTCATAAGAAATGATCAATCGACAACATGTTCCCATAACTATAAACATAGAACAGCAAATATCAAATTATTCATCAACATCGATTTAGAAAAAGGAAACAACCTTGACAATCCTAATAAAAGTTTTATACGTTATGGGAGACACCAAAAATCAAAATGCCAAGAATGAATATATTATGGCTACAATAGTGTTACGAACATGGGCGGCAAGGGCACGACTCACGCCAGGTACCTGGGCACCTGGTGGACCCGTATGGCCACTCACATCACACACGCATACCTTCAGGGATTAGAGCGGCCCGGCCTCGCCACCCCTCTTCCCCCACGTACTTCCTTGGTGCCTGGGAATTCTGCGGGCTCACAGAGGCCACTGCCTAGAGTGGCGTGAATAATGTGCCACTATTCTGAATGCTTTAGACGTCGGGTCAACCCGGGATGGCATGACACGTCACAACTACTCCAGTTGATTCCAGAAAGAAAGCCAACGGGTATAAAAGAGTCGACGCTGGCGTCCCCGAGAGTTCCAAAAGTGCGAGTTCGGCTAGTGGCGCGACGGGGCCATGCTAGTGCAACTGAGTGGCGCGAGACTGTGTGTGCAGACAGGTGCGAGGTAAGGGGCAAACCACTGTTGAGCCTAGCTCCAGTGAGAAGTGTAAACTGTGGACTGGACAGATATTTAGTGATTTCTGAACAGATATTAAGTGCGGTGATTTTGTTAGTAGTGGAAATATTTATAGTTAGTAAAATTTTATAAAAATAATTGGGTTATCCTTACGAACCTATTTTCCTCACTCGTAACAATAGACTTTAATATCTTTAAGAATATAAATACTCCACGTAAGATTGAACACAAAACAAAAAAAAAACATTACAATATTTGTGCGGTAACTTGAGCAATTAAAATATCTTCTCATTAACTTTGTTAAAGAACTTTGCAACACAATTTAACTATGTAATTCATAACATTAAAAACGAGACAGGAAACATTCTGTTACGTCACTCTAATGTGTAACATCTCAATACACCCTACATCTATAATATATAAATAACATGTTAATGAAACAGTGTTCGCAATATCCAGCTATTCCTTTATATTAAAGACAGTTAAAATCCTCTTGGAAAGCAAGGCATTATGAAGGAACACACATAGTTTGGCAGATGGCATCCGGTCCAGAGGTCAATGATGAGTTGTCCCTCATCCTCCTTGCGCCTTCCGAGAAGCACTTTTCCAACTGCTGCAGCACTGATTTCAGTTGGGAAGCAGGAACCACCCTAGTAAGTCCCAGCAACGACTCTGACACTTAGGCGAAAGACTGGCTCTGTACCATTCCTCGGAACTTGTCTACGACACGTCCGAAACTGCACCTGGTACTCTCGATTCCAAACACGTCTAAGTCCAACTTCATTACATCACAGGAGCAAACTTTTCCTTGCTTCTCTATTTAAACAACCAGCCATTCTGTCCGGGTGATATTCACAATGTCATTGTCAATGGTTTGTAGTTGTGATCTGGTAATTCAGCCTCAGCCTGCTCTGCCAAAGTCCGCCACAAATGTTGTGTATGCCCCCTTCATCTTACTCACTCGCTTCTTCACTAGACCAGCGACTAAAAATTCTGTTATGTTGCCGGCGAGACTTTTAAAACATCAGGTTCTATTCTATGCATCTAATGTTACCCAATTCCAAGAGCGAGTTTTGCGTTCAACTTGCTCCGCGAGTTCCAACTTGTTGGGCGAGTTCCCTTTACCAGTGGTCTGCCGGTTTACCTTGCTGGGCTGCTCCACTAAGTTAAGTTCCTTATTGCTGGAGCTGCTTTGTCCTTGATCGAGCTAAGTCCAAAGCGAAGAATATAAGTGTTCAACTTCTTACCTAGTGCAGAGGCTAAGTGCAATTTCTTCGGGCAGCGCGTGGTTAGGCAGCGTGACAGGGTAGTGGCACTGCAACACTGTCTTGACTGTGTCCTCTCTGCTATTTGTTGCTTTGCCTATAGTCCGCCTGAAGCAGGTTATATATACTGCTCAGCTCGAGCCTCTCTGCTTTTCCAGAACTATGCCGAAAGGTGTGCAGAAGGAAACACGGCTGAACTGTGCAGAAGGAAACACGGCTGAACTATTTCCAAGACATGTGACCTGTCACGTGGTCACTTCCACTCCCGTCCCAGTAACATGACTGCTTTTGATCACATGACAAGAGCCGCCCATCCTGCCAAGGAGTTAGGCCACCTTCAATGTTTAGGTGTCTTATGGTTCGTCTGCCTTCAGGGGAACAAAATCGGGAGGGAATGAAGTATGATGCGGTGAACCAACAACAGCAACACTTTTGCTTTTATTTTTTTTTTTTTTTTTATGCCTCACTCAACAGACCATGGCTTATTCACTGTATTAAGATGTTATTCTCCAAAATAAATTAAATCCAAATGGTTACTATTAAAATACACAAATGTGCCACAATTAAGGACAACTAGCGCCATACACAGTTGTGTAACAAACTGGTTGTCAATACATTGCCCATTAGAGATAACACACAAGCCATAGAATAATCAAGTGACACGAAACATGGTGCTGTAGTTTGTCAATTAATATTTGTAAATTATGGTTCTTTGGAAGAGGGATATAATTTCTATTGAGTAATTTGTTTTTAGTTTTGTGCTGTTGAATTTATCTTTGGTGTATGTTTTGTAATAAATTGGTTGCCTGAAGGGTTTATCTGTGTAGTATGCTATTTAATTTAAATGTGTATCGGAAACTGATAAATGCATAACAGAATTAAAATAAATTGTAAGAAGTTCAGTAACTACCAGACTTATGAAAGGGATAGATTTTTGGGCTATTTTTTTATATGAGGATCACCTAAAGTATTTGTGTACCTCTTTTTCTTATCTTTTATTAAATCATTCTGTTCTCCATTTCAGTGCCACTCTAATGATAACTAAAACTTAACAGTAACTGAAGTGGGTTAACTGCCGCTATGGGTAATGGGAATCCCAGCTGCATCTGTGAAAAGCCTGTTGAAGATACTTCAGCAGATGCAGACATATTGATTTGTGCTGGCTGCAGCTGTCACCTCTAAGACTTGCATTCGCTCCAGGCCACCAGAGGGCAATTTTTGTAAGTGCTGTTTTCCACGAGTTGCATCTCTTGTGCGTTGGGGAGTCACTGTAAAGCTGTGTGTTTGTTGATGGCAGGCGGCCTGCCGTGGGGCACCAACTGGCTGGTGCTGCTGCTGTGTCTGGTGGCGCTGGTGGCGCTGGCAGTGCTGGCCTGTGGAGCGCTCGCGGGCGGGCGGGCCAGCTTCCTCGGGCTGCAAGTACACTTCCACGGGAAGCAGTCGCCCGTCCTGCCCCCTCAGGTCTCGTGTGATACTTGTGCCTGTTGCCATCCCCACTCGGGGCTCTAGTCTCCATGCCATGCCCTTGACGCCTTGAGTTATCATGTTAGTACAACTGGGTGGTCTTTGACTTGAATTAACCTCATGAAATGGGCAACATTCAAATAAGTGTAGTTAGTTGATGTGTAATTAATTTAAGCAATTTTTAATATGTATGTATTTGAAAGTATTCGTGAATCTTAGATTGCATACAAACTGGTTATATTTTTTTAAATATTCAAGAATAGATATTTTATTTCATTCACTTGTCTCTGAAATGAAAGGAAATCAGTAAGTAGTTAAGAAACATAAATAGTGGTATTTAGTAGCACACAGTTGTACATTTGTTGTCCGTGTGTAATTCATGTAAATAATATAATTCCTAACTGGTTTGCCATTGCAAGAGAAATTTTACGTATGTGTAAATATGACCTGTTGCTAAGAAATCGGCTAAAAATAAGTGTGCTACTATTCAAAGTGACGAAGATGGTTAGTAATACAAGTTGGCAAAGAACAAGTAACAAAATAAACAAAGCAAAAAATAATTAATTTAGTGAAATGCATCACTTTACAAATTCTACCAATATTTCGTGGTTACTCTACAAAACAATTTGGGAGGTTAAACTTTAACAATAACATTTGGAAAATCTAAATTACAAAAATATTTTGCTTGAGGATAAAGAAGAAGAAAAAACTGACAGTTTTCTTTTGTTTGCATTGTTCTTAGTTATTTCATACCTGGAATGTATATCAAGTTGGTTTAATGATAATCTATAAACTATAATTTAAAAAAAGTGTGTTTGTTTGTCTAGCCATCTGAAAATTGTAGTGACAAAAAACCCTAGAAACCGTGAAATTTTATACATAAGATTCTCTGGGGAGGTCTGTGTGCACCTCAAAGGCATTTTTTTTAATTTAATAATTTAGCATAATTAGACTACATTTTCTTGCTGATTTCAGCTTCCCATAATCTTAAAATAACAATATATGTAGACCTCACCAGTGTGAGTCAAATAATGTTTAGTGAATTTTTAAAAATTTTTTTTCTCCTTCTTACTGATTTCTTCTGTATAAAGGACACTCAGAAATCTTACTAACAAGTTATCTTGAAACTTTCGTAGAGTATAGAAATGACATGTGGCCTTTTGAAACAAGAATTGTAAAAAAATACTAATAACACTTTTTATTGAATGAAAAACTGAGTTATGTCAGTGTAGTTTAAGTACATTTGATTTGCTTTTGAATTGTGCTAGTGTTTTCTACCTGTAGACTTCTGAAGCGAAGTACGTGTACATCAAATAGTTTCAAATTTGTTGTGAATTAAAATTTTCAGTTGGTTTTTTTAGGTTTTCGTATGAACACTGACCCTTTTATGCTTTGGTGTAGAGAAACTTTTCAGTAATTATATTTTTTAAATTTTAATTAATTGCAAACATCACTAATATATAAATTTTCATGTTTTTTTTGGTTAAATTATCTTTGTAACAAATTTATTTGTGAAAATAATTTCTCTATGAGCGATTGTCGTGTCCACAAAATTATTATGTTTAAAAATTGCATTTTATTAAAAAAAAAAAAAAAAAAAGACTGTAGACTGTAAAAATTCTGAATTAAGAATGTTTGTTGGAAGTTTTAGCTCGATCTGAAAAGATTGATTGGCGAGCAGTGTAGTAAAGAGTACGTCTTTTAAAGCTCAAATACATCTAAATCCACTAGACTAGACTGTTACAAGGTTATGGTATGAAATTAGGAGACTTGAGTTTATTGTCAAGAAGATATTATATTTTTATATGTGGGAGAAGAATGTGAAGGATATCATGTTCGTCGAGATATATGAATTTACGCATAGAATCATTGCTAGTTTTCAGGCTACATTTTGGAATGTATAATTGGAAGAAATTTATTGTCCTAGATTCGACTGTGTCTTGACTTTGGAGTAGAAAGAGTATATTTTCAAAACACTTCCCAATGTAATCTCATGTATTGTACGGTTAATTTTACATCATTACACAGCCCAAAAAATGTAAAACGTTTCTTCAGCTATTTGTTTCAAAACAATGGAAAAATGCCATTTTGTGCATCAAAGATTTGTTAGACGGCAGACAAACTATTAAAAGAAAACATTTTAATGTATCAAAATCTTTTTTTCTACTTCAACAGCACAAACACGAAGTGTTACACTTTGGTTATCTAGTTTGACTTTATAGTAAAATGGCGGATGCCTAATTTTAAAAATTGGCTGAAATTATTATTTTTGTCAACGATAAAACCATTACATATTTCTCATGTAGTTTAATGCCATTTTTAAAAGAAATTTTTTGACATGACGTTTGAAAATGCCTAGGTAAAGTCATTTTTGAAGTCTGGATGTACGTTTCTAACTGGAAATGGCAGTAGAAAATGAAAATAATGCTGAGCTAGTTTCTTCTATGTTTACACTTTTTTTTTTGCGGAAGGTTATGCGCATAATTTCCGTAAGGTCATTTAATGACATTAAAAAATACTTTAAATTTTTTTTAGAAAAAGTAAAGAAAATTCTGAAATAATGTATATTTGGGTACAAATTTTAGATGATGCTTCAATTGACAGTTGTTTTTAAATTGACAAATTTATTTAAAAAAACTTCATAGTCAAAATATAACTCTGAAGTTATTTGTAGCTGCTCCTGATTATAAAAGTTGGTTTCACGAAACTGTGTATGCATATAAAACAATATTTTATTAGGTATTATATTTTCAATGAAGTTATATTCTTATCACTTCATAGAATTTATTATCATCCAATTTTTAAAAAAATTCCAATATCAGTCTAATGATTGTGCTGCTTAAGAAAAATAACAACTTAATTTTTTCTCGTTAAATTATTGTTTTGTATCTAGCTAAGGATCATTTAAATAATGTAGGGGGTTGATTTTAAGCTTTAATTGCTAGGCCAAGGGATACATAAATTTAGGGATGGTTGGTGAACCTGACCATAAGAGTGTTGAATGTTGGTGACTCTGGTTGCAGCAAGCTATCGTGGCGAACTCACCCCCTGAGAGTGGACTTCAGCAGTCGGCTGTTCCTCCTGTGTTCAATATCCACATCAACCTGAGCAGGCGGCAGTCGCTGGGGCGGCAGCCAGGCAGCGCCATCTCCGGGGATCAGCTGAGCAGTGCAGAGACTGGCAGTAAGGACTATGTGGCCGAGGTCAAGGCAATGGAGGAACCAGAAGAGAACGCACAGGCGACATTACAAACATGTAGTAATGACAAACTCTGTTCCAACCAAGAAACGAGTGATCAGCTACGGGAAACATGATTAAATTATCCTCCAGTCTGTGCACTGAAAAACTTGCATGCATAATATCATCCTCATTACAAATCCATGCGCTTACTAATTCAGTATTTTTAATTCAAAGATTATACCATATTTACCCGCGCATGGATCGCACATTTTATGTTGATTTTTTGTTAATATGTTGTACTGCGATACATATGCGAGTTTTTCATTTTGGGTAAAAAAAAATTAACATTTTTTCATTGTGGTTGACGACTGTGCTTAAGTAACTAGCCTATGATGGTTTTTAATAAATATGTCATGAGTAAGTACAAAATGTGTTGTTAAAATATCTCTGCAGTGTGTGTAAAACATGAACTGTGCCTTTGCACCGAGTCTGCCGCCTGTTGAAAGGCTACCCAGCCACCGGTAAGTGGCGTGGCTCGCTGGCACCCAGCAAGAGGGGAGAATCTAAAAATAAACCAGCCAGAAAGTGAGAAGGATGTGTGTGAGTGAGTTCGTGTTTATGCTCCCTCCCTCTCTCATCAACTGGCACCGTATACAATCATCACATTTCTATCTCAACATTTTTTTGTGACTCAACTATGCCCAAACATTGTTTAATTTGTAACAAAACTGCTGTGAGAGTGCTTGTTTTTATTGAAGGAACTAACAAAAAAAATTGACAAGGAAATAGTGTGCCATCTTTTCTCTTTTGGGGAAGGGGATGGGTAAAACTTTGTTTTCCCCTGTATTTTTTGTTAGATAGTGCTGGGGGTGGGGAGGGTGTTGGAAGGAAGAGTCATAAAGGGGGAGAGGGGAAAGACGAAGGACCGAGGTCAACATCAGTGTTATGTTTCTTACAGTGGCAATAAGCTGAGACACAGACAATAAAGACTTCACTTTTATTTTACTGCAATCCATATTCCAGAGCGGCCCTTATGATGAGAATGTTTTATTTTTATGCCCAAAATTAAAGGTGCGATACATACGCAGAAGCGAGTAAATATGGTAGGTACCCATTACAAAATAATTTGTGATACTTTTATAGTTTATGAGGAGTATGTGTGATTTCCTTAAAAATTTGTTGAAATTATTTTGTTTGGACAAAATTAGTTTAGAACAATTTTTAGTATTTGTAAACTCAATGGTTAATGAGACCTAATGTATGAGTACAATATAGTTAAAATTTATTCATATTGAATTGATACAAAGGGACGTTATTTTTAAATTAAGTAATTGATCAGATATTGTTTACATCTAACTGAAGGTCACAATTGCTTATTTTTTTAAAATAATGATAAAACAATTAGTTAAGACTCAATTACATTATATGAGTTAACTAGCTACTTGCCTACAGATTCATTCATTATGAACGATTTTCTTCATGTAATCATACCGCCTTATTAACTTGATCAATTTTCTCCAGTAAGTCAAGTTTTAACTGTTTTAGCTACTTGCTTGCCATTGCTATGGTTTGATTGATTGCCGTAGTCTCTGAAAACGATTGAAATACAAATTGTTGAATAATAAAGATAAAAAGAGCATTTGAAAAGTAAAATTGAAAAAATAAAAATTCAACTTGAATAATTTACAAGTTTGTTCACTCTGTAATTGAAACTTGCTGAACTAAGTAATATGCTCACACATGCGTAGATTATTAGCCAACTAGCAACTAGGAAACTTGTCCAGTGTAATTAAGGTAAAAGTTATGATTGAAATCAATTCCCTTTCCTAAAAACCAACCCCCTCAAATGCAATGCTTAATAATTATTAATGTCATTCAAAAGAAAATAAGTAATGTAATTTTGAGCTTAGTGTCCTTTTACATTTAGTCTATGTGATATCTGGTAAATTATTTTAGAGAAAAATGATTCAATCAATCATTTTCTGCTTGCCCACCTGACTTTAAACTGTTGTAGTTATTAATAAAAATATGAGTATTTTGACCCCTATGTCTTGATGCATAAAGTTTATGTGTGATTTCGTACACTTAATAAATGTGAAAAGATTATGATGCTTGTTTTCTTGGGCATAAAATCTGTAAATCTTTATTTTAGAGTAAACAATTTTTTTTTTTGTTTCCTTATTAAAATTAGAGTAGTTGTGCTGATACGAATCGGCAGAAGCAGATTTAGCTGATATTTAGTTGAATCTGCGTTTCTGCAGATTCACAATATCATACCTGCAATTTTTTGAAACTCCCATCAGTATAACTTTTAGAATTTATAAAATTTGGTGTAAATCATGTGCGGCAATTACTAAGTACTGGTAACCAATATCAATTTCTCGGCTTTCCCATAACTTTATATTCAACCAAAAAAATCTTATGTAAAACTACTCTAAAACTATATTTTCTAGTGCTGCTGTAATAATATTTTAAAAAAAAAAATTAGCACAACAATGTTAACAACTACACAAAAAACTTACACTGAGAACAATAAATCAAACATGAAGGTGGTCTTACCTTAAAATAAATGTTGGACTGATGGATGGATGATTCATGAATTATGTGTAAAAAAATTAATATGTAGTGATGTACTTAATTTTTCATGATGATAAAGTGGCCTTCTTTGCTGCTTGCAGGAAAACACTGCTCAAGTTTCGTTGATAACATGGTCCAGACCTCTTGCATTTGAGAACAAAGATTGACTGGAGTGTTTCTCTTGACATAGATGACCTAAATTCTGTTTTTTTTTTTATCAAGCTAAAGATACGTTCACATTCCGCATTACTGTGTGGTATACTTAAAATGGAAAGCATTACATTTGATATTCTGTCAAATTTACAAACCCCTTCAATTCCTTGTGTATGTGATAAATCTGCCCATTTCATAAATAAATAAAAATAAATAGATGGAAAACACCGCGAAACTAGTGAAATATATTTAATTACTCGTCCAATTTCGTATTGGTGTAAGCTATATAGGAAATATAAAAGAACAGAACAAATAAAACTTTTCGGAATACTTCTAAGCAATTTATTACTGCTTGCTATGTTCCACCATGTTTGGAATCTAGAGCTGAGTGGCGTTTGTTTTACAAACGGACAAGTAACTTAATTTTTGATTCGTCGGAAAGAGCGAATGAGAACGACGATGTCAAGAACAAAGATGTTTCTTTGTTTAGCATCCATGTCATGCTTGTCTCATACAGACCTCATCGTTACAAACTCAAACACATTTACCCACGTCCCGCGAGACTGCCGCGGTAACCATTTCAGTGTCGCGTAGTGTAGTGTTTTTTTTTATCGTTTTGTGACTGTAATTGTGTAATCGCTAGACGCTGCCCAGTGTTGGTGGGAGTTTTGTAGCGGGACTGAACCGCGGAGCGAACGTGTAGAGCGTACCGTGTAGAGCGTACCGCGGACCCCCGGTGAAGCTCTTAAATTAAACGTAATTCTCACAAACTTGTGTATCATTTCCGTAGTCTTCTGTCCTCCACACGGCCGAGCGGCCTTTACAGCCAAGAGAAAACCGTTCAGGTTAGCTTTCAAGCCGTGTACTTGGCGGGGCACTCGGGGGGCAGAGTGCCCACAACCCGACATCAACGGCCTAGCAGCCCGCTAGCCTGGCGCCCCTCCGGACAACAACAGCATCGCGACGCCCGTAGCACCCGTCAGGTACCACCTGGGCCTTTCACAGAGGTCGGGTGACTGCAAATGGCGTCCTTGCGTTGGGCATAATTACAGCCAAAAATTACGAAAAACGCACCAAGATCAGAGAAAGGGGACAAGACGGCCATTTTAGACGTGCGCTGTGGAATTTGGCGTACAGAGGAGCAGCGACAAAGGGACCACCCGGAAGAGCGCGTCACCGCCCGCGCCGACCCTCCGCCAACTTTCACTTTCACCCCCACCCCTCCCCTTCGGTCCTTCAGCGAACATCCTCGCCCGCGCACCACCCCCACCTCCCCATCACATCACTCTCTCCGCTTTGTGCGGCAGTCCGGGCGCTCTCGGCCGCAGCTACACACGGCTATCCGCATCCCTCCTTCGCAGTGGCCAGTCTCGGCCCTCCCTTTTGTGCGGCTGTCCGGGTGCCTCACAGCCAGCGGCCTGAATCAGCGCGCGCGTCAACCCCCCCCCCCCCCCCTCCCTACGTCATCTGCCGGGAGTCTGTTTGTAAACAGAGTCACGTGCACGCACGAAGCGGCTGTCAACGCCGACGCGCCGCGCGACGCAATGGCAGACAGACTCAAGATTAACACCTGTCGAGTCTGCTACTGGCCACAGGGCAGAGACCTGGTGACTGAGAAAGCGAACCCTCGACAAACCTGTAAATGCGCACCGGATAACGACTTGCCGGCAATCACGGTCGAAGCGCTCATAGAACTGTGGCACGACAGCACGGAGACGGAATTACAGGCGTGAACACCACCGGTGGACAACACACCCTTACTGAGCCTTACCACCCCAGCCATCACCGCCCCTCCAACCACCCACGCCAGCGACTGGAGCTCGCACACTGGCCGCGCGACGCACGCGCTGGACATCACCGAGGCCAAGTGCGTGTGGCCCGGCCTGGAAGACCTGGCACGAGCCCTGCCGCCCCGCAGAGTGACTCTGCCAGAGTTTGCTGGAGCCCCGCACGAGGACCCAGGAGAATACCTGACGCTGTGCGAGGCGCGCCTAACCGGTTGCCGGACGCACCAATTGGAGTGGACGGAGCGGGTCAGCGAGCAGCTGCGAGGGACCGATCATAGCTGGTGGGGCATGTGGAGCCGGTTTGCCATGCCATGGGGCCAGTTCCCCGACACTTTCCGACACCGGTTCGACACAGGATCTCCCCGCGTCGAGTGTTCCGCCAATTTCTATGGGGCTCGGCAGAAGGACAGCGTGGCAGTGGAGGCGTTCATCGCCACGAAACTCCAATTGTTTCGCCGCATCTCGCCCGGCACCACACTGTCCAGGGCACTGCCCTTCATCGCGGGCTTAGTGAGGGACGAGCTGCAGCCTTTTCTGTGTCGCTGCCACACCGGCGGTGTAGCTGAATATGTTCAGGAAGCACGCGAGATGGAACACAACTTCCAGCAAGCTTGCAAGCGCAGCCCGACCACGAGCACCCGAGGGGGTGACAGCCCACCTGAAGCCCGGAGGAACACCGCACTACGGGACTCACCCTCACAACAACACAGAGGACTATGAGCCATCGAGGCACCGCCGGCTTAGCGAGCGGAGCGACCACCGCGGGACGCCGGAGCACGAGAGCAAGTCCCCCTGTGTCGCTTGGGATGCCCGCATGGTGAACGCCACTGGCACAACGAGTGCCCGCGGGGATTCCGGGCGGCGCGACCCGCCACAACGCGCCAGCCCAGCCCAGTCGAGAAACGCCCCCCGGGGGGACCGGGATTAAGGCTCCCCCCTACCGCACAGACCATCAACCCCGCACCAGGCGAGGTGCGCGCCCTCCCGACCTTGGGACAGCTGGGCCGCCCGCGCGACAACCTGTTCCGCATCCCCATGGAGGTCAACGGCCGGCCAGCTGCTGCGCTCGTCGACACGGGAGTGAGGGATGTGTTCGTACGCCCTGCGTTCGTGCCCGCCGGTGTGTTGTGTCCGGGCAGCAGTGAGCTACGCCTGGCTACCACCACACACACCGGGCGGATGCTGGGGCATGCTGAGATCGTAGTGAGTACACAAGAATTAAATAGTAGTGTGTCAGCAGTAGTAGTGCAAGATTTGTGTGAGGAGGTGGTGCTAGGACTCCCCTGGTTGGTCCAGCAAGATGCGTTCTTGGAGCTAGGACCCCCCCGCCTCAACCTGGGAAGAGCCGAGAGGTACGTGGTGTACGCCCTAGGACAGACGCACCCTCGTCAGGACACGGTGCTGACTGCCGGACGTGCGCCATGACGCCCCCCCCCCCCCCTTCTCCCACGCTGAGGTAAACAAGGTCTTCGCCGCCCGACCCGAAGTGTGAGCCGTGGACGGAACCTTGAGGCGGACCACCGTCACCGAACATTGCATCCCCACCCTGACTGATGACCCAGTGTTCGACCCGCCTCGCGGCTACGGGTTTCGCGAGCAGCGAACCATCCGGGAGCAGGTGGACGAGATGCTGCACAATGGAGTTATCGAGCCGTCCCACAGCCGGTACAATGCGTGCATTGTACTGGCCACTAAGAAAGACGGGGCAAGCCGATTCTGTGTAAACTTCCGGCCGTTAAACGCAGTGACCGTCAGCGACCCGCCCCCCCCAGATTACTGTCGAGGCCGCCGTAGCCGGCTTGGGAAGGGCCCAGGTCTTCAGCTCCTTGGACCTGAAGTCCGGATACTGGCAAGTGCCCATACGACGCGGGGACCGGGAGAAGACAGCGTTCACGGTGCCCAATGGACGGAGGTTCCAGTTCAGAGCCATGCCGTTTGGCCTAAAGTGCGCCCCGTCCACCTTCCAGTGCATGATGACCCTTGTGCTGGAGGGATACATCGGGCAGTTCGCCCTAGCATACCTGGACGACGTCATAGTGTATTCAGACACCTGGGAGGACCACTGCCGCCATCTGGCATTGGTGATGGAGTGGTTGGCTACAAACCACCTGATGGCCAACCCAGCCAAATGCCACATCGGAGCCAGCGAGGTTGACTTCCTGGGCCACGTGGTCAACGTGGAGGGAAACCGCCCCCAACTAGGTCACCTCCAGCAGATCGCGATGGCAGAAGTCCCACGCACCCGGAAGCAACTGCAGCACTTCATCGGACTATTGAACTGGCTCCGGAACTATATTCCGAATTTCTCACAAGTGATCGCGCCTCTGACGGACCTGTTGTCACTTCAAGTCTACTACCATTGGGGCTCGGTCGCCCAGGCGGCGTTCGAGGCCGTCAAGAGCGCGTTCACCCGGTGCCACACACTGGCCCGCATCGAACCCGAGCGCCCACTCGTCCTCCAGACGGACGCAAGCGCCCTGGGAACCGGAGCCGTGCTGTACCAGGTGAACGACCGCGGAGAACGGCTGGTGGTGGACTACGCCAGCGCGAAGATAGGTGCAGCGGAGAAGCGGTACCATAGCAATGAACAGGAGTGCTTGGCGGTGGTGTGGGCAGTGAAGAAATACCGTCCACACCTGGAGGGTAGGCATTTCACCCTCCGCACTGACAACCGCTGCCTCACCTGGCTCCACACCATGCAGGGGAGGAAGGGGAAGCTTATCCGCTGGGCGCTGCTCCTACAGTCGTTCGACTTTATGGTCGAGCACGTGCCAGGCGCGGAAAATCAGCTCCCCGACCTGCTCTTGTGCGAGCCAGACGGCAGACGGGAGGTGCTGGACGAGGCGGAGTGGGACGAAATCCTGCCCCCCCCCCCTCTCCCACACCAGCACGACTGCCGAAGGACACCCGCCTCACGCTCGGCGTAGAAGAGACCGAAGACCCTCCCAGTACCGAGGCCGACCTGGAGCGGCCCATCCTCACGGCCCAGCGCCGCTCGCTGGATGCCGACCATTGCCGCGAGACAACGCGCGGAGGAGACCACCCCTTCTGACAGCTCCGGGACGACCGGGTCATGAACAGACCGCCGGGGGAAGAGGACGAATGGTGGACCTACGTCCCACCCGAAGCGTGTTAAGCAACGCTGCAGTTCTATCATGATAATGACCTCGCCAGACATCAGGGCCCGGACCAAACCTGGAGAGCCGTCTGCTGGTACTACCACTGGCCGGGGGTGAACCGGGATGTCCGGGTCTACGTCCGGGAGTGCGAGATCTGCCAGCGCCGCAAAGCCTACTGAAGCGACAGCATGTAGCAACAGCAGCCCCGCCAGCCGTCAACACTATTCCAGATGCTCGCGCTGGACGTGATGGGGCCGTACTCCTGCTCGCCGCGGGGTAAGCGCTTCCTAGTGGTCGTGACCGACATGTTCACCCGCTGGACCGAAGCCTACCCCTGCGGCAACGCACGGGCAGCTACCATCATCGAGATCCTGACGCGCTAGTTCCTCACTCGGTTCGGCTACCCGGAGTCCGTCCTGACGGACAACAGCAGCCAGTTTCTGGGGGCCCGGTGAAGAGGGTGGTGCCAAGAGGCACACATCATCCACCACACCACACCCTCCTACCACCCCAGGGCCAACCCGACTGAGTGCAGGAACCAGGATCTGAAAGTTCAACTGCGGCTGCGCCTAGGGGAAGACCACACCCAGTGGGACAGCCACGTCGCCGACGCACTGTTCTGCGTCAGGCGGCATGTGAACGCGCGCAACTGGGATGACCCCCGCCGAGATGATCCAGGGGCGTAACCAAGGAGCATGTAAGAAGATCTGGAGTGGACATGTGTAGGGCGAGAGCGAAGCCAGCCGGTTGCGAAGAAGGGTTGAAAAGAAAGAGGAAGAGAGCGTATTTCTACTGCAAACGCAGCCCCAGCCCACTTGTCCTTGAGGTTTGAGTGGCGTAGGTGTGCGGCTACAATGGTGGTTTCCTGTAGCGCATATGGCTGTACAAATCGATGGAATTCCAAGCCGGATGGCGTTGCTTTTCACATGTATTAAAGATTTTTTTTTTCATTTGTTAACTAAATTAATTCCCAAAACTTTTGAAGCATCAGAAAAAAGTGGCAAATTTTTTAAACGGAAGTAACTAATCTTCGAACTTTTCGAAAAACCTAAGAAAACTATTTAACAACGAGAAGTTGTTTCAGTTGTAAGTATAATTCTTACTTTTTTCATAGATTTCCAAAACGTGACGATCAACGACAGATCTGGGAAAAGCGACAAAGCGGAAAAATTGGACTGCGTCTCCGAACCATGCATTGTGTACAGTGCATTTTGAAAACAAATGGGTCTTAAGAAGCGAAAATCTAACTCGATTAAAGGATGATATGGTGTTCGGTATATTAAGGTTTCCCTCAAAGGAACGGTTTCACAATGCTTTTAAGATATTAGATAAATCCCAACATAAGTTTAAAACATTTATCTTAAAAGTGTGCTTCGTAGCATTAAAAGACGTGCCTTAATTATTTTGCAAATTTATCATTGTTATGGTGACGATGTCAGGGGTTTTCGTATTTTTTTAAGAAATATAGTACAGTATGTATTAGCAACTACGTTAAGAACTGTTATTTTATTCACACAGAGAAAAGAAATACAAAATGCTAAAATTTGGCGTCTGTCTTTTTATATCCTATATAGGCTTGTTATTATATGTGTGTTGTAACATGTATAAAAATGTTAAATATATTCAACAATATTTGGTAATTATATATATTTAAAAACTTTTATGTACGCTACTTGAAACTACGTGAAAGGTTTTCAGTCTATAAAGGCCTATTCTATGATTTTTTAAAATTATTAATTCTTATGCAAACAATTAATAAAATTGAAAGTTTCTTACATTGTCAGTATATGCATAGCTTTACAGTTATTACAAACAATTCTCTACCAGTGTTTAGCTAAGGTTTGCATGTTACGTTGGTTGAGTAAGTAGACTGGAACATGAACATGATATTGAAAAGACTTCTAACTTCTACTAATACACGTATATTACAAGAGATTTGTAATAGATTAAATGAAGTAAGTAAGAATTAGTTTTTTATAAACGTTGTGTATGAAATTATAAAATTTGAGAGTATAATAACAAAAAGAAGTGCGTTACGAAGACATATGTCGGTAGTGTTACCCACTGAAACATTATTCCCACTTCAACTCTCTGTAAAAATAAAAGTATGGGGTTGAATGCGTCAAGAGTGGTATATAAATAAAATTTGAAGCTTCTTCCTAATTTCATACGCAGGTGTCCCCCACCTATAGTTGCAAACAAAAATTTTTCTTCGATGTTGAAATTTACTCTGCGTATTCACAAAAAAATTTGGCAGTAAATAGGTATTTAATTTTTAAAAATGAAAGTATTCATGTTTCGAAAAAAAGATTAAAGCGGTGTGGGGAAGAATGTTTACAGATAATCCAGTAAAATTTTCAGTTTGATTGTTTTGATAGTTTCAGAGCTGTTGCGAGTTTAGTTTGGAGGATTTTACGGCCGCGCGAGACAAGTTTGGCTCGTTTTCGTTTTCTTCCAGCGTAGGAAGCAGGGAACAAACGCCGATACCCGGCTTCACCTCGCATCCTCTGCTAGCCTTCCCTTGTCCTCTCCCGATGTATTACTGTATATTAGCTCCATGGGCGTAACCTGCCGCTGCCAAGCGAGCTTGCCACACACTGCGTTCTGCACCCCGCAGAACAACCGGCAGAGCGCGACGAGCGACGAACCCAGGAGCACGATGCTCCACACGCAAGACAAGCCCGCTACAGCCAGGGAAATACGCTGCAGACAGCGCGAGCACCGGCACAACTGCGGGCTGGCGACCGGATGTATGCCCGAGCGTACCCCCTGTCGGCAGCGCTGCGCAACTACTGCGCCAGACTCGCCCCCTGCAGGGAGGGGCCCTATACTGTGACACGGCGCCTAGGGGCGAAGTCCTACAATGTGGACTTGAGCGGCCGCTGCATGCAGAAGATCCACCGGGACCACCAGCGAATGGCGGCGACCCCCAAGTAAACCACTCCCGACCGAACCCGAACATGGGGACCCGGCAGACGGACTAGACCCCCCCCCCCCCCCTGACGGACACCCTCCCGGAGGATTCGAGCGACAGTTAGAGACAGCCGAGGACACTGCTCCAGAAGAGCCCGAGCACCTCACCGACGGGGAACTGGAAGCGGATGCACCTCACAACCCCGGTGAGGCACCCTGTCATGCAGAAACCACGCCACGAGGGTAGGCCCCTGAGAGCGAGGCACCCCCCCCCCCCCACCCAAGGCATGAGGAACCTACGGAGACTTACACGACTCCGCGCTGGCGGAGAAGGGGCTGGCCCCGCCATGCCCGGTGCCGGGTGACGGAATTCGCGGGGGACTACTTCGAAGACTCCGCCAGATGCGACCTCTGACCCCGAACTTATTATATCCGACCCAGACGAGGCCGAAGAGGAATCTCCCCCGAGCCCGACCAAAGGTGGTTGGGGACACACGGCCTCACTTGCCGATTCTACTTTCCACGTCACCGTCACGCAACCGCGTGAGGAGAGGGCTGGACACGGCGCAGGCCAGCGAGGCTGCGGGAGTTCGTCCTGAACACCACCCCAGGGCGGCGCTCACCCAGCCCGGCGCTGATACCAGAGCGGGAATGCTAGCCCTACGGACGGCAAGGCCCAACAAGCCCGGAAGAAGGTAGCCAACGAGAGCGCCCCCGACGGGAGCGTTGGCCTCCGATCCGCCTGGCCGAGTACGTCTTGAGCGGGCTCGTGGCACCGCCTCCCACGCCAAGCCCCAGGTGCCGCCTCCTGGCCCAGCTGCCCACGCAGCGACCGAGACGGCTTCTTCCTGCGCCACCACTCCACATTCCACGTGAAGCCTCCCGGCCCAGCTGCGACCGGGGCAGCGTCCGCCTGCGGAAGCACCTCAAGCGCCGCGGTGCCACCTCCCGGCCCAGTTGCCCACGCAGCGACCGGTGCGGTGACAGGCTTCCTTGGGGGGGGGGGGTGTTGATGTCGTACTGACCATGGCCATTAAGCCCGTGCTCCGCACCCCCAGTAACGTATCCTGTTTTCGGAGTGCGCCCCTTGCTTTGCCGGATTGAGTCAAGCGAGTGCCCCGGGCGTGAACTCAATTAACTGAATTAAAAATCAGGACACGAAACCCCGGGGGCTCGACTATGGAAAAAAATTCCCAAATGAGGCATTAAGACAAAGTTAATTAATCACAAGCAGTGAGCAAGTGCGTCGTAGGGGCTCCGTGCGTGCGCGACACGCACGGAACAGAAAGCATACCTCGTTACTAGCCACATAGGCTACTGGCCTTGATTAATTGGCCTGTGATAGTGGTCTAGCCAGACTAAGGGAATTCAAACCCAAACAGTGCACATTGAGACAATTTATGGTTAAATTTACAGTCGCCAACTTGGTGCCCTTTTTTTAAAATAGTAAATCAATTAAAACAACGTTTAAGCCTTAGGCAACTATTTACCATGTGCAAAGTTTTAATCAAACACCTGGAGTATGTTTTTTACTTATCATATAACAAATTAAGTTGTTATAAGTTTTTGGCACCGAATCACAAAGGAGGTGAAAGTTGCCTCCTTTGCGAAGCGGCCATCTTTCGGCAGTCTCCAACCACTCTGCGCAGAGAACAGACGTGTGTCCATGGGCAGCATTCAAGTTAGTTTCATTGATCATTTTTATTCTGCACTATATTTTCATAACAAATCCTTTTATTAATTCAATGCTGCCCACGTCGACTCGGCGCGCATTTTGCGGAACCAGGCCTATCCCAACCGTCTTCATTGTGATACTGCGCTGCGTATCGTATCACAGAACTTACGGTACTGGCCGTCTTCAGCGAGAGATTTTTATGTAAGGACGCCGTGCATATGCCTGCCGGCTGCACTCATGTAAGTGTTTCTTTCGAACTTAGTAGCCCGCTCATCGAGCCCCCCCACCCCCCTGCACTCGTTAACTTTCGGCGCTGGCCGTCTTCAGCGAGCATCGACCCACGTCCCACAAGACTGCAGCGGTAACCATTTCAGTGTTGCATAGTGTAGTGTTTTTTTAATCGTTTTGTGACTGTAATTTTGTAATCGCTAGACGCCACCAAGTGCTGGTGGGAGTTTTGTTCGGGACTGAACCGCGGAGCGAACGTGTAGAGCGTACCGTGTACCCCCGCGGACCCTCGGTGAAGCTCTTAAATTAAACGTAATTCTCACAAACTTGTGTATCATTTTCGTAGTCTTCCATCCTCCACACAGCCGAGCGGCCTTCACAGCCAAGAGAAAACCGTTGAGGTTAGCCTTCAAGCCGTGTACCTCGTGGGGCACGCGGGGGCAGAGTACCCACGATCCGACATCAACGGCCTAGCAGCCCGCTAGCCTGGCGCCCCTCCGGACAACAACAGCATCGCGACGCCAGTAGTGCCCGTCAGATATTCCCCGGGCCTTTCACAAAGGTCGGGTGATGGCAAATGGATCCCTTGCGTTGGGCCTTACTGCAGCCAAAAATCACGAAAAATGCACCAAGATCAGACAAAGGGGACAGAAGACTGCCATTTTGGATGCGCGCTGTGGAATTTGGTGCACAGAGAAGCAGCGACAAAGGGACCACCCGGAAGAGCGCTTCACCGCCCTAGCCGACCCTCGCCAACTTTCACTTTCACCCCCACCCCTCCTCTTTGGTCCTTCAGCGAACATCCTCGCCCGCGCACCACCACACCCCCGGAGAAGTTCCAGCTGCACTGCGAAGGTGGACGGACGTGTCCCAGAGCAGCTCCTGCAGTCTTGCTTGTTTAGTTGTTGATAGCACTTCTCAGTGCTATCACAGCCGACAGCAGACCATCTTAAAAGATGCCTGTGTGCCTAGCGCGCACAGGCGATTACAGTTATCGCTGCACAGGTAAAGGTATTGACGACCGACGAACTCAGCGACACCTGGAGTGTTAGAACCCCTGTAGCCTAGCCACGAACCTGGCTAACTAGCCCCGGGGGATTGGTCAGTGGGTGCAACTGAGCGTTAGGACTGAGTGACCATTGACATCAGCGACATGGACGAAGGCCTTTCAGGCAGTGGAGAGCAGCCAGGCTGGACCACAGTGTCCAACAAGAGGGCAAAGCATGCCCACAGCGACAGATGTGCAGACTGCAGCGACAAGGAGGGCCCTGCCCTTACTCCCGCCCCCCAAACGCCTCCAGCGCCAGCGACCAAGGCTCCCAAAGTGAAGCCATTGTTTGTGTTCCTGGATGCAGGGCATCAATATCCGAGGGTCTATCATGCCCTGAAATAAGCTC
The DNA here is from genome assembly GCF_032445375.1 of Bacillus rossius redtenbacheri. Taxonomy (NCBI): domain Eukaryota; kingdom Metazoa; phylum Arthropoda; class Insecta; order Phasmatodea; family Bacillidae; genus Bacillus; species Bacillus rossius. Next base: position 111,378,644 of record NC_086332.1, read on the forward strand.
TGGCAGAGAAGTTTGTCTGCCAGAACCGCGGCCGCGATGAGCTCATGGTCCATACGGCCAATATCACCGAGTACCACCGCGCCATTAAGGCCCTTCAGGCCATCGGCATTCAACACTCCGTCCTGCTCCAGTGGGAGGAGACGCCCCAGAAGTTCGTATTGCGTGGCGTGCACCGCCACACGCCCAACGATTTACTACAGCAGGAATTCGCTGCAGCTAACCTGCCGGTACAAAACTGCTGGTTTCTTGAAAACCGGCAGAAACACGAAAAATGCGACGCGCTCGTCATCGAGGTACCGCAGACGTACGACGCCCAGAAAATCCGCGCCCTGACAGAATTTGCTGGCATGCAGATCCGTGTCGACGACCACAGCCACCCCTCAGGCCCTAGTCAATGTAGTGTTTGCCAGTGATTTAACCACGTTGGCAAGGGCTGTAGAGTCGCCCCAGTCTGAAGGTGGTGCAGTGTCCCGCACCGCGCCCCCGACTGCCCTCTGGCCGGGCAACAGGAACACAAAAAATGTGCTCACTCCCGGAACAGCACTGCGCCAACTACAAGGGCTGCAGTGCCTACAAAAAGGAAAGCCGCAGGCACCTTCCCCCACAGGTCCGCAAAGCACGCGAACAGCAGTCTCGCCGTGACATCCGAGAAAACAGACGAGCCGCGACACAGCCCGCACCCCAGCAACAACCCCCACCGGGCTTCTTCGGTCCCCCAGGCATCCAACCATGGGGCCCCCCCGAGGCACCACCCGCCCCCGGGCTTCACGCAGTTCACAAACAACAGGTTCGAGGCACTGACACGCCACGGTGTACCCAGCTACAACGAGCTGATTTATAAACTCTATCAAACAGGGTTTCCAGACTGCTACATCAAGCTAGTCGCGTCCTACCTAGCAGACAGAACATTCAGAGTATTCACAGAAGGAGCTCTATCAGACATCAAACAAATACGAGCAGGAGTACCACAAGGTAGCATCCTAGGCCCTGTCTTATTTAACATATACAAGCGATATGCCACGCCCCACACACCGCCTCGTCAAACTAGGCTGCTACGCAGATGACACGGTGCTGTATAGCAGGTCTCACAACCTCCAGCTAGCTACAGACAGACTACAAGTCGCACTCACCGAGTTCCAACACTGGTGCACGACCTGGCGAATCAAAGTAAATACAACTAAGTCTGAAGCAATTGTGTTTACCTGCAAACGCATTACTCCTGTCGACAACAGGCCACACATTAGTTTGTTTGTCGAAAACATCCCTCACAAAGACGTAGTCAAATATTTAGGCGTACAAATGGACAGGAAACTGCTTTGGCGCAATCATATAGATGCCAAACGAACGCAAGCGCGGGCTAGAATCAGTGCCCTTAACCCAGTCATGAGTAGGCGATGCGGCAGCACAGTCAAAATGGCTTGCTGCTTTACAAAGCCCTTATTTGCCCCATCATAACATATGCAGCCCCTGTCTGGGCAACCGCAGCTCCCACACACTTGCTGAAACTACAGCGAATTCAAAACAAATTTATTCGAATCGCTACAGACACCCCAGTGTATTGTCCTGTAGAAGCTTTGCATCGCGAAACGGAAACAGAAACTTTGCAAGACTTTTACAGTCGTACAGCACAAACATTTTACGATAAATGTTTAAACAGTTTAAATCCGCACGTTTCATCACTTTGGAATATGATCCAGACATAACACAAAAATGCAAACGCCCGAAATCAATCCTCGCGCATCGCCCCCCGTAGCGATGCGCGATTGGTCGAGCAGCCGGCCAATCACAGCTGCCTGCGGCGGCCGAGGCCGGACCCCAAATACGTGGTTGCGGACTGGTGGGAAAATTTCGCACATACACTTGTATTGCTGGCAGTTCGTCATAGATAGATTTAGTTATTAGCTTTTATCACACTAAAAATTTCGCGTTAAACATGCGAAACTCCTCCCCTACACCCTGAACAACACGCACAATCTAGATTATAGGTGTCAAAAAAAAATATTAAAAAAAAATCAAAAAAATCAAGAAAAAAAATAGTTTTTAGGCATTTAGCTTTAAGTACACAACATGTTGTGTTAAACATGCGAAATCAACACACCACAACACCACCAGCGATAAGGACACGCAGTGCCAATTCAAAATAGTGCGAAGCACACAGGTGTATGTACGGCCCCCTCGGGTTCACTGCCTGTCGTGTTAGTACTGACCCTCATGTCTGATGGCATCGCTCGCCTGGCAGGCCTCACCTCCAGTGTCGGTTGTGTTCTGAAAGGCATGAGATTTTGAATTACAGCTTAAATAAATTAACTAAAATTTTCCTTCTTCGTAATTTTAAGTGGGCTGGCTGGCAGCCTGGCGGGAAATGACTAAAGTCCCAGTGCCACCCAAAACAATGCGGACAGCAATGTCCAAGCCCCCAACCCCCCCCCCCCCCCTAACACCAATGGTAGACTCTTTTCTACTCTATCCAACTCTTCTTCCAGATCCAAACTTCTATTTTCCTGTAAGCCTCCTGCTTGATATTAATGCATGCAATTTTGCATCCCGCATGTCAGAGCCCAGGGTTTTCCCTGTGTCTATGCAGGTTTTACCTGGGCCCAACTTATCTAGTTTTAGTCTAGTATAGTCAGTGAGGGGAGTTAGTCATGGCACCAATCGCTGCCATGGCTGGCCAATCCCCTCCTGCCCGGAGCTGGTGGAGCATGTGGGGCAGATTCGCAATGCCGTGGAGCGAATTCGCGAACGCGTTCAGCCACCGATTCGACAAGGGATAGCCCCGTGTCGAGTGTTCCGCCCACTTCTATGGGAGACGGCAGAGGGACGACGAAGCAGTCGAGGTGTTCATAGCCACGAAAATTCGACTGTTCCGCCGCATCTCACCCTGCACCGACCTGTCCGGGGCCCTGCCCGTCATCACGAGCTTGGTGAGAGACGAACTGCAACCCTTCCTGCGCCGCTACCATGTCGGTGGCATAGCATATTATGTGCAGGAAGCATGCGAGACAGAACGCAACTTTCAGCGGGCCTGCAAGCGCGGCCCCCTGCGAACGCTCGAGGGAATGACAGCCCACCGGAATCCCGGCAGAACATGGCACCACGGGACACGCCCTCCCGACCTTGGGACAGCTGGGCCGCCCGCTGGACAACTTGTTCCGCATTCCCGTGGAGGTCAACGGACGGCCGGCCACCACGCTCGTCGACACCAGAACGAGCGACGTCTTCGTGCGCCTCTTGTTCGTGCCCGCAGGAGCGTTATTACCGGACAATGGTGAGCTACACCTGGCCACCACGAATCACACCGGGCGGATGCTGGGACACGCCGAGATCACAGTGAGTTGCAGAGAATCGGACAGTTGTGTATCCGCGGTGGTGTTTCAGGATTTGTGCGAGAAGGTGGTGCTGGGACTCCCCTGGCTAGCCCAGCAAGACGCGGTCTTAGCGCTGGAACCTCCCCGCCTCATCCTGGGACGGGCGGAGTGACGTGAAGTGTACGCCCTAGGACAGACGCCCCTCCACCAGGACACGGTACTGGCCCTAGTGGACATGCGCCACGACGTCCCCCCCACCCCGCTCCCGGGCTGAGGTAAACAAGATCCCACCCCCCACACATGCCTAAACAGCTGCCGACGGGCTTGATACTCCTCCCGACGCAAGCCCGGACCGGAGGACCGGAAACGGACACCAAACATGAGCCCCGCGAGGTCCCCTGCTCCACAGCAGCCCCGAGACGGGGGGAGACCCCCGAGAGCAAGCCCTCCCCGAGGCAAGAGGAGTCCGCGGGGACATACACCACGCCACGCCGGCAGAGAAGGGGCCGACCCTGCCGTGCCCGGTACCGGGTAATGGAGGTCACGGGGGAAAACTGCGAGGGGAGTAGCCAGCGAGAGCACCCCCGACGGGAGCACCGACCCCCAGCCCACCTTGCCGAGTACGTCCTGGGCAGACTTGTCACGCCGCCCTACACATCACGCGCCGCGGCGCCGCCTCCCGCCCCAGCTGCCCACGCAGCGACCAGGGCAGCGTCCGCCTGCGCCAGCACCTCAGACGCCGCCGGTGCTAAGGCGCCACGCGCCATGGGATCTCGTGCCGATGGGTGCCAGCTGTGCTAGGGGTTCGTCATACCGCGGGAGCGAGAACACGGGGCGAAGACACTTTTCCGAAGGGGGGGGGGGCGTTTGACGTCGTACCGACCATGGCCGTTAAGCCCGTGCTCCGCACCGCCAGTACCGTATCCCGTTTTCGGAGCACGCCCCTCGCCCAGCCGGATTGAGTCAAGCGACTGCTCCGGGCGTGACCTCAATTAACTGAATTAAACATCAGGACACGAAACCTCGGGGGCTCGACTATGGAAAACAATGTCAAAAGGAGGCATTAGGACGAAATTAAGTAATCACATGCAGTTTGCAAGTGCGTCGTAGAGACTCTGTGCGTGCGCGGCTCGAATGGAACAGAAAAGAATCCTCGTTACTAGCCACAGCGGCTACAGGCCTTGATTAATTGGCCTATGATAGTGGTCTAGCCAAACCAAGGGAATTCAAACCCAAACTCTGCACATTGAGACAATTTGTAGTTAATTTACAGTCGCCAACTTGGTGCCGCTTTTTTAATTAATTATTCAAGTTTTAATCAAGCACCTGGAGCATGTTTTTTACTCATCATATAACCAATTAAATTATTATAAGTTTTTGGTGCGACTCACAAAGAAGAGAAAGTTTCTCTTCCTTGTGAGGTGGCCATGTTCGGCAGTCTCCAACCACTCCGCGCCGGGAACAGACGTCTGTCCGTGGGCAGCATTCAAGTTTATTTCATTGATTATTTTTATTCTGTACTACATCTTCAAATTTAAATGCTTTTATTAATTCACCGCTGCCCATGTCGACTCGGCGCGTATTTTGCGGAACCGGGCCTATCCCGACCGTCTTCATCGTTGACGTCGTCTGGCCGACGACCACCCCAGAGCCCGACCTGCACCCGCCAGTATACGCTCCCGCTAACGGAACACACCCCTGGCCATGGCCCACCCGAGTCAGGCGACCCGAACAGCAATCAAAGACAAAGCCGCGGAAACCTGAGTAGACAAGAGAAGAACCGTACCCATTCCTCCTAAAACATTAAATTAGGATTTTAGCGACAATAAAATCTCTTCCAGACACACCCGTTTGGAGTCTAGCGTAATGAGGTCACGCCTGGCGCGAGAGAGGCCGAGCCTCCCTCGGACGCCATGCCAGTTCGGCAGTTCAGCGCAGCTCACGGACCGGGGCGGACCTACGTCCCACGGAGAGGCAACATCCTTTGTCTACATCGAAAGTAACGTCCGGTAAATATAGTCACTAATTAACAGAACCCCTTTTATTACTTAACCTCTCCGTGAGTACCCGGTCCCTTTTTTCGGTCCAGGACCTAATCCGGCCGCATCAATTTAAAGACACCCCGCACCACACTTGGTCAGCGGGGCTGCTCTTCAGTATACGGCACGGGCCGCCTCCCGCAACTTACAGAACTTTATTTAAGGTCACGCGCACGGCGCTGACCACAAACCCGCAAGGGAACTTGGACAAACTTAATTGCGGTGCGTGTTTCACCACAGTGGGCACAACACCCGCGCCGAGACATTTGCATACGGGATTGGCCGTCTCCAATCGTCCACCCCCTTAATTCAGTGTATTTTTGTATCCCGTATTTTGTATTGCTAACTTACGTTACCCGAGTAACGAGTGCCACGTAACTTGTGCGCGCCCCCTTAATTCAGTGTATTTTTGTGTCTCGTACTTTGTATTGCTAACTTACGTTACCCGAGTAACGAGTGCCACGTAATTTGTGCGCGCCCCCTTAATTCAGTGTATTTTTGTGTCCCGTACTTTGTATTGCTAACTTACGTTACCCGAGTAACGAGTGCCACGTAACTTGTGCGCACCCCCTTAATTCAGTGTATTTTGTGTCCCGCCTTTGTGTTACGAAATTACGTTACCCGTGTAACCAGTGAGACGTATGAGACGTAACAGCGTCCGAGGCCACGTAACGCGGAACACAAACCATACGGCGCCACGGAATAACGAGTAAACCCCCCCCGGGGACCTCTGTAGAGTGTTGTATTGTGTACGACTCGTTCCTATGAATAAAAGGTACGACACCACCACCTTAACTCCACGCCTCTTATTTAAAATCATCTCACGCAACACCGCCGCCGGCCCTAGTGGGCCACGCAGGGGCACATACATCCACGACCCCCAAACTCACGACTAGAACCGAGCTAGTCTGGCGCCCACCCGGACAATACGTAGCAAGAACCGCCTTTTCCCACTAGGAGCCACACCGGGACTCGAGCCCGAGACCCCGGACGACGGCATCGTGATACCGCACTGCGTATCGTATCACTCACGTAAATGTTTCGCCGAACTTAGGAGCCCACTCATCGAGCCCCCCCCTCCCTTCACCCGTTAACTTTCGGCGCTGGCCGTCTCCAGCGAGCATCGACCCACGTCCCGCGAGACTGCCGCGGTAACCATTTCAGTGTCACGTAGAGTTGTGTTTTTTTCTTGTTAATTGTGTAACCGCTAGACGTCGCCAAGTGTTGGTGATAATTTTAGTAGCGGGACTGAACCGCGGAGCGGACTTGTAAAGCGTACCGTGGACCCACGTGGACCCCCGTGAAACTCCTAAATTAAATGTATTCTCACCAACTCGTATACAATCATTTTCCTTAATCTCCCGTCCTCCACACGGCCGAGCGGCCTTCACAGCCAAGGGAGAACCATTCAGGTTAGATTCAAGCCGTGTACCTGGCGGTTCACGGTGGGCCGGGGGGGGGGGGGGGGGGGGCTGAGTACCCACGACCCGACATCAACGACCTAGCAGCCTGCTAGCCTGGCGCCCCTACGGACAGCAAGAGCATCGCGACGCCCGTAGCACCCGTCAGGTACCCCCTCGGGCCTTTCACAGAGGTCGGGTGACGGCAAATTATTTATTAAATAGGTAGCAATGTATTAGACAAATTTTGTAGAAAAATAAATACACATTCATTGCAAATTAATAAGAAAAATTATCATTTTTCTTAGATATACAAGTATCATTACATTACGTTTTCGGCAACTGGTACGTCTAATTATGCTATGAGTCCTGTCAATTATACATTTTCACTTTTTAATCAAGAATACATACGGGCATAAACGTATGAGGCACAGAAAATAACAAATATTAATTGATTTACACTAAAATCTACCCTGTTTACATAGCATGCGAACACCAATACAATACTAATTTGAAAAACTTTCTGGAGGTTAACATAATTTTATTAAAATGACTCTGAAATTGAATCGGGCTCTAATAGCATTACTACACGAGTACTATACTTTGGTTCCTCCGAGCCCAGGCTTCAGGCTGAGGATTGAGGATGGGGTCAATGACTGATTGCTCTGACATCATGGCGGCCATTTTTGGTGTCAAAATTCCTCAAAAATGAGGAAAATTCCTAATTCGAGGGAAAAATTCCTGTTTGAGGGAAAATTTCCCATTTTAGTCCTCAAAAATGTCAATGCTTTGTAAATTCCTAAAAGCGGCTTAAATTCCTTAGCGTCAAGCTGCTCTAAACCGCCGAAGTCATGACCCTGACAATTAGGATGACATCACCGGTATTGTGAATTATGTCTTAACTGTTGCAATTAACAGTACACCTACCATTTTGAAAATACTTAATTTTTATGCTAGAAAATCGAGAAAACTTTAAAATTTATACATTTGTTTTTAATTAACAAAATTTAAATAAAAATACATAAAAACACTGTTGCACATATCGTTACGGCCACCATCTTGGATTCTAGAAATGTTGCATGTTTCGTTACGCCCGCCATATTGAATGTGTATAACGTCCTCATTGCACTTTACGTTATGCCAACCAACTTGAATTATAGATGTTGGCAATTTTTGTTACGGCCGCCATCTTGAAAAACCGTAATTATTGTCCAAAAAATTCATAAATATTTTTAAAATTTAAAAAAAATAATCATTTAAATAATATAATATTGCCATCTTGGATTATGAAATCACTACCACCATTTTGAAAATCCGTATTTATTTTCAGATTTTAATAAGAAAAGATTTTTAATTTAAAAAAATTAATCAAAATTTAATAAAGTATTATTTAATAATTCACTTACAAAATGAAACTCGGAACCCTCAATTCGAACCCGGTGAGTGCAAAAAATAAAAAATAAATGGCGACCGATCCTTCCTCCATGTAAGCCGCTGTCAGTAAGACATCACGCCCACCCATTTGGATTATCACATTCGTCATCTTGATTACATTTTCTAGATTGCACTACAGCCAATTAGTTTAATTTTTATACATACGATAATTGCATCAGTTATTAGATAATTAAAAATTGCGGTGATGTCATCCTAATTGTCATTGTCATGACCTCGACGGCTTAGAACGTCTTGACGCTAAGGAATTTAAGGCGCTTTTAGGAATTTTAAAGCCGTTGACAGTTTTGAGAACTAAAACGGGAAATTGTCACTCAAAAACAGGAATTTTCCCCTCGAAATATGAATTTTTTTTTAAGGAATTTTGAATCAATTTTGAGGAATTTTGACACTATATATTGTCGCCGTAACATCAGAGCAATAGGTTATTGACCCCATCTTTAATCCTCAGCCTGAAGGCTGGGCTCGGAGCAACCAACCTATAATACTACTACTACTAACATGTTTATTCTGGCTGATCCGAATACAAGTATGTAATTATGAGCTTGCAACCTTGCGTACTTCACTTGCCCTTGACGAATCTGGACAGGTTCAATGTTTGGCCTCTTCACATGGTACTATCTAGCCAAAAAGAATGTTTACATTTTATTTTTGCATACAATTTTTATTGAATATTTTTTTTTAGCCAAAAATAGTCATTTATACCACTTAATTGCTGTCCCGCGAATTTACGGCAATTTATTTTATTATTTTACCTACGTTTTGTAGTTACGAACGGTAAGCTGTGTATGTGCATGTATTTGTTTAAACTTCTTTGTAAACTTGTATAAATTAATGTTTTCAATAAATTTATAATAAAAATGGTTTATGTCTTTAAAAGTTCTTAAATTTTTAAAATCAAATATAACCTACAAATTGTTTTTCAAATCGTGACAGGTTTTCAACTGGAAACACATGAGAAGTACACAGATTTGTTTACTTACGTACTTGAATATTACTTCATTTCCAGTTATGCAGCCTTTGTGATGTCACTTCCAGGGACAGGTACTGCCGTCCGCCGCGGTCTCGTGTTCGAGATCGGGCGCAGGTCCTAGCGGGGTGGCTGACTTTCTTAGAGATTTCTGTTCCGGGAGGGCGCCAGGCTAGCTCGGTGTCTAACCGTGTGATGGTCGTGGGTTCGTTGCCCCAGCGTGGTCCGCTAGAACCGTCGGCGGTGATGGAATTTGTTTCCTGATTAGGTTGGGTTGTTTAGGTTAATTTACATACACTGTTCTGGTTGTTCTACGGGTCGCACGTCGCGCATGGGGGGTGCGGGGTGGACTTTTTATTTTTCACGATTGACACTGGTACATTACATTGGGCGCGAGGTTTACTCGGCGGTACATGACTGCCAATGAGGCGTCGGAACACGTAGAAGTTTTGATTACACTATTACTACAATTACACTTGATAAAACGGCACTCTGTGGTGCTTTTACGTACACGATTACACTGCACACGTTATCTGAGAGGGACACCCGCGTGCCTCTACGTGCGTTTACTTAAGTCCTCACGCCAGTTTCAGTCGAGGGAGAGCGTTCGATTAGCATCGGCTAATCTTGTAATCTGTAACTTGCGACGCGCGGGCCCACCTGTGCGGACCGCGGCTCGCTACTAAATTAAAAACACGTTTGAGCTTGAATGTAGCCTGTGCCTGTGCACTGGGCGATTAAATAAAGTTCTGGGGTGGCGGGAGTCGGCCCGTACCGTATACTGCACGGCCCCACGTAATGCTTTGTGTGGGGCGTGTTAAATTGACGCGGCTGGGTTAAGCCCTACACCGGAAAAGGACCGGGCGCACACGGGGAGTATTTAAAAAATGGTTTTGGTTGTGACTATAATTACCAGATGGACGTTCGGTCAAACAAAGAGATGCTGGCTCCCCGTGGGACGTGCGTCCGTCCCGGTCCACGAGTCGCGCTGTACTGGCGTGCAGCCCTGGCGCGAGGGGAGGGGTGAGCTCCCTGTCGCGCCAGAGTTTCTAAAGTTCTGTTATTCGTAAAAATCTATATAATTAACTAATTTTAAGTGGCTCTAAATTCACATAATAAAACTTAATGATTAACTTAATATCTATATATGTTTTAGAATTGACATTTAATAAGTTTGTCTAAAATAAGTTTGAATATTAGAGTCAAGCTGGAGACTGTCTGTTTCTTGATAACTACTCCAGTGGCGAATGATAATGCTAATTTGGGGCGGTTTGCGTTACGTCACACGTTTCACTACTGAATTTAGGCTGAAGGCCGCAAGGGTTGCACTCACAGCTGTTTTAGTAGAAAAATACACGTGAGTGACCCGGGCACTCCTACGTCGCACTTTATTAATTAGGGGCTTTTGTTTGTTTTTGATTACTTTATTATTGTGTGGGGAATTTTGTAGGCACGGGGAGTGCATTGCATGCGTGATTAAAATTGTCCGCTATTCTCTACCTTGGGCTGCGGTCCGCTCACTTGACTCGGGTAGGCCATGGCTAGGGGTGCTTTCCGTTAGCGGAGCCGAGTACTGGCGGGTGCAGGTCGGGCTTTGGGGTGGCCTTCGGCCGTACGATGTCAAACGCCCCCCCCCCCTCGAGAAGCCCGACCTTGCGCCGCGAGTGGCTCCGCCATGTGAGGGCACCCCTAGATTCGGCAGCAGCACCGCTTCAGCGGTGTCCGTGAGGGCCGCAGCTGGTAGGCTCTGCGTCCTGGGCCCAGGTCGTCCCACGTCGATTGTCCGGGTGCTGGCCTGTTGACGTCGTCCCTCGGCGGCTGCAGGGGCAGGCTGGCCGAGGGGCGGCGTCGTGGCGCCTGTGGAGCGCCGAGTGCGCGCCTCCCTGGCGCGGCAGTAGCAGGCCGGCCAAGGGGAGGCGTCGGCGATGGAGACGTGAGTGTTGCCGCATTAGGGGTGGCAGCAAATCCGCGCTGGTGGGGGCTGTCACGGCCGCAGCCAGTAGACTCTGTCCCTCGCGGGTGGGTCGTCTCGGGTTGGTGACTCGGAGTTGTGAGTGGGGAGGTTTCCCCTTGGGGGCCTCCCGAGGTCGTATTCGGCTAGGTATTCTGGGCTTCGCCGGTCCCTCTGGGGCCTCCCCGTCCGTGGTGGTGGTGTGGGCGGTGTTCCGGGCGGTGAATCGGTCCGTGAGACTGCCGGCCTGTTTGGTTTGTTGTGCCTCAGTCGTGGGTCCATGGCGTCGGCCGCTTGCGGTCCGCTTGCGTAGGGATGTCTCCTGCGCTCCGGTATACCTGGAGCTTCGCTGGCCTCCGTGTCGTTGGGATCGAACAGTTGGCGTGGCTCTGGTTCTATGCGCGGCGCAGATGTTCCCTCATCGGGTTCTTCTACGAACATACTGAATGTGGCGTCCGCGAGAGAGGCCGAGTGTCCCCATGCTCCTCGTGTTGGGCTTACCCAGTAAGTAGCGTCTGAGTCCTCTGGCTCCTCCATGACTGCCGTCACGTCGTCCGGTTGGGGTGTCAAGTCCCCTGTCGCCATTTCTGTGATTGTTGCATGCTCGTACTCTGTCGTTCGCAATTGTTGGTGAGGCGTCATTGCCTCGTGCAGGTTGTCTGGCACGGGTGGTAGTTGGTCTCTTGAATTCTGTGCGCTTGTCTCTAGTGTTGGGGGTGCGTCATCGTGGTTATCACTTGCGGGTGTTGAACTGGGACCCTCCTCTGGGTTGTCGGGTTCCGGGGGTTCGTCATGGTTTTGGTCTTCTGGTGGAGGTTCCCCGGGGTTGGAGGCGAGGCGTAAGTCGTCGCGGTGGATTTTTCGCACTTGTCTGCCTCCGAGTCGAACCAGGTACGACGTCCTCCCTAGAGGTCTCTGCACGGTGTAGGGCCCCTCCCAGCGGGGTGCTAGCCCAGCACAGTAATTGCGCGGTGCTGCGGACAGTGGGTGGACTCGGGCGTATACGTGAACACCTGCTCGTACCGCGGGGGGCTCCCGCGCGGTCTTGGGGGTGATTTGTTGCGTATAATTCGCCTGGCGCTGCCTGGCGGTCTCGTGCATTGCGGTCAGGCGCTGTGCACGTTCCCTCTCTCCTTCTCCCGCGTGTGGGACGCCGTGGGTAGCCAATTCGCCTGGCAGTGGCAGGTTGTTCCCCTGCACCATCTCCACTGGAGTTCGACCGGTCGCGGCATTAACATGGCGGCGGGTGCAAAACACTGCGTCGGCGACATGCTGGTCCCACTGGGTGTGGTCGTCGCCCAGCCTGAGGAGGAGTTGGACCTTCAAGTCCTGGTTCCTGCGCTCAGTGGGGTTGGCCCTGGGGTGGTAGGCTGGGGTGGTGTGGTGCTGGATGCTCATCCGGTTGCACCACTCTTGCCACTGCTTGCCCAGAAATTGGCTGCCGTTATCCGTCAGCGCTGATTGCGGGTAGCCCCACCGAGGCAGGAACTCGCGAGCCATGATGTGGATGATGGTGGTGGCCCTCGCGTTGCTACAAGCGTATGTTTCCTTCCATCGCGTAAACATGTCAGTTACCACGAGCAAAAATCGTTTGCCCCTGGGTGACCGGGGGTAGGGCCCCATCACGTCCAGTGCGATGGTCTGGAATGCTTGTGTCGGTTGGCGGGGTTGTTGTTGTTGCTCGCCGTCCCGCCGGTGCGCTTTATGTACTTGACACACCTCGCATTCCCGAACGTATTCCCTGACGTCCCTTGCCATCCCGGGCCAGTGATGGTGCTGTGAGGCCGCTCTCTGTGTTTGGTCCGTGCCTGGGTGGCCTGCAAGGTCGTGGTCGTGAAAAAAGCGGAGTACCGCCCGAGCGCTTCGGGTGGCACGTACGTCTTCCAGTCCCCCGCGCCCCCTGGGGCGCGATTTAGGATTCGGTTCGCTTCGATTTTCCAATTGGCGTGGGGTTCCTCTCCTAAACGACACCGACGTCGGTTGGCCTCGGGAGACTGTTGTTGGGCTGCCAGTACCCTGCGGTCCAGGTCAGCGGCGGTGTTAGGTGGTGTGTCAGCCCCTTCCTCATCAGTGATTATGCTTGTGCACGTGGCAGGTAGGTGGTGCCAGCCGTCCCTCGGGGAGTGGGGTAGCATCTCCTCCCACCCCTCGGCATCTGTCACTTCGTGCTGGTCGCTCGGGTGCCTGGATAGCATGTCTGGCAGTTGGTTTTCCTCTCCTGGTACGTGTTCGGCCATGAAATCGAACGACTGGAGTAGGAGAGCCCAACGTATCAGTTTCCCCTTACACCCTTGCATGGTCGGGAGCCAGGTGAGGCAGCGGTTGTCCGTGCGGAGGGTGAATGTCCGCCCTTCGAGGTGGGGACGGTACCTTTTGACAGCCCATATCACGGCTAGGCATTCCTGCTCGTTGCTATGATATTTTCGCTCGGCGGACCCAAATTTCGCGCTGGCGTACTCAATAACCTTTTTTGTTTCCCTGGTCATCTTCCTGAAAAAGTACCGCCCCTACCCCTAGTGCGCTGGCGTCGGTCTGGAGTATTAAGGGGCGTTCGGGGTCAATGCGTGCTAGCGTATGACACCTGGTGAACGCGACCTTTACCTGTTCAAATGCCTGTTGGGCCCAGGTGTTCCAGCGGTAACGTGTCTGGGGGGACAGCAGATCCGTGAGGGGTGAGATTATGTGAGAAAAATTTGGTATGTAGTTTCTTAACCAGTTGACCAGGCCTATAAATCGTTGCAGTTGTTTCCGCGTACGCGGGGCCTCTGCCGCTGCGATTTTTTGCAGGTGGGATGGTTGCAGGTGGCTCCCTTTCGCATTGACTAGGTGTTCTAGGAATTCTAACTCTCGCGTGCCCAGATGACATTTCGCCGGGTTGGCCGTTAGGTGGTGGGTGGCGAGCTGCTCGAGGACTAGGGCAAGGTGGCGACAGTGGTCCTCCCACGTCTCCGAGAAGATGATGACGTCATCTAAGAATGCGAGAGCGAATTGGCCGAGGTACCCCTCCAGCACACGGGTCATCATGGCTTGGAAGGTAGCCGGCGCGCACTTTAGACCAAAAGGCATGGCCCAGAACTGGAATTGTCGGCCGTCGGGGATCGTGAATGCCGTTTTCTCTCGGTCCTGATGCTGTATGGGCACTTGCCAATAGCCCGATTTAAGGTCTAGTGTGCTGAATACCCAGGCCCTACCGAGACCGGCGACAGCGGTCTCGACGCTGATCTGTGGGGATGGCGAACTGACTGTCACGGCATTTAGTGCGCGGAAGTCTGCCAGTACTATGCATGCGTTATATGGGCTGTTGGAGGGTTCTATTACCCCGCTGTGCAGCATTTCCATCACCTGTTCGCGTATTATTCGCTGTTCGCGAAACCCGTATCCGCGGGGTGACTCGTAGATGGGTTGGTCGGTGGTGGTGGGGATGGAATGTTCGGCAACTGTTGTGCGCCGTAGGGGCTCAGTGGTTGTGAACACGTCCCGTTGTTCACGCAAGATTTTGTTCACCGCGTCTTCGAGCTCAGTTGGGACGTTATGACGTAAGTAAGTGAGGGTCACGCCTGCGTCTGCCGGTGTAGGGGTCCGCCCTATGGCGTAGACTACGAATCTTTCGGACCATCCGATGTTTACTTTGGCGGGGCCTAGTTCCAGTACAGCGTCGTGCTCGGTCAACCAAGGTTGCCCTAGCACGAGCTCCTCACTTAAGTCGCTCACAACGATGGCAGTCGCGTTAGTAATCAGCTCCCTTAGGATTTTCTGGACGTCTGCGTACCCCATCATCTGGCCAGCGTGCATGGTGGTGGCCAGGCGCAGCTCGCCCCGGTGTGGGCGAAGGGTGCCGGGTGGTACCAGTGAGGGGTGGATGAACACATGGCTCGCTCCCGTGTCCACGAGTGCAATGGCTGGCTGGTTGTTGATTTCCACTGGTATGCGAAGCAGGTTGTCCGGTGGCTGGGTCAGTTGTCCCAGTCTGGGTGGGGGGTGCCCCCTGGGGGCTGTGTTGGTCGTCGCGTTTGGTTGGTCGTTGTTGTGGTTTATTGACATTGCATTAGCATGGGCGGTGGTCCCCTCGACTGTTGTTGTCGCTGGGGGGTGGTTGGTGGTCATTTGGTGGGTTGGGGGACTCTGTTTCAGTTCCCCCTTGGTCCGTTTCCCGCTGGTTGTGTCTCGCGCGGCGGTTGTTGACGTGTGTTCCTCTGCGCGTTCCCCCTCTGTGGGCACTCACTGTGCCAGTGGAAGGTGCCCCTTGGACATCCCAGTTGGCAGTGTGGTGGTCAGGGGGCCTCGTTAGCGTCCGCTTGAGGTGACTCTGGCGCATAGGGAAGGTGTCGGCCGTCGAGGGGTGGGGCCCTGCATTGTTGGGGCGATGGTGCCCCTTGGATGGCTAGTAGGCGCCTGTCATGCGGCGGGGGGTGGTCCTCCCGGTTTGCCCTGCGAGGGTTCCTCCACCAGGCCCTCTGGAAGTTTTGTTCTGTGGCCACTGCCAGTTGGACGTAGTCTTCGACGGAGGTGGCGCGGCTTATATGTAGGAAAGGCTGGAGTTCGTCTCTGAGTAGCAGTGTGATCGTGGGTAGTGCCCTGATCGGTTCTACGAGTGGCGATATCCGGCGGAATGGCTGTATCTTGTGGGCTACGAATTCTTCAACAGGTTCCCCTTCTCGCTGCGTGCTACTGTAAAATTGTGAGGTGCATTGTACCAGTGTAGACCCGACGTTGAAACGGTGGTTGAGAGCCTCGGTGAACTCTGACCATTCCATGTCGGCCCGTCCCCATTGTTGCCACCATTCGTGGGCGGGTCCCCGCAACCGTTCGCTGGTCCTCTCAGGCCACTCGCCGATGGTTATCCTGCTGCGTGCCAGGCGCACTTTGCATTGATGTGTGTATGCTAGGGGGTCTTCGTGTGGTGCTCCGCTAAACACCGGTAATTTTGACATGTAGTTCGCTGTCCGTGCCTTGCATGCACGTGTGGTGTCGGGTCGGGTGATTACCTTGCCCTCGGCCGTGGTGGTGGTGCGGGTTGCGTGTCCAAACTCCTGGCACGGTTGCGGTTTCGTATCGGTTGCCGTGGTTGTTGGCATAGGTTGTAGTGGCATGGCTAATCCCGTCTCTATTTTTCCTTTCCATATCTGATCCCAATTTACTTTCCATGGTTCATGTTTCATGTCGGTCCCCGCTGGTGTTTTGTCCAGTGGTGGGCATTGGCAGGTGCTCCGCCAAGGTAATGGGCCTGTCAGTAGATCCATTGCTCTAGGCCGTTGGCATTGTGTGCATGTCGCGTGAGCTACGTATGGAAGCATAGCGCGTTGCTAGGCGCGGTGTTGTTGACAGCTGAGCTCTGTTGACGGGGCGAGCGCACGAAGTCGCGCGCGCGCCACGCGGGCGTAGTTGTGAAGTGGTGTCGGGGGAGGGGAGGGCTAAATGCCCGCACCGCCGCACAAAACGGAGGCCGAGAATGGCCGCGGCGCGGGCGGGAGTGCGGATGGGCGTGCGAGGCGATGGCCGCGAGCGCCCGGACAGCCGCACAAAGCGGAGGTCGAAACTGTCCGCGGCGGAGGAGGGGGTGCGGATGGGCGTGTGAGGCGATGGCCGAGAGCGCCCGGACAGCCGCACAAAGCGGACGGTTGGAGGATTGAAGGAGGGGGAAGCTGTTGGGATGGCCGCGCGAAGCAGTGAGTTGCTAGGGGGAGGAGAGGTGGGGAGGTGGGGGGAAGGGTGTTCGGCACGTCACGCGAAAGAGAAAGCGGGATGGTGCGGAAGTGAAGAGGGGTTGGGGGTGGCCGCTGGGCTGTGACGTCGCTCGCCTGCGTCGCTTGTTCTGCTGGAATGTCGTACGCTGGGGGAGGGGTGAGAGAGGTCCTTTGTCCGCTGCTCCTGGCGCGTCAGCCTGTATAACCCTCGCGCGTCCAAAATGGCAGTTTTCTTGCAGTTTGTTCGGTTTTCACGTATTTTGTTCGAAATTTAGCCACACGCAGGGGCGCCATTTGCCGTCCGCCGTGGTTTCGTGTTCGAGATCGGGCGCAGGTCCTAGTGGGGTGGCTGGCTTTCTTAGAGATTTCTGTTCCGGGAGGGCGCCAGGCTAGCTCGGTGTCTAACCGTGTGATGGTCGTGGGTTCGTTGCCCCAGCGTGGTCCGCTAGAACCGTCGGCGGTGATGGAATTTGTTTCCTGAATAGGTTGGGTTGTTTAGGTTAATTTACATACACTGTTCTGGTTGTTCTACGGGTCGCATGTCGCGCACGGGGGGTGCGGGGTGGACTTTTTATTGTTCACGATTGACACTGGTTCATTACATTGAGGCAACTGAGATCGATTGACGGCAGAGGGGTGCGGCCCCCGACCCGAGCAGTTGGAGCTGATCGAGGGGAAGGGGGCACCAAAGACCAGGAAGCAGCTCCAGAAGCTATTGGGGCTGCTCAACGGGCTTCGTTCCTTTGTCCCCGACTTTGCCACTATCACGGCTCCGATGACGAACCTACTGTCGCCGAAGACTAAGTTACGGTGGACCCCTGCCGCGGACGAGGCCTTGCGGCAGATTAAGTACCGGTTCAGGAACTGTCACACGCTCTAACGTCTGGTTCCCAGCCGCCCCATCTTCATCCAGACAAATGCGAGTCAGGAGGGGATGGGTGCGGTGCTGTACCAAGTGGATGACCACAGCATGAGGCACGTGATTGAGTATGCCAGCGCAAAGTTTGGGCAGGCTGAATGGTGGTATCATATGAATGAGCAGGAGTGTCTTGCAGTGGTCTGGGCCCTGCAGCGCTACCGTCACCACATCGAGGGGCGCTCATTCACGCTGAGAACCGACAGCCAATGTCTCCGCTGGCTAGACTCCGCTCAGGGCCGGAAGTCTAAGTTCACGCGGTGGGCCATGCTGATTCAGGAATTCTCGTTCACGGTTGAACACGTTCCTGGACGAGAGAATCAGCTGGCCGACGAGTTGTCCCGGAATTCAGATCCTGAGAATGAGTTCCGCGATGACCAGGGCTGTAAAGATGTGCTCCTCCCTGAGCGCGAACACGGGGTCGAGGACTCGGTGCCATGGCCATGTATGTTGTTCGCACTGTCCAGCTCCACTGCCCCTGCGCCTGACGCTCGACCAGAGACTATGACCGAACTGCTCTTGTGGGTCCACCCTGCGTAGCTCCGGGATCCCGATACCCATACTCGACTGACGGAGTGCGGGGAAGGGGTGGTACCGGGCTACCGGTGTCTGAACGGGGTGCTCCAGGCCAGGGGGGCTCACAGGACGAGCAGGTGGCAGACTCACATGCCGCCCGAAGCTAGGTGCTGGGTCATAGGCTACCTGCATGACCACCCCCTGACGGGACACCCGGGTGCGGAGCAGACGCTGTGTCAGGTCAGACAGACGTTCCACTGGCCTGGCGATGCGGCAGAAGTGAGACACAACGTGCCTGCGTTGCCAGGAGCGGATGTCCCGACGACCCGACTGCAAGGAGCAACAGGTCCCGCGACGGCCCCGAGATCCCTTCCACACTGTGGCGGTGGATATCATGGGGCTGTATCCTCGCACGTCCCATGGGGGGTTTTTTCATTGTTGTGGTCACGGACTTCTTCACCTGCTGGGCGGAGGTGTTCGCAGTGCCAAAAGTGAAGGCCGGCACTGTGATTGCCCTGCTTGAGTGCGAGTTCTTACTGCGAAATGGGTACCTCGCGGTCCTCCTGACGGACAACGGGGTGCAGTTCACGGGGAGACACTGGTGAATGTCCTGCGCGGTTTGGGGGGTGGAGCACCACACGACGCCCACCTACCATCCGCGCGCGAATCTGACCGAAAGGCGGAATCAGGACATTAAGACTCAGCTGCGCATCTCGTTGGACAAGGACCACACCAATTGGGACCTGCACCTGCCGACACTTCTGTATTGCATGTGCCGCCGGACAAACGTCATGAGCCATTCCCCTGCCGAACTGGTGCAGGGCCGAAATTTCGCCCTGCACGGGAGGTGCGCACACTCGCCGACTCGCACGATACGACCGCGGCCGATCTACGCGAATACGCCTGACGATGCCAGGAACGTTACCTGGCCCGAAGCATACCTCAGACGCACCAGCCCCTAGGGCAAATTGGAACCTGGCCAGCAGGTTTTTGTCAGGTGTCACGACCTGTCGTCTGGCGAAAGGGTCTTCTGCTCCAGCCTGGTCCCCAAGTGGACAGGCCCCGCAGGAGGTGATTGACAGACTGGGGACCATGACGTACCTCGTCCATCTTGCTGATGGACGCACGACAAAGGTACACAGGGACGATATCAGATTGGCGGACGAGACGAACGACGACGGAGACGACGACCCACGGGACGCGATGCACGGATGTGACACCACAAGGGGGCCGACTCCATCTCCCTTGAGGGAACGTCAGGAGGGGGGCGACTGCTCCCAACCGGCGACTGGGGGCGGTGCAAGGACACCCGACAGGACGGACGGAAGGGGCCCGCGTGGCGCAAGCATGATAGAGCTGAAGCACTTTGTGGATCGGTACTTCCTCCCGACGACGACGACAACAACAACGTCGACGGCGGGCCACTCATTGAGGACGTGACCAATGACGACACCATCCTGGGTGATCTGGTCGACCTCAGTGAGCCCGTGGTGATGCTACCGGAGTCTGACCAGGGACGTAAACGGAGACACGCCTACCCCTGGGAACGGCGGTTGATAAGATTTGATGTCGAATGAGACACGACTGAAGGGGTGACGTTCCAGCTCCTCAGTGGGGAGGGTGACATCGACAGGGCCCAGCAGGTGGTCCTGGACTTACCTTCCGAGGAGCCGATGACGACCACTCACGTGGGGAAGGGCCGAGGGTGCGCTGGTCCATGCGTGAGACGACTGCCCCTCGCTACTTCAGGGACTATGGGTGGGGGGGTCAGTACAAGCCCCGAGACGTACGGCAGACAGACGCTGGGGGGCTGCGCTGCAGCGTTATACAGCTCCTGCCCCGGTTCGCCCGACCTGTGCTAAATGACGTAACTGACTGCGGTGACCAGACACGTAGCAGGGCGCGACTGCGGCTACCAGTCTAGGCCGACGTCAGGTTCCAGGACGTACTCGGGAGAGGGGGGGCATATGACGACAGTCGTCGTGCCCTCCTAGACGTAGAGGCTGTACCTGTCCACCAATGTGGGTCTAAAGGAGGTATTTTCCCTTTAGTACACCGTCAGTGAAGTGCAGTGTATATGATCAGGGACACACCCGCGTGCGCCCTGTCATGTCCGCAGACAAAATGTGTTTTGTAAATATTTCTTCTTTCTTGTAATTATAGTGTCATCATGTACGTTTGTAAATAATCACGAGCCTCTAAGTTTTATATAATTTGTAACAATACAGAACTTTTAATTCATAACTTGTGTCTACGTTTGTTCAAATACTTATCATGCCATTTAATTCTTAACTAATTAATTTGTGTTTACATTTTGTCATTTAACTCTCAATTAGTTATAATATCGTTTATTCTTAAATAATCATGTAATTACTTTCAAGTGCTGTGCTTAGTAAAATGTAAACCGCAACCTGGCCCGCCGCGAGTCGAGTCTCTCCCATCCGGCCCGTTTCCCCTTATCCTCCTCCGTGGTCCGCGTGTACCGGCGCACGGGCAGAGGAGGCAGTGGCTAGCCAGACTCAGAGCCGAGCAGACGTGTACTCGCTCCGCTCCGCTCGAGACGCACGCAGTACAGAATCACTTTCACTACCAGCATAGTTCGTCATGGGACTGCATCCACAGTCGTGTCAAGCCGCGTTAGAATTAGTTTGAACTGCTGAACTTTCGTAACCAGTACGTTTCGTCACGGGACTGCCTCCGCAGTCACATCGAGTCGCGTTCCAGTTGTTAACAGTGTATTTCCGGGAGTCCAGGTCGCGGCGAGGGAGGACGCTCGTCCCGCAACGCGTTGGCCAGGCTGCGATAGGGCTTCGACGGAATAAAGGAGCTCGTGAAAACGGACAGTAACGTCTTCTGGATAGGCGCAGCGAACTCCTCTTGGAGAAAGTCTGCGGGTGTGTGGCGATGCACGCCTCGCAGCACGAATTTCCTGGGGACTTCATGCTGCTGCAGTAGGTAGCACCGAGTGTTGCGCCCCGATGGCCTGAAGGGCCTTGATCGCGCATGCGTAGTCCGCGATGGTGGCAGTGTGGACCATTAGTTCGTCCTTCACGCGGTTCGTGCGTGTGAAACGCTTGGTGAGAGCGTTTTTCAGTGCCGAGAACACACACGGGTATCGGTGCCCCTGGTCAAGGAACATGAAGAGTGGCTTGACGCGAGGGGCCTATGGGCGCTGCCGTAGGTGGCTGTTGAATTGGAGGGGGGTGGGGGCGGGGCTAGCCTGCTGGTCTGAAGTAGAGGCCGCCATCTCATGGTGCGACCTCTTCGCCTTCTTGGTGGCGACTGTCTGCCAGTCGCCGTCAGTTGTTTCCTCCTGAAGGGAGGGCGCTGAGACATCCATTTCCGTCATGTTGAGTCCATGCCTCACACTCTAGTGCACCCACTGACTGTCTTCCGGGGCTAAGTTATCCGGGTTCAGACTAGGCTGTAGGGGATCTAACTCCCCGGGTGTCATAGAGCTCGTTGGTCGTCAATACAAATACATCTACCTGCCTGCGTACTCGGGGGGTGCACAGGCTACCTTTCTAGAATGCCGCTGGGTAGCACTGATAAGTGCTACACACAGCTTAAGTCTGAAGGTCTAGTAGAGCAGCTTGGGACACATCCGTCCTCCTCCGAAGCGCAGCTAGAACTCCGCCTGGCTAGGTAAGTTTACAGCATGCTTATATACAATTCCTTCATACAATGATTACTGATACATAATCTGTCACCCAGCAACCAGCTATCAAGGTCATTATTGATCAATTCATATCACATAGCATTGTCAAGCATTTAACATCGTACATCAACTATACAATATATACACACTGTAACAAATGGCAATAACGATTGGTGCCATCTAGGTTTGGTTGTGGTACCAATCGTCACCTAGACCACTATGCTTGTGTAGAGAAGTCTGTGGGATATTGCTTGCTTTGGAGAGGCGGCCATGTTTGTATCAAAATTGTTACTCTGGTTTGCATATCGGCCGAGGCCATATTGGTGGACATGACAATTCGTTTCCCCCCTTCCCCTTCTTAGGCCTCGGCTGGGTAATGACATATGTAAATTTTGTTTCACTTGCCTGGGGTCAGCATGCTGGGCTTCAGTCCCAGGGCTGGCCCCTCTTTGCAGGCCACTGCACTGGACTGTTCTCTATCTGATGACTTGGGGTTCTCTGTGGGTTTGGCTGTCTTGGACAGATCTGTTTTTTTGTCTCCATGGCTGCAGGCGAATCCTGTTCTGGAAAATCCATGTTCCTCGGTATTGAAAGGACTCTTTATCCCGGTTGCATCTTGACTTTATGGAGGTGCCACTTAGCGACTGTCTCCATGACTGCATGGTCGATTTCCCCCAGGACAATTCGAACAGGGACTTAGGGACCGCAGGCCGAGGGACGTCAATACAATACGTATAAAAAAATGCAAATTTTTTATTTTAATTATTAAGTAGCCTTGCATTTTGCCTTTAGGACCTCGTAGTTGGATTTTGGCTGAAATATTTTTTTTTTATGTTTGGGTAAATGTTTTTGTAACGTGAAAACTGTCATGGCCACCATGTATGTTGGTAACTGTTGATGTTGCTGTCCAAATCGATATTTTTGACTCCGGTCTTCATTTCCAGTTGTAAACATGTAAACTGTAAACATCTGCATGACTGAGCGGGGGAGTAAAGTGTGTAGTGGTAAAGGAAATTTATTATTTATTATATACATGTTCTACTAATTGTATCTCAAAAGTATATATTTAATCTTATTTGTGTAATTTATTCAAGTTAATACGTGATGCAATGAAATTTTTAAGTACCGATTAATCCCATTTTCCTATCTTTAAATCGTTTCTCTTTTGCAGGTTTTAAAAAGAGTTTTATTTGTGTTGAAAATGGGCAAGAATATACTAATTGTAAGAATCATAACTTTGCTTTGTGTAGTACCTACGTGTTATTAGTTTTATATGGGGTAGATACAATTTAACCCCATGATAAGATTTTTCCTGTGAAACATGTTGGAAATAGGGTTAATATGTAGTGTAGCGGTATTTGCGAAAAAAAAAAAGTCAAAAATCCGATAATACTTTTATCATATGCTCTTTCACTTCCTCTTTTCATTAAACCCGGCGGAGATAAGAAATTCCATATACTTTAGGAGATATCGCCGTTTTTATTTTGCAATACAAGACCTGTGCTATCATTCGACCGAAGCAATTTTTTTATTTGGCCGTGTGTTCGTGAATGCCTAATTAATTAAAATGGTCGATTAGGTCAGGTCAGTTACTTTATAAATACTTTCAAACTGAGCATAGAATAAAAATAATATAAATTTATTTTAATGGTTGTTTAGTTTTAAAGTATTTATAATGTAACTGACCTGACCTAACAAACCGGGACAAATAATGAACAGTAGGAACTTAAGTAATTTTTTTTTTACGTATTACTTGCGCAACAATATCCAAATAACAAATAAAACATTAAAATCTGAAACATTGAAAACTCACCTAAGTTAGAGGTGGGTTCTTACAGCAATTTTCGGTATCTGTTCCAACCTGTTACTGATACAGTAATGTACTAGTTACAAGTAGCTGATACTTCTGTATCAGCTAGAGCAGTTGCGGTCCCAGGAAGCAACAAGGTATCAGCATTCTCGTTACAGGTTACACATCCTTCGTGCCGTCATCAAGGTATCGGTGTTCTCTTTCCACGCCTTTCGTAATCTGCAGCCCCCCCCCCCCCCTTTTCTCGTCATACTTCATTCCCCCCTTTTTCCGACATTAAAGGACTATTTCTCACTCTCTACCAACCTCCCCTCCCTGTTCTTACTTCTCTCCAACAGTAAAAAAAAAAAAGCTCCGCGTACGCAGACCGTGTGACCATAAGGAGAATCTGTTACATTATTTATCACGCCCGGTAATTCTCTACCTCTGTTACGCTCATGCCCGCCTAATACAGCCAGTATCAATCAGTTCAACATTCACTGCAGTTCGTCCTGGCCGTGTATTACCACGTACATTGTTGCGGGCTGTCATGCTTTGTAGTTAGTATCTTTATAGTGAAATAAGGAATGGATAAGTGCAGGAAAAAGACTTCATTTGTGTGGAATTTTTTCACAGAAAATAATGAGTTTGCTAAATGTAATTTGTGTAAACAAAAACTGAGTTATAAATATTCATAGAATAATCTGAAGAAACATTTGAAACGTAAACAATCAACTGTACAGTTACCTGATCAGAATCAAGATAGTTTGACATCACAGTCACTGTCCAGAAGTAGGAGCGATGATTTAGACATAGCAAATACGACACCGTACCTCAGCTAAAAAAAATTCGGCCAGACATAGGAATTCCTTCTACAAGCAGTTCGACGGTTCCCAAACAAGCTGTGTTGGAAAGAACCAATGTGCATGACTGTAAAGTAAGTGATTTTGTTGTAAGAAAACTTTCTGTTTCTGCTAAGAAGAAAATTGATGACCAACTGTTAAATTTATTTACTGTAGATTTTCAACCATTCTCAGTTGTTGAGGACAAAGGGTTTCGAGGATTTGTTTATGCACTAAATCCGTCGTATACATTGCTAAGTAGGAAAACTATAACAAACACATTGTTACCAGCTGCTTATGAAACTGTGTACAATAGCATTCAAGAAATATTAACAACCACTAAAAATTAGTTCTGTCACACTAACAACAGATTGTTGGACTTCGAAAAAAGAAAGTCCATATGTTGATTACATCTGTTATTAGGGTCAACTGAGAATTTATTTGCATTTTCATAGCTGTTAGGTGCACAGATATAAATATTATATCTTTTACTAATGTACTTTTTAATATTAAAATTTCATTAGTTTTATTATTGAACGAGACGGTGTTTTAGCTTTGCTCCCTAGATCGTAGATCCACATATCTATCACCTAAGGCCTCTTTCACACGGAGAGCCGTGCGGCTCGCACTCGCGAGCGGGAGCGAGGCGCGCGAGACTGAAATGCAGAGAGTGCAACTGGAGCTTCCACACGGGGAGCGCGGGCCTTCAGGGCGCGCGAGCGAGGGCCGGCAAGGCTCGCGCATCGCGAGCCGTGCGCTGTGGACGGGGGTTGCGCTTCATCCTCAAAATGCAACGGGAGGAGTGGTGGCATTCACACGAAGGGCGACAATAGCTCTCGCTCCTCAGTCTCTCGCTTTCAAGATGGATGTTGATGTCGAGTTCTTAATTAATTCAGTGCGTATCCGGCCCACCCTTTGGGATAAAAGTACCGAGTTATACAAGGACCGGAATGAAGTGGCTAGAATTTGGAGGGAAGTGTGTGAAGAAATCAACGGAGAATTTGAAACATTGTCCGGGCCTGAGAAAAAGAAATACGGTAAGTTGAAAGGAAAACACATATTAAGTGAAATTGTATTTACGTATTTATGTAATTATATTTTAATATACACATATTTATAAAATAAACTTTGAGTCTGAATGCACGGCAGTGCACCAGCCAAGTAAAATAAGTACTCAAATATGAAGCTACATCAAATTTGTGTTTCTTTTTATTTAATGTACTGTTTGTTTCTGTTTACATTTTACATATCTTGTCACTGGGCAGGTACCTACAAATAAAATAAAAAAATGAAAAATAATAAAAACGCGGAGCTGCAAAGTACCACAGAAATTATTTCTGACATTGTTGCATTACAGAGTTAAATTGAATTAATCTACAATGTTACAGCAACAACAAGTAACACAAAACAATAACAGAAGACATTTTTGACATTGTTGCATTACAGAATTAAATTGCATTCATCTGCCATGGTACAGCACCAACAGGTGACATGAAATAATTGCAGAACGCATTTCTGACATTGTTAGGGGACAAAGTTCCTCTTACTCCTTGTTGCTGTTGTTGTACATCCTCCAGTCCTGTAATTGTCATAGTGTCTTCGAATGCAAAACCATATCTGTCACGAACAAAATTATGGAGTACAATACAACATTTGATAATGTCTACAGCGAAATCTGGCTGCACATTGATTGCCC
The DNA here is from genome assembly GCF_032445375.1 of Bacillus rossius redtenbacheri. NCBI lineage: Eukaryota > Metazoa > Arthropoda > Insecta > Phasmatodea > Bacillidae > Bacillus > Bacillus rossius. Next base: position 111,404,865 of record NC_086332.1, read on the forward strand.
GATGAAGGATTTGCCATTTGTTTGATAAGATTCCAAATCCGCATTTTGCAAAACGTCTTGCCCTACTGAAACGGTAGTTGAATACTCTCTTTTCAACTGAAAGATGTCGTCCTCAAAAGGGTCTCAACACGTTTCTGTGCAACCCGAAAGCTTCATCAGCGATGAAAACATGAGGTAGTTGAAGTCCCATTGCACCAGGAAGACATTTCTCGGTCGGAAGTTCAAGAGTTCCGTTTTCGATTGAACTCCAAAGTCTCGAACGTTGAAAAAGCGAAGAGTCGTCATCCTTCCCGTAGCTGCCTATATCCACGTACACAAAGCGGTACTCAGAATCCACTATGGCCATGAGGAACACAGAAAAATATTCCTTGTAATTGTAGTACATGGATCCACTTTTGAAAGGAAATTCCCATCAACAGCGCCAAGACAATGTGGGAAGTTAGCTTTTGTTTCAAAACCTGCTGCAATGCTTTCCCACTGTTCTTTTGTCAGGACTGGGAGCACTTCCGCTTTCATTTTTGACCAAATGGCTTCGCAAACGCTTCTCAAACGCTTCTCACAATCATGGATGCAGTTGATATTCCGATTCTGAACATGTAATGTAGCTCGGTGAATGTACAACCACTTGCAAGGTACCTGAAAAGATGGTAATAGTACAAGATAATTTATCAGTTGATTGGTAAAAAACTATATTAACACAATAAGGACGAAAATTGGCCATACGGTTATGCAAAATACGAATTCCCTTTTTATCAATTGCAGTTACTATCGAGTTACTTGTTTGACATCATTTTTATTATTTAATTCTGTAAATATAATAAACTTAAACAATTTACATGAAAATAAACAACAAAATTGTGAAAATACTCGTGTTAATTCTTAGATGTTTCAAGACTCCTACCCTTATAGTGATAATAAGCGCATTTATATTACGTAGTTCATTACTGTATTACAAGGTAGTATCATTAATGCTATGTTGTCACATAAATTATTTCTTTTTTGTTGCAGAAAAGGACGACTAAATGGAAAACTATCAGAGATGGATACAGAAAAGCACTCGACAGAGCAAAAAATGCAAGGAAATCAGGAGCCCCCGCTTCAAAAATCAAGAAGTATGTTTACCACGACCAAATGGATTTCTTAAGGAAAGTTTTTGAACGGAGGGTGACTGAAGGATTCTCTTGCGAGTGACAACAGTGACCCAGAAAGTTGCCTAGGAAGTGTAGAAGGTGAAGTTGAGGATCAACTAAAGTTTACCGTAGGTGCGGGTCCCTCGAATCCAGAAAGCCTTACCACCCAACAAAGGGAGGTTCTTTCAACAAACAAGAAGGGACGAAAAGAAACACCCAGAAGCCACCCTGACGAATTTGAGCAGAAAATGCTGCATTTATTCGAAACCCCAGACAGACACATTTGTTTCATGCAAGGACTTGTGCCATCACTGGAAACCTTCACTGATGATGTGGTTTAAATAAAATGTGTATTTTTTTTTCTTTTTTTTTTTTAGACAGTGCAATTTACTTACCTTAATGTTGCAGCCAGCCTCAGTTCTGGCTGAATGTAGTTCCTCATGTTAGTATTTTCGAGCTGGATACTATTCTTGATCTTCCCAAGGAACTCATCCAATGAGGCCAATGACATTCGAAAGTAGTTGTAAAATTTGTTGCCATCTCGTCGAAGTTCTTGATAAAGCGTGGAAAAAACACCTGTCTCATCGTGCCTTTGATTAATAGGATGTACCCAATACGTTTTGGTACATCGGCGTTTTTGTCGTCGAAGACGTCGCCTACGGTAAAGAAGATACATGGCCACGGCACGTGTACGATCCATTCCAATGCTTACTTGCGACTACGCAATGGCTAGCGCCCTAGCCAAAAAGGCTCCCCATGTGAAAGAGTGGAAGGTAGGAGCAGAAAAAGCTCCTGCTCGCGAGTGCGAGCCGCACGGCTCTCCTTGTGAAAGAGCCCTAAGGATGATGGATCTAGTGTCCTTGTTCTTGTATCGCTATTAGCATACTAACTAGAGTCTTCAGTCTTCGCAAGAAGCACGCACTGCGCACTGAGCGTACTTTGATGTGGGACAATAAACAAAACGACTCTTAACAATTTCGCCCTGCGCCTCTCCTTCAACGCCTTCCCCTGCGCTTCCTCCCCAACATTCTTTCCCTTCTTTATCCCTTATTCGTCGTGCCGCTCCCTCCCCTTTTTACAAGCTCCGCCCAAGTGACCGTCATCTGCGATCGGGTTCTGCGCACATTGGCCGTGGTGTTGCTGAAGGCGAATGCTAAACTGATACTAAAGTACTTGATACTTGAATAGTGTACTTGTTTGCAGTACCTGATACAGGCGTATATCAGTTACAAAGTAGCCGGTTGATACTCTGCAACCCACCTCTAACCTAAGTTAGAGGCGGGTAAACAATGGTGAACACCGCAAGAAAAAAAATTTCATACTCGTAAACAAGAAACAATGGTGCACGCCGCATGATGAATGCACAGGTATTGTGATGAAAATTAAAAAATTCGATATCTCCTAAAGTGTTTGGAATTTCTTATCTCCGCCGGGTTAAATGAAAAGAGGAAGTTAAAGAGCATAGAATAAAAGTATTTTCGGAATTTTTAAATTTTTTTTAACAAATATCGCCCAACTATGAAAATTAAAAAATTTGATATCTCCTAAAGTATTTGGAATTTCTTATCTCCACCTGGTTTAATGAAAAGAGGAAGTTAAAGAGCATATAATAAAAGTATTTTCGGATTTTTAACATTTTTTTTCCGCAAATACAGCTACTCTACATATTTACCGAAATAGTATGTGATCATTAAAAAATGAGCGTTTTTATAAATATTTCAGTCTGTTTAGGTAATTTTCAAGTTTTGTTGCTTTTCCTTTAAAAAAAATTAAAGTCTAGAAATGTTGATTTATAACAATACAGACGTTCCTTTATTTTCCGTGAAATCATGTTAAAATTCCTACAGGTTTTTGAGAAATTACAGTTTTTAGTTTACATTAGGTATCTTATGCAGTGATGGGCCATACCCATGTTGTCCTCCATGTTTTATTAGCATAACTTAGACTGCTTTACACTAAAGATTTTGCTTTATTGGTTGTTCTTGCTCTAGTGACGTCAATTTGTGTCTCTTATTCATAATGTATCTGAGACAGTTTTCAACGAGAGCGTGATTATCGGACTTAGTGGCTTTTTAGAACCGAAAGAAGAAAAATTCTAAGTCATGGTTTTCACACACAAAAAGTCTCTAAATGTACTCCAAGGAGATGGTTTTGTAATTCCTACTGTATTGTAAAAAAATTGAAATTATGTCTTACATTACAATACCTGTGCTTTTACGCTGCCATCACCATTCATTTTTTACCCGCGATAAATAGGAATATATGTTTTCCATATACTAGAGATGCTCCTAAATTAATCCTGAAAGGAAGGTTTCTTATTTCCTACTCGTTTGTGAAAAAATAACAGTTTACAACCTACATTACAATACCTATGTATTCACGCAATCGCCTACATTCATTGTTAAACTGCGTTTTTTTTTTTTTTTACATGTTTTGGAAAAATTTAGGTAAGTAGGTGGTGGTGTAATAATGAAATTCATTTAAATAATGAGTGTACAGTAAGTCCTTGGTTTACGTCGGGGTTACGTTCCTGAAAACCGCGACGTAAATAGAAACGACGCAAAATGAGCCATGTTTCATGCCACCGGCCGGCCATGGCCCAAGGTCGGTCGGAAGGGGTAGGAGAAAATGCTGTGTCATTGCGGGAAGTAGATAACACTTCTACGTGCGAGATACGTGGGTGGCCGAGCGGGCGGGCTGGTAGTATTGCATCACCGCGCGGAGAGCAGCGGAGAGCAGGAAGCGTCCCTCATGATGTATGATAAGATAAGGCGGTGAACGTGTAGCTTACGCTACATAGCATAAATTAACTACCGAAGGAAACAAAGAATTATAAACGAATTATATACGGTGTTTTGGTTAAAATAAAGATTTACGGTCATTGTAAACGACGTTATTGTGAATCAGCGACAACTTAAATTGAAACATGAGTACTCAAACATTAGCGACGTTAATCCGAAACGACGTAAATCGGTATGACGTAAATAGAGGACTTAATGTATTGCAATTGTAAGGAATTTTTAAGGCTTATATTTCATATTTATTGTTTTATTAGAATAAGTACATAATTTTACTATGAAATATTTGTTTTGTTACATTGCATTTAAAGTACATACTATTTTCAGTCACGTTGTAACAAACGAGTCTAATGGGAGCCAAAAATTTGAACTGACTTGTTAACATCATTAATTTTCTGTGAGGAATACTTCCCATGCACTGAAGTAGCTGACACATTGAATTTTGCAGTCTTTCCAGGGAATTCTTTGATTACAGCCGTAGTATATTCTGTGTTTGATATGGCTGATGTTTCATAAATCCAACTTTATCCCTGGATCCTGAAGGCTTGATCCTGATGGCATGATCCTGTAGGCTTGATCCTGTTGTACATGATGCTTGCTGTTTTAGTTCAGTACATCAGAAGATTCTGCACATAAAAGAAATTGCGAAAAAAGAAAGAATTATGATTGTTGAACAGGGTTCCCACGCTCCTTGAAAGTCCTTGAAAAGTGCTTGAAATGGTTTGAAGTAATCAAGGGCCCTTAAAAGTGCTTGAAAAAACATTTAGGTGCTTAAAAGTGCTTGATAAAATTTACACTGTTTGTAAGAGTTATAATTACGTTGTATTTATTTAGAACAAGTTAAAAGTGGGGCACAGCAATTTAATTTTACGATATTTATGGTATGTTCAAATAAATTTTACATAGATTAATGCCCCGTTTTTCGACGGCATACAATAACATATCTTCAATGTACTATTTTTATCAGCAGTAATGGTGTCATCAATGTTTTTGTTCTGATGAAAGTTCGGTATAATGTTAAACTCAGCCAGTTTGCAATGTTACTGTTCCTCCGATAAGCTTTTATCTTTCTGTTTGTAAGTAATAGACAGAGAAAAAAAAACAATTCTGCACGTGTTCAAAAAATACGTACTAAAATTATTTCATAATATTTGGGTCCTTGAAATTTTTGAAAAAGTCCTTGAATTTGCTTGAAAAGTGCTTGAATTTTTTTAGATAAAAGGAGTGGGAACCATGTTGAAAAAAAATCATTTTTATTCAACTTACAATCATAATTCAATATTATATGACAATATTCTTTTTGTTTATTGAATTAAAACAAGTATCATGTACCACCAGATCAAGCCAACAGGATCATGCCATCAGGATTTGGTGGCGGCAACTGTACTTTACAGGTACTGTAAAGTAAGCTTTAAACCATTATTTTTCACGCACCAGTAGGAATTAAGAAACCATTATTTCAGGGTAAATTTAGGGACCTCTCTATTACTTGAATAACATATTTTCCATTTTTATTTACTTTTCGTTCCACAAAGCAGTAACGTCCGATGCTGGTATAGTAATGTAAGCTATACACTATTATTTTTCACAAACTAGAAGAAATTAAGAAACCATTCCTTCAGCATAAATTTATGGACGTGTGTAGTGTGTGAAAACCATGTGTTTGGAATTTTTTTTCTGTTCTGAAAAGCTGCTACTTTTGATAATTAGCAACGAGAAATTGGCATAATAGTTATCGCTGCCCTACTGATTTCTCGGTAAAAGTTTTCTTTAAATGTCCACATTCCCCACACGCATAACATTCCTTGGCTCTACAGGATACTAATACATTTTGGCGGACATTTTCTTCACCCATTTCATACTCGCCCCGAGTGTAACAGATATCTATTTCCGCGGCCCATTTAATTATCGCCTTCAGCAATCTAGGTTTTTCAATAAACGTGCTTTCACGTCTTAACTCTGGCCGCATGTTTTCTGCGCACAAAGAAATAAAATCATCGCTCTCTACCACTATTCCCATTGTTTTGGACTGATAAAAAATATCCATAACGTAAGTTACCATGCTTTCATCTGCCCGCTGAAAACGGTAAATTTTCTCCCACTGTAATTTTCGTTTCACTCGTCACGGACATAAGCTCTCCCACAGTTTCTCCTTACATTTTTCCCAAGTTAATTTTTCCTCAACACAACTACTTACTATATTACGTGTCACGCCTTGACATTATTGATCACGCAACGTAATTCTACATCCGTCGCAAAAAGTTTTAACTCCATTATATGATCTATTTTGAGGCAAAATTTTATTAATTCCTGGGGTTGTCCGTTATGCAAACTGGGAATACTACCACAACTGTCATACATGATCTTACTTTCCAAATCTGCGATCATATTACGTCTTCCCAACACTATGGTGCCTACTCCAAACTGTGCACCAGCCTCGCTTAAATCTTTTTTCAGGTATTTAGTATTTAGACAACTTGCGTCGTAATTCCACTGCATCCTTGTCTTGAAAGGTAAATTCAAATCCACTTGCAGGCCGTCCTTACTAAGTTGATATATCCAGCTAACAGCCATGATAGCACACAAGTTAATCACTAGCCTTAACCCCATTTGACTGCTCTTGTTGAGCAGAGTGGCGCAGGTAAATTGTAACCGCCCTGTTGCTATACTCCAGCAACACAGCGGTCAACAATCTGTCCTCACACTCTTGCCCCAAGGAGGATCAAACTTCACGCGGGTGGCACAATCCCACCGCGCGCGACAGTACATATAGTTCCCCTTTTCAATCCGCAAGTGTGAGATGCTTTCAAACCAAACAATGTAAGAGCAGGATTCAAATTCTTTAATTCTCTCATGGCTGTTACTGAGTAGCATGATTCAAACTAACTCCTAAGAACATTAAACTATACGTAACTCTATATTTACATGTACATTTAATTCACTTGATATATTAAATGAAAGGTCCTCGTGTCTCTCTATAGTCCGTCCCACTCTTAGATGGCAGTACACGCCTTATGGCGCACGTTGTTGCCAAATCTCTAACACATTATGAATTTCAGGTGATGTGTGTCTTTGTAATTCGGATCGAACAAGAAGCATTTTAAGAAATCATATCGTAATTTATAATATTTTATACTATTACACATATAAATTTGTAATAATGCTACTTTTATGTAAATTTCAAATAAAAACTACCTATTGTAGACAAAAATTTCTTATAGTTTTCTTTTATGTTCTAAAAATCCCATACATATATCACATTTTCATGGGCCCGATAAATGCTGTATTTTTGAACAAGTTATGTCCAAAATAGTAAATAAAATACGGTAATGGAAATTCTCGGTCGAGTAAGTTATGGGAAAAATCCGAACAATTGAGTCAAAATGGGGAAGATTTTTTGAAAAACAGAAAAATCGCAACAACTCCCATAATATGAATAATATTGCATCCGTTTTAACGTATGATAACTCGGAGTACGTAATGCCAAAAAATGTTTACTAAATAAATTTTTGATACGACCAGCCATAACTGCATGGGTACGAAAAAAATTTTCATCGGACAAAAAAAAACGTAACTGCCTTAGTAGACACCTTATAAAATCTGTTGAAATTGTTTGTAAATATCATAATTATTTTCCAAAACTTTGTCTAAAACAATGTTTGATAAGATGCTTGGTGTTGAGAAGGATAGAAAAATAATTCAAAATTTTGTACCATGATCGCTATTAAATTACTTCGTATTTATTTAATACATTTTACATATTATGAAGATTCAATTAAAATATTTTTGTAGCAACCATTACTGCAAGGGGAAGAAAAAAATACGGGTTTTAAAAATCCCTTTTTTTTTCTAATGTAAAGAAATATAATCATGAAAATCTTCCTGCGCCTTTAGCCTGTGCTGATAAGGAATTTTTTTTAACTTTAACGTACAACAAGAATCTGTTCACACACATTTCATTCATAGGAATTTATATGATAAATGTAATGTTAACTTGATTAAGAAATTAATAACATCACATACCTTTTAATCACTATCGCTACCGCTGACCAATGTTTATACCTCTTCCATAAGAGTAGCACAGAGCTGATCAGAAGAATGGGGTTGGGGCGATGGAGATGACTGGGATGAATTGGACGAGGCTAAACTTATCAAAAATCTTTCCTCTTCATCTTGAAGTTCGTCAGCTCTTCACAGCTCTTCTTCCATGTTTTTCACAGCTTGTACATAATTTTTCCAATTTTTTTTTTTATACGTGGTCATAACCCTTTGTTATTAAGGACTCCATATCATGTGCCTTGAAAGTTGTGTTATGCAGTCTTATGAACGATTTTACTTGGGCCCATACCATTTCAATAGGGTTTAGCTCGCAATGATACGCGGGGCAAGCGAAGTACAGTTTGACCTACGCATTTGGCTATTTTTTCAAGTTTGTATTTCTTGTACCCTTGCCTTTCTTGTCCTACTATGTGTAGAAATTCCCGCTTAACTGGCATCATAAGGAATGCTTTTCTTCGTGAGCCACTGTCTTATATCCTCCACACGCCAACATTGCACGGGAATCGGTTCACACATCCTGCTATGGTATGACACATTATCCAAAACAATAACAGATCCCTCAGATCCCTGGAGTGTGTGGCAAAAGTTGTTCGGCAAACCACTTTTCATACCCATCTGCAGTCATTTCATCATGAGTGTCAGCTATGTTCTTTTTGCACAAGAAAGTAAGGGCAGCATTTTGAACAAAACCGTCCTCATTACCTGCATGCACTAATGCAAAACGTGCACCTAGTCCTGTAGGAGGTTTTAAGGCCTGAACTTGTGCCCCTTGTGTAGATAAAGAAACTTTATCCATGGTTATGAAAATACTGGAAGCTGCATCAAGAGGGCGAAACAGTAACTACTGTTTACTCAGAGGACACAAGGGGGCAACCAAAAATATTAGTTAGTTCTCACAAAGGGAACTAGGAAGGAGAATCGTATTTGAAGTGAAAAAAAAAATATGTTTGCTTAAAATTTACCCTTTTTATTGTTAATTAAAATCTGCATTATATTATTTTGATGTTCTTTGAAATTACATAATTCCCATTATTGGAATCAATAATTAATTATTTTAAAGGGGGCCCGGGCCATTTGAAGTCATTAATTACAATTTTATGATACATTTCATAAATGAGACTATGAAAATAACCATAATAGTTTTAACATTAATAAATTTAATAGTTATAAATAAAAACATTAATTGTTCTGATTGGTGCTGGAGTACATATTCAAAATGTTGCATAGTGGACTGTTCACTGGCGGAGCATATATAGGAGGTTCTGGGCTTCAATCTCCGAAGGATTGGCGTAAATTTGGCAGACTAAGTCTTGAAAGGAAACTTCACTCGAGTCTTGAAACATTTCTTGACTCAAGTCTTGAACCCCACTGGAACCAAAAGGGAATCCAGTGGTCAAGAATAGTAAACTAATTAAGTTAGGGCAAAAGGATAATGGGGAGGCAACAATTGTCAAACAGGACTTTGACTTTTCCACTTACCGATCTGGGGTTGAAGTGAAGTGAAGTGAAGTTAAGTGAAGTCACTCCCTGAAGGGAGGCGGCGCGGGTAGTCGCGGTGAACCGTCGCGAAACATTATGCAAAATTACTACTTGGCTAGACTAATGGCAAATAGCTAACCAGAAGAATAAAAAAATAAACGTTAGGGAACACTCCCGAACTTGAGAGATCACATCTCTTAACTAGGTTGCGGCGGCTGAATATGTTAAAGGCGCGGCCGATGAAGCTCCGGCACGAGATGCTATCGTGGTGACCGCCGAAGGAAGAATCTCTCGCTCTTCCAGGTGACATGAAGTTAAGTTCGAGCGAGAGGCCCGGAGTCTTAGGGAGTGGGAGAAATGGCCTCTGATTGGCTAGAATAAGCCCGGCGGAGTACTTGCTCCGCCCTCCAAAAAATTATATGAAGAGGGCTCATTAACTAACTTAAAGGGGCCTCAGAGGTGCAAAGCAGAGCGCTCTGTTGGGGACAACAGGAACTGACTCTGTGTTGGTACGCAAGAGTCCCGCGGGGGGGAACTAGCGAAAGCTTGTACCCTATGGAGCCCACTGGTGCGAGCTCTGTCGGGGAGGAAAGGAACTTAGATTGAGTACAGTCGCGGCCACCAGAGCGCTCGCTCCGACGCCTAAGAGAAGGTAATTTAGTTTGCCGTGCCGCCGGGAGATGGCGCAAGCTGTCCGTTCGCCGGCCTGGGGTCTGTTATAGAGACCGGGAGGTAGTTTATTATCCAGATGGAAGGATCTGGAATGGATAGAGGGGAGAAGAGAAGGGGGGTGGGTAGTGCTGCGTAGTGGGAAAGGCTGCCTACAGGACTCCCGAGGCGTGTCGGGACCGACTGTAACCTGTGCCGGCGAACCTGACCAAAGTTGCTTCGGCCAACTGTAGCTTGAGCTACGGGTGTGCCTAAGAGGGCTGACGGAAGCTAAGGTAGCGTGTGGCAGGACGTGCACAGAGCACTGAAGGGGTGCGAAATTTCACTTGCGTACGTGTCGAGAAGCGGGGAGACATGAGACGATGCTTAATCAGGACTTGAGTGGTGTGGGAGCCCGTGGATGAAACGGCCGGAGACAAAATTAAGTAGGAGAGTACAATACTGGGATAAAATTTTGATAGGCTGTAACAGGCTACAAAAAAAATACTTAAAATATTTATTTAAATTATGCTAAGCCTAAAGATGAGCCAGGAGAATATGACAATTTATGGCTCAAACTAAGGCCTTCAATGGCTGCCTGCCGAGCGCTCTTCACTGTTGTATCTTTCCATGCCTTTACACATAGGACAACTTTGTAATTTTGTTAATTAAATAAGTAAAGGGTAATTTCTTAATTTATATCTTGTGGAGAAAATGGCAAACTGAATAATTTGACTGTATTAGACGGGAAATCTTACTGTGCGGGAACATCTTAAACAAATTTTACTGTAGTTTTTTTTTTTTAATACAAGGTACACCAACGCAAATACATTGACATAAAAAATGTATTCTCAATTACATAATAATAATAATAATAATAATAATAATAATATTGCCAAAGTGAAACTGATCAAAATTTAAATAATGTTAGAGAAAAAAGAGAATGAAGTTGATGATGGTAATAAACAAAATGGGAGGCCTGAGGAATTTTCTGCTTTTTTAATTTTGGACTTTATATTCTTAATGTCACCTGCAAACCAAAAATCACCAGAATGACTATAATAGCCTCCACCACTCTGTTTCCTTGATTCGTGAGTTAAGTTGGTTGGGTCAGGCCATAATAAAGAGGGACATAGTTGAATATTTTAATATTTAATATTATATCAGGGAAAATATTAAAAACTCGTGTAGCAGGCTTTAAAATTATTATAGAAAACTTATATTAAGAGCTTAACCAAAAGGTTAGTATGATAGGTATGATCAAAGTTAAAAAATCAAAAATTTTATGTCACAACAGTTTTTTAGAATTTATTTAATTCCTATTTACTTTTAGTCAAATATTTCACCGTAGGCCTATATTGCTTTGTATGAGTAAACTAGAAAAAAAACTTGTATGCATAGATAAATGTTACACGATTTTGTGACTCCCCCAAAAATTAAAATATCCTTCCGTGACAATTTTAAGGCATTATTAAAAAAAAAACGCCAATAATTATCAATGTATGAAATTGTAAGCTCACATTTTCCTAAGTGCAATTCAATTTTACCTAACTAACCATTAACATATTTTCTGACGTTTGTATTGAAAATTTAAAAAACATTTTACAAACTGTCACGGAAGGACATTTTTTGTCACAGAAGGAAAAGTTCAACCAAATTTCCCAACATAACGTGTTTCCTGTTCCCTCCAATTTTTTTCACATGATATTTTCCCTCCATTTTCATTACTGAAGGTGAAGGCAGAATATGTGGTCTCAGAAGAAAATTTTTATAAAGCAAATTTGTTAAATGTGGTAAGTATATTTCACTCTCTTTTCAAAATTTAAAGATTATACTATTGATGTAAAAAAAACAAACAAATTAGTTCACCATAAGCATCCACAATCTTGTAATTTCATATATTTTAAAAATAAGGTTAGGTTATGTGCTTGCAAATCTGTCTTATAATGTACAGTTCTAAATTCTTTAAACAATGGAGTATTGGCATCAAATTAATTTTCTATATCTTTCCAGGTGACGTTTTATGTTTGTAGGTAAACAATGGGAAAGACAGGAGCTCAACAGATGCGGGAATGCAGAGAGAGGCAGAAGATACTTCCAGGAAAAGAAGAAGAAATGATGGGGAAAAAATTGTGAAAGGAAAAAATTAAAAAGAGAATAGCTAATAAAAAATGGAGGTATTTTCAAATTAAGAAAATATGAACGAGAAAGGAAAGGGTTGCACGAAAGAAAATAAAAAAAACAAAACTGCACAGATACACTGCTTTCTCCAAGTGCCCTAGGTAAAACGGCTGGTAGAGTGAAAAAGGCGTTACCTCATTCTCCAAGGAAAAGTGTTGAGGTTCTTGGAAAACTTGTTAAGACTTTATCACCAACCAAATTGGGTAAATTTTTGAATGTAGCAAGACTTAGCAATTATAAAAAAAAAGGAGTTCAAAGGAAACGAAGAAGTGATGCCCTTACAGATGAATGTGTGAGAACAGTAAAATACTTTTTTTTAAGGGATGATATAAGCTGGCAATGTGCAGGTCAGAAAGACTTTGTTACTGTCCAGACTGCAAATGGCAAAATGTGGTGTCAGAAACGTCTATTGCTTGTAAACTTAAGTGAAGCATTCAGTATTTTCAAAAAAGAATCCAGTCATGTTTTATTAGGGTACTCCAAATTCAAATCGTTAGGCCCTGAACATGTAGTCCCTATGTCTCTTACAGATCAGGATGTGTGTGTGTGTAGTTATCATGGAAATGCTGAACTACCTATAGGATCATTGAAGAAGTACCTTCATGAATTCCCTAATTCTGTAAGCAATGTGCTTTCACAAACATTATGTGACACAAATAACGTTAATTGTGTAGACAGAGAATGCAATCATTGTGGAACTTCAAATTTAGACAATTATTTCGATGACACTGAGTTCAATGGAAATATCTCCTATTACAAGTGGAGAACAGAAAATGGCAGAGTTGTAAAGCAAGAAATACATGGAGACATTGAAGCAATAAAATGTGAGCTTTACACACAGTTACAGTATCTTTCCAGGCACAGTTATAATGCTAAAAGACAACATAGTGAACTGCGATCTTTAAAAGAAACACTTCCGGCAAATGAAATCATTATTTTGGAAGACTTTGCAGAAAATTATTTAATCAAGCATCAGTCTGAAATCACGCAAACCTACTGGAGTTCACCCAGTGTTACAATTTTCACTGCAGTACCTAGTATACTACAAATTGGAAGGTCACTTACAACATATTTTCTATGCAATAGTATCAGATTCATTAAACCATAATAAAGGCAGAGTTCATGCTTTCAATGAAGCCATTTTCAATGATTTAAAGACAAGGCTCATATTTCATTTTGATTTTGTTCACTATTTTTCTGATGGTGCAGCGAGCCAATTCAAAAGCAGATATAAAGTATATGTGATCTTCTTTTCCATGAAGAAGACTTTGGCTTTTCAGCTGACCATAGTTACTTTGAAACATCCCATGGAAAAGGACCCCATGATGGTTTGGCGGAGAAGTAAAGAGGGTGATATTAATATCTGAGCTACAAAAAAAAGTTGTAGTTAATGCAGCTCAAGATTTTGCTAATGCTGCTGCCAAATTAGTAAAATCCTGAAACCAAGATACAAGATATTGCATGCAAGCTACAGCATCTTTGGGAAATTTGTCTCCCAGTGTTTGGACTCCATAAGTTTCACTACATGGTACCAGCTGAAAATGGCAGCAGCGCTTTGTTGCTAATAAATTCTGTGTTTTATGGACAGGAGAGTAACGGTGTATGTTGTGAAATTATCAAGAATGTTAACACTATGCTACCAGGAAACTATGATAACCTTTCAGAGACATCATCGCAAGAAAGTATTAGTTTGGAAGTAGAAAGCTCTAAACTAAGTGAAGGAAAATTTGTGCTATGCAGAGTAATTTCTGAGAAGAATTCCGTGTTTCGTTACGTGTGTGTAATTCAAGTAGTATTGTCTCCAAGTGATTTTTGAGTAATGGGATTGAAGGCAACAGACCACAAAGGAATTTATTTTAAGGCTAATGAAAGTGATATATTTACAGTTTCAAGAAGTGATGTATTGTTTTTACTCCCTGATCCACTAATGGAGTGTCGAATTGGTAGCGATAGAGTCATCTACAAGTTTAACTCTCCTGTTGATGTAAATGAAGCTTAATTTTCTTCTAACACACATATATTTGTTCAAATGTTACATAATATTTCCAATTTATATAAGCCCATGAATTTTTAAACACATTGGGACAAAATTTCTTTCCGTGATGTCCTTCCGTGACCATACGCAAAGGGTTATTTAAACTCTGATAGTTAAATAAATAAAACTATAAAAATTTATTTTTGTATGTAAAATGATGTACATACCTGAAATATAATGTATAGAGAGCCTTGTTAAATTAGTGTTCTATTCAGAGGTGATAAATGCAATATAACATTGACTAGAGAACAGTGTGTCTTTTTTGTGTCCTTCCGTGACATTGCACGTTATAATTTTTATAAATTAATCCTAAATACATTAAGAAGAAAACATTATGTCAAACCATACCTATCAACTCACATTTTCTAGCAAAATATTTTCCTAGATAATATTTAGAATACTCCAGAAATTATTAAGATTTAATTGTAAAAATGTCGTTCTTCCGTGACAAAAAAATACTGTGGTGATACTTCCCGGTTACTAAATAAAACACTTCAAGGGGGATCAAAATCATGAAGCAAAAATACAGTTAACAATGAGGTGTTCTCATATTCCTGATGGTTTTGACCAACATTACTATGTATCTCTCCTACTTACTGAATCAAATATGCAATTTATACTGTGTGAATATTGTGTGTTCATTAGTTTGATTTTAAATTAAAATGTGTTTTTCAGAGTCAGAATGAAGATACTGAAACCTAACTGGGTGAGCCATGATGGCCTCCCCATATATTCAGTGGACATCCACCCTGACGGCTCGAGGTTTGCCACGGGCGGACAAGGCGAGGACTCCGGAAGAGTTGTGATATGGAACATGGCGCCAGTGATAAGCAGAGAGAACGAGAAGAACGAAAACATACCCAAAATGTTGTGTCAGATGGACAACCACTTAGCGTGCGTCAACTGTGTTCGTTGGAGTGCGTCTGGTAAGTTCCTGGCCTCGGCTGGAGATGATAGACTCGTCATGATATGGAAGATCACGTACCACCAGGCGGGCAGCAACGTGGTGTTTGGCAGCTCTGGGGGGAAGGGGAACGTCGAGACGTGGCGGTGTAGCTCCACGCTGAGTGGCCACACGGGAGATGTGTTGGACCTGGCGTGGTCTCCTCAGGACACGTGGCTCGCATCCTGCTCCGTGGATAACAACGTCATCATTTGGAATGCACAAAAGATGCCGGAAATAGTGGCTATTTTGAAGGGACACACAGGTTTGGTGAAGGGTGTAGTTTGGGACCCCGTCGGTAAGTATATCGCCTCACAGTCCGACGATAAGACCCTGCGTATATGGAGGACGGCGGACTGGAAGCAAGATGCGGTGATTCAAGAACCTTTTGAAGAATGTGGAGGTACGACGTACGTCCTCAGGTTGAATTGGTCTCCGGACGGACTGTATCTCGTATCAGCTCACGCGATGAATGGCGGCGGACCGACAGCATTGATAATAGAAAGAGAAGGATGGCAACAAGACAAGGACTTTGTAGGACATCGTAAGGCAGTCACGTGTGTGAGGTTTAACTCTAACATTTTGCAAAAATCATTCGTGTCATCGAGCAAACCGCAGCTCTACTGCTGCTGTGCTATTGGGTCGCGGGACCGATCAGTCTCCGTGTGGCTCACAGCTCTGAAGAGGCCTCGAGTTGTCATTCGTGACTTATTCACCAACTCCGTGTTGGATCTTTCCTGGAGCACGTCAGGCTTGCAGCTGATGGCCTGTTCCTGGGATGGAACTGTTGCTTACGTGGAATTCACAACTGAAGAGCTTGGCAAGTGCCTTAGTTTGGAAGAGAAAAATGCCATACATGAACGCATGTACGGCAAGAGCCTGGCAACGTCGGCATGTCAGTCTAGCATCGTGGAGAACCCTGAACTGCTAGGTTTTGGCTCCAAAGGGGATTCAGGAATTTCAGCACCTGTGACAAACCACGTTGACAGCGAGGAAAAGCCGGTTGTACCTCAGAGCCCAATGAAAGGTCCTATAAATAAACAAATAGAAACTAGGACTTCTGATGGTAAACGAAGGATAACACCCATGTTCATTCCTCCCGTCCCTTCGGGTGACGTTCCGGTTCCCTTCAGTTCAACCGGATCCCATCCCACATTCAGTAGTTCTTCCGAGCCAAAGAGTCGTATATTTATAGAGAAACGTGATGACATAGTTACGCCAAATGTGAGTCAAAGCCCCAATAAAGTGACACGCCCTTATCAAAATCATGAAATGAAATCCATTTTGCAGGAACTGCCAGTGGAAAGTATTCAAAAGTCGCTCAGCAACAGCTCTACTACTAAACCAGCTAACAATAATTTTCAGAAGAACGGCAATGAAGAAGACTGTAGATTTCCTTTCTCGAAACAAATTTGTATTCCAGTTGGTTCAGAAAATGTGCAGGTGAACATCACCCAGAACATTTGCGCGGCCAAAGAACCGGTAAAGTTATCGTTATCGCGAGCCAGCCTGGGACAACAGATGGTGATAGATATTCTTGGCAGCGGGCAGCAGGTGCAAGTGACGAATGCGGCGTACACGTGCAAGTACGGACGACTGACGACGGTGCGGCTGCTGAAGAAGAGCAGCGAGGAGGTGGTGTGGACCGTGATGCTGGGAGCGCGGGCGGTGGCGGCCGCGGCCAACAGGCAAGCCGTGGTGGTGGCGTGCGAAGACAACTGCCTGCACGTGCTGCACACAGCCACAGGGGGCCGCATGCAGCCCACCCTCGTGCTGGCGTCTAGCCCGAGCAGGCTGGTGCTCAGCAAACAACACGTCGGCGTGCTGACGAGCTGCGGCCGGCTGAGCGTGTGGGACGTGCTGCGAGGCCGTGTCGTTCTCTCCGCCCTGTCCATCCTGCCCCTCCTGCACGGCGACGCGGACACCGTGGCCAAGCTGTGGCTCACGGACGAGGGCACGCCCCTGCTCGCGCTGGCTTCGGGCCGGGCCTTCCTCTTCTCACCCGACCTGAGCTCGTGGCTGCTGGTGGGCGACAAGCGCGACCCCGTGCAGTGCCTCTCCTACCACTCGTCATTCACCCGGCCCGTGCAGGAGGAGCAGTGGCCCCTGGCCAGCCTGCAGGGTCACGCCCAGACGCCCTCCCCCGCCACGCTGTCCTCCGCACGCCTCTTCAGCGGCCCCGCGCCCTCTCTGTGCACGCTCACGCACCTGGAGCACCAGCTGGCTACCTGCCGGGCCCTCCACTCGGAGAGCGAGTACCAGTTCTGGTTCCTGACGCTGGTCAGGTTCCTGGTGCACGAGGGCTTGCAGCACAAGCTGAGGAGCATCTGCGACGACCTGCTGGGGCCCCCGCACCCCTCGCCCACCTGGCACGCCAGCCTCATGGGCCGCGAGAAGCACGCCCTGCTGCGCGAGGTGCTGGACTGCATGAGGAACAACCTCTCCCTGCAGAGACTCTACACCGAGTACAATGACCAGTTGCTGCTCAAGAAACACTTCGGCACTGAGTAGTGAGGTGACCATGTGACGGAACACCACCAGAAGAAGCCATCTGTATAGTGCACACTTCCATAAACTGGTGATATAAAACGTTTTTGAAGCAGTAGTTTTCAGTTCACCTGGTACCTTTGTGTGATTGCTGTTCTGCATTATTACTGCCAGTAGGAAATGTATGGCACGTGCGGAGTGAGTTGATAAACATGTATGCTTTTACCTAATGGAGAGGGTGGTTGCTAAAGGCGAGATAGTGAACATTATTATCTACAAAAATTTCCAGGTGAAAATGTAGTGCATTATTGAATGTTTCCAAAAATCACTTGATATGGTCTGCTGCATGAGGCAGCATTGTTACGAGCTGAAATGGTGCAGCTGCTGGCATCTCGAACAACTCACATGACTAGTGTTTGGACAGTCAGCACCTCCTTGTAGCACTTAATAACAAACAACCTGTGATATTCTGGTGGCATCAGAGTGCAAAAAAAAAACTCCAAAAAACCATAAAATTTTGTACCTTTCTTCTTTTTTTGGCAATTTTAACTTTGAAGGACTAATTTTTATTATAACTATGTTGTACATTTTCAAAGTAGTCTAAATTTGCTTCAATTTGAGCCCAGAAATGGAGACCCAATACTTTTCAGAATACTTAAATTCATAAATTTTTTTGAACTCTGAAATTGTTAGCAAATTTTTTTTTTGTTTTGTGAGAATTTCAATCCTTAGGCCTATTTTTTTCAGGAAATGCCCCCTCCCCCTCCCATATTCCAATGGATGCTGAAGAGGTTTGAGGGGACCTACAGATAAACCACCTACATTTTCATATTTCTCATTAACCTCAGGGTTGGCTGGTTTAAACCATGGTTTTTAAATAGAATATGTTAATAAATTTTAATGAAAGATCTACTTCAACAACAATAGTTTGCTCATTAATGTTTCTTGTAATTTACAGGAACAAATAATTATATACTAATCAAGAACTTATAATTAAATTATCTGGATAATTTGTAAATGCTTCTCTAAAATTAAATTAATTAGTAAATTGAAGTCAAAAGTTAAAAAAAACAAAACAACAGAGGGAATAAATAAATTTATTATTTAAAAGAAAATTCCTTTTGTGTGGGAAATCTCTGACTTTACTGCAAATCCCTGTTCTGTAGGTAAGTCCCAGTCAGGTGTACAGATTTTCTGGACTTCAGTTCTTTGATGTTATAACTTTTCTGGTTCAACACGAACGGCAGAAAGAAAGATGATGTATGACTTTCATTTGAACATACCAAGAACCAAAATAAATAATGTAATAAAAAAAACCTGGTTCAAACAAATAAAAATAGAAGATTGTTTGGTTTTTTTTTCCAATACCCTGATTAACCCTGTTCTTTGTGTTGCATTATCAAAGCCTTGTCTGAACGTTTCATGACCCTTCTATCCATGTCAAAATTCTGAAAATAATATACATCAGTTAGTATTGTTTTGCCTCCTTTCACTTATTATATGGGGATCTAATGAAAGAAAATGAGGGTTATGAATTATTATTTTAATTTTAAAAAGTTATTAAAAATTAAAAATATTCTTTGTTGTAATTTGGTTATGGCCAGATTTACAAAAAACCTAACTGCCCTTAACTGTCAACACAGTATGTTTCAATTTATCGAACACAGTATAATAACAATTTAACAGTATTAAAATATATATATATATATATATATATATATATATATATATATATATATATATATATTAAACTTTCTGTAACTTCCAAAAATAATAATAATTATACAAAAAGTAATGTTTTTGAAAATAATTTATTAGACAAAAAATAATATTTTTGAAAATAATTTATCAGACAAAAAATAATAATATTGAAAAAAGAAGAAGAAAAAGAATATAATGTTGATTAGAAAATCAATTACCTAAAATAAATTAAAACATTTGAAAAAATCAAATAATTATCTATGTTTTATTTCTGGAATTGAATTTACATTTTGCCCTCTTGGAAGGGCATTGTCAGTTTCTCCACGGGAAACACCTGTAGAAGTGTTATTGATGTCTTCTATGAGATCCATCCACGATACATCCTCCAGCATCTCGATGGGTGTAAGAATCTACCGACCCCACGGCAATTAGTCCTGTCTTCCTGCAGCTGCGTCTCTAGCCGTCATCTTGGTGCTGAGGCCTTGTGGTGGATATCAACCCCCAGTTTAGTTCAGCTCCCAACACTTCTGCACTTGTAAAACATTGTACATGTATAGTTGAGAAAATTTCACCAGGCCAACAATAGTTTTGGTGCCGGGTATTTGGAACTGATTTCATATGAATTTGGTGCCCTGAATTCAAATATGGCAATTCTTATTATAAAATTATAAAAACAATACTATACAAATATATATATACACACACACACACACATATACATATACAAAGATAGTACCCAGTCATTGATGGAACCAACTAGTCACTCACTTCAGGAAGCTTCTTTTTTGTGAACTTTTTGAATATATCTTGGAACAGTTCCTTTTTAAACTCTAGCAATAATCTGCCATCATGTGCGTATCCCATCTTCCTTGATAGCAGTCCTCCATAATTTTAATATCCTGATGAAATCTTTCACTTTCTCCTCACTGCTGTCTCCTAAATTTTCAGGAAAATGGTACATGTGGCTTTGTAAATAGTGAACCTAATACTCATGTTGTACCCAAGGGGTTTGAAAATTTTTAATTAAGCATATCGTTTACCAGTTCAAAATGGTTTTCTGCTTTTTATTGGCCCAGATAATTTCCGACAACTGCAACAAATGAAGTCCAGGATTTTTACTCAGCCTCATTCATGGAATTTACGAAGGCTTAGTCCTTAATGAATTTTCTTATTTCTGGGCCGTTAAATACTCCTGCTTTAATTTTTTCCTTACCCAAGTAACATTTCCCCCCCTATAAATGCAAAGCATGATCCATTCTTATCAAGAGCCTTTACAAACTGCTTCATAAGGCTCAGCTTGATATGCAGTGGAGGAAAGATGATTTTCTCTCTTTCAATTAAGGGTTCGTTAATAATTTTTTTTTTATTCTCCAATGACCATTCTTCTCTCTTAGGCCACTCGTGTCTAACCCAGTGGTATGTTTTGTCTCTGCTATCCCAGAGGAACAAGAAACAAGGATATTTGGTGTGGCCACTTTGCTGTCCGAGGAGAAAATGTACCATTTTTAAGTCCACACAAATCACCCATTGATGTTCACAATGTCTTATCTTCTCCAAGACAAAAGCTATGGTGCTATATGTTTCTTTCATTGCCGTTGAGTGAGCAATTGGTATTGAACCATATTTGTTCCCATTGTGTAGAAGAACACATTTCAAGCTTTGCTTTGAGCTATCAATAAATAGGTGCCAATCATCTGGAAAATATTCAGGAAGCCTCATTTTTTCCAGGAGTTCTCTAAAATCATCACAAATTACAAGATTTTCTTCTTGAGAGACTTTTTTTTCTTGTATGGTAAAAAGTAATTTTGGTTCCTTGTTCCAGGAAATTGTTTTCCTTCAACCTGGAAGCCAGTAATTCAGAAGCTTCTTTTGACAGGTTAAGATATCTGATGTCATTTAGCTCATTCTGGTTGAAACGTTGAGGAATTGTTGACATCCCCTCATAATTACTGTCACCTTCATTAGTATCAGAAGGGTGGTTATAGGGACAACACTCATCCTCAGAAAGCTTTGGAAGCTGGTGAAATGCTGGGATCTGTATTTCCTCTGAGTGAGGAGATTAAATTAGGGTTAAATCCATTTGCTACGGTTGTTTTGATTGGTTTCAGTAATATGTACTAGACAGAATAACAAACATTGTAACCATCAGGACGCCGAATTTCAACCTTTTTCCCCCCGCTAGTCCAATGGCATAAATGTTCTGTACAAGTTTTACAAACCTGATGCGGTGCCCAGGATTTAACCTGATAACCAAGCTTAACACCAAAGTATCCATGATAAGCTCTCTTTACAAGGTCACTAACAGTCTTTGTATTATTTATGTTTTCTCTGCATATGTAGTAAAAAACATCAGGATGATTTACACAACTTCTTCTACTGGAACTCATTTTTTATCAACTTTGATCTATCCTGCCTGGCTAAAACTCACAAACTGCATTGAAATGAAGGAAGGATAGGAGCTGATAAAAAAAAATAATTTCATATTTGGAATCAGCGCCCCAAATATAGCTAAAATAATTTTCAAAATCCTAGGCACCAAATTTTTTTTTCATGTTGCCTGTGTAATTTATGTGTTTATAAACAAACTGTATATTAGGACAATTTACCTGATGGAAGGTGCGTAAAAAGTGAAATCGAGCTGTCTCTTGTGTAGGAGCCAACCTAGCAAGATTGTAGCTTGTTTTCACTGCAGTCCTCGCAAATAGGTGATACCACAGCTCATCAAGGTTCCGGTTTTGAAAATCTGTATTTCGGAAACTATTTGGCTTACGGAGACGGTTTTGTCTCAAATTGTAGCAAATTTAGTCTACTTTGAACATATGTGGCGTAGTAATAATTGAAAACCAATCATAGGGTTAAAATAGTCAAAAACTGAAGAAAGGTAGAAATTTTGTGGTTTTTGTTTAGACTTTTTTTGGATATTTGATATTGTTGTTTTCGGTGCTTGAGGTTGAAAATTTGGATTATTCATTCGGCCAACACCATCAACACGGAAAATATCATAACTACTGGATCTGAAGCAAGGCTGCCCTCTCTTTCAGGAGATAAGGTTACTGGACAGAATGTTTCTTCAACATTAAATTGCATTAATTTATAGTTGGACTACAAATAGTTACTGTAGAACATGTTAACAGCATGTGGTGTGGGAAATTGAAGCTGATATTTAACCCATTTTCCAAAGAAGCTATTCTTAAAAGATAACCTTACTATCTGTATGTGTGCAAGTGCTTGTTCATAGCTGGTGTGTCTGACTGCACCCATTTTTTGTATTCTTAGTCTGTCAGATCTAGAAGTATGGTTATGAATGTGGTTGAAAATGCCAAGTTGAGGAACTCTTACACAATTTGATAATTGTTTGCCACAAAGATTACAAGCTGTTACACACACTATTGAGTACTTCAAGGTGCACTAGGCTTCTATGTGGTACAGCTATTTTGTCATAAAGTGGGTTATATAATAGTGATTTTTTTTGTAGGTTTAATATAAGTAAGAATGACCAACTTTAAAAATATTCATTGCTAGTGTTTTTAAATGTTCTGTTATTTTTGTGCGAAGCCTTTAATTTTGGAATGTATTTAGTTTTAAAGCTGGGATTAGAAGCTAACTTACATTTAGTAAGTACTGTGGATAAGTATTTTTTTTTTTTTTTTCAAAAGTGCGTGTTGAAGCCATATTTATTCTTAAACAGCGAAATTGAATTGTATTTGCTAATTTTTTTACACTCAGGGGATTAAAAAGATGTCTAAAGCCTGGAAAACTTAGGAAAGTTGACAATTTCCCAGTTACAAAACATAAGTTGCCGTCACCCGGCCTCTGTAGAAGGCCCGGGAGGTACCTGTCGGGCGCTACGGGCGTCGCAGTGCTGCTGTAGTCCGGGGGGCGCCAGGCTAGTGGAACACTAAGCCGTTGGTGATGGTTCATGGGTAATCTGCCCCCGCGTGCTCCGCCAGGTACATGGCTTGAAATATAACCTGAACTTCCCTACTTGGTTGTGAGGCCGCTCGGCCGTGTGGAGGATGGGGCGATGCGAAATAATCGTAAGCGACACCGGTTATGTTAATTTGCGTTCAATTAACGGACTTCTCCGGTGGTACGCATGGGTACTCGGTACTCCCTATGCGTACTCTACGCGGTGGCAGAACCGCTACAAACACTATGCGGCGTCTGAGCCGTTGTACAGTTACATTAACA
This sequence comes from Bacillus rossius redtenbacheri, assembly GCF_032445375.1. NCBI lineage: Eukaryota > Metazoa > Arthropoda > Insecta > Phasmatodea > Bacillidae > Bacillus > Bacillus rossius. The sequence continues at coordinate 111,428,517 of NC_086332.1, forward strand.
CATGCTGATTACAGAACAAAACACGTCACTAATATAACACAATGAATTTACTGCGGCAGTCTCGCGGGGCGCAGTTACGGGTGGTCTGGAGACGGCCAGTACCGAAAGTTAACTGTCTTAGGGTGGCTCAGTGAGCGTGATCTTAAATTACACCTTACACTTACTTGAGGTTGCCGCCGGCAGGCATATGCGCGGCGGTCTAGCGAAAGAGTGTTGGCTGGAGTCGGCCAGTACCGTAAGTGGCGTGGTCCGCGACGCAGTGCGGAACCACTAAGGAAAACGGTCGAGATAAGTCCGGGTCCGCAAAATACACGCCGAGTCGACGTGAGCAGCAATGAAGTACAAGAAAAGGTTGAAATATTATAGTGACTACAGTATGAACGATCGGTGGAACAAAGTGGAGGGCTGCTCACGGACACACGTCTTGACCCGACGCGGAGTGGTTGGAGACTGCCGAACATGGCCTCCTCGCAAGGGAGGGAAACTTTCGCCTCCTTTGTGAGTCGGCGCCAAAAACTTACATTAACTTAATTTGCTCTATTATAAGCTAAAAACACGTTCCAGGTGCCCAATTAAAAGGTAGCACCTGGTAATTGGGTGCTTAAGGCTTAACAATTGTTTTAGAGTATTTAATTATTTGAATTGTGGCATCAAGTTGGCGACTGTAAATTTATTAACATATTTTCTCCCTGTGAACTGTATTAGTGGGATTTCTCCTAATCCGACTTGATCATTGTCACGGGCACTTTAATTAAGACTAGTGGCCGCGGTGAATGTTAATGAGGTCCGTTGTCTGCTCCGTGCGTGCGGTGCTCGCACGGAGTGGCTACGATGCACTTGTTTAATGTCTGGGAATTAATAATTGTGTCGAAGTGTCTTTTCCCTTAGTTGTTTTATGGGTTCGAGCCTCCGGGGTTCCGTGCCCTTAAGTTTCTTTGAGTCTATTGGGGTGACGCCCGAGGCGCTCGCCTGACTCATTCCTGCTGGGCTGGGGGTGCGCTCCGAAAACGGGATCTGATATTAGCGGTGCAGAGCACAGGCTTAGAGGCCATGGTCGGGACAATGTCAAAGTAAATTTTAATTATGTAGCTGGTATGTCTTTTAATCTTAAATTCATGTGCCGTTAACTAAACACAAGGGATACAAACACCAGTGTATTGCTTTTAAGCACTGTTAAATTTGTTTGGTTTTTTTTTTAACCTTCTCACAGTCTAATGTATTGTTTCAAAGATTAACCAACCAAATATATTAGTTTTATTTTTTATACTGGCAGTGTTGATTACTTCGTATTGATTGAGATAGCAGTGCAAACTGTACAGTATTGTGCAGTAAAGCAATTGATAGTCCATTATGTTTGTTATGTAGGTATGTTTGTTGAAATGTGTATTGTAATATATCTGTTGTCAGATCTTCGGCTCAGACAGGGGAAAATGTTGGGTGGAACACGCAATATTTGGGATTGACTGAAAAATATATTTTGGGAACCTTCCACTAGTTTACAACTCAAAAGCTTGTTTAGATTGTGCAGTGTGTACACTGACTTGGAAGAAATGATTGTCTTGGTTGAGTACTAAACATTTACCTGAATATAATGCTATGATTTTTACCAAAACTGTGGAAACTAAAAGTGGGGGTTGCATTATAATTACAAACTTGTATCTTTCCATTGGGAACAGCTTAGTTGAAAACCTACAAGCTCTGCCTCTTAAATGTGTCACAAATGCCACTTTAGACCACTGTTAATTACCACCTATCATTCACTTAATTGAAAAACTACACGCTCTGCCTGTAAACTGCATCACTTATGCCACTTTAGTCCTGTGCTTCCTGAACCTCTGCTCAGGCGTGACAGATGAGAGATGCAGGATGAAGGAGAGGGTGCAAATGGGTTGTTTGTGCTTCTTTTCACTGTGGCTGCTGGCGAAGGCACCCCTCTGAACAGCCACTTTTCAACTAGTCATAAAAAATTTTCTTTTGTAATTTCAACTTGGTGTTTTAAAAGATACAATAGCAATCTACTGTTTAAAGTGGCACCAGAAGGGGTCTAGTAAATATGGAATAAATCTAATAATTTAAATAATTTTCAAGTGCTATGTACTTGAATTGCAATTACCAACCCATAAAGTATTTTTCATAAACTCGTAATCAAAAATTTGGGGTCACATAATATTCCGTCACATTATTTTCTGGTAAATATTTACTTGGAAAAAACAACAGCGTTTAAATTTAGTAAATTGTTTAAATAGCAGGTGTATTTTAATGGAACAAAGTTGTAATGAATAGATTAAATTTACACATTCGTTCATTCCTTAATTCATAAACCCAACACAGCAAGCAGCAGACAGCAGGACAAACACCGTGTCGAAGATAATGGTGTGGCTTTGTCTTTATATACACAGAGTCATTGATACTTTAAACCAAATAGGCGTCAGAAAAATCAAGTGATTCAATTAGTACCCAAATTGAGATAGTTAAAATTTATCATGATAAAAATCAATACAAATTTAGTTGAAAGAAATACACTTAACATGAAAAAAGTAACAATTACTAATATAATATGTAATAATTATGTCTCTTTCTCTACAAGTAGAAATTTATTTGGGTTTCTGAATGTAACCAATTACAAGTAAAAAATAAATTCATATAAATTAATTGCCTTGGGTAAAGAAATCACTCCTAATTCATTGCATGCCATCGCTGCAGATAATCTCCACAAAGCAATGGTGTACATTGGGTAGAATTGTGCCCGAAGCTGGTGTACGCTGAGCTGCTCGACTGATCGGGTGGGGTCAGGGCAGTGGAGTGGCACGGCAACTGAGCCAATAGCTCTTGGTGGAACCCTACTGAGGCAAGTAAAAGACTTTGGTTCAAAGATGCTATGTAATCCTTGTAAAAAACCATGTTTAAAAGTTGATTAAAAGTAAATTTAAATTGTTTAAAATTTTTGTAGGGCAGCAACATTTCCATTTGAATTATATATTAAATGTGTTTTTTCAAAGGTTTTAATACTCTTAAAAACTATTTATCAAGAGAATTAACTGCGTTTGTATGTAAAGCGAATAATTTCTTGTAATAAAACTTCTGCAGAAAAAAATTCAGTTTTACATTTATTTCACAAGTAATTATTATTATTATTAAGTTATAGATTCATGTTTGAAATTCATAGAAAGACCCCATTGTCTCAATGACTTGTCACGTGAGTGTTTAGTTTTGTTATTGTCAGGTTTTTACCAAACCAGTATGACTAATGGTTCGGTCTAACACGCCATGTCCATTTCTGTGCCTTTTGGTTATTATGTTTATTTAAGGGCTGCTACAAAAATTTTCAACAGATATCATAGTAATTGCAAGGCTACTGATACTGCCGTATCTCCGCACCCGGTACTTCAACAGCTCAGTCTGATCTTGGAACAAGCAACCATACAAACAAACCCACGGCTCAGGGAAGCCATTCAATATGTGTGTTCAAACCTTCACCTTATTCCTACTACCACCACTCAGCACTCACTTTTATGCATAACTGCCAGGGTGATCACCTATTCTCAGCAAATTAATTCTTAAATGAGAATCATTCAGTGGAACTGTAGATCCCTCCCACTTTAACTAGGACTACTCCAAAAATATGTACAACATAATCCTACAGATGTTATCTTACTGCAAGAAACCCACTGGAAGTATATTCACCACAAGCAATATTTATCTGGTTTCAAGGTTTTCCATACTGCACATCCGTATACACACGGTGTTGCTATCCTAGTTAATAACGACATTTCCGCCACTGAACAACAGATTGATAATATTCCAGGCAATCTAGAAATTGTGGCGTGCAACATCTGGCATCATGATCGTGCAATAACGTTTGTTTCCTTATATGCCTTCCCACGCCATTCCATTTCACAATAGGAATGGACTATGGTGTTCACTTTGGCGAAGGACAATATTTTTATTGGCGGTGACTTTAATGCGCACCATCCCTTCTGGGGGGATCCCGTGCAAGACACAGCGGGGAAAAACTTAGCTGACTACATCACAAACTCCTCGTTCGTTCTATTGAACACGGGAAACGTCACCTACATGGGCACACCTTACCGCCGGGCCTCTGCTATAGACTTAACTTTATGCTCTTCAAGTATTTCACAAGATTTCTTATGGACCACTTTGCCGAAAGCTATGGGGAGCGATTACTACCCTATAGTGATTACCACACCAGCTGAAAGGTGGCAACATTCCTCTTTCTGGGACACTACTGCACTGCTTTGGTATTATTCCTTCGACTTCTACCGCACTTCATGGGATATTTACAAAACTCAGAAAGAAGAAACTCTCACTACTGGTATGGTGGCTGCCAACTCCACACAGGATCTTTATGATCTATGGCAACACTCCATCACGTCTGCTATAAGACTCAACTCCCCACCAAAAATACTTTCTCTTAGGTCATGCAAACCATATTGTGGTTGGTGGACTCCAGAATGTGCCAGACTTAATGCAAAGCGTTTACAAGCCTACAATATGTATAAGCATGAAAGCAATCGAGATAATTTTCTATTGTACCTCTCCCATCAAGCCCGTTTCAGAAATCCAGTAAATGTCAACATTGGAGGCTCTTCTGCCAAAAAATTTCTGCACATACCTCTACTAAAGAGATTTGGAAAGTATTACAGGTACTACAAAATAAACCACCTCAGCCTTCTACAGACACCATTGGTCCCAAGTTACTGGATGCCTTTCACCAAAATATTGCACCTGCCTATGTGCCTTCTTGGCAGGAATTGTACTATGAATATCATGCCACTCCATCCCTTCCACAAACTGGTGGCACATAGGTTCTCATATCCACAATCCAGCATCAGGAATATCAAGCAGTCTTACGTCGTTCCCGAAAATCCCCAGGTATTGACGGTATCACGTACCAACACATTCAAGAAATGCCACTTATAGGACACAACATCCTTCTCTCCATCATGAATAGAATACTTCAGGAAGGGACAATACCATATCAATGGAGACAAGCCCTCAGCATTCCGCTTCTTAAACAATGGAAAAATCCTGCTCTTGCCACTTCCTACCGCCCCATTGCATTGACCTTGTGTGTAGCCAAAACTTTTGAACATATACTGAAATTGAGACTGGATTGGTGGCTAGAACACAACGGCTTGATAAGAAATGAGCAGTTTGGCTTTCGTAAATACAGTTCTACAATTGACCCACTTGTTGTCTTGGTGCAGAAAGCGAAGGATGCTTTAGCTACGAAGAACATTCTGACGGCTTGCTATATAGACCTTGTATCCGCTTTTGACACGGTTCATGTTCCTACTCTTTTGAACAAGCTCACCAAACTTGGAATTGCACGGTCTATAGGTACTCAAACTTCTACATTCCCTGTTGGCACATCGTTCTCTTCACTTAAAGTTTGGCAAAACTTATAACTCCGCCAGAGACGTGAACTGTGGCACCCCGCAAGGGGGGGGGGGGGGGGGGGTACTCAGTCCTTTCCTTTTTTTTTGTATGTACAGGACTTGATTTTTCACATTGGATCCCATGTAAGGTCTCTAGCCTATGCAGATGACATTGTGCTTTATTATCTAGCACCACATCAGCTTGATGCCGAGGAGAAGATGAATGATGTTTTAAACAAACTGGAGGTCTGGCTCGACAACAACAGGCTTGTTATATCTCTAGAAAAAACCAGTATTATGTTCTTCACCCGCAAACGCTTTGACCGCTCTACTGTCAACATACATATTTATCATGAGAAACTTCTTATTGAATCATCACACTGTTATCTAGGCGTATAACTGGATGGTCATTTAACATGGCACTGCCAGGTGCTACGTATGACCACTAAAGTGTACCAAGCTGTTAATATGATTAAGGTTCTGAGTCATACTGTCTGGGGTGGAGACCCAGCCACGCTTCTGCTATTTTTATAAAGCTTACATTCTCTCGAAACTGGAGTACGGCTGCATTCTAATGGTCCACATATGCGCTACACGCCTAACTACTGTACAGAAGATACAAAACCGTTGCCTACGATTTTGTTTGGGAGCCATGAAATCAACACCTATTGCAGCACTTCATGTGGAAGCCAACATCTTTCCCTTCCATCTACAACAACAATATCTGCAAAACCGTTATTGGATCTGTACTTCCACATACAGACTACATCCACTCTGCAATACTGTTAAAAAATTGGAATTCAACATCACACCATGCCTTCAGAAATATACCAATATTTTACCACTGGATGACCGCCCGGCATATTTAACTATGGACTATCAAGCGCTGTTTGATGTTAGTAAGGTGCATAACCCATTTCCTGTCAATAAACAACTCCTTGTTCCGCGCGAAGTGCAATACATGCACCAGGATATTTTGAGAACCCATCCAGGAATCCTTCACATATATACTGATGGATCTAAATTTGACGATGTTACTGGCTCCGCTTACTATGTTCCTCAACTTAAGAAATCTGGTTTATTTAAACTACCCACTGAGGCAACGATCTTTTATGCAGAAGCTTATGCCATCTGTAAAGCCCTAGAATTTTGTGAAACTGGAAAACATGAAAGAATTATGTTATTCTCAGATTCCTACAGTGTTCTCTCTGCCTTACAGACCAATAAACTATCGCATAAATCTCCAGATATCGTAATAAATATTAAATATAGTCTGTATTCCCTGTCACGACAGGGTATACATCTATCATTTACATGGATACTGAGCCACATGGGGATTGAACATAACAACATGGTTGATAACATGGCCAAAATGGCCGCCACAAGAGGAATTCCCATCACTACCCCTATTGTGGAAGTCATGTTTCGGGAACTTTACCAGGAAATGCGGACGCTCTGGTCTCTGGAGTGGGAAAGAATCGAAATTTCAAGGTCATACAAATTACTCCAACCCTCCTTACAAACAAGCCCATGGTTCTCTAACCACCACGGACAATCGTTTTGCTCGACACTTATACGCCTACGATCCAATCATGGCTGCCTTAAGAGTCACTTATATAAGTTACATATTGTAGCTTCTCCCGATTGTGAATGTGGGACAGCTACTCATGAAATCAACCACATTTTATTTCAATGTCCGCTGATGAAAAATCGCGACGAATTCTTTCAAAACCTTATCAGAGAAGGTAAATTTCCTCCGTACAATCGTATGTATTATGTCAACCTATTGTGCAAGTGTATCACGCCGTATTTCAATTTCTGTTCTCAAATGGTGTCAAGGTCTAACTTCAACATGGCGTCGTGAAAACGCAAGTCTCGCATTAGTGTTCAACTGTAATATATGACGCGACACAAGTCACAGCTCATCAGTTCTATATCAGCTTCCAACCGAAGAGGTTGTACGGCGGAGAGGCGTGACACCTCGTCAAGACGTCAGTTATTCAGCAAACGTCAAACGGCACGTACAGTGGACGCAAGGTATTTGCAGACACCGAGAGAATGGCTGTGGCCAAGTTTTCTCATACGGCCTTGTTTTGTGCAATTCCTGTGTGAAGTGCATCATATTTCCCTCAGTTTTGTTCATTTCTGGCTGAACGGGTACAACCCAAGGCCAAAAACACACAAGGGTGAAGTGAAGTGAAGTGAAAGTATTGTTATCTTGAAGGGCAAGCAAAACGTGGCCCAGACGAAGTGTGTACATTCCTGCTCAACTATTTAAATGTCCTTCCACCAACAGTTAAGGAAGTATATTTATTTAGTGACTCTTGCGGTGGTCAAAATCTTAACCATACCTTAGTGAGATTTTTACTTTACTTAACTGTCAGCAAATAATTCAGTGTTATTCACCAGTATATTCCGGTGAGGGGACATTCTTTTTTACCATGCGACCGAGATTTTTCTGTGATAAAAAGAGAAGTAAGACGTCATGATCGTGTCTGTTCTGTAATGGAGTATATCAAAATGATAGTAAACGTCAGGAAGAACAATAGTGCATATGAAGTGATGTTAGTTGAAAACCAAGACATTATGGACTTCAAAAACTGGTGGCCGGAGTTCTTCAAGAAAAATAGCTAAGCACTTGGTTTTCAAACGAAGGAACAGTTCGCACTGGCTACATACAGACATGTTATTTATAACTCTGAAACACCTGGATATGTTGCAACTTCTACGTTCATTGATGGGATTGTTTCAAATACTTTCAAGCTGTGAAAGCTAACGCAGAACCAAGGTGCCCCTCTCGAAAAGTTTACAATACACACATTCCATTGAACCCGCTTAAGATACAAGATGTAGGTAAATAAAATCATGAAATATATTCCAGAAGAATATAACAGTTTTCATCAGGGCATTGTTGATTGGTCACCAGCAACAATGGTAGATTCAGAAGTCGAGAGTGAATAAGACATTGTGACGTGTGCGCTTGCGAAACATGTTAAATTAGATATGATAAAATTCTTCTGTGTAGTGGTATGCAATTTTAAGTGTTTGCATAGTTATTACTAAATGTGTGTTGCATTATTGGGTTACAATATCTAACATATAATATATTTATCTATTTGTATTACATGTATATATGAATTTTTTGGTTTATTGTAAAAAAGAAAAATGTCCTTCATACAAATATGTAACATGTAGTAATACAATGAGTAAAACATGGATTATTTTACTTTACTAGTATTAATCTTAAGTAGCACAACAAATTTTCTATTCGGCAATGATATGAAAAATTGTTGGTTAAAAAGATATGAGGTTTTTCCTTGTTTTCTCAAAACAGTGTATTTGGACTTATTTCCTTTTTCCAATCACCAATTCAATTAGGACTTTCCGGCACAATTTTAAATTTGAGTTTTGAACCATCATTTTAGCAGGAATTTTATAACTAAAATTTAAACTTGTTTAGCCTACTGTATACTCCCACTTGACCACTTAATTTTTGTTCGGCTAGTTCCTTGAGTCGTTCCCAGCGCTGTGTCTGATATTTTGTCAACTCTCTGCGAGGCTAACTTTTGCCTCGTATTCTTCCCGCCTTGGTGCACGTCTGGTCCCTGGAACACGGCCTGCCGCCGTGATCAGGACAGCTTATCGCAGCAGCTTCAAAGGGCACCTCGTTTCTCAGAGCTCGCCTGAGGCGAGCATTTTCAGTCAGGCCCTGGCGTCAGTTTCCCTAACCCTCAGTCATGACACCAGGCTCAGTAGAGCACATTTCCCACCTCTCCTGCAAATTTCCACCCCCTCCCCCTTTCCCTCTTTTACACGAATCACCACCTAGAGCATTGACCGGTGCTTAACCCCGGCCAGTGACGGCCTGTCTCTAGGTCTGGACACTGGTTTTCGAACGTACCACCTCTTGACCTCTAGCGGCGGAGTTATCAACTACTCTTGAGTCTTGGCCAAACACATCCTGCTCCCTAGTGACTCACACAACCAACATTCTCCTGTCTTTCTCTTCTGAGCCACCAGAGCGCTCCACCAGTCTCCTCCATAAGCCCCATGCTTTTGAAGTAGTCTCGTTCGAGATGTTTTAGCCACTCCCCAGTAGATTGCACTACGATTGGGCACTAAAAACCAACGTCGAGATATCGAAGCCAGTATTTCTCGATCCCTCCTTCATACATCTTTGGAACTTTTCGGCCCTGTAGACGAAATATCCCCCTCCTTCTTCCAAGGTGAAGCGCTGATTTAATTAAGCGTTATAGGTGCCATACCAGGGACTTCTTGGCACGACTTCTGACGGCATCGTTTCTCGGCCAGCCCTCAACATGATTCAACTTCGCTACTACTACTAGGATGTAGTCAACTCATCAAGGGATGCTTTCCCTAAGCTTTCAGGAAGCAGTCAGACTGTGCTTTAGTGCAGAGAATTTTATAATTTGCTCAATTTTGGTTGACTTTCAATTATGAGTGCTTCCGCGTCCACCGCGTCAGTTTTGGTCCGGATTTTGTGGGCACCTCGGCGAGACTTTTTCCTAGTCCCAGCTATAACACCCTGTTTTGACAGGGTCCAAGAATTAGTATCCCAGACACGGAGCCGAGATTGTAGTTTTCCCTGGTCCTCGGTACCCGAAGGCTACTAAGGTGCCACCTGGTAACCCAGCTCCATCATAAATTATCATTCCAGACAATCAAATTCTCAGCGACACCCACAGCGGGCCAGTTAACCACGGAATGCCAGCAGTTGATAAAATATGTGATGGTTAAAGTTGTCTAATCGCTGGACTAAGTGTTAATGATTATAATTCTGGTATTGTCAATAACTATACGTATTAATTGTAAGCAACACAGGAAAGTGTGAATATGTGAATTGGCTATTTGTTTACTATTTTGAATGGATTTTTTTTATATTATTGTTTTTAATATTTACGGGTCGGCCCATATTATTTTTCACTTTAACCCATATTATAAATTGTAATTTATTAATGTTTTAGACCTATTATAAACTTTAAGTAATTAACTTTTTTTTATCAAACAAACTGGTGAGTATAAGAATGATGTTTGTTTTCTGCTGTTACAGTTAATTATGAAAGAAAAATAAATAGAAGCACAGCTATAGATGAACCTGCATTTTGTATTTATTAATTTGAAGCTAATGATCCACTGTCCTCAAAGTATTTTCAGGGAGACATTGACTTTTTTCATTGTTGGGTCTTTAGTGTCACCTATGATGTTTAAAGTGTTGATGTTTTGTATAATTTCCAATGCCAGTTCTTCCAAAATAACTTCTTATAATCTTAACTATAAAAATATAACATAACAGATGCTAAGACCATAACAAAGGGAAACGAGCAATACTTAAAAAAATGTTAAAGCACACAAAAACAAATAGGTAAAAATAAAGCCTAGGAGCTTATTCACTTTGAAGTAGACAAATCGTCAGAATAACTTAAAAAGCATGAAATAATGTAAATCATACAACGTACAGCTAACACATAAATACTTTTTAAAAGGAATAAAAATATATTCAAGTGATATCAAAAACCTAGCCAAAGTACTGAATATAAAAAACAATAAATTGTTAAAGTGGAAAGGGCATTAAACTGGGTTGTTACAGTTTCTAAATAATTTTAGAAAATATCAGGGTAAATTATTATATCTGATATTTTATCTGGATCAGAAGTTATTTTGTAACTTCTGTTAGTTTTGTAATTGTCAACCCATTGTAGGTCACATTTCTTCAGGTTTGGCCAGATACGTAAAATAATGCTGTGAGCTACAGCCTTATAATAAATAACTTTCTTTGTATGTTTCTATGCACTTACAGAAGGTAAATATATAATCTCCATTTAAGATAAAATACATATGCTTTACTGTTAATGTAAACTGGATTTTAAAGTTGATTAAAGTTTGTAAAATAAGTAATAATAAGACTATCAGCATTCTTTTACATACCTGAAATAACCTGCAAAATATAACACTGGAGCACTTCAAAGCTAGTTATGTGCTAAAAAAATTTTACCTCAGAAAACTTTGTAAGTGGAACAATTTTTTTTTTTTTCCCCCAATTCTAGTTGTCACCTAAAGTATGTAGTGTTTGTAAATTTAGATCGTGGTGGTTGTATGTTGAAAATGTTGTTCAAACACAGCAACTCTGCAACGTGTGCAAGGTCCCCGTTCTAGCTGAGCTCACGTGCGGCTGGAAGCAGTGCTTAAAACATAGGGCTTTTAACCTTGTACAGAAGTTTCTTTATAGACATAATATTGAAAACTTACAACCCTTAAATTTGTTAAGTTAATTATGAGTGTATAAGAAATATGTGAAGAACCTGGGAACTAAATAAATCAATGAAATTATTATTGTGACCATTTATACCTAATTTAACATCCCTACTTATAATATTATAAATATGAATGTAAGTTTGTTTGTTATGCTTTCACGCAAAAACTACTTAACCGATCATCATGAAACTTTGTACACATTTTCTTGGAGGTATTAGAAGTAACATAGGATACTTATCATTGAAAAAAAAAAGAAAAAAAGTTTGTCAAAAAATCTCAAAATCTAGCTACTTTAACGCCATATAGCATTCCAGTTATGAAGTTCCAACCCTGAGTACTGTAATACCGTTGCACTGTATTATCGATGGTCAAAATTCAAAGTTATTTATTTTTGTTACAGAGAAATATTTTTATTGATTCATTTCTATTGTAATGATTTCTGATACTTATTTAATGGCTTCAATGCGAGCGAAGCCGCGGGTAAAAGCTAGTAGTTTATAAAAATTAATATCCAGGCATTTGATTAGATGATATTTTATGTTGACAAAAGATTACTAATACTAACGAGGCATCTTTTGTTGGCCTGCACTCTTTCATGGTGTGCACTGCATCAATAGTTATGCATTAGTTCAGGCCAGGGTATGTTGATTTTAATCAGCATGATTTAAATCGTGATTTAAATCATGATTTAAATCATGTGATTTTTTTTTAAATCACGTGATTTAAATCATAATTTAAATCATCATGTGATTTTTTTTTAAATCAGTGAATAGAATCAATTTATAATATGAATGTAAATTTTTCCTATACTGTATTTTTTAAAAATCAAGTAATCATGCCTACTTACCATATTTACTCGCATAATCGTCGCAGCGATCGCAGGGTATAAAAAATCCTGATTTTTTTAAAGAAATCAAAAAAATCAGATTTTTTTGGTTAAAATCAGATTTTGTTGATTAAAATAGGATTTTTTTGATTAAAATATAAAAAATTATAATCTGTGTAATATAGAGTACATTTTCGTGACTTTCCTCTACAGTGATTCATAATAGATTAACTCATTTTGCAAAGACAACTAGCTTAATTTTCTTTCTGTGAAATAAAATTTTACTTTGCATAGTATTTTAAGGAAAAATTAATGATGTAACTTTATGAAAATTTTTAGTACAGTATCACAGTTAACATTAGTAACAAAAATAAGGAAGTGCTATACAAAATAACTATATCTCTAAAATATATACATATAATCTTAAATGTAACTGTCACTTCTGTCATCCCTTTGTTCCAATTGTTCTAGATAAAAGTGATTTAAAACAAAACCACAATTTCCTTTTTTTTTCTCTTCTCAGAATTGCACATATACAAAAGTAGTCTATGTAAAAAAACTTCAACAAAATATTACTTATTTAAAATTTTAAACAAAAATACAAGTTTTGCAGCTTTTTCTGTACCCAGTCGATTTCTTAATGTTGACTGAACCAAACCAAATGTCGAAAAGATTCTTTCCACTGATGCAGATGACGCAGTTGCTGTTAACAGTGGTTCTATGACATCCATAACTTCAGTAGTATCTGAATTGATGTTCATTTTCCACCAGTCTATTGGCGACACTTTTGAGATGACATTTTCATCGAACAAAAAGTTGTGGAAGGGAGTAGATTTTGCTTGGAACTTAATAATTATGGGAAATAAAGACTTAATGTGTTTGTATCGGTTGTTTGCAAATGAAAGAGCTTCAGATCGCTCATCAGCTGTCAAATGTTGACCACAGAACCGTGGGTCTACAAGATATGCCAGGAAATGTGCTCCATCCAGTACCTGATGGTAGCGACTGGAAAATTTCTCCATGCTGTCTGCATTCAGGTTTTCATCTTCAAGACTTTGTTTTAGACTTTTCCACACATCAACAGCAGTGGAAATTGTACTGCTATCTTTCTGAACCTTATCGAGTGCAATGGCCACTGGTTTCAGACACCTCAGCATATCCTCTGCGTTCCTCTTTATAACGACATTCATCACTTTTCTGTAAATATTATCATTAATTGCAGTGCGATTTTCTTCACAGATTTTCACGAGAACTGGCCAGTATTTTATGTATGCTGACAGGCAGTCAACTGTTGTGTTCCAGCGAACATCTTGAGGTAGTATAAGCTGTTGTCCACCTTCTTGCTTGTACTTAGCGTGTGCAAAATGATTATTGCGGAAGTACTTAACAATCTCTACCACATGTTCTTTCACATTAGGTACCTGCAAATCTTTAGCTAGTAGATTCAAAAGATGTGCTGAACAACCATATGTGATAAAATTTAAATCTTCTTTTTCTAGGTCTGAACGCATTTTTCTCACATTTCCAGTGTTGTCTGTCACAATACTGCGAACTAAACACTTGAATTCACGTTCACATTTGGCTACAGCAGCTTTCGCTACATGTACCAAATAATCAGCTGTGTGTGAATGACCTGATGTGTCAATTGTATCTACCAGATAAACTTCTCCTAAACTGGCAGTTACAGCTACACAAATGATAGGATCATTATGGATATTTGACCACCCATCTAAACTTAAGCATACAGTTTTTCCTTCCAAACATGTCGCACACTTCTCTCTCTCGGCAGTGTATAAAGTATCTAACAGATCACCCCCAATCTGAACATGAGTGGGTGGTTTATATCCAGGACGCAACAAACTTACCATCTTCTTGAATTCTGGGTGATCTACTTGCCGGAAAGGAGAATTTGTAGCATATATGTATCGAGCAACCTGTTCATCAAGAATACATTTTTGATTACTGTTGGTTTTTACTAGATGTGTGTCAACAAGGGTTTGATGAAATTTTTTTTTAATCTCACTATCGCCATTGTTTTCATTGTGATGTGTTCTCTTCGTTTGCATAGAAGGCCCTTGGGAAGTCGAAGATGATATTTGCCCACCGGTTTTTCTCACAATGGCCAATGAATCGTTACCTGTGAGAAGAAACATCAGATATTATCTTTCACTTAGTGATGTACAAAAATTTAAGACTCAGTCCCACTTGCCATTTTTGTGTTATTTATTGTTTTACTTATTTAAGTTGTTTTGTAAGCACATATTTAGAAACTGCTACGATAGGGAAGGGAGTTGGCAAAATATATTATCTTACATTACAAACACTAATTTTTAACCACTGGCATGCAATTGTGATACACTTAGTCAAACATATTAGTCTTGTTGATATCTGGGGACTAAATATCAAGTCACTTGTAAATTCTGAACTCTCTTTTCCACAAATTCCAATGAAGCAAAGCTTATGAGGTGAAAATAGAAATGTCAACTATGTCAAGGGAGGCTGAGCCTTAAGAGTAATTTAATGAATGCTGTTAAACATTTATTCAATGTCCTGAACAAAAGACTTAACTTTTTTTAAGTTACAACAATGGCCAGGCTCTAGTTTTATGCTAACGCTCTGAATAAATTAATATAATTAAATACATAAATGATTAGATACAGGGGCCAAATGCACTGATATAAACATTGCACAGTTGTATAAGTCACAGTAAAGAAAATAACACTTTTATTGAATTTTCCTTGTCGGCGTTGGTGTTGGTGGTAATCAGTGAACCTAGCGGCCAGAATATGAACTAGGGTAGGCGGTACATTTGAAATATAGATGACAAAAATTGTTTCGTCCAATCTGTGTGTATGTGTCTACTATCTACAAGTACCGATCTGCGAGTACTTGTGTGTCTCTGTCCTATTTTTGATAAAGCTAATGAAGTGGAACATCTGTCGTTTTCCGAGGGACTGAATGAAAAAATCATGCAAGCGGACAAATGATTCATAAAATTTTAGGTTAGGTAAATGAAACCATGTTGCACATTCTAAGAACATTAAAAGCCAATGTGGTGCTAAAAGTATATTGTTTATGTTTTTACTGCACACTTTACCTGAAGTATAATATACTAATTAATTTACTATGTCCAATTGTCTATTGCATCAGTTTCGGGCAAGCTATGTTTGTGCCTTTTATAAGAGTGTGTAACTACTAAAAACAATGCCAGCACATCATATTCCAATAATAAACCATAAAAACCAATGTACAAAAACTGTTGGTCCCCATTCTAATAATTTTACTAATCTCTAACTCAAGTAAATAATTTTTTAACAATTGAAACGTAAAACTAAATGCTTGTAAATATCATTTTTGACATTTTTGTAATTTCAGTTATTGTTTTGCATCACTATTTGTTCTAAGACATCATATTATTAACACTGAATGATCTATTTACGCATTAAAAATTTGACGGCGGGACAATTTCCAACAAAGGATACTGGATAATATATCATTAAGGAAACAATTGATGCAGATTTTTTTATTGTTGGGACCATGCAGACTGCAGAATAAATGATATATGCGGGAAAACAATATAAACGAGATTGATAGATACAGATTCGACGGTTCGCCTGTAGTAGTTATGCCTAACCAGGAAATTAAGATTTATGTGGTAGTGGTATTAAAACAAACATTCTGACAGTTAAATAAACTAAACAAAACTAAGCTTGAAGAGTTAAAACACAATAAATAATAAAAAAAAAGACTTCTTATGTTCTTAACAATATTTCCAAATACATATTTCTCAAAAATACCAGAAAGTTATTGATTCTATTATAGTTTTTATTTTAAAAAATTAACTTCAAGTACTAGAAAAGCAGTATTTACAGTATTATTTTAATATGTGCTTTATATCAAAACCAATAATTACCTCTGCAACTTCTCTGTGCTGATTCTGATTCACACAGATGATCCTCTTCTGTTTCTTCCTTCTGACATGTTTCAATATGTTTTTTCATTCTGGCAACCAACCCCATTAACTGTTTTCCACATGACTTGCAGGTAGCTTTCAGACCTTTTCCTGACAATGTTGGTTCTTCAACAAAATGGATCCATATTGGGTCCTTCTTTCTTCCAGCCATTTCAACTATACACTATGATGAACTCCAAGTGAATAGACATAACAAAGAACTGCACATTTCCATCCTACAGTTCTAAAAATAGCACCTGACATTGTTGAAGGTCAAACCTGTTGCCAAGGAGATATGACACACACACACACACACACACACAAACGCACGCACACACACACATACACACGCACACACACAAAAACATGAGTAGGAGAGGAGGAGAAAAAATGAGTGGTGTTTATTGGTAAGTACATTTAACCCACCTATATTTACCAAGTGTTTCTAAATAACAAAATAACTATAAATATATTATAGAAGAAATTAAGTACTATTCAATTTCCATTCATATCTTTGCAGCAATAAATTTTTGTGTAAGTAGGCATGATTACTTGATTTAGAAAGATACAGTATAGGAAAAATTAAATGTCAAATTATAAATTGATTTTTTCACTGATTAAAAAAAAAATCACATGATTTAAATCACGATTTAAATTATGCTGATTAAAATCAACATACCCGCAATGTTACCAAATTTTACGAATAAAAGTAAGGTGCGACCATTATATGAGCAAAAATTAAAAAAAAATATATCACTGCAATGATAATGATAATATTTACAGAAAAGTGGTGAATGTCTGTATAAAGATGAACGCAGAAGATATGCTGAGGCATTTGAAACCAATGGCCCTTGCACTTGATAAGGTTCAGAAAGATAGCAGTACGATTTCCACTGCTGTTGATGTGTGGAAAAGTCTAAAACAAAGTCTTGAAGATGAAAACCTGAATGCAGACAGCATGGAGAAATTTTCCAGTCGCTACCATCAGGCACTGGATGGAGCACATTTCCTGGCGTATCTTGTAGACCCACGGTTCTGTGGTCAACATTTGACAGCTGATGAGAGATCTGAAGCTCTTTCATTTGCAAACAACAGATACAAACACACAAAGTCTCTGCTGCCTGTAATTATTAAATTCCAAGCAAAATCTACTCTCTTGCACGACTTCTTAATTCAAGGACAATGTCATCTCGAAAGTGTCGCCAATAGATTGGTGGAAAATAAACATCAATTCAGAAATTAATGAAGTTATGAATGTCATAGAACCACTGTTAACAGCAACTGCTTCGTCTGCATCAGTGGAAAGAATGTTTTCCACATTTGGTTTGATTCAGTCAACATTAAGAAATCGACTCAGTACAGAAAAGGCTGCAAAACTTGTATTTTTTGTTTAAAATTTAAAATAAGTAATATTTTATGTAGACGTTTACTTTGAATACTCTCTCGTATGTGTGCAATTCTGAGAAGAAAAAAAAGAAAATTGGGGTTTTGATTTAAATCATGTTATTTAGAACAATTATACTATAGGGATGACAGAAGTGACAAAGTTACATTTAAAATTATGATATATTTTAAGTGATATAGTTATTTCATATAAAACATCTTTTTTTTTTTTTACTAATGTTTACTATGCTACTGTACTAAAATTTTTCGTAAAGTGACATCATTAATGTTTCCTTAAAACATTATGCAATGTAAAATGTGGTCATTTCAAAGAAAGAAAATTAGGCTAGTTGTCTTTACAAAATGAACGAATCTGTTATTAATTGTACTGTAGAGCACAGATTACAATTTTTTATATTTTAATCAAAAAAATCCGATTTTAATCGAAAAAATCTGATTTTTTTGATTTCTTTAAAAAAATCATGATTTTTTCATACCCTGGTTCAGGCTCACATTTACATTTTTTTATTTAAAGTTGAAGAAAGGTTTTCGTTGCATGACTTATAAATTTAAATTGTTCGACGTGCATTTATATACTTCACTTTTTAAATAAACATGCTTTCCATGAATGGGTTTGGTTTTTCTTTTTATAAATAACTTACCCTAACAAAATTTTTTTTTTTTCACATAAACGTCAAACCCCTACTTTTCAAACTTGATTTTAGTATAGAAGGTGCGACGATTATGCGATTAAACATGTTAAGTCATACCCTGTAGTCTTCATACGTGGTAAAAATTTAGCCACAATACCTACTGTCTGTCATGAAAAGTGCTGAAATACCTAAACTCATTGTAGGTGCAATAATTTTACTAACATTTTATCGGTAGTATGAATACACTACCAAAATGAATATGCAATCTTTCTTAGCTTTTTCAAGTAAAGTTTGTTAGAAAATAAATAAAATATTGACATTGGAAATATATTATTTGTATTAATACAACTGTCAACATATTTGGAATAACTTTCTTATTATGAGTTTATGACATGACACCTAAAACATTAAAACTAAAACAAACAATGTTTTCATGAGCACAAACTCAAGAACATCCCTCCTTGTAGCATGTTACATGTAGAAATATTTTATTTTTACTGCATAATATGCCAAGCATCACCTTGCAAGTATGCATTATAATTAATACTTGAAAATACAAATGACTGAGCAGTACCTATGCACCAAATACAACAAATAAAGTCTACTTTTAAATTGCAATAAAATAAGGTATCTTAAATTACAGGAAACAAAATAATACAACAGTTAAATTTTTTTGTTCTATTTATTATAAAAATTTGATTAAAATATTTTGTGGTAATAATAAAATATGACAAAATTTGCCATTTAATGAAGTTAACTGTTACATATATTTTACAAGCATTAACATTTAACAAGGGTTCGAGTAGGAATATCACAAAAATTGCACAGCTCAAATGGGAACAAGCTACCCTTCCTTAAAGCTCTTTCTAGACAGTCTTGTTTTAGACAAATTGGTACAAACACAAGCAAGAAATAATATCTTCTCAGTTACACAAAATACATAACACAAATTACGAGCATTAAAAAAATACAAAATGGTTTTCAGTACTATCTATTCGAGAATAATGACGAAGGAATCTGCACAGGATTATGTGAATGGAAACTTAGCAAATAAGAATCTGTTGCTGTAAACTACTGAGCAGTCATGGCTAAATGCATGGCTAGTAACAATAAACCATTCCATTATAAACACACTGACACTGTCTATATATATTACATAGGTATGTTTACATACACATACACACGTGTTCCTTTACCTTCAACTAACTGACAATACACTATCAACATCAAGTTTTTACTGCAACATTCAACAATTTATTGATAAATTGAAAAATAACTGTCACTAATGCTTAAACACCTTGTCAAAAAAACTTGTGGTCAACACCACAGATTTTAAATTGCACATAAATATGTTTGTAAATATTTTATTCTGTTTAAAATTTTAACACATACATTTTTGTACTGTATAAAATAACACTAAACAAACATGTGAAAAA
This sequence comes from Bacillus rossius redtenbacheri, assembly GCF_032445375.1. Classification (NCBI taxonomy): domain Eukaryota; kingdom Metazoa; phylum Arthropoda; class Insecta; order Phasmatodea; family Bacillidae; genus Bacillus; species Bacillus rossius. Next base: position 111,448,439 of record NC_086332.1, read on the forward strand.
AATTATCCTAATCAGGTTGCTTAGTTACTATTGCTTTAACAGTTTATACGCTTCAAAATAAAAGTGACACACATGGTCATAACAGAATTGAAGTGTTTTACTGCAAAACACTTATTTAGTACCTATTTATTTATAATCACAAAATTCATTACATTGACACACTGTCTTACCATATTACAGTAAAAAATGTATTAAAATTATTTTCTGCACATTGTTTCATTTTAAATACCTTAAAACAAAATATGACATTTTTTATACTTTGAACTTTTACACATTAATTATAATTCATGTGAATATAATTATGTGTACACATAAATAAATAATATTTTGGGCCAACTTAGAGACTATGATGTAGGTGATGTATCTTTAAGTACATATTCTTATGCCACCCGTCGGTGATACTCTCGACGCACGGGCCGTTATGCATCAACACCTGCCCAGAAGCGTGTGCGACGAACACGCCCGTGCGCGCAACAGAGTGCCGATGTGAGCAGTGCGTGAACGCTACGAAGATAGCGCTGCTACCGGCCACGTTGGCCATATCACTCCGCCAGGTGTGCCGAACTACACAAAAGGGTAAATGTATTTCTTTCCAGGGACAAACTTAAACTTGTAACAGCTTTTAATTACTTTGCCCATTAACACAAATTGTTTAACGTGCGACTATGTTGTAAAACTGGCCCCTTCTGTTTTCCCGCGCTCTGTGCTTTTTGGCGGGAGTTAGCGTCTCCCTCCGGCCTGGCACTGGGGAATGAGCAGTCGCCGTCGGGAGCTGACACAGGCCGGCAGCCTCCACGCTACCCGGGAGCAGCTCTTTCGCGCGCAAACGAGCATGTTGACATAGTATTGCTCATCACGCGCATGGGCAGCACAACGACACCTGTGCCTCAAGTATTCTGTGGGAGTGTCATGTATTTACATTAATATTAGCGTTAGAGACTTTGTGCCACGCTGGAACATCCGCCGCAAACTCGTCGGTAAGGGACCTTCACGGGCAACGGAGCCGGTGCCGCCATTTGAAGGGGCTGCGTTAGTGCAGACGTATATCCGCTAACAGAAACGGCCAGGATTACGACAGCACTGGGTACCTCGTGCCAGTGATGATAAACCGCTGTAGTCAGTGTATTCATCTTCTAATTTAACAGTTTCCTGGGTAGCCTGAACAACCCAGGGAGTCTTTCAGTCAGCACGCCTCTGCCTCCGGTCACCTGGCCAAACCGAACCCTGAGACTCACGTATTTTCTTACGAACTTAATCAATACAGGGAGGCAGATGGAGCGGTGTCAATTCAAAATATTATAATTTGCAGAACTCTCTTCAATATTAGGTTTATATTATAGTTACCTGGTAGTGGATTACACTTTAAAATGTGTTTTCCAATATATGTGATGTTATATGTACTTTGGCACACCGTTAGTGTCACATATTTAATTTCTACAAATCTAAATAATAACAAACTTTGTTAACGTTTGTCATTTGTAAGAATATCAAATCCTTGAAGAGACAATTAATAAATTAAACCTGCCATGCGAAGGCATAAAGTTTTTACAAAATGTAACCTTTACCTAATTCATTTGTTTTATTTCAGCTGCTAAAAGTACTTGGACAGCTAGATCTTGAGCTCTTATCTCTACGAATATATGCAGAATTATTACATACATAAACAATTGAGCAAAAAGTTTTTTATTTCCTGTAGGCAACAATTGAAGGCAATCACACATGTACGTAGGAAATGGCAACAAAGGGGCAAAAACAAGAGTTTAGAGACAGTTCACAGAAAATTGCTGGTGGCACATTCCCTTAGTTAATTAAATGCAAGACTTGTGAGAAGTGTAGTCTTATCAGTTGTGCGGCCATGCCACAGCTAGTTGCCAATGTACTAGCTCATCCCAAACACATCCTTGTGAGCTGGCTGGTACTGTAATAGCTAGTCTCGAAAATGTCCTTTGAAGCTGGCTAGTATTAACTAGCTCATCTCAAACATTTCCTTGTGAGTTGACTAGTACCATACTAGCTCGTCTCAAACATTTCCTTGTGAGTTGGCTAGTACGATACTAGCTTGACCCAAAGATGGCCTTGTGAGCTGGCCCCATGCTAGCTCGCCTTGACCACGCCCCAGCGAGCTAGCTGGTGCCGTACTTGCTCATCTCGAACACGCCCTTGCGGAAGAAGCAGGAGAAGTGCAGCAGGGCAGACTTGTTGGGGGCCTGCCGACACGCATGCAGGGGGCAGCTCTCCAGGCTGGAGCACACGTCTAGCAGCTGCTGCAGGTACCGCTCCAGCATCTTCCTGCGCTGCCGCGCCACTCTCTCTGCGTTCCTCAAGAAGAAGTGGCGTGGTGGGAACGGGATGGCCTGGACCTGTCAACACTCCCACCGTTAATCACCTGACAAATTACCTACCTGTCACACAGTCCTTTTGGCAACTACCAGTCTGTCACTTGAAACTCCATTTTTTTTTTTTGAAAATTAAAACTATTTTACAAATTTTCAGTCTAAAGCACTCAGAATATAATCAACCTAATTTTAATGGCCACAAACTTGTGCATCTTTCTTATTATTACATTAAGTCAACAAACTTATTTTCCTAATGCTGCTTACTAACTAGGTCTATGCAAGGAGTGTTAAAGTTAAAAATCATGCATTGGAATATTTAATTTTTGGAGGTTGATTTCAAAACTGTTTGCATCAAAATAAATACATTTAAAAAGTTTCTTAACAAATTTGCACAATGTTAGCTTAGTGACTCTGCCAGCACATATCTGCAAGATTTATTTGCATTAGTATTTATCATCATTAAATTCATACTTCCTTTTAAATGTTAGTATTTGCCTTTCCTCAAATGATCAAATATCTAAAAAAAGCTTTATCTTTAGATTTATTGTAATATGAGCCATAATCTTGATAAAATAGATTAAAGTAAATCACTAATTAGTGGCAAAAGTTTGCAACTAGATTTAGTAGTTTTCATACCAGTCATTAAAGCATTCAAATAAAAGATTTTTAATTAATTATAAGCCAATTCTTCAGTACTACAAATGAAGTCAAAGAGTAAAACTTTAAATTATTATAATTCAACTGTTATATGATTATTAAAATATCTCTAGAGTAATAAAGTGTTCTTTGATTGGCCCACGATTAAGTTTGCATACCTGCACGCATACATACATGAATGCATGCATGCATTAATACATACATACATACGAGACAGATTATTGCCCTTCTCACTTGTTGCACAGTTTATTTACAGATTTGTTATGTTGTCTGATCATATTCAGAACTATGGGTAGGTAACCTGAGATCATTTTAAAATAACATATTTTTATTCTTTTTAAGAAGTATTCCTGCATTTGCCATATATGTTTCATGATCATAATTGACATTATTTCATGCTTATTAAGTTGTTCTGATGATTTTCTTGCCTTATGGTGAATAAGCTCCTAGGCATTGTTTTTATCAGTTTGTGTATTTACATTTTGATGTGACAACGTCTAATAAATCGATGAACGCTGGCTGCACGCACAAAATTGTCCCACTACGGATGTCCCACTACATGCGTGGCATCTCTCTGGTATGTTGCGGATGGTACAGAGAACTCGGCCGGCACGTGGCGGCGTACTGGTTCTAGGTTATTGTTGTGCACCGCGCCACGGGAGTATATTCGCAAGGAAGTGGCGTTCTTACAAGTACGTATTATTTTAAATACTAGTGTAAATCAGTATATTTAAACAGTGTTTAATGAGTATTGTTTTAGCTGTGTTACTAAATATTTATTGCTGGTATGATACTTTTCACGCTTTAGTTTGAAATTGGTAATTATTTGTCATGAGTTATTATTTGATCAACTAAATCACACACCGTATTATAGTTATGAGCCCACGAGCGTGTAAATATTTCGAGTCCAACAGAGAATATGCTAGTTAAAATAAATTCAAACAAATATTGTGCTTGGAATTTTATTAATTTAGACCATCTGAATCGATTATTCTCAAAATGGACTCATGGTCGTGTGGCTAGCGTGGATGACTTCCAATCCAAAGGTTATCGGTTCGAATCTCGGCAGCTGAGAATTTTTTTGTACTTGTATAAATAAATACGTCACACGCAACATTTCAAAAGTAATAAATATATTTGAATTAATGAATGCAAATAAAAGTAAATATATTAATTAAATTGTACATTTTATTTCACTCCTTTGTATCCATACAAAATAGTGATAATTCAATAAAATTTATTCAATTTTATTCATAAAAGTATGCAGAGGTAGATTGTATCATACAGAAGATAGAAAAATTAAAAAAAAATTTCTTCTTCAAAGAATATAATATTTTTAATGCCTAAATGGTTTGGTTGCAAAAACTTATTACGATTCAGTCTCAGGCCGAATATGATATTTCCTTTTCTTCTGGATCAATATTTTTCATCAATGTTTTGTTATGACGTTGTCACGTTAAACTATCATCCGTAAACCGACTTTACAGACAACCAATTTTTTTTTATGTGTTTTCACATATTTTTTTTAGTGTTGCTTGTTTTTTTTAAATCCTAAATGTGTGTTAGCAAAATTTTCTATTGTGCTTTTTTGCCATGGCCCTTTGTTTGAACAAGCAGGCCCAATAGTTTGCCCGGTGCGTAATAATTAGAGAGAGACAGAGAGTTCGGTAACCGTGAGAAAGAACTCTGGAGTTAGTCAAAGTGCTGTTGCCATGTGCCATGATTGGCTGATATACTTGCCAGGTATTTTTGCGATTGTTTAAAAATGATGTTACCATACTCTGTGATTTTTTCTTGTTGTAATTTTTCCAGTAAAGTCTCATTGAGAGGGTTAGGAAATTTGTATACTGCTATGTTTTTGTGAGGGCTGAACTTGCAACTAGAATTTTTTTACCACAGTCGGTATTGGCCCAAAAAAGAATTAAGTAAATGTCATCCATTGTTCCAGGGACATTAGTCTTTTGGCTTGTACCGTGAGTTTGTGTGCAATCATGGGATATACTTGCAAATTATCTTTTAATAGTCATCCTTCGGTACCTGCAAACAGTCAACTTGATTGTGCTGGCGTCAGTGAAGAGATTATGTGCAACTTTTTGTATATTTGATATGTATTTGTTCTCGTGGCCTGAAAATGGTGGCCAAAATTGGAGAATTTTCATTAAGTATTAATAAAGAACAGTCGATACAAGATTGGGTCCGAGAGATGTTAGTTCAGCAACCAATCATTGACTAACATTTATTTTGGAACATACATATTTTCAGGGCCCAACTGAGTTATTCAAGAGTTTATGAATGTACACTTCAGACCGAACGTTTGAGCTACTCAGAAGGTCTAGAGATTGACAACATACACATACATACACACACATATGTACACACATACATACAAGGGTTGAACTTCAATAGTGGCAACACTGCTGTAGAAACGCCACGCAATGGAACCAAATAATGTCGCTTAGACCACACGTTAGTTACATACCTACCTTACCGCAGAATAAATGAACTCTCCCTTCGCACATCACACGCATGCACACTGACGAGGGAAGAACCTCGTGTTAGCTGAAGGTCAAATGTAATGTTGACACAGTGTTTTTGAAACAGGTACAATGGAGTTGGATGAAGATAGAATGTGCCAGCAGTGTCATCACGGTCTCCAAGGGGCTTGCGGGGAATTTGCATTGCCTTACAGAATAGTGGCAAGCCAGCTAAAAGCCTTCATTGAGGGACGCAAAAATATGGCAGACATGCGTCAGTGAAGAAGTGTATTACCTGCATTACCGAAACTACGCCATTCGATTCCTAAGAGCTGGTCTGAGAGACAGCATTAGCCCATATGACTGTGCTTGACATTTTGAATGAACACCTGGGCAAGAGAAAAATTGCATCACGATGGGTTCTGCATGATTTGACGGTAATGCAGAAATGGCTACGTTACGATGCTGCTCGTAACCACTTGGAGTACTATGAGCCCAAAAGAGAGGCTTTCTTATGCTGTATCATTACGCTGGATGAAACATGGGTCAAATTGTACGAGCCACAATTGAAACACCAATCAAATGAATGACGTCGTTACAGGTCATCCCGAAGATAAAAAGTCCATCAGAACTCTAGCAATGTGAAAGTTATGGGGATTCTTGTGTACGACTGACATGGTGTTATGCTAATGCATACCGTTCCGCCACAGCAGACTGCCAATGTGCAGTATTACTGTTAATTTTTAGAACACAACCTGTGAACAGCTTTAAGAAAGAAGCAGCGACACTTTCTGTAGAGCCCACCCATAATTTTTGCTGGACAATGCTCGGCCGCATGCAGTGAAAGCATTGGCTAATTTGTTCGATTGATGGGGCTGGAAAGTTCTGCACCATCCACCATACTTCCCGGACTTCAGCCCTTATGACCTTGTCTTGATTCCTAAGATGAAAGAACCACTTCATGGAATTTTCTTCAGAACTGTTTCAGAGATTCTTCAGGCAACATTCGAACTATCAACACAACAGGCTGTGTTAAATGTATCCTACAACTTTCTCATAGCTGGCAATGGGTTGTACACAAAGCTGGTGACTACAATGAAGGACAGTAAACCTTGTTAACAGTATCTCTTTTGTATCAGTTGTAAATAAATAGTTGCCACTATTAAAGTTCAAACCCTTATACATACCCACACATACATGCCCACACACACATACACATACATACAGGTACATAGATATATATTCAAAAATATTTTCTGGGAGAGAAAACCTCTTGGCATTTATTTTATATTTTGAGCCCATTTCAAAATATCTTTCTACCCAGTGGAATGCTAGTCCATCTCATTTGCAAACATGCACAATGTATTATATTTTGATTTCAAAAATGTTCAGATTTGCTACATGTACTATGTATATAGTATAGAATAAGATTTTAAACTAGATAAAATTGACTTTCAAACCTGAGCCCCCTTCGAAAATAATTTTATGCGTAAACCTGCAAGGTAATTATTTATGTGCAAGATATAGTTAGTATGCACACTGTCTCACTTTGATTTGCTTAATCTGTGCAAAATAGACATAGTTAAAATGCCCTTGCCAAATGATCTTTTATCTTGAATGAATTAAGGCTGTCATTAACATGGGAGTTATTACGGACAATGAGGAGTAAGGACATGAGAATGAAGCATTTATGTAGGAACGAACCATGTTTGAACTCACCGGGAATCAAACTCCAATTGCCTCAATCGGAGGTGACTATCATGAATGCTGATAAGACATTTCTCAAGATAGTCAGAAATTAAGACTTTTTTATTGTTAACAAGAAAAACTTATTAAAAGGGTATTAAAAGATAAGTGCAGAATTTTTGACATGACAACGTCTAATAAATCGATGAACGCCGGCTGCACGCACGAAAAAGTGTCCCACTACGGATGTCCCACTACAATGTCCCACTACGGATGTCCCACTACGGATGTGTTCTGTTTGCTCATTGTATGCATGCGTGGCATCTCTCTTCATGCTCATTGTACGCATGCGTGGCATCTCTCTTCATGCTCATTGTACGCATGCGTGGCATCTTTCTTCCACTCAATTGGAACAACCATCGATTTGACTTTTCAATCATATTTTCGTCGTTTGTGTTATTAATATTATGTAATTTAACGATTGTACACCGATTTTCAGCACAATCGGTACGGTTATTTAAAAGTAATGTTGAAAATTCAAATACGTTTTGAACCAACAATGGTGTTTTACAGTTACACATAATAATTCAAATTACACCCGGGATCTTTTGCACAATGTTTTAAAAAAAATATTGTAACACATTATAAATAAGTTTGGTGTATTTGGGATGCGTATTTGTTATAAAATCGTATTAATATTATACCCCTACCGTGAACAAAGTTTTTATATATATATATATATATATATATAAACATTTGAAACTACATTATCTTAATAAGGCCTCGTGGGTGTGTGGTTAGCGTACCTAACTTCTGAACTAAAGGTTGTGGGTTCGAAACCCGGCAGCTGCAAAATTTTTTTTTGTACTTGTAAAAATAAATATGGCGCACACAACATTTCAAAAGTAATAAATTTATTTGAATTAATGAATGCAAATACAAGTAAATTTATTAATTCAATTGCACATTTCATTTCACTCCTTTGTATCCATACAAAAAAAGTGATAATTCAATAAAAATGATTCAATTTTATTCATAAAAGTATGCAGAGGTAGATTTTATCATGCAAAAGATTGAAAAATTAAAAAAAAATTCTTCCTCAAAGAATGTAATATTTTTAATGCCTAAATGGTTTGGTTGCAAAAACCTATTACGGCTCAGTCTGAGGCCGAATATGATATTTCCTTTTCTTCTGGATCAATCATTTCATCAATGTTTTGTTATGACGTTGTCACGTTAAACTATCGTCCGTAAACCTACTTTACAGACAACCAATTTTTTTTAAGTGTGTTACTGTATTAAAAATATTATAAGCATTAAATATTAACCATACAAAATGTAAAAAAGTATGTATTTCTTTACCACATATGAGATTTTGCAGATATAAGAAATGTAGGTAGAATTTTGGAAGGAAAAAAAAAAAAAAGGGGGGGGGGGGGGTTAAGTTGAGAAATCACGCTTGACTCTTCCCCCTTATTAATATTCCGGAACAGTATAGCTACACAAGAACTGAAAGGCAACCAGAATCTCGGGCAAGAAAAGGCAACCTCGAAGTCACTCTTAGGAACAAACCCGCTGCTTGTGTACATTGGTAACAATTCCAGTTGTAAATAATGTTTTTGGTAAAACTGGGTGTGGACAAAGTGGAGAACCTCCACAGACTAAGGCACGTGCCAGGCAGGTTGAGAACGATGTGCCACTGCATGTGCTCAACTTGTTTATTACTTTTTTGTGTGTGTGTGTTTTATGGTGAACGGATCTCTACATTTCAATTTTTTCTTGGTAATGTTATTGTATGGTTGAACATAACATATAGCTTAAACTGTTTTAATAAAAGGTCATTTAGTTTCATTGTAATATCATATAATTTATTCTGTAACATCTGTGCAACACCAGAGTATTTTTTAACTTTAATTTTGTTTGATCAACATAGCTTCAAGAATTTTTGGACAGTGAACTTTAAAAAATTAAAAGAAAAACATCGAGCTTATAATTGTGTGTTATCAGTTAAAAAAGCTGCTTGTTTCAAAATAAGTAACTACTCTAAGTGCAAAAAGGTGTAGTTTTTAAAATTTTACTATCTGTGCAAGTCACTACCTATGTACTTCATTCATTGACAAGGTTATGACAATCTTCATAGAATATAGTGTTGTTTCAATTTTCAGAAAAATTATGCCGCAATAATTTGTGAACCATCGTAGTTGGCAAGTAATGTTTATAATAACAGGGATATTATTTCCTTAATATATTTTTGGTTCTCAGCAGTTCCACGCTACCCGGCCACGCATTACACTGTTTGATGTGAACTTCCAGCCTGGCAGATGGAGAGTTGCATCTTTTTCGCAGGCATGGATTGAACAATACCTTCAGGAAAGATAATTATTTCCTATTTTGGCATGTGTGAAATTCTACAACTTGAAAATTTTGGACAGTAACAAATAAAAATTCTATACAAGAATATGTTTTTTTTTTTAGAATGTGTATGATTTTGTCTCTGATTTTAAATAATGTTAAAACTTATTTTAAATACAAAAATACTTTAATAAAAATATTACTCAATCTGATATTTTGTAAGAGTAAAAAAAAAAAAAAAAAAAAAAACTAGAGAGTAAAATGAAAAATTTTACTCAGAATTCTTTGTAATGTTTAATTTAATGAAAATAATTTTTGAATTGAATTATATTTTTTTAAAAATCATTAAAACAACTATGGTAATTTTTGTTATGTGCATGACCAGTCTGGCCTTGTCCTGTACTTTTAAACATAACAATCATAAATTTATAATTTGCCATGTCTTGAGCTTAAGCTTCATCAAGAAATCCTTATATGCCTTCTTATTTAATGTTGGTGTGTCAACGATGTTGCATGAGATCGTGTCAAGTAATTGCAAACAAGATGGTCTTGATGAGACTGTTAGTGTTTTAACATAGTTCCACATTTCGTGCTTCTGAGAGGACATTCTCCTGTATCATAGTCATTGCTTAGGGACACCATCATGGAAGCAGGTTTCGCTGAGCCTGAACTTATGATCACGAATAAGACCATATTTGCCAAGACAGCTGCAGACATATCTTAAGCAATTGCTTGTTCAGCTCGCAGTGTAGAAAATGGCCGATATTTGTGAACCTCGTATAAACAGATTATTGAATAATAAAAACTGTGCTTTAAGCAAAAATGTATTATTAATTTTTATTTATTTGTTTATCTAATGGTTAAAATAACTTTAAATTGATAGCTTAAGACCATTGGTTTGGTTCCCGTATTTACCTGCGTATGCGTAGCATATTTTATGCAGAATTTTAGTTTAAAAATTGTAGTGCGATTATTATGTGAATTTATAAATTTGGGTGAAATCTTTTTTTAGAAATGCAGTGTCTCTTGAGTATGCACGTAAATAACTATCCTGTGTTGGTTTTTAAAAAGTATGTTACAAGTAACTATCAATTGTTTAGCTAAAATATGTGAGCAGTGCATTTAAAGCACTATGAATAGCGCCATTGTGTTACGTCTGGCAGTCGGCGCCGGCGAGTGACGCGACTTGCTGGGCTGGCATTCGGCATAGGAGGGGAAATCTAAAAATAAACCAGCCAGTTTGTGTGGTGTGTGTGCACTCTGTGAGTGCGTATGTAGTGGTGTTGATGGTTCTCCCCCCCCCCCCCCCCCCCCCCCCCATATTTGTAAATGTCCGTGGTGTCTGTTTCGACAGGTGTTTAAGAAGCAACTGTGACCCAACATAATTTTTTTCTTCTTCTTTTTGCACGAGATTCCTCAGCTTTCAAATGCAACATTCCATGACAAAACTACAGCCATCTTTGGCGCTTTGAAAGTGACATTTCAAAGCCAGGCTATTTACATTCTTCAGTTCGTGCACAAATTTCTCACTGACTGTAACGTGGTGCGTGCTAGTTTTTATAAAAGAAACTGACAAGAAAGGGTAGCTTGCTGCCTTTTTTTTTTTTTTTTCTATTCTGGAAGAGGACTGGTTTAAAATAATACAAGAACCAGGGAAGGGATACAGGGCTGTCTTATTATTAGGAGAGGTCGTAAAGCAGTAGGGGTGAGAGGGAGAAAAGTGGGTGCAAGAATGCCACCACCTCACTCCCTCCTACAATAATAAAGTAGATTAGAAATCAGTAGGGATGGGACGAATCCACATTTTGGTCGAATCCGAATCCTTGTTCGAATCCTCAGTGTTTGTTATCGAATCTCGAATCCCAGTCCCACACTAAACTTCACATGTTATTAAAAAAAATCACACATTTATTTTAAAAAATTACATAGGCCTATGTATTAAAAAAAATCACATGTGTATTTATAAAATTATAAAATAAGTGCATAGTGTATACACCTGATATAAAATAGAGACAAATAACCTCAAAAACTACACACGTAAGTTTGCATCTGTCTAATTCTCTGTTAAATTAATCCTTCCTATGTTTTCAGTAAAATACGTTTGTATAACAGACACCATTTTATAAAAGTTAGGTTTTTTTTGCAATGTTATATTATTGAATGTTGGAAATGATTGAGTAGTTATGCTAATTAACAAAATGCAGCATAGTTTATCTTATGTTTGTGCTATTTCCGATACCTTCATAATATAGTTTAGGTATACAATTTTCTAGAGCTGGACGAACCTCAGTTCTCTGGTTTCGAACCGAACCGAAATGAATCAAACCATAGGAAAAAAATTTCGAGCCGAACTGAACCTCATACAGAAATTGTTTTCAATTAAAATGAACCGGCCACCAGCATTTTGGTCTCTCACTGAATGGTGAGAACGAAAGGTTCTCCAGCCATATGTAAATTTAAAACATTATATAGGTTAGCTTTATTAAAACATTGCAAAACATTTTATAAGTAAAGTTTATGCAATAAATAATGAAGGAAATAAAACAGTTTATAGAAAATCATTTTGCATTTAATTTCTTTATATATATATAGACACACACACACACACACTCTCTCTCTCTCTCTCTCTCTCTCTCTTTTAATTCATGAATAAGTTCCATCTAAATTTCAAAAAGACTATCTTCCTTTTTCAGTGTACACTAACCTTCATTTAAAAAAAATATATTATTATAAAGATGACGAACATTCAGCATAAGGCCACATAACATATTTTTGTGGTAGACATAACCTAAAATTTTTAATAAGTAAAACTTTTTAATAGGACATTAAAAAAAAGTCGAATGTGAATTAAGTTACCTATCTACATTACAAAACTCGCTGACTGCAGTTGCTGTTTTCTTGGAAGAATGCTGCTCGTCAGAAGAAACTTTAAACATTTTTTGGGGTGGTTCTGGGTCATATGGGTCGACATTATATTTTCTCCATTTGGAAAACTTAAACGACGTAAACCTGCTCATCGCAAATGACCTCAAGAACAATAATATTGTAAACGTAACGTAAGAAGTGTGGTTATAGAAATTTGCGTCGGAAAAAAGAAAACACGAGAAATAATGATGGCTGCCGCGACTACGCTAGTCAACTTAGTACCGTACTGTAAAATTTACTGGCCAGTACTTTTAATACACAAGATTAAATTATTATTTTCAGTACCTGACTGTTATAACCAAAAAGGCCAAAGAAAATAAATAGATCCCAGTAATTTACGTAATCATTTCCTACCGCATTTGTCTTGTGTTAACTTGATCACGTTAGTTTTGCCGAAATACGAGAGTTCTCGTACATGCGCTTTAGTTTAACGTATGGGGTACGCAATCTTTGGTGATTTCACAATACTTCTCGTACACGCACTATAGTTAAAGCTATAATAGACAATACCTTTGGCATTTGTACGATAGTTTATATTACGTAGTACGAGAAATGCATACAAAAATCTCTAAAGTAAACAAAAAACAAAGCGCGCCTATATGAAAAAAATGCTATGCGAGTTATGCGACGATTAATAATTTTTTTTTTACTTTGTCTGCGCTTGAAACTGTTGAGGCGACGATTATGCGATAAAAGTCGGAATATTACAAGTAATGGAATTTTGTTGTGCTGTTTTGTGAATGGTCTCAAATGGGGGTTAGAAAATTAGAAAAACGTAATTTTTTTTAAACGAACGTACGGTTTTTCGAATATATTTTAAGAGGTTTCGAACCGAACCGAACGTAAGGGTTCAGTTCGGTTCTAAATTTTCGAACTTTGCCCAGCACTATAATTTCAATTACTACCTAAAACTCTTAAAAACCCACCTCGAATCCCTCCTCGGATCCTACGAATCCTCGAATCCATAGGATTCGGTATATTCGACGAATCCAAGATTCGAAAATCCCATCCCTAGAAATCAGACAAAAAGAGGACGAGGGTTAAAATGCTTAAATGTTGCACCTTTATTTTAGGACATCAAAATTTGGAGAAAAATATTTCTCGCATAAACGTCGCATGATTATTTAGATTCTGAGCACTTTGTGTAGGAAGTTTCCCATATAAAACAATGTATGTATTTTAAAGTTGAAATCTAATATTCATTCAGATATTACTGCTTAATTATTTAATTAACAGAAATACGAAGTTGTCTGATGTGTAAATTTTCTTTTAAAGGGGTTTTCAAACATTGTAACATTTATATTTTCGTCTTTGTCGCCGCTGTGTACCGCTTATATAAATGTAGCCAGCGCTAGTTGGAATCATTCATGTTTGGTTATATTGATTCCCGTATAGAGCACGCGCACATAGTCGAATATTGATACAGAAAGTTCATTGATTGCATGCAATGTGTGCGCTCTGTCTAGTGCCGAGGTAACTACATTTGATAGCCCACACTTTCTCGTGGTGTGTACTACGAAGACAGTTATTTGCTCCGACTCATGTCCGTGTCACAGTTTTGGTTTTTTTTCTATTTAAAGTTGAACAAAATGTTTTTGTTGCATGACCTATTAATTTAAATTGTTTGGCGTGCTTTTGTATAAATCTTCTACTTTTTAAAAGAATGTACTTTCCTTGAATAGGTTTTGTTTTTATAAATAACTTTACCTAGCAAAAAATGCTTTTTTCATATAAATGTTGCACCCCTACTTTTCAAACTTGATTTTAGTATAAAATGTGCGACGATTATGCGAGAAAAAACGGTAATGTTTAAGGTAGATTTAGGAGAAAAATATCTATTGTAGCAGTACCATGGTACAATGTCCCAAGAGAAGGATTTTGGGGAGGAGAGAGAGGGGGAAAAAAAAAAAAAACCCTTGAAAAATGACCATTGTTTTTGTCAAAATGAATTTTTATTATGAGTAATTATAACTCAAAGGGTACATAAAACCAAGGTTAAAACACAAAAAAATTCATACCCTATTTACATGCAGAAGGGTCGCTTCTGCATATTGATCGCACCTTTAATTTTTGGCATAAGAAGTTAACATTTTCACCATAAAGGTCGCCCTTGAATAAGGGTCACACCATGTTGCTGTCTTCAGTAGAGTTCCATGGATGCAAGTGATGTCTTGGTATTCCGTGTCTCAGCTTATAGGGGTGTACAAAATACAGTACTGGTGTTGACCCTTGGTTCTTCTCTGTTTACTACAGGAGAGTGAGAGGCCCCCCCCCAATTCTCCGCCATGTTTACGACCACTGCATTTCCTGCACTACCTAACAAAAACACGAAGGAGAATATTGCTATTTTTTATACCCATGTTTCCCTTTCATCTACGGTTTAATTTTTTTAACCATCCTTTGCCATGGAGAGAGAGGATGCGAGGAAACTACTCTTTGTCAGTTCCTTCTATAAAAACCAGCTTGTGTGGGGCTGGATGAATACTTATAAACTTATGCACTTATAAACACCAACAAAGGCTGCCGCTTTGTCATGGAATATATAGCTGAAAGAATGGGAAATCTCATGCAAAAACAAATATATTTGGGCACAGTTGTGTCATGAACATCTGTCAAGATAAGATACGTTGTGTAGGGTGCCAGTTCATGGGACATTTACAACGATGAGAGTGGGAGAACCTTCAACACTGCCACATGGCCTCATGCATGCACACACTATCTGTTCCCCCCCCCCCCCCCCCTCTGGCAGGATTTTAAGATCCCCCCTCCACTCTCCCCACAGATACTGTGGTCTCTGTGCTCAGTGTGAAAAGTAGCATAATACTTAACGACTGAGTCCAGTCAGCAAGGTTCATGTATGTTTGTGTATTTTCAGTCCTATTAAGCACATGCTTTGTAAAACCTGAAAGTACGCCAAACAAGCTCATGCTTGAGGAGCAGTCTTCATGCAGCTCGTTTTGTTCCTGGCCTATGAAACACGGAGCTGGAAATTGCCATCTTGAGAAACAAAACCATCTTCATCAAGACACTCTCAATACCAGCATAGGTCTTCGGTGACCTTCCCTGTTAGCCTTTTTTCTCTTTCTTAACCTAACCAAGAAATAGAGAGAGGTTAACTAAATGAGTGATTTGAAAGGCAGTACTCGTGAATGAAACTAGGCTGTCGTAGCAAATTGTTGACATGGTAGGAAACTAAATGTGTGAACACCGGTGAATTTACACCTCTAAACCGCCCATATGAAGAACTGCTTTAAGGTGACTTGCCTATTCAGGGGTGTGTTTGTGTTAGTGAGATGTGATGATGGTACTTCTAATGCGATGTTGTCTTTAAGCACAAGGCTGTGGACTAGCACGCAGTCTTCTTGTCGTGCATAGGGTAACTATGAGTTCTGAGCGGTAACAAGACATTACAGAGCGAAGAAATGAAGATTAAGGCATAATGAAAGTCCTTTTGAGTGCTTTCAAGAATATGTACTGGGTGTTTCATGCCTATAAATTATTCTGAAAACATGTGTTTTAGCTATTTTCACTCTTCTAAAAAAAAACCATTTTAAAAACAAAATATGGAAACAGAACTACAGACAATTAAAAAAAAAATAATTCCAAAGGTGTATTTGACGAGGGCCCCAGGCGATCACTCACCAGCCTGCCGTACTTGTCGACCATGGACAGATGGAGCTCGCGGAACCTCTTGTAGCGCCTCATGAGCGTCCAGCGGTCTCCCCCGACGCTCACGTGAACCTCGTACTCGTAGTGGGTGGACGAGCCCGTGCCGCGCAGCACGTAGCTGGGTATGTGGATCCATATGCCGGACTTGTCTGTCTCCACCGGCAACACACACCACCACCGTCTCACTGCGTGCTCATGAGCGTGTGATACTATGTTATTTCTTCATACACAGATTGATTGCATTCAAAATAAAAATAAAATTACAATATACATATGTTAAAAATGATAAATCGTTGAAAGAAACTAAGTAGATGCAAATACTGCATAGTAAAAAAATTAAAGTACTCTGCAAGACCAGCTAAATAACCACCAACAGATAAATATTAAAGACAATTATTTTGCTTCACAATTTAAATGACCATAAGTGAGTATTATTAAATCAGGAAAAATGTTTTTGAAATAGTTAAGTTAAATGCACCTGGTCTATAGTGTAAACAAAATTTAAATGTTGAATCAGACTTTTTAATCTGTTTCTAGGAAGCCTCCAATGCAATCGGAACAAATTTTTCTCAAGTTGTAATTGGACAAATAATGTTGAGCTGTAAAAATTAAAAATATAAACACAATACTGACATTGTGCTACAAACAATGATTAGATCTCACCTATACATCCCACTCTTGCACACTGAGCACTACTTTACTACATTTACAATTCACATCATGGAAGCACTGCCAATTAACAAAGCACACCATGGCTGCATTGACAATGAACAAAATACACCAAGGTTGCATTGCCAATACACAAAGCACAAAATGGATGAAATACCAATGCATAAAGCACACTATGGATGAAATGTCAATGCACAAAGCACACCACGGATGAAATGAAATGCCAATGCACAAAGCACATCATAGATGCATTGCCAATGAATATAATAATGGAAGCAATTACAATGCACAAACACCGCCAGTGATAAAATGTCAATGCACCATTCACATCATGGATGTACTGCCAATTCACAAACCATACCATGGATGAAATGATAATACACTAAGCACACCATGGCTGAATTGCAAATTCACAAAGATACAATGGATGAAATGCCCATTCCCAAAGCACATCACTGATGAAATGTCAATGCATAATGCAAACCACAGATGCCATGTCAATGCACAAAGCAAACCACAGATGCAATGCAATGCACAAAGCAAACCACAGATGTAATGCCAATGCACAAAGCATACCACTAATGACTGACAGCCAGAGGGAAGAAGAAAGGAAATGGGAGGGCTACTTTGACAAACTCTCTTTCACTCCCACTCCCCAAACGCTTTTCAAAATATTATTCTGCCTCATCTGTCACACCCATGCCAGTTCAGGAGGCAGTCACAAGTGACATCAGGGATGCAGTTTAGAAGCAAAGCATGACACCGGTCAGAATGGCTTGGTGCTACAATGAAAAAGTAAGCAACCAGAGTACATTAGAGATTTGCCAATAAATTTAAACAGTTATATATACAAAAAAAGTTGGTAGATAACTTTTTTGTGCGTAATACAATTTTCAATAAGTTTTAATTCTATGCATTTTTTCTCTACGATGCACTGTTTACGAGATACGTACGAGGAGAAAGTCATGAAAATGCAAAGTGAGTGCCTATTATTGTAGGAATTCGTGTAAAGATAAATTTTTTTTTAGATAATATCATTTTTCAACTTCAAAGCATCACAAATCACATTATTTTTGGAGTTTACCGCTATCGCAAATTTTTCAGGTGTCTAGCAATAGCACATGCTGACAAGAGTTAATAGTTTATGTATATCCTATATATCATACATAAAAAGTTGTGCGAGTGATAATAATTAATGAAGAATTGCACACCTTTTTACACCCTTGATATTACACTAAGTGAATATCTATTGAAAACTTCTGCAGAAGAACAACAAATGCAAGGGACATATGAGTTAAAACTTATAAATAGCCCTTAAATAAATAAAAGTCACATTAAAAAAATCAACGTAGCATGTAAGACAGAGCCTCCAAGTGTGCTGAGTATTTGTTCTGGTAGTTTTGCAATAGATATATGGCCATGAGCAAGGCCTCAACCTGCTGATCTCAATACCCACAAGCAAGGTTACGTAGAGCTATAAATATATGCTTACATTTATTTGGTAGGAACAAGTTCAAATTCTGGTTTCCTAAACTCATTCCATGTAAATCCTGAGATGATAAAGGATAACAGTATGGCCGACTATGCTCAACATGCTTGCGTTATATAATTGTCTTTAATGGATTTGCTTCAAAACAAAACAAAAAAAATAAGCAGTATACTACAGGTGTTCAGACAAAAACTGAATGGGTAGCAGAAATGCCAAAACAAGCAGTTATTGTTAAGGTGCATATGTCCGGAAACAGAACCCTGCAAAGTTGCAGGTTCAATTTGAGGACCAGTTATGGCCACAGAGACAGGAATTTCAGGCAGTCAAACAGCCACCTAGCACCTACTGTAACAATATGTCACGAACAACCTACGTGAGCATGGAACCAGTCTATACACCAGCCCCAAATGCACCTGTCTTACATGCAACTATCATTTATTACGTATCACTTTGTACATATTGAATGCTCGAACCCATTGGATTCTGCATAATTTGCAAATACAACATTATGGAATGTTACTCCTACAGAAAATTTAACTACACACAGAAATTAAGATGAAGATCATTTGCTTCCCGAGGTATCAGGACATCTCGCACACTTGTAAAGCAGCTTCAAAAGGTCAGAGATATTAACAGCATTCAATGAAACATTACAACATCAAAGAGAAGTAACTGACTATTGAATATTAATTTTATATAACGTGATATATATAATTATGATATAAATGCTATATACTCATATTATAGAACATACTATGTTATTAAATTAAGAGTAGTTTTGAAAATATGTTGTGAATGTGAACTTACCGCGCTGAGGAGATGAAAGACTCACATTGCAAAAAATTGCACTTTCGCTATCTACACACTGCAAACAAAATATAAAACAAAATTAACAAACAAAATTAACTGACAGAAACTTGAAATCAGAAAATATATGAATGCTTGGTTAATATATATAACAAAATAGAACAGTAAACTAAAACCTCTAAACAAAAATATAGGAAATTTTCGGAAAAAAAAGAAGCATGAAAAATAATTTCAATAAAGTTAAGTAGACACTCACGGATTCTGCTGGAGTAAGTGGGGAGAATGGTGATAAAGCCCTGGAAACGAAAACAGAACTTGGTGAGAGCACTCAACAGCACAGTACACGGCACGTAACTGCTTAGCCTGCACAGTTACTTACGCTGCCATCTCAATGTACCTCCTGTCTGGGTCGAAGCTGTGCTGGGAGAACTTATGATCTAGCTTTGGGAGAATATCTGAAGCCCTGCAACAAAAGTGGTTACAGAACTTGTGAAAATCTACATTAATCACTACTTACACCAGCAAAAAAAAAAACACAAAAAATTACAGTAATTAATTAATCAAGCACCATTAATTGCTTCAAAAAACGTAATTTTGTCACTCGACACTTCTTTAGTTTCCTGGTGAATAGGGGTCACTGGCAGTAAATTGGGGCTGCCTTTTAAGAATGGTCCAGGTTAATGAGAGACAGCTATTGGTCCTGACTTACTGAAGGTTCGTTGGTGGTGTCTGGGGGAAATGGGTGAATTATCTGCAGTGAGAGATCCGGTGTAGTGGCTGTCTGGATGCTCTCATGGAACAAGGATCTGTCGTACGGCTCTGCTGTGATTGTCTTCTGGTCACCTCCCGAGGACTGGGGGTAGCTAAATACCAACTGGCGCAGGGAGAAGTTTGAGAGCGGTCTCTGTTCTGCTGTGTCTACGGGAGTGAACCTTGGCAATGCCCGAGGTTGAATACCCGAAGGGATGGGCCTTGGTGGATTCTTGTCCCTGTTTCGGTGTGTGAATACTGGCTTGGAAGGTCACCTCATGTGATGTGCAGTGCACATGTCGTACAAGGTGGGGTTTCCCCACGTCTCCCCGGTCCCGAAATGAGCATTCAAGATTTGAATAACCTTAGTTTACTGAATGATGCAGAGGCGTGGGGTGACAGGCTACTCTTACACACTGGTCTGGAACAACACACCTTCCCTACTAATACAGCCTGTAGCTAGGCAGGTCCTAAGTCTGACTATAGATTATAGTCTCTCGCCACTACTCTCACTACTCTCACAACTCTCTCCGCTCTACTACAGCTGGGGCCGGACACTTGTGTCATGACTCAGCTCGTGTAAACTCTTGATGCTCTCGGCGCTGGACACTGCCACGGGCGGTCGGACGTACGAGACCCAGGCCCAGGCTGAGGGCGAGCAAATGACGTAGGAAGGGGTGTGTGTCTTGTGGTTGCCGACCCCTTCTGGGAATTCCAGGCTACTGTGGCGGCGTGTGCACTCGGCCTGCCTGGTGGGAGGGGGGTGAGCTCCGGCTGCCTCGTCGGCCCTCGGCGCGATTGCCCAGGGCAACCGGAGATGTGGGCGGGGTCGCCCTGGCAGATGGCACGGGCTAGCTCGCTCAACTGTCACGCCCAAACATACATGTAGGAAGAAACAGTCTGAAGGTTTAATGACCAAAGACAAGAACGTCATGTTGCACATCAATGTGGCTACGTAAACCAGTGATATTTATGTTTCGTTAACTAATAATCTACAGTGACTAGTTTATCTCGGAAATTGTCTAAAACCTTCATTGGTCAATTATTTTGAATGTTTATCAGCTGATTATGGTCATAAATTGGCCAACTTAAGTTATAAATACCGTGTTTTATCGCATAATCGTCGCACATTTTATACTAAAATCAAGTTTGAAAAGTAGGGGTGTGACGATTATGTGAAAAAAAGGATTTTTTGTTAGGTAAGGATCTTTATAAAAACAAAACCTATTCAAGTTAAGTACAATCATTTAAAAAGTAGAGTATACAAAATGACGCCAAACAATTAAAATTAATAAGTCATTCAACAAAAACATTTTGTTCAACTTCAAATAGATAAAACAAAACTGTGACGCGAACGTGAGTCGGAGCGCATAACTATCGTAGAACACACCACAAGAAAGCGTGGGCTATCAAATGTAGTTTTACCATGGCACTAGACAGAGAGCGCATGTTGCATGCAATCGGCGAGATATTGATATTCGACTAAGTGCACGTGCTTCATACGGGAATCAACATAACCAAACATGAATGATTCCAACTAGCGGTGGCTACATTTTTATAAGCGGTACACAGCGGCGACGAAGACGAAAAGATAAAAGTTATAACGTTTGAAAACATCTTTAAAAGAAAATTTACACATCAGAGAAATTCGTATTTCCCTTAATTAAATAAGTAAGTGGTAACATCCGAATGAATATTAGATTTCAACTTTAAAATACATTGTTTTACACAGGAAAACTACCTACACAAAGAGCTCGGAATCTAAAAACAACATGCAAAATTAATGTGAGAAATTTTTTTTCTCCAAATTTTGATGTCCTCAAAAAAGGGTGTGTGATTATGCGCATGTGACGACTATGCAATAAAACACGGTAAGATAATTTAAAACAAAAATCTAAAATGTTTTTTACAATTTTTTGTGTTTTGTTTATGTCCTTACATTTACAATTCCAATCAATATGTACTTATTTTATTAAATTCCATTGGTAAAGGAATGTGCTACATTTTCTTGGATAGTATTGGTTTTGTCAAAACTAGACCAAATATAGCTCAAATTAATGGCTGGGTTAGCAATGTATACTACATACATAATTTTTACACCATTCATGGTGCATGCCTTACATGAAATTTGATACTGGTGCATGGCAAAAATGCACAGCACAAGTTCTGTCAAGCTTCAAGGTTAGTTAACCTGCTGCTGCTTAATGGACGATGAAGATCTTGCACATGGTATGTGAATTTGTGTTTCTTTGAGAAAAATGTTGCAATGACTATCAAGGTTTGCAGTTACGATCATCTACGGTTGCTGAAAAAACCTAAAATTACTAAAAATGCTTAGGAAATGGGAAATTAAGCTGTGGGAAGAAAGTACGTTGCAGCGGAAAGTCTGGAGGAATAAAATATTTGTTTCGAGTGATAGTAGTATTGCAACATAAATGTTATTTGAGAAGAGAGAATTTGTTACATTGTCTTCTTCAGCAATTCCAATTTTTTTTATAATCTTTGTAGCTTTATTTAAATATATATATATATTTGCGATTGCAGATTTTTTAGGTTTATAATAAGGATTATACATGAAAAAATAAATTTTTGAATTTTATATGTATGAAAAATATTAAAATAGGTATAAATTTCTAATATACATATATAACATTATTTTTGTTGATTTGGAGTTGAAATGCGGTTATCTAACTACGCATTTTCATCTTTTACACAACTTCCTAAAAAATTTGGCTTTAATTATATGAATGTTAAGTTTTCAAGACTTTCTTGGCAAAAGTACCTCTAAAACGATGTATTATAGAGAAAAATGTATAAAATAAAAACTTGTAAAAATAATTATGAAAAAAAAAAATTCTCTACTAAATTTTTGTAATCCTTCCATTGTAACTCCAAGCCTTTGCTACAACTCTGAATTACGGGAAGAGCTTAGTTAAAAAACTACACAGTCTGCCTCTAATCCGTGACACTTATGTCACTTTTGACTGACTTCTAAACCGGCACAAGCAAGCCGTGAAAGACAAGGCAAGGAAATTGTGGGGGAAACGAAGAGACAGCTCTGTGACCACGTCTGTCGCAGCATTCTTTATTTTTACTTTTCATATGCTTGATTTTATTCTTCAGTGGCAAAACAATATTTTTTTATTCATATCTGCCACTTCCTGTTTTTAAAAAAGTAGTGTAAATCACTCGTACTGAAGAAAGTGGCCCAAGAAAAAAACTTGTAAATACCACTAAACCTGAAAGAAGCCCGTGTTTAAGTGTTCACTATGCTATCTTTTTTATGACTAAATTTAACAATGACAGAATTATTCTGCACCGTAGTATTAATAATGCAATAAGGTAAGACATTTGTAAAATAAATTTCTGTGAAGTTCTTTTTAAGCATAAAGTTATGATTTAATTTTTTTTTTTTAAAGATTTTAAGTAATTGAACTAAAGTGCACATAAAATAAAATAACCTTGCTTTTTACTGTGAGATTTGTAAAAAATAACATAGCTTTTAAGAAAAAAATACCTAACCTTCCTCTTTTTAGGTCTCTACATTAACCATAACCAAAATTAATTTTTTATTTAAATACTACTTAATTTATTTTTATAGGCAGATGTTTTGTGAGAATTTGATAGTCTAAAACTTAAGCGCATGCATATTCTCACCTTAATGTAAACACAAGCCGTAACACAGCATGCCGTGTATATCTTTGCCAGCTACTAGGCCCACATTGTGACCACATACACTCACGGTACAAAAGTAAAGAATGTGTGTGGTGCAAGGTAAAAGCAATGCAGGGCTGTGATGGCTTGCCCTCCCACCTGACTGTGCTCCTTGTTTACAAGTGCTTCTATAGCTAACATGCTCAGTGTTACCACTCACATGTTTACTTCTGTATAGTGGTGCAATATGACAGTGATCATGAAGAAACAATAATCACATGTGTGTGAGATATGTATCTTGTAATTTAATGTTGTTTGGGTTCTCAAATATACAATAATACAACTGCTGTGGTCGCTAGCCGCCAGGCAGGCAGTAAGATTCATGTGGTGGTTTGAACAATCCTGCTAACTGAGAAAGGACAGCTGGCCACATTCCCCTCATTTTGTTACAACCCTGCATTCGCTTTCATCTGCGCCTGTGCCCTGTGTATTCAAGGCCACAAGAATAGAATAATGGATCTGAAAATATAAGCTAACATTTCAATAAAATATCCTTTGGTTTTTGCTACAGAATGTGCTTCATGCTTATAGTGTCCTGACTTATTTTGGTGACAAGGGGACGTCATAATATACCAACAAGGTATAATTTTTCTTGCAAGAAATCTGACAATTTAATAAATTAAATCTCAATAAAATAAAGTGATATTTCTTGCTCGAGAAGGCTGAACACAGACTTCATGTGAAATATTTTATTTTTTGGTTTGGAGGTTGGAAATGGGTAATGGCTATCATTTTCCTGGACACTGTGGAGGGTTTAAAAATAAAAAGTTGACTGCATATAACCTTTGAATATATATACTGTATAGAAGTCGCGAGTGGATAGGATTTACTCTACGTTTTTCTGAAGCGTATGAGCAGCAGCTTGGGAACTTCACCGCTGCAGTGCGCTGCCGTAACGCCCTGTATCGTCTTAGTTGTTATTTACACGTTAGAGCGCAGCACTGTCGCCCGCTGTCATTCCCCGCACCCCCCACCTATCATTCACTGCAGCTCAAGGTCGTTGAGCGGGAGGGGGAAGGGGTGTTTGAAGAGTTCGACACTTGTCCGCTAGGGACCACCACAAGTCGATGCCCTAGAGATGGTGGCGATTGCGGCGGTGAATTAACCAACTACCTCAAAACCGTATTAGAAATTTTAACCTGGGCTGGCGACTTCTATACAGTATATATATTCAAAGATATAACTGAGAAATACTTGCATAGCAGTGTTAACAATGCTGCAAAATGATGTACTGACCCGTCGTCCACAGAAGTCGACACATCGTCAGAGTCTTCGCTGCTTTCATTGCCGTCCACCTCTGACAGCTTCAGGGGATGATGCTCCAGTGCTCTCTCGAGCCGCACGTACTGCTTCTGGAGGTCCTGCAATAACTGGAGGGAAGAACGCTCATCAGCATCTCTGCACACACCAGCCGATGACGACAACATTGCTGCCAATGTCTAGACACATCCATCAGTAATAACAATTTTCATGCAATCAAACAAGTGTAAAACGAACGTGGTACACTGAACCATATATTATGTACACAGTGTCATATAAACTGGTACACTAAAGGATTCAGTCACAAATTATTGTATCCTATACTCAAAATTATGGTACTGGACAGCAAATTATTACAGTAGCACTGGAGTGGCAGTGGGATGCAGAGACGGTATTTATATCGGTTTCAGACAACTAGTATTTGAAAAATTATATATTTTACTTGTTCAATGTGTTTTATTATTATTATTATTATTATTATTATTATTATTATTATTATTATTATTATTATTAAACTTGTTAGATAATTAACATTACATTTATAAAGCATATTAAAATAAACTCTTGTCACTGGTGTATGGCAGAAGCTGCAAGAAGAAAAAAGATAACCAAGAGTCTTGGGGCCCCGTGCTGATTCAGCATTCAAAACAAAAACTTCCATTGTTCTGTCCTAATGTCCTCACTCTAAAAGCCTTCAAGGCCACAAGACCGGTACTAGACATCACCCTCTCTCTCATTCCTCCAGCACTGACTAGCAGAGTTTTTTCATCACTCCCAGCTCTCACCCCCTTCATCAATAGGATGTTTTTTCCTCAATGTGTACTTCAGAAATGCCTCACAGCCTCAGCATTTTTATCCCAGTCCAAAAAATTTTTTATATTATAACAACTACTGACACTATAAAAAACTGTGCTACTTGTGGCCAGGTGACTTGTATCTGGTCTAAGTATGAAGAGAGGTGCTGATGACACATGTTAAACAAACACACTATATGTATGGGCATACTGTATCTTTGATGTGACTTGAAATTGAGTGGAGGTTAACCTAAATATGTAAACCAAAAACCGGTGAACAATATTTAAGAACTGGAACTGAACAGAGAATCGGGATAAAAGTAGAACCGACACATCACTAGCAGAAACTTAAGCAACACAGCTTTCCAGCAGTTGAGCATCTGCATAGTGGAGTGCTTTCATGCGGTCGAGTATCCGCCTAGTGGTGTGCTTTGTGCGGTTGAGTATCCGCCTAGTGGTGTGCTTTGTGCGGTCGAGTATCCGCCTAATGGTGTGCTTTGTGCGGTCGAGTATCCACCTAGTGGTGTGCTTTGTGCGGTTGAGTATCCGCCTAGTGGTGTGCTTTGTGCGGTTAGTATCCGCCTAATTGTGTGCTTTGTGCGGTCGAGTGTCCGTCTAGTGGTGTGCTTTGTGCGGTTGAGTATCCGCCTAATTGTGTGCTTTGTGCGGTCGAGTGTCCGTCTAGTGGTGTGCTTCATGCAGTCGAGTGTCCGTCTAGTGGTGTGCTTCACGCAGTCGAGTGTCCGTCTAGTGGTGTGCTTCATGCAGTCGCGTGTCCGCCTAGTGGTGTGCTTCATGCAGTCGAGTGTCCGCCTAGTGGTGTGCTTCAAGCAGTCGAGTGTCCGTCTAGTGGTGTGCTTCATGCAGTCGAGTGTCCGCCTAGTGGTGTGCTTCATGCAGTCGAGTGTCCGTCTAGTGGTGTGCTTCATGCAGTCGAGTGTCCATCTAGTGGTGTGCTGCATGCAGTCGAGTGTCCGTCTAGTGGTGTGCTTCATGCAGTCGTGTGTTCGCCTAATGGTGTGCTTCATGCAGTCGAGTATCCGCCTAGTGGTGTGCTTTGTGCGGTTCAGTATCCACCTAATGGTGTGCTTTGTGCGGTTGAGTATCCGCCTAATGGTGTGCTTTGTGCGGTTGAGTATCGCACTAATGATGTGTTTCATGCAGTCGAGTATCCGCCTAGTGGTGTGCTTTGTGCGGTTCAGTATCCGCCTAATGGTGTGCTTTGTGCGATCGAGTATCCGCCTAATGGTGTGCTTTGTGCGGTTGAGTATCCGCCTAATGGTGTTTTTCATGCAGTCGAGTGTCCGCCTAGTGGTGTGCTTCATGCAGTCGAGTGTCCGTCTAGTGGTGTGCTTCATGCAGTCGAGTGTCCGCCTAATGGTGTGCTTCATGCAGTCGAGTATCCGCCTAGTGGTGTGCTTTGTGCGGTTCAGTATCCGCCTAATGGTGTGCTTTGTGCGATTGAGTATCCACCTAATGGTGTGCTTTGTGCGGTTGAGTATCCGCCTAATGGTGTGTTTCATGCAGTCGAGTGTCCGCCTAGTGGTGTGCTTCATGCAGTCGAGTATCCGCCTAATGGTGTGCTTTGTGCGGTTCAGTATCCGCCTAATGGTGTGCTTTGTGCGATTGAGTATCCGCCTAATGGTGTGATTTGTGCGGTTGAGTATCCGCCTAATGGTGTGCTTTGTGCGGTTGAGTATCCGCCTAATGGTGTGCTTCGTGCGGTTGAGTATCCGCCTAATGATGTGTTTCATGCAGTCGAGTATCCGCCTAATGGTGTGCTTCATGCAGTCGAGTATCCGCCTAATGGTGTGCTTTGTGCGGTTGAGTATCCGCCTAATGGTGTTTTTCATGCAGTCGAGTGTCCGCCTAGTGGTGTGCTTCATGCAGTCGAGTGTCCATCTAGTGGTGTGCTTCATGCAGTCGAGTGTCCGCCTAATGGTGTGCTTCATGCAGTCGAGTATCCGCCTAGTGGTGTGCTTTGTGCGGTTCAGTATCCGCCTAATGGTGTGCTTTGTGCGATTGAGTATCCACCTAATGGTGTGCTTTGTGCGGTTGAGTATCCGCCTAATGGTGTGTTTCATGCAGTCGAGTGTCCGCCTAGTGGTGTGCTTCATGCAGTCGAGTGTCCGCCTAATGGTGTGCTTTGTGCGGTTTAGTATCCGCCTAATGGTGTGCTTTGTGCGATTGAGTATCCGCCTAATGGTGTGCTTTGTGCGGTTGAGTATCCGCCTAATGGTGTGTTTCATGCAGTCGAGTGTCCGCCTAGTGGTGTGCTTCATGCAGTCGAGTGTCCGTCTAGTGGTGTGCTTCATGCAGTCGAGTGTCCGCCTAGTGGTGTGCTTCATGCAGTCGGGTATCCGTCCCAGTTCATCATAACCAATACCCCAGGGACCTTATCTTTTGCAATACTTTATTTAAACATTTAAAACCTTTTTATGTTTGTCCTTGGGGCTTACCTCGGCTGGTGGGCTGTTTAATTGTTTTATTAATTCTGTAATGAGGCTTTAATCATCAACTACATTTATTAACTCTTTAACGAGTCTTTAATCATTAACTACATAACGCTTTGTGTGGCAACGTGTGTGGACCACACTGCAACTTAGATTCGTGTATTGGGGCTATTTTTTCCTGCTTATTAAGGAAATACATGTACGAGGGCATGTAAACTCTGAATATATCAAAATGTGCGAGTTAAACTGAATTCTCTTCTGACCATGTGCCGACCATCTCTCGTTAGTGGGTTTGTGGGACACCTTAAGAGCTCACTCAAGTCGTACATAGGTGCAATACAAGGGTGCCCGACGCTGAGAGCGGGCCAGGTCGTGGTAAGTTATGTTTGGAAAGCTAAGAGGGTACATATTTCAATCCCACATGGACTACGTCACACCCTGAGAGGGGTTTCAGCCTGGTCCATGTGCCCTTTAGATACAGTGGTGCCCATTACTAACTTTTGATACTAAGCCATCTGCCTAGCAGACCCTCAATGTAAGAGAAGTTATATTCCCGTATGTATAATTTATTTGCATTAAAAATTATTTAATTAACTATAGATAATGAAACTTAAAATTCAGCATATTTATTAATTTTTATTATTAATTTTAAAATATCTATGCTAATTTACTAAATTAAATAATTAATAATATACACATGTTTATGTTAATATTGAATACTGAATATTTGTTAAAAAAAATTTAATTAATTTATTTTATACTTTACAAACCATATTTATAACATCACTCCAGTCCTTTTATTATATTTCAATTAATTATTTGAATGCAAAATTGAAGTTAGTTTTTTAAATACACCAACTAAGGGAGTACGTATAACTTCTAAAGTGTGTACTTAAGTACACACACATTTTTTTTCTTCAAAATACTGCATGAAAAAAAGAAAAAGAAAACAGGGAACAAAGGTTGAAGTGAAGTTAAGTTATATGGTTGCAATATTTTGATGCAATAATCCATAAAACTTATTTTTTTTTAAATTTTTTTTGGTAAGTTCAATAAAATCCTCTTAAAAAAAAATCCTACTCAAAGAAATTTCCTGCATAATAAGTTGAAAAAATTTTGCACATGACCTATTAATACGTAAAATTTTACAAATTTTTTTTTATAATAAGTCTACATTTCTATGTAGGTACCTTGAAAAACTTCTCAACAGGGATTAAATTTACTGTAATCGGTAATTACATAAAGCAACAATCTATTTTATTATTTTTAAAGACCTTCAAGTAATAATTTGTTAGCACAAAGTAAAAGATAAAAAAAATTTGCAAAACAGTTGTAAACTTGCCCAGAAAACTATGCAACAACATAGTAATACTTTAAAAATAGAATTTTCCTTGTAAAGAATCAGAAGAAAAGGAGCAAATGAAACAAAAGAGCTGGACTTGTTCGCTCAGGAAGCCCAGACACAGGACTCACAGCGATCTGGGCATTGACTATAGTCTTGTCACAATCGTTCTCCAGGCTGTGCATTATCAGCATCTTCTGGTCAGCGATGCGCTGGAAGAGCTGCTTCATGGCCCGCATCGCATCCCCCACACACTTCACGTTCTCCGGCAGGCTGTCCGTCCTGATCAGCGGGTACTGCCAACACAACAAAGCACATGTCCACATCAACGGACTGTGTATTTCACAAAGTGAAGAACCAAATAAGTAAAATGGCTCTACAATACAATGCAAACATGGACAATAAAACACAATAGCTAATAGCATATTGATATGGATGAACTGAATGCAAAACTGTACATGAAATAATTATATATATATAAAAAAATTACACATTATCAACATAAAAGTACAAAAAAAGTCAAGGCTATTCTTAATTCTGCCGAAACCATTATTTTTTCTTAAAATTTTAAACATTACAATCATATATAAAATTGCAGTTTGTTGTAAAAATGTTAAATTATAACAAAAAATTTAAATTTATGGTTCATTCGTAAGAAATTCCAGTGATATCAGGTGGTATAGATTAAGGAGATGATGTGCAGTCAGGAGTGTATGCACTGGTTCATTGGAGAAGGGGACGATAGAATCTCTTGTCTGCCTTTGCTTTAAAATTCTTTCCTTTTTTTGGTGGGAATGATACTTTTATAGCAGTTGTTAGGACTTTGAGGAGGGGGGGGGGGGGGGGAGGAGGATACCTGCCTGTAACGACATTCATTCCTAAAGCAATAGTTGAAACAAAGGCTTGAGTTTCATGCTGCGAAGTTTGACACTTTCTCTCTGTGTTTCATGATATGATAAGCCAAAAACACTAAAAAACACAAGTGTCTTTGCTGCTTGAAAATAGGTCACAGTTTCTGTATGGAGACATTTTAAAAACCTTAAGAAAAGACAGATTTTTTTAGCAGTAACTTTTCATTACATCAAGAACATCCTGTAAAGAAATTTATGATCCTGCTTTGTAATAAACTAGTGATCATTTAATTTTCAATTTATTCAATATTCTTACATGCCATCTCAAAAGGCAGTCAGAGTTCAACTTCAATCCACTGCTTACTATTAATGAAACTAAACTTAGAAAATTTTCACTCCTACCCACTTTTCCCAGAGGTATGAAGAAGAAGAAGAAAAAAAAAAAAAAAAAAAAAAAAAGCTACTTTTAATTTTAAATGTACACATGTAGAACTTTACAATCTCACGT
The DNA here is from genome assembly GCF_032445375.1 of Bacillus rossius redtenbacheri. Taxonomy (NCBI): domain Eukaryota; kingdom Metazoa; phylum Arthropoda; class Insecta; order Phasmatodea; family Bacillidae; genus Bacillus; species Bacillus rossius. Next base: position 111,479,175 of record NC_086332.1, read on the forward strand.
GTCATCATTGAATATGTTTTTCTTTCTTTAGTAAGAGGCAGTTTCAGGATAAAATAATTGAACAGCTGAGTGGAAAAAGGTTAATATTCCATATATACATGTTTTGAGAAAAATAGGAAAAACTGATTTGTACGAAAACTACAGTTTGGATTAAAAACTTCACTATTGAGCAACTGTAGGTGTAGTAGTATACAGCAAAAGTACACAATATCCGAGTCCATAGTCAAAGTAAGTAAAGAAATACGAATAATTGAAAGTGCCGGAATGTTATCCTTTTTCCACTAATCAACAAACAGTCAAAAAAAGTAATAATAAATAATGTTTGCAACCCCAAAGCATAAGAAATTATGCATTAAAGACAAGACATTAATATACTAAACATAATAAATTTATTTTTGCACGCATTTGAGGCAATTAATAGTCATATATAATATTTTGACAGCATTCATATTGAGTGGAAGGATAACATTCCTGGAATTTTATCCTTCATCTCAATGAAATATTCATCATTTTCAACAATGGCCTACCACTGCAATATTATCCTTCTTACACTAAATGGATAGAGTATAAGAAATACTACAAATTGGCTATCTCAGGTTCATTTCGCCATTTTTAGGAATGTTATCCTTTTTCCACTCAGCTGTTCAGTTAATTTGAAATGTTAATTTCATCTCTTGCCAAAATAGTGAAATTTAAGCTTCCAGCTTGACGTGTAGTTAAAGGTTTTTTGTTCGGTAAAAAACAATTTGTACTACAATAGACACAACTAAAATCGTTCTCATGGAATTAAACAAATACCTAATCTTAAATTGTAAATGCTTACTACAGTAAAACCCAGTTGTAACAACACGTTTATTGTGACCATCTCTCAATTACCACTACCTATTACAATTCCTTTTCGAGGAGCCGTAAAAAATTTGTTATAAAACTTCAAATATGCTCAAAATTCATTGAAGCACATTGTACTATGTTTCTCTTGACAAGAAGTGTACTGCACATGGTGCAGTAGACACCACCTCCCCCTGTCTGATTATCTTCATCCTCCTTTCACAAATAACAGTTCCGTACAATCAGGCATGATTCCTGCCGCCCACCCGCTTTCTCCTGGACATGCCGTCTATCTATGCGCTGTCCTCTCTGTTTGCTTCTGTTATTATGACTTGGATTTGCACAATTTTGTATTTCTCATAGTTCTGATTATTATTTGTTGACAACATACAAAACACTATTTAGGTAGATTTCAAAGAAAGACAACCTAATGTAGCAGTTACCATGGTGCAACTTCCAAAATATTTTTAGACAATTTTTCGTTTGCAGAGACCCCAAAACCATAGTCAAATCAAGAGTTTATACACACACACAAACAAAAACACAACACACACAAACACACAGCGGGACAGGGAGAAATAGAGGAAAATGAGGGGGGGGGGGGGAGAGAGAGAGAGAGAATTCAAACAATTCGTACTCCAGCTATCCGAACATCTTTAAGTAAATAAAAATACTTAATTTTATTACATTAATGAGTTATGTAGCTTTGTTCGGCAGTTATTAGTTGTTACTATATGATCAGTTATTCATGCTTTGTTGGGCTCTCCTTTCAGTGAGTGTACCGTAGCAGCTACAGCATATGCAGACGATGAGTAATAAATCAAGTGAGCCTTTAGTCCTTGCCAAATGCCAGTCAAGACTGTGTTCTTCACCAGATTAAGTTTTTCGTTATTCATTCTGTCTTCAGTGTATGTTTTTGTTTCATGAGGGTGTTTTATTTTTCTGTGGATTATATATCTAAAAGAAAATGTATTGTGTTATCATTGGCAGACAAAATAAAAATCCTTGACAAGTGGATAAAGGAAAGACTGGCAAGCAGTTAGCTGAGGAGTTTGGCGTTGGATCACCAACAATTTCGGACATAAAAAAAAAGTCTTCAATTTTAAATTTAGTGTCTGACCTTGAGAATGAAGATGGTAGTTCTTCTAGAAAAGTGATGAAAACAGCAGAGTTCTTAAAGAGGCCGTATTCAAGTGGTTTTTGCAGCAGGGAACATTGGGCAACCCTCTTTCAGGGCCGATTATTTGTGAAAAAGCAAAACTTTTAGCCTAGAAAACTGACACTTGTCTTTATTTAAAGCGAGTAATGGGTGGCTATGGAACTTCCAAAGCAAGACAAGGTATTCGAGAGTTGATTTAAGTTGCTAGAAACTTACAGGAGACCCTTAAGCAGCAGAAAAATTCACTGAAAGATTCAAAAGTGAAGATGTTTTGTATGACCCCGAGTTTGTGTATAATGCAGACAAGACTGGCCTTATTTGAAAGGCTTTGCCCAAACCACTCTAGCTTCTGAAAGGGACAGTATTGCGCCTGACCATAAGGTAATCAAAGACTGTGTATTACTGTGCTGAATTGTGCCAACTTTACAGGAAATCACAAAATTCCTCTCCTGTTGATAGGCAAATAAAATAAAAGCTTTTAAAACTAAAATTACTTCCCATCTTTTGCAAAAATCAAACAAAGGCCTTGATGACGGCTGCTTTGTTTACCCAAATGGTATATAAATCAATTTTCATACCCGAGGGAAAAAAATATCAGAAGGCTATAAAAAATGAAGGCAGTGAGGTTATGTTGATTCTGCATAAGGCACCCATCCACCCCACAGAAAACATTTTTGACAGAAAAAACAGACATTTAAAACCCCTTTTCCTGCCGTCATGCCAGTGTGCTGCAGCCAATGGACTAATTAATTAAACTATGAAGCGACACTGCAAAAGACTACTGTTGAGGAAGCTTTTCATAGAAGACGAAAATGAAGAAGGCATTGTGGCTCAATACCAAAGAATTAACTTAAATGATTTCTCTTATATGGTGGTGGAAGCATGGAATTTGGTGAAAACACACACATTAAAAAGAGCTTGGAACAAACTGAAAGGCATTTCAACTAAGAAGGAAAAACAGAAAGAGAAAGAAGAATAATAAAAATGTGAAATTGAAGATAAAGAAAGGGAAGCAAAAGAAGGTGAGGTTGATGTGTCGCTCGAGAACATAAGAGACATTCTCTTAAATAAATTCCTGGTTGCTCCAAATGCAGTGGAGAAGACTTAGGCGATGAGCTTGCTTGTGGATGTTCGGATTCTGTGTATCAAATTCTAAATGAAGATCAGCTAACTCAAAGTGTAACTCAAATAGAAAAAACTGATAACCAAGAGGAACGATGTGGCTACTGAACCAGATGCGGGACCATCAGCTAGTGAGACATTTGCATATCTAGAGACTGCATTATCTTGGATGGAGCTGCAGTCTGAATGTGACCACATCCGCTGCTCACTGTCACGGGACTTGGCCTAAACATTATTTTTATATTATTATATAGTGGCTAGCGAGCTGTAGCTTTTAACTGTTTACTTTAGCTTAGCAGCTAGCGTGTATTATGGACTGAGTGGTGTGGTGGGCAGAACTTTGGTCACCCCTGTTTTTGCTACGTGTTGAATGGTGTATTTCCGGTGAGCGACGCTTGGCGGGTGGCAGTGGACTACGGCCAGACGCTCATTCAACCACACAGTAGAATATTATTTTTTTTAACCCAAAATTCGCATATGGGTTGAAGTACATTTTTTACACTAAAGATCGGCACAAAATACGCGACCCATACGCAGGTAAATAAAGTAACTGCTGTAATTTTGTCCAAATCACTTCCTAGCTAATACAAAAAATATAGTAATGGAAAATCTTGGCCAAGTTCTTTAATGGACAAAATTCATCCAAAGGGCATAAATAGGGAAGGTTTTTTGAAAAATAGAAAAATTGTTGACTTTCATAATATGATGAACATCATTTCAGTTTGAACATATTATAACTAGTAGGAGTAATAAAAAAAACTTCTGTCAAAATATATTTTTGATATCACCAACCATTACTATAAGTATAAAAACAAGGATTGGAGGACAAAAAAAACATAACTCCTTGGAAGCCACATAATTGAATCCATTCAAATTGTATATAAATCATATAATTTTTACCTCAAAATTTTTTGTCTGAAACAATTTTTGATACAACTAACAATTGCTGAAATGGGTGAAATAAACAGGGGTTAAAAGACAAAAAAATCCTAACTCCTTTATCAGGTAAGATGTAAAATCTATAATAATAAATTGTAACTCTTCTAGAATTTACTAAAACTTTGGTCTAAGACAATTCTTGCTAAGACGAATCATTACTTAAGTCAAGGGGTTGAAAAAACAGGGGATGTAATAAAAAAACAACTAAAACTTCCGTACCATGTTGCAACGTTACTGGTCTTGATTAATAGTATTAATAATATTTACCAATACTCTTTGAATGTTTACTTGCGTTTTATACACAAATAATAATAATAATTACCATTACCATTACATACAGAGGTAGGAATACTAGAATAAATAGTTGCTATGTAATTTATATAATACCATATCCATTTATTAACTTAACACATGGGCCACAATTCCGTAGAATTCTCAATTGCATTATTAATATTATTAATCTGAAATTAGTGACATGCGTCTGATTATCAGCTGGATCAATCACAGGATATAATGACGGAACAGAAATGTAATTACAAGAGTCTATTGTCCCAAATGTTAAATAGTATTTCTTCAAGTTACTGTGTATATGTTGCAAAGACTATACATATTGTTAGTTCACGTGAGGGTTCAATGAAAATAATTATATTACCACGGCTATAACTCAGGGTCAGCTTAGAGAAACTATACACTAAGACCATTGGTTTTTGAATTCTAATTCCAGACGAAAATGTTTTGATTTAGGTAGTTTAAATTGTTTGGCAATAATAAATAAGACATTTCGAATTGATTGAAAATTCGTATGATGACAAAATAAATTAACATATTTCAATGTCCTTGATGATGTCCAAAGCCGCGTCTTTTGCAAGGCAAAAACGTATTTATTAAATACGTGGCCAAACTGTCAATTACTATAATATTTGATACTCACAAACAATTTGTGAGTCTGGTGAATATGTCGATATATATAGAAACTGAAGCTAAAAACTTACATTTTCTATCACCAAAATAATAAGTGGCGAATTAGTAAAAACCATACGACGATGATGCCTTATTACATTCTCTCTATAACAATTAAAATTTAATTAAATCTCCTGACCTGAACCAGCTGCTGATTGGCTGAAGAACATTTAAGACATATGGCCTTCAGATAACAACCCGTGGCAAAGATCAAGGTAAGATATAATTAAATTAAAATAATTAAATTTAAAAACATACGTTAACCAAAGAGATTACAAACATATTATAAGTCCGTGCTGAAAACAAAGAAAATAACAAACAATATTATAGGTTAATGTTCAAAATAAATATTTCAAACTGTTATTATATCGTTGGACTGGGAAAATAAGTGTTTGTAAAATAGTCTGTTGCTGTAGATATCAAATGCGGAAAATAAACATTACACAATTGTTAATATTAATTAAAATAAACAATAATAAAAATAGTTAATGTGTTGGAACTCTTGTTACCGCACAATGTACACTATCTAATCCGTTCTTATTTAATTTAAACTTTCTAAGTATTGTCTAAAATGTTTTTCTTAAGTAAATTTTATGTAACCAACCATTACTGCAAGGGATGGAATTAAGGTTTCAAACAAAAAAATTCATATCTTGTTTAGTAGGTATATTATCAAACCCATTATAATATACTGTAAAATTTTTAAACATTATCTAAAACCTTTGGCTAATACAATTTTTCATGAAACAAACTAGTACCGTAAAAACATGGGTTGAAATAAAAATAATTAACACTTCCTTGCCATTAAATTCATTAGAATATATTTCAAACCATATTTCAAAAAATTTAATATCATTTCCTTGGGCCAAAGAAATTTGTTTTAAGAATTATAATGAAATAAGTTTTTAATAATATTTAAAAAAAATTAACAGTGGATTACTGGGCCCATATTAAAATAAGTTTAAAAGCAACATAACCAAATTGCTATAAATACAGCATCCTTGTGCATGTTCAGCGATGCTCGTTTTACATTAGAATTATTTTGGAAAGGCAATTGGCAGCACTGAATTTCCAAAAATTGCTGCTGAAACGTTTGTAACTTTTTCTGTTAATGAAATTATTTTTATTTTTAATATAATATATAATCATATCATTGAAATTTAAACTACACTTTAATACCTATGAGGTATCTTTCTGTACGTGTATCAATAACCAAAATGCCCGGTAAGGTAAAACATTACTGATCTAAAAGTACTGTTCAGACAATATAATCACTTAACTGAAATTAATTTGCAGTAGAATTCATATACAAATACTTCGCTTGTAACGACTAACCGCTTTTAACGACAATAATGTTAGGTACTGAGAAAATAAACGTTTAGTGCGACTCCGTTTTAAGTGACCAACTGCTTATAGCGACCATTAATTATAAATATTATATTACGTCCGGTTAAAATGACGCACAATGTTTTGTTTACACAACCTACCAATACCTCGGCACCCCAACTTCACCCCGCCCCCTTTATTGGCGCGTGAATCACAGTTAGTATTTGTCACATGTTATGACAATTATAATTATGCGTGTGTCGACGATGCTGTCGCCACTTGTGAAGAACCGTCTGATGAAAACATTGTGGAAAATATCATCGCCAATGACGCGAATGGCAAAGATAGCGATGGTGAAAATGACGAACCAGCGAAGAATCACCCTACCGTGAGTGCGTCTGATGTTCTGAATGCTGCGGAAACGCTCAATGCGTTTGTTCAAATTTATTAGATATAGCGCACAACTTTAATCAATGTTGATACGTTTACCCGTGTACCACGAACAAATTTTGCCGACATAATGCAAATTTATCTCAAATATTTTCATATAATTACAAGTTTTTTCACAAAACGTCTTTTCTGGATCACATTGAAGTTTTTCTCCACAATACGCTACTCAATTGTCCACTGTTCATATTATAAACAAGTCGTATTCGAGTGGTCTCGATAGGCTACGTGTAGCCAAAAATGGTGATCAGTATGGTGTAAATAAAAAATAGTTTCCCCTGCATATTTAAAGAATGGGCGAACGCAAGTACATTTAAAATGTTATCAAAATTAAACATAAATTACCGCCACAAATACGTATGTACATTATAGCAGCAAATTCAATATTTTTACGTCTAATTTTTATCGTTCACGTTTCGGACATTTTGATCGAGTAAGGTTCGTAAGACTACCACTAGATAGAACTCTGTGGACTAAATTTTTCCATAGAAAGTGAGAAAATTTCGTTCCAGCTTTAGCAACTGCGATACTAAATGATACGTAGTGATCTTTGATGCGCCAGACTCGTTATTTTTCGTTTATTTACTTTTGACAGTAAAAATAATTTTGTGTTATTAAGTTTCAAATGTGCTTCAATAAGAAATACGTACATAAAAATGGGTGAAAAACGCTGTAAAAAACGTAAGGCATTATCTGTGCGAAATAAACTGTACATTATTGAAAAGGTAGACTCCAACCCCACTGTCCCGCACGTTTTAATAGCAAAGGAACTGGGAATTGTAACATCCACATTAAGTACAATATTAAACAAGCTGAACAATCTTTTTTCTCAAGCTGCGAATACGTCACAAAGTATTAAACGCCTGAAAAAAAGGCTAAATACGCCGATGTCGAAGAACCATTAATAGAAAGTTTATACATGTGTAGTGCATTAAAAAATAATATCTGCCATTTGCTCATAAAAATGTTGCTTTGAGTATTTTCATTCTTTCTTTCCTTGGCTTAGGCCTATGTGTAGTTTTAAGATTTTGCTTTTGAGTATGTATTGCCAATATAAAAGTTTTCCCAGATATAAAGTTTCCCCTGTATAGTGAACATATAAACTACTCCCTTCAGATTCATTGTAACAGGGTTGTACTGTACATAGTTGGTCAGGCTACCTTCCTGATGATGGCGGCAGGCGGCCGGCGCACCCGCGGCACGTATTGCATGGGCGTGTACGCCGGGGAAGGGACCTCCACGGGTCCGTCGCTGCTGCCGGCGACTGGGGAGGCGTCTGCCGCGACCGGGGCTGCGACAACTGGGGAGGCGTCTGCCGCGACCGGGGCTGCGACAACTGGGGAGGCGTCTGCCGCGACCGGGGCTGCGACAACTGGGGAGGCGTCTGCCGCGACGGGGGCTCCGTCGTACGCGGAGGTGTCTCCGGTGACCAGGTCTCCGTCCCCGAGTGGGTCGTCCGGAGACGCGGCTGTGTGGGAGGCCTCTCCTGCAGCCGGGGCGCCGGGGGAGGTGGCCGTGTGGAAGGTATCCCCGGTGCCTGGCGTGCTGGACAGGGTGACGGTAGTCAGCTCCTGCCCCTCCGGCAGCTCCGAGGAGGCGTCCCCGGTGCTCGGGTCGTCGCTCGGCACCGCGGCCCTCAGGTCCAGGGACAGGCTGCGGCACAGAACAACATGAATACTGCACCGTTGCTGTCTTGCTCGTAAACACTCAAGAAGTAGATGTGTATGTGCGAGAGCAAGCAGCTAGCAAGATGGCACTATTGTAAGCATTACAACTGGGCAGCATAGTCTCCAGGGTTGGCAAACTACTTTAGCTAACCCGAACACTTTCGAAATCATGCTTCAGACAACTTTCAAATTATGAAATAAGTCCCAATATTTTATTTGTTTGGACATTTGTATAACAGGTATTATGTAAATAGAATTTCGTGCAATGGCAGGCAAAAACAATGTTCAGATTAAATAGAATCTGTTATAAACAATACACAACAAATTTGAAATTTAAAATAAACATCTCTTAAGTTTTCAAAGCTTCCCAGACTCAAATAAATATGATATGAATAAATAATAGTTGCAGCTTAGGGAATACTTCACCTAGTAAACAGTTCACAATACTTTTTTTTTGGGATAAAATTACAAATAGACTTTTGAAGTGATACTTCTTTGCTGAGGGGGCAATAATTTTCGAGCGTTACGAAAATTCCGTTCACATGAGGGGAAACAGCTAGATATGTGGTGAGGGAACTGGGAAAGGTAGAAATGATGCAGCATACTTTCACACTTGCACATTTGCACTCTTGCACATTTGCTCACTAGTACACTCACACATTTGCACACTTGCGCTCTTGCATATTTTCCCACTTGTACACTGGCACACTTGTGCACTGGCACACTTGCAGACTTGTGCTCTTGCCATCTTGCAAACTTGCACACTACCCCACTCGTGAATTTGAGCATTCATGTCCTCGCACTCTTTCGGCTCATGTGCACTTGAATATGCATGGTTGTTTCTTGGGGGTGGCGCGTCAAGCTATCCCCACTCTGGGGCCATTGGCGCGGTCGGTGATCGCTGGAGCAGCCTTGAGCGGGCTCCACGTGGAGGCGTGCGGCTCAGGTTTAATCATACAATGTAGGGATGGGTGGGTTGTGGCGGTAGGGACCCTCCTGTGCCAGATGCCACGGGCTATATTCACAAGAATATATTGTCCTTACATGTACATATTATTTTAATTACTTGTATAAATCAGAAGTGTTAAACAGTGTTATGCAAGTATTGTTTTAGCTGTGTAACTAAATATTTTTGCAGGTATAATGCTTTCCACACTTTAAATTGACACTGGTAATTATTGTCACTAATTATTACTTAATTAAATCACATACTGTATTATAGTTATGAGCCCACGAGCGTGTCGATATGCTACGTCCAACCAAGAGGCGTGAATATTTCTCAATAGGAATGTAGCTGTGGGCGACAGTGGCTCAACAAAGTAGCATTAGGCTAGGACCGGTTCGTACGCCATGCTGTCACTTTCACATGCCAGATACCTACCTCAAACTCCAGACATCCATATGGACAATTAGTTAAGCTGTATAAACTACTTAATTATCGGCAAACTTCAAGTTCGAGAATTATTAAAATTAAAAATTAATTGTACTTTGCGCAAGTTTATTTTAAATGTAGAAGAAAAAATTGTTTATTAGTACTTTTTTTTTGTTTAAGGAATCTAGAATTTATTCATGTGGAAAAGAGTTATTTCATTTGAGAGCATTCCCACATCCTTACTATTCTTAATTATTATCTCTTGTTCTATTTAAAAGAAATACTAAAATGCATCTCTATCTATACTTAATAAGCAAGTAGTTTCACTTCTGTCAAACGTGGACTCCATGCACACATTTTTTTTATATGAAAATTTTTATTTAATTGTAAAATAAAACAGGTAACATATTTGCAAATTTCAACACCACAAAAAATACACAAATTGACACTTACGACTGTTTTCTTTCTGCTATTTTCTGCAACTGTTCCTGTGTTCTTGATGAAAGGGTTTTCCTCATAGCTTCTAGTTTGGCCGCATCAGCCTGACATACAAAGCACAGTTATTCAATACTATACCATGAAGTTATTCTCATTTTCTGCTCTGAAATCATTGATGTCCACAAACAAATAAAAACATGACACACCAAAATTGAGAAAAACAAAGTAAAAAATCACCTACTAAGGGGCTAGATAAGAAAAAATAGAAAATAAAATAAATTTTAAGCTGCTAACTAACTAAACATAACAAAACAAGTAGTCATTACTCAGTGACAGTGAAGGTAACAGAAACAATGAGACATATAAAATACTACATACTGTTAAAACTAGCTATCAGAGTGTACAATGGCGTAAATAGTAGAGATGGATCGGATCTCAATAAGCCAAGACAAGCTAAGCTGAGTTGACTGAAATTGAATCAGCTCACAAATTGAGTCAAAGAGGTAAATAGTTCAAGATTCATCATACATTCAGTTGTGTTGAATGGACACTGGCAAGCAACATATCATTTTTGTGGTTGGATCGTGATATACACTCGAAAAACCTCAAAAAAATATGTATTTAAATTATATTTATTTTATTTAAAAAGTGCGGCCCCTCACCTGGCACTATCTAATTCCATGTTTCTTTCAAAATTTTTCAAAGTATTCTCACTGATTGTTTAGAACAAATTGAACTTAGTCCATAAACTTTACAATTTTACATTTAAAAAATATTTATATAGTAATGTATATTTATGATCAATTTACTATAGTATATCTCCTGGACATAATTTGGTATAACAAACATGGCATTTGAAACATTAAAAAAATACTTAAAAATTATTTCAACAAAAGCTAAACATAAAAACAAGGCATGTAAAACTAAATTACGTAGTGTCAGGGTGGGGGGGAGGGGTGATTTCTAGCAAGAGAGAGAGCGAGTTGGTACCACTGAGTGAAAAGGCACACGGATCTTGAACAACATTTGCTCAAGGAGTGACATCACCGTACAGAGTGTGTGCTAGACTAGATTCTTTCAGACTTGTGTTTGAACAAAGAACTGGCCCGCGCTCGGCATGGGCTTGCTTAGGTATGCAAATACACTCTGACTCTTAAGGCATCCCACACACCTTGCTCTTTGTACTCATCCCCACATGAATAAACAATAACTCCTGTATTTCTGAGTACATCGTTAATTTTCAGCATCACACTTTCTACAGACAACTGCCAACCTACCGAGTTAAAAATCTTGAGGTGTTTAAGAGATTATCTCTAGCTTCAGAGAATTGGTTTTTATTTCAGAAAAAATATGCTAAATACGAATTGATACATATAGTTGATATGGCCAATAGCCGCACCGCTGCTTAATTGATGATGGGGTGACTAGAGAAGTCTGGAAATGGAATGAGCCCAGTAACATATACAAAAAATATCCAACTTTGTGCAAGTTTGCAACATGGCAATACCAAATTGTCTCCCAAAACATGCAACAAAAACAAATTTTATAAAATTTAAAAAAAAAACTTATCTTATTTTCTGCTGCATTTGTTAACTTTGATCATGTTTTGCTTACAACTCTGTTCTTGTGTTGCGAATGATAGGCATTAACGTCTTGCTCTCAAGAAATTAATCTGTGAATCTGGCTTGCCTTGGATTTCACTAGCGTCCACAAATAAATTCAGTTTCTTATTAGATTAGAGCCAGTTCCCGCTGTCAATTTTCTCTATCCGGAATGTCGCTCGTCGTTTTTCATAGTCCGAAACAATCAAAATAATCCTTGCACTACTATTCAACAGTCAGGTTACGAATGCCACACCGCGCCACACCCAGCAACACATCGACGGTCGTGCACAAAGGCCACCACTTGGGCAGCATGACGTCACATGGGCAGCATGACGTCACAAGGGCAGGCGGTGGCAGTGTGATGGTGTTGCACTCAGTCAGTCTCAAAGTACTTCTGCCGTGCAGCTCTGAGCTGCTGAGGGGTTTATATCTCCCACGTCATAACAACTCCGCGTTTCTCGATTATTCCAAGCTAACCTTGTTCGGAACCGTCCGAAATTTGGTTAATGGCTCACGGGTCACCGGTCTTCGTTCAGCACCTAGAACCTTCCCAGCTACTGGAGTTAAAGTTTGTGTGGGTTGCCTGTCTCACAGGGACGATCAATGCCACAAGGAGTGTTGCTGGTGGCGAACATATCAGGAATACAAAACATGAACATCTTAGGGTAGGTGTTCCAGTGTCATGGGACACCGGTAACTAAGTTTTTTTTTTTAAGTTTATTGTGGCCCTCTTTAGAATTTTTAAATTTAATTGTGGCTCCTTCAATGTTACTGAATGTGGCACCAACAACTAGTACACTGGCACACTCTATGGACAAATAAAAAGATGGCACTCACCTGAAGCATAAGCTAGAATCACAAATGACTCCCCCTGGGAAGATATTTTTGAAATTTAAATGTGACGCGACCTACCTTACATTACTATTGCCTGACACACACTAACGATGGCAAACATTAATTTTAATTCTTTTTTAAAAGTGTCACCCCCGAGCAGATGACATGGCCGTTATCCACCTGTGACTTGGAAAAAAAGGAGGTGCCTCCGTTATTGAAACTTATTATTTTATTGTGATGCCTTTTACTAATTAAGTTTTTGAAATGTGGCGCTTCGTGAATTTAAACTTGGCACAGCCGACTACGATATCAATTGCTTATTAATTTCATCATATCCCAGCTGACTTCCTAGTCTAATGGTTAGCGCCACTGTCTGATGACTCGCGGCCCTCGGATACATCCCCCGAAGCAGCAATAGATTTTTACTCTTAAAAATAACACCAGCGACACTTGGTTTCTAAAAGCCACGAGCAGACGCCTCTCGCCATGGGGTTCCGAGAGGAAGGGGGGGGATACGAAGTCACAAGCAGTCGAGAATAGCACCTTCGACTATCATCACACTTCCTCCGCACCTGCTCCTATGTTTAGCATGGCTCACTCCTGCCCTTGCTTATTCCCCCCTCTGTGGGACCTATGTTTAACTTGCTGATCCTACATCCTGCTCCCCGTCGCCCTAGGTAGGTCCCAAAACCACCCCTCTCCCTCTACTTGTAGAATAACTTAATTTCTTTATTTGTAAATTGTAAGCATATATCATTTATCTAGGAGAACACTGTGTGCTCGGCATCAAGTTAAATCTACTCCAAGCCCTTGGAGTTTACTTTTTTTAATTATATTTTCTTTCATTTGCATTATCCTGTAATGTTGCAGAACCCTGCCCTCCTAAATAAATAACTTTCTTTTAAACTCCCTTTTTGTATATGTAAATATTAATAAGTCAATGTTTTTTGAGTGGTGTATATGTTTTGAAATAGTATAATATGAAGTTATGAATACTAATATATGTTATTTTTCACTTGCTATGTTTTTAAGAAGGTATTGATTATTTTATTAGACATTTTCTATCATTAGTAATTTTTATGTAATTATTCACAAATGAGCCGTTGTTCTAGATTTTTACGTGGTTAGGCCTACTTATTCAGGGTTTCTCAATAAGTTTAATTTTGTAAAGTAATTCGTATTATAATTATTGTTCTTAAATTTTATTAACGTGTTGTAATATAATTATAAATCACGGGACTGTGTCTGGGCTTGTGTGATGGTTAGAAAGAGAGGCATGAGAGGCCTGTAAGTGGGAGTGAGAAAGGAACAGTGCTTCCCCGCCAACCGAGATAAAGACGGTAATTCCCCCCCTGCATGGGAACTGGGTGATAACTGCTCTCTCACGGTGTGGGAGAGAGAACGAGAATGGAAATCCCCGATTTCGATGTGAAATTGAAAAGAGACTGATCAGGGGAAGCCCAGATTTATGTGTGTACAAGATTTTTTCATGTGTTGTAACTTGTTTTGTGATTGGCTAATATCTGTAAGAGTGAATGAAGCGTGCTGTGATTGGTCGGTGAGGTCATGTGACGTCTACTCCCTGCGTGGAGGAGACGAGTTCATGAGATCACCAGTCGTCTGTCGAACGCTGGACGAGTAGGTCGCGTTCGATGGCTTCTCGCTAAATTATCATGTAATTTACGAAGAGATCATTTCACGTTGGTGGTCGGAGCCAGGCCTATATTTAAATCAACCTAATTTTCTTTTTTTTCGTTTTGGATATAATTTAATTAGAAATTGCGGCCACCTTCGTAGGCATGTTGGCTCGGGGCGGAATTCGTTTTCGCTGGGTGCGGTCCTCTTCGAGGTCGTCCCATTTTTTTGTACTTGCAGTAAAACATTACTGAAGGACTCAATCTACGCAATTATTTTCCGGTAATTTCTCGTCATGCGAGCTACCGGCAGTTTTTCGACGGGCAGATGTATGTGGACTGAATGAGTAACCTCTTTTGAAAGTGTTTGGAATCGTCTGTGCAACATTCTATTAAAATAAAATAAAAACATCAAAATTTGCAATCGGCGTTGAACTGTTTTATTTTGTATATAACGAAACGTTATAATCCTCAATTTCTGTAGTAGAAGTCTGCATGTTCATACAAGATATGTGCACATTGGTGATAATAAGTCCCCCCGCCCCCTTTAAAAGCTCAGTTATTTATACATCAGTTTACTGCTGAGTGAGTGAGGTTCCTTCACTAGTTGCATACCACGTGGCTGAACACCCCATGCCTCTCATGCTTGCAGACAGTGCACCTGTGCATGGAAGGTTGGCACTATGCATCCTCACGACCTTATCTGCTCCTGCTACCAACAAATTTCAACCAGCAAACAGACGTCAATCCGACTCAAACTTTACACCAAGTGGCTTGACTCGACGACAAAAAAATAAACATGATTATGTGTAACGATTGCATAGTGTTTCAGGTAAGTTTTTTAAACAGGGCATACAGTTAACTCCATGAGAAGAAACAGATGGCAAACAGAGAGACAAGTCACCTGCAGGAAGGAGTGTATGTCCTCCAGCTCCTGGTCCAGCTTGTTGACATTCTGCCGATGCAGAGACACAGAGTCGACTCGCTCCTGCAGCTCAGACTCCAGCTCTGCCATCTCTTCTCTCTGCATACAGCGGTCCCACCACACACTCAGCTGCAGTCTACACAACTATAGCGTGTCTTAACCTTAGTGCGCTGTGTGCGTGATTTCTGCCATTAGCACTGCCCTTGTTTCCACATGCTCTGTTGCCAGATGTACGCTATAGAGCATTCCAACAGTTTTAGACACACCTTTATAATATAATGAAAATTTTTTTTAATGTATCGGAAACATTGTATTTTTTAAAGAAAAATTAGGGATGAGAATACTGTAAATACATTTTCTTGATGTATTTCTTCAAGATCATTTGATAACATTTAATAATTACTTCTAACTACGTAACTGAAAGATGCTAACATGGTTGCAACCTTTTTAGCCAACAAATGTTTATTATAATTTAATATTAAAAATGTAGACTGTTTGAGCACAGCACATAATTTAATGGAATGCCTTATTAGAAATAACCAACTGCAACAAATAGTTTCGACTATGAAATAATAATTGGTTTTTAGCAAGAGACACTATTTTAATGTCTAAGGAAAAAAGCCAAACATAAAAAAACTAATAAAACAAATTAGAATTAAATATGGAATACAAAACAACATTTTTAATGTTAACAAGCCAGGCAGTAACAACCTGGTAACCTGACCACAGCCATTTACTCAGTACTGCAATCTACGCATGGGACATACTGTAGCTGTAACAATCAACAATCATACACCAGCATTCAATCTATTGCTTCAATATAACTCCCTATAAAAAAACCTGCACAATATTAATGTGACTAAGCATTATCATTCACAAGAATAAAAATATCTAGTCAGTAAATGAGTTATACTGTGATTGATTGCCCTAACCCCAAAAGGAACATAATTGTGTTCCCTCAAGTCTTGCCCACAATGATGGAAAAAAAAAAGGCCACTGCATGAATAGTGGCCGTGAAGCTTGATTTCACCGGCCATCGTGCATGCTGCAGAAGCCAGGCACTAATCCAGGCACAAAGCCATTCACAAACCTTGGCACTAATTGAGACATGAGGCAAGTACGAAGCCCGGCACGTAGTCAGGCAAAAAGCCATACGTGAAGCAAGGTACAAAGCCATTCATGAAGCCAGACACTAATCCAGGCATGAATCCATTCACAAAACCAGGCACTAATCCAGACATGAATTTATTCACAAAACCACTCACGAAGCGAGACACTAATCCAAACACGAAGCCAGGCATGAAACCAAGCACACAGCCGCGCATGAGCCATTCACGAATCCATTCATTAAGCTAGACACTAATCCAGGCACGAAGACAGGTTTGAATCCAGACCCTAATCCATGCATGTAGCCAGCCATGAAGTCAAGCACTAATCCAGGCACAAAGCTAGGCACTAATCCAATCACGAAGCCATTTAATAAAATAGGCACTAATCCAGGCAAGAATCCAATCATGAATCTAGTCATTTATCCAGATACTAATTCACGCACAAAGCCAGCCATGAAGCCAGATACCAATCCAGTCATAAAGCCAGGCATGAAACCATTTATGAAGCCAGGCACAAAGCCATTCACGAAGCCAGGAAT
The DNA here is from genome assembly GCF_032445375.1 of Bacillus rossius redtenbacheri. Lineage (NCBI taxonomy): Eukaryota > Metazoa > Arthropoda > Insecta > Phasmatodea > Bacillidae > Bacillus > Bacillus rossius. The sequence goes on from NC_086332.1 coordinate 111,496,078, forward strand.
GATGCTAGGCACAAAGCCATTCACAAAGCCAGGCATGAAATAAGTGTGAAGGGGAGAACATTTCTCCACTCGTCTCCTCCCCAAGTACAGTTTGCTGTAACACGCAGCATGAACCAGTTTACTATTCTTCAGCTGGATGGCTAATGAAGAGTCGAATATTAAATGACTATTTCACCATGAGATGAGTGGTGAATGGTAATAAGAGTCCTTCAATTTGAGATCTGCAAATAAAACAGTGCTACACATAGCAGAGTTTATAGAAAAACTATAAATCGTAAAAATACTTTAGCATCCTACGGTGGTTTTAGCATACCCAAACTGTAAGAAATTTTTGATAACATTCCTAAACATGTAATGGACATTATTAACCTGTATATTTGTATGGGAAATTTACCTTACAAATATAGTACATTTTCTATGCACTTGGCATTTTCCATAAACAAATACAGGAGAACTATCATGATTTAATATACCATTGTACACATTTATAACTAGGGGCCAAAAGCTAAAGATGCTATTTTTTTTCTAATTTACAATCTTTTGTAGCTAAGTTTTGACGTGAATGTCCACCATTTTTCTTAGCTAAAATACTTAGATTAAAATATTGTTCATTTATAAAAAAAAATCCCTCTTTTTAAATGCCACAACACTACTATACTTTATTAATTAACTGTTTATTAAATTGTTACAAAATTTACCATGTTATATCACATAATTGTCACACAGTTTATGCTATCGTAGTACAAACTAACCATGATAAAGTGCAGGCTATCAAATTTAGTTTACTCCACACAATACAGAGCATGCACGGTGCATGCATTCGGCGAGCTATCAATACTGATTTTCAAATACATGTGCACACACTACACAGACATCAACGTAAGCAAACATGAATGTTCCCAACCTGTGCTAGCTATATTTTTATATGCGCTACATAGCAGCAACGAACCGATAAAGGTTATAACGCTTGAAAACGCCTTTAAACAAAAATTTACACATCTGACAACTTCATATTTCCGTTAAATAAATACGTAAGTGGTTGTTATCCCAACAAATAATGGATTTCAACTTTAAGTGGGTGTGTGTTTAAATTTTTTTTTAAATTATCTACCTTATGAAATGAAAATAAGGAAAGTGTGATTTTATCAAAGTGAATATATAATTTAACACTTTAAAACAGAAGTTTTAAAATCAGATAATTAATCTATACTAAAAATTAACAAGACCCCATACCCACTTAAAAAAATATCATTCTTAAATAATTTGGTTGTGAAATAAATATTTTATGAATCTCACAAATTTATTATGTCTGTTTATTTAATAAAAATGTTTGGAATTAATAACCTACTTTTATTTAAATGTTAATATTTTAGCAATACTCTGAAATTGTGCGAGCGAAGCCGCTGATTTTAAGCTAGTCGCCATATATACATACTTATAGTTTCGAATACAAAATGGGCAATTATAATTAATTTTTTTATGTACTTTTGTTACTTTAGCTTTATTATCATTTATGCTTCATCGGCACTTAAACTAACACACAAACACTCCATATTATCCATATTTTGTCACATATTTTCTCCTGTATTCTGGATGAAAGGTGTGGTTGGCTACTAGGATTCAAACAAAACCGGCTTCATGGTCTTGCATTTTGCTTTAGTGTTAGTTCCAAGTAATCCACAGCAGTGGCCTCAGCAGCTCTGCATATGCCTGGCATTCCTTCAGATGTTTAACACTCTGCTACTTTTCCCATGATGCGAATTTGTGGTTATGATTTTCTACACTAGTTTTCATAGTCGTGACAGTTGGCACGTAAAATAGTTAAAATATTAATGTAACCTATACATTTCCTGGCTTTGTACCTGTGAAGTTTCATTTCTTATGCATGTGGTGGCTAACATACCATGTGTTTTTTTTTTTTTTTAAATTAGATTAATTGCAGAAAGAGATACTTTATGTTAACACTAGAGGGTTGGATCACAATAATATTTAAAAAAAAATTGCAAAATTAATGACAATTTACACTATTTCAAATTGCTGTTGGCTTGCGATGGGTTGCTGAAAGTACAACAGCTGAGCGAACACTCACGTGGCTCCTGGCCAGCTCCTTCACAGCCTGCAGGCCGGCCACGTCAGTTTCTGTGGCGGGGCTCGCCCAAGTGTCCGGACTGGAGTCGCAGTTGTTCCAGTCATCTCCGCTCGCGAGCGTCTGCAACCACCAGGCCCACATGTCTCGCTTCCCGCTGCAACCCAACTCAGCCAGACATCAGTGGTGTCTCCCCGACAGCATGTCAAGGTAACATTTCTAACAATAATAACTATACAGTAGAGACTTGATTGACTCAGATAATGTGGAACGCTGCAACCTTGTATTAGCAAAATATTGGGTAACATGGATTAAAAGAAAAGGGTTTCTTGTTTTTCAGTTGGCCTAGAGGTATCATTTTTCAAGGGGAAATTTTTTTAGCTTTACTTCAGCATGGATTCTTTCATGTTACTCAGTTATTTGACCAACAAGTAAATGGCATCTTTAAAGTAATTTTCTTAAGGCTTTCAACAACAGTTAGATTATTATCTAGGTCAGCCCAGATGAAACGGAACTAGGGCTGGGCCGATGCCGATTCCAATTCCTAAGTATCGGCCGATATTCAGAGTATCGGCATCAGCAGCATCTGTAAAATATTTGCCGATACTTCGCGCCGATACCTCAGTCCAAGTTCTTAAACTGTGTTATATTGTTTTTGTTAGAAAAAAATCACTAAGGAATAGTATTTCACGCAACTGTTTTTTTTAAAGTCAAAACTAATTTTTAAAATAATTGTTTGATTTTCTAATTTATGCACTATTACCCTAAAATTCTTTCCCACAACACTACTGTTTTAAAGAAAACTGGTCGTGTTGATTGTTTTAAAAATACAATGGAGCCCGAGAACCATAGAGACGTGGATACTATAAATGTATAAATGTCCTAAACTTGCGTTTATACCATTTCTTATGTACCAATGTACTCTATAATCCTTAATAATTGTACTTATGCAGTATGTATGCATGTATGTATGTATTATCTGTATAAAATTGACTTGACTTGTTATATCCCGGAGCCCTTAACTCCACATGGGATCCACTGAACAAAAACTGAATAAATAAATTAAAAAAATATTCATTGCCAACTGTGGAGCAAAGACTGCCTCACGTTATGTTTACCAGTGCTCGCGATAAAGTAAATTGCACTCGTGATCACGTTTACAGCACTCGCGATCATAGAAACAGTTGCTGAAGAACGTCTGAGTAGCTTGCCCCATCTCCATGTTATTTATATATCTATGGCTTTGCTGATCTTATGTTATTGTGTTTGTTTACAATTTAGTATTTACGTTAGCTTGAATTGTTAAAATCTAAACCTAAAGCGATATTTTAAGGATTTTTCTAAAGGTGATGATATGGCTGGGAAGAGAAGTGAAGTTTGGAAATACTTCACTCTTCAATCAAATGAAGATTTCAAGGCTACATGCACTTTCTGCCATGTAAGAAATATCACGAGGTGGGGCAATGCTTTAACATGTGGGGTGAAAAAAAAGTATTTGTGTGCATTTTATTAATATTGTAAGATGCATGTTAGTAAGTGTTTTGACCGTTTGATGGTACTGTCATTATAATATGAAATTAAAAAATACTTTATAAGTAAAATATCCTTTCATAACACAAACATTTTTTTGGTTAGTATCGGCATCGAGTATCGGCAGTATCGGCCCATAAGAATCGCTATCGGTGGAATCGGTGAAAAGTGGTATCGGCTCAGCCCTAAACGGAACCTCAGTTAATCCAAGTTTGGTTAATCGAGACACTGATGTAATTAAATACGGTACATAATTGTTACGTTTTATGGTGCAGAGACTTGGACGTTCGATTTGCAACCCAAGGAGATGTGGATTTGGAGATGAACACAGAGTTAAATAGGACGAAAAGGAGTGAAGAGATCATGTGAAGAGTTGGAGAACAGGCTGTTTTACAAGTAATCAAAGACAGGAAATAATTTACTACATCTAAGAAAAATAAAAATGTCTCTGCTGAAATGAAGAGCAATACATTGGACAAATAAAAACTGAGAATTAATATTCTACAAACTCCCTTCAGGCAAAAAACCGATTTTTATTGACGGATGCTAAGAAAATCATTAGCACATTTTAAAGGACACAAATAAATGTAGCATATACTATAACACAGCCTGATCATTAATTTTAAACACAGAGTATGGTATAAAAGTATTAAACAAAAAAGTATTTACAAAAACGTATTAAAAATCACGAATCCCGTTAAATGAATAACTAAATCGTAATGTAGGGCTATTCCAATATCTCCCTCTCCGATACCTCAATATTACCACAGATACCTGATACTACCACCAACATTTACAATTACTGGCCACACTATATGAATAAATAATTGACATAAATTTTTATATAACTATGTTGACTATAATTTTATTTCTATATATAAATTCAAAGCAAATTTATTAAAAAATTGTGAATCACTATTTATTAGGTAAAATTCTTTTCTTCTCTTTACTTATAACTAAGTTAATAATTTTTACAAGGTGCCTATAAAGATGTAGTTTATATAATTCTAAAACGATAAAAAAATATTATTGTAACTATGTAAAATTAACACAGCTTTCTGCGTAATGTAATTATTCATTGTTTATCAGGCTCATTTTATATTAAAAAAAAAAATATGCATGTGTTTCCAACTAGCTAGTTGCAGCTAGGCCATGTGTGAATTAGGATTGAAATTGAAATGAAATGTGAAGCAAATTCTAAATTGTTTACTATTAAATCAAATGTATGTTGAAAAACTTTTATCAATAATAATGGATGTTGCTTGTAACATCATTGGCATGCATGATTTGAGTTTGAAATATTTTGGCGACACAAAATCAACTTTTCAAATATTCGGTTTTAGTTACAGGTATTTTTTTTTTGTTTCGGTTACCTTGCACGGCGATACATTTATCATGCAGTAAAGGTAAACAAACATATTTTTTCAATGTAACCAACATCTCGCGATGTAATAATGAAGAAAAATGTATGTCTTAAGAGTATAGTAAACAACAAATTTGGGGAGGGACAGGAACCAAAAGATGCCATCTTAGTTTCAACAATTTTTAGGGCATAATTTTATTCAAATTTTGTCTTTGTTAAAGCACACAAGGTACAGGCCTGCAGATTTCATGGATTTTATCATTTACATGGATTTCAGGCCCTCAAACGGATTCCTGGATTTGACTAAATTATTAAGGATTTTCTCTAATGGGATTTCCATCATAGCTGTAGATTCTTCATCATTTGTAAAACAAATATTGTAAATGGCAGAGAAAAACAGCAACGTTTGGAAATTTAGTGCTGTAAACTGCCTTTTTAAAATAAATGCAATACGAGCATTGCCAAACATGCATGAAAAGGCCATATTTTCAGGAATTTGGTTATGTTGCTCTAAAAATTATTTCAACATGGGCACAGTAAGCCACTGTTTATTTTTGTAAAAACCGCATTTAAAATTAATTTCATACATAATACGAAATGGTTTAAAAAGGAGAGATATAAAACTGAACTTAATTTTTGCATTCACATCACCAAAGTTTTGGTTCATGGGCGTATGGATTACCGTGGCTCATAAATAAAGTAGGTAGTTTGTTTACAATGGCAAGCAAAGATGCCGTGACCACAGACAGTAACGTAAAATAAAAAAAATCTTCGCAATGTTCACTTTCAACTTTTAATATTCCATATAAACTTTTCTGATGGTTTGGTATTGAATGCAGAGCTGTTGTAACATAAATTGTGGGAAATGCTTTCGCTTAAAGGTAATATAGAAAAAATGAGGGTGCAAATAAAAAAATAATACGTTAAACACTGTGTTGAGTTTACTGTTACACATTTTATTCCTTATTGTAGGTATTTATTTGCCAGTTTACAACACAACACGATACATAACGAACGCCATCATGCATCCTCACTCAACTGTCTTCCACACAACAAGCACACCAACTCCGCCTCCTAAACAGTGGTGCCAACACACCACATTTGTCACCAGTCCACAATTACCCTACATACACAACACCCCTCCCCTTTTACATGACACAGTCCTTCATCCAGCCTGGCTTAACAGATTCTCTGGCCGGTCTGGTCCGTTTTGGTGTACGAGCTTCGCTTGTTTCCCTTGCAGCTAGTGGAGACTGGAAGGTGCTTTGTTGTTCTGCAGCCATGGGTACTCTTGGCGAAAACCCTTTGAAGTCTGCTTCTTCACCTGGAGACGGTGGTGGTAGGTCCTGACTTGCTCTCTCCTCCGCTCCCTGGCCTTGTACGGCCTGGTCCTTTTCTTCCTCTACTGCCATTGGTGACCTTACTTCACTGCCTGCATATGGGGTCATTTCTATGGCTTCTTCCGGAGGGTGGGCATGTCTGGACCGTAACTGGTCAATGTGCCGCCTCATCAACACCCCATCATTGGTGATTACCTTGTATGATAATGGACCGGTTACTTCAATGATTCTAGCAGGCAACCATTTCTGCCCACGCCCCATGTTTCTGACGTACACCAGGTCCTGTGGCCTGAACTTCCTTGGTGGAGATGTAGTCATGCTGTCTTCTTGTCTTTGCTTCATGTCCTCTGCCAGATCTGGGTGCACTTTATCCAAGCATGTTCTTAGCCGACGCCCCATCAGCAGTTCCGCTGGACTTGTCCCTGTAACTGCTGTAGGTGTTACATGTTGTGTTATCAGCATCCGAGCTAAACGCTGTGAAAGGTCACTGCCGCTCATCCGCTTCAACATCTCTTTTGCCGACTGTACCATCCTTTCTGCTTGTCCGTTGGATGATGGATGGTACGGGGCAACTTTAATAAGCCTGATCCCATTGTTATCTGCAAAGGTAGTGAATGCAGCCGAACTGAATGCTGTTCCATTGTCACTCACAATCGTGTCTGGAATTCCATGGGTAGCCATCAAAGACCTCATTGCTGTGATAACGCTTCTAGCATCTGTGGATGGCACTGGAAGCACCTCTAGCCATTTAGAATACGAGTCAACGACGACCAGAAACACCTGCCCCTGAACAGGGCCAGCAAAATCTACATGTAGGCGTGACCATGGTTGCCTGGTCCATTCCCAGGGGTGGTTTGGGGCCCTTGGTGGCGCATGGCGCGTGGACTGACAAACCTCGCATTGCTGTACCATTTCTTCGATTTCCTTGTCCAGTCCTGGCCACCACACATAACTGCGAGCCAATGCCTTTGTTCTTACTACTCCCTGGTGACAAGCATGTAAAGTTCGCAGAAGGGGATTTCGGCCCTCACTTGGGATGACTACCCTCGATCCCCACAGCAAACATCCACGGTGCAGTGATAGCTCATGCTGCCGCCTCACATATGGCTGGAATTCTTCCCCTAACTTGTCACTTGGCCAACGAGTTCCCACCCACGAACAAACTCTAGATAGAATGGGATCTTTCCTAGTCATACCTGCAATGTGATGTGCCCTGAGGGGGGGAGTGTCTAACACTTCCAGAAGCAGCACTTCCATGGGTGCTGGTACCTCCATCTCTGGGGTTGCTCTTGGTAGCCGACTGAGGCCATCCGCATTCGCAATACTAGATCCTGGCTTGTACACCAACACAAAATCGTACCCACTTAGTATTACACTCCAGCGAAGCATTCGGGGCGAGATTATGTTTGGTGTGACTTTATCGGTCGTGAACAGTCCTAATAATGGTTTGTGATCAGTGCGTATTTCAAACTGCCGACCATAAACATAATTATGGAACTTCTTGACCCCCGCTATAATGCTTAAAGCCTCCTTGTCAATTTGGGCATACTTCCGCTCTGTTGACGTCATGGTTCGTGAATAATAGCAAATTGGCACTTCTTCCCCCTGATTATTCGGTTGGCTAAGAACAGCTCCAATTCCATACTGAGATGCATCACACGTTAATATAAGTGGCTTTTGTGGGTCGTAGTGAGCTAGTAAAGAGTTTGAGGTTAACAGAGCCTTTGTAGCCGCAAAAGCTGCATCCTGCACCGTGGTCCATTCCCAGCGAGCGTCTTTCTTCAAAAGCTGATGCAAAGGTTCTGCTACACTAGCCTTATCCAACAGAAATGCATGGTAAAAATTAAGAAGACCTAGATATGCCTGTAATTCATCTCTGTTTGCTGGTGTTGGTGCATCGTGAATGGACTGCACCTTGTCGGGGGTGGGCCGTAACCCATGTTGATCCACCACATAGCCTAGAAATGTAACTTCTGAAGCCCCCAGCACACATTTCTCTGCCTTGACATGTATACCAGCATCTCTGAAACGCTGTAGTACCTGTCGCACATTGATGAGCAACTCTTCCATGGATGTGCCCTTCACTAGTACATCATCAAAGTACGGCACGACGTTCTCTAGCCCCGCCAGTAGGTCTTCCATGAATCGTTGAAACTTCCCTGGTGCTACTCGCACCCCAAATTGCAGACGATTTACTTTGAATGCCCCCTTATGTGTGATGATAGTTTGCGCTGCTGCCGCACTCTCATCCACTCGTAACTGTTGGAATGCTTGTGCCAAATCAATTTTTGCAAATACTTTGCCTCCACATAGTTTTGCAAGCAGTTGGCTGATTGGTGGAACAGGATATAGATCCTCCTTCAATGCCTTATTCAATGTGCTTTTATAATCAGCGCATATTCGCACATCACCATTTGGCTTCAAGACTGGAACAATGGGTGTGGCCCAGTCTGAGTACGTGACCGGCGTATATACCCCTTGTGTTACTAATCTTTCCAGTTCTTTTTCAATTTTCGGTAGCAGGGCGTATGGTACTGCACGAGGTTTTAACCTCACCGGAGCCACACTAGAGTCTAGTTGGAATCTTATAGGTTGTCCCTTAAATTCGCCCAATTCTTCACTAAATACCTCGGGAAATTCTGAGACTAACTCTGATAGCACCCCCGTTACTTTTAACACCCCCTTCACTTCAATCCCTAACGGTTGCATCCAGTTTCGGCCCAACAGAGAGCGATGACGCCCCTTGGAAACTATCAATGGAAGCATGCACCTCCGCCCACCATATGTCACCTGAACCCTGCACGAGCCTAATGTCTCAATAGAATTTTTGCTATAGTCATACAGCACACAAGTGGTTCTAGACAGTGCAGGTTTTCTGTTTGCATAAATTGCCTGGAAAGTCAATTCATCTATAATTGACACCGCAGCCCCTGTGTCTAATTCCATTTCAACAGCCTGACCATCTATTAATACAGTTGTGCACAATTCCTCACATCCTGCTGCTGTTATCTTCCATAAGTTGTAAATATATGGTTCAGTACTACCTGTCACTGTGCCCAACTGCACCTCCGGGACTTCCTCCACTGTGTGAACATTACCCTTAGAGTTCATCTCACGTACCTTCTGTCTACATACCTTTTCCAGATGGCCAGGCCGTTTGCAAAAATAGCATTCCACGTTCCTGAACCGACAAGCAGCTCGTAAATGTTGTCCACCACATCCAGTACATCTTACCCCTTGATTGTATCTGGGAGGTTGCTTAACCTTGCTCACCCTGTCGACCCCCGCTGCTTGTTGCACCCCATTACCCTGTGGTGCTTCTTGCCCTACGTAGTCAGTGTACACCGGCTTGGACACAGCCCCCCGGATGTCTCTGGTATTTTGGTTTGCTGCCTCCGCAACAAGGGCTTTCTCCTGTGCCTGTGCGAATGTCAATGCCGTTTCTGCTAATAGCCGACGTTGCACTGTCTCGTCCTTCATCCCGCACACAAATCGATCTCTGAGAGTTAGGTCCAAATTAGCGCCGAAGTTGCAGTGTTCTGCTAGCCTACGCAATTCTGCAATGTACTCTGCTACACTTTCATCGTCCTTTTGATCGCGACGATGAAATTTGAACCGTTGGTAAATCTCCGACGGCCTAGGGGAGAAATGATTTTTCAAAATTTTCATAATATCTGCATATGATGTGGAGGCCACAGAAGCTGGAGAATTAAGCGATCTTACTACCGCATACATTTTCGGACCGCACACACTAAGAAGCACTGCACGTTTCTTCTCTTCGCCTATAACCTCGTTTGCTTGCATGTAAAACTCAAGACGCTCTGCATAGGCATCCCAACCTTGCGGATTTGCCACATCAAATTCTTCTATGTTGCCTAACAAAGAAGCCATTGCGGAGATGCCGATATAACGACTCGTTAATTAAATACTAGGGCGAACCGACGCATGCATTAAGCACTGGGGCACTTCAATCCCATCCTCGTCGCCAGATGTTGAGTTTACTGTTACACATTTTATTCCTTATTGTAGGTATTTATTTGCCAGTTTACAACACAACACGATACATAACGAACGCCATCATGCATCCTCACTCAACTGTCTTCCACACAACAAGCACACCAACTCCGCCTCCTAAACAGTGGTGCCAACACACCACATTTGTCACCAGTCCACAATTACCCTACATACACAACACACTGCAATTCATAATCCTGGGTACATAAAAATGAGGTTCTATTGTTGATTATCCAGTTATCTATGATTATTGCTTTTGCTTAGCTATTTTCTTAAGATTTTGTTGTGTTGCTTTTGTACAATTTCCAGGTCTTGGTGATTTAAATTGGAATTAAATATTTGCACCCCTTCTTACGATGAACAAAAAACGTAAGGCGTCACCAGATCGGGCTCCGTTTAAGCTATAGTATAAACGAGAGTGGGAAAACCAACTAGAATGGATGAAGCCAGGGAGCAGCGATTACCAAGCTAAGTGCACAGTTTGTAATTCTATGCTCAACATTGTCAATGGGGGGGCTTAAGGGTCTGCGACGTCACGGAAATACTGATTGTCACAAAATAAATCAAAGGGGCATAGAACAGAGTTTGTCGCAGTCCAGTTTTGTATTGAAAGAAAATAATGGTGTGGTTGATGCTGATTTACAATGGCAAATTTTGTTTGTGAAAACAACCTACCAATAAGTTCAAGTGATAACTTTGTTAAACTAGTGCCAAATATGTTCCCAGACAGTAACATAGCAAAAAACTTTCATTGTGGTCACACAAAAACAGGTATGATTATTCAGCAGGCATTAGCCTATTGTGAAGAAGAAGACATTGTGAATGCAAAGAGAACTTCTCTCTTTACTCTTTTAATTGACGAGTCTACTGACATAACAGTTCATAGACAAATGATTATATTGGTAAGATTTTTTCCAGATCAGCAAGTATAAACACAGTTATACAAGTAAATGGTGGCTATTGAAGGCAAAGCACCTGGTGAAAATCTTTTTAACATCGAGAGCAGCTCATTTCGAGAAGATGAAATACCTTGGAGGAACTGTCTAAGCATTTCTTCAGATGGTGCAAAGGCAATGGTTGTGGTTGGGGAGTTCACTTCTGTGCTTTCCAGAGTAAGGGGACAGCAAGGGAACATATGGTTTCAACAATGCACCGGTCATGCTGCACATCTGGCTGCATCACATGCATGTGCTGAACTACCTAATATGTGCGAGCAGTTGTTACGAGATATTTATTTTTTCTTCAAAATATCTGGAAAACGCCACAATGAATATAGACATGTACAACAGATTTTGCGCCCATGTTTCACCAGATGGCTGGCCATGCTTCAGTGTGTGAATCGTCTACTTGAGCAATGGCCAGCTTTGACCAAATATTTTGATTCTTTTGAATCAAAAGATGGCAGTTTGAAATTGGTTTAACAAATCAGAACACTGCATTCAAGTTCGGCCAAATTGTTCTTTCTTTTCCTTAAAATAGTTTTACCACGATTTGCCAAGTTTAATGATGTACTGTTCCAGCAAGAACAACCATACCTACACAAATTGTACAGTGATATATGTGTACTGCTGCGGCAAATAATTGCTTGTTTCGTTCAGTTTGGTGTTGTACAGAAAAGTAATCTGACCTCAATCAATTTTGAACAACATAATGAACTGTCTAATTCTTCTCTATTCAGTGGTCATTCAGCTCATACATTCCCAGCAGAGAACAAAATATCCTCATCCGAACAAGTGTAATTAATTATTTAACAACATAAGGAAGTTTTATGAAACTGGGACCAAAGAGGAGTATCGTCTTCTGCCGCTACATAATCATGTTATTCAAAACGTAAGACGTTTTCGACCCAGCCAAGAAAGAGTGTGGAGAATGGGTGAAGGTCGAAAATCTGGCCAAAGCTTTCCCAAAAGTCATTTCTAACCATCACGATTCCTTGAATACTGAGTATTTTGCTTATTCACTTGTGGATTTATCTTTATCAGACATACAGGCTACAGACTCCATTGATGTTGTTTTTGGCACAATGTGTCCAAGTAAGAGAGAAATGGCAAACCGCATTTTCCAACAATCTGCAAGTTGGGACGAGCAATGTTGATTCACCCTCACAGTAATGCGAGTGTAGAGAGAGCATTCAGACATTTGAAACTCATAAAAACAGCACATCGGTAGAGATGGTGATTTATAGCATTTAAAATAATGACATTTAGCATTTTGAATTTGAAATTTAGCATTTTGTAGCATTTAAAAAACACAATTTAGCCAATTCTCTCATTTTACATTATTGAAGAAAGGTATATTTTTAAAAAAGAAACCGTTGCTTGCCGTTTTACCAACTTTTTTTCTTCAACCGACTTCTCGGTGAATATTTTTTTTTTTTTTTGCAGTCTGATGTCCCTCAGATTTAATGTGATTTTCAAGTAAATCTTTTTTTTCCATTCCAGATGGCGATTACATAAATTAAAATTGCTATAATTGTTCACTTTTGTATTCATTTATACGATTGCGAATGGAAATGACGTTTCGTCCCATTTTTACCACGAGAAATAACAGTATACAACACATTCACGAGTATGCACATATTCGTAAACACGCAACATTCCACAGACTACACAAGAACGCGGCGTTCACGTGAAACACAGCCAGAAAATGGGACTTACAATTGTTAGCGCAACGAAGCAGAGATGTCGCAATATGGTGGCCTAAAAACTTGTACTCTGCAAGATGACGTACAATCTTCCAGCTAGTTGTTCTTTGCTTTGTTTACAATTGCGAGGCACGGATTGCCATTCTACATTCAATATTTACGAACAATAGTAGTTGTGAATGACGTGACAAAAAGATACTTGTGCTGAATACGCCATAAAATGATGGTTTCTTTTGATACTGAACTGAAACAAAATACAATCGGTAAATAAATTGTGTAGAGTGAAGACGAATCTACGTTTTTTTACCTTGATTTCGCATTTATCTCGGAATAGTCTAGATTTAGCATTTTATAGCGGAAAAAATATAATTTAACATATTTTAGCATCTATTTAGTAAAAACTAAAAATCACCATCCCACACATCGGTCATCTCTGCAGTCACCAATGCTTTGATGCAAGTATCTGCTAGGAAGAAAAAGAGTGAATTCAAGCCCACTCTTCAGATGAGAAAGAAAGCAAGAAATCTCAAAAAGTGGTTTGTGAAAGACAGTATTTATTTAAACTAAGTATATCAGTCCACAACTGCCGTATATTACTCAGCAGTGAAAACATAAACAAGTCAGCTTCATGACCACAAACTATTCATTGAGTAGAAATATCTTTATGGATTTTTGTATTTTTCAAGAGTTTGCTTTAAAAATATGTGTCTATTTTAATTCAGCTAATTTAATTTACCAGTCTTTTAGTAACAAAAGTGAATATATTTTTGGTAAGTTTCCTGGTTAAAATTTTGTTGTATGGTTATTTTATTTAGATTGCAAGGATTTTACAGTATTTCAGTTTAAGTTTGTAGGATTTTTTACTGGATTTCTACTTTAAGTTTGAGGGATTTTCCGGGTTTTTTTTTTAGGGCTGAGACCAGGATTTAAGTTAGAAACCAGTGGCAGTCCTGCACAAGGTATATTTAAATAGAATTTCTGAAATCCACAATGACTGCCTACTAGAACTGTTTTCATGTGTGACCTCTGCTTTACCAAAGTAAAAAATTTCAAATAATAACAAAACTAACTGTTATGGTACAAAAAAAAATTTCAAACAATATGGTGTCTTTCAGTTCCTCTTGTACATTGGTGGTCCTGTTTTTTGCTGGTTAGAATGTTACAATTTCTGGTCATTCGTACATTAAAGGGCAATTACAATATAAACAAAGTATGCAAGCGAAACACATTGCATTACAAAACAAAGTACGTTAAGGTTAAATATTTAGCCTATAAAGAGAAAATTACTTTTTAATTGTTAGAAAAACTTATAAAATGATGAACGAGAAACTTGGAAGGTATCTTTACTGTCAAAATTTTGATGCCAGCAAATATTAACCTAACTATTCCAAGGGTGTAAGTAGGCTTAAATATTCTTTTTAAAAAAAATGAAGGTTTTCGCTAAAGCATAGAATGTAGTTCTCTTTTCTGTTTTTTAATAGTTTTTAATAATTACAAGATGACCCGGCTAACTGCATTCATACTTAGTGAAACACAAGAACATTATTTTCACTTTATAAGAAGTGAAACTGGAACCAGAACCGAGGATCTTTATGTAAAACCAAACCGGAACTGCACAGCCATAGTTATCAGAGGGGATGCGAGGCGGATGTTGGATGGAGCAGTGACAAGAGTGCATTATGGGGTAGACAGGGGCATCCTGAGGAACACAAGGCTCGGCTCACAGCAGTGTCCAACACATTTTGATGCTGTTAAAAAAAAAAAAAAAAAAAAAAAAAAAAATATATATATATATATATATATATATATATATATATATATATATATATATATATATATATATATATATATATATATATATATATGGGTCACACCTTTAATTTTGGGCAAAAAAAACCTAACATTTTCACTGCAAGGGTCACCTTTGAATAAGGGTCACACTATATATCTGTCTTCAATAGAGTTCAATGGATACAAGTAAAGATGTGTGTTCTGTTCTGTTGGCATGTAAGAAATACAGCACTAGTATTGACCATAGGGTCTCTTTCTATTTACTATGGGAGGATGTGAGGCTCCACTTCTCTCCCCCCCCCACCCCATATTTACAACCCCTCCAATTTTCCACAGTACTAACAAGGAAAAGATGGCTATTTTTTTATACCCTTGTTTCCCTTTTATCTATTGCTTTAGTTTTTTTTAACCATCCCTTTTCCATGGAGAGAGAAGAGGCGGCAAGTTACTATTTGTCAGTTCCTGCTATAAAAACCAGCACTCACGTTATTGGCAAACTTGAGCGGGGCTGGAGAAATATAAAAGATGCACTTATAAAAACTAACGAAGGCTGCAGTTTTGTCACGGAATGTTCAGTTGAAATCATGGGAAATCTCATGCAAAAACAAATATATTTGGGCACAGTTGTGTCATGAACATCTGTCAAGATAAGATACGTTGTGTAGGGTGCCAGTTCATGAGACATTTACAACGATGAGAGTGGGAGAACCTTCAACACTGCCACATGGCTTCACGCACACCCACACACTCTTGCTTCCTCTGGCTGGTTCCCCTTCTTACAAGCAGTGCAGCAGACATGTCACTTTCCGGCGCTGACCGCCGCTGACCGGGCGGATGTCAGATACGGGAGATGTTTTATAACTGTGCTGCTTACAGAGCTTCACACTACTGCCGAGATATGTTTATCAACCAATTATACGTACTCTGAGATTTATACTTATTAAAATCCAACATAGGTAAGTTATTTTGTTTTTGCAAATATTCAACCACACAGTGCAATATTATCTTTTTTAACCCAAAGTGAAAAAATTGCATAAGGAAAGCACTGCATTTTTTTAAACTGAAAATATGCATAAAATGTTTGACCCATATACGGGTACATACAGTACTTCCTTTCAATGTTTCTGCGCAAATTTTGAACAATGGAAAACAAACAACGAAAGAATAATTGAATACTACACACTAATGCAATGAGGAAGTCCCAATAGTAAACCACCACCCTGTGTGTCATGTGTCATAAGTCTAGTCTCACCTGGGTGTAATCTCTGCTCCGCCGCCTCTGGAGCTTCATTTGCCGCAACTTGCCTGACATGAACTGAATAAAGTTCCGCTTCTTTATTTCAAGTCTGTTTTTCAAGGCTGCAAGTCTCATGTGTTCTGAACTTATCTATAGGAAGGGGCATGCGATAAACCAAAACAAAACAATTACTAAAAGAGAAATAAAAAACAACACAAATAAAATGAAGCATCTGGCATGCAATGCAAAATAATATATTTTATAATTTTTTACTGCATATCAATAACAAAAATATAGTGGCTTGTGGACATATCCCTCAACTAATATAAAGGGCATAGGTAAACACAGTCAGGTTGCTGTGATCCCAGTTTAGAACTACACGAACTTTATACAAAGCTGCCTGCTACCAATTTAAGATTTAGTTTCCAGATGCTAATATCTCAATTTTCAAGTCAGTACTTTAAAAATTTAAAGATTTGAAATAAAATTCCCAAGTGCACGATGGTTTCAACTCACAACTATGCATTAGCAAATACAAAGTTTCAAAATTTGACACTAAAAAGCCACTGAACAATCAAAATATTCTGAACTGACTTAATTGATTTTGATTTGAAAAGCATAAAAAACAATGCTACAAAACTGATAGAGTGACAAAAATACTAAAGTAAACTGCAATGTTTACTTGGAGTGAAATCAGAAAATGGGATGGTCGGGATTGACGTTCTGCCCCAGGCAGGAACAAGGTGCAGGGGGAGGGAGGCAGCACTCCGCACCTGGGCCATCTCCTCGTTGCGCTCCCACAGCAGGGACTCCTGGCGCTGGCGCAACTCCTCCTCGCGAGCGTGAAGCACGGCCAGGCTGTCCTGCTGGTGCTTCTCCAGCAGCTTCCAGTCCTCGGCCAGGCGGCTGCACTGCGCCGCGAACTGCTGCTCCATCTGCCGCTTCTCCTGCGCACGCCCGCGCCCTCGCCTGAGCCCTCTCACACTCCCTTCCAACACATCTCAGCTGGCCGTCACTCGTGCCAATCTTCAACAACAGTTCTGGTAGCCAGTGTCCACAACATTATTCTTTATCATTTGAGAACAAAATTAACACCAAACACATGTTATAAATAATCTATTTCAATAACACACAAAAAAAATCTTTAATTACTCTGTTGGCAAGAAAACAACCTAATGGGGTTCAAACCACAACTTATGTACGTTTGAAAATAGCTGGGCATACATTTTATTAGGGGTGCACGAGTAGTGCTTTTTTAAGTCGAGTCGAGTAGTGCCAAAGAATAGAGTATTTTCGAGTCGAATAGCCAACATTTTTTATGTATATAACAAGATGTGCTTTATTTTTAACATGGTAAAATAAATCACATATAAATTAGTTTAACAACACACATAAAAATGTATGCATAAGTTATAGTTAAATATCTGTTCATCTTGTACATTAGTCCTACAGATTCTTCACTAAATATATTTCAAATTTTAAATTATAAATTGCATTAGTTAAAATATACATATTAATAAACTAAGCAAGTGGAAAAAACTCCAACCTTAAGCTATTGCAAGCATATATTACTGATGTACATAGTTTTACTTTAGACTAGAATGTTTGCATTTAAATGAATTATTACTAGCCACCTATTAACATCACGTGTAAAGAATTAACATTTATAAGAATACATGTATGCTTATCTACAAGTTCTTGTGCAAGAACACCGACTCCTCTACGTGTTCCTCTGTTAAACGAGTTCTTGTAGCGGTAACTACATTTTCTGCTTGAGAGAAAACATGTTCGCTTGCAGCACTAGTTGCAGGAATAGGTAAGTATTTTCGAACAACTTTTCTGAAAGCAGGAAATCGTGTTTTATTTTCTTTCCACCACTTCCATGGGTATATATTTCTTGAAATTGTTTTTTCTGCAAGATATTCATCCACTTGCAGTCTTGCCAAATTAAATTCCAGATAGAAATCTGGCACATTCATCTTTGTGTTTTGGACTGCATCATCAAATGCTTCCCATAAACTGCTTGATGTTACAGAAGATTCACTAGCACAATCTGGAAAGAAAGCAACACAATTTAAATTGTTTCCTAAATTTTTAAAAATTAATATACACTTACTTTAAAGTAAATTTACAAATAACATTTTACCTGCAGTGTGTGTTGACCTCAATGTGCTCCTCACACATTCTTCTACTTCATCATGCAGTTTGTGTGCAACTATCTTCTCATGTTCTGGAAGAATTATGTTTTTGAAACGAGGATCTAGAAGCATCGACATTAAGTGGGTTGGATTTTCTTGAGAATATTTTTCAGGAAATCGTGTTGTTCCAGCCAGCGCTTTCTGAATATTTCTTGCAAATGTAATGCCTGTTGATCCTTGTTTCTCTCTAATAAACTTATTGTTCATCTGCTTTAGTCCAAAAACTATTGGTAGAACCATAGGAAGTTGGTTTGGTATCCAAGCATACTTCTGTTGTTGCTTGATGAAGTGGCTGTAATTGAGCAGCGTACGACTCAGCCAAGCACCATTCTCCTTCTGTAAGTGTAGAATCAGAGCAGGGATTTGTAGCTAGTTCTGCATTTATAGACTTTTTCATTGTTAGAAGTCTTTCTAACATAAGAAATTCATTGTTCCATCTGGTTGAAACATCCTGGATAACTTCCAAGCATTTCTCACCATTGAGTTTCTGAAGGGCTTGAAGTCTCTCTCTTAGTAAAGTTTTCAAACCTTCTGCCTGCACAGAGGGTTCTTTTCCACCTCGCCAGATACCTCTTTCCAACATATGAATATGTTGAAGGATGAGAAGTCTCAGGCAGAGCTAACTAGTAAACACCTTGGTGCGGAGAGGCTATACATTGCATCCATGACCCTGAAGAATTGTGCCTCAGATACTAGAGCCGGCATCAGCTCCTACACCTTCTCCGAAGACAGAGGGACAGCAGGTAAACATGCATGCCAGGTGTTGGAACATACCTTCTCCAGCTCGCGCTGAGCAGTCTCCAGAGCCTCCATACGCATCTGCTGCTCCTTCTCCCAGCCCTCCTCTTTCTCCGCCTGCTCTCTCTGCAACAGACATCCTCACTGCAGCCTGAATACTGTACTATTCACTCTACTGCTAGAAGTGAATCCACGGGGCTACACAGATCCTACCACAGCACAATAGTGAATAGTGTACCAAAAACACCATAATACAATATGTTACTGTTTGACTGTTCATCACAAATTGTCTGTTATCCGTTGCCAGGCATCACTAGCTCTCTCACCCAAGCAAAATGGTTTTAATGCCAACTTTTTTTTTAAGGAATATGTGGCAGATATTGCAAAGAGTCAGTGGGTTTTCTACCATGCCACAGCTCTCAGATTCCCCTTTTATTTTTAAGACCTTAAACCCAAATTGCATCCTGTTCATCAGCTGATGGGTTATGTATTTGGACCGTTTTAAGAATTATTCTACAGTCTTAGACAGATGAATTGGAAAGGGGCATGCTCATTGGTGATAGCTGCAGGGCTTGGAACAACTTTCACCTAATAGGCAGACTCATCAGTGATAGATGCAGGGCTTGGAACAAATGTCAGGTAAGGGGACATGCTCTAAGTGATAGATGCAGGGCTTGGAATGACTGTCAGGTAAGGGGGCATGCTCATCAGTGATAGAGCAGGAAGGAGGAGGAGGGATATTTCTCTCCCTGTAGTTATGAGTAAATATGTGAGGTATTGATGAAGGGCAAAGTTGTGTTAGTTTGGATAATACATAGTTAGCTGCTCCAACACCTGGGATCACAAACTTCAAAGGCAACTTTTAAGTTGAGAATGATAAGGTAATATCCACTGTTGATGTAAATTATTGAACACAAGAACTCTCTATTTTTTTTTAATTTCCCTCATAAAATAAACTACTTAGTTCTTAATTCGCCATTGTTGCCACATTTTCCACCAATCAGGGACAGACACACTAACGGGCTACTTACATCAACACATGTAATACTTACTGAATTACTTTCCTCATGTTTCAAAATTGAAATTTTCATTTCAATTTATTTTGAGCATATGCTAGGTGTCCTTTACTTAGCCTGAAACCTCTGTTGATTCTTATCAGAGCTGGAATCAGTCTGTTTTGAATCAACCTTTTAGTGGCACTGGGTCATAAACATACCATTAACTTAGTTCTGACAGTATGAAGCAGAGGTTTAGTGAGGTAAGATGGACAGTTATTTTCCTACTCTATAATAGTTAGTGATATAATGAGCTACAACTTTACAGGTACCAGTTACACAAATTCATTAAAATTACTATATCTTGGAAAAAGCAGAGCCTCGTTCCCCCTACCACACTAGAACCAGTTCTTGAGCACGTCGTGAAAACTACCTTAAAGGCTTCCTGTTCCTTGCGCAGAGAAACCCTCATCTGAGCCAGGTCATCGAGCCGATCTGCGTCCTCACTAGCAACACAAAGACAGCGCTCTTGGAAACACACACAATGGGTGAGCAATGACCATGGCCTGCATTCAGACAAGGAAAGGGAACACTGCTCAGACTAAAGTATAAGATTTCCTAAGATAGTGTTTATTAACTGTCCTACACAAAACTATCAGTGTTGTGCACTGGTCATAAAATACTGTATACATAAAAAAATTTTAGTAGGCATTTTAAAATATTGCTAGTGCCTATCAATCATAAAAATGTACAATTTAAGTACATGTAACAGATTTCAATATTAAAGCTAAATTTAAAATATTTCTAGCTTTTTTTAAACATTGAAATCATTCTATCAGTTCCCGACATCTCTGCCCTATGACATCTCACAGGTTTAGGCTCTGTAAGTCTCCAGCTTCTAAAAGCTCATATACTGTCAAAAAATTAATTTCAATCCAATCTTAGTTCCTGTGTCTACATGGGCAAAAGTCAGCATTTTATCAACTAATTGAAAATCTTATGTGAAAGCAATCAAATTATTATTTATTCTAAAGCCCTCGCAACTGCTCAATTCTGCCATTACCATCCAAACACTCAGCAAGCAGTAACTTAACTTAATTTTTCTGCTTTATAAAATTTATAAATTTAATCTTATAAAATTTGAATAACTGATACAAATGTTATTTTCCTTCAAACAATGGACTGGGAATGTTTTCATTAATCTTAAGGGCCACACAACCATGGTGCAGAGCTTCAGAAGAAGTCAGCCATTTGAAAACTATTCAAGATATCAGTGTGAGGTCTGGTTACAAAAAGCATTTAGGAATACTCTGAGGACGGATGTGTGTTTCAGTTTCCGTAATTTGTTTCTAAACTGTATTTCAGAGAAGTGAAAATGGTTGAAACAGGTGTTACCAGAATAATTTTTAGACCTGGAACATCTGGTAGAGTTTATTGAAAGCACTCAAGGGACTTACAATACATCTTTTACTTCTTTTCTCTGCCATATAATTTTATGGTTATCGCTCAAACTTCATAGTTGCCTTGTGCAAACAAGAAGACTGCATGCTAGTTCAGAGCCTTGCACTTGCAGGTAAAACAGTGCTAGAAGCACTCATCAAGATGCCTCACACAAATACAGTAAAATCTCGTTATAAAAAAGTCTTATATAGCAAGAGATTTTGTTCTTTATACTGAAATTTCTTTAAACTGAAATATCCCAACGTACATACATATACTATTCCCATACTACAGAATGCAATGGCAAAACAAAATGGAACTATGTATGTATCTACCCTATAATCATCAATTATTTGAGCTGCATTATGCTACAGGGTTAGTGGTTTATTTTGAGAAAAACATTAAATAATTTCAATCTCTGTAAAAGAATATTCTTTTGCGGTTGGAACTGAGCAATGATTGTTCATACATCTTTACAATATTCCCCCCTTCTTTCAGTATTGTAGAGAGTGTAGAGGGTGCCAAACCAAACTGCTTGGCCACGTGTGATTTTTTTGTGCCTTTGTTTACTTCCTTCAAGATTTCCATTTTTTTTCTTTTAAAGAATACAGTTTCCGTTTTTTTTTTATCGTCCATCATGATAAAAATTAAACTGAAACTTGGTTAGAAAAATAATAAATGCATAAATAAATACAGCACATCACTGAAAATCACTGATGGCAACAAAATGTAAACAATCAATGATGGAAACGGAAACCAAACAGACCAAAGACTGAACGATATGTGCAGAAGATGGAAACCATTGAGTCGCTGACATTGCCAGTTTTAGCGGCATATAGTTTTCCAGTGAGTTAACTTTGTTAAGTTTTTCATAAATGTTGCCGCTACGGAAAAGCCATTGGCCATACCTCGCCACAAATAAAATAAGTGAAGTGCGCACATCTAAACAAACAGTTCCTACTACTACTAGTAGTGTATTTTTTAAGTCTCTGGCCATGAGTAAAAGCAGTTGACCATATCTTGGGTAGAAAAAAAAAGAAAACAAATGCACATCAAACTTTGCAATGCCGTTTTCAATGTAAATAGACAGCAAAATAAAGCAGTTGAATGCTTGAATCATTGAAATTATGCCAAGAGGACGACAGTAAGTAAATATTTTGACGCATAGACTAAATATTCGGTAAATGTGCATGATATTGACGAAGAAAACCGGTAAAATGCTTTTGTTGTAACGAAAATCTATTTTGTAAATTTTAATTATTTTAACCTTGTATGTGTACAGTCATTGGAGGGGAATTTAAAATCATTCGTTAATGTGAAGTTGGTTATACCGGTATTTTACTGTACATGCACCAGGGCGCGCACACACTCACGCGGCCTTCAGAAGGTTCTCGGTGGACCAGGCCAGATCGGTGGTGGACCAGCTCAGCAGGCTGAGCCGCGACAGGTTAAGCTGCGAGTGGCTGCCCCCCTTCCTGAGCTGTGCAGCCTCAGCTGGGTCATTGTAGCGGAACATGCTGCAGCGGCCCAGCAGGATGATGCAGCCTGCGACACATGGCATCCACTCCGCTCGACACTTCCCAGGGCCCCTAGTGCCTTACACACAACAACTGCCATACCCAGTTCCTCTCCAAGTAATACTGACGTACAGTAAAAAAAAGAAGAAAAAATTAATTACCTATCAAATTCACGAACATACATTAAAATCACAAAAGTGATTCCAGGAGGAATACAATTTACACACTGCAACTTAACAAGACAGGCTTGGTGAAAACCTAGCATGTTTTAAATGCTTGCATATTAGAATTACAGTATGCAATTCTAATAAATAAAAATTAACCTTTTTTTTTTTTACGAAATTCACGATCATTGATTTGTTGGACATCTTCAAAGTGCTCCTTGAAGAACAACTATGTTGCAGGTGTAATTTGGTTCACTGTAACATCATTCCTTCCCATCCGATTTTCTTCCCCTGAATGCAGATTAACCATCGGACTCCAATGTGTGGAAGGTTTCCTAACTCATCTGCAAGTTTGTGCGGCTCTTGTCATGTGATAAGAAGCAGTCACCTGACCGGGGTGGGGGTAGGAGCAATCACCTTGAAAATAGTTTGGGCGTGTATCCTTCCACCCAGCTCTTCTGCACTGTTCTCGAAAGGCGGAGAGCCCAGGGCCGGATGCACGCGTGTGCGCACACACACACACCCTTTTCAAGCAGACTACAGAGAGAGGGAGAGTGAGGGAATCTCTCAAAAGTATCTCAAGAAGATTGCTCCCTGGACGTAACAACATTGGGGATAGTAGTGTTTGGAACGAGTTTACCAGGTGTAGTTTTGGACGCATTGTTGACGAGTTCTGAGAGATGGTGCGGGGCCAGTCTTTTACCCAAGTGCCTGAGTCGTCGCTGGGTTTCACTCCGGTGGTTCCTGCTTCCTGTGAGCGCTTTCGAGGTCCGAGTGAGTGCCACAGCAGTTGGGAGTTTGCTACTTGGCAGGTGCAAGAGTGACAGAGGAAGTCTCACCGTGGGACTCTGGACTGGACGACATCTGCCGGACTATGAGGAGAGTGTGTTCCTTAATAATGCTCTGCTTTGCGAGAAGTATTTTTTCTTGATATAAATGAGTAGCAGGTCATTTGGAATGTTGTAACCCGCCTTCCGCCCAAAAAGGAAGGGGGGTTGCGTCCCCGACACACCCTGGGTAACACAAATAAAAAAAAGGAATACCTAAAATACATAAACAGCTCCAGAAAATCTACCCAACTGGTCGACCCAAAAATAGAACTAGTATATTCAGACAAATTAAAGGCTAGTCTTTGGCAAAAGATAATGAAAACGCAGAGTACAAATAAGCAGAGTTTTTCTAAATCCAAATTCATCTCGAAACTTCATATAATATTGTAGATATACGTTTATGGCAGTTACTTGTTTCTAATATAACAATTGTATTGCCGAAGAGTAAAGATTGTAATGTTGTAAGACCCCTGCCCTCCTAGCTCAATGTTTTTCTTTTAAACTTCTTTTCTGTATATGTAAGTATCAATAAGTCAATGTTGTTTAGTGGTGTATATGTTATGAAACAGTAGAATCAGACGTTATGAATATTAATATATGTTATTTGCACGTGCTATGTGTTTTAAGAAGGTATTTTGTATTTTATTAGACATTTTTAATCATTACTATTTTTTATGTAATTATTCACAAATGAGCCGTTGTACTAGATTTTTGCCTGTTTGGGCCTACTTTTTCAGGTTTTTCTAAATAAATTGAATTTTGTCAAGTAATTTGTGTTGGGATTGCTGTTCTTAATTTTATTTAACGTGTTGCATAATTCTAGAACAAGGGACTGTGTCTGGTGTGATGGTTAAAAAGAGAGGCATGAGAGGTCTGTAAGTGGGAGTGAGAAAGAAACTGATTCCCCGCTAACCGAGATAAAAGCTGGGATTCCCCACTGGTCGTGGGAACTGTGTGGTAACTGCTGTCTCACGGTGTGGGAGAGAGAAGGAGAATGTAAAGTCCCTGCCTCTATGGAGAGAAAACTGTTTTCAATATGTGTTCTGTGTTCCTATTGGCTTGTATCTGTAAGTGTGAATGAAGCGTGCGTGTGATTGGTCGGTGAGGTCATGTGACTTCTCCTCCCTGCGTGGAGGAGACGGTGGCAGGACTTCAGTCAGTCGTCTGCCGATTGCTGCACCACTAGGTCGCGTTCGGTGGCTTCTCGCCATATTATATAGAAGTTGTGAAGAGATAATTTAACGTTGGTGGTCAGAGCCATGCCGAGTATTAAGTCAACCCAAGTTTTTTTTATTTCATTCGGACAGTAACAAATTAGAAATTGTGATCACCGACGTCAGCGTTTTGGCTCGTGGCGAAATTCGTTTTCGCTGGGTGCGGTCATGTTTAAGGCCGCACTAATTTTGTGTACTTGCAGTAAAATGTTACTAAAGGACGTTTGTTTTCGCTAATTCTCATCGCGCAAGCTGCGTGCGTTTTTCGACAGGCGGATGTACGATTTGAACGAGTGAGAAAGAATTGAAAAGGGTTTGGATTCGTCTGTGCATTCTATTTGAAAAAATAAAAACAACAAAATTACAATCGGCGTTGAACATCTCTTTATTTTGTATGTAACGAACCATTACAAGATAATAGAAACTCATTGAGCATTATAAGTCAGCACTGATTACAAAATGAATACCTAGTGTTACCATATGAATAAATAAGACAAAAATAAATATATAAAAATTACAAAAGTATTAATGTATCCTACTAGGGCCGGATTTTAATGTTTGCACACGCAAGTACACGGTTTCTCGTCTTCCTGGTTATAGACGAAACAGCTGATTGCCATGACCTTCACGAAAAAAATGACAGTGCAGTCAAAAGCGGCGGATATTGCCACAGTATACGCCGAGGGGCGACACTCAAAATATTTAGTTTCGTGGACAAACGGAAATTCAAAATCAAAGTTTAAATTTAAATTAATCTTCATGTAAAGTCATACAAAATTGCGGCACGACTTAACGTTACTCAACATAATAATAGGGAGCGTAAGACTCGTTTATGTTCAGCATATCACACAAGTATGTCTAATCAGCACATGCCACATGTAATAGTGCTTCATAGATGGGAGCTCGTTCCAAATGTATTACTTCTTGCGAAAATTTGTTTTTGTCCCAAATCCAGAAAACAAATACTACCAGTCGCCTCTTTACCTTATCGTAGCTTTCGGTAGCGTAGCAGCTCGTTATGCAACAGTTCACGGCACGGCCCCATGCATGCTGATCCCGGCGTGGACTGCCCGGTGCAGAGTCGAAGCATTTCACACTCGTCTCGCGGCGGAGCTCCTCGACACGTCCGCGCGCGGCGACTCGCAGTCCAACACTCCCGGCGGCACACAGTTAAATCCTCCGCCGGCACTCATGTGCTGGTGATGTCAGCCGCCAAAGCGAAGTTACCGCTCCCAGTAACCGGCCATAGAAACAAAATCTATGTATAAAGTATTTAAGAAACTCGAAAGAAACCAAACAAAGACTAACCAATAAAAGAACTAATCACAATAATTAAATAATTAAATAAATACAGCTACTGACTTTTACAGATTAAAAAGGGTAAATTAAAATGGAAATAAATCAGTAAAATCAGAAAAGGCAAAATAAAATAATATAAATGTGGCCTGGTGGCCACAACGTAGTTTAGTATTAGTATGTTATTATTTACTGTTATTTTGTATTTTGTTTATAAGGAGACGTTACACTTAAGATTAATGTAATACCCTCTTTTATCGCATAATCGTCGGACGCGCATAATCGTCGCAACTATATTCTTGGCTGTCAAAATTGGGATAAAAAAACTTCTCGCTTAAACGTCGAATGATGTTTTTGGTCCCGCTATTAGATGCCGAGCGCTTTGTGTAGGTATCTTTTCCGTATAAAACGATGTATTTTAAAGTAGAAATCTAATATTTATTCGGAAATTACCACTTGCTTATTTAATTAACAAAAATACGAAGTTGTCTGACGTGTAAATTTTCTTTTCAGACCGTTTTAAACGTTATTATCTTTATCTTTACCTAACAAAATTTTTTTTCCGCATAATCGTAGCACTCCTACTTTTCAAACTTGATTTTAGAATAAAATGTGGGACGATTATGCGAGAATACACGGTATGCTGTTTGCTGTCTCATGTTTTATGGTATAGGTTATATAGTTAAGTTCTTTAACACAGTTCTTTAACACAGTTAATATTGTTACGATTTACCGCGGGTTCGTAAAGGATAGCTCAATTAAAGATTTTATTACACTACACAGTTTTATTTATTACCACTACTTATGTCACTTACAAAAATCTTCTAAAATGGCAAATAATTAATTACACTTAAAGAAAGGTCTATTCCCCAGTCACTCGTTCCACACACCGCACACCTTTCTGGGCCGCACCTCAGGCACAACTCTTGCCGCAGCACCCCTCGTGGGTCTCCGCCGCGGGACTCCGTCGCCGCACTCCGCCGCCGCCGACGCACTTCCCCTTCGCCGAGGATCCGCTCGATTCCTCCCTCGCAACTTCGCTCGGGACTCCGCCGCGCCCGCGACTCTATCGCCTGGAAGCCCCGCTGCGGGAAAACTCCCGACTCCACTGAACCAGGGGTTAATTTCAGTGGGAACGCAAGGGAACGGCGTTCCCTTACCTCCCAAGAGTGCCGGAACGCAAGGGAACGCACTTAAAACTAAAAGTTTAAAAAACAATTACGTTGGATCAATATTATGCTTTGTTTGCGAGTGACTCGTAAGCAGGTAGGAAGCGCCCGTACAAGCCGTTGTGAGCTGTGTTGTGATGAGTCATGCACAGAATCAGGGAGGAAGGTGACTGGTGAGTCATCCTCGTCCGCGCCTCTCTATAACATAACAATGCCCACCCCTTCCTCCCCTCCATTCTTTCGCCGCGCCACCGCCCCCGTGATCGTTGGAGTTTAGTCAGTTTACAACAGGTGCGTTGACTTGACCTTGACGCCGTTTCGCGTTTAAGTTACAAGTTGCATTGTGTTCGATGATTGTGTTCGTTTTTATACTTATTAGTGCTAGTGCAGCTAAATAGTTTGACTATGACTACCAGAAAATTTGTTGATTTTTTTAAACCTAACCCTAAGAAACAAAAAGGTTACGTGAATTCGGAAGCATCAAGTACGACTTCAATTGTTAATCAAGATAAAAAAGAAGACGCAATCGGAATCAAGGAGGATAATTGCGATTACCTTTCCCCTTCGACTTCCTCGTCGGACAAAACAGTATCCAGGTTGGAGGGTTTGGGATCTGATACAGACGAAGCTAAGGTTAGTATAGAAAATAATGATTTTGTTGGGGGTGAACAGCCAGTTTGTTGGTCTGTAGAACAAACTGTTGAATTCAAAGCAAAAAAACCATGGTTAATTGTGAACAGAGAACTAGGTTGCAATGTTTGCAGAAGCGTGAGTACTCTAGGTGCCGGGAAAACGAAGGGCCTAAAGATTAGCGAAGAGTGGGTATTAGGAACTATTACCGCTTCCGGAAACAATAAGAAAGACCAGCAATCCTCTCTTAGGAAAAAGATATTTTTACACCGTGGGTCTCGAGCTCACTCTTTAGCTGAAAAAATACTCAATGAAGCAAAGAAAGATACAATGAAAAAAGCTGTTGCTTCTATGCATCAAGAGCAGCAAATTGTAACTGAGCGCATTTTCCGCACAGCTTATAAGCAAGCCAAATTAAATAATAGGCCATTCTTTGAGTTTGAAACTGAAATTGATATTCAAATAATGAATGGTTTAGATATGGGCCGAATCCTCCATTCAAATGTCGCTTGCTCCAATATAGTTCATCATATTTCTGATGAAATGAAATCAGACTTAATAAATGGCCTAATCAAGTCAGACTCTAAATTTTCCCTGCTTTTAGATGAAGCCACTTCAGTTTCAAACAAAAATGCTTTGGTGGTTTATATCAGAACTGTTCTAAAAGGAATGCAAAACCCTATGACAGTGTTCTTAACACTTTTTGAACTAAATAGCACAACATCAGCTGGTATATTACAAGAACTTTTAAATCAGTTACAAGCATTAGGTCTAAGCTTTGAATTCATAAAAGACCACATGATTGCTCTAACTTGTGATGGTGCATCAGTGCTACTAGGCAAAAAATCTGGCCTTGCTATGCAGCTTACTGAAACATTCCCCAACTTGTTCATTTGGCATTGTTTGAACCATCGTTTAGAGCTTGCCGTACACGATTCCGTAGAAGAAGTAGCTGGAATCAATCATTTTAAGATCTTCATGGATAAAATTAGAAACATGTTTAGTTGTTCTCCGAAAAATAGCAGGGAGTTGGCAGAAGTTGCTAAAGGACTAGAGGAGCAAATTTTGAAAATCGGCCGTGTTTTAGATACTCGTTGGGTAGCTTCCAGCTTAATGGCGGTGAAAGCAGTTTGGACAGATTTTAAAGCTTTGTACAACCATTTCCTTGAAGCATCTGAAGACAAGCAAAGGGACTCGAAGCAACGTTCGACTTACAAAGGGCTTTGTAGTACATTGTCTTCTACAACTTTCGTACACAACCTTGCATTGATGTACGATGCTCTAGAAGAGTTAGCTGATTTGTCCCTTCAGCTTCAAAAATCAAGCCTCAACCTTATCCAAGCCCACAGTGATATAACACTGTTAATCAAAGTGTTTGAAAACCGAGTTGAAAACATGGGTAGACGTTCAGTGGAAGCTAAAATTGCTATTGACGATTTGATGTTTCAAGATGTTGAACTTTATGTGAGAGCCAAGATACCAAGTATTCCAGAAAAACAGTTCTATCGGAGCCTCGCAAACAACTTGACTTCAAGGTTGCTATCATCTTCAAATGCGTCTGAAAACTACAACACAATCATGAATGACATCAAAGTGATCCACCCCATGTATTGGCCAAAAGACTTATCCATCACCTACGGAGAATGTGAGATCCAGCGAATCTGCGGTAGATTTAAGATTAGCAGCTCTCAGGATATAATTAGAGACTTCAGACACTTCAAGCAGGGACTGAAGCCTATGTTAAGTGGAGAGAAACCTACTATTCTTGAGCAGCCGCCGTCGTTTAAGAAACTGATATCCATCATAAATAGCATTGCAGTGTCTAGTGCTGAATGTGAACGTGGATTTTCTGCAATGAATTTAATTATGACTCCTCTTAGATCTTCACTCTACATTAGCACGGTTTGCGATTTATTGCGGATCAGGCTCCTAGGACCTCCTGTGGCTAGATACAATCCCGAGCGACACGTCAAAACTTGGCTGGCGAAGGGACACCATTCTGCACTTGACACCAAGTCAAAACAACGAAGGCAGAAAACGTACAATGAAGACAGCATTTCATTGTGGGAACTTTTTTCCTAAACCCGTTCTTTTTTAATATCTTTTAGAATTTCAGAACATTAAGTTTTCATAAAAATAACTAGGCCTAACTTGTAGTTGTGTTCTAAACTAAAGTTTTCTTAGTTTTCTTTTTGTATTTACAGTTAGTTGTGTATTGATGTTTTTTTGCAGTTTTCACTTCAAAAAATTAACAAACAACTAATTTTACCAACTAGGCATTGCCTTACAATATTAGACTACAATGACTACAAACCGTACATTGTCATAATAAGTAGATGAAATAACACCTTAACTTTTTAAAATTTCATTAAATTTTTAAAATGAAACCGTGTTACTTCTTTGTGTCATTTATTTTGTGTGTAATTAAACACTTCCTTTTATTTTCCAAGAAGTTGGTCTATTTTGAATGTATAAATATTGTTTTTTTACCCATAAGGTAGGCCAAATTTTCTTTGTAAAATATGCAAAATTGTAGTTCAAGCAAGCTGTTATATTCAAAAACATCTATTTACATATGGATATGTATTATTACAACTGTACTGTATATCAATAAAATTGTAAATAAGGCTTTATTTGTTTTTATTTTACCATTCATTAAAAAAGTAATATTGGTAAGCTTCATTGCTTCAAACAAAATGGTCAGTGAAAGTAGTCAACAAGATGTTAATGGAGCAAAGGGTGAACTCAATTTAAATTCATGTTTTTATTTTCTTACATCATAATCAAGCACTTTAAAAAGTAATCACCATTAAAATATCAATTTTTTTATAAAAATAATTGTAGTATTATGTCTGGATGGCCTAAAAACGCGGGTTTACAGTTATAATTTTCAAAACTTTTTCCCGGGGGAGGGCCCCCGGACCCTCCTCCTTCCTGGGGGGTATTCCAGACCCCCCGGTCTGAGCATCCCGCTTTAGAGTTCCCACACCTAAAACTTTAGAAATTAAGCACTGCACTGAACTCACTCACTCCCTGCCCTGGAACCTTCGTCCAAGGACTTCGCCACTCTACCGCACCCGCACTATCGCCCGGAAACTCCGCCGCGGGAGAACTCCCGACTGAACACTCCGAACTCCACTGACTCCGCCCTGACGTCCTTGGGCATATATATAGGCCCCAGCGCAATTCCAGAACTCACGAGAGCGGCCGGGGCCTGTCGTGTCACTCCGAGCCGTCCCGACGGCAGAATCTCTCGAAAACACATGTCGGCGGCTCGCGCAACTCCCAGCTGTCTGGTGTCAGTTACGTGTCAAAGGCAGGGTGCCGCGCGGGGAGTGTATAAATGACTGAATGATTCTTATGATTACTTTCTCAGTTTCCTTACTGGCGAAAAGACATATAATCCAAATAAATATCATGATGTCAAAGCCATTTTCAGTGTGGTGCATTATACAAACAAAGATGCAATGTAACCATACTGAATCTTTGCTCAATGCTCCCAAGCACTGAGCGAAACTTCAATCAAACTCCCTCCACTGCACAAAGATACAGTCACATGACTGCGACCATGTAGGGACTAACTTACAGCAGCAACCACACTAACTTAAGGCAATCCGCTGCATTATGTGCTAAATCTTGAGAAAACATCAAAATTTTAATAGCAAACAACAGATACCACATTTACTTAACGTGCCTTTTTTGTGAAATTTTTTACTCTGAAAAAAAAAAAGGAAGTCACGATTGATGGGATTATTCATCTGCAGTATTTACTTTTTTCTGATTTGCACATTCCAAATTTGTGATCGATACACTAAGGACCAAAAGAAAAGAACAAAAGAAGTCTTTGAACTGATGGAGTGTTGGATTCTAGTAAATTCAGAACTTGTCAAGATTATAAAAGGGAAACACTGAAGAGAGAACAGCAAGAGCACCTTGCGACAACCGGGTGGGCTTTTCGATGAGCACCGTGTTGACCCAGCACTGTGCGTCACGCAGCGGCACCAGCGTCGCCACTCCCTCCTGCAGGGTGATGATGCAGTGCTCCGGCTCCATGCCGGCTCGGTTCAGCACGATGTCCTGCTTCGTGCTCGCCTCGTCCGTGCCGATCAGAGTGTCTCCTTCCTGTGGCAAGGGACCTTGTGCATGGATTATGTGGCAGGGGACAGGGAACTGAAAATACTATGTCATGTGTTAAACTTGACTGGTATGATGATTCTGAACTTCCGACTTCCATAATTACCTGCAGATGAAATGTATGTGCCTCACCATTTTACCATTTTACATAAGATTCAACCGCAAATGTAGTCTTGAAAACTGGGCTCTATATCTGAACTTGTCTTCAAGTATTTTGCTTCCCAATAAATAAAACCCTCAAAACCTTCTGGGTTTGAAAAATCCATGCAGCTGAAGTTCAACATGCCCACATGTTGTAAGAGTTAACAAAAAAATGCCTGTTTTGACAAAAGGACAACACCATTCCAATCATTTATGAGTAAAGCAACATGCAATTAACATAGTAACAATATAAAATAAAATTAACATGACTTGCCACATTCTTTCCATTAAAGATTTTGTAACTGAAAGCAAAAGTCTTAACTAAAGCTACATACAAGCTGGTGGATCACAGAAACTTATTTTATTGAAATGTTTTAAAAGTTTTAAATAACTTAACTATGTATACTGCTTTACAATAAAATCATTCAAAATTAATTTTACTATCATCCTTAAGTATCTATGAATAAAAAAATAATTTTACAAGCAACAGACATCATTAAAATGGTGACTGAATGGATACCAACATTTACTTCAGACCTCAATACTCAAATATTTTTTAATTTATGTAATTACGGGAAAGAGTTTCAACACCAAAATTTGTTTCCAATTTGATTCTTAACAACATTATAATATTATACAATTTAACATTCAAACACGTACCACATTCATCTAAGTAACACAAAAAGTATGGTAAAAATTTTAATACAGAATCTGAATAAATAAAATTAATAATTATTTTCAATAACTAGGGATCAGCACAAAGGTTTTTGCAGGTATTGGGGTGTAAAACTCTGTTAATGATTATATTATTTCTTGAAATTGTGAATGATGTAATTTTAATAAGAATGTTTGAAATTAATTAAGCAAATTTATTCTTATCAAGACAATACTATCGCCGAAACGGGAAGACAATCGGCCCAGCCCTCACATGACTGACAAAACAAAGTACATCACACAGCTTCCAAATGAACTCACTTAGATGAGGACTTCCCCGAAATGCTGCCTTGCTATTGGCTACAACACTTATTCTTACCATTATTAATTAGTGATTCCCTGCTCAGCAGTCCTTTCCTCAGTTTTTTTACATGTCTCTGTCCTTCTCTTACACCTGTCTCTTTCTAAGTAAATGCACAATTTTGGGATTACCCAGTCCTGGAGAACGTTTGTCTCTCTCTTACACAGAACATCTCTCTTTCTTTATTTTACGAGGCCCATGTTCTCACGATCCAAACATGTTACTATTACACTATGAGCCACATAAGTAATTAAATGGATATTTAAAAAAATACTATTTAAAGAAATATTAAAATCCACACATACAAAAAAAATAACCCAGCCAACCAAGTAAAAGCCAGTAAAATTAAAGTTAAAAATGTTTTTCTAAATAAACTAATTAAATATCAAAATGGAATTACAAGAATATTACTAACTACTGTAACTATGAATTTACATAACCAGCTGATCCCTTCTGAAAGGAAAAAATATAATATTCCTCCACTAAATACTCTAAAAAAACTGGTGAGGGCAGGGTCTTGGAATGTTACAATGGTGCTGCTATCTGTGACATATGTGAACCAAAGTTCTCAACGCCAAAGGGAAACTTTATAGTATTAACTATTTCATGAATTTTAACAACATGGGCAGTATTTTAATAAAATTCCTTGTCAAAAATGAGATTCAAAACTGGAGACTTCATTTTTTTAAAGTCTTTTTTGCTTTTATCGGAGCCATTTCATCATACTGTTTAAAATTTTGCTCTGCAAATGGAATGATTCGATAGTCAAGGTAGCTGCTACAGCAGCAAATTTGATTTGTGTATGTGATTCACGTCATGAAATTTAGTTGAAAACACAATTTGCGTACATTTATCGCAGTAGGCATTATTTTAAAGATTTATATGTAAAATTTTGTGTCAGAGTTTTGTATTGTAAGTGTATTTGCAACATGAGAACACATTAATTTGCTCATTACTGAGGGTACATGTTACAGTTCATTGGCAAGTACTGAATGATTCACAAACTTTTTTTTAAATTTGTAACTGAATACATATTTGACATGTGCAACGAGCGTAAAATCATACGCCATTATTTTTCAAACACTTCACATTGTAATCTCTTATTTATACTTGCGCAGTTTTTTTTTAGTATGGTTAATTTTACATACTGACACTGCCAGAAAAATGTAAAACATCTCTTTCACTATTTACATTTCAAATCACTAAAAAATATTTCATATTGGAATGGCCTGTTGTATGTCAGAGATTCGAAAAACAGCAGAGAAACTACCCAATGAAAATATTTTGTGACTGGTATTTTCTTTTTTCTGACTTGAAAAGCAATAAAAAGTATCGCTGTCCGGCAAAAACATGAAAGTGCTATACTCTGCATCTTCATTCCTTTGACCATGAATAAAATGGCGGATGCCAAACCTTTATCTATTCACGGATGCATTTAGTTTTGACAACAACAATAATTACTACATATTTCATATTATTATAGAAATTCATGATGTGACGTTTAAAAAGGCCTAAGTATTGCCATTAGTTTTGAACCAGAAAATGACAGAAGAAAAAACTAATACTACAGTTAATTTTCTGTTTTCCGTAGTTTTCTAAAATCGCTCAGGCAAATGCTAGGGTTCTTCCTTACTGCTGATCACAACCCATTCTCTCCTCAATCTCCCACCAGTAGAGAGTGTGTGTTTCAAATTACAAAATTACTCAATGTCTAAAGCAGTAAAGCAGTATTTGTAAAGTGGTCTGATGGCACCTATTAGCACACAGCCAAAAAAATAATTGTAAAACAACTAGACAAAGGTTCAGGAATTTTATAATTCTAAACCCAGTCCAAACATCCTAATTTCACTTTTCATAAGTTTGTCAAAATCACTACTGGACATGATTAGTGTGTTCTCGATCACTGAAAACATAAAGTTACAACAATGGGTGAGTGATCAGATCACTCGCCTCCACAAGGATAATCTGGGCTTAACTGGGCTTAACTTTCATCAGGGTGAACCCAGATTGTTGACACGTTGGAAACATTGCAGATGTTGCCATGAAGCAGTGGTTTTCACTAGGGATACTACACGGCCTGGGGGCGGCCAGCAGGAACAGGTTACCTTGAGGTGGTAGAGGGTGATGCCGGTGCTAAGCAGGTCGTCGTCTATGCTGACGAGGTGCGGCATGTCGCTATCCAGCACCACGCCCTGGCCCGACTTGCGCAAGGCCAGTGCCTTCTGCTCCTGCAGGATCTTCTGGGTCTCGCGCCACTTCTCCGCCCACTCCTCCGTCAGAACCTTCTCCTGGGCCTCCTTCTGGTGCAGCTGAGCCAGCACCTGGGGCTGGCAGACGCCCTCCCTCTGCAACACAGCCCTGCCACCTGCCACCAGCTGCCTCACTGCCTCACTGCTTCACGAGTCCCGCTAGAGCACATGTCAGTGTCCATCACCTGTCATGCCCAGTGACCTGGCAGACACCCTCCCTCTGCAACACAGCCCTGCCACCTGCCACCAGCTGCCTCACTGCCTCACTGCTTCACGAGTCCCGCTAGAGCACATGTCAGTGTCCATCACCTGTCATGCCCAGTGACCTGGCAGACACCCTCCCTCTGCAACACAGCCCTGCCACCTGCCACCAGCTGCCTCACTGCCTCACTGCTTCACGAGTCCCGCTAGAGCACATGTCCGTGTCCATCACCTGTCATGCCCAGTGACCTGGCAGACACCCTCCCTCTGCAACACAGCCCTGCCACCTGCCACCAGCTGCCTCACTGCCTCACTGCTTCACGAGTCCCGCTAGAGCACATGTCAGTGTCCATCACCTGTCATGCCCAGTGACCTGGCAGACGCCCTCCCTCTGCAACACAGCCCTGCCTCCTGCCGCCAGCTGCCTCGCTGCCTCACTGCTTCACGAGTCCCGCTAGAGCACATGTCAGTGTCCATCACCTGTCATGCCCAGTGACCTGGCAGACACCCTCACTCTGCAACACAGCCCTGCCTCCTGCCGCCAGCTGCCTCACTGCCTCACTGCTTCACGAGTCCCGCTAGAGCACATGTCAGTGTCCATCACCTGTCATGCCCAGTGACCTGGCAGACGCCCTCCCTCTGCAACACAGCCCTGCCACCTGCCACCAGCTGCCTCACTGCCTCACTGCTTCACGAGTCCCGCTAGAGCACATGTCAGTGTCCATCACCTGTCATGCCCAGTGACCTGGCAGACGCCCTCCCTCTGCAACACAGCCCTGCCTCCTGCCGCCAGCTGCCTCACTGCCTCACTGCTTCACGAGTCCCGCTAGAGCACATGTCAGTGTCCATCACCTGTCATGCCCAGTGACCTGGCAGACGCCCTCCCTCTGCAACACAGCCCTGCCACCTGCCACCAGCTGCCTCACTGCCTCACTGCTTCACGAGTCCCGCTAGAGCACATGTCAGTGTCCATCACCTGTCATGCCCAGTGACCTGGCAGACACCCTCCCTCTGCAACACAGCCCTGCCTCCTGCCGCCAGCTGCCTCACTGCCTCACTGCTTCACGAGTCCCGCTAGAGCACATGTCAGTGTCCATCACCTGTCATGCCCAGTGACCTGGCAGACACCCTCCCTCTGCAACACAGCCCTGCCTCCTGCCGCCAGCTGCCTCACTGCCTCACTGCTTCACGAGTCCCGCTAGAGCACATGTCAGTGTCCATCACCTGTCATGCCCAGTGACCTGGCAGACACCCTCCCTCTGCAACACAGCCCTGCCTCCTGCCGCCAGCTGCCTCACTGCCTCACTGCTTCACGAGTCCCGCTAGAGCACATGTCAGTGTCCATCACCTGTCATGCCCAGTGACCTGGCAGACGCCCTCCCTCTGCAACACAGCCCTGCCACCTGCCGCCAGCTGCCTCACTGCCTCACTGCTTCACGAGTCCCGCTAGAGCACATGTCAGTGTCCATCACCTGTCATGCCCAGTGACCTGGCAGACGCCCTCCCTCTGCAACACAGCCCTGCCACCTGCCGCCAGCTGCCTCACTGCCTCACTGCTTCACGAGTCCCGCTAGAGCACATGTCAGTGTCCATCACCTGTCATGCCCAGTGACCTGGCAGACGCCCTCCCTCTGCAACACAGCCCTGCCTCCTGCCGCCAGCTGCCTCACTGCCTCACTGCTTCACGAGTCCCGCTAGAGCACATGTCAGTGTCCATCACCTGTCATGCCCAGTGACCTGGCAGACGCCCTCCCTCTGCAACACAGCCCTGCCACCTGCCGCCAGCTGCCTCACTGCCTCACTGCTTCACGAGTCCCGCTAGAGCACATGTCAGTGTCCATCACCTGTCATGCCCAGTGACCTGGCAGACGCCCTCCCTCTGCAACACAGCCCTGCCTCCTGCCACCAGCTGCCTCACTGCCTCACTGCTTCACGAGTCCAGTGTCTCTCCGTCACCTGTAGGTATGTGTGGGTCAGAGCAAAACTACTGCATCACCAGAATTGAAAAATATATACCCCCTCTCAATTTAAATTATACTGGGATTTCATGGTTCAACACATTTTGTAATAATAAGGCACAAATTTAGCTGTTGCGCTTGGCGGAGAGGTGGCATTACTGCAATGCCGACTGTTTTAGTTCGCTCAGAGTTTATTGTTACTAAACTAATTTCAATTCAGAACGGTGTTTTCTGTTTTCTAACGGGTCACAATTCACATTTCATATTTCGCTGGTACATTCAGTGATGATTTTTTGAAGACCAATGCTCATATGTATTTTTTTTTTGTAGAGAATAGCTTATTACAAGTTTTTATAACTACCATATTACTGTATATTAATTTTCTTTGGCATTCCTGTTAAAACTATACAGGTGTTCAATAAGCCGGTGTAATCACTAATTTGGCAATGCTGTGGTCCCCAACATGAAAGAGTAAACCCCTGCCACTGCATCACATTCAATTTTATTAAAATGTACATTAATGAAAATAAATCAATCTTAGCAGCCACACATTTTAAACACCTGTGTTTTAATTAGAAGTTAATTCGAAGAGCTAATACTTTTCTTGGAAGGCTGCCAACAAAACCAAATGTATACCAGAGTAGGAACATGTTTCTTCATTTACACTTTGCTGTCAGTGAGTTTTTAAACAGTTTATTTCAAAAGTTTTAATAAATGTGTGACTGGACTGTATATCAACATTCATTACTGCTGTTATAGTACAGCCTATATATGTATACAAAAAGACAATTTTATGTTTGAAAATATAACAGCAAATTAAATCAATGTGTACATAACCTCAATAAAATAAAATTTTATAGATAAAGTCTTTCTTACTAGGTGTCTAACACCAATGTTTTATTTCTATCAAACAACACAATTCATATATTGTCATTCCAGTGATAATTGTATTTGTATAAAGAACATTGAAATGAACTTTTTTTGTGAATTCAAGGTTAAAGGTGGCATGATAACCTTTCATAGTATGCAGCACAGTATGAGCTAGACAATCTTGTGTTTACAATTCTGTTGTACAAGACTGCAGTGTCCAACGACCCGTTACCAAGTCTACTGTTAACCTGGCGTTGAATGTTGTTATATCTGTGTTCCTAGCCCTGCTGCTGCAGGCTTAAACAAGTACACTTGTTTGTTACATGTCACATGTTGTGTGTCAATCTTTCCAACTATAAAACATGGGTTTGCTGGAGTTGCTCTACCTTTAATAACTATTTCTTGTCCTGAGGTATCTATCCTCCATTATATACCCCATTACTCATTTCATGAGTTCTTGTCCTACTTCTGTTTATTTTTCATCTCAGTGCTCAAAAGTAGTCAGCAAACTGTGATAGCAAGTAATGGCTTTTTTTTTTTTTAAACATATTTTGTATTTTTGACCATCAAAAGGTTACTGGTACGCAATTGTTTGCCTTTGCGTACAAGTGTTGAAGGTAAAACAATTGCTATGTAAGTATCTACTATAGACTAACCTTATATTTTGACTATAACAGTGTACAGCAAACCCAGTTGACACAATCAACCAATTTATAAACTCTCTTATCGAACTAGAGAGATATACAGGGCAGCACTGAACTATTTAATAACTGCAAAGTAAGGTCCAATAGACACACTATAATTTTGGGATTTAATTTTCCAAGAGGAAAGTCTGAATACTGAAAATTCTTTCAAAATGATGTCATTGATAAACAGTACCTAACCTCACAAAGTTACCTATGTTTCCATATATTTTATAAATACCTTGCTATTTAGTTCAAGAATAATAATTAAGGTATTGTTGACATATAAGCATTTACACAGATTTATTATCAGAATATTACCATGCTCCAATAAATTTCACTTATATACTACCTAACATGAATTAATTTAATTTTGTATTATTCCAATTCATCTATATATTTCCTGTTAAACATCAGTGAATAAATTGTATAGCAATTATTTACAAAAAAAATTGAAATTAAAAATAGTTTAACTCATCAGTTTATAACACAATCATCTTATTAGATTTACAATCAAATTAGCACATTTTCAAGTGCAAAATAATGGGATGAACTGATTTCCAGAAACAGTTTTGTGCAAACTGAGTCTCCACTAGGACTCTGTATGGAAACAAAACTGAGTTTCACCCCCTACAGGCAGGCTGACGCGCCCCATGAGGGGTTAGCGGGTTACACACATGTTCGTTGTTGATCATGGCGCGCAGCTTGTTGATCTCCTCGCGCAGCTCCCGGATCAGCTTCACGTTCTGGTCCTCGTTGACAGTCGGCTTGTTGATGATGTTCTTGGCTCGGTTGGCGTAGCGCAGCGTGCTCATCGTCTCGCTGTAGTTGCAGTCTGCCGGCGACACCGCTGCAGGCAGAGACTGCAGTTAACACAACTCCTGTGTGGGTCTTAACACATTAGTGTGTAACATCCATGCTACAGGATAGTAAAGTATTTAAAAATATGATTCATACATACAAACATATATTTTGAAAAATGTTCTTTAAATTATGTCCCTATTATATTTTTAAAATGAGGTTAAAATAATAGACCACATATAATATAACATTTACATTAACATATTTTGGGTTTAGTCACATTCTAAATGCTTTCCTAAGTACACTTAAAAAAAATTTGGTTACGCTTAGCAATAAAAACCAAGTTATTTCACCAAGAGAACTTTAAGGCACAATTTTTATACATGTACTTAATAGAAAATTGAATATTCTGTTAAGATTTAAAAACACTGCTTTTTACATTTTAGATTGGATGTTTCCATCTTGATTATAAATCTAAATAACTATATAATCTAGTACTTAATGTTTGAATTTTCCAACGCTTGTGTTGTTAATTAGTTATAAGCAATTAATGCTGAAATTATCTTATGAAGATTGTAATCTGCGAACCCTCACTGCCATGGCGCAGTAAAAAGGGTAAATTAATCTCTCTCGTAGAGAATAAACATGAAAGCAGTGGTTGCTGCGGTAGGCCTACTTCACGAACCTGCTATCATGATGGTCTTGGCGTTGCCCCCCAGACTGTCCTTGAGCAGCCAGGTGAGCACAGAGTCGCGGTACGGGATGAACACCAGGCGCTGGCCCCGGGTCGCACTGGACAGCTCAGCCAGCGCCGATATCACCGAGCCCAGCGTCACCAGGGACTTGTTGATGTGCGCGCCCTCCATGAGCCGCTGGCCCGTCGCGCCGCTCGTGTCCGCCCGCTCGCTGCAGCCCCGACCTCGCCCTCTTTGCTTCCACAGCTTGCACTGACCAGCTTTCGTCTGCTCTACTAACTGCTCGTTTCAATATAACTGCTATACTTTCAAATGGATAACTATGCTAGTTAAGTTCAGTATACAGTTCCTTAAGAAACAATACTACGGACTTCCTCATCTTGTAAAAATAAATATACAAATCATGCAAGCTTACAAATTATTTAAACACAGGCCTATTACTATGTAAAATGGTTTTAATGAATTAATATCAATTGCAATACATCATATTTTATTAGCAGCCAATATTTTACAACACAACATTTTTAACATTAATTATTCTCCTAATACCAAAAATATTTCCAAATAACACTTATGAAGTATTGTATTATAATCTCAGCACTATATTTTTATGAACACATCATTATATGAATACAGTTCACACAGTTCCTTAAGCTAAGCATTCCCTGATCCACTACTGCACGGAGCAGCCAACTGGTAAAGAAATAGCTAGGCACACTAGCAGTCACAGTAACTGTGGATACTGTAGCCTAGAACATGACTTCCTTCATGCACAACCTTTCCTAGTCTGCAGCCACACAGCGAAGTAAAGAGTAGCCTGAGAACTCAAACCGAAGCATGAACTGTCAGAGTGAGGAGTCACTGTAGGATATAAAACTATTCACTAATTTAGATGCAGTGAAAGTTACGGATAATGGAACATCAATATAGTTTTAACAGAAATACCAAATAAATATTAATATATGGTACGATAGTATTTAAAACAAATCATAATTAGGTGCTCTATTTAAAAAAGAAATCACAGATGAGAGTTGGTTTTATTCCAAAAATTAAGGTAATCAGTACACTCCCAATTATCCGCGAAATTAAGTGGCAGGGCCACCGCGGATAGTGAAAATCGCGGATAATTCGGAAAAGAGCCGAAAATGGGAAACAAAATAGGAAACAATTTCAACTTAAAAAACTAAAAATTTATGTACAGCAAAAGTTACAATCAACAGTAAAAAAATTTAAATGATGCTAAAATTTTAGTATCTTACTGAATAATTAAAATACAATATATTTCAGTAATGTAAACATAAAAGTGCTCGGTACTTACTTCGTAACAAAGATACAGTGCCTTACGTACTCAGAGACTTCATTAGACACTAAAAAAAGCAACCATGCGACTAGAAACAAAGCACGACAGAAACAAAAATAGCAACGCATGCCAGCCTACTGAGTGAGTTCCGAGAAGGCCTGTGGCGTTTTACTGTATACTGCACACAATACACTCGTCAGTAGAGTTCAAATTTGCTCACTTGTAATAAAATACAGATTTACATAATGTGCTGTATCTTTTCGTGGCATGCGCGGATAATAGGGAGTTTACTGTACACGTAAGAAATGAAAAATGTAACCTGCCAGAAAAAAGGAGATATTGCACTGAAATGAAAACAGTAATGATAATCTCTAAGGGAACCAAGAAGGCCCCAGTGCAATGCTGTGACCTGGCGGTTAGGACAACAGCTGCAATCCACCCGAAAATATCTTTAAACGCAAGCGACTCGGTTGGTGCCGGATTACAGAACGTGCCCAACCATATAACGCCAGATTAAAGACCTCTAACTATACATGGGTGATGGTAATCTTAGTACACACACAAAATTTTTGTGATCAACTATTTCTAGTCCATAGGTGTGGAAAGAAATAATGTTTGAAATCCCGCCCTACCAACCCTCGCACACGAGCTCACCTGCCAGCGAGATCCACCAGGTGGATCTTGGACACGGTCTCGGTGGGCAGGTCGTTGGAGAAGCCCGCCTGCACGAACGTGATGGTGAAGATGGCGTGGGAGCGGGAGCTCACGTCGTTCATGTTGGTGGAAGCCGTCGTCCGCTGGTCGTTGCCTTGCTCCATCAGCTCCTGCAGTCACGCCACCAGCCACGCCCTTGCCACGGAGATGCATGCCAACAAGCAACTACAACATCGCAAAATTCTTCAAAACAACACAAAATTTAGTTACAGGATTATCTACCGCAATCTTTCTCTTCCTACAAAGAAAACTAAAGGTATAAATTTACTGCACTTGATTTTAACGTGATACCTTTGACCACCCATAACATAATAAACTAACACAAATTTTATAAAAACAGTGTGGTATATAATCTGTTTGATACCAAACACCCCATTGTCTTAAGCTAAAGACAGAATCTTGTAAGCACATTCACACACGTGCACGTTCGCACATGCACACACGTTTGCGCACGAACACACACATGTACACACAACACACAACCAACAACACACAACAACACAACTGCAACAACCACACAAAACACACCCAAACAACACATAAAACACATGCACAACACTCAAAACACACACATAACACACAAAAACACAAAAAAAAACAGAAAACAACACAACACCACACACAAGCACACACATTTTTATATAGAGGAATCATTATAAAGTTACTTTTATACATACAAACAATTTATACACAACTAAGCAAGAGGCTTCCAACAATTAAATAAAAAAAAAGAACGACGACATTCTTATTTGTCCTATGAACAAATTAGAGTACTAAGTGGCACCTGTACCTTAAAAATGATTCAGAGGAGAAAATGTTTCTTGCTTTTTACTGACTATAATCTTTGAATATCACTACACTTAATTTTATTAGAACCAGATAAACGACAATTTTAACAACGTAATTTTTTTTTGTGTGGATTCTGGGTATTGCTTAACAGTATTTCAAATGGTGAATATTATGTTAGAGAGTTGATCTAACACAAATGTCAACAACCTACTTTTTCATTTATTTGCCATTGAATTTGTTTGAATTCCATTTTTTACAGCAAGTGTCAAATGCATGGCAATGAAATGGAAACGAAAATAAAGAAAATTAAAAGATGGAATGAGAACAAAAAGGAAGTTTTGTTTCGTTTGATTGATTGTAGGAATTAATGCTACACAGCTATGCACAGCGGTTCATGACGACAGTACCTTCAAGATTATAGTGAGCTCCTTACTTGGCTACAAACAATGCAATGATCAAGAATATGAGTCATGGTGCAATGCTGTGATCAAACACATGGCCCTCGACAGCACGGTCATTACAAAAACACGTAACTACACAGAACTGGGACATTGAGGAAGGTATTAGCCGTGGCCTACTGTCAGGACCTGGAGTGATTGAGGGAGAAGTAGGAAAGCAGAAACCAGGATGGCCAGAACAGGATTATAACCACGGTTTTATGAAGTGTGTTACCACAGTGCAAAATTGCTCCACACTGCAAGAGACAGGTAATGACTGCGTAATAAGCATGATTGTAAACTTATTAGCCTTACCTCTCTTAAGATTATAAAGATTTTGAACCATGTGCAATGGAAAAACTCAGTGTAGTTATATTTTCC
The DNA here is from genome assembly GCF_032445375.1 of Bacillus rossius redtenbacheri. Lineage (NCBI taxonomy): Eukaryota > Metazoa > Arthropoda > Insecta > Phasmatodea > Bacillidae > Bacillus > Bacillus rossius. Next base: position 111,540,642 of record NC_086332.1, read on the forward strand.
ATAATATTAACAAAAATCACATTATTAAAAACATATTTATTTATGACTTTTTATGAAAGAAAATATGAATAGTATGTCATTATATATAGGTATTAAGTTTGTGTAAAAATTGGGTTTAAAATTAAAAACTTTTAAAACATCAATGCTATAATTATATTTCTTTTTTATAATTCTAATATATATACATACATATACACATGCATTATATAAATTTTTCTACCACTTTTAAAAAGAATCAACTAATGTTTGGGATTTCCTGTACCACGACAATTGACTTGGAACTGTACTATCTCTAACCATAATGTCCTGAGAGTCAGTAATGACGTTTTGGAGAAGGTCCTGTGAACGACAATGACTATGAAATGTGCTCGTACACAACGCTGTGTTCTAGTAGTCAGTGACAAAATGTTGGAAGGGGTCGTATGCCATTTCAGGTCATTTAGGAAGATGCTTCCACTCACAGCTATGTCCTGATAGTCTGTGGCCACATTTCCGGGAAGACCTGTGAACGACAACTGACTAGGAAATGTGCTCGTATACAACGCTATTTACTAGAAGTCCGTAACAAAGTGTTGGAAGAGGTCGTGTGCCATAAATATATTATTTCATTAGATTGATATGCTTAATTTCTTAGTTTAGAGGTTTTATTTTAATGTATTATTATATTATGCAAAAGACTGCCCGTGAGTTAATTACTTTACTAAAATTTATTGAACTGAGATAAAGTATATGAATTTATATTTCGCTGGTGCAACTGGCACACATTTGGACGGGTAAGAAACCCAGCCGGAAGAGTTGTGCAAGACACCCAATTCAAAGAAGGTTACAAAACATGTCTGGCCTTTCACACAGGAAATTAATCTATTAAATCGCCACATTCATTTTTCTTTAAATAATCCACTTCAATGTTAAGTAAGGCTTAATAATTTTATCTGTATCGGGTCATTTTTGTGCGTACGTAGTTTTTAACTCGTCGCAAACAAGAAAATTATCTTTCTCCAGAACAATTACTGGCAGGAGTACTCGCGCTATATCTATATTTGGGTACACTGCTTGTAGACCATCAGCTCGTAGCCATTTCAATAAACTGAAGCCACTTATCCGTTCTCCATTGTTTGTACTGCAGTGAGCACGGAAATAAAGTTATTCGTCTAAAAAGTCTTCTATGTAATCAGGATAACTCATTTTTAAGACTTTTGCTTTTCCTTCCATTTCTGACGTACTTAATTCCGTCAATTTAGTAATAAAATGAAATTCGTCATGAAATATTTTATACGCATCCCGTCGGTTATATATTTCCTCTACCAAAGTATCAATTATTACCACAAATTTAGTGATTCTGAAATTTTCTCGACCATATTTTTGCTGCATCTCTCATCTGTACTAGTCTCACCAGGAAGTAGCTTTTACTTCTTTCGTTTATAATATTTTTCGTATTTCTCTACAAAGGTTAGTTCCTTGGCCTTTTTTTCTTCTTTCTAAATCTGCAAAGTTTTCCCGTGTTTCGAAAAACAAAATGTTTTCATGCATCCTACAGTTCTATGACAATGGTAATGTCAATTTACACACTCTTGAGTTTTTTGTTTGTAGATTTTATCCGAACCAGTAAAAATAGCAAAAAAAAAAAAAAAGCCGTTTCTAGATGTTTCCGTTTCAGACATACCTATATTTCTTGCTAACGGTTCGCTTCTGTTGTTTATCATTTTCAATAGAGGTCAATGTGCTATGTATTTGTTTACACGACATGCGTAAACGTTTGCATGCATCTGATCGAGCCGACCAATGTGTCGTATATAGACTTTTCACGGTAAAATGGGCCTGAAGAATTCCCAATGCTGAGTAGATGGTGCAAATAAATTATAAAGCTCTTGTAAAAGAGGCAACACCAGCAAGCCTCTCGACCACATCAGCCGCGCCCTCGCCTGCTACAATGAGCGTGTGCTAGCAGGGCACTCGGCAAGCGGAGAAACTTCCTTCACTTCAGCTTGTAGGCCGGTGTACATGCCAAGGCATATCGTAGGCGTTACCGACTGTCCTCTGCAGTTCGAAAGTCAATACCAAATTTGGTTAAAGTTGAAGTTACAGCAGCTGTCATTTCTTGTGCTTTATGGCCTGTGTTTGGAATATCTTGAGAATACGTTCTACAGGCGATTCATCGGCAAGGACATATCTGACAAAAAAAAAGTGAGCTGGTCCACATGATATATATCTGGCGATGAATCAATAACCCGAGAATAATATTTATCAGTTAATATTGCCATTAAACTTGTATTTAAAACCTTATCTGCCATAAGCCGAATGAATTCTTCACATAATGTTGACGAAAGGTAACTTATTTCCAGTGCCTGGATTTCCATAGTGTGTTATATGATGGCTAAGAGGAGTTCGAACTCGGCGAAAAGCTCTTAAGACATCAAATAGTTGTCATTGTGTAATGAGCCGATTTTCTCGTCACGGCCTCTGAATGACAAACCATGTGAAGCAAGCGCTTTCACACATGCAACGAACTATTCTTTTCAAAACGTTCTTCCAGAAATGTATTTCTTCATCAAGCTGTACTGTCAGTGCCTAGTCAATTTGGTTTAAGAACAGATAATTTATGTGTAGGAGAATTTTCATTAGCAAAGACTCGTTGATGGGCATTTTTCCAGTCTTTGTAACCTTCCTTGTCAAACATACTCGTCCCGCATTTAAAAGAAGACAAGGCCCACAAACAACACGACCAGTGCTCTGGGAAAAAATTAGCTACTTTCGCAGAACCTTTCGCCGTTCAGAAGCTGGTGTTTTGACAATTTTTGTACTTTGTCTTTGTAAGTGCGCTCACTCTTGCAAAAATCGGGATCGGATTCAATGTTTTGATTGGCTCCATGCTTAGATATGTAATTACGTGAACTCATTGATAGTCCATTTGGTCGGATCGCCACTTATTTCGCACAGTATTGTTCCTGCTTGGGCTGCTCTGTCGTTGAAGAGTCATCTTTTGTTCCACTCACCAAAACTCACGAGGTACGCGCGCTAAAAGATACTGTAGAAATATCAGTTGACTCTGTAACACATGGAACGTCCTGTCTCGGATCGGTCGTATTTGTAGGTGTTTCCGAAGAATACGTCTAATTGTAGCAATTTTTTTATATCACAGTACTTTTTTTTCTTTAGCCCGTTTGCGATACTCTTCTTCACTTAATCTTTTCTTTCCACGTCACCTTTACTTTGCACAGTGCAAAACCAATCGCCTACTCACTACAATATCTGAGAATGTCCTGTCGTGTCGCCACGTCGGGGTGCCGGGCAGACGTCGCCCTAGGCCTGGGCCCAGTCTGCCACCGAGCAGTCGGCAGCAAAGTGCTGTGCTCCCACTCACCGCTATGTCCTGGTAGTCGGTGACGAGATGTCGGGAGAGGTCCTGCACGTATGGCCCCAGCCTGGGGTGTTCACGCACCCTGAGGCTGTGCGCCCGAGGCCCTCCGCCTGCAGAGCCACGCCCCAGCAGGTCCTTGACTTTCTCGTTGTAGATCTCCAGGTAAGACACTTCCGTGCGGTAGCTGGCACCCTGCTCCTTGCCCGTCTGCATGCGTCCGAACAGGGCCTGGCAGATCCTACCGCCAACACACAGCCTGCCTGTTCAGTTCTGTTTGGATCTGACCACGGTCTAAGAAGGGGAGGTCTGGACACTCGCCAGATAAAAGTGACAACTTACTGTCTCCATAGTTCGTTCGACGTCCGCTATTTAACTCTAGCGCTAGGTGTCTTGCGGTGGAAATATATCACTAGGTGTTATGATGAATTTGTCAATTCTCGTGAAAAACAAACAAGAGGTAAATAATATACGATACAACGATAGTTTAAAATCATCGCCGGAGGACGCACAGTAACGTGATAATCGGGCATAGGGCCACGTTTCCGCAAACTAATATGTTAATATCTATAAAACTTAAAAAAAATACACTCGTTTAAAACGTTAATTTTATGCAAATTACTGGAAATATCACAGCAGAATAATCAAGAATCATGTAAGGAAGTAAAAATAAGTTTTTTTTACTTTTTTTTATTTCCATGGTGGCCCTCTACTCCATAATTACAAATGTAGAGAGTTACGACAGTATTTGATGCACTGCAATGCATTTTAATATAATTACACTATATTTTAACATTTAAAATTAAAGGCTGAATCAAATTACATAACTTGGCTGATTTACGTATTTGAATAAAAATACCAAACCTGCATTTACAATACTTTATTTGCTACACAAATAAGTGCCATCGTCAATGTTTTGTGTCTCATGTCAAGGGTTGACGCTTCAGCTTGGGTGCATAGTAGGGACGTATTTTTTTAAATTTACATTGCATTACAATATCCAAATAAAAAAATATATACGTTTTTATAAGTTGTCGAAAACAAACAAGACGCACATTCACAGCAAGCAAAAATAATGGCTTCGACCACATGAATGCACAGGTATTGTAATGTAAACTACAAACGGCGATTACTCCTAAACGAGTTGGAATTCCGTATCTGCGCCTTTTGAAATAACAAAGGAAAGTTTAGAGCACTGAATAATTTTTTTTTGGAATTTTTATTATTTTTTTAAGGAAGAGACCGCACTCGTTTTGCAAATTTTATATTTTAATTAAAAAAAATGTTGTATTGTCAAACTACTTACAAACAGGTATTATCAGGGTTGTGCTGGCCATTAATAAAATTCGACATCATACATTCCATTTTTTAAAAAGTCGGGCCTATACAAAAATAAGTAATCTTTAGACTACATTCATACAAATAATAAAATTTAACTTACTATTCCAATGACGTTTACGAACTGATCTTTGTGTTACTTTTTTTTGTGAGAATGTCGTCTTCCACAAAATGTTTTTCGCATACATAATGGGATCTTTTAAGTACAAACTTGTCTCATTGAATTGCTTTCTGCCACAATTGCCTAACATTGTCATCATTGGGAACTCGGAATATTGCAACTTTCTCGTCCGACTTTGCCTGATAATTTGTTTTGCACCCAGGTGCAACACAATGGTTAGGAATTTTCACAATTAAAATAATATACGCTTATTCTCTTTACTAACAATCAATGCTCCTTGCTCACAATGAAGTTCCCGGCTTCCCGCAAACGCCAATGTGGAAACTGTACTTCGTAACCTAATTTACCTAATTTATGAAATAATTCCCAAACTTATAAAAAAAATAAACACATCCAATTTAATACTGTATCGATATCTGGAGATGAATACATTTTTAACATTTAAATGAACATTTAAATGATTATTATGTTGAGTTGTTCATAACAACAAAGCTTAAAATACCACCGCAGAACAACCAGCGCTACAGGTCAGATGGTGGAGCGGAGAGGAACTACGGAGACATTAGGTGTGTCACTTTTGCATGCTGGCCTGGTTGGGGAGTGTCCAGACCTCCCCTTCTTAGACCGTGGATCTGACACACAACCCTGTTTGCTTCCGCCCTACTGGGTGTTTTGCAACAGCACATAGCCATAATATATTGTATCGGCAAAAAAACTCACATTTTAACAGAAATAGAATTATGTAATTATTTTACAAGAACATTCATTACCTACTCATTAATATTTTATAACTGAACAATTGCAGTATGGAGTTACGAAAATACCAATGTAAATTATGTTATCTAATAATATAAATTTATTTAATAATGGTTACTGGTTTCCCACATCATCTCTAGAGTGTGCGGGCTTCGAGAAACCAATGAAACTCAACGCCCCCTGACTCGGACGGACAGACATATAGGGGCCTACACAACATTGCTGCATGGCCTACAAGCTCTCACGACCACAGCTTTGCGAAACTTCCCACTTCCAGAACCTACAAGATACCCTGTTGTCTTTTCACTCGTTAGTGTTTGTTTACACGGGTGAATCACGGGGCTAAGGGTGATGCTGGCTAGTGTGTAAATTGCAGTATAGCCTCTACGCACAGGTTCTGACCTAGCGAACAGTTTCTTTATAAGTCGGCCATTAAATTCCTTACAATCTCAAATGAACATCGTTGATTACCCTTGAACTGAGAAACTTTCATTGTATGACGCCCAATTATTACAGGTATATTCAATTTTGTAATTCTAACTGGTAAAATTTAAAAACAAATGGTGTTCATGTATTTCTACAAAAAAAATTAAGAAAAAAATTAACGTATAACTTTGGCATACAAAATTATGTCTATAATTTCGAGAAACAAGGTGTTAGGTGTTTTGGTACCTATATGTGAAGTAAACTTAATTTACGATGACTAAGTACTATCTGCAAATATTAACAAAAGCATGTTTAAATGACATAAGTTTACGTGTAAGATGGAACTAGATGAATAAGTTGCTGTGAGAGTAGTATTCCTGTTTACAGTTTACGAACCACAACTGTGTATAATAATAAAGTTTGACTGGGGATCACACGATTGTGCATTTCCATTTCTGCATGTAACATAATGTACCTACTAACAGTAGACTTCATAACATGAGGCTACAAATCATCATGAAGTATTAAAGTAACACTCTTGAGAACATTACTGACAAAATGTTTGTGCAGGTACTAAAATCGCATATTGAATCTGAACTTTGCGTTTAACGAAATGTGTAATGAAAACTTGAAATAATGATTTTCACGAATCATATAATACGTAACTAATAGTTGTTATGCCCCAGTGTACGGTTGCTGACACAGAGCCACAACATCTGAACTGCACGATGCTCAGGTGCAGCCAGACATGTGCTATCAGGTAAGAGACAGGAGGCCATGTGCGACATTGCTGGTTATTCCACGGTGCAATCTTCCTACAGTCCACGATACTCAAAACTGAGCCACAACATATGTACTGCACGATGCTAATAAGGTCAGGAGACACTGGTTAACATACTGGTTATATCTCAGGTCAGTCTTCTCCAAGTCCACGGTTGGGTCAAGTGCCCAAAGCTGAGCCACAACAAATGTACTGCACGATGCTCAGTGGCAGCCCGACATTTACTATCAGAATAGAGTCAGGAGCCTATGGGCGACATAGCTGGTTATTCCACGGGGCATTCTTCCCCAAGTGTACGATTGTTGACACAGTGCTCAAAGCTGAGCCACAACATCTGTACTGCACGATGCTCAGGTGCAACCACGACATTAACTAAGATGGTTAGAGAAGGGAGGCACTAGGGTGCCTTGCTGGTTATTCCTCAGGGCAGTCTTACCCCAGTCCACGTTTTTTGACTCACGTGCCCAAAGTTGAGACACAAGATTCTATATGGCACGATGCTCAGCTGCAGCCCAATATTTTAAACCATATTCAGGAGGCTATGGGCGATATTGCTTGTTTTTTCAATAAAGGCAGTCTTACCCCAGTCAGTGTTTGTAGACCAAGTGCCCAAAGCTGAGCCACAACATTTGTACTGCACGATGCTAATGTGCATCCCGACATAGGCTAACAGGATAGAGGAAAGAGGTTATGGGCGATACTGCTGGTATTCCACGGGACAGTTTTCGCCCAGTCCATGTTTGTTGACTCAAATGCCCCAAGCTGTGCCACACTATCTGTACTACACGATGCTCAGGTGCATCCCGACATTTCCTATCAGGTTAAAGTCAGGAGGCACTGGGCGACACTGCTGGTTATTTCACAGGGCAGTCTTCCTCCAGTCCACGATTGTTGACTCAAGTGCCCAAAGCTGAGCCGCATCATGTGTACTGTACGATGTGGCTACATATTTGACAAACAACTATGGTCTCAGTTAAATGTTGGAAATATGACATTTTACGAGGATTCCAAGTTGCTCACCAAAAGCCGGGCTAGATTCCTGCTCCTGCCATCTTGATTTTACCAGCCGCCCCAGTGTTCCTAGCAAGTGTGTGTTGCGGTGTTGCGCGTTATGATGATAGAGATGGCGATGAGATGTTGGCTTGTTTTTTTCTCATGCAGTTATTCCTCGTTTAGGACAATTCTCTGCACATTCCACCATGTGAGCACTACGTTTTGTGTTTTAAGTCAACTTCATACTCAGACATATGCTAAACGTTATCTGTAGGACGATGTATTTATCGCGAAAAAAAATTTGAACGCTTATTTCACAGAAACAAGATATGCCCGTGCTGGGGACTGTTACCTTGCGATTGGCAGCCGCCTGCAAGATCAGCCACTGGCCTTTCTTTCTGGCTAGGCCATTCGGGACGCGTTGCTTGAACACCGAACGACTGTGATTCGTTTACCGTTTTTAATTTTGGATCTACGTCTCCATAAATGCCTAGGTATGGCAAATTGTTCCAGATATCCATATATCGGAATTTCGTTTCTTTTTTGAATGATATCGATGCTGATAAAAAAGACTTGATATTATCGTTTTTCCCCCATACATTGGTTTATCGAATTATAAAAATTTTACCCTTATTTTACTTAACGTAAAATTATTATTTAAGCACAAGTATATGTAATATTGAGATACTGATACATCTAGGCTTTTATAACGAAATTAATTGGAACAAGTTTGACTCTTACCAGCAAAATTATACTACAAAGTAATTTTTCAATATGTTATCATTAAAAATTATAAATGTCTATTATGGAGTATATCATATTACATATTTATGACGCGCGGAGAGTACCTGGGGATGAGGCCCTGGCAGCCCGCCGCGCCCATCATGGTAAAGGTCTTGCCGCTGCCCGTCTGGCCGTAGGCGAACACGCAGGCGTTGTAGCCCTGGAAGGCGCTGTCCACCACGTCGGTACCCAGGTCGCCGAACACGTCCTCCTGCGAGGCGAAGTGCGGGTCGGCGCTGTCGAACGACCAGTACGAGTGGTCGAAGGTGAAGTCCTTGTAGTCGTCGCGCCCCCGCTCCTCGGCCTGCGGGCATCCAGCACAGGCCGCATTACTACACATCTGCGCTCCGCATTAGTTTCTCCTTTCGGAACCAAGCTTAGGGTAGGTAAGTGTATTTGTAGGAGGGTTCAAGGTTAGGGAGATACCTAGGTGCGTCTCAGGCTGAAGCCTATATGCCTAGTCATGCTGGGATTAGCCATGCAGGGAGAGAATCGCATGCATCGTTATGTTCTGTGCGGGGATTGGCCAGGCATGGCAGCGATTGAAGTCATTACTAACTCTTCTATAGTAAAACAAGTTGGGCCACAGACATAGGGCAATGGGCACTCGGACAAGGCCCGGAGGAATTGCTGACGTCAATGGGCGGAAGGCCAGCGGGAACACGAGCACGCGCTTGCATCCCGGTGACGGCACAGCAGCTGCGCGCACGCAAGCAAACCGGTCGCAATCAGGTTGACGGCGGAGGCGACTCGAACAGCGAGTGCGCAGGCTCGCACCACCGACGTCACGGGTGACGCCCGCCGCCGGGATCACGCGGTGTTGCCCATCACGTGGCAACCTCGAGGCATGTCCACGTAAGACAGTCTGTGAAAGTACGACGTTCGCCTGGTACACCAGCTTTATTCGTCTCAATATCGGCTAAACGTGGTTCAAGGCCGTATCATTCCCTGCGACAGTTGTGACGAATCACAAATGATGGAAAATATGTATACGAGAAGAAATACTCACTTCAAATTAAATTTTAAACGCAAGCATAACACGATTTTTTTAAATACTTTATACCATGACGTACTGTTTTAAGAGGCTTTATCACAGCAGATCTAACTAGCTATGCATTACTTCCTAATGGAAGAGCACGATTCTGAATATTTGGCCCATTTAATACAAGTTTAGTACAAAACAACTATTTACATTCATTATGTCCTATTAAATAACACAAAGATCGGCAAATATGTCTTACCGTTTAATAATGACATTAATTTAACAAGAAATCGATTAAAGAAAACGTCACTTCTTGTAAGAAGAAACTATTGAGTGGCATGAAACCCTAGTGAAATATTGCCTCCAGTTTTAGAAGGTTTCCGAATAAAGAAACAATTAGAAAGATGGCCAGACCCACACTTAAAACAGGAGCCAATTAAATACTGTTAAGGTGACTGAGGAGTTTATAACGACTTCGTACAGTCCAGTTAAGAGTTCAGTGTTGCGTTCTACCAATTGGCAGCCAAGTTAATTGATAGTTTGTTCATGGTTAAATTGTTGGAATAAAATCTGTACATCTGAAATTAGCAAACTTTAAAATTTATAATATGGTCTACTAGAACTACTTATGCGTTGTTGAGATACAGCAGTATCAGTAAATGGCAGTGAGTAATATTTTGTTTAAAGCAAGTGACACGGAAAAATATAAAAATGCCTATTTAAAAAAATTAAAACACTCAGTACATAGTTATAACTTAATACGTCTACTGTTACAGAGGATGCATGTTCTGACAAGTTCGTCACTACAATAAAAAATGAGAACGAAATGGGAGTGTTTACACTACCTGCAACCGCTTCGGCAGATTACGCACGAACACGTCAGAACTAATTGGTCGTTAAACCAGTTTTTTTGCATATAGTTCTGACATCCAAGTTTCTGTTGTAGTTAAATTCTGTGTGTCCACAATGGATGTAGAAGAATCAATTAGTCTTGTTTTTGAAAACAAGTGTCTATAGGATATGTGTGAAAAAAAAAATACAACGGAGATCTTTTTCGGCAGAAATGAGATTTTATGCTGGAGAAATTAACACAAATATAAAGGATGATTGTTATTATATTTTTTATGGTTCTCGTAGATACATATTGATCTTTTTTATCTTGAAACTTTACAGCTTTTAAACTTAAATACAATTACATGTGTTTTGTTGATATTTTAATCTATATTTTAGACATTTAACTGTTTCCTAAATTATTTTCTAACTGCAAGTATATTACGTGAAAAAATGAATAAAACCAATTTAAACTAGGAATAAGCAATGAAGTGAAATAAAATTGATCTTGAGAAATACATAAAAATTTAAAGATTAGTTTAAACTTTAAAGTTGTTTTCACTTCTAATTTCTTAGAATATACTGTATTGGAATTTATTTTCTCCTAATGGACTAACAAAATAATTTGTAAAAGTTTGTTAAACGTCATTGGCTTGCTTACCATAGTGATTCTACCGTCTTGCTACAGACATATTGTTTAAGGGGACAGAGTCCACAACAGTTTCCAGTGAAGAAAAACCTTTCTTATCAATAATAATATTATATAAAAAACGTATTTAACTATGGTGTCTACATTTTCTGGTCAAATCTGTAATTCAGGTTTTAAACATCTCCACTTCGCTGTTAAAATGCTTAATGCGCGTTCCACGCAACGTCAAATCCTTGACCACCTGTAATTAAAAATACATTCCTCCCTAGTAAGATTCTGTCTTGCATATGGTTTCATTAAGTATGTCTTTAAAGGATAGGCCTCGTGGCCTAAAAATACAAAGGGAACTGAAATGTCGGTATATGGCATATTTTCATTGCTTGTAATATGAACGGTATTAGATCCTAATCGTTAATAAATATTTTAAACTGAAAAAATTCCACCATAGCTTTGCTTTGCTTTCCATACGGACCGACTTCAATAGCTATGAATTTTAATTTCCATCAGCTAACACTTGCAATACTATTGAAAAATATCCCTTGTAGTTGAAATGGTGGGATCCTGTATTCTGAGGACATTTTATTATAATGTGTTTACCGTCTATGCAGCCAATACAGTTGGGAAAATTCAATTTTATTTAGAATTCACTTGCTATGGTTTCCATTTGACTTCAGTAGGCAGTAGCATATGTTCGTTTAAGAAAGCATCCCACACGGCTTTGCATGTTTTACAACAATGGTTTTAATAGCGCAGTGAGAAATGCTGTAGGAGAAGCTCAGTGCTCTAAACCTTAGACATTGTTTCGAACTGAGCAAACTCCCTACAAGATGCTCAAAGAATCAACGTAGCCTTATTTAAAAGTATGGAATTTTTCAAGGGCCAGTTTTTCAAGAGGAAATTAGAGGGAAATGTCCCAATTAGCTCACAGTCCCAGCATAGTTGTGAAATAACTGAAGCCATTGAGCGTGATGTGTCCCCTTTCCCTGAATCGGATTCAAATGAGTCCAAATTAACCATGTAAATGGAGAATATGGAATCTCATCAGAGTACCAGAGAAGCTTCAGAACAATTTGCAGCATCTAAATCAAAGAAGTCCTACGCGATTGACAAATTGTTGGCCATTGAAGAAAAAAAATTGCAACTATACCAAACAAAACAGTCCATCCACTCACAGTGAAGATGCTATCACTTCATCATGAGTTTACTCCCATATTTAAGGAAAGTCCCAGATCATATAAAAATGTTACTTCGAGTGAAACTGCAACAAGTTATTTGTGAAGAGGAAAAATGTAGGGAAAACGTAATTCAACGTGAACATTCAGGCAGTTACACATTGTCTGAAGGAGGTACATCAAATCGGAGTCGGTAAAATGATTAAAGGCCTGACACCCCGAGTCATCAAACTAATTATGAACACGAAGGCATAACACCATACTTTGCAAAACATGTCCCTTAAATTTCAAATAAAAACATTGTAAAATGCTATCATTTACAATTAGCGTTTGTTTTTCAAGTAATTGTGTAAAAAGATTGTGTTTTATATTGTACTTTTCCAAGAAGAATAAATTTGATATTTTATGCAAGAAATGCTGTTTTTCTTACCTTAAAGATACAGCCAGTCTCTCTTCTGCCGAAATACACACGCGAAAATTTGACTGTTTTGAGATTCTTTATTCAATACCTGTGAGTATATATTTTAATGTTGTGGGTGCCATTCTAAAAAAAATTATAAAATTTAGTTGGTTGATTTAATAGATCTTGAAACACCATTTGATGTTCTCCTTTATCCTCCCTTACAGCCAACAATTCGTTCAAATAACCTGTTTTTTTCACTACTCATTAGTAAAACTATTAATAGCAAATTTTCCATTATATATGCATCTTCTATTGGTTCCAATTTCGCTGGTAGATAGAAGCCAACTGATATTCAGAACACGCATGCACTGAAACTAAACTGTTCTGACAAAAAAATCTAACGGATTCTAACGAATTTACTTTCGTCAGAACACGCATCCAATGTAACCGTAGCCTTAATGCAACCGTATCTTAATATTATGTCAATATTCTCATTTTATTAATTCTAATTGGTGTTAAAATTTAATTTATTATTCAGAATAATCTAGATAAAAAAATTCAGTTCCAATATAGGATAAATACCAACATTTATTTAAAAGGTTGAAGAAATATAACACGAGTCATGCTATTTCAGGTGCACCGGAAGATTGATATAAACATTCGTTACAATAATATATCGTGCTTATTTTTCCCGTTTGAATTTCAGCAATAACATTATTTTTAACCGCCAGGAAGATCTGTCGCTCCACGCCAATGCACGACAGCCCGTCCAGCGCGCCCTCCGAGGGACAGCTGGGCTGCACAAGGCAGATAAACACCCTCCAGCGCGCCCTCCTAATGACAGCACGTTTTTTTCTGTAGATTTCATTTGTAATATGTCTCATTAAACATATATCAAAAGTTACCTAGATACATTATATCCGGATTCATAACATTACGATTATTATTCGTTAATTGTAAGTTTTGTATTGTTTAAATTCTGCTTTTTTAACACCACAAAATAGTTTTTATTGACAATTTTTTAGTTACTTTTTTCAGGTAAAAAATTTACAAAATACATCAATTACTATTTCACTGGAGAAACTATTTGTAGCAGCTTTCGTATATTAATAACAACGCATTTAATTAAACTATGTACAATGCTTAAACAGAGCTAACATATTAGCCTACATGATATTAACACATCTGATGGCAAAAACTGTTGAAACCGATATGGCGAGCAGCGGTAGCTGCTTGATTTCAAACTCATCACGTTTGTACTTTTCTCTCTCCAGTATGTGCCCTTTCGCTGGTATGTAAATGGCCGGGAGACTAGTTTTTCCTTCTCCGATAGTAAGTTAGGGCTTGTGGAAGCTTCTACTCCTGCTGAGTTGCTAGCTCGTGATGTAATGACGACTCCGACATGGTGCAGCGGAAACAGCGTCCAGGCATGGTCTTGAATTTTTAATTCTGCATTCGTTATGCGTACTATAAGTGCTGGGCTCCAGCCTTCGCCAAAGTAATGTATAAATGTTCAGCGCATCAACTTTTTTTTTAAAATTAATTTTGTTTTGAAAGTAACAATTGTTTCTTGTTTGTGATGGTCGCTGATAAGTGTGTACGAACGGATTAAAGCCGTGTCAGGTGGATGTTTGTCTTGAGTGCTAGTTTTCTTTAATATTTGTTGGTAATGACATTTATTTTTGTAATTGCACACTTTTTGCCCCGTCTGGACTTTACTGGCTTGACCTGGTGACAGGTTCAGAAATAATGTTGTGCTGCTGCTTCTGTCGGTGGCAGCGATGCGACATTAGATATATGTATTTTTATATGCTGATTTTGTGAAGCATGTATATCTATAGTGGTTCAACGCCATACTATTAACGCCACTGTACCCGCATAATGCAAGGATAAAGCGTTCTCCAGTTTTAGCAGTCATCTCTGGGTAAGCAATTTGGTTTTTGAATACCTGGACAAGCTCGTTTAAATCTGGATTTTTCGGAGTACATTAGCACATTTTATTTTTCCTTGATTAAATAGTGCTGATGTATCACAGCCACTGAAAGCGTGCAAGAATAATATGTGTTATCAGTGATTGTATTATGTATGATACTTTTCGTATATTATATATACATATATATATTTGTTTCAAATATTTAACTTTTCCTGATTTGAGAATGTATATGTTTGAGCGCATAGATAGAACTGTCAAAAGAATAAGGATATCTACGTCTCCGGAATTGCACTGGCATGATGGGATAGGGCCTACTTGGATTAACACACACACAAAAAAAAACGCGTCACTTACTCTACCTCATGGTGGTGTGGAAATGTTTTTTTCGCCCGCCAATATGCGTGTTGGAGCAGACTTTGCAGCAATAGTGCGATAAACTATCGATTTTACAAAAATAAAGATACTACATGAATTATAGCAAATGTCTTCTAGTTTAGTTTATTACACAACTATTTTTAGCGTAAAATGAGTTGGAAAGGATATATTCTCAAACAACTGTTTATGGAAGCCATTTTTTTTTCAATATGACGGCGCGAGCGGCAAAGATACGAGGTGGCAAAGTGAAAATTCAAAAAGAGCACGTCGAAATCTATAAGGATACCAATTTTCCAAACTCCCGGAAAACTTACCAGGTAAACCTCACCTATATGGTGACTTCGTGGGTTCTTCCCCTTTGCATTAACCTGGACCTGCGGTCGTATAATCGTTATAATCGTGTTTTCGATTGAAATTTATGATATTGTATTTTGTGATATTTGCGTTTAGGCGTTTCGCTGCACGTTGTGAGGACCCGGCCTGTTTCTGTATTTGTTGTATGACGCTAATAACAGTACGTATAAACTTGTCATGGCGATTTTATATATATATATATATATATAATCGCCATGACAAGTTTATATATATATATATATAGTGTGCGTTCAAGTTAGTATGAGGTAGTAGGCGCGGTAACCTCTTGCGACGGAAAAATCAGGCTTTGCATGGCCAAGTGACTGTAATTTTCATAAGTCGTGTGTGTGTCGTGTGCTCGGTGACTGTACTAGAGTAACGCAGTGGCGTACCCAGGATTTGTGTATGGGGGGTGTTAAGAAGCATGCCCCCCCCCCCCCCCCCCCGGTATTAAAGCGGGGAGCCCGGGGGTCCTCCCCCGGGAAAATTTGGATTTTAAAAAGGTGTAAAATAGTGATATTTTAGCAGTTTTCGGTTCTTAAATTTAAATATTGTAATGGTAATTTTTTATTAATTTTAATATGAAATTTGTTTGAGTGATGAATAAGAAATTAAAGTTTTGGTGCTAAGGGGGGGGTTTGAACCCCTAACCCCCCCCCCCCCTGGCTCCGCCCTTGGAGTAACGTAATTTATACTTCAAATGCTTTTTCAATTATATATCATGTTTCGATTGCCACTCTTAAAATTTAAACATTTAATTTTTGTGGATGTGTGTTGTCACGTAAGTCTTATGTACTAAACTCGGCAAACGACTACAAGGCCATGCAGGGTGTTGGCGTAGCAATGACGGGTTCTCCCGCCTGTGGACCTCCTTGTGGTATTCTCAATACTAACTACAAGCCACAAGCGGGAGTTCGACCGCAGCTCGCCACAGTTCGTCAATTTACAAGCTCCTGTGCACGAGGCTACAATCACTGGCCACATGAATGAACTAGGCAAACCGCAGGCACTATTATTAATGAGCATATCTTCGCATCTGGGGAGCTTGTAAAGTGACGCTCTAGTTATAGAGAGAACCCGTGGCTTGTAGATAGTATGCGCTTCAGAATCGAGCCCCTGAAAGCCTTTAATTTTGTTATGTTTAATTTCAGTATTCATTTTCATCCAATTTTAATGGAATTGTAAATGCTTTTTGTTTGTCATGTTTCTGGCAGACTTCTCGTGCCCATTTGAACATCTGAGCTGACGTTTACATTATTTGCGACGCTATTGCGTGTCGATTTATTAGCGTCTTAATTGCCGTAGTATAATCATTCCCTGGAGTTATAATAGCTCGTATATGCATTATATTTAATTTGTAGCATTATACAACATTAAATTTTGTCAGTAGTAACTTACTTTTGTGTATCACGCATTTCTTTTATGCGTTAAATTTTCATTTGTTCATATAAAATACATGTAGTTTATGGTATAACTGTAAATCAGAAGCAAACGTAGGACTTGTTTCTGTGAAATCAAACTTAGAGTTTTTGTATTTGTAAAATTTTACTAAATGAATTGAATGCAAGTAATTTATTTTGCTTAGCGTAAATAGTACATGCATCCTTACGGATTACATCTTTGTCACATTTTCAAATATTTTGTTTAGTGTGCAACTTGTAGGCACTTGTCACAGTTATTGTCTATCTTGAACGAACATTTACAGATGTTTATTTAAATAGCATTTACAGAATGAGGCGAAACGTAATACAACTATCTTTGCAATTATTTAAATTCAGTTATCCCCTGCTCTGTACATTAAAGAAACAGCTTGCAGTGTCGAGACTCGTGCAGTCCGGGACGCTGCAGTCTTATGACAACTTAAAACTGCATGTAATGAAATACCCCGCAGAACTACACTCATTCTGTTCGCCTACATGTGTCATAGCGTGACCTCAAGGCTCACGAGATTTAATAATAATCATTTATTTTTTATCTTGGAACTTGAACTGTTATATATTTATATATGTTGATAATTTGTGCCATGGTAAAATTATTGTATTCCAATTGCCAATATATATTTATATTCGAATTAGCACGCAGTCGTAGTATTATTGTAATTCATCGAATTTAAATTAAAATTATTTTGTGGCCCGTTAATTTTTTTCTGCAATTTTAATGACTTTGAAGCTGAAAAAATGCATTAATGTTTTCTTACTCAATAATAAAAATGAACTAAAATTATGTCCGGACAAAAAATCAATTCCACGTTTTTAGTATCCTTTCCTGTATATTTTGAATTAACTTTTTGTATAGACATAAAATTCTTCTTTTGAAAATATGTACTTAATTTGATATACAAATAAATATTTTTGAGACAAAAATATGTAATTTAAAATTTTATAAAATACATAATTTAATCAGAATAATATTTAAATTTTAAATTTCATCTTAAAAAGAATACGTATTAAATTTGATATACAAATAAATTTTTGTCAGGCAAAAAATTTATATCAATTAATTTTATATCCAGACACAAAATTAATTCATTATTTTTACCCTTGACTGAAGAAAAATGGTTACGGAAACTTATTAGTTTCTGTTAAAATTAAATATTGGGTTTTTATTTATTTAAGGTTCACTATTTTGACAGTAAATAAGAAAACGGCGTGCCATAAGCATCATGATTCGATTTAAAAACGGCGCGCTTATATAATAGGCCGATATATAGGCTAAATAGAACGCTCGACACTCGACGGCCAAAGACGAAAAAAATCGCTAACGCGTGAGAAAATAGAAAGAGAGAACAGACGGTTTCGCCTCTCACTCGCACTATCTAATCATGACGGAGAGGCCCGAGAATAGCCGAAGACCCTTCGGTTGTGTTTAGTTCACACGTACGCTCGCACGCACACTTGCCCCACTTTTACAATTACGCTTTACTACTTTCTCTCCGATATTTCTCGCTCATGTTTGCAAATACGAAGATGGACCTGAGAACCTTTTTTTATGTATTTTTTAATCCACATCTTTCGATGGAAACATTTTTTCGATTAAACGCCTAGATTCTGAGAAGAACAGAATAAAACCAATTTTTAACTCTTCTCTCCAAAACCTTCACGTCCGATTGTAAAAAAAATTAGCATCATTCGATTCAGCGTCTTCGAATTACCCTTATATCAAGTTTTCATGTCTGCTGGTAAAAAGTGCTTACTTTTTCTCTTGTTGACTGGCCTGTTTACTGTTTTTTTAGTAAAGGCGGCAGCACGTGTGTCCTGATGCATACCGATGCCATTGTTCAGAAATTTAGTTTTTCTGTATTTAAGTCTCAGGTCTTTCGCCACGGGTTTTGGATTTCTGGAAGCCCGACCTAGTGAGTCGGTTGGGACCTAATGAGCAAGTTCTGCAGTTTACTAATTCTGTATGTGACGCTGGAGCTATGCTTCTCTCAGCCCAAACTATTTCAAATGATTTCAAGCAATATTTCTCCTCTAGATCTTTAGCATTATGCCATGCTCCCTCTCCCCCACTACTTTGGATGGCTTACATAGATGGGTGGTGGGTGAGGCAGAAGACCGTCTCTTGGCTGCTAAGAAATATTAGTCTGACTTCCCGCTCGCTCCGCACGGAAATGTAAGTCGTGCGTGACCCGGTGCAGCCTTGCGTCGCGGGTACGTCCGAGGGTGAAACGAAATATAATGGTCCTCGCCTGCCTAGCGCGAGCGCCTACAGTATAGGCGTGCTGCGCGGTCGCATTCTGCCGACCTCACAGGGGCGAATCCAGTGGTGAATCTTGGGGGGCAACCAGTGCCCTTCAACTAATCACGATTTTTTAAAATCTAATATGGAAGTCGGAGACATGTTTTCTTGAACATAGGGCAATATTGACAAAACCCTGCTCATGGAAACCCGGGCATAGAATATTCAAAATAGAATAAACATATTGTTACGATTTACTGCGGGTTCGTAAAGGATAGCCCAACTAAAGATTTTTATCACACACAGTTTTATTTATTACCACTATTTACATTACTAGCTAATAATCTAAAAATGTCAAATTAATCAATTGTACTTAAAAAAAATGTTGCTTCCTCCAGTCACTCGTGTCTCACAATCCACACGCCTCGCTGGGCCGCACCTCTGGCGCAACTCTCGCCGCAGCACCCTCGTGGTCCTCCGTCGCAGGACTTCGTCGCCGCACTCCGCCGCCGCTGTCGCACTTCCCCTTCGCCGAGATCCCACTCGACGCCTCGCTCGAACTTCGCTCGGAACTCCGCCGCGCCCGCGACACTATCGCCCGGAACTGAACTCTTCGTCCTGGAACCTTCGTCCAGGAACTTCGCCACTATATCGCCCGGAAACTCCGCCGCGGGAATACTCCCGACTTCAGTCTGAACTCCACTGACTCTCTTGGCGTCCTCGGGCATATATATATAGGCCCCGGCGCAATTCCAGAACTCACGAGAGCGGCCGGGGCCAGTCGCGTCACACCAAGCCGTCCCAACGGCAGAAATCTCTCGAAAACACGTGTCGGCGGCTCGCAGCTGGCAGGTTTCGGATGTCAAACTAACAGTGCCGCGCGGGGGAAAGCTCATGTTACGGCGTGCACCTACGCGTGACGCGGCCTTGTTAACGTTCGTAACATTGCCCCCTCCTTAAACCTGTTCGTCCCGAACAGGTAACGCATCCCTTCCTGCATATTCCCTCAAACGGTCCAAATGTAACACTTTCATACGTCCCCTCTTTCCTCTCTGGATCCGGTAAACTACATCATTTAGGCGCTTTAAGACCTCATAGGGGCCTTCCCATGATGCTTGAAGTTTAGGGCACCTTCCCTTTCTTCGTTGCGGGTTATACAACCACACTAAATCACCCTTCTGGAATCCGGATGAATTGGCTTTCAGGTCATACCTAATCTTCATTCGATTCGTCGCTAATCGAAGATTCCTGCGGGCCACCTCGTGTACAAGTGACATTCGCTCCTCTAGATGATTTACATATTCAGTGGTGCTGGTCGGCTCCTTGCGCGGACGACCGAAGCAATGACGGGTTCTCCCGCCTGTGGACCTCCTTGTGGTATTCTCAATACTAACTACAAGCCACAGGCGGGAGTTCGACCGCAGCTCGCCACAGTTCGTCAATTTCCAAGCTCTTGTGACACAATAGTTGCGTTCAGGCTTAGACAAAACTTTGCTGTAGTATGCTATTACTCGTTCATTTCCACCTTGTACCTGGGGCAAGACAGCGCCCAAACCATCTCCGCTCGCATCTGTGTCGAGGATGTACTCTCCATGTAGATTGGGGTAGGCAAGTATGGGGCTAGAACACAGGGATTTCTTGAGGTCTTGAAATGCAGTCTCGCATGCTGAGGTCCAGATAAATTGTCTCTTGTCCTCGGTCAGCTGATGCAATGGTTTTGCGATTGTCGAGAATTCGGGCACGAACCGTCTGTAGTAAGTACAGAGTCCCAGAAAACTTTTTACTTCATGCTTGTTCATAGGTTGAGGTCACTCCATAACAGAATGGATCTTCTCAGGATCTGTTCGCACTCAATTCTGCGATACAATATGTCCAAGGAATGTTACCTCATGCTGGAACAAGAAGCACTTCTTAGGACTTAACATAAGTTGGGCATGGCGAAGCCTGTCGAATACATCCTGGAGATTTTGCAAATGTTCCTTCACTGTATTACCTACTACAATAATGTCGTCCAGATATACTAGGCATGTTTTCCAAGTCAAGCCATGCAGGACAAGCTCCATCAATCTCTCAAAAGTTGCAGGAGCATTACATAACCCGAATGGTAACACAGTGAACTGTAATAGACCACTACCTGTCGTAAAAGCAGTCTTCTCCTTATCCTCTGGGTGTAGCTCCACTTGCCAGTAACCACTCTTCAGGTCCAATGTAGAGAACCATCTGGTGCCGGAGAGTGTATCAAGTGTGTCATCGATACGTGGGAGGGGGTAGCTGTCCTTTTTGGTGATGTCATTCAGCTTCCTGTAGTCCACACAAAACCTCAGTTGGCCATCCATCTTTGCCACTAAAACCACTGCGGAAACCCAAGGACTTGCTGATGGTTCTATTACACCACCTTCCATCATACCCGTGATCAACTTCTCAGCCTCTTCCTGTTTTGCTAGAGGCAGCCGTCGTGGTGCCTGTCGGATCGGCTCTGCATCACCTGTGTTGATGCGATGATAGACCAGGCTTGTTCTCCCAAGGTCAGTATCCTCTGAGGAAAATATGTCCTGGTTGTTTACCAGAAAAGCTGCTACTTCTATTTCCCCATGTCAGATTATTTTGGCATCGCCTTAGTAGTTGCTCCAGATTCGGGTTCAGTGTTTGCGCATCATGTCTAACAGGTGAGGAAGACTCGCATTGGCCTACCCAAGAGACTGGTTCGCAGCTAGCTATTGGGTCCCCTGGTTTAAGGACCTTTGTTCGAGAGTCAAGGTTGGCCACCCTGACTGGTACAACCTCGCCGCATCTTGCAATGCTTCGAGCGACCAGGAGTATCTTCAATCCTAACTTCATATCTGGCTCTATCAGGTAGCTCATGTTGCCTCTAGGGTCTCCCATAATCCTAGCTGCTATTATCTTCTCATGATTTGCTGGAATTGAAACAGTTTCGCTAACTACCACTTTCATTACAGGAACTTCTAGTTGGTCGGGAGTAAACAAAGCCAACTCTTCATCTTTAATATGCCGTACCTGTCCTTCCATGCCAATAACGAATCCATATCGATTCATGATGTCTACTCCTAATATTACCTCATCGGTGATATCAGCAACAAGAAAGGTCTGTGATAAGGTCCAAGTTCCAATCCTTAACTCCAGGTCCAACTGTCCATGCACAGGTGAAGTGTCGCCGGTTGCTGTTTTGAGTCTGTATGGAATGGGTGACACGATAAGTCACTTTTTTTATGTTTTTAACATCTAAATCTATAAACCGCCATTTATCTGTGGTTTGGACGTGAACCAAACACTAAGTTGAACTACTGTTCTTGATATTGAATTCTAACTGGGTGTGTAGCATAGTGTGAACTCAATTTTTTTCATTCCAAATTGATGGGCAGAAATTATTTTTAATGATTTCAAAAGTATTTGAATACATCTGGACTATATGCATACAGCTTTACTCACATATGCGAGTGATAGGCAGTATGCATTATGCGCAGTAACCACTTCAGTTAGCCAAAAAAGTCGGAAACATGTTGCTGGGATGTTCAGTCAACATTATTGAGTTACGATGTTATAATTTATCAGTGTTTTCGTACAAAAAGTGATTAATGGTAAGTCAGCTGGACTTTCAGCTATGCACTTCTTCGAATCATATATTAACGTTGCAGTACAAACGCACAAATCTGTTCGAATATCGAAAACAAACACTTGCTTACATCGCATAGCAATCACAACTGACGAATTAGGGTCAATGTTAGTCAAGTTCATACAAGACTGGATTAAGTCCAACTCACCGTCTAGCGGTTACATTTGTTCAGCATCTTGAGAATAAAATTTCAAATAATTTCATGAACATATGCCATTGCTGGTGCACACTGGTTGACATGTTCTTGTTGCAACTGTCTCGTCATCATCCCACTGTGTTCGTCTGTGCTGTGATTTTTTTTCCGCGGAATTATCTGCCGTAATTTGGTCTGGTATTTTTTTTAGGTTTAACGCCATCAACCAGCACTATAGATGATTTTATTTTTGCTTCACGAAGTTTCTTGACTTCATCGCTCTCAACTAGCGTAAATTTGTTGATTCTAATAAAGATTTCAGCTCTTAATCTACTATAAGAACTTACAGTCTTTTTGATCAAGGTTACTTATATAGATTTAAATAATATAAAACAATCATTAATTTATTATTCTATAAAACATAATATAATAATCTTGAATATAAGGTCAAATGAATACTCAAGATTTATAATTGTTATATTATTTTTATTTTTTATAATTAATTTTGATATCATCTGGTAGGGAAACGAGTATAAGAGTGCGCAGTCGGGTAAGAGTACGCAGGCCATTTTTATTATGTTGGTATCACTGCAAGCTGAATCCAGTGCAGTGTTTAGGTGTGTACGCATGAACGCTGTTTCCTACTAAGTTGTTACGAGTTACGTGTATTTCGCCTGGAAGCTATAGAGAAAGAAGTGATTTACTTTAAATGGTATGTAATTTTTTTTAATAAAGGACTTAGCGTTTTTTAACTCTTTAAGATTTCTTACGTCCGTTAAAGTTTATTTCATAATAAAGTACGTCATGTTGAGAACAACATGGCGAGGTTAGCAATTCCGTATGTGAACTGTGCTGGCATCTGTTGACGATGTAACGAAACACTTCGTATGTGGCTAAGAGTGCGCACTGGGTTTGTGGATGCGTACTCTTAGCCTCCCACATTTGTTCCATTGTATCGAAAGAAACTATTTTCTATGGAAATTTATCATACTACTTTATGTGTAGTGATAACAGCAATACTAAATATTACACACATCCTTCTTTCTATTAACATTATTTATTATTTTGATGTGAATTTACCTTCCTTTTTGCCGATAGGACATCTTTATGAATGGCTCCGTACAAGCGAAAAAGTGACAGGGTTCTAACCACACAGGACATCTTAGAAGAAGCAAAACGGAAAATAGAGGCTGGTGATAGGAAAAGGACAGAGGCTAGAGATTTGGGAATTAAGGAAAGCACATTAAGGAAAAGACTTAAAGCAGTAAGTAAAGTTTGTTTATATGGCTGCATGGAAGAAACAGTTTTGTGAAGGCCACTAAATATTGTGTGTAGTCCTATATACATTCACAGTAGGCTACCATAGATATGCCTATAATTTTTGTTAATGCTAAATTATTTGTAGTGAAAAATAAACATGTTTTCTGTAAATGTATTAGGGCCTATTTCTTAGTTGCAGCAAAGCATTTAAGTACTGTGCCATTAAAAACATTTAATAGGGCCTATTTGAAACGAAACATTTGACAGGGTAAAAAACCTAACCACATAATTTGCGCCTTCTTCAAAACAGTTCTTTTACGTTATCCTAAGGATTCCGTTTTATTTGAGTTTTTATTTTGTGGTCAAGGCTACAAAGTTCTGGCTCTGTTTGTTGCAGGGAACGGTTCCGGTATCACTTGGGCGCTTTAAAAATGCTTTGTCAGATGAAATGGAAAAAGAACTTGCACAGCATTGCAATGATTTGGACAACAAGTTCTACGGCCTGACAAGAAAACACATAATGAAAGTAGCTTTTGATTTTGCAGAGAACAATGGAGTTTCTGAAAGATTCAACCAAGGAAAAAAAATGGCAGGAAAAGATTCGTTAAAAGGGTTTTGCAAACGCCACAAACTTTCTGCTCGAGCTCCAGAATTGTGCAGTGTTGAAAGAGCGGTGGGTTTCAATAAAGTTCAAGTTTCAAGATTTTTTGAAAACTTGAAGCAGTGTCGTCTCGAAAAAAAGTTTCCACCTCACATGATCTTCAATATGGATGAAACAGGGGTCACTAAGGTTCCCAACAAAACACCCAAGATGATTAGCCCCAAAAGAAAAAAAAACTGTCTACAAGGTGTCTAGCGCAGAAAGGGGGCAAACTGTAACTGCTGTATGCTCCATTAGCGCTACAGGTATTTATGTGCCACCTGCACTGTTTTATCCCAGAAAAAGGTATGAATAACATGCTCTACAAAGATGCTCCGACAGGCACTCTGCCTCTGATCAGTGACACAGGATACATGACCACAGATCTTTTTATTGAATGGCTCAAACACTTTGCAACGTATGTCAAACCATCAATAGACGACTCAGTTCTCTTAATAGCAGATAACCACTGTTCTCTCGGTGCAGTTTTATTTTGCAGGGAAAACCACATAACATTTTAACCCTACCCCCACATGGTAGTCATCTTATTCAGCCTATAGATAGGGTTGTTTTAGCACCACTGAAGACTGAATATGCAACTGAAGCAGAGAAGTGGCTAGTACAAAACCCAGGAAAGGTGATAAACTCTTTACCAAGTTGCAGGCATTTTTGGTGCTGCGTACAGTGCCACTGCGAGTGTAAAACTTGCTGAAAGAGCATTCAAAGCTATTGGAATAGAGCCATATGATCCCGATATCATAAGCGACGATATGTTTGCTCATCAATGGTGACCGCTCAAATTTCTAATGAACTGGGCTTAGGGCTAGCCCTACATCAACCTCAATCCATCTATACTGAAGGTGAGAAGAACTGTGATTCCAATAATTTGAATAACGAGAAATAAAATGGCAATTTGCTTTCTTCAGAACCCACAACTTCTGGCACGATACACGTTCACATTCAGTCAGTTTTGCCACTTCCACAACACAAGCGGCAAGAAAGCAAAAACAAAAGAAAAGCTCAAAAATCAAGTATCATTACTTCATCCCCTTACAGAAATATATTATCAGAGAAAGAGAAGGCAAAACAAGAAATATAGAAGGCAAAAGCTGATCGAGCTTTACTAAAAACAAGACATGGAGCCGAGACAAATAATGCGAATACAAAGAAAGTAAATTCAAAAAATAAACTTAGAGCCAATTTTGAAACTGTTCAAAGTCAAGGTCCCTACAAGTCATGGTGAACCCTCCAATGAAGTAACTATCTGCCCTGCTTGTGAAGAATCCTACGACGAAGACTGGATCCAGTGTGGAATATGCAGCGACTGGTGGCACGAAGGTTGTTCCAGTTATAAAGGCTACGGACCTTTTGTGTGCGACTACTGTTGATGCGGACTCTTACCCTCACTGATGCGGACTCTTACCCGCATAGTGGGCCAAGAGTACGCAGTTGGCATTATTTAGTAAAAAAAAATTATTGGTCTCATGCTTGAATCCTACTTGCTAGAAAAAATTCTAATGTTTCCTGATTAAGTAAAGCATGTTCTGTAATATTTGTGTTTTTGTATATCATTTCAATTACTGCCCTAAAAAATTACAAACATTCTAAGTGCGCACTCTTATGCTCCCTCGCCCTATTGGATTGATCTCCGTGGATTTATGTATTCATCTTTGTTGTCCATTCTTGAGGTTTTTCTTCGAAAACCGTGTACACTAGCCATGGCTATGATCATGAATTTTTTCGCATTGTAAGAATAATTCAAAGAAAATATTAGAGTAAAACTTCTGCCTCCGCACTAATTGCGTCTGCCGATTCAGTTGGCGCCAACGCAGTAGCACGTGTATGATACAAGCGCGCACCTCGGAGTATCGCAGCGCGGCTGAGAGGTCAGGGACGTGATGTAGAGCGAGCCGGAGTGAATCAGCGCGCGGCGGTGCCACGTGACCGCAGCTGTGACACACTCGCACTACGAGCTCCGCGTGCGGGGCAAGTGAGGATCAACTACGGGCGAGTTAACTAGGAAATGAAAGCATTACAGCTTAACGTCTTCTGGACATTGAGGTCATTGTAAACTATGGGTGATATGACAATCAAGTATTGACGGAATTAAGGCCCCGTCTCCCGCGACCTTTTTTTTCTAGTCATTACTATTATTCACACATATTTCTAAAATTTGAACAGATGCCTCTCTTGCATTTGTCGTGTCACTGATATTTTCAACCGATAATGACTAAGTTTAATACAAAGTGTGACAAAAGTCGCGCATTCCGACTTGGTGTGTCAATTCTCAGAATTAGTTGGTAAAACTCGATTTAATTACTAACTTAGGAGAATACACTATAGTTTTACTCACTACTATTATTGAAACATTTAAGTTTAAAACATTAAGTTGTGTCATTACAATCTTTATAGTTACAGTTTTTACGCAGCCTAAAGAGGTGCACAGTTGTTACTCAAGTTTAATTTTAACTTAGCACTTGAGTACGAATTTCAAAAGGGAAGAAAACCAAGTAACTCTTTTTTCAAGGGGAAATAAGGAATGTTTAAGACCAATATAGGAAAGAGACCAAACGAAAATTAGAGAAGGAAGACTTAGGATGAAATAGACGTTGGTTAGGACAAAGACTTGGCACAAAGAGTAGTCGAGGAAAATGTTCAGGGAGGTACGAGTTCGTTATCAAATATTGAACAGTTTTTCAGGGTTTAACAACAAGAGAATCAGGAACGAATTAAGGAGAAACAGGAGAGGAAAGAGGAAAGAAAAATCAAGGAAAGAACAGGAAAATCAGGAACGAATAGGGAAGAACAGGAGGGGAAAGAGGAAAGAACAGGAGAGGAAATGGGAAAGAAGAATCAGGAAAGAACAGGAAAAAGAGGAACGAATTATGAAGGAACAGGAAAATGAAAAAAAAATAATATATATATATATATAAAGTATTGTAGAAATGTTTAACACTGCACTCGGCAAGAAGGCGACAGAAAACAGTCAAATTCGCGAAGATTTAACATTAACACAACAAGAAATTAAGGGGAATATTTCTATAGTTAGTGGTAGAATAGAAACACTAGAAGAGACAATTCCAAAAATAAGAGAATTAGTCGAAATTTTTATACATACAGAAGGTAAATTAATGAAATTTAAGAGGTACAAAAAGTCACTCGGGACCAATCCTACTATTATCTTTGAAAGATTTGTGCAATGGGAGTGCATGACTTGATTTAGGCTTTTGGACATACGCCATTGCTTAGCACATGTATGTCTGCAGAAGAAAACTACAAAAAAACACAAATGACAAAAACACAAATTAAGCAAAAATTGCTGTTGTCAGGAATTAACGCCACACAATATTCCACAACAGGAATATGGTCAACAAACAAGGAAAAAACAAAGAAAAATGGACTAACAGAACGATAAAACCCCCACAAATTATGACAGCACAAAAATTCCGAACCCAAATAAATTCAACACAACAGTTGAAACGAGACAAAAAACACAGCAAAACGAAAAGACGAAACAAATACAATAGTTTTCCAAAAAACAAAAAAACAAAAAGAGAAACGAAAAAACCCCCTCAAATGATGACAGCACAAAAATATTGAACCCAAAAAATTCTGCACAACAGTCAAAACGAGACAAAAACACGACCAAATGAAAAGACAAACAAAAACAAGCTGTTTTAGAAAACTGTTGTGTTCGTTTCGTTTTTTCGTTTGGTCGTGTTTTTGTCTCGTTTTGACTGTTGTGCAGAATTTTTTGGTTTCAATATTTTTTGTGCTGTCATCATTTGTGAGATTTTTTCGTTTCTCTTTTTGTTTTTTTTTTTTAGTTTTTTGGAAAACTATTTTGTTTGTTTCGTCTTTTCGTTTTGCTGTGTTTTTTGTCTCGTTTCAACTGTTGTGTTGAATTTTTTTGGGTTCGGAATTTTTGTGCTGTCATAATTTGTGTTTTTTTTTTTTTTCGTTCTGTTAGTCCATTTTTCTTTGTTTTTTCCTTGTTTGTTGACCATATTCCATTTGTGGAATATTGTGTGGCGTTAATTCCTGACAACAGCAATTTTTGCTTAATTTGTGTTTTTTTTGTAGTTTTCTTCTGAAGACATACATGTGCTAAGCAATGGCGTATGTCCAAAAGCCTACATCAAGTCACCAATCCTACTAATATTATAAACGCGAAAGTTTGTAAGTATGGATGGATGGATGTTTGTTATCTTTCACGTAAAAACTACTGAATGGATTTGAATGAAATTTGGTATACAGCTAGCTTATAACCTGGATTAACACATAGACCCCATATTAATATGAAATTCCATCCCTAAGGGAGTGAAAAAGTGATAATTTCATTTTATAACAGAAAAAATCATAGGTCATAGTGATACAAATAGTGAGTAAGTGTCATTTCTGTGTGTCTGACACACGATCATACACAAAGTAAGGTCTGGCAAATTAATATTATTCTCCTTGCGATGAAATTTTGGTGATTTGTTATGCGCATGCCCATGAAGGTTACTGAGACGGTATACCTATTTTTCAATAGTTGGAGCATGAATCGTGTCAAAAAAAAATGTGTTTATTTCATTTTATATAGCGGCACTTCATCTGTTTTTGTTGTGTAAGTGTGCACACATGATACAATTTATTTAAATATAAATGAGAGACAGCGATAGAGTGATATATATATATAGTGAGATAGAGACGGACAGATAAGTTGAGATAGAGCGAGATATAGAGAATGAAATGGGTTAGATAAAGAGATATACCTATAGATGCATAGAGCTATATAGACTTATATATAGAATATATAGAGATAGTGGGAAGTATATATGTAGATATAAAGAGATAAATAGAGATAGAGAGATACATAGATGTATGTAGATGTAGATATATATGGATTGATGATTTGTATATGTGGAACTTCTTCAAACATAATACAAAACAAAACTGAATGAGGCATTGCAATGCAGGCCGAGCATTAGCTAGATAATGGAATCTTTTCAATATTAGTAATCTCTTATTTTTTAGCTTTTTTCTATATTGCTTTATAAAGTTACATACAGACCAGGTAAATAACTATAAACTGGCAGAACGTCTGTCCGGATCTGAACATGATATAAATTAATTTTCACACTTGACATTCAAATTAAGAAGACAATTACTAACTAGATCTGATTTCGAAAAAGGTCCCCTTCACCCTGTGTTCAGCCCGGGCAACGCCGGGTACTGCAGCTAGTAATGTAATAATATTGGTGAAATAGAGAAGGAAATTAGACAACACAGTTCTACGTAATTCACGAAGTATAGACATACCAGATCAAACAACTATTCTCCAGGAAAAAATGAGTGTAGGTAGTTCGACAGAAGTACACTCAGAAAAGACTACACACATTGGAAATCTATCAGTTCTCAAGAATAGTATCACACGAGTCAAACTAGATGATCCTTACACCGTCGCAGCCAGTAACAAACTGAGAGTAGCATCGTTCAGTCACCACTTATATAACTGCGGCTGCTGGAATAATATACGAGTCAAAACACGAACCATTTAAGGAGTCAAAACCACATTAAAAAGGAAGCATATTAAAAGCAAAGAGAAAGCACATCTGGAAGCACATCCGATAAACAGGAAGCATATTTGGACACACATTCGACAAAAAAGACACGCACATGGCAAAAAGGACACACTGGACACAACCACTGGAGACACAAACTAGACACACATTTGACAAAGAGGACAATCATTCGACAACAACATTGGACACACAAAGACAAAAAGGACACTAGGAAACACACTGGATACACACTGGACACCCTGGAAACGTAATGTACACACAATGTACACACTGGACACGCAAAGCATCCACTACACACAATGCACATGCACAGTCGTTAACTGTCTTAGTTAGAAATCAGATTTCGAAAAATTATCAAACCATCCTTAACATAAGAAAGAAAATATACTTAAATGCTTTGTTACATAAATTACTAACAGCAAAAATAAAAGTCAAAACTAATTCTGATTAGACGGGGACGCACCCAAACCATGAGCTCTCTGCAGTCTGCGGTGGCATAGGAACCCCGCCCAGACATCACAACGGTTATGTCCTCTAGCTCATTCCTACTCTTGAATTCACTATGGAACCAGCGAACTGAGTGTATCCAGGTTGTGCTGATGGCATTCACCATTCATCACTACCCAGGTATAAAATCATTACAGGGAGTCTCGTCATGTTAACTTAAACTATTAGATACTTTTAACTTGATAAAGGTCCAGCAGTATACTGGCTGGTACCTGGAGGATGCCCCTAACGACATCGTAGCCACGGTTGACATGTTAATAGCCAACCATCCAGACCAGGCTGGATTCATTCACTATGTGTATGCTGCCATCCTGGCCATCGTGGAAGTCTACAGATTTATCGCGTCCATGGACGTTTGGTGGGAGGTCGAACTAGAGGCTGTGTCTGATCCTGACAGCTCTAGGGGGGCGCCTGTCTTCGGACGAGGAATTTTTTATATTTTTTATTATTTTGTAATTTTTTTAGCGATACGTAATCTCTTGTTTGGGGGAAATTACTTTTGCTTGGTTGCGAAAACAGGCACAATTAATATTGATTAATTTTATTGTGATACAATTAGTTTTACCTGCTTTGTGTAAAAATAATATAAATTGGTTGCAGGTTAGATATAGGGGTTAAACAACCAGTCTTTGAGCGTTATTTAGCGGAAAGGCATTACTATTAGTAAGATATTACTGCCCATATGCTAAATAAGATGCAGTCAGCTTTGTCTCCAATCTGAGTTTAGTTGGGTACATTGACTCAGTTGTTACTTGTAGCATCTAGCAAAATGCAACGACCAAGTGAGAGTACTGTGAGAAGCCCATTTGTAAGTTACTTTTAGAAGTAACTATTAACTAGCTCAGACGAAATACAGCGGTTGGACGCAACTCTGACTCGAGGCAGCCTGCGCGCCGCATCTGGGTTATTTTTAAGTTCTCCCCTTCCCCACACGAGGGATCAGCATGGGCTTGCAGATGGCCTGGCGCGACCGTGTCTCCACACCGTGTCGCGACTCACACACACTTGGGAAACTCTCTAACATAACCAATATGCTTGTAACGGTTATATTCAAACATATTAATAAATATAGTTTAAAAAACTAAAGAAACATGCTTTTAAAGATTATCAAACTAAAAAGTAAAAAATAATTTTAAAATTAAATTTATGACAATAGTATATAAGCAATACTAGTATAAATGAGAAAAAAGCTTGAGGCGCTTTGTGCCATATTTTTTGAATATTAAGCGCCCCATGCTTTTTTCTCATTTATACTAGTATTGCTTATATACTATTGTCATAAATTTAATTTTAAAATTATTTTTTACTTTTTAGTTTGATAATCTTTAAAAGCATGTTTCTTTAGTTTTTTAAACTATATTTATTTTTAACTTTTTAGTTTGATATTCTTTAAAAGCATGTTTCTTTAGTTTTTTAAACTATATTTATTTTTAACTTTTTAGTTTGATATTCTTTAAAAGCATGTTTTTTTAGTTTTTTAAACTATATTTATGTATAATTATCATAGGGAAATGAGTTACCGACACTACCTATTACCATCTGAGATAACTATTTGGAGTTGCAACGTCACAAAGAAATGGTAAAGTCTCTACGAATCATTTGCAGTTAGATGTATGGATATAATATTAGAATTTACCGGGGGAAAAAAAAACATTTTTTTTTTCGGCGTGGTCGGGAGTAGAACCCACGATCGCTGAATGCGAAAGCTGACGTCACAGAAGTCGCGCGCCTTAGACCGCTCGGCTAACGAACGTAATGAAATGGGTGGGACATTTTACAGTGATGAGTCACTCACTCTTAGTCGAAAGAGTTACAGACGGACAGGCAGAGTTACAGACGGACAGACAAACATACAGGTGAAGCTAATATAAAGCATGTAAAAATACTACCTACCACTACTTAATTTTAAAGAGCTTTTAATAATAATGAAAACCCATTATGCCTTAGCTTCTTCTTAATACCGCAAAAAAAAATTAAGAACTTTTTAAAAAAAAATACTGAAAATACATTACGTCTTCGCTTCTTTTTTTAAATAGTATACATCAATATTTTTTTAATAAGAGAAATACTTAAAATGAAATGATACCTTCTATAATTTTAAATACTATAAACAACTCTTACAAATACTTAATTAGTATAAAGGAATACTGAAAGTAACTGAATACTACACAGCAGAAACAATTAAGCTAGCACTATAAATAAATACGCATACTTATAAGTAATGCATATGGCTTTGTTATGGTGGTAACACATATAAAAGAGTATATCATACCAAGATGGTTCCTTTAGTATTTAAACATGTATATTTTCTTAAATTTGGAGGTACTACAAAAAATATTGTGGTCTTAAGCAGACGACAAAGTCGTTGGCTGCCTCTCGTGTTTGAATTTTACACCAGTACACAAGATAGCGGTCTTCAGCAGAAGATGGTAATTTAGAATTTTTTTTTTAAATTAGGCACCGCCAGCATAAAAAAAAATATGGCGGTGTTAAAACTTGATGCCAGTACACAATATGGGTCTGAATGAAAAAATTGGCGACCTCTGACCACTAACACAGCTTTTTTTTTTTAATTTGGCACCTACAACTTTAATATATATTTCTTATTTAATTCTCTCTCTCCCAACAGTCACCCTGGTCTGGTGTATAGGATTGCTGTATAGAGATTCACGTGTCCGGGTTCAGGGCGCGCCCGCCGAAATACATATTTTTATTCTTAAAAATTAATACCAGCACTACACAGATTCGAAAATAGGAGCCAAGATGGCCATCACCGTTCGTGATGTCAACAGCTGACAGCTCTACGCCACATGACACAACCACGTCACCAGGCGGCCACGCCCCCTGGCAGACACACGGTTCTACGCCCACCTCGGGAGCCCTAAAGCACTACCTGTTGCTTTGTTTACAGTAGGCGCAGCACATGTAGAAGCTTGGAACACGTCACAGGGTGCGACAAAGGAGGAAGGGAACAAGGTGAGGAGGCAACCGTCGAGTCGATATTGTAAAATTGACTTTTCACCTGACCTATACGCTGCTCGCTGGCAATGGACCGATGTCTTCCATTTCATCGCAAGGATATAACCCGTATTACAGTCGTCATTAATACTACCACTGCCGCTGCCACTGTCCACACCTCATAGGTTAATAATAATGGGATCAATTTCTATGTCGAAACGTGCATTCCGGTCGTAATACTCGTTTTAGAATTTTTTCACATGATCACAGTATGGTCTCCAGTCGTCTTCCCCCATTCTATTAAACGTTTATTCTGTTTTACGTCTTGTAAATTACAGTTTACATTGTGCGATGCAACGTTGCATTTCACTTTTGCCCATATATTTTCGACGGGATTTAAGTCAGGGTGATATGGTGGCAAACGAAGTGTTGTATGCCCGTAACATTTCAAAATTTCATCTACTGAATAAATTGTTTGCTTATGCTTTATGCTGCTTAATAATTGCGTAAAGTGTTAGCTTGAACATGTCATTTGCAAAAGGAATACCATGCTCTCGCAACCACTGGTGCATGTCGTGTTTAGACGAGTTAGATGTTGGCGACTTATTTATCTTGACGTTGTGATACGCTGCATTGTCTAAAACAACAACAGTATTGGCAGGAAGATTGGGTATAAGTTTTTCTTTTACCCAATTTTCGTAGTTTTGTTGATTCATGTTGTGATGGTAGTCTCCTGTAGCCTGTTGAGATTTCCACAGCACTAAGGCATTAGGGACAAAACCAATTTCACCGCCAGCATGAACCATTATTAGTCTTTGTCCTTTAGAAACAGGTGTCAACAGGCCCCGGTCGAGTCATCACTCCAGGTTTTCTGTTATACATTGTACGACAAAACATAAGACTCGTTCATGTACACAATATAACGATTTTCGTTTCTGAAATTCGTATATTTCTCAAATACTCGATTCACTTCTGTCGTATATCAGACTTTTCAATCAAAATGAGATGTTGTGACTTAGTTTTTCGCCACCGAAAACCAAACTTTCTTAAAATTATCCATCAATTTGCTTTGCAACCTTGGAAATTAATTTACAGTTGCAGTTTTATTCGTTCTTTCTTTTTTTTTCCACTGTTGGGGACACATTTTTCTGTTAAATAAAAATTATATAAATTTCTGCGAAGTACTGCTTGGTCAAAATTATCTAGGTCGTATTTACAGGTCTTCTGTCTCTACTATCAGGTGTAACGAAATAACGTCCTTCTCCGATGCTCAGCCTTTTTGCTTCCGCTTTTCTTCTCTGTGCTGCGCTACGAGACACGCCAAGTAGCTTCAGCTGTCCTCAACTGTGCATTTTCTTTTGGAATCGATGGTTACATAGTTTTAGCTTCATTCTCCATAAATGACAATACATTATAAATTATTTCACGGGCTTGCGAATGCAGTTTCTTCCCCTTCACCGTCGATAATATCGGTGACATCGTAATAACAAAACCCACAACAAATTAATTTATTCAACCACGCACTCAAAATGGTTTCACAAGACAAAATGAACACTAGTAACAAGAATTATAAGACAACGTGTATTCAAGTCCAGACCGATTGCAGTAAAACCATGTTTAATATAAATTAATCACTACACCAAAAGCACCATTATGTAGCGAATTCAGATGATTCTAAGCGCAAACAAAACTGAACTCTGCACATAAACTACAGAAAATGATTTATATTTTCTGGTCCGATAGTATGAGCCTAACACAAGCGCTCTGTGCATGGGCAGTCACAAGGTTAACCCCCTCCAAGCGCCTGCTTGCCCTGGCCGTAACGGTCACTCAGGCTTCTAGATATAATGCGCTCACTGTACGTTTGGTCGCCAACCAACCCTCCTCCCCCGACTATACTAGTATACCTTGAGACAGCTGAGAAAAACTATCACACAGGTAGATTTCCGTTCCCCTTGCGATCGTTAGTGAGCATCCTGCATAAAAAAGAGAATACAACTCAGTAGTATAGGATAGCCGGTCCGGGGAAAGGCTTCGCCGGGAGGAGCTGGAGGAGCCGACTGCCATCTTGGATTGTGACGTCACGGCGGCCATCTTGGGTGACCTTAACCTTTATCTCGACCATGACCTTCAAAATTTGCCCAAAAATAGCACAAAATTAGCCAAAATTTGTCCCAAATCCTAAACAAAATTCCAGTTTTTTTTAAAAAAATTCTGTCAATAAATTGAAGAAAAAAATTGAAAATTATTTTTTCTTATTTTGAGAGAAAAATTCCCGTTTTGAGGGAAAATTTCCTGTTTTAGTCCTCAAAATGCAAATGGCTTGAAAATTACTAAAATCGGCTTAAGAGTTCTAAAAACAAGCCGCCATAAGCCACAACGGTAATGACCTCAACCATTAGGATGCCATTGCCACCATTTAGAATTTTTATGTAACAGTTGTAATGATCGTTACGGCCACCATCTTGAAAATCAGTATTTTATATGCTAGGAAATTGGGAAAATTTTCAAAAATAATAAATATAAACATTTTAATAAAAAAACATTCCGCCATCTTGGAATATGACATCAAGGTCGACATATTTAAAATCCGTAATTAATACCCAAAAAAATTTAAAAACACATAAAATATATTAAAAATATTAATAAATAAAATTTTAGTTTAAAAAATGTATTTACATCAGTGTCCTCCGGTCGAACCCGGTAAGGGCAAAAATAAAAATACGACCGATCCTTCCTCCAAGGAAGCCACCAGCAGACTGACCTCCCACCATTAATGCCACATTATATAATATATCGCCAGATAGTATGTCGTCACATCCGCCAACTATTTTGGTCTGCTTGAGGCCGCCATATTATTTTCGTCTGCTGGAGGTCACCACCTTGTTTTCGTCTCCTGGAGGTAACCATCTTGTTTTCGTCTGCTAGAGTGCGCTACCGACATGTTAGTTTTAGTTTTACCCGCTAGAGTGCAGTAATAATTCATTGCCAGGATGTCCATAATACTGGATACCATCTTGGAAATAGGTAATTATTTAACTATAAATTTGGGAAAAATTCCAAAATTAAACCATTTATTAAAATAATGATATATTCGATCGATTCCCGTCCATGGTTTGATTCTCGGCCAGTGACAAGAGTAACTAAAACTTAAAAAAAAATTTAAATTCAGTTTTTTTTTGCATTACATTTCGTGGAGTTCATTAATCATTCTCTCTACGAAACACGACTCTAAACAAGATACCTGTACGACGAATTAAATATGTTGTCTCGAGCCTAACATGGAAGTCTATTATTTTTCTATGCATGAAATACATTTCATATACAATGCTATACGATAGGCTAAGTGTCTTCGGACCACGAGACTAGGTCATGTACAATCTCAGGCGTATAGGCCAGACGACTCCGAACCTCAAGAACTTCTTCGTCGATAGCTAATACAATATATTTTAAGTAGTCAAGATTAAGTCTTCGAACTGTCACACCTAAAGTATCGATAAAATAAGTTACAAGCAATTAGACCAACATTAAATGTTTTGTACTTACTAAAGAAACAAGAATCCCCGAAAATTGTTCTATCAAGACCAGGAAGTTTTGATCCAGTAAATATTTAGAGCAACTACAGATTTGACTGCGAACATTCAACGAAACGATACACATTCAACAAAAGAAAAGAACACAATAAACACAGTACACACACTGGACACACAGTACATACATAGTACACACGATGGACAACCACCGTACACAGTTCCCACACAACACACACTGTACACACAGTTCGCACACAGCACACACACTGGACACACAGGACACACACAGGACAGGCAACGGACACACAGTACACACACACACACACACACACACACACCTTGATCCAAAGCAAATATTTAGACTAAATATTGGTGCAATGAATGAAAAATAGTGGTTAAGGTAAAAATAAATCCATAACTACCTTAATAGGGATAATATGAAATTCGTTCTAAGTTGCTCAATGCTGGATGCACTAAATGCAATTAAATAGAAAAATTTTTGCTCCATGTAATATAAGATAATATTTTATTAATCATTTGGGTTTATTAGACACAATATGGGATGTCAGGTTTTAAATTAATCCAGAAGTTTATACAAGTTTCCAGTACGTTTCCATAAGAAATAGGCACTTCCAAATCTACCTGCAGCTGTAGGCTCTGGCAAAAGGGGTTTTACTTATCTTTCAGAATGTTTACAGCTGTGATAATACTGTAAAGAGACACTATTTTAAGGTCATACAAATATCAAAATAAATACGGTAAAATAGTAATATTAAAATGTATTATAATTAACGACAGTAGAAAAAAAGAGCGAGTCTTTCAATACTCGCCAGGTATGCGTAACATTTAACCTCTGTAACAAGCTAATTCATGTGCTTTCATGTTGCAAATACACTTACAATACAAAACTCGGACACGAATTTTAACATAAAATTCTATAAAATTATGCCGAGCGAGATAAATATACGTACACTGTGTTTTCAACTACATTTTTGACGCAAATGACACGTAGTTTTTGCACCCGCCTCTGGAATTCGCTGCCAGAGCAGCTACGTCGACTATCGACTCATTCGTTCGCAGAGCGAAATTTTAAATTGTATAATGAAAACTGCTCCGATAAAAGCGAAAAAGACTTGAAAAATACTAAATCCCCACATTCTAAACTGACTTTCGATAAGTAATTCTATTAAAATACTTCCCATATTGATAAAATTCACTAAACAGATATTACTATAGTTTACCTTTGTCTTATTTGAACTTAGGGTCACACAAACCGCCACAGATGGTTGTTACACGTTTCCGTTCCGTTACTTGCGTCGCATTCACTAAATTGCTCCCACCAAACGCCGTATGCGGAGCGATATGACGTGAACACGCCGGGTAGCAACACTTGCCGCAGAGCACAGAGTGCGGCTCACACGAGCCTCGTGCGAGCGTGCGTCTCGGGTTACACGATCCTCGTCCTCGCATGCCGCGGTCGCTCAAGTGCTCTGGCCTCGCCTTGGGACTCCCGGCTCCCGCTCACGACAACACGTCTCCCGCCAGCATCGGTATTCTCTTACGTGAGCTAACAGGGCAGGCGACTACTCGTAGCCTCAGAGCACTGTGGTACCACTCGTGTTGAATGCTACACCCACGAGCCGGAGCTGGCAAGATGGCGCACTCGTGCGTGTGGCAGCATGCACCCGTACGTTTTAGCGTTTCTAGACATCGGGGAAACTTACCAAAAATATTGGTGTGTCAAATGAATATATTTTGATAATTTTAGAATTTTAACATGAAATAAACACAACTTTAAAAATTCGTGATTAAACTAGCTTCATTACATTTGTGAGGTAACGTCTAAAGGTTAAAGGTTGTGTGTGCCTTGTAGCTCAACGGTTAAGTGCATGGTGCCAAAGAACGAAACATAAAAGCCCAAACATGTTTTAAACCCTGTAATTGCATTTT
The DNA here is from genome assembly GCF_032445375.1 of Bacillus rossius redtenbacheri. Taxonomy (NCBI): domain Eukaryota; kingdom Metazoa; phylum Arthropoda; class Insecta; order Phasmatodea; family Bacillidae; genus Bacillus; species Bacillus rossius. Next base: position 111,579,751 of record NC_086332.1, read on the forward strand.
ATAATTCAATTTTTTATATACTTCATTAGCTATTACATTATATATAGTTCACCTTACGCAAAAAAATTTATTATTAATAGTATTTATTTCCCTACTACTCTAGTACCTTTTTAATACATATTTCTGCACATTTGTTCTGTTATTTAATACTAGTTAAGCCTATGTAAAAATTTTAGTATTGATTTAAAAATAAACAATAAAAACAAAAGTAATTAAAAATTATATATTTATATTTACTTTGTAACTGAAAGAAATTTACTAGGAATGAATGTCCGTATGTAACTGATATTTAAACGAACAATTGATAGGAATGCGAGGTGATTTTCTTTAACTTAGGATTTTAGTTTATAATGAGGACTTCACATATCTATAAATTTGTTTATTTCTAGGTTATTACTTAAAAAATTGTTTATTACAACACTCAAAAAAGTTAATAAGTAGTACAACACAGTAATAAACTAACACAACATAGCCTATTAAAAATGCATGACTTAATTTAAACTATTTAGATGATAACATTAATTACTGTAAACATGGACTATCCCTATAAACTAAATTCATTTTATTTTACGAATAGGAATATATCAGAAGTTTTCTACGCTAGATCAAACGTAAATACTCTTGTATACTTCTTAAATTAATAAATTAGTCCATCAAGAAGACAAAAATTCATCTCATTTAGTCCAGGGTTGGACAGAATTTTTTCATTCGATGACACATCAAGTTGCATTTTTTTTTCAAGTGACGTGTAGAAGAAAATTATAATAAAAAATCAATTACATTGATAGCATTCTTTTAGAATCAATGACTTAGCCTACAATTTGTGTATATTCAGTATGTGGTTACATTTACAGCAATTTCTACCCAGATATACAGCCATATTAGTAGACTACAACATCAAATTTACCAAGGAAAAAAATTAACTTGTATAAAAATTAATCCATGTGTTTTCTTACTCGGCTTTGGTTGCACAATAACTTCCTTGTGTAAGTAAACTTGTTATTGCTGTGTCAAAAGTGTGAATTTGTTTTTAATTTTTAACAATCGTTATCCTTGTGAAGCTCTATTAGTGGTACAACATCAATGAATGAAATGCAGTGCAAACTTCAGCATCGATGTCTTTGTGGTTTTAAGAACATTGTCGCGTAAAGAAAACCTTAATAACAATATTTTTTAGTTTAAAATAATTATATATTGTTACGATCTATGTGGGGAGAACTGTGTTCGTAAGGGATAACCCAATGAAGTTATATTAAGTTTTATTAATTAGTAGTATTTGCATTAATAATAAATAATTGTACTTAAAAAAATGTCCTACCACAAATCACTGGCACTTAAAAAAATGTTTATTCTCAAGTCACTCAATGTCTGTCAAGTTCCGCAGCGCACTTCTCACTGGAGCTAGGCTCTACAGTGTTCGCCCCTTACCACGCACCTGTCCACACACACAGTCTCGTGTCACTCAGTCGCCACACTCCCACGATCCAGTCGAACTGCGCATCACGTAACTCTCAAAGGGGAGGGGGGGTGGTGTCTACAAGAGTCTAGCGGCAGCAATGCTACTTCCTGCAACTGGCTGCAAATGCCGCACCGCTCACGCTCGTTCCGGGGCCGGCGGCGCGATCCCGCAACGGGAAGCCTTCTTTTCACCAAATAGAGGAAAATACCTAATTGAAGAAAAGTACTTCGTGGATTTGTATATTTTTTATACCGTATAAAATCTAGGAAGTCTTTGTCTTCCACAGATATTCTCGGAACGCCCCATATTCCCTTGCAATTTTACGCAACTTGTAATTTTCAGGTAAGGACATGATAACTAATGGTCAATTAGGTTAGGTTAGCTACATTATAAATACTTCAAAACATTTTGGACGGTTGATTTGGTTAGTATAGCTACATTAAAGATACTGTGAAATCATGTAAACGGTTTCCTAGCGCTGGATAGCTACATATTAAAAAGTTATTTGTTAAGCAACCATAAAATGATTTTACACTATTTTTAATGTAGCTATACTTACATAATATAACCAACCATCCACTAAACAGTCTGTGTGGCGTTTTTATACTGGAGAGAAAAAACGCGCGCGTAAAAATAAAAAACATCAAGGGGGTAGGCGCTCCCGATCGGCCAACTTCGGAAAGGCTCGGCATTTGCAGCCAGTTGCAGGAAGTAGCGTTGCTGCCGCTAGACTCTTGTGAGGTGTCTCTCACCTCTTCACCGATGTCGCACTTCCCTTCGCTCTCGGAACTGTCGCGGAGGCCGGCGACGCGGCTAATTACTCAGGGGTGCCCTTCTCGAACCAACGAGAGCCGCCGTTACGAGTCGCGTCATCCCGGGCAGACCCGACGCCCGAACAGTCCAGAAAAGCTGGCGTCAATTCGCGCTACTCCGCGCGGCGGCCCGCGGATTTCCCAATGCCGCTCAGCTATAGATAACGGCGCCGAGACAGGAAGATGCAGGTGGTGCGGAGGGGGGAGGGGAGTAGCGACGACCCTTGTAATACAGCCAGGCACGCGTGACATGCCTTGCGTCAGTGTCGCGGTCCTGCGTTCGTAACAATATTTTATTTCACAGATTAAAATAAGTCTAATAATAGGAATTACAGACCATATTCCATAAGTACAGTTTACAGAATAATATTAGTATTTAAATAAACTTTGTGACATATAGACCAGCAGACACACTTTATGTTGCCATTAAGCACACCTTACAATGTGTTTAATTTCTGCCATATCGTCTGTCATCCCCAAAAATATAAAAGTAAGCATGACAATTTGTATATCAGTAGAGAAGGATGAATTCTGTTCTTCACACACAAGACACATAATGTGACAACAGAAAAACAGCCTCCATAGTTGCCGACCAAAGTAGACACATATATGAGTAGAAATGAACACATTGCTATAATCTGACATAATACTGAAAGGACACGAACATTTCAGCAGTGGAATCTAAAATTATGTACCCTGGTAATGATTAGCTATTTGTTATTTTTTCTTCTATACCTAATTTGCCTAAAATGCAACAAATTTGCAATTTTTAATTAAATAAAAATTGAATTTTCCCGCTACGCTATTGTAAAAATCCAGTAATATTAAGTAAAAAAGAATATAATGGAAATGGGGTCTGATTTAATGTAAGTTTTTTTATTATATAACTATAAAATTATATGCAATTAGTCACTTCAACGAGATAACTCAAGAATAATTTTCTCATTTAACTTTACAAGTTTAAAATACTAACAATTTTGTTTTAAATTTGATTAATTATTAAACTAGTTGAAAAAATGTAAAAAAAATATATATATCTTACCAACCGAGACAAAGGAAAAAGCACATATTTTAACGTAATAATAATGCCTATCATCTTAAATTCGTAGAGAAATAAAACCAGCTCGCTTTTACATTTAAGAGGGGTGCAGTACCTACCTATAAATAATTCGTTTATTCATAAATAATTTATGGAAATTTATTTACTTACAATCGTAGCTGTGTTCAATTATAGATAACTTTTTGTTCAAGGTTGTTGACCTCATATTATTTATTTTTATCGTAAGTAACAAATAATGGCTACGTAGTAACCAACAGGCTTTGTTATGTATTAAATGTTATTGCAGCAAATAGATACAGAAAAGAATTAATAAATCATTTTAGCTCAAAGTACAATTTGTAAGTGTAATATTCATAAATATAAAAAATGTTTTCCGTAGATGGGATTTGAACCCAATTAAAAATTAACTACATATGGTTAGCAGGTGCAAACTTTGCCAATACGCTATAAAAGCAAAATAGAAAGTCTATAAGAGAGTGTAGGTAATAAATGTAGTAATGCCAAATTTCTAACGTGTTTATTAAGTTGCGATTACTCCTTTCTATGACTTTTTAAGTTTACAATTTCTACTGAAGAACAGATTGCTACTAAATTTTTTCATTTGGCACACCAACACAATTGGTGCGCTCCCCAATGTTTACGAACTGGGCTGCATATAGGTTTATGCTGCAACACGTGGACTTCAGTTCGGCAGTAACGATGACGGGTTCTCCCGCCTGTTGACATCCTTGTGGTATTCTCAATACTAACTACAAGCCACAGGCGGGAGTTCGACCGCAGCTCGTCACAGTTCGTCAATTTACAAGCTCCTGTGCACGAGGCTGCATCCACTGGCCACATGAATGAACTAGCCACATCGCAGGCACTATCATTAATGAGCATAGCCTCGCAACTGGGGAGCTTGTAAAATGACGCTCTGATTGTAGAGAGCGCCCGTGGCTTGTCGACAGCATTAGAGAACACCACGACCCGCCCCGCAGGCGGGAAACCCGACAACACTCACCTCTACCGCCTACACGCAGTGTGAGCCCCGGGACACAGGCGTGTGGCACCAACTCCTGCCCGTCACCACGTCACAGTCGCTTCATGTCGCTCACTCATCCGGCACGTTTCACCCCCTTGTCACGCCGTAAAAGCGATTTTGCGGATTATCTAGTGTCAATATATTTTAAACGGGAATACCAAATTAAAATTATTTACATTACAATGGTATTTAAAACAAATTAAAATACGTTCTATAGAAAGAAAAATACGGGTGAGCATTGTTCTTTAAAAAGTCATTACTATGCATCGTGAAATGTAAAAATTGTACTTCGAGCAAAATTATTTATTTATTTTTTTCTGTATCTATTTTCTGTAAACCACTAAGAACCACTGCACGGAAATGAAGAACGACAGTAACCGCTGTATCACACGATGGAAGGATGTATTTGGAATGCGATGCTAGCTGCTGTGCAACTTCAGACCGCTGCATTTCGAAACAAATTTTGCACGTTACATTTGATACAACATTTAAGTAATTTAAAGACTCTTAATTCAGAGACTGCTTAAAGACTACTCTTAATTCAATTTATTTTCATATTTTACTGATATCAACCAAATTGAATCAAAAAATTAAGATTAAAAAATTTTAAAAAAAGTTTCAGCAAATCCATGCATATCTATCGTAACTACGAAAGAAAATCACAATCATTAAGTACATTGCCGTAAATTCGCGAGCCACTAAAAAGTGTTAAAAATTACTCATTTCAGATAAACATTGTTACTAAACTAAAATGTAATTACTTAAAGAACTGTTCGGATGGCTAATACTGTTTGAAGAGATCAAGCATGGATTCCCAAGTAAGGTTGCGAGTGCACGACTAGAGCGCAGCCCTCGGCAGGCGCGGACAAACAGGACATCTCTGTTGCCAATACTACAACAAAGATATTGTACATTTGTACAATACATGGCTATGGCTATTTTTGCATATATGAAATACTTTTTTCGAGATATACTGAGTGTTTCTAACGGAAATCGGGGCATATATTTATATTTTAATTTATGTTTTATTCAAGAATCAGTTTTATAAACCATGGAAAAGGTAATAGAATATTCAATAATTAAGATTTATTTTGTTTCATTGTTGTTATTAATACGCACAGTAAGCTATTCAGGTAATGGTTTACAAATAACTTAACTATTGGAGGTTCTGGGACAACACAGAGCTAAAATGCCCGGATGAGAATTCGAACCCAGTATTCCTGCGAACAGTATTTTGTTGTGTTACATTTTTTTTCATGAATATGAAAAAATTCACAGATGTATGTAATTTTACATGAATATTTGTTACATTTACAAAAAAAAAGTGCAGTGCACAACGCGCGTCTCGACGAGGCGCTCTGCGTGAGGTTGGGGGAAAAGGGAGGGGGAGACAACAACACACGGGTCTGCGCATGCGCTAGTCAACCTACCATATACTGTGGTAATGGCTAGTAGGTTGCTACAACAAATTTTCAAACGACGAGAGAAGTCTGCGCTGATACCGCCCATTGTAACACGCGAGAATTTGAATTTCGCGGGTGTTCTTCAGGCCGCGCCGCCAGGATCGCTGTAGTCAGGTATCGCCAGCGTTCGCCAGTTAGAGGCCTGAGTTTCCTATATTGTCCTACTACAATATCTGATCCTACCACTGAGCACAGAGGGCAGACAGCGGTGGGCCAAGTCCGTCATTCTAGGAAGTGATCGCGCGTCGCTCACTGTTTGCAGGCGAGGGAAATAAACGCGGGGCCTTCATGCGCGTTAGCTGAAACATCATACTTCAATCATCCACTTAACCAATAAAAAAATATTACATAATTAATTTAAAAGGTATAACTAAACAATAACATAATTAAAAACACAGTAACACGTTTGTAAATGTATATACAAATTTTTACACTTCTAATTGAATTCAATTGAGTTTTTTAAAACGAAAATGTGGTTTTCAGCAAAACGAAAAATGCAGTACTGTAGCGTCGTTTTACTATATCTTGCATAAAGGTGAGTAGTGGGGCGCTAAATATTCCCCCTCCTTAACATCGAACTCCCCACTACTGGGCGTTTCACTTTTAGTTACTCTCTGACGAGTCATCGCCTTGACTTACCCTACCGAATGTAAAGAAGCTTCACTTTATTAAAGACACTAAAAACACAAATATTGTAGAACTTTACCACGTGTTTTAGGTAAATTTCTAAACACGACTACATACTGCAGTTATTACCATTGTGAGACTTCTGGAAAATTTCTTCACTATTTTTTTATTTCATGGCCCATCGTAAACACTTAAGTTTATGCGCATATTTATTTGTGTGTGTGTGTGTGTACGTACGACATATGTGGGGAGAACTGGGTACGTAACGGATAGCCCAATTAAGTTTTCTTACAGTTTTATTAATTACTAATTATAAAATTACTAATAAATAATTGTACTTAAAAATGTCCAATCACCAAACACTGGCACTTAAAAATGTTTATTCGCAAGTCACTCAAATGTCTGTCAAGTTCCGCAGTTCGCACTCCTCAGTGGAGCTAGGCTCAACAGTGGTTCGCCCCTTACCGCGCCTGTCTATACACCCGGTTTCGCGCCACTCAGTCGCACTCTCTAGAGCTAGACCACATCGCTCCGCGTCGCGTCACAATCGAGGCAGGTGTCTCACCCTCTTCGCCGATGTCGCATTTCCCTTCAATCGCGGAACCAACCCGTCGCGGGGTCTCCCGCGGAGGCCGGCGTCGCTGCTCGAGTACCTGGGGAGCCCTTCTCGAACCAACCAGAGCGGCTTGTACGAGTCCCGTCCTCCCGGGCCGACCCGACGACCGAAACATCGAAAAAGGTCGGTGTTTATTCGCGCCACTCCGCGCGGCAGCCCGCCGAATTCCCAAGGCCGCTCAGCGATATATAACAGCGCCGAGGAAGGACGATGCGTGGGGAGCGAAAGGGAGGAGGGAGTAGCGACGACGCTTGTAATCCTGCCAGGCGCGCGTGGCATGTCTTACGTCAGTGGATCGCACGTGACACGGCGCGTGACACCAGTGGCCGTGCAGGGCCGCCAACCAGCTCCCAACCTGGCATCGCGGTGCGGTCCTGTGAGTTCGTAACAATATGTAGAACTCTCTGCAGATTTTTTGTAGCCATGTTTGTCACAATTGTAAAACATCCATTGGTACTTTGTATGTTTTTATTGTTCAAGTTAATTATTGAATATGCTTAAGTTACACACCGTAACACAGATGGTAGTAGCAGCGCTGTTAGTGAGCTGGCGTGAAACTTCAGTGAAAATACATCTGCTTGCAACAACATATGTTGTTTGCGTCTTAACCGACTTCGTGCGAATAAAGCCATAATGCCGTTAGTGAGGCAAACTGAATTCGCACAAATCACAGATAAATTTGCGATTCGCTGACATTTCGGTTGGAACAAAAATTCAACATAGTTGCGTGCAATTTGATGAGCAGCTTGTGTTTGTACATATTCTTTCTGCAACATTAAAATATTGGTTCAAAGCATACGAATCAAAATAAGATTTCTAGTTTAGGTGGTTTTATTAAGCAGTCGTAGGCCAACTGAAACAGAGTTAGCTTCCAACTGGCATAGTTAAAGTTTGCATTTTTACAACCTGTGGACTTGTAACTATGCATTCTCAAAACATGTCGGAATGAATTATATAAAATAATTTATTACTTGTTCCTTTACGATGTCGAGTTTTCTAGTTACAATGTCAATCGAAAAGAAAATGAAGATTTGGATTTGAATTTAATTAAAGTGAGGGAGTTTTTAACTAGAGCTGAATAATTAAAAATAATTTTACAATACTTATTGTATGATTTTTTGAAGTTAGATCTGTGAGTCAAATGCTTATTGCTTATTCTCATCTTGATAGTAGAGAGTGATCTGAGCCTTATATCCTGGTATGAATTATTTTAAATTTATTTTTAGGATTATCAGGTGGTGCAGTCATATTTTTTATGCTACTTAGTAAAAAGTATGAAATTAAAAACTATCTTTGGTTTGTAAAGTTAGCTATCGTAAATAACATACTAAAATTTGTCAAATAGAAGTGAGTAGTTGTAAAAAAATGTACTAATAAATGAATGTGAGAAAAACATCAGCATATTCTAGTAGTGGATAAATGATAAAGGTAGGCATAGCATACGATTATATAATTCAAGATGGTGGCTGTATATGAATGAGAATGGGAAAATTAACTACAAGATGGCAATTGAATAATTTAAGTGAGAGCATGAGAAAATTAAATCCAAGATGATGGATTTATAAGTTAAATGGGAGAACATGGTCAAATTGAATCCAAGATGGCGGATGTATAAGCGAAATGGAAGGCGGGAGAAGATTATGAAGACTATGAGGAGGCTATGTCATGGTCAAAGACGATGATGTAATCCAAGATAGCAGCGATGAAGTCATACGTCAAAAGTTATGATGGCATAGTCCAAGATGGCAGCAGGGATACTACCGGTCTAATGTGATGACATAATCCATGATAGGAAAGGTGAATTCATAGGTCAAAGCCGATTACGACATAGTGTAAGAAGTTGACGGTGATGACATAGTGCAAATGTGTCGACGATTAAGTCCAAGACGGTGATGTAGGTCAAAAGGTGATAACGACATAGTCCAAGTTGGCGGCGATGATGTCAAGGTAATAATTATGTTATCCAAGATGGCGGGAGTAAATGTTCAATACAAGATGACAATGTTAACGTCATAGGTTAATGGTGATGACATAGTCCGAGATGGCGATGGTGATGTTATAAGTATAAGGTGGTGATGGCATAGTTCAATATGGCGGCAGTGATGTTATATGTCAAGGTAATGATGATGTAATCATAGATGGCGATGAAAATGACATAATCTAAGATGACTTTCAGAAATGATGTAATCCAAGATGGTGGTGGTGATGAAATCTACGTTGGTGGCTTATCTGGTGGCTTGTTTGTGGAGTAATCCGGAGTATATTTAGCCATTCTGTGGAGTTTTTCAAGCCACTTATATTTTTATGGTTTGGAAGGAAAGTTTGTGGGGAAAATGGGAAATTAAGATTGTAAGATGAGAAATTTCTACGAAATTTGGGAAAATAGGGAAAAATTCGAGTAATTTCATGTAAGAGGTTAAAGGTAACAAATCTTGAATTCTATGCCACAAGCCACTGTCTTCGGAACCCCAAAAATTACTTTAAAATTTTCATGTTAAAATTTTACGGGGTAACAAAACATGAGCAATATTGGGTTTTTGTGACATTTTTATGAAATGAAGAATCTGAGATGGGTTCTTATCTTGGTAGAACTGATGATTCTACGACGATAATTATTCTTTGCAAAACTAGAGTTAGGTGCACAGTTTGGCCGCAAATTGCATTAATAAAATCATGCTATTTTTTCCAAATTATAAAAAGTAATATATTTAACATTTCAAGTAATAACGAACGAAACTAATACAACATTTTTCTTAGTGAAAATAACGTTAAAAGGAATATTTCAGCCAGATGAGTTTTTTGTGAAATTTTTATGAAATGAAGTAGGGCCTAACTGATATGGGTGCGTATCACCAGATGTTTGACCTTGATCTTTGACCTTGACCTCATTCACCATATTGGAATCCATCATCTTAAATTCTGCTATCTTGAAATCATGTGCCTCATTCCCAATCGTTGCACACTTCGTTACGGTCAACAATTTGTATTCTGACGTCACGTCCGACGTCTTTGATCTGACGTCACAACCACTTTTTTTATATTATGAAATCTGCCTTACATCTTGTTGTTGTCTGCTGGAGTCCGCTACCGTTTAAGTTTCTGATGTTTGTTCCTAGAGATTAGCAACATCCCTCTGTCTCATGCACGTAAGGACTATATTATTACCTACCAATTTTGTTGTGGTCCTTATCGACACATTAAATTTAATTTTTTATACAAAATACATACATCGGAAGCACAGTCAATCGACCAATGACAACTCTGACCTCTGAGACATTTACCAGTCTAAGAAATAATAAGGTATATAAAAAAACACACATTTACGTACTTGCAGTTTTAGGAAGATTTCGAAGAATACTACCTATTGTAGCCATTACCGTGATGCTACTTCCAGAAAAATTTTATATAGATTTTCGTTTCATGGTCCAAGGACCCCAAAAACTTAGTCTACTCAAAAGTTTATATATACCTATATGTATAAATATATATGTATATATACATATGTACATATATATAACATTTTTGTGGACAAGATGGATTGGCATAATTTTTCACAAATCACTTCCAAATTGATACATAAAATATAAGCACTGAAAAACTCGTTAATGGGCAATATCCGACCAAATAGGTAGAAATGGGGAAGGTTTTTTGAAAAACAGAAAAATCGCTTGAACTCACATAATATTATGAATTTCTGATCCGTTTGAACGTATTATAACTGGTACGAGTAATACCAAAATGTTTGTCTAAAAACATTTTTGATACGACCAACATTAACTGTAAGCGGAGGAAAAAACAAGGGTCGGAGAACAAAAAAAAATCATAGCTCTGTTCGTAGGCACACAATAGATTTCGTTCAAAATGTTTGTACCCAATCATTGTTATCTAAAATTTATGTCTGAAACAATCTTTGATAACACGAAACATTGCTGCAAGTGGTTAAAAAAAGGAGGAAACCATTTTAAAAAAAAAATCATAAAATCCGTACCTTTTACACTATTAAATCCATTTATTTGTATTGTAAAACCTAAAAATATTATCTACATATTTCGTCCGAAAATATTTTTATACGACCAAACATTACTGCGATGGGTGGAAAATAACAGTGATTGGAAAGACAAAAAAAAAAAAATCCGTAACTCCCTTAGTAAGCACTCTATAAAATCCGTTCAAATTGTTTGTAATTCTTATAATTTTTATCTAAAGTTGGAATAAGAAAATTAAAAAAACTTTCCTTCCATATACAATATAGAATAATCCTTATTTTTGTTTAACTTTCTAAATACTGTTTTAAACTTTTGTTAAAAATGTTTTTATATAACCTACCATTACTGCAAGGGGTGGAAATAATGTTTGAAAGTAAAAATAATAATTTTTAATATATATATATATATATACTATCAAATCCGTTACAATTTATTGTATAAATCCTAAACTTCATACAAAACTTTGGCTGACACAATTTTTGATAAAACTTATTATTACGATAAAAACAGGAGTTGTAATTGAAAAAAAAATTCAAAACTTTCTTAAAATCAAATTCGTTCGTATTTATTTTAAACCATCTTAATATTAAACAAAATTTTATACGACCTCGTTATTAGTAACAAATCATTACTTCAAGGGGTTGAAAGGTATGCCGAGTATCGATGAAAAAAATGTCTTGTTTGAGAGGCACTTGGCCAATATGCTGTAGTTGGAATTCTACTTTTTAAAAAAGCGTACAGAATACAGCCTTCATTGCAGGCGATGTGATATCGAGTAAAATATTTATTCAGCCGGTAATAGTCCATGTTTCCAGTGAGTATGATTAAATAATATTTAAGAGCATAAATTACACTTAGCATCGAGTATGGATCGGACCGAGAACTGTAAATGATCGTATAATCAATATTTTAATGAATAATTTTTTATGAATTTTGGAATTTCTTCCGAATTTCTAAGTTAATTATTACGTATTTCCAAGATGGCGGTCAATATGTCATCATCGACTTACTGGAGGATGGTAGATGAGAACGAAGCCACTTTTATGATTTTAGGTATGTTTTATTACCTAGAATAAACATTTTTTTAATCAACAAGAATCGAACCAAGGACTTGAATCCGACAAATTTATCTGTAAATTAATGAGTTTTTTAAATGTATTTTGTAATATTTTCCAAATTTCCAGCTAAATAATAACATATTTGCAAGATGGCGGCCAAGATGGCCAACAAGATGGCGGGCGCCCTGATAATAAATACAAATGCACTCTAGCAGGTAAAAATGAACCAATATGGCGGCAGCACGCTCTAACTGAAGTTGTGTGTACTAGCACTCCTAGTAGTGTGTACTGAAAACAAGATGGCCGCAGTGCTCTCTAGCACATGTGTATCCTACATAATACTAATGCTACTGGTAGCGAGTATTCAAAAATATAAATTGGCTCTCGGTCTCGAACAAGTAATGCTATTTTTCCTTCAAATAAAAAAAAATGCAATTCCAAATATGTGTATTTTATATACCTTTATTATTTCCCGGTATAGTAAATGTCTCGATGGCCTGCGATTAAAGGCGTATGTTTTCCAACCCATAGATCATAGATGTTGTAGTTTATTATCACTGCACTTTCAATATTTTTTTGTAAAACATATTAATTTAATATGTCGATGAGACAACTACATTGGTAGGTAATGGAACATTGACCTTTTGTGCATGAGAAAAACAAACATTAAAACCAAATATGGCGATATCCAAGATGGCTGCCTCTGGTAGAACAGAAATATAACTACGATGGCAGTAGGGACATCCAAGATGGTGGCCTCCAGCAGATAACAAGATGGCGGACATGATGTCAGAATAAAAGAACTGTCAGATCCAAGATAGTGGTCATGGCAAAATTCAAGATACGGATCGTAATGAAGAGTGCAACTTTCGTGAGTGGGGCACTCGATTTAAAGATGGCGGAATTGAAGATGGCGTATTTCAAAATGGTGGATGAGGTTAAAGTCTAAAGTCAAAGTCAATGGTCAAAATTAATGTGAAAGGTTAAAGTTGAAAGTCAAGGTCTAATGGGTCTTTTGAGGAAAATTGCCCCTCTCAGAAAAACTGTCCCTCTCTGAGGAAAACTGTTCCTCTTCCAGAAAATTTTGTCTCTCCGGATTTGTATGGAAAAAAAAAAGAATGGGAAATTGTTTCCTCCATATAGGGAAATTTCTAGGAAGTTTGAGTCATTTTTCAGGAATTTCGAATAAATTTGGCACCGAGATGGACCCCATGACGTCACAATCCAATATGGCGGTCGGCACTACGGCACCACTGCCTTAAGCCTGTCTCCGAAGCCCCCAAATATACTACGTTGTAACTTTTCACTTCAAGTGTTTGAGTGGGAAGATGACTTTAATGATCGTGTGGTGTTCAGCGATAAGTCAACTTTTCATAAAGTCTCTGGGAATGAAGGCCGTATAAATAAAGGTGCACATATTGAACACTTGTAAGAAAAACTAGGTTAGTTTACCTTTAATTTCATGTATGATTTGTTGTAAATAGTCTAAACTAAAAGGTTATGACATACCATTTAAACTGGGACAATCATCTGTGGACAGCCTGTACTAAAATTATTTCTATCACATAAGCCAAGGTGCGATATTTTGATCAATACATAGTCAGTAGCTTCTTCCATTCAAGTTTTATGAACACTCAGAGCTATCAAAATGAAAACCCATCCACATGACAAGTTAAGATTTGCTGATATTGAGCAGTCTTAACAGGTATCTCACGATAAAGACTTGGAATATGAAACGCGGTGTTAGTAAATAACTATTAGTATAGGCCACATCAGATTCTCAGAAAAAGAATATTTAAAGATAAGAGTGAATGGTTAGAATATTTATTTAAAATTCGAGCAGTAATATTTACCGATCCTCATATCCGCGCACAAGCGCAGACCACGACAAGGCTTTTCAGGCAAGCAGCTACTTTGTCATCAATTAGTCCATCACTACATATTTGTTTATATATATATATGTGTGTATATGTATATATATATATATGTTTATAAGCCCTAATACCTGACAATTATTTTTTTATTTAGTTAAAATTTCAAAATGTTAATTTCCACCACTATGAAATCAAAAATACCGTCATAGAATATTAACTTATATCGGCCGCAGACTGACTGGTGTTAAGAGAGAAATGCCGTTCCGTCAGACCTGCGAGGTAAACAGGCAGTGTCTGAGAGCGACTCATGGTTGGTGCAATGAAGAGTCCACCGCTGGTCATAAAACGCTAACAGTTGGCTACTTAGAGGCTTATCTGCATCACAGTAGTAGAGCGTACCAAGTTTTCTCTCTCAACTCTAGTAGGCATCATTAGAATTATTTCAAAACTTTAAATAATATGACATACTTGTAAACGGCAGTCTTTATTACAAACTCAACCCATATCTCGCAAATAAAATGTACCCTGGCGTCTTTTTTCAAACGTATAGTTGGTGAAGTAATTTATAACATACTTACAGAAGTGCTGCTCGACATACTGAACTAAGGGTAACGTTCACGTTATCTATCGTATCTAACGTATCTATTGAATGTAACAGTAGCATAGTAATACTGTAAATGCTTGTATTCTAACTTCAATAACAAAGGAAGATCAACATTTTAAAAAGTAGTTCCACGATATATTTCAAGTGCGGCTACTAATGGCCTTTAAAAAACTATTTCAAACGTTTATGAGGCATTACTGTAATAACTGGTGAATATGCCTTGAAAATGCAAATTGAAGACAACTGGCAGTAAAATACACAATAGCGATCAAACATAGGTATTTATATGGTATCTATATGAACATGGAGGTGAAGGAAGACTGCTCTAGGTCAAATGCTGTATTATCAAAACATATGTCATTGCAGACGAAGAGAGGCGATAATATGATAAAGGAGCACTGACGGAAAGAACGGGGGGGAAAAACCTACAAACCACTGTACACCAAATTTCCCCACTTAAGGGATCGTCCATTAATCACGTGAGGCTCGAAAAAAGGGGGGGGGGGGGGGTTTCGGGAAAAATCACGAAATATCACAAAGGGGGAGGGGGGGGTGTAGAGAGATATCACGTGTATTTATTTTTTCGCGCGATTTCTACTAAACCGAAAAGCGACGCGTGACCTTGACTCTCCGTAGCCAGGCAACAATATCCCCGCCCGGCTCGGCTTGCCAGTCGCCAGTAAGACTGTGATTTTGGCGCCGAATACATGCTGTGCTTAATTTTCCAGAATTAAATTAGATTATACCTATATTTAAAGATAATATTCTGAAATTTTTAAAAATATTTTATACCAAAAAATACACGTGATTTATTGAGAAAAGGGGGGGGGGGGGGGTAAGTCTATAACCTCACCACAAATCACTAGGGGGGAGGGGGGTTAAAATATTTTCTAAAAAAACATCACGTGATTAATGGACAACCCCTAAGTGAAACCCGGGAATGAACCTCGGATCGCCGTGCCGGGCGACGAGTGCAAGGATGGCATGCTCAAAGGGTCACAGAACACAACTCCAAGCTAGTGCTGCGAGTCACGACCTGAATCGTCGCCATTAAAATATATTTATTTATTAGTGGTGTCTAGAACACGTATCATTCACACTTAGGCGTAGTTGCACAAAACTAAATACTACTTAAGAAACCAACATTCATTCATTCATAACTGGATCAGTTAAAAAGTTGGATTGGAAATGGAAAAGAGTGAGAAATGGTATAAAATTGTAGTTAACTTAAGAAAATAATTACACATTATAAAATTACATTAAATATGCAAAAGTTAACTACCAAAATTTACAAATACACTGTACAGTTTCAATTGACCGTAAATATCTGGCAAAATGTCTCCTCAGCATAAGTTTCAAGGATCACGCGTCGCAAGTTTAAATGGAGCTACAGTATTGTTACGTACGGTAAAAACACAAGTCTAAAAGGATATCCCAATTAATTAAATACAGTTATATTAATATTTACACTATTAATTAATGTAAAAATTAATATGTCCACGAATTAATCAATCTTTCATTACTACTACAGTTTACTCTCCCCACTGGACTCGGCTCGACAGTGGCTCTCTCTACTGCTCGTCTCCCTAACGACGTTTGGCATAAACATCTATTTTCCTAAAATAAAATACGGCACTTGTCTTTATGCCTTCCTATAACAAATCTAACCTGCCAAATACGGGATCTTCCTTTTCCAGTTGCGTTTTGCCTTATTTCATATTCCCCAACTTCAATCAAGGCATGTTGTGTCGCTTAGTAAACCAAGTTTTTTCTACCATCCCTTACCATGGGGTGGTGGGGAGTAGTGGCATATGAAGGGTAGAAGGAGACTGGAGGATATCTACCCTTCTCACAAGTTGAGAAAAACATTTGCAACATATCAGCGAATTCAGTACTGTAGGGCCGCGACGTCTTGGCGGGTGGACTCCCTAGAGCTCAGCGACCTTGTAATCGACACGTCCCGCCTTGTCTGCTCCGCAGATAGCAACGGCCTGGAAGTCTTCATGCCGTTCCGAAAACATTGGTCGAGAACAATCTCACGTACGGTGCAACACAGCGCAGATCTTAATGATACAAAGATGCGATAATGTTTTACGGTAATTTATTATTTAAAGGTAGTGCACCATTTGCTCGACTGGGCAGCTTAATTAAACATAGTTAAACATAGCTATACAATTCTTTAAAGTTAAGAACTAAATTTGTAATTGTAGGTTGCTGTAGGAAATACAATTAATTATGACTTGCATGTAACTCCCTCGCTGATGCTTTATTTTCCATTTGGTTTGGCTGAAATGTGAAGACGATCGCCATGACACTTTCACGCACTTCAAGAACCTTACCACTTTTATGCACACGGGTTGGTATTTTTTCCATAACAGCACTCTGAAAGAACCATTTTAGTCATTTCGAGCGGGCCGAAAACCATATTTATAACAAACCATCCTCGCGTATTTTATAGTTTCCTGTTGTTGTGCTTGCTTTATAAACAAGAGAGGCTCCGGGAAGGAAGCCCTCCTAGAACCAACGCTTACAACTATCAGTCTGTGCATTTCCTGTTGCCATTACACCTTCAAAGTCACCTTTCTTTTGCCAATATTTCTGAAAGGTTAAATAAGTGTCAACCCAGGATTAATCCATGTCAAATATCTTCTTCCCAGCCTCCCTGCACTGTTTCATCTGAGTCAGGTACTGTGATCACCAAGCCAGGGGCGTAGCCAGGGGGGGGGGGGGGTGGTTAGGGGTTCAACCCCCCCCCCCCCTTAGCACAAAATCTTTAATTAATTTCTTATTCATCACTCAAACAAATTTCATATTAAAATTAATAAAAAAAATACCATTACAATATTTAAATTTAAGTACCGAAAACTGCTTAAATAGCACTATTTTACACCTTAAAATCCAAATTTTCCCGGGGGAGGACCCCCGGACCCCCCGCTTTAATACGGAGGGGAGGGGGCCCCATACTTCTTAACACCCCCCATACACAAATCCTGGCTACGCCACTGCACCAAGCAACAACGTCAGATCTTTCGAGAAGAAGTATTCGCTTATTTTGGCTTCTTTCCCACACAAAACCCATTTATTTGAGTATTTAACGCAGCGATGTCATTCCCCAACTCAATTCGATTTTTTCTTTCAAAACTGGCAGTAATTTTCTTGTTGTGGGAACCACTTTTTTTACTGCATAAAATTCGTGGCTAGTGTCTCTGATCGCACTTCTATCAAAATCATCAACTGACAACAAACGTTTCCCTTTTTTTTTTTTTTTTTTTTTTTTTGGCTTGAAATGAATAATTAAACACGAGAGGCTGTTTCACGGTCAAATAAAGGAGTGTTACATATATGTAAATATAAACATATAAATTGTAAATAAATAATATATATCATAAAATCATATATATAATAAAATATATAATGCAATATATAATGTATGTGTTTGTATAATGTATGTAATGTAATATAGCGTAATATAATATCATGTAATATAATGCAATATAATGTGTAGCAATATTGGCTACACTTGTAGCTAACAAATATTCTAACAAGCGGTGCAGAAAGTTTGGAAAATTGCCAAATGCAAAACAAACAAACCGCGGGTGAAATTACGGGGAATGCGTTTAAAAACGTATAATGTTGTTGTTTGTTTTTTATTTGGCGTCTCTCTGTTGTGTTTTCGGATGCGCGAAACTGATCTTTGGCTTATACCTGTGTATCGCGCAGCTCTTTCGGTTGCTTTTGCAAGAGGTACTAGCAGACATTTGTTGGCAGCTTCATCACAACACTTGATTACACTAATTATAATTCCCCTCTCCCCACTATGTATTACTTTATTGTATCTTGAATGTCCTGCGTCGGGCTCCATTGATCACTTCAGACTTTGAGCGTGGCGCCTGATGTTTTTGCTATGAACCGCATAGCGGCTGATGTGCGCGCGCAGCTGCTTCCCCTCTCATTTACTCTTCCCCGCTTCCCCGCAAAACGACACGCCAAGACGTCGCGGCCCTACAGTATGTTATTTTGGGTGATGCAAGGTCAGCTGTTACAACACCTGCTGCTGTGAGAAGCAGCGTCGTTACGGCTACTTCTATAGGCGTTTTTAGCGTAAATAGCATTGTATGATTATTTTTAAAGCAGGTTTTCAAATTTTAATTTTTTTTAAATTTTTTTACCCCCCCCCCCCCTTCCCCCCTCGTGAGGAGGCTAAGTAAACGCACACAGAGAGGTTGGCCATCTCCAGTGGTGAAGGACAGTTCCTGCGGGGCTCCACGCAGCTCGGAGTCGACTAGTGAGGCCACTGCAGGGGCGTCTGCCGGGACAGCTGACAATGCACTCCAACTACATGCGGTCACATTTATAACCACGCTCAATTACAAGTTCCATTCATACTCATTCATTTTTAATAATCGCCTTAAGTTATAATACAAGTATCAATTATTATAAAATGTAAAAAAATGTACACACATTTTCATAGGTATGACGCATGAATAATTTATACTTCATACATTCAGGATGAATCTGAATTCAATCCACAAACTTCGGTTGCAGGTTCATCACGACAGAATATGTTGAAAACGTCTCCGACGTAAGGTACAAAGTGGTTCCCATTCAGGTTGAAATTAGAGCAGAACAATAGTTTTATCGTAAGTAATAAAGAAGGTATTTAAGATAGGACACTAAGCATCTGGTAAATGTTTAATTGAACAAAGATCTACAACCAGAATAAAACTTGGCGCTGTTGTAAAATCATTTCATTTAAATAGTTTGCGACGAAATTCGCGGTGATTGCAGAAATTTGTTCAGTTAAACATAATCCACGCCATCTTAAATATTTTATATATTATTTTCAATACAAATGCTGTTCAACCCTAACTTCAAAGACGTATATGTGGTCGGGCCACGCGTCGAACTTGCCAATAGTTTTGTGTAAACTGAACAAAATGCAAAGCTTTGACAATGCCAGGTTTTTGACATGGTTTTGTTTTGAAAACTATGGCCTAATCTTTTATGTATTTGTTTTCAAGAATTTTCCCGTTTAACTAAAAAAAAAACTGGTTTTTACATGAGTGAAAAAAAAATCGCACTTCTGCCGGCCACGTCACTCGGGAAGCTACCAGCCAGTTGGGCGGCAGTCACGAGGCACGAGGCACAAGGCACGAGCTACCGAACCTGTTCTGGGGGTGAGAACCACGCAGGAGCACCGAGTGATATCCACGCACCGCGAAGGTCGGTCGGTCGGTCGTGACGCACACGGCCCGGGAACACGTCAGGCATGACTGCAGGCACGGCGTTTCATTGCACATGTGCTCGCAAGCTCGTAATATTGTCGGCGAGAGCTTTGGATGGCAACAAGTACAGCCTACGCTAATAACTCTGATTGTTAAATTATTTCTTACTGTCAACGCACAAACTTTCAAATTTTTCAGAAATTCAGTTGCCAAGTAATACAAACACAGACAAAGAAGAGATATGAATATTTTGCTTGCTTGTAAAGATGCTCACTTAAACATTCTATAGTGCAAAATTTTCTTGCTTATATAAATATATGACATGAATAGCAGGGTAAGATTCTTGAATGGCAAATACAGTAAACAATATAGTTGCAGCAAATAACTCAACGATACAAAACAATAAAGATAAAAATTCAACCACCACAGGCACGAAATTTTCAGAATAGCAAAAATAGGTCATCTTTTCAGTGAATGCACACTTTATTATTCTAATTATACACCTACGAGTGTCCAGTTCTGCGTTGTTAAAATCCCCGATCCTGCTACTTTTCTCACACATCTAGAGAATAGATTAAACATTTATTGACGTGAATAAGTCTTATAAATCGGGATGTAAGTTTGATAAAGTGGATTGTGACGAAAAAGTATAGATTTTAAAACATTATAAAATATAAACCGGGCTCAATATATTCGAGTCGTATATGTATGTATGTGTGTGTGTGTGTGTATGTATGTATGTATGTATGTATGTATGTATGTATGTATGTATGTATGTATGTATGTATGTATGTATGTATGCATGTATGCATGCATGCATGTATGCATGTATGCATGTATGCATGTATGCATGTATGCATGTATGCATGTATGCATGTATGCATGTATGCATGTATGTATGTATGTATGTATGTATGGGTATATACAGAATGTATCAAAATTCATGTTACAACGCTTGAGGGTAGAAAGCTCTTATTATTTGCAACCATTTTTGCCAATAAACATGTTGCCGGAAACGCGTAGTTAAGCCCCTGTAGCCCCAGAAAGAGTCAGCGTAGGCAAACCGTTGTAGAGTGTTATGTTGTGGATGTGCGGGCGTTCGAGTAGAGAAATAAACTTTTTAATCGTGGCACAGATTTTAATTTCACTCTGAAATCAATTACAGCTTCGGCTTTGTTTCACAACATTGAAATTGTTGCATACGTTTTAACAACGTGACCGTCTAAAGCAACGGCTCAAAAACACGCCCACCTTGAGCGACACAGAGGTGGCAACGGCGAATCATGTTTTCACGAATACGCTGGAGCATGTGTGGAGTCGACCTTATGATTTCGAACGCTTCAATGATTCGCTGTGTAAGCTCTTCTACCGTTTCTACTGGCGTAGCGTAAACAAGCCCTTTTACGTAACCCTACAGAAAGAAATCTAACGGGGTTAGGTCCGGTGACCTTGGCGGCCATGCGACAGGGCCCGCTCGTCCAATCCATCGGTTTGGAAATGTTTGGTTTAAATACTCTCGCACTTGCAGGGAAAAATGAGGTGGTGCCCCGTCATGTTGGTACCACATCACACGTCGGACATGCAATGGAACCTCTTCAAGAAGACCTGGTAGTTCGTTCTAAGGCTACGGCCACACGTGCGTGTTTTCACGCTTCTGTTACAGCGTGTTTTCACGCAGCGTGAGATCCTGAGTGACCGATGGCCACACGTGCGTGTTTTCACGCTGAAGCCTAGCGCGTGATTTCACGCAGAATGAATCCGCTACCCGGCCACATGTGAGCGTTGTATTGTGAAATGGCACCCATCTATGCTGTGCAGGCTTGATTATGAATTCACTAGCTGCCCGACCCGGCTTCGCACGGCTATACTAATAGAAAAAAATTAAGCCACATCTCCCATTTACAGTAATAGTAAATTAAAAAAAATTCAGTGAAAATTTATTACAATGCTGTATAATGTACCGATGGTTTCCCGACTCGTGCACGCAACGTACAACTGATGTACCCGTACTTCGCTACGGCAGTCTACAGGCAGATCACTCTTGCACCTCTCATTATACATGCCCCTCCTTGTGGGTACGTCACTGCCGCGCGATGCCCGTTGCCATGGAGACGCAGACGACATGAACAATTGAAAATCCTGTTCTCATGCAGACAAAGTACCCACTGTTGCCTGGTTTTAACCACCCATGGGATCTAATTTTCGGAAAATGTCATCCTGCGTAACATAAGGAACATTACTGTGAAATTTCAAGTCTGTAAAATATATATGCTTGAAAAAAGGGCAATTTTTGATATTTAAAGTACCCGCAAAATTTCAACGGTGATGAGGACTGCACTAACAATTAAATAGTCGTTTCCATAGAGACGAATGAAGCATCAACAAAGCAACAGCCGTTGCCATGGTGATTTCCTACCAAAAACTGGGAATTTTGATATATTACGCCCCCTGAAACTCCCCTTGGGATCGGATTTCCGCAGAATCCGTTCTTAGTGAGCGTCTACATCACAAAATGAGTAACTATACTAAATTTCAAGTCAATCGGGTGTATAGTTTTAGAGATCTCGTGATGAGTGAGTCAGTGAGTGGTATTTCGCTTATATATATGTGTATATACACACACACACACACACAAACACAAGTCCTTGTCAGAACTGTAACGGGAGAAGAAAATTATTGATGGTCCGAAAAATTAAAATTAAATAAAAATAATAAAAATAATTTTAGTAAAAAAAAAATTAAACACAGAGGAAAAAAAATAGTTTAGGTTTGCGATTTAAAGTGATAAAATAGTATTTAAATACTAATTGAACTCTTATGAGGGTACTGATTGCTTCGTTGTTAATATCACATGGGTGTTTTTTTACTTGTATGGGAAAATTAAGAATGATAAGGCATCTAGTGCGTGGCAACAATGTTAATAGGCAATATGAAATAAACTTCTAGCGCCTGCGGCATTGTCAACACACACTTCGTACGTGTACTGCATGTTGTATCTAACCCCCTCCAACGCATTTGATTCTAAATTGGACTTTTAGTAAGGATCCCTAATGTTATTGATAATATAATATAGCCTATAGCCTTCCTCGATAAATGTACTATCCAAAACTGAAAGAATGTTTCAAATCGGACCAGTGGTTCCTGAGATTAGCGCGTTCAAACAAACAAACAAACTCTTCAGCTTTATAATATTAGTATAGATTAAGCAAGAACGCTGCTGTGGTTTTAAGTGCTGTGCTGTTGTTTCGTAGGCGTCGTCCTCGGCGGAAGCATTCAAGAAAATACTGGGTCCATCCCATATTGAGTGAAACATCAACGAAAGGAAAATTTGTGCTCTTTCATAATAAACTAAAAGAAAATCCAGACAAGTTTTTTGAGTACTTCAGAATGTCCGTTAACTCATTTGAAATACTTTTGTCTATGGTGAAAGAAAATATATCAAAAAGTAACACAGCAATGAGAGAATGTGTTAGTGCTGAAGAATGTGCCGAAAAATGTTCATGAAATAACTAAACAATATATATATATATATATATATATATATATATATATATATATATATATACACACGCGCGCGCGCGCGCGCGCGCGCGATTTGGAGTTGACCATGATTTTAAGGTCTTGGGATATGAAAATAAAAACTACATGAACATTTTCCGGAAGTCGTAACATATCGACTACAATGGGTAGTATTTCAGAACAGAACGCGGCGAGAATTCCCGCACGTGTGGCCGGGCATCGACTGAAACGCTGCGTGAAATCACGCCAACGAATTGGCCGCGGTGCATTTTCTTGCGGGCGACCTTGAAGACGCGCCTTTCTGTCCTCTCCCCGGCGGGAATTCACGCTGCGTCTGGCCGGTCTCATTCTCCTTGCTGCGGTTCATATTTCTGGCGTGTTTTCACGCAGAATCTCTGCGAGAAAACACGCTCGTGTGGCCGTAGCCTAAAGGAAGTGGAGGTATCCGGCGCCGGTAAGTCGTGGCGGAAGAAAAAAAGACCCGATGAGTACGCCGTCAACAATACCGGCCCACACATTAACTGAAAAACGTTCCTGGCGAGCTGTAACACACGTTGCATGCGGATTGACATCATTCCAAACATGACTTGTGCGAATTGAGAATAGCGTCTTGAGTGAACTTGGCTTCATCGCTGAATAAAACCGCTAACTCGGGGTTCCTCAATACTTTTCGAATGTACCAAAGAGAAAAAGTCATGCGAAGAGGATAGTCCGCCGGACCCATGTGTTGAACTTTTTGAAGGTTGTACGGGTACAAGAGTTGCTCATGAAGAACTCGCCAAACAGCCATTTTGTCAGCGTCCATATCGGAACTTTCTGCCCTTGTGCTTGTATCCGTACTCTCCTCAAATCTCTGAAGTACATCTTCTTCAAAACTGGGAGTACGAACCCTGCGTGGAGCACCAGCATTTGGTCTTGTGACGGCACATGTACCAGTATCACGCATTCGCTGAGTAAGTCTTGCAAACATGGCGTGAGCTGGAATCCTACGACCCGGATATCGTTCTTCGTACAGACGACGGGCGGCTCGTACATTTAGTCTAGCTTCCCCGTAAACAAGCAGCATGTCCGTTTACTCACTAAACGTGTACTCCATTGTGCTATGGCACGGCACGAACGGAAGAAAAGAGGTGAGGGCGCCACCAACGGAAGTAAAAAGGGGCGGGGGTCAGCATTAGACATCGTACAGACCTCTCGAGCGCTGCCCGGCGTCGTAAACACGTAATTCACCACAGCATCGTCTGTCTCGCACAAAACCCAACGGGTTGCCTACGCTGACTTTCTGGGGCTACAGGGGCTTAACTACGCGTTTCTGGCAACATGTTTATTGGCAAAAATGGTTGCAAATAAAAAGAGCTCTCTATCCTGAAGCGTTGTAACATGAATTTTGATACACCCTGTATGTGTGTGTGTGTGTGTGTAGGTGTGTGTGTGTGTGTGTGTGTATGTGTTACGTATGCCCGGCATACGTACATTGATGACGCCAGCGCGGCGCCTAACTGCGCGCTCGATGCAACAATAACATGTTCAACACCAGTTGTCGCGCGCTGCGCGGAAAGCATCGGAGCCGTTCGGAAATGCTCGGCGAACTTCGTTGGGCGGGCTTTGTACCGGACATATAGTTCAATGTTCTTAAAATCTTAAAATCTTAAAATATTCCGAAGTACACAGGTGTAGGTTTGGCTCCCGGGAGTTCACTGCCTGTTGTGTTAGGGCTGACTCCCTATGTACGATGGGCATGGCCCGCCTGGCAGGCTTCACCTCCAGTGCCGGTTGTGTTTCTGAAAAACATGGGATTTGAATTGCAAGCTTGCAACAAATACCAAAATGCGAATAGGTCTTGACTTAATTCACCTGTAACTTGTAGTATAGTAGTAGATATTAGAGATTTGTAAATTAGTAATAAGTTCTAGCTACTAAGTAATAGTCATCAAAAATATATATTTCTAAAATAATTTTAAAAAATAAAAACAAAATCAAAAAAATAATATTTATAGTTATTATTTTAGTTTTATCTTAAGCACTGCACGTCCATCCCTGAGTTGGGTGTTTGCATATTTCGTAACGATATGCCTAGTTTGTGAGTCATTTATCTTTTTTTCTGTCTTAGTTTTTTACGTGCTGACTGGCGGCGGAGTGAATGGTCAGTGTAACCACTCACCAGATACAAATAAAATACAAAGCGCACCACGAGTCCAAGTGCCCAACCCCCGCATGGTAGACTCTTTTCTACTCTGTCCAACACTTCATCCAGACCATCCTCTGTCTCCTGTAAATTCCTACACGTAATGCATGCCAATTTGCATCCCGCATGAATGTGCCCAGGGTTTTCCCTTTGTCTATGCAGGTTTTACCTGGGCCCAACCTATCTCTAGTTATAGTCTAGATTTAAGAGTGAGGGGAGTTAGTCATGGCGCCAATCGTTGCCATGGCTGGCCAATCCCCTCCTAGCACATGATGCATGCGACCCTCTCCCTGCATGGCTAATCCCAGCATGACTAGGCGTATAGGCTTCGGCCTGAGACGCACCTAGGTCCCTCCCTTACCCGGACCCCTTCAAAATACACTTAGTTTTAGTTAGGTTAGAAAAAAAATCGGACATCGGGTGTGCGGCGTGTTCCTATCATGCAGGCCCAGAACAATCTCCGATTTTTTTACCTCGAGTATATAAGGCCCTGGGAGAGAGACAGTTCAGAGAGACACCGAGACGACCCCCGAGGCGGGGAGCTGCTGCCCGCGACTGCTACACCGCCTGCCGTCACGCTGCCCGAGCAACTTCGGACCATTTGGTAAGACACTTCTACTTAAAACTGTTTGCCCAGCTAAGAGCAACAGCGTTAAGACAGCGATACCAGTTGGATCAATACTTATAAATTCAGAAGAGGGGCTAGCATTGAAGGCGACATGGTTTGGAGATGACGGTGTTTGAGCTTAAAACCACCCAGAACAGACATTTTCTTTGATTTGACAAATAACAGTAACTCCCGGATTCAACAGTCAGAACTATGTGTTTTTCAGTTATAAATAAACTAACACGTAAATGGAGATACAAGAAGAATTTTGAACATTGAAGACTTTAAACGTTGATCAACTTAGCAGTCACTCCGTCGCCTGGTTTAGTGATGTTTAGTAATTATGTTCCTAAGAATTAATGTCATACTTAGGAGCGTTAACGTAAATTATAAGAGTTTTAGATTTGTGTGTTTGAAAATCATAAAACTTGCTTACTATTCGTTTTTGAAGGAACTTCATATATCCATATTCTTGTAATATATGTCGTTAACGTGTATCAATGTTCTGCCTTCAGCATTAAAGTAAGGTTTACTGTAGCTTCATGTATTTTATTGTAAATTCACGTAATTTGAATTGACAGTGTAACCCGACGCATTACCGCGGGCGTTATGTACTAGTTGAGAAGCCCCAAGCGCAGTGTTTTTGTTAAGGTGCTTTCACTTAAGTAAGGGCTGTCCTAATCATTTTGTATTTTCTGTTCACATATCTCGAAGTTAATATTTGTTTGTGATGAAGGGTATGTGTATTTGAAGAATAAAAAAGTTGATATCTAACACTTAGCACACCTCTGTCTACCATATCACCCCTTGTTCCTCTTGCGTTTGACACGAGAGGTTACATATATATACATATATAAGAGGGCTGTCGGGAAAAAATATGGGAAGTTCTCTCAATTAACATTCCTTAATTATTAAATAACTGCGTGTGAGACACGCAGCCTACTCGAGCACAAACACGGTGTGCAGAGCTTCCGGATAAACCACGCAATTTGAAAACTGCTCCGATACGGGTCTGTTTACGAAAAGAATTTAAGAATACGCTGAGGGAAGATGAGTAGTTCTGATCCGGATTTCGTTTTTAAACGATTTCCTTAAAAGAGTGAACCTCATGGATAAAATGTGTGTTTTCAGAATACTATTTTGGCATTAAATACCCGGTACAGATTTTTAAAAGCACTCACTACATTACACCTTTTACTTAATTTCTCCGTCATATAAAGTAATGGTTACCACTCAAAACTCATAACTGCCTATGCAAGACATGGAGACTTCGCGTCAGTCCACAGCCTTGCGCATAAAGGCGATACCACGCTAGAAGCAACAGAGAGCACCTCACTAACACAGGCCCTTGGATGGATGAACGGATGGAATGGATGGATGGGCATGTGGGTCACATGTGAGATTTGTCAGCTCTCCCATGCCCACATTAGCAGCCAATTAACCATTCTCAAGGAATCACACTGTGCCCAGTAACCTTTCACAGCCTCTTCGGTCACTGGAGATCTTGCCATATTGGACGTCCAGTACCATTCTCTAGCCACGTCAGGATCTTGCCGCTGCGCTACTTTCAATCTGGCATTATCCCATTTTTCTTCCCCGTTAGTTATCGTTGTTCGCCGAACATTTTCGATCCCCTCATTTTTCTCCGCCCTATTTCAAACGTTGCAGTCAATCTTGCAAGGTCTTCGGTAGAATGCATCGGCATTGCTGTGAATTCGGTCTTTCCTGTGTTATATCCGACAATCATATTGCTGTATCTATACAATCCACCTAGTAAGTTGTCCATCTGGATTCTTGGACTGTAGTAGCCACTTAAGTGCGGCATGGTCAGTGCGTAAAAGGAATTTTTACTCATATAAATATTTGTGGAAATTTTGCAGAGACTTCGCTAGAGCCAAGAGTTGTCGTCTTGTGACGCAATAGTTGCGTTCAGGCTTAGACAAAACTTTGCTGTAGTATGTTATTACTCGTTCATTTCCATCTTGAATCTGGGAAGCACAGTACCCAACCCATCTCCGCTTGCATCTGTGTCGAGGATATACTCTCCATGTAGATGGGGGTAGGCAAGTATGGCGCTAGTATACAGGGATTCCGTCAAGTCTTGAAAGGCAGTTTCACATGCAAAATGTCCATATAAATTGTATATTTTCCTCGTTCAGCTGCAATGGTTTTGCGATTGTCGAGAACCCAGGCACAAACTGCCTATAGTAGGTACAGAGTCCCAAGAAACTCCTTACTTCATATTTATTCTTAGGTTAAAGCCACTCCTTAACAGACCGGATCGTCTCAGGATCTGTTCGCACTCCATCCTGCAATACAATATGTCCAGGAATGTTGCCTCATGTTTGAACAAGAAGCACTTCTTAGGACTTGAGTTGGGCATGGCGAAGTCTCTCGAATACGTCCTGGATGTTTCGCAAATGTTCCCACTGTATTTCCCACCACAATGTCAGGAGCTGGTGCTCGACAGGGGACGGGCTAAATGCCGCCCAGGGTGAAAGTTGTTTCGCGACCCACCGGGAACTTCCTGCCCGCCACTGCGTGCACGCTGCTATGCATTGCGGTCCATCTGCGCACTTTCAAACACCACCACCTCCAAAAATCCAACACTTCTAGTCCCACATGCCGGATCTTCGTAAAAACTACACCATGTACCGACTGACGAGTTCTGTAAGCAGGGAAAACAGGATAAACAGGCACGTAGAAGCAGTGGCGGACACAGATTCGAAACCTGGAGAGGGCGAATGATGGGATGTTTATGGGTTATGGGTTAAATACAGAGTCAAAATAATATTTTAAAAATATAGACCCCTTAAAGCCTGCAATTTTAACGCATTTCTGATAACTTGACGATTTATTGCCAAGTTATCACGGTTTCATCTCATTTTAACGAGTAGCTACTAAAGTTTAAAATACACTAATCCCTCACTTAACACGACTTCAGATTGCGCAAATTATTTTTGATCGATGTTAATTTTACTGCCCCAGTCTTGAATAACATGCGTCTGTAAATTTCAGTTGGCACGAAATCGCCACAGACAAAAAAAAATGTCGGGCATGACGCCACGAAGTGTGCTTCAACTCAGTAAACAACAGATGTACCGTGGCATAGGCCTACAGTTAACTAAACGAGAAGGGAAGAGATGCGCGCGCGGGTCTGACTACACTATCGGCTGTTGTACAAACATCAGCTATGTCAAGTTCAGTTGCGGCTATTGCGTGTAAAGGACCAAATGTTTTTACGTCTGCGCGTATGCCGCCATGCTGAGCCGTTGTCGCCCGGCCACAGATCGGGCCGTAATGAACTTCAGTCTATCCAGTGGCGGGTAACTCTCGCGCGCAAACAAAAGCAACGTCTGCCAGTAACTGTACGTGCGCAAGCACCTGCAGTTGGTATCATAGTGAAATCATGGCTTCCAAGTGAGAGCATAATGCATTGTGTATTTGAGACAAAACTAGAAGTATTACGGCGTGCAGAATGTCATTAAGGCCGCAATTATGTTGGTCGCACTTAAATTTTAAGCAAGTCAACTGTGCGCACAATCGTACGAAATAAAGACTCTATTAAACGTTTATGTAAGTCTGATGCTGTTTGTTGGTTGTACTAGAGGGAACATATTTGACATTAGATATCGGAACAGAAATGAACAGATGATTCACATGGAAAAGGTTGTTAAATGAATGATGCAATGAAAACAAATCACGGGCCTGACAGGATTGATGTGAACCAAGCGGTGATACACGAATAAGCACTTTAATTTTTGAAAAATTAAAATATAAATACCCGGACAGTAATATCGGTTTCACTGCCCGTGAAGGATGGTTTGAAAAGTTCGCGAAAGCTACGTGAGTTGAAGGTCACGCCCGGGTGGCCAAGTCAACCAGCCAACTGACGCAATTATAATACGTAAAGAATATTTCCCTACACATTTTAGAACAGTTTTAATTAAATTAGCCTTGCTATTTACGGGGACCAATGCTTCAGAATACGCTACTTAGAACACGAACATTTTTAGGAACGCATTAGTCGTGCTAAGTGAGGGATTGGTGTATTGCACATAGCATAGCAATATATATACTAAAAAAAAGTAAAAAAATACATTTAAAACATGAGTAGTGTGAAATAGAGAAGACTGGTGCAATGTTATTCTAATAAGACCACGGCTTTGTGGTGGCTTCTTATTGCGGCTTTTCAATCATTTCGATTCGACTATGTTCGGACGTATCCGCGGCTCATTGCCTATGATCAGAAGGTTAGCGGCCATTTTTTATGACACCACGTTCGCCATCTTGGAATCCGCTATTTTGAAAATCAGTATTTATTAAGGTATAAATTCGGAAAAACTTCCAAAATTCATCAACGAAATAACTTATTAATTTACTGATTCATTTAAATGAATTCTGTCCTTGGTTCAGTACTAGCTCAATTCAGAAAAGGCAATTTAGTAAAAACACTTATTTAATAATAAAAAAAGCAAAACATTCTAAAAGAAGCATAAATTCATCATCTACAAGCCTCCAATTGAATCGATAGATTCCAGATCTAGGTTCGATACTTGCTCGATAAAAAATAATAATTTAAAGTAAAAAAACATTTAATAAAACAAGGTGAAAATTCCTAAGCGTGGCTTAAATAATTCATCCACCAGCCGCCAATAAGCTTTCAATGCCATATTGAAAATTCGGAACAAAATCTAATATTCCTTAAAAAAAAAAATCAACAATTTTAATGATTGATTTGATCGATTACTGTCCTTGGTTCGATCCTTGATTAATGCAAAAAATATAAACTCATGTAAAAATATTCGTTTATTGAAAGTTAACATTTAAGTGACAGGTTCAAAGAAAAAAACTAATTACAAATAGAAAAATTATTACATAAATCCTACAAGTACAAACATGGAAATCACTAGCGTTTCTCAATTTTTAAAGTCTTTTTCGAAGGTTTAGCGAGTCCTTTGCATGCCTTGCCATGAGTTTTCAGGGCAGTTATACATGACAGTCGATTAACCAGACACGTCCAATCAGTGGCCAGTCACATCCAGTTGGTTGTCTAGGAACGTTAGATAGGTTGGCCAGACATGCACGTCCATTCGGATGGTCAGGCTAACACAAGTTAATGGCAAGGTATGTCCAGTCGGTTGCTAGGCACATCTACTCGGTGTCCAGGAACGCACGTCCAGTAGGAGGCAAGGCGCATAAAGTTGGTAGCCAGGCATGTATATTCAGTAGCCAGGCATGTATGTTCAGTAGCCAGGCATGTATGTTCGGTAGCCAGGCACATTCCGTTTGTGGCCATACATGTCCAGTTTGTGGTCAGACATGTCCAGTCAGCGGTTACGCATGTCCAGTCACCGACCAGGCACGACCAGTTGTTGCCTAGACACGTCCAATTGGTGGTTAAACACTTTCAGTTTGTGGTTAGGCTAACATGATGAGTTGGTGGCCAGGAACCGCCAGTCAGTGGCCAGGCACATCAGATAAGTTGGACACACATCTAGCAGGTTGACCAGGCACATCTAGCAGGTTGGCCAGGCAGGTAAATTTGGTGGTCAGGCACAAACAGTCAGTAGCCAAGCGATCTTCTTCGTATATACTCGGACATTTAACACAGTTCATGTAAGAGTAGACCAAAATTATCCGAACCAAGAGCTCTAATCTTTAGATATTTGGAATACCTTTCAAACAGGTCATTTTCATGCCAAGAGTATATCTGAACCAACAGGTCGTGTACAATGTCAGGCGTGTAAGCAAAGCGTCACCGAACCACAAGGCTTTCTTCGACGATACCTGTTATTGCTTTCAAAAAAAAGTTACGTTTTTCAAGCAGTAAAGACAAAAGGCTCTGAATCTTAAGAACTACAGTATGGATATAACCTATTATAAGAATATAGATAAAATAACTAAGCATGTTTTACACTTACTAGAGGACAAAAATCCCTGAAAAATGCTTTACACTTACAGCAGGACCAAGAGTTTTTGATCCAATAAATAATCAGTACTGGGTACAGACTTGTATACACACCAATTAGCCTCTAAGTCTCGTAGACTTGTAGCCTAGTCGCCATGTAGCCATGTAGCCTTGTAGTGAAATGTTTTAGCAGTTCGAACCAAATGCAATTTGAGCCGTATACTAACGTATCCCGCGACTGATCGTGTCCTACTGAGTTTAATTATCGTGTCCATGTACGTCCTTTTCGTTAAATGCGCGTAGTAAAGTCTGTAGTATCGTATCCTACCAAATTGAATGTTCGTGTGAATGTTCATCCTTTTTGTTAAATGTGCTTCCTTTTATATGTGCTTCCAAAGGCCATAGCCGGCTAAGTAGGGGTGAGCGGCCCCCACGCGCATTCATTCCAAATTTTGGCCAAAAGTTGCGTCTGATGGGTTACAAACTCACCCCAAATTTCAACCTTGTAGCTGCACTAGGAACAAAGATAAAAATACCACTAGTATTTTTGGTGAAGATTTTTTTCCTCAGGATCTACTGGACCGATTTTTATGGAAAATATATATGTTGTAAATATATTCAAGGCGATTCACAGAAACAATCAAGAACCTAATCCCACAAACGTAACTGTCCGAAAAAAAAAAAAAATTTTAGTTTTCATGATTCTTTTTCGGTCACTCGCTCACTAGATACAATTACCAGTTTTTTTTTTCTATTAGACAATCGGACCTCTTTATACAACATATAATTTTTCCAAATCGATCGAAGAGGTGGAGCATAGTTAAAAAGATGCATTGTTAAGAGATGCACTTGACATTAACATGACCTGTTTAAAAAGTATTCCAAACATCGAAAAATTAGAGCTCTTGGTTCGGAGAATTTTGGTCTAAGCCTACATTAATTGTTTAAAATGTCCGTCGAGTATCGACGAAGAAGATCGCTTGGCTACTGACTGTATGTGCTTGACCACCAAATGTACCTGCCTGGCCAACCTTCTAGCTGTGCCTGGTTAACCTGTTAGATGTGCATGCGACTGTATGCTCTGAGGTCCTCGATTTTTTTTAGTTTTTAGGCTATCTTGCAAAACCTTTATTTTTTAAACGACAGAACCGACGGTACCGGGAAACCTGATACACAGGTACCTTCATATATGTGTTTAATATAAATTAAATATTTATTTAGCGAGACAATTTTCTATCGGGGGGGGGGGGGGGGGGGGCCCACCAGTGCCTCAGAGAGCCTCGAATTTGTGTTTTTATGGCTGTCACAAACTTTATTTTTTATACCCGAGATCACGACACTGTACCGGAAAATCTTATACATAGGTACCTTCCTACATGTGTTTACTATAAATTAAAAATTTTATTTTTAGATAGACAACCTCCCTACTGTGTGCACAAGTGCCTGGCGATCGACTGTATGTGCCTGGCCACAAACTGGTCGTGTTAGCCTAACCACAAACTGAAGTGTTTAACCATCAACCTGACGTGTCTAGCCAGCAACTGGACATGCCTAGCCGCCGACTGGACATGCCTTGTCGTTGACTAGACATGTCTGGCAACAAACTAAATGTGCCTTGCCGCCAATTACGTGTCTGGCTACTCAATACACATGCCTGGCTACCAATTTAATGCGCCTTGCTGTTTACTGGACGTGCGTTCCTAGACTTGACATGTTAACATGACCAACCGAATGGACATGCATGTCTGGCCAACCTATCTAACGTTCCTAGACAACAAACTGGACGTGACTGGCCACTGATTGGACGTGTCTGGTTAATCGACTGTCATGTATAACTGCCCTGAAAATTCAAGGCAAGGCAGGACTCACTTAACCTTCTAAGAACACTCTAAAAATAGAGAAACGCTAGTAATTTCCTTATTTGTACTTGTAGGATCTTTGTATTATTTTTTTTTCCTTGAACCTGTAACTAAAATGTTAATTTAGAATAAACGAACATATTTTACATGAATTTATATTTTTTGCTTTGATCAAGGATCGAACCAAGGACAGTAATCATCGAATCAGTAAATTAATTGTTGATATTTTTATTTTTAGGAATTTAATATTTTGTTCCGAATTTCTAGGTTAATAAATACGAATGTTTTAAGATGGAATAGAAAGCTTACTAGCGGCTGGTGGGTGAATATTTTAAGCCGCTCTTCGGATTTTTTACCATGTTTTATTAAATAAGTGTTTTTTACCTTTAATTATTTTTTGCATCAAGCAAATATTGAACTAAGGAAATAATTAAATTTAATCAATCCAGTAAATTAATACGTAATTGTTTTATGTTTTCTGGAATTTTTTCTGAATTTCTAGCTTATAATTACATATTTTTAAAATAGCGGATTCCAAGATGGCGGACGTGGTGTCATCTAAAATGGCCGCTGACCACCTGATAATAGGTATCGAGCTGCGGACACGCCCGAACAAAGTCGAATTCCAACGATTGGCAAGCCGCCACAAGAAGCCACCACAAAGCTGTAGTCCCATAAGAATACCAATGCACCAGATTTCTCTATTTTCACTATTACTAACATAAACAGATTTCAAATTACAGGTGTTGACTAGAGAAAAATCTAGTTTTCTCTCGCTCATGTTTTTAAGTCCTAACGCGGATAGTTTGGAAACGGGTTGGGGGGAGGGTTGCGATAACCCCCCCCCCCCTCCCCCAAATGACCCTACCAAAGGATAGTCACACGTATTAGGAAAACATTTATTTTTTTCTTGTTTACTAAACAAAATTTAGAAAGTTTAATTAATAGAGACAGTAAAATTTAGCGGATCATTAAGCGATAGGCTAAATTTAAACCCGTTCACCTTTATACTGCTTCAGTGACTGGGCCACAGTTTACATCACTGACTCTGAGCCAATTAAAAACCCTCAAACAAAAAGTGTATCGAATCAAAAGCATATCAGTTAACAGGTGTTACGAGTCAGCAGCCAATGAGAATGAGGTGTAATTTGCTCGAGCGCATAATCGTAGAGTCTATACTAGACGTCACTGAAACCGCGAATTCTTAAGTCTCTATTCATTAAGTACACCAAGATGAATCTAGTTGTGTTCGAAGTACGCTAAGTTACCGCAAATTGACACACTAAGGAATATCTCCGGGTGATTTGTGGATACACGATGAGAAGTGCTGACAAGGCACAGCAGCTAGCCACACACCATCATCGGTCCACAGCTGTCAATTACAACCTGCAAGAAGCCAGGAAGGCGCCAGGACTCTTGTGACAGACTGCGCAAGGCGTCGACGTGATCCCAGCACATTTCAAATAAATCCAAGCCCGTAACTAATCTCGTCTACAAGAGTCTAGCGGCAGCAATATTACCTTCCTGCAACTGGCTGCAAATGTCGATCCTCT
This sequence comes from Bacillus rossius redtenbacheri, assembly GCF_032445375.1. Classification (NCBI taxonomy): domain Eukaryota; kingdom Metazoa; phylum Arthropoda; class Insecta; order Phasmatodea; family Bacillidae; genus Bacillus; species Bacillus rossius. The sequence continues at coordinate 111,615,193 of NC_086332.1, forward strand.
CCGAAGTTGGTCGATCGGGAACGCCTACCCCCTGGATGTTTTTTTTTATTTTTACGCGTGCGTTTTTTCTCTCCAGTATAAAAATGCCACATATACGGTTTAGTGGATGGTTGGTTATAGTATTAGGTAAGTATAGCTACATTAAAAATACTGTAAAATCATTTTATGGTTGCTTTGCAAATAACTTTTTAATATGTAGCTATCCAGCGCTAGGAAACCGTTTACATGATTTCCAAGTATCTTTAATGTAACTATCCTAACCAAATCAACCGTCCACAAAGTTTTAAAGTATTTATAATGTAGCTAACCTAACCTAATTGACCATTAGTTATCATGTCCTTACCTGAAAATTACAATTTAATTAATAAATTTACTTTTATTTGCATTCATTATTCAAATATATTTATTACTTTTGAAATTATTCGTGCTCGTATTTATTTTTACAAGTACAAAAAATTAATTCGCACCTGCCGGGATTCGAACCGTCAACCTTAGGACTAGATAATAGTGCCGCTGAATGCTCAGCCACGAGGCCATATTTGACAATTGGAAGTTTCAGATGACATATATGATCGTGCCGCCGGCCCCGGAACGAGCCTGAGCGGTGCGGTAGCCGGCCCCGGAACGAGCCAGTTGCCAGTTGCCAGTTGCAGGAAGGTAGCATTGCTGCCGCTAGAATCTTCTATCTCGTCTTACGTCACGCGTGGCCAGGTTCACATTCAATCACGTTGTTAGCCAATCAACAGGAGGTATTCAGAGTTTTAAACGTATAATTAAAAGTTCAGTACGTAAGTATGACATTTAGCTAAAACCGCCCGGGCCAACGGTATGAACAGCGTTAGTTCAGTTTATTGCACCCATTTGATCTTTTATTGCGTGCGTACCAGTATGCACAAAATGTTGGACAAGTCACGTAACACAAAAATACTAAAATAATAATGGAAATTAAATACGCACGTAAACAAATAGTTATTCTATCTGGTCATTGCCAGAATATAAAGAATAGTCAATAAGTTTTTCATTCAGCTGTCTATTCGAGAAGCGCATTTCCTGTGCCTATTCACCTTATGGTTGCAAAGTTAGGTTTACAAGTGACACGTGCAAGTGGTCTTTATTTCATGAATTGTTCGTACGATAAAAAAAATTGTTTTTCAGAAATAATTACGGCTTTTAGATGAGAGAGTAGATATTCAAGAGCTTCTAAGGCTCGGTCTTGCACGCCATGTTGCTTTCTTCACTTCCTCGTCTTTAGTATCACTTGAGAGCTAATTCTGTAGCGCAAGTGTTTGTAATTATTATACTTACACGACTTTTTACACCCATTATATTACACTTATTGAATATTTTTGAGCATATTTGCGAAACAACAAATGCAAGGTAGGTATCGTGTGAAAATTTTAGAAATAACCCTTAAATAATAGCAATGACGAGAAAATGAAAATAAAAAAATTCAACATGTGTGACCAAGTCTTAAGAAGGAGTCTACAAAAATCAGAAGGATTATTATTGCATAAAATTGTTCTAACAGCTCTTTTTTTTTTTAAATACGGAACATTTTTTTTCTATCCGTAGTACTTCCCCACGTCATGGTAATAGTGGAAATACACAAAATAAACCAACAGTTTTTGAAGTTGAATTTTTGAATTCGTAGGTATCGTCTGCATTCTGAAGTGAATTTCAGTTTGGAATCGTTGCCGGTTAATATTTGTTCAAGGAACATTTATATCCATGGTGAAATTGGTTATTTATCTCCTTGAACTACTAAGACACCTGGCTATTATTGAACCTAAAAATTTCAACATTTCAGCTCGTAAATAAGAACCGATGATATGTAACTTTAAGATATAAATATTAGTTCATGTAATGTTAATATTATCTATTCCAAGCCACCATAAAATAGCTTTAGATATGAAATTTATATTCAAAAACATATTTATATAATCGTATAGCAAAAATTAGCCAGAAACCTATCAGAATAATCAATATCCGAAATTTTAACATTAAATAAATATTCCAATCGGAGCCTTTTATAATGTTTCGTGCAATATTATATGTATCTTAACATTTCTTAACATGATGATAGTAATTTCGTATTTCCTAATCCTTTCGTAAAACATCATAACCTGCTTTCCCAACATAACATTATATAGCGCCAACAACACATTCTACTGTGAACAGATTGACGCTTCCCATAATTCTTAAGGAAAAATATAAAATAAAACCATCTCTGTTAACATATGATTCGCACACGACCCGTCAAAATTCTTGCACGATAATCAAACCATTCCAATAGTATTCATAGAGTAATGTGTTAAGTACATGGCTAAATCTAAATTCTTGATTTGCAATAGTAAATTCATCTTTACTGATAATATTTAGCACTAAATTTATTCCTTTAGGTATAAGAAACCGTTTGCTGCAGCGGCATCGAAAGCGTACCGATGAAGTTATTGCCTCAAGGAGTTTACCTTGAGGAAAAAAGGAAAGAATGTATAACATGTCCTTACCAAACCCCTTTCAGTTACAACCAGTGCTATAAACCATTTGATCAAGGAAAGGCCTTTAAAATTCATCGCAAACCTAAAGAACTAACTAAGTTAACTTATACGAGGACGAGGCTAACACTTCCAAGGATGTAGACAAGCTGTAATATCAGACGAAGATTATGATCATCTTGAAGGAAGTGAAAGTGTCGATGCTAACAGCAAACTCTCAGATCTCGCCAATGGATTTAAATTGAAAGCAAGTGAGGGTTTCTAGATGGCAAAATAAGGAAGTAGCCTATCCCTGGGGAATAAAAAGTATATTTATACTGTGTTATAGTCGTTTCCATAAACTTGAGTATAATAAAGAGGCCATCAATGCCTGACAAGGTCTAAGACTGTACTTAGGCTCTGACAAAATTATTGGAAACTGCATGATAAAACAAACAGTAATAGCAGTACATATGTTCAAGGTGACGATGGTGGTGATCAATGGGATGATGATGATGATGATGATGATGATGATGATGATGATGATGAATAGGATTACAAGGTTGGTGATAAGAGATTAAGAATATATATTATAAAATATTGACAGAAAACGCTTAAAAGAAATGGAAGCAGCAGAAGAGGTCAATTACAAATCGTGGGACGATCCAAACTAATGGACAGATCGTCTAAGACTTTTGATTACTTCACGAACGTCAGGAAACTAATCGCAGTCGAACAGGACAGTCAGTCTTCATCCTCTAAGGATTTAAATATGCTGGCTACCCACTGTGAATGCTTGTATAAACTATGTATGAAACAAGAAGTAAATTATATTAATTATTTTTAACATTGTTTTATTTCTCGTAAAATATCAAACTTATGTTTAAACAGTTGTGCCGGAAATTAGGTATTTTGGCACGTTTTTTATTGTTATTATAATTTTAAATTATTTCTGGAAATTTTATTTTCTATATAATTTGGTTACAAAAGGGTGATTTACACTTTGTTAGGCTGGTGTACTCTATGTATTTAAACTTTGTGCCGGTAGCCTGAGGCACCTTTTCTCAGGGACCAATCTGATCTTTTGCAAGTCTATGATGTCGTTGGCAGCCCGTTTGACATTTCTCCCGCTTACAGTCACGTTCCCGGGCTGTAACATTATTTCCCTGCATGACTAAAACTGCATACAACAGCTCTGGACGAGTTGTTACCATTTATCAGAGACGAGCTTAGAACAGCGATTACCGTCACGCATACGTCTTAGTTCTCTCCTATAAAGTCACGGCTAGGACGCTCGTTCCCAGCGTCGTTGCGTTTTTTGTCCCTTATGTGCAAAGATGGACCACACACGACATCTAGCGGCGGACATAGTAACTTCTTCTCTTGTCGCCAGCTCGTGGAGCTGACGCCCGCGAAATCTGGTGGCAACTTTGCTTACCTCCCAGCTACCTTCCCCTGTAGGCCGCCAGAGTGCAGCACCAGACTGCGCCATTAGCTCCAGGTTATAGCAGTTGTCTTGGGCGAGTCGATTCATTTTTTATTTCAGACACCCTCAACAGGTAGCGCTAAAATCGGCCAGTGCCACCAACTTTGAGACATCGAAGTCAGAGTTTTTTGTGATTCCCACTCGGGGAACTTCGGAACCTTTCGGTCCGGACGCCCCAGTCTCCCCATCCACTTTTGATTGAACATTTACTTTTAATTACGAGACGCGGCTCTTCCGCAGACACTTCGCGTCGCGATTGCAGACGGACTGTTTGAGATTACCAGCGTATCGACGAGACGCACTACAAGACTTCCATCCGGCCGCAACCGACAATGTAGTCGATTAGATAAGGGATGCTATCCCTGTAAATTGCTTTAAGTAGTTTAGTCCGTCTGTATAGTACAATGAATAATAGTTTTTTTTCTTTTGAATAATTTTTTTTTAAATAATGTAAACGTCCGCGCCTGCCGCGTATTCGCGAGCTCCAGATCTGGATTGGCGACACATCAGAAACTAGAAGCCAACTTCCCTGTCTGGTGAGTTACTATCAGCGACATTCCCCAACCTCCCCTTACCTTTTGCGGGAATTTTCTGCCCAGTTTGCTAACTGTCTGTGTACTAGTTCTGATCAGGTTTGATTCGGACTGTTCACAGACAGGGTCCAAGAGCTGGACGCCGAATTGGCATGATCACGCTCTTCCACTTCAACAAACAGGCACCATGTTGACTACTGGTCTCCGGGAAGCGAAGCACCGACCTCCGGTGCTACAGTATTTATAAACATTTTTTTTGAAACATTCTTTATATTACGACGTTCGAAGTAGTGAATCATATAAACATCACTTCTGGACTTTAAGAATATATACTGGGATGGTTTAAACAAATTTGTATTTTTTTATTGGTTTATGTATTTTTTAATGAAACCTTTTTATAATCTAATTTAGAGCCGGCCCATATTTTCTTCCTTCTGAATATACCTGAGAGTTCTTTAAGTACGTAATTGATATTGTATGTTAATATTTTTTAATATCTGTTATAAGTTTCCTACGTATGGAGTAATTATATTCAGACAGAATCACACCTTGTTTCTGTTCATTTCTCCTATCCTTGTGAAACCTTAAAGATCCCCAGCACACAGTCACTGTTTACTTAGAACAAAAAGAATAATGAGAATAAATTATTTTTAAGTAAAAGTAAGGAAATCAAATTGATAGATGGTTAAAATTTAGGTATGTGTTTTGGTTCTGAATGAAAGTGAAAATGTTTAAAGCTAAATGTCTGTATGTGTTAAGTTTCTTGGCATTCGGGATTGAGCCGCGAAGGTTACACAGACGTTTCGGTCGGTGTTCGTAACTATTATAGCTTCCACTTTAATTATTCATCAGGTAAGCCTCCTATGCCAACTAGTGCTGAAGTCTGTCCCACTTGGTTTCAGACTCGATCACACCCTGACCCGAAAAGTAGGTCGGTTTACAGCAGTCAGCCTCGATTTCGTCTCAATGTGCATTATACAAGTGTTCTGAGTGCGTTCAGTCCGAATGAAAATGGTTTTTGCTTACCAAAAATGCATTCCGTGGTAGTATGCGAACATTATTGCCAGAAAGGCAATTTGTTAACTACAGCAATGATAAAAAAGAAGAGGAAGAATAGTAGTATAGCTTGGCCAGTCCTGTGGCAAGTTCCATATTGTGGTGTCTGTGTCGGCCGCCATCTTGGATTGTAATGTCTCAATAGCCATCTTGGATGACCTTGACCCTGGCGGCTATAGTGGATCCACTATTTTATTTTTCCGCTATCTTGAATTCTAGAACTTTCCCCATTTCGTCTTCTAGAACATTCCGTGGTCTTGGAATCGAATGCCCCTCTCTCAAATGTTATATTTTTCGTTACAGTTGTCATCTTGAAAATCCATTTCAAACAGAATTTTTTTTACAATTTATAAAATTTTAATAAAAAGAACTTCTGCCACTTTGAAATTCATCCACCACATTGAAAATCCGCTATTGTCATCCAATTTTAATGGGGGGGGGGGGGGGGAAATTAAAATTTATAAAAAAAATTTAATAAAAGAACTTTCTCAATTTTGATATTCGTCCACCATATTTAAAATCAGCATTTTTATGCTAAAAAAATAAAATAAATAAACTTTATAAAAATTTACTTAATAGTTCAATAATAAAATTTATAAGCAGGTACTGGGTTCAAAACCAATGAGGTCATTTGATTAAAAATTGTGATGGATCCTTTCTCCATGTAAGCCACTGGCAGATTGACCACCTACCACTAATGGCAAATCAGGAATTATGACAGCCAGTATGACATCATGGTGGCCACCTTGTTTTCGTCTGCTGAAGACCATCATCTTGGATCCGACATATTATTTTCGTCTGCTAGATGGCCCTGCCACCATATCAGTTTAAGTCTGGCATCATGGCACTTAGCAGCCATTTTGAAAATATGTAAATATTAACCTAGAAAATCAGGAACAATTCTAAATATCATCAAAAATAACTCATTCATTTACTGAGTGATTCCAAATATAGACATCCTTAGTTCTATACATGAGCGATGGAAAAAAATAAAATTTCCTGTAAAAAAATTTAAGTACAAAACAAAGTAAAAATTATAAAAATTGGCTTAAATCTCGAGTCTACCAGTCTCCAGTAAAGCGATATGACCGCCATCTTGGAAATTCGTAATATTTGACCTAGAAATTCAGGAAATATTCTAAAATATATTTAACACGTTTTTTTAAAAAAATAATGATTGATTCAACCTCCTCCATTCGAGTCTTAACGGATGCAAAAAGTTTATTTAATTAAAATTAGGATTTAAGTGATTTGTCAAGAAATAAAAAAAAAATCAAATACAATATTTATTGTGTAATTTCTACAAGCACAAAAACAAACATTATCCTTTCTTGTTTTCTACAGTCTTCTTAGAAGGAGAAGCGTGACATTTACATGTTTTGACATGTATTTTCCGGACAGTTATACATGACAAGTTAATTAACCAGGCACATCCAGATGTTGGCTAGACACCTCCAGTCAGTAACCAGGCATGAAATCTAAGGCCAGGAACATTCAGTTTGCGGTCAGGCATGTCCAGCCAGCGATCAGATACATCCAGTTGTAGGCTAGACACATCCAGTTGGTGGTTACGCACTTCCAGTCAGTGGCCAGACAGATCCAGGTGGTGGCCAGACACATCCAGTAGGTGGTCAAAAACATTCAATCAATAGCCATAAGGTAATTTTCTTCGTTACTAGGCGAGTATTTTAAACAGTTCATATACAAAATCATGCACATAAACCAATAAGTCATTATGCGACCATAATTTTAAACAGGCCATGTTCAATGTCAGGCATATAGAGCAGTCATATCCGAACCACAAGACCAATCATACCGTGAGTAAAGACTTATCGAGACACATTAAAAAAATTCAAAAGAGAAAGCACATTCGTCAAAAAGGAAGTACATTTAGAAGCACGTTAGAAAGAAGGATGCACATTTAAATAAAAGGATGCAGCGTTGGACGAAATTGAACTCAGTGGGATACAATCTCGTCGCTGGGATACAATATCATCGTAAGGATATATCATCATCAAAGGGATACGGCACAGGGATATGATCTCGACGGGATACGTTCTCGCTACAGGGATACATCCTTGCCATAGGGATACGATCTCATCGGAGGGATACGATACAGGGATACGATCTCGTCGCAGTGATACAGCACAGGAATATGCTCTATCGCAGGGATACGATCTCATCGAAGGGATACGACGGAGAGATACAATCTCGTCGCACAGATGCACCACAGGGATACAATGTCTCCAAAATGGATACCTTCTCGCCACAGGGATACGATCTCGTCGCAAGGATACGACAGGTAGGAGACTACGAGAACTCAATCTTAGTTCGAAATAAGATTACGAGAATAAAAAATATTATTTAAAACAAAATAATTCTTTTATTTTTCATTTTTATGCACAAGCAGGTAAAACAGGTTATTAATGTATGTAGCCTGCATTTCTTAGTTCTTGGAGTATGGTGACTATTTCGTTAAGGTGCGGGTAGTTTCCTTCACTAAGCAAAGCAAATAGAAGTCTTAACAAGTCGACTAATATGTTAGGATTTTCCCATGACATATAATCAGTCTCCCCTGTTATTGTTATCTTCCTGGAATGTTTGTTATTAAGTTTTTTAGATCACTATCGTCCTAGTGATTATTGTAAGCTTTATCAGAATAAATAATTTTATCATGGCATTTCCATATTTTTAGTCACATTGCATAATCACTGGTAGCTTCAAATTATTCTATATTGTTCTCATTTTCTGTAAAGCAGCTGTTGCTGGCATGGTTTCTGATAATATTATTTCATCCTTCTGATTCAGTAACAGAAAATTAACCAAATAATTCTGTAGGAAGATCAAATCCTTCATGACTCATCTTAGAAAACCTATAATCATTTTCTTCCTGTAGTACTGTATCTTGCTGTCATTTCTTCGATGCTGCTATATCATTACAATTAAATTCAGGCGATGCAGAAGCCCAAGTGTGATGCTTTTTGCCAATTCCACAGACGTTAGATCGAAACACAGACTTTTTCTCATTAGAAGAAAAAAGTGAACCGTCACAGCCGCTCTTGTCGGTTCTGAAAAGACGACCCACTAGTACTTAAGCAGCGACGCCGGCCTCCGCGGGAGTTCCGAACAGATTCCGAACGAAGGGAAATGCGACATCGGTAAAGAGGGTGAGAGAACCCCCCCCCCCCCCCCAAAAAAAAAAACACTCTAAAAGTGGCGCGACACGAAGTTCGAATGGATCGTGAAAGTGTGGCGACTAAGTGGTGCGAGGGCGGAGACTGTGAGTGAAAAGGGCGCGAGGTAAGGGGCGAACCACTATTGAGTCTAGCTCCAGTGAGGAGTGCGAACTGCGGAACTTGACAGATGTGACTTCAGGATAAACATTTTTAAGTGCCAGTGATTTGAGATCGAATATTTTTAAGTAAAATTTATTTATTAATGTAAATATTAGTAATCAATAAAACTTAATTGAGCTATCCCTTACGAACCCAGTTCTCCCAACATTATAAATCGTAAATTTTGGTGTCACAGTGGGATAGCCCTAATTAATACATTTAGTGTACAGATTTTGCAAGTAAATTAAAAAATATATATTAAAACATTAAAAAAAGTTATTTAAAAATTGAGTTCGTTTAGGAACTGTAGTTAGTTCTGAGTGTTAGAGTAGTAGTAGTAGTAGTAGTAGTAGTAGTAGTAGTAGTAGTAGTAGTAGTAGTAGTAGTGGTGGTAGTAGTAGTAAAGTTAATGTTAGTTTTGAATAGGAATTTAGGTTAGCTCATTGGTGAAATTATAGTGAAGTAAAGAACAGTAGTGAAAGTGACAGATTAATAGAATATGTTGACAAGGTAGATGACTGCCGACGAACTTAAAAACATAATGGCTTTATTGGCCGAAATGAATAAAATGGAGAGTAACCAACAAGAGATGAAGAAAAAAATTTCTCATAGTCAAGAAGAGATGAAGAGCAAAATGAAGAACTGCCAAGAAAAGATGCAGAATGAAATGCCCTAGAGCTGCCAAGAGGAGATGGAGTGTTTTAAGACAGAGATAGGAGACATAAAAAAGAACCAAGAATGAATAAGATCGATAAAAACCAGCTTCCAGTTGGAAGGGAAAGTGCAGTATTTGGAGCAACAACTAGCAGAACATGAATAATTGACGGCACAACAGCTAGCTCAACTCGAGCAGGCCACCGAACAGTGAGTAGCAGCTGTAACTGAAGAGTGCAGTCGGATTATCAAGGAAGCTACATCTGCTACGAAACGGAGTAGTTCTTCCAGAGACGTGAAGGTGGAAGGCACAATTGGTCACCCAATATTCAAGCCACCCGCCTTCGATGACCAATCGTAGTGGGCTGTCTACAGGAAACGAGGAAGAAAAGGCTACATCACTCGTATTGGCCCTGCGAGGATTTCCATTAGAGCTGCTGCAGACCATACCAGTTCCAGACCAGAAAGACTATAGAGTATTAGTAGAGGCCCTTGAGCTGAGGTATGGTAACCGACACATGGACGAGGTGTATAGAACAGCCCTTAAGATACATCAACAGAGATCTTCAGAAACACGAATTCGAAGCCGACATCGAGCGACTTGTGCACCTCGCCTACTCAGAAGCACCAACAGAGTTCCGCCAGCAGCTAGCCACTAGTGCTTTTATAGGCGGGTTCAGAGATGTGGAGGTTCAGCAAACTCTTTGTTTGGCCCGACACAAGAAGAGCTGTGAGGCCTTGGTTCATGCCCTGGAAATCGAGGCAGCAAGCAGTGTCTCAAGAAACACAAGCATCAGGACAAGGTGAGCTGGACTGGAGCCCTACAATGCAACAAATGCCAGAAACACCACTAATAAAGTAGATATAGGGCATTGAATAAGCTGCTGAATGATACTCCCAGTAACCAGATGATTAGAGCAGGAGAATGCCCATGATTCCTTGTTTGCAATAAACCATCCAGAGGGACTGACACATCCAGTGGGACTGTACAACATGCAGGAAGACATCGCAGCAGGAAGAGAAATAGGGAAACGAGCAATAGCTGGTGTGAGGGGGTGCATGTCATCTCTACAGGAAATGGTAGCCCCTAGGGTTTATCCATGACAGTTTGTTGCTTAATGGATGGACCAATGGCAGACAGTGTTTACTAACTGTTGACACAGGGGCATCAGCATCTATAATGCGCAGACATTAAATAGGAAAAAAACTGAAAAGGACACCCATCCCATATAGACTCAAAACAGCCACTGGACACACTTAAACTATGCACGGACAGCTGGATTTGGAGGTAAGGATTGGAATTTGGACATTATCACAGATCTTTCTTGTTTCTGATATCACCGATGAGGTAATTTTAAGAGTGACATGAATCGATACGGATATGTTATTGACATGAAAGAACAGGTACTGCATATTAAAGATGAATGGATGGCTTATTTAACCCCCACCAATTAGAAGTTCATGTAATGGTAGTTAGCTCTGTTCTGCATGGCTTGACTTTGAAAACATGCCTAGTATACCTGTACGACATTATTTTGGTGGGAAATACAGAGAATGAACATTTGCGAAATATACAATATGTATTCGACAGACTTCGCCATGCCCACCTTAAGTCAGTTCTACGAAATGCTTGTTTTTCCAGCATAAGGTAACCTTCCTGGGGCATACTGTAACACAGGATGGGAGTGCAAACAAATCCTGAGAAGATCCATTCTATTAAGGAATGGCCTCAATCTAAGGATAAGACTGAAGTAAGATGTTTCTTGGGGCTGTGTACCTGGGTTCTCGACAATCGCAAAACCATTGCATCAGCTGACCGAGGAAAAGAGACAATTTATATGGACTTTTTGAATGTGAAACTGCCTTTCAAGACTTCACGGAATCCCTGTGTACTAGCCCCATATTTTCCTACCTCCATCAAATAGAGTATATCCTCAACACAGATTCAAGTGGAGATGGGTTGGGTACTGTGCTTTCCCAGGTTAAAGATGGAAATGAACATGTAATAGGATACTACAGAAAATTTTTGTCAAAGCCTGAACGCAACTATTGTGTCACAAGAAGAGAACTCTTGGCTGTAGTGAAGTCTCTGCAACATTTCCACAATATTTATATGGGAGAAAATTCCTTTTACATACTGACCATTCCGCACTTGCTAGGTGGACTGAACATATACAGCAATATGATTGTCGAATAGAACACAGAAAAGGCCGAATTCACAGTAATTCCGATACCCTCTCCCGAAGCTCTTGCAAGGTAGATTGCAACCACTGCAATAGGGCGGAGAAAAATAAGGGAATCGAAGATGTTCGGCGAACAACGATAAATAACTGTGAAGATAAATGGGATAATGCCAGCTTGAAAGCAGTGCTACAGTAAGATCCTGACCTGGCACCTATTATAAGCTGGCTAGAGAATGGTACTGGGCATCCAAGATGGCATGAGACCTCCAGTGACCGAAGGGCTGTGAAAGCTTACTGGCACAATGGGTTTCCTTGAGGATGGTGAATGGGCTGCTAATGTGGGCATGGGAGAGTCCAAATGGAAAAGTAGTTACCATGCAACTACTCCTTCCAAAGAGTCTAGTCGCAGAGGTGTTGAGAGAAATCCATGATGGTACCTCTGGTGGTCATCTAGGGGTGAACAAAACTCTAGCCAAGACCCGTTAATGCTACTATTAGTTGAGGTGTTGCCAGAATGTGGAGGCTAAAAAAGGGCTACAACACCGAAGATGTGGGAAAATAAGAGCCTGCAATGTAGGAGCCCCTTTTGTAAGGATAGTCATCGATATCGCTAGACCATTTCCCAAGACTAAAGATGGTACTCGGTAGATTCTGGTAGCAATGGATCACTTCAGTAAATGGCCAGAGGCATACACACTTCCTAACCAAGAAGCCACTACCTACCATTGCAGATGCAATAGTTAAGAAATTCATTTGTAGATTTGGGATGTGCCGGAAATTAGGCATTTCGTCACCTTTTTTTAATTTTTTCTATAATTTTAAAATTTTTTGGGGTTTATTATTTTTTTTAATTTATCTGGTTGTTAATGGGGGTGATTTACTTTTGTTAGGACGGTGTACGCCATGGATTTAAACTTTGTGCCAGTGGACCGAAGCCCCTTCCCAGGGGGCCAATCTGATATTTTGCTGTCTAATGTGGACATGGTCATCCCGGTTGAAATTTCTCCCGCCTGCAGTCACGTCCCGAGTTTGTAATTTTAATTCCCTGCATACCAAAACTGCATAGAGCAGCTTCTGGGCTGCAAGCTGCTACTTCTCAGAGAGCTTCTTAGAGTAGTAAGTCTTGTCACGAACGCGTATCCCATGGACGGTTGTTCCCAGCTTCGTTGCGCCTTTTGTTTCCCACACCCTTCCCCCTTAGTTCTGAGAAATCCAGGAGCAGTGACCTGACATGAACTAAGCCAAGAGACCTAAAGAGACCTCCACGAAACCTAGCGGCAGAAAAAAGCAACTTCACCCATGGTGGCCAGCGAGCTAGGACTACGCTCGTGACACCTGGCGGCGAGTCAGTTCACCACCTCCGTTAGTTCCCCTTTACGCCGCCAGAGCGCAGCGCCGCTACGCCTTATGGCCCTATGCTTCTTCCTCCCGACCTGTAGAAGTCGATTGTTGTTGCTTCCGGTACCTGCCGGTAGAGACCGCAGCAGTCGCCCCTTGGCGCGAACTACTGAAGTCGTGCGTACAACCACTCGGGCACCTTCGGAAATTTTCGGCCTAGAACCGAACCTTCCCCCTCCTTTGACCCGGGGCCTCACCGCCCGATTTAATTAGGAGCTTTGTCCGATTGCGGGCACTCAGTCCTGATCGCGGCTACTGACCACGTCTTCTCGACGTCCTCTGCGCTAGGAGGTTTTTCGCGGGAATTGCGAATTCGGGTGCAGAAGATATGTAGTCAGTTGCTCTATGGGATGTGATCCCATTTGTACAGTAGTCGGTCAGTAGTAGTAATTAGTTCAAGTCATGTCTCTAATTTTTAAGTTTTAGTATTTTTTTATTTTTTTTTTCTAAATTTTCGACTTCGTTCGCGCATCCGCGTCTTCTCGGTCCACGGCATCCTGATGGCGCGAGACACCTAGTGAGCTCCGAACTCTACACCCTGTTTGACAGGGTCGAAGTGCTGGAAAGACAAATTGCTCCCAGCACGTGGTCCTGCACCTCCACTGCGGGTCACGTTAGAAGAGATGTTTCCGCGACCCGACGTTATCTTTTGAAGACCCGGGTGGTAATGTAAAATCAACATCCCCCCCCCCCCCCACTTTCTAGCTACGAACTACATTAATCGAATGAATAGCCTACCAGCGAACAGTGCTTTCCTCAAGAATATGTAGAATGAATAAAACTAATCATCGATGTAATAATTGGATGAATCAAATTTTGGTGTGATACTTATAAATTTTTGTTTATGTAATTGTTTGTTGTTAAAGTTGAGTATGTGTTATACTAATATCGGGCCGGCCGGTTCTCGAAAAATTTAAGTATATAATAAATATCATTAATTGGGAAACTTATAAATGCAAAATTAAATGGAAAACAGAATTCATTATTTACATTTTTAAATAAAACAGGGAACCTATAGACCAAGCTACTTGTGTAGTGTTAATTTATTTACGATTTACCTTCTTCCCTTAAACGATCCAACATCTCCCAAGTTGCTTATGTCAGGGAGTTCCAAATTGTCTTGTTCTCCACCTCGTGCCACCTCTGGTCAATAACTTTATTTTTCTTATTAAACATACCCAGCAAGTTTCCAAGGCTCTTTTTAATTAAATTAAAATAATTTAATTTTGAGGCACGAGGGGTGTTACAGGGGTACCAATGGAACTACACTCATACCAAAGCTGCAAATTCGAGTCTACAATATTTAAGGAGGTGTGTCGGTTGCTGAGAATAAATAAAACTAGGACTACAGTCATACATCATCAGTCTGGCAGCATAGTGGAGACGTTCAACAGAACTCTTGAGGAACACCTAGCCAAGGTTGTTGCCGAGCACCATCAACAGGTTTGGGAACAATACATCCAGTTGTTCTTAATGACATATATATCTGCCATCCATGACTTCACTTGGCAAAACCCTGCGAGTGTCGTGTTTGGACAGGAGTTGAGGCTTTCCTGTGATATCGAGTTCGGATGTCCTCGCAGGGAGTCGACCAGCACCACTGACTATGTGAATCGTCTAGAGGAGAGAATGGCACTTATACAAGAAGAAATCCGCAAAAATCTTCGATTAGCGACGAATCTAATGAAGACGAGGTACGACCTGAGGGCCAACTCAGCCTGATATCAGGAAGGCGATTTGTTGGGCTGTAACCTGCAACGAAGGAAGGGAAGGTGGCCTAAGCTTCAAGCAGTGTGGGAAGGCCCATATGAAGTCTTGAAGTGGCTAAATTATGTGGTCTATCGCATCAAAACAGGAAAGAGGGGATGGATGAAAAAGGTACATTTGGAAAAGTTAAGGAAATATGTGTTACCTGTTTGGGAAAACAGGTTTAAGGAGGGGGTAGTGTTACAAATACAGGACCACGAAACACGTCAGTTTCGGATCAGGTTGGCGGTCCTGCATGGCCACTGGAGTCGCGTTTGTCACGTGTGCTGTACACTGACGTAAAGGCATGCCGTGCGTGCCTGGCTGAATTACAAGGGTCGTCGCTAGCCTACATCCTCCCTGCCACGCACATTTTCCTGCCTCGACGCTGTTATCTATCGCTGAGCGGCCTTTGGAATTCTGCGGGCCGCCGCGCGAAGTGGAGTGAACAAGGGACGTCCTTCTCGACTGTTCGGGCGTCGGGTCAGTCCGGGATGATGCGACTCGTTACAGCTGCTCTCGTCGGTTCGAGAAGGGCACCAGAGTACTTAAGCCGCGATGTCAGCCACCGCAGGAATTCCGAGCGAAGGGAAGTGCGACATTGGCGAAGACGATAAGAGAGCGCCCTCCTCCTCCCCCCCCCCCCCCCTGGGAACGCAATGCGGGGTTCGACTGGATCGTGAAAGTGTGGCGACTGAGTGCATGTTGTATCTAACCCCCTCCAACACATTATAGCCTTCCTCGATAAATGTACTATCCAACACTGAAAGAATTTTTCAAATCGGATCAGTGGTTCCTGAGATTAGCGCGTTCAAAGAAACAAACTCTTCAGCTTTATAACATTAGTATAGATGCTGTTTCTCGTAAAATTAAATGTTAAGCTATTTCCATTAAACTCGGATTATTAATATATTCTCGCTTACTCCTCTCATTGTCAGTATATTACTTGTTTTTTTCTTCTTCTTTTCCTTCATATATCGTTCACAGCTTGCGCTTGTTTTTTTGTTTTTTTCCTTTCCGTGGACGAGTAGCTCGAGGTTTACCCGATACCCGGAATTTGTTTACCCAATACTTTAATATTTAAAAAAAAAAAAAATCATGAGAAATATGAAAATTGCATTTAATTCCACATATTTTATTTTACTTCTTCCTACTGATGCTCACTCTGTCCTTTAAACCTTACAAGTGTTTATTAGGCTAATCTTCAGGGTCAGACACCAGCCTGCTGTCCGGGGTCCACAGTGTGGATGGTTGGTTATATTAGGTAGGTATAGCTACATTAAAAATACTGTAAAATCATTTTATGGTTGCTTAGCAAATAACTTTTTAATATGTAGCTATCCAGCGCTAGGAAACCGTTTACATGATTTCACAGTATCTTTAATGTAGCTATCCTAACCAAATCAACCGTCCACAATGTTTTAAAGTATTTATAATGTAGCTAACATAACCTAATTAACCATTAGTTATCATGAGTTGTCCAAAATAAACATTTTTAATATTATTTACAATGAACAAAAAAAACCGAAGATGCACGATCGGGCGTTTGGCTCTCTCGTCTGTGAAAAGAAGGCTTCCCACGGCTCTTAGGGATGAGAGCCGCAACCGAGCAGTTCCGAAGTTCTCCGAAGTTGGCCGATCACTCGTGAGAAAATTACATACTATTGCAGGGATTTGCGTGTTATACGGTCATAGATAATTTTAAATAACGCTAACCTAACCAACCGTTAATTTTAGTTAAGATAGCCTAACCCATGAACTATCAGAAAACATCGAGAAAACCATCAGAAAAGATAATAAAAATCGAAACAAATCGAATTTTGTGCAAACACATATCTATTGTTAAATAAATAACTGTTTTGCTACAAAGTGCTTATATTTTTTCAACCATTTTCAAATCAGAACACAAACTGTTTATCAAAAATCAATTTGTATCTTAAAAAAAGCATTTATATGTGTATATATTTACATTTTTTTAAATGGTAAATTATATATACCTACACAGAATTGGGTGTGTGAACACAGGCTCAACTCTGTACAGTCTGAGAGAAGAGTGTTGTAGACAACTGAAATTTAACAAATTCTGCGTTACAAATCTGGATATGATTAGTGTGTTGCAAATTACTAAAACAATAAAATTGTATTTTACACATTAAGTTTCAAACTATAAACAAACAAAATCTGAACATTTTCCATAGAGATATTGCGGTTTTACCCGAACATAATTCAAGAGACACTCAGGACACAACACACATTCGGCAATTGATTTATCGCTTTCATAGTGAAATTATTTTGTTGTGTAGACGATAGATCCCGTTTTAAAAAATTAATTAAGAAAAATTGAATAAATAAATGAAAAAACCTTACACAAAAACCCGAAATTATCAACTTTTAAGTGTCATGTTTTGTTAAAGTTCCCATGTACACCTTTCATGTTGCAGCTCACAGCTGGCCATGGCCACGGAGGTCGAGGAAGGAACCGCCCGCGCGTGTCACAGGTCCTCGGCCTGCCAGGGGGCGCCTCGCAGGAGCTGTGTGCGCTGTGCTGTGTCTCGACCTCACTGACTCTCTTTCCAAGGGGTACAAGTAGCATAGCACAGCAGTTTTAGACACCATTTTGTAGTGCAATGATTTATTTTTGTTTAATTTATCTGAAAAATTGTAGGTATTTATAGTGATCAGATGCTTCAAATAGTTTCTCCTGGAAATAATAATTTATGTTTCGCATTAAAAATTTTTTTCTATCACAATGACCAACTGTCGTAATACTGCCAGTAGACATTCATGGTCAGAAATAAATAAAAAATGCACAATTCAAAAATATTAAAACTTACAAGATGGTATGTTGAATGTTAACTACAGGTGAGCAGCGCGTGTCGACAGCTCTGTGGGAACTGGTTAGGAAAGTCCTTGCGCAACAGCCGCAGCCGCGGGCACGCACTGCCTGGACGAGACTCCAGCGAGTCCTGCCTCAACACTGGGAGACCGCGGGCAAACCTACCGTGCGTACTTACCACTAATAATTTTACAGTTAAAGCATAGTATATGTTTCATATCTAAGACGTAAATTCTCCACAAAATGAATACGTTATTAACCTACAATATATAATCAGGAACATGTTTAGAGTAAGTTTCTATACGCGACCTAAGACGATACGTCAAAATGGAAATTTCTTAGGAAAGTACATGCTAGCTTTAATGATATCGGTCTGGAACTGTACACTGAATGGAGGTTTTAGTGTTTTGTCGTGATCTATTTTACGTGGAAGCTTTTCTGAAAGTCGCACATTTTAGATGCACAGATAATAATTGCAAATGCTTCAAATCATAACGTACTAATTTAGTTAGAAGGACCAATTATATTTTAAGTACAGCCAAACATCATACACTGCCACGCCCTTCTCTTGTTAACAGTACAGAAAGTTGTATAAAATTTATTACACTTATGGATATGTATGAATAACATATTAGTCTAAATTTACAAATTACGATTTCTATCGGAATATTAAAAAAATAATATATATATATACACAGTTATAACGAATATTAAACTCTTATTCCTACAGACCAAATGACATGAAATAAAGGATAATATTAATGTATTACACAAAATATATTTTGGTGTAAATTAAAAACTATAGCATTTAGACAAAAAAATCCAGATTGCATCAATTCTATATTGGTAATATCTTGGAGTAAAGTTGGCCACATCGCTAAAAGTCCTTAGTTCATGTATCGGTGTTTCGATTAAGTTATAACTTTAGTATTACCTACAAAATAATTTTAAGTTTTAATAGTCTGGCAGCTAACTCATCAATAGGGCTAGAGTTCTTGGTCAAAGAAACCTCTACCTGTTGTTTAGTGAAAGTACTGGAACTATGCTTAGTGTCAGTATTCATGAAATATGCCCATTTTTAAATCGAAATGTTCAGTAATGAATACAGGAATTTCAGTAGTTCGTTAGTTTATTTGATTTTAAATAAATAATTATGTAACATCGAATTTATAAACACTTAAATTCTCTTAAGTAGTATGCTATGCTTAGCAATTACAATCATATGCAGAAACTTACAGAGATAATGCTTCCTTGATGATTACTATTATAAAGTTCTTGTACGAAACGAAAATCCTTTATAGAAGAAATATTTTGCTTTATATGAATGCCAAAAATTATTCCTTATTTATTTCAAAACATAGTTTCTTTCTTACAGCAACTCAATTGCTCCTATAGGGTTCAATGTAATATTAACAATGTTTGCTCGAAAACATAAGAGTACATGTATTGTAGACGTGAATAACCTTAAATGTCTTTCCCGTGGCATATAATACACTACAGTGTATAAACGTCTTATCTATTTCAGAAACGAATAATAATTGCTAAACAAACATACAAATAAAAATAAAATGATGATACACAAAGTAAACAATGGAAATCATTTGCAACACAGTAACAGTACAGTCATGTGTTTAAAATCTCATGTCAAATTTATTTATTTAGTTTTACGCTATTATATTGTTACGAACGTGGCGTGGAGGACAAGGGCGCGAGATGCGCCAGGTACATGTCTGGCAGCCCTGCACGGCCACTGATGTCACGCGCGCATACCTTCGGGGATTAGGGCGGCCCGGCCTCGCCACCCCCTGCCCTCCTTTCATCGGCCCTGTCATCTACCCCTTAGCGGCCTGGGAATTCCGCGGGCTTACTGAGACCACCGTGTGGAGTGGTGTGAATAAGCGCCGCTGTTCTGGATGCTTCGAGGATCAGGTCGTCCCGATATGACGCGACACATCACAATCACTCCAGTCCCAAAAAGATGGCCGACGGGTATAAAAGCGGTGACTGGAATTCCAAGAGACGAGTGAAGTGCAGGTTCGCGAGCGACGGGACCGTGCGTGTGTGACCGAGTGGCGCGAGACTGTGTGGGTGGACAGGTGCGAGGTAGGAGCGAACCACTGTTGAGCCTAGCTCCAGTGAGGAGTGCGAACTGTGGAACTTGACAGATACTTAGTGATTGGTGAACATAAATCAAGTTTGGTGATTTAATTAGTAATGTAAATATTCGTAGCAAATAAAACTGTATAAAATTAATTGGGCCATCCTTACGAACCCATTTTCCCCACTCGGAACAATATGTAACTAACAAAACAATCCGGCTCCATACATTAACACAGCAAACGTGTGTGAAGTATCGAGTGAGAACATTATAACCGCATGTATGCAGCTCGGGTAGCTCTCATCAGAACCTGCACGGGAACTACAGTTGTGGCGTGAGGGCTCATGCCACAGCAGCAAGGGTTATTCAAGGCGATTTAAAAAAAAAAAAAAAAATTTTGATTGCCAAATCCATCACTATCATTTTTTTTCCTAGCGAATAATCAGTCATCAAGCAGTCTGCATCACAAACATCACAATAATGGTGAAGTAACTCCCTAACTTAATTGTATACGTGTTGTATTTGCTTCTAGTGCAGGTTTCCTCATGGCCAGACGTCACAAGTGGAAATGCTAGCAGTGCAGGAGGCACAGATGTTTCCAACGACACGGTGTATTCTTCGGAGTACTAGATGCCTGCGCCTATACGGGCTGTCTGTATTCAACCGACAAACTTCAGTTGTAGGCCCATCAAGACAAAATAGGTTGGGAACATCTATACCAATTAGTCTAAAGTGCTTCCCAAGACTGGTACATATCTTTGAGGTTGTTTATTGTAAATAATAAAGTATTTAAAATGGAACACTCAGTGTGTGGATTATGTTTGATTGGAGTTCGACAACCACCGCGAATTTTGTGACTGTTAGAAAAATATTTCATTGAAATAATTTGGGGTAACACCTTTATTTTCACGTATTTTTTGTGGACGTGTTACAGCCCCAATTTCAATTTAACAATTTTGTTATAACGCCCATTTCGCGGTGGTTGCAGAACTTCGTTTAACTGAACATAACTCAGACGCTCAGTGTTACATCTTAAATGTTTTCTATATTTTTTACATTAAAAATGTTCTTCAACTCCAACTAAAATACGTATATCAGCCTTGAGAAGCGCTTTAGACCAAAGGTCGTAATAGAGGTTTTTGACCTAATTTGTCGTGATTAATTTGCAGCCGAATATTTTCGGTCGAATTCAGACTCATGCTATATAGGATCGCGGCGATCTAGTGGATCTTGGAACCCATCGACAAACTTGTTCTATGCATGGAACAATCAGAGCTA
This sequence comes from Bacillus rossius redtenbacheri, assembly GCF_032445375.1. Classification (NCBI taxonomy): domain Eukaryota; kingdom Metazoa; phylum Arthropoda; class Insecta; order Phasmatodea; family Bacillidae; genus Bacillus; species Bacillus rossius. The sequence continues at coordinate 111,636,270 of NC_086332.1, forward strand.
ATCAATAGTTTCACGCTGCAAAAATACTAATTATTTAGTCCAACATGAAAATGTTTTTACAGTTGTCATAACAATGTGTCACTTTTTATGTCCACATTTCAACTATGATATTATACATATACTAGTGGATTTAAGTTTATTTTGCATCAAATCACTACTTGCCCTGGATATGTTAGTCTTCCGGAAAAGTATTTTTGAGGAACTTTGCGGGTAACTGGAAAATTTTCTAACGAGTTATACTTTCACACAAGCAAACAATTACATTTTATCAACAATTTTATCCCAACAGAACCAATTAAAACCTACATGATTGTTCTCTCTTTACAATGTAATGGCTCCGTCTCACTCTTAAATTGCAGTTCATGACTTATGGCACACACTGTTGCTAAATCTCTAACGCATTACGCATTACAAGAGATCTTTGGAATTCTAAATGCACAAGAAGTGTTGTATTTCTTTGGGATTCTTATTTTGCAAGAAGCGTTTTAAGAACTCCCATCGAAATTTATAATATTTAATACTATTACGCCTATAAAATTATAATAAGTCGCCACTTTTTTACTCCAACTAACAGCAATATACAATTCACACATATTCATTGGCACGAATTCTTACGATATTTGTAAAGTGAACTTAATAAAGAAATTAATAATAACACGTACCTTTTAATCAATATCGCTACCGTTAACCAAAGGTGACGAAAAGCCTCCTAGCATTGCTCAAATTAATGTTCTTTTCTTTAAATACTCAAATACGTTCAACCCAATCATACGCTCCCTCCCTCGTAGTCTACCAATTTAGTTCTTTTTTGTTTTAGGTGTTTCACCTTCCATAGTTTACATTTATTTAATTAATAAATGAAATCACCCGTCAAAACTGTGACTGTAACTAGTCACCGGACACAGCGCGTCGTTTGATCGCGGGACACGGCACATAACTGGTAGACTGGTATTCAGAAATGCGTGTCGAAGGAAATAGCTGACTAACGGAAACCTTTATCTTTGGTATTGCTTGCAGGACATAACCCCACTTCTCTAAACACACGCCCGCCATGTTTCTTCTTATGAAGCAGTTTTGGAGCGAGCTTCTTTTACAGCGCGCTCTTGCGCTGATACGACATACCTTCACAACTATGGCCATGAAAACTGTAGGAGCAATTGCGATGGACTTTTTAAAATAAATTCTATTCAATGTGAACATCTTTCACGCTTTCGACCCCCATCTCACTTTAATAGCAAAAAATTTGACCATTGATAAACCTTTTGATGTCAGTTTCTGAGAAAATTAATATTAGGATTTAAAAATAAATAATCATATAACTGAAACATGGAGCGTTTTTTTCTTTAGGTTTATTCGGTGGCGTTTCCCAACATTAATTTATTAACAAAATAAATCTCAATGAAATGCACATGAAGGTAAATTTTTTTTCTGTGATATATTTTGGAATATTTCAAAACCGTTCCCAGTAAGAAAGTAGTGTTTTTGACCCCTTAAAATGCCATTAATTAAGCAAAATATATATCGCCTGGCGCATATTTCGATGCTATACAAAATACAAAAACGTTTGGTAAAAAGAATACAAATTTTAAATTAGTATGATGTATGGCAACAGAGCACGAAGAAACAATGACAGCTCTAACGGCAGTAGGCGTGTGTTAGAAAGAGAAATAAAGCATTCATTTACTTCCCCATTTCAATCTAAGAGTGGGATGCCAATTGAAAATAAATAATTTTTTAACGTATATCAACCTATCTTATATTATGTAAATCGATGTTGGTAATGGAGAAACACAAAAAAAATTCTGAAAAATTAGTGGTTATATTTTTTTAAAAACTTTCGGAAACGTAAAATTTTCCAATCCACATTAAAAATGACTTCCAACATTTTTTTTTTTACAACAATAGCGCCTGTTTATTGGATTACCAATTGTACGCAAACGCACGTGTGAATGTTTACAACAGGATGTTGACAAGTTCTGTTGGCAAATCGTAAGTCAATGATGGCCTCTGTGCAGAAGACAGGAATCTATCCTTACTAATATTATAAATGCGAAAGTAACTCTGTCTGTCTGTCTGTTTGTTACCTTTTCCCGGCTGAACGACTGAACGGATCGTAATGAAATTTGGCAAGTAGATAGATTATATCCTGGGGATGGACACAGGCTATCTTTTGTCTAAAAAAATAAATTTTAAACGGGTTAAAAAAATATATCTTAATTATATGTAATGTGTGTCATAGATATACAAACTGTTAGTGTCATTCCTCTATGTCTGCCGAGCAATAGCTTTCAAGCCATTACGTTACGTTTTGCTATTGTAAGGAACTAAGTATAGAGTAAGAAAAAAATAAAGATCTTGACAGTTTGTAGTATCGCCATATTTGTTTCAATTTTCAATACCGTATTTGTATATTACAATATAAATTGCAGAAAAAAATCATGTTTCATAGACACATAAATAGTGAGTGTGTGTCATTTCTCTATGTCCACGAGGTCTCGCCGCGTCAATTTTCTCCTTGGGGCGAACCCGTCCGCTTACTTAAATAAACAGCTTTTATCGTTGAATGGTTTCATGATTTATTTCATGAAAATCTGCTCTCATAAAAAAATTAGTTTTATAGACATTCAATAGGTCTCTCTCTCTCTCTCTCTCTCTCTCTCTCTCTCTCTCTCTCTCTCTCTCTCTCTCTGAAGATGAATCTATGAATCGATACAAATTTATTTCCTTTAATTTTTTAGTTTGATTTGATACAATATGATTTCACTAAAAATCAATTTCTACCCCTTCATATTTTTATTTCCACATTACGAAGTTTCACTTCTTCCACGTGGAGGGACTCCACGCATTATTTTTGCATGCAATTAAAAACTATTTTTAATGATGCCAAATAAGTATAACTTCTCATGCGCGTACCTAAGTACACGCACCCATTTTTTAAATTTAATTTCTTCTTATATATTTTCTCCCTACCTAGGGCACTCATAATTCTTTTAAATTTCAAGTGTATTTTTCAATGTCATTCGAGTGGTACAATTTTTTTTTTTGTCAAATTTGTCATTATTTATACTTCGTTTCATTTTGGAAACATACATATTTTAAGCATGACAAATAAAAAAAATTAGTTTCACTAACATTTTTAGGTTTTTATTTTGTGGATAGTTTCAAGTTTAATATTATGTAGGTACATAAATTCTTAAACTTATAAATTTCTTCGAAATTTATTCATAGGTTGGTAGGGCCTACTAATATTTTCTATTTGTCAATATTGTAATTTTTTTACAGAACCTACTTATTTGCAAGGAGGTTGGTTTAGTGTTTATAATTTATTTTCTGAGCGTCAAGAGTCTTAGGGCTGCCGAGACCGAAGACCAGAAATATTTATCAATTATGTAATATATTGTTGAAAAAATTGAATTTTAATATTTCAGAAAAGTAGATTTTTTTTATTAATTAGAATAGTTACGTGTAATTGCCATCTTCCTTTATTTCATATTAAACATTATGTTTGGTTGAGTGTGAGATAATTTTATTTATGTATGTTTTAATTTCATTTAATTTCTTATACATTCTTAACTACCTACTTATATTAAATTTCAGGCGGATGTTAACATTGTCATTCCAGTTGTATAAAATTTTTTTGTCAAATTAGTTTTTTTTGTTTCATTTTGGACTATGTTTTTTTTTTTTACTTAATTCAAAGTTTTGTGGTGTGTACAGGGAGTGTTATCTCTATTTATTTCTATACTCCTTTGGATAAGCGGACTAATGCCACCACAGTTTTACATATAAACATATCCTACAAATGTTTTAAACATTATGACAAATAAAAAATAGTTTCAAAAACATCCTTAGTTTTTTTTTGGTGTGTATAGTTTGAAGTTTAATATTATGTATGTACGTAAATTCTTAAACATACAGTTATTTATTAATTTATTTAGATAATTATTCATAGGTAGGTAATAAGCTTTCTATTTGTCAATATTGTTATTATGGTAGATAGGAGTACAGTAAATGCCTACATTCTTATATTCCTTTATATCTCTTTCGATTTTGAGTGTTTCCGAGCCATTCGGGGTACTCAACAACACCCCCCCCCCCCCCCCCCAGGTGGTAAAAAGCCCCAAAATTTCGAAAGTTTAAAAAAATTTTAAAATCTATCTCTTTCGATTTTAAGTGTTTTCGAGCCATTCGGGGTCCTCGAACCCGCCTCCCTCTGGGAACAAAGCCCCAAAATTTCGACAATTTCAGGAATTTCAAATATATATTCTTTCTCCAAACCATTCGAGGTCCTGAACATCCACTTTCCGCAAAAGTGAAAGCCCCAAAATTTCGAAATATAAGAATATATATACTTGGATGTTGGCATGTATGACGTCGATAAACTCTTACACCGTTTGACCGATCGCCATGAAAGTTGGCACATCGAAGTGTTTTTATCATGGAGAAGGTTTTTATGCTAACCATTTTTTTTTTTTTAACTCGCCGCTAGATGGCGCTGTAGCGCATCAACTTCTAAATCTTTCAACCGATCGCCATGGGTAAACAGAAAACCATAGGTCACAGATACACAAACAGTAATTATGTGTCATTTCTTAATGTCCACCACACTGGACATATCGCTATCCATTTTGCTGTAACTCGCGGACAATATATCACCCGGTGTTCAGCCCGGGTAAGGTTAATTCTACTACAGGTTAGGAAGAAAACGGGGTTTCTTATGGGCGAGTTTGGCACAGGGAAAAGTTCTGCCGCTAGGTGCGCTGGCGTAGCGAAAGGGTAACACAACACTGCCATTTTATGAGGGTGAACGTGAGAAAACCGTGTTGAAGTCAAATAAAATAGTCGGTATGGTATTTGGTTATGTGCTTTATGTTTGCAAGAATTATATTGAACAAGTCTTCCGTAAAGAATGTGTGAATTTCACAACTTTATGGCTTTTGGATACGTAAATAAAAACTATACTACGTTTTTGTTTCGCCGCGAGCAATCTGCAATCTGCATATGAAGGTAAGCAAATATTTGAGGTAAGTTATGACTGGATGAAAAGAGATGTATTTGTTTGTCTTTTTATCGATTTGATATCACAGTAACTATACTATTGTGATGAACTTTTTTTAGTTTGTGAACGTTGTTGATTCGCGGATTAATGGAAATTAGGCGAATAATAACTAAAGTGAAGTTGAGGTTAGGTAAGCTTAGTACTTCAATTACAGATAATTTACAGATTTACTTGTTATTAATATAGCAAGCGTAACATAAACAACCTTTCACTTGGTTATTATTGGACTGATTTTTCGGGATATGCGACAGTCTTTCCAAGCTTAACGTAATTTTTATTCATGCCACTAATACAATTTACATCCCATATTCCATTATCAGTTATAGCAAGTCCGAATTTAACATTTACGGACACAAAACATTGGCGATTTACTAAGATATTTAAGAGAAAAATAAATTTTTCTTTCAACTTTTCATTGCTTCACTGTGAAATTTTGTTTTCTAAACTATGAATGTAGTGAGCTTGTATGGTGTACCCATATACTTGCAGCATTTGTGCTTGTTTAGAAATTTGAAATAGGGATAAAATGTGGTAGGTAAATGGTTGTTCCTTTTGTGCTTAATCTTGTGCTGTTTTAGCAGAAAGTATTACAATTAAGAATATTTTGGCTTCCAAACATTATTATTGTTCATGCCTTAAAGTTTTTCTGTAGTAGGTAGAGTATACTTGTGCCTAGCAAAGTTGTAGGTGACATTAAAAAAAATTCTTCATCTCTAAAACACACTAATTCAAATAAACATGTGCTCTAGGTCCATAAACTACTTAAAATACTTAATACTTGGCAGCACTGTGTTAATATGAATACATAAAGCTAAGATAGAGCTTCATAAATGCAACATTACACTGGGATTCACATGCTCATGATTAATGTGAATTATGTAGTGGTTTTACACTTTGGATAGCTTACGCATTGTGAAAGACTTTACTTGCTGCTTAGAATTCCTGTTTACTTGTCTGAGGTAGAAATGTAGTTGTGTTGTGCAGTAGAATTTTATAATAAACTTTAAAAATTCCTCTTCGTGATAAACACAGCCCAAACTTTGTGTACTTATTTTGGCTGTGACCTCTCTGATAATATGTAATAAATGGTCGGCACTAAGTTTGTCAGGTTTTAATGTGCTTTGCACAGTTGTTTCTATTTCACAAAGGAAATTGTGCAGTTGCTGTGATGGAACAATTAAATTACCTTGGTTACGAAGATCAATTACCAAACCATATTTTGAAGAATACCTGATCGTCAGATTTTCCAATTAGAGAATCATTGCAAGCAGAGCACTGATATCTGCTTTTAATCTTACATACAACATAGCCAGCAATGTAGAAAACAATATCATCTATATGTGATGCTACGTAGTCATGTTCAATTAGGCATGAGTTGTGTACTCCGAAAGTGACATGTGACTCACTGGATTGTAGCCATATGTCCAGCTCTTCATCAATTACATTTGGTTTATTTATCTCAACGTTAGCAATGTCTTCCAGTGTCGTCAATACTTGTAACTGAGTCTCAGTGTCCGTTGGACAATTTCCATGTTTGGATGGTTTTGCCAAATTGTATACTGATAACAGTATTGTTGAAAATAGAAATTCTCTGGGGCTGGGATGGATATTAACACCATTGCACTGCCGTATCAAACCAAAGAAGTGCTGCAAAAAGTGACAAAAACAGGTTATCAGCATTAATATTTTGTGATGTGTTACTTAAGACACACGAGTTTTATGTGTATGTTGCAGAACTATAAGAATTACCTATTAGGTATTAAAATGGAAACGGAACAAAACAAAAAAATTCAAATTTTCAACCATATGGCTGCCTTTATAAGAGTGGAGAATACACCATGTAGATATGTGTAAAGGTTTTAATTTGGATTTGTTATATTTAATTTACTTATTTATTATGCTGTAAGTGATGGCCTCAATTTAATTATTTGTTGTTTAAATTGAAATCTCATTGAAAAGTACCACACTTAATTGAAACATATAATTCTATATCCATGTAATAATGTTTTAAAATTGTGAACTTTTATAATGAAGTACCAAAGCTGTATTTTTTATGTTTGAATGGCATTTCACTGAAGTCAAAGCACATGTTTTAGAGAAGTAATATAAGCAATTGTAACTATCACATTCTAAATTACTAGCTGATTGTTTTTAAATATATTAAATTGTGCTGGAAAAATCAGTGAAATAATATGTGTATTTGTATTACTAAGCCTGCACTAGAATTAATTTGTCCCTTGGCATGTAGTGTCTCTTGCTCCTGCCCTCTCTGTCGTCGCCAGGTGCTCAGAGGCAGGGAATGCCACAATTGATATGTCCATAAATTTGTCCCTATTTTTCATTTTCAACACTGATTACTTTCCTGCATTTCATAACATTTTTTCTGAGGTCCCAAATATAGTTATTGAAAATTTTATAAGGCAAACAAATTAAATTCCAATTGCAATATTGGACTTTTCCTATAGACATCACATAGGGATTAGTTAATTAGCTATTATTTGCTTTAAAAAATCAGCAATGAATGTTTTTTAAATAATACATACCTCCAATATGTTTTGGTGACCTTTGATGTGAGAAGATAACGAAAGCCAATAGAATTAAGTGTATGTGACAACTCAATGATTGATGTTATCATTACTCTTATTCCACAGGCTGTTGATGGTGAAAGAAACAATTCTGGCTGATATTTGGTGGATAATTCCCACGTGTCAATATACTCCAAGAAACCAAGAAGTGTCTACATAAGAAATAAAGAATCATTAAGTATTTTTCATGTTTCAATACAGGAAAATCTTTATTTTTTTAAGTGCAGTTTATGAATAGAAGCTGTCTATAAAATTATTTTTGTGTACTTATTGAATAAAACAAGTATATATATTTAATTTACAAAATAATTTTTAATGTGTTGTGTGCACAGGATGTGAATAAATTGGCCGGGCCCATATTTCCCATTTCATTCCCAAAAATGCTCTTGGAAGCAAAAGAAAATTGTGTTCATAAATTCATTAGTGCCACTGGTAGTTAGTCGGTAAAGAAAACAATGACAAGTACCATCATCGCTTAAATTTTGATGTGTGGAAATTTTATTATGAATAACTGCATTATGGAAATTACATAATTTGTACAGCAATTTTTAGTTACCTGCTTCATGAGAGAGACACTCATTTTCTGGAAATTTTTTGGCTGCACTTGTTTATATGTTAAATTTGGGGCCATTCTTAGGCCTGCCGCTTTACTGTCTTACTTCAATAGAAGTTCCAAGTGGTTCATGCATGCTGCTTCCATCCCGATTTTAAATGAAACAAATTCCGTAACAGATTTTAAACAATCAAATAATCATATTGAAATGTCAGCAATTTTTTTTTACATTTGAAAACTAACCTTAAATACACGTGATTTAAGCCATCTGTTTCTTATGCACTTAAACAAGTGTGGACCATCAGAAATGAAATATAACTTTCTGTCGCCTGTGTTACTACATGGGTGGGTAACTGAATTACAAACGTTCTTCTCATATTTTATGCCAATACCAAACTTTTTCCACATTGAACGGTTTGTTGTTGCTCCATCACACACTACGCAGTCTACAAACAGACCAGCTGCATCTAGTTTCGCAATAGCATCCAGAACCAAATTTGTAAGGACATTGCCAGGGGCTGCATTTTTGGTGAGATACAGACCAACAACCTGGCCCCAGTTACAAATAAATGGCCGAAAGAATAGGACCAAACCATGGTCAGCATACTGAGAGAACTGTGAGTCTGTTGTATTAGAACCTACATCCACTAACCCTGTGATTGTACCAGACACTGAATTTAAATCCAAATGTTGTGTTAAACTTATCTCGTCAAACAGCAGTACACCATGATGTTCAATAGTGTCTTTTCTTATAAGCAAGGATTTCAGTTTACATTTAATGCACTGCAGAATATAATCTGAAATGCCACATTCTGCCTTTATACCTCGGATGTGTGTGTTGATAGTGCGAACTGTGGGAACATGAAGAATTTTTTGTTCTTGAATATGCTTGTACAAAGAAGGGCTCTTATATCGCATAAGAATACATTCCAGTATCCATTTCTTACTAAAAGAATTTTTCTGCAACGTACAGGAATGAAAGCACTGTTTTACAGCTTCTTGCTGTTTTTCTGGCAAATTGTTTATGGCCTCTTGTAAAGCAGTAGTAGAAAGCTGTTTGTTTTTTCCTTGTAAGTGTTTTATCATTGTAATGGCAGATCTTTCTTTTAGTACCGAACGCTTCACATTTCTAGTTAGAAAGCATCTTCGAGGAACTTTAGATTTACTTATTAGTCGTGTTTTGAAGCATTTGCAGTGTAGTAAAACTTCATTTGAAACAAAGCAACATTTTGGACTAATCAAAATTCCATTGCATATTGTTGCATTACTTAATATTTTTAATGACACTTGAGGTGAGTTCATGCTGGTTATTTCTTTGATATGTACCCCTTTGCAAAACTCTATTATTTCCAACTTTCTGAGAAGTAACAAAATGCTGTCTGTAGTATGGACATAGTTAAAATTTAACCTCCTCATATTTATTTTACAATTGCAAATGTACAAACTTGGCTGAGCACTGTCACGTTCCCAAACAACTTTAATTAACAAATCTGCATTGTTCTGCTCAGATTTTCGGTAGTAGAAATATGTCAGTGAAGCATCGTTTTCTGTTTTTCTGCCCCAACCATTATCAAGAGACCCTGATATTAGCCACTGCCACACATTTTCGTTTTTTGTGATGCTTGGGGAGCTGGCACTTTGTGGCTCTAAGCGAGCTATATTGACAGAATTTTTGTTATCAATGTTCTGTAAACAAGAATGTTCAAACATGATTATTATTTTGCTATATATTTCTAACAATAAATATTCTGAAAATTTTTTATCACTATTTGTTTTACTTCAAAGTTATATGTATGTAAAACTAAGTATGTATGTGTATTTAAAACTGTGTACATGTAAAACTGTATGTATATGTATAACTGTAAATATGTAAATTACATGTTCCATAGCCTTATGGTTTCTACCAAAAAGAAGGCTCAATGGAATATAAATAAATAAAAAATAAAATAAAAGTAAACTGTTTACCTAGTTTCATACATTGTTTTATGCTTCTGATATAATTGAAATTATTGCCAAAAACTAATGTATTCCAATTAGTAACAAATCAGAGGTGGTAATTGAGTAGTTAATAAAAACACAAGATGATTTTTTTTTTAAATCTCACAGTTTTTAATATGATCCCTTCTTTTACGAACTACTGGATCTGTTACAGATTCCAATGAAGATTGTTTTGACTTTATTTACATTTGCGTATTCTTTAAAGATGTGTGTATGTGTAAACCATTGTGTGATAAAATAGGATTTTCTAAGCCCAGTGTAAATTAATTTTTCAGATTGAAATTAAAATCCCCTTAAAGCTTTACTTAACAGTGATTAAATTAATATAAATAGGTTTTGTTTAATAGAAAAGCAAATACTTTGAAAATTATTATTATTCCTATTATAATGCACTCAAAATCTTTAAAGAATTTCATCTGTAATGTATTAGATTTCATCTTAATTTTTTTTTTCCTTCTGAATTGTGCTGGTGCCCAAGTTTTAATAAACATTGCAAATTATACTGCAATAAGGTAATTTTAAACAGACAATTATAGTCAAGTCTTTAAGTGAACAACTTAATTTCATGTTACGATTCTCAATTCTATACCTTTAATAATAAAACTTAAATGTATTTCTTTCAATTTTATGTTTTACTTAAAAGATATGAAAGAGCACTTTGCTGCCATAATTGTTTTACAGCAGATCCAATGTTCCCGAAGAGCCAAAAAAATTGTGGAGAAATAAAAAAAAAGGTAAGTTAATTTCCCCTGCCATGAAGAGAAAAAAATATTTTGTAGGACTTAATACAATAAAACTATCATAAAACACACACACACACACAAAATTCACAGCTATGCTATGCTGTAGCATAAAATAAAGTAATTATCTTGAAAACCACTGAGTACTGTGTGGTAAAAATTTTTCATTAAAAGTAAAAATGCCATCAGCAACTGTAAATGGTTTAAAATGAGATTTTGGTTACTTTGAAATTTTAAATTTAAATGGTCATAACTGCAGCAAGTACATATTGTGTTTGATTAAAAAATGAACTTGCACTAATCTCTAGTTTTCTTCTGTATGGCTTGCGCTGTGTCAAGTATGAAGGCAAGTTTGGAAAAATAGTTGGCACTGCAGATTATGTTAAAATTATTTTACTTCTTGGTATCTTGATGGTTTCACCTTTAACTTCGTGAACATAATTTCTTAATATCATTTGTTCCTGAAATGTGTATACATAGTTGCTAATTACTTGACATAACAGCTGTAATAACAGCTGTGTTCAACATTTATGCCACATGCCACTTCATGTCCTGTAACACTTTGTGCTCTTTAAAAACTGTGCATCTTTGAATTTGAGCACATTATTGTTCGAGCTAAGTGGTTTTTAATGAATTTTCTCGTTTTCAACACAATCCACAATAATAAGCCCTCATTTGTTGTGTTCAAATATAAGTAAAAATAAAAATGTTGAGTAACATTACAGTCACCCTAACAAAAATTAAACAGTTATCTCATTTTGTATTGTAAGTTTGGAACTATTCAAATCACTTCATTCATATATATATATATATATATATATATATATATATATATATATATATATATATATATATATATATATATACACCTATGTTTGTGTTTTCTGTAAATCAATTGTGCTTTTTGTTCATCAATATTTTTTGCTTGAATTTATTTAAACCAAAATAATATTTAAAATCAAAATGCAATTAAGGTAATAAGAAAGGGATTTTGAATGAACTTCAAATAGTCATTGGCTTCATTAGAATTTAAATATTAAATAATGTACTTACAGCACACATTGATATATTTTTCAGTTGGTTGGAGCAAACTCATGGCAGTTGGATATTAAATTATTATCTTTATACACTTGTGGTTGGGCTTTCACCCGTTGGCAAGGAGCTCCCCTCTAGCTCACTCTACCAATTTCTGAAGTCCGTCCCTCCTCTCCCATTCAGTACCCTTCCCTTAAGCCCATTCCACTCTCGCCCTGTCCTCACCAGAAACACCTGCTTTCCTGGTTCAGTTCGTCTCCACTCCCTCTGGATCTTGCACTGGTGATCCCTCCTCCCTCTGTACACCCCTCGGGTCAGCCTATCTCCCGGATTTCCCCAGCCCCTCTACCCAATTACTATTTTATATGACCTCACTCGTTAAATCTATTTTTCCTACTTTATTTTAAACTGAGGATCTTGTGTACTAAGTCACGTGCATTTAGATTTTCCTAGTTGTGAAATGAAATTGTACAGGTCTATAAATATATCATCTTGGGACATCTGGCTTCCACAATGTGTTTTTTTACGTTCCTTAATACACAGTGTGTGTTCTCTGTGTTGTGTCTATTGGAAGATTGAGCAACAATTTAGACTGAATTGTTATTAATGCCAACAAAGTTTCAAAGTGCTGTTAACTTTCTCTAGTAAGTGCAATTGCATTTAAATTTAAATCAACACACATGCAGTTCTGGTGAAAATTTTCAATTAGAATATTTTGATCTAATTGGTTATCTAAAAAAATGTGTTAAATATAGTCAACATTGGAATCCTTGAGCAAAATGATAACCTGAATGAAAATTGAAACGAAAGAAATATTACTTAGTGGTAAGTAGTATTATAGCAAACTAGAAGGCTATTTGAAATTTTTTTAATTAATTACTGGGTGAATAAATGTTGATATTTAAAGTACCTATTACAATTATCAACAGCCCAAAACGTACTAAAAATATGAATGCCAATTTTTTTTTTTTAAATTTTGGGGTTATTGGCATACAAAAGATATAACCTGAAGTTTTTTTTAATAATGATACAGAAACGAACACGAACCTTAACATAAATAAAAAGATCATAATGCATGTTGTAATACCATTTTTATATCTGGTTTGATACCAACGAACTCATCCTACTACAGAGCCTAACGTGACTATCTATCTGGAAGTCGGGATGGAATTGGTTAGGATATACTATTTATTTTCACGAACCTCGAAATGAATTTCACAAACATAATCAGTTTTCCTCAAGTCTCTATCACTCCTTGGGATCTTTCTGTTCCATAATTCTCTTATTTTTTCGTCTGCAGGAGCCTTAAATACTTTTTAATGCTTGCATCGTACTTTCTACTACATCCAGTTTTGCAACCGGGCACAAAACAACACTTAGGCATATTGAAAAACTAAATTAAAAACTACTAATAGATGAAAGTTAAGCTATGCTAATTTTAAATTCAAAACGAACTGACAAGTTTTACACATATTGTTATTTCACTTTGAAAAATGCAAACGGCCCCTTTAAATGCATTGAAACTGATGAAAGTGACCACCTCATGGAACACTACTGCTACCTGGCGGAGAAACCAAATAGTGTGCCAAACTTATAACATTGATCTTCCCAACCTGTAGTAGAATTAACCTTAGCCCGGGCAAAGCCGGGTACTGCAGCTAGTATCATATAATTATTCTATGTAAGAAGCTTCCGTCCGTGATTCCTGTGCCTATGGATCGTACATGGTAACGGCCCCACAATCTTCACACCTGTTAAAGTTTTAACTTCAAACACTAGACAAGACCATCTGCCCATATTAGTCAAAACATTTACCATTATCTGAGGAGCTCGCTGAATACTTCACTGTGCGCAAATTCACGGGAACGTAAACAACGAATTAATTCCAGAAACCTGTATGGTTTCTTAGTTATGTCGAAAAACGGATATCTCCATTTTTTTTAATGCGGAACTCTTCGCATTTCTATTATCTTCGGAAGTCAAGGACGAACAATGTGGGTCGAAAATACTCGTACTACAGCAATTGAGATACATACTTTCTATTAGAAGAATGAAATCTTAACACAAAACAACAAAATGCGAATGTAACATTGATATGCCGAAACTGCCAAATATGGATTTACAGTCCTAGGCATTTAGTTAGAACTCTTAATTAGCGTCGAACAGGGTTTTTACTAAAGAGATTACACCAAACCACTAAGAAATGTTTTAGTATACTTAATTTGGTTAAACAAAATGCACTAGCCTCATCGCGATTTTCTTCCAGACTTCTGACATATAGTACGCACAATCTTACAACAACAAAAAAACAATGCTATAATTTATTTTTAAAAAACATTAAACTGTACGGAGGCCTCTGAAGAATTTTTTCGTCAGCATTTTTCTGTAATTTTACGAGAAATATTTTCTAATGATGTTCAAAAACACATTTTAGGGCACTGCTTGCCATTTAGCGAAATTGTTTCTCTCACATACGCACGCAGCTATAGTATAATAATGCATCATAAATATTTAGTGAGACAGCTTACAACGGCACATAAGTTGAACTACACAATGCAACATGCATGCAATAAAATTCATTATATATGAGTAAAAAAAACTCTTGAACCACGAGAGCATTTCACAGATTTTTCCTGCTAGCCTAAGATTTTAAAATATTTCATTTTTTTTTTGCAAGGCCAACCACTTGTGACGAATGAGAAATTGCATTAGTATTTCCGTACCGACCTTGGGGCTGCCCCCTTTAAAGGTTATAAAGGTAGAAAAAAACAGGAGAAAAAAGGGTAAATAATCACTTCCAAGACCTTGCATAAAATAAATCATTGTATAATGCAAATCAACCTATCACCTGTGCAAAATTGATCGAAATCGCGAAGAGTTATTAAAATACTGGGGGCGTGAAAGAACGTTGTTTTTTTTTATTTGTGATTGATATAATTACTAAACGAAATAAAATATTTAAGATAGATTTTTCGACACGAACCATTCGCAGCACAGAACCAACACCGCTCCTAGCGTACGCGCATGCTGCCGAGGCCAGCTGACGCATGGGAATAGCATGGCATTATGGCATTCTACCATTATTTGTGTCTTGCATCGTGAGATTCCTGCGCGAATAAGCTTTATTTGAGGGCTATTGGTGCCGTGCGAAGTAAAAATATCATAAGTCAACTATTGTAGTGAGGTAATTGGTATTGGTAATGATTGGTTCTCACAGAGGACCGATGCAAGATTCGTGACTGAAGACCAAGGTTGTCGTGCCTTTTAGGAGAGGAAACAAAAACAAAGCAGCGTAATTCCTTGACTACATAACTTCTAGCATCACTTAGAGATACGCGCCTAACTACTCTAGAAGATGTCGTGGAAGAACTAGTCGAACTCACGCGTGACAGTTCTATAACACGTAGGCTGAAGTTATCAAACTTCCGAACTAATTACAATGAAGTCTTGGTATATGTTGTTAAAATATTCAATACGTCCTACATCTGACATGAACTTAGTACTGATAGCTACCGCCGTTTCTATCGGAGTCACAAATAAAACTGTCAACTCTACCTTTATAACTTTCAAGTTATAAAACACCTAAAAAAATATTAGTGATGTTCTACAAAACGAGTTTTAACCGACACTCGGCATGCATTTGTCAAACACTTTTCCGACCCTCCATTTAAATGTATGACTTTCCATAAAGAAAATTGTATACTTTTTTTTAATAATTTATAGTTTTGGGTAAAAGTCATGCACATCATACACAATCTGTTGAGAGAGAAGCTATTTATAAAAACACAGTGACAATAACAGGGGTAGTTTCGCGCATGGAACCCAAGAACGGAATGAAAATTATGGCAGATGAATTTTAGGGGGAGGGGGGGGGGCGCACGCTAATTAAAACACACTGAAACACCATCTGAAAACTTGCTCGAAGCTGTATCTGATTGGACTAGTGTTGTATGAAGCTACGCTTGGTCAAGCTGGCACCATAATTAGAAAAAAATAGTCGCTTGTATATTGACTGAAGATATTGAATGAACTGAATTAATCGAATGAATGATCATAAAGATTAATGTACAAAATTTTAATAAGGTTCGTCTGAGCGGACATCTTAATATAATTATTTGTTAAATAACTATTACATTAAACCTATACCTAATTAATATTTACGATTCCTACTATAATATAGAAGAAATATAAAAAAAAACTGTAATCACACCCAGTTTGTATTCACAAAATGTAAACAAACATTTGGTTTTTAACTATTGGAATTTGCCAAAACAATAACATCATATGTATTTTAAACAATAAAATGTGAGCTTCAGCGGACAACAAACACAAAGAGATTTAGAAAAGGTTTTAAGTCGCTCACAGACACCCGACACCCGCCTTACACTCAACAATTTAAACAGTTAAAAATTTTCTAAATCAGAAGAATTTTACTGCAACTTTGTTCAAACTCCTCCACTTGAAATCAGTGGATTCCTACAGTTTAGTTCAGTGATTATCTCACTGATGAACAGTGAGTTTCACGAATTTTCCAATTAATTTCACTATTTCAATCTTTCACCTAAAATTTACGAATAACGCTGATTACAAATTATCCAGGGATCCTCGTAAATTTACGGTACTGAGTTAGCTTATTTTGAACAATAATAACCTTAATATATTAACAAAACATTCAAAATCTTGTTGAATCTATAGAAATGACCTTTTTTTTCCTCACACGCTTGTGTTTACCCTATTTACAGCTAAACAACTGTGTCGGAATCGGGTGTAGCTTCTACAAAGATCCATCCGAGATTACGATAACTTCGTTAATTTCAAGTTAATTCTTCGTTTAAAACTCTGTAAATTTACTGTAATTAATAACAGTGTGAAAAATAAGTTGAAAACTTATTTAGGACTTACGGTCGAAATTGGTTCCCAAAGATAGTAGAGTGGCCAGATGGGTATGCGGAGAAATTCGAGGGAGCGGCGAAGGGTGAGATGCATAGACCATCTGTGATGATGAAGGAGATGGGGTGGGACACACTACACAGAAGGAGGAAAGTAGAGTGATTAGTAAAATATTTTTTTTTTTTTGTTGAAAAAGGTAGGGAGGGGCTGGGGGATGCTAGGAGACAAGTTGAACAAAGAGGTATATAGAGGCTGGAGGGATCATGGATGGAAGGTTCCGAGAGACTGGAGAACGGAAAGATACGGATGTGAGAAGAGGAAAGGACTTGAGGAAGAAGCTTCAGAAAAGTGTGTACGCTTCTGAAGTTGGAGGTGAACAAAAAAAATTTATTATTGCAACTAATAGAAAAAGTATTTAATATGGAACAATGAGCATCATGATAATATTCAGCTTAACAAAGTTCTACAACACCGGGCAATTTGTCGCTGACGCACAATAATTCTATTGAAATAATTTGAGGTAGCGCCTTTATTTTTCATACATTTTTGAAGTGTCTTCAAAAAGAACGTTTTTAAAGACAACTACAGAAATTTATGAGACATGCTTGAATTTATATTTTAGGTATTCGTTGTGGCTGTTTCAAAATTACAAATGCAAGTGTAATTTTAAGAGTACTGCGTGTTCGTGTTTCCTTTTCCTTCTTTTTCCAGGTATCGAATGCCGTCAAGAGCTTATCTTTGACAAAAGTAAAATAATATCCAACGATGGATAGTTTGCTAAACTGTTAAAAAAAATCTCACCTTCCATTTACAAAGAACGCTGGGAAAAAATTATCCAGGGTTCTTCGTAAATATACGGACACTTGAGTTAACTTCTTTGAACACGAACCCAAAAGACACATTAACAATAATTCTTGACATATTATCAATAATTAGAGCGATAACACTCTACATTTGTACACGCGTGTGTTTACCTTTGTTTAGAACATACATGCAACCGGAATGTCAAAATACGGCGTAGTTTATACGAAGATTCAGTTATTCGTTATTATGAATTCTTTGTTTATTTGAGTTAAATTCTTCGTTGAAAATTCCGTAAATTTACTGTAATTTCTCAAATTATAGCAACAACCAACATACCTGTACAGTGCTTGAAGGTAATGTGTATTTATTTTTGGTTAATAGGTATTCTATTTCATACTTTGAAAAGTGTACGAATTTGCCTAGTAATACTATTCAGACATTAAAAAAATTATTAACTAAGCGATTGTGTTACACTTAATTAAGCAAGTTGTTCATTGTGTAACTGCACAAGATTTTTCATAAGACGAATATAATTTTCCTCTAACCCAAAACTGATCGGCATACTGCGGTAAACTTCTCTTAACTCCCCTTCTTTCGTGCTAACGAAGACAACATGTTTCTTTCATTTACGACACGGTATCATAAATATACGCTTTTGCACGTTTTTACAGTACATATTTGTTTTGCAAGCGCAGGGATTAAATAAATAGCTACGATTTAGTGATAAATTATGAAGATTCAACGGCCATGTTGTTTGTCTGGAACGCCCGTGGTGGGGGGAGCCGAAGAGAACGCTAGACCCCAACATCGCCGAGAGGGTGGATCCTCGAACCGATAGAACACACAGAATATCCTTTTAAATAAAAACACTTGCAGAAGAAACCGATTCGTTCCGATCAGCGAGCGAGCAGTAAATTGGAATCGAACATCGAAAGCTAACGACAGAATAAACGAGACATGTGTTTAGGGTCATTAAAGCTGTTAAAGTAGTGTATTAATTGGACTGCAATTAGCAAAAGAAATCAAAGTGTCAAAACACAAATATTGAAATTAAATCTTCTGTACCTCCAGCAAGGCGTGTTTTAGTGGCTAAAAACTGTACAAGGTGACTTTAGTGCAGGTTATACCAGTATTGGGAACGTTTGGCTAGTACACACATCATATCAGTTCGTGATTTTGACTTTAGAATCACTAATGCAGATCGTCGTCCAATTATTTGAGCCTATAAGATGAGTTGTTAAAACTGTCTCTCGGCCGTAGTTATAAATTATAAGACTTGAAGTAGTTAATCGTGACGCCTGTTTCATTTAACCCAATGAGTGACAGCATTTCGCGGACATATGATCGCTCAACAATTATTATGACAACTGCTGTGCACGCATTGAAGAGGTAGCGCTTACTCATGTCCTTTAGCCATTATTCCCGATACAAGGGAATTTGGGTTTGTTTAATGTAGTTTATTTATGATATATTTATAATATTACATTTATCAGACAGTTCATCTAGGTAATTCACATTATTTGTGCTAATTTAATTGTAATAGTTCAAAATGCTACCGAATCGCATATTTCATATGTTACTTGATTACTAACTTCGTATACTACTTACTTTAAGAAATTGTAATTAGGTACCATTTTATGTTAACAAGTGAGGCAAAGAAACACGCAAAGTTTAAGATAGTAGCAGTTCCCATTATTAACTTACATCTGAAGTGAAGAAAAACGAACTCGCATTTTCATTTAGGCTAACAGGTTTCTATGAAATGTTAGTTTATTCATTAATAATTAATGGACATTTATTTCCTAATAAACGGAGGAGTTTTAACTAAGAGTATTTTTGTTTAAATTACTTGTGAACATATAATTAAATTTTATTTTAATTACCTACCTAGTATGAGATAATCAAACCTGTGAAATTAAATATGAAGTTAATAATATTGTAGCAATTAGATAAACAAATAAAACGTATAATATATATTTGATTGAAGCACAATTTAAATAATCAAGTAATCTGTTATGAAAAAGTAAAAAGATTTTCCAGTGACGAGGTTTTGAACCACAGTAAAAATAACCTTTTGTGCTTCACAACCGCGCGGTCTACCGCCGCGCTACCAAGTTATAAAATGGTTCTTGACATTACATAAGCATTACATGGACTACAACAGTCATCAATGTTAACAAGTCAATTGTAATTTATATGAGATTAATTTGTAAAGTACAAATTTCATATTTATTCGAAGAAAGCACTGCACGTGAACGCAAACAAAAGTTTTAGCAAACTAATTAAAACCTAGAAAAAAACACGTAAAATGATTGTATTTTCAATGAACCAGTTTAACCGTTAATCCAAAATAAAAACCTTGAGTTTACTTCAGTAATTGCGCTAGGAACTCAGGTGCAATGGTGTGGAAGCAGAGGAGGGGTCACGGGTGGAAACTCCAAAGGAGATGAAGTCAAACGGAAAGAGGAAGGCTAAAGGGAGTGAGATTGGGGGAGGAGTGCTGGAGACGAGAGAAGCAACGGACCTAAGCCGAATAACATGAGATCCGGGGGGGGGGGGAGGGGGGGGGGAGTGGGGGGAGTGAAAAAGGGGCGGACTCCTTGCCGCCGGGTGAAAGCCCAATTGCGAGTGTATGATCAAGAAAAGTGTTCTAATCGGAAAGTCTGGGGCACGTAATTACAATATTTTTTCTTATTCGCATCACGTTCACCGCGTCTCGTCCATTGCTCTATGTATTGTGATCGCAGCGTAAGTTTTCAATTATAACAACTGTGTCATTATGACGAATATCAATTCAAGTAAAAATCAATTGCGTTTTTTGATAAGCATAGTTGGGCTATAGGGGACGGACTATTAAACTCAAGATTGAATAGTCGGGTATATAGCAAATAAAAATAATATTTTATGATAGAAAGATACAATTTCTTATACTTTTTTACCTAATTTATTTGTCATCACTTTATTACTATTCTGAGATTATCGTTTCTTTGACCTATATCTTAACGGGAATGCCAAAATATCAATAACACAATGCAAATAAACAAACCAATTGTTAAAGTGTAAACTTCTGAAACTGATATATAAATAAATTTAACAATAAAATAAAATACATTTTTGAAAACCAGTATCTATATAGTGTACAAGAAATTGAAGAATATATCTTCAGCCTTTGCAAGTACACCATTAAATTTTCTACTTAAATTTTTAGCTAAATAAATGTTTAGCTCATAACCATTACCCTAGTCTGCTCTATGAAGTGTCTTGTGAACAATAATGGCATGAATGTAAAGCTCAATTGTGTCTGTATAGATAGTTCATAGTATATAACATAATACGAGTGAATTTTAACTATGATGTGAACTACGGTGACTAATGTGAATAGGACTAGAAATAGACAGATTGATTTAATTGATCTAATGTTCAACAAACTCTGCTAATTAATACTTATTTTAATTGTTTAGCATAATATCCATTATTAGAAATTTGTAAAATAACTTTATGCTAGCTAATGTATATATTGTACATATATTAGAAATAGTGTATGTAATAATATACATGTATTTCAAAAATTTTGTAACCATGTTGACAAGCCCTATATTCAGAGAGCCACTGCTCATCGACTGAGTCTATTGGATGCTAAGAAAATAAAATAAAATGAATAAAAATAAACTAGTAAGACTCATTTAAATAGAACTTGGTTTACATCCTCTAGTAAAAAAACCAAAGACCAAATTTTTTATCATTGTTTTAGATTTTAATGTCAGAACGCCAATATAAAAAATATTTTACTCTTGTGTACATATATATGCACACATACATACACAAACCAAATTAAAATTATTCTAAATTGATTTATTTCCCGTACCTTAGCGTTGAGTATTCGTGTCTTCTTTCCCTCCATCTGAATAACGAGTTTTGCTCCCATGTCCCGTTCCCTAATAAAATATATAAAAGCGTTAAAACAATGCATCGGCTCGTACAATATCTACTACACAATAAAACATACAAACGCACAATAATTGGTGAGTTTTAATGCAACGTATCTGGGCTTACAACGGTACGTAAAATATATTTAAATACCAAGACTAAGAAATAAGACTTCTGCTACTTTTTAATATAAAATTATCATAAGACATAAATATTATGAGCTGAGACTGAACAACTGATTTATTAAATTAGAGTTTAACCTAAAATTTAAAAAATGAAATTGTAACCTTTAACCAAAATAAGATAAACATTCTGTAATCCAATTGATGGTATACGTAAACAAATATAAATCTGCAATGATGATATTCGTTATTTTGAGTAGCGTCAAATGCTCACCTTTGATTGAATGGTCGCACCCGGACCGCAACTTTTACGGACGCCATGTCATTCATAAATAAAAAAAACCGAAAACACAACAAACCTCAGTCAAACATACCGAGTGAACTTTAAACACACATTCACAAAAACAACCGCGCGTAGAAGCTTTCATCAACCGCAGTCGACACATTCCCTAACGTCAATGCATGCATACACAAATCCACATGATACATGTATACAAAGACCAAAACACATATGACGACAAAACAACAACGAAAATGTCAGGTTTGCCAACAATAAAAAACTTAGTTTCAACCAGAGATAAGTAAATGGACCAGATGGAACATAACCGATACTTCTTGAAGCTGGCATTCACTAAGCAATATGGTGCTTATGTAGCTTAGGAATTGTTTACATGAACAGCTTTTTTAAACAACAAACACATACGTGTTGTTATACTTCTAAAACCATTAAAATCATTAAAATAATGATTTTGGACGGTTAATTAGGTTAGTATAGCTACATTAAAAAAATTGGGGATTGTGTGAATGGCATGTTAGGTCAGTATAGCTACATATTAAATTAGAAATTCCTAAACAACCATTAAAATGATTTGACAGTATTTTTAATGTATACTAACCTAACTAACCGTCCGCAGTGTTTTAAAGTATTTACTTATAATGTAGTCAATTGACCGTTTTAAATATAAGTTATCCAAAACATGCATACACGCAGCCACCGTTTTTAATTAATGAATACGTAATCACCAATTGGCTCATGTTCACATGACAACATTCTCCAATTACAAGAAAAAACGTTTGATACTCGCAAACAAGAAATGGCTACATACCTACAGCTACAAGAATACAGCAACGTCGTGATTTAAGCATTGTAATAATATTAATGTAAAAACAAGCTGCAAATCAAGTAATTTGTTGTTACACTAAATTAAGAAACGTTAGCATAATTGAAAAGTATGCCGGATAACACTTACCTAATTACACAGAATAGCAATAAATGTCATTTTTCGCCTTACTTAACGGGTCCTGTACAGTTTCATATTAACATCAATTTCTCAAAAGTATTATGAATTTTGTATCTCCTCTTACGGTAAAAAATAGTGGAAGGTCCATTGCACAAAATAAGGGTATTATTCGAAAAAAAAATTAAGTAATATTTACCAAAATCAATAAATTCAAACTATGCCTTCAACCTTGAATCCTCCTCCCCAGCCAACAATTCAGGGTAGGCATCGCCCACACTAATATCTCGTTCTTTAACAATGAATCCATCCAACAGTTATTAACATTTGATGTGTAACACTGCTACGGAATTGCGACATTGTCTATTGCATCTTAAATATCATATAGATAGCAACTAACAGTGCCGAGAAAAATAGTAGGTATTTCACTAAAATAACCAAACACAATTTACCTGTGAAAGGTTATTTTCTTATGCATTTCCTTCAGTAACTGGCTCTCAGTTTTCCTAGAACTTCTGTTCACACAACCATTCGCAACACACGATGCCATAAAATATTAATATATCATGCTTTATAGATTGTCACACTGGTTCAAAATCACACATTTTACTTCTAAAACAACCAAACTTTTGAGAAATTACAACAGATTCACCTACAACACTCAAAAACCAAATTAAAGTGCCATCAGCCGGGGTTTCAGGTGCGATTCACGCGGCGAGTCTAAGGAACTGTACGTGAAAACTGGGGTGTTTTCCGGGAGGGCGCCAGGCTAGCTCTGTCGTCTAACCGTGAGTGGGTCGATCGGCCCCAGCGTGTCCCCTAGACTCGGTGGCTTGACTTGGAAAGTAGCGACGGCCGGGTTAATCCTTGCACCGTGGAAAAAAAAACCGACCCGGAGTCGCGTGGGGAGTTGCGTTGAAAAAGGTATTCGGTGATGACTATAGTTACCAGTCGTGAGGAATCAGAGACAAAACTTGAAGGCTCCCCACGGTACGCGCACGTCTGCTCCGGGCCGCGAGCTGATCAGAACTGCCTCAGGGGTTGGCGTGCGGATGGGGGGACACTCCCTCCATGCACCAAGGTTACGCCGCTCGTCTCATTTGGGTGAAGACTTGGCGAGGGGTGCGTTCCACCAGCAGGAGCCAGTACTGCGGGCTGAGGCCGGGCTAATGGCCTTCGGTCGGTACGACGTCAAAAGATACATAAATTGATGTCGTATCGAACATGGCCGTTAAGCCTGTGCTCTGCACTGTCAGTACCGTATCCCGTTTTCGGAGCGCACCCCTTGCCCAGCCGGATTGAGTCAAGTGAGTGCATCGGCCGTGACCTCAATTAACTGAATTAAACATCAGGACACGAAACCCCGGGGGCTTGGCTATGGAAAACAATTCCCAAACGAGGCATTAAGACAAAGTTAATTAATCACAAGCAGTGACCAAGTGCGTCCTAGAGACTCTGTGCATGCGTGGCACGCACAGAACAGAAATCAAACCTCGTTACTAGCTACAGCGGCTACTGGCCTTGATTAATTGGCCTGTGATAGTGGTCTAGTCAAACTAAGGGAATTCAAACCCAAACAGTGCACGTTGAGACAATTTATAGTTAAATTTACAGTCGCCAACTTGGTGCCGCTTTTTAAATTAGTAAATCAATTCAAACAACTGTTAAGCTTTAGGCAACTATTTACCAGGTGCAAAGTTATAATCAAGCACCTGGAGTATGATTTTTACTCATCATATGATAAATTAAGTTATTATAAGTTTTTGGCGCCGACTCACAAAGGAGGTGAAAGTTGTCTCCCTTGCGAAGCGGCCATCTTTCGGCAGTCTCCAACCACTCCACGCTGGGAACAGACATGTGTCCGTGGGCAGCATTCAAGTTAGTTTCACTATTAATTTTTATTCTGCACGATACCTTCATAACCAAATCCTTTTAATAATTCACCGCTGCCCACGTCGACTCGGCGTGTATTTTGCGGAACCGGGCCTATCCCGACCGTCTTCATTGTGATACCGCGCTGCGTATCTGATCACAGAACTTACGGTACTGGCCGACTCCAGCGAGAGTATTTTAATTAAGGATGCCGTGCATATGCCTGCCGGCTGCACTCACATAAGGGTTTCTTTCGAACTTAGGAGCGCGCTCATCGAGCACCCCCTGCACCCATTAATTTTCGGTGCTGGCCGTCTACAGCGAGATCGACCCACGTCCGGCGAGACTGCCGCTGTAACCATTTCAGTGTCGCGTAGTGTTGTGTTTTTTTTTATCATTTTGTGACTGTAATTGTGTAATCGCTAGACGCTGTCAAGTGTTGGTGGGAGTTTTGTAGCGGGACTGAACCACGGAGCAAACAAGTAGAGCGTACTGTGTACCCCCGCGGACCCCCGGTGAAGCTCTTAAATTAAACTTAATTCTCACAAACATTGTGTACAATCATTTCTCTGTAGTCTTCCATCCTCCACACGGCCAAGCGGCCTTCACAGCCAAGAGAAAACCGTTCAGGTTAGCTTTCAAGCCATGTACCTGGCGGGGCACGCGGGGGCAGAATACCCACGACCCGACATCAACGGCCTAGCAGCCCGCTAGCCTGGCGCCCCTCCGGACAACAACAGCATCGCGACGCCCGTAGCGCCCATCAGGTACGCCCCGGGACTTTCACAGAGGTCGGGTGACGGCAAAATTAACAAACTTTCAACTACTCGCAATTGAATCAAATGGCGAAATCAACGATGTTATTCACTAAGCAATATGGCCAACCTACCCCTCAACTTTCCCTTCCTGACACCAAACCCCTCATCAAAACGATGTGTTTATGTTCTTTCTGGTCAATTTACTTATCTCTGGTTTCCAGAACCTGCTCGCCAGTAACAAAAAATTTCTTTTTTGTCCACTAAAGTACAATCCATGCATACCAAGATCCAAAAAAAAAAAAACCAAAAAGCACAATTGCCAGATTTTTGAAAAGCGTAAACACAGTAAACGTTCTGACGACAGTCGTCGTACCCTCCTAGATGAAGAGGCCGTACCTGTCCGCCGACGTGGGCCTAAGGGAGGTATGTTCCCCCCAGTGCACCTGCTGTAAAGTGCTACGAGCAGGGACTCACCCGCGTGCGCCCTGGTACGTCAGCGGACGTCAGGGGTGTTGTAAATAGTTATGTTTTGTATACACATTTTAAATAACCACGAGCCTCCACAATTATATATAACTCTCACATCTGGAATAGTGTATGTAAATGTTGTGTAAATACTTTATTTGTCTTTAATCTGTAACTTATTAATTGATTCATTTGTGTTTGCATTTCATTAAATAATTACTTTTTATATTGTTGTAATAATTCTTTAATTCATTCGAGTGCTATGTTAGTCATGTAATCGCAGCCTGGCGCAACGCCCGGCAGGCCTCTCCCATGCTGGCCGATTTCCCCTCCCCTCCTCCACGGTCTGCGGGCCTCGGCACGCTAGCGGGCGGAGGAGGGCAGTGGCGAACCAGACGCGGAGACGAGCAGACGTGCGCCCGCTCCGCTCCGCTCGGGAGACGCGTTTCTTTGCTCTGAGTTCGCAGTCAGTGAAAACGTCACGGGACTGCCTCGGCAGTCAAGCTGCTCTATATCAGTATTCGTTGTACCGCTGGACTTTTCTTAGAAATTACGTATCGTTTCGGGACTTTCTCTCTTGGTCAGCACGTGTATTTACTGGACCTTTTCCGTTTACGTGACGGGTCGCGTACGTGCCGTGTAGCACTGCTGAACTTTCGTAACCGGTACGATTCGCTACGGAGTTACCTTCTCTGTCTTTTCGGATCGTATCTTGAGGCCGAGACTTATTTCCGGGAGTCCGGGTCGTGGCGGGGAGGACGCTCGTTCCGCGACGTGCCGGCCAGGCTGCGGCAGGATTATTTATGGAATAAAAGGGGCTCGTGAAAACGGACATCATCGCATTATCCTTATTACCATCTACCATTCCTCCTACCTATGTAACGTTCCCTCCAGGTCCCATATTTTCCGGTCCTGGCCACGTTGGCCTGAACTCACTTTCTCACCGACGAGAGATACATGGGCAAATCAGGACAGTTCACCACAGGAAATTAGTGACCATAGGCCGAGGGACGTCAATTCAAAAAATAAAAAATAAATGGGAGTAACAACTTGTGGAAAACAGACCATAATACAAACTCCACTAATCAACTAGGGCTCAACACTAGATCATGTAAACCATGCATCTGCATAAAAAATTTGGGCAAACAAATATGCCATAACATTTTTGGGAAAATGCCAACTGTGCTACTGTATGCTAAAACAGCAATAGGTGATTATTAAATACTAGGTTTAATTGATACAGAGTCTGCCCAATATTTTATTTCAGGCAATTTGTTTCGAAAATTGCAGCAGACCAAATTAGTTCAGAAAACCGAACCCACAGTCCTACGATTTTATACTGCATCGGAGCATCCTTTAAAGTTTAACCAGACGGACCTAGTGATGGATCTTCAAGCATAATATTTTGTATTTAAATTCAATAAAATTATTTTAATCCCCATTGTGGTGCCAGATTCGAAAACCCTGAGCCCTGTCATCACAATTTTAACAAGCACTGAAAATGGAAATGTTTTACACTTGGAACATCTCAGCCAAGATAAAAAGTTAGCCATCAAAAAAGTATGTGATCAGTTTCCGGAAATTCTATCCAAAATATTAGGCCGCACCAACCATATTGAATACGATATCAAAATTTTTGACCACACACAAGTGATATGCCACCCATATCTGTTGTTAGGTCCCAGGATGAACATTATGTGAAATCATAGCCAAAATCTGCTAGATAAGGACATGATCGAAACATCCACCTCTGCCTTTAGTTACCATGCTTTCTTTGTCCCAAAGGAGAAAGACCAAAGTGTCGTAATCGCCTATAGAAAGTTGAATAAGCAGACAGCATAGAAATGATGCCCTTACTTAACTCAGCCTGCCATTGGTTCAGCCAGGCGAAATCTTTCAGTGTTTTCTACCTTAATACTGCCTACCACCAAATCTCACTCACTCAGAATTCCAAACATGTGAACAGTTCTTGTGTTCACTGGACCAGTAGAGCTAAAGTACTGACTCGCTTGCTCGACCCAGTACTGGGAGACATATGTTTTTAACTATTTAGATGATTTAGTGGTGTACTATGAAAATTTTAATGACCACATCTCTCATCTCACTGAAGTGCTTCAAAGGCTGTGTAAATAGGCCATACAGTGAACACATAAAATGTAAAATTTCCAGTTCCAGAAATATCTTTCCTTGGCCATTTAATTTCGAGCGAAAGCGTAACCATCGATCCAAAGTGTACCCAGGCAATCAAAGAGTTCAAGCCTCCTAAAGATGTAAAGTGCATTGTTTTTTTCATAGGCATGACAATTTTTAACCTGAGTTCATACCAAAGCATTACACAAGAAAAATACTCCATTTAGCTGAAAAGCAAAAAATGATAGGGCTTTTCAGTTTCTAAAACAAGGTATTACCAGCACACCAGTTCTGCAAATTGCAGATTTTACCAAACCTTTTATCTACCAAACAGTTATATCCAGCATAGCCATCAGTGCTATGTTGTCTCAAGAATTTGACTGTTGTCAACAACCAATAGCTTTTGCCTCATGCACTCTGACACACCAGGAAAGGAAAGCATTATCCATCTATGAATTAGAATGTTTAGGGGTAGTTTTTAGCATAGATAAATTCCTCCAGTTTCTGGATTACAGATAATTTTTTTTTCAATACTGAATGTTCGAGAATCCATCCGACCAAACCCTTCCAGATGAACCACCAAATTTGCAAGGCAATATTTATGGATGTTCCCTTGCCCTTTCAAGATCTTCACTCTCATCAGCAATATAATCCATATATATCAAGTATAATCGACCAAGTCAAATCTGGCTCAGCTTCAAAATGTTATAAACTATTGATGTCGACCCAAGTGCCGCCCTGGCTTCCTACAGGCCGTTATGACGCCCCTTCTGCCAGTTATGCGTGTGCCGGGCAGTGTAGCCATTTAGGGGGGGGGGGGGGGGGGGCAGGCAAGAAGCGGGTGCGCGGCGCAGCAGTCGGCCGCGAGCGAGCGGTGCGAGTGGATGTGCGAGTGTGCGAGGCAGAGTTGGGAGGACATGGCCACATGGCTCGAACCCCTCTACCCCAGAGCAGACAGAGCACCTTGTACGCCACAGGGGCTCAGCCTGGACGATGACAAGTGGCGCCCAACTAATGTAGCCACAATCTTTACCCAGTGCAATGGACAAAATTACATAATTTCAGTGGCGTACAGAGTCGTAGGATGGGCCGTTAACCATGCAGGAAACAGGGTGGTGTGGTGCGGAAGCGGGCGCGACAGGGCGGCGCGACAACGGGCAATAACGCGTCGCTTCCCACGCCGGGATCGGATCGTGCGGCGAGAAAGCGATCCACGGGAGGAGTATCATACAACAGTGTCGAGTGTCACCGCATCTTCGCGTACGAGATGTGGCGCGGGGGATAATATTCGAGCTCGCCAACAGGTTCTGCGGTATCGGGTGAAGAGTGTCACCATGCACTCCGATGTGAAAGGGCCGGAAGGGGAAGGCAGGTGCGAGTGGTGCGGACAGGTTTTTACCACGAAACCGAAAGTCGCGAAAACCGAGGACAGTGAAGTGTGTACCTGTTCGCGGAACACGACAGCGAAGCAGACAGGGACATGGGAAAGTCACGGACAATGCCACAGTCTTTCACCAATAGTGATGCGAGTGATGGAGAGCGCGATCTTGTTGCCAGAATTTTCGGGGGGTGCACGAGTGTCCGCGGTTGTTCCTAACTGTGTGTCAGGACAGATTGGTGAGGGCGCCGAGGGACAGTTAGGTGTCCAGAGTGAGTGGACAAATGTGGGGTCGCGCACGGACTTGGTGGACGGACACCGGAGATTACCTCATGGACTGGGAGGAATTTATGCGGACATTTGAGAGGCATTTCGGCGGGCCACAAGCACTGGCCAGCTGTCATCAGCAGCTGTACTGTACGTCACAGGCAGACGGTGAAAGCGTCGAAGCCTTTATTCACAGTAAACTGCATCTCTATCGCTGTTTTGACACTGGGAGGCCGCCAAACGAGATACTGTCACTCATCTGCGAGCAACTGTCATCAGACTTGAGACCATTCCTGCGGGACGCAACCGAATTGGAACTGTCCGAGTTTGTCGAACGGGCCAGGGAGATTGAAGGCGACTTGTGTGCCGTACGGGAAGTGAGGACGCCATCACTCCCGAGATACGAGGGACGGTTGGTTAAGTGGCAGGAGGCACCAGAGGATGCCTTGGCGGTGGTGCCCTTCGTGCCTCAGCCTCCCCCACATCACTCAAAGCCGCAACTCGAGGCCAGACCGGACCAAGCGGCACGGCAGGACAAGCGCCGTGCGGACAGTAGCACGAGTGACAGCAGGCCACCACGGTGTCGCTATTTCCCCTCTGAGCAATACCAGTGGCACGCGGACTGTCTGACACAAGGCAGATATGGAGGAAGATGGAGGTCGAAGGACGCCTGCTGGGAAACTTCTGGTAGGGGGCAGTGATCTAGCTGGCCACTGTCCCCAACACATCCGCCCGACCAGCATCTGACCAGCACCAACTACCACCGGTGAACCTAGGGAAAGTTTGCCGACTAGCAACACCATCCAGACTCATAGCTGATAGGAACGACCAGCCAGCGGACATCAGCAGCGTGCCAGCGCCGGCGGCCGCCTGTATCACATCACCGGCAGGCGCAGCATGACCCACCCGGTCGCCCGACGCCCCAACAGCCCCTGCGACGAGTGGAGGCGCACCTGCCCGCCTTGGATGGCTGGGTGACGAGGCCACGCTGCTCCGAGTCCCGGTGTTCCTGAACGGGCACCCCGTACATGCCCTGGTGGACAAGGTGGCGAGTCATTCGTTATCTCCGCCCACCTGGTGCCGGAGGGGGACCTGGAGCCATACGAGGGGACCGTCCTACTGGCCACCGAGGGGACCAGTGCGCCCACCGCTGGGCGCGCCCAGGTAATCATCGATGTACGTGACCAGTCTAGTCAGATGAGCGCCCTGGTCGTCCGAGGACTCAGAGATGAGCTGATCCTGGGACTACCATGGTTGGTCCATGAGGATGCCACTATCCACATCTGGCAAGGTAGGCTGCACGTGGGTCGCCAGGACCATCGCATGGTGTATGGCATGGGTCAAGCAGTTCCCGCCCTTCTCCCAATCCGGTCTGACTGGAAGACATCGCCAATGACATGCCCCCTGAGTACGTCACCCTGTTCTAGGACGTGCTGTCGCAGCATCCCCAAGTCTTTGCTGCCATGGACATGCTGAGACGAACGACGATGGCAGAGCACTCTATCCCGACCCGCCCCATCAACCCGTCTTCGTGAAGGCCCATAGTCAGATACTTGGGACATATTGTCTATGCGGAGGGCTGCCGGCCGCTGCCAGAGCACTTGGAACTGATAGAGACTAAACCCGCCCCACAAATGAGGAAGGTTTTGCAGCGTCTCATGGGTCTTTTGAATTGCCTGCGCTCCTTCATCCCGGACGGTGACTGCCCCTATCACAGACCAACTCTCGCCCAAGACAAAGTACAGGTGGACCGCCGAGGCAGACCGCGCCCTGGTTGCCGTCAAGCGCCTGTTCCGGGAGTCACGTCCTCTGACTTATAGCACAAAGGGAGCCCCTGTACCTGCAGACAGACGCCAGCAAGGTGGGCATGGGGGCGGTGCTATACCAGGTCGGCCCCGATGGGGAGCAGAGTGTGTTGTAGTATGCCAGCTCCAAATTCGGGCCGGCTACGAGGAATTATGATGTAAACGAGCAGGAATGCTTGGCGGTAGTGTGGGCGATCAGCCACTACAGGCACCACTACCTCGAAGGCAAGGAATTTACCCTGAGGACAGACAACCAATGCCTCAGATGGCTGAATACCATGCAGGGGCGCAAGTCCAAATTTATTAGATGGGCCATGACCCTCCAGAACTATGCATTCCAAGTTATGTGCCGGAGAAGGCGAACCAGCTCGCTGATGAGCTTTCCCAGCACCCTGACCTGACCAATGTGTATGAGGATGAAGGGTCCTGGGAGGACTTGGTTCCCCCTCAGGGCTATTCCTCCTCAATAGAGGAGTCGTCCAGGTGTGCGGCCCTGTATACGGTGACACACCAGCCCAAGAACCCCAGTCCCAAACAAGTAGACACCCTAGCCGACCTCATCAGTGCAGTTCAGCAGGTGCAGCGGGGAGACGCTGCCACCAAGGACGCTGTGGAGGTGTGTGGCACCCAGGTTTTTCCGTACCAGAGGGTGGTCGATGGGGTCCTGCAGAGTAGGGCACCTGCAGACATGGAGTCGTGGCGAATCTATACCCTGGAGGGAGCTCGAGCTGCCATCCTCGCGTACTTCCATGACCACCAGCTTGGGGGGCACCCTGGTGCGGAGCAAATGGCAGAGGCGCTGCACACCAAATTACACTGGCTGGGAGTGACCCGGGACGTCAGGGAGTATGTGGGGAGGTGTCTTAACTGTCAGCACTGCAAGGCGAGGAGGTAGGATGGCGAGGAGCAGCAGCATCCCAGACGACCCCAGCACCCCTTCCACACCACAGCACTAGACATTATGGGCCCTTATCCCCAGAGCAGCAATGGGAAAAGGTTCCTCGTGGTTGTCACAGACCTGTTCACCAGGTGGGTGGAGGCCTACCCCATCTCCAATATCCGTTAAGGCACACTGATAGCCCTGTTGGAAGGGGAGGTCTACCCCCGGTTTTGGTTACCCGGCGGTGGTCCTAAGCTACAACAGCTGCCAGTTCACATGATCCAGGTGGAAGCAGGCATGTCGAAGGTGGGGGGTAGACCACCACACTAACTCCACATACCACCCGAGGGCCAACCCAACCGAAAGACAGAACTAGATCAAGGTGCTTTGTCTCCAGTTAGGTGAGGACCACAGCAAGTAGGACACGCATATTCCGGCCCTCCTGTACTGCTTGAGACGTAGGACGAGTACGGTCATGGAGTACATGCAGGCAGAACTAGTCCAAGGTCAGAACTTGGCGTAGCTGGGTGAGTTCCGCGTGTTGGCGGCTGCTATGGCAGGCAGGTGGGGTGAGTCGCTGCGGGCGGGGCTGGCAGGGATGCAGGAGCAGGCCAGGCTGCGGCAGGAGACCTACCTCCACCAGCACACGCCACAGATGGGCAGGCCGCCGCCCGTGCTGACACCCAGCAAATAGGTGTATGTACGCCAACATCCCCTGTCATCAGGCACCAAGAAGTTCTGCGTGGGTTTGGCGACTAAATGGGCTGGGCCCCGACTGGTTCTGCGTAAGGCTGGATCAACATCCTACCTTGTACAGACACCAATTGGTAGACCGGCAAAGATACACAGGGTCGATCTGCGACACATGACAGGCACGGAGGTGGACACAGGGCTGTCCAGAGGGGTGGAAAAGCCACCAACTGTACCAACGACATCTCACACTGCAGAAACCAGGGCTCCAAAATCGCATAGGGGGAGACGTTCACAGGCCCCTAGGGGGGCAGAGGACTCCCAAACAGACCCGTCGCCCACTGGCACAGACATTGCGAAACACATGGACTTGTCGGACTCGGCCCCAGTTGACACCACACCAGATTTGTCACCACCTGACGCAACAACGGACTCGATGCCCACGGCTGCAGGAGTGGGAGTGCCCAGTAGGGCCAGAGTGGAGGGGGCATGTCAGGGGCCTCATGCCCAGGACTTTTGGCAGATCTTGGAAGCGACCCTGGACTACCTGGAGACGGGATGGAGAGGAGGGGCCGTAAGCGACGGGGGGCGGCGGGAGTATAGGGAGCCATCAGTGGCGGAGCCCAGGGACAGTGAGTGTGAGGGGCAGATAGCTGTGGCGCCTCTTCGCCTTCAGAGCCCCTGAATGGGAACGAACGAGTCCTGGGTGACTCGTGGAGCCGGACTCGGAGGACGAAGGGGAGGAGTCCGAGGAAGGGCAGGGCCTCTCGCGTCCAATCTCTGAGAATGGTGTCGACATCTCCGAATGCCACCTGTCGGATGGCAAGACGAATCTAAGGGACGAGGAGGGGTACTACCCGAAGCCAGAGTGGCAGCAGGCCGTAAGCGAGTGCATCGCTGACGACCCGACCCCCACACTGTTTGACTTGTATCCGTAGGCGACGCCCACCCGCAGGGTGTGGCCACTGTCTATGGTCCTCAACTCGCAGGCAGCACCCACAAGGTCAGCGGGGAGCGAACCCGACCCTTCAGGATGTCTCTTAATGTCACGTAGGATCCCCTACTACCTGAGCGATTATGCGTGTTCCACCCTAACCATGCCAGTATGCCACGACAAGCCGAGACCCAGGTGCAGTGGTATGAACTTGCTACCCTCCTCAGAGCAGTGTGAAGTAGGCCCCCAGTTCCGACTCCCAGTGTTCGACGAGTACCCACATGCGGCATGTAGTGCCTAACTGAGAGACGTCGGTGCACAAGGCAGCCTCGCGAGAGGGGGGGCATTTGATGTCGACCCAAGTGCTGCCCTGGCTTCCTACAGGCCGTTATGACGCGCCGACGCCCCTCCTGCCAGTTACGTGTGTGCGGGGCAGTGTAGCCATGGAAAAGGGGGGGAGCAGGCAAGGAGCGGGCGCGCGTGGCACAGCAGTTGGCCAGAGCGAGCGGAGAGAGTGGTTGTGCAGGTGTGCGAGGCGGAGTTGGGAGGACACGGCCATATGGCTCGAACCCCTTTACCCCAGAGCAGCCGGAGCACCTAGTACACCACAGGGGCTCAGCCTGGACGACGACACTATCTAAAGGCATTCTGCAAAGGCGAACACAGCAGTCAAAAGCTTTCAAAATTGTTCTCCCACAGAATCTTCCAGATATTATTTTCCAATACTACCATACTTCACCTCTGGTGTACATTTGGCTATCTACAAAACAATACAAGGAGTATGGGATTGACTGCATCGTGATATTGCCGAGCAAGTGAAATTATATAAACTCTGTGACCTCAGTAAGCCAACACAGAAGACCCAATTGGGCATCTTGTCTTCATATTAAGGCCAGGCCCCATCAGAGTCCCAACTCCCACTGCAAGCACAAACTCTTTTTTCCTTCCACAAGGTAACACTTGCCCAGATGGGGCCTAACCTACATATTAAACTCAAAATAAAACAAAATCAAAGTGAACTCAAACCTATGCTGAAAAATGTAAGGTGGCAGAACATTGACCGAACACATCAAAATATTTTCCAAAGTTTATTGTTAATCTTTATATCTCATAAATAGTACAAAAATAGTTAGATCTGTTATGTCTAGATATATCTCATAAATAACAAAATATTTTATAATTTACACACAAAATTATATTTGACTTTAATGCTTTCTTTGGTTTCAAACTCTAGGCTAGAAGAGCCAACATTTATTATAAGGTACATTTAAATGCTTCATGTCTTTAAACCAAACATAAACAAACTATTACAACTCATAAGGAAAAGGTCTTTGGAGAGCTAAACTAAATTTATTGAAAGCAATATGGCCGCCAAAACAAGAAAATGCACAGAAGGTGCAGCAAATTTAACAAGTGCCAATCCACATTATGAGCACCTAACCAACACTTTAAGTTTAAATAGGTGCATCATATTCACACAAAACACAAGTCCAACAGTTACTACACACAAATCTCAAAGTTATTTTCATCATTATCAAAACTTTAAACTCTACTGGCCATTTCATAACAAATAATTACAACACTCATACTTAGCTCTCCAAAACACCTTTCCTGCTGTCAATCTCTCTTTCTCTCTCTAATGCCTCATGATGATGTTGGTGATGGTCCTGCTGCTCCATGCCTAACTGGTCAAATTTCCGAGCTTATATACCCATTTCTCACGCCCCCTTCCCTCCTATTGCCCCATCAAATTTCGGGATTAATAGAGATGATTTTCGAATGTTCTAGAAGGATCTTCATACCACTTCACATAATCGATAACCAACCAATTTCCGGGAATTATTCTTCTTCTTGCTAAATCCGGAGTTGGTAACACTGAATTCCATGTTGTGTAGGAATGAAGTCTCCACTTCGTCTATGGTATTTTGTTTATTGTGCACTGTCTTTCGTCACACACAGCCGTAGCCTATCTATGAGTCGTGACATCACAAGATGTCAGTTTATTCCTACACGTCAACATGAAAGGTAAGCTTCTTCATGTCCTTAAATGTTTTGTGGTGGATCGTAAATTAACATCTCGTGACTGTACACGGTCACAATATGTTGCTGACCATCCAATGCAAAAGCATTTTATTGATTTTGTTAGCCCCATTCCTCACTCCAAAACTGGACACACCATGTTTCTAGTAATCAATGATGCCTTTTCAAAAAATGTTTTGGCTAATTCCTCTTCGAAAAGCCACAGCTGCCACTACTGTCTCAGTGTAACGAAATCATATCTTCATGACGACAGGTTTACCATCCATAATTGTCTCCGATAATGGGCCTCAACTTACCTCCAAAATGTTTAAAAACATGTGATTTTCTCATGGCATCAAAAGTGTCACCACATCTCCTTATTACCCCAAGCCAGCGCATGCTGAAAGATTCAAAAGAAATCTTTGTTCAGCACTATAGTGTATCATGTGCATGCATAGGATACATGGGACACTAATCTAATGTGGTTGCAAATGGCATTTAATTATGTACACCATAAGGGTAATAAAATTACTCCATTCAAACACATGTTTACCAATCAGATAAACACTCCTCTTTCCAATCTTTGGTCCTTGCAATACCTTTTAACCAATGATCCGAGAACATTCGGGAGATCTGGACAAGAGCCCACAAATACCTCAACTTTTCTCATGAAACAAGTAAAAGGATGTATAATGCTAAACACTCACCTAACCCTTGCCAGGAGATTTTGTGATGTGCAAAGCACATCCACAGAGTAAAGCAATCGATAAAAAGTTGCAG
Source organism: Bacillus rossius redtenbacheri (assembly GCF_032445375.1). Classification (NCBI taxonomy): domain Eukaryota; kingdom Metazoa; phylum Arthropoda; class Insecta; order Phasmatodea; family Bacillidae; genus Bacillus; species Bacillus rossius. Next base: position 111,673,199 of record NC_086332.1, read on the forward strand.
ATCTAACGATTTTTATCCCATTATAGCAGGATTAGCTGATCCCAAATTCTTGTGAGTATGTGATCAGAGCGAGCATCTCGCATTTAAAAAAAGATGCATCCTAACATGAAGTAGGTGCGCTTTTTACAACTCCTACCATAGGAGTCTTTCTAAGCTTGGACATGTCCAAACATCAAAATTATGTTTATCTTCATAAAAATCCTAGGAAAATTAATTTTAACTTTTAAAAACCATGTAACTATTTATAGCTAGTATTAAAACATATAATTTTAAGTGGCACCACATTAGTTTATAAGGAGCTGCAACTCACCCATGTTATGTTTAGAGTTAACATGTTTTTGTTCAGCATAGTTAGGCCATCAGGCTAACCAAGTGTTCTGCCTTTCAGCGGGGGAGTATGTGCCATTAATCAGTAACCTGTTGAAAAATTTACAGTTTTACCTGTTTTTATATATTTTTTTATCTAATTAGCCAATTAAAATATATTTGTTCTTACTGTACTCTCCAACTTAAACTTTTCCGTACCTGTTTCCATTTGTGTTCCTACCACCTTGGGTACCTGATACAGCAGTCTCTTGTTAGGTCAGCAAGGCTCATCGATTTACCCTCGCTTATGGGCAGGACTTAGACATAATTTTTCTCGCCCACCGTTCCCCAGCTGAGACTCGTTCTCGGAGTTACTGCATTCGTTAGGTTCGTCTGAGGCACGCGCTTTCTAAGATGTCAGCTGAAGTTGGCGACTTCAGACAGGCGCTATCTTATTCGCCATAGTCATAATACACCAGAGAGGCCAGTTTTGCCAAGTTCCCACTACGCCAGCATACTCCCCGTACCCTTGCTGGATGTGTTTTTCGCTGTGCTTTCTAGAACCAGGTGCAAAGAGCACTGACTTGATGTCTGACCCTAACTACAGTTGCTCTCCCGTGGGATCGTACCACACCTCATGTCAGCTCTCAGGCGACCACTTGGATGCCATCCCTCGGATGCCTGGTGTACTAAGTGCAGATAACCTTTGTACCACTTTCCAGAGCGCAGCATCTTCCGGACCTTACAGCCTAGACAGTATGCATTACCAGCATGACTCGGCATGCTGTCTGCCAGTGCCATCCTTTTTTCTCTTCTTTACTATTTTTGGGATTTTCCTTAGCTCATTTAACTTATTCCGTAGACCTCACTAAATCTGCCTTCATTATGTAACCTTGTGTTCATTGTGGAGGGTCCTAATTTACAGCAGCGAAGTCTTTCATTTCTTCAATCAAGTTGAGATTCAACCCTCAGCTACCGACTACCTCTTCTTAGCCATCTAAATTACCCTGTTGCAGTGTGGGTGCCATCAATTCGATAGGATGACCCCCAACTACGTCCCTAGAGTGCCAGCAGCCGGATAACACTACTATAAAAATGTTAATTTTATGCCTAGTGCATAATTTATTCAATCAACAGGACTTTCTCCACATCGAACATTCAGCCAAAAAAGAGCTATATGCTATGGGCACCTATATTGTAATTTACTGCGAGAAACTCAAAATGTACACTTGTTCAATGGTGTAATAGTAGCCTAATCTATTCAAAATAATACCAGACAAGTATTTAAATTTTTGTTATTTAATGTTGTAACTTTATCTTAAATTTAGATGTGTTTCACCCCTTGTTAAATTCTAACAAAATGTTTTCTTTATTATTATTAGTATTATTATTATTTAAATTGAAATATGTAAAAGTTATCATGTAACTCATGATTTTCATCCTGTGACTACAAAAAAAAAAACAATATAAATGTTATATAAAATAAAATAGCAACCCAATAACCAGCGAAATTAGGGTTTTGGTTGTTGGTTAAACTAATTATGTTCTACATTAACACACCTTCCCTGTTATGTGTGAGTGTGTTAGTGTTAAAAAAATTTTATGTGCTCACCCTCATGTTCACCTCTAAATTGGTAGTTTAACTTAGTCGTTTTTTGCCTAGCTCATTTCCAGGCTTTTTTTTTTGCTTAAGTACCATTCTAGGGTACCTAAGAGAATATAAAGGGAAGTGTACTGCCGTCGTCCGGGGTCTCGGGTTCGAGTCCCAGTGCGGCTCCTAGCAGGAATGGCTGTTGTCGATGTAGTGTTTCCGGGTGGGCGCCAGACTAGCTCTATTTCTAGTCGATAGGTGGGTCGTGGGGTCGGTTGCCCCTGCGTGGCCCACTAGGACCGTCGGCGGTGTTGCGTGGGATATGAGGGATTCCCTACTTGGTGGTGGTTGAGAGTTGTATGGTTAATTGATTAGGCGCTGAATTAATGCGGCGAATGACGTGCGTCGTTTATTCCTGCGACTGTGGGCTTGGTGTAATACCGTGGATTACACACCACGTCGTACAGAGGGTGACGTCACACAATACATAAGTTACACAATTACACAAAGTTATTCTGAAAAGTTACGTAATGAAGGCGTGGCACAAGTTTATAAAATGTTACGTGGTGGCGCGTTGCACAAGTTTACTCAAGAATGTTCCAGGTTCAAGGCGTCGCACAAAATTACTAAAATGTTACGTATTAGCGTGGCACTAGGCGGTTCTGAGCCTGGTTACCCAAAAGTGGGGTGAGGGCGATTGGAGGTGGCCAATCCCGTATATCAATGTCTCGAGGCGGTGTTCGCGTCCACTGTAGTGGAGCGCGGACCGCAGCTAAATTCGTCCAAGTTCCCTTACGGGGTGGTGTCAGCGCCGGGGCGACTGGCTTTAATTCAAGTTCTGTGATTCGGGAGGCGGCCCGTGCCGTATACTGAAAACTACCCCGCAGACCAAGTGTGGTGCAGGGGGTTTTAAAATTTACGCGGCCGGATTAAGTCCTGGACCGAAAATTTGGACCGGGTACGCACGGAGAGATTAATAAAAAGAGGTTTCGAGGAAGTGACTATAATTACCAGAAGTGAGTTCAATGCAGACAATGGATGATGTCTCTCTGTGGGACGTGCTTCCGCCCCGGTCCGTGAGTCGCGCTGTACTGCCGTTGTATCATGGCGTCCGGCCGAGGCTCGGTGTCCCTCGCGCCTAGGTTGACCTCATTACGTTAGTTTCCAATTTAACAAGTTAACAAGAGATTTTAAGGGCGCTAAATTTCTACATTAATTATTAAGGCTAAATTAACATTACTCATCCCTTCTACAATTTAGAGTTAGTATGTTTATGAATTATGTTTTTTAAACTGTACGTCACACCAGAGACTGTTCGTCTCTTGCCGGACTGCTCCGGTGGGAGGTAATAACGAAACACAAGGGGTTAATAATTATGTCACATGAAATACTTAACTAATCTAGGCAAAAGGCCGCCAGGGGAACACTCACACACGTATCGACACATTTTCACACGTGAGTGCCCGGGCACTCCTACGTCGCACTTTCATTAAGCGAACGTTTAACTTAAACGTAATGTTGTTTATATTCTGTGTGTGTTTTATCAAAGTGGTCGACTGTAATGTCGGTCTGTTTATTATGGGGCCAGGTTCTACCTTGTCTGCTGATGGCTCGCCTGACTCGGGTGGGCCGTGGCTAGGGGTGCGTTTCGTTAGCGGGAACGTATACTGGCGGTTGCAGGTCGGGCTTTGGGGTGGCCTTCGGTCGGCCGACGTCAAATGCCCCCCCCCCTCGAGAAGCCCGACCTTGCGCCGCTTAAGGTCCCGCCACATGGGGCACCCCTATCTCCGGCAGCAGCTCCATCCGGGTGGTGTTCACGGTGGCCACAGCTGGTAGGCTCTGCGTACTGGTCCCAGGTCGTCCCACGTCAAACAGCCGGGTGTCGGCTCTTTGGGGTGGTCCGGCAGCTGGTAGGGCCTGCGCTCTGGTCCTAGGTCGTCCCGTGTCGAATGTCCGGGTGGTGGGAATTTGGTGGGGGCCCGCGGCGCCTTCCCCTGGACGTTGTCGTCCAGGTACCTGGGCGGTCGGCGGGCCCTCTGGGGGAGGTTCCCTGGGGCATCTCCTGGGCCCGGGGACCCGTGGGGGGACGTGGGGACGTTTGGTCGTAGATCATCCGAGGCCGGGTGCTGCGTACATTGGTACGGATGCATCTCTCGCTCCGGGATGCCGGGTGGCCCCGGGTCGGTGGCCTCGTCGTCTTGTTCTGTCACCATGGGGCTGGTCTCAGCTTCGCTGTCTTCTGTCGGGGCGCCGGGGGAGTGAGAGAGCTCGGTGATTGAGAGTGACCCGATGCCGTCCTCTGGCGGTCCCAGTGTTGTCGTGGGTTCGTCAGTGTCTGTGTCGGGGGGCCACTCGATGAGAGGTCCTTGGGGCTCGTCCTCGAGGGTAGGTGTCCCGCTGGGCTCGCAGGCTACCTCCGATGCCGGTGTGGCTGTCGTGTCTTCGTACACGGGCGTATGTGGTCGGCTCTGTCCAGTTCGACTTCATACCGTGGTGGACTCGGGGGGAGGGGGGGGGTGTGTCCCATTCAGGTGCTCCCCCGGTGTCAGGTGTGAGTGTTGCTCCCTCGTCGGGGAAGTTCTCCCCGGGTAGGTGGGCCAGCCGCAGATTGTCGCGGTGCACCTTCCTGTCCCGTCTTCCGCTGGTTCGTACTAGGAAAGTGGTCCTCCCAAGACTTCGGCGTACGGGGTGGGGACCACTCCACCTTGGGGCGAGTCCAGCACGGTAGTTGCGGGGCGAGTTGGAGAGGGGTTGCACGAACTGTCTAATTAAAAATAACTAGCCCTATTAATAAATATTATTGAAAGTAGTTACAACAAAATAACAGGTCGAACTAATAGAGATTCAAAATGTGCACTGCACGATACATGACTTAATATTTCCACTGAACTGGCGACACTGCAGTATCTGTAATGCTTAAGTTCACACCCCCTCCACTTTTGAATATCGTAAAAGGGAAGGGAAGGCTAATTATCAGCTGCTGACTACAGTCACGTAAATTGAGAAGGTTGAGAGGAAGTTTAGGGTATACATAGCGACCTATACTATCAATTTCTTTGATAAATGGCAGCAGTAATATAAACATAAAACAAACAAAAAAAAGCACAACTGTACCTATGTACTTTTCACCGCCCTTCCCCAGATATATATCAGAGGAAAACGACACTCAGAGCAAAGCCTTTTTGTCGCCGTATCTGTGATAACTGTAACCTGAAGCAAACCAGGGCCGGAATTAGGAGATTCGTTAGGGGGGGCAAAGCTTAATTTGCCGCCCCCTCCTTACCAACATTATAAAATACCCTTTTTCGTTAGAAGCGGTGGTTGAAATGATAGGTACCATTCACTTATACATAATTGAGAACTTTTATTTATCAAGTACACTATGCCGCCACCCGTCCCTATGGAATAGTTACGGGTAATGCCTAGCGGGCTAAGGGCGTAGCTTTAGATTCGTTGTCCGGTGGGCGCCAGGCTAGCTTGGAAGAACTGGGTAGGGCCCCCCCACCGTGGCGCGAGTCCGGCGCAGTAGTTACGCGGGGCCGCCGACAGGGGGTGAACTCGTGCATACACTTGGTCACCGGCCCGGAAGGGGGCTGGGGTCCTCGTCGTCCGGGGAGTGATGACTTGGGTGTAGTGAGCCTGTCGCGTGCGCGCCGCCTCGTGGTCGTTCGAGAGTCGCTGGTCGCTATCTCCTCTGCATTCTGCCTGGTGCGGCACTCCATTAACGGCCAGCTCCCTCGGCAGTGGAAGGTTGCGGCCCTGGACTATCTCGGCCGGGGTCCTCCCGGTGGCCGCATTTACTCTTCGGCGGACACAGAATAGGGCATCGGCGACGTGGAGATCCCACTGAGTATGGTCATCGCCCAGCCGCAGGCGCAGTTGGACCTTCAACTCCTGGTTGCGGCGCTCGGTGGGGTTTGACCGTGGGTGGTAAGCAGGTGTGGTGTGGTGTTCCATGTGGGCCTCCTGGCACTAGTCCTTCCATCGGGCCCCCAGAAACTGGCTGCCGTTGTCAGTCAAAATGGTCTCTGGGTAGCCGAACCTGGCCATGAATTCGCGGGTCATGACTTCAATGATAGTGGTGGCCCTCACGTTGCCGCAGGGGTAGGACTCGGTCCAGCGGGTGAACATGTCCGTGGCTACCACGAGGAACCGTTTACCCCGCGGTGAACGTGGGTAGGGCCCCATCACATCTAAGGCGATTGTCTGGAACGGGGTAGTCGGCAGCCGGGGCTGCTGTTGCACGCCGTCCCCCCTGCGGGCCTTGCGTCGCTGGCAGGTCTCGCACTCCCTGACGTAATCGCGGACATCCCGGCTCATCCCGGGCCAGTGGTAGTACTGTCCTACTGCTCGGCTGGTTTGATCGGTACCCGGGTGTCCTGCAAGGTCATGATCGTGGTAGAACATGAGCACCGTCTCACGGGCCTCTGGGGGGACATACGTCCTCCAGGCCTCAGTTACTCCGGGTGGTCGGTTCATGACTCTGCCGTCCTGGATCCGCCAGGTTGGGTGACCATCATCGCTGGCACGCTCTTGTCGTCTGTCCGCGTCTGGGGACCGGTGCTGCACAGTGAGCACATGGCGCTCCACGTCGGCCTCGGTATTCGGGGGTGCTTCGGCCCCTTCTCCGTTGACCGTGATGTGAGCGCACGCGTGTCCGGCGGCACCAGTCGAGCTGGCGTGGGCGGGAGGCAGGATGTCATCCCATTCGTCATCGTCCAACACCTCCTGGCCGCCGTCTGGATCACGGGAGAGTAGGTCGGGGAGCTGGTTCTCTGCCCCGGGCACATGCTCAACCGTGAAGTCGAATGACTGTAGGAATAGTGCCCAGCGGATCAGCTTCCCCTTCCTCCCCTGCATGGTGTGGAGCCAGGTGAGGCAGTGGTTGTCGGTGCGGAGAGTGAACGGCCTGCCCTCCAGGTGTGGGCGGTATTTCTTCACGGCCCACACCACCGCCAAGCACTCCTGCTCGTTGCTGTGGTACCGCCTCTCGGCGTGCCCGAACTTCGCGCTGGCGTAATCGACCACCTGCGGGTCGCCCGCGCCATCCACCTGGTATAACACTGCCCCAGTACCCAGAGCGCTCGCGTCCGTCTGCAGGACGAGCGGTCGGTCCGGGTCGATGCGGGCCAGTGTGTGGCACTGTGTGAAGGCTTCCTGAATAGCGTTGAAGGCTGCTTGGGCGGGTTCGCCCCAGCGGTAGCGGATTTGCGGTGACAGCAGATCGGTTAGGGGCACGATGGTCTGTGAGAAGTTAGGGATATAACTCCGCAGCCAATTGATGAGCCCGATGATGCGTTGAAGTTGCTTCCGGGTGCGAGGAACTTCCGCCATGGCAATCTGTCGTAGGTGGCTGATCTGGGGCCGGTTGCCCTCGGCATTCACCACGTGGCCCAAGAATTCGACCTCGGTCGTCCCGAGGTGACACTTGGCAGGGTTGGCAGTTAGGTGATTGGTGGCCAACCTTTCCATTACCAGCGCCAGGTGCCGGCAGTGGTTCTCCCAACTCTCCGAATAGACGATGACATCGTCTAAGTATGCCAGGGTGAATCTCCCAATGTATCACTCCAGGACTCTGGTCATCATTGACTGGAAGGTGGCGGGGGCACACTTCAATCCAAAGGGCATAGCCCGGAATTGAAATCTCCGCCCGTCCGGTACCGTGAAAGCTGTCTTCTTCCGGTCCCCGCGTCTTATGGGCACCTGCCAGTAGCCGGACTTCAGGTCCGGGGTGCTGAACACGCGTGCCCTACCTAGGCTGGCTACGGCGGCCTCGACGCTAATTTGAGGGGGAGGGGCGCTGACCGTCACAGCGTTCAGCGGCTGGAAGTCCACGCAAAAGCGGCTCGTGCCATCCTTCTTGGATGCCAGCACGATGCACGCATTGTAGCGACTATGTGATGGCTCGATGACCCCGCTCTGGAGCATGTCGTCAATCTGCCCCCGGATAACCCGCTGCTCCCAGAACCCATAGCTACGGGGTGGTTCATACACAGGCTCGTCAGTGTTGGTGGGAATGTGGTGTTCCGCCACTGTAGTTCTTATCAATGGCCCGTCTATGGCGAGGACCTCGGGTCGTTCGGCCAGGACTGCATTTATTCTTGCCTGGTAAGCAGGCGGGACATTGTGATGCATATCCTCCAAGGTTAAAATGGTGTGTCCCAAGGTGGGGGTCTGGCCTATGGCGTACACTACGTACCTCTCCACCGTCCCGACATTTAGTCGAGGGGGGGCTAACTCCAGTACTACATTATGTTGCACAAGCCAGGGCAGTCCCAACACTATTTCCTCACGCAAATCATGCACAACAATGGCGGATACGCTAGTCGTTAGTTCTCGCAGGCTTACCTCAATGTCCGCGCGTCCTAGCATCCGCCCGGCGTGGGCGGTTGTGGCCAGGCGCAGCTCGCCATCATCCGAGTGTAGCGCGCCGGGTGGTACGAGGTCAGGCCGCAAGAAGACTGCGCTGGCTCCTGTGTCGATCAGGGCATCAGCGGGCCGTCCGTTGACCTCCACGGGCACGCGGAACAGCCGGTCGAGTGGGTGCCCAAGCTGCCCCAAGGTCGGGAGGGGAGTCTGTTGTCGCGCATGGTGCAGATCCGGTTGGTGGGGGGCGGGCAGTTTAGTTCCGGTCCCCCTGCTGGCCGTTTCCCACCAGGGTTGGGTTGACGTGTGGCTGCTGGTGTTGCAGTGGCGACCCGATGGGGGCGGTGGTGGGTGCGATGGCGACTGCCGCGACCATCTCGGGCACTCGTTGTTCCAGTGGAACACTCCCTGCGGGCAACCTCGCTGACACTGGGGCGGTTGTCCGGTGTTGGCTGTGCCTCACGACTGTCGGTCTGCTCTCCAGTGTGGGGTTGCCTCTTCGCTGGCCCTGCTTGCACTGGTTGGATGTGGCGTTTGTGGTGCGACAACCAGTCGGTTTCCCGGGGGACTGGATCTGCCCCGTGCTGCCGGGGGCGGTTCGCGCCGACATGCGCGGTGGAAATTCTGTTCAGTGTCCCGGGCCTCCCGCACGAATTCAGAGACATTAGTGGGGTGGCAGTTACGCAGGAAGGGTTGGAGTTCATCCTTCACTAGGCTCGTTATGGTAGGCAGTGCCTGGGTGGGTTCCACTCCTGGTGCGATGCGGCGGAACAGCTGGAGCTTGTTGGCGATGAATGGCTCTACTGCTTCTCCTTCTCGCTGGCGAGCTCCATAGAATTGCGCCAAACAGTCGACTAGAGGCGACCCAGTGTCAAACCGACGTATGAATTCGTCGGCGAACTCATCCCAGGGCATGGCGAACCTCCCCCACATGCTCCACCACGCTCGCGCGTCTCCGCGCATCTGCTCACTGGCCCGCTCCGCCCACTCTGACTGATGGTTGTGGCACTGTGCCAGGCGTTCTTCGCATAGCTCTAGGAACGTGTGCGGATCCTCGTGCGGGGCCCCAGTGAACTCTGGCAGGTTCGCCCTGCGGGGTGGTAGGTCCCGTATGAGGTTGTCCTGTGACGTTCTCCCGCCCCTGGACACCGTGGTCTCCGGCGCGTGCGACGAGCCTTCGGTCCGATGCCCCGCTCCGACAGCAGGTGTCGTCCATGGCGTGTCAGCTGTCAGGCGGGTTGCTGTAGGTTTCTCCCTTCTCGGCTCTGCGGGTCGGGTCTGTCCCGCGTCGGTGTCCCATTGATTTCGGGAGGGCTCAGTTTTCACCTGCGTTTCTCCGCCTCCCGGTGCACACATGCACGTACGTAGTGGTGGTCTCCCCCCGGTTAACAGGTCCCTGCCCTGAGGCCAGAAGCAGATCTTACACGTGCCGGTCTTCCGTTGATAGGCCATCTCACTGCACGGAGTTGCGGTGTTTGTTTACGTCCGCGCGCACGTGGCCGTGTTGTTCCGCTTCGGCGAAGTTTGCTGCGCGCGCTGATTCAGACAGCCGGGTGAAGGGGTTGCCCGGACAGCCGCACACAGCGGAGGCCGAGAATGGCGGTGTTTGTGCTGCGCGCGCCGATCCAAGTCTTGGGTGGAGGGGGTCGCCGAGACCGCCGCGCGAAGTGAAGAGAGGGGGCGAATGGTGGGCAGAAGGAATGCCCGGACGGCCGCACAAAACGGAGAGCGAAAACGGCCACTGAGTAGGGGGGGTACCGGGTCGTGACGTCGCCCGCCCGCGTCGCATGTGGGTCGCCGCGGTGGAGGGGGGGGAACACTTTGTCGGCCTTCTTCGTCGCGCCAGTAAGTCTAGGCCTGCGCGTCCAAGATGGCCGTTCACCTTCGTCCTTTCTAGTTTCTTCTACGATTTTTCTGATTTTGATTTTGCTTGTTACGCCACACGCAGGGGCGCCATTTGCTGCCACCCGTCCCTATGGAATAGTTACGGGTAATGCCTAGCGGGCTAAGGGCGTAGCTTTAGATTCGTTGTCCGGTGGGCGCCAGGCTAGCTTGGAAGAACTAGACAGTGAGGAGGTTCGTGGGTTTGCTGCCCCAGCGTGCCCCGCTAGGTACGTCGGCTTATGGTGGTGATTGGGTTACTGAGTGGATACAGGATGCGCCCTAGACAGTGTAGGAGACTGCATACCTATACATGTGACACTGAAATTACACACGAGTTGGACTGAATTATTTTAATAATGCGCCGTTATGCACGCTTGACACACAGCACTGGTAGGCGTTTATGACATATCACTACATAGCACTACATGATTCCGTTACTCAACTACCCTAATCTCCGCGGCAGTCTCGCGGGTCGGTATGGTTACCGGAGGCGGCCAGTACCGTGAGTTAACCCGTGACGCGGTTGCGCGGGGTGTTTGTTAAGGCGGTCGGGATAGGCCCGGCTCTGTCGAAAATGGTCCGGGGACACGTGAGCAGCGGTAAAGCGAGGTTGTCATATATTTACTTACTGAACATAAAGACTTATCGGTGCACTTAAAATGTAAGCTACTCACGGGACACACGTCCGCCCCGGCCGCGAGTGTTCGGAGACTGCCGAAGATGGCCGCCACGCGGTGGTGGGAGGACTCGTCCCCCCCCCCATGCCTCGCGCCAACACCTTTATTTTATCTTAAAGTTATAATTTTATATAATACATCCTTCCAGGTACTTAATTAAAAATTATTACCTGGAAACTGTTTGCTGAGGGCTTAATATTTCTATCACTAATAATTAACTGTTTGAAAATATAGTCACATGGACGACTGTTGTTTACAAGCATTAACACGGATGAGATCCTGGATTTCATTTAATGGCACTGACAAATATCCTTGTAATTATAATCTTATGTTTTAATTGTTACGTCACTTGACTCGTTCCGGATGTGGCTGGGGCGTGCTCCGAGAGGGAGGGTCACTGATCGGGTGAGAACCGGCTGAAGGTAGCGTCGGTACGACGTCAACTAATTGGAAAACTAATATAATAATATTATTTATTATAATGAAGTAGACTGTTATCAAACTATTGTTTATTGTTTGCACAACAGTGAAAATTAATGTCTTACCAATAAGTTTATTAAGTACTAAAATTACATAAGGAACATGTGATTCTGAATTGAGTATAATATTGTATTGATAACCATACAAAGAAATTCAGTTCAAAATTTAATGTTAATAATATCATAAAAATTAATCAAAGCAGCTCGTTTGTGTTCAATAGATATAATACTTAGATTTGTTAATCTCTGCTGGCCCATCGTGTTTCTCAAATAGCTTTTAATAAGTTTAAGTTTACTAAAACTTCTTTCACCTGACGCAATTGTAACTGGAAGGGTGAGAAACATTCTCAGAGCAGTAGTAATGCCTCCTTCAGTTTATTTTTGTAGATAAGGCTCAACATTGTTGATGCTGTAGAATCTTTTAATTCATAGTCTACTGTTAATGCATGGTGCTTAATACTTTCAATTTCAAATACGAATTCTTCTTTGTTAAGATCGGAACTGTGTTTCCTAATTCTGCTGCTTTGACTTTTAAATCTTCTACTTCCATTTTATGAATTTGAACACCACTAAAAAATCCAAACTTATTGTTAATGTTCTCCAAAGCCTTAAACCTGTTACTCAGTTCCATTGAAGGCTTCCATGAGCTTCATAGGATAGTGTAACAGGTGAAGTACATTCACGTGAACCTTCAACTGCGTGTAACACTATCCTTAAAAATACTGAATAAATTATGCTGAATAAATAGTGTTCAAAAAGGGGTAATCTAACAATTATAGCCAAGGATGGATGCAAAGGTTAAATTAGCAAGTAAAGCCTCACGTAAAACATTCTTTTACATACAAAATTAATACTGAGTATTTTATTTAATACTGATAGCAAGAAAAATTAGCGGTACAAATGCCACGGCAAAATACGTGAACACATATCCATGTTTTCTTTAGGATTAAATACTTGATAGAATACATGATAGAAACTTGAAAGATACTTGATAGATAGAAATTTTACAATTAAGTATTAACGCTTACACACAGGGATAATGAATGTCGTGAACACAGACATGTCTCATTAGAGAATACAAAAAACGTCAAATGAACATGCAGGCGACCGCGGCCTGACCTACACTAGGCGGTATAAGCTTACTGTAAAGCATGATAAAGCAAGATATAAAAAGAAAACTCACAAATTAATACATTAAATACATTACGTAAAAACATGTCCTAACGAAGACTGTAGACCAGACGGGGAGAAACGTCAAACAAACTATGCATGGTATTAATACAAAAACGATCAAGGAAAACAATAAATGCCAAATAGAATTTAGACGGTGACGGCCGAAATAAGAATTTATAGTACAGCTATTACCAAGTACCGATTACATTACTGTAAGGGTCACCACCTTACAACACTTACGTGCATTCTCCCCGCTGTCACACTCTCTCTCTAAAGCAAGTATCTGACTACATGCTTAATTCACGACCAGCACCGACTGTGTGCTAACGAACAAGAAGAGCCTTCATGGCATTACACCTAGTTTTAATTAAGCAAGAGGGCGCCACGCGCATGCGCGGACACCTCACGAGGGGAAGTCAGACACAGCACTGGATGCAGAGGGGGGGGGGGGGGGGGGGGAAAGTAGGAAGGGAAGGAGCGCCGAAGCCCGCCGCGCGGCGCGAAGTTCAAGTGACGCGCACCGACCACTTCAACTCCCCCACCCTTGACGAACGCAACCGCGAGCCTCGCCAACCAAGTCACAAGGACACGAGGAACTGCAAGTCCGGTCACAACTCTTGAAGTAACTCAAATGTCAAGTCAACACAATTCTATGTGTGTACAAATACAAACAAATGTTTCTAAATAACAATTTCGTGATATCTAACTGACGATTTCTTGAAGTGAGTTCAACACATTTCTCTGTGTATACGAATACAAACAATGTTTCTAAATAACAATTTCTTGAAGTGAGTTCAACACATGTCTATGTGTATACAAATACAACCAATGTTTCTAAATAACAATTTCTTGAAGTGAGTTCAACACATGTCTATGTGTATACAAAGAGTCTTCAGCATTTCCACTGAAATAAAAACTCTTCAGCGCTGAAGAGAAAGTTTAGAGTACGGGACGTCCCTAATAAATTCAATATCGGACAGCATCATATTCATCCCAGAGTAGCAGGAACAGCATGCCTTCCCCCAGCGCGAACCCAGGGCAAGAACGGCGGGCGTCCCCACCGCCTGCCCACGCTCGGCGCCTGGCAGGCAGGGCCATCCGAAGCGGCCGCTGCAGGAGAGTCAGTCTCCGCACGCGTCACGGCCCCTCACGGGCAGGAGACGGCGGCGACTCCATGCCACCGCTCCTCATCGGTGACGTGACGGCGACCAACGTCCCAGCAAGCAAGTGACCTTGCAGACACGACGAACCCGGCGGGCGGCTGCGGTCACGCTATCTCGGGCAGGGCGAGGAGCGTCGGGTGCGCTGCGGCGCGAAGTCCTCTTCTGGGCGTGGCGGGAGCATCGGTGGGAGGAAAGAAAAAAAAGAAAGAGAAGGAAACACGAACACCCAAACAACAACAAAAAACTATGTCTAAAAAAAAGAGAAAAGAAAAATAATTATTGATGAAATTTCTTTAATTGACCCACATGGGCCTTTTTATATTTTCTAGTACCAGAAGGGTTACGCAATAGGACCGTGTTGTCTCCCAAAAATCTATCAATCACGAATGGCCCAACAAAAGCAGAAATCAATTTTGAATTAACATTATCAGCCAGTTTTGGCAATTTAAAATTCTTTAAGAGAACCAAGTCATTAACAGCAAAACCATGTGGTCTCCGCGTAGCATTATAAGAGGCGGCTACAGCCTCGCGGGCCTTCCTAAGATTACAACTCACATCGTCAAGCATGGCCTCCAGGGAATCACTGTCAGAGGCGAGTTCCAGAGGCGGCAGTCCCCAGGAGTTAAGCAAAGGATGGGTCAACTCACGGCCCATGAAGGGGATGGAAGGGGGAAACCCTGTCGCCAAATGGACAGCAGAATTAAACGCCACGTTGATGAATTCAAGGTCACTGTCCCACAACGACTGATCGTCCCTGTAATAAGCAGTAAGAGTGGCTTTAAGCACCTTGTTTACACGTTCAGACTGATTACCCTGGGGGCAATAGGGACTACTGTAAATGGGTTTAATAGCCCATTCAAAACACATATCCTTAAATAATACAGACCGGAAGTAACGGGCATTATCACAGGTTATCATAGCAGGAGCACCAAAAAATTTCCACACTTGCTCTCTTAAGGCTTTAACAATACTAGTCGCCTTCATATTTTTTAAGGGGAGTAGTAACACAAATTTGGAAAAGATGTCCAGAACCACTAGAATGCAAATATTTTCCTTTTTGGAGCGTGTAAGGGGGCCAAAAATATCCATATGCAGAACGTGCCATGGAGCAACCGGGGGATCCGCACAATACAGGCCAACCTTGGCACATTGCGGGGGTTTAGAAACCTGGCAGTCAACACAGGACCTCACGTGGTGACGCACGTCTGCACGTAGTTCGGGCCATGCCAGATGCGCGCTGATGCGGCGGAACGTTTTTTCGATACCCAAGTGAGCACCCAACAATGAGTCATGAAAGTACTTAAGAACCATCGGACGAAGGGAGGCAGGAACCACTGCCTTCCTCTGCTTGCCTGACTTCCCTGTGTAATAAATTACACCTTGTTCCTCTACGTAGGGCGTAACAGTGCCATGATGCAAATCCCTGCGTATGTGAACGCACAGCGGGTCATCCTTCTGACAATCACGGATACTAAGAAAAGACTCTGGGAAGACCTTGCACACCGCGGCACTAATCGGCTCAGAACAAGATACTGGCAAGGCACTGGTGTCAAACTCCTCAGGGGTAAACATCCGTGACAACGTGTCAGCGACCACATTGTCACTACCCTTAAGATGGTGTAGCTTAAAGTTAAAACGGGACAGCTGTAACACCCAGCGCCCTAATTTTCCTAGCTGGTTAGGGTGGTTAAATAACCAGCTAAGTGCCTGATTGTCAGTGTACAGGTCAAATTCCTGACAGTCCAGGTACGAGACGAACTTCTCAACGCCGAACAAGCATGCCAGCACCTCCTTCTCATACACGCCGAGAAGCCTTTCTCCGTCTGTCAACGATCGGATAGCATAAGCTATGGGGCGTAATCTATCATTTTCGAGGTGACCTAAGACGGCTCCTAGAGCAATACTAGACGCATCGACCTGAAGTGCGAACCTACGCTGAAAATCTGGAAGGATCAAGACGGGAGGAGAAGAGACAAGGGCCTTAAGATTATCAAAGGCTTTCTGTTGTACGTCACCCCATTCAAAGGCTGTGTTTTTCTTGCGCAGCTTATTCAACGGACCACAGACCGCAGCATAGTCCGGTATAAAGCGTGCATAGTAACCTGTCATGCCTAGGAATCTCTGAATTCCCTTGACGTTTTTAGGGGGCGGAAAATTAACTATGGGTAAAACCTTGTCATGGTCCATAATGAGCTTTCCCTTAGAAATAATGTAACCAAGGAACTTAACATGGTCCTGGGCCAAACGAAGTTTGTCAGGATTAACAGTTAACCCAGCCGCTCGAAGACGGTCAAACACTTGAGTTAGATGTTGTTTGTGCTCTTGTAAGCTAGCGCTATAAACAATAATATCATCAATATAGTTAAAGACAAATTTATACTTCAAATCAGAAAGAATATGGTCCAGCACGCGGCTCATGGCCTGACTACCAAATGAAACTCCCATGGGCACCCTATTGAACTGAAATTGTCCCCAAGGGGTAGAAAATGCGGTGTATTTACGGCAATCAGGATGCAAGAGGATTTGATGGAAACTGGCGTTCAAATCGATGACGGAAAAAATGGCTGCCTCTCCTAGGTGTTGTAGAGCGCTCTCTACCGTCGGTAATTCGTAAGAGTCCTGAATGACCTTATCATTTAAAGATTTGAAGTTGTGAACCAAGCGAAATTCTCCAGCCTCCTTTTTAGGAACTAGAAAAGTAGGCGAGCTAAAATCAGAAATAGATGGGGCAATGACCCCAGCTTCCATGAGGCGATCAACAATAATCTTCATTTTTTGTAGTTTAGGGGGTGATACTCTGTGGCCTTTGGCCTTAACAGGCATGCGATCCTTTAAATAAAACTTATAGGGCAATACATCACACCTACCTATACGACTATTTATTACATCAGGATAACGACTGAAAACGTCCGAAATCAGAGAGTCTCTGAAGGTCACGTCACTCATGTCAGGACAAGACATGACTTCAGGGGCGGCATTCTGCGGAATTAATTTAATTTTTAATGAAGGGTGAAAGCCAAAAACAAGATGCTGATTAGCCACGTCAATCAAACAACGAGTTTTCCCCAGAAAATCCAGACCAAGGATAAGTGAATGACACAAACCAGGAATAACGTAAAAATGCCAGTTCCAGGAAAATCCGGCAATTTTAATGTGAAGCTCAACTGTCATGTTAGCGCGTACTACTTCTCCGTTAGCTACACAAATAATGACGTCAGGGCACGTAGTCACACGGCTCTGCAATGCAGGAAATTTATTACATAAGGAATCAAAAAAATCAGCACTCAACAAGGAACGAGTGGCTCCGGAATCCACTAAGGCCGGGACAATATCACTAAACAAATTAACATGAACAAAATTGTGAAATTTATGAAAGGCGGCTTTTCCCTGACGACGATCGCGGCGACCGCTCATACGCCCTGATCGGGGCCCGTTTCCCGGACACTGGTCCCTATAGTGCCCTGCGCGGTTGCACCTAAAGCATTTGCGTAAATCACGGCTCACAGTGGGCTGCGTGCACTCAGACACCGCGTGACCGAACTTTCCGCAGTTGGCACACCTAGACCGGCTGGCCTTAAGGCCGGGCGCATTAGTGGGAGGGGGGCGCCTGTCGGTAGCGCGGCCGGAGCCGACAAGGGGCTCGGTTACACTAACCGCACAATCAACGAGCTGCGGCGCGCGCGTAGCACGAGCAGACTGAGAATAAACATTCACAGCAGGCTGAAATTCTAAGTTTTTAGGCTTATAAAACCGCGATGTAGATGAAATGGGGAATTCCTCCTTATATTTTCTAACAGCGAGCAAGCGATTCTCCACTTCAGAGCTCCACTTGCGTAAAGTATTCAAAGTTGTGGGAGGACTAAGCATGGCGCTATGTTGAAGCACAAGCGGAGAGACATTCCCTAATATAGTTTGTACTAACTCCGTTTCTGTGAGGTTTAAATTAAGAACGGCGGCATAATTGGCCACGGAATTAATGAACTGAAGAGTGGGCTCGTTAGGCAATTGAAACCTAAATACTAAGTCTCGTTTACTGCTCTCAAGCACACGTGGAGGACAGGCAAATTGCAAAACTGAGCTTTTGAACTGAGCAAAAGAAAGTTTCTGAGTAATTGCGTCAGTAAGTAATTGCAAAAATGCGGCTCCACAGAGACTCAGCAGGGCCTTTAACAATTCTGCCTCACTAACTAATTTCAGCCCTTCAAGACGTGATGCCGCACTTAAAAAATCCTAAACAGCTCGTGGCTCGCAGCTATCAAGCCGAGGAAGAAGCTTAAGATTAGAAAAAAATATTTTTGTATTAAATTTTGAGTTCAAGGCGGGGCCAGAAGGGGGTGGGAACTGCCGAGACGGTACCTCATCAGCCGATTCCCAGGAGTTACGAACATGCTGGACGAGTAGGCTCCTCAAAACAGCAACAGTAGCGCCCTCCTCGAAGGAAACGCCCTCCTCGGAGAGGATTTGAACCAGCTTGTCACGGCGCAGACGATACACCCATCCCGTGACCGGTGACCCCATGGTGCATGCAAGACAAAAGAGAAAAACAAACACTTTAATAGTCAGCATAACAGAGCAGAGTAGCGCAGTTGAAGGCTTCCATGAGCTTCATAGGATAGTGTAACAGGTGAAGTACATTCACGTGAACCTTCAACTGCGTGTAACACTATCCTTAAAAATACTGAATAAATTATGCTGAATAAATAGTGTTCAAAAAGGGGTAATCTAACAATTATAGCCAAGGATGGATGCAAAGGTTAAATTAGCAAGTAAAGCCTCACGTAAAACATTCTTTTACATACAAAATTAATACTGAGTATTTTATTTAATACTGATAGCAAGAAAAATTAGCGGTACAAATGCCACGGAAAAATACGTGAACACATATCCATGTTTTCTTTAGGATTAAATACTTGATAGAATACATGATAGAAACTTGAAAGATACTTGATAGATAGAAATTTTACAATTAAGTATTAACGCTTACACACAGGGATAATGAATGTCGTGAACACAGACATGCCTCATTAGAGAATACAAAAAACGTCAAATGAACATGCAGGCGACCGCGGCCTGACCTACACTAGGCGGTATAAGCTTACTATAAAGCATGATAAAGCAAGATATAAAAAGAAAACTCACAAATTAATACATTAAATACATTACGTAAAAACATGTCCTAACGAAGACTGTAGACCAGACGGGGAGAAACGTCAAACAAACTATGCATGGTATTAAAACAAAAACGATCAAGGAAAACAATAAATGCCAAATAGAATTTAGACGGTGACGGCCGAAATAAGAATTTATAGTACAGCTATTACCAAGTACCGATTACATTACTGTAAGGGTCACCACCTTACAACACTTACGTGCATTCTCCCCGCTGTCACACTCTCTCTCTAAAGCAAGTATCTGACTACATGCTTAATTCACGACCAGCACCGACTGTGTGCTAACGAACAAGAAGAGCCTTCATGGCATTACACCTAGTTTTAATTAAGCAAGAGGGCGCCACGCGCATGCGCGGACACATCACGAGGGGAAGTCAGACACAGCACTGGACGCAGAGGGGGGGGGGGGGGGGGGAAGTAGGAAGGGAAGGAGCGCCGAAGCCCGCCGCGCGGCGTGAAGTTCAAGTGACGCGCACCGACCACTTCACCATAATTAATCTGTCAATGACTTTCAACATTACGTAATGTAAGTTTTTTGGACATACACCATTGCTAAGCACTTTTTCTGCAGAAGAAAACGAAAAAATAAAATAAATAAATAAGTAAAAATAACCAAAAGCCAAAAAGCACAAATTAAGCAAAAAATTGCTGTTGTCAACAGAATATAAACACCACAAAATATTCCGTAACAGGAATATGGTCAACAAACAAAGAAAAACAAAGAAAAATGTACAAAGAGAACGAAAAAAACCCACAAATCATGACGAAACAAAAATATTGAACCCAAAAAAAAAATTAGCACAATGGTTGAAACGAGACAAAAACACGACAAAACGAAAAGACGAAACAAACACAATAGTTTTCCAAAGCAGAATAGAACGATAAAAACCCCACAAATGATGACAGCACAAAAATATTGAACCCAAAAAAATTCAGCACAACAGTTGAAACGAGACAATAACACAACAAAACGAAAATACGAAACAAACACAATAGTTTTTTCCAAAACAGAAACAAGCGACGTTTCGGGAACTGCTATCTGCTCCCGTCCTCAGGCAGAACGCACATGGTACGGAAACAGGTGCGACTGAGTAGGGGCTGGAAAAATGAGGGTATCTATCAGAGAAATGGCTACATCTTGCTCAGCCAAGTGATCACCCGCGCAACGGGTCCTTGAGATACCAGCTCTAATCGCAGTGGTTTTACTCACTCCAGACCACGAATTATGGTAATAAGTTACTTGTTTCTTAGATTGAAGTAACGCAGTTGAAGTACGAATATATTTACAAATTATGCATAATCAAGTTAAATAGAATTTCTTTTCTTGGCTAACTTATTGGTTGCGATATGTACAATTTCAAAACTTTTTTTAATGACTAGTTTCAACTTTTTTTAGTGAACCACTTTTCATATTTTGCCGCCCCCTGATATTTGCCGCCCGGGGCACATGCCCCCCATGCCCTTCCTTAGTTCCGGACCTGAAGCAAACACTTAGCATCGCCGGAAGGCAAGTGTCAGCTAATGTGATCCACATATTGCCAACCCGATTATCTGACACTCGTTCCCTGCATGTTGCGGTTGCGGGTAATACATATAAAAGAGGTTCTAATAAACATTAGGGATGTACAACTTAATTTCGAACAGGTGCTAGGGTGAGGGCAGACGCGGGGCCCCACTAGGTGCGGGGCCCTGGGCGATTGCCGGGGTCGCCCGGCCCTGGATCCGCCCCTGGTCAAATGAAATTGTATCTGTGGTATAGATAGGCATACATTTGTGTTTCCATGGAAATGGCACACACCAAACCACTTTCATAAGGAAACCCTATGGTTCACACCTGTCTGTTCCGTGGCCCAAATTGTTCTGAAATTCACTGAAGTTCGCCATTCCCTCATGCAACTTTGATAACATTATTAAATTAATATAGTATAAATATTTGTGGGAAAGATGTCCACGTTATCTTTCATACACTATATATGGAGAAATGATAGACTTTTCCAGATACATTAAGAGTTTTTTAAAATAAGTGTTAAGGTTGGTTAGGTTAGCTACAATGAAGATACTGTGAAATAATGGGAATGGCTGGTAAAAGTAAGTTAACTACATTAAAAATTCTATAAAATAATTATAATTTGTTACATCTAATTAGCTACATTTTAACTTGGTAATTCCTAAACAAGTGTTACAATTATTTTACAGTTTTTTTTAAAATAGCTAACATAACCTAACCAACCATCCACTCTTTTAAAGTGGATTTTTAAAATATAGTTAACCTAACCCAACCGACCATTATCACAATATCACAAATTTTTAACATTTACATATATCCTAACTACTCGTTAAAATTCGGTAAACTAATAAAAAAAATGTATTTTTAATTTTAAGAAAAATTGGGTTTTCTTCAGAATTACAGTGGTTTTAACCAATCACAAAATCTTCTAACCAAATACTTTATATCCGCTATAAGTAGTATTTAAAATTCAAATCCTTGATGTGTTGATTTTATGTAAACAAGGAGAAAATAAACACTAGGAGAAATAAAACTGAACAAGCACAAACACAGCTTCGGAATCTTAGATATTCCTTTCATAACTGTGAGATATGGGCACTCGTTCATATATTTTTACACTTACGGCATTTTAAATCCCTTCTGTAGTCTCGCTGATTATCTGTCTTAAAATTAACATTTCTAAAACAACAGTTATGATTGTTTGATATCAAAACTGAAAATAAAAATCATTAACTACCTTTATCAGAAACTTATCAGTATTGCAAATATTCGCACAAACTTAGTTAATATTGAACAAAAATTCTCTCAGACTGTCCTGCCCTTAATTATTACTATTTATTTTGTCCCCACTCTATAAAGGTCTTAGTAAGGGTACGACTAGCAATGACTCTTCACCTCTGATACAATACAGTCAGTGGCGTCTCGTCAGGGCAAGCAAGGCAAGCAGTGCTTGCCCAGGCAGTTTGCAGACAATGTATTTTTTAAATAAATATTTTATTCAGAATAGTATTTTACTTTGGCTCGTGCAGTTATGTGTACGTATTTTTTACATTATCTTCTTGGGACCCAATACTGTGCGCTGTGCGCTATAAGAAAAGAACTCGTCGACACACAAAACATGCTGTTTTAGAAGCGTTGCTAGGTTTAGAAGCGCTGGTAGGACCGCTTTCAGCAGGAAGGCTGCCGCAGTAGTTTCCTTTCGGAAGGGGGGTGGCATGGTACAAAGGTTCGAGGAGGGGATTGGCTGTAAAAACACGTGGTAGAAGCTACGAAGGTAGCGCTTTCTTGCCGAACTCAAGCGAACATGGCCGAAGCAGACAGTGGAATTCTTCCGCCGACTGCTTCGGCTATGTCCGCTAAAGTTCGGCAGGGCAGGTGGCGAGGTCGCGTTTCAGTCGGCGGTCGTCTCTCAGGGCGCGCGCATCTCTCTCGCGGGCTGTTGGCTGGGAGTTCCCTGCGCCCTATTGGGTAACCAAAGGCTGGCAGTGCGTGGGGGATTTGTGGGCGTACGGGAGGCGGCCTAGCAGTGCCAACTGCTACCGACCGCGTCCCGCGGGTGGCGGATACGGGATCCTAGCTCGAGAGTTGCAATCTCGCTGGAGTGACTGTGAATAACCACGTACCAGTTAACAGAGTTTATGATCACGTATGAATATAGTTTATTTTGTGTTGGTACAAAAAATACCAACATTTAAATTTTACTATTCTAGTACATTTTTATGAGCTTCTTCTCTTTATTTTAAGTACTTACTTTGTCTGTTTATATATTTTGTACCAGATATCGATGATACTACACTCCCACTTAGTATATAAATAATGTAGAGTAGGTATTTTATTATCAGAATAATGTATGCCAAACATTATTATTTTTCAAAAATAGTTTATAATTTTAAAAAAATGTCAATTTTTCTACCTGTGGAATAGTCAATGTTCAGTTAAGAAAACTACTTAAATAGCACCCTTTTGTACCTTTAAATCCATAAATCCCGGACACCCCCCCCCCTCCCCACCACCGTGTTTTGGGGTGAACGGAGTTGTTGCTTTCCCTCATGTAAACCTCACGCCTCGCCACTGAATACAGTACTTGCAGTATACCAGTAAGTTAACCAATGCTTACACTTCACTTTAAAGAATGGCAAAAAATCTAAATTTGATAGCTATTTCCATTATTGATTTCTATGTTAATCACATACATTTCAAAGGATGCATCATTGAAACAGAGGGAAAACTTTATAATTTTTACAATTGAGCAATGCTCAAGAACCTTCCACCTTATACATTTTAGCACACTACCAATTTTTTTTTTACATATTATGCTTTGTCTCATTTCAAATGGAATTTTTTAATGCTTTTAAGTCAATTAATTTTCATTGCGAGATGAGAAAACCATTTTCAAAAACTAAAAGAGAGTCGAATGGAAGCAGGCTATGAGCCTTCCAAGCTACGGAAATAAAAACCAGACCTGCACAATACCGAAACAAATACAAAAATTTTCAGTATTCTTTACTCTTATTAATTTATTATGTGAAAAGCATTTTAAAGTAAAATTAACTAAGCTAAAAATAATATAGTTAATTTTAGCAATTGATTTTGCTCTTTACCCTGTTATCACTGGGGTGCCAGATGACAATGGAAATAAATTGAAAGGCGTCGCCGTAACTTTTAACACAACATTTATTCTAAATTATAATGAACCAGTTAACAATATAATAACAAGTGACATTCATAAAACCTTCATTCAATACTTCAATGCTTCTGAAGCGTATACCAGATAACTCGTAACATTACTAATCATGCCTCACAAGCATTATACATAGGCAACTAACAAATCAAGTGACAACACGATTAGATTTTCATATAAATATGGCTTATGATACTCAATAAGATAAAAATTGAAATGGTACATATAGAATATAAGCAAAGTTCTCACCTACGTGAAAATATAATACAATGCCCAATTCACAATGCCGTACCAAGAAAGATATTATTCTTAATATAAAATTACATGGGCAGTTTAAGCAAACAATTGTTAACACAAATTCACTTTGTAACTCTGTGCACATAAACACTATTGCGAATAAGTTACATAATTATCAACAAATATTCAAATATAAATATATTGCCATAGAGTCAGTATTCAACAGTTACATCTGTACTGTAAGTCTTTAAAGCCGCCACTCGGTTCTAGTGGTTGTGAATCACATTGTAACTTGCCTTGGTTTCTACTGCGCTGTGGCTGAGTTCCCACTCGCTGGCGCCAGCTCTGGTAGTCGTGTTGCCCTCAACCCACTGCCGGGCGACTCGCTGCTCGCCAAAGCACCGACACCGAGCTGCCAGATGATCTCTCGGTACCAGGTCTTCCGAGCGCTCAGCAAACTGCTGAAAAAGTCACTCGTTCCTGCACAAGAGTTGTCGCAAAGATCAGGCACACTACCACTTGTGCACTGCTCTTCTTTGTTCCTTAACGAAAGGCTGTCACTTCGTACTCACTGCCATTAATAAATGTCCTGACTCTTTACAAGTGTGTGACTATCTTACGTAACTCAATTGTAAAACCACTTTAGGCACTTACGAAAAAGCACCTCGGATAATCATTTTCATGAATGCCTTGCCATACTGAGATTGAATCTGCTTAGTAACGCCTCTTATGTAACTCACGTAACAACACGTAAGCACCGTAGTCTCGTCCAAGAAATTAAGTCCAATCTTTAAAAGTCGCCGCCACTACCATCAACCACCGACCAGCTCTACGACTCCAACCATAATCGTCACCAGCCACAAAGTCCACAAGTATGTCTCTAACAAACTCTGCAACTAACAGCAACGTCTTCAAAATGATTATGTCCAAACTGTCCTAGAATATTTCCAACCTCTTCCTAGTGTTTCACCTAAGATATATTCTGTCACCTCAGGCTCGGAAATTATTC
Source organism: Bacillus rossius redtenbacheri (assembly GCF_032445375.1). NCBI lineage: Eukaryota > Metazoa > Arthropoda > Insecta > Phasmatodea > Bacillidae > Bacillus > Bacillus rossius. Next base: position 111,697,943 of record NC_086332.1, read on the forward strand.
TATCAATTACGACATGAAGGTGCCTACGGAGTTTGAGTGTCGGACATAGTGATGTTCTCGGTGGGGCGTTAATTGAAAAGTTAATGGATTTTATATTTGAATTAGATTTGAATTTATTTATTAGTTGCATAAATACTGAGATATGACAACTATGTAAGACATAAATGAACCTGTTAAAGCCAAAGTGGTGTAACTAAACTTTTGGGAAAAATGGAGTTACAGGCAACAGTAAATAGCACATGTTGAAAACTATTAACTGGAAAGGTGGTGTAAGTACTAGTTCATGTAGTAGCTGCATAGATTGCAGCACAAGTTTAAGCAGTAAGTGGAGCCATCTATGGATTTACAGGCAAAGTGGTGTAACTGGGAGTTACACCACTATTCCAGTCATTGCCGTACTTATATTGTGATCACAATGCTACAATAATTTTCATGTTCTTTAAAAGTGAATGTAGGTATTATTGGTCCTATTTGAATATACAAAATGAATGAAGAATCAGATGAGAGTGCTAGCGAACCAAGTATTCTTCTTGATAATGGTTCGAGTGATGAGTATTTTCCCAGTGTATCAGAATTCTCCGGTAAGGAGGTAAGGAAACGGAGTCGGAAACGAAGACGGATTTCACGGAACAGAGCTTCTACAATAGCACGCAAACGGAGACGTACCCGTACGAACCTGCTCAGCAGTGCTGAAGTCTTCCGTTTACGTTACTCCGTTAGACCAATAGGAGCACGTTATTTATTCTCTGCAGTTGTCTAGCTACAGTTGCACGTTCATGTTAATTAAGATATTAGTTTTGACTAATGTTGGTTTCCGTATTTCTCGACTACTTTTTTTATACGTGAACAACAAAACAAGATTTGTTTTGAAATTTGAATTGCGCACGTGGGTTTCATCATGACGAATTTTGATGAACTTTTAATCTTCATGGTTAAAGATATACCTGCTATATATGACAAGACGGAGAAGGACTACTTTACCACTACCACAACGCAAAAAAAAAAATATAACAAATCGACTTACTACATTACCAAGTTAAAAACCATACATTTCGATTTAACAGGTAGTTCACTTGATACTCGTAGTTTTCAGTTACGTCACGCTCGCTCTTTCTTATTAGCCAAGATTTATTACGGGTCCGTGTATTGTAGAACGAGAAAAATACGGACGGAACGGAACAATACTCCGTTTTCGTCTCTGTTTCCGTCTGTTCCGTTTCCGTGTCATTGATCTGGAACAGGCCTAAGTGAAAATGGTTGTTTTTGTGCTATTTTGTAACGCAAGTTAAATAGCTGTTTTGAGTTATTTTTTAACATTCATGTAGTTGCAGTTTTAAGTTAGTTTGCTACATAACAGTTTATACTGCTAAGAGTTAACAAGTTATTGTTGCCTGTCACAGCGTCACATAATTTTTATAATTTCATTAAAACTAGCTGTGTAGGCCATTTTGAGGTTGTTATCTCAGTATTCTATTTTAAATTATGTCTTTTAAAAGGGGAGGTTCGTCAAAGAAATCTGTGGTTTTAATTTGGTTTGTAGATGTTTGGGATAGTGTGTGTTTTGTAGGTATATATTGTGACTATATTTTGCTACAGTTACAAGTTGTTTGCTTTTGTAGTTTTCGTGTCATGGCATATGAAAGTCAAAATCTGCATTTTTCAGTATAAGCCTTTATAAAAACCATCACACTAAACGGAATGAAAACATTGACAGTGAAGTACGATGTCATGGGCTACAATGCAATTTAGGTACCTATATAAAATTGTAAAAAATGTTATTTTTATCTTTTAAAATTTTTTGAAATATAAAACAATATTTGCAAAATTGTTTTAATACAAAAATAATTGTGGCCCATTTTTATAATATAGTTAACGTTGTAGGCCATGACATCGTACTTCACTGGGAATTTCTTCATTCTGCTTGGTGTGGTAATTTCTTATGAAGGCATAAAATGGAAAAATGTATATTTTAACTTTGAAACTCCTTATGGACAAACTATGAGAGATGAAATTGTTTCATAAGAAGGAAGTATTGTCACAAGTTATGTATTTTCAAAATGGACTTCACACAGTGTTTGTACTGTTGGAAATACAATTTCTAGACAATTTTTCTTGCTAATAAAGTATGTCTCTATTGTTTCAGATGAAGATGGAGTCGAGGAAGAGAACGAAGTAGATAATCCAGCACAAAAGTTTGAAAATGAAGAAAGAAAAGGTATGCCAAAACGATTCCGAAAGAGAAAAAAAAATGGAAAGCAAGAAACAAGCAAGGAAGAGAAGGCGAAATTTGGGAAAATCCTACATTACTGAAAAAGGTAAATCAGTAGAGGAGAAAACATTTAAGAACTCTAATTGTACATGTAGAAAAAAGTGTTTCAAACAATTTTCAGAAGAGCGAAAAAATTCATTTGAATCATTCTGGAAAATAGGTACTTTCTCTGCTCAAAATGCATTTTTATGTGGTTCAATAAAACAGGTAACACCACAGCGCCGTCGGCCAACAGTAAGTATTCGCTCACCAAAGCATTCTACAAACCAATATTTCATAGGTACCCCAAAATGATGGAACAAGTGTAAATGTGTACAAACGATATTTTCTAGAAAAATATCAAGTTTCCGATGGTAGAATCAGTAGGGCCATAAGAAAGGTACGAAGTGGCCAATAACCAGGTTCGGACAACCGGGGAAAGAGAATTCCAGTAAATAAAACACCTGACGAACAAATGGAAATGGTTCGAAAACACATTTCAGGATTCCCTTCATACCAATCACATTACACAAGATCGCACAACCCGAACAGGAAATATTTGTCAGAAAACCTTAAAATTCGCCTCTTATACAAACTATACACTGATGACTGTGCTGATGAAGGTAAATAACCTGTCAAAGAACACATTTACCGGAGAACGTTTAATACAGAGTTCAATTTACACTTTCACGCACCACACAAAGATACCTGTATGAAGTGTGATTCATTTAAAATAAAGCTTGACTGTTCTACAGATGAACATGAAAAAAAATCCCTTCTCCAGCAACATGAGCTTCATCTACGAAAAGCTGATAAAGTAAGGGTGCCTATGCAAACAGACTCTAAACGTTCTGTTGCTGATAGCTCTTATTACTCCTTTACATTTGATTCGGAAAAATCTTTAGCTTTCCCTAAATTGACATGCCAAATAGCATATTATAAACGTAATTTGTACATTTATAATTTAGGTTGTCATGAGCTCTCAACAGGATTAGGTTACATGTATTGTTGGGACGAAACCATTGGATCTCGAGGCTCACAAGAAATTGGAGCATGTGTTATCAAACACATAGAAAGTAGGGCATCAACAGCTAAACATGTGGTCATGTACAGTGATACATGTACAGGAAAAACAGAAATTGGAAACTTGCATTACTACTGATGAGGCTAGTCTTAAGTGAAGACAACAGTATTTAGGTTATTGACCACAAGTTCATGCAAAGTGGTCATTCCTATCTTCCCAATGACTCTGACTTTGGATCAATTGAACTTTATAGTAAGAGCCAACAGATATTTTGCCCTTCTGACTGGTATAGAGTTATCACCAAAGCTAGGACAAAACGTCCGTTCCATCTTACCGTGATGTCTAGTGAAGAATTTGTTTCCACAGAAAACCTAGAGAAATCAATCACCAAGAGAAAAGCTGCTGAAGACGAACATCCAGTGTCATGGCTCAAGATGCAGTGGATTCGGTACAAGAAAACTGACCCATACAAATTTTTTTTAAAGAGAACATGTGTGATGAAATCGACTTTTACACCTTAGACATCAAGCAATCATTATAACGGGGACGGCCAATATCTCTGGCCAATATACCTCTAAAACAACTCTACAATGGAGCAAGGCCTGTGACAAAAGAAAAACAACAAGATATGCAAGCACTTTTGCCTTATATACCCCCTATCAACCACGAGTACTACCATACTCTTTGTACTACAGACTCGGCTGAAGATTTTTTTGGACCTCTTGATGCAGATGACGCAAGCACGTATGAGTAAAAACAGAAATATTGAGTTTGTGACAAGCACTAGTGATGAGGTGTAATAAGGTATTCTTAGTGTTGCAAAATAATATTCTGGATGTTACAGCAGTCTCTTCAAAATACATCAGGTCACTGGATGCTGGTACAAATACTTATGTTGAGTAACCAATTATGATTTTTTGGAAACTTGTAAAGTTGTTTAAGTGTTTTCAGTGTGTTTATAATACATACTTTTAGTATTGGATTGAAATGCAAAGTCATTTTCATAATAATTCTGTTGTGGTTGTAATTTTTTAATTTTAGGTATCTTTAAAATGTTAAAAGCCTAAGTGGTGTAACTTACTTTTGGGTCTAACAATTTTTATTTGCATGTTAGTAACATATTAAAAACTTAATAAATAGTTAAAACATTCAATATTAAGTACATTTACTTAGATTTATTGGAGATGTTAGTGTTCTGGAATTTTCTGTGACAACTCTACTAAACGTCTTTATGTCTCAATTGCAGGTTAATGTGACTTACACCACTTTGGCTTTAACAGGCTCAAATGTAAGTTTGTTGTTAGTTTTTAGAATACAGCAGGTAAAATGTAAAAACCTGTAAAACCAAGTAAGTGCGCAGTCCCTAAGAGCGCGCAGTATAAATATATTGAAGTTGGTAGCACTGGCCAGAGAAGTCGATAGGTGGCTCCTTGAAGCTTGTGTGTATGTGCTTTACTGCGCTAAGAAAATTTGTAGAATCGGTTTATTTCGTATGTAAGAGGTAAGAATAACATTTGCTTTCTCCTGATGTAAATATTAAAAAGAGTATAATAGTCTTTGTAAGTAATACATCAACGAGGTACCGCGAATCATTTTATGGTAATCCGAAGCTTAGAGTCTATTGTTTACGATAACGTGGTAACGGGCGGCCAAAGTGAAGGCTGCTGCTATCTGTTGTACAAACTTTGCACTTGTGTGGGTGCCTCTAAGAGTGCGCAGCAATGCGTTCTCTTAGAGGCCGAAATGTCTACTGCGTACTCTTGGAGGCCGTTTCTGCATGGAAAAATATTACTTTTACAATTCAACTGTTTCTTGTTGCAGAATTTATTTCACTGACGAAAATGACCTCCAAAAAGTATACTAGAAAATCAGACAGGAAATTGATTTTTACTGAAGAATTAATTGATGATGCTAAGAGACGAATAGAAGCCGGCGAGAGAAAGAGGAAACTCGCTGCATCTCTGGGCGTGAATGAGTCAACACTTAGGAAAAGACTTAAAGCAGTTAGCATTATGTACACTTATTTTTTAGACACATGATAATTTCATGCATCATTTAATTTTTGTCGGAGAATCATTGGTGTAAAAGGGTAATAAATGCTGCAAACAGATGAATAATAACTATTTCACCGAGTTTTACATTATTTTACGACTTAATAGTTTTAATGCCAGAGTGAGAAAACTATCAACTATCAACTTAGGGCTACCTACTTTCATTTTTTATATATAAAAACGTTTCATTAAAAAAAAGCATAAACATCATGTGAACAGCAGCACTGCTAAGATTTATTCATTTATCGGTGAGATAGGATTTTACTGTCTTTTGCTCAAGAAGCAGAAAAGTGGTTGGTGATTCATCCAGGGAGGGCAATCACCCAGCATGACATTGCAAAAATCTTCACATGTGCTTACACGAGGGTAGCAACGATGGAAAAGGCAATAAATGCTTTTAGATCAACAGGTATACATCCTTTAAATCCCGATAACTTCTCTGATGAAGACTTTGCACCTGCTGAAGTGACAGACCATCCTCAAGAGCAACTGGACGTCACTGAAGAAGACCCAAACGCACCAGAAAATTCAACAAGTCATGAAACTGATGAACCCCACACTCAAACTGATGATCTGGCAGAACACGATTCCGTTGCGGAACTACAGTGAGTTCCACCCTCAATGATAACACCACTACCAAAGTGTGTCATTTCAAGGAAACGAAAAGTGACAGGTAAGAAGTCTGAAATAATGTCTTCATCGCCATTTAAAAACTCTCTTCTGGTAAGCAAGACGGCTAAGAAAATTCAAACAAGAAAACAAGTAAAGAAGGCAGTACAGTTCGACAATCCCGCTCTACCATCAACTTCAGCGGTAGGCCTACATGCAGTTGAAGAAGAAATTGATGACAATGTTTTTTGTCCAGGTTGCGATGAACGCTATTAAGAAACGATTTTAGAGGATTGGGTACAGTGCGCCAAATGTAAACAGTGGTGGCACGAAGATTGCTCAAGCTAAAAAGGGTCTGGACACTTAAAATGTGATGGGTGCTGATGCGTACTCTTGGAGGACACTGTGCGCACTCTTAAGACACCAGTCCTCTAAGAGTTCGCAATTTCAATTTATGCAAAACTTATGTTTTTCAGTTGCAAAGGATTTCACAGCTGCTTGTCTAATATGTGTTTCGTAAACTATAAGTAATAGTGTTTCATTTATTATAATCACTTTTTGTGTAATACTTAATATCTTAAGTTTACAATTAAAAACAACTTAAGTGCGTACTCTTGAGTGCCTTTACCCTAATATTACTTGCACTATTCAGTTTTTGTTTATAATTTTATCCATGATCGCCTAAGTTATATAGTAAAATGCAACTAAAATCTTACTTCATATGTAAAAAACAAGTAACTAGACAAAATCTACAAACATAGTTCAACAAAGTATATTACCTCATTAGTTTAGCTTTGCTCTGCTAGAGCCAAAAGTACATTGTTTCTTGCACTTGAGCTCATGAAAATTTGTGAAGTGTAAGGACAGTAACTTGTCGCGGTTCGGGTTTCGAGAGGGTCGCTACGGTGTTGATTGGTAATGGGCGCCACCACGTGGAAGGGCACGTGGACCCGGCTGAGATCCGTCTCAGGGTGTGAGGCAAGACTGGACCCTCGGTAACTCCCGTAGTACGCTCAGACCTGGCCCGCTCTCAGCGTCGGGCACGCTTATGGTATAACAAGTAATAGTGGGCTCTCCAGGCGTCCCACACGCCTGCACACGAGGTATAGGTCGCCACATGGTCGGTGCAAAAAAAATACAAGGAGACAATTAGAATTAATACGTTTAATACGTGCGCGTACTCCCGTACACGGTCTCACGAGGTACGTCCCCAAGATCCCAGGCACCTAATCTGAACGCAGGAATAAGGCCCATGCATGTGGCCTGCACAAGCGATTACTTAGAACGTGAAAAGACTCGTTAAGAGTTTAAAAATGATTACGTTAAACAGTTCCCCGACCAGGGCCGCAACTAGAGTCTCTGGCACCCGGGGCATGAATGGATTCATGGCGCCCCCCCCCCCCTCTTTTTTTTTGCACATACCACACCAATAAAGCGGATGTCCGGGGGCCCTCCCACGGAAAAATGGTGCTATTTAAGCATTTTCCATACCTACATGTAACAGTTTCTGTGCTACAGTAACTTCCATGCAAAAACTTTTTTCCAGTTACCAATTGTAGAAGGAATTACAATGCAAGCGATTTCGGCGCCCCCCACAGCTTTGCGTCCGGGGCGTATACCCCGCTCTCCCCCCCCCCCCCCCCTAGTTGCGGCCATTTCCCCGACCGAGGCAGGCCCCGGGGATAAGTGAAAGAGATTTGAAAGAATTAAGCAGAAAACGGAATTAATAGTCAGTGAACAAAGAGTGAAGTCCCCGTTTGCGGAAGGCAGCGTCTTATTTCGGTCGTTGGCGGCGTTGAACTGACCGAGCGCCGGGCTAGCTCGAAGCAACATGGCGCCTTCCCGTCTTGCCATTTTACCGCTACGCCTTATATACGTCTTATATAAAGAAATACAAAAACACACCTGAAATTAATACACGTTCTCCCACGGCTCTATTACTATTTAACCTAGAGTTATTAATTAATTAAATTATATACACATGTCAACTTCGTTCGTGTTCGGGTCCGCTCGGGTCCGACGGCAACGTCTTTAACTTACATACTAAAACTTATATTCTACACAAAATAAAAAACCTCCCGCCCGTCAGTGGCGACACAAATGAATGGGGAAAAAAATAAAAAGCTATACAATATAATTATTACAAATGTAGGGGGACGTCGCACTGCCGCTACAGCGCCCTCTTGTAGTTCGTGGCGCGCAATTCAAACACAAACAAACGACTACGTACTCGTGACGGAGCGGCTGCCAGTACGGGAAGTGGGACGGGGGGGTGAGGGGAAAGGTGGCGGAGGCTGACCAGGCGCAGGCCCGGTTGACGTCAAACTGTAAAAACCATTAATTATTAAACACACCAATATTCACAAAAAGATAAACATAAGCAATTTTTCAACAAACTTCAACCTTAACCTTATTAGGTTAAGTGACAACGAAGATTAGTAAAATGCTAATCTACTTATGCTATGCATAGGTAGCACTGCAGGGCGAGCATGGTTCTCTTTTTTCACCCGTAATAGGGACGCCACATGGCTTCAAAATCGTCGGTATAACGCCTGTCGTACGTATGCCGTTCATTTAACCCCGTCATAGAGCTCACGACGAAGTGTCCTTCATTTAATACTGGAAATTATTCTTTAAAACGAGCTCAATAATATATTCTCGTCAAATTTTATGTTTTGCCTCAATCCTATACACTCATAAATGATGTAAACGCGATACATGATGGATTAAAAAAAAATTTTTTGTCGGTCTCTGAACAACTTCGATTCTGCTCATCTACGCTGATACGTTACGTGGCATGAATGCTGCTGAATAAATACCGAGCAGTCTGCTCATAATTTTACACCCTTGTTCTATCACATTTTAACAAAAATTATTTCCACCCAACATTTAGTGACTCTCCACTTAAATACAGTGCTATGTTTGCTGCTGCTAAATCACATACAGCCACATATTTTATACACAAATGATTCCAGAATAAACCTCTGAGTATTATAAAATGGTAACAATTTAGGATCAATTTTCCGTAGAGTAAAGAGATACCATGTTTATCCTTAATATTAAAATTGCATTTTATGAGAGAAGTAGCTTCAGTGAAAAAAAAAAACAATAAAAAAATTCAGAAAACGGTATTTTTTGTTCCGCTAATTTTCTGGTTGTTACACAATATATACACAATAATTTCTATTACCGTTACTTTAAGTTATATTCAGGCATTTAATTAATAACACCGATTTCATGTTCTACTGTTTCAAGATTTCAAAATGTTAAATAAATAATATTATAAACATATTGACTAGTATATTGTTCCTTCGGCTGCGCGTATATGAGCGAGTCCTAGACAGCCCAGACCTCTCCCGCACACTCGTTGCTTTAAGTTAGGTTAGGAAATAAAAAAAAAACAGGTCGCTCAGTTTGTTACTGTCGTCGACGGTGTAAGGATCACCTAGTTTGTTTCATCTGGTGCATAAGTCGCGTAATTACATGTTCTTGTGAACGCGATGGCAACTTTACCGTCTTTAACGGCGAACTCGGTGGAGGTTGTACCATCGACTACGCAAACCCTGACGTCAGCGACGACAATGATGGAGCAGATACCGTTGGAAACGACGACGCCAACACTGGAGGAGACTTCAACAGTCGAGGTACCACCTGCAGAAGAGAGCTTAATGACTTCAGTGCTGGCTGCACAGGAAACCTTGACGAACACTGTTTCGCCCTCGATGGAGACATCAATGGGTAGTGATTCGTCAACAACTAACGAACATCGATGCCGTTACTGCGACAAGATTTTCTCAAACAACAGCAATGTTCAACGGCACGAGAAGAGAGAATGTGCATAAAAACCTTTATCGTAAAATGTTTGGCTGTAAAAGTTGTCGAAAGCAATTTACAAGAAATGCTAATTTTACAGCAACACTTGGAGACATGCAAAGGTCCTGCTGCGTGGCAGAAAGTAAAGGTTTCGGTACAACAGCGAATGATTGATGTGCATAAGAGTATGCCTGGAAATGGTACAACTGCAGTACCATCGGCATCTAGTTCGGGTTCGTCTTCATCAACTCGCATCCTTGTGGCTACTGCGATATGTCGATTGAATTTGCACATGATGTACTGAGACATGAGAGGAGTAAATGAACGAAGAATCCTTTTCGCATGAAGTTTCGCTGTGATGAGTGTCGTGTATGGTTTACTCGAATTGATAATTTTCATCGAAATGTGAAAAACTGCAAAGGTGGTGAAGTCTGTGTGCCTACTGCTGAACTACCTGCAGAAATTTTGACTCCGCGGTTTAGATTGGTGACTCGTGAGCGTATAAGAAAAAAAACACAGATGCTCCGCAACCGATTGCTATGACGTCTGGACATGAAACTAAACCCAAGACTGTGCTCGGTGCATTACAGGTGAATGATAATGGCTTCTACTTGGTGCAGTTTGCATTTCGTGGAACATTGAAAGACTACTATTATCTAAATACGTATAGTGAGTCAAAATACATTTGTACTTTTCTTGACGATATCAGGCAGAACATATAGGCCGTTCAAGTATTACATAAGCAGATTTATTACAATTACTTACCCCCCCCCCAAAAAAAAATTCACCTTTCAACAAAAGTAAGCTAAGCTCTTAACCCCCCCCCCCCCCCCTCCAATTTACCGTGCTTACATAAACATTGTTATATGCATTTTTCTTTTAATGTATACTGTTTTTTATTGATTAATTAGCAGCAGTTATAATTATAGAAATAAGAAAATATATTTAGAATAGAGGACTTTAACGCACATAATTATTCAATTAAACAAACTTTATTGACACGGTATTCAACATAGAGTAAGGTACAAATATTATAATCTTAAGTAATATTACGAACAACGCAAACTTCTTTTAAATTTTTTATACATATTAATTCCAATTAACAGTCTTCAGTCCATGACACCCGAATCCATTATTCTAAGTTTTCGATGATATTGGATGTTTGCTGCTCAATGTTGTATGTCTGCTCACTTTCATCCGATTTCGAAATGTCTACATCGTTCTCATCGAGCCATTCAACATCGTGGTGCTCTCAATTTTGAATAATGCACATCAGTTCATTAGCACGACGATCAGAAACTATTACAGGCCTAACTTTCATATCAGTGTGCGTGTTGACATTTTTTATGGATCTTCTCGATGTGACGATTTATTGACTTAACGGAAGCATGATAAAGACCACACGTTTTGCATGTTCGACTTGATAGCTTCAATTTTACGTCGGACAAAAATAATTGTAGGGCATTTGCAGGAAATCTTTGAGTGAAGCATTTAAGCGTAGAGCTAAATTGACTGGAAGATTGAGAAATTTTCCTCCATCATCCAAAACCAAGTCATCAACTGTTTGTTTTACTTTTACTGGTGGTGGAAGAAACCTGTTGTCTAGTAATCTAAATAGGCCACTTCTTGGACGACAGCATTCTAGGGTTCTACATTTTACAATTTGAAGTAAGTATTGGCTTTCACGCACATGTTATGAATACCATTTAATGTCTGGTAAATCAGGAAGATCTTGTTCGCCCGGCCCAACATATTTTGCAGTAACAAGATAGCCATCAATTTCCATTGAACTCCATACTTCAGCTAACACATTTCCTGCAATCTCGAAATTGGATATTTCTAAATGTTCATTACTAATTGTAATGCCACGTTCATCCAAATGAGACCCAAAATGGTCATGAGGCAATATCAAACCAGCCAGTTCCCGACTAAGAGGAGCCATTCTGCGCTCTACTCTGTTATACGCACTTCTGCCAGGAGTATTGGTAGCTAAAAACAATGCATCGAGATAATGTCGCTTAAAGTGTTGTATAGCAAGCCCTATAACATTTTGATATCACGGATTTTCATCTGGACCTACATCAACGGTCATGATTACCACTGGTTTTACTAATCCATGGTCAGTTTTAGCTAATGCTTGAAACTCTTCAAGTTCGAGAAGCGTCTCGAAATCCCGAGCATCAGTATTAGCAGTAGATGAACTCTGCTTTCCACTTCGGATAGCGATGTATGTTTGTCCAGAATATCCAACGGCTTGCGGTTGTCCTAGCATACTGGAAGTGATTTTGATACCAGCATAAACTGATGGTATTAAATTATGCCGCTCAGCGATTACCCAGTCGTGATCAGGCAATTTGATTCTAAGTATATTCTATGTGCATTAGAAGAGGTGCTTGCTTATTTGCCCCAGTTACACCAATAGGGACCCGAGCTTTATCATCTTGAGATATGAAAAATACTTGATCTGGTCCAAGTATGGATGCTATGTTCTCCAAATAATGGATTAATGTTTCAGCGAAAATGCTATCTAAGTGACTTTTGTGGTGATCAGTCTGAGCCCGAGTGAGCTTAACAGGGACTGTCGATACATGTCTTCGTCCCTCTGCAGAACTGGGAATCAAACGAAGATATGTCCCACTTCGACTTATGTCAAATACTATTTTCCGTAATTCTTGTGTGAGTTCATCAAGAGTTTTTACACTGCGAATAGATTCCGTTCGTCATCTATCATTTGTTGCACTCCCAAATAAAGCAATATCCGCAATTGTTTTTAATAGTAATGGCTAATGGTTGATCGTTTTTTAGGATAGGACATCCCACTGAATCCATCAGGGATAGTTTTATTTTATTTTATTATTTCTCGATTTTAATGACAAATATATTCTAACTTTCTTTTCATACCTTCTCTGTGTTTCTTCTGGGCAACTGCGTTTTGAATCTTCCTGTTTAAAGACTGTTTCGCTGTTTTTAATTCTTCGTGCAACTTAATGATCTGTTTATCAACTTCAACATGGCTTAGCATAGTATCTCTGGCAGAATACATTACATTCATATTTTTTTCGAGTTGAGCAATCTTATTTTTATAGCTTCCCGAAAATGTTTTGCTCTCGGCTGTTTATCTGTATTTTCTGTGTTTTTGCATTGCTGTTGTGATTCCACTCCGGGTTTTATGTCGTCTTCTTCCTGTCCTTTAGTATTTGAAGCTGGCTGTATAATTTGTGTTTTTTCCTGCAGGCTTACAGGTATTCGTTACCTAAAAATTAAAAGTCTTTATTAGGTACTTCTAATGATTCTCTTATTAAGCTACAAGAATATAAATGTGTGACCAAAAAGGGTCGTTACATACACACTATAGTGAGTACATTTAATATGTTTAATTTACTTCAACGTGGCGAAAATGAATCCATAGTTTCATACATTTATCCGATCAAATACAGGGTCGATTATTGAGACGCGTCAGTAAGGGTATGATACCGTTATAGCTACAAGAAAGCGTGCCTAAGAGACCTTCCCTAAATTTTTGAAAAAAATTCTATACATTTTGTAAGAGAAAAACGATTAATCAACTCAAAATAGGTTTTTGCTGATCAATCCTATTTATTATTGTGATCGAATTACTCTTTTAGGCCACATAAAAAACTGCATTCAAAGATTATTTAAAAGCCACAGCCGGTAATCGAACCCGTCAAATACAGAAAATTAACACCCTGTATTTTTGTGACCAATCTACGGAGTCAATCATAAGGAATAAATCTATCTAATGAAAATTACATCTAAAGTTTGAGGTAGGTCATAATATCTGCTAATCATTAAATGTCTAAATTATTGTTTTCTTTACAAAGTGTAAAGAGAAAGTTTTTGGCGATTTCTAATGTTTCTAGTGTAGTGTAATATTTCTAGTACTCATACCTAAAATGGTTTCATCACTCACCTTGGGAAAAAGAAACGTAGTAGATCGGATTTATTCTTAGTCGCTGCTTGCAATTCTTCTTCATTTCTATTAGAGACAATAATATCAAGTTCCTTGTCAGACTTTGCTTGTAACACTTATAATTACGCCACACTTCGTTAACTAACTTCTATACATTTTGTACTTTCGTATTTGTACCGGTATCAGATTTTTTAAAACTTTCGAACAATTTTTGGGTTAACTTGGATTTGTCTATTTGAAACGACATCTTAATAAAACAATTCAACTTTGGCGAAAGTGAATCAACGGTAACACAAACATTAACTTGCTTTTCTTTGCTTACAATACGTCAAATCGTCAATCGTACCGAAACGAAACAATAGATTGACGCAAGAAATTTAGACAAGTCAATAACGCGCGGTAATTCCCCTACTCGGTGGTTCTAAGCGAATACTTAAACGTATACATTATTTGTGGGAATCCCAAAAAATGCGTTTCGTTTTCAAACATAGACAATGTGTGGGTTGCCATATGTATACAAAAGTAAATAACTACTGCTGACGTAATCACCATATAGAGCCCCCCGCCCCCTATAGTGCTTACGTAATACTTGAACGGCCCCAGAATCCATCAGCTTACTGATGATGTAGTAACAAACGGTCCTTTAAAATATAACTTGTGGTTGTACTGTGTATATGGAAAGCCATATCCGTTCGATGACAAAGTGAAGACGTGTGCATTCAAGACTTCGGCTGCAGTAATTTACAGTTCTGACGATGTGAAGCAAACTGTTAAACACGGTATCCAGAAACTCTGTCAAGAAGAGGAGGACTATGTTAGTAAAGGTTCTGGCTGGTCTTTGTCTAGTATAAACCGATTGGAGCTAAGAATTAGTCTTTTACGCCTAGGCAGGCCTAAATGTTTATAATATTGCTGGCTTTAGCAAGTGTTCATGTAGTAGAATAAAAATTATGTAATAAATATTATGTTTGTAAAATAACTTGTGGTGTTTTATTTCTTGAACATGTCACTTTTGGGGTATTTATAATTAAATTTAATTTTTGCATCGTCCAGTTATCGAAATAAGGACAGGAACTGATCGAATTGATCAATCAATTTATTGCAAATTTATTTAATGAATTTTGGAATTTTTCCCGAATTTCTAGCTAAATAATTACACAATTCCAAAATGGCGTCCAAATTTCAAGATGGCAGGCACCTCAGTAATAATAAATTATTGTTGCACTTTAATGGGTAAAAATTAAACATGATCGTGGCACACTCTAGTAGCTGAAAACATGATGGTGACCTCCAGCAGACGAAAGCAATATGGCTGATGTGACATTATACCAGCTGATAATATATAACTTGGAATTGGTGGTGGGAGGTCCGTCTGCAGGTGGCTTCCGTGGAAGATGGATTTATCGGCTTTTTTTTTTGCTCTTACCGGGTACAAAACAAGGACTCCTCGATGTAAGTGCATTTTTAACTAATGAAATTTTTATATAATTTTTGAAATTTTTCCAAATTTCTAGCATAAAAATTACAGTTTTCCAAGATGGATGCCGTAATGAAACATGCAACAATCTAGCATCCAATATGGCAGCCATAACGAAAAGTGTAACGATGTAGTCATACTCAACCATGATGGCGGGCATAACGAAACATGTAACATGTAACATGTAGCGGCAGTAACGATATTTGCAACGGTGTTTTTTAAATATTTTTATTAAGATTTAATCAATTAATTAATTTCACAAATTTTACAATTTTCCCGAATTTCTAGCATTGAAATTACGGATTTTCAACATGGCGGACACGACGTCATACTAGCTGACGATATATATATACCTTGACCAAAGTGGTGGGAGGTCAGTCTGCTGGCGGCTTCTGTGGAGGAATGGTCAATCACCATTTTTTTTTTTTAGCCCTCGTCCAGTTCGAACCGAGGACTTCGAGTTCCATGTCATAAGTGCGTTTTTTTAAATATATTTTTATTAAAGTTTTATTTAATAATTTTTTTAAATTTTAAAATTTTTTTCATTAAAATTTTATGATAAATAAAGATTTTCAAGATGGCGGCCGTAATGTAAATTGCAATGGTGACATCATATTGCATGATGACATTTTTCATGTTGACGTCAGAGGCTTATCGGAGGCTGTAGACATGGATGCTTAAACCTCTATATGGACATTTCTAGCCGCTGGTATTTTTGAGGACTAAAAACGGTAAATTTTACTTCGAAACGGCAATTTTTACCTCAAAAAGAGAATTTTTTATTTTTCAAAATTTTTTGAGATTTTATGTAGGATTTTAAAAAAAAAAAAAACTGGAAATTTTGCGAATGTTGAACAAATTTTGGTCAAATGTCAAGGTAAAAGATTAAGGTCATCCAAGATGGCCGCCGTGACGTCACAATCCAAGATGGTGGTCGGCTCCACGGCTCCACACCCTGAACGCTGCGCTCGGACATACTATTATATACTTACTACTATATGGCTAACATGTTTACTCATAAAAAATATGGCTTCTATAGATATCCGCTAGAAATGCTGAATAAAGTGTTCAGGGAACTAGCTCGTGTTTGTTGACAAATAAATAGAATGCTGAACTGTGGTATTTAGTGTATTTTTGCGTTGTAAACCAATATTTCTTTCTAAAGTTATAATCGTAGTGCTTCTAGGTAGTTTAAGCACTTTTGAACCGCTGACTCTACTACAACTGTTCTCTCTCCCATCACTGTTCCTTCCTGAGTGTGTACATGCCGTTCGGAACAGTTACCGTTAAGTCCACAACCAGTCCCGCCTCGCATGGTCCACTCTCTTCCGGTTGTCACTCTGGAGCGTCATCTCCCCACTCCGCAGACTGCCCTTGACGTAACACCACAGGCTTCCTCCCACGGCCCTCGTGGTCTCGCCTGACGCCAAGGTCCACGGCCCACATCCACACTGTCGAAGAAAATAGTCAAATGTCATGCACAAATGTTTAGTAGTTTACAGTTTTGTCGTGGGATTTTGAAAAATTAACACTGTGTAATTTTACACTATTGTTTCTAGAAAATCCAATTGTGCTACAGACTCGGTAAAAATCACGAATTGGCATCTGTTATCAAAAGTAGTAGGTAATGTGTTAAACTAAGCATGTGGACGTATAGATGAAATTATACATACATGTGCTAAATTTCTCAATGTTATTTTAATTGGTACAGCCATATGTTATCGTAAAAGTGCAAAGTACCTGTCAAAGTAAATTTACAACTACCAAGGATATGCAAAAAAAAATATTTTCAATTTTTACTGACAAAGCTCCATTTAGGCTAATACATTGGGTTTCGAAAATAGTATTCTCATTACTTCATGGCTTATCAGGGTATGCGGTGTTCGAGACTAAAGACACTAGGCTGTCAAACATGTGGTCGTGGGTTCGACACTCTGCTTAGGCACTCGGGTTAGTAGCATAGTCAACTTAAACGGCTAAAGGTTTTAAAATTGAAATTTGCTCTATACAACACATTGTTAATTCTAGCCATAAGCTACAATAAATATAATATTTTTAGAAATAATCCAAATTAACGTGTCCATTGTTGATGTAAATTTACTCAACGATGCAGTAAAATTAACTAGCATTGTGGTAAACATGCAATGGTATTTAAATTTATGTATCACGGAGTAAAAATACAACAGCAATGACTATTTACCAAATCATAGCAATTGTACTTTAACACTTTCATAGTGTTTTAAATTGAGCACAAGAGTAAA
This sequence comes from Bacillus rossius redtenbacheri, assembly GCF_032445375.1. NCBI lineage: Eukaryota > Metazoa > Arthropoda > Insecta > Phasmatodea > Bacillidae > Bacillus > Bacillus rossius. Next base: position 111,715,357 of record NC_086332.1, read on the forward strand.
AACACAACACACGATGATGTAAAATCAAACTTGTTACGTCCGTAAAACCGCCATGACTTTTCCGGACGTAACTAGATTTGAGTTGTGTCCTGCCGTAGAATTTTCCAGCACCGTGCCGGCAAGTTACATGTTTCAGAGTTGGCTGCCTGCATGCCATCGTCGTCATGTTATCAAGAGGCGATCACAGAGTAGAATAATCTGGACATAAATTTTCGTTACTTTGCTGGTGCTATAAATATGGGTAGCCAGCAAGGCAGGAAGTTCGCACCAGGCAGTGGTGAATGTAAGGCATCTTCCATTAGGTCTAGCCTCAATTTGTCTAAATGTGTTGGTAGTAGTATATAATAGCCGGACCGAGGACAGGCTTCAGGCTGTGAGATGTGGATTGTCGACGCCAACTTGGACTGTGACGTCACGAAGGCCATCTTGGATGAACTTGACCTTGACCTTTGACATTAACTCGGTGGCCATCTTGGATCCGCCATTTGGAATTTCACATCTGCCATTTTGTTTTCTAGAACTATCCATCAATTTGTTTTCAAGAACTTTATGCTATTTTTAATTATGACATCACCATTTAAATTTTCGTTACAGCTGCCATACTGAAAATACGTAATTTTGATGCTAAAAAATGAGAAAATATTGTAATGTTAATAAAAAATTATTAATAACATTTTAATGAAAAATTCCATTATCTTGGATGTGTATGACATCATCGTTGCACAATGTAATACAGCCGTCATTTTGGATTCAAGAATATTATAAGTTTTGTTACGGCCGCCATCGTGAAAACCCGTAATTATTATCAGAAAAATTTATAAAAAACTTTAATTAATCAAATTTTAATAAAATAATATTTTTAAAACGCACTTACATAATGAAGATCGGAGTCCTCGGTTCAAACCTGGCGAGGACATTAGATTAAAAATGGCGACGGATCCTGCATCCACTAAAGCCACCAGCAGACTGACCTTCCACCACTAATAAAAAAATATATATCGCCAGCTAGTATGACATCAAATCCACCATCTTGTTTTCGTTTGCTAGAGTGCACTGCCACCATGTTAGATTAATTTTTATTCACTAGAGTACAGTAATTATTTATTATTACTTAAGAAACCGCCATCTGGAAATGTTGATGCCATCTTGGAAATCTGTATTTATATATCCATAAATTCGAGAATAATTCCAAAATTCATCAAAACATAAATTATTAATATACTGATTGATTCGATCGATTCCTGCCCTTCATTCGATCCCTTGACGAAGAAAAAAATAATAATTTTGCAAAAAATACTTTTTCAATAAATCATGTTAAAAATCCTAAAAGCTGCTTAAGTACCTTAATACCAGCAGCCAGGAAGCCGATATGACCGCCATCTTGAAAAAATGTGTTTATTGTCCTAGAAATTAGGAAAAAATTCCTAAATATCAAACGAATCACTTATTAGAATAATGATGGATACAATCGATATAATTCTTTAGTTTGATTATCGGCTAGTGATAAGGTTAACTAAAGCTTAAAATAAAATTTAAATCCTGTTTACCATTATTTTCACGGAGGTTATTATTAATTAACTTTATGCAAAACAAAACAAGAAGTACTGTTAAATGGGGCTCCATGTGAAAAGGAGAGGTGCAGACCGCCATCTTGGATTTGTGACGACCAAGAGCCATTTTGGACTCAAAAATGACTCAAAAAGGCTCAATATTCCTAAAAAAAAAAATCCATTTTCGCGGGAAACATTTCCGTGTTGTGGGAAAATTTCACAATTTTGACCTTAAAAAAGCCAGCGGCTTGAAATGTCCATATTGAAGCTTAAACATAAATATCAAAAGCCTCCGATAAGCCTCTGACGAAATCTTGTATTATGAAGTCATCATTGCAATTTCCATTATGGCCGCCATCTTGAAAATCTGTAATTATTAACCGATTTTAATGAAAAAAGCTTCAAAATTCATTTAAAATTTAATTAATACAATTTAATAAAATTAATTAAAAACCCGATTGCAAATTTTGTTACAGTCACCACCTTGGATGCTAGAAACAATGCATATGTCGTTAAGTCCGCCATCTTGGACGTGTATAGCATAATCGTGGCAAGTTTCGTTACATATACCATCTAGGATTCTAGAACGTTGCACTTCTCATTATACCCACCATGCTAGAAATTCATAAAAAAAATTTTAATTAATAAAAAATAATTAATGATATTTTAATAAACTATAATTTAAACATGCGTCTACGTCCTTGGTTCCAAACCTGGTGAGGTAAAAAATAAAAAAATACATTAGATCCTACCTCCATGGAAGCCATATATAGCCAGATAGTCTGACAGCATGTCCGCCATCTTGTTTTCGTCTGCTGGAAGCCACCATCATGTTTTCGTCAGCTGGAGTGCACTACCATTATGTTAGTTCAATATTTACCCATTAGAGTGCATTATTAATTTATTATTACTGTAGCATCGCCATCTTGAAATTCAGATGCCATCTTGAAAATTTGTACTTATTCACCTAGAAATTCGGGAAAAATTCCAAAATTCATTAAATAAATTTGCAATTAATATACCGATAAATTCGATTAGATCCTGAACTTGGTTCGATCCTTGTCCGACGCAAATATTTTGATTTTTTTGTAAAAAAAAACTTATTTATAAATCATTTTCAAAATACTAAAGGTGGCCTAAGTTACACATAAACCAGCCTTCAATAAGTCTTTATGTCCACCATCTTGGAAATCTGTAATTATGTAGCCAGGAATTCGGAAACCATTCCAAAATTCATCAAAAAAAATCACTCGCTTATATAATGATTGAATCGATCGATCCCTGGCCTCGGTGCGATCCTTGTTCAATACATAAATATAAGTTCAGTTAAAAGCATGCTAATTTAATTACAATGATCATAAGGGTACAGTTTCGAGAAATAAAAAACGTTATTACATAAATTCTACAAATACAAACAAGTAAATAATTAGTGTTTCTCGATTACAACAGTCTTCTTAGAAGGCGAAGCGAATCCTTTGCATGTCATGACATATGTTTTCGAGTCAGTTATGTATAATAGTTTATTAACCAGGCATGTATATTCAGTAGCCAGGCATGTAAGCGACGATCATGGGTATTCAGTTTGTGGCCATCTTGACCAGTTATCAGCTAGGCACATACAGTCGGTGGTGAGGCACATTCAGTCCGTGGCCAGGAATGTATTTGACTTACAGGCACGTCCAGTAGGTGACAATACGCGTCCAGTCGGTTGCCAGGATGTCTATTCAACATTCAGGTACCAAGTAGCAAGTCATACTAGTTGGTAGCCAAGCGCATACAGTAGGTGGTCAAACACATCCAATCAGCAGTCAAGAGGTATTTTTTCGGTGATACTCGACGAACATTTTAAACAGTACATGTGCAACATCATACACATAGGCCAAGTGTCTCCTAACCAAGAGGTTTCATTCACCGATATGCGACCAACATTTTAAACAGGTCATGTTCAATGTCACGACAATATACCACCAGTCATCTCCGAACCATGAAGCCAAACATGTCCAGAGTACAGACTTAACGATGAACAATCAAAAAAGGAAGCACAATGGGAATTATAATCAAAGAAAAGGAAGCACTATTGGAAGCATATTGAACGAAAAGGAAGCACATTTGGAAGCACAATCAACAATAAGGAAGCACAATCGGAAGCACAATCAAAGAAAATAAAGCACATTTGGAAGCACAACCAACCAAAAGGAAACACAAACGGAAGCAAAATCAACGAAAAGGAAGCACAATTGGAAACACAATCAACGAAAAGGAAGCACAATCGCAAGCACATTGACAAAAAGGAAGCACAATCGGAAGCTTCATCAACGAAAGGTAGCCCTTTTGGAAACACAATCAACAAAAAAGGCAACACATTTGTAAGACTGATCAAGGAAAAGAAAGCACAATTGGAAGCACAATCAACGAAAAGGAGCACAATTTTCGAAAAGGAAGCACATTTGGAAGCACAATGAAAAAAACCTCTATTACGAGAACTAAGTCTGGGGTGGAAATCAGAATACCAAAAAAGTAGTATAGGTTGGCCGGTCCTGAAACTGGCGCTGGCGCGTGGATTGTGATTTTCTGTCCGCCATCTTGGATTGTGACGTCACGGCGGCCATCTTTGACTCAAAATTACTCAAAATTACTCAAAATTGACTCAAAATGACTCAAAATTTCCCGTTTTCGAGGGAAAATTTCCCGTTTTTGCGGGAAAAATTCCCGTTTCGAGGAAAAATTAGGATTTCGAAAAACCACAAATGTCTTTTGCCTTAGAAAGAACTCAAATTCCTGATATAGGCTTAAGCATCCTTAACTACAGCCTCCGATAAGCCTCTTTTAGGATTATGACGTCACGGTTGCAATTTTCGTTACGCCCGCCATCTTGAAAATCCGCAATTTTTATGTTAGAAAATCGGGAAAATTTTTAAAAATATTAAAAAAATTATTTGATCGAATTAAATAAAAATCTTAAAAACCACTGTTGCAGTTATCGTTACGGTCGCCATCTTGGATTATATAAATTTTACATATTTTGTTACACCCGCCATCTTGGTTGAGTACCATGTCATTCTTACACTTTATGTTACGACAACTATATTGGATCCTATTAATGTTGCAATTATCGTTATGGTCGCCATCTTAAAATTTAGACGCCATCTTGAAAATCCGTAATTTTAATGCTAGAGATTCGGGAAAAAATTTAAAAATCATTAAAAAAATTAATCAACCTAATTAAATAATAAAAAAATCCTTAAAAACACCGTTGCACTTTTTCGTGACGGCCGCCATCTTGAAATCACCCGCTGGAGATCAACATCTTGTTTTCGTCCGCTAGAGTGTGCTGATACCATGTTAGTATAATTATCTGGTCACCATACCTTTGTCCTCAACTGTTGACATTGAACTTTGACCTTGACCTTGAACTTTGACCTTCACCTTGAACTTTGACTTTGACCTTCACATTTGACCTTGACCTTGAAATTTGACCTTGACCTTGAAATTTGCATTTGACCTTGAATTTTCCTTTGACCTTGAAATTTGACCTTGACCTTGAAATTTGACTTTGTCCTGGAAATTTGACTTTGTCCTTGTTGACCATCAAAGTTCAGTCATTTTATGTTTAGTACATGCTACCAGGAGCTACCACCTGCTGGAGTACTCCATCTTGTGTGTGTACTCGTATTATAGAGTACATTTCCATCTGGATAATTTTATTCTAACCTGCTACAGTGCAGTAACCATTTATTACCGAGGAGCCCCCCGCCATCTTGAAATTCGGCCACCATCTTGAAATCATGTAATAATGTAGCTAGAAAAGCGGGAAAAAATCCAAAATCCATCAAAAAAAATCACTCATTAATTTATATATTGATTCAATCGATTCCCGTCCTTGGTTCGACACTCGATCGATGCAATAATGTTTAATTTTATGTAAAAAATAACAACTTCAATAAACCATGTTCAATGTTCTTAAAGAGACATTAAATCCTCTACTACATTCATCCTATCAAACATCAAGACCAACATATTGGTAATTCATAATTTTAATGCTAGAGATTCGGGAAAAAGTTCAAAATTCATTAAATAAATTTGTTATCTATATACTGATTGATTAGATCGACTAAGGTGCTTAGTTCGATCCCTGGTCGATACAAAACAACTTTAATTTTAAAAAAAGTACCAGAAAAGTGTAAGGTTCGAGAAATAAAACACCACAAAGTCTTTTACAAACATAATATTTATTACACAATTTCTATCCTTCAGAATCACTTGCGAAAGCCAGCAATCTTATCATCATTTAGCCCTGCATAGACGTGCAACGACTACTTCTTATCTTCAACAGCTCCAAAAGGTCCAACAGCTCCAACAGCTTCAAATGCTCCAAACGGCCTCCAAATTCTTGACAGCTCCAAACGGCCTCCAAATTCTTGACAGCTCCAAATGGCTCCAAATGCTCCAAACGGCCTCCAAATTCTTGACAGCTCCAAATGACTCCAACAGCTCCAAATGCTCCAAACGGCCTCCAAATGCTTGACAGCTCCAAAAGGCTCCAACAGCCCCAACAGCTTCAAATGCTCCAAACGGCCTCCAAATGCTTGACAGCTCCAAATGGCTCCAACAGCTCCAAATGCTCCAAACGACTCCAACAGCTCCAAATCGCTCCTTATGCTCCAAACGGCCTCCAAATGCTTGACAGCTCCAAATGACTCCAACAGCTCCAAATGCTCCAAATGCTCCAAATGTCTCCAACAGCTCAAAATGCTCCAAATGCTTGACAGCTCCAAAAGCTCCTAATGCTTGACAGCTCCAAATGGCTCAATCAGCTCCAAATGCTCCAAATGACTCCAACAGCTCCAAATGGCTCCAAATGCTCCAAACGGCCTCCAAATGCTTGACAGCTCCAAATGACTCCAACAGCTCCAAATTCTCCAAATGGCTCCAACAGCTCCAAATGCTCCAAATCGCTCCAACAGCTCCAAATGCTCCAAAAGGCTCCAACAGCTCCAAATGCTCCAAATGGCTCCAAAAGGCTCCAAATGCTCAAAAGGCTCCAATTGCTCCAACAGCCTCCAAATTCTTCAACAGCCTCCAAATGATTAAGACAGCTCCAAATGGCTCCAACAGCTCCAAATGGCTCCAAATGCTCAAAATGCTCCAAAAGGCTCCAAATGCTACAACAGCCCCCAAATTCTCCAAAGGCTCCAAATGCTCCAAAAGGCTCCAAATGCTTCAAAAGGATCCAAATGCTCCAACAGCTCCATCTTCAATTGGTTCCAACTGATTCCAATTACTTTTCTTATCGAACTTGGCATGATTACTGACATGACTTTATTAGTATACATTTTGACTGGCAGTGGTAACGTATTTTACACCTTTAAGTTATAAGTTTTATTTAGAAATCAGATTTCGATAAATGGTAGCTTCCATCTGGAAAGAAAATATATTAATTTATCTTCAAGTTTATACACATACATTTAATTTAAGCCATTATTGTATGTAGCCAGCTTCCCTCAGTTCTTTGAGTATGAAGGATATTTCTTTAATGTTCGAATAGTTTCCTGCACAAAGCGATCCATGTAGTAGTCGTAGCCTGTCAACCAATATGTTAGGATCTTCCCATGAGGTATAATCAATCTCTTCTGCTGCGTTCATCATCCTTGCATGTTTATAATAAATATTATTATCTCTGGTGTCTATCGTTTTAAAACCAACCACAAGGTCACTTTCGTCACCTTGTCAGTAATTATCACAAGCTTGATCAGGATAATTTATTTTATTACGACGTTTCCATCGTTTTGGTCTCAAGCCACCATCACAGTCTTCGCTCTTGCTTGCTTTTGGTGCTTCAGCACAGTACTCAATCATGTCAGCCTTAGATGTGTCAGCACAGTCTTCGTTCATGCCAGCTTCTGATGTGTCACCACAGTCTTCAATCATGTCAGCATCACAAACTTGATCAGGATAATTTATTTTATTACGTCGTTTCCATCGTTTTGGTCTCAGACCGCCATCACAGTCTTCGATCTTGCCTGCTTTAGGTGCTTCAGTACAGTACTCAATCATGTCAGCCTCAGATGTGTCACCACAATCTTCAATCATGCCCACTTCAGATGATTCATCAAAGTCTCCGACCTTGTAAGCTTCAGATGGTTCTCCATCTTTCTCATTTTCATGGAGACGACTAGATATTGGAGTAAATATCTTTTTATTTCTAATGTGTTTACAACTTCCTTCATTTGTTTTAAATTTTAAATTATTATCTTGATCCAGATCAGTAATTTTAGCATTAGCTTTTTCGCCTTCGTTCCTCTTCCGCGATGTTGTAGCCCAGTCTTCGTTATCTTTATTCATCTTAATTGTACAGGTCTTGTAATGTCTATCCAAGTAATATCTTCTACCAAAGGATTTCTGACACTGACTGCAATGAAATGGTTTTTTACAAGGACCCAAATTACACTCGCTTCTTTCATGTCGTTTAGCATTCTTTCTCAAGGTAAACACCTTGCTACAGTATCTACAGTGATGACGTTTTGATACAGCAACAAATCCCGTTTCAGGATTCATATTAGTTACTGAGACTAATGCCAGATGCAAACTAAGAGTTTTAAATTAGATATATTACTTAAATATATTTTTTTAATTATTTCATCAGCTAGAATTAATTTATCTCATTCAAAGGTACTTGTTGCAAGTAGTTCTGCTTTTCAACAACAGATGTCGCCACATGTTACTTGCAGGTAAATAATATTTAGTTCTTTTATGCGGGATGCGGGATGCTCACTAACGATCGCAAAAGAAGGATGGCTTCGCTAGACTCCAAGGAGAAGGAAGTTCGTCCATCCTGTTAGTGCTTCTCAGATTTCTCAGAGATTATTTGACTGAGTAATGATATTTTTTTTTTTAAATTTCCACCTGATAAAAATATTACAAGAGCTGATTTATTGGCAGAATTTTAATAATTAAATGCAACCTTGAAAAAAAATGACATGACTCATTAAGTAAAAAATTCTTCATGCAGAGGTCAATTCCTCATCAGTAACCAGAAGCACTCGGATAAAACCATCAGATGTCTAGTCAGGAATAATCAGAAGCACCCAGAGAAAACTATCAAAATATTGTCAAGAATAATCAGGAGCACACGGAGAAAACTACCATAATATTGTCAAGAATAATCAGGAGCACACGGAGAAATGCACCATAATACTTTCAAGAATAAACGGGAGCACACGGAGAAAACCACCATAATATTGACAAGAATAATCAGGAGCACACGGAGAAAACCGCCACAAGTTTTCTTTGATAATCATAAAATTTCAGGAAAAAATAAAAATAAATTAATAAAAAATTAAAAATAAAATAAAAAAATACATAAATATATTTTGCTAGCTTGTGAACTAGTCATTGTTGAACAAACATAGAGTTCTAGTACAAGCCAGAATTTTATGTATTTTTTTATTTTATTTTTAATTTTTTATTAATTTATTTTTATTTATTATTATTATTTTTTCCTGAAATTTTATGATATCAAAGAAAACTTGTGGCGGTTTTCTCCGTGTGCTCCTGATTATTCTTGTCAATATTATGGTGGTTTTCTCCGTGTGCTCTCGTTTATTCTTGAAAGTATTATGGTGGATTTCTCCGTGTGCTCCTGATTATTCTTGGCAATATTAAGGTAGTTTTCTCCGTGTGCTCCTGATTATTCTTGACAATATTTTGATGGTTTTCTCTGGGTGCTTCTGATTATTCCTGACTAGACATCTGATGGTTTTCTCCGAGTGCTTCTGGTTACTGATGAGTAATTGATCTCTGCATGAAGAATTTTTTACTTAATGAGTCATGTCATTTTTTATTCAAGACGCATTTAATTATTGAAATTCTGCCAATAAATCAGCTCTTGTAATATTTTTATCAGGTGGAAATTTAAAAAAAAAAAATATCATTACTCAGTCAAATAATCTCTGAGAAATCTGAGAAGCACTAACAGGTTGGACGAACTTCCTTCTCCTTGGAGTCTAGCGAAGCCATCCTTCTTTTGCGATCGTTAGTGAGCATCCCGCATCCCGCATAAAAGAACCAAATATTATTTACCTGCAAGTAACATGTGGCGACATCTGTTGTTGAAAAGCAGAACTAATTGCAACAAGTACCTTTGAATGAGATAAATTAATTCTAGCTGATGAAATAATTAAAAAAATATATTTAAGTAATATATCTAATTTAAAACTCTTAGTTTGCATCTGGCATTAGTCTCAGTAACTAATATGAATCCTGAAACGGGATTTGTTGCTGTATCAAAACGTCATCACTGTAGATACTGTAGCAAGGTGTTTACCTTGAGAAAGAATGCTAAACGACATGAAAGAAGCGAGTGTAATTTGGGTCCTTGTCAAAAACCATTTCATTGCAGTCAGTGTCAGAAATCCTTTGGTAGAAGATATTACTTGGATAGACATTACAAGACCTGTACAATTAAGATGAATAAAGATAACGAAGACTGGGCTACAACATCGCGGAAGAGGAACGAAGGCGAAAAAGCTAATGCCAAAATTACTGATCTGGATCAAGATAATAATTTAAAATTTAAAACAAACGAAGGAAGTTGTAAACACATTAGAAATGAAAATATATTTACTCCAATATCTAGTCGTCTCCATGAAAATGAGAAAGATGGAGAACCATCTGAAGCTTACAAGGTCGGAGACTTTGATGAATCATCTGAAGTGGGCATGATTGAAGATTGTGGTGACACATCTGAGGCTGACATGATTGAGTACTGTACTGAAGCACCTAAAGCAGGCAAGATCGAAGACTGTGATGGCGGTCTGAGACCAAAACGATGGAAACGACGTAATAAAATAAATTATCCTGATCAAGTTTGTGATGCTGACATGATTGAAGACTGTGGTGACACATCAGAAGCTGGCATGAACGAAGACTGTGCTGACACATCTAAGGCTGACATGATTGAGTACTGTACTGAAGCACCAAAAGCAAGCAAGGGCGAAGACTGTGATGGTGGTTTGAGACCAAAACGATGGAAACGACGTAATAAAATAAATTATCCTGATCAAGTTTGTGATGCTGACATGATTGAAGACTGTGGTGACACATCAGAAGCTGGCATGAACGAAGACTGTGCTGACACATCTAAGGCTGACATTATTGAGTACTGTGCTGAAGCACCAAAAGCAAGCAAGAGCGAAGACTGTGATGGTGGCTTGAGACCAAAACGATGGAAACGTCGTAATAAAATAAATTATCCTGATCAAGCTTGTGATAATCACTGGCAAGATGACGAAAGTGACCTTGTGGTTGGTGTTAAAACGATAGACACCAGAGATAATAATATTTATTATAAACATGCAAGGATGATGAACGCAGCAGAAGAGATTGATTATACCTCATGGGAAGATCCTAACATATTGGTTGTCAGGCTACGACTACTACATGGATCGCTTTGTGCAGGAAACTATTCGAAAATTAAAGAAATATCCTTCACTCAAAGAACTGAGGGAAGCTGGCTACATACAATAATGGCTTAAATTAAATGTATGTGTATAAACTTGAAGATAAATTAATATATTTTCTTTCCAGATGGAAGCTACAATTTATCGAAATCTGATTTCTAAATAAAACTTATAACTTAAAGGTGTAAAAAACGTTACCACTGCCAGTCAAAATGTATACTAAAAAAGTCATGTCAGTAATCATGCCAAGTTCGATAAGAAAAGTAATTGGAATCAGTTGGAACCAATTGAAGATGGAGCTGTTGGAGCATTTGGATCCTTTTGAAGCATTTGGAGCCTTTTGGAGCTGTTGGAGTCATTTGGAGCATTTAGAGCCTTTGGAGCATTTGGAGGCTGTTGTAGCATTTGGAGCCTTTTGGAGCATTTTGAGCATTGGGAGCCATTTGGAGCTGTTGGAGCCATTTGGAGCTGTCTTAATCATTTGGAGGCTGTTGGAGAATTTGGAGGCTCTTGGAGCAATTGGAGCCTTTTGAGCATTTGGAGTCTTTTGGAGCATTTGGAGCTGTTGGAGCCTTTTGGAGCATTTGGAGCTGTTGGAGCGATTTGGAGCATTTGGAGCAGTTGGAGCCATTTGGAGAATTTGGACCTGTTGGAGTCATTTGGAGCTGTCAAGCATTTGGAGGCCGTTTGGAGCATTTGGAGCCATTTGGAGCTGTCAAGCATTTGGAGTCATTTGGAGCTGTCAAGCATTTGGAGGCCGTTTGGAGCATTTGGAGCCATTTGGAGCTGTTGGAGTCGTTTGGAGCATTTGGAGCTGTTGGAGCCATTTGGAGCTGTCAAGCATTTGGAGGCCGTTTGGAGCATTTGAAGCTGTTGGAGCTGTTGGAGCCATTTGTAGCTGTCAAGCATTTGGAGGCCGTTTGGAGCATTAGGAGCTGTTGGAGTCATTTGGAGCTGTCAAGAATTTGGAGGCCGTTTAGAGCATTTGGAGCCATTTGGAGCTGTCAAGAATTTGGAGGCCGTTTGGAGCATTTGAAGCTGTTGGAGCTGTTGGACCATTTGGAGCTGTTGGAGCTAAGAAGTAGTCGTTGCACGTCTGTGCAGGGCTAAATGATTATAAGATTGCTGGCTTTCGCAAGTGATTCTGAAGGATAGAAATTGTGTAATAAATATTATGTTTGTAAAAGACTTTGTGGTGTTTTATTTCTCGAACCTTACACTTTTCTGGTACTTTTTTTAAAATTAAAGTTGTTTTGTATCGACCAGGGATCGAACTAAGGACCTTAGTCGATCTAATCAATCAGTATATAGATTACAAATTTATTTAATGAATTTTGAACTTTTTCCCGAATCTCTAGCATTAAAATTATGAATTACCATTATGTTGGTCTTGATGTTTGATAGGATGAATGTAGTAGAGGATTTAAAGTCTCTTTAAGAACGTTGAACATGGTTTATTGAAGTTGTTATTTTTTACATAAAATTAAACATTATTGCATCGATCGAGTATCGAACCAAGGACGGGAATCGATTGAATCAATAAGTAAATTAATGAGTTATTTTTTTGATGGATTTTGGATTTTTTCCCACTTTTCTAGCTACATTATTACATGATTTCAAGATGGCGGCCGAATTCAAGATGGCGGGGGGCTCCTCGGTAATAAATGGTTACTGCACTGTAACAGGTTAGAATAAAATTATCCAGATGGAAATGTACTCTATAATACGAGTACACACACAAGATGGAGTACTCCAGCAGGTGGTAGCTCCTGGTAGCATGTACTAAACATAAAATGACGGAACCATGATGGTCGACAAGGACAAAGTCAAATTTCCAGGACAAAGTCAAATTTCAAGGTCAAGGTCAAATTCCAAGGTCAAAGGAAAATTCAAGGTCAAGATCAAATTTCAAGGTCAAGGTCAAATGTCAAGGTCAAGGTTAAGGTCAAATTTCAAGTTCAAGGTCAAAGTTCAAGGTCAAGGTCAAATGTGAAGGTCAAAGTCAAAGTTCAAGGTGAAGGTCAAAGTTCAAGGTCAAGGTCAAAGTTCAATGTCAACAGTTGAGGACAAAGGTATGGTGACCAGATAACTATACTAACATGGTATCAGCACACTCTAGCAGACGAAAACAAGATGTTGATCTCCAGCGGGTGATTTCAAGATGGCGGCCATCACGAAAAAGTGCAACGGTGTTTTTAAGGATTTTTTTATTATTTAATTAGGTTGATTAATTTTTTTAATGATTTTTAAATTTTTTCCCGAATCTCTAGCATTAAAATTACGGATTTTCAAGATGGCGTCTAAATTTTAAGATGGCGACCATAACGATAATTGCAACATTAATAGGATCCAATATGGTGGTCGTAACATAAAGTGTAAGAATGACATGGTACTCAACCAAGATGGCGGGTGTAACGAAATATGTAAAATTTATATAATCCAAGATGGCGACCGTAACGATAACTGCAACAGTGGTTTTTAAGATTTTTATTTAATTCGATCAAATAATTTTTTTAATGATTTTTAAAAATTTTCCCGATTTTCTAACATAAAAATTGCGGATTTTCAAGATGGCGGGCGTAACGAAAATTGCAACGGTGACGTCATAATCCTAAAAGAGGCTTATCGGAGGCTGTAGTTAAGGATGCTTAAGCCTATATCAGGAATTTGTGTTCTTTCTAAGGCAAAAGACATTTGTGGTTTTTCGAAATCCTAATTTTTCCTCGAAACGGGAATTTTTCCCTCGAAAACGGGAAATTTTGAGTCATTTTGAGTCAATTTTGAGGAATTTTGAGGAATTTTGAGTCAAAGATGGCCGCCGTGATGTCACAATCCAAGATGGCGGACAGACAATCACAATCCACGCGCCGGCGCCAGTTTCAGGACCGGACAACCTATACTACTCAAAAAAAACATTAATTTTTTTAATTTAAATTATTTATATAATTCTCAACATTATACAAGTCAAGTTAAACAAGTCATTATTGTATGTAGCCAGTCTCCTTCAGTTCTTTGGGTATGTAGGATATTTCTTTGATGTGCGAATAGTTTCCTGCAAAACGCGAAGTCGGTAGAAGTCTTAACCTGACAACCAATATGTTAGGATCTTTTCATGTATTATAATTAATCTCATCTGCTATCGTCATCTTCCGGTAATGTATGTTATTAAAATTTTAGTGATCATTTTTGTCCCAGTGTTCATCGTAAGCCTGATCAGAATTATTTATTTAAACACGATGTTTCCATCGTTTCGGTTTCAGGGCTTCATCGCAGCTTTCGATCTTGCCAGCTTTAGGTGCTTCAACACAGTCCTTGCTTTTGTCACCAGCCTCAGATTCACTGTCGCCATCATCATAGAAATCTTCGTCTTCCAGATTACTGTAAGAATCCGAAATCGTTGATGCCGAAGCTTCTTCATCCTCTTCAAACATTTTTTTTAAGAGTCTGACATTTTTACAAAGTACTGAGGTTCTACTTGAATTCTGCTTGAACGTATTCTAACTTTTCAATTTAAGGATTATTCCATTGTCTTCATTATTCCATAAATCATTAACATTATTCAATTCAAGCACTTTGTCGAGATCGGAAGAGCCATGAACATAATCTCGTTCAAGACAAGGAAAATTATTAATGTACATAATGCAGAACACACTACTTTAGATTAGCAGATTCATCGTTGTTCTGTAGTTTGTAAGCAGGCTTAGCGTTAAAATTTTATGTCTTCTTAAGCTCTCTACTCGCGTAAACGACTTGCTACAACGAACGCAACTTATCATATTGCGTAGTGGATTTTTAACACAGTCATTCTTCTCGTGTTGTCTACCATTATTTCTCAAGAAAAATTCCTTGCTGCAAAACTTTCACCTCTATCCTTTCGATACAGCAGCACACCGAATAAGGAGCCACATTAGTTACTGAGACTAATAGCAGATGTTTACTAAGAGTTTAAATTGGAACCATTACTGAAATAGAATTTTTAAAATATTTCATTAGCGAGAGTTAAATTATCTCATGCAAAAGAACTTGTTACAAGTAGTACCGAGTTTTTCCAACAGAAGTCTTCTCGTGTTGTGTTGAGGTAAAAATATTATTTCTTTTATGTAGGATGCGGGATGCTCACTAACGATCGCAAGACAAGGATGGCTTCGCTAGACACCAAGGAGAAGGAAGTACGTATTATATGCTAGTGCTTCTCAGCTGTCTCAAAGCATATTATTTGATTGAGTAATGGATGTTTTTTTTTTTAATTCAAACTGATAAAAAATATTTTTAGTTAGGGGATTTGGTAGCAGAAATTCACAATTAAAATGTAACTCAAAAATAAAACTGCATGCCTATTAAGTAAAAAAAATCATGCCAAAATCGATTTATCAGAAACCACAGGAATAAAAAGGAGCACATGGAGAAACCATCTTAATTTTGACAGAAATAACCAGGAGCACACGGAGAAAACTAAATCATGTTTTTCCTAAAATAAAAAATATCAGAAAGAAAAAATAATAAAAAATGATTAAAGAAATAAAAATTAAAAAAATTAAAATTAATGAAAAATTACCAACGATTCTGGTTTCTCGTAATAGAGCTTCCCTTTTTTTTATTGTGCTTCCAAATGAGCTTCCTTATCGATGATTTCGCTCCTTTTCTTTGATGGTGCTTCCTAATGTGCTTCCGATTGTGCTTCCTTTTCGATGATTTTGCTTCCGTTAGTGCTTCCTTTTCGTTGATTGTGTTTCCAATTGTGCTTCCTTTTCGTTGTTTTTGCTTCCGTTTGTGTTTCCTTTTCGTTGGTTGTGCTTCCAAATATGCTTTATTTTCTTTGATTGTGCTTCCGATTGTGCTTCCTTATTGTTGATTGTGCTTCCAAATGTGCTTCCTTTACGTTCAATATGCTTCCGATTGTGCTTCCTTTTCTTTGATTATACTTCCCATTGTGCTTCCTTTTGTGATTGTTCATCGTTAAGTCTGTACTCTGGACATGTTTGGCTTCATGGTTCGGAGATGTCTGGTGGTGTATTGTCGTGACATTGAACATGACCTGTTTAAAATGTTGGTCGCATATCGGTGAATGAAACCTCTTGGTTAGGAGACACTTGGCCTATGCGTATGATGTTGTACATTTACTGCTTAAAATGTTCGTCGAGTATCGCCGAAAAAATACCTCTTGACTGCTGATTGGATGTGTTTGACCACCTACTGTATGCGCTTGGCTACCAACTAGTATGACTTGCTACTTGGTACCTGAATGTTGAATAGACATCCTGGCAACCGACTGGACGCGTATTGTCACCTACTGGACGTGCCTGTAAGTCAAATACATTCCTGGCCACGGACTGAATGTGCCTCACCACCGACTGGATGTGCCTAGCTGATAACTGGTCAAGATGGCCACAAACTGAATACCCATGATCGTCGCTTACATGCCTGGCTACTGAATATACATGCCTGGTTAATAAACTATTATACATAACTGACTCGAAAACATATGTCATGACATGCAAAGGATTCGCTTCGCCTTCTAAGAAGACTGTTGTAATCGAGAAACACTAATTATTTACTTGTTTGTATTTGTAGAATTTATGTAATAACTTTTTATTTCTAGAAACTGTACCCTTATGATCATTTTAATTAAATTAGCATGCTTTTAACTGAACTTATATTTATGTATTGAACAAGGATCGAACCGAGGTCAGGGATCGATCGATTCAATCATTATATTAGCGAGTGATTTTTTTGATGAATTTTGGTATGGTTTCGAATTCCTGGCTACATAATTACAGATTTCCAAGATGGTGGACGTAA
Source organism: Bacillus rossius redtenbacheri (assembly GCF_032445375.1). Taxonomy (NCBI): domain Eukaryota; kingdom Metazoa; phylum Arthropoda; class Insecta; order Phasmatodea; family Bacillidae; genus Bacillus; species Bacillus rossius. The sequence continues at coordinate 111,732,164 of NC_086332.1, forward strand.
AGACTTATTGAAGGCTGGTTTATGTGGAACTTAGGCCACCTTTAGTATTTTGAAAATGAATTATAAATAATTTTTTTTAATCAAAATATTTGCGTCGGACAAGGATCGAACCAAAGTCATGAACTAATCGAATTTATCGGTATATTAATTGCAAATTTATTTAATGAATTTTGGAATTTTTCCCGAATTTCTAGGTGAATAAGTACAAATTTTCAAGATGGCATCCAAATTTCAAGATGGCGATGCTACAGTAATAATAAATTAATACTGCACTCTAGTGGGTAAAAATTAAACTAACATAATGGTAATGCACTCTAGCAGACGAAAACATGATGGTGGCTTCCAGCAGACGAAAACAAGATGGCGGACATGCTATCATAATAGTTGGCTATATATGGCTTCCGTGGAGGAAGGATCTAATGTCTTTTTTTATCCTCACCAGTTTTGTACCAAAGGTGTGAGTGTGTTTTTAAATTATTATTTAACAAAAATTGATTTATTAAATATTTTATAAATTTTTTTTTCCCCCAATTTTTAGAATAATAATTACGGATTTTTAGGATGCCGGACCAAACGAAATGTGCAACGTTTCTAGAATCTAAGTTGGTGGCTAAAACCAAATGTGCAAGTGTGTTTTTATATAAAATTTGACTTTTTTTTTATAAATTTGAGAATTTTTAATTAAAAATTGAATTGTATTTGTATTGAACAAACCATCACTGTTTGAATGAATAAGTAAATCAATTAGTGATCTTTTAATGAATTTTGTAATTATTGTTTCCGGTAGTTCTAGTTTTATAATTACAGATTTTCAATATGGCAGCCAAGACGGCCGTAAAGATGGTGAATGTCAATGTAATAAATAATACTGCTTTTTAGAGGGTAAAAATGAAATAATATGATGACAGCACACTCTAGCAGGTGATGCGATTACTCCTTCAAATTAAAAAAAAAAATTCAACTTGAAATGTGTGTTATTTTTTCATACTTTATTTAATTCTACGTCTGGCAAATGTCTCATTAGCTGTGCGGTCAAAGGTGTATGTTTTCCAACCCAGAGGTCTGAGCTGGCATGGTCCGAATCACCTCGGTTTCAATGAGACAGTGTGATGCTGGCGCTCTAAAGCAACAAGCAACAGAAAAAAAAGATGTCGGTATCCAAGATGGTGGCCTCCAAAAAAAAACAGAAAAATCAATATGGCGGCCGTGACGTCATCCAAGATGGCTGCCTCCAGCAGACAAGACGGCGGCTGTGTCGTCAGAATCGAAAAATGTGACTGTGATGTCAGATCCAAGATGGCGGGCGTAACATTATGTAGAATTAAAGATGCTGGCAGTATTGAAAATTGCAACGTTCAGGGAGTGGGACGTTCGAATTCAAGATAGCGACTGAGGTCAAGGTCAAGGTCTAAGGTTAAGATCAAAGGTCAAGGTAACGTTCATCCAAAATGGTTGCTGTGATGTTAGGGCGGTCGATCATTGAACACATCCACACCATCCACAACCTGGAATATGTTTCTGGATTAACATTTATATACTACTTCTAATCAACAATACTTTTTTACGAAGCTTGGCCTAAGTCATATTTTCTTTAGTGTATCATCAGTATTTGGCAGTGTGGTAGACTCATTAGTTCTACCATTGATGATAAGTGATGCTGCTACTTCCGTGTCGCTGAAATAAGTATAACGTATTTCAGACAGTTTCTAATTAATGATCTTTGGGAGAGATAAGTGTTTGTGTGGCGTTATCACATTCAGTAATCTTGGCTGTTTCTTGATTATCAGCGTTTTCTTCTGCACTAAGATTGTGCATATTCGGAATTGCAAAATAGTTCAAACAGTTCTTCAGTACATTTCTGAATTCTTGGTATTAACATGATCATCACATATTACATAATGTATTAATTAACTATTTAGAAGTTCCAAAAGCTTGTCATTTCAACCTCAAAATCCATTTAAGACATCTAAAATGAGAAAACATTTTTCTTAAAACGTATTCTGTTTGTACCATATACAATTTTCTATTTTAATTTTTTAACACTGTCAACAGATGACACCACATGATGCTTACAGGTAAATATTATTTAGTTCTTTTATGTGGGATGCAGGATGCTCACTAACGACCGCAAAAGAAGGATGGCTCCGCTAAGCACCAAGGAGAAGGAAGTTCGTCTTGCTTATTAGTGATTCTCAGATGTCTCAGAGCTTATTATTATATATGACTGAGTAATGGTATTCTCGTTTGAATTCCACCTGATAAAAATATTGAAAGTGATGATTTAGTAGCAGAAATTCAATCAATTAAATTTAACGCTGAATAAAATGACATGATTCATTAAGTAAAAAATCCTCATGCTTAGATCGGTTTCTCAGAAGCAACCAGGAGCACACGGAGAAAACCATCAAAATATTGACAAGAATAATCGGGAGTACCTACATGGAGAAAACCATCAAAATATTGACAAGATTAATCGGGAGTACATGGAGAAAACCATCAAAATATTGGCATGAATAATAGAGAGCACACCGAGAAAACCGACACACACATTTCTTTGATATCAAAAATCACAGAAAAAAATTCAAAATTCAAAATAACAATAATAAATAAAAAATAGATAAAAAATTACAAAAACAGATTCTGACAGCTTGTGAACTTCTCATTTGTTGAACAAGGATAGAGTTCTAGCACAAGCCAGAATTTTTTGTAATTTTTACTATTGGAGCCAATGACTTACATGGAACTAAAAACTGATGGATTCATAGACTAATGATGCCATTATATCCTAACTTAACATTGACGATCGCATCCTACCGAGTTGAATGTACGTGAGAATGTACCTGCTTTTCATTAAATGAGTTTTCGTTTTGTAGAATGTGGACTGTGCTTCCTTTTGATTGACGGTGAGTCCAAAATGTGCTTCCTTTTTGATTGTGCTTCCGAAATGTGCTGCCTTTTTGATTGTGCTTCCAAAATGTGCTGCCTTTTTGATGATGGTGCTTCCAAAATGTGCTGCCTTTTTGTTGATGGTGCTTCCAAAATGTGCTGCCTTTTTGTTGATGGTGCTTACAAATGAGCTGCCATTTTTGATTCTGCTTCCAAATGTGCTGCCTTTTTGTTGATGGTGCTTCCAAATGTGCTGCCTTTTTGTTGATGGTGCTTCAAAATGTGCTGCCTTTTTGTTGATGGTGCTTCCAAATGTGCTTCCTTTTTGTTGATGGTGCTTCCAAATGTGCTGCCTTTTTGATTGTACTTCCAAAATGTGCTGCCTTTCTTTGATGATTGTGCTTCCAAATGAGCTGCCTTTTGTGATGGTGCTTCCAAATGTGCTGCCTTTTTGTTGATGGTGCTTCCAAATGTGCTGTCGTTTTGTTGATGGTGCTTCCAAATATGCTGCCATTTTGTTTATGGTGCTTCCAAAATGTGCTGTCTTTTTTTTATGGTGCTTCCAAAATGTGCTGCCTTTTTTATTGTGCCTCCAAAATGTGCTGCCTTTTTTTATTGTGCCTCCAAAATGTTCTGCCTTTTTGTTGATGGAGCTTCCAAAATGTACTGCCTTTTTCGTTGAATGGGCTTCTATTTTTTATGCTGTTTTGACTCTAGTATTATAGTAAATGGTTATTGATTTGACTAGCGAATTATTCCATCCGGTGCATGTATATAAGCGAGTCCTAGACAGAAGTTCGCTCAGTTTGTTACTCTCACCGACGGTGTAAGGATCACCTAGTTTGTTTCTTCTGGTGCATAAGTCGCGTAATTACCTGTTCTTGTGAACTCGATGGCATCTTTACCGACTTTAACGTTGAACTCGATGGAGGTTGTACCATCGTCTACGGTAACCTTGACGTCAGCGACGACGAAGAAGGAGCAGATCCCGTTGGCAAAGACGGCGTCAACATTGGAGGACACTTTAACAGTCATGGTACCACCAGCAGAAGAGAGCTTAATGACTACAGAGCTGGCTGCGCAGGAAACCACGATGAACGCCATTACGACCTCGATGGAGACTTCAATGATTGGTGATTCGACAACAAACAACGAACATCGGTGCCGTTACTGCGACAAGATTTTCTAAAACAACAGCAATGCTCGACGACACAAGGAGAGAGAATATGCTAAGAACCTTTATCGAAAAATGTTTGTGAGAAAGGTCGCAAGCAATTTACAAGAAATGCTAATTTGCAGCAACACTTGGAGACATGCAAAGGTCCTGTTGCGCGGCAGAAAGTAAAGGTTTCTATACAACAGCGAATGATTGATGTGCATAAGAGTATGCCTGGAAATGTTACAACTGCAGCAACGTCAGTATTTGGTTCGAGTCTGAAAGGCTCGTCTTTATCACCGCGGTATCCTTGCAGCTACTGCGATATGACGTTTGCATTTGCTCATGATGTACGGATACATGAGAGTAAATGTACAAAGAATCCTTCTCGCATGAAGTTTCGCTGTGATGAGTGTCATGAATGGTTTACTCGAATTGATAATTTGCGTCGACATGCGAAAAACTGTAAAGGTGAAGTCCGTGCGTCTACTGCTGAACTTCCTGCAGAAATTTCGACTCCTCACTTTATATTGGAGACTCGAAAGCGTACAAGCAAAAAAACAGATGCGCAGCAACCGATTGCTATGGCATCTGAACACAGAACTAAACCTCAGAATGTGATCGGTGCTCTACAGGTGAATGATAATGGCTTATACTTGGCGCAGTCTGCATTTCGTGGTACATTGAAAGACTACTATTATCTAAATACGCTTAGTGAGTCGAAAGACATTTGTAATTTTCTTGACGATATCAGACAGAACATAATCAATCAGCTTACTGATCACGTAGCAACAAACGGACCTTTGAAATATAACTTGTGGTTGGACTGTATATTTGGAAAGCCATATCCGTTCGATGACAAAGCGAAGAAGTGTGCATTCAAGACTTCGGCTGCAGTAATTTACAGTTATGACGATGTGAAGCAAACTGTTAAAAATGGCATCCAGAAACTCTGTCAAGAAGAGGAGGACTATGTTAGTAAAGGTTCTGGTTGTTCTTTGTCTAGTATAAATCGATTGGAGCTAAGAATTAGTAATTTCGCGCCTATGCAGGGATAAATGATTATAAGATTGCTGGCTTTCGCAAGTGATCCTGCAGTAGAATAGAAATTATGTAATAAATATTATGTTTGTAAAAGAACTTGCGGTGTTTTATTTCTCAAACCTGACACTTTTCTTGTATTTAAATAAAATTTATTTTTAGCTTCGTCCATAGATATAACCAAGTATCGATTCAATGTGTAAAGTAATGTGTGATTTTTTCGGTGAATTTTGGAATCCTTCCCGAATTTATAGGTCAATAAATACAAATATCCAAGATGGTGGTTGTAATGACCTATAGGATAATGGTTGATTTGGAAACTATGCTTCCTTTAGGACTTTGATCATTATTTATTGAAGTTGATATTTTTTACATAAAATTAAGATGATTTGCATCGTCCAGGGATCGAACCAAGGACGGGAACCGATCGAATCACTCAGTACATTTATTGTCAATTTATTTGATGAATTTTGATTTTTTCCCGAATCTATAGCATTAAAATTACTGATTTTCAAGATGGTGGACATGACATCATACTAGGTGACGATATATATGCTATGAAAAAAGTGGTGGGGGTCAGTCTGTCTGAAGCCACCAGTCATTTTTTTGCCCTCACCGGGTTCGAACCGAGGACTCCTAGCTCCATGCCGTAAATGTATGTTTTATAAATATTTTTATTAAAATTTTATTAATTGAATTTTTTTATAATTTTTAATTTTTTTTTCATTAAAATCGGATAATATATAAAGATTTTCAAGATGGCGGCCGTAATGGAAATTGCAACGGTGACGTCATAATCCAAGATGACATAATCCATGATGAAGTCAGAGGCTTATCGGAGGCTGTAGACATGGATGCTTAAGCCTCTATATGGATCAGGTGTTCTTTCTAAGGCAAAAAGACTTTTGAGGTTTTTAGAAATCCTAATTTTTGAATTATCAAATTTTTTGAGATTTTTTGGTGGAATATTTTTCCAAAAAAATGGAAAATTTCGTGAATTTTGAGGAATTTTGGGCAGATTTTGGCAAATTTTGACAAGTTTTGAAGGTAAAAATCAAGGTCAAGGTCAAAGGTCAAGGTCACACTCATCCAAGATGGCCGCCGTGACGTCACAATCCAAGATGGCGGACCAACAATCACAATCCACCGACTGGCGCCTGTCCCCGGATGCCATATTATACACTACTATAGTGAAATATTATTGAATATAAAGAAAATTTGTTTATGGATACAGGTAAATAAAGCGACTTATCTATTTTAATTTAAAAAACAAATAATTCTTACTGAAGTGGTTGTGTGGGCTAGTTCAAACTTATATTTTTATTACATTGATCAAATTTCAAAGTATGTTCTCCGTTTGGTAAATAAACGCACTCTATTTCATATAATGAGGTTTTTTGACAGTGAACATTAAGCTATTGACATATTAATATTGTAAAAATACTAATGTAGCTCAATTCTAGCTAATCACATATCATTCATTGTTTTTTTTTTATTTCTTAAGCACATTTAATGGCCAATCTGTAGATTTTTGTTGAAACACCGAACAAACGTAACTTATGTGAAACAAAGTGGGGAATACTTTTGTTGTATTAAAATTTACATTGAAAATTAATTAGCGTTCACACAGTTAAAGTGATTTCGTTTTGACTCGGTTTTAATCAAAACGAAGAAATTGAAATTATGAAATTGTTGTAGTCTAATTAAATTATTTTCCAGAGTAAAAAAAAAAAGTGGAAATTTTTAATACAAAACTAAAGAATCCTGGGCTAGCGACTTATATACATTATATATATTCAATGCTAATACTGATCCCAAATTTATGAATAATTCATTTAAATTGTGTTTTATAATAATAATTAATAACAATCCGTGGTTGAAGTTTTACAGCATATAATTGAAATTTATAAAGCAGCTGAACTACTCTTGGTAACTTACAACATGCTCGTGATAACATATAATGATAACTTAATTTTAAAAATGCTATCGAAATACAAGTGGTAACTTATAACAGTTAAAATACTTACGGTTACTTATTATTTATTAATTATTAACTTATGTCCACGTTATTTACTACAATGAATAAGACTTACGTAACGCTTACAGTATTAATTTGTATTATTATATTCCACTATATCGTTTACATTTCCAAAGTCCCTTGAATTTTTTTTAAATGTATATTTTTTCTTGAGCATATATTGCTGGATGCGCTCCATGGTGTAAGCTGGGAACTCAGACTACAGGGTGAATGACCCCCACACGTCAGTGGTCAGGACTCTGGAATGTAACAGTGGAGAGTTGGTAACGGTATTTAGTGTGTGCCCGCCCCGCTATAAGCCCGGGTTCTGCGCTAGAGTACACGCAGAATATCTCTTTCACACTACTTATTGGCCAGTAGATTAAACATTCCCAGAGTTCTGTGCTGGAGTACACGCAAGATATCTCTTTCACGCTCAAAGCTGCTTGTGTCTGTGAAATAGTTTTGGCGGAAATTACCTCAATCATAATATAAAGCAGTGTAGTAGTAAATGACTATATTTACTAGCATACAATTAGCGCGTGACAGACGACTGTTAAAATTAACACAATAGTTCTGATTATAATACTAAATTCGAACCAAAAAAAATTGTAATAATGTAATCGAAAAATTAGTAGAGCTTACGAAAAGTAATCTTTTCGATGCGCATCAACTGCTCACCGCGTTTCATGCCGTTTGGTATTCTATAACGCACACATAATATATAATGACAAGTAATGTATAATACACACGTAATGTATAATGCACATTTAATGCACACGTAATGTATAATACACATTTAATGCACAAGTAATGTATATGCACATATAATGCTATGTTATTGTGCAGAAACTGTTGCACGGATGAGTTTTAAATTATTATTTATTATTAATGAATACTAATAAAATTTCAATTTCTGTGGAACAATTCATCTGTGTCCTTAAGGCATCTCTAAGCCTCCGAGTGGTCCATTTGACTCCCAATAGCTATACCACTCTAAGGAGCAATAACCAGTGCAGAAAATTTTATCAGACAAAAAAAATTATACCGCCGAGCAGACACCTGGGTGGGAGAGTGCGGGGGCAGGGGAAAGGGCGCGAGGCAGATAGTGAACGTGGTGTCCGCTTCCCGGCACCGAGCCGGCACCTCGAGACACTTGGCTGGCGCATGCGGCGGAATGTCATTGTTTAGGATTTCCGCGCTGAACTAAGGCCAGGTAACACTTCAGAGAATCGTGAAAGATATTTTTATGCCATGATACTTTCTTTTGGAATGAAGAAACTATAATATAATTATTATTACCCATTAAACGAATGCTCTGTTGCTTTTAAAGTTGTGTTTGTATGCAATATTTTGCAGCTGATGAAACAATCGCCGTTTATTGTTCTGCAGTAAAATACATCTAGCATATTTCATTTCGGACGCTATTGTTTTCAGCCGTTCTTATAAATCATTAGGTCCGTTCTACAGTGAACGCACAAAAACGAATATTTTAATATACTTGCAACAGTGGACGCAAGCGGACACGGAAACGCTTCGGCATGAGATTGGCAACACAACTCTTGCGATTGCGTTTGAGTTTCCGTTATGCGTTTCCGTTGCTTACGGTTCCGTGTCACTGTAGAACAGGCTTTAGTAAAAATGGTTAACGAATAAAGATATATTTTCCTATTCAAACTCGGAAAATATAAGTGGCCTTTTATTATGAATGCCGTAACTGCATGCAATGATATGAAAGGCTTAGAATGATAGTGGAATAAGGCACATTACCAATTTTTAACAAAACAATTATTTGTTACGATATTTAAAAGACAGAACCAACTAAGTGCTTGAATGATTGTGAGAAAGTTAATAAATATTAAATAATTTAGAGGGGCTTTCGTATGAAACATATTTAATGTAACACTAGTGCTTCGGAATATAAGTGACTTACACCATTATCAATATTAGCCTCTCATATGTTACGTAAACGATGATTGCCTCACTCCTTATATGGTTGGCTGTGAATTAACAAATGGTGTTTCAAATTTGTGGTACTTTAAAACAACTATCTACATTTGCTATCAAATGAGATCGTTTTGTTTCTATTGCATTTAATAACAAATAATTTAGATTATTACCGACTGAACTATTAAACTTGCTACGCATTAGCGTACACTGATTGGCTAAATTTATTCTTATATGTTCGTCAGCCTGTGTGCTGCTTAGCGCTACAGCTCACAATTTTTAAGAGATAGTGCGGAAAACGATGTCTAGAAAGAACATAGCGAATGCAATTTTATTTCAGGACAAAAAAACTGTAAATTTCACTGCGGGTCATAAATAAACTTATGAAATATTTTATAAAAAATTAAGACATGTTTAGTTTTTGTTCTACTGTAAGTTAACTAGTAGTCTAATGTTTATTCGTTTGTGTACTCGTATAGGCCGTTCTATATTGCCTGAGTTTATTCTTATGATTGTCTTAGATTATTCAATGACCTAGTGAGTGAACTAAAGGATTAATTTGTCATGTAATATATGACAATGTTACTCAACGTACTACATCCCTATTTATTGTCGTCGGTCTTAAGTAATGTAAACTCTGTAATGTTTCTAATCTTAATGTATTTATATATTATTCTTATTTTAATATGGGTAATACCATGTGTGTTTGTGATCCTTCTTAATGTAACAAATACTATAATGTATGTTTTCTTCATATTCCTACTTAATTTTAAAGTACCAGATGTGTGAATTTAATATTCGTTCACTATTACAATAATAATGTACTACAGAGGCACATGTATCCACAAATGTAAACCTCTTGTAGGCACTTTGTACAGATTGGTAGTAAATCGTAATTAAACTTTTCCTTTGGCAGTGTATACAAAATGCCAAAATAAAATGGAAGGGTATGTAATGAAATCACTTGCTGCAAAGTGTGTATGGATATGTGTATATTTTACAACATATGTATATAAATATCTTTCTTGTAAATTACAACATTCATAACAAAATATATTATTCACACAACACCTAATGCTCATTCAACAATGCCACATTTACATATTTTATTTACATTTTATATCTATGAGAATTGTTATGTTCATTCTTACTACAGGTTATACATCTATGTAATTTGTACCACAAAATAAGACAGTTGTCACCATGAATCAGCTTAAGTAAATGGTAAAAAACTGGCTTAATGTTTTGAAACTGTTGAGACAATAGCTACAATACAATAGCTCTGAACATACATACTAATTGTTTACACAAAAAAATATTCCACCTTACATATTTAAACATACAAAAATAAATATATTCATACAACTATTTCAGATTCAGTATAACAAATTATTTCGTTTCGAACACTCTTGATAAATAATACGGTGCAAATACAAATAATGAAACTAATGTTAATACATCAAAACCAAAAATAAAAATAAACAGCTGCTCGATACTAGTAGTAAACTATCAGCGCACAATATAACATGTAGAGTGAAACAAACATTTTACGTATATCTTTTAAAACGATTCACAATGAGATACGGCCCATAATAATATAATCTAAGTGCAAAGTTATAAGACACTGCATGCCAATTACACTGTTACATTATATTGATTTAAGTATTTCACAGCATACACAAACATAAGGTTTTTTTTTCTGTTGGCACGGAAACTGGCAACTGGGCACTTGTCTGTATAACTGTATCATTTCAAACATCTTTCGTCAAACTAGTACGCCAATTTTCTATGTTTCAATTGTTTATTGGACTAGAAAACAAAAATCTATAGGCCTAACTGTAATCTTTATGAAATCATTTTTGTTGTTAATATCCTTCTTTAAAAATGGGAATTTACCTGTACTGTTTGTGGTAATTTTGGCTTACATATAAGGCTATTGTCCATCAATTGTTTACAGTGTATTATCAGGTTCCCTGATTTCCATATTCCTAGGATAACGTGGATCTATTATTTCCGGTAGAAGGCACGTCATGTAAAACTGTGTCAGTTTGTTGATCATTTTTTCTTTCCAGAAACTGTTCTCTCTTTCAATTTGTTGCACTAGTAAGCCACGTGGTGTCCAAAGGACGAAATAACAGTACTTACGATTGGTAATATGCAGTTGTCCCTGCACTTGGTACATGTAAGCATGTCCTTTCTTCAGAAACATTTTACCATCCACAATGTTACAAAATGTTACTTTTTTCTGTTCCACTGCTTCTTGTGGAGACATTCTGGCAGCTACGGCAGGACATTTTACTTCAAGGATACCATCATCTCCAACAAGACCGTCAGGTGTTGCTGCCAGCCATGGGTGTTCCTTATCGACGAATAAGCCACAGCGAGCCACCTTCTTACCAAAGTTCACTTCAAAATCCTGAATGGCGCTATGCTCATTTTCCAATCCATACCTTGTGGCCTCCGTCCCTGAAAACCTACTGTACAATATATTGACAACGGATTTTGCTCGCTTAGTGGATTTCTTCATGTTACAGATTCTACCGAAATTTGATGCTGTCAGTCGCTTGATTCTTTCTGATTTCCAGAGAACAGAATCATTTTGCCCTTTGGTAGCGATTTGTAGATTTTCTCGTTCTTCATCCGTTTTACAAAGACTAGCGAGAAATTCCTGTGTCTGTCTTGCATATTCGTCTGGTTCCATGTCAGGTATGCGTTGTTCTACACAGCCATAATCCTTGTCAGGACCTGTCACATACAACTTTCTGCGCTTAAATGTTTGTGGGTTTGTCAGCCTCCTGAGCTTTCTTTTCTCTGATGAACGTTCCTTGCGCTGTATGTGAGCTTTAGTGATGTTTCCAGGACTACTGTTTGTTAAACCTTTATGGATAAAGGACTGTGTTTGAGGACCTGAATTAAAAGAAATTACAGAGAGCTCGCTTCTTGTTTGGTAGCCACCACTCAAACAAAAGTTTACTCGTTTACTTGAAACATGCTTGCAAACCACATTATTGAAAGACTCTGCTGTATTAGTATTGACATTATGTAAAAGGCTTACAGCATGATGTGCAACAATGTTTCGAGCTGCTATTATTTCTGACCATATACCTGCCTCTTGAAGAGGCGGTACAAGGTTTTCCTCGTTTTCTTTCAATCCGCTACAGAAATAACCTCTAATTGCGCATCCTGAGTGGTCACCAAATACGTGAAATGGACCATTGTAAATGTCAAGTTTTAACTCCTCAATTTTTCTGTGAATTGGAAACTCTTTTTGAGCACGCCTATGCTGCACAGCTCCGGTGACTGCAGCTCGAAGGCGGAGTTGTTTGTCAGATACAGCCTTTCGTAGAACAGGAGAAACGGAACCAATTTCGTTTTTCGTCTTTTGAGCAATACAACGTATCCTTCGAAGGTAATTTCGCAGTATGTGGTTAGTACATTCAATTTTGGTGATTGTAAAATTTGGACCATATGGCTGAGCCTTCACCAACTGGGTCATAATGCTGCTATCGCCATCTCCTGAAAATGTTTACAACACGCTACGTACTAATGTGATAAATGTATAGGTATTTATTTATATACGAAAAAAAATACAAGGCCATGTTGCAGCGTTTCGAAAATAATGAGTTAAATTTATCAGTTAGTTTCCAATGTAATGAATTGAGAAAATTCATGACTCCGTGAAATGAAACTGTGAACAAATCCTTAGAAGCTATTTAAATCTACCACGTATAATTCGGCCGCATACATTATTTTGTCATTCTTTATCTCATTTTCGGGCAAAAAATTGGCGTTAACTTATTTAGAAATATTGGAAAAAAACTGTTATGTTTATTGGTATGACAATACTTTAATAAAACGTTTAAGGTGGTATTGTTAAAACTGGGTGATTTTTCTGTATAGACAAAACATTGATTAAAAATTATTGTTTTTGAAGGGCCGTTAAACGCTGTAACATGGCCTTAAACAAGATAAGACTTCAATACTCTATTTCTCACAAATATTAAAACTAAGGCCGCATACTTTACAATATTTTTGGGTCCTTTTTTCGGCTAAATGGAAAACTTTATACCTTGCATACCCTTTAAAAATATTCCTAAGAACCATACCAAGACATAAATCTGCAGTTAAGCCCTCAAAGAAGTACATATATTAACATAGTGGTAGGCTCTGAATTGTATGGCTATGCTATTTCTGGGGTATGAAATACAAGTGCAAGACAACATTTCTTTAATTAACACAACTACTTACATACAATGGCTCACTGAAAAATACCTACAGAAAACTACCAAATCATTTTTAACTCGAAATGGCCACATATGCACGTTCTTCTTGTAGACATATCAGAGCGCTCGGTTACTGCTCTGAGGCTAACTATTTTCATATAGTTCACAATATTTAGTACCTACTCTTCGCGAGGTTACATTTATAAACATTGTAGAGCTAATACCTTTCTGTATATTTAGGAAGTAGCTGTTACAAAAGCGCTACATTTCAGTTCGTTACAATATGCAGCATTGTATGAAAACATATGAAACGTGCGACGTCGGAAATAAAAACATTAAATACCACACGGCATTGAAATTATTTCGAAAATATACTATCGACACAAATACATAATAATTAATAACATCTGAAATTAACTGATCACCTTGTGACTCACCAATCAGCTGATGATATTTCAGGTTATGCATGGAAACACTGCATTTGAAACCTTCCACTATGATGTCAGATTCCATGGCATTTGAAGACTTGTTCCAATTTTTGAAACAGACGTGGTCCTTTGGCGTCTCATTTTTACTGTTTGCTCGTGAACATATGCAGCAGTATCGATTCCTAGTGCTTGCGAAGATAACTTTTTTTGTTTCTTTTCCTACTATGCAAGCCTATAAGAAAAAAAAACAAGCATATTTAATCTGTTCGCTGTAAAACTTAATGTAAGGTAACGAACATTGTATAATCAGGATAATTACATTATTTCGAATGTCTGGCATTATGCCAATAGGCTCTAAGTATATGGCTCTATGCCGGTAGGCCTAAAAGACTTTCATACTAGCAAACAGGTCTATCACAAAATAACTATACAATGTTTGCACTTATAAAGAATTTAAATTGTCGCATTTATCTACAAAAGAAGGAAATATTAACAAAATAACTATTACGTGTTGTTCACACTGTCATGAACTTATTTTAGTTACTAATAATACATAATTACTGATATAACACAGATTGCCTACAAATTATTATTCAACACGCAATAAGATTACGTAATACACAAACTTACCACCCCAGAAAGAGCATCATATTTGTTTCCATACGATCGTTTACACCAAGCTCCATCAGTGACAACTGCTATGAGAGGAACTCCGTCGACATCCACACTGCCATTTTCTACTGCCAATCTTGCTTCTTCTTTGCCAGCGGCTTCCATACTTTGACATGCGACATCGTGTATAACAGAAGATAGGGATTTTTGACATTTGTTGAAAGTCTCCTTGGCCATGCAAGGCATTTCCAAAGTTGAAGTTATGTCTTGTAACTGTGTAAAACTTTGGCCCGTTAACAACACACTGTTCACCCATGCCATGTTACAGTTGACTTTATTTGTTTGGGGGTCCTCCGAGAAAATAGATTCAACAGTACCACACATATTACACTTGAAATCAAATTTACTTATCATTCCATTTTTATGTTCTTTTATTAATCGCATATTTTCAAACGAACACTGAAACACTTTGTTATGTTGGCTGATGCGCGACATTTCTTTGAATAGAAAGTCAACATCAAACAGTCGACGGCCTTGTATCGGAAAGGTTGATGATTCAGAGCTGAAAGTTTTTTTAGGAGAGGTTTGTTCGGGTGAAGATGCTGGTGACGAAAGTTTCTCCACGCCTTCAAGAAGCTGAGTGTAGTCACTTGTGACCGATTTTGACTCTTGTTCCGTGTCTGAAAATATTCCAGTAACATCATATTCTTCTGTAGGATAATCAGTAGTTGTGACTTTCTGCGGTGTCGCCAATATTTCGTTTGTCCAAAACGAACAACCTGCTCCATCGATGTCTACTTGATCATGTGAAGCAGTATCGCCGGGAGAGGTGGAACACCTAAAACAAAACAAAATTAAAGATATGATTTTCCTTGAAATAATAATCAAATACGCTATTAAAATTGTCAACAACTATTATTGTTGACATAATTAGTAGGCTAAAATTAATAATATATTTCATTAATTATGTCGCAAAGTTTGGCTCAATGTTCCAATTGTGAAATTACAACATTGCTGTGTAAAACAAAAATACCACGTCTCAGAATATTTTAATTATATAACCGTTAAAACAAAATAATTTATTAACTGTAGGCGTAATGGAAGATATGTTAAACAGTATTTGAATACAGCAAACAACAACACTTCCAACCGCTCAGCGATGGTAACAGTAAAAAGCTATAAACAAATAATATTTTGAAAACGCTCACATAAGTTATATACAATTGTTACTAGGTATAACCCTTCAACTTTCTTTTAACATAAAATGTAACTACGCAACTGAAGTACTATTTATAAGTGTTAATAAAGATCTAAATTTTAATCATAAGTAATTTAAATAAAAAATGAAAGATTATATTCTTTTATTTCTTCCATATTCCTATGTTTGTAGAATACTGTTACCTACTTTACAATTTGCTAACGAGTTTATCGGAAGAATGATTTGATCCGTGTTGTCTGCAGCCGAAAGCCGATGACCTGACCACTACGCTACCATTTCTTATGATAGTAGTTGAGTTAGATATAATATTTAGGTTGAATTTAAAAGTATGTGGACTGAAAACACTAATATTATATTATGAAAAAATACCGCCTCATAAATTGAGCGCGAAATCTTACAAATTAAATTTGCGAATTAATATGTTTCACTATTTCAATTATTGGTTTAACAAAGTTAATATGTAGTTTTCTACAGTTTACTGATTGAGATGTTTCATCAAATTGAATCTGTGAAAAATCGTAAGTAATAACGAATATTCACTGATTCCGATGTAGAGTCAATTAATTTTCAGTTCTCAGTCATAAAATGATGGAACGTATTTATGTAAGCTATTATAAATACATACACACACGACATTTAAGAGAAATGTGTCAAGAACAGGCATATTACTTTTTTATTAATTTTCATTCAGTGCAGAAGTATTTGGAAACATTTAAGGAAACGTTTCATGAATCTCATACGGGAAAGCATGCTATAAAACTATGCAGTAATGTAGTGGACTATTTTATGTATGTGTATAGGCCTACGTAATATTCATATACAGGTATTCATGCGTTATAGACGTTTTATCCGTGCTAGAAAAGTAAGAGAGACACCTTCTTTCGGCATTTTGCCCTTTAATTATTCTTAAGTAATTGTTGAAAAAAACTATTATTCAAACCTTGCTGGAGACAACGTTATGTAGCAAGTCTCACTGTCTGTCTGGGTTTTCCTTTCAACAGCATTTTCTATATTCCCCGCGTGTTTGGATGTACTGAAAGACTCATGTGAAGTATAGTTGGAAAACCTTGTTTCATGGTTTTTCACGTAACGCAGCCTGTGAAAGAAAAAACATTTAAATTTAATACAGCTTGTCGCGTACCCGCCTCCGTAGAATGCGTGGAGACGTGGCGGACGTCGCTCGGCCGTTTTCTAGTGTTGCCCGGCGCCAGCTCTCTCGCGTAGAGCAGCCTCCTGCGGGGAGGCAGGGGTGGACCGTCCGGCCCGTGTAGCTGCCGTGGGACGTCGCGCGCTGGAGAAATGTGCGGTGCAGGCTAGTTGTGTTAGTCCACGTGTTTTGGCCCGCGGACACGCCAGATACAAAACAACACTCACGCACACGGTAAAGAAAACGATAAAAAAAAGATTATACACACTATAGAACAGAATCCAAAAGCGATAATAGCGGCGAGTTTATGGAGCGTCTCGCGGCCGCGTCTAGCCTCGAAGGTGGCTCGCACGGGACTGGAGACCAGGACGCCGGCGCACTGCTCTCGCGCGCACGGAGCGGAAGTGACGTCATTCCCAAAGCCGCGGCGCGCTGCGGACAGGGCTGTGATCCGGGCTTTAACCCAGAGGCACGGAGGTACGACGTCAGATGCCCCCCCCTGGATAAGCCCGGGTCAATGCCGTCCGTGCTTCCACCCGAGGCAGCAGGATCGAGACGCCCTCTCCCACGGCGGTCGTTGGAGTTAGGGCCGCCTTTCTCGCCCCGTACTCGCCGGGTTGTCGTACACAAACGCGTCCAGCTCCGAGCCTGTGACATAGTCTGCCAAGTAACGTGGGGCTCGCCGACGTCGCCGGTTGCGTCTCGGGGTCGTCTCAGCCGGCTCCTCGACTGTGACTCTGAACTCTGCATCGGCGAGGGAGGCACCATGTCCCCATCCACCTCGGGTGGGGGAGAGTGGCTCATCTGCCTCCTCCTCGTCCGGCTCGGTCACCAGAGGTTGTTCGCCTGCCGCATCGGCGCCCGCCTTGGGCATCCCGGTGACGTCATCGATCTGTGTCCGCGTTGTGCGTCTCCGACGGCGTCGCCTCGGACTTGTGGCCGAGCTTCCTGCTGTTTCCAGGGTCGCTGTTTCGGGGCTGGGGGTGGCATGGAACAGGCCCCGCATGCCTCGGGGTGTGATCGAGTCGTCGGAAGTAGGCGTTTCGTCCACTTCTACCAGGGTGACATCTTCAGAGACCAAATTTTCTCCTGGGACTGATGTTCTCCGTATGGTGTCTCGGTGCACTTTTCGCGCCCGCCGTCCATCAAGGCGGACTAGGTAGGTGCTCCTACTTAGCCGTTTAAGGATCGGGTGTGGTCCCGACCATCTGGGGCTCAACCCGGCACTGTAGTTCTTCGGCGCGCTGGACAGAGGCTGCGTGCGCACGTATACCAGTTCTCCAGGTTGGAGTTCCGGTGGCATTCGGGTCGTCTGCGGTGTTATCTGGCGAGTATAGGCCCTCTGGTGTTCGAGCGCTGTTGTCATTTCTGCCTCTCGCCGTTGACGGCGCTCCTCTGGATCTTCTTCTTCATCGGCTACCCCGTGGGCTGTCCATTCTCCTGGCAAGGGCAAATTGTGGCCTTGGACCATTTCCGCCGGGGTCATTCCTGTGGCTGCATTGGTTTTGCGACGGATACAAAACAGAGCCTCTGCAAGATGGTTGTCCCACTTAGTATGGTCGCTACCCAGCCTTATGCGCATCTGGACTTTCAACTCTTGGTTTCGCCTTTCCGTCGGGTTGGCTCGGGGGTGGTAGGCAGGTGTGGTCCGGTGTTCGACGTGCCACGAGTTGCACATCTCCCGCCACTGCCTCCCGACGAATTGGCTGGCATTGTCCGTCAGCAGGTCTCTAGGGTAGCCCCAACGTGGGAAGAATTCCGTTTGCAATATTGTCCCAATGGTGTTGGCCCGTACATTGCTGGTGGGGTAAGCTTCTACCCAACGGGTAAAGAGATCGGTCACTACCACCAGGAATCTCTTGCCCCGGGCTGTGCGGGGATATGGCCCCATGACATCCAGCGCGACGGACTGGAAAGGGGTAGTGGGAATGCGAGGCTGTTGTTGCTCCATCCCGTCGCTCCGCCGCGCTTTCCGCTCTTGACACATCTCACAAGTCCTCACGTACTCCCGCACGTCCCGGGCCATGCCGGGCCAGTGGTAGTGCTGACCGACCGCCCGCCGTGTTTGGTCTGCCCCAGGGTGTCCGGCCAGGTCGTGATCATGCATAAAGCGCAACACCGCTTCACGTGCCTCCGGTGGGACATAGGTGCGCCACTCCTGATCGGGTCCCAGTCCTCGTATGTAGAGCACACCGTCCCTCGTAGTCCAGGTCTCACATGGTTCCGCTATTTGCTTCGCGCGTCTGCGCTCAGCATCCTGAGAGGTGCGTTGGGCATCGTGCACCCGACGTTTCAGCTCGACCATGTCCGCAGGAGGCGGGTCGTCGTCTACACCTAGAGCAAGCAGGCGGCAGGTTGGGTCCCTTGGGTGGTGGTGATCCGTCTCACGGCCAGGTGGCAGTATCTCGTCCCAAGATACCTCGTCCTTCAGGCATAATCCCTCCTCAGGGTCCCGTGACAGGGCATCCGGCAGCTCGTTTTCTACTCCTGGAACGTGCTCCATAACGAAGTCGAACGACTGTAGAAACAGCGCCCACCTCACGAGTTTGCTTTTCCGCCCCTGGAGGGTCCGCAACCATGTGAGGCATTGGTTGTCCGTGCGCAATACAAATTGCCTACCCTCGAGGTGGGGACGGTATTTCTTCAGTGCCCATACCACAGCCAGGCACTCCTGTTCATTGCTGTGGTAATTCCGTTCCGCGCGGCCGAACTTGGCACTGGCGTAGTCGATTATGCACCTGTCCCCATTTTCGTCTTGTTGATATAGCACCGCGCCCACCCCCTCGGCGCTCGCATCCGTCTGCACGTACAGCATCCTCTCGGGGTTTATCCGTGACAGAGTGTGGCATCG
This sequence comes from Bacillus rossius redtenbacheri, assembly GCF_032445375.1. Taxonomy (NCBI): domain Eukaryota; kingdom Metazoa; phylum Arthropoda; class Insecta; order Phasmatodea; family Bacillidae; genus Bacillus; species Bacillus rossius. The sequence goes on from NC_086332.1 coordinate 111,751,691, forward strand.
GAGAAAAGCCGCCTTCAAGCTGTCCAGCGCCTGCTGTGCAGCCGGTGTCCAGTGGTAGCGCTGTCGTGGTGACAAAAGATCTGTCAGAGGGGCAGTGAGCGTGGAGAACTGCGGGATATAGTTCCGCAGCCAGTTGGCGAGGCCCAAGAGCTTCTGCAACTGCTTGCGGGTTCTAGGGGGTTCAGCTTCTGCAATTTTCGCCAGGTGCATCGGGTGCGGACGATTTCCCTCAGCATCCACCACATGCCCCAAAAACTCCACCTCTCTCCGTCCAATGTGACACTTCTGTGTGGCACAGGTCAAGTGGTGCATCTGGAGCCGCTCCAGGACCAGGGACAGGTGCTGCACATGGTCCTCCCAGGTCTTGGAGTACACAATCACGTCGTCGAGGTAGGCTGTCACGAACTGGCCAATGTACCCTTCCAGTACGCGGGCCATCATAGCTTGAAATGTGGCCGGCGCGCACTTGAGCCCGAAGGGCATGGCACAGAACTGAAATCGTCTACCATCGGGCACCGTGAACGCAGTCTTTTCTCTGTCACCTGGGTGTATTGGCACCTGCCAATACCCCGAACGTAAGTCAAGGGTCGTGAACACTCGTGCATTGCCCAGGCCTGCCAAGGCCTCGTCCACACTGATCTGCGGTGGTGGAGAACTAATGGTGACACTATTCAGGGGATGGAAGTCCACACAGAAGCGCATGGTCCCATCCTTCTTGGCAGCAAGGACGATGCGTGAGTTGTATGCGCTGTTGGAGGGTTCAATGACACCATCTCGCAACATTTCGTGCACTTGCTCACGTATCACCCGTTGCTCGCGGAAACCATATCCCCTGGGGGCCTCATACACTGGTTGGTCGTGCATAGTGGGGATTCGGTGTTCTGTCACCGTTGTGCGCCTGAGTGGGTCGGCAGTGGCGAAGATGCTCTGCCTTTCCCTTATGAGCCGCCTGAATGCATCCTGATACTCTGGGGGTACATCATTGTCCACATCTTCTAACTTCGTGGGCTCTCTCGGGGGAGGTGGTGCTCTACCTAGTGCATACACTGCCAGGCGCTCATGTTTGCCAACATTCACTAGCCCAGAGGCCGGCGCTATCACTGTGTCATGCTCTACCAACCAAGGCTGTCCCAGCACTAGGTCCTCCCTGAGTCCCTCTACTACAACTGCTGCCGTCTGGGTAACCAGCTCCCTCACACTCACCGTTATGATGGCGTCCCCGATGGCTGTCCCGACTCCGGTGCTCGTGGCCAGACGCAGTGCACAGCGTCTCGGTGTGACGTCCGCTGGCGGCACCAAGTGTTGGGCCACGAACACGTGGCTCGCACCTGTATCTACGAGAGCAGCCGTCGGTCTCCCGTTCAGAGTGACGGGTACCCGCATCAGCCGGTCGTCTGGGGTAGTGAGCTGTCCCAGTGTTATGCGTGTCTCGGCCGTGGCTTCGGGAAGGGGGTTATGTGGTGTGGGGGGCAGAACTGCTGGTCCTACACCCCCTGCTGCCCGTTTCCCGCCAGTTGTTGTTGTTGTTGTTGTCTTGGGCAGTCCTGGTGCCAATGGAACGTGTCCTGCGGGCATCCAAGGCGACACTGGGGTGGTCGGCCTCCGTCCCGCCGATTCCCCGCGTTCCGCCACTCTGGTGCGGTGGTCTGTCGTCTGCCACTCGGTGGGCCTTCGATTGCCCGTGCTACCATCTGCCGTGGACGTTCGAGCTGCATGTCTCCCTCTGGGAGAGCGGGCGCTCTGTACTCGTGTCTGGGCTCTCGTCCGGGAGTGGTCATAGTTATCCGTCGCCCCAGAAGGCGCTGCAGGTTGCCCTCCGTGGCTACGGCCTGTCGCACATATTCTTCAACAGACCCGTTGCAATACGGCCTGAGGAAGGGTTGTAATTCTTCCCGCACTAACGCGGTCACGTCCGGCAACGCTTGCTCCGGCGCTTCCCCTGGGGCTATGCGACGATATAGCTGCAACTTGCCCGCCAGGAATCTCTCCACCGATTCCGTGTCCCTCTGCGCCTCGCCGTAGAAACGGGCCTTGCAGCTCAAGACTGCCTGGCGGTCATCAAATCGCTGCATGAGACGCGTGGAGAACTCCCGCCACTGCATATCGTATCGCCCCCACAGAGTCCACCACTCACGAGCTCGACCACGCAACTGTTCGCTTGTGCGCTGGGTCCACTCCTCTACCGGCACACTGCACTGTAACATGCGCCTCTCACACCACCGCACAAACTCCCGTGGGTCTTCGTGCACGAGCCCGCTAAACTCTGGCAGCACTATGCGCCCAGCCCCTGTGGCAACCCGCACAGCGTACGCGACTGGCGGCGCTGCCGAGTTCGTAGGTGTGTCCCAGTCAATTAGGTTCGGCGACGGTGGATTCTGGTTCGGTAACATCGACCCGACGCGGTTGCCCGAGCAGCCTCTACACTCGTCACATCCCCCTTTTTCCCGGTACACGGCACTCGCTGTGTTTGGGGCTACCCTATGCATCTGCTCTGATGATGTATCCCTGTCCCATAACAACACACCCTCAGCAGTTTCTGTCTTCACCTCACTGCGCCTCAGTGGCGCGCATGTACACGTGTTCCGACACTGCCACTCTCCTGTCACAAGGTCCATTCCTTTCGGTAGCTGACACGTCGCGCACGTAACTGTCAACCCGCGCGGCAGCATTGTTTACAAACACGGGGCCCACGTGGCCGCTCCGTCTGCGCAGCCTGCCCGCGCAGGCTATCACCGCGCCCGCCCGAACACCGCCGGCGCGCCCCGAAGATCACCGATGGCAGAACGGCGAAAGGGTGAAAAAGGAGGGGGTACCACGGTGCGTTATCCCGTTGGAGGGGGGTGGTGGTGAATCGACGGGAAATATAATCCGGTTGCGGGACGGGAGACGGCGATGCGTTATCAGCTGAACCGTGAAACTGATAGGTGTTGAAAACGTGGGAAAGGAATGGTTGCGTCCTCGCGTTGATGAGATCAGAAGTACTGTCTAGGTGAATAAGTGAATCCATCCATTGTCCCAGGTGGATTTTCACGCTGTCTGATCACTCACTGTACACTCTTTTCCCGCACTGCACGCGCTCTCCTGTGGACTTGCAGTTCGCCACACATACGGGCGCCAAATGTCGCGTACCCGCCTCCGTAGAATGCGTGGAGACGTGGCGGACGTCGCTCGGCCGTTTTCTAGTGTTGCCCGGCGCCAGCTCTCTCGCGTAGAGCAGCCTCCTGCGGGGAGGCAGGGGTGGACCGTCCGGCCCGTGTAGCTGCCGTGGGACGTCGCGCGCTGGAGAAATGTGCGGTGCAGGCTAGTTGTGTTAGTCCACGTGTTTTGGCCCGCGGACACGCCAGATACAAAACAACACTCATGCACACGGTAAAGAAAACGATAAAAAAAAGATTATACACACTATAGAACAGAATCCAAAAGCGATAATAGCGGCGAGTTTATGGAGCGTCTCGCGGCCGCGTCTAGCCTCGAAGGTGGCTCGCACGGGACTGGAGACCAGGACGCCGGCGCACTGCTCTCGCGCGCACGGAGCGGAAGTGACGTCATTCCCAAAGCCGCGGCGCGCTGCGGACAGGGCTGTGATCCGGGCTTTAACCCAGAGGCACGGAGGTACGACGTCAAGCTTAAATGGATAGTAAAGGAATATAAAAAATTATGCTATATAACCTTTTCAACTGAAAGTGAAGGCTAACATGTTTCTTAATAAATGTACAACACACTTACCTGCCGTCAACTAAACGTAAAACTTTCCCTTTGTTCCATTTCCTTTTCTTTCGAACTGCATTCAGACGCAAGTGACGTTTTTTACCTTTTCTTTTGTCTTCATTCAAAACTTGCTTTCTCGCAGATTCCATACCTTTGTAAATCAAACCTTTTTTAAATGGGTATAAAGGCTAAACGTTCTACTGGCACTTGACGCGAGTCAATTCACCCACACACATTCACAAGTATTAGAGCACGCACGCAGGATGATGGATGTACGAACTATTATCTCGCACCTCGCACTGTGCGTCTGTCAAAGACAGCTACTGCCCTAGACTCAGGTTAGCGACACGCAGCAGCTGGGCACTCCCCCTACCAGCCGGATCTTTTCCCCCCGCATACCCACCTTCCCGCCGCTCAAGGCTACTTCCCCTCCCGGACTGATAGCGGCCGAGCGGAGCGCGTGGTGGCGCCACTTCACTGGAGTGTCTTACTGGCATGCAGTGCTTTAGAACTGCATCGTAGAACCATCGATTTTCATCTACGAAACTATATTTTTTTATCACGCGACGCAAGACAAAGGTGCATTCTACGGGTCTATAATTTTCCGAAGCCCGGGAAAATGAATCTTCTTACCTAAATCTCGCCGCAAAAAGTGCCGTTTTAGCCATTTTCACAGTCAAAACTTACCTATTAGTAAGGGAAAATAGAACGTCTCACTATTATAGGCCTGTAAGCTGTTCCTTAAATGCTTTTCGTAGCCAAACCGCAAAACAATACGTGGAATAGTTTTCGAATAAAAGCCGGATTTCCAAGGCTCTGCACGTCTCTGCGCTCTCCAAGTAGGCGGCGCCCTTAAGGTACGATTCCTAAGGCGCGACTCTAGTCGCGCGGCTCGTGAGGTTGCCCCATTCCTAAGAAGCGGCTGAAAACTATACTTCATGCGGCGCGACCACAGTGCAGTTCCAGTTGTTTGTAGCAATGGATGAACGTAACATTGTTAAATGGTTACTGCTGGACGAAGAAGAAGATGAAGAACTGATGACGTTACTGAGTGTCAACATCAAAAGCATTGATGCACATATGATGTTTAAAGCAAGACGAGAAGAGGGATTCTACACAATCCTTATTAACAGACAATGAAAGACGACGCAAAATTTCGGGAGTTTTTCCGTTTAAATGTAAGGCAGTTCAATTATATTTTGGGACTAGTGGAAGATGACGTCAAATGTAAGTCGTGCAACAAAGTAAGAGAACCAATAACACCTGCAGAGAAAATGGCCATAACATTAAGGTAAACTGTTGAACTTAATTATAAATTAAATATAACATAACCATAAGTATATTCAATACCTTTTGATTTGTTTGTTCCACTGAATGCTTGCGTTTATTCACGCCGAATCCAGATGTACTAGGAGTAGGTTTGTTAGCCTTTGAAATATTTTATATTGTCTCATTTACTTGCAAATGATCTTGAGATGCTTCTATAGATATCGGACTACGTGGTTGGGTTTCCAAGAATCTCTTCTTAGGCACTGGGTGTGTTTCATGTCCGGTTTCGTTAGTTGTGTCGTTTTCCTCATGGCTTGCTGTACGAGAAGAACAATTTAGATAGTCTTGGTTTCTCTGGGTATTCTGTGATACGTTGGAGACGGATTCAATATCCTGTGAGATGTCTTGAAAGGATTCAACAGTCTGCGAGATGTCTTGAAATGATTCAACATTCTGTGAGATGTTGGTAATGGTCTTGAAACATTTATGTACATACGTTACATAACATTACATATATACATATACATATATTTCTTGTGCAACGATATATTAAAGTATGATGAAAAGGACGTACATTAGTTGTATCGTTTATGTTTTATTTGCAATAAAAACGATAGTGATTTTTTCCTAAAGCTGTGAATTTTTCTATTTGTTTCTAACATTTCAAACAATATAAAAGTGTCAGCACCAATAAGCTTTATTTATCAGGAACATGTCACATTTTTTTTGGTGCTGGGGTAATCGAAATACCCACCTTGGTAAATCATGCATTGAATAATTGTTTAATGTATTATCATTTATTAGTTTTTGTAATATTGTAAGAGTGTAATTGTTTGGTTATCAAGTGATAAGTTTCTTTTTACGAGAAAGGTAAATATATTCATTTATATATTTTATGGCCTAATAAAATAATGAATATTCTAAAGCCTATCTAAAATGTATTGCTTACACCTTTGTGTCTTAGGATTCATAAATGGCTAAAAAATACACACCTGAAGAGATAAAACAAAAACTAGGTATAGATTATCCAAGTAATCTTACAGCTGAAGAGAGGGAAATAGTACTTACTGTCCTTCATAACGTACTGCATCTAGGAATGATAGAGCATCAGCAAGAGACCACTTTGTACGTTTGGCATTTGCTGCTGACCCTGTCCCTATTTTGCTTTCCTTCTTGCGCCTGTTGTACGTATATTTCATGATCTTCCACCTTTTCTTACACATATCACCTGGAATCAATAAAAACATATTTGAATTTACAGAGTGTAATATGTAATTGCATAGACAAAGATACTCTGTATTAATATATCGTATTGTGAAGGTTTATGTCCACTGGAGAGTCCTTCAGATCGTTCTCGTTTGCATTTCGCATAACAGAAAGCTACATAAGCCGCATTGTGAAAAAAAAACGCTGAATGGGTTATCGAGGAAACTTCCTCCGATACTGATGCCAAACCCTACCAAAGAAGTCCTTCTTGAAAAAGCAGCAGAGTTCCAGAATCTGTGGAATTTTCCTAACTGTGTAGCAGCCATTGATGGGAAACACATTTGAGCCAAATGCCCCGCTAAAAGTGGGTCTGTATTTTATAACTACAAGGATTACTTTTCAGTTGTTTTACTTGCTGTTGTAGACGCCAACTACAAGTTTGTTCTTGTTGACATTGGTTCGTATGGTAAGGAAGGTGATAGTGGGATTCTTGAGAAATCATCACTGGGAAGATGTATCAGAAGTGACGGCTTTTTCCCACATGCACGACGTTTGCCCGGCTCGGACATTGTTACCGTTATGTACTCGTAGGCGATGGGGCATTTCGTTTGAGTGATCACATGATGAAACCGTACACAAAACCTGAGGCGCGAGAAGATGACCACAAAGCAGTCCTTATTACAGGCTTTCCCGAGCAAGGAGAGTTTCAGAAAATAGCTTTGCATTGTTAAGTCAGGTTTTTAGAGTATTTTACACGCCTATTGCCATTCATCATGAAACTGTCAATGCAATGATTATGACAGCTTGCTGTTTGCATAATTTACTTCGCGATGCCTACCTAGAAAATGACAGTCGATGCTACTACAAATACGATCCTTCAGTGCCAGCCCCTGTGGACAGCATGATGCCATTGGTTAAACCTGGCGGATTCGGAAATTTAGAGGGATTTGTGGTGAGAGATAATTTTAAGATGTACTTCAACAGTCCACAAGGCCGTGTAAAATGGCAATACAGTTCAGCAAGGACAACTGATGTTTTTCATCAGTATAAATTGTGAAATGTAAACAAAAAAATTAATTACATGTTACACGTGAATTTATGCGTAATTGTATATGTATATATACAAACTTAGCAGTAAAATATATAAGTATAATACTTTAATATAAGCTACTTACTTGTTCTTCCCATTCGTTTTCCTATTTTAGCCCACAAATTTTCCCGTACATTTAGATGCTTATACTGTGGATGCTTTAAATCATGAAAGCATGGATGCTGGCTAACTAACTCAGCAAGCACTACGTCTTCTGTACTTGAATATGCCATGTGTATGATCAGCAGCTCGGTCCGCGGCGCGCGACGGAAGCGACTGGACTGGTACTGGTCCCGCCACCAGTAGGGTCGCGTTGCGCGGCCAAGCTGCATCATGCTGCGCATGCGCAGAAGCTCGTGACGCTCTGCCGTGCGGCTAGAATCGCTTGAGTCGCGCCTTAGGAATCGTACATTAAGGCAAAACGACTTTTGAGGTTTTTCGAAATCCTAATTTTTGAGATTTTTTGGCGGGATTTTTTTTCCAAAAAAATGGAAATTTTGTCGAATTTTGAGGATTTTTGGGTAAAAAAATATTAGAAAATGTTGGCTAATTTGAAGGTCAAAGGTCAAGGTCAAGGCCATCCAATATGGCCGCCGTGACGTCACAATCCAAGATGAAGGACCGACAATCACAATCCACCCGCCGGCGCCAGTTTCAGGAGGAAATATTTCACACTACTGATATGCTCTAAAGAAATGGCATTTACCTGCTGCACGTGTTGGGAGAATTCTCTCCGGTTCAACAAATGTTGACGAAGAAGCAATTTTCTCCATAAACAGTCGTAATCTTAAAGATGGTAAAGAATCTCCTAACCTGCCCTTATAAACAAATACAAGAGCTTGTTCTCCAGCTGCTATTACTTCTTCTTTCGAAGCACCAGGCTTACAAAACTGTACACTCACTTGCTGAAACAGCCTATCTGAAATAGCGAGTGACAAAGCTGCCTGCTTCCCAACTCCGAAAATAGTTGATGTAGTGTCACAACAAAGGAACGCGTGAATGAACAAAATGCTGTCAAACACACTCCCAAGCTTCTGTTTAATGTAGTTTATATGGCAAATTTTTGTCTCTGTTTTGAAGTGCAGGGGTTGACTGTTGGCTTGGCAGTGAAGTTATAGCAAAATTAGCATATCTGTATCATTTCCTACAAGGTATCCTACTAATATTATAAACGCGAAAGTTTGTAAGGATGGATGGATGGATGTTTGTTACAAAATTAGCCTATCTGTATCATTTCCTACAAGGAATCCTACTAATATTATAAACGCGAAAGTTTGTAAGTATGGATGGATGAATAGATGGATGTTTGTTACTCTTTCATGTAAAAACTACTGAATGGATTTTAATGAAATTTTGGCCTACAGCTAGCTTATAACCTGGATTAACACATAGACCCCATATTAAATGAAATTCCATCCCTAATGGAGTGAAAAAGTGATAATTTAATTTTATAACAGAAAAAATTATTGGTCATAGACATACAAATAGTGAGTGAGTGTCATTTCTCTATGTCTGACACACGATCATACACATAGTAAGGTCTGGCAAATTAATATTTTTCTCCTTGGTGAGACCAGTCCGCTTAGTGGAGCTCGCAGCGGCTAGCAAAATAAAGGTGCAAATAACAGTTTTGTTCTTAACTTCCTCAATAGATAGAGTTGCCTTGAATTTTAAACGCACCATCGTTTGATACGTTTGTCATGTCTTTAATTTTCGTTTGTTTGTGCCGTATGCGTTCCTATACCATTCATCCGATTGCGATGAAATTTTGGTGATTAGTTATGCGCATGCCCATGAAGGTTACTGAGACGGTATAACTATTTTTCAATAGTTGGAGCACGAATCGTGTCAAAAAATGTGTTTATTTCATTTTATATAGCGGCACTTCGTCTGTTTTTGTTGTATAAGTGCGCACGCATGACACAATTTATTTAAATATATAAAAGAAAGACAGAGATAGAGTGATATATATAGAGTGAGATAGAGATGGAGAGATAAGCTGAGATAAAGCGAGGTATAGAGAATGAGATGGGTTAGATAAAGAGATATACCTACCTATAGATGTATAGAGCTATATAGAGACTTATATATAGAAAATATAGAGATAGTGGGAAGTATATATGTAGATATAAAGAGATATAAAGAGATAAATATAGATAGAGAGATACATAGATATGTATATATATATATATATATATATATATATATATAGAGAGAGAGAGAGAGAGAGAGAGAGAGATGGATAGATAATTTTTATATGTGTAACTACTTAAAACTTATTACAAAACAAAACTGAATGAGGCATTGCAATGCATGCCGAGCATTAGCTAGATAATGGAATCTTTTCAATATTAGTAATCTCTTATTTTTCAGCTTTTTTTTTATATTGCTTTATAAAGTCTAAATTACATACAGATCAGGTAAATAACTATAAACTGGCAGAACAAGGTCTGTCGGGATCTGAAAGTGATATAAATTAATTTTCACACTTGACATTCAAATTAAGAAGACAATTACTAACTAGATCTGATTTCGAAAAAGGTCCCCTTCACCCTGTGTTCAGCCCAGGCAACGCCGGGTATTGCAGCTAGTGTTTCATAAAATTGAGCCTTTGATACTGTAGTAGTGGCGATCAAGACATCTGCATCACCCGATGCACTTGATACTGAACATCCAGCTGAACTGAGTTTTTGTCCAATAAAAGCGATAATGCGCTGTTTGTTTCTAGAATTCAGGAGGAAGACATCTTTTTTCTGTGTGAGCTTCATAGTTCCAAAAAATTCAATAATTTGGCATTGACGACCCTTTTTTCTTTGTAGGTGTGTTATGTCTTTCGTGGAAGGTCCATTGCTGTAGCCATCAAATACAATGAAAGCTTTCCCAAAATGTGTGTTGACATACTCTACATAGGTATCACAGATGCTGTCATATGTTATTCCAAGTTGCCATGGTATCTGTTGGAGAAGCCAGCCACCATCAATCACATAGATGCTCTGACTTGGAATGGACTGAAGTGTGTCTTCTGCTTTGGTCATTTCCCAAATTTCATTTGCTAGTGATGGCTTATTTGCTTTCCGAAAAACTTGGTAAGATTTGAACAAGGAAGGGGGATGTGAACACAACTCGTACGACATTATTTCTTTCATGTCTGGACATTCTCTGCTAGAAACAATTGCCAAGTGCTGGAAGAGTAAGGTCTGATCAATACAAACTTTCTCCCTATCAATTTCCACTGCTGATTTATATGTCATGTTCACAGCTTTATCTTTCTTCCGAAAGATATAAGTATCTGCTAATTTCCCCGTCATTTCATTGATTATGTGAAAACCTACTTTTTTGGCTGCATCTACATTTACCTCTGTAGGAGCTGTCATCCCAGTAACGATGTTATGTAGTTCAAGTGCTTCATTGAAGACTTCTAGGGGTGCTAGAAAAGAGATGATGGTTTGAGTGTCCAAAAAATCTTTATGTATGCGTGATTGACATGTTTCTATGTGCTGTTCATTTGTGGAGTAGGTAAGACCAGTAAGGTTTTGCATAGACCCATTTATTTGAGCACAGTTAGGCATTGATAGCAACCAGATTGATCATTGTGTATCGGTCATACCTCGTCCTCGTGTTAAGCCTCCAGTTGTTTTCAAGCTTCTCATCAGTGCCTGTTCAATAACCAAGTCAGGTGCAAGGCCCGCCCACTGTCGATCACTTCTTCTTATCACGAAGAGTCCATTTTCAAATTTTGTATAGAGATCGGGGTTCAGTACCTGAAGGTCCAGCATATTCTGTAGATGAACGCGAACTGATTTCGTGTAATGAGTATGCCCTGCTGCTACAAAGTATGGTAACATTTCATTTAATGTTTTCAAGTAAAGATGCCAATTCCCAGTTCTTTCAGCTCGAATGAAGCATTTTAGAATGGTGACCATTTCCATATATTGGAACCATAATGCTGCAGTTCGATTGTGTTCAAGCTGCAACCTCTTTCGATTTTGTCTTTGAATTATTCCTTGCAAAGCCTCAGAAGTATTGACATCCTCAATATTATGAGTATTGTCAAGTAAACCAGTGAACAAATCACCCACTTGCTTGAAATCTGAAGGATATTTATTGACTTGCAGTAATTCGTCAGTTTCCATGTCATGTGAAACAGCCATAAACAGTATGTTTAGAGCTTGATCGACTATGTCATGCCCACGCATAGCACGTGAAACAGCTTTCCCACTCATGATATGTTTTTTCACCGTATTGCATGCATATATTTGTTCAAATACTTCGGATAATCCTGATTCCTGCATAATGTGACCAATACAGCCGAGGAAACTCATCTAGTATGGAATCCTCCAAGTAAGACCACAGTATTATTCAAATTACTTGACCGATGCTCAGCATGTATTTTTGTCACTGCCTTCAAGTACAATGGCTGGTCAAATGTTATTACTGGGGTTGCATTCTGCTTCTTTGCTTAATTGCTTATGTACAACAATGTCGAGAAAACACATGATATATCGTTAGGCCTATGGTCAATCATTGGAAGAAAATAGACAGTCGCCTTCCCAAAATGTTGCCCCTTGTGAATGCTTTCCATAAATGTTTGCCATATTGGCTTTGTCTGATGGAAGAACCATGCTGTGTACCACACGTGGTCGAGGCTCGTACACAAATCTTCTGCTAGGAGTTTCGGTAATGCTTTGTATGAGAGTCCGATGCTTTATCGTGTCTTCTTATATAAATAAAAACCAATTTTTCCCACTTCTCTCAATTGATCCGATGAAACTTCCAATCTAGGAATTGTACACTTTTTTTCTTTTTAGTGCAGGTGTTACAGCAGCAATGATACCCATTCCGTGGAAAGTACCATGGCCATCAATTGTGCAAATGTCATGATCCACATTATCTGCAATGTAGTGAATGACTCCATCTTTAGAAACTCCTTCCATGGACTGCTCTTGAGTGACAGCAGCAGATTTTTCAAACTTGAGTACTTCTTGTACGGCTAACAGAAACCAAGACAGCTTAAGGTGTCAATTAAGAAACGCGATCCAAAGTGATGATGCATTTCAATAGCCAACCCTATTTGCATTGGTGCCATCAGTGCACATTGCCTGGCAGCCAGCATGATAGCCTGTCCAAAAGCTGCTATGTTAAGAGTAAAATGTTGCTAAGATGCAGGATAGAAGAAGTCTGAGAGATTGAGGAACAAATTCAAGGCTGGCATCAATTGTATGGTCTTCAAGTCCACGATATTCCTTTTTTGGTGTATTAATAACCTTCATCTCGTTAGCAATGATTTTTCCCACTGCTTGTATCAAGTTTATACGTTCTTCTTCAGCATCAATATTTCTTGGAAACTTGTAATAATTGTGTAGAATAGTATTTGCTTTCTCTCGAAATGTAATGACGTCTTCTTTTCCTTGCATGTCTGTTATAATAACATTGTCACCATAACTATCTTCAATTATGCGTTTAATGTGTTTGGTAGAGTAAGGTTCCAAATCAGATAGGAGAAGTAGTTCCTCCATTTTATCACGGATCATTGTTACTGTAATTTGCTCGTCATCATTTGCTTCATAAAATTTTGTGGCCTGCTCTAATGCTTCTAAGCGAACCTTGTCAGAAGGTCTTCCAGTCTTGCGTCGCTTTGTTGAGCTAGTAGAGTCACTAATATCTGTTTTTGAGTACTTAAAAGGAATGTTTCTTCCTGTGCGAAAGTTTACAGAGCAGCTTCTGTGGTATACATTATCAGTGGCATGTAAGTCTGCAATTAAAGCATTTATGCGGCCAAGCACAATCATAATCCATTCATCACTTCTCTAGCGACACATCTCCGTAACAGAAGATTGGAATTCATATGTTCGAACTTTCACTCCATCTGTGATTGCCCCAACATTGTGTCCAACTTTGAATAAAACAAATTCTCCACAAAATAAACACTTACAGTTAGCGTCTTCTTCTGATAATTCATTGGACGAATCTGTAGACCTTAGTAATCTTGGTACCTCAGGATCTACTGCACTTTGACTCTTTCTTTTAACAAATTTGGCAGTTTTTCTTTTATCACAGTAATCTTGCCTACATTCCATATGCACATTTTCTCCAGTATGGGCGTTTAAACTATCGCCCCGCATAAGGGCAGAGGCACATATACTGTCGGCGCCTTTCTGCGTCAAAGTGGGAGCATTGTCACTTTTGTTGATGATTTCTTTACATATAATGCAGTGGGATTCCATTTTGTTCTGTAACAAAAAAAATAAAAATAATAAACATTTGTTCTTGCCCGGTCTAAAACAAACATACACATTCATAATAATTCTAAATAAAGATATAATAAAAATTAAATGTGCAGAGAGAGAACACTTGAAGCAAGTAAAAAATATAACGTTTTATATGTGGAACAAACAATAACATATCGACCTTAATAACATTATTTTCCCTAAGGGGATTTAGGTGGATTTTGGATATGTTGTTCAACTCGTTTTTCTCTAAATTTTGGTACCAAGATCTTTTGTGTTGCAATTTTGTCTAAGTTACCCATTATTTTACCCTAACTTGACTGGACTACTGGTTCGTTGCCTGCAACTGTATCGAAAGGACACATATGTAATTTCTGCAGCAAGGAATTTGTCCAGAGAAAGAATGGTAGACGTCACAAAAATGTTGTGTTAAAAACCCGCTACGAAACAAGTTAAGTTTTGATCGGTGTAACAGGTTGTTTACACGAATTGATACCTTAAAAATACATGGCAGGACTTGTAAAGATGTGCCCATTTACAATATAGACATGATAGAGGCCATCGATAAAGCCATGACGACTATAATTTTCCTTGTCTTGAACGTGGTTTTATTCATAGCTCTCCTGTTCTCGACAAATAACTTAAATTGAAGAGCGTTTATGATTTCAGGAAGACTGAGGGAAATGGAAATATCATTACCATTAAAAGTGAACATACATTCAAGCCCATATCAAGTAGATCCTCCGTACTTCGGAAAAATGATAGACACTTAAAAAGGAAGCTTGTAGACGACGAAGAAGCTTCGACGTCGACAATTTCGAATTCTTACAATAATCCAGGTGAAGATGCTGACTGTCCATTGTGTGTCCATTGTGTGCATTGCATGTACTTTTCTTTTGTTTATTGTGTGTTGTTTAGTTAAATTTGCGCATTCCAGTCTACAGTAAGGACTCAATATTTCGTATTCAAAACATATTGTTCTTGATAAAACATTTTTCAGGAATTATTGGTCCTTTAGTAAGCGTAAAACGTGATCCGTTAGTTTATTTGCATATAATTGATTTTATCTATACTGTTGGCCTGTAGTTCGGAGACTTTGTCTTATATGCTTGAAATATATTATATTAGTAGTATACGAATGTATGTCCTGGAACATGGCGCTGGCGCGAGGTGCTGGTGCCAATGTCCGCCATCTTGGATTGTGACATCACGGCGGCCATATTGGATGAATTTTACCTTGACCTTGGCGGCCATCTTGTATCTGCCATCTGAGATCCGCAATCTTGGCTGACGTCATCGCCACCATTTTGTTTTCTCGAACAATCCGCCATTTGGTTTCCGAGTTTTGGTCCCGAGTATTGGCATGAGATCTCTTCACGTGCTGTGTTGAGTCAAAATTTATTAATTTATTTTATGTGGGATGCGTGATGCTCACTAACGATCGCAGAAGAAGGAAGGCTTCGCTAGACACCAAGTACTAGGAAGTTCGTCCTTCGTGATAGTGTTTCTCATCTGTCTTACGACATATTATTAGACTGAGTAATGATATATATTTTTTTAAATTCCACATGATAAAAATATTGTAAGTGCTGATTTAGCAGCATAAATTCACTAATTAAATGGTATGACTTATTAAGTAAAAAAATCCTTCATGCAGAGTTCGATTCCTCACAAATAACCAGAAGCACTCGGCGATCACCATCAGATGTATAGCCAGGATTGTGCTTCCTTTTCAATGATTGTGCTTCCAAATGTGGTTCCTTTTTGGGATTGTGCTTTCGATTGTGCTTCCTTTTCAATGATTGTGCTTCCTAATGTGCTTCCTTTTCGATGATTTTGCTTCCAAATGTGCTTCCTTTTCGACGATTGTGCATCCAAATGTGCTTCCTTTTCTATAAAAAAAATAATTTAAATAAAGACAGTACTTTGACTCATGTAGTATACCAGTAGGCCTCACGTACATAAGTGAGGTTCAGACGACCAGACCCTCAGTCCACCTCTGGCCATCGTGCAGTACAGATCGTCTCTCTCTTCAGTAAGTTTCGAGAGATTTAGTTACTGTTCCAATGCCGACCTTGATGAACGATCTATCATCAATATCGCGGACCCTGATGACACCGACGATGACAACAGCGACTACAGCGATAGCGGAGAGCTCAATGGCTGTGGTGTCGACAGCTTCGGAGATCCTGACGTTATCGGTACCACCAACTGCAGACATTTCGTTGCGTGATACCGGTACCGAATTTTGCTGTTCCATCGATTGAAGTCATCAACATTGCAGACTTCAATGAATGACGAGCGTTCATCGCTTCAGTGCAAATACAGTGGTGCATCATTCATTACCACTTCAAGTGGGCGCAGACATGAAAGAAGCGGTTGTTCGAGTAATGCTCAATGAATACTATTTCAGTGCCACAAGAACAATAAACTAATTTCACGTCTCGATAGCTTACATCGTCATTATAAAAAATGCTCCGAGAAAGTTAAGTGCAAGCATAATGAACATGGTTGTTGTTCTGAAACATGTATTGAATCAGCCAATGAGAATATATAAGTGAGGTTCAGATGACTGGACCCTCAGTTCACCTCTGGCCACGGTGTCGTGCTGATCGGATAGTTAGACTTGCATAACATAATATACCAGTATCTATCTATTCTTGAGAACTCGATGGCATCATTACCATTATTAACACCGACCTGGATGGAAGGCCTACCATCAACAGTGCAGAGTCCAATGACAACGTCGTCAACATCTACACTTACTCTCTCAGCACAGCATGAGATTTCGACGCGTACAACATCTTCCGCAGAGCAGATCTCGAAGGCTTCAGAAGTTAACATTTCAGCAGTATTACAATGGTTGTCAACAGTGCCAGTGACATTGATAAAGGGAGCAGCATCCAATGGTGTTCCATCACCCAACTGTACGTACTGTGACAAAATCAAAAACTTGAAATTACGTGATTATGTAATAATTGTAATAATAACTCTGAACGTATTAAATATCAGTTCAACGTGTGTTGTAGCCAGTTTATACACAATGGAAAATTGAAAAGGCACATGTGGTTTTGCAAAGGACAGGAGGAACATTCATTAGATTCAAGCTGTATATTTTGTGGCAAAACATTACAAATATTCCAAGTGCAAAACGTCATGAAATATATCACTGTCATTTTAATGAAATCGATAATTCTTGTCTGTGTGAAAAATGTGGTGTACCAATGTGTCGGCCTGACAAACTGAAAAGACATTTAAAGTAATGTCAAGGACTTACTTCGTACTCTAAAAAGACTGTTTAAATCGAGAAATGCTCAAGACCTTAGTAATATGACTTTTTTTTGTTCTTGTAGTAGTGTATAATTTAGATAATAAATGTTATGTTTGTAAAAGAACTTGCGGAGTTTTATTTTCGATCCTGTAATTTTTGAGATATTTTTAATTAATTTTTTATATTTTTGCATCGTCCAGTGATTGACAAGATGGCGTACATGACGTCATACCTTGGTATTGGTAGTGGGAGGTCAGTTTGCAGGTGGCTTCCATGGAGGAAGGACCTGTTGTTTTTTACTTTTTGTGTCGCCCAGGGATAGAACTAAGGACGGGAATCGATCTGATCAATCAGTATATTAATAAGTTATTTTTTTATAAATTTTAGAATTTTTTCATTAAAATCGGATAATAAATTATGATTTTCAAGATAGCGGCCGTAACGGAAAATGCAACGGTGACGTCATAACCCAAAATGTGGGGTGTGAGGTAAGATGTTTTTATTACTTTTTATTGAGAATTTTTTAAATATATTAATAAATTACGGGTTTACTCTCGTCGGGAATCGAACCGAGGACTGAAATCGTTTAAGTAACTAAACATTTAAAGTAGTCTAATTAAATATATTTTTTGGAATTTTTTTGGAATTTCTAGCATTAAAATTACGGATTTTAAGATGCAGACCGTAACGAAACATACAACATTTATAGAATCAAATATGATGGGCGTAACGAAACATGTAACGATGACAACATACTCAACCAAGATGGTGGGCATAACTAAACATGCAACATTAATATAATTCAAGATGGCGACCGTAACGATATGTGCAACAGTGGTTTTTTAAGTAATATTTTATTAAATTTTAATTAATTTTTTTATAAATTTTAGAATTTTTTATTAAAATCGGATAATAATTACTGATTTCATGATGGTGGACATGACGCCATACTAGTTGACGATATATATACCTTGGCAAAAGTGTTGGCAGGTCAGTCTGTCGGTGTCCTGACTTTATTTTTTTATTTTTTCCCTTGCTTGGTTTGAACCGAGGATTCCGAGCTCCATGGCGTAAGTAACTTATATGTTTTTTAAAAAATAATTTTTATTAAAATTTTATTAATTGAATGTTTTATAAACTTTAGTTTTTTCATTAAAATCGGATAATAAATATAGATTTTCAAAATGATGGCAGTAACGTAAATTGCAATGGTGACGTCATAATTCAAATTGGCGGAAACCAAATGGCGGATTGTTCGAGAAAACAAAATGGCGGCGATGACGTCATCCAAGATGGCCGCCAAGGTCCAAGTCAAAGGTCGAGGTCTTCCAAGATGGCTGCCGTGACGTCACAATCCAAGATGGCGGACATCGGCACCAGCACCTCGCGCCAGCGCCATGGCCCAGGATATATATTCGTATACTACTTATATTTTCTTGAAATTCTAAACAAATTTCAACGATAAGTGTCTTGCCCTGAAGATACTTGGTGTATACGCCTAAAATTGTACATGGCCTAGCCTTGTAGTTCGGATACACTTGGTCTATATTACTGACATTGTGCATGGCCTGGCTTCGTGGCCGGAGACGCTTAGCCTATATGTTTGTAGTTGGAACTCTAATTTTTTAACAAAAGGCACCGAATACAGACTCCATTGTAGGTGTAGTGATATCGAGTAACATATTCATTCAATCCATAGGATTCCTTGTTTGCAGTGAGGATGATTAATTAAATAAATATTTAATGCATAATTTTTTTTTATTGACCAAGGATAGAAAAAAGGACATGAATAGATAGAATCAATCAGTACATTATGTGGGATTTTTTTTATGAACGTTTGAATTTTTCCCGTATTTATAACTAAATTATTACGAATTTCCAATCTGGCGGGTCAGTTGGCCAACAATATTTTGGACACTTTGGCAATAAATACTACTGCACTCTAGCAGGTAAACATTAAACCAATATGACGGCAGTGTTTATAATATACGAAACTAGTACTCCTTGAATCGAGTACCGAAAACAAGATGGCTGCAGCACTCTCTAGCAGACGATGTGTGTACTATGAGACACTAGAGCTCCTGGTAGCAAGTACTAAAATAAAGATGACTGCCTCCAGCAGACGAAACAAGATGGCAGCCATGATGTCATTATTCAAGATGGCGGCCTCCAGCAGACGAAAACAAGATGGTGGCTCTTATATCATAATTCGATTTGGTGGCCTCCAGCAGACTGAAACACGATTGCGGATGTGATATTATAATCAAATATGGCGGCCTCCAGCAGACGAAAACCAGATGGTGCATGCCAAATGGCGGACATTAAGTCATACTGGCTGGGGATATATCTACCTTTGGATTAGTGGTGGGAGGTCAGTCTGTCGGTGGCTTCCATGGTGGAAGGTTCAGTCAACATTTTTTTTTGCTCTTATTGAGCTCAATCGAGGACTCCATGATGCAGTGCGTTTTAAAACTAAAATTTTATAAATGTGTATTTCTATAATTTTTTTATAAAATTAAATATTTTTTTCGAATTTCTTGGATAATAATTACGGATTCTCAAGTTGCGGTCACGACCCCATAATTTCTAAATTATGGCAATTTATATTAATAATTTTATTATATGTTTTTTATTTTGTTTGATTATAACTGCTAATTTTCAAGATAGTGGAAGTGACATATTACTTTAAAAATGACGAGATGTTTTTATTAAAATGTTTATTATATAATTTTTTTTATAAATTTAAAAAAATTTCCCCATTTTTACATGCTTTATATTAGCTTCACCTGTATGTTTGTCTGTCCGTCTGTAACTCTTTCGACTAAGAGTGAGTCACTCATCACTGTAAAATGTCCCACTAATTTCATTATGTTCGTTAGCCGAGCGGTCTAAGGCGCGCGACTTCTGTGACGTCAGCTTTCGGCTTCAGCGATCGTGGGTTCTATTCCCGATCACGAGAAAAAAGCATGGGGCGCTTAATATACAAAAAAATATGGCACAAAGCGCCTCAAGCTTTTTTCTCATTTATACTAGTATTGCTTATATACTATTGTCATAAATTAAATTTTAAAATTATTTTTTACTTTTTAGTTTGATAATCTTTAAAAGCATGTTTCTTTAGTTTTTTAAACTATATTTATTCTGATAATAATTACGTATTTTCAAGACGGCGGCCGTAACGGTAATTGCAACGACATCACAAATTCAAAATGATGGTCTTGAACAGACAACAAGATGGTGTACATGACCTCGGCAGCTTAGGGCGGCTAAACGACGGGGATTTTTAGCAGCTATGAGGAATTTTCGTTTTTTCAAAGGCAAAAGTCTTTTGAGGCACTTAAGAATTACGATGTTTTGAATTGTTTTACGAATTTTTTCCCTTTAAAATTTTAGAAAATTTTTGGCAAATTTTGAAGGCCAGGGTCAAAGGTTAATGTCATCCAAGATGGCTGCCGTGACGTACAATCCAAGAAGGCGGATATCGCCGCCGCCGCCACCATCACACCCAGAACCCAGTCCCCGGAAATACTTTTATATAGGTACAACTGACTTATGTGAAGAACTGAGATGTTCTCCAGCTGAGCTTGATCGCCAGTGCGTCGTTCTGCCGTTAGGGCGCACCAAGGTTACAGTTAGTGTAACTAGCGACCTAGCAGTCTGGTACACAGCACAGGCACGTACGTGACATGTTTGGCTCTAGCCGGTTAACGCAGTGTTGACTGTTGGGAGAACGGTTCTGCGACTACAGATTTGACAAACAGCAATGGCACGTCTTTATTTACTTTTTCAGGGATGGATGATGTGTTAATGGTGTACGGGCAGGCGATAAAAAAAATGTTAGCGAGTCTTTCAGTTGTCGCCAGTGATGTGTAAACATCTAACATCTAAAGAGTAAAATCACGTGTTCTCATGTTGTAAATAAACATCTAATATGAAACTCGGACAAGAAATTTAATGTAGAATTCTTTGAAAGAATGTCGAGCGTGAAAAATGTATGGCAAATTTTAGTATGCACCAGAAATGACATGAAATAGGCGCGCATTACACAACGGAAATTTAACAGGTTGAAAGTCCAATGCGCATGCATGTCGAAACTGCTGTAGCCACGAACCGAAGTAAAGATGGCGGACACCTGTATGTATCAACTTTCGGGGGATGTACTATGACTGTTGGTGTGTCAAATTAAACGTTATAATAGGCAGTGAAACAAACCGAAAAAAAATTTTTTTTTTAACTTTGAAAAGTATTCCTAATATGTAATATATAATCGCTACTCTAAAAATACCTTTAATTTGTTTTCCAGGAAAATTATGCTGGAAAAAACATGGCGTCAAAGATATGTATCATTTTTGTTGGTGCTCGATAGAATTACGAACACTGTGCTATCTTTAAAGTATCATTTTAAATTAAAAGTTGCAGTCTAATAGATACATTGAAATAAAATTAACCTGAAACATTTTAAAACACACCTTATTAGTATATCCATATAGTTTTTTTTTACTAAAACGATATAAAAAAGTCTTTAAATATATCCTACAAACAAACTTTAACCAAATAAAGCTGATAAAACATTAAAAATTTAACAGTAAAAATTGCATCATGAAACATGGCGTCAAATATATAAAAGCTAACAATTACTCGTGTGTCTACAGTATGATAAAAGCTGCGCTATCTTTACATTTCAGTGTTAACTAAGTGTTGTAATAACATGATTTTAACGTATTTTTAAATTGACATTATTTATTTTTAACACTATAAATTAGAACTAAATTATTTAAGGATATGTGTACTATTATAAAGTTTTACTTTTTAATACCTATGCGTGGTGTAAATTTTGCGATGTTCACTAAAGCATTACTTACGCATGAATCACGCGAGTCCGCCATTTATACGAGATTTCTGAGACTTATACTGATGGCAGTAACGTGGTTACACATTTCCTTTCCAATCAATTTCCGTTCCATTCACAAAATTCTCCTACCAAATGCCGTATACCGAGAGCAAAGATTTTTACACATAAAAAAAAAAACCTTCAGCTGAAGTAGTGCGCATTTACCTAGTGTGCTTTCACAGCAGGTGTGTACCGAGTATAAAAACCTTCGTACGACTAAACGAACGACTGCTTGGAACTGGGAGTTTCATGCCATGAAGGGAGACGCATGCGAAACTGCGTATGGCCAACAATAAACGTCTGCGCCCGGCTAGTCGCCTGCTTCCCGCGGGGCCTGTCTTCTCAACAAATGAAGGAGTCCCCTGAAGCCCGCCGAATTCAAATTTGCGCTAAAACAAAAAAAAAAAACTCTACGTTAAATTTAGTGTCCGAGTTTCTTATTACCTATTAGGTATTTGTAACATGAAAAGACATGAATTTGCTTGTTACTGGGGTACCAGTACTAAATGACTCGCTTACGTATTGTTTTTTTTTTCAAATATGAAAACATCATCTATTATCTTGATAATATTATTTGTGTCTTATAAAGTAGTGTAAGGATAAAGTGTAAACGTTTCATAAAATACTAGCGAATAAACCCGAAGATAAATAAAGTTGAAACAAATCGAAAACTCGCTCTTCTGAAAAGTTACAATTTTGTGATTGGGTATCCTATACCTCCGGGGTACACACACACACACACACACACACACACACACCAACACACACACACACATATATATATATACACACACACGCCTACACACATTTTTTTTTACTCTTAAATTAAAATCTTTTTTGTGACTATGCTGGTAGATATGTTCTTCTTGGTAGTATATGTGTAAAAAAAATCCAAGGGGAAGCCGATATACCTGTTTTTTTTTTAACAGTACATATTTAAAATGTAGCTACCCTAACCTAAACAACTACAGCAATATCGATATATCACAATATCACAAATTTGTAATATTTATACCTAACTTGTTAAAACGGTAGACTGCTAAAATTTTGGAAACTTTATTTTCTATTTTTATAGAAGTAACTTTTCTTCAAAATTACCAATGTTTTAATCAATCAACATAAAACCTTCCACCAAATACTGCACGGACGGTATAAATTGAATCCAATATTAAAATTCTCGCCATTTTAATATAAAGGTAAACAGAAAGAAGAAGAAAAAACACGATCGATTCAGTTGTTAAGGTACCTGTGACTACTGCAGCAAGCTGTGTGCTAGCCAGGGACGCGTGAGGAACTACTGGAATGCAAATGCTCGGGCTTGCCGGGCCCAGGCCAGCGAGAGCTGAGACGACTCCCGCGCGAGGAGGGGTGGCGGTCGTCGACCCGGGCCCGCGGTGAGCGCCCTGCAGTGACCCGCTGCCTATATAGGCGCGCGCGGCGGCGGAGCCGTGAGTCGTCCTGCCTGGAGCCTGGAGCCTGCCTGGAGCCTGGAGCCTGCCTGGAGCCTGCCTGCCGCCCCGTCTCGCAAGTGCCACGTGAGTACCTGCGTCTGCGCCGTCTTGGGCAGACCTCTGGACCATCATCAGACTGTTCAAACACCATTTCCGCGAGGTTTCGGGCCGACCACGTCACACCATGACGTCTCCTGACGATGCCTAACCCCGTGCAGTAGCGCCAAACCTGCGCCACTAACGTCTCTTCGACAAGAACATTGGGCGGGCTCTCGGTCCGTCTCGTTCCTAGGGAGTAGGGATGTCCGGCCTGCGTGTCTAGCCCGAGCTCCAGTGACGAGACACCAGCTCGTGCCCGCTGCACCACGAGACTGCTCGTGCTAGTACGCCATCGGTTGGGGAAGGCTGTGCGGGTGTATACAGGGAGGATGGTGCCCAACTGTTCATATTAGCTGCGGTGTAACTTTAGTGAACTCGATCCAATTTTGTTTTGGCATACGCAATTGCTAGTTACACGGTGTGTCGTTAAATATCCTAATAACGAACAAAAACGAAGGCTTCTTACGAAACTCACTGTAACCAGCAATGGCATACGTGAAACTAAACTTTTTAAAATTAATCTTCCCATTGCAAGAACCATTCAAAGTACGTATTTAGTGAACTTATTTAAACTCTTGAATGCGGTCCAGCTTGTTGCTGACAACCCTAGTGTTTCAGAAGAGACTCTTATTTGCATGTGAAATGTCTGAAGCAAATGTCAACAAAGGTTTATACCCTGTTTTTGTATAATTTGATTCAACTAAGACAAACGCCTTGTCTTCCATTTGATCGTGATGTGATAAGCATTCTGTGATTACATAACCTTAAGTTAAAACAATTTAAATAACCAAATAACTCATTTTGATTTACATAAATGTATTATAATACACGGGAGTAAGCATTTTCAATAGCACATGATGTAATGTAAAAATATCTACAAATTTTTGACAGGAAATTTTCCAAGTGGCATTTCTGAAGTATCCTAGTTTTAAAATAATCTCATAAAAAGCATTTTCCGACCATGTTGTTGAGATAATGTAGCCTACGGATAACTTCTTAAAAGATCTATTCCTCTTGTATACAGAAGTGTGTGCTCAATATTTGCTTAAATAAGTCATATTTTAAAATAACTTGTTAAGTTAGCATTTCTTAATTGGTCATGTTGGATCAGCTGAATCTGTATGGCGCATCTATGAATCTCCAATGCATTTTCAGTCACATGTTATTGTGATTGATATTCATTTACCACGTAGACAGAATGTTTACTTTCGATAAGGGCAAGAGCGTCAAGCAATTGAAAATGCAATATAAACAAAATTATTAGCATCTTTTGAATTGAATCGACCAGATCCACCAGCACGCGACTATAAGTATATTGAAAATTCTTTGCATTATGTATGAGAAGATTAAAAAAAAATGGAAGAAGAGAAGCCGTGAAGGTGATAAAATGATTGCATGTATCACTAAGAGATATCGAACTTTTCCATTTACGGTTGCTTTTATTACATGTATGTGGTCCAAAATCATTTTAGGGCGTAAGAACATACAATGGAATTACACACACTTCTTTTGATGATGTGTGCCTTACTCGCGGTATTGCTTCCAATGAAACGAATGGCGCGAATGATTAAATGAAGCAAAATAATTACATTCACCAAAACAAATTAGAAATTTAATTGGTTACTTTTTTTTTTTGTTTAAGCACTGATGCAGGCTTTGGAAAAACATCCACACAAACAGCAATCACTCACAAATCAAATTCGCTTAATATTTGTTGTATTGCAACATCGTTCAGTGGCATAGCTTCAACTCTATTACTTGGAGGTAGAACGTTACACTGTGTGTTTAAATTGCCTATACCCATTTTGTACAAATCTGTAGCAAATGTTACCGCAAATAGTAGCTATGAACATTATACAAATTCATCATCATTGATAATAATTATTGATGAAGTTTCTATGCGCCCACTGCAAGTGTTGAAAATCGTAGATTATAGCATGATCTATGCAATGAAAATAATAAACATAAACCATTTGGAGGAAAAACTATACTTCTGTGCGGTGATTTTCTGAAAATATTACCAACTATCTCACATGGATCACGTACAACTTTAATTGAAAATTGTGTTACGAGTTGGGATAAATGTGTTTATTTTCATAAATTTACGTTTACTCAAAAAATATGAGACCCTTACCAAGTGAAATAGAATTGGACGAATTCTTGAAAAAAAAAAGAATTGTAATGATGAAGCTCCACAATTCCCTCCGGTTGGTGAAAATATTATTGAAATACCTCAGCAATTAATATGAGATGAAAATAATATTATTAATGAGGTGTATGGAAATATTTCTGAAAACATACTTTCAGATAAAATACTTAAGACAGTTATTTTAGCACCTAAAAATGATAATTGCACTTTCATTAATATTATTATACTTAATTGAATACCTGGTGAATACAAAACATATCACAGCTACGATAAGATAATTTGTGGTGATGACAATGAAATCAATAACTATCCAGTAGAGTTTTTGAATTCTTTGACTATTAGTGGTTTGTCACCACATAAGTTAGTATTAAAAGTTAAATGCATCGTTTTACTGATCATAAACTTAATACAAAGGAAGCATTAGTCAATGGAACATGACTGCGCACAAGTTTATGCATCGTAATGCTATTGATTGCGAAGTTTTAACTGGAACCGCACGCTTTGAGAGAATTTTGATTCCACGTATAAATCTAGCATATCTCGGCACTGTTTTCCATTTACCTTTTAAATAACTAATTTCCAATTATACCTGCATTCATGATGACAATAAATAAATCTCAAGCATAAAAATTCGAAAAAATTGGAATTTTATTGAGGCAGCCAGTTTTCACACATGGAAAATTGTACGTCGCAGCAAGTAGAGTTAGATCATTCTATGGTTTGAGATTATATTTTTCTGAATATAACGATCAAGGACATTTAGCAAACGATGATAGAGTTATTATAAAAAAACATCGTCTACAGAGAAGTTTTGAGTCATTAAATTCATTTTCAAACTATTTTAGTTCAATGGACAACATTTACTTACGTCCAGTTCATATATTAATCTAATGAATAAAAAAAATTGTTTCCGTTGCATGTCTGTGGTCGAACAGTCGCACTATTGTTGACTTTGTAATATTTGTAAACATAGTATATTTGTATGAGCCCTTAAAATATATAAATATGTCTTGAGATCAAGTAACTTTTCAAAATATAGTAATTTTTATTCCCAAGTGAAATAATTCACCTCTTAAAACTTATTTGGAAATATATATCCCATTCAATTATTTACTTTCATTTCACATTAAATTCAACAATAAGCGGTGCGAATCTAACTAAAAACGTTTTACAGTTAAACAGTTTCAGATGAACTGTTTCCGAAAAATACAGCATAATGTAACAACTTCCCTCTTTTTAAAACATCTTTCCTGGCTGGGTCCATTAGCTCTAGAAGCTCTAAGGGCGACACTGGCTTGTGCATCACACACCTCTTCGCCTCTACGCGCCAGGGACCGAAATGGCGTGCAGTCTTCTCGTCGGTAACGCGCCTCTATGAGACTTTCAATTTGATTCTAGAACATGCACTCCCTTATACTTTTAACAATACCTTTACCAATCCTAAAAAGTAAGTGAAAACACCCATTTTAGCCTTTTTCACTGCCCTTAAAATACATGTTAAAGACGAAACCATGAAACGAAAATTGTATAATGGATGTATAATGTATTGACGAGTATAATGGTTGTTAAACACACGCAATGAAGAACTGCGGCTGGTAGTGTCCGAGCAGGCCCCGCCAGGCCACACCTGCTCGGGGACCGTTACACGGGCCGCGGGACGCGTGAACGGGGTCAGCGAGTCCGAGCCGCGGCCAAGGTCACCGGTCGTTCACCCTCGCACCACGCCCCGCCGGGCAGGTCTGTGTGAGGTGTACAGTGCTCCAGTTCAACGTGCTGGATTTACTACCATGCACTCCCGTTACGGGCTGAGTCCACCAGCACGAGCTCACAAAACAGTTATTCCATCGCATCTTGGAGGTGTTTGAGAAGGAGCTACAATGAGGGGCTTAGACTATACCCATTCCAGCATCATCGCCATGACTCAAAGGAATATACTTTCTAAGAGTATCACAAGGCTCTTAAGGGGCCCGCCTACCTGGGCACACATACGGTGTGCAGAGCTTCAGAAAAAACAACGCGATTTCAAAACTACTCAAGATATACGAGTGGGGCCTATTTACGAATAGCATTTAAGAGTTCGCTGAGGACCGAAAAGTACTTTTAATTTCGGATTAAGTTTTTAAACTGTATTTTTAGAAGCGTTAAAATGCCTAAAACACGTGTTTACAGAGTAATTTTTAGGCATAACACAATCAGTACAGATTCTTGAAAGCACTTAAGGGGCTTGCATAACACCTTTATCTTCATTTCTCCGCCATATAATGTTACGGTCACCCCTCAAATTTCACAGTTATCCTGTGACAAAGAGAAGAATGCGCACCAGTTCAGAGACTTGCGCTTAGAGGCTATACCGCGCTGGAAGCACCAGCGAGCGTCGCGCTTATCATCCCGCCTCACTAACACACATACACCCCTGACGAGGCGGGCCCCTTAAGGGGAAGGTTCACCCCAAGAATCGTAATTTTCTTAAATATTATTTGTGATGAAATACCATGGTAGAGGGTGACCACCACTCAGCTGGTCTGTTAATAGAAGCGGTCAGCTGAGAGTTTGCTTCCAGACAGGGAGGGCGTATCGCTCCAATCACTTGGTACTAGGGCATGTTTGAAAGCCCACCTGCTGGGCGCAGACCTAATTCGAGCGACAGTTTTGCCTACTGTGTTGGCTGTCCCCTCGCCCCTTGCAGCCCGGGCAGGGCCGAGCGCTCGAGCGACAGTTTTGCCTACTGTGTTGGCTGTCCCCTCGCCCCTTGCAGCCCGGGCAGGGCCGAGCGCTCGAGCGACAGTTTTGCCTACTGTGTTGGCTGTCCCCTCGCCCCTTGCAGCCCGGGCAGGGCCGAACACTCGAGCGACAGTTTTGCCTACTGTGTTGGCTGTCCCCTCGCCCCTTGCAGCCCGGGCAGGGCCGAACACTCGAGCGACAGTTTTGCCTACTGTGTTGGCTGTCCCCTCGCCCCTTGCAGCCCGGGCAGGGCCGAACACTCGAGAGACAGTTTTGCCTACTGTGTTGGCTGTCCCCTCGCCCCTTGCAGCCCGGGCAGGGCCGAACACTCGAGAGACAGTTTTGCCTACTGTGTTGGCTGTCCCCTCGCCCCTTGCAGCCCGGGCAGGGCCGAACACTCGAGAGACAGTTTTGCCTACTGTGTTGGCTGTCCCCTCGCCCCTTGCAGCCCGGGCAGGGCCGAGCGCTCGAGCGACAGTTTTGCCTACTGTGTTGGCTATCCCCTCGCCCCTTCCAGCCCGGGCAGGGCCGAGCGCTCGAGCGACAGTTTTGCCTACTGTGATGGCTGGCCCCTCGCCCCTTGCAGCCCGGGCAGGGCCGAGCGCTCGAGCGACAGTTTTGCCTACTGTGATGGCTGGCCCCTCGCCCCTTGCAGCCCGGGCAGGGCCGAGCGCTCGAGCGACAGTTTTGCCTACTGTGTTGGCTGTCCCCTCGCCCCTTGCAGCCCGGGCAGGGCCGAGCGCTCGAGCGACAGTTTTGCCTACTGTGTTGGCTGTCCCCTCGCCCCTTGCAGCCCGGGCAGGGCCGAGCGCTCGAGCGACAGTTTTGCCTACTGTGATGGCTGTCCCCTCGCCCCTTGCAGCCCGGGCAGGGCCGAGCGCTCGAGCGACAGTTTTGCCTACTGTGTTGGCTGTCCCCTCGCCCCTTGCAGCCCGGGCAGGGCCGAGCGCTCGAGCGACAGTTTTGCCTACTGTGTTGGCTGTCCCCTCGCCCCTTGCAGCCCGGGCAGGGCCGAGCGCTCGAGCGACAGTTTTGCCTACTGTGTTGGCTGTCCCCTCGCCCCTTGCAGCCCGGGCAGGGCCGAGCGCTCGAGCGACAGTTTTGCCTACTGTGATGGCTGTCCCCTCGCCCCTTGCAGCCCGGGCAGGGCCGAGCGCTCGAGCGACAGTTTTGCCTACTGTGTTGGCTGTCCCCTCGCCCCTTGCAGCCCGGGCAGGGCCGAGCGCTCGAGCGACAGTTTTGCCTACTGTGTTGGCTGTCCCCTCGCCCCTTGCAGCCCGGGCAGGGCCGAACACTCGAGAGACAGTTTTGCCTACTGTGTTGGCTGTCCCCTCGCCCCTTGCAGCCCGGGCAGGGCCGAACACTCGAGAGACAGTTTTGCCTACTGTGTTGGCTGTCCCCTCGCCCCTTGCAGCCCGGGCAGGGCCGAACACTCGAGAGACAGTTTTGCCTACTGTGTTGGCTGTCCCCTCGCCCCTTGCAGCCCGGGCAGGGCCGAACACTCGAGAGACAGTTTTGCCTACTGTGTTGGCTGTCCCCTCGCCCCTTGCAGCCCGGGCAGGGCCGAACACTCGAGAGACAGTTTTGCCTACTGTGTTGGCTGTCCCCTCGCCCCTTGCAGCCCGGGCAGGGCCGAACACTCGAGAGACAGTTTTGCCTACTGTGTTGGCTGTCCCCTCGCCCCTTGCAGCCCGGGCAGGGCCGAACACTCGAGAGACAGTTTTGCCTACTGTGTTGGCTGTCCCCTCGCCCCTTGCAGCCCGGGCAGGGCCGAGCGCTCGAGCGACAGTTTTGCCTACTGTGTTGGCTGTCCCCTCGCCCCTTGCAGCCCGGGCAGGGCCGAACACTCGAGAGACAGTTTTGCCTACTGTGTTGGCTGTCCCCTTGCCCCTTGCAGCCCGGGCAGGGCCGAACACTCGAGAGACAGTTTTGCCTACTGTGTTGGCTGTCCCCTCACCCCTTGCAGCCCGGGCAGGGCCGAGCGCTCGAGCGACAGTTTTGCCTACTGTGTTGGCTGTCCCCTCGCCCCTTGCAGCCCGGGCAGGGCCGAACACTCGAGCGACAGTTTTGCCTACTGTGTTGGCTGTCCCCTCGCCCCTTGCAGCCCGGGCAGGGCCGAACACTCGAGCGACAGTTTTGCCTACTGTGTTGGCTGTCCCCTCGCCCCTTGCAGCCCGGGCAGGGCCGAGCGCTCGAGCGACAGTTTTGCCTACTGTGTTGGCTGTCCCCTCGCCCCTAGCAGCCCGGGCAGGGCCGAACACTCGAGCGACAGTTTTGCCTACTGTGTTGGCTGTCCCCTCGCCCCTTGCAGCCCGGGCAGGGCCGAGCGCTCGAGCGACAGTTTTGCCTACTGTGTTGGCTGTCCCCTCGCCCCTTGCAGCCCGGGCAGGGCCGAGCGCTCGAGCGACAGTTTTGCCTACTGTGTTGGCTGTCCCCTCGCCCCTTGCAGCCCGGGCAGGGCCGAGCGCTCGAGCGACAGTTTTGCCTACTGTGTTGGCTGTCCCCTCGCCCCTTGCAGCCCGGGCAGGGCCGAGCGCTCGAGCGACAGTTTTGCCTACTGTGTTGGCTGTCCCCTCGCCCCTTGCAGCCCGGGCAGGGCCGAACACTCGAGAGACAGTTTTGCCTACTGTGTTGGCTGTCCCCTCGCCCCTTGCAGCCCGGGCAGGGCCGAACACTCGAGAGACAGTTTTGCCTACTGTGTTGGCTGTCCCCTCGCCCCTTGCAGCCCGGGCAGGGCCGAGCGCTCGAGCGACAGTTTTGCCTACTGTGTTGGCTGTCCCCTCGCCCCTTGCAGCCCGGGCAGGGCCGAGCGCTCGAGCGACAGTTTTGCCTACTGTGTTGGCTGTCCCCTCGCCCCTTGCAGCCCGGGCAGGGCCGAACACTCGAGAGACAGTTTTGCCTACTGTGTTGGCTGTCCCCTCGCCCCTTGCAGCCCGGGCAGGGCCGAACACTCGAGAGACAGTTTTGCCTACTGTGTTGGCTGTCCCCTCGCCCCTTGCAGCCCGGGCAGGGCCGAGCGCTCGAGCGACAGTTTTGCCTACTGTGTTGGCTGTCCCCTCGCCCCTTGCAGCCCGGGCAGGGCCGAACACTCGAGAGACAGTTTTGCCTACTGTGTTGGCTGTCCCCTCGCCCCTTGCAGCCCGGGCAGGGCCGAACACTCGAGAGACAGTTTTGCCTACTGTGTTGGCTGTCCCCTCGCCCCTTGCAGCCCGGGCAGGGCCGAACACTCGAGAGACAGTTTTGCCTACTGTGTTGGCTGTCCCCTCGCCCCTTGCAGCCCGGGCAGGGCCGAACACTCGAGAGACAGTTTTGCCTACTGTGTTGGCTGTCCCCTCGCCCCTTGCAGCCCGGGCAGGGCCGAACACTCGAGAGACAGTTTTGCCTACTGTGTTGGCTGTCCCCTCGCCCCTTGCAGCCCGGGCAGGGCCGAACACTCGAGAGACAGTTTTGCCTACTGTGTTGGCTGTCCCCTCGCCCCTTGCAGCCCGGGCAGGGCCGAACACTCGAGAGACAGTTTTGCCTACTGTGTTGGCTGTCCCCTCGCCCCTTGCAGCCCGGGCAGGGCCGAGCGCTCGAGCGACAGTTTTGCCTACTGTGTTGGCTGTCCCCTCGCCCCTTGCAGCCCGGGCAGGGCCGAACACTCGAGAGACAGTTTTGCCTACTGTGTTGGCTGTCCCCTCGCCCCTTGCAGCCCGGGCAGGGCCGAACACTCGAGAGACAGTTTTGCCTACTGTGTTGGCTGTCCCCTCGCCCCTTGCAGCCCGGGCAGGGCCGAGCGCTCGAGCGACAGTTTTGCCTACTGTGTTGGCTGTCCCCTCGCCCCTTGCAGCCCGGGCAGGGCCGAACACTCGAGCGACAGTTTTGCCTACTGTGTTGGCTGTCCCCTCGCCCCTTGCAGCCCGGGCAGGGCCGAACACTCGAGAGACAGTTTTGCCTACTGTGTTGGCTGTCCCCTCGCCCCTTGCAGCCCGGGCAGGGCCGAGCGCTCGAGCGACAGTTTTGCCTACTGTGTTGGCTGTCCCCTCGCCCCTTGCAGCCCGGGCAGGGCCGAGCGCTCGAGCGACAGTTTTGCCTACTGTGTTGGCTGTCCCCTCGCCCCTTGCAGCCCGGGCAGGGCCGAACACTCGAGAGACAGTTTTGCCTACTGTGTTGGCTGTCCCCTCGCCCCTTGCAGCCCGGGCAGGGCCGAGCGCTCGAGCGACAGTTTTGCCTACTGTGTTGGCTGTCCCCTCGCCCCTTGCAGCCCGGGCAGGGCCGAACACTCGAGAGACAGTTTTGCCTACTGTGTTGGCTGTCCCCTCGCCCCTTGCAGCCCGGGCAGGGCCGAGCGCTCGAGCGACAGTTTTGCCTACTGTGTTGGCTGTCCCCTCGCCCCTTGCAGCCCGGGCAGGGCCGAACACTCGAGCGACAGTTTTGCCTACTGTGTTGGCTGTCCCCTCGCCCCTTGCAGCCCGGGCAGGGCCGAACACTCGAGAGACAGTTTTGCCTACTGTGTTGGCTGTCCCCTCGCCCCTTGCAGCCCGGGCAGGGCCGAGCGCTCGAGCGACAGTTTTGCCTACTGTGTTGGCTGTCCCCTCGCCCCTTGCAGCCCGGGCAGGGCCGAACACTCGAGCGACAGTTTTGCCTACTGTGTTGGCTGTCCCCTCGCCCCTTGCAGCCCGGGCAGGGCCGAACACTCGAGAGACAGTTTTGCCTACTGTGTTGGCTGTCCCCTCGCCCCTTGCAGCCCGGGCAGGGCCGAGCGCTCGAGCGACAGTTTTGCCTACTGTGTTGGCTGTCCCCTCGCCCCTTGCAGCCCGGGCAGGGCCGAACACTCGAGAGACAGTTTTGCCTACTGTGTTGGCTGTCCCCTCGCCCCTTGCAGCCCGGGCAGGGCCGAGCGCTCGAGCGACAGTTTTGCCTACTGTGTTGGCTGTCCCCTCGCCCCTTGCAGCCCGGGCAGGGCCGAACACTCGAGCGACAGTTTTGCCTACTGTGTTGGCTGTCCCCTCGCCCCTTGCAGCCCGGGCAGGGCCGAACACTCGAGAGACAGTTTTGCCTACTGTGTTGGCTGTCCCCTCGCCCCTTGCAGCCCGGGCAGGGCCGAGCGCTCGAGCGACAGTTTTGCCTACTGTGTTGGCTGTCCCCTCGCCCCTTGCAGCCCGGGCAGGGCCGAGCGCTCGAGCGACAGTTTTGCCTACTGTGTTGGCTGTCCCCTCGCCCCTTGCAGCCCGGGCAGGGCCGAACACTCGAGAGACAGTTTTGCCTACTGTGTTGGCTGTCCCCTCGCCCCTTGCAGCCCGGGCAGGGCCGAGCGCTCGAGCGACAGTTTTGCCTACTGTGTTGGCTGTCCCCTCGCCCCTTGCAGCCCGGGCAGGGCCGAACACTCGAGAGACAGTTTTGCCTACTGTGTTGGCTGTCCCCTCGCCCCTTGCAGCCCGGGCAGGGCCGAGCGCTCGAGCGACAGTTTTGCCTACTGTGTTGGCTGTCCCCTCGCCCCTTGCAGCCCGGGCAGGGCCGAGCGCTCGAGCGACAGTTTTGCCTACTGTGTTGGCTGTCCCCTCGCCCCTTGCAGCCCGGGCAGGGCCGAACACTCGAGAGACAGTTTTGCCTACTGTGTTGGCTGTCCCCTCGCCCCTTGCAGCCCGGGCAGGGCCGAACACTCGAGAGACAGTTTTGCCTACTGTGTTGGCTGTCCCCTCGCCCCTTGCAGCCCGGGCAGGGCCGAACACTCGAGAGACAGTTTTGCCTACTGTGTTGGCTGTCCCCTCGCCCCTTGCAGCCCGGGCAGGGCCGAGCGCTCGAGCGACAGTTTTGCCTACTGTGTTGGCTGTCCCCTCGCCCCTTGCAGCCCGGGCAGGGCCGAACACTCGAGAGACAGTTTTGCCTACTGTGTTGGCTGTCCCCTCGCCCCTTGCAGCCCGGGCAGGGCCGAACACTCGAGAGACAGTTTTGCCTACTGTGTTGGCTGTCCCCTCGCCCCTTGCAGCCCGGGCAGGGCCGAGCGCTCGAGCGACAGTTTTGCCTACTGTGTTGGCTGTCCCCTCGCCCCTTGCAGCCCGGGCAGGGCCGAACACTCGAGCGACAGTTTTGCCTACTGTGTTGGCTGTCCCCTCGCCCCTTGCAGCCCGGGCAGGGCCGAACACTCGAGCGACAGTTTTGCCTACTGTGTTGGCTGTCCCCTCGCCCCTTGCAGCCCGGGCAGGGCCGAGCGCTCGAGCGACAGTTTTGCCTACTGTGTTGGCTGTCCCCTCGCCCCTTGCAGCCCGGGCAGGGCCGAACACTCGAGCGACAGTCGTCCGCCGAGCCGCGGTGTGGGAACCTCCTGCGCTCCTGCGAACCTCACAGCACTGGCTCATAGTTACTACCAACTTCTGTATACACTCAAAACAAAACTCTTCATAATGAATTGAATTTAAATTAATATATTATCAAAATAAAACAGAAATTCGGACGTAATTTCATTCAAATAGCTGATATTCAGTGTCGGCTAAATAAAATAATTTTACTTTTGTATCTGTAGAGAAGTATGTCTTTGATATTTTTGACAAAGGCTTGGGTATTCATGATTAAAAACTACAACAGAATAGTAGTCATAGCGCATTTAATTTTAACATAATTATATTGTTTTATAATAACGAAAATCACATGCTAATATTTATATTAAACTTTTTTTTTTCGAATGTTTGATATTGCCAAGTTACAAACTAATACAATCGCCAACATTTAAATTAAAACGCGCCTGTTTTTCTTTATACTGGATTGAACTCTAGAAAAGTAGATTTGTAATTTATATGTATATCTTGATGGAGAATTAATCTACCCTCATGCCTTCGGGAGATTATCATAGTGAATAAAAATCAGTTTCTGACTTCCTTGTATTATGAGATTCGACACGCTAATTCAGATATCGTATAGGATGTAGACCACAGAGGCCGAAAACATAGGAACATTGAATTTAGATGAATAAAATAATTTTTAAACTCAGTATTCTGATATCTTCAGGTCTATGCGACTTTTAGTGAATCGTCTTACCTGACAGTAGGTACAAGGTTAT
Organism: Bacillus rossius redtenbacheri; assembly: GCF_032445375.1. Taxonomy (NCBI): domain Eukaryota; kingdom Metazoa; phylum Arthropoda; class Insecta; order Phasmatodea; family Bacillidae; genus Bacillus; species Bacillus rossius. The sequence goes on from NC_086332.1 coordinate 111,786,809, forward strand.
TTTAATAAACAACCACCAAGCCTGGCTGGAAGACTACTTTTACTTTAGGCAGCAGATTAGACAATACATTATTTTTGAAGGGCACGTTGCATCCATAATTAAAGTTTTCGGATCACAATTTATCAAACATTTGTCTCTGGTGTCAATATAAAATTTATGAGACTTTAATTATAAAAATAATAAAAAATAAAAGAACCAACGAAAAGGCCAGTCGGTACACCACTTTTTGACGTAAACCGCGATCTTTTAAGAATCTGCTTGCATAACCTTACACGACAATCATTATAACACAAAACATAAATGAGTAGATGTGTTAGCTGCAGACGCGATGACAACTGGCCAGCAGCAGAGAAGTACACCCGCGAACTACAGAATGTAGGGGCAGACGCGCTCTCGGACGGCAGTGGAGCCCAGCAATGTCCACAAGGGGCGGATACAGTGATGGGTGGGGGGACCAGTGCCGTTCAGATAAGCACAAAAAAAATTTACCAGTTATGGAAGTCAGGGACTTATTTCCTTAAACATAGAACAATTGTCAAAAACCTGCTTATGGAAACTCAGGCATAGAATATCCACTAAACAAAAACATATTGATGATACCAACCTGATAAACATATTGCAAAATTATTAAACTAAACAATTAAATATTATTAGAAAGCTGATTTCATTATTTTTTAAAAAAACAATTCAGATCAAGTAGAATGTTATACTTGGGGCACTTAAAAAGTCCTGAGCAAAAAAACTGAGAGTAATTTCAACTTATTCACCAAAAATTTTATTCACCTGGATTGCTTCGAAACCGGCTGATTACAAAACCTATTTAACATAGAAATACTATAATTTATAATACTACATATATCTAATATATTAATATTAAAATAAAATATGTCCTAAATGCTTGGAGACCTCCCTCCTTCCCAATAAATTTTAATTAGAAATCCAAACCGTGATATGTGACTGTAAAAACTTTTTCGTGACGCTTGTAAAATGTATGAAAATAATATTATAGCATTTAGGTAGGCTTACACAAAGAAAATGCATTAATACATATCTGCTTAAAGCCAAATTTGTATAATCCAGTAAGTTATTATTTTTAAAAAAAGTTCAATCTTTCCAGTGACGAGGTTTGAACCATGACTTAAATTTCACAACCGCGCGCTTGCCACCGCGCTACCAATAATATTGTAACCTGGGAAGGAGATGTAATGTCTCGTTACTTTCGTATTTAAAACCATGCTGCAGTAATCCTTGCATCAAACAGCTCACAAAAAACATGGTTTACCGAAACAAAACTCGCTACCACGGACCTGATACTTGTTTACTTTCACATCACGCGAAACTATCTCAGACACTACTAGTGATGGGCACCATCGAATAAAAACTATCGACTAAATCTATAGTACGAAACTATCGCTATTCGCGACTAAAATGAAAATCATAATTTTTTTAAAGTAAAATGTAGTTCCAACTACACATATATATTCTCCTGCTTTCCCCAATTTTTCTTCTTTCTTGTATATAAAAATGAATGTTAGTGTGTTTGTCTTATATACGCTCATGCATCGTTCATCCGATTGAGTTGAAACTTTGTAACTTGATCTTTGAAACAAGGGGAAGGTCACACTGTCTAGGTGAGATTTGGATGATAAAAAACCATAAAGCATAATTTAATTATTTTTGGTAAAATCTTACCATTCTATCGTCGCAGTACAGACTAACCACGAAAGAAGGCGGGCTATTAAAAATAGTTCACTTGGCACGAGACAGAGCGTGCGCGTTGCATGCATTCGGCGAGCCATCGATATCGATACCTATTGGACTATGCGAAAGTACTCTATACAGAAATCAATTTAACCTAACCAAATATGAATGCGCTGCAGATAATAGATATAAGATTTAAAACGTATTTGAAAGAAACTTTACACATCGCCAATACGTAACCGGTAGTATCCTAACAAATAATGGTTTTAACTCTAAAATACATAACTTTATACGGGAAAAGACGTTTATGGGCAACATCTTAAACTGAAAAAAAAATTGTTTGCATTCTTATTTGCGGGAAAAAAACATTTGACCGTATTTGAAGGGAAATCGTTGTAATGGTAATTCTAGGTGAGATTCTGATAAAACCAATCCTTAACTCAGAATTTATTTATTCATGATAAAATTTCGTCATTGCATTGATAACTCATCGTTAATCCGTTCTCTATGAAATTTTGTACGCTTGACCTTTGAAACCATGGAGGTAATTAGTCTATGGAATGGATGTCCTGAAGTACCTGATATGGTAGCTGTATAAAGGCTATTATGCTATAAATTTGTTGGTATAGAAGCTGTATAAAGGCTAATATGCTATAAATTTGTTTAAGAGCTTGAAAAGAACTCGTTAGGAAGAATCGTACATTTTTCATGTAGTGAATATTCCTAAAGAAACATAATACCAACACATTTGCAAGAAATTAGGGTTAAACTTCACTATAACTAAAAATTGTTTTGCTATGCAGAAGCAAAATAAGTGGTTAGAAAGCATTCTCATTTTGACCTCAAATAATAAAATGGCCAAGATTATATACACCAAATCCCTTACTTCTTATCTCCATGTTTAAAACTTGAGGAAGGGCACTGTTTGGGAAATATTTCGATAAAACAAACTCTTAAAGTAAAAATTAAGGTGGCGCGCGTGTAGTAGCTATCGGTTAATTAGGAGTAAGTACTTTCTGTCAGTTACTCTTTTCTATAGTCCGAATAATAATGGTGGCGTGCGAATTTAGAGATAGATAGAGAGACATGAAAAGTGATAGATTTGGAGAAAGCAAGAGAAAGAGAGGCAGAGAGTGATATAGTTAGACAGATAGGGATAGAGATAGTGAGTGATAGAGAAATACAGAGTGATGGAGAGAGATATAGATGTATAGATATACAGTTAGGTATAGAGCTAAAGGTATTTATAGGAGTGATATATATGTATAGATTAAGAGAAATATAAATGTATACATAGAGATAAAAATAAAGGGTTAGAGATATAGAGATATATGAAGAATACATATAGAGATATAGACATATATGGATATATAGTGAGATATAAAGAGATATAGATAGATATGGAGAGATTTAGAGATGTTAAGAGATGTATAGATGTACAGAGAGATTTAGATAGAGATGCTTTGTATGTGCGTACAAACTAAAAAAGAAATTAGAATACAAATTACAAAGGGGCATTGCCATGCATGCCGGGCATTAGCTAGTACATTATAAAATTTACCTTTCATTATATGATATATATGATGTAAGAGTTTTATACTTATTTCAATAGAAAAGTAGCGCGCCAGTCCGACGCACCTGATCAGCTGCAAGCCAGTGTTTGTATGGAAGTGTCAGTGCAGTCTGTTGCTGTTTACGGATAGTAAGGATGTGTTATTTCCAATGATCTTAGTTCTAAGGCTGCGTTCAGCTTACATAATATTTTGTGTATCAACAAAGAACTTTTCACATTTTGCTTCCCGGAAATTTTCCATTTTTACAAGTTTAAGTACATCTTTTGACAGCAACAGACATACATGACAGGGTGTAAACAACATATGGCTGGCTAAGCAACAGACCAGCTAACGCCCGTTATACAATGGTGGTAAATGGAGACGGATCACGTAAACGGAGACAGATTTCTCGGAATATCTCATCATCGCGTCTGCTGCTCACAATGCATGGAAACGTAAATAATGGCAACCAATGAGATGGCATTTCAAGTCTGCGAACTATTAATTTAATATAAAAAAAAACTATTAGGCCTACGCTTCGAAATCATTGCACAGGCAAAATTTACATAAATAATAAAAATACACTACAGAGTAACAATAGAACACTGGATAGCTTATCTTAGGACTTGAAACAATTTTTAATGTATTTAGAACATAAACAAACATGGCTACCACCACAGCCAAGTACTCTGTTTCTATAGGTAGCACGGAACAACGTAAACGGAAGAGCTCAGCATTGCCGAGCTAATCCGTACGGGTCCGTCTCCGTCTGCATGCTATTGTAGAAACTATGTTCCGGAAGATCCGTCTCCGTTTCCGTGTCATAGTAGAACGGGCCTAAAGAGTAGAACTAAAAGTCCCACAAGGACACAACTTCCAGATGTTCGGAAGGTTGATAAAAATGGCCGACATGGTGTAAGGAGGTGTGTCTGCCCGCAGGACCATGAGGCCCCAGTGGAGTCTCGCCCTGCTGGCCACAGCCTGCCTGTGCGGAGTGGATGCGCAGATCCCCGGCATATGGCGCTGCCCGGACTATGCGCCTCAGCAGAACTTCGAGATGAACAAGGTGAGTGCCAGCTGAGGACACGAGCCACTGGGATATGAGCGAGTCAATTATTCCTCACGGCAATCAGGACAGTACACGTACTCTACACTGTTAATAATTCTCACCTTCAAGATGGTTACAAAGTATCCCGGGATCTTCGCAAATTTGCGAACAAAAATTTTCCTACTTTGAACATGGATCTAAAAGAATAAATTTTTTATAAACAAAAAATTCAAAAACTGGTTAAGTCTACAGCAGGAACATTCTTCTTTTGCAATTTGCAAGTCGAAATACGGCGTGGTTTGTAGGAAGATTCTATTATTTGAAATCATGAAGAACTCTACGTTTGTTTGAATGGAAATGTCCATAAATTTATTGTAATTTCTAAGTGTGTATGTAACACATTAAAACCCTACAGCAAGTGGAAGAATGTGTAACTAGTAACTTTACTATTTATTCTCCTAAAACTCAATATATATTGTTTGCTCAAAAAAAAACGCGCTAGAAGTGTTTTTGTGGGAACATTATTCTGATTTTCAAAAATGCTAAGAAAATATTTTTTTTGCAGTTAGTAACTCGAGGTCAAAATGTAATATCTCTGGTGTTATGATCTTGAAATGCTTTACAATGGTTAAGCTCCAGATAAACTATTGACGCACCTACAAATTACAGACCGAATGCGTTGCGCCTATAACTTCACCAGCTGCAGTCGCGCCTATGCTTGCTGGCTCTCCCTCCAACTGCTGCCCAGCTTCCTGGTTCTGTACTTGGAGACCCCCGAGGGGATTGGCGCAACGGGACGGCTTCACCCGAGTCCCTGCCGAGCCTAACCGACCTCAGTGCGCCGATGGTTCTGGATCACCTCCAAGCAGATGCTGGGACTTCTTCCCAAGAACCGCTGCATTAGCTGCATACGAATACTAGCTAAATAGGTCGCTTAGCTAAGGGATCCCTTAAAAGTCATCGTAGGGAACGCGGCCGTCTTGGCGGTGCTTCGAATTCTCACCATGGATGCCGATGCACCCCTACATGCGTCCACGCAACTCAAGATTTCTAGGAATGCGACACTTGCATCCACTGATGTGTCGCGACGTCCATTAGCTTCGGAACAAGGTTGTATTTTGTTGGTATATAATATTACTTCAGATTTTTTGCATAAGATCAAGTGATACCTCAAATAGAGACAAATAAAAACTTTAATAACATTACCGAAAGGTGAACTAAAACCTAAAGTGGTAATAAATTCTTTATTAAACGCATTTTTAATATTTTGGGATTCATTACAAAATGTTTATTCTAATCGCTAAAATTAAAATAGGTATCCATGTTAACTTATTTTTTTTAAATTGGTAGTTATTTATGTTATTCAGAATATTCGTATATATTACGACTCAAAATGGGTACGAGCACATTAGTACGACCAAATGTCAAAAGGTGTGCTAGAAGTATTCTGATTTCATCCATCCCTTAGAAATGCTTCCAGTACATTGGGGCTGCATTTTCTAAGTTATGTAGGGATCTGTGTGCAATGGACGCATCCCTATGTATTCGGTACAGCCATTGTGTTTTGTGTTAACTGTATGCTTATTTGTCGATGGTTTGAATTTCTATCACAAAAACTTATTTCATGTTTCTCGGCAGTCAAAATCGTAACAAATTTGAGAATTTTGAAATGACAGGTATAATTAATAAATATTTTCTGAAAGAAATTCAAACCATTTCTTGAAGTAGCCAGTGGCATTACAGTTAAACCCAAAAAGTTTAAGTTCTGAAATAAATTAAATTCTCCTTATTTGTACAACCCAAAAACGTTAAAAATGTAACTTTGGCAGCTAATTATTCAAAAAGTATGCGCTGTATATATTTTTCATTTCGTGAAAGTTAAACAATTGAAAAAGTCTTCAAGTTTAGCTGTAAGTTAATTACTGTAAATATAAAATCTTGACCTGAAATGGGAGGCACCCCCTTAAGCCAGTAAAGAATGGGCTCGTGTTCAGAGTCATTTCATCCGGTATAAGTTTCAGTTACGACGAGAAAGGGGAGGGTGAGTCTTCGACCCCTCAACCCCTATACCCCCTGATCAGCTGATGTGTCTAACTGTACTGCAATACGCATTGATCACATACTAGGTACTATTGCTTATGTGTCATTTCAGGCACGTTCATTTCTGTGGTTATTTGTATCTATAGTAATAATTATTTTTCTATAAATTAGTTTTGCCTGTCTACAAGGCCATTCAAAATCCACACATATCATACCATTTACGGAGATTGGGAAAGGAATAGGATATGGCTTATGGCGAGCAAGCCTCTGAGTGCAGTGATCTAGGGAAACAGGACACAGACGTCAGCCTGGCTGGACTACTGTGCTCCCTCGCGGGTGGTGTTCAGAGAGATTGTTTCCCTAGCCTAAGTTATATCTAAAGTGTGCGGGGAGGTTCAAGTGTAGGCGAGGACCTAAGCGTGTCTCAGGCTTATTGCCTATACACCTTTACATGCTGGGTTCAAACCACGCGAGAGAGGTCACATGCACCTAGTGCTACCTACTGGAGTTTATTGGCCAGTCACGGCAGCGATTGTCGCCATGGCTGACGCCCCATTGATCGCCCTAGCCTAAAGCTAGCTAATGTGACCCAGGTAAAACCTGCATAGACACGGGGAAAATCCTGGGGCGAGTGATGCCGGGATCAATTAACATGCGTTAAAGCAAACAGGTAGCTACTGGACCAGTGGAAGAAGGTCCAGGTAAGAAGAGTTAGAAAAATCAACCACGAGGGAGTTAGAAACTTGGGCCTTTCGGCCCGCAATAAAATTTGTTGCGGTACCGGGGGCGCATGCGCTCCCAGGGACGGGCGACAACACTCGTCACCCCACCCAGCTGCCTGTAAACAAATACGGGTGCTGCTGCACAGATCCCCGTCCCCTAGCGCCGCAGCCGCAAGGCAGTGGGCAGAGCCAGTACACCGGCTCGAACTGTGGGCGCATGGGGTCCCACGCAGCCCGGCGATGCTCCACCTTCATCTCCTTCTTCCGGTCATCAGCGATTACCTTTCGTGCCAGGGTGGGGGCAAGTATTTCAGACCCTCTTGTCCATTCAAAATCCTCGGGTCTGCGGTGGATCGCGCCATCCGAGGCTACCACTGGCTGTCTTCCTTCAGAGTTCCGACGCTGTTCAGTTCCGTTGCGCGCGCAGCATTCCACATCTCCTCCAGTTCCAGCCCGCAGTTCGTCTACACTTCGCCTCCAGGGCACATCGAGCTCCCCTGCGGTGCCTTCGCCGACGAACCTGCTTCCAGCCTACCTTTCACCCCGATAGCCGTGATGACGACTCCGCCATGCCGGCCAGTAGCAGATGGCAGGTCTCAGGGCACGGGAGACGACCGCCGACTGCTCGAGTGCGGCATGTTGTCTGCGCAGTTCGCCGGCAGGTGGTACGAGGTGGAGCGCACCTTCGCGCTGTCGGAGGCGGGGTCTCGCTGCGCCAGCACCAACTACACTGTGGTGGACGACGGCCGCATCGTCGTGGCCAACGAGCAAGTCAACAGAGTGTGAGTCGTCAACCCCAGTCCGTGTGCTTTACTATGCCCGTGCTAATATATCGTGACAACTGCTAAAATATAAGTATCTAATGTGATGTATTAACAGGATATTTGTGTAGTTTTATTGTAAGTGAAAACAGTTACAAAATACAAAATAATGGAATTTGAACTGGGACTTGTCAAAGACTTTAAAAAATTGATAAATTTGTAGTCAGTTATTTAGTGGCCAATTAAAAAAAAAATCCTTCAGCTGATTATAAATACACGTATCTCACAAAAACAAATGGGCTATGTAGTACAAACAAATGGTAGTAAAAAATTATTTATTTACAAAAAAAATACTTAAATTTGCAATTACATTTTGCCTTCAAATATGTATTCTCCTTACTGAGTATGTGGTCAACAAATGTCACAAATGAGTAATCTCTGAGAAAATTTCAATGGTGAATCCAGGACCACGGCTAACAAAACCAGATGTAACAGAAAAGGGAACGAGTGTGAAGGTGTTGTGGTGTGTTCCAGGACCAACGTGAAGCGCGTCCTGGAAGGAGAGGTGAAGTACGCGACCAGGGCTGGCGAGGCCAAGCTGACCGTCACATACCCTAACGTGCTGAACTGTGAGTCCATCATACATACCCACCTATCACTTCATCACCTTTTGGTGCACATTATTAAAAAAAACTAGCTGGGTCATTCCAAATCAAATCATCCAGAGAAAACAAAATTTTGTACCCCACCTTCTCCGATTTTTATGAAATGTTTTTTACAGCATCTATGAACAAATATAACGTGTTTTTTTTTTGTTTTGGCCAAATTCGCTTTAGTTATTTTTTTGTAATTTTTTTTTTAAAAATAGTGCATTTTAACTCATCTGTTATTTGAGGTGCAAGATGAAAAAGGCACTTTTCAGTAAAAATTTAATTGTGAAGTTATTATTTAATACGAACTAATGAATTTTATAATTCTTAATTGAAATTTCATCAGGGTTACAAAAATCAGGTTAAAAATAACATTAGACTCATATTAAACCCAGTTTTCACTGTTTAAAGTTGGCGCTCTGTAATTTTTTTTCCATCTTAACAGCGATTTCCGTAAATGTTCATAACTTTTTTCTGGCTGATCCAATGAGGCTCAGAAATGTCTCATTTGAAAGAGGATGAAAAGTACTATAATAATATACAATAAAATTCATGGGTATTTGATATCATTTTATAAAAAGGGAAAAAATTATTATATTGCTCAAAATATGCAGGTTAGCTCTAAATCATTATCAAATCAATAGTTATAACAATCATATTAATATTATTTAATTATTATTACACATAACACATAGTTTGTGTACACTTTAAAATTAGTTAGCCTTCTTTTACTTGAGATTTACATTTACAGTAAACTCTCGATTATCCATGTTAATTAGAACCCACCATTGTAAAAACCCTGGATAATCCTTTTCATGCTAAGAGCCCTCGAATTAGGATCGCACCATATATTTGCCTTCAGTAGAATTCTGAGCACAAGAGAAGTCTTTGTATTGTTTCTCAGCTATTGGAATGTAAACCTTACAGCACTGCCCCGCACACATGTATTTCTCCATCCTTGTATTTAATTTTTTTTCCTTGGTGGAAAGTTATTATTTCTTCTCAGTCCCTTGCCAGTTAGTCACATGACCATAGAAAAAAATGGTTGGTGGTGGAAGAGGGGGGGGGGGGGGGGGGGGGGGTTTCCAGGCAGACAGGGGCAGGCTGAAACAAACAAGGCGGCTGTTCAGTCTTTCTAAAAAAAAAAAGTTTTAAAAACATTAATGCTGCCTGGCCAAGGAAATATTAAGTTTCATATCAACAAAAAAGGTAAGCCAAAAAATTAAATAACTTTATTAATACCTATAATTTTTAACACCCTTTAACTACCTACTCGACACTTGAATATTCCCTAAAAATACTGTAGTAACCTTTACAAAATTAAAACTATGATTAGTTTCATTAGCCTATTAGAGTGTATAAGCTATTTGTTATGTGTAATAATAAAATTAATATAAGTGTTTTACTATTGATTTGATAACAATTTACAGCTAACATGCATATTTTCAGCAATAAAATATGTTTTTTCCTTTTTATCGAATGATAACATCAAATACCCATGAATTTTATTTTATATTATTATAGTACTTTTCATCCTCTTTCAAATGAGACATTTCTCAGCCTCATTGGATAAGCCAGAAAAAAGTTATGAACATTTACGGAAATCGCTGTACAGATGAAAAAAATTACACAGCGCCAACTTAAAGAGTGAAAACAGGGTTGAATATGAGTCAAATGTTATTTTTAACCTGATTTTTGGAACCCTGATGAAATTTCAAGTAATAATTGTAAAATTCATTAGTTAGTATTAAATAATAACTTCACAATTAGATTTTTACTGAAAAGTGCCTTTTTCATCTTGCACCTCAAATAACAGATCAGTTAAAATGCACTATTTTCTAAAAAAAACTTATAAAATAAAAACTATAGCGAATTTGGCCAAAATAAAAAATTAGCATTGTTATATTTGTTCACAGGTGCTGTAAAAAAATTTCAAGAAAATCTGAGGGGGTGGGGTGTAGACCCCTGGATGATTTGAAATGGATTGACCCAGCAGTCCAAATAATAATATTAATCGTTGCTGTCACAAATAGTTATATTTTGGTGTCATCAACATCTTATGGACTGTACCTATATTGAATGTCCAACTTCAGAATATTGATTATGTGCAATTTTAATATTGGACGCCTCCTCAGTTGAAAATAATTTAGATGCCAGACTTTATAACTATAACGAAAACCAACATTGAATGTAAGCAACTGTAGTAACATTGTGTATTATCTCTAAAGAAAATTGGTTCCACACAATATTTCCAATAATGTGACTGTTAGTATCATTTGCAGTTCAACACGACTTTACTAAACTCTAAAACTAATTATACCATTCCTAGCATCCAAAATATTCTTAAGATTACTATAGTAAATAGTAATCTTGTGAGGGCGAGATTAAACTTAAATAAGTTGACTTCAAACTTGCAACACAAAATTGAAATATCTATAAGCCAACAACATAATAAAATATTGCACTCATGCTAAAACTTCAGTCTTTGAGCAATAATCAAGAGAACTCTAATCATGAATAGGATCTCTGGTCAAAAATTAATTAGTGCAAAGCAAGAGCAAAAAATGAGTGAAAGTAAACTAACATTAATGATAATCAATTAGATCAGAAATTAATAAAGTGATAAAGACGTATGTCCAGATTCTAAGCACAAGTGACTATTTTGGATGCTACGAAACATGAAAATCTAACTCTTTTATGACTACAAAACATATTTGAACACCTTATATTTCACTTAATACAATATATTTAAAGTCTTCATCAGATATTAGCAAAATCATCTCATTACATTAAAAAAAACTGCCTGACTTTGTAGAGCATCCTGGAATTAGTGTTCTACTGCAGTTGATGATTCTGTGTTCCGGATCTGCCATTGCATCGTTCTTCGTAAGTCTGCAGAACTCAGTTCACTGTGTCTAACCAGAACGATGAAGGCGAATCCTCGTGTGACACTACAGCGCTTCTTGAATAGCTTATCATTCACACCACATTTCAGTTTAACACGCCTTCGTCAATATTTCTTCTTTAAACACAAGTTTGTAGAAACTAAATTAGTTCTAACAATTAACTGTCCATGAGGAGGAAAGCCACTCAAAATCTATAACTGTTGACTTTAAATAACTAGTTCTTCTTTAGCCGTTGGTTCAGTTCAGGAAAACGTTGAACTTGACGATATCTGCTATAATTCAGCAAGACGACTCCGAAGGATTTCTTCCACATGATTAAAATCGTAGAATTTAGAAAAAACATAAAATAGTTACTATCACTGATAGGGAAATGAACTGTCAGGGTCAGTTACAAATTATTCAATGATTGATCCGACGAAATATTCGCTACCAGCACGACGGAAAATTAGACTTGTCCTATCTGTCTGGTCGCTAAAACAGTTCTTCTCAATGTTTTAAAGAACAAACTTTCTTAAGCTTCGTCCTCTGCAGTTGTTATACAAGTAGAAAGTAAGAAAGTATTTAATAAAAAAAAAATTTCAAAGCTGTTGCCACAAATCAACCATGTTTGAATTCAAATATAAAACTTTATATGCCCATAGAAAAGTAATTTGTTCAAGATATCATTGGGTATTGAAAAGAAAAGACAAAACAATAAATTAAATGTATAAAAAAAATTTTAAATAAGGAATTTCCTTATAACATCACAAAGTGCAGACCTTATGTGTCGGTGCTTCCACGGCCCAGCTTGGTGATAAGGGGTAGTACAGTATTAAAGAGTATATATGTAGGTCAGCTATTTCGTATAACAATTGTACATATCAAAAAGGAACACGTATTAACTGCACAACATACCCTAAAGAACCTTAGAATAAAATACGTAATCACTAAGCTAAAAGAAGTAGTGGCTGGTCTCATTTCTATATGCCATTAAATAAAACTTACCCTTGCTTCAGAAAAAAAAAATTGTTGTAGATCCAATGTTATTTTTTGTATAAAATGCAAGTAAAGACATTTTCTAAAATGTGTTACAACCTTTTAGATGTAATTCCTTTTGAAAATTTAGATAGGAAAACTATGTATAGTTTTTGACATAAAGTGATGTTTTAAGAGAACTATGCACACCTGAAAATAAAACACTTTTATATAAACTGCTTTAAGTCTAAAATAAATTATGTTATGTTAGGTACTATCCTCCAAAATTTAAACCCCGTTATTAAAAAATATTTGTTTGCTATTATAATAATTTACAAATAGTTTTAATTTTGTGTCTTGACACAAGTCTCTAAACCTGTTGCAACTGGCGTTGACAAGCTGTGCGCATGTGTTTGCAGTGATTCCCTACGAGACTACGTACTCAGTCCTCGGCACAGACTACGACTCTTACGCCGTGGTGTGGTCCTGCTTCAACGCCGGGATTGCCAACATGCGTAAGAAACATTCTCAGATCTCAATTTTGTTTCCACACAACACACAAACAAACATTATAAATGCTGTCAATAAGTGGTTGAAACCACAGAATCACATTTATCTTACAGTTAAATTTAAAAATTTCAAATTCTGTTTAAGTAGGTAGGGTAAGTTTAGTGATTTTGGGATCAAAGTAAATAAATCTTTCACTATAGTGGAACTTTTATTTTACTCATATTATTCTCGTGAGATTTAAAAAGTTGAAATTTTCATTATTACAAAGTTTCGATTCTTCAGATTATCATAAACTTAAATTTTTAAACAAGTAACGGTATACAATGAAGATAATATTTTGATATAGCAATAATTGTAATGTTAAAAGCTTTCATTCAAAAGGCAATTTATATTCATAGCATAAAAATAATATATTACCTACTGAAAATTTACGTAAAAACAATTTACTGTTCATAAATATTATTTAAAATAAAGTATGAATGTTACACGTTGTCCATGGAAATGTAGCACTGGTAGAGTTCAGTCACTGTGTGACGCAAGCATCAGTACCCATCAGAAATTTATAATGTCCTAGATTTATGTGCTGCATTCATAATTATGAGCATATTTGGTTCACCAAGCATGGTGTACTGACTACTGAGCATGTCTGGTAGTTCAGAAGCATGTTCGGAGGGTGGCACGTGATTAGTGTTCCCACCATGTGATCTGGCGGTGGTTCTCTCGCAAACAAGCTGGCTCCTGACGGGGGGAAGGGGGAGGTAGCCACCCCTGCTCGCAAGGGGTGCGGCTCTTGGAAACGCATCATCCCAACTGCTCTCCAAGGCACCTAGGCCAGTAACAACCATCACATTGCAATTGCAAACATATGATCACGCTTGCTAGTATGACACTTCAAGTCCATGTTAGAATTATTCAACACATCAAATTCATATTCTTTATCTTAGAGTGAGGAATTGAAGGCAAAATGGCAGCACTGAATTCCAAATGTTTTATCTGAAACTATAATCAGACGTTGCAGATTGTAGGTCTTTACTAAACATGTCAGAAATAGCCTATTTACACTACTGTGCACATGATTATTAGAATTTTATCTAAATGCCCCAGTTGAATATAGGCAACAATGTTTTTATGCAGAATCCTGAATTACTGCCTCACTAAATATCTAAATAACATGCTTTATTTATATTTTCCCCAGTGCAGTCGATTCATTTACCAATAAATGTTTCTTTATATAGTTCTACATCTGACAGCTTACACAGACTTACAGCAATGCCATCTCCAAGATTGTAACGGACTCCAAACCATTTGGGTACAAACTCGTTGCTAAGAAATATTTGCCTGAAAATGTAAATGTAGGATGCCATCGGTTTAAAGTCATAATCAATTTCCACACCTCAAAAGTCACAAGAAAAGGTGTCTCTTAAGTAAATGAAACTCAATATTTCAGTTTCCAGTACAGTCCAGACGTTAGAGGTGCCCCGTCTAAAGCCAACAATGCTCCCCCCCCCCCATTTTTAATACAGCTAGTTGCTTAGGACATTGTATTTAATAGTGTCCAGCCAGGTGGTCCGAGGGTCCTACCCCAGGACCTTTTTGAAAATTAGTTTATCAAACTATGTTTCAATGCATATATAGTACTAAAATATTAAGCAAAATATTGCACTTTAAGGGAAATCAAAGTTAACTGATAAAAATTTCTACAATTTGTGTTTATTTTTTTCTTATTTCCTCCTACCCCATATATATTTTTTAAATTCCCACGAGTCAGGCACATTTAAATGTTACGTGTGTGTCTCAGGCTTGTAGTGTAACTGACGAGAGGTGCCTGGGCTGTGTGTGGTCGCAGAGAACGTGTGGATCATGACGAGGGAGCGGGTTCCCGCGGCCAACGTGCTGCAGAGCGCATACGGAGTGCTGGACCGACTCAAGATCGCACACAACTACTTCGTCAAGACCATTCAGGACGACTGCGACATCGTGCCGCAGTACACCTCCACGGCTGCCCCCTCCACAGCTGCCCCCTCCACCTACTCCTCCGCAGCTCAGACGCAGGCCAGCACCACCGCCTGACACGCTCCGAGTCTGTCTGCTGTCTGCCGAGTGATGTCAGACACATCTACCCCAAACAATACTATTTATTTACTTTTTTATATTAACATGTTCAAACTGATATGTTTGTAATATGTGCAGCTGTATTAGAAAATACTTAAAGGTATTATTTCAAAATCTTTTAGTACAAAATGCTGTTTAATTTTTTTTTATCTGAAATATATGTGTGCCATGATAGAGAAAATAATGCCTTAAATAACAAATTACAATCTTTAATAAAATATTATGTGCATACATATTTAAGTGAACTTCTTTGTACATTTTTCTTTCATACCAAACAAAACAAGCCACTATTGGATTACTATCAACATCCAATAGACCTACATCCTGAACAATTCTTAAAATGTGCTTAGATTTTTATTTTAATAAACCTATAAATTGAAGTGTATTAGTGCATCACTGTGCAAAAGAGATAAAATTTTTAGACACTACTCAATGATTAAAACAGGAATCGGCCTGATTTCAATCCCTCAGGCATGACACTAACCACATGTATAAGAGCCAAATTACTTAAATGTTAAATTACAATCCAATTATTAACATGATAAATTCAACATGTTGAAAATAAATTTAAAACTTGATACATAAAACTTAAGTTTAAATTAAAATTCGGTTGAATCAAACTTTCACTACAAAAATTATGATACTGGAAGGAAAAAAAACTATTTCAGAAAACAAAAGATCTTAACAACTAACATTATTACACAGTCAAGACGTAAATTTATCAAGGGATGCATTGTTTTAAAAACACCTTAATCAAACCTTAAGAAAATATACCCTGATCTGTTACAAGGAGTTTTACCATATTTCACAAGCATGATTAGCAATGTCTTCATCCCATAACTCTTAACCAGGATAATAGGAGGATACTAGTACTTATTTACATAGATGTAAATAATATTGTAATATAATATTTAATATGTGCTCTTGATATCAGTTCAGTTTTTTGTAGATATATTTACTCTGCAGCAATTGAAAACTTTCAAGCTATATAAATTCCAGAATTACTTTTACAAATAAACAAACTTGATAATATTCTGACAATTTTTTTCAAAATGAATAAATTTCCAGAGTTTTTGGGAGTAGAACTTCATCACAGCTGGTAGGATAAGTTGAGGCAATGTGAGTTTGTTGCAGCGGCAGCTTTAACCTTTTCTATTAATAATTATATTAACTCATCAATATTATTTGCTCCTTCAATCATATAAATATAGAAATTAAATGATAAGACAAAAAGTTTTCTTAGTTAACTGATTATATTGAATTCAGGTACTTATAAACTAATTAATTTTTGGGGAAAAAAATAGGATATTCTTTAATGCATTTTTTTTAAAACCAAAGAGACTTAAAATTGTTGTTGTTTTAAAAGATTTTCAGCACTTTCTTCAATATCATTTCTGGCAAGATTCAGTTCTCCAGTGGTTCACATGATGCATCAGTACTTGATGGCTTTCTTGACTGCCTCGAAACACCTCCACTTGTCTGGCAGGTAGAACGGCTCGAAGATGTGCGGGAAGGGGGTGTCAAAGCCCGTCACCCTCTGCACGGGCGACTCCAGATGCAGGAAGCACTCTTCCTGCAACACGCGTTCCAGCACTCTCTGGCAAGCAACTGCCGCCAACCCCGCTCTCCATGTGGTCCAACAAATTAACACAAAATAATATAAGGGCAAAAACCTGGGAAAAATTTGTCAAAAGCTGAATTTCGGCGCAGTGATAGAGCTGACTATTCTTAACGACTTACCAGAAGTTTATCGCCATAGACATTGTGCGTAACACCTTAATATCGTTCTTACCATAGACTCAAGGAAAAACTACTAAAATTATCTAGGAACACTATTCTACACAACCATGTTAAAAATTTTTCAAAGATTAATACTTATGATGAAAAATAAACCTTTATCTAAGTGCATTTTAAATCTGGCCCTTCATGTTTATGTATTTTGTATTAGGATTTCTGTACATTTGAAGTACATTTTATTTCATAGTTTATTGATAACTGATTACTAGCTAATGCCCAGCATGCACTGCAATGCCTCATTCAATTTTTTTTTGGTAATTTGTTTGAAGTAGGTATGCATACACAAAACATCTCTCTATCTCTCTATACCTAAATTATATGAAATACACATATTTGTTGAAAAGATTCGTGCACTACCTATTGTAAAATGGTTCTACTAATTCAGAAACCTGCGCAGGCATGCACATAACAACTCACCAAAGTTTCATCACATATGGAACAAACAAACATTTTTATATATGTATATAGATTATATGATGCAACAAAAATTTGTTTATGTACCTTTAGTGTTATTGGATAAAATCAATGAGCTGAACACAATATACCATTAGTTTTTTTTTTCTTCAAATTTCAATACTTTCTAAATTAAAAATTTATAATGGTGTTTTAATAATTTACTAATAGTTTTGAAATTACCACTTTTTTTTCTGACAATCGTATTAGTTCAAAGCGATCAGCAATAGAGAGCAGTGGCGTTTCTCATTTTTAAAATCATTATACAAGACATCTGTAACAATGTTACTGTACAACTGGCATACTGTATTTCAAAGCAACATGTGTTCAAATAGTCCGCAGTCCATCTCAATACAAGCACGCACCCGACGCACAACTGCTGCCTGCACCGCGCGCAAGTGATCGTTGGTTACTGGCACAACAGCAGCATGCACTCTTCCACACGCACTACAGGTTCACGGAACACTAGTTCCTTAAGGAATCCCCACATGAAGTCGACGGGATTAAGATCCGGTGACCGTGGTGGCCAGGATACAGGTCCACCCCTTCCAATCCACTGCCCTGGGCAGATGCGACCCAATTCCTGGCGAGCCGCTGCACTGTAATGCGCCGGTGCCCCATCATGTTGGTACCACATAACGCATCGCAACGCAAGTGGAACATCCTCTAAGAGCTCCGGCAGTACCGCACTCCGCATACCCAACTCCAGTGAGTCTGTCTGGCAAGAGATACAGTCCTATCAACCGGCTTCCCAGGATACCGCACCAGACGTTTATGTTCCATCGGGCCTAACGACCTCTGACACGAGTGACATGCGGATTGCCATGATGCCAATTGCGGATATTGTGCCTATTGAAGACACCTTCTTGGTTAAAATGAGCTTCATCTGTCCACAGGATGTGACCCACGATGTTCGGGTCTTGTTGCAGTGCTGTACGCATCCAGTGGCAATACTGTAGACGGCGTGGTCGATCGCCCTCCATCAAGTGCTGTACAGAACTGTAGTGATATGGATACAGCCCGTCGTCACACAAGATAGAATGTACGGATGAATGACTCGGACCGACGCGCCGTCCAGCTGTGCGCGAGCTTAAGGTGGGATCACGTACAAACATCTGCAGAACCCTCTCTTCAACCCGCGCCATGCGTCAATCTCGTCGCCTTCCATGATTTCCGTTCCCTACAGGTCGTATTTGTCCCGTTTCACGTAATCGTTGCACCACCCTACGTATGACATTCCCTGTGGGGTGACGTCGTCCGTGGTACCTCTCCCTGTACATACGCGCTGCTGCGTGCGCATTACCACGACACTCGCCAAGTGTGCGTAACATGTCGCAGTATTCTTGTACGCTGTACTCCATGTGTTTGCTTGCAATTAAGCGCCAGTCGACTACTCATTAACGTAGGCACCGATCAACTGCGTTCGCCAGCTCGCCTTGGCTTCCCCATTCCCTTCACCAGCTCCCCTCCCCTCCCTGTTTCCCCTTCTTTCAACTATGTGCCATTGTGTGCAACATGTCTAGTAGCGTATTGCCACCATGTTACCATGTGCGGGCTGCGCGTGTTGCCTACCTGTCCGCATTGTCATAATGCTCCGACATTGAGTGCCTGTATCTCAGAAACGGTTTGTCTGAGCGTGTTAAAGTACGAGGACCTTTTATGTTCCTTATGTCATTCCTGTTATTGATTCACTACGATAGCTTAGAACAGGCATACAGGTACAGTAATATGTGCATAGTAACAGAGGCGACGCCATGTTTCCTACGTATGCGATGGAATTGTGGTCACCTTTTATTCCCTGCATACGTGTTGTCATGCATCTTAATTGAATCCGGAAGGTCAGCGTTTCATTAGTTGTGGTTGTTGATTTATCTTCGCTTTACCGTTTCCTCAACACTACATTCACAGTGGTTTTGCACCATACTATTGGCAACAGAGGGGTGGTTCCTATACCCATTCTTCTTGGTGTCGGTCTGGCTACCTGCATCCGCGAGATTTTCTGCCATTTCATTTACACCCTGTGTGTGTGTGTGTGTGTGTGTGTATATATATATATATAAAGAGAGAGAGAGTCTACCTCTTGTTTGTGAAATACTGTTGCTTTTTTAGTGGTTATAAAAATGATTGGTTGTTGTCTTTAAATTAAACATGTCAATATCCAGACATTGTAAATTGCCTGCACACACATTTTGTTATGATTGCTGTGGACATTATATTGGATCTAAACAAGTGAAACATAAAATTATGCTTGGGACAAAATTCATTGATGCTTACAAAAGCTTATTTCAGTGTACCCATTGGAGATTGAAATGTTGCACAGGCTCCTCATGTGTCTTGCAGTAGCTGTAGGTCTACCTTATAGGTTTGGTTACATGGAACAAGAAAATCTATGCCGTTTGCAGTTTCTCGAATATGGAGAGAGCCGACCAACCATCATGACAACTGTTACTTTTGCATGGTTGACATTACACACTACAAAAGTACCAAGAATAGAAAACATATTCCATAACCTAGCACACAATCATTTATTGCTCCAGTACTGCACTCTGAAGAGCTGCCTGTTCCATTGCCACCAGATCATTCTAATACTGAAGATGAAGTACAAAAATCTAGTGATGACAGTGATTCTTCCAATAGTGATGAGAGCAATGGTAAGTAACCACAGCTCTTTACTCAAAAACTCTCTTTCAACACATAGAGATTGCTTATGAACCAGACCAGTGGCACCTTTCTATAGATAGCTCAAGTACAAGTCTTAAAGCTGTCATACTACACAATGGGAATAAGTTTCCTTCCATCCTAGTAACTGATTCTACTCACCTGGAAAAAAAAATTAAAATGTCCAGCTGGTCTTGGAAAAACTCAACTATGGATGCCATAAGTGGGATATTAGTGGTGATTTCAAGATGTTGGGGTTTCTTCTGGGGCTTCAAGGTGGCTATACAATGTATTCTTGTTTCCTCTGCTTATGGGATAGCAGGGCAGATGATCAGCATTGCACCAGGAGAGACTGGCCAACCAGAAAAAAATTGCTTCTCCAGATACACATAATGTAAAACATGAACATCTTGTGTCTACTGAGAAAATTCTGTTACCCACAGTCCATATCAAAATTGGACTAATCAAACAATTTATCAAAGGTTTGAACGGCAACTCTGAGGCTCTAACTCTCATCAAACAAATGTTTCTGAAATTGTCTGAAGGGGGGAAAAAAACAGCGGAATTTTTCTGGACCTCAGATTTGTACGATGTTATAATAATCTAAAGAACTTGTAATGTAAAGCTTTTGAAGCTTTTCGAAAGGTAGTTCAATGTTTTCTGGGTAACAAAAGAAGTGAAAATTAAAAGGAACTGATTGACTTTTTGATACAGAGTTACCATGTGCTTGGGTGCAGAATGTCTGTCAAAATGCACTATTTGTTTTCCCATATTGATTTCTTTAGATAAATTTAGGAGAGGTGAGTGAGGAACACGGAGAACGGTTCCACCAGGACATTCAGCTTATGGAAAGAAGATATCAGGGACGTTGGGATTGTGCAATGATGGGAGTCTGTATGGGGAATAGTATGTGCAGAGGGAACATAAAAGGAAAAGCCATTCTGATTTACATTTTTGTGTGAGGGCATTGTTGTATTGAAAATGAGATATTATTCAGTATTATGTGAACTACTATAAAACCATTATAGAATGTGCCTATGTTAGTTCTCCCTTATGTTCTTAGTTACATTAAATAAAGGCGTTATTTTGGTTGTTTTTAAGAATACTGAAAGATGGATTATTACAACCGAAATATCGACATTGGGGAAAAACCATTCACATATTCATGATCAGCATCATCAAATTAAGCAATAAACACTAAAAAAAAAAAAAAAAAAAAAATTTGGTCTAAAGTAGGGGGAGAGAGGGAGTAAACAAACGGGCACCATCTTTGTTCTGACAGTGTGGGACCATGTGGTCGGGAAACGTGGTGAGGGTGGTGGTTGTTGTCTACTGATGACATCACTAGTGGCCATCTTGGTTCACTTTTCCGAAGCTAGGGAGTGCTGGTGTGGTGTTATCGCAGTGAGCGCGCCCCGAACACGGGGACACTGATCGGCAGTCAGCGACGCTAGCCACTAGACCAGAGCATCTGTTGAGGGAGCAAGAGTTAAATAAGGAATATATGCTTTCAGTGGGGCGGCGATACACTAAGAATCACGGCAAACTTACATTACTACTTATGTTTAAATTTCAAAACTCTGCCATCTTTATGTATTCAAAAAAAATTATGTCTGCTATTGGCCATCATCTTTTTTTATAGTTCTAGATGCCAAACCAAATTAAATAATTATACAGTTGGCTATTAGGGACAACTATCTTATTTTATAGTACTTGGTGCCAAATTTTAAAAATGATTCAGTTGGATGCTAGGGACCGCCATCTTTTTTATAGTACTTCACGCCAACTTTGAGAAAAACATTATACCGTCTGCTGCTGTAGGCCACTATTTTTTTTTATTGTACTGGCGGCTAATTAAAAAAATTATAGTCTTCTGCTGTAGGCCGCCATCTTTTTGTTAAAGTACTTGGTGTCAAATTCAATCATCATAGGTGCGGCACATTTAAAATTATAGTCCGCTATCTTTTTTTTTTTAGTCATTGGTGGCTAATTAAAAAAAGCTCTATCATTTGCTGTAGGCCACCATCTTTTTTTTAATGTGTTGCCAATGACTATAAGAAAAAGAAATATGGCTGCCAGGAACCATCTTTTTCATAGTACTAGTTTATGTGTTGTAATACTAAAGATATCATCTTGGACTAACATATTTGCTGATTACCACTATAACAAAGCTATAGGCATATTATTTTTATATTAGAAGTATGTTTATTATTTTGTTACAGTGCAGGCAGGGGTAAATTTTAATACCTTTTAAACTACTAGTTGGTTTCACATTCCCTTCCAACTTGAATGCTGTGATAGGAAAATATGTTTATAACAGAGCTTTAGGTATAACATTATCATGCTAGTTTTAATTATTGTCTTCTACTTATATACATAGTGATAGCTTACAGCCATTTTTTTTGTTTTTACAGTGTCATAGTATTCCTTTATACTTAGTAATATTTCTGTATAGTATTAAAATATGTATTAAGTGTTTGCTTTCAAGTCTTAATTATTTGTTAAATTGTGGTAGCATATAGGCATATATTGTTCAGGAGAAATATAAATAATTCATCTTGCGGTAAGTAATAATAATAATTAAAAATCATGTGTTGTTAAGCATTATGTAATTTTTTACTAAATAATATGTATTTATGTGTTCAGAAAACAATAAAAAATATATAGCTTAATATTAAAGCTATCTTGTGTTATGTAGGCATATATAGCGTCAACTATATAACCAGAACCATACTAGAATATTTCTGCAGCTATAGTCATGAAGTTTTATCTGCATCCCGAAACGTCTTACTGAATCCGCCACTGGTACAGTGAAGATGTCTCTCTCAGGCCGCATCCTTGAGGTGACATCTCCCAATGACCGCCACCCGCGCCAGACATTCCTTGTTCGCCGCCGTGGCACACAACTAACTAAGGGTCGGTTCATATTGAAAGCACCCAGCTGACAAGAACATGCGTCGGAAGTCTCTTGTGTATTTTATTAATCAAATAAGTGTCTGGATAATTTGTTACTTGCAGTTCTTCCAAATAAAACCCACCTTTGAGTTTGTTTCCATCTAAATCAATCAAACAGTAGGTTCGAACATAAATATCACGTATCTTCGCAACCTTGAAAAGCTCATGAGTCCAGTTCACAGTATATCCTTTAGCAAAAAAAATTCTTATTTCTCGAGATCCGTACATGGTCGCCTACGTGAACCTTAGGTCTCCTTGGGATCAATTTTTTTCACATCACTGTAAACTTTTACTTAGACAGAACTCATGCAAATACTCATATAAAATCTGCCGTTGTATATTTTAATAACTTTAGTAAAAGCATCAACCATATGTAATTTCCCTGAGCGGATATTTATGTAAACAAAGTGATTTTAAAATTCTAATAAAGCGTTCAATTTTGACTTCAGCTCACTGTTGGTAGAAAAATGATTAATTTCGTGTTATTTCATTAAAGCCTGACTGCAATGGTTTATTGTAAAATTCTGTACCTCTGTCGGACTGCATGTGCTTGAACGTACCAGAAGTTTTGAAAATATTATTCATAGCTTGAGTTAGAAGCTCCGAAGTCTTCTTCTTGACAGGAATGGCGTAAGATCACTTTGAGTAAATATCAATGACCGTTAAAATATACCTAAAACCTACATTCACATGATAAGACAAAATATCAACTATATCTATTTGTAAAAGATTGCCAAGGCCACAAGTGATTACCCTTCTCCGAGGGAACACTTTGCGTACACTCTTGTGTAGTTCCAGTGCGATCCCGCATTGGCTAGTAATTTTTTGAAAAGCTGTACTTATTTTTTTATATAGCTAGCTTCAGTCAATTCTTCAATAATATACAAGACCTCATTTGTGAGGCTCGTATTCCCAGCTTGTTGGGATGCCATTAATAATCTTAGATAATCAATCGCTTATGCATTAACCAAATCCCAAAATAATATATATACTCTTCTGTGATTTAAACTAAGTTTTTGAACTAAACCGCTGCCATGATGTGTACCAATGTTAGAACACAGGTTTTTAATAAGACTAAATTTTTCATGTTCAATGTTTTTACAGAAATTGGATGAGGCTTCATTCCTTTTAAAACACGCACTTGTATACTCCAGCAAGCGTTTGTACTGGCGCAATGCAGCCTCTGAATACACCTTAGGTTATCTCAAAATGATATATAGTATAAGCCGGGAACCGGCTGAATAATTTCGTTATCGATGCGCAGTAAATTATTAGGTCGAAAAAATGTCATTTCCTAAGAACCAGCTATGATTGTGTTTGTAAATGCCGTAGGTCGTATCAATTATCTTAGAGTTGAACCCAGTTAGGTAGGACTGAATATCTCCACCCAATGGCTCGCGTGGTGCAGCGAGAAGTTTACTGGAATGAGCTGTCAGCGGTCAATTTTTATCTTCGCTTATGCTAGATAAAGCCTTAATTTGAGAAGGTTTCACATTAGATGTTGAGGGTTCTTTTTACACATCAACCGAGAGCTTATCCACAGGTGAAGGAGCCTCGAGATGCGATGTGATCGGTTTAAAAATTTGCTCGTGAAATTAATCCCGTGCTAAACGTGCAAATTTCAACAATTAATATTTTTCATGAAATATTTGCAAAACACGATGAAGCTTACTCGCTTCTAGAGCCATGACTGAACGATAAGTGTAATTAGAGGCTTTTTAAACATTCTGAAAGTTTTTAATTGCAGTATTGGGACCCGTTATAGTAGGAAGGGGTACCAGTATGCTAATATTCATGAGCGGTGCTGAAGACGTCCTTAAACAGATGGCAGCGTCACTGACGGTCCCCTTATATCCGGCAGCGGTACAGACGGGGATCATGGTGGTGGGTCCACAGGTCTGACTGCTAACTTCGTTCCCGCGAAACTATAGAATAGGTCTAGACGAGTCTTCATTGCATTAACAACACTATCGACTTTTGTCTCGATATTGGCCACAGCTTCCTTAATAAATTTGGCATTGACATGGAATAGAGAACTAATTAAAATATTAAGCTGAAATTCCATACAAGACACTATTTCCTTACGAGCTTTGGCTGGTCGCCCAAGAGTTGCAAGAGCTCGCTAAACGATGAGCGGTTCATGCCATCAACTTGCCTTTTGTATGCAGTCATATCAGAGTGCTTATTGCGTGCAGCGATCAAAGCGTTTTTCAATGCGTCATAGTCACGTCTTTGCGCGTGCAGTTTCACTAAGTTTGGTAACCAAAATATCCTTCAGCTCGGTATAGTTCTGTGTGGTTCCGCCTGTAGATGGACTCACAAACAGCTCTACAATGCTCGAGAATGATTTACGCGCGTCACTATCCGCCTGACGTGAGTAGCTTCCAACACCTCTTTGCAGGTCATAAGATGCACTCACAATTTCCTTCAGTTGGACATCACATCACGGTTAGCATATAACATAGTTTTCACTTCATCAAAGACATCAGTATTATCTCAGGTAATTTTTCCAGAATCTTCTCGAAAGGTTCTCTATTCTAACCCTCAACCTGACGTAGATATGTTAGTACAGTGGTATGAAGATCCTGTGTGTATGCAAGTCCATTTTTTAGTACTCATGTCTTTTTTCTAAATTACCCACAATTGCACTAAGTGCATACGTGACGACGCCAGAAACGAAATCTACGTAATTCTTTGTGACTGCATCTGCTGAATCTTGAGTAATGCCTAAATCGCGCAGACGTTTCTCGCCAACCTGGCAGTGGCCATCTTCTGTTAAAGTCAAGCACGACTCTTGATGATGTTTACTTCCGCCACTTCCAAATTTAGAGATGTCCAAGTTCATTCTTCACAATCATAGCACTATAAAGTGATTGAACCCACGGCGTTAACAGAATTAATGTTAAGGAAAATACTTAGCTATGTCTATAAAGCCGTACCCGTCATTACTATTCCAACAGCGAAAACAAACATTTTTTAATTTATCGAATGACATGTCAGTTGTGATGTGCATGAGGTAAACATGTTGAATGTTTGGAAGATCTATATTTAATGAAATTATCAAATTAGCATTATCTCAAACCAACTGTTTCCGAGTTTGACTGTACTTCTGAATTAAATAAAAACAGTCAAAGAATACGTGTCGTCCCGTGGAAAAAAAACTGTTGCACTATTTTCTGTTTCTCACACCCGTCATTAAAAATTATAACTGAATTTGGTAGAACTTTGCTTGATGGAATTAAATCTTCATTTTCACGAAATAAAAAAAATAATCCCTTTGACATTAGACAGCACCTGTGTTAAAAATTTATAATTTGGCTGTTCCAGACTCCTGCCATACAAGTAAATATTCTCGAAACACACTCCATTAGGATGCTGGATAGTATTAGTAAAATACAGGTTTTCCCAGTATTTGGCAACAGAGGTCCGAGACGTTGTACCCGTTTTTTAATCAAATGATCATGAATAATTTCAATCTGTAGATTAGCATGTTGCAGAACTACTATTTTTTTTTCCGACTAAAGCGCGGAAAATATAAAACGGCGTATTTATACATGTAAAAAAAGGAGGTGTCTTGCCATTTATTTTCCCAGCCTTGGCAGCACTGGGCTCGTTGGTAGGAGGCGCGGCTGGAACAGCGAAAAGCGTAACTACTGCTAAAAATCAGGCAAAACATTTGCAACAAAATGCACAGCATAATAAACGTATTCAAGCCTTAGCAAAAGGACCACACTACTGGCGGCAGCTGCACCCGTCGGCGACGCAAGGGCGGGAAGCGGTGAGGACGCTAATAATAGCTTTGACTCACAGAGCGCTAACAACAACCAATTTAGAGCATCCCTCAGCCAAACTGAAAATTTCAAATTTTCGTGGAAAATTCATGAGAGATGATTTACCTTTAAAACCAAGATGTTATGAATGCAGGATTATTAATTTGGATGTATCATCAGTAGAGGCACGATTTTATGGTGAATCACGATAAAACGAAATAACACAGAAATTTGGTTATATACACAAAATAAAACAAACATTACCGAAATTCTTGTCAGCTTACTATCATAATGTGCATTGTGTTTTGAAGTGTGGGACATGGTGATCGGTGCGCCCATTTATTATCAAGAGGTGTGGATGAACACCTCGCTGCTACTTTCAGGAAGCTGACATGGCGTGAGAAGGGAATGTCTGTGGCACGTGGCAGATGTGGATTTCTCCATCCAAGAGGGATGTTATTTTTGGACATTGACAATTTTTTTTTTTACCTTTTCATCTATTTGTAAAATTAAAATTACTAAAATAAAAATCCTCTGCACTGTAAATTAACTTGTCCAAAACTTTTTAACCCTTTAAGAAAGAACAGCTTTTATTTGTTCCTCTTGGAGACATGAAGTCAAGTAAACACAACAGAGAAGGGAAGAGGAGGGGTGAAAGTTTGGGGTGGCTAAGGGGGGCAGTGGAGGGGTAGTTCTTTGTCCTTGCAGCTACCATACGTGACACCAGGGTTGTTGACACACTACCAGCCGGCCAACTTGGCTTGAGACTCCCTTTCACCTTAAGTCATCTTGTAATGGCTAACATCTTCTTACGAAAATCTCATTACCTATACTGTATTCAATTTCCAATTTTCAATTTCAGTATTCAAGATCATTTGACAATTTATGACCATCTGTTACCTTCGAGGTCATTTAGGATTGATCTTAATTTTAAGTACAATAAGATTCAGGTCAATATTAAAATTGATGTAACAAAATTATTAATTCATAAAAGCTCATTTTCAATTTAAAGAATCAAAGAAGTAACTCAATTTAACATTAGTTTAAAATTAATAGAATTATTAAATTGAAAAACTTAAGAAAAAAATTGCTGCAGTATGTTCTCAGTAATGAGAGAAAAATTAAGTTATACATCAATCCCTCACTTAGCACGTCTTCAGATTGCGCAAATTATTTTAGCAAGATGTTAATTTTACTGACCCCGTCTTGAATAGCACGTCTGTAAATTTCAGTTAGCATAAAAACTCTGCAGGCAAAAAAAAAAAGTCGAGTATGACACCACGAAGTCTGTTTCGACTTCTGTAAACAACGTATGTGCCGCGGCATACAGTTAGCCATATAAGGCGGGAAGAGATGCGCGCGCAGGTCTGAGTACGCTATCAGCTGTTGTACAAACATCAGCTATGGCAAGTTAAGTTGCGGCTATGGAGTGTAGAAGACCGAATGTTTTTACGTCCGCGCGTATGCCGCCGTGCCGTACCGTACCATTGTCGCCTGGCCACAAATCTGGCTGTGAACTCAGTCTAGCCAGTGGCAGGGAATTCACTCAAACAAAAGCAGCCCATTCAGCTGCCGATAACTGTACGT
This sequence comes from Bacillus rossius redtenbacheri, assembly GCF_032445375.1. Taxonomy (NCBI): domain Eukaryota; kingdom Metazoa; phylum Arthropoda; class Insecta; order Phasmatodea; family Bacillidae; genus Bacillus; species Bacillus rossius. Next base: position 111,814,986 of record NC_086332.1, read on the forward strand.
GCTTGATCACTCATAATGCACCATGTTCAAGAATTTGAGGCAAAACTAGAAGTATTACGGTGCGCAGATTGTCATGAAGGCAACGCTTATGTTGGTTCCACTTTAGTTTTAAGCAAGTCAACTGTGCGTACAATCGTACAAAATAAGGACTCTATCAAACGTTTATATAAGTCTGATGCTGTTGGTTGTACTAATGGGAATACGTCTGACATGAGATACCGGAACAGAAGTAACAGATGAATCACATGGAAAAGGTTGTTAAATGAATAAGGCAATGAAAAAAAAATCACGGGCCTGGCAGAATTGGTGTGAACCAAGCGGTGATACACGAATAAGCACTTTAATTTTTGAAAAATGAAAATGTAAATATCCGGACAGTAATATCATTTTCATTGCCAATAAAGGATGGTTTGGGAAGTTCGCGGAAAGGTACGTGACTTGAGTTGAAAGTCACCCCCGGGTGGGCAAGTAAACCAGCCAATTTACGATAACTACCTCCCGTTACACGGTGTTGTATTTGTCATACAAATTGCGATGGGAGGCATATAAAGATAAATGATGTGACATATTTATCATTGTATGTTATTCTACGCATTAATATTACATTAAGAATATTTCCCTAGACATTTTGGAACACATTAAGTAAATTAAAATTAGCCTTGCTATTTATGGAGACCAATACTTGAGAATATGCAATTTTGGATAACACTAACATTTTTAAGAACGCATTAGTCGTGCTAATTGAGGGATTGGTGTATATGTAATACGTACTCCACTAACACTAGCAGTGTAGACTTGTTGGTTACCTGAATGACACTAGCTATCTCAGCTCCGAAGCCTGCCGTGAGTGGAGCCTCATGAGCTATGACTGCCCGACCTGTTTTCTTCACAGACTGCAACAAAATGTCAGCAACTGTAAATTTAATCTATTTGCAATTCAAATTGAAAGTTTTTTATTAGTTAATGATAGAGTAATGGCAAAATCCAAACATTTATACAAAAATGTGTTTCGTGTAGAGATTAGGAAAAGATACAGATAGAGCATTAGCTGTTAGACGTGAAGCCTTTTTTACCCATTTTTTTCTTCTGATTTTCACATACCTATATGGTGGTCATTTGTTTATATTTGTATCAGCTGTTCTAGCCTGCTTTTATTAATGACTGTAATTAAGGTGTTCCGAAGAAAATTAGATCAAAATATTACTGGTAAAATGTTTATTTATTTATTTTTTATTTGTTACATGCCCACCAACAGTTGTTAAACTTTTGTGGTGGGCATGACAGATATAAACAGGCACACATTTATCACTGCCAAGTGCCAACATATGGACTCCCATCATCGTCGGTGCCATTGCAGACAGAACACACGAGGGCAAGAGTACCACTCATTAGCGGTGATATCAACAATTATAAACAAACATGGACAAACAAAACAAACACTCAAACAGAAAATAAACATTAAGACAATATCATAAACAGACAGATAAAACATATAATTACTTATTAATAAACACCATAAATTGTCAACAGAACTTAAAACTAAACAAAATGAACAAGATACAAATGTTTATAAAAACTTTATATGGATACAAACTTAGTATTTGGATTAAAAAAATAAATCTATAAAGTGTTAGGAAAGAATAATTTTTTTAAAATACAAGAATTTATTCAGTAATTCCTTATAAACAATAATATTTAATGTTCGTATAAAAAAAAAGGATAAGCTAACTGATAGCAAATTAGCTAAGGCAATTTAATCAACTTATTATAATTAGAAATTAGTCTGTACAGATTATAATTTATTTTGTTAAGAGTGCATAAGGTAGACTTTATTCGACTATGAAATTGTGGAACCCTGAGTCCAGTATTATTGAGAATGTATTTACAGTTGATTAAAGAGTTAAACAGTTTATAACGGTTCGTTATATACAAAAATAAAAATATGTTATTCGCCAATTGTAGTTTTTGTTTTATTTTTCAAAGTAGAATGTTGCACAGATGAATCCAATCACTTTAAAAATGTTTCTCTCTCATTCCACTTGTACATCTGCCTGTCGAGAAATGCTCGCAGCTCGGGCGATGAGAATTAACGAAAACAAACGTAGCTTAAGTCCTTCAGTAACATCTTACTGTAAGTACACAAAATCAGTGCGGCCTCAAACATGGCCGCACCCAACGAAAACAAATTTCGCCATGAGCCAAACGCCGACGTCAGTAGCAGCAATTTATAATTTTAAAAAAATGTCCAAAAAGTTTCAAAACAACAAATGATTAAACGGCATGGCTCTAGCTACCGAAGTTAAATTTTTCTATTCCACAATTCTCCTACATATTTGGCGAGAAGCCACTGAACGCGCCCTCCTGGTGCAGCGATCGACAGACGACTGGTGAGATCATGGCACTGTGTCCTTCACGCAGGAAGGGCAGTCACATGACCTCACCGACCAATCACATACATGCTTCATTCACACCACAAATCACAAGCCAATCAGAACACAGAACATATACACTGAAAACCATTTTCATACATAGAAACAGGGGATTCACTTTCTCCTCCTCTCGCCAACACTGTGGGAGAGTAGTTCTCCTCCAGTTCCCACGAAGTGACGAGATATCGTTACAGTCTCTCTCTTACTGGGGAATCACTGTTTCTTTCTCACTTGCACTTACAGGCCTCTTATGCCTCTCTCTTTCTACACATCACCCCAGACACAGTCCCTTTTTCTAGAATCATAATACAAATTACTTGACAAAATTAAACTTATTGAGAAAAACTAGAAAAAGTAGGCCAAAACAGGCAAAAATCCAGTACAACAGCTTATTTGAACAATTACTTAAAAAATAGTAATGATTGAAAATGTCTGTTAAAATACAAAGTACATTCTTAAAACACACAGCAAGTACAAAATTCAGCCCTAAAATACATAAAAACGGTAAAATATTCTTAGCGAGACTTTTTTAAGATATATTTACATGCATGAAAACAGTTCAAAAGAAAAATATTTAGCTAGGAGGGCAGGGGTCTTGCAACGTTACAAGTTTTTAACAAAAAGAAAATCAAGAAGAATTCTTCAATCAGCTAAAGGAACACAATTGTGAGTAGAGGAGAATTTTAAATTTAAATGTTTTTCAGTTTTAGTTTGAATGGATTCAATTTTAACAGAATCAGAGGAGTGGATTGAACTCCAAATTACTGAACAATATTCTAATTTAGACCTAATTAAAGAAAAATACAGAATACGAATATAATCAGGATTGGTAGATGTTTTTAATTAAACAAAAAGTTCTTCTTGAGCAATTGATTAAGTAATCTATGTGGAGGTCAAAATATAATTTTGAGTCAAAAATTGTGCCCAAATCTTTTAAGGATGCTGCCTTATGAAATAAAGTATTGTATAGTTTATAATCAAAAGACATGGGGAAATATTTTCTAGTAAAGGATATAATTTAGGTTTTTTTCTTGTTGAGAGATACTAAATTAAGATTATACCAATTATAGATTGCATTAATATCTGATTGAAGTAAAAGAAGGTCATTAAGGTAAGTGATGGTTCTGCAAATTTTAAAATCATCCGCATACAGTACTCCAGATGAATGGGACAAAATATGAGAGATATCATCAATAAATATATTCATTAGTAGAAGTGACAATGTACCACCATGAGGTACACCTGAACTGGCTAAATAAAATGAAGAATTACATTTATCAATTTGAAACATAACAACTTCGGTTTTTGAGATAGCTTGTAAACCAGTTAATAAATTATTGCAGAGTCCAAAATTTGATAATTTTACAAGTAAAATATCATGATTAACAGAATCAAAAGCTTTTGCCACATCAAAATAGCAGGCATCAACCTGGCCTCTATTAGTAACTGCATTGAAGATAGGATTAAAAAAAGGAGATAAGATTGGTGGCAGTGGACATGCCAGATTTTAACCCGGGTTGAGATTGATGTAATTTATTTTTCAAAGGGAAATTAATAATTTTTAATACAATTTTTTCAAAAATTTTGGAAAAACCATTAAAAAGAGAAATAGGTCGATAGTTGGAAACATGAAATTTAAACCCACTTTTAAAAAATGGGAATAACCCTAGCTAATTTCCCATTGTCAGGAAAAACTTGTGTTTTTAAGCTCATGTTGAATAAATGTTTTAGAAGGGTAACCAGTATGTGGCAGCAACCTTTAAGAATAAAGTTATGAATTCCGTAAGGACCAGAGGACAAGGACGAATTTAGAACTTTATTTCCCAAAGTACTAAACTATCAGAAATATCAGGAACTGTGATAGTATTGTAACAGAGGGAGAGGGGTTTGGGACTTATAATTAGAGGACAAATAAACACTAGAAAAACAATCAGCCTAAATATTAGATAGTACCACAGGAACATTAGATACAACGCCATTGACTTTAAGTGCATGATGTTCATAAAAAGGTTTTTAAGTACTTTGACATAACGCATGAACTTTTTAGGATTGGTCTTATTATTAATGGCTCTGGTCCAATTAATTTTATCATACTTAAGTAAGTTCTTGACCTACTTGTGATATAGATAAAAGAAAGAATAGTAATACATATTAATATTTCTTTTGTAAAGTTTATGATCATGTTTCTTACATATTACAGCATGTATTAACTCTTTTGAAAACCATCAAGGGTATTCTGAGGCATCTTTAGTGATTACAGGAATAAAGAATTCTAATTCTTGCACACACAGGAAGTAAGTTGTTCTACTAAATCATTGGGATCGGAGGTATTTTAAAAATTAGGCCAATCAAATTTTTTATGGCACTATAAAGGCCAAAGAAATCACCATTTTTTAAGTCCTTAATGGTAACTGAAGAAGTTATTTTGCAAGGTAAAACATCCATACATATTGTTATTATTAAGGCCAGATGATATGTATCATTTTGACAAGTGGATATTTTGCTTGAAATACAGTGCATTGAGATAAGTTACTAACACAAAGAACTAAAAGATTTTTAGAATAATAAATTTTATTATACTGTTGTAGACCAAGACTGGATGAGAAATTAAGTAGAGAGCACCTTATTTTTGATAAGGAAATGTACAATATTGTGTGTCTGATTAGAGGACAAACTCATACCAGGTACATTAAAATCACAGAGAAACATAATACTGTCATTTTTATAGTAGGTAAGTTTATCTTCAAGTGCATCAAAACAAGACTGAAATGAATTTAGAGTAGTATGTGGAGGTAAGTAGATATTACAGAGAATGACAAAATTTGTGAGACATATATAGTTTTAATTTTCACCCACCAGATTCAAGCTGTTAAAACAATACCACCATGTACTTTCTAAGCAAAGCATTTCTATCATTCCTGAAAATAGGATAATTGTCTAAGAAATAATGAGAATTAATATTAGAGTTATTAAGCCAGATTTCAGTTAAACAGATTATATCATAGTGAGAGCTAAGAAGATTATCTAAAAATTGAACAGATTTTGTTCTAAGACCTCTAACATTTTGGTAAAATAATTCCCACTCCATATTAGAATGCACAAAAACAGTTTTACAATGCTCCTTAAGGCTCCACTGAGAAAACTTTGGGTTAGCATTTCCTGAGTGAATATTAGTTGAGAAGAGTTGGAGCTGTAGATTTGTTAGGAATGGAGTTTGCCGTAGAAGGGGCTTATCAGACACCCGCTAAGCCAAAACACAATTTTGTTAATCCTAGAAAAGTCTTCTTCGAGAACCGATATATGAAACGATGCATACAAGTTGTATTTTGTCTGAAGTTTCATGACTCTGACATGTGTAAGATTAAGCTCGTTGGAGATGTAATCAGAAATTTCTTTTTCATGAATATTGAGACAATATAAATACCGAAACAATATAACCACCGAGCCGTCGAGACGGCGCAACTTCTTGGCCAAGCCCTCACACAATGACTGATGAAACAAAGTACATCACACAATTTACAGAAAAAAAATCACTTAACTGGTGACTTCCCAGAAATGCTGCCTTGCTACAGGCTATAACACTTATTCTTACCATTAATATTTAGTGATTCCCTGCATAGCAGGCCTTTCCCCAGCTCTATTACATGTCTCTGTCCTTCTCTTTATAATTTAATGTACAATTCTGGGCTTCCCCAGTCAGATATTCCCACAATCCGGGCTAACGTCTGTCTCTCTTACAAAAGATGCAATAAATTATTGTTTATCATTTCGGCACCGCTTTGTCGCCGCATATCTTTTTTTCTTTATTTTTACCCACAGCACTATCTCACAGTCCAAACACGTCAATATCACACTGTGAACCACATAAGTAATCAAATTTATATTTTGGAAAGGCTATTCAAAAAATATAACATATTAAAATCCACACTTACATACATAATAACCTACCCAATAAAATTAAAAACCAGTAAAACTATATTTGAAAGGCTTCTCTCAAAAAAATAATTAAACATCACCATTAATCACCAAATTATTACTAATGATAGAATATAAATACAAAACATGAACTTGATCTTACATAATCAGCTGATTCCTTTTGAATTACAAAACATAATATTTATTTCTTTAACAAATACTTGTAAAAGCTGGGGAGGGCAGATCTTGCAACATTACTGAGCCAACAGATTATTTTTTTATCACCAACAAAAGTTTTTACTTATTTTGCATGTAGTTTAATGCTGTTTTTCAATAAATTCTTTACATTAACATTTTAATATGCCCAAGAACTGCCATTTTTTAAGTCAGGGCATTATTTTCAAACCAGAAAATTGCAGAAGAAAAATATAACTAATACTGTTTTTATTTTCTGTTTGTTTGATTTTTTTCTAGGGTAAGGTCATATTTTATGCACATAAGTATGTCACTTCCATTTAATGACCTTAAAATATAAGAAGATTCCAAAAAACTTACACGAAGTATTGAACCTTTGGACGGCAAAAATACATTTATTTATCTGAAACACTAATCCCCTTCAAAGTAGTCTACTTGGTAATGCCTACACCTCTCCCAGAGCTCTCGCTATTGTTGGAAACACTACTGGAATAGTGAGCAACCGTGTTGTCGCATTCCACATAATGTTTTCTCTTGACTCAAATCTGGTCCCTTTCAGCGGCATGTATGGGAAATAGCCGAAAGTCACACGAAGCCATGTCGGGTGAGTAGGGAGCCTGACGAACCACAGGAGTCTTGTGTTTGGCGATGAAAGCCTAAATTGAATGTGCAGAGTGGGCGGGTGTGTTATCATAATGGAGCTGCCAAGTTTCAGCTGCTGACAGATCCGATTGTTTGCACCGCACAACATCACGATGGCGAAGAAGGACCTCCTGGTAGTTCTCCTTTGTGATGCACCACACCACAGGAGTCAAAGAAAAGGGTCAACATGTTCTTGACGTTGCTGCGGACCGGCGTGCTTTTTTTGTCTCAGGGATAATGGATGTTGCCACTGTGACAACTGCCTCTTTGTTTCTGGGTTGTAACCATAAACCCATGTTACATTGCCTGTGATCACTGTGTTCAGAAAGTTGGAATCATTGTTTGCGTTGTCCAGCATGTCCTGTGCGATGTCCAGACACCATTGCTTCTGCTCCATTGTTAACAGCTTCGGTACCAATTTTGCAGACACTTTCCTAATGCCTAAATTCTCGGTCAAAATTGACTGTAACGATCCAAAAGGTCGCAATTTCTCGGACTGTTATACAACGGTCCTGCAAGACCACAGTCCGCACTTTCTCAATGACATTGACATTCCGACTTGTTGAAGACCTGAATGTGGTTCACTATCAGCAGATCACACTACTCCATATTATTCCAGAGTTGATATAAGTCATTGCTGTAGAAAAGCATTACATGAAGATTGTTGCTTGAAGGGTCCAGATCTCCATCTCATAAGCATATACTGAATAGGACTAGAAGCATTTTCAGTAACTACTGATTATTAACATAAAAAGTAGAACAAGAATTTGTTGCTTTATTCACCCAAAATATTTAAAACTTGTTACATTGATATTTTTACAGTACATTTGCTTGTTTAGTGTTGAGATGTTTTTTTCTGTTATGGCATAATATTTTAGTTATTTTTATTTTATAAAACCAAATTTAGTTTATACCTAACTAGTTATTTTATATAAATTTCACATTGTTGTTGAAATATGTATTTTTAAAGTCATTCCATCATTGTAGAACTTCCACCTGTTTCTATGAGACATGATTTTTGGCAAGATAAATGGGCAAGGGTTTGCTCAGTTGTGCAGTACCCGGTACTTGATTAATTCTAGAATGTTCAGCCAAGAGAATTTAGTATGCCATTGTATATAGTACCGGAATAGAAATTTATTGATCTCGCTTTGTAATTAAAAAATCTTTGTGATTTGCAGAGAAAGTAAGCAGCGTGTGTAAAGAATGATGCTCATTTGATTGGTGAGGCAGTTTGGCCATGTTATTCACGCAGGGCTAAGGCAGCCATGTTGCTTTTCACTTTGGTCTCAGCATTGGTAGCAAATGAACGTCTCATGCATCGGAACAATCATTTTCAGCAAATGTGATATGTAGTCCATTCCTGAATTTGATATAATGAAGCATACCAGGTGCCAACCCATTTGAGACATTTGTGTTTTGTTTTGGACTCTTTACCTGCGAAATATTTGCAACATTTCATGGGTGCTAGAAGTTTCAAGGCATCTCCCTCATTGGTTTGACTGCAAGATCATCTTCCTGAAATCTATGGAATCTAAGCATCGTCTTCCTCAGCCAAGTAATTATTGAGAAATTGTTTTGGAATAAACTTTAAAATAATAAGAACAATTTGTATGTCATATATTTTTCTTCAAAGACCATTATTTAACAAAATATATATTTTTAAAAATCTAAATTAAAAATTTCCTGTTTAGTATTTAGGTTGGTCGTACTTGTCATTATGGACACCTTCAATGCATCTCCATTATCATATAACCACTATGCACCTTCAGCTCTGTAGTAATGACTCCATACTTCAACTCTTGGTCTGCTCACATGAATTACTAAAAACTCATCATTAGAGACATGTTACATGGTGAATTGCATTAAAACCTAAATAACACTAAAAAAACATGTCAATAAACCATTTAACCCCAAAATGCAAGTTAAATAATGAAACTAAGCCACATTCAACCAAAACTTAACACAAACCACAAAGTAAGTTCTCATTTTATGTTCTAAAGTGCATATATCAGAAAATAATATAATTTGTTTGATTGTGCATCTCTTATTGAATGACTGTTAAAACTACAAATATTTATAGATTTTATCTTTATTTATCTGAATGTATCAGTTTTAGAAAAATTTATTACAAATAATTTAACTGTACAAATGCAGCATGTTAACATTACAAATTTTTGGTACAACAAGTATTACAAAAAAGTATTTTTGATAAACAAACTGACTTTTAAATACACAACAGTAATGTAAGTTCACTAAAAAGAAAAAAAAGTTTATACACAAATTTAATACTTAATTGTTTATTATATTTATTGTAATCAGGAACTTATTGTTATTATGTAATTATTAATTGTTTAACAAATGAGAAAATGACGCTAGTTGAAACTAAAGATAAAGGATGGAAATGCTTAGAAAAAAATAGAAAATAGAAACAGAAATATTAAAAGAAATAAGAATGAAAGTCCACAGGAGCAAGAAAACAGAATGTCGGTATGAGAGTTTATGTATTAAATAAATTAAGAAACAAAAGTCAAAAAGATTGAAACTATCGTTTTACTATGATATGTGATAATCAAACAAATGAAGATACTGAACACCATGCTCAGCAACGAATGTTACCGTATTTACCTGCAGAAGATTCGCCCCTATGTATGGGTCACAGCTATAATTTGGGAAAAAAAAATTCAATTTTTTCGCCGCCTTCGAATAGGAGTCACACCATATATCTGTCTACAGTAGAATACAAGTGAAGTCTTTATTCTGTGTCTCAGCTTATTGGTGCGTACGAAATACGGTACTGGTGTTAACCCTCAGTTTTATCATGGAATGTTACATTTCTAAGCTGAGAAATCTCACGCAAAAAAAAACAATAATGCTGTTCACAGTTGCGTTTTAAAAACCTGTCGAAATACACACATGAATATTGTGCCATTTCACGGACATTTACAAGTGTGATGGAGGGAGAACCGTCACCCGCTACATGGCCACACACACACACATAAAAGGCTAGTTAATTTTTAGATTTTCCCTCCTCCAGCCAAATGCCAGCCCAGCAAGTGGCCTAACTCGCTGGAGCCGGCTGGCATCTGGTGCAGCGGCCGGGCAGACAAACAATGGTGCCTTTCATAGTACTTTTCACAAACTGCTCCGACATTTTAACTAAACAATTCATACTTACTCATAACATATTTTTAAAAACCAACACAGGATAGGTATTTACATACATACTCAAAAACACATTGCAATCAAAAAATTTTTTTTACCCAAAAAGTAAAAGTCGGACTACAGTTTTTAAAACTCAAAATCAGCATAAATAAGTATGCATACATAAATATGTATTAGATTCCGGCTAAATTTTTTTAAAACTCAAAACCAGCATAAAATGTGCGACCCAGAAGCGGGTAAATAAGGTAACTTTGATTCTAAGCTGGGCAGTCATGGTGCACAAGTTACAAATAACTATATACTTGATAAAGCTGTTATAGGAAACAAAAATTTGGCTTAAGGCCTGGTGTATGTAGCTCTAAGTGTTGAGAAAACCCTCGAAAAAGTAGAAATTTCTGATTTAGAATCAAATACATTATTGAGTAGGCCACATGACGAAGAGCATTGTCAGAAATGATAGGATTGCAAAGTCTAATTTTGCCTGTAATTGACATTATATACTAATATATATATAAATTTGTATAATACCCACACAATAAATCAATTCAACATATTTAAGCTGTTATTTTTCACTAAAGAGTTCTGACGTGTTTCTGCTTACAGTAAGGTACCTATAGTATTGACATGATATCCATAATAACTCTAACTACACATTCATGCTGTTTGTCATTAACCTTCGCAGTCCAAGTTCAATCCAGTCCAGCACATCCTTGACCATAGTTAGGTACCTACCTTGTTATTGGATTGTCATAAACCTAACATTACCTCAACCATTAGACATTTCATAAGTTATTTTTAAGAGTTCACTGGTGTATATTCAAAGTACAAGATTCAATAACAATGAAATTAAAATAGGACCACCTAGAATGCAGGGCCATAGCCAGGATTTTGTGAAGGTGGTGGTCCAGGATAACCACTAAAATGTTTTTGTAAGTTTTCTTCATGACTGAATTAAAAAATCTAATTGACTGTCACACTAAAATATCATGGAATAATAGACTTAACTTTCAGAACTCCAACATTCACACAAAGAAATTGAACTAATGATTTTGTTTGAGAGAAGAAAACTAACATATTATATATCTTAATATATATAAATCTCGTGTCACAATACTTGTCCTCAATGGACTCCTAAACCACTTAACCGATTTCGATGAAAATTGGCATTTAGGTGTAATATTTTCCAACTTGAGAGATAGGATAGTTTTTATTTCGATTAATGGTCTTAATCTTATAATTTTAGAGTTTTCTAATGTGATGTATGTATGAGTTGGCAGAAAATCACCACGGCAATGGCTGTAGCATTGTTGATGCTTCATTCGTCTCCATGGCAACGACTATTTCATTGTTAGTGTAGTCCTCATCACTCATTAAATACAGACCACCAATTTTTAGATATATACAGGTAAATAACTATACACTGGTAGAACAAAGTCGGTCGGGATTTGAAAGTGATATAAATTATTCAAATTAAGAAGACAATTACTAACTACATCTGATTTCTAAAAAGGTCCCCTTCACCAAGTCAACTGATTTCGATGAAAATGGGAATTTATGTGTAATTTTTTCCAACTTGAGAGATAGGGTAGTTTTTATTTCGATCAATGGTCTTAAAAATTTATTATTAATAATAAACTGATCATCAATGTTGATTGGTGTTTAAGCCCGGGAAACAGTGGGCACTTCGTCTCCATGACAACGTTGCGTGCTTGAGAGTCGGGAAACCTTCGGTGCTATTCGTTTTTTCTTCGGTACATTACAAAGCATTGTATTAAATTTTTGTCAAAATTAATTAATTTTCATTTTATTTCATTTATTATAACTGTAAATAAGAGATTTGGTCTCATTTCCCCCTCCCCCCCCCCCCCCAATTAATACAACCGTGCGAAGCCGGATCGGGCAGCTAGTATGTATATATATTAGGGATGGGACGAATCCACATTTTGGTCGAATCCGAATCCTTGTTCGAATCCTCAGTGTTTGTCATCGAATCTCGAATCCCAGTCCCACACTAAACTTCACATGTTATTAAAAAAAATCACACATTTATTTTAAAAAATTACATAGGCCTATGTATTAAAAAAAATCACATGTGTATTTATAAAATTATAAAATAAGTGCATAGTGTATACACCTGATATAAAATACAGACAAATAACCTCAAAAACCACACACGTAAGTTTGCATCTGTCTAATTCTCTGTTAAATTAATCCTACCTATGTTTTCAATAAAATACATTTGTATAACAGACACCATTTAAAAAAATTTACGTTTTTTTCTGTAATGTTATATTATTGAAGGTTGGAAATGATCGAGTAGTTATGCTAATTGACAAAATGCAGCGTAGTTTATCTTATGTTTGTGCTTTTTCCGTTACCTTTATAATACAGTTTAGGTATACAATTTTCTAGAGCTGGACGAACCTCAGTTCTCTGGTTTCGAACCGAGCCGAACCAAACCTCATACATAAATGTTTTGAATTAAAATGAACCGACCACCAGAATTTTGGTCTTTAACTGAATGGTGAGAAAGAAAAGTTCTCCAGCTATATGTAAAATTAAAACATTATATAGCTTAGCTTTATTAAATTGCAAAACATGTTATAAGTAAAGTTTATGCAATAAATAAATAATGAAGGAAATAAAACAGTTTAGAGAAAATAATTTTGCATTTAATTTCTTTATATATATACATACTTTTAATTCATGAAGAAGTTCCATCTAAATTTCATTAAGAGTATCTTCCTTTTTCAGTGTACACTAACCTTCATTAAAAAAAATATAATAATATTATAAAGATGACCAACATTCAGCACAATGCCACATAACATATTTTTGTGGTAGACATAACCTAACATTTTTAATAAGTAAAACTTTTTAATAGGACATTAAAAAAAGTCGAATGTGAATTAAGTTACCTATCTACATTACAAAACCCGCTGACTGCAGTTGCTGTTTTCTTGGAAGAATGCTGCTCATCAGAAGAAACATTAGACATTTTTTGGGTGGTTCTGGGTCATCTGGGTCGTCATTATCTATTCTCCATTTGGAAAACTTCAACGACGTAAGCCTGCTCATCGCAAATCACCTCAAGAACAATAATATTGTAAACGTAACGTAAGAAGTGTGGTTATAGAAATTTGCGTCAGAAAAAAGAAAACACGAGAAATAATGATGGCTGCCGCGACTATGCTAGTCAACTTAGTACCGTACTGTAAAATTTACTGGACCAGTATTTTTAATACACAAAATTAAATTAATATTTTCAGTACCTGACTGTTATAACCAAAAAGGCCAAAGAAAATAAATACATCCCAGTAATTTAAAATACGTAATTTACGTAATCATTTCCTACCGCATTTGTCTTGTGTTAACTTGATCACGTTAGTTTTGCCGAAATACGAGAGTTCTCGTACATGCGCTTTAGTTTAACGTATGTGGTACGCAATGTTTGGTGATTTTACAACACTTCTCGTACACGCACTATAGTTAAAGGTATAATATACAATACCTTTGGCATTTGTACGATAGTTTATATTACGTAGTACGAGAAATGCATACCAAAATCTCTGAAGTAAACAAAAAACAAAGCGCGCCTATATGAAAAAAATGCTATGCGAGTTATGCGACGATTAATAATTTTATTTTTATTTTGTCTGCGCTTGAAACTGTTGAGGCGACGGTTATGCGATAAAAGTCGGAATATTACAAGTAATGGAATTTTGTTGTGCTGTTTTGTGAATGGTCTCAAATGGGGGTTAGAAAATTATAAAAACGTAATTTTTTTTTAAACGAACGTTCGGTTTTTCTAATATATTTTATGAGGTTTCGATGAACTGAAAGTAAGGGTTCGGTTCGGTTCTAAATTTTCGAACTCCGCCCAGCACTACAATTTTCAATTACTACCTAAAACTCTTTAAAACCCACCTCGAATCCTACCTCGAATCCCACCTCGGATCCTACGAATCCTCGAATCCATAGAATTCGGTATATTCGACGAATCCAAGATTCGAAAATCCCATCCCTAATATATATATATATATATATATATATATTCTGTAGAACGTGGTATTTTTAATTATTGCAATTGGGCGCCTAATTTTATATATATATTTTAAAAGTAATGCCAAAGGTTAGGAATTTTGACGTAACTAGTTATACCTTCCAAAATATTAGTTTTTTTATTATTACCTTGACTTAACAGAACAAGCGAACATACATGACATCTATTTAGGTAATCAAATAGTCTCATATATACTATATTAGTGATAGTTATCTGTATGCGGACATATATTCCTAGAGAGCCAAAATCTAAGTAAAGGTATTTCATACTAGTAATGTCTCGATTCACGTAACCTTACGTCTAGTTCAGTTGTTCGGAGACACTGCGAACTCTGCAGCACTGGACATCTGGGTAGCGGTAACCATAGACAAGGACGTTTTCGACCAGCTGAAAACTACGAATACTACTGTTCTAGTTGTAAAATTAGATGACGACAGTCCAGCATCCTCCTCTGATCCTGAAAAGTCTTTATAATTAATTTGAAACGATCTCACCGACGTAGACCACATGGAACCTTGGATGTATGGTCGTCATGGTTGTGTCGGGAACTCAGGCCTCAGAATTCTTGTGACAGCGACTGACGGCTCCGACCATTGTCCTTCAGGGATGGAAAGTAAGAAGATTCGAACCCAGGATGGTCATGAATGTAGATATCAACCGAAAAATAAGTTCATTCTTGAAGTTCGAAAATCCATAATTCTGTCAAATTAATGCAGAATTTCATGAACCCAACTTGACGTCTACCAAAATAACGGAACTCCGCTGTAGTCTCTTCTTGTGAGCTGAACGGAAATGTAAAAAGAAGTACGACCCTCACTCAGTATGTATCTTCCTATCCAGATAATTTTTTCTTATTTTATTATGTTTTTTTACACATCCATATTCCAAAAACCACTATCGAACGAATACCTGTTTATAGCAACCATAGATGAACTAACCAAAGCTGGAATTGAAAATCCACAGACTTATGCAAGTAGGAATAACGAGAATTTAAACCGCGCTAAAATGTAGTAATGGTTTTATAAATGCATAGATAAAATAGCTTTGCAATAGCATCATTAATTAGATTTGAGGCTCTCTATTCACATCTTTCTCCTACTGTTTTTAACATAAAACCTTTTAAATAAATTACATCAATTTTGCACTCATAATCTCATAAAAAAAAGAAAAAGAAAAACTGTAAACATAGTGACGGTTTACAGAGCCGCTCCAGATGATTGAATGTTAATTACATTGGAATTCTTGAAAACATCTTAATTTTTTTCTCAAATGAAATAATCTATGTACAATATTTCTTCCTAGTCTATGATAAGGTCTTTTTAACAGAAATCCATTTAGATGCAATAAACAAATAACTACGATCATAATGTTGCTCTTAGCTGTGAAGGTACAATGTAACATTTACCAATTAAATTACGTTTTCACATAGAATTACAAATAATTAACCAAACAAACAACATAATCCTTCAAACAAACTTAAACATATAAACAGATACATTAATATATGACATAAATCATTATTCATTTCAATCAAAGCTTGAAGTTGGTTAGTACCCATTTTGTAATGTTGCTTAAAGTTTTTGTCTTTCAACTGGATATACAGTAAACTCCCGGTATATCGCGCCTCGATTGATCGCGGAATCGGGTATATCGCGGGTCAAACCATGTCCCCCAGTCAGAAATGAATAATAATAATGGAATAAATGGTTGACAGCCGATTAGGATAATTTTTCGTTGTAACTAACAAACTAAGCATCGGGCAGAAAAAAGCCTAGGCGTAGAAAATGTCCGCAGTAAAATTCTAAACAAGATATCTCCGTACATTATTTCTCTATCTTGTAGGGTTTTCAAATTATGATCCAATCCAGCCCAGTGATATTTTCTGAAACACTAGTTCTTAACGTCGCTTTATCTCACAAATGAAGCATCGGAACGGGGACCTGATAAAGCCCACCGTCCAGCGACATTATCCAGCGTGACTCGGCTGGGGATTGATGTTGGATAGGCTTGGTTGTCGGCAAGCGCTGGGTAGGGAGAGACGAGCCGAGTTTATGGAGAGAGGTAGATATCAGAGCGGGCAGAAACATGACGAGGGGGAGTGGGGGAGGGAATGTGTTCACGCAGCACATAGGCAGAGCATGAGTCACTTGACTGAGCAGCGTCGCTGCGTACAAGGCAAAATCAGGTAGTCCGGTGTTTAAAATTACACTCCAGAATCTTAATTGGTACTTTACTGGACATCTGTATATAAATGTTTTGTTACAACTTAAACCTACAGACGTAATATTATTGGGTAATTCATTGTATTATACAAGTTCATCTTTTTACTTTGGTATAATGTTTTAACATTAAATAGTAAAGTAAATCGGCTAGCGTATTTTTAATCTTTGCCCAGGAATTCACAGTGGTCCAATATTTACGTGAACCATACTGTACCACTTTTGCCGTGAGGTAGTAAACAAGTCCCGGAAATGTTTATGTGTAGCGGTCTCCCGACCTTTAAACAGAGGCTGGGGAATATAACACTTGCCGATCCGAGCCACACACACTCAGCAACTCGACACAGCGTTTGGTGAAATAAGTAAAGACAAAGTTTAACACGGTTTTTAATACGGCGTCACTGATTACGCTAAAATTAAATTGGCGCAATTTTTGTTTCCCACATGTGACCATTTATAATTTACTGTAAGCATGGATAATAAAGTTTAACCACTTGACACTATAGACGATTCTTTATTTTTTATTGTACGAATGCTAGAATCGTTTTTTTCCTGTATCTGCGGCCTGCTTCTACAAAAGACAAGCTATCTGTAAGTAAATCTAGAATTTTTATTTTGTCAATCAAACTCGGTACTTTGCGATTTTTATTCGGTTTGAAGTATCACTACGGCCTTTCTTTTTAGAAGACTTTGACCACAGAATCGTGTGTAACCGCACACACTGCACTTACTTTGTTACGGACACTGACGAAGCAGATATTGTGGCTAACACCACGAGACTGGCAGCAGCAGCTTGTGTGCCGCACGTGTGTATGGCGGCGTGTGGCGCGCTCGTAGGCCGTGCGACAAACTGTGCGCGGCACGCAGAAAAATAAAAACAATTCAACATTTAATATTTATCTTTAAAATTTATTATTTTTATTTTTTCACCCGTGTTTAGTGAAAACTGCGGATGCAAAGTCCGTACAAAGGCGGGCCGTCTATACTGTGCGTGCTTGCCGACCTATTAGAACACAGGCGGTGTTTTATGCCTTTTGACCTTGGTCACATCGAAACATCGCGGTTATGCAACAACGCGGGTAAAAGTTATGTCCCCCGACAACCGCGTTAAATAGGGATTGTACTGTATATCATATAATTTTGATGTTTAATCACTTCACAACTATCTTAATATAATAGTGTCCACTTCTTATTTTCTGAAGGTATTGTGTGTCACTTTACACCAAAAATAGTTTATACGTATTATAGTTTAGATAGTCTTTTCTTTTTAGCTTTATCTTTCAACTTGAAGACTAAACTACCTATTTGGCTCTCTCTAACTAAAATGCTTGTAGTCAACATATGACATGACAGTTAATTAACTATTACATATTAATATGTGTTTCAATTTACTATATAATAATTGATACATACAGAGTCCCCTCTTAATTGTTAATAATGTTCTCAAAATTATTACATCACAATTCATACTAAAAGGTAACTATATTTATCGGAATTCATAAAATAATTTTACATGTACGCAAATATTATGAATTGGTTTGTATAAGTGAAGTTCAACAAAGTAATGTTATATTGTAAGAATATGCATTCATTTTGTGATACTCTCAGGAAAATAACAAGGAATTATAATAATAGAAAAAATGTTATATAGAAAAAAAATGTGCAAGATCAACAGGTGGGAACCAAAATCAAGAAACTATGGACAGAGACGTACATGTTTGTTAAGCGGAAGACAAATTTAACGTGCTAACCTTCTTCGTGATATTCGTGATACTACTATTGGCGTATGTTCTTCTTCCAATGGAATTTCTTACTAATTTGTTATCTTCATTTATGCAATTCTTCTTTGTGACATAGTGCCACTATACGTATAAGGCTACAAAACAAAAACAACTATATATATATATATATCCTCACTACAACTTCTCTGTGGTGGGACTAAATAATCGACGGCGAATGCCTACGTTACAACGAATGTCTGCACTGGACGTTGCGCAGTGGACTTAAATCGTCGATATGCTCAATAGCAAAAGTAAACTGCCCTCATTGGTATTCATACTCAATGGACAATAAATTATTTAGCCTGTTAAACATACGTTATTAGCTTTACTAAATAACATATTAGCATTGCTTATAAACGAAGCATTTGATAGTCAAAAAGAATACTTCCATGTTTCCTTCTTCTGCGAGGTAATTACCGCCAATAAGTAAGTATCTATCATTTATATGATAATTCACGAGGTTGCTGGTCGATAAGGCCTTAATTGAGTTATATTGTACTTCCCAATGGTCTCGTCACTGTCTAACTTCTGTAGCACATAACAGTTCTCGTTTATCTTTCCCTTATTTTGATGTTACAGACTTGTAATTTTAATTTTGTCAAATTTACCCCTTTGTTGTCACTAGTGACCGGTGTTCGTGGTATCGTATCAGCGATCTCTACTAGTTTAACTGTATTGGTTTACTGGTAATGGTGGTAGGTATTTCCCGCGTAACCATTGAGTCCGATATCGCTTCTATGCCCTGCGGATTAGCATAGTAGACTGCAGTATTAATAGGTTCTTGCTTCTGAAACTGTGTAGAAAACTGAGTAGCTGACCGATCTGGTTTAGTATAGGCATTTACATGATTTCCTGGTATGGGGTTGTTATATATGTCATTTCTCGACTGATTAATCTGTAGTGAGTTACAGTGATTTCTGTTTAGAGCTTGTGTGTTTTGTGTAGGCTGAGGTATGTCGACCGAACAATTTTCAACAGTTCCTTCATAATATTTGAACACGCCTGCTTCGTTCCTATGTGCATGTTTATTTTCTCGCTGTCGAGGTGATCTAGAATGTTTATTCGGCGATGTCTGTGGAGTATTGTACGAACATTCGCCGCTCCAATTCCTTTGTGGTGTTGATTGTGGTCTATCATGACTTTGACGATATTGATTTTTTTCGGGTCTAGTGTACCAAGAATCATCCTGTTGTTTTCCAGAATCTTTTGAATACCGTTCTCGCTGTCGGTGATAATGTTTGTGGTTATTATACCACTCATTCTGATTACGTTTGGGCTTGTTATTACGCCATACTAACGTATTAACTTGAGGTGTGTGACGAGTGTTATTTTGTTTATCGCCCTCATTGCGACGCTGATTCCAAGGCTGGTATACAGGGTTAGGTTTGGTATATATAGGTCGTTGGTTCTCCTCGCGATCGATGTTGTTCGTTCGATTCTGACGATCTAAACGTTCGTAAGCTAACAATTGTTCTCTAAAATCCGAAATATTCTCGAAATTTCGTCCGGACAAATGAAGCTGGTATCTCATTGGTAATTGTCCTAAAACCATTGCTACAAATTCCCCGTCGTCCATCTCTACATCTAAATATCTCGTTCGTTCGAACATATCACTCAAGTGTCCCTCTAATGATCTATTTCTCTTTGGATCAAATTTTTCCCCGTGTAACCTCGCACGTAGATTTCCCTGTAGTTTCAAACTCCAATATTGATTTAGAAATAATTTCTTAAACTGTTCGTAAATTGATATGACATGATGATGCACTTCCCACCAATAGTAAGCTGTGCTCTTCAAACTGCTACTTAAACATTTTAATTTTTCACTTTCGGTAAGATTAAAATGGGATGAATACTCTTCGAACGTTTTCAAAAATTTTCGTGGATTTTCGTGAGATTTAGCCGAGAATGTGGGCTTATCCTCCACCCAATGACGTGAAGGATGGTTCAAAACTGATGTAGGATCAATCATCACAATAGGTTGTCCGTCAACTGTATGCACTGTTTTCCCTCGCGTTTCATTGCCCGTGATATTACTGTGCACAGGTATAGACGAAAATGTAGCACGTGTTTCTAATGGAATTGTAGTGTCTGAACTCGCAGTTGGTAGGTCTGCGCGTTGTAGTGAAATTCCTTGAACTCGACTCTCTAATTGCGCGATTCGGTGAGTTACTATTTGAATTTCGTCTGATGTATCTGTTTTGTGTTGATTTAGTTCCGTACGAACCTCTGCAAACTGATTTTCCGTAGTCCGAACATACTGCGAAATCTGTTCCTCTGTTGTATGTTTTACAGTTTCTTGACACGTTGCCTCTGTGTTGACTAGGCGTTGATTTATGTCGGATATCTGTTCATCTACCGTTGTGAATTTAACCTTTACCGACTCGTTAAAAGTCCGTACTTCATTACGGGTTTCGTGTATTTGCGAAGCGAAATGTTGCACGACTTCTGTCATTCTATCATTTACTTTATCAATTTTATCAGCTAGCTTACGCGTTAACTCTTCCGACTGTCTACGCGACTCTTCCAACTGTCTACGCGACTCTTCCGACTGTCTACGCGACTCTTCCGACTGTCTACGCGACATCTCCTCCAACTGTGTACGTGACTCTTCCGACTGTCTACGCGACATCTCCTCCAACTGTGTACGTGACTCTTCCGACTGTCTACGTGACATCTCCTCCAACTGTGTAGTTAATAGTTGTGCGATTCGTGTCCAGTCGTCTGCATTAAGTGTGCTAGTAACATTACTCTGTGTATTAGCTGTGGGCCTAGAAATATTTACATGTTCCGTGTCAGTTTCAACTCTTTCGACCTGTGGTTCTATGACAATCCCTTCACTAACCTCCATGTTTGCGATAGTGTTCTTGTCTGCCATGTCGTTTGTCTTGATAGTTTCCTGATGGGTGGGCCCTTCTCTACCGTTTTCTCCGTTATGTTTACGCCTCAAGAAATAAGTGGTTTCATCCATAGACATTATCTTTACCTATCCTTGCCTGCTAGTTATCCTGTTTCGTGGCCCCACGTTGTGGCGAAACTTTATTATCTCTGTAGAACGTGGTATATTTAATTATTGCAATTGGGCGCCTAATTATATATATATATTTTAAAAGTAATGCCAAAGGTTAGGAATTTAGACGTAACTAGTTATACCTTCCAAAATATTAGTTTTTTTATTATTACCTTGACTTAACAGAACAAGCGAACATACATGACATCTATTTAGGTAATCAAATAGTCTCATATATACTATATTAGTGATAGTTATCTGTATGCGGACATATATTCCTAGAGAGCCAAAATCTAAGTAAAGGTATTTCATACTAGTAATGTCTCGATTCACGTAACCTTACGTCTAGTTCAGTTGTTCGGAGACACTGCGAACTCTGCAGCACTGGACATCTGGGTAGCGGTAACCAGAGACAAGGACGTTTTCGACCAGCTGAAAACTACGAATACTACTGTTCTAGTTGTAAAATTAGATGACGACAGTCCAGCATCCTCCTCTGATCCTGAAAAGTCTTTATAATTAATTTGAAACGATCTCACCGACGTAGACCACATGGAACCTTGGATGTATGGTCGTCATGGTTGTGTCGGGAACTCAGGCCTCAGAATTCTTGTGACAGCGACTGACGGCTCCGACCATTGTCCTTCAGGGATGGAAAGTAAGAAGATTCGAACCCAGGATGGTCATGAATGTAGATATCAACCGAAAAATAAGTTCATTCTTGAAGTTCGAAAATCCATAATTCTGTCAAATTAATGCAGAATTTCATGAACCCAACTTGACGTCTACCAAAATAACGGAACTCCGCTGTAGTCTCTTCTTGTGAGCTGAACGGAAATGTAAAAAGAAGTACGACCCTCACTCAGTATGTATCTTCCTATCCAGATAATTTTTTCTTATTTTATTATGTTTTTTTACACATCCATATTCCAAAAACCACTATCGAACGAATACCTGTTTATAGCAACCATAGATGAACTAACCAAAGCTGGAATTGAAAATCCACAGACTTATGCAAGTAGGAATAACGAGAATTTAAACCGCGCTAAAATGTAGTAATGGTTTTATAAATGCATAGATAAAATAGCTTTGCAATAGCATCATTAATTAGATTTGAGGCTCTCTATTCACATCTTTCTCCTACTGTTTTTAACATAAAACCTTTTAAATAAATTACATCAATTTTGCACTCATAATCTCATAAAAAAAAGAAAAAGAAAAACTGTAAACATAGTGACGGTTTACAATATATATATATATATATAAATGCTTTGTTCTTAAGTCAATAACTGTTTGATGATTTCATTAAAACAAGTTATAAATACATAAATGTAATAATGTTATTAAATACATGAATCACATGTGTCAAGTTTTTAATAAAAACATGCTTACAGTAACACGTATACAATCTGGCATTAAATATAGACTACTTGCCTTGGAAACTTAATTCCAGCCACTTTTGTGCATGTATGAGGCATGTCAGGCGATATTGGGGAGAAAATACACTATTGTAGCCCACTAAGAATTACAATAACCCTTCAAATTAATTTATATGTAACCTTATGTAGCTATTGCTGTAATGTTCTTATTTTGTCTGTACTTTTGTTTTAAATCTTGGAAGGGAGAGGTCCGGACCCCACAAACTTTTCCCCTGGCTACATCCATGGTGGAGCTATGTTAAACCCAACACAAAACGAATGATCAAAATCTGTTCATAAACAAAGAAGTTATGCTCGAAAATATATATGTATGTATGTATGTGTGTGTGTATACACACACATATACATGCAGACCAATCGAGAACCTTCTCCTTTTTTTTGAAGTCTGTTAAAAAATAATTGTAATCTTCAGTTATAAAATAAACTGAACTTAGTAAAAATAAGACCATAAAATCTTGTATCTATTCATAATTGGACTTATTCGCACAATCTTTTCATTGCTACTGCCATGCACAGTACCGTGTTTTATCGCATAATCGTCGCACTGTTATTTTATAACATCAAAATTTGGAGAAAAAAATTTCTCGCATAAACGTTGCATATTGTTTTTAGATTCCGAAAGCTTTGTGTAGGTAGTTTTCCCATATAAAACAATGTAATTTCAAGTTGAAATATAAAATTTGTTCTGATAATACCACTTAATTATTTAATTAACAGAAATACAAAGTTGTTTGATGTGTAAATAATCTTTTAAAGACGTTTTCAAACGTTATACCTTAATTTTTTCGTCTTCGTCGCCGCTTAAAAAATGTAGCCAGCGCTAGTTGGCATCATTCATGCTTGGTTATGTTGTGCGCACACGTAGTTGAATATTGATACAGATAGCTCACCGACTGCATGCAACACACGTGCTCTGTCTAGTGCCGAGTTAACTAAATTTAATAGCCCGTGCTTTCTCGTTGTGTGCACTATGACGATAGTTATGCGTTCCGACTCAAGTTCGCGTCACAGGTTTGGTTTTTCTATTTAAAGATGAACAAAATGTTTTTGTTGCATGACATTAATTTAAATTGTTTGGTGTGCATTTGTATGCTCTACTTTTTAAATAAAAGTACTTTCCATGCATAATTTTTGTTTTTACGAAAAACCTATCTTAAAAAACATGTTTTTTTCGCATAAAAATCGCAACCTTACTTTTCAAACTTTATTTTAATATACAAAGTGCGACGATTATGCGATAAAACACTGTATTTGTCTTACACTATGTGCTTCAGTGATCAATACTTACATTGCAGACAGCATCTTTGTCCCACGGCAGAATTGTCACCAAGTCGATGACTTCGCAAGACACGCCCAGCTGCTCCTTAGCGAACTGAGCCACCTCGAGAAGCACGTGCACTTGGGTCCCCCAGCCAATGAGCGTTACTGCATCCCCTGCGGAAACAAACACAGAGTTGGCAGTCAGAGAGAGAGCTGCCGCAAACACCTCCACTAACCCCACAGGCTAAATCCTTTCTACATTGTAAAGACACAATCCTATTAACATAAAATTTTTATTTACAGATAGTAAACCAACGTTCAATGACATCAAAAGCTATAGACAGTCACACTCTTGGATTGCAGTACATGGCTTATGGCATGCACTTATGCCAAATCTCTAGTAAACAAATTTCAGGAGATGTGTTTTTATAGAATTATGATTGCAAAAGAAGCATTTTAAGAACTCATACTATCATGGTTATCAATTTGTAATTAATCACCACTATATTTTACCTAACTTAAAATAAAAAACTGTTCACACAAGTTCATTGGTACAAATTTATATGATAATTGTAAAGTGGACTTAATAAAGAAATTAATAATAACACATACCTTTTAGTTACTATTGCTACCAATGAACACAGTTGACTAAAACTTCCTTTATCGCACTGTTCACACTCATATTTTTTGAAAACTACTCAAATACTTTTAACACAATCTTACGGCCCCTCTCGTAGACTACCAGTGTAACTGTAATGAGTCACCAGACACAACATGTCGCTTGGTCACAAGACACTGCACTGACTGACAGGCTGGTATCCATAAATGCATGTCGAAGGAAATAACTGAACTAAGGAAGCCTTTATCTTTGAACTTGCTTGCAGGACAGAACCCCACTTTTTCCAAAAACATGGACTTTTCCACTTACCAAGCAGTTTTGGAACAAGCCTCTATTACAGCATGCTCTTGTGCTGACAACTATAGACATGAAAACTGTGAGAGTAATTGAGGTGGTGTTGCTTGTAAAATTTAATTCCATTCGTTGTGAACATCTTACATGCTTTAGACCCCATCAAACTTTAATATCAAAAAACTTTACCCCTTAAAATTTTTTATTTGTCAGTTTCCGAGGAAATGCATTTTAGGATTAAAAAAAATTTTATAACTAAAACATGGAGCATTTTTGTCTTGATATTTTTTCACTGGTGTCCTAAAACAAAAGAATTTATTAACAGTTTCCATTAAATATTTCAGGAAAGCGTTTATCTTCATTTGGGACTTTAAACAAATGTCAAGTTGGTAACTACAAAATATTGTTCCGTCGGATGTTGAATTTCGTTTTCTGATTTCCGTGGATACATGAATCACTGTACTCACAGATAATGCCTGAATGCCTTAAATCCACCAAGTTGGATTCTACAGCAATTGATGAAGTGACCAGATTCTTACGTGATCCTACAGTTAACCCAGAAATAAACATCCTCAAATACTGGAAATCTCAGTATGCGTGT
This sequence comes from Bacillus rossius redtenbacheri, assembly GCF_032445375.1. Lineage (NCBI taxonomy): Eukaryota > Metazoa > Arthropoda > Insecta > Phasmatodea > Bacillidae > Bacillus > Bacillus rossius. Next base: position 111,840,612 of record NC_086332.1, read on the forward strand.
TCACCCAGGCTACATAAACTGTCCAAAAAATATTTGTGTTCACCACCTGCGACAGTGTTCTCTGAACGTTTGTTCAGCACTGCAGGAAACATACGTGACCAAAAACAAAATCGTCTTGATCCAGACAGTGTCAAAATTCTTTTCTTTTTTTTTAAATAAAAATTTAAAGGGTTAAATAATTCTGGATAATGTATAATTTCTTCTCTTAACTTATAAATTATTTTATAATTAACCCTTGAGATCTGGATTCCGATTCGAGGGGTGGATTCGAGGTACCGTTTGGGATTCGAATTCAAGATTCAGATTCGGGAAAAATGGGATTCAACCCATCACTAATGTAATGACTATCTATTTTTTGTGTAACTGTTAATCTACACTATACCACTGACTTCCGAGTATTTATTCGTGCAATCACATGTCCGCCAGCTTAGATTTCGAGGCATGTGGGATGCCTAGAGAGCCCATTAATTTAACAGCTTATAGGGTGATCGAGCCTAGCCTCCACATGGGCCACGTCATGACCCAAGGGTAGAGTTCCGAGCCGGGTCCACATGCCCCAATCACGTAGTGGCACCCTTTATTATGCATATCCCCCCGGACAACAGTACCTAACTCAACAACTTGTTAAACAGGTTAAATTACTTTAAGTATCCAAACACCCTTCTAAAAAGAAAAAAAAAATATTGAAAAAAAGAGGAAGCAAAAGAAAGCATTTATAGTTTTATTTGGAAAGGAGGTATTTTTTCAGAATTACCAAAAAAATTAAAATTTCAATTCACAATGTATACAAAACTATTTTTAAGGGATTAAAAGGCAAAAATGAACATTTGCTACTGAATTTTAGAAGTAACGTTTAATTTTTTTTATACCGATTTTATGTTTTAGTACCAACCTTTTTAACACTGCTTTTGCCTTATTTAACAACGCTTTAGATAAATTTTATTTACCATTTTTCAGGGTCCCTAATAATACGTAATACCAATTTATATATATATATATATTCCACCATATCAGTTAAAATATTTCTATTATCGGTGCATAGGATCAATAACCTTGGTTTATTATAGAGCATACAGCATATAGATGTTGGTATTAATTAAGAATAAGAGCATGTGAATTTCTAATAAACAAACTGCATTGGTGACATAAAAATTAACAAATGCACAAGCCGCAGAAATATTTAGAACCGATAAATAATAACCTATGTGCATGTTGTATGTAGACAGGGCCATCCAAAGGCGAGAGCACAATTACCGGGGGTACAGGTACCAGGGCTCTGTTGAGCTTCGAGGTTTTTTTAATGCTTCGGTTTAACATTATAGGATAAAAATTAAATCTCTTGAATCTTTTGGTAAAAGAATTAATAGGAAATCTTAACAGTAATGCAATATACAAAGATCACGTTTAGAGTTATGGTTATAGTAACATTTACAGTCTTAAGGTTTTTTAATGGTGATGGTTTTAAGAACTTTACATTAAATAATGAGAGGGTTTACGACAATGTTATTGTCCCCAGGCTCTTGGTTTCTTTTGCTGGCCCCGTATGTACGCAAGTATAATGAGTACAATGCTCCTTTATGTACAATACCCTACAGGCTAGAATTATTGTTAAAAAGCATTAATAAAAGACTCAGAAGTGTCAAAGAGGTTACAAAATATAGCTTACATATATTTATATATGACTCATACAAATTCTACATATACATACACTTCTACATAAATTTAATGATACATATTATGAAGCCAGCTTCAAAATATTACCTTCCACTAGAACATCTGCTTTGCCAAGAGGCAGCGTGTAATCTTTTGCGGGGACATCATCGACTGCACCACGGTAAAGTGCTTTCGGTTCAAAGAACAAGCACGGGTCATTTTCTCGTATGCAAGCCAACAGCAGTCCCTTAGCTTTCGCAGCACCCCGCGGTATCACCACCTGCGACGGAGAGCCAGCCTGATGGTCACACAGCCAACCACGTGCAAGGGTGATGGTTGATCAGAGAGCGAGAGAGCGAGCAGTCTACCTTCAGTCCAGGAGTGTGGGCGAAGTACACTTCAGGGCTCTGGGAGTGGTACAGGCCCCCGTGGCCGACTGCCCCCCATGCCGCACGGATGGTCATGCGACCACAGTCGAACGCACCCCCGCTGCGGTACCTGTACTTAGCAGCCTCGTTGACAATCTGCATTGGAAACAACAAACCTAGCCATGAGATGCAATAATTATATAACCAAACCTTTGTTTCACAAGTTACATCAAGCACTAAGTACCACACAAACTAGCAACCTAGGCTGTATAACATTTCTAGTCATCTTATAAAACTGTTATTCCGCTTAACCTAAATATTGTTCAATGGCCCACCAAACTTAATTTAGTGTACGCATAGTCACTAATATAAACTTAACCCCAGTACTCAGCGATACATATGTAATAAATTATTAACAGACTAGATTTCATACATCTGTAGATTTGAATGAAATTTATCATTGAGCCATGGGTAGGGCCTGGAAAATTTCGGTGTTTTCAGTATGCAAAAAGCGGTACTTTCAAATTAGAAAAGCGGTGGTTTAAAGTCGGTATTTTCGTTATGCAATGAAAATTTTACCGGTATTTTAAATGTTGACTAAATTGTGCAGTTATTGAATATAATAGTTTACATATTTAATAAACAATCCATGTATACTAGGAATAGACTAATATTCATAATAACAGCCAATTAAATCCAAAACAGTTACACAAAACAGACACGTTGCTATAAATGTTTGCAACTACAAATTTTCTTTTTTTTTTCGGCTGCCAATGCCACATGCTTAGCCGAATTTAGGTGTTTGTCAATGGAATTTTTTGGGTTAAATGATACTTTAACCTTACGTGAGTATAAGTGATCTGCAAATACGTAGAATCCCGCTGATGCGACCCCTCACGGTTCCCGGAAAACCGGACTTATAAACGGAATGGCCGCAATAGAGAATTCGGGCCAATTCCCCCCCCCCCCCCCTCCTACCCCCAAATACATAAAAAATTGCCTTTGTTTGCATAGATTTCATATTCAAATAGTCTATGGAGTAAAAAGGACAACTTTTTAAAATTCATTTTACACCTCGGACTCGCATACCCTGAACAATGGGTTCCGATAAATACTCGCGCTAAGTGAATTTGCGTCACGCGAGTTCGGCTATGCTAGCCGGCTGGTGGTTATTTTCGTTCAAAACGTGGCGAAGGAACTTGTGTGGATCAGGTAGAAAACATTCAGCTATAAACGAAAGATATAAGAACAATACTATCCTGAAATGCTGTGACATGTTTTTGGAGTAGATAATCACAGCGACAGACCGACAGCGATGTTTATTTTGACAGCTCAAGCAATTATCTTGTCCACGTCCCTTCACAGCGTAAAAAAAAAAGAAGATAAAAACACGTTGGAATGCAGATGGAAAAGTAACTATGCAGTAAAATAAATATATTTACGGCCCTGCTAAATTTTTCTATTCAATAAAATTCGAGGTATTAGTGATTTTTCAGCAGAAACTGCTATGTGACTAATAAACAAATTGTTTCATAATAACTTAAACTTATAAAGTACAGTAAACTCCCGGTATACCGCGCCCCGATAGATTGCGGAATCGGGTATATCGCGGGTCAAACCATGTCCCCCAATCAGAAATGAATAATAATAATAATAACAACACAGTAGAACCTCGTTAATTCGTGATGGTCGGGACCGAGATAATCACGGATTACAGAATTTCACGGACTAGCGATTAAAAGCCCGGAAGGTCTTGTCAAGCTTCTCAGACACTGGCAAGCAGCTGGGTTAAGGCCAAGGTCTTGTGACGTAACATCTACCGAGGCTTACTGCACCTTGGCAGCAGATGGATAAAAAATAGTAAACTACCCATTATTCGTGTTAATTGGGACCCGCCGATGCCCGGATAATTGAAATCCTGTAAAAAATAAAATAAACCCGGATAATCCCTTCACGGCAAGGGCCGGCCGTCTTCGAATTAGTGTCTCGGCTTAAAAAATACAGCACTGCCTAGCCATTAGTTCAGGTCATTTACAACAGCAGAAGAGAGAAAGATAAGATCGTGCTGACCTTGCACACATAAATTTTGCCCCCCCCCCCCCCCTTCCCAATCGTACAGCCGAATGCCAGCCAGACACGCCACCAGAGCCTAGGCGTAGAAAATGTCCGCAGTGAAATTCTAAACAAGATATCTCCGTACATTATTCCTCTATCTTGTAGTGTTTTCAAATTATGGTCCAATCCAGCCCAGTGTTATTTTCTGAAACACTAGTTCATAACATTTTTTTTAACCCACAAATAAAGCATCGGACGGGGGACCCGATAAAGCCCACCGTCCAGCGACATTATCCAGCGTGACTCGGCTGGGGATTGATTTTGGATAGGTTTGGTTGACGGCAAGCGCTGGGAGGGGAGAGGCGAGCCGAGAATATGCGACCAAGACACCCGGGTAGACGGGAGGAGTGGAATATAAGCGCAAGTTTGAGAGGGGCGATTAAGCCGAAAGGGGGGAAGTCTGGTGACCTTGAGTAGTTCACTCATTTCCGTCTGCACACTTCTCGTGTTCACGTGTGTTGACAAGCGGAGACATATAAATGTTATGTTACAACTTGAACCTACAGACGTAATATTATTCGTTGTATTATACACGCTCATCTTTTTACTTTGGTATAATGTTTTGGTCCAATACTTACGTGAACCATACTGTACCACTTTTGCCGTGAGGTAGTAAACAAGCCCCGGAAATGTTTATGTGTAGCGGCCTCCCGACCTTTAACCAGAGGCTGGGTAATATAACACTTGCCGATCCGAGCCACACACACTCAGCAACTCGACACAGCGTTTGATGGAATAAGTAAAGACAACATTTAACAGACTTTTTAATACGGCGCCACTGATTGCGCTAAAATTATTTTGGCGCAATTTTTGTATCCCACATGTGACCATTTATAATTTACTGTAAGCATGGATAACAAAGTTTAACCACTTTACACGATAGACGATTCTTTATTTTATATTGTACGAATGCTAGAATAGTTTTTCACGTATCTGCTGCATACTTCTGCAAAAGACACGCTATCTGTAAGTACGTAAATCTAGAATTTTTATTTTGTCAATCAAACTCGGTACTTTGCGATTTTTATTCGGTTTGAAGTATTACTATGGCCTTTCTATTTAGAAGACTTTGACCACAGAATCGTGTGTAACCGCACACACTGCACTTACTTTGTTACGGACACTCAGACGAAGCAGATACTGTGGCTGACACCACGAGACTGGCAGCAGCTTGTGTGCCGCACGTGTGTTTGGCGGCGTGTGGCGCGCTCGTAGGCCGTGCGACAATCTGTGCGCGGCATGCGGAAAAAAAAAATTCAACATTTAATATTTATCTTTAAAATTTATTATTTTTATTTTTTCACCCGCGTTTAGTGAAAACTGCGGATGCAAAGTCCGCACAAAGGCTGGCCGTCTATACTGTGCGTGCTTGCCGACCTATTAGAACACAGGTGGTGTTTTATGCCTTTTGACCTTGGTCACATCGAAACATCGCGGTTATGCAACAACGCGGGTAAAAGTTATGTCCCCCGACAACCGCGTTAAATAGGGAGTGTACTGTATTTATTAATGGCGAAGGACAGTCGTATAAGCCCATAAAAATATTTATTTTACAGAGAATGGACTCATACAACCTGGCTTTTGGCGCACGCGGTGTGGGAGGGGAGGAGGATGCTGACAGTTTCTCACGCAGAAGGTTGAAATAAGGGAGGGAATGTGTTGAAATGTTAGATCGAAAAGGAAGGGGGGGGGGGGGGTGTTTTTACATGGTTTGTGGCTCTGGGAGGGATGAGCCTTGAAGAATTAGCAGGGGATGGGAGAGGTAAGCGTCACGTATGACGTCAAGCCGCCGCTACCGCCAGCCTGGCCGGACGAGTTTCTTATGCTCTCGCAGAAGCTACCTCAGCGGCTTTTCCTGCCGGCGGGTAAGATAACATGACAGCTGAGACGGCTTTTCGTGCGATAGTGGACGCGCCGAGCTCAGCTAGACACTGCCGCGTGGACAGTCTAGAGGGGTGGTATCTATTTTTAGCTGTCTTTTGTATGCCTGCCTGCTTACAGTACAGCTCTCGCCAAGATAAACGTGAACACATAGCGCCCAACAAAGTATAACAGACTTGTTTTTCAGCCGATTTTTACTCAAATTTTCGACTTTCTCTGCTCAAATTTTTCACGGTTTCTCATAAAACGGCCATATAAACGGAATGAACGCATCAGAGGGGAGTCGCATCGGCGGGATTCTACTGTAATGGTACATTTCGGGGATATATTCGCAGTGTAATATAGAAATGTTGTGGTTTTCGCGAATGTACTTACTTTTCGCGTTTTCATGCGAAATTCGCGCGAATTTTCGCAAAATTCGCGATCGCGAAAAATTCCAGGCCCTAGCCATGGGTAATTTAAAATGCTTGAGAAAACATAAATAAAATAAAAACTTCAGGGCTAGAGATGCTTATTTGGTTAAATAAGTTTTGATTTATTGTTTGTAATTTTTTAGTTTGCAGTTTTGTAATTTGATATGTTTCAACTGGAATTCCAGAGTCATTCGTCTATACAGAATAGATATTACAACCTGTTTACACCACAAATGGGCATACTAAGCTAAGTATGAGATCATGACCATAAAATGGATCCCCCAAATAGGTATTCCTAAAAATAAATTATTGTAACACCTCTTAAACATAAGCTAATCAAAATATGCGATTAGCAACCGGCAGCACAAAACTTAAAGTATGTATATGATATACTTCACTTTCACCCACACTGAAGCAATTTGCAATAAGTAGTTAGAGACAAGATTTTTCTAGTTTTATTTCAAGGGAAATTTCATTTTTAAAACATAAGATTTCAGTGTTATTTTATAGTGAATTAATCAACTAATAGGACACCAAAATACTATTTAACACTTTTGACCAAAATAGTTTATTTTTGACCAATCCACAATGCATTTTGATTTTTATAATAAAATAATAATTTTTAGTAAACATGTTCTACAGTAGATTTATGCAAAGCAATAATGTAGAGAAATGAAAAATCGTTGTTGGCTGTGCTGTGGCGATTTTAATACTGACTGAAAAAACACTGTCTAATACCTACAAACCATAGACCAAAGATTAAAGCAGCGCAGCGATAAATAAACAGTGCAGCCAATTACACAAAACTAAAATTATTACTGGATTACAAATAATATAGTCCAACAAATAAAAATAAATCTTCATGCATTTGTATATATTCTTTAATGTACCTAACTTGAAATGTAAAAATTAGCTAACAACACATGCAAGATCAAACAAAATACATTTTTCCTATACATTCTGTCCAAAAATTTTGAAACAAATGCCATGCTTAAATGCTTATTAATTTCAAGATTTTATTTGAATTTTGGTATTATAAGGTATATTAACTTTATTTGAATTTTGATATTAATATGGCATTTTGAAATACTTTTTTTAGTTTTATCCCACTTCACCATAAAATTTTTACCTTGCATTGATACATAATTATGTAGCAACCTCTTAGTTCTCATATTCTTTTACCTTACCACTCCCTGCACTATCCCATTTTACAGTCTTTCATCTTTTGTTTTCAACTGCTACCATTTCAATTGCTACCACATCAGAATCTCTACATTAACAGTGATACCTCTTTTTAAAGTATAAATTCAGTTGATTAACATTAAGTCACCCAAAAATAATAGTTGTTATGGTATGCAACCCATTGTCAAACTGTATTCAACTAAATTAAGTACAGTAAGTCCTCTATTTACGTCGTACCGATTTACGTCGTTTCGGATTAACGTCGCTAATGTTTGAGTACTCATGTTTCAATTTAAGTTGTCGCCGATTCACATTAACGTCGTTTACAATGACCGTAAATCTTTATTTTAACCAAAAAACCGTATATAATTCGTTTATAATTCTTTGTTTCCTTCGGTAGTTAATTTATGCTATGTAGCGTAAGCTACACGTTCACCGCTTTATCTTATCATACATCATGAGGGACGCTTCCTGCTCTCCGCTGCTCTCCGCGCGGTGATGCAATACTACCAGCCCGCCCGCTCGGCCACCCACGTATCTCGCACGTAGAAGTGTTATCTACTTCCCGCAACGACACAGCATTTTCTCCTACCCCTTTTCATCCAATTCCTTGGCACTTCAGTAGAGGTGTAAAGTAACTAAAAAAAGTGAACCCGTACGTATTCGTTACTATAACAATTAGTACTCGTTACTTTCGTATCGTTACTCGTTACTTCTGATACCGCATAACATGGCACATGCTATGTTATGTAACAGCAACGAATCGAGTCGTATTTCGTACGCGTACAGTATGACATCGCGTAAATAAAAATAAATCGAATATAAACAATTAAAAGTATTTGATAATTAACAGCTTTTGTTAACCAATAAACAATAAAATCTCATTAGAGCAGCTTTATTATAATATCTCTTTTAAGATGAGAACAAAAAACGTGAAAATACGCGATAATAAAAAACAAAAACATACATATTTATAATATGTAAAAAATATTTTGTTACGTTGTTTCTGTTCCAATCTCAAACTTTGTCTACACACACAATACCTTTAATAAACAGTAAAAAACTTGGACGACGAATTTCCAAATTATACTTTTCTTAATAAACAAACATCGTTCTTTGTAACGAATAAGCGCGCGCATGCGAAAAATGCGAGTAACGAAATGCATTCGTATGTAACGTTTCGTTACTCGTTACTAGATGCCGCACCCGTTACTCAGTAACGAATACATACGGTTTGCTACAGGACAGCTCTACACTTCAGTCGCTATGATATCATTGAGTTGGCCGGAGTTTTAAACGTGCCGTTGTTAACTTTATCGTGATTAAATGCGTTTGTAGTAGGCCTACAGTATCAGCTCACTGCAATTTATGATTTTTTCTTCATAAGATGTCTTCCAAACGACTATATATCTGTTTTTATATTTCAATCAATTAAGGTAATAAAGCAGCTGGTTAAATAACCATTCTATAAAGCTGAGAAGTACTAGTTGGACTTGTTTCCCACGCTGTCGGTTGTCATTTGCTGATAAAATTGCCCGTTGTCACGTCTGTATGCCAGCGCTTCCGGCCGACCTTGGGCCGTGGTCGGCCGGTGGCATGAAACATGGCTCATTTTGCGTCGTTTCTATTTACGTCGCGGTTTTCAGGAACGTAACCCCGACGTAAACCGAGGACTTTACTGTAAAGTTCTACCTTTTGGTCAATTCATGCTGTTCTTTGCTCTTGCACAATAGACCACTAAGTGGGCTTAATGCACTCAATACATAAATTGTTACTTACTATGGTGTAGTAAGAATGAAAAATATCAATATATAACAACTATTGCACATACTTATAGAAATGAATTTCTGATATGATACACATTTCTTGTGAAAATTTAATTAAAACTCATAAACATTAAAAAAAACTTTAATATTGCTAACAATTTGTTATAATCATTATTTCCATCACCATTATTAAATTTTATATCTCTCCATCAAAGACAATACGCTCATATGTATAATTTACCCTGGCTACTTTCCAGACAAGCAATTAGGCATTTAATAACCCATTTAATTTTACGATCATGCTTTCTGGTTGTTGAAATCACTTTCATCTATTTTTCCCCTCACTAGATTGATCGACCAGGCTGATGTACAAACTTCATTTAAACACAGGCTGGATGAACGAAGGAATGAAAATGGGCTTAACGTCTCGTAGTTGTTGGGATGGTTAGAGATGGAGAGAGGGTGATGAGATGAGAATGAAGCATACATGGGGGAAACAGGACTCAGAGAACACCCACTGACATGCATTTGCAATACACCTATCCCTCACTTAGCACGACTAATTTGTTCCTAAAAATGCTCGTGTTATTCGAAATCGCGTATTTTGAAGCATTAGTTTCCATAAATAGCAAGGCTGATTTATTTAATGTGTTCCAGAATTGTGTAGGAAAATATACTTTACATAATATAAATGCTTTGAATAACACTCAACTATAAATATGTTACACCATTTATATTTATATACCTCTCATAGCACTTTGTATGACAAATACGACACAGCATAACGGGAGATACGTGGTTATGTACTTTATCGTCAGTAGGCTGGCTGACTTGCCCGCCCGGGCGTGACCTTCAACTCACATTACGTACCTTTCCAAACCATCCTTTACTGACAGTGAAACCGATATTAAGTACTGTCCGGATAGTAACATTTTAATTTTTCAAAAATTAAAGTGCTTATTCACGTATTACCACCTGGTTCACACCAATCCTGACAGGCAAATGATTATTTTTTTAGTTGCAAAATTAATTTAACAACCTTTTCCACGTGAATCATCTATTCATTTCTGTTCCGGTATCTAATGTCAAATATATCCCCGCTAGTACAACCAACAGCATCAGACTTACATAAACTTTTGGTAAGAGTCCTTATTTTGTACGATTGCGCGCACAGTTGACTTGCTTAAAACTAAAGTGCGACCAACATAAGCATTGCCTTCATGACAATCTGCACACCGTAATACTTCTAGTTTTGCCTCAAATACTTGAACACGATGCATTATGAGTGATCAAGCACGTACAGTTACCGGCAGCTGAATGGGCAGACGTTGATTTTGTTTGAGTGAATTCCCTGCCACTGGCTAGACTGAGTTCACGGCCAGGTTTGTGACCAGGCGACAACGGTACGGTACGGCACGGCGGCATACGTGCGGACGTAAAAACATTCGGTCTTCTACACTCAATAGCCGCAATTTAACTTGCCATTGCTGATGTTTGTACAACAGCCGATAGCGAAGTCAGACCTTCGCACGCATCTATTTCCCTCTTGTTTGGCTCTAACTGTATCCCACGGCACATCTGTAATTTACAGAATTTGAGACAGACTTCGTGGCGTCATGCTCGACTTTTTTTTTGCCTGTGGAGATTTCCTGCTAACTGAAATTTACAGATGTGCTATTCAAGACTGGGGCAGTAAAATTCACATCGCGCTAAATGAATCCGCGCAATCTGAAGACGTGCTAAGTGAGGGATAGGTGTAATTCTGAGACTGACTCCACCCTACACAGAACTGGGATCTACCACTTCCACTACCGTGGCCTAGTGATATAGTTTGTATCATCCTTAGTTTGCACCCTGTAGCCAGATTGACACTACACAGCTTGTTAGCATTAAAAATATTATTTTGTATACCATCATTAATTATAATAAGTTTTAATATATGTATATATTATTTAAATTTTACTATTTGTTAATTTTTCTAAGACTACAAATCAGTGTCTGTTAACAGTATCTATTATTCCAGTTGTAGTCACTCTGAAAGAATAATAATTCAAAGCTAAATATCAATGTGAAAATATTTGTAGCAGTCTGTCACTATTAATAACAAGGCATTCCATAAAAGTGTGTGTTATTCGCAAAAGAGCAAACAAATTTTATATTAAATTCTATAAAAAAAATTGTCGACAAAACCAATTTAAATTAATTACGGCTCCTTAAAAAGTAAAAAATAATATTATGAGATAATACTCTTGAAGAAATATAACAGGAAAATGCATTTCAAAAACTCTTATTTAAAATTTTAATTAACAAACTACCATGTTTCAAAAACATTTAAAAAAATTTCCATTTCACTGCAACGTTGTGTCTAAACATTTTGTGATATATTGGTGTATATCTGGCAACACAGCACACCGAAACACAGACAACACTTATGGCAGAAACGGGCACTGGAAAATAAGAGTAAATTCCCATTACAATGCACACTGCTAAGGATGGTGATACCTGATCAAATGCTGGGAATATGTAATCAGCGAACTGTATCTCAGCAATGACAGTGGACCCCATTGCTGCGGCTCCGATGGCGAACCCGGCGATGCCTTGTTCGCACAGCGGCGTGTTGAACACTCGCTCCTTGCCGTACTTCTCACGCAACCCCAGCGAGCAGCGGAACACTCCTCCGAAGCCGACGTCCTCGCCGAACAATACTGCAATGGTGCGGCAACGCAACATCACCGCGGTGAGTGCTCACATCACTCCACACATCGAACAGTCCAAGGACTGTCTTGAATACCAGTACAACACAACATTAACAACATTGCACTGCAAAGCTCTGTGTCTGTATTCTGAAGCCACATTCCACGTGGCTTTGATACCTAACCCCATTTTGTCAACCAATCGATGAAATATTTTCTTACATTGTATTATAAATTATACAAACCACCATCAAGTTAGGTTTCACCTTAAAACGTGTTGGTTACATACAAAAATTAGTGATTACATAAATTTAAGAACCATGTGTTTTTTTATAGATTAAATGTATAATAATTTCTTTCGTTGTAATGATTATATTGTTATAAACAAAAAATTTCATACTTAACATTATCACCATCAGCACTTTAAGCTGAATATGAAACTAATACCTATCTTAAAAAATATTAGGATTTTCTTCCAGGGCCTATGTGGTTTTATTTTATGTTATTTAAAGTTAAAATGATTTGAGGATCAGTGCATACTGGCACATACTATTGAAACACAAATTGAAACTGAAATAGATTTTCAAACCAATTTAAGGTCATGAAAATAAAAAGTATTCTGATATAGCAGTAAGTAGGTTAACTGCATTCTATTTCATTAAGGAATTAAAATGTATGTATTATTGTATGTAAATTCAAAGGGAAAAATCAACACATGCCACCGTAAAGCCTAGTATACTTTCAGTCAACCAACAAAACATTATGTAGGTTTTATTAATACAATAAAACATATTCTTAGCACATCTATTTAATTTTAATGGATATGCATATTTAAAAATTATATATTTTATATATTATATAATTATATATTATATAATATTTAAAAATTATATATTTTATATATTATATAATTATATATTATATATATTAGCATATAAAAATAAGTGTTATGCATATGCATATTTTTAATAGATATACATTTTACAAATATCTCACATTTTACAAATATTTTAGAATGGTGGTCTTGAGCAAGAATACAGTGCATACACAACCTGTAAGCAGTGGCGGATTTACAAATTTTCCAGGTATAGGCTGCAAAGTTTTTGCCGCCCTTGCCTCTACAATTTTCATGTCATAGATTAAGTTCGTTACAATCCCTTTTTGCGCGATTTTTTGTTGGCAAAATCATCGATTATATCGTCGTAAGTAATATTGTTCATTAATTCCGACTCTATGCACAAAAGTGCTAAAGCGTTTAATTTTTCTTGGCTCAAGGTCGATCTCAGATAATTTTTTACCCTTTTTAGACAAGAAAAACTTCTCTCACCCGAACAATTTGTCGCTGGTGTACATAAGGCCATACGAAGGGCTATGTCCAAGTTCGGATAAACGTTCTGCAAACTTTGTTTTCGCAGAAACGAAGATAGACTCTGTAATGATGTAAAATCTGGTTTTACCAGAATGCTTTGCGAAGATATGTGGCTTTGAAAATGTATGCATTCTTGAACCAACTCAGTCTCTAAATCATTAGGATACATTTTTTCTAAGGACAGAGCCTTTTTCGTAAGGGTTGATAATGATAACTCGCTCATTTTGGTCAGAAATGAAAATTTTTCATTGAAATTGTCGTATGCCTCTTCCTTTTTTCTAATTCGGATACGAGTCTATCAATGATGACGAGAAATGTATTAACCCTGAAAGTATCGCTAGTATCACTCGCTGTCATACTCATTTCTTCATCGGGTGTTTCATCAGCAAATTTTTTTCTTTTCAGTTGTCTTTTTCCCAAGTCTTTTGTGTACTGCTTCGACGCACTTAATTCCATTGCCATTTCTTCGAAATACTTGAAGTTTTCTCGTTGCTCTACGAAAAACTTGCGAAGAGATTCATAAAGATCGGCTACAGTAATCAAATCAACGGTAGAAGCCTGGATTTGAACATTTACTTTGTTTATTCTTTCCAAAAAAACATTCCACACAACAACCATTAACGCTGTTTCCAGTTTTTTTTAATTTTGAAAGAATTCCCATTGCTTCATTTCTTGTGACAGGCTTTTCGGTGCAGTCATTCCTGATTGTTTCCAAAGCTTTAATGACTTCGTGCCACGAATCTCTCAAACTTCTGCATGCATCCTCTCTAGCTGACCAACGTGTGAGGTTTACTCTCTTGACTGTTTTGCCTTCTCCGACTTCAGTCATCAATATCTTCCAGCGTTGTGTTGAACTTGAAAAAAAAACGTATATTTCTTGGAGCAACATGAAGAATCGACAAGCTTCTGTGCAAGATTCAGCAGTCGCAGTTGCCACTAAATTTAAAGAATGGGCAGAGCAAGGAACGAAAAAAGCAAACGGTGCTTGACTTTGAATTTTAGCCTGTAAGCCATTGTATATGCCAGACATATTTGCGGCATTGTCATACGATTGTCCACGGCAGTCTTCAATGTTCAAACCCAAGGTTTTTAGTTCCGAAGTAATGGCAGCAAACATTTCTTCAGCTTTATGTCCCACTGAGGGCAAAAACTTGAGGAATCTTTCACAGGGTTCTCCTGTTTCTAAAACATACCGAATCACGAAGGTGAGCTGGTCCACATGTGCTATATCCGGTGTTGAATCGATGATTAAGGAAAAGTATTTCTCCCTTCTTATCTCGTCTCCAATTTGCTTCAAGACTTTATGGCACATCAAAAGTATAAATTCATCACAAACTGTCTTCGATAAGTAACTGGTACTTCCGGATCCTTGATTCCCAAATCGTTCAATATGACTGGCTAAGAAAGGATCAAACTCAGCTAACAGTTCCAGAATCATAAAATAATTTCCGTTGTGTGGATCACCGAACTTTTCACTTTTTCCTCTAAAAGCGAGACCTCTTGAACACAGCCGCTTCACTACAGCAACAACCCTTTTCAGAACATTTCTCCAATAAGTAATTTCTTCATCAATTTGCAAATGCAGTAAATTGTCGATTCGACCATCAATCGCACTTCTAGCTTTCAGACTAAGGATACTGGATTTATGACGCGCAGAGTTTTCATGCTGAGCTACTCGGTGTTCTGCATTTTTCCAGTCAGTAAATCCTTCGTTCTCGAACTGAGTTTTATTCTCCAATGGACCGAATGCTAAACATGGTCCGCAATATACGGAACTCTTACTTTCAGAGTAAACCAGCCAATTTCGATCCTTCACTTCATTGTTTTTCATTTTTCTTTGAAAGATACTCACTGGCAAGAAACGACGTTGATCAGCATATAGTTTTCCACTTTTAGAGAAGTCAGAAGACTTGTTTTGATAAAAGCCGCATCTTGCAATAATTTCCCTTAAAGTATCGTTAATTTCCCATAAAGCTGGATCTTTGTTTTGATCTACAGTTGTTTGCTTTTGGTCATCATTTAACGATTCGGTCTGAGAGGCATCTTCAATTTTGGAGCACTCGTCGTCAAGAACATAATCATCAGTTTTTTCTTTAGTCGATAGTTCAACAGATGACAGTTGGGCAGCAGAATTAAAGTCCGTTTCATCCTTTCCAGATTGCATTGTTGAAGTTCCCGTTTTTTCGACCCAATTTTCATTTTTAAAAAAACTGTCAATTTTTGTGGTTTTTCGTATAATTTGCTCTTGTTCTTCTTTTTTTATTTTGGCCTTCTTTTTGTACTCCGCTCCACTAAGTCGCTTTCTCCCATCACTCATTTTCACAATTTTTTCTTCAGGAACTGAAATGGAAAGGATTAAATTAACAAGTTTATTTTTCGTACACAAGCAGCGATAGGGGAGGGCAGGGTAACGTAGCCAGAGCGAGCAAAGTGGCCATTGGCTGTTACTCAGCTGGAGAGTGATGAAGTTTGGTAGCGAGGATGTGAAACATTTGTAAGAGACGCCATTAGTGTTCTGAGAGCACCCGGTCTGTTTGCAGTGAAAGTTATTTGTTTTATTAAGGTTTTACTGGTTTTACTATTTCTGATGTAACATGTAAGGTAAGTAATAATTACTGTTGATCATTATTAAATACACAGTAATGCCATAATTATTTAATATAGCCTATCCAAATTAGCATGTTTTAAACTTTAATACCACATATTAATAACTGTAGAAGATGTCTATTTTTTTGCTAGTTTTTTTGTAATGGCGTCTCAGAGGGCAAAGTGGCCAGCCACCACCGCATGTTCACTTTGCCCGAACTGTATAAACTTAGCTCTATTTATGTATTACTAAATAATAAAACAAACTATTGAACATTTTACATTTTTTTTTAATCTACACTGTAAATTTCTAACGTGTTTTGCAATGTGTGTGTTGTTTTCGTGTGGGGAACGACCTTACACAAAAATTTGCCAGCAGGAGAGGCTTGGCAGATAAGGTGGCAGTATCTCAAGGACGGCTCATATTTCACAAACAAGTGCAGGTGGCCGGAAATGGTATCCCGTGATTTAGTTTCCTTAAGATAGAAGAAAAATGAAAAAAAAATGTCATATCATTTACCCGATTAATGCGACGGGCAAACAAAAAACAAACATGAGTCGCTCCAATATTTACATTTTAATGGTGTTTTGATTGTACGAAAACTATATTATTGAAGGGTTATTTTATATTTTGGTTTTAATTACAATATACAATTTATGTATCGTTTTATCTTAGGATGGCCACGTTACCCTGCTCACCCCTATCCTTCATTCAGAATTCACATAATAAATAGTTAACGTAAAAACGTATTTTTTTAATGCTATCACGAAAAAATTAAAATTTCTTTGCATGGTTTCCGATGAATTGTTTATTGTGAATTATTATTTCTATTTTTTGATGTTTGCTTCATTGAAAAAGACAAAATGACAAGATAACCATGAGCAATCTTTTAGAATACTATTTATAGTTAATATGAAAATGTTCTTAATTTAACGTGACCATGTTCCAAGCTTCAAAATGAAAAATATTATTGCAGGGCTTTTTCAATAAATTTATTCGTTATCGTTACAGATGCTTTATTATGATGTATTATGATTATAAAAAGTTTTTACTTACCGGTGCTGTGAAAATATTCATACAATGATACAATTCACGAAACACTTCGAAAAATAACAGTCCACACGACACACCTACGTAGAAATATCAATTCGTTATGCAATACACGCGTAAGACAACTGTGGCCCCGACTCCCGAGGTAACAGCTCTAATTGCCGCCCCACCCGCGACATGACGCGGTTCGACCCTTGAGGCGGACTAGGAGAAGGGAGGGGACAGTCTGGCGGAAGGGATAGCGGCGGAGGGAGGGCGGAGAGGCCCTTCTGACCTTGGGTAGTCACATTTTTCCCGGGACCATAGTTGTCTTGGGCGTGTAGTGCCAACCGAGGCCTTGTCCATTAAAATTTGCATTTACTGACTAGCGAACTAGCTGTTTTACTCTGGAATATGGAAGTTTGCTACACGGATTCACGGAACGTACAATGACAAGGGAGAGGGGAAAGTCATTGGCAAAATTTGTTGCAGACTTCTATTTGTAAAACATCAGAAAACAGAAAACCGTCATGCAGAAATATTTTTGATTTCTATGAGGTAGCAAAAAAAAAAATCGGTCCCCAAATTTGCCGCCCCAAAAATCTGCCGCCCTAGGCTCAAGCCTACTCAGCCTACTGGTAAATCCGCCACTGCCTGTAAGGGCCTATATACCAATGGAGAGAATGAGTCATAAGTCTGCACAGAAATGGTGAAAGCAGTGATTAATTTCTTTTTTGTTTTCAGGAAGGTGAACCAATTGAAAAGAGATGCCCTAATGAAAGAACGGACTGACATTATTTTGTTGGCTAGAAGAAGTAGTAACACACAACAATTAGCACATTCTTTCAATGTAGCACACATATCACAGATAACCCATGAGAGAGTGGCAAAAATGATCACGAAATTCAAAAGGACAGGTTCTGTCACCAAGGCAAGCAGATCTGGAAGACTAAAGATGACAACAGATGAAGGTAAATCAACACAGGTAATAATAGCGATGGCCAATCACCACTGCCATTGTGTGTCAACATGAAAGGGAGACACATGGAACACATCTGTTAACTGTAGCATCATATAATACCATTTCTACCAATAAAATAAACATTAATCACTGCTTTCACCATTTGTAAGAAGACTTATGACGACTATGTATAATTTATTCCTTTTTTTCTATCAGTATGCCACTAAGTATAACAGCTACAGCTAAGATTTTATGGTGTTGTAAAAATGCATATTTCGTTATTAAAAAAAGTGGATTTTGTCTTTATCAACACTAAAGATTAAACATGTGTAGTAATAAGTATATATCCAGCACAATAACATTGATCAACTACTATAAAAAATTTTACATAAAACAATACTTTCTCTCTCTCTCTCTCTCTGTCTATATATATATATATATATATATATATATATATATATATATATATATATATATATATATATATATATACACACACACACATACATACACACACACACACACACACACACACACACATATATATATATATATATATAAAATTGAAAAAACTGCAATGATAACATATTCAATATTCTCCCATAATAGTTTTCTTAGTTCATGAGACAGTTCAACATATTTTCAAAATTAAATTTTACTTTTTGTCACTATCATATTATTTCAATATTCAATATATTAAAATGAATAAAAAACTCACATGTTTCTTTGTAGGCCTGTATGTATCAGCTATAGACTGTTTTAAATTTACTTTACTTAAAAAAAAAATAGGAACTAAATAATTTTTTTTAGTAAGTACATAATGGTCTAAACTACAGATTTATGAAATCAATGCTATATTTTAACAGACAAAATGAGGTAATTGAGGTTAATTTCATTGCATTTTTTTGTATTACATGCATTTCGGTGTTATGAAGTGTATTGATTCCATTTCAGTGTTTGGGGGTGTACAGACTTCAATTTCACTGTTGTTTTGGTTTTATCACTCACCATATAATCTTGCCTCTAATAACAGGTACTTGAAAACAACAGATATGATAATGTTTTATTTCCTGGAGTCTTTTTTTCTTTAGAATAATATAAGTGATAAAATGGTTCTATGTAGATGGAGTTAAAATGTCTTTTCACAGAAATCTTGCTGGAAAATGAAAGCTGAAACATCTGCACTTCTAACAAAATGCCATGCAGGGCTGAAGACATTACAGCACCGATACGTACCAAAAGTGGTCCCTGGTTCAGCTTGACAAGTGCTTGAGACTGACCAATGGTGTGCTGCTACAGCCGAAGACACTAATGCAATGCAACAAGTTTGGATTAAAACAGTAAAGTGGTGACCTACTAACTTGCCGAGGGATCCTTCTCTAATGCGATATCCATTGCGTTGTTGATTGCTTGGAACATCGTGAGGCGAGACGTCTCCTCTGAAACACAAGCTTGTTTCATACCAATTGCACTCGGTTAAGCTTCACTGCTGTAATCTTAACTCAAAAACCCTGAAGGGTGCTTGGAACTAGAGTCAAAACAGCCTTCAAACGGTATCCATTCTGTTATGAATAAGATGGCTAGCAGTGTTGTTAATAAAAAAAAAGTTACCAAGAATCATGGAAGTTAAAGTATCTTTTACAGTTTATTTCAAACATGTATTTTTGCTCTTTTATATATATATATATATGTGTGTGTGTGTGCGTGCGCACGTGCGCATGTGTGTGTGTGTATGTATATATATATATACACACACACAGTTTAATGTGCTTACAGAATAGATATGACTTAAAAGATATGGGAAAAAGATTCAAATATTTTGAGTAAAACATTACAAATAACAAGGTTATATTATATAATAATACCGCTAAGAAAATATTGCAGATAAATATCCCATTAAATATAAAAAGAAACACATAAATTTCAGTATTAAATATGTCAATCGGGAAAAATTAAAAATATTAAGTGCACAACAGACTGACAATGTACACTCCCGAAAAGCCAATCGTAGTGTTTATTAAACATTATAAAACCATGCTTACGGCTTACAGATTATGGTAAATACTACGCCCTAAAAACATAAGTTTCTTAAATAAGATGATATACACGGCCAAAATTTTACGAAAATGGCCTGCAGAGTGCAAATACAAAAATTATGACCCAAAACATATGTACTTATAATTTTCTGAGTAGTCCTGATATAATTTTCAAAATAAAATACTTTAATAAAAATATTACAAATGTACATACAAAGGGAGCAACTCTCAGTGTTATAGACGTAGCACCATAAGCTCAGGTAAGAGGTAACAAAACAAGAGCTTACAAAGACGTAAGGAAGGTACCACAAAAATCAATCTGGCACAAAATGGGAAATAAATGCAAATAACAAAAAAAATATGCGTTGAAATGCACGAAAGCCACGACAGCTTAAACAACACGTACTTTAGAACGAAAGTGTAACTCAAGATGTGTACGTAAAGGATGATTTACACTGCATGCAAACCAATTAAGCATCATAAAAAAAAAGTTAAAGGTGTCCTACCAATAGAATAGACCACACGTAGTAATACAGTACTAGATGCATAACTATCAGTAAGACCCGACAGCAATAACCAAGCAAATCTAAACCTGAGCACTGTTTTACATTAAGTTCCAACCTAACAGACGTGCCACTAGCAAGGTAAGGAACCGCACACTACTGGAATCACAAATGCCAATAGACTTCCAAATGTGCCTGTGCTTGGAAAGAATACAAGAATAGACATTGCAAGAGACACGTAAACAAGAAGTGCATAAAGTAGCCAAGGCGAAAGAAAATTAAGTCAAGGGCACAAATACGCATGGCGTGACCAACGGCCAAAACTTAACACATAAATTTGTTTTTAATGCACGGACACGTCTGCCAAGGAACAAACAACCCTTAAACTAGTGAACGAGGTAGTAGGCATCTAAGACAGAGGAATAAGAAGGCTGAGTGAGGCCTCAAGAGCAGGTCTGTTCATGACATAAGGAAACCTTGGCGGTGCATTCACGACGGCTCTAGAGTAAGGAGAATACAGTTTTAGGACAGTTTTAAAGTTTTTTCCTGTAAATGCTGAACATTTTTGTACAAACTGTATCATGGGTGACTTCCTCTGATTGTAAATTTACAAGACGACATAATGATCATTTATACATACAAGCTTTTCTTAGTTGAGATATCCAAGTACTGAAATTACAAAAATGGAACAATTGGTTTCTGTGCATAAGACTTAACATATTAAACTTGATCACCTAGACCAACTGGTAACTGCATCAGTATGATATTCAATTTAGGATTAGGCTAAATGTTTTAAAAAAATTACAAAATAAAAAAATTAAGAATAAGACATGATTTTTTAAAGCGATCATAATTTTGCATATGATAGAAAGTGTTTAGTTACTTGCTTAAAAGAACTGACTAATGTAGTTCAAATGTGAGATTTGAATCAAATCTATATTTTTATTTTCTCTGGAGATGTAACATTTTTTTTTTTTATATTTACAGGAATTACTGGAAATTCATAACTACAGACACCAAAAATTTCAGTTCACAATTAAGATAAACTCTAAACTTGCTTGTTAATAGCTCTAATGATATGTACGAATAGTCAAACTCTTATAGATCCTAATTCAAACTAAAAGTCCTTCCACTAGCATGGTGACTTGTAACAAACAATCACTAGTAAGACAGCTCATAACCTGTGTCTCGTACAAGATAGTGTCTCATACAAGATACAAGCATGTTTACCCACCACCTGTGCTACATTGATTACTTTTCTAAGTTTAGTTTGTTTCAATGATAATGAGTCTTACGGACAATTACAGGTGCTTCCTGATGAAAGCATGGCATACTATGGTTGGTTCAAAGTTTGACATCTAATTTCAGTATACTTCACAAATGAACTGGGGTAAATAGGAACAGGGGTAATTAGGTACACTTGTTATAGCTGTAAAACAAAATGGTGGATAATGTTCATAAAGGTATTGTTTTTTAGGACGACTCTATCCATCTCTATGTTACAAAATGTTACCTATAGTCCTGGTCTGTTTTGTTTTAGAGCCAAAGAGGTTTTAATAATGATATAAAGAAAAATTAAGAATTAAAAGTTGTAGTCCTGAAAGAAGAATATTCATAGCAAGGTGTAATTTGAATACATTCAAAATAATACATATTTTATGAAAAAAATATATCAAAAATAAAATTGCTAATTGAAGATAATTAAACTTGAGTGTTCCTATTTACCCCACAATAGTCATAGCTTGGAGTAATCAGAAACAAAATTTTGGGTTAATTAGGAACACAAAAATGCCTTTTAATTCATGAATAACATGTTTTTTTAGAAACAATTTAATAGCACTATTCATAATCTGATGTGTTTTATGTCTCAGGATAAGTAAATAAAATTTTAAGTATTATGATTAGAAAATTGTTTCAGAATGGCCAGAAATCCAAAGAGAAAAAGACCACAGCCCACTTACATAAAAGAGGAACTGGACCTCGCTGCAGAAAGGGTGATTTCAAAACACATGACATATAGACAAGCATCAAAACATTTTAACATTCCGAAGACAGTGATAGTGCGGCGTTTTGCTCATTATGATGGACCTAAACGTGAACCTGGACGCACACCTGTGTTAAGTGTGGCATAAGAAAATGACCTCGAAGCCCTAATAATTGCCAAATCTCGTATTGGTTACCCTTTTTCAAGAGAGGAAATCAAAGAATTTGTGAACAATTATGTTAAGTCTAATGGTATCGAAGTGTTGTACAGCAAAAATAAGGACTGGAACCCTGGTGATGACTGGCTGCAAACTTCTTGAAGCGTCATCCCAAACTTTCATGGCGGAAACCTGAACAAATGCAATGCAGTCGTAAGGATGCAGAAGAAGATCCATTCGTTGTTTATGATTTCTATGAAAAGCTAGAAAATTTGGTTCGTTCAGAAGGGTTGGAAAATGAACCTTCACTGTTATTCAATTGCGATGAGACAGGTTTCCGATCTGACCCAACCAAAGTTCGAGCAAATTGCTGAAAAGGGATTGAATGCATAAAGAGTGATTAGTGGTTCTGGAAGGGATCAAATTACTGTTTTAACATGTGTATCCGCAGATGGCAACAAATTACCTCCCACCATACTGTTCAAAGGCAACACTACTATTCAGCCTCGATGGACAAGTAATGAAGATTATCCAGGCACATGCTATTCTGTCTCTCCAAATGGCTGGTTGGGGACTTCCAATTTTTTGGAGTGGTTTACATCATCGTTCATTCCATTCGTCAACAAAGTTAGGCATGATCAACAACTTGATAAATCTTGTAAAACTTCCAAGTCATTTAACCCATCGCTTACAACCACTGGACAAGTGCGTTTTCAAATCACTGAAATCGTCATGGGATAAAATGCTTGTGTCTCATGGACTTAAAATGGTGTCTCAGAACAACAAAAACAGACTTACCCGCTCAGCGTTCTCCAAGTTGGTTGGGGATTTATGGAGGAACCACTTATCTGCCAGGATTATTATTAGTGGGTTTGAAACAAGCGGATGCTTTCCTGTGGATAAATTAAGGTATCCTGTAGATTTGTTTAGTAAAGTACGCCTGGAAAGATGGAACACATGTCACAACAATTCCACATGTTGCACTGGAAATTCTCAGACATCACAATATCTGCTGCAACAAGGGTCTTCAACAGAAGAATCTTTTTCCTCAGCACCGCATTCTGTTTGCTCAAGAGTGGACTCTGTTTGTTCAACGCCCCAGCCTACTTGTTCAACACCCCAGTCTGGTTGTTTACTTTCCCAAACTGCTTGCCCAGCAACAGAAATTCTTGCACCTACTTGATCTAACTCAAACACGCCTATGTCCATTATTGACTATGCAATCTCTTAATTCCAACAATCACTGGCAAGCAATTCAAAGGAACCCCCAATGAGCAGGATTAGATTGAAAATGCTGAAATGTGGAAAAATACTTACGAGTGAAGAAGTGATCCAAAGAGAGAGAGAGTAACAAGAAAGAAGAAGAAAAAGACAGTCATTCCAAAAGGAAATAAGTCTGAATCTACCATAAAGACCAGTACACTTAAGCAAGTTAAGCGCAAGAAACGAGCAAGAAACATTAGTCCTTCAACATCTGAAGAAACTGATGCAGATGACCCAGTTCCATTGCCTTTTAAAACCACCAGACAAATGTCTAAACCTCAGTGTAGTAGTGTTTCAGTTGAAGTTGACAAAAGTAGTGATAGTGATTCTCAATCCCTTGATGAAATGTATCAACCTAGACCTACTGCAGATGTTTCAAGAGCTGCGCTCAAGTCAGAGCTTAAGAAAATAGAAGTACAAGATGGATACTATTATGCTGTTGACTATGTCAGTAAATGGTATGTTGGGAGAGTTTTTGAAAACACCAATTCTTCGAGCATGATAAAAATGAAGTTCTTGGAAAAACTAGGAAAACAATTTTGTTGGCCCAACAGAGATGATACAGACACAGTCAGCATGCACTTAATATTTTGTGGACCTATTTCCATAAAAGGAAACAATACATTCATACTTTCTCCAATGCCAGCTGTGATAAACATGACGTCGATCCAAGTGTCTCCCCGGCTCCTTCAGGCCGTTATGCCTCGCCAGCGCCATCTCTTGCGTGTTTAGTGCGATGCAAGTGTAGGTGATGTGCGACATGTAATTTCTTTACAGGATTTGACATCTTATTTTATTGTAAATATATTTTTGTTTTACATTTTTTGTATATATTTTGTTTATATTTTATTGTAATTAATTTTTAAATTGTAGAATTATGTATTCTATAAATTTTTATTTGTTCACCGGGCGCCAAGGCCGTGGCTTCCGCCTGTGACCAATCAGCGTGTTCCGCGGGCTCGCAGAGAGGGGAGACGCGGGCGCTCGGGTGCGCCAGGGGAGTGGGAGGCAGTCATGGACCCGGCACGAGAGGCAACGGACGCATGAGCGACGTCGCTCCGGGACGGTAAGATTGGATTCGAACGGGCGCGGTATTAGCAGTAGCTTTGGGCTGTGCCGTGCGAGAATAATCACCGTTTTCAGTCACCTTGTCATTCAGTTGTGTTTTTCACCTTGTCATTCTCTCATGTGTGTTCTCATCTTACGTTTTGCATGTCGCTGAGTATTTCTGTAAACTGGACATTAGCCGTCGCATGTACTGTGTTTTTACGTGTCTTCCCAGTCATTGTGTTGTACAGTCAGACAGCTATCTTATTGCACGCGAGTCATAGCGAATTCGAGTATTTGTTGCGTGGGTAATCATCGTCACGGACGGGACGTCCCGTATTTTCAGTACAATAAAAGTGTGCGGGACCGGGCTTCGCCCAATAGAGATAGTCACAGGCTGATGCGCGGCAGCCCCATGTAAAGTATTCATTTTACTGTGCATAAAGGACCTGGAAACTTTATTCGAATTGTTTTAATTTTTAATTCTGGAGACTAGGTCCCTCGACCACGCGGCCTGAACCCCCCTCTACCGAACCCTGAGTAGCCGGCAAAATAGTAACATTTCAGGGACTAGTCGACCAGCCTAAGACAAGTGGCGCCCGAACTAGTGTGGCCTAGCCAAAGTACGTTTTCGAACTTTGTCTATGTTGAAAGACTACGCATGCGGAACATTGAATCGTGGCAAAAGTCTGAGTGCGCAGGACAACAGATATAGTATTTTCACACATTGTGCGTGCGGCTAAACGAGACGTGGAGACAATCGAGACACGCAGGAGAAGCTGCACAGGAAACGGCCGCGACACGGCGGCGCGGGAGCGATATAACGCAGGGCGTCTCACGCCGGCATCATATTTCGCGCTGCGGAGCAGTGCGGCTTATCGCTGGCCGCGCGGGATCATGTATCACGCGACGGGATGAGATCGCAGACAAGCGTGCGATAACGTCTCGGGAAAATAGGAGATACAGGGTGGCCACTATATTTGTGATACAAAATTCCAGGTTTTTTCCAGGTTTTTCCAGGTTTTTTCAAGATTTTCCAGGTTTTGCAATATATATACAAAATTACATGTTTTTATTTATGTAATACATACATAATACAAAGCACACATTTTAAAACACTGGAACTTTATAATACTAAATATAAAACAAAAATGCACCAAATGTGATACATACCTAACTAAAAAAAACAGGTGACAATTTAAGTACTAAATATATATTTGCCACATAACTTTAACCTTATTTTGTGTTTCAAATTTCTTCGTCTATGAGAGCTGTCTGTTTTAAGGCATCAATCATTTTTTTGACTTTTTTTCCTCAAGTTCCCTGAGGTTCTTTTCATCTTGTCTTTTTTTTTTTTTTTTTTTTTTTTTACTTTTGGAACCAAATATATCTGGTATATTTTGTGCGTATTAAACAGGGCACAACACTGGCCGGCTGGTGGTTGTTTTCATTCAAAACGTGGCTAAAGAACTTGCATGGATCAGGCTGAAAACATCAGGCTATACGTGTAAGTTATAAGGAATCTTATTATCATGAATTGAGATATGTTTTTCGAGTAGATATTCACAGCGACCGACCGGATGCTCGCCTGCGTCTTGTTTTAACTGTCGCAGCGATGTTTATTTTGACAGCTCAAGCAATTATCTTTTCCCATGGGTTGATAGAAAAAGGTCGCTTCACTCAGCATAAAAAAAGGGGCTACGCCACTTATTCCCCACGCAGGAAACACACTGGCTGCCGTCTGTCATCCCCCGCATTTCCCCCTTCCATTCTTCTAACATTCCACGTCTCGCCTCTCGCGCGAGCAATAACGAAGCGATGTAGCAGTTGCACCACGCATTGGGCCGTGTTTATGCTTTGTTTGGTGACCACAGAAGTTCAAACATGCTTTTATTCCGTATATTACCTTTTCATAGGACCACTGCTATTAAAATACATTAATATTTAAGTTTGAAAGCTTGTAAATTCCTTGCCAGAGATGACTGAACTCTAACTTTGTGTGAAAAGTGGTATGTTTTGACATACCGTACTTATTTTTGGTGGGTTGGTGGGGAAGGAGGGGTCCAAAAATATTTACTATCTTCCCCCTCCCTCAACTCTTTAGTTCCCTATTCCCAGTAGCCAAATTTTACGGGCGAAAGGAGGGTGAAAAGAGCAGTTTCTCACTGAAGGTTTTTCAAAGGCGAGGGAAGTTGGGGTGCTATAAGGGAGGACACTAGATGGTTTGTTTGAGCTAGCCTTGAAGAATGTTACAGAGGGGAGGGCGTCATGAAGCCGCTGCCGCCAGCCAGCCGGGCGAGCTTCGTGTGCGCCCACTCGCATTGCGGAAACTACCGCTGCCATATTTCTAAAGGAAATGTATTTTTTTTTTTGTTATTCTTACATAAACATTATTGGAAGTGTTAAAGCCAACACAAAAATATGCTGTGTGTTAAACTTAAAAGATTTTAATGATCTTTCATTGGGTTTTTTAAAAATATTTTTTCTGATTTTCACATTTTGGTCAAAATTTCCAATTTTTTGATGGTTCCCGAGAATGTATTCGTAAAATCAATGCTTCATTAATTCCGGTGTTCGTGAAATCGGGGTTCTGGTGTACATAATTATTATACATTTAGTATTATTATTTTACAAATTTTAAGTGAACATAGCATTACCGACGTTAAAGGTACGTTAATGCAGAAGGTTTATCGGCCGGCCTCAACACAAAGCTGCGAATATTCATAAAAAAAACGTGCAGTGTCGTTAGTTACTGGAGATATTTGACAGTTTATTGATAAGCGATGGATTACAAGACGTCGTATTTTATAACACCGCTAAACCGTTGGAAGCTACTAGTATAAATTAAAGTAATAAAAGTGCAAATGTAAGACTTAACTTTGCTACAGGAAGCGTTGGCTTCATCCTGAGCAGGTTGAGTGGAAAAAAATTCTGTAACTTGCAGGTTTCTTGATTGGTTATTTATAACTCTATTGTGATTCTTAGATTTGGCAAGGCTTGTAAATGCTCCCCTACCCATCGTATCGATCTTGAAACTTTTATTGCATATCTTGCATCTCGCACAAGTTCTGTATTTCGCATCCTCAGTAGCCCATGGAAACTCAGACTCATAACGACAGGAATACCTAGTAGACATTGCCTCAATGGCTTCCTAACAAACTGCACAGCATAAGACTAACATTGCTCGAAGACTTGTATTGAACAGAACAAATTAGAACACCCCGCGTTGCACGCCGTAGTGCGGTTCATATTTCCCCTCCCCCTCTTAGTGACACATTGCGTCTATGAGGAAAGAAGAAACATGACACGCCTGGGAACACTACAGTCGCTGCCAACATGACACTCTATAGATTTGCCGCGTGATTATCAGACGCAGCGATGTACGTCTTATTTAAGTTGTGTGCATTTACACCGCAGCATTTGCCCAGGAAAGAAGTAAAATTTCAGACAGTTTCCCGGTTTTACCCGGGCCCTTTCAAATTCCCGACATTTTCCCGGTTTTTCCCGTTTTCCCGGTTTGGTGGCCACCCTGGAGATAAGGCGGAGATCAAATACGTCGGGGAAGACGAGTAACGAATAATGGCAGATAACTACGAGCAGTGCGAGTGGTGCGGATTACCGCAGACGGGACTGAACGGCGCGGTAACTTGCTTGTGTCCTTGTGGTAGCATGATGAAGTCGGACAAAATGACAGTGCAGCACGAAAAAACGAACAGACAGTGCGGAGAACAGTCACGGGCAGCAACCGGCACAGTCAGACGCAGGTAGCCAGGGGGAAGTGCGGCGCGGAGCATGCGGACAAGTGACTGAGTGCGAGCAATGTGGGCACGGACAATTACCGGTAGTCATGCGTGTAGTGGAGGTGCCGGAACTTTTACCAAGTTTCTCCGGGGAGGCATATGAAGACCCGCGTACGTTTCTCCAAACTTGCAAGGACAGATGGGTGTCAAAAGTGAGTGAACAGTTAAGGGGACACACAGAGACATGGTGGGCGGAGGTCGGGCGTTTTCTCGCAGAGTGGGATGAGTTTGAACGTACATTGTTGAGACGTTACGACAGTCCAATGGCGCTTTCAAGTTGCGAACGACAGCTTTATTGTACGCCGCAGGCGGAAGGGGAAAGTGCGGAGGCATTTATTCATAGAAAAATATGCCTGTACCGATGTTTAGGCGCAAATGGACCATTGAGTGCGGTGTTGCCAATGATCTGGGAACAGTTGCATCCGACTTTGAGGCCGTTTTTGCGCAGTGCTATCGGACTAAACTTGTGGGAGTTTGTGGAGCTCGCGCGCAGTGTAGAAGGGGACTTACAGTTGATCAGGTGCGAGGATGCGTCGAAAGACAATGCGCAGAGATCTGGTGTCGCGGAACAGGAAAATCGGGAGGAGACCTGGGCAGCTGTCCCTTACGTGGCCCGGCGACAAGTAAGGAAGAGCGCCGCGTTGACGGACGCGCGACTGGAAGCCGACCACCCAGGTGCCGGTACTGTGCCACGGAAGGATATCGGAAGAATATCATTGCAAGTGGAATGCCCGACAAGAAACCGTGTGTGGAAGAAAATGGCAGACGAGAGACGCCAGCCGGGAAACTACCAGTAGGGAACATTGATACAGTCAACCACTGTTCCCAGAGTTTCAACTTGACTGAATCACGTGGGCCGCCACTGAAAACACTGGCACAGCGGCGCGGGAAATGCGAACGGCAAAAGGACTATACCAAAGTGCGGGGAAGAGGCGTGCGAACCGTTAGGCCCCTGAAAGCTGTCACATCGACACCAGTGCCCGGACAACTCAGCGCAACCGGACGGGCGGAAGCAGCGGGAGAGGACTACATTCACGCGGACCAATCAGCATGAGGAATCGCCGAGCGCCAAGGTAACCATCGGCGTTCGTGATAAATTAAGTCAGACAACAGCCTTGGTGATTCCAGGACTGAGAGAGGACCTGAAACTCGACCTACCTTGGTTGATACAAGAAGGCGCAGCAATAGACGTCAGTGAAGGTAAGGTGCATGTGGGGGTCGGCAGGGCAGGCGTAACCTGTCCCGAATCTGCCTACTAGCTCCACCCCAGTCCTCCCCGCCCATTAGTCTAGGGGACGTTCGCAATAGTGTGCCTCCGGAGTATGTGTCGCTGTTTGAGGACGTGCTCACGCAGCAACCACGGGTGTTTGCGGCAACGGATATGCTGCGCCGCACAACCTATACCGAACACACCATACCCACCAGGCCCCACACACCCATCTTCGTGAAGCCACATGACACTGAGCACGGGGCACAGCAGGTAATTGAGAAACAGATTAGTGAAATGTTAAGGGACAGAGTGACTCACCGTACAACAGTCGGGTGGTGTTGGCAAAAAAAAGACGGGACCCTGAGGTTTTGTGTGAACTTCAAACCGGTGAACTCGGTCATGATTCCCCCCCTACCAACCTTGATAAATATCACGGACGCTTTGGCCGGCCTGGGCAAGGCCAAAATTTTCTCCTCTTTAGATCTGAAGTCCAGGTACTGGCAGGTGCCGGTGCGCCAGGAGGACCGACCGAAGACTGCCTTTACCGCCCCCGATGGCCGCAGATTTCAGTTCTGCGCCATGCCGTTCGGGCTGATGGACGCCCCCGCGACGTTCCAGACGATGATGGTCTGAGTCCTTGACGGGTATGTGGGAAAGTTCGTGACTGCCTACTTGGACGATGTCATTATCTGGTCGGACACGTGGGAGGACCATGCGCAACACCTCGCCATAGTTCTCGAGCGGCTGGCCAGACATGGTCTGACCTGCGCGCCAAAGAAATGCCACATCGGGGCGGAGGAGATTTAGTTACTCGGACACATTGTCGACGGGGATGGGTGCCGCCCTCTCCCCGAGCACCTAGATCTCATCGAGGCCAAGCCAGTACCCCGGACGAGGAAGCAGCTCCAGCGATTGATGGGGCTCTTAAATTGGCTCAGGATGTTTATTCCAGATTTTGCCACAGTAACTGCACCACTGACTGATCTCCTGTCCCCCAAAACTAAGTACCGTTGGACAGAAGCTGCGGACCAGGCGCTGACTGCTGTCAAGGCGCTGGCCAGGCTGAGGCCGGAGGAGCCCCTGTACCTCCAGACTGACGCCAATCAGGTGGGCATGGAGGCTGTGCTCTACCAGCTTGGGCCCGAGGGCGAGCGGCGGTTCCTGGAGTATGCAAGCGCTAAGTTCGGGCCTGCTGCTCGCAAGTACGATGACAACGAACAGGAGTGTCTGGCAGTGGTGTTGGCGGTAGGCAGGTACCATCACCACTTAGAGGGGAGGTCGTTTGTTCTTCGTACGGACAATCAGTGCCTGAAATGGTTGAACTCAATGCAAGGGCGGAAGTCTAAATTCACCCGCTGGGCCATAACGCTTCAAAACTTCGATTTTCAGGTCGAACATGTACCAGGGAAGACAAATCAATTGACAGACGAGTTGAACAGATATCCTGATCCAGCCATGCTGTTCGAGGACGAAGGCAGCTGGGATGACTTGGTGCCACCCCAAGGAGGTGTCTCGTCCACGATAGAGGAGCCGTCACCTGTGGCCCTGTACCTAACAACGCAGGCCGGCCCTGACACTGACCCGGGCTATGTGAATACACTCTCAGACTTGGTACAGGCAGTGCAGCAGGCGCAACTGGGAGACGCGGCGACCGTGGCGCAGATGGAGGAGTGCCGTGCGGGAGACCTACCTTTCAGGCGCGGCAGAGGGGGAGTACTGCAGGTCCGAGTCCCGGGGGACATGGAGTCCTGGAGTATCTACGTGTCGGAGGGGGCGCGAATGGCAGTCATGTAATTGTTCCATGACCACTCTCTTGCAGGACACCCGGGAGCGGAACAGACGCTGAGAGCCGCGAGGGAGACATTCTGTTGGCCGGGCATCACAAGGGACGTCCGGGAGTATGTCCGCCGTTGTCCAATCTGTCAGCATAGGAAGGTGCGGAGGTCAAACGGAGAGGAACAGCAGCGGCCCCGTCGGCCCCAGCAGCCTTTCCACATCGTGGCATTAGACATAATGGGGCCATATCCACGTAGCAAAAGAGGGAAGCGTTTCTTGGTCGTGGTAACAGATCATTTCACGAGGTGGGTTGCGGCATACCCGGTGTCCAACGTACGTTCAGGAACTGTGGTGGCACTGCTGGAAGGGGAGGTGTTCCCGCGCTTTGGTTACCCAGCAGTGCTACTGAGTGACAACTGAGTGACAATGGCGGGCAGTTCAAGGGAGCCAGGTGGAAGACGGCTTGCCGGAAGTGGGGTGTCGAACATCATACGACCCCCACTTACCACCCACGGGCCAACCCAACCGAGAGGCAGAACAAGGAGATCAAGGCACAGCTCCGCCTCCGGTTGGGAGAGGACCATTCACAATGGGACGTCCATATTTCCAAACTGTTACATTGTCTACAACGGCGGACGAGCGCCGTCACCCCGCGGAGCTGGTGCAGGGACAAAAGTTGGCCCTCCCGGGAGAGTGCCGCGTGGCTGCGGCGGCAACAGAGGGAGGATGGGGGAGAACCCCCCGCGTGGAACTCTCTGAGATGAGAGAGCAGGCACATCAGCGGCAGGAGCACTACCTGCAGCACAACACTCCACTGACTTTTTGCCCTACCAAACCTCTTGAGCCAGGCGACCTAGTGTACGTCCGACGGCACCATCTGTCGTCGGGCGTCAAGTTCAGCGCAGGGCTGGCCCTGAAATGGGACGGGCCCCGAGTGGTGTTGCGTCGGGCATGCGAGAAGTCCTACTAGTGGACGCCCATCTAAAATACACAGTGACGACTTGAGGCGGGTCAACGACGAGGACATGGAAGACAGGACGAGTCCCCATCAGACAACGCGAGGGGACGCGACATGTGACACCGGCCGCGCGAGGGGCGTTCCTCACGGGCCGCGGGACGAGCGGGACGCTGACTACAGACGAGAAGAGCGGGTGAATGACCCGGCGGAAGGACGGGAAATGAGACAGGACGGCAAGGGGAGGCATGACCAGCAGCAGGCAGTGGTGCAGGCAGGACATGGTGAGCGAAAGGGGCAGGAGGACCCGGCCATGGTGGTGTCCGGGTGGTCAACAGAGGACAGCCAGACAGACATGACTCTTCCTGTGTTGATTAAGCAGCCGGACGAAGGGCAGACGCAGGAGCCCCCGATGGACGGACAAGTGCCGACAGACGACAGCCCACGAGTCACAACCAGGATGGTATTATGGTTTGAGAGTCTGGCCGGTAAGCACCAGGAGCCCCAGAGGTTTGGGGTGCCCCTGTGGCCACTAGACATTAGTCTTACTGACTGACTTTTCGGTCCAGATCACGGAGCCCGAGATGGACGATGATGAGGAGGAAGATGACGGAAAGGGTTCACCGGCCCTGCTGACGGACAAGGAACGGACAGACGGGTCTGCGGACATGACGGAGTCGGAGACATCGTCGGATGAGGAGGAAGCCGACAGAGGGGAATGTTACCCTCTACACAGGTGGCGGGCGCTGCGACGCAGTTGCCGCGAAAAGCTGGACTAGGTCAGGTCCAGGAGAAACTCTCGACGGCCGATGATCGCCAGCCGGAACCGTTCGTGGGGGATGTTTCTGCCTCACCCTCACCTGACACATTTTCTAGAACATCACCCGCCAACCTGACCCGTCCCACTAGGACACGACGGGCACCAGGGTATCTGCGAGACTTCGTGTGCTCGCAGATGGGCACAGTCAGTCCTGTCTTGCCAACGGAGCCCCGAGATAGTGTCAGGAACCTACTGCCTTATTATGTCACTAAGGGGGTATATAATTACCGCCCCACAGTACCAGATGTCGTCCCTACTACCACACCCAGTGCTACGCAGTGCGCGGCTACGAAAACTCGTGGATAAATGAGAGGCGTTGACGGACATAACGGCCTCGTCAGAGGGGGAGCATTTGACATCGACCCAAGTGTCTCCCCGGCTCCTTCAGGCCGTTATGCCTCGCCAGCGCCATCTCTTGCGTGTTTAGTGCGACGCAAGTGTAGGTGATGTGCGACGTGTTATTTCTTTACAGGATTTGACATCTTATTTTATTGTAAATATTTTTGTTTTACGTTTTTTGTATATACTTTGTTTATATTTTATTGTAATTAATTTTTTTATTTTAATTATGTATTCTGTAAGTTTTTATTTGTTCAACGGGCGCCAAGGCCGTGGCTTCCGCCTGTGACCAATCAGCGTGTTCCGCGGGCTCGCGGAGAGGGGAGAGACGCAGGCGCTCGGGTGCGCCAGGGGAGTGGGATGCAGTCATGGACCCGGCACGAGAGGCAACGGACGCATGAGCGACGTCGCTCCGGGACGGTGAGATTGGATTCGAACGGGCGCGGTATTAGCAGTAGCTTTGGGCTGTGCCGTGCAGGAGTAATCACCGTTTTCAGTCACCATGTCATTCAGTCACGTTTTTCACCTTGTCATTCTCTCATGTGTGTTCTCATCTTAAGTTTTGCATGTCGCAGAGTATTTTTGTAAACTGGATATTCGCCGTCGCATACGTACTGTGTTTTTACTTGTCTTCCCTGTCATTGTGTTGTACAGTCAGACAGCTATCTTATTGCACGCGAGTCATAGCGAATTCGAGTATTTGTTGCGTGGGTAATCATCGTCACGGACGGGACGTCCCGTATTTTCAGTACAATAAAAGTGCGCGGGACCGGGCTTTGCCCAATAGAGATAGTCACAGGCGGATGCGCTGCAGCCCCATGTAAAGTATTCATCTTACTGTTCATAAAGGACCAGGAAACTTTATTCGAATTGTTTTAATTTTTAATTCTGGAGACTAGTTCCCTCGGCCACGCGGCCTGAACCCCCCTCTACCGAACCCTGAGTAGCCGGCAAAATAGTAACATTTCAGGGACTAGTGGACCAGCCTACGACAAACAAACTGTGGAATAAATTTAAACAAACATTCAAAGAAAACTAAGCTGTAGCAGAATGTCAAAGAGTTTATTTTTGAGGCTACAGTTTTTTTCCTCAGTTATACTAACATGTTAAA
This sequence comes from Bacillus rossius redtenbacheri, assembly GCF_032445375.1. NCBI lineage: Eukaryota > Metazoa > Arthropoda > Insecta > Phasmatodea > Bacillidae > Bacillus > Bacillus rossius. The sequence continues at coordinate 111,875,630 of NC_086332.1, forward strand.
GTATTTTTTGTAGCTAAGATGTGTTATGCTTTACAAAGACAGTGCTTTCTTGTAAAAACAGTGAATGATTGATTTGTTTGTCAAGGAATTTGTAGCTTTGGCTATTATAAATCCAATCTTTACCCCAAATTAATTTTGGTTTTGTCTATTATTAGTGTTGTTATTTAATGTTTTGTGTTGTGTGTGAAATTTTTTAATTGGGTAGGCTACAAAATTATTTACAAATAAAACAAGACATTTTTTTGTTCTTATTAACCCCAGATCAATTATCATGCATTGATGTGTTTAAACAACCCATGTTCCTATCTACCCCACTTTACTGGGGTAAAAAGGAACACTCAGTTTGTTTTTTAAAAATGCTTTCAGTTATAAACAAGGCCATAATACTGCCCTTTTAAGGTGATTTTAGAAAACTAATATTACCCTCTTTCCTGTGATATTAAATACCTATTAATACTTTACTAAATTGTATTTTAAGAGAGGATGTTAAGAAAATGGAATTTTGTTTAATGTTCCCATTTACCCCAGTTCACCTTATTGCCATGATTCTACTAACTTGTGTGAATGTGCCGAGCAAAGTGAAAAACAAATATGGTAAAGTTCTGTATCACATACCTATCTAAGTTTATTCCTTGATCCTGATAGCAAGATCCTGTACAATTAAATTCCTGTGGTACATGATGCTTGCTGTTTTAATTTAGTATGTCAAAAGATCTTGAATAATGATCATAACTTGAATACAAAATATATTTTCCTTTTTATTCAATTTATTTATTAAGATCATAATTCATTGTTATTTTACAGGTTTTTGTTATGTGCAGTATTTCTCAACATACTAAATTGAAACAGCAAGCATCATATACCACAGATACAATATTTACTGGATCATGCCATCAAGATCAAGGGATAAACTTGGATACGTGATACGAAACAATTACCACTATAGGAAACTAATTTCCGTGGTTTTCAGTTAAGAAAAAAGAAGGCTACTTTCACCAAATGCTAAGTCAGGTCAAGGAAATATTTTTTTTCAATAAATGCTACCAACCTAAATACAGTAGATGTCAACTCAACAAACACAGTCTGTTCAGTTCAGTGACATTTTTAGCAGCTGATTAAAAAATTGTTCACATTGGTGTGAATGGACTCCTATTAATATTTAAGTCTAACTTCCCATGGCTCAAAAATTTCTTGAAATTGCATGTTTTCTGAAAATTTTACAACTGCTTTTTTTTTATTTATTTTTTATTTTTGATAATATATTCACAACAAAGAAAAAACCAAAATAATTTTTTTCTAAAGAACATTTATAAATCTTAAGTTTATTAATGAACAAAATTTATTCTAGAGATTCACATTCCTCAATACTAATCATTTGGATTTTATCTCACATTCAACATTGTCCGTTTAAACTGTATAAATACAAAAAAATTTAGTTTTTATTTTTGATAAATTTTCGAAAATCTACTTGTGTCAAGTATCTTAGAATTGTTCATCTGGAGAGCATTTTTAATTTTGGGCAAGATAAATAAAAACAAAATGGTCAACAAAAAAGTGGTTTCCACGCCTACAAAGTGTTACAAGGATATACCATTAATATGTTAAATTTGAGTATTGCACTGTAAAAACATTGTTCCTAACCAATATCAAAATTGATTTTGTAATGTACTGACTGCACAATTTGTAAGTGTTCATAAATATTTTAAGTTGAAGTAAATAAGAAATAATTTAAGTAAATATATAGTAAGTCTGCATTATTAATCTTGATTCACGAATATTTATATTTTAGCTGAGCTAAATGGATTTCCTGTAATTTCCTGTGTTATGCTAGGTTAGCATATCGTCGTTCGTCATCCAAAACCGCGAATGCGACATTTTTTTTCGAAATCCAGGTTTTTGTTTTATTTTGTTCTACAAGTTCAAATACGAGATCCTGCATATACATTTAGGCTGAAAGTTACTCCGTTCCTGTTGTTTTTTGAGTTATTCAAAACCGCGAACCTATTTTCCCGCCAAAAAACCCGCGAATGTGTCAGTTCCTCAGTGGCGCCTTATTCACTGCAACAGCAACTCTGTGATGCGTGATTTCTGGGTACGTTTTCTCTGTTATAATAGGTTTTAATTTACATATTTCACATTACTTCTTGCAAGTTGTTTTTATAATTGTGCTAGAAGTCAAAATAACATTATGTGTATGCATATTTCTAATTGTACTATGAAAAATAATATTCCAAATATAAGTTGTCATATTTGCGGTTTTATCTGACCTAAGTTTTATGCAGTTTGAACAGGTTCGCGGTATTACTTAAGTACCTAAATGAACTATAAAGTTTGTATCAGAATTTTAATTTATTATTGAAAAACATTCATAGCTCTTAAGCTAAATTTGATAATATTTACCCCAACTACAAAAAAAATAGTAAAATTTACTTGGTTCTTTGAGTGTTTAACTGCCCTTTCTGCCCTTTGTTTAAAAATCCAAAATCCATTAATGTTATTTATCATAATTGACCAGTCAGTATTATTTGCTGTCCACGACAAACACCCCCCACCCCCACCCCTTTTCCACCTTATCAGTGACTACTACTTCTCAGTAAATTTATCTTGCACATGGAAATTTCCTGATTTTATGTACTTTTTATTGCCAATATTTACTTTCCTTTTTATATAATGATAATCCTAATCGTAAGTCTGTTCGTTTGTTTTTTTACAGCATAATGGACGATTCATCAGACGAAGAAAAGAAAATTCTCAAGGGCATGGGCTTCAGCAATGAAGTAATAGAACAAATTAATAAGAAAAAACATTTGAAGAACATTTTCACTTTGTTATCGCCACACGTGTCATCAAACAACCCACCTGTACACAAGTCTATAAGCAAACTTATTAGTGACAGAGGTTCTTCAACACTAGAACCCTGCCACCAAGATGACCAACTGACTCCTAAATCTTTTGCCGATAATGCTTATGATTTTGTAATGACTGATTTGAGCAATACAGTGATAAATAATGAATCAGATGAACTTTCACTAAGTATTCTTTTGGATTTGGGCGAAGAAGAATTTTTTGTATCTCAATCCGCCATTACTTCACTATCAATCGAACCTCAACTTGGCACTTCGGAAAGCCCAAAAATAGATGCTCAGTCACAGCCTGAGATCCTGGAAGATTCACTTCAACCTCCCTGTACAGATTTAGCTCTTCAGCCTCAGTCAAATTTTGTTCACACTCACATAAAGCTGCAGTCTAAGTTCACTTCACAGGAAGTCCAGCCTCTACCCACGACTATGGATTGCCGTGAAATAGAGCCTCAGTTGCAACCTGCTGACTTAACAGTCTCGCCTCAGCCTACTTCTTTGGGTAATCTTGAGACTACTGATTTAGTGCTTCTAACTCAAAATGCAGTGACTGATGTGCAAATAACTACTCCATCTCAGTCAGCAGATTCTTCTTCTGCAGATTTAATAGGATTATTAGAAGCATCTACAGTTGAACCTCGTCACGGCCGAAAAAGAGACATTGAGAAAGTAAAAAGAATGAAAGGATCCATACGCAAATGGAGTGCGACTCTGTGCACAGTCGTATTGAAAGAAAATTAAGAAACAGAGAAATTTACCTACCCAGCCAGTAGGTACAAATTGCTTCTGAAGCAAGATCCAAGCCATTTCCCTACGAACAGAAACAGGTATCTTATGACTTTTTCAAAGATTTCAAGCAAAACATGCCCTACAAATCCATCAAGCCTTCCCGCAGGGCAAATGTAACAGACATTAAGTGCCTAAAATATCAAGATGGGATGATAATGTTTAAACTGTCTCACGACGATGATGAACATGTTCTGAATGAAGAACTGGCTATCTGACGAGTAGTTCCTACCAATAGTATATTTCCAAATTTGCACTGCCAGCAGCTTCCAATTAAAAAAAGCAAGTTTCAGCACATTCAGAAGCTAAAAGAATTCATTCCCAGAGATTGCGATGCATATTATGACAATCTGTCTCATAAAGATTAAAACTGTTGATGAAGCAAATTTGTTAAGGACCAACTAATTTGATAATTTTGCTATAATTTTACTTCATGCCAGACTGCTTGATATACATATTATATATTAGATTTGATAAAAATCTGTGTTAGTTTTATTTTGTATCTTGTTTATTAATATTATTGAAATTACTGACAAGTTGTTATAAATTAATTAGAATTAAGCTCATTATTCTAAAAATGTAATAATTATAATTAAGTTTGTCATTGTCATTTCATTTTTTTATAATTACATGATTTGAAAATAAATTTGGAAACAGAAATTTGTAGTTTGTTTGCTAGTACATAACCGCCAATATCATGAGATGTAACCAAAAAGTAATAGGTAAAAATCGCGAATGTGATTTACACTTTCCATTACGACCTTAAAGTAGAAAAAACACACATTAAACACATTAAACACATTAATTTAGTTTAGTTTAGAAAACTTATTCTACAAGAAAAGTAGCTCAACAGTATGATTTATAAAGTTTTTTTTGTCTCCTGTAAAATTTTATGAATGCTGCATTCCCGGTTTTGGATGCCGAACGACGATATGTTATTAATGAATGTCAAGCTATTTAAAGTTGGTACCATAAATTGTAATTGTAAGTAAATAGGGTTTAAAATCAAATTTAACAAAAATCAGTAAAAAGATTATTAAAGCATTTTTTTAATATGAAACGTAGACCTAATTTTTATTTTTTTTTCTATTTACCTAAATTAATTTACAATTACTCTCAGTTATAAATCCAAAGCTATACCTTCAAATCTTAAACTTATTATTAAAAAAATAATACTACCATTCGAGGGTGACTGATTTTCAGCAACATAATTGAAATGAATGTGCTTTTTTAAGGTAACAAACAGACGTAGCTTACAAACGGATTGCGCGAGAATAAATTTAGACAAATTTTTACTACGCCGAATCACAGAACAAGACATTATTGCTATTAGAAATATTTGTATTATTGAAAATATAACAAATAAAGAAAAGAAAATACATAAAACAAGTATATTATTAACAAAAAAAGCTCTTCCTGCTTACAAACATTGAAATCACAAATAAATTGTGATATCAAATAATGAATCAGCTATAAAAAATATTTACTATTGTAAAAAAGCGTGACCGTAATATTTGTCAGATAATAGTTATAAAACATTTGCTGTCGTTACTTAAAAAATAAAGGTTTATAAAATTAGTTCACAAGATAGATTTTATATATACCTTAATATAAGAATAACATTTTGTTTTTTTAATTGAATAACATTAATAGGTGTTTTAAAGTACAATCAAGTTCCCTAACTTGGAACGCTCTACCCTGACGTCGTCCGACCGAATGCCACCCTAAAGCCCGACCTGCAACCGCCAGTATTCAACCCCGCTAACGGAACGCGCCCCTAGCCATGGCCCACCCGAGTCAGGCGAGCCACCAGCAGACAAGGTAGAACCCGGCCCCATAATAAACAGACCGACGTTACAGTCGACCACGTTGATAAAACACACACAGAATATAAACAATATTACGTATAAATTAAACGTTCGCTTAATGAAAGTGCGACGTAGGAGTGCCCGGGCACTCACGTGTGTAAATGTGTCGATACGTGTGTGAGTGTTCCCCTGGCGGCCTTCTGCCTAGATTAGTTAAGTAATTCATGTGACATAATTATTAACCCCTTGTGTTTCGTTATTACCCCCCAACGGAGCAGTCCGGCAAGAGACGAACATCTCTGGTGTGATGTATAATTTAAAGGACATAATTCGTAAACATACTAACTCTAAATTGTAGAAGGGGTGAGTAATGTTAATTTAGCCTTAATCATTAATGTAGGAATTAAGCGCCCTTAAAATCTCTTGTGAACTTGTCAAATTGGAAAATAACGTAATGAGGTCAACCCTGGCGCGAGGGACACCGAGCCTCGGCCGGACGCCATGACATCACGCCAGTACAGCGTGACTCGTGGACCGGGGCGGATGCACGTCCCACGGAGAGACATCATCCATTGTCTGCATTGAACTCACTTCTGGTAATTATAGTCACTTCCTCGAAACCTCTTTTTACTAATCTCTCCGTGCGTACCCGGTCCAATTTTCGGTCCAGGACTTAATCCGGCCGCATAAATTTTAAAACCCCCTGCACCACACTTGGTCTGCGGGGTAGTTTTCAGTATACGGCACGGGCCGCCTCCCAAACCACAGAACTTGAACTAAAACCAGTCGCCCCGGCGCTGACACCACCCCGTAAGGGAACTTGGACGAATTTAGCTGCGGTCCGCGCTCCACTACAGTGGATGCGAACACCGCCTCGAGACATTGATATACGGGATTGGCCGCCTCCAATCGCCCTCACCCCACTTTTGGGTAACCAGGCTCAGAACCGCCTAGTGCCACGTTAATACGTAACATTTAGTAATTTTGTGCGACGCCTTGAACCTGGAACGTTCTTGAGTAAACTTGTGTGACGCGCCACCACGTAACATTCAGTAAACTTGTGCAACGCACCATCAGGTAACATTTATGTAAACTTGTGCCACGCCTTTATTACGTAACTTTTCAGACTAACTTTGTGTAATTGTGTAACTTCTGTATTGTGTGACATCACCCTCTGTACGACGTGGTGTGTAATCAACGGTATTACACCAAACCCACAGGCGCATGAATAAACGACGCACGTCATTTGTTGCATTACTTCAGAGCCTACTCAATTAACCATACGAATCCCAACCACCATCAAGTAGGGAATTCCTCATATCCCACTCAACACCGCCGACGGTCCTAGTAGGCCACGCAGGGCAACCGACCCCACGACCCACCTACCGACTAGAAACAGAGCTAGTCTGGCGCCCACCCGGAAACACTACATCGACAACAGCCATTCCCACTAGGAGCCGCACCGGGACTCGAGCCCGAGACCCCGGACGACGGCAACCCTCTTGGGACATTTTTAGAATTCGTGTAGTGATGTTGATAACTCTGTGGCTGTATATATTAACCTCAGGCATGTTATCTTTGACTCAAACAAAAATTCATTAATTCATTTTATTATGTCAGTTGTTCTCACTCTTAGATCGAAGAAAATATATAAAATATAGTTTGTTACAATTAACGTTTAATTTAAGAAAATATACCTCGGCTTAGTTCAGTGTGTTGTGTGGGTAGAACAACATGAGATTCCAGTCTCATTTCACCTCGGTATGAACTGTGATATGTATGTAGGATATTAATTGGACTAAAATATATGTCTCTAAAGGGCTTTACTTAGTTTTGAAAGATAATCAATATTTTTATTCGTATTTAACAGGATAGAATTTTATTCGATCAGTGGCGAGGCGTGAGGTTTACATGAGGGGAAGCAACAACTCCGTTCACCCCAAAACATGACCGGAAGGGTGGGTGGGCGCGGGTCATCACCCGGGAAAATATGGATTTCAAGGTACAAAATTGTGCTATTTAAGTAGTTTTCTTAACTGAACATTGACTATTCCACAGATTAAAAAAAAATATATATATATTTTTTTTAATTATAAATTATTTTTGAAAAATAATAATGTTTGACTTACATTATTCTGATAATAAAATACCTACTCTACATTAATTATATACTAAGTGGGAGTGTAGTATCATCGATATCTGGTACAATATATATAAACAGACACATGGCAAAGTACTTAAAATAAAGAGAAGAACCTCATAAAAATGTACTAGAATAGTAAAAATTAAATCTTGGTATTTTTCGTGCCAACACAAAAGAAATTATCTTCATACGTAATTAGAAACTATGTTAACTGGTACGTGTACCAAGAAACTGGCACGTCAATCACTCCACGCACGGGGCGAAAGACAGCCTGACATTGTACCATCTTCATCTTCCTTCTTCCAGTCAACAGCCAACTACCTTTCAAGCCAGGGTGGGGGTAAGTCGTTCAGGCGAATGAAGTATCTTGCGAGTCGGACCCTCTTGTCCTCCAAAATCCCGGGACGGTTGAAGGTCCCGCCACCCAGGCTACCACTGGCTCCAACAGGGCCCCATCTTAAAGGCGCCACCCGCTACCATCTCTTCCTTCAGAGTTCCGATGTTTTTCAGTTCCGTTGCACGCGCAGCAGTCCACAGATCCGCAAGTTCCAGCCCGCAGTTCGTCTACACTTCGCATCCAGGGCACATCGAGCTCCCCTGCGGTGCCTTCGCCGACGGAACTGCTTCCTGGTACGCACCGAGCAGCATTCAGGCTACCTTTCACCCCGATAGCCATGATAACGACTCCACCGGGCCGGCCATTGTTCCGCGGACTGCTATTGGTTATTCACAGTTACTCCAGCGAGATTGCAACTCTCGGGTTGGGATCCCGTATCCACCACCCGTGGGACGTGGTCGGTAGCAGTTGGCACTGCTAGGCCGCCTCCCGTACGCCCACAAATCCCCCGCGCACTGCCAGCCATCGGTTACCCAATAGGGCGCAGGTAACTCCCAACCAACAGCCTGCGAGAGAGATGCGCGCGTCCCGAGAGACGACCGCCGACTGAAACACCACCTCGCCACCTGCCGTGCCGAACTGTAGCGGACATAGCCGAAGCAGTCGGCGGAAGAATGCCACCATCTGATTCGGCCATGTTAGCTTCAGTTCGGCAAGAAAGTGTTACCTTCGTAGCTTCTACCACGTATTTTTACAGCCAATCCCCTCCTCGAACCTTTGTACCATGCCACACCCCTTCCAAAAGGAAACTACTGCGGCAGCCTTCCTGCTGAAAGCGGTCCTACCAGCGCTTCTTAACCTAGCAACGCTTCTAAAACAGCATGTTTTGTAAGTAAACGAGTTATTTTCTTATAGCGCACAGCGCACAGTATTGGGTCCCAAGAATATAGTGTAAAAAATACATACACCTAACTGCACGAGCCAAAGTAAAATACTATTATAAATAAATTATTTATTTAAAAAATATAATGTCTGGAAACTCTGGGCAAGCACTGCTTTCCTTGCTTGCCCTGACGAGATGCCACTGCATTCGATGCAGGAAAACTGTCCTTTACGACGAGTAATATGAGTCAGTTTAACTCACGTCAAGATACACTCCTAATTACACATCAGTGCGGATGTGCCTTATATTAATTACATACATTTAATTACACGTCGATATAAACATCCTTACACATGGATGATCTAACTTAGCTTCGCAGATTGTCTGATATATTTGGGACTCAACCCCAGGCGATTTCATCAACACCGTCACCATTCCATTACTTTGTCTTGATTAAGTTCTAAAAACTTTTAACTTAAGTAACTCGGCCTCTCATTGGCCGGAGTACAAAGACCGTTAACGTAAATTTACACTTCAAAACAAATACTGACTTCCAACAATACATCTGAAAATACCAAAATGTCGCAAATTGAAAATGTTAATTTCCAACAATGAATATCCTTTTATATAAAATACGTGGGAAAAGTTTCATTTGCCGTTAAAGTCAAAAGTGCCCGAGAGGGGTCTTGCCAATTGTTGCTCACATGTCAGTTCGGGCTACGCCATAGAGTGTAGCACACGTAGATACGTTGACGACAGTCTTCGTACCCTCCCAGATGCAGAGGCCGTACCTGGCCACCGACGTGGGCCTAAGGAAGTCGGTTTCCCCAGTGAACCATCAGTGTAGTGCATCGGCCAGGAACGCACCCGCGTGCGCCCTAGCATGCCAGTGGTTTTCTTTTTAGTGTTACGAATAATTTTGTGTTGTATATATTTTTCAAATGATCGTGGACCTCATTAAGTGTGTAAATAATCTTGTAATTTTCTGAAATGTCTCGCAGTGTTAATATGTAATCGCGGCCTGGTGGTCGTCCGCGTCGCGAGGAGGGGCACTCTCCCATGCCGACCGATTTCTCCTCCCCTCCCCCGCGGCCCGTGGGTCTCGGCCCGCTGGCGGGCGGGGAAGGGTAGTCGTGTTCAGGGCTCGAGCAGAGACAGTCGTGCGTGCCACTCCGCGCTGCTCGCGAGGCGCGTATCCTGAGCTCGTGGCCAGTCGTACGTTTAAGTTCACGGATTGTCGCGGCAGCCGAGCTGCCTCCGCGAGTCGATCATCTAACTGAGTTTACGAGTCTTTCGAGTTACGTTACCCGTCGAGAGTTCCAGAACGCGGACGCGCAATTACGGGTCACCGAACCTTCGCCGTCTTTACGAGACCTTACGTAATGGGCCGCGCACGTGTCACGCGCCTTAGTGGAGCAACTTTCGGTCAGGAACTTTGTTACGTGGGAGGATTTCTAGTTCGTGTCGAGACGAGTTGGTTGCACGAGACGGTCTTCGGGAGTCCGGGTCTTCGTGGGAAGGGCGCTCATTCCGCGACGGATCCGCCAGGCCGCGGCAGGCTCTCAGAATTACAATAAAAGGGGCTCGTGGAACTGTTAACATCGAGTGGTCCTTTAAAAAACTACCTATCATTCTTCCTCCTCACCTCACTCTCCCTCCAGGTCCCGTATTCCCCGGTCCCGGCCACGTTGGCCTGGACCCACACCTCTCCGACGAGAGCAGTACGGGCACAACAGGAATTTCAATTAAACGGGGAAATAGGGACCAGAAGCCGAGGGACGTCAACGTCCAACTACAAATATAGAGCATTTAACATGGGAAAATAAACAAATAACAATAATAAAATTAAGATGTTATTAAAATTAAAATAATTCACTTTCTGTGCATGGATAGTCATGTAACAGCACACTTGAGACAGCTGAGAAGCACTAATATGGAAGACAAACTTCTTTTTCCTTGATGTCTATGCAGGTAATTTTATTCTGAGTTTCGTATAAATTTCTGAATTCATGTTACCAAATCAGCATTAAAATTTTTATTTATCATGTGGAAATCTGACAAAAACCAAAGTTCATTAATCAGACGATTACTAAGTTTTAAAACAATTGAGAAACACTATCACACAAGAAGATTTCCCTTCCCCTTGAGTTCTTGCGAAGCCCTCCTTCTGTTGTGATCGTGAGGGAGCATCCCGCATCCCACACAAAACAGCGACTGCTTATACAGACAACAGAGACTGCTTATACAGACAACTGATACATGATGGTTGCTAATAGGTATGTAAAAAGATTATCTTGTGATTCTTGCTAGGCCATGATATTATTAACTCACTAGCTGCCCGACCCAGCTTCACACGGTTATACTGATGGAAAAAAATTAAGCCACATCTCCCATTTACGGTATTGGTAAATAAAAAAAATTCAGTGAAAATTTATTACAATGCTGTATAATGTACCGGAGAGAAAATGAATAGCACCGATGGTTTCCCGACTCGTGCACGCAACGTACAACTGATGTCAGTGGCGTCTCGTCAGGGCAAGCAAGGCAAGCAGTGCTTGCCCAGGCAGTTTCCAGACATTGTATTTTTTAAATAAATATTTTATTCAGAATAGTATTTTACTTTGGCTCGTGCAGTTAGGTGTATGTATTTTTTACACTATCTTCTTGGGACCCAATACTGTGCGCTGTGCGCTATAAAAAAAGAACTCGTTGACACAAAAACATGCTGTTTTAGAAGCGTTGCTAGGTTTAGAAGCGCTGGTAGGATCGCTTTCAGCAGGAAGGCTGCCGCAGTAGTTTCCTTTCGGAAGGGGGGTGGCATGGTTCAAAGGTTCAGAGAGGGGATTGGCTGGAAAAATACGCGGTAGAAGCTACGAAGGTAACGCTTTCTTGCCGAACTGGAGCGAACATGGCCGAAGCAGACGTTGGAATTTTTCCGCCGACTGCTTCGGCTATGTCCGCCACAGTTCGGCAGGGCAGGTGGCGATGTCGCGTTTCAGTCGGCGGTCGTCTCTCGGGGCGCGCGCATCTCTCCCGCGGGCTGTTGGCTGGCAGTGCGTGGGGGATTTGTAGGCGTACGATGATACTACACTCCCACTTAGTATATAAGTAATGTAGAGTAGGTATTTTACTATCAGAATAATGTAAGTCAATCATTATTTTTCAAAAATAATGTATTTAAAAAAAATGTCAATTTTTCTACCTGTGGAATAGTCAATGTTCAGTTAAGAAAACTACTTAAGTAGCACCATTTTGTACCTTGAAATCCATATTTTCCTGGCGGAGGGCCCCCAGACCCCCCCCCCCCCCAACCTCATCATGTTTTGGTGTGAACGGAGTTATTGCTTCCCCTCATGTAAATCTCACGCCTCGCCACTGACTGATGTACCCATACTTCGCTACGGCAGTCTACAGGCAGATCACTCTTGCGCCGCTCATTATACATGCCCCTCCTTGTGGGTACGACACTGCCGCGCGATGCCCGTTGCCATGGAGACGCAGAAGGCATGAACAATGCAAAATCCTGTTCTCATCCAGACAAAGTACCAACTGTTGCCTGGTTACCACCCGTGGGATCTAATCTTCGGAAAATGTCATCCTGCTTAACATAAGGAACATTACTGTGAAGTTTCAAGTCTGTGAAATATAAATACTTGAAAAAATAGGGCAATAAAAAACAAATTAAACACAGAGAAAAAACAATAGTTTAGGTTTGCAATTTAAAGTGATAAAAAGTATTTTACTACTAATTGAACTCTTATGAGGGTACTGATTGCTTCGTTTTTAATATCACACGGGTGTTTTTTACTTGTATGGGAAAATTAAGAATGATAAGGCATCTAGTGCATGGCAACAATGTTAATAGGCAATAGGAAATAAACTTCTAGCGCCTGCGGAATTGTCAACACACACTTTGTACGTGTACTGCATGTTGTATCTAACCCCCTCCAACGCATTTGATTTTAAATTGGACTTTTAGTAAGGATCCCTAATGTTACTGATAATATAATATAGCCTATAGCCTTCCTCGATAAATGTACTATCCAACACTGAAAGAATTTTTCAAATCGGACCAGTGGTTCCTGAGATTAGCGTGTTCAAACAGACAAACAAGCAAACAAACAAACTCTTCAGCTTTATAATATTAGTATAGATTTTTAAATGAGGTCAGTGCTCTTCCTCTTGAGGTCTAGCGAAGCCTTCCTTCTTTTGAGATCGTTAGTCAGTATACCGTAACCTACATCAAACAGCGGTTGCTTTATTACACATCGCATGAGGAAATATGATGGTGAGTAGTGAAATTACTTGGGTCATGATTTTTTTTTTCAAAATGAAAAAAAAAAACATTATTTGAAGAAATTGTCAAACACTCATACATAAAAATACAATGTATCTAAAAAAAATAGTTTAGTCACTTTCAACCATTATGAAGTACGTACAGTCTAGTGAAGGTACGATACTCAAATATCAATCTCGATCTGAACGACATTGTGCAAACTGTTGCAAATACTTTGATAAAGCTATAATGCTCATAGACAAGAAAAGAACGATTGTGTTAAAAGCCCATTCTGTCAAATGCTAAGTTGTGGCATGTGTAGTAGGCGGTTGACACGAAGAGAGAATTAAAAGATAGACAATAAGACTTGTAAAGCTAAGCTCGTGCAGGATATAGGCTAAAGTACATAGATGGAGACACTATGCTCGGGGACAGTATGTCTTACAATGAATTTGATCTTCCTAGTCTTAAAAGTGATTATGTTAAAATCTCTCCAGGTCTTGATAAGGGAAATTGCTTAAAGGATGTTGAAGATTTAAGGAAGGTAGAAGATAATGAAGGTAGATTTTCCAGAAAAAGTGACAAGTTGACTAATAGTAGTCTTCTACGAACTTTGGAATATTTTTTGGACAATTAGTAGGTAAGTATGCTTGATGGCAATGATGGAAATCTAATGCCAAAAAAGTTGAAATTCTGGGATAAGCTATATAAAGATGTCAGTGCGTTTGATAAAGATGTGGACAGCATCGACGATGATGATGCATATGATCAATATCGTTATTACAACAATTTTCAGAATATGTTCAGCAAATATTTGAAGATGGCGGCATCAAGCAAAATTGATTATTGTTAAATGTTTTATTAAAACGGTACATCAAAAAAACTAATTCATTCCATTTTTCGGCACCCATGTTTTTTATTCTTTCTGTAACCTCCTTGTTTACACTTTTTGCCAACTTAACAAAAACAAACTTTCAATGAATTTTATTGTCTATAACACCACCCCCCCCCCCTCAATAAAATTACACTGTCATAAATTGAATGCTACCCTTTAAATTATCTAACCAAGTTATATTAAGTTTACTCAAAATATATGGAACAGTTACTATTCAGTGTTTGGTTCACAATTTTCCAGTCCAAGACATTTTACAAATTTGAGGAATGGAGGTCTGCTAAGTGTTTTTGTGAGTCCATCAGCAACTTGGTCATGGGTACTGACATACATAACTTTTATGATTCCCTCAGCGATTTTTTCCCTTATAAAGTGGTGTCGAATGTCCACATGTTTCAGTCTTTTATGGTTTTCGGGATTCTTTGCTACTCTTATGGCTGCCTGGTTGTTTTCGTAGATGAGCATTGACTCACCTGCCTGAAAAACACCAAGGTCTCCCAGCATTCCTATCATCCAAGCCTCAGATGCAGCTGAGCTTAAAGCCATATACTCAGCCTCTGTTGATGAGAGTGCCACTGTGGGTTGCTTCTTTGATGCCCATGTCACTGTACAGCCGTGAACTTGAAACACAAACACTGATGTTGATTTTCGGTCTTCTAGGTCACCACCCCAATCAGCATCCACATAATATGCTTGCACCCCTGAGGTTTTCTCTTGACGTTTGTTTACGAGTGACAGTCCTAGGGTTCCTTTGACATAACGTAAAACCCGTTTTAATGCTGCCCACAACTGATCGCTCGCACTGGTATGATGTCTGCTCAAGCTGATTGTAGCACTTAAGACAGGCCTTGACCCTACCGCTGCATACATAAGACTTCCGATCAGCTGACGACATATTGTTTCTAATCCCTTGTCTTCAGTCCTTAGATCAGACACAGACATTTTGAAGGAAGGATCCATCGGGGTTGCTACAGGTCTGCAGTCTTCCATTCCATACTTTGCTAAGACTGTTTTTAGGAAATGAGTCTGTTTATTTTTAGGGTCCCCGATTTTCTGTCTCGAGAGATGCATATTCCCAGGTAATTTGATGCTTCCTCGAGATCTTTCATCTTAAAAGTTTTCCTTCAATTTTTCTTTCAGCTTTAGAATTTCCTTCTCGTTATTCCCTACTATCAGTAGATCATATACATACAAAAGCACATATATTTTAAACTTTGAAGATGTTTTCACATACAAACAATAGTCGTGTTTAGACCTTTGAAATTTCTCTTGCACTATCACTTAATTAAATTTCTCATTCCAATATTTTGGGGATTTTTTGAAACCATAGATGGACTTGTTAAGCCGATACACAGTTTTTCCATCACACTTCATTCCTTCTGGTTTAGCCAGGAAAACTTCCTCTTCAATATTTGCATACAAGAATGCGCTTTGTACGTCCATCTGATAAATTGGCATGTCCAGCTGATTTGCAGTCGACAGCAAAATTCTCACTGTTCCCAATTTTGCGACTGGTCCGTAGATTTCTCCTAGATCTAAAATATTCTTCTGCTCAAATCCCTTTGCAACCAGCCTTGCTTTATATTGCGTCGGTTTTCCATTCAGATCATATTTTATTTTGAATACCCACTTGCATCCTATTATTTGACAATTCTCCGGGGTTTCCACTTCAGTCCATGTATTGTTTTCTTCAATAGATTTCAACTCAGTGTCGATGGTACATTTCCACATTGCACTCTCACTACTCTCCATGGCCTCTTGGTAACTAAGGGGTTCAGTCAATGAACATAAACCAGTTTCATAATCACTGAGCCTTTGAGGTTTTTTTTAAACCTTTCTTCTGATTATTTTTAGTAACTTGTTCTTCACCTGAACTACAATTGGTGACTATAGACTCTGTGGAGGCCTCAGATCTAGTGTGCAGAGGTGGTTCACTACATTCTCTCACTACAACTGTGTCTTTCTTTTGCTCAAAACCCTTAAACTCTTCCTCCTCTTCTTCTGACTGATAGAGATCTTCTTGAGTGTCTGCATTTATTTTCTCTACAGTGTCCGGCACATTTATGTAGCTTTCATTACCTTGTACTACCACTTCTTTTGTGTAGCTTGTTTCCTGCCTGAAGACAATATTTCTTGTGATTTCTATCTTTCTTTGGCTAGGAATGTAAACTCTGAAGGCTTTTGAGTTTTCTTGGTAGCACACAAATATTCCCTTAATGCACTTGGAATCCCACTTCTTCCTTTTTTCTTTAGGCACGTGGGTATAGACTTCTGAGCCGAATACATGCAGCTGTTTTATGTCTGCATTCGAGTCAAACCACACTTCATACGGACTTTTTCCTTTTACAGAGCTCAACCCCGTTCTATTAATTACATAGACAGCAGTGTTCACTGCCTCAGCCCACAAATGCTTTTCCAGATTTTTCGCCTGCTTCAACTATATAGATCGCATCTCGCGCTCCACCTTCCCATTCTGTTCTGGGCAGTATGGAGCAGCCTTCTGGTGCCGAATTCCCATGTTTTCAGCCACTCTCGTTGCTTCCTTACTCACTAGCTCTGTGTCGTTTCCTGTTCTTAGTATTTTTACATCATTCCCTGTATTGGTTTTGGCTAACTGCAAAAAGACTTTCAGTTTCTCTACAGCTTCAGATTTATGTTTCAGGAAATACACAAATCTGTATTTACTAAAGTCGTCAACGATCAGCAGGAAGTACCTGGACCCTCCTATAGAAGTTGACTCCATCGGCCCACAAATGTCCGCATGAATTATTTCACAGGTATCTGCTGTCTTGGTTGTGCTCGAGGGAAAAGGCTGTCTGTGTTGCTTTCCTTTAACACACGGTTCACAGGAAAAATTGTCAGGGACTGCAACGACTATATGATGCCTTTGGAGAACTGATTTCACTTGTTTTACATTCTGATGCACTAGTTTTTCATGCCATTAATGCAGCGTACCTATTTTCTCAGAACCTAAACAAGGTATGTACTGCAGACTCAAACACATGCTTGAACATCATTTTGTATAATTTCCCTTGCGCAGGCCAATGGCACAAACTTCATTACTCTTAACCAACTCACATTTTTCTTCATTCCAAGTCATTTCACAGCCTTTTCTCAGGGCAGCACCTACTGAGAACAGATTGAATTTAATGTCTGGGATGTATAATACTTCTCGTAACTCGGAGCTCAACCAAGAATCCCCATTGAATGCTTCTACCTTCACACTTCCAATTCCTTCTGCAACTAACCTTGAGCCATTGCCTATTACTATATGTTTTGTTTCTGCGGTGATATTGGTTTTAACCTCTTAGCAACCTCTTAGCAACCTCTTTGCATGAACATTGTTTAACCTTCAATATTACCTCTTATTCAAATCTATGTATTAATTCATGTAACAATCTAAGTCATGTTTTGTGCTTAATAAAGCCTTAGTTTCTGAAGATAAGGTTTATTATGTCAATTTATTAAGCACATTCTATCAAGAAACATTTAATACAAACAATGGACAAGTATTTCAAGCCCGAGAGATTTGAAGCAGATCACACAACTGGGAAAAGCTCCTCGCAATGGAATCACTGGAAGAAAACATTCGAAGTCTTCACAGCTTCAATCAAGGCTTCTGAAGCTGATAAGCTGTTACTACTCTACAATCACGTGAGTCACAGTATATACGAACTTATTAGCGAATGTACTTCTTATGCATCTGCAATCGAAAAGCTAGATTCACTATTTATTAAACCTAAGAATGAAATATTTTCAAGGCATAGACTAATGAGCCGACACCAGCAACCTGATGAAAGTGTAAATCAATTCTTACAATCTTTGCATCTCCTTAGCTCTGACTGCGAGTTCAAAGATGTTAAAGCAGCAGCTTATAGGGATGAATACATTAGAGATGCATTTATAAAAGGTCTCTCATCGAACAGTATCCGACAACGTTTGTTAGAAAACGCAACTCTTAGCCTGGATGAAGCATTTGCAAAAGCACGATCATTAGAATCAGCTCATATAATTTCTGAATCCTATATTCCTAGCCAGACACCTTTAGCCTCAACTGAGCCGGTTCAGCAACCAAATTCTCCTGTAACCGCAGCCAGCAGTAGTCAGAAATGTTTCTTCTGTGGGTTCCCTCGTCATCCTCGTTCTTCCTGTCCAGCGCGAGAAGCTACATGCAAACTCTGTGGTAAGAAAGGCCATTATGCAAAAGTCTGTAGGTCAATTAAGCCCAAAGATCGTACTGCCGCCTTACCTGACTCTCCTCAAGACACAGATGACTTCTCAACTATTGCTTGCCTTCCTGCTAAGTCTCTGGTTTTCCCTACTAACCAATCTAATCGTAATCGTAAGACCAAACCAACATCTTCCAAAACATCAGCTGCTTCTCCAACTAGCCTTTCCAAAACCATTGTCAAACTGAAAGTAAATGGTTTTCCAGCTGAAGGGCTAATAGACACGGGGAGTTCGGAGAGTTACATAAATGATGGTTTTGTCTCCAAACATAAATTAAAACAATATCCTACGTCATCTGAAGTAGCTATGGCATCGTCCTCTTTGGCCATGCCTATAAAAGCTTATTGTTCCGTAGATTTACAAATCTCGGACAATATATACAGAAAAACAAAGCTTAACGTTCTAAACAACTGTTGCGCAGATGTTATATTAGGGCACGATATCTTTAAGCAGCATTCCACTCTGTCGATAGTTTTTGGTGGTAATAAACCTGAACTGCAAATCAGTAGCTTAGCATGTGCCAAAGTCGGTCCGGCCACCCTCTTCGAACACTTAACACCAAATTGTAGACCTATCGCGATCAAGTCCAGACGACACTCAAATGAAGACGAAAAATACATTCAATCCCACATAGAAAAACTTCTCTCTGACGGTGTCATTGAAGAAAGCAACTCACCCTGGAGGGCGCAGGTACTAGTCGTGAGTGGAACACATCGAAAACGTATGGTCGTCGACTATTCTCAGACTATAAACCGATACACGATGTTAGACGCTTACCCAATCCCTTCCATAGAGAAAATAGTTTCCGATGTAGCTAAATATAATATCCACAGCACAATAGATCTCAAGAGCGCATATTATCAAATACCAATAAGGGTTGAAGACAGGCCGTACACCGCCTTCGAGGCAGCAGGAAAACTCTGGCAATTCAAACGTATACCAATGGGCGTCACCAATGGAGTGTCTGCGTTCCAGAGGAAGATGGACGAGATCAAGACCAAAGAAAGACTACAAGGAGTTGACATCTACTTGGACAATGTGACGGTGAGCGGAAAAGACCAATCTGAACACGACTCCAATCTACGAAAATTTTTAGACGTCTGCAAGAAATATAATTTAACCATTAATCAAGAAAAATCCCATTTCAATTTGAAGTCTCTTAAGCTCCTCGGTTATCTCATCGAAAACAATATACTCAAACCAGATCCCGACAGACTTAAGCCACTGATTGATTTCCCTATCCCTAGAAACAAAGCATCCTTGCAACGAGCACTAGGGATGTTCGCTTATTATTCTAAATGGATTCCAAAATTTTCAGATAAAATACGTAGATTAGTGAACTGTAAAGTATTTCCTATGGCCCCTGAACTAATCCAAGACTTCAACAATTTACGGAACTGCATAGTTAAATCCTTCGTCGTTAACGTAGAGGAAGACATCCCATTCTGCGTCGAAACAGATGCCTCTGACGTCGCCATCGCCGCCACTCTGACTCAAAACAAGAGACCGGTAGCCTTCTTCTCGAGAACCCTCACTAAGAGCGAACAACACCATTCAGCTGTCGAGAAGGAAGCTTATGCGATCATTGAAGCCCTTCGGAAGTGGAGGCATTACTTGATAGGAAGAAAGTTTCAACTTATAACCGACCAGAAGTATATTTCTTACATGTTTAACATTCGGCATCCTGGTAAAATCAAGAACGAAAAATTTACAAGATGGCGGTTAGAACTTGCTCCTTACAACTATGACATCATTTACAGACCGGGGAAGGAGAACGTGGCGGCTGACGCTCTCTCTAGGACTTGCGGCTCGCTCCATACCTTCGACAGACTTGTCCACTACCACAAGGCTTTGTGTCACCCAGGGATCACCCGGATGGCTCACTGGGTGAAGAATCAGAACCTTCCCTACTCCATCGACGAGATACGCCGAGTCACGTCTTCCTGCAGAACATGCTCCGAAATCAAACCTCGCTTTCACAACAAGCGGAGCACCCTCATCAAGTCCACCGCACCCTTCGAACGGCTCAGCGTTGATTTTAAGGGACCATTACCATCCAACACTCCTCGGAAATATCTGTTAACGGTAGTCGACGAGTACTCCAGGTTCCCTTTTGCCATCCCTTGCAACGACCTATCCTCCACAACCATCATTCAAGCACTAAATCAGATCTTTACACTCTTCGGATATCCTTCATACATTCACACAGACAGAGGCACATCCTTTATATCCAGAGAACTTCAATCATTCCTACATTCCAATGGAGTTGCTACTAGTCGTACTACACCATACAATCCGTGTGGAAATGGCCAAGTAGAACGTTACAATGGGATAATATGGAGAACTGTATCGCTGGCGCTGAAAACGAAGGGACTTGTGATAACGCAGTGGGAGAAGGTGTTACCTGAAGCGTTGCACTCCATCCGCACACTGCTCTGTACTGCTACTAACGCTACACCCCACGAACGTATATGTTCTACCATAAGAGAAGGGCCAGTTCTGGAGTTACTCTTCCTTCGTGGCTTACTACACCAGGGAAAATTCTAATGAAGAATCACGTCCGTCAGAGTAAATATGACCCCCTGGTGCAAGAAGTAACTCTGCTTGAGACGAACCCTGACTATGCTCTGGTTCAACTTCCAGATGGTAAGGAGACAACAGTCAACCTCAGGCATCTCGCTCCTGCAGGGGATATTGTCAACAATGAATCTAACTTAGAAGACGTGAATTTTCCAAACCTCGCTGATGATCCTAATCAACACACTGAAGCATCTGAAGACACCCAGCTGAACCTCACTCCAGAAGATTCACCTGCGAAGAACATGAATGATCAAGACCTACCTCAAGTGAACCCAATTCGGACTCCACCCAGATCTCCTCCCAGACCTCAACCTCCACTCCGGAGATCTTCCCACACCACTAGACCTTCTGAATATCTCAAGGACTATGTACTTAAATGAAGAGGGGGCGAATGTGGTTGACGTCGTCTGGCCGACGACCACCCCAGAGCCCGACCTGCACCCGCCAGTATACTACTGCGACACTACGACCCCCCGAGCACCGACCGGGACCTGGCCAGACGCCCAATGGGTCAGAGAATAGCCAGCGTCCAGAACCGGGAAGCAGGGGGCTACCCACCCGACCGCCCGCGACGAGCCATCGAGGACGCACCACCACCTGGTAGGCCCGATGGGTCATCGACACAGCAGGAACCCCCACTACCGTGATGCCAGTTGGGCTGCCCCGCAGGTACCCGCCACTGGCATGTCGACTGCCCACGCCGGCAAACACCACACGTCACCAACACGTCGGGAAACGCCCACCCGGGGGCACGGCGGTAAAACCCGCGCCTCCGAGCAAACCGAGCCAACCCACACCCGCCGCGGAAATAGCCACACCGCAACTAAACCAGCTAGTCCGTCCCCGCGACGGCCTACTCCGCATCCCCGTGGAAGTCAACGGACAACCCACGGCGGCCCTGGTAGACACGGGCGCGAGCCACGTGTTTGTGGCCCCCCACCTGGTACCCCCCGGCGCGCTGCAGCCCCACCAAGCCGAGTTACGGTTAGCAACCAGCACGCAACCGGGAAGGACAGTGGGGCAAGCCGAACTCGAGGTACGCATTCGGGACGACGTCACCACGGTAACCGCCCTAGTGGTAAAGGACTTACACGAAGGGATAGTACTAGGCCAACCATGGTTAGCGAGACAAGATGCGGTGATCGAAATGAAACCCAGACGAGTTTACATTGGCACCCGCGAGCGGCTCACGGTGTACGCCATAGGCACTACCCCCGAGAGTCAGGGGGAGAAAGTAACCTTAGACCAGTTCCGCCACAACGTCCCCCACGAGTACCGAGCAGCAGTGGAACGCGTGTTGGCAGAAAGGCAGGACGTCTTCGCGGTAGCCGACCCACTGAAGCGCACCACCATCACCGAACACCACATCCCGACCACCCACGACAACCCAGTACACGAGGCCCCGAGAGGCTACGGGTTCCGGGAGCAGAGGGCCATCCGGGAGCAAGTGGCGGACATGCTTCGCGACGGGGTAGTCGAACCGTCCAACAGTCATTACAATGCTTGCGTCGTATTAGCCCCAAAGAAAGACGGTTCGCTACGCTTCTGCGTCGACTTTCGGCCGCTAAACGCGATCACGATTAGCTCACCCCCACCTCAAATCAGCGTCGACGCCGCCGTAGCCGGACTCGGCCGCGCGAAAGTCTTCAGTACGCTCGACCTGAAGGCTGGGTATTGGCAAGTGCCCATACGGGCGGAAGACAGGGGGAAAACCGCGTTCACGATACCAGACGGGCGGAAGTTTCAATTTCGCGCCATGCCTTTTGGGCTAAAGTGCGCACCGGCCACGTTCCAGGGAATGATGACCCGAGTGTTGGAGGGGTACCTGGGCCGGTTTGCGATCGCGTACCTCGACGACGTGATCGTCTTCTCCGAGACGTGGGAGGACCACGCCAGACACCTGGCGCTGGTCCTAGAACGCTTAGCCACACACCATCTCACGGCCGCACACCACAAGTGTCATATAGGGACCCAGGAGGTCGAATTCCTGGGCCACCTAGTAAGCGCGGATGGCAACCGACACCAACCCGTTCACTTGCGCAAGATCGCTGAGGCGGCACCACCGCGGACGAGGAAGCAACTCCAACGGTTTATCGGCCTAGTGAACTGGCTCAGGGGGTACATTCCCGACTTCTCCCGTACCATCGCACCGCTGACCGACCTCCTGTCACCACGGGCACGGTACCATTGGGGCGAACCCGCGCAACGCGCCTTTGAAGAAATAAAAGCCGCCTTCACTCGCTGTCACACCCTCACACGAGTAGACCCCGGACGCCGCCTCTACCTCCAGACCGACGCCAGCGCACTCGGTGTGGGCGCGGTGCTCTTCCACACGGACCCGAACGGGGTCCGCGAGGTCATCGACTACGCTAGCGCAAAGCTCGGACCGGCCGAACGCCGGTACCACAGCAACGAGCAAGAGTGCCTAGCCGTAGTCTGGGCCATGAAGAAGTACCGGCCCCACCTGGAGGGGAAGTGCTTCACACTGAGGACGGACAACAGCTGCCTCACCTGGCTGCGTACGATGCAGGGGCGGAAAGGCAAACTCATACGATGGGCGCTATTCCTCCAGTCGTTCTACTTCGACGTCGAGCACGTTCCCGGCACGGAGAACCAGCTCCCCGACTTACTGTCGCGGGAACCCGACGACCGAACAGAGCTGACGGACGAGGACGACTGGGAGGAGATTATACCCCCGGACACACCACACGGACACGCATCGCACGACTCGGCATGCGTGCGCATCACGGCCGACGCGGACGGGGACGAAGACCCATCCAACACCGTGGCCGACGTCCAAGACCGGGTACGTCGAGCACAGGAAACGTCAATAGACGCGGCAAGACGCCGCCAGCAAGCGACCGCCGGACATGAGGCGTGGCGCGTGCAAGACAGCCTGATTCAGACTCACACACCCGGACACCAGGAAGACTGGAGGACCTACGTCCCGACGGAAGCTCGAGAAGCGGTCCTTCGGTTCTTCCACGACCACGACCTCGCTGGACACCCGGGGACTGATCAGACACGACGAGAAGTCACCCGGCACTACCACTGGCCCTGCGTCACGTACGACGTACGTACGTACGTGCGCGAATGCGAGGTCTGTCAGGCGAGGAAAGCGAGGCGGCGTGACGGCGAGGAGCAACAACGACCCAGGGAACCCACCACCGCCTTCCAAACGATAGCCTTAGACGTAATGGGCCCCTACCCCCGCACGCCGCGCGGCAAACGCTTCCTCCTCGTCGTGACAGACCTCTTCACGCGGTGGACGGAGGCGTATCCATGCGGGAACGTGCGCACACCTACCATCATCAGCCTGCTGACCAGGGAATTCCTGTCACGTTGGGGATACCCCCAGTCGGTGTTGACGGACAACGCCAGTCAGTTCCTGGGGCGACATTGGAATGGCTGGTGCGACGAACACCAGATCGAGCACCACACGACGCCCGCCTACCACCCGAGAGCGAACCCGACAGAGCGCCGGAACCAGGAACTGAAGGCACAGCTCCGGATCCGGCTGGGGGCGGACCACACGCATTGGGACCTGCACGTGGCTGACGCCCTCTTCTGTGTACGACGCCGCACCAACGCCGCAACCGGCCGCACACCGGCCGAAATGATACAGGGCCACAACCTGCCCTTACCGGGAGAATGGGCCACACACGGCACTCCACACCCCGACAAGACGACGGAGGAACGTGACCAACGACGGGTGACTCTGCACAACGAGGCAAGACGTAGACAGGAGAGGTACGCCAACCGGATCACCCCAACCACAGATCATCCTCCACCCGCCATGCAGGTCGGCGATCAGGTGTTCGCGCGACTACACCCACTTTCAGCCGCACCCCGCAACTATTGCGCGGGACTGGCCCCGCGCTGGGGCGGGCCATACACGGTACGGCGACGACTAGGCAGGACGACGTACTTAGTCCGCACGGAGGGACGGCGCCTGAAGAAGGTGCACAGGGACGACATCCGGCTCACCGCCCTACCTGGGGAGAGGAACCCAGACGGAGACGCAGGACCCCCCACTCCGGACGAAAACGGACGCCGTACGCCGGAGAGCGACGTAGTCCAGGAAGAGGACGACTCGCCAGAAGCGACCTCCGCTAGGAGCCGACCCGAACCGCACCCATACCGCACCCTGGTGTTCACGAACACCACGTCCAACAGGCCCCGCGACGAACCCGCGGACACGCCCGTGACATCACCCGCAGAGGCCGCGTCAGACGACGAGGCGAGGCCATAACCACGGCGGTGGCGGCGCCCGCCCACGTACCTCGACGATTACGCACTTAGCACGGCCACGGGGGACACCGGGGGCGACCCCGCCCACGACGTGCCAGACGAGCCGGAAGAGGTCCACGAGGACGCACCGCAGACGGCAGTGGTACCTTGGGAGGGGAGCGTGGTGTACGAGAGCCCCCCACCGCAATACTACCCACGGGGCAAGGACGAAGAGGCCGTGGAGATCGCCGAGCTGTCGCACAGCATAGGTCAATCCGATGCATGCAACGACGACGGGCCAACGCCGATCGTCACGCAACCCGGAGAGACCGACTCGGAGATCGCCGCCTCAGCATCAGCCGCCATACCCGAACGGGAACGGACCCCGTACCAGTCCACGAACTGTCAACCGCCGCCGAAGGAGGACCTCCGCGGACCGGGACATCGACTGGGGACAAGCGAACCCGCCAGCGAGCCCGCGGAACGACCCCGACGGGCCCACAGACCTCCAGTTCGCCTGGCCGACTACGACCTGGGAACAGGGCGCAGAGCCTGTCAGCCGCAAGGCCACCTCGACGAGTCGACCCCCGGATGTTCGGCGTGGGATGACCCGGGACAGGTGCTCGGGCCCTACCAACTGCGGCCACCGCGAGCACCACCCGGGTGGAGCTGTTGCCGGAGCTAGGAGGCGCCACGACGCCGCCCCCGGCACGCCTGCCACGACGGCAACCGGGGCGGCGCGCACGCTGGCCCAGTCGGCCACGATCACCAGGTCCAGTGCGCTGACCCTATCAGCCGCTGAACCCGCCCAGGCGCCACGACGCCGCCCCCGGCACGTCTGCCACGACGGCAACCGGGGCGGCGCGCACGTTGGCCCAGTCGGCCACGATCACCAGGTCCAGTGCGCTGACCCTATCAGCCGCTGACCCCGCACAGGCGCCACGACGCCGCCCCCGGCACGCCTGCCACGACGGCAACCGGGGCGGCGCGCACGTTGGCCCAGTCGGCCTTGATCACCAGGTCCAGTACGCGGAGCCAACCAGCTGCTGAGCCGCGAACCACGCCGGGATGGAGCGGCCGGAGCTAGGGGTGGCCCCATGTTAGCGGGACCATAAGCGGCGCAAGGTTGGGCTTCACAGGGGGGGGGGCGTTTGACGTCGTCTGGCCGACGACCACCCCAGAGCCCGACCTGCACCCGCCAGTCTACGCTCCTGCTAACGGAACACACCCCTGGCCATGGCCCACCTGAGTCAGGCGACCCGAACAGCAATTAAAGACAAAGCCGCGGAAACCTGAGTAGACAAGAGAAGAACCGTACCCATTCCCCCTGAAACATTAAATGAGTATTTTAGCGACAATAAAATCTCTTCCAGACACACCCGTTTGGAGTCTAGCGTAATGAGGTCACGCCTGGCGCGAGAGAGGCCGAGCCTCCCTCGGACGCCATGCCAGTTCGGCAGTTCAACGCAGCTCACGGGCCGGGGCGGACCTACGTCCCACGGAGAGGCAACATCCTTTGTCTACATTGAAAGTAACGTCCGGTAAATATAGTCACTAATTAACCAAACCCCTTTTATTACTTAACCTCTCCGTGAGTACCCGGTCCCTTTTTTTTTCGGTCCCGGACCTAATCCGGCCGCACCAACTTAAGGACACCCCGCACCACACTTGGTCAGCGGGGCTGCTCTTCAGCATACGGCACGGGCCGTCTCCCGCAACGTACAGAACTTTGTTTAAGGTCACGCGCACGGCGCTGACCACAAACCCGCAAGGGAACTTGGACAAACTTAATTGCGGTGCGTCTTTCACCACAGTGGGCACAACACCCGCGCCGAGACATTTGCATACGGGATTGGCCGTCGCCAATCGCCCGCCCCTTAATTCAGTGTATTTTTGTATCCCGTATTTTGTACTGCTAACTTACGTTACCCGAGTAACGAGTGCCACGTAACTTGTGCGCGCCCCCTTAATCCAGTGTATTTTTGTATCCCGTGTTTTGTATTGCTAACTTACGTTACCCGAGTAACGAGTGCCACGTAACTTGTGCGCACCCCCTTAATTCAGTGTATTTTTGTATCCCGTATTTTGCATTGCTAACTTACGTTACCCGAGTAACGAGTGCCACGTAACCTGTACGCGCCCCCTTAATTCAGTGTCTTTTGTGTCCCGCCTTTGTGTTACGAAATTACGTTACCTGCGTACCCAGTGAGACGTCTGAGACATAACAGCATCCGAGGCCACGTAACGCGGAACACAAACAATACGGCGCCACGGAATAACAAGTAAAACCCCCCGGGGACCTCTGTAGAGTGTTGTATTGTGTACGACTCGCTCCTCTGAATAAAAGGTACGACACCGCCACCTCAACTCCACGTCTCTTAATTAAAATCATCTCACGCAACACCGCCGCTGGCCCTAGTGGGCCACGCAGGGGCACATACATCCACGACCCCAAATTCACGACTAGAAACGAGCTAGTCTGGCGCCCACCCGGACAACACAGATCAAGAACCGCCTTTTCCCACTAGGAGCCACACCGGGACTCGAGCCCGAGACCCCGGACGACGGCATGGTGATGTTGGTTTTAACCTCTTAACAACCTCTTAGCAACCTCTTTGCATGAACATTGTTTAACCTTCAATATTACCTCTTATTCAAATCTATGTATTAATTCATGTAACAATCTAAGTCATGTTTTGTGCTTAATAAAGCCTTAGTTTCTGAAGATAAGGTTTATTATGTCAGTTTCCTCTAAGAATTTACATTCTGAAAACAGGTTCCTTTGTGAGAACATATATTCGGATGGTTTAACCTCACTTCCCGACACTACCCCGTATAAATCTCTTGATTTCAAGATAACGACCAACTGGAATTTTCACACACTCCAGTTATTTTCGTTCACCAATTTCATGAGTCTGGGATTTTCAAACTCCATTTTGAATGCGGAACAAAGACGTGCCTGTCCTAATAATTTATCGAGCTTCCGCGCGACTCACCTATTTCACCGATCACAATTTGGTTACTTATTCAATAACCGTACGGCCCAGTTACTTATTCAATAACTAGGGCATTGGTACTGGGCCCATAACCTGTTAAATGTTTTATTAAAACGGTACATCAAAAAACTAATTCATTCCAATTTTCGGCACCCATGTTTTTTTTATTCTTTCTGTAACCTCCTTGTTTACACTTTTTGCCAACTTAACAAAAACAAACTTTCAATGAATTTTATTGTCTCTAACAATTATATATCATGGAAAGACTCAAACATGTTGGTAAGCAGTTTGTGACATTTACTTGCTTCGCAATTTGATCAAAATGTATCTGTTATCAAAGAAACATGGACTTTTCTTGATGAACTTAGAAATGAACTTAGAAATTCAGGATATAAGTATATATAATGTGTTATTGATGTGTGTTGCCTGACGAATTTTTAATAATTTTGTATTTATGATATAAATATAATTTTAAAAATTGATATAAATATTCATACTTCTTGAGGTTCATGTGTGTACAAAATGTTTGCTACTTTAAATAATTGAGTTGATTATGGATATTTTAATGTATCTCTCTCTCTCTCTCTGTGTGTGTGTGTGTGTGTGTGTGTGTGTGTGTTGATAATGTAAAATTTCCGTTTTATTGCATGTAGAAGATGGAAAATTAGTGCCGAAGATGTAAAATGAGTGTCGAATTGAGTGTCGATGATGGAAAATGAGCATCAGATAGAGTTTTTCTGGTGTAAAATAAGTGTTGAATTGAGTGTCGATGAAGGAAAATAATTGTCAAATTGAGTGTCGTTAATGGAAAATGAG
The DNA here is from genome assembly GCF_032445375.1 of Bacillus rossius redtenbacheri. NCBI lineage: Eukaryota > Metazoa > Arthropoda > Insecta > Phasmatodea > Bacillidae > Bacillus > Bacillus rossius. The sequence continues at coordinate 111,904,465 of NC_086332.1, forward strand.
TGTCGAATTGAGTGTCGATGATGGAAAATAAGTGTTGAATTGAGTGTCGTTAATGGAAAATGAGTGTCGAATTGAATTCGTTGATGGAAAATGAGTGTCGAATTGAATGTCATTGATGGAAGATGAGTGTCGAATCGAGTTTTTATGATGGAAAATGAGTGTCGAATTGAGTGTCCGTTGATGGAAAATTAATGTCGAATTGAGTGTCAATGATGTAAAATGAGCATCAGATAGAGTTTTTCTGGTGGAAAATAAGTGCTGAATTGAGTGTCGATGATGGAAAATAAGTGTCGAATTGAGTTAATGGAAAATGAGTGTCGAATTGAATGTCGTTGATGGAAAATGAGTGTCGAATTGAATGTAGTTGATGGAAAATGAGTGTCGAATTGAGTATTTATGATGGAAAATGAGTGTCGAATTGAGTGTCCACGAATGACGATGAGAGGTGAATTTAGTGTCGATGATGGAAGATGAGTGTTGAATTGAGTGTCGATGATGGTGAATTTGCATTTGATTGCATGTTGATGGAAAATGAGTGTTGAATCTAGTGTCGGTGATGTAAAATGAGTGTCGCTGATGGAAATTGAGCATAGAATCACTTGCATACAGCACGATGTATGTGAGGCTAGGTTCTGAAGGTTCAATGGTTCATAGACTCCTGGTCCTATATAAGTGTAATCTGTGCTAAATATTTTCACTGTAAGGCCTGTCTAACTAGCAGTCAGTATGCAGTTGAATGTCCGAATGCAAAGAAATGATAGGTTGTTAGTTGACTTATTTTAGTGGTCTGTGTGCTAAGTGTAGCCGAGTAGACTGATGAATGTAAGTTCGGAGCTGAATGTAGAATGGATTTGAGTTGATGTCCTACTGTATGTGCATGAATTGAATGCTAATGACTTGATAATATTTTGTGTTATTTACGAAAATATTTAACGATGTGTGCTATGACAAGCATAAAAATGTCTAGTAAATACATAGAGTAGGTCACTTGATTCGAAGACTTTTGTGGTAAGGCAAAGCAAGGATCGACAGCGAGGACTTCGGATTTCGAGTATGTTGGGTACGTAGCATGTCTTGGCTGTAGCTATATCACTGACGGTCCCCTGAGATGTTGATGAGAGGTACAAATAATTGACTTTGGTCCTAGCTTGGAATCAGATCAAACATTGTCGTCATGTGTTGTGGCCATTTGAAGTCAGTTGGGGGTAATGAGTAGCTGTGCATAATCAAATTTCTGTTTGAGTAGTCTAAATTATGTTTAGATTCTGAAGGTTCAAAGGTTCAGAGACTCTTGGTCCTCTAGTAAGCTTAAATGCACCGGGTATGTATGCTGTGCGATTAGTTGTTTGAATTTATAATTAGAACATATCTTCCCCTGAAATTCCTAAAATTAATCTAGCTAATACATACATATATAAAGTAACATCAGTTTATGTTGTTTTCATTTGCGTATTATTCAAGTGGTCGCTGTTATTTAAGCGGGTCCCAGACAACAGGACCCTCAGTCAACACTAGACTTCAGGCCTGCGCGCACCCTTGTGACGTCATCAACAGTAGGCCATCCTTCCCCCGCCGAGGCAACCTTCAGACGGCAGTGCTGGCCGTTACAGGAGCTCGGCAAACTTGCACAGAAGAATTTTAGGTTTTTGCATCAAGTGTTTGCTTTTTTCAAAGTAAAAAATTAACAAAAATTTTTTATCTAGAAAGTTTCACAGTTTCTATAAAAACAATTACGACATGAAACACCTTACAATTTTTTTTAAAACTCATATAACTTCCTTTTGAATTTGTTTTTTTTAATAACTAAAATCTAAACAAGGTATTGTATAAAGAATTTATTTAGACAAAAAATTTTGTTATGAAAATAAATTGTATGATATTAAAATAACAGTAGTAGAAGTTAGAGTTTTTACGTACCCATATATTCTTATATCTAAGTATCAACACATAAATAATTACATTTATTGGCACTGTGAATAAAAAGGTTTTGAATTACGGTTCTTTGATAATTTAGTAATTCAATAAAAACAATGCTATTTTTAAAAATCAATGACTCCATTTAATACACTTTTAAACTAGTGGAACGGTCAAATAAATTTTAAAAAAAAATAGCTTTCCAGGAAGTTAAAAAATCTTACATTGTAATGATTTATTCTTGTTTTATAACAATCTGAAAACATATCCTTCGAACTGTTTAAGGTAATTCACAGTCATTCTGACAATCTTATCAAAGTAGCACATAGGTATCAAAATAGCTAGGAATGTCCAGAAAAAAGTTATAATTAAAATTAAAGTGATCTGCATTCTAATTTACCATTGAAAGTGTTAACTTATTCATCTCAAGTATTTATTTACAAAACTTTAAAAGTCATTTCATACCTATTACATATAGCCACTTTTACCACCATAATTTACAACATCATAATAACATCATACACACAACAAAAACCATCTTTTAAAATAAAATACATAAAAATGTTTTAATCTTCCCCATTGCAAGAATAAATAAAAGAACTCATGCAATTTCAGTCTTACAAAAATACGTTACTTTGAGTCCTTAAAATGTAATAAAATAATAAAGATATTAAATCTTGGGTTCAAATCCCTGTAACACCTAAGTATGATTTTAATAGCTTCCATTGAACTATTAGAAAACAAAATGTATACACTAATATACTAACTGTATGGCAAGTGCGTTTATTCAATAAACTATATCAATGATGATTTGATATAAAAGTCCAAAAAGTGTCATGGCTATTTTTCATGTAGGATTCATAACACAAGGAAAACATTATACAAACAATTCCTAACTCCATGATGCAAACACATTTTCTAAGTTATCGTATCCCCTGACACAATTTAAGAAATCCAAATAATTTGGATGACATTTCATATTTAAAATAAATGTCTAATTGGGGTTACTTTATATTTTCTGAAATTTTTTGAAAATAATATTTAATAAGTTTTAAAAGAGGCGAGCAATAACACACAAAATGTGTACGTCTTCAAGAAGGTATTTAAACGAGGTAAGCAATAACGCACAAAATGTGTACGTCTTCAAGAAGGTATAGGTTAGTGCAAAAAATATTATATCTTTAACAGTTGTTTACCAACACAGCAACTTAATTTCACATCAAATGACACAGTTCGCTAATATTATGAACTAACCGTAGGATAAAATACATTTTTTCGTCAAAAAAACATGACTGTAAACACATTTCAAACTTATACATACGGATTTCTATATTCGGATAATTATCTAAATTGAATTATTGATTTAAAAAATTCTTACAATGGTTGTGAATTAAAATAGTTCAGACTATTGCAAATATATTTCTCAACTTTTTTTATAACTCGTATGAAAATTTAATTTTAATTATCAGATTTTAAGCATGAACAGTTAATACAACGTATGTATTTCTTATAAAAAAATTAATAAAACCACATCAATTTAGTTTTAAACACAAAAGCATCCAATCTGAGAAGCAATTAGACTTGAATAAATTAATTTTACTTTTAATATATTTAATTAAATGTACATAGTATTAAATTCTGACTGAGTTAACTACATCTGGATTAACCGCAGTGAGTTTTCGCCATTGAAAGAAAAATTCTTAGTACCGTGTAGTGTAATAGTACTACTACTTTTTAACAACATGCTTATTATTATTATTATTATTAGTGCCTAACCAACACATAACTATTTTCTAGTGCAATGTAAAATTTTGCATCAAAGGTTTACTAGGCAATATACCTAGATAAGTAGATCTACATTTTAAAACTTTGTAATGCCTACAGGCATAAGGACGGGGTGGAACGCCATAGCATGGCAAGGATTGAGAACGGGTATTTGTAAAACTACAACAACATTAAGAGTAATAAAGTTTTAATAAAGCCAAACAAAAATAAATAACAAGGTGATCATTTACGTAACAAACAAACCAATATGGTTTTTTTAAAGTGCTTATCACACACAGCAAAAGTGAACGAGCCATTATCAAGGCCACAAAAAGGTGGGAGTTTACGCCGGCGCAACGTGGTACAAAACATGCGCGGTCCCATTAAGGGCCATAAAATGGGGCGTCACAAGGTAGACGCATTGAAACTGCTAAATTACAACATTGTCAATATAGAGGGAAAAACCCACTACATTATGCGCATTACGTGCGTTACAAAAGCAAGTTACATTTTCTTAAAATGAATTTTTTACGTTACGTGTTACGTACGTCGACGGCTCAGGGGAGAACAGTTACCAACAAAGTGAAGTGAAGTGAAATTAAATTAAGTTACATGAAAACCAAACGTAAATTTTTCAGGTGGCGATCGAAAGGGAATTGAGACAAAATACACAAAATTTAACAAACGTTTACATTATTGCAAGGGCCACCGCCTCACTCCAACTTACATTTTCTTTCCCCCGAGGTCGCGCACGTCGTACAAAGTTAAAGTCTAACTGACTGACTACATGCTGGCTAACAACTACTCGAGCTCTCAAAAGAGACTAAAACGAGATCAGACGAGCTAGTAGATACAAGACGAACAAGACCGAATAATTCGAAATCTCCAGGTTTTGTAACATATGTGCCGCGCAGCGCGCATGCGCCAAACGGAGGAGGGGAGGCGAGAAGCAAGCCAGCACACGCTAGGAGGGGGAAGGAAGGAGGAGAAGACGTGCCGCCGCCCGCGCAGACGCGCGGTGCTTACGATTCCCTCTGTCTATGGAGGTTTTACCTGGGCCCAACTTATCTAGTTTTAGTCTAGAATTAAGAGTGAGGGGAGTTAGTCATGGCGAAAACGTCTGCCATGGCTGGCCAATCCCCTCCTAGCACATGATGCACGTGACCTTTTCTGCATGGTTAAAAACCCGCATGTTTAGAGCGTATAGGGCTTGCCCTGAGACGCACTTAGAGTCTTCCCTACCTAGACCCCTCCCTTACACACTTAGTTTTAACTTAGGTTAGGAAAAAAAAAATGCTTGAACGAAGCGGGGATCCTGACGCTTCACCTCCCCTGCCCTGGAACCACCGTTCTCGCTGCCCTCGTGAGAAACAAAGTCACTGTCAATAGTTATAGGTTGCAAAAAAAAACTTGTAGTGTTCACGAAGAGGTCTGACTACCAGTCCAAAAATAATTTCCAATAATTTCCAAACACGTACACATACAATCCAAAAAAAAACACGTGATTAAACATGCCATTTACATAGGCCAAAGATTCTTGAATATATATATATATATTTACAAAGTCCAAATACATTGGTATCTTCATAGTCATTACATTGGTCTCTTCAGCGCTGAAGATTATTCTTGAATTTAGTGGGACGTCCCAGGAAAGTTCATGTTCAATTTCGATTCAAGCACCAGAGTTCGAGAGTCGACAGCCGATGCGCCTCCAGGCACAGCATGCGTTAGACGTCCCTAACCCAGCGTGCAAACAGGCGCCTGGCTGACTCGGCTCTTCACCTCGCACCTCTGTCGAGCGTGTTGCATGCTCACAGGGGCGAGGACTTCCTTTGCGACTCGTTCACGGCCAGTGTCGCGGCTCCAGACGAGCGAGATGAGGGTCTCACGCCAGCACGTCGGCACGCCAGCACGTCGGCACGCCGGCACGCCAGCACGCCAGAGTCGCAGAGTAGACGGCAGCTCGCTCAGCCAGCACAGCCTCGAGAGTACCGCGGTGACTCGAAGGCTCTTCAGGGCGGGCCCCTGCCCTGAGAGGCTGCGTATGGCCGCACTGCGACGTGTGTACGCGGCGTTCCAGCTGGCTCAGGCGGCAGAAGAGGCGAAGGTGGTAAGGTAATATGGAACCCCACTTTGTTTTTTGGTTATTGTGGCTCTGCAATAGGGTTAATAAAGTAACTTATGGTTTTTATGGATCCCCAAACTATCAGTGCAAGTGTAATAGGTATAATTTCTCAATTATTAGGTACACAATAATTACAATTGTTTAGTATGTCAAAAAAGGTAAAAGTGGGTGGTAATCGTTATGTGATGGTAATATGTAACCCTACCCTCAGAATCAAAATAAAACACTTTATTCCTCACAAAAACACTAGAAAGTGACAGAAAACAAACAAATATCTTAAGAATAATATTATATCAACACAATACATAACTTGTCTTCATTGAATGGTGTAGACATAACTGTTTATACACGATGATCAGTTAAAATATCATCACTTGCAATAATCACAAACATATTGTCGGTCGTCTGCACCAGCACACTCACTGTGAGCCCAGTACCCGCAGACCGTTCACTGAACCCACAGCTCACCCGATCTGGAATCAGAGAACCGTTCATCGCAAAATACGCATATTGCATCCTTCTGTGCAGGATCTTCTTCCCCTACAGGCACATCCAAATCTGAGTCCCCCGATTTATCGCCTTTAAACTTTTCGTCAGATGATGAGATGTAAGGTGATGCTTTCCTTTTTGTAGTTTTTGACTTAAAGTTTCTAGAGGTGCTTGGAATGTCTGCTGATGTTGATGGAGTGGCATTTGTCTTGTCTGTGTTTGTGTCATATTTCTGAAGAGTTAGTGCTGCTCGTCCTTCTCTGCGCCCTCTTCCTTTTCCACGCTGTCGTTCTGTGCCTTGTCTAAGCTCTCGACCCTGTGTTTGGTTCTGTTCAATCCGACGCTTAGTCTTGTAGCTGTTTGTAAGGTGAACTAGTCAAAACAGAACACTTCATAGGTTGTCTTCCCCGGCGTGAAGAAGTTCTCTTTTTTTCGGGCACAGAGTGAATGTGCAGAGGTGAAACGTGTGGTGCTTCAATGACATTTTATGGAGTTATTTCTGTGTCACTTGTTTCATTGGCTGCTTCTGTAGAAAGTGCTGCATGTTCTGCTTCATGTTCACCAGCAAGAAATTCAGCATCTGAAAATTTACAGGGCTGCAACTTATGACTCGTGCGGGATGGCAGGCACACAATCGTTGTGTGATTTCCCCTCACCAAATCAATTACATCAACATTCCGGGTGTGGGATTAGTGGCCGTCGAGTATGAGGAGAGCTGGCTCTTCCTCCGTTGGTTTCACATAATCAAGGAAATGTTTGAACCATTGTGTAAACAAGTCCATTTGAATCCATCCGGAAGGGTGAGCGACACCAATGGTTCCGGGAGGTGACCCTTTCAAGAGTGTGTCCGTCATATTCTTGCGGGGAAAGATCAGCATTGGGGCTAGTTAGCTTTAAAGTTTGTATTTTCATATTCTGTGGATAGAACATCATAGAACCCATTAACTCTCTCTCTCTCGTGAAACCTGTCGCCTTGGCATATGATGTTCCGGTAGGTTTTCTCAAAGTTAATTGATTTTTGTGGCGTCTGAGAAATGGTCCAGCCAAGCCCTTCCAGCTAATTGCTGTTTGAAAGGGTGACTAAGTTCGTTGCGCTTAGCAATTTGGAAGCCCATTTGACGAACATCCATTCGCGTGAAGCCATAGAATTTCGCCTCCATGAAAAGAAGATAATGCACTAACTCTTTCTCCATTTTATCACTAAGCACAGGTGGTCGCCCAAGTTTCTTGTTGACTGCCTTGCCAGCAGGTGTGTCTTCATCGTAAGCAAGGCGTCTAAGTGTGGTTTTTGGGACGCTGTAACATTTGGCGGCCTTTTTGAGGCCCATTTTCTTTTCGCGGATGGCTCCTATCGCCATCTCCATATTGTGTTTGTTCCATACTTTTCTCTTCTTCGTTTCTTACCACCTGCGAGCGCTGTCCTCGGCATTTTGCAACAAACAAATGAATACATACTTAGCTATGAAGTCAAATAATGTAGACATTTAAGTAAAGTCTGCATTTTGACTCGGAATTATACTGAAAGATGTTGGTAATATGGAAGCCTTTTACATTTGGGGGTTCCATATTATCAACATAGCAATTTTGGAAAACTTGTTGTCATGGATCTCAAGGAAGATTTTCAATAATGGAATACCATTGAAGTGGTAGGAAAACTAGTAGGTACACAATAACTACACACTACAAAAATTCAATTGCCTACACAACACAGTCAACAATAACAGACTAAACATACCTCAAAAAAACATTAGAAATCTCCGAAAACAAACTCGAGCGTCTTGTCTCTCAACAGCTGCACGCAAGCGACTAAAACATGGCGGAGGCTCGTTTCTCGAGTAGAAAGACTAGTTCCACCACCCACCAAGTGAGTGCAGCACTTCCCGGCCGGAATACCGAGGGGTTCCATATAATCAGCGCTCAGCGGGTTCCATATTACCACCTTCTCCTCTATCATAAAAATTAAAAATTAAATCGAAGCTAACAAGTAGCTAAAATTAACTAAGAAATTATTTATGCTTCCATATTTTTTAAAGATAAACAATCAACAAAAATATATTTACTAAACAAGTAAAACAGTCGAATGATAATGAAATCTCTTTTGATGTGTAGCTGTCATTGGCTAAAATGGCAATGCAAGAAAAACCCTCAGTCTTCCTCAGATTCACTATCAAGAGTACTGGTGTCACTTCTACTGTCATCATCAGGTTGTTTTAAGAGGGCAACAACATCCCCACTCAGGCTGCCTGAGAATCTTTTGGGAGTTTCCCGTATAGCAGAGGTAATCGGATCGGAGGAGGCGAGCATTAGATGAAAAACATCAGCATTTGTAGCTATACGTGAAACTTTCCGAGATGTATCTCTTCGGTAGTGGCGGGCAGCGCAGGGCGTGCTTGGTAAATCGTGCATCAAGTGTACACATGTCGTCTGCTAACACAATTGTAAGAAAATACATGCTTAACACATTTAGATATATTGCAGATTAATGGTGATATGTTATAATGATTTATAACAATTATTGTTTGCAAATAGTCACGGTAAAAAATATTTATTAACGGTACATACATAACAAGTGACTATTTCTTACGCACGACTACTGTGCGTGGAGATCGGCAGCCACTCACAATGTTTGTTTACAGTCGGCTTTGTTTATTTCAGACCTCAGCTAAGAGTGAACAAATATTAATAAAAAAACGATGATTCATCTTTGTTTACCACCTCCGAAACTTTCCAGTCAAAACACGAGAACCAACAAAAACACGCGTGGCGGTCACCGTCGCTCGCAGCCCAGTTGAGTTTCTGCAGCTGAATATACTCCACGGGCAAATTAAAAATTATGTATCTTTCAAACGAGCAAGTTTGAGCAAATGCCGTTTTCAGGGCTATATAGGGTACATATTATAGGGTACCTAAAACACAAAAATCTGGTTGGGGGAAATTGGGGGAAATTTTGTAGCTCAAAGAACAGTTAGGTTTACTTAAATTTTACCGTTATTTTATTAAAATACGTTAATTTGCAAGGTATTTGTAGCTTTCCCGATACGAAATATGTACTATAAGAATCAGAAAAGAACGTAGATTAAGCTAGTACCTCTGAGAACTCTAAAATGTTGAACCAAAAGTGAGTGCATCAATCAATAAACGACGTTTTTATTACCTAATTTTTTTCCGAAAGTTGAGTTTTTTTGTCTTCTCTCAATTACTGTGCAAAAACTATTCGTCATAACGAAGTGATTTGTGCAATTCTTGATGCCCTGAACACTTATATTTCAAAATATAACTACAGGATTCGCGAGAAAAAAATATTAATTTTAAGACTTTTGGCCAGGGTGCGTCGTAGGAACTCTCCTCGACTCTACAGCTTGTCTCCATCTCGGCTCTTCGCGCATGCGCACGCGGCTAGTGCGCCGATGAAACATTACGGAAATCACACGCATTAGCCCCCTAAATATTGGCACATCTGCACACAGTTATGATACTTTAAAACTTGCGCTACTCGCAACATTTATGGTATACCTCCTTTTCCCCGCGGGCTGTTTTAAACAGTACTTAACCACTAAGCGGCACACATACTAAGAAAATCTCTTAAAGGATTAAACTAAAAATATTAAAAAATTGTCTAAACACTCAAATAAATAGACTTGACAGATGGCTCTGTTCAACGAACTGACACCTGCACAAATTGTTAGTGCCAAAACAGTTTAAATAAAAGTGTAGTTTCCAATTTCATATAGAGTGTCCAACGCGTCACTAGGTGCCGCATATTCCTACTGGTCTATATGGTACTGCATGTATAGTAAATGGTGGCCACACAGAACCACGGAGGTAACATAATTAAACCGGATTAATCAAGGGGGGAGGGGAGGATTTTTAAAAGCCGTGCTTTTCTTATTCTTGTATTAGTCCATAAGAGAGCAACTATTGATATTATGACCACTATTTCGTAAAGAGCCATTTTCCGGCCGTATATTTCCCCTCATCCAGAAATCTTAAAATAATCTAATAAAATCTATAATTCCCACTAACAAAAGGAAATAATTCAAAAGAAAACACCCTTCCCAAAATGAAATTCTGCATACTCTTTTGGCAATGGTCCAGTTTGTTCGGCTTCACTTTCGTTAGCACATTCTCCATCTCTTCCAATTTATGTATTTATTATTTCTTTAATATCTTTGTAGGTGGCGAACACATTAATAAAATACCGAAGCTAATGAAAATTTTAAACAATATCGTAACAAAAATATAGGTACTTAATATCTGCTAATATTCATAGTATTGCGCAAACATACTATGTACTACAATAATAGCTAGGTACCTACTTAATCCGTTTAGAAAGGAAACGGATGTTCTAGAAATGTTTAAGCTACAAAATTGAAATTGGTATTAGTTTTAAAATGTCAGCTTAATAATAGCATAAACTGAGTGTAAACCATTATAGTTTATCTTGATAAAAATAAAATATCTTTCCTGGAATTCTTACATATAGTGGGGACTCTACTATATCATACGATCGATCGTGACACACTGTGTGGGGTATTTTAGGCTGTGCCAGTTCCTTGTGATCTACTTATGGCGTGACAGACCTACATACCACCAACTTTTATCTCGTTATTGATTACTTTTCATTCTAGGAAGCTTGTGTGCAGGAACGTGTTGGAGTAGAACTTTACAGGATAGATGGCCAGGAACAATTAATTAGTGAGGTAGTACATTTCAAACAAAATGTTCTCGGCCCTTCTCTTGTTTGCACCGACAAATGAGTTTCGTGTGTGGCGAGTATCATTAAACTTTGCGCTACGTGGGGTTCCCAGCAGCGCACGCGATGTGACGTCACGCGAACAATTCGCAGGGTGACCACGGCGTGGATGTAGTATTACGAAAGCATCCTGTGTAAAAGTTGGTAACCTGTGCACATTTGAAGTGACCGTTCTACAGTCACTTGAATTCAGGAATAAAAATGGTAGATTTAGAGTTCTCGTGATATAAGTTCAGAAAAGAAATACTGTACCTCAGGCACTGTGCTGGAACACTTTGATTGGAAGGAAAACTATGTACGACATTTTGGTAGTGTTAGGGAAATTTGCGTGTCATAGTTTATAAAGTTTTGGTTGGTAAAGTTGCAGCGTGCGTATGCCGATTTTGCGTTTGGATTTGAAATAGATGATGCTGATGTGTTATGTTCGTATTTATGATTAATTTATTTCCATCGAGATTTTACTATGACAGAAATGGATCATTCCGTAGTATTTTATCAAAAAACCGCAGAACTTGAAGAGAAATTAAGGAAAAGGTTAGTTGCTTCAAAATTTATTTTCGCAATTGTGTTGCTGAACTCTCATGAACAATTTTTGCTGTGTAAATTTCTTGTGTTTACAGTGAAGAAGAACGTTTGAAACTAGAAAAGAATTTTGCTATAATGGCAAGAGTTTGTGATAAAGAGTAAGTTAAATATAATTACTAAAAAAAATATTTTAATTTATTCAATATTCTGCATTTTTTCTACAATTATGCATATTTATGTGATCCATACTTTGCAAATGACAAGCCCTATATTCAGAGAGCCACTGCTCATCAACTGAGTCAATTGGGTGCTAAGAAAATAAATAAATATATAAATAGACGTATCAGAAAAAGCTAACAATAATTTTATACCAATTAAATAAGATTGATTTTTAAGTGGTGGCTTCAGCAAAAAATAAATTACAATAAATTTTAGATCAAATAATACATCTTATTGTTATAGAGTTAGAGAGAGGAAAATAAAATTCAGAAAAAATTGTGCAGGGCACTGACTAAGTTTGGGTAGCTAACTATCCTCTTAAATTCATACTTATTTTTTAGTTTCAAGTCTACCTGTTTGCATATCTGATCATAATCATTGAGAGCAGACCTGTCTACCTGCAGCACTTATTCCTTTTTTAATTAATTATTTATTATTATTTGTCACATGCCCACCAACAGTCAAGGGGCTTTTAAGGTGGGCACAACACATACATACTTAAGATATGTAGTCACTGCAAATACGTGAGCATGGCCTTCCCATAGGAACCAAGAGCAGGCAGGCACCACCTGAAGGGAAGCCTGCAACAGTTGGGAACAACTGCAATTGGCCAACATATACGGGCAGCTAACATTCACTAAAGAAGAGGAAAATGGAACTAAACGCAGCAGGTAGATGGGGGTGCCCTGTGTGCTCGCTCTACTTACACACTAGGGAGCAGAGCACTGCATTTTGTGATCAAACGTGTAATAGTAATATTTGGATTTTAGAAACAGAAACTTACTTTTGGGAAAGTACAGAATTTTTTTTTTAAATTTAGGCTAATCTATTTTTTTTAGAGATGCCTGCCCACACATCATTGATCTGAGGATAATTGTTTATAAATAAAAACTATAAAGATTTTGTATCTTTTGATTGTTGTCTCTTCTTGGTCCTTATTGGCAATTCTTGGCAGTTATAGTGTTTTAAGAGTTTGATATCATCCAAATCATATGCCTTATGATTCTATGACTTCGACTTGATCTATAACTTCTGTTATGACCTATTACTTCTTTTGCTACTGCCATTGTAAATTAAGATCAACAATTTTATCCATGCAAAGTTAATTTTTATTTTGGTAATTATTAAAAAAAAAATTCCAAAATGCTTTTCCCCCCCTTCACTTTCGGGCATGGTTTTCAATCATTCTCTAAGAGGGCAATTTCATAGGCTTACTTCAAGCAGTTTATCACTAGTTTACCATTTTAACGAATGGTTAAGTTAGGTCATAAAAATATTTCTAAACAGTAATGATGGTTGCTTAGGTTAAGCTAGCTACAATAGAATGGTGATTTATAACCAACCTTTCACATGATTTTTCAGAATTTTGAATGTAGCTTAACTTGCGTAACCATTCAGCCACACAGTTTTAACATTTAAATGTAGCCAGGGTTGGGTGTGTAAATTACCTGTATTTTACACGTAATTTACATGTAAAATACGTAGTGTAAAAAACAATTTTCTTCATGGTGTAATTAATTAACATTAAAATTAATGTTTTGAGACAAAAAAGAACATTACATAGGTACTTCAATTATTATTTCTGTTAAGGTTTTACATACTAAACAACACATTTAGTGCAAATTGAATTCAGTCATTCATATACAAACACAACTTAGTCATACATGTACTGTACTCTTGAGCTATATATTTCACTATCTACACATACGTACATACTACATGATTGTTTAAATTATGTTAATCAGTTTTAAATGTGTTTATGAAAAGGTGTTTTTTTCCACCTTTAACTTTTACTTGTTTGATCAGTGTTATGCTATGCTAAATCTCTTTTCTTGATATGATAATACGGAATTTCTCACCACACCTCACTCTATGCAGGAAATAACAGTTGTTTTCTGAATAACTTCTGATAGTAAACTATTTTAACTTTTGTAAACACAACACAATAATGATAAGTAATAAGTTGCTTGAATTCAAAATAGCATCTTTTATGGTAATAACAATATGTTTAAAATTCCAACATTTACTAATCATAAATGAACTAAGCGACCACTTCACTACATTGACTAAGGGTAGTCAATAATCATCACACACTTGATCTTTCATTTTAAGAGAGTAATCAACCTGCACTAGTTTTTTTTTGATTTCTCAAATGAAAGGCGATTCCTGTTGGCATTATGGACAAACAACCAGTTGGAAAAAACTCTCTCCAATTGTACAGATGATGCTGGAATGTTTAGTAATTTGTTAGCCAAATCTGCTAGTTGCTTATGGTGCCTCTTTGCAAAAAACAAAAATGTTTGGTAAGGTCACCAAATATTCCAGCCTTTTCCCGATACTGTTGAAAACTTGAGAGACCTTCTGCATCCAAAGTTTTCAATATGAAGCCTTCCACTTGGTTGTGGTGTTCTTCATTAAGATTCTGACCTTGATATTGTGGGTGAAGTACATTTGCTGACATGCTGTATATATTTAGAGATTGTTTTCTCCGCTTCTCAAGATGTTTGTCATTATGACCATCAGGTAACTGTAGTGACATCCACATTTCTACTGCATCAGCAACACTGCTGTCTGACTTTTGACAAGCATTAATGAGCTGGCTTACAGGATCTAAGAGCGCAATTGTATCATTTACTTGTGAAAGAAAATATTCATCAAATAAAAGACATTTCACTTGTGGTGAAATTTTGGCTAATTCATCACTAGCTGCCATTTTACGCATTGCTGTAATATTGCTTTCCAGAGAAGCACAGGCATCTCGTTGAGAGCACCAGCGAGTGTCCACTGCAAGACAAACTCTAGAACCACTAAAAGACAAAAGTTGGCGCTGCTGATCTGGATGTTTGAATGTTTTCAGAACTTCATGTACCTTTGAAGACACGTTTTTTGGTAGAAGGTCCTTAGCCAACAGATTTGCAGTGTGAGAGTTACAGGCAAAATGCCATAATTGATGGCATTTGCTCATTTTAACCATGTTGCTGGCATTATCAGACACAGTACAATATATATGTGTGTTATACAGTGTCTTAGCTTTTTCAGATGCCTCTTCTACAATTTCAAATAATTTGTTTCCTGTCTCTGACTCACCTGAAAGATCAAAAGCCTCCAGAAACAAACTTTTTGGTTTTCCAGTATTTGCATTGACATTGTGTAGTATTATAACAACATTTTTAGTATTATTTGATTCATTTTTCCACCCATCAATGAGTAAAACAGAGTCAGGCGCAACATGTGTATGTTTAGATTCTTCCTTGTACACGTCTTCAAGTAGTCTGTTAGAAATTACTTTTCGCCCAGGGGATTGGTAGGCAGGGCGCAATTTCTGCAGCATGTCCTTAAAATGCATACTATCCACAACATTAAATGAAATGTTGCAACCAAAAACAAATTTAGCAACAGCTAAGTCAATTCCTTTTTTTTTCAGAAGCATTCATATTGTCAATATAACTTGTTATTGTATCTCCAGATGTAGAGCTGAGGGAGCGTTTTGTAGGTTGGCTAGCAGAACCAGTAGACTCCTTATCCAAGTCAGTATGTGATGTTGAACTGCCACAACAGCTGGTTTGTAGGTCCTGCTGCAAAGGATTGTCCACCATCTCTTCATCTTCGACTGACATCTCGAGTGTAGAGCGGGGCCGGAAACATTCTGTGAGTGTTGGCTCTTGTGGATTTTTTTCTACAACACATTCTTCTATGAGCTTTGAGATGCTCCTTTGGGATCGTACATTAATCACGTGAGGCTCGAAGGGGGGGGGGGGGGGGGGGTCGGGAAAAATCACGAAATATCACAAGGTGGGATTTCTACTAAACCGAAAAGGGACGCGTGACCTTGACTCGGTAGCCAGGCAACAATATCCCCGCACGCCGCAACATGAACCACCCAGCTCGGCTTGCCAGTCGCCAGTTAAGGGGATTGGTGCACCAGCATCGTATTAAAAAAAACAGTATATTTGTTAATGATTCAGCTGCTAGAGAAGATTTGAACCATTCTGGTGTAAAATTATTTTTTTAATTTTTTTATTTTAATTAAGTTATTGCTGATTTTTGGGAATTTTTTAAATTCAAGCTTTATTAATAAACTATAAAGAATTCAGTGGTAAAACTTTCGCAGATAAATTTTCAGACACGGGAGATATGACTGTGACCATTATTTTATCTGTAATCATTATTAATTTAACGTATTTACAATTTGAATTTTAATAAATGAGCTGCTACGAAATTGCGTGATATTCATTTGCGAATTTAATAACATTCGCGTTTTCATTTGTAATTCAAACGCAAACATATCTGTCGGCTGAATGATTGACTTTATTTTAGTCTTTAGCTTATTGCAGTCGGACCTAAAGTAAAAACGTAGCTGTAGAAGTTTTAGCAGCGTGCAAGCTCGGATACGAGAAATTATGGAGCGCGCTGGACAGTAGTGACACCTTGCGACAGTTTCCCGAACTGTTTGCAGCCAGTGTTTTCTCTCGTTCCCTCCCTGCCTCAGCTGTCTGCTGTTTACGAAGGGGAGACAGGATTTCGCGCGAAACTGATATGAAGGTCAACGTACTCATTTTCAGTAGATAAGAGAATGTGTTTGGTATAGCTCGGCGTATAATTGAATGGTTATTCTCTGTTATTATTTAGCACAGTGATTTAGCTAGATGTTTTTTGTTGTAAGCGTGAGATTTATTCAGGAATAAAATGCCGAAGAAACCTCCACCAAGCATAGTACACAAAAGAACAAAACTATCGAAAGCCATTAGAGCGCTTAGAAAAAAGAATAAAGAAAGATAAGAGATTATTTTATTATAGCTTTTTTACCATACATTTATTTTTCAGAGTTGCGTATGTACAACGCGATGGACGCGATGCGACAACATAAAGATGTGTAAAATTGTAAACATGCTTTTTTTTTTTTTCCAGCAATGCGTGAACCATTCATAAACTATACTCAACATGTATCCGTATGATTACGTTTGAAATTTTTTTATGACAGGCATCAATGTTAACAAGTTTATTAAGCCACAATATACTTTTTTAATGTATGGTAATTCCAGACTGAATTTTACTCTGAAAGAATAAAAGTTTCCTAACTGCAAGTGATTTTTGCTGCAAACGTAGATAAAAATCTTCCAGGATGCAATTTGCTTAGGTAAAAATGTTAGTATGATCGACTCTTTAATTTCTAAATTATAAATAAATAACAACAATAGAACTTCCCGGAAAGTTGTGATAAACTGACGATATTGCGCGAGTAGCAGACCCGTACGTGACTACAGAGAAAGGCTATTTTCCTTGACCGTTAGGATTTCTGGGACGAACACCCTCTCACAGCTGGGGTCATAAAATACGGTCAAACTCTTGCAAAAACATCCACCACCGCTCTTTGCCACTAGCAATTCAACGAAGTAAGCTAGGCGCAGCACTCCAATGAATTAACTTAGAAAAAAAATTACTAAATATGTAATTCTATCAATACATTTTACAACACAACTTATGTATTATTTATTTTCTGGAAAAAAATAATATTATCATCCGAATTATGTTATAAAAGTGACAAAACTCAATAAGCACATTAACGGTGTATCGTTTACTTCAATTGTTATATAGTAAAATAATTTCATACAATTAAATATATGTATATATATTTTATAATATAGGCTACATTAAAATTTTGCACAGTTCTGATCTAAAATAATATAATGTATTAGAAATAAAAAATAATTATATTTTTTGGTATTAAAATAATTTTTAATAATAAAATTTTTGTAACAAAATACGAACACACATATATAAAACCAGAGGTCCTCTAGAATTTTGATTTACAAGTTCCAAGCAGAAATTGTTTATTGTTAATTTTATTGTATCAAAAATCATTCATATATAAAAAGATAATATGTATATCTCAATAGATGTAACATGAATACACCCTATCATATGCATTAAATATATTTTAAGTAATCCATAAATAAGACCAAGTTTATTGAGTGTCGCAGTACGCAGCGTGTTTCAAAGCCCGCCGGCCGTGAAAGATCAGTACGGCCGCAGTACACTGCAACGCTCGGGCAGCTTTAATGAGGCAACTAATTATGCTAGACTCTTTATAAATATACTATATTAAAGCTAAAAGTATAATTAAAAACATTTATTTAGACATTTTTTCGCATTGGGCTCTTCAAATCGGTGTAAATCGTATTTTTATCTGGGTGGCAAAGATAAAAAAAAAATATGTCGTGAATTAATCGCTTTATATCATATATATTAATAAATTTAAATTTTTTCTAACATTAATGGGTGTATTAAAGTTTCTAGATTATTTTGGTAAGTTTATGGACAGTCTAAATTAAAAACTGTATAAATGGGTAGCATTTTAATGGACTGATGCAAGTTGCTGTCACCTAGGACTTAAATGCAAATATTTCGGTGATAACGCACAAGGTCTACAGCGGTAAACTTTCGGTATGTTATTAAGCATAGTCAACTCTACCACAGTACAAAAATTCAGCTTTGGACAAATTTTTCACAGGTTGTCTTGGTTTCCTGGAGTAACATGAAAGTCTACGCGGGGAAGGTCGGCTACCTGATCCGAGAATGAAGGATAGGGCGAGATGGGAAGCGAAGATAAGAGCTGGTTGGGTGTCCGTGTTGGAGAGAGAGAGAGAGAGAGAGAGAGAGAGAGAAAGAGAGAAAGGCGATATTGTGGAAGACCTTCGAAAGATTCCCGCTAGATGGCAGGCCTCAGAGCTGCAACATTCGACAACCTCCCCTCACAGAAGCTCTCTCGCCACTAACTTGCCAAATCTCACCCGCTAGCTTATATACGTGCTGGCTGGCCATACAGTAGTAATAAACAAGCATTTATGAAACACTTAAGCTCATTTCCAACAAATTCTGACGAATGACTGTTTTTTGTCCTGCACCAATCCCCTTAAGACTGTAATTTTGGCGCCGAATACATGCGTATATCACATATAAGCCTTTCCTTTATTATTTTTATGCCAGTGAGAATAAACCTGCAACCTTAATGTGTGTCTGGACATTTTTATCAGTGTACTTAATTTTCCAGAATTAAATTAGATTATACCTATATTTAAAGATAATATTCTGAAATTTTTAAAAATATTTTGTACCAAAAAAATACACGTGATTTATTGGGGGGGGGGGGGGGGGGTACTCTGAAACCTCACCACAAATCACTAGGGGGGAGGGGGGGTTAAAAATTTGCTAAAAAAACATCACGTGATTAATGGACGACCCCTTTGCAGTGTTTTTTACTATCACTTCACAGAAGCAGCATTTAGCACAATTTTTATTTTCAACTTTTATAGGAACAAAACTAAGTTCTCCATATATGAAGTGGTCTGCCACCACAATTCATTATTAGAAGTTGTCTGCCACCACAATTCATTATTAGAAGTTATAATAAATCTCAGATTCTCACCACAGAAGGACTTGTCTTGCTAACATAACAACATCTGCTACATCACTGAATCTGTTTCTTGTTAGCCAAATTTGGTCTAGAAGAGGAAGTGTGTCTCTATGTCACTGTAATATGATATGGTTGGGAACTCTGGTGGTATGTGAGTGTGACATCCATACTCGCATCTTGCCTTTCCATGTAGTGATAAGATAACAATGTTCCTAGAATACACATGATACATTACTTGCCTCCCACAATCATATCAAATGCATGCTGAGGTCAAGCTTTGGCCACCACTTGTGTGGAAAGACTTATATTATACATTAACAGGCTCCAGGCCACACTTAATAATATTATTAAAAATATAAAATGGCAACAAAGGTTTTTTTATGTATTTTACTTTTTTTACATTAATTACGTGTTTTTTACGTGTATTTTACATGTCGTGTAGAAAACCATTTTTTACACGTCAAGTCCCAACCCTGAATGTAGCTAACCTAATGTATCATCCACACTATTTTGAAGTATTTTAAATGTAGCTAACCTAACCCAACCAACCATTTTCATAATATCACAATATTTGTAACATATAAACCTAACCTAACTCTTGTTTGAAGAGTGAACTACTGGTAAAATACTTGGAAGTATTATAACACCCTTTTAGAAAATAATTCAAAACATGCTGGGAAGTAAAATAAAAATATGCCTGCATCATTATGGGTTTTTTTTCCGGAAAAAGGTGTTCATTCAGGATTACCAATTCCAAATTTCTTAATTTTTCAGTTAATTTAACCCTCTGCACGGAACATCGCTTTTTTATCAGTTTAGCGAAACACCGGTCCGTCAGACCAGTATAATTTTTTTTAGGTATTTTCATACGTTAAAATATATGTGAATTACCAGGTTTTTAAAGAAACATTTACAACTGAATGTATTTTCTTGGTCAATTCATATATAGGTATGTATATATTTCATGATACCTATTTTATGAAGTAAGTCAGGAACATATTTATGAAATAAAATTAAATAGTAAAAAACCTTTCTAATTATAAACATATGAAATATAAAAACAATTTAGACGACAAATTCATGTCACTAAAATACACAAAGTAAATGAATGTTTAAATAATATTACAAATGTGACACACATCTCTTGCATATTTTCATTGAGCATTCCAAGCAATTAGGAGTGTTGCACTGCACGCACTTGTAATTAATCTTCCTCTCCCTCTGGTATGGGCAATAACGGCACGTTTTTCTTTTTTCAAGACGATCCGTCCTTGATTGATTTGATGAAGAAGCATCGGCATCTTCAGGATGGATGGTTGTCAGGCAATTTTTTATTAGTGTTGTTAGATCAGATGGCAAGTTCTGAATGGTAAGCCGTCGATGAAGATAGTTTGTTGTCAGTGACAGCCCTAATTTGGATATAAAGTCAAATTGACGTAGGTTTGTGGTTTCGTAATATTTTTTGTAGATGACGTAGCCATTGCTGCTGCTAATGGATATCAGATGATAAAAAATTGCCAGATGCCATCTCCTGGTTTTTCGGTTGGCCGAATACATGCTGCACTTCATATCCAATGTGTCGACTCCAGATTTGGTGCAATTATAAAATGAAGTTATCTCCGGCTTGTTACTCTTACTGTCGACATAATTGTAGTGATCCATTAATGACAGGAGAATGACAGCCTTATGTTTTTTTGGCACATACAATAAAAGTGTAAATTCTTTGGTAAATCCATATAATGATGACTCAACAGGCCGGCTCTTATTTGGCTGAAATTTAGGAGGAATTTCTGGCTTCTTTCTCTTTAGTGTCCCCACGACTGTCAAAGACCTGTCACAGAAATATTGTGCCAGCTCCATACTCAAAAACCAATTATCTACAGTTATGTTCCTATTGGACCGTACAAAGGCTTGGCTAATCGTACTACTGCTTGCGTCGGCTTCTTCAGCTTTCTTTCTTCAGCACTGAGAGTCATCCTGTCACTATCTTTACCCACATAAATGTAGATATTTGAAAGGTAAAAGTTTCGAGCGTCAGCCAGGCAAACTAATTTTATGCCATATTTGGCAGGTTTGTTTGGCATGTACATCCTAAATTTGCATCTTCCCCGGAATGGGACAAGAGTCTCGTCGACACAGGCAAAGGCTCCAATTTCGTAAATCTCCTGGCAGTTGTTTATGAACCTGTTGAATATTCCAGAAATCGCAGCAGCCGGATCCTTTTCTTCCCTGGTATGTCGGGTACTAGAGTCATCAAATCGTAATGGTCTGATTAGGATAGTGCAGTATTTTTTGGACATCACAGCGCGATATATTGGCCTGCCTGTAGGCCCTGCGGAAAAAAGTGATGAAAGTGACTCTCTAGCCGATTTGTAAATGCAGCTCAAAATCAACAATCCTAATAATGCTTTTATTTCATCTATGTCTGTCGGGCGTTATGAGTTATCATTGAGTTTGGTATTCTCTCGCATTGAATTCAATTTCATATTAGTCCATGTTACAATGTCCTCGAGAATATCATGAGTAAAAAGAAGTCCCCAAACCGTTTCAGGGCTGGGATGAAGTACATTTTTCGCGGGGCGTTTGAGTGTGGATGTTTTAATTTTTATAATATTTTGGCTGAAACGGTTGTTTATGGGTTGGGCTGGATCTTTATTCCAAATAAAATTATTCCTTCCCCTAAAACTTCCTGAAGGAATGCCACTGTCTTGGTTGGCAGGAGATCTCGCCTCTTCTGCTCTCACTGTTTTGGCAGGTTCGTCTTCATCACATGAGAGCTCACTGTCAGAGCTGTGCTGTGACACTTCCTCATCATCTTCCGAAGGAACATAACAGTCTTCTGAGCCGAGGTCGACATCGGACTCCTCATCCGAATGTGCAGCTGAAGCAAGTTCTAAAATTTTTCTGGTCCGCGCAGAAATGTTGCCTAGTGCTCTACTCATGTCTGTGCTCTGCTCATGTCAGCCAACCTTAACAAATGATACAGATTCTATGAATATGATAGAAAAACTGAGTATGAACAAAACAAAATCTAAAACGTTGTAAAGAGGAATACCGTTCTCATAGACCGACTCTACGATAAAGGGAACACGGGTCTCTGAGACCGGGTGAATAATACACATAAAGAGGAATAACGGTCTGTCAGACCGGGAAGAAACTTACCTTATAGGGAACACCGGTCCAGGAGACCCTGTAGGTTTCAGGAAAGCGTTAATGGGCGACCACGAGGTTGAAAGATCCGGACGCTGATAACGACTACCTGCTGTCCGAGGATGCTTTGAGACTCTCTTAGAAGAAGGGCGAGGAGGGTGACACGCTGCACGCTCTACAGCTCAAATTCGAAACTATACCGGCCCCACAGGCCGGTGTTCCGTGCAGAGGGTTAACACTATGGCAAATCGCATTTGAGATAATGATTTATTAGGCTAATATTTATGTCCTAAATAGTTACCATTAATCATGTTATTTAAATTTTATCAAGCAAATACAAAGACCTTCAGAGCATATTCTTGGGAACATTTGGTCAGTTCTAATTTCCGTGCTTTGTGATTTGATTTATTATGTTTTCATTCAACTACAATCATGATCACTTATTTTGCACTGAAGTCTACATTCCATTGCTATTATTAAACTGTTAGTATATGAATTTAGACAGTTAACACATTTGAAAATCTTATGTTTGTATCTTGTGATTCCAAGGTAGCAGTGATCTATGAGACAACACTCTTGTTATGAGCTTCGTGGGTTCATATACAATACTGTGACACAACTCACTTTTGAACACAGAGTGGTACTTATTCAAGTTTTTCGGAGCCCACTATAATCTTGGACCTGGTCCTATCCATTATGCAGGGTAGTACACAGCATTTTATTTGATGTAAAGAATGGGCGAGGAGAGGTGGCCTGCTGTTTGCTTTTTAAATTCTTTCCTTTATTTGGTGGGAATGATAGGTTTTGTATGCCCCTGATATCATGCTGCCTTGGCTATGTTATATTCCTAAGAATATCTGGAGGACAACTGTATCATGTTGCAGCTAGTATCAAGTAAACAGTAGGGGTGGTGACAACAGGATCAGGGATATCTCTTGTAGAAAACATTTTTGTCTTTGCTATTAAAGTCCATAACAAAGTTATGTCACTATATTCAAGTTACAGGTAATATTTATAATAAGTTTACACCATCCCTTAACCTAAAAATACCATTAAATGTTTACTTGGACTCCAACATGGCAGTGGCTGAATCACTGCACATGCAATTTAAAATAGTTAATAACGTGTGAAGTTGTTGAAATTATCTGAACGTGCCAAAGATAATCATTAGAAGGAACTGATTAAATCCATTTTTGGATGTTCGCCTATTTTTCCTAGTAGTGTTTCTACACTAGATAATTACCAATGTTTTTATAACACAAACCCTTTAGCTCAACAGCTCAAGGGGTGGATAAATTGGTTATGAAGGACAAATAAATTGATATCTTCCTTAGGAAGCAAATTATCAAATCACTTCAAAGTTATTGTAAATCTAAATAATATCTTAAACTTTTGTCTGAAAATTATTTTGGATATGATCAGATTGTACCTACTATAATGGGTGACCAAAATGAGTTTCAGAACAAAGAATAATTGCTCCAAAGGGCCATTCCATTGTCACGTACGGGACATTTGTAAAAATTTTCATACCGATAATTCTATAAAAAATTATATTATAAGGGGTATATTCATGTGTTTTCTTGGTTTCTACAGAAGTTACACATTTAGTGTAAATTTTCAGCTTAAGACATGATAAGAAATACCTTTGTTAACAACATATTGCTGTCAAATGTAACCGTCACGTATGGGACACATATAGTCAACCATTAGTTTCAAGAGGACACGTTTTACTGATACTTTAGCCCGAATTCTAGCATGATATTCTTGTATTATTTTTTGTGAGAACTTATAAGAATAAGAAAAACAGACATCAATAAATGCATGAAAAAACTCCAATAATGAATCAGAAACAATTTTTTTTTCTGTTTGTCACGTACGGGACAATGCTGTCACGTATGGGACATTTACATTAGTAAGATTGTGCTGAATAAATTTTTCAGTAGAATATTAAATTAAGTTGTACTTTCTAGGCTTCTGGGTTGTAGCCGCGTCAAAATCAAAGTGTTCATCGACGTTTCAGTCGACGTTACAGTCGCCATCATCAGGGAGCAGATTAATTGAATTAATCTCTCCCTGATGATTGTGACTGTGACGTCGACCGAAACGTCGGTGAAAACTTTGATTTTGACGCGGCTACAACCCAGAAGCCTAGAAAGTACGGACAACGGCCGCGAAAGCCTGCGCTGTTTATTGAAATAAGTTGTGTTGAAAAAAAATTAAATTTACACAACCTGACTCATAGAGATATGTTAAGCGAAATTGATTAAATGTAACTAAATAAAATTATAGAGTAGTTCTACCTGCCTATATCCTAACTAAAAAAAAAATTAATAACAAAACTGTTACTCTGTATGGTCATAAAGATCACTTTAAATGTCAATAAATTTAAACAGTCCTCTGTTGTTCACCACTACTGGAGGAGAAATCTCTCTTGCTACATCTTCTTTTAAATAACAAATGCAGTCTGGTTGTCGAGGCCACTTGAAGTGATGTGGGGGACCTGTAGGGACCATCACTGACACCTGCACTTGATCTCCGCTTGCATCCACCACTTCTCCAGGGTACTCTTTTCCTTCGTAGCATACGACTACCCATTTTCCAGGGAAGTTGAATAGATTCCCTTTCGGATTGGAGAGTGCAATTTTTGTAGACAGTGCATTGTTTTTTGCATAGAACCCTGACGAAGTGCTACATGTAATAATGTGGAATTCCTTGATTCCTGGGATCGAAGGGACATTTCTCCAAGGATTTTGGGATAAAATTTCATTCCTAATGTGGTCCTCTTCTATATACCATAAATGGCTTTTGGTATCAAGTTGTGCAGCTACTTCTGCAAAATCCTTAGCTGACTGTATTGTGCATCCCTCCCCTTGCGTCATCATTTTCATTCTTACTAAGCGTTTAATATTGCCACCAACACCATCTACTACACCTTTACCATGAGATGTCGCAAAGTATTTCCAGGTAAATGTTCTGTTGTGTTTCTGGTTCAATATTTCCAATGTTTTCACCATGAATTTATTTTTAAACTCTGAAGAGGGCCCATCACTCCAAATTATTTCTTCAGAAATTGCAGAATTTTCTTTAAGTATTTCTGTGTAAAATAAATCCAAGAACACAAAGACTGTGTCCTTATCCTTATTTTTTGTGTCTGAACAAAGTATATAAGTTTTGCAATTTCCATTACAAAAAACAGCAGCAGTGAATAAAACAACACTAGCACGAGACCACAAAGCACTTTGTATTTCATTTTGATACTCACAACTGAAAGACATTGCGAAATCAACCTCCAGAACACGCTTTGTACCATTTGCTTTGTCCTTCTCAAACTCATCATGTTGTATTCTTTTGGTGTTTACATGGAGCATCATTTTAGGCATATCTGCTATCAATTTTTCATATATATATCACCTAAACAGTCTTCTTTTATAACTAACTTAATTTTGTTTTCATCATTTTTCTTCCATTCTTTCCAAGTGGTTTTAGAATCTGGTTCTCTTGGGACTACCATTCGTTTCCCATTACTACAAACTTCACAGAGGTTCTGCCAACACAAAGAGTTCAAGCTATCATTGCACAACAGATTTTTCCAAAATTCATTGTTGTAAGTATGTTTTAAGGCCTTAAGTTTTAAAATGAAGTTCTCGTGTATTCTGCATTTACACTGCTCTGCAGGAGTCTCTTTAAGTAACAAAACATTTTTTGGCCTTAGACTACAAAATTTAGAGTAACCAATTTTATAATCTGGATTTTCTTCTTTGAATATATAAAATGCTTCATGCAGAAACATAGTCATAAAGTGCTTTTGTAATTTAACTTTTTTTCTATTTTCCCACACAGTTAATACATCTTTCATCCCTGGGCATGTGTATACTATATCTGGACGATAGAAAAAATTTATAACAGAAGTCTCTTCTTTACAACTGTTTCTAGTTCCAGCAATACTTTCTTCCATTGTCGTAGTCAGTTGAAGACCAATGCGTTTAGCAAGACCTGTCACAACAGCTTTTTGTTTTCGTGGTGAGTTTGGTAAAGCCCTTGCAGTCTTCCAAACTGCTTTTGATAATGTCTGCTTGCAACTGTAAGGTGTGCCAGAGGAAGACATATCAGAACTGTTTGCTTTTGCTGCATTTTTAGCATTTTTCTTTGCTCTCTGAAGTCTTTTCCTATTTCTTTCATAAATTTTTTGGGCAGCCTTGTCTTTCACTGTCATTTTCTTTTTCTTATTCTTTCTCAGTTCCTTAATCCGTTTCCTTTCCTTCTCAAGATAACCATCTGGA
Source organism: Bacillus rossius redtenbacheri (assembly GCF_032445375.1). NCBI lineage: Eukaryota > Metazoa > Arthropoda > Insecta > Phasmatodea > Bacillidae > Bacillus > Bacillus rossius. The sequence goes on from NC_086332.1 coordinate 111,931,098, forward strand.
TCTGCAGTCTTTTGTTTTTCCCTCATTTTTTTCATCCGAGAAGCACTTGTTGTCTTCTTAGATTCCATATTTGTCACTGAAAACCAATTAAATTGATTACTAAAAGTAAAACATTGAAATAATAAATTTATGTAACACATAATATGTTATTTTAGATAGGTGAATATTCTACATATTTTGGGTAAAACATTATATTTTTCATATGTCCCGTAGGTGACGTCACGTACGGGACATGATTGTATCTCAAAATTTTTATTGTTTTTAATGCAATTAAAACATATAAAAATTAGGTTAGCTACCTGCATTCTAATACAGTTTGAATTTATATAAGTAAGATATAATAACAATTTGTTCCTGATGAAACATGAAACATAACCTAAATTTGTCACGTACGGGACATCTTCAACACTCACAATTGAATAATTAATTTAGTAGCAATAAAATGTTATTAAATTATTTTTTTGCAAGAAATATGTTTGTGCATAACCTATATTTTGAACTTAAATATAAATATACATTCATTTATGTGACATGTACTTACCAAAGAACCTGAAAGTAGCCTCTCTATGAGCAAAATAGAAACAGTTGAATAGCAGCCACATTAGAATCAATAAAACAGCTGTTCAATGTTAAATGAGTCAAAATTCAACATTGTCTGTCAAAGACCATAACTTTAAAATCTTTTACGTAATGTTTTCTCAACCAGAAAAAAAAACATTTAAATTAATAAAACTTCCTAATTTTCATGGAATGGCCCCAATAGTATATACAGTATCAAAGCCCATGGAAAATCTTCTGAATATTACCAAATCTTTTTGGAAAGTTTTTTTGATAACTGCAATTCAACCCTTAGCACATTGGAAAATAAAATTATTTAATTTATAGCCTATGGGAGTAAATAGGTATGTTATTTTCATGGAAGTTTTCAGTAGCGGCATAGCAAAGAACCTGCGTTAGACTCACTCATGCCTTTCTTATCGAGAATATTCTAGGAATTCTACATAAATGATGTATTTAATAGAAAACATTAGGACAATTTTGGAAAAATTTTTGATCAATAATTTTGGAGTATTTTAAAACATAAGGAATCTTTGTATATAAAGTTTCTATAATGTTCCAAAATAAATAAGAACTTTGAAATATTCTTGCACTGTTAGGTTGAGCAGAAAAGGATTTTTTTTTAGTGTTTAGGCCTACAAGTTTGTACTGAGAAATTAGATAAGACATGTTATCCAGAAATACAATGATACAATGACCTAGAACCACTCTTTACCTTTACCTCAAATTATTAAAAAAAATTAGTCATTGACATGCCCCTAAGAGAAAAGTGTTTAAAAATTAATATTTTTAATGCATAAAAGCTACCACACAAATATATTTGCATAAATGTTAGTAAAAATAGTACTTGATAGTTGCCCGTGATCTATCCACACTAGTTAAGCCATCAACACGTAGGAAAACAATGTAGGTACAGTCCAACAACTCTTATGTTATCTACTGTGCAAAAAACCATTGCCTAATAAAATAATAAATATACTTCTGTCACGTCATTGCATAGTTAAGGGCCCTGCTTACCTGGACACACACAGTGTGCAGCGTGTGCCAATCCAGACCTCACTGGCTATCTATGGTCTGAATTGCACATACATAACCACTTGAAAAAGAGTGCATATGAAGTGTGGGTGTAAAAAATTACCCCATGCGGGGGCAAACAGCCCACGTCCATCTCTACCTGCACCGCTAGTTACAAGCATTATTTTTGAACCCCGCTAACCTTGACTTCGCCAAGGCTACTTGCGTAAACGCGGTAGAGACGCAAAACTAAATTACAAGTTTGATTAGGTGTGCAGTAGGTTATTGCAGCGTTCAAACCAATTACATTATATGCAAACATTTAAATTTATTCCCGATAGATTAGAATACATGAAGTACCAACAAGTGAAATAAAATATATAAAAAAAAGACATAAAATTTACAAATGCTATACGTGACGCCCGGCCGTAGCGATCACGTTAGCTGCGGCACAAAAACCTTGCCATCACATAAGTCTAAGTCTGTCCTTCATCGCCGCGTGAGGGAGGGGAGGGAGAGTTCACACGAAATCTTGGCTAGCGTCCCAAAAACAACCTCTTCTTTCACCATTAATAAATTAAAGTTTTACTTACATTGGTGCTCGCCGTGCAGTATAAATTTACCAAATTGTCGCGCCTCGGGTACCCGGGCTGTAGACTGGGCGTAGACGACCATGTTGCACAGTCAAATGGCGAGGTCGACGCACTTCGGGGCGTGGTGGATTAACACTCGCGACTTGCGAAAAAGTTTAAAATCGTTGATGCGAAATACGTTGCCGTACATTACAGGTTATCCAAAATATAATGCAGCTGATGCGGGCCGCGGCGACGATATCTCCGCGTAGCAGTGTCCATGGTTAACCGTTCATACCGAAGTGTGGGTCGCGTCCCAACTCCTGAGCACGGAGTTACCCTGGGATCTCATATTCACAACTGACCCGCCGTCGGTCAACGCCCGCAAGCTTCTCTCGACTAGACTGCCTCCAGTCCAAACTGTCCGCTCACCGCATACGTCACACTCCCGTGACGTCATCCACCTCCCTCCGCTAATTTCCCCCTCTCTCATGCGTGGACAAGTCCATTCAGCAGGGGTCAATGGCCGCACGGTAAACCACAGTACTTGATTAAATATTAACTAAAACTAGTAAAGACTTATATAAAAATAAATATGAAAACATTACTTAAAAAAATTACGTAAAAATTATAATTAAACATAATAAACACTAAACATAATCACATGAGTCACCTGAAGTGTCTCAGAAGTTGCAGGTAGTTCTGGTGTAGGAAGTTCTGACTATGGCTGAGAAATGTCACAAAACTATTAATGGTGATTCTCAAATAAAAGTGTTGAAGTGAATTTAAACTCTATTCTTCTCGTGACAGAAAAAACTTACAGGTCTTTTACAAGATAACTCCACACAGAAAAAAAACACTAACTTCTGTCAGTCGCTACTCACAGTCCTGCACCTTCACAAAATAATGTTCCCTAGTGACTTCATAGTCTAGGTAATAAGATACACTGGAAATAAATCCCGGTGGACCAGCAGATCACCCGAGCCTACACTGCTCGTCTGGGGCTTACAAATTTTAGTTAAATAGTCCAATAATATACTCAAAGGTTCATGCTTGATTACAGCACAGCCCCAGCATCCAGAGGTAAAATTATCTGCCCTAGGCTCTCATTAAATATTATTTGTGCAAGCATTTCCTTTCGGCACAGTACTTGAATGACAACTGAAGACAAAGAGACTACCTGACTGCCAGTCACCACGCAGGGCACAAGCTATCCCGTAACCTTACAAAGACACAAAAGTATACCAATTTGTTAACCCTTGCTTCGAGGCTTTTCCTGCAAAAAATAAAACCTGAAATATCACAAATTGGCCAGCATACTGACATTATAAATTTATTGTCTCTTCTGGGAAAGGATATCTGCAGATTTTCTTGTCATAAGAACACATACAGAAACTGCCGAAAGCCTCTGCAGCTGCAGCTGAAAAAATGTTCGGAAACTCAGCTCTAGAGTGTCATACACCTGTCCATCATCCGTCCTTATACCAGCACAATACAAAATGTCCCAGACTTGCAATAAAAACTTGCAAATAAATATCAATGTATAATAGTGACATGAAAAGAATATTCAAAATGAATAAAATACTGGGGAAAAAAATGCATTTACACAAATAATAACCTAGCAAACAAAGAGAGAACCAGTAAAAACAAACTTAAACTGCTTTTTTGAATAAACAAATTAAATATCAAAATTACTTATATGAATATAATAATCATAAAATACAAAGTATGAAAAACTAGGTTACTTATGTCCTTGGACCACATAATCAGCTGATAAACTGTCTTACTGGAAAATATAATATCATAAATATATAGTGTAAAGTTGGGGAGGGCAGGGGTTTGCAATGCTACTAGCCCTTCAGAAAAAATCTGCACAATTTAATAACTGCTCAAGATATTAGAGTGGGGTCGGTTTACAAAAAGAATTCAAGAATACTCCCAGGGCGATTGAGTACATTGTTTTTCATAAACTATATTTTTATGAGTGAAAGTGGGAAAATGTCTGTTTTCAGTATAATGTTCAGGCATGAAACACTCATACAGATTCTTGTAAGCACTTAAGGAACTTGCAATACACCTTTTTCTTCACTTCTCCGCCATCTAATATTCTGGTTACCGCTCAAATCTCATAGTTGCCTATGCACGATGAGAAGACTGTGCGCCAGTTCACAGCCTTACGTTAGAGGCGATACTGCATTAGAAGCACCAGCGAGCATCATATTTATCTCACCTAACACTAATTCACCTCTGACTGGACGGGCTCCTTAAGTTGGCAACAGGCTGGGGAAAGTTGTTTCACATCTGGGCACCTTATTAAAAGTGAAATATTTGTATTATGTCCAATGAAACTGGTCTATTTTGTTAGTACTAATACGAACAGATTTGTAAAAACTTTGCAGGTTGTGCATGGATAGCAGTCATTAGGGCCAGGCATACGGCAGAAGGCGACACAATGAGGTGGAACAATCATTAATGCTAACCATCAATAAGCTGCTGTACTCGCTCCGCTCATGCTCTGGGAAGCAGAGTGAGGTGAATGTTTAGTTTAGTGACTGTTTTGAAATGTTAATTATGTAACCAGCCAAATTATTTCATCACCATCTACAATTAATATTTTGATATTTACGTGTGGTCATTTTTTAAAATCTGTAAATGATGAAATTCTTTCTGGTTTATGTAATTCTCAAATTTCCACCATGTTTATGTCTGTATGATTCTCGGAACCTTTTAAATTGCTTGAATAATCTCTTCGAAAGCACATTAGCACCTCTGAGATGATTCATTTGGCTAGCATTGAGTTGATATATTTGGAATTTCATGTAATGTAAGTTTGTTATTTTTTATTGAGTATACTATAACTTCTTATTGTTTTCATTCAATAGAATGACATGGTATTTTCCAGATAAAAATAAAATTAGTCCTGAATAAAATTGAAAAATTTCTTTACTCATTTAAATCTCATTAGGCAGGAATAAAAATATTAAAATCAAAAATATTATATAAAGTTTGTAAATAGTGTCACAAAACAGGGTTGGTTTATTTACTTTAAATCTTGTGTAGTCAACTTAAAATGCTAATTATTTCATTATACTGACTCAAAGAACAAAAAAGTGAATTAATATTTTATTTGGGTTGGAATAATTTACATGGGCCTTTTATTATTATCTTACAAATTTTATTTATAACCTGAATAAAACTGTATGTTTAAATTAAATTAAATGAAAATCTGATGAAAGCTAATTCAAAAGTGAGCATGACGGTACAATGTTAAATCAAGGAGCATGACAAACTGAAGCATTTTCTGATCAGGTCAGTCTTAACATTTGTTGTAGTATTGACAATTTTTTTGCAAGTTTTTATAAGTAAAGGATGCTTCTAATTATATTGATTTTTAAAAATTATACTGTGATATCTCAAATCTAGAATCAAAATAATGTTAATCATGTTTACCCTATAAATTTACAAGACATGATGTAGAGCCACTTGAAGCAGCTATTTATAAGACATGAGCTGACATAGCACAACTGATTTCCCCCTCCACCAAGAAAAAAAATTTATATTGATTTATGTTCTGTTTAGTTTGGTTAGTCACATTGACTGTCTGTGGGCTAATTTGATTTTAATCTGGCAACAGAGAAATATAAACAAGTGTGTGCAGAGTTTTGTGTGATTTATGAGGATCTACATTTGAACTCTTCTTGTGGTACATTTAATTTGCAACTAGTCCATAGAAATGGCTGGCTGTGTGCATCTGTATCCTTACGAGTATTCACTTCTGTTCCTAGGGAAGAAGCAAGGCTGCGGGCCCTGCAAGACTCGTATGACAGGTTCCTGAAGGAGCATCGAAAGCGGAGGAAACGAAATGACAGGATACTGCAAACTCTGCATAGAATTGAGAACCAGGCTGCTATGATGGCTGCAAAAACAGACCGGCTAAAACTCTTGAGAGTAAGAAATCACGTTTTTTCACATTATTAGGAACTAAAATTGCAACTGTCACACAAGACCAGATGAGATTGCTACATTAATTAGGTTGGAAACAAAACAGAACTATAAAAATTTCATTATCTGCATTTATACAAATGAGCAAACATAAGGCAATTATGAAATTAATTAGTATATGGCCTGATGTTGCAGAATCAATATACTTAGAACAAAGAAATGAAGCGAGAAGCATCTGTGTGTTTTAAGTATGTATAGGAAGCTGTAGTGGGGTAGTAAGAGGCACATTATCAATTAGAGAAAATGGCCTAATTAATGTTTACAACCCATTTAGTTTGGACATTTTTTTACAAACTTCATACAAATATAACCACATTTATTGCTATAATATAAAAATTAAGTGATTTGAGTAAAATTGGTTTTAATGTTTTTATTTCATATGTGATGTCATAGGACCTCACACATCCTGATCATACACGTGGATGGAATGTGTCTGGGCGCCACTGTATATTTAATGGGGATACGGACCCGACGGAGATTCTTTATCTATCAGGGTTGTGATGTCACTCGTGTGTAGTCGAGACTCGAATGCCCTACTCTACTCTCCTCTCCTCAAACCTTATTGACCTGGTCCACTCTGAGAGTCATACACGCTGTTAAGATGTGTACACATTGGTCCTAATTGGGATACGCCTTGGTCCGTGTATAGGCATGCACGTGGTCACATGAACAGAATACTCGTGAGTGATGGTAAAACAGTTTTTATTCACATACTTCTCTACACGTAGAAAACATTTAAGTTGCTCGCAATGTTGCTATAAAAATGCCAACTGCTATCCAACCGACTTAAGGGCAGACCAGGACACTATGTGATCTGGTCTAGAAGTTAACGTTCATAGATAGGTTTCAATTGATCAGCAAGGAACTTAAATTATTACCTTAAACAGTCTACCAACCGTAATAGGCCTCGAAGATGCAAAAAAAAGTTTAAAGAATGATTACAATCAGCAGATGCAACTAGATCAGATTTACCAACGGTGAAGTTCTCAAGGTGTGTTAATAATTACTTCCTATTCCGGGTGGCGGGAGAGAGAGACTGGGCAGTGGTCAGGGTATCATGGCGACATAAAACCTTGGAATTACCATTAGTTTATGAACTAGTATGCGAGAGAACTAATAATAATACGAAAACCCTTCCAGCTCGTAATACCAAGTTACTACAAATTAATAATATTGACTTATTTATTTCTTATTTAAGTAAAAAAAAACACAGATCACACGAGGTTGCTTTCTGAAGAGGTTGCGCATGGCGCTACTCCATCCTTACAGGACAGGAAACACATATACTTGGGTAGTTGCAATAAAAAGAGAAATGTCAATTATAGTGATTACTGAATTAGTTATTAAGGGTACGTGGCACAGATTCTATGTACGACTCTTGTGATGGCGGTTTTGCACATGCACGCGCAGATAGAGCCAGGAGGTTTAGTGGCAAGAAGGGAGGTGGTAGCGCATCGGATAATGTTAAATGTTTCCAAATTTTCAGATCGTTTAACTATATGATATTTCTTAAATATTTTAACTTGTAATATTGGTCTTATCACCATGATACAGGGTTTGTCCATAAAGTAATGAGACTGGGTCTGGTAAAAATAACTTATTGATTCAGTTGGTACATATTGTTCAAATTCTTCAAAATAATCTTCTTGGGTGTCGATACGCCAGGCAGGCGCTCACAACGAAGGCCGTGTGGGCTGAAGCATTGTCGTGGTGGAGCTTCCAGTGATAGTCAATTTTGTTTTGTTTGATGGCTCTGTGCAGGTGCGCAAGGAATTCTTTGTAGAAAACCATGTTGTCAGTTCGTCCCGGTGGTACAAATTCTTTGTGGACCACCCCACGCTTGTCAAAAAAAAATGAACATTGTCTTTACCTTGAACTTCGACATATTGGTTTCTTGAGGCGTGGAGAGTTCAAGGTGTGCCACTCCAAACTTGGGCACTTGGTTTCAGGGTCTTACTGGAACACCCAGGATTCATCACCTGTTTTTACATCATATAGAAAGTCTGGTTCACTTTTAACTGCTCCAACATCTTACGGGAAACGTCAACTCTTCATTGTTTTTGTTCACCGCTAAACACTTTTGGCACCAATTTTGCACATACCTTCAACATGTTCAAATTTTCAGAAATAATTTTGTGAACCATGGTTTTGCACATGTTAAGGTCTTGGGGATAATCTTACACTCAAACGACAGTCGGAGTCAAGGAGATTTTTTAACTTTGCCACATTTTCATCCAAACCACTCGTTGAAGGGCGTCCAAATCACTCCATATCTTCAACGGTCTCCTATACATTCTTGAACACGCTGAACCACCGAAAAACCTGGACAGGGCATTGTCTTTATAAGCCTCCTTAACCAAGGCAAGCACCTCAGAAGTGGTTTTGGCCAGGTGAAAGCAAAATTTAATTGCGTAGCACTACTTCAGCGAATGCTCCATTTTGGATGTTTTCAGCCATGACAAAAACTCAAAAACAGCTTTTGCGCCATGCGTGATCCTTACTGCGTCAGAGCTTGGACACGACTGCTGCCAGGCCTGTTGCTTAGCTTAGGCCCCCCACCACTACTCTCCCTGCCTGGGACCGCCCTCCTGGCGACTGGAGCGCTCGCGGCAGCCAGTCTCATTACTTTGTGGATAAACCCTGTATTTAGTTTATTTTTCTGCAGATATTGTTTTTTTAAATTTTTTTTTTAATTACGTAGTACGTTGAGATATCTACATATTTAATACACATTTTGAGTGTTTCAAGTCTTTGAATATTGACCAAAGCACATGGTTTGCATCGGAACAAACACAAAATAATACAAGTGAAAGTTCATCATTGAACAATTTGAACAGTATTTAATTCATTTGCTCCTATTTAATTTAAATAATTTGTTTGCTAGCAGTAGTACTTGGCTTTCTTTAATGTGTAGGTTTTGGATCATAGTAAATATGCATATGTTGGTGGTAATGGAGGTGAGGGCATTTAGCAGGCGGCTGCACGATAGGTGGTGAGGGGTGTGGGAGGTGGGAATTTTCTTGCCAACAAGTTGTAAACCAATTGTAAGATGAATAGTATTTTGATTGTATGAATATTACACATTTTAGTTTTTCTATACTGCGCACTGAGAAGCAAAACTTATTATAAAGGCAATCTTTATTCTTTATAGAAAGTAAATATTTAATATCCTTTAATATTTATTTAGTTTAATTATATTTTATTCCTTATGTTTATTTGTACTCCATGATTAACCCAGACTGTAAATTTCTTTCGTTATTGTTTGTCTATGTATTACTCTTATGTTTATTTTTTTAATTTTAAATATTGTCAAAGTTAGCATAGCAGTATTTTTTTGAATTAACGATTAATTTAAAGATGAACACGTCAGAAATGGTCAGTAATTTTATTATCTTTGTTTTAAAAACAAACTAAAGAAAATTGTTTACTAGTGACGGAAAAATATTCTTTTAGAATGAATTGAGACTTGATGAAGACAACAGTTAAAACACAATGATTCTGAAATTGATTTATAATTTAATATTTTATTGAAGATTGGAAATGGTCATTACTGCAAATATTAGCTGAGTTTGGAAGAAAATAATAATTTTAATCTACGAAGATTCTACTCAGACATCAAGAATTTTAAATAATTCTAAAAGAAGAGAAGTCGCCATAAAGCCGTATTCAAGAGACTGCCAAATGCATTTGATATGCTATGAATACTACGAAGATAGAATACCGTTTGTAAATACGAAGAAAGAAGAATCCTGTTGAAAATGAGAAGTCACAGTTGGAGCCCCGGAAGGATGAACGTCGCGCAGTCCAGCCCTGTCGCAGCCCATATTCGGAAGGATGGAGGCGTTACGGCGCGTATTCCTGCTGCACGCTAGAGGACGGAGGAGCAACCCAACTATCGCAGTCCTTGACGAGTCAAAGCTAGGAGTCTCCGAGAACCTACACGTCTCGTGTGTATCCTGCAGCAAGGTTTGGTCCCTTACCCCATCAACCGAAGACTCGCTGTATAGAAGCCCCTGAACGAATTACAATTTAAGAAAAACGAACATAGTTTTACCGATCTAGACTCTGTAATATTATATTGGATATTCCCATGTAAAGAAAACCTATTAACTTGTTCATCTTTAGATTTAAAATCAAATTACGGAATCGTGATCCCGATCAAGATAGTATAATTTAGAATAGATGGAAGTTGGTATTGTAATAATGTATTACTATTTTTGCTGATTAGTACTGCTTGAAACATACCCAGTAGTCCACACTCTACCATACTGAATTTAGTTAAAAATAGATAACTTCCAATAATTAACATTTGATATTAAAAATAATTCACTCAAGTGAAAAGAATTGTTAGATGCTTGAAGATGATAGTCATATAAAATTCCATCTGTAGTTTAGAATAAGTTAGTTTTAAGTTAATTTTTCTATTAAGTGTTATTTTGTGTATGTCAAAGTGTGTTGTCACCGTCATCACAAATACTGCACATGAATATAAACAGTACATTTGGATTTGATAACACTTTATTCCAAGGTCTAAAATCACGATATTAGTATTTAACGTACTTTTGAAACACCTTACCTTGACTTTTACACTCAAGCATCTTAATACAATTCTTAATACTGAGAGAGTTAGGCTAGAGTAGAAGAAATTATTAAATAAATTAAATAATTTCATTTTAGACACTAGCTGACTCTACATTATGATGAACTGATAACATTTCTGTGTGTTGAGAATTATTTATCATTATGGCACAACTCTTAAGGCATTTAATAAAATGATTTTTTTGAACCACTCCATCATCTATTTTGAATGCTTCAGAGATGGATCCAGTTTAGGTTGGTCAGTGTACATGGCATTTGCCCCATCCCCTTGGAAGGATAAAAGTTGCAAAGGCTTTAAAAAGACTTCTGTGTAGAATGTAATCGCCAAAACCCAGGTTACTGGGGAAGTTTTTAGGGAAAGGAGTTGTTGTGTTGTAAGGTTGGTAAATGGAAAAAGGATGTGTTTTTGTTTTTGGGATCTTTGGAGGAAAAAAAGAAGAGTGAAGAGTGTAGGGGGTGAAGGATATAAGATGGAAGTAGCATGTATTTTGTGGAAGGAAATGTGAAAGAAAATAAAGGTGATATAGTTTGAGAAACTGTGGTAGTTATTTGAAATAACAGGTTATGGGCCCAGCAGGAAGAGACTACAAAACAAAACAAGGTATTTGACTGAACTCTGTGTAATTGAAAACAAAAAAAAAAATGGCCTCTTCGAACAAAAATGGTCATAATGTGGAGCCATTGAATGGGACTAATTATTTCAATTGGAAGTTCAGGATGAAAGTTTTGTTGTCAGAATATGATGTTTTAGAATGTGTTCAAAAAAAATTCCTGAAGACAAAATTTAAACCGAGAAGGAAAGAGATGCATATCGGAAGATAGAAAACCGCGCTGTATCTTTACTTGTTCAATGTATCGCTGACAATCAACTTGAAAATATCCGGGACAAGGAAACTGCATACGAAATGTGGACAAGTCTTGAAACCATCTTTGAAAAAAGGGGACTGCCAGGACAGCTATTCTTGAAAAGACAATTACATTCTATGAGATTGAAGGAATGTGAACATCTCTATAAATTTATTAACAAATTTGAGGAAATAGTTTGCCAACTTAATTGGACAGGAGCAGAAGCTAAAGAGGAAGATGTAGTGTGTACACTGCTCTTAAGTCTACCAGAATCATTTGAGACTGTTGTAACAGTACTAGAAAACTTGCCTGCAGAAACACTTACTATGGAATTTGTAAAAGGAAAACTACACGCTGAGGATGAAAAACGAAAAGTCAAGATCTGTGGCACCGACAAAATTGAAGGACCAGATTGCTCGTCTAGCTCAGCCTTTATGTCATTGTCTAAAGCAATCTGTCATCAGTGTGGAAAAGCTGGACATTTACGTAGAAATTGTTCAGAAATTAATGTTGCGGAACCTAGGGCGAGACCCGGAATCGTGTGCTACAGGTGTGGAAAGAGTGGACATATTAGCCAGAACTGTAACCAGTTGGACCCAACTGTTTCTCATTATGGTGGGAACTCAAGGTCGACCAGGACGTTCTCAGCAACGAAACATCATCTACAAGCGGGACCATCAGTATAAATTGACATCAGGAAAATGAATCTCAGTGAATAATGAGAGTAGTGATGACAATGCCAACAGGTGTACAAATGTAAATAATACAGGTAGGCCATGCAATATAAGTGACAAAAGTGTGTGCTTTATGGGTAATGAACAATGTGAGGATAGGGGCGTTCAGTCAGGAACTTTTAACATTTGTTGTGGACTCGGGGTGTACTAACCATATAGTAAATGACAAAAGGTATTTTTAAGAGTACCTAGAGCTGAAAAACACTTGTAAGATTGCAATAGCAAAAAGTGGAAACTTTATGGAGGCTATTGGAGTGGGTAACATTAAAGTTGGTATAAGGGAAGGAAACATGATAAACTGAACAATTAAGAATGTCCTCTTTGTACCTAATCTTAGAAGAAATTTGCTGTCTGTAACATGCTTATAAAAGGTGCGTATCAGGGTAGTTTTTCAAAACCAGAAGGTAGAATTGTATGATGGGGAAGATATTTTGATTACAACAGGAAAAAGACATAATTTGTATGAAATTAGTTTCAACTTGCAGCAAATAGAATGCTGCCAGGCTGGAAGTGAAAGTAAATCTTCAGAATTGTGGCATAAGAGATTTGGCCATGTTAGCTATAGCGGTCTGGGAAAATTGGTCTCTAAAAATCTAGTTCATGGTATAAAAGAAATTATTAACGTGAACAATGTTGGTTTCTGTGAATCATGTGTAGTTGGAAAAATTACTAGGTTACCATTTTCCACTCGGAAAAGAAGTGATAGAATCTTAGGGATAGTCCACTCGGATGTGTGTGGTCCTATATCACCAGTAACCTTTGAGGGTTGTCAGTATTTTGTTACGTTTATTGATGACTTCTCAAATTTTGTGATAGTGTATTTAGTAAAGAACAAGAGTGAAGTTGAAAATTGTTTCATGGGCTATTTCAGATTCACACAATCCTTGTTTGGTCAGTCAGTATCAAAACTAAGATTGATAATGGAGGGGAATATAGTTCATTGCGATTAAATGAGTTTTGTAGGAAAAATGGAGTGGTATTAGATTATAGTGTTCCCTATACCCCAGAGCAAAATGGGAAAGCGGAAAGAATGAACAGAAGCCTAGTGGATCGTACACGTGCTATGCTTCACGACTCAGGTTTACCGAAACATTTATGGGGGAGGCAATAAAAACATTGGCATACTTATTGAACAGGGGACCTACTGAGGGCGTGTTGGGAGCTACTCCAGCAGAGATGTGGCATGGAGAAAAACCGGATGTAAGTAACTTAAGAGTTTTTGGATGTGTATCTTACAGTCATATTCCTAAAGAGACGCGTTCAAAACTAGACTCTAAACTGAGAAACTTGTAATGGTAGGGTATGCACAAAAGGCTACAGATTGTGGAATGGTGAAAAGGGTAAAACGATAGTATCACGTGATGTTAAGTTTGATGAACAAACTTTTCTTTTCAAAGACGGACGGGAAGTAGGACAAGAAGAAAAGGAAGACAAGCTTGGGGTAGAGAAGGCAGAGTATAGAGTAGCTGATGGGCCAGACTTAAATAATCAAAATGATGAGGGGAACAAACAGATTAAAAAACTAAATGTAAAGTTACCATCAAGGTTTAAAGATTACGAAATGTACATGGCTTTGAATGTGATAAACTTTGTAGAAGATGTTCCCTTGAGCTATGGAGAATTGGGGGGTAGGGATGACAAAGTAAGATGGGAGGGAGCTGTTGAGAGGGAAATAATGTCCATGTCCATTAAAGAAAATGAGACTTGGGAAGAGGTGAAACCACCCGCTCATGTTCAAGTTCTAGACACAAAATGGGTTTTTTCTCTTAAACCATATGATATGAGTCAAGTGAGGTTGACAGATACAAGGCGAGATTAGTTGTGAGAGGATTTGCACAGGATAAAATGTGGGATACCAGTGAAATTTATTCACCAATAGTAAAATTGACAACTATTAGAACATTGTTGGCTGTGGGGAATCAAAGGTCATTTTATTTTGAACAAATGGATGTTAAAACAGTTTTTCTAAATTGTGTTTTGGAAGTTGATGTGTACATTTATCCACCTGAAGGGATGTTAGTGTCTGACCCTGAATGTGTACTTAAACTAAAAAAAATCATTATATGGTTTGAAACAAGCTCCCAAGTGCTGGAATGCAAGGTTCAACCAACTAATGGTAGATTTAAAATTTGTTAGATCTGAGAATGATTATTGTTTGTATTCACTGTCAAATGAATATGGAGTATTGTATTTGCTTGTGTATGTGGATGACATAATTGTAGCAAGTGCCAGTAAGGGTTTGATCGATGCTGTCAAGAAAAAAATAATGAATGAATTTGCAGTTAAAGACAAGGGTGAGTTAAAATACTTTATAGGCATTGAAATTCATCATGACAGGAGAAATAAAATTATGAAAATCAGCCAAACTAGGTACATACAGAATCTTTTGGAGAAATTTGAATGTAAGAACTGTAAATAATCTCCAATCCCAATAGACCTTAGATTAAGATTAACACAATGTTTGAATGAAAGCAATGTAACAAACAAACCATTTAGACAGTTAGTAGGTTGTTTGATGTTTTTAATGCTTGGAATAGACCTGACTTATGTTTTGCTTTGAATTTGTTTAACAGGGTACAAGATAAGGCCACAGATGAAGCCTGGCATCTGTTGAAAAGGGTTCTAAAATATTTGAAAGGCTCAAGTAACTTAGGGCTTCTATATACAGAGAGTTAGTTGTAAGTCTGATTTAATGGGTTATGCAGATGCTGATTGGGGTGGGGATAAAAAGGATAGAAGATCAGTGTCTGGGTCTTGTTCAAAGTATTTGGGAATGTTGTGTGTTGGACTACTCGAAAACGGAATTGTGTGGCACTCTCGACAAGTGAAGCAGAGCTTGTAGCTCTAACTGGAGCAGTGAGTGAAGCAGCATGGCTTAGAAAATTGTTAATTGATATGGGGTTGTATGTAGATAAGGTTGTGATATTTGAAGATAATCAAGGTTGCATATCACTAATTAAAAATCCAGAAAATAACCACAGAGTCAAGCATATAGATCTTAAATTCCATTTTGTTTGTGATAAGTTAAAAAAGATGGAACTAGAATTACAGTACGTAGAAAGCGGACAGCAATTGGCAGATGTTCTAACAAAGGGACTGCCAAAGCAGGTGTTTGAAAGACACAGAGAGCTACTGGGTTTGGAAGAGGTTTTTGGCGAGGAGGGGTGTAGAATGTAATCGCCAAAACCCAGGTTACTGGGGAAGTTTTGAGGGAAAGGAGTTGTGTTGTCTGGTTGGTAAATGGAAAAAGGATGTGTTTTTGTTTTTGGTATCTTTGGAGGAAAGAAAAAGAAGAGTGAAGAGTGTAGGGGGTGAAGGATATAAGATGGAAGTAACATGTATTTTGTGGAAGGAAATGTGAAAGAAAATAAAGGTGATATAGTTTGAGAAACTGTGGTAGTTATTTGAAATAACATTCTGAAGTTAATTTTGGGCTATTTTTGTATTCAGTTCTTACTTATTATACACGGATTTATGACTATTAATAAATTAGTCTGGATTTAATATCTTTATTATGTTATTAGTATCTACATATTATTAAGATGTTTCTCCTCAATTTTAGGGGAAAGGGGGGGGGGGGCTAATTCAGACTTCCAATGCACTTCCTTAAAGTCAATTATATATCCATCCCAACAATGCTTCACCCCATATGTTGACAAAAATTGAGAAAATTTAGGTTTGCATTATTATGAACTTTGAATTTGACATTGACATGGTTTGTGGCTATAGGGATAGTTCGTAGTAGATTATTTTGTCTTAGCGGATGCTAACTATTACCTTGTATGGTGCAACCACTCTAAGTTTTATTTCCATGCGCAATTAAATTTTCAACTTATATTTTTTTTTAAATGTAATATTTTTGAATGCTGCTACAAACATTCAAAATAATTTACTATTGGCTACGAGTGTGGTCCTGGCTCTTAACCTTGGACATCAGTTTACAGTAATATCTGTTGTCATTTCATTACTGTTTTTATCCTTTTTTATAGTGGGTTAATATTTTACATTTAAATTTTCCGCATTTGGTATTCCAGTTAAATTTATCTTGACGTTCAATAATCCTGCAAAATATCACTAATGCAGCGTGGCTATGGTCCTGAAAGTGCTGAGTTAAAGACCTTCCAATGTAATTACTCTTTCAAATTGAAATATATATATATATATAAGAAAACAATAACTATCCCTATTCTGTAGACAGCTTGCTTATTGTTTGCACATCAGCCTCATGTCTTCTAACTAAACAAGATAACAAGTCATGGTGAGGACTCTTCCAGCTGATTTATAAAGGTAAATTGTTATGTTTGTTGCAGTTTACTGATATATGTCTGATTTCTTTTTAGCAACATTATGAAGCCTACTTGATGAGAGTCTATCCTGAATGGAAATTACAAAATCAAATCCCGAACGGTAAAGGCTATCTTCACGTAGAAAAGTTCAGGCCATTAAACACACCACATCAGTACATGCCTTCAAATTGTGCTGAATATAACTCTGCAGCAAAGCTGCCCACTGTGCCACAGACTGATGCATACAGAAACATTATCTCAGGACCGGCGGACAGTAACCCAGTTTTCATACCTTCACTCAGTGTGACAGACTATCCACAAGTACAACTTTCTCGCTCGCCAAACAAGATTTCCACCATGGGCAGAAATATTCTACCTAGCAAAAACCTTGGTGTGATTGCCAGTGAACAGGCTTATGTTACGAAACAAGGATCTAATGGCAGCACTCATGGTTTGGACTTAAGAAGTGGACAACTGGAAAGTAATGCAGGAAAGTCATTAAGGTTAGTAGGTAGTGGTATCTTGAAGCCTAATGAGGACAGTAGACTTGGGAGCATTTATGACTTTGAAGCAGAGCAAAACACAAGCCGGGACCTATTAAATCTGTCTTTATCGGACGATGGTATTCTACAAGAAGATTTACCAGTGCACAATGCCAGATTGCAGGATGATGTGCCAGGAATGTTATCCTTGGCTCTACATAGTGTTGTTAGCAATGACAGCAAGACAAAAGGGCAAATTCCCAAGATAAAGCCAGAACATGATCTCTTTCCCAAAATTCACGAGGCAGGAGTAAGGGTCCCAGAACACGTAACAAGAGATAACATAAAGGGATCAAGTAGAGGGCATCCTTTTTCTTTGAGGCAAGAAGAAGGGCAAATTGATGCTGGAAGTTTCATGGCAGATGCTAGACATGATGGAAGTGGCTTTCATGAGAGTGCAGAGAGAATGAAATTGAATGACATACATGGAAGTAATTTACGTGAGAAACACTTGATGCTGTCACTGGGAAAAACAGTGCAGCCTGAAGCTGTTGAAATGGTGCAGCAAAATTTAGAATTGGTGAATAACCATCAGTCTATTGAGCCTCTGACTACTAACCAGATCTTACAAAAAGAGAATAAAAATACTCAGCTTCGTTTGTTTAGTTCAGGCAATGCTGCAAGCCAGTCTGCAGCAAGTATGGCTGCTACAAACAGAGTGGAACAAAATGTTGTGGTACCATTAAAAAAAATAATTAATCGTGGTCAAGAAAGAGACTCTAATGTCAACATACAACTATCAATACATTCAGACGAAAACTATGAATATCGTAACAAAAGAGACAGTGATCACATTGGAGAGAAAAACACAACAGTATTACATGAAAAAGATTCAAAGAAAGACAATGTAAAGTTTAATGAACATAATGACAGTGATGATTACATAGCTCAAAAACAAGCATTTATAGAGAAAAGACAGCATGAAAATGATATTCCTAATAACTCTTCCTGCTCATATACTGACAAAATAAATGATGATATGATAACAAACATCCATGAAACCAATCAACAAGAAAAGCATGACGAAAAGTTAATTGCAGAAGAGGCAGAAACACACAAAAATGTTAGTAAGGCAAAACAATATAGTGTGGATACAGGGCAGTACAAAAGTGTTGATAATGATTTGCTTTGCACTGGAAATGAAACTGAACTGTACCAAGCAGTTGGTGAGGATGGAGAATATATTAGTGGTGAAATGGGGTATAACCAAGTAGGAGGGGAAAGTAAGCTGAACATTGTAGATGAGGCAGGGCAGTATGAGTCAGGTGGTGACAAAGGACAGTACCAGAACATTGGTGAGGAAGAACAATACATTGTAGATAAGACAGGAAAGTGCCAAGAAGTTGGTGAGAAGAAACAGTTTGTTGTTGATGAGTCGGGACATTACCAAAACATTGATGATGATACCAAGTTTATTTTAGATGAGACAGGGCAGTCCCAGGATGTTGGTGATTGTGAAAAGTACATTGGAGGTGAGACTGAGCATCACCAAACATTTGATAATGGTAGACAGATCTTTGCAGATGAGGCAGGACAGTACCAAAAAGTTGATGAGGATGGGCAGTACATTGTAGATGAGGAAGGACAATACCAAACAGTTGGTGAGGAGGAACAGTACTATGTAGATGAGACAGGGCAGTACCAAAAAGTTGGTGAGGAGGGACAGTACATTGTAGATGAGGCAGGGCAGTACCAAAAAGTAGGGGAAGATGGACAATACATTGTAGATGAGGCAGGACAGTACCAAACAGTTGGTGAGGAGGGTCAGTACTATGTAGATGAGACAGGGCAGTACCAAAAAGTTGGTGAGGAGGGACAGTACATTGTGGATGAGGCAGGGCAGTACCAAAAAGTAGGGGAAGATGGACAATACATTGTAGATGAATCAGGGCAGTATCAAGAAGTTGGTGAGGAGGGACAGTATATTGTAGATGAGACAGGTCAGTACCAAAAAGTTGATAAGGAGGGAGAGTATATTGTAGATGAGACAGGTCAGTACCAACAAGTTGATGAGAAGGGACAGTATATTGTAGATGATACAGGTCAGTACCAAGCAGTTGGTGAAGGAGAGCAGTATGCGGTGGATGAAGCAGGTCAGTATATTGTTGATGAGTCTGGGCAATACCAAAGAGTTGGTGAGGATGGACAGTACTTTGGAGATGAAACAGGACAGTACCAAGAAGCTGGTGAGGAGGAACAGTACTATGTGGATGATGCAGGGCAGTTCCAAAAAGTTGGTAAGGATGGACAGTATTTTGTGGATGAGGCAGGACAGTATCAAATAGTTGATGAAACTGGAAAATATTCTGTTGATGAAGCAGGACTTCACCATACAGTTGGAGAGGGGGCACAGAACACAGTTGAAATTGGGGATCACCAGAGAGGCCATGAGGGTGAAATGTACAGTGAAGATAAGCCGGGTGAATATGAAACAGGTGCTACAGAGAAAAACACCTCAAATGAATCAGAACTGAATCAATACCATGAGAAGGATGAAGGATATACTGTAGACAAAAAAGAACAGTTTCATCCAAGTACCGACCAAGAGCAAAACAATGTGAGTGATGGGAGAGAGCATGTGACAGCAAAAGCAAGAGTAGAGCAGGGCATACGTGATGATCACAGCTTTGACCCCGTGTACGTAGTTGAGGGATGTAAGAACATAGTAGGTGTGGTGGAGGCAGATGATAAGGAAGAGAGAGAAGAAGCACTGCTTGGAGTGGGCCATCCTACTGATCGGAGCAGCTCTGATGTGTCTAATGCTGGTGGTCCGGGCGAGGTGAAGGTGCAGTCGAGCTCTTCCGTGGGGAACCTGGACAACAGTGATGGGATGCCTGGAGCTGCCAAATCACTTCATGGCTCAGGTATGACCACATCTCAAAGTGAGCGTTGCACAATTATTAACTAAGTTTGAATTAAAGACTAATTAAAACCTGGATTCACATCTCAACTGTCAAAACACTGGTATTCCATGCTGACCTTCACATACAGGTACACTTGTAGTGTCTGTACTGTTGTCAGGGAGGAGATGTCTAGCGTGGGAGTGTGTCTACAGTATTTTAGTACACGCGCCATTGTGTGCACACGGACCCATGCTCACTTTCACATACACTTGTAGTGTCTGTTCTGCTGTCAGGGAGGAGGGGTCTAGCGTGGGCGTGTGTCTATGGTATTTTAGTAAACACGCCACTGTGTGCACACAAACCCAAATAAATATTCTGGTTCAGGGTGTGATGTCATGTGTGTGTGAGGTATTAGACTGGATTCCTTCTGCGTCATGTCCCCAAATGGGTGTGTGTGCTTCTGTAATTGTGTATTATATTTTTTTCACCTATGACTTGCTTATAACTGAATTTAATGGTCATAATGTCACCTGGTGATGCAGAATCTATGTCTTCCGGCGCAACCATTTTCCCAGTTTTCAACAAACACAGACTGATATAAGATATGCCTAGCACCCTAGAGACTTCAACTTTGTTTTATCATTTATTAGGTACTGCTGTAATGTAATGAATTCTTAAAATCAGTCATTTAATCACCGGGGCGAACCTGAGAAATGTGAACTTTGTAATATAACTTTTTTTTTGTTTGTGATACACTTCAGTCTCTTGTTTCTTTTGATTCCTGTTTATCATTGTTCATAATGTTCATTAATTTCTGATGTAAGAGAGTTGGTTAGTATCTTTTGTTTTGTATCTATACAAATTCCATTTTGTTTTCTGGCCTTATGTTTTGTAGTCAATTGTATTAAATAGCTTCATTAGATTTACATTCATTTCCTATATATATATCTACAGTACTAATATGTTAAAATAGACAGAAAATAACAAGAGTGTAATACAAAACAAACCAACAAAATAGAAAAGAATAAATTTGAAAACAGAAAGATTCGGTCAAACATAATAGAAACCTGGGTTGGAAAAAAACCAGTTTATTTTTAAAAATCCAAACAACCTTTTGTTTTGTTTAAACCAGTTTTTTTTTTAATACATTAGTTATCAGCATGTTCAAATGAAAGCCATACAACATCCTACTTTCTGCCACTCATTTTGAACCAGAAAAATTATAACATGAAAGAACTGAAGTTCAGTAAATCTGCACATCTTACTGGGACTTAACCACTGAAAGGGTATTTAATTAAATATCTTACGTTGCGGCTTTTCCGCAAAGTAAAAATAAAAATAGTTTGTGCGTAATTTACAACAGAATGCTATAAAAGCTATTTAATCCAGTGTGCTTTGACAACAGAATCCATCAAAAACACTGACTTTTTTATGATTTAATTTTCCTTAATAGAAACTGCTGAAACGCAATAGTCATTGTTTTTATAACATATACCAACAGGAGCCAATATTTGGCACACAATGGGAAGGACCTCTGAAGTTTTTGTTGGGTTTTGTTGTTTTTTTTTTTGTAAATTTTTGGTAGGTTTCCCTTTCCTGTTTAAGAAAAAATTGAATTTTTTCTATTTTAGGTGTTAACATTTGTAAGTTTATATTGCAATGTTTTCTGTAAATCTCAGTTGAAAAACTACACAGAAATATTATTTGGCAGTTAATAGCAGTTTTTACTTTTTTCTACTGTAGGCAGTAGTGTGCCAGTAGTGTGATGCAGTTGCGGATGAACTGGGGCCTTGTTATAGAGGTGCCGCCACAACGGGCGAGCAACATGGCTGGCAGAGGCAGTCAAGTGGGTGACTCGCAGCCGGGCAGGTGAGTCTCTTCTTGGTCCTAGCGAACACCACCACCTGACACTCCTAGCTGTTGTAGCTGGTGTCATCGCTAGGTAACTAGAGAATCTGTTACACTGGCATCTTGCACAGTGTCACACAGTGAGTGCTGGTTACGCACAGCTAAAAAACTCACATATTTTCTCAGTAGATGCGTGTTTTAATAGTTGTTTTACTATAAATTTTAATTTTAAAGAGTGCACTTATTCACAAAGCTGAAAGTGTGCTGGTGGCTCAAGTAAATTTCATGAGAAAATTTCTTTAAAAACTTAAAAACTAATTTTATGAAAGTAGATAAGTGAAGTAATGCAATTCTCACCACAACCAAAACATTTTCGGAATTGTTTAGGTGCAACGATTGAAGATTCCTTACTTAATTTTATTGTGTTAAATTTTTTGAACTAACATTTTAGTTCTGTACCAGTTAAAGGACCTATTTGTTTAATTCAATAGCTTAGTTTTTAATTATGCTAATTTTGTTTGTAAAACAGGAGTTTTATTTATAAAATCTGTTTATTCATAAAGATAGCTTTAATCCCGCATTAAGAAGTCTCAACTTAAAAATGTCTAATGTTAAGTTAATCCATATTTTTTAGCACTGTAATAACGTTTTCATAATGTTTGGAAAGTGTCGGTAACAAATGACACACTTTGTCATCTTGCTCAAGTGTAAATCCCATTCTTTCTAAATCACAAATCCAATTATCAAATTTTTTAAAATGCTTCTGCAGAGATGTATTATTTTACACTTCAATGTTAGCAATTTCTTTCTTATCAATAGCTTTGAGATAGTACTATTCCTCTTAAAATATTGTTCAAAGCAAACATGACTGTAGCTGTTATAGCATCCTTAAAATAGTCTATGTGAAGATGGGTAACATAAATTATGTTAAGAGTCTTGGCTTTCTTATCTGCTGTTTTTCCCTCTCAAGATTGACGTCGTACCGACCATGGCCTCTAAGCCCGTGCTCCGCACCGCCAGTACCGGATCCCGTTTTTGGAGTGCACCCCTAGCCCAGCCAGAATGAGTCAAACGAGCGCCCCGGGCGTGACCTCAATAAACTAGAATAAACTTCAGGACACGAAACCCCGGGGACTCGACTTCATAAAATAGTCAATAAATGAGACACTAGAACAATAGTAATCTATACCTAGTAATATTATAAAGCTGAAGAGTTTGTTTGTTTGTTTGTTTGTTTCAGTGTTGGATAGTACATTTATCCAGGAAGGCTATAGTCTATATTATATTATCAATAACATTAGGGATCCTTACTAAAAATCCAATTTAGAATCAAATGCGTTGGATGGGGTTAGATACAACATGCAGTACACATACGAAGTGTGTGTTGACAATGCCGCAGGCGCTAGAAGTTTATTTCCTATTGTCTATTAACATTGTTGCCATGCACTAGATGCCTTATCATTCTTAATTTTCCCATACAAGTAAAAAACACCCGTGTGAAATTAACAACAAAGCAATCAGTACCCTCATAAGAGTTCAATTAGTATTTAAATACTTTTTATCACTTTAAATCGCAAACCTAAACTATTGTTTTTTTTTCTCTCTCTGTGGTTAATTTTTTTTTTACTAAAATTATTTTTATTATTTTTAATTAATTTTCATTTTTCGGACCATCAATAATTTTCCTGTCCCGTTACAATTGTGACAAGGACTTGTGTGTGTGTGCGTGTGTGTGTGTGTGTATATATATATATATATATATACATATATAAGCGAAATACCACTCACTGACTCACTCATCACGAGATCTCTAAAACTATACACCCGATTGACTTGAAATTTAGCATAGTTACTCATTTTGTGATGTAGACGCTCACTAAGAACGGATTCTGCGGAAATCTGATCTCAAGGGGAGTTTCGGGGGCGTAATATATCAAAATTTCCAGTTTTTGGTAGGAAATCACCATGGCAACAGCTGTTGCTTTGTTGATGCTTCATTCGTCTCTATGGCAACGACTATTT
The DNA here is from genome assembly GCF_032445375.1 of Bacillus rossius redtenbacheri. Lineage (NCBI taxonomy): Eukaryota > Metazoa > Arthropoda > Insecta > Phasmatodea > Bacillidae > Bacillus > Bacillus rossius. The sequence goes on from NC_086332.1 coordinate 111,954,964, forward strand.
CATTAGTGCAGTCATCACCGTTGAAATTTTGCGGGTACTTTAAATATCAAAAATTGCCCTTTTTTTCAAGTATATATATTTTACAGACTTGAAACTTCACAGTAATGTTCCTCATGTTACGCAGGATGACATTTTCCGAAAATTAGATCCCATGGGTGGTTAAAACCAGGCAACAGTGGGTACTTTGCATGAGAACAGGATTTTGCATTGTTCATGCCTTCTGCGTCTCCATGGCAACAGGCATTGCGCGGCAGTGGCGTACCCACAAGGAGGGGCATGTATAATGAGCGGCGCAAGAGTGATCTGCCTGTAGACTGCCGTAGCGAAGTACGGGTACATCAGTTGTACTTTGCGTGCACGAGTCGGGAAACCATCGGTGCTATTCATTTTCTCTCCAGTACATTATACAGCATTTAATAAATTTTCACTGAATTTTTTTTTATTTACCATTACTGTAAATGGGAGATGTGGCTTAATTTTTTCCCATTAGTATACAGGGTGGCCACCAAACCGGGGAAACGGGAAAAACCGGGAAAATGTCGGGAATTTGAAAGGGCCCGGGTAAAACCGGGAAACTGTCTGGAATTTTACTTCTTTCCTGGACAAATTCTGCGGTGTAAATGCGCACAACTTATATAAGACGTACATCGCGGCGTCTGATAATCACGCGGCAAATCTATACAGTGTCATGTTGGCAGCGGCTGTAGTGTTCCCATGCGTGTCATGTTTCTTCTTTCCTCATAGACGCAATACGTCACTAAGAGGGGGAGGGGGAATATGAACCGCACTACGGCGTGCAATGCAGAGTGTTGTTCTAATTTGTTCTGTTCAGTACAAGTCTTCGAGCAATGTTAGTCTTACGCTGTGCAGTTTGTTAGGAAGCCATTGAGGCAATGTCTACTAGGTATTCCTGTCGTTACAAGTCTGAGTATCCATGGGCTACTGAGGATGCGAAAGACAGAACTTGTGCGAGATGCAAGATATGCAATAAAAGTTTCAAGATCGATACGATGGGTAGGGGAGCATTTACAAGCCATGCCAAATCTAAAATCACAATAGAGTTATAAATAACCAATCAAGAAACCTGCAAGTTACAGAATTTTTTTCCACTCAACCTCCTCAGGATGAAACCAACGCTTCCTGTAACAAAGAAGTCCTACGTTTGCACTTTTATTACTTTAATTTATACTAGAAGCTTCCAACGGTTTAGCGGTGTTATAAACTACAACGTCTTGTAATACATCGCCTATCAATAAACTGTCAAATATGTCCAGTAACTAACGACACTACTTGTTTTTTTACGAATATTCACAGCTGTGTGTTGAGGCTAGCCGATAAACCTTCCGCATTAACACACCTTAACGTCGGTAATGCTATGTTCACTTAAAATTTGTAAAATAATAATACTAAATGTATAATAATTATGTACACCAGAACCCCGATTTCACGAACACCAGATTTAACTAAGCAGTGATTTTACGAATACATTCTCGGGAACCGTCAAAAAATTGGACATTTTGACCAAAATGTGAAAATCAGAAAAAAAATATTTAAAAAATGCAATGAAAGATCATTAAAATCTTTTAATTTTAACACACAGCGTATTTTTGTGTTGGCTTTAACACTTCCAATAATGTTCATGTAAGAATAACAAAAAAAAAATGGGACATTTCCTTTAAAAATATGGCAGCGTTAGGTTACGCACCGCGAGTGGGCGCACACTAAGCTCGTCCGGCTGGCTGGCGGCAGCGGCTTCATGACGCCCTCCCCTCTGTCACATTCTTCAAGGCTAGCTCACACAAACCATCTAGTGTCCTCCCTTATAACACCCCAACTTCGCTCTCCTTTGAAAAACCTTCAGTGAGAAACTGCTCTTTTAACCCTCCTTTCGCCCGTAAAATTTGGCTACTGTGAATAGGGTACTGAAGAGTTGAGTGAAGGGGGGGGGGGGGGGGGGACCAAGTTAGAGTTCAGTCATCTCTGGCAAGGAATTTACAAGCTTTCAAACTTAAATATTAATGAATTTTAATAGCAGTGGTCCTATGAAAAGGGAATATACCGAATAAAAGCATGTTGGACCTCCTGCGGTCACCAAACAAAGCATAAACACGGCCCAATGTGTGGTGCAACTGCTACATCGCTTAGTTATTGCTCGCGTGAGAGGCGAGACGTGGAATGTTAAAAGAAAGAAAGGGGGAAATGCGGGGGATGACAGACGGCAGCCAGTGTGTTTCCTGCGTGGGGAATAAGTGGCGTAGCCCTTTTTTTTTATGCTGGGTGAAGCAACCTTTTTCTATCAACCCACGGGAAAAGATAATTGCTTGAGCTGTCAAAATAAACATCGCTGCGACAGTTAAGACAAGACGCGGGCGAGCATCCGGTTGGTCGCTGTGTATATCTACTGGAAAAACATATCTCAATTCATGATAATAAGATTCCTTATAACTTACACGTATAGCCTGATGTTTTCAGTCTGATCCATGCAAGTTATTTAGCCATGTTTTGAATGAAAACAACCACCAGCCGGCCAGTGTTGTGCTCTATTTAATATGCACAAAATATACCAGATATATTTGGTTAAAAAAAAAAAAAAAACTAGCTGAAAAGACTCTCATGGGACTTGAGACAAAAAAAGTCAAAATAATGAGTGATGCCGTAAAACAGACAGCTCTCATAGACGAAGAAATTTGAAACACAAAATAAGGTTAAAGTTATGTGGCAAATATAAACTTAGTAAACTGTCACCAGTGGTGCAATAACAGGGGGGGGGGCAAGGGTATTTTGCCCCCCCCCCCCTCCCTCTGAAACCTTGAAGTGTGTGCAAACAGGGGCAAAGAAAGTGCTGTGTAATCAATTTTTAGATAATAAAACTGCTTAAATAGCACCATTTTCCACCTTGAAATACAAATTTTCCCTGGGCAGGGCCCCCGGAACCCCCCGCTTCATTAGGGGGGATCGATGATTCTTTATAAAAAGGTATATTCCCCCTTCCCTTTGGAAATTTAGTTGTTGCGCCCCTGACTGTCACCTGTTTTTTTAGTTAGGTATGTATCACATTTTGTGCATTTTTGTTTTACTATATTTAGTACTATAAAGTTCCTGTGTTTTAAAATGTGTGCTTTGTATCATGTATTACATAAATAAAAACATGTAATTTTGTATATATTGCAAAACCTGGAAAATCTTGAAAAAACCTGGAAAAACCTGGAAAAAACCTGGAATTTTGTATCACAAATGTAGTGGCCACCCTGAGTATAGCCGTGCGAAGCCGGGTCGGGCAGCTAGTTAAAGATAATGCTGCTTTTTATGAGGCTGCTAAAGAAAAATATATAGCACAATATTCAGAAAAAAAGCAAAAATGCAGCTTGTTGCTGAAATAACACCGAGAGATTACCAGAACCAACGCAAAGAGTGGAAAGAACGCAAATCAAGGAGCTGATTGAAACAATAGCATAATACAAGACTAGTGAATCATTCAAGAGAAAACATTCCAGGATGATCAGTCAGCATTTAGTCTTCTGAGATCACCAACAGTGTTGGTTCATTTGCGTTGACGTCGTCCGGGCCTGCGGCCCCTTTGAGCCCGATATGACACCGCCCAACCACCATCTCTATTCAAACCTCCCGCTCGTGCGTGCGTGTGTGCGTGTGTTTCTAGCCCGGCAAGAGGGCGCTTAGAAGCAGTGTGGCGACCCCCTAAAGTGTTAAGTTTTAATGTGAATTGTAAACCCTTTTTCATTCATTTTTTGCCCCAGTGTTTTGTTGCAGTTTACTCATGTATTTCTTTAATTTAAATATTACGTTACTTAAAAAACTACAGACGTTGCCCGGGCGGACCCGAATAGGCACGGACTTGGACGAGGGTAGGAATGTTTATATAAATTCTCAATAACTACGTAAATATTAATGTACTTTAAATTGCCAGTAATTTTTATATATTTTTTAATGTTAATTTATGATTTACTTAACTTTCGCCGGGGCACGGAATCGCAGAATGTAATAACGGTAATTGTGTTGGCGTGGAGGCGCCATGTTAGTCGAGACGAGCCAGCTCTCGGGCAGTTCATCTTCATCTCCGACCGAGAGCAGACGCGCCAGCACCCCGGGGATCTCAACCGTTGTAAACCACCGATCAAGTAATTCTGCATCTTTAATTATTCTTAAACCTTTTCGTCCGTCAATCCTCGGGGCAGCTCTCGGTCGGCGGACTGTATTAATAATTAATTATCTCATTCGAGTTTTTATACATTGTGTACTAAGCATACTTTATCGCATGGCCACGTGGGTGGACCATGCATTCACTTAAGTCGGTTCGTGCCTCAGGCTTTTTAACCGTTTAAAGTGTAACGTGCGTAGAGGGAGGCGTGTTCGTGGAATTAAATCTGGATATAAGTAAAACCTGAGTACTTTATTTAACCACGTGGTGAGTGAGCCTACTTAGCCTAGGAGTGTGGCGTGCCCGACGCCTAGAGCGGGCCAGGTCTGGATCTATATAGGGTAGAAAGGGCTGGTAACTCGTCCCCACCTGGGCTACGTCACGCCCTAGGAGCGAGACTCCGCCGGGTCCACGTGCCCTTACACGTGGTGGCGCCCATTCATAACACCATAAAGTCACCGGGAACGTGCGCACAGCCCTCAGCGTGAATAAGTTGTAGCTCGTCCACAGTCTTGTCGCATCAGTGATTGCTCCACACGCTCAGCCTCTTTTAGATTGACACCTACAATATTATCAGAGAATATTCCAGGCTCTTCGCAATGTAGTATTCCATGCAGACAAAAGAAAAAAAAATGTGTTGATACATCAAGGGCAAGACATGAGTTATCAAACATGATAATAAAATAAACAAAGCTATAAAATACAAGCTATGAAATAAACAAAGCTATAAAATACAAGCTATGAAACAGAAACTACATACCTTACCAGTGAAATTATTAGGAGCATCTGACCGAAGAAAAACGCGGTCACCAAACGAAGAGCTCTCAACGTTATCAAAGCCAAAAAAACTTCGCACAGCCGTAAAAAAAAATTCCTAGAAAGGAACGACAATAGTATAATGTGACATTATTAAAGTTCAACGAATCATTTTTAAGGCATAGATTAGCAAACAAAATAGAGGTGGGACACCATGCCTCAGTCTCTTCAGACATCTTTTCCACTTTGGTTCATGGCTGGGTATAGACGGGTAGTTTTCCAAGTGTGGCTAAGTGTGAATCAATCTCTGCAATTTATATTCCTTATCCAGGGGCGTTTTGTTATTTATTTGGCTTCTCTGATTGTTCCTTTTACTATAGTTACTGCTGTGGTCTTGTATTTATCAAACTTTGAATGTTACATTGAAAAACTAATTACTAGAAACTATCTGATGCAAATATTGATATTGTGCACCTGCTTTAAATGTATGTTTAATTATATATATATATATATATATATATATATATATATATATATATATATATATATATATATATATATATATATATATATGTAAATGTACAAAGATTACAGAAAGGGTATCTTGTACATCTCTGCAGTGGGGTGCTGTTGCAACCTCCGTCTGTCGCAGTGGCAAGGGAGATGAAGTGGCAGCCGGGGAGCAGCAGCTGTCGCGAGAGGCGATGAACCAGCGCGTGAGGGACGTACTGGGCGGGCTAGGGCAGGAGACGAGCGACGAGAGCAGCGAGGTGCCGGCCCTCCGGCAGCCCTTGCTCCCCAGCAAGAGCCCCGCAGCCAAGAAGCTCCCGGGCTTGTCCAGGACGATGGAGTCCGACTCGGACTCGCTGCAGCTCAACGCCAATGACGACAGCGACGACTTTGACTTCAGCAGCGAGAAGTAAAGACACTCTCTATTGTACGTTACTTTGGCTGTCTCAAGTGTTCCATATCTTCAACTCTCAAATTTTGTTATACTCTTTGAGGTTAACGTTGGTGCTTGCTGTTTCTGATATGATAGTATATTAACAGCAACTTCCTTCGCAGATTATTCTAGATGAGATTAATTCACAGTTTGTTTTATGTGAATAGTAATATTATATAATTGAGTTAAAAACTGAAGATGTAATTGGTCTCAGAATTTTGAAAAATTAATTTTTGTAACATGTTAAGAAGACAACTTATCTGAGGGGCTGAAGAAAAAGAATGTGCATATATATATATATATATATATATATATATATATATATATATTTCATGAATCATGGCTATATTATCATAAGTAGATCAAAAGCAGCATGAATTCAGCCAAACACTTAACTGAATGTACTTGTCATGAATCCTGGTCAGTGATCACTGATCTTGGTCAAATACCTTCCCTATGTGTTACAATCAGATTACATTATCTAAAGGCAAGGAATCACGTTACCTTCGCAACTGATTATTGTCACATCTGTGCTCGTTAAGTGTGCCATTAGCTCATTAGAGGCCATAAAAATCAAGAGTATATGCAGAAGTTTATTTTGTGGAGGGGTAGGAATTAGAAACACTTTGCATGCTGTTTTGTTTTCAATTTCTTTCCTTTGGTGGGAATGATTCATTTTTATAAAAAAAAAAAAACATTTTTTTTTTATTTTCAGGGGGGGGGGGGGAGTGCCGATAATATATTCCACCCTATTCCCTCCTATGCATTCGCCCCTGATAAGGATGCACATAATGATCCTCACAACTGTTTACGTCTACAAAAATAGCTGATATCCTATAAGATAACTTTACCTGGGTCATTTCTGTTAAAGTGTAATTTTAGGGAGGTTTCAAATACAGTCAGTTCAGGCTATCTGTTTTTTTATTTGCCAAGATACTAAACAAAATTTTGCCTTCTACTGTTCTGACCGAAATGTGCATACAGAAAATTTAAGTAAAATGCAGGCAGTACCTTTTTTCTGTTGACCTCTGTGTGTGTGCCATAGTTTCATTGTCTTCTGCCCACCACACAACAGACTTTTCTTCATTATGAGAGCCAGCCTAACTCTCTGAAACTTTTAGTAAGTCTTCTGCAAAAGTTCTCAACATTAATATTTTATGGTATTGACAGGAACAGTAACTACTGAATTAAGAAATTGAATTTTTTTTTTTCATATTGAATGATATTGGATTAATGTCTGAAGAGTTGTGTCACCTATTTCAGCTTCTTTCATACCAATAAGTAGGAACACAGAAATCAGCTCAAAAAGCCTTATTCTCATAAGCAAGTCAGAGAAAGCCAGTTGGCCATTTTCTTTGAAATGCTTGCTGTGAGAAACCTGAGAAAGTACATACAATTTTTAATTTAATTTGAGTACCCAATGTTGTTGGTTGTACATTTCAAATGCACCTATGGCATTATTATTGTTATGATTCATACAATTTACATCTAATATCTCCATAATTCAACTAGTTAAGAGACAAGATTTTATGTTTTAATTTCTAGGCCCATTTTGTTTTCAAAAAAAGGAGATTTGGAGCTGTCTGTAGTGTTTGAATTTTTTTTTTCCCACGTGAATAGAAGCAGCTTCAGAATGTGTTAGCTACCTTCTTAAAAGCCTTTTAGCATCTGGTTTAATTTTAATCCTTTCAACATAGCCAAAAGAAAAGGGCATGTGCTTTATCCTTAAACCCAAGGAGTATGCATTGAACTTGTTAAACATATCTTAACCATCAAATTAGAGAGAGTCCTGCTTAAAGCCCCAGAGTTGCGAGCAACGCAGGAAAAAGATTGCGCACCAGCTCACTAATTTAAAACATTGTGTTCTAAAATGTTTCACTAGCCATCACAAGACTTACCTTGTTTTAATCTGTTGTCTTGGAGGATTTATTACATTTATTACATTGTCATAAATTGTGTATTTCTACTTTTATTTTGCTAGCATTACTTACAGTAACTTTACATCTTGGCTTAACTTGAGCAAGCACGTCCATTTTTTTTTGTCATTGATTCGGACACAGACACTGTTTTATGAAAAGAAAATATACATTGTGGATATACGTATTAGTTTTAAGTATGTGATATAACATTTAATTTTTTATGCTGTTCAAAATTAAATCACTTCTTTGTGATTCAAAAATTTTCATATTGGTGTCCAGAAGAAGTCATATATATGTATTTGGAAACATAATTTTAAATAGCAATATAGTATGTTATGTCTTTTAACAGTAAAATTAATTAAATAGTCAACAAATATGAATAAATGTATATGATATATTGTAACCATTATATGTGTACCTGCCGATCGAAGTTATGCCCTAATTTGTTCCAGGAAAACAGAGCACTAATCAAAAATGTTTTTTCCATAAGCATATATATGTTAATCAAAATAATTTGTTTCTAATCATGTAAGTGTGCTGGCTGACAACCATTTTAATCAAGTCACTAGTCCCATTGAAATATATTTACATTTCTAATATATGTCTAAATAACATTTGATGTACATTTAAATAAATTTTAATTTTGATATTAAAAAACCTAAAATTAAATTACAGTATAAAAAATTTCTTAGGCCACATTTTTGACATAACAGGACTTGGGCATAACATTACCTAACTAGTAGACCTGTGCGAATATTAAAATTTTTGAATACAAATATGAATAAATAAATTATTCATATTTGATTCAACCTAGAATACTAACACTTCGAAATAATTTATATTAGTTTCCTAACGAATATTAGACATAGCATACCTCAGGACATTGTCTTATGCCAACGTTTACTGTTGAGGTTTTTTCTGCAGTATAAATACCCTTTTTTATGTTATAATGGGACATCATAATAAAAAGTATGAACAGTAAGTGACGTTTTAAACATGCAACAAGTATTAAAAATTTTTTTTGACTATTTTCTTGTTAAATAGTAATGGGAAAATCGCGTGGACAATCCAAAACACGGCACTTTAGTCATTTCAAATTTGAAAATAAAATATTATTTGTATTTTATCACACTTACTAAAAATTTGGGGGGGGGGGGGGGGGGGGGGAAGTCAACAACCATTGACTACAACACCACTAAACACGGACACTCCATTGAGATAGGCTTTAAAAGAAGTAATCGTAATAATTTCAACAGCTTGTAAATCGATAGTTGCAATTGATCTAACACCATGTAATACAGTAGCAGTTACTTACTGTATATATCTATGATGAAACAGACGTTGCTACACAAAAATAAAATAAAAAAATAATGGTTGAAGATTGCAGATGAAATTAGCAAAAATTGTTTTTATAATATTGCTGAACTAAAATACAATTTACCTGGTGGCCGTTCAACTACGAAAACTCATGAATAACTAGGGTTTAAATATTTAAATATGAAATGATTCAGTCACCAATTAGGAAGGACAGCATTAAAAAAAAATTAACATTTTTTGTAACTAGATTGCAATGGATTTCATGGTACGTATTTTGCGGTTAGCGAAAATTTTCTGGATAAATCTGCAGAGTAACAGGTTGTAGAAAATAAGGCAAATAGGAACTGAAATGAAAAGTTGGTTGGTTAGGTTATGTTAAGTTAGGTTAGCTGCATAATAAAAAATAATTATTTCATAATTTTAATATTTAAAAAAAAAAAAAACATTTGCTTTATAATTATTGAAGCTGAATTAACTTAACCAAACTTTCTCTTTAGTATTATTTGTCTAATTTTTCAGAAGTTATTACATGACATGAAAAAATATTTATTGGGATTCTATTTCTTATTCTTACTATTTGTATTCAATATTTGTGTTCGCGAATAATTTTATATTCGTATTCAAATTAAACTAAAAGACTGATATTCGCACACGTCTAAGTAGACAATAACAACATTTTTGATTTACAAAATAATAATTAAAATAATAATTTTATTAATATGGAAGTGTTTTTTCTATTGTTAGAAAGATTATTTAACTTCTAACATAATTCCAGACACTGCTGTTTACCAAATGTGTGGTTGCCATGATTTGCCACAAGCACATTCTAGTAGGCGCCAGGTAAACTAGCCCTGAAAGTTCTGGCTTTTCTCACTAGAGATGCTGCTGATTTGCAGGATGACATAATATAAACCACTGAAATTATACAGAAGAAGTCTGAATTCAGCCATTAAACTTGGGCTGCAAGGTCATTACGACAATATGAGTTGAAAACCTATGTATGGTGAAGTGATTCCCTAGGCTGGTGTAAATCTTTGAAGTTGGCGCTGAACAACATTTTTATTGTAAATAATACATAAAGTATTTAAGATAAAACACTGAGAGCCTGATTTACGTTTAATTGAACAAAGTTCTACAACCACAGCAAATTTTGTCACTAGTAAAATTTTTCAATTGAAATAATTGAGGGTAACACTTTTCATTTCCACATATTGTTTTGGCATGTTACTACCTCCAATTATTTCAATGAATAATTTTACTACAGCAACTAAATGCGCGTGGTAGAATTTAAATCAATTAAACATAATCTAGACACTCAGTTTTCAATCTTAAATACTTTTTCTATTATTTACAGTAAAAATGTTAATCCCTAACTTCAAAGACTTACACCAGCCTTGGAAAGCACTTTATACCATAAGTCGTTTAGGTCTTCCACTTATTTTGTCATGATGAACCTGCAGCCCAAGTTTGTTGTTCAAATTCAGACTAATGCTGTATAAAATGGGCTATAGTAAATACGCAATGAAGGAAGTGAATATGTATTAAGGAATTAGCAAAATATTGTTTGTTGATGTCACATTATTGATTAGTTGCATTGTATTTAATGCTATATGAGTGCCATTGTGACTACTTATACCCAGAAATTAAAATTCACTTAAAGAAAAAAGTGATATTTCAAATCTTTGATCACGTTACTTCAAATCATGCTGTAATTTTGTGGCGTGTTTACTTCTAAATCACGCTAATTGAGGAGTGTAACTTCGATGTGCAGGTGTACTTAAAATTATCAACACAGTAAAATTTTTGGTTAGGGATATAGTCATTTATTAAAATATGTGTGTTATTGCTAATCTCTAAAAGTATTAATATTGAACTTTTAGTGATAGGTTTGGCACATATGAGAAGCTAATAATCTGTGATAGCAAATAACTTAGTACAGCAAATGTATCTAGGCAAATTATAGAAATAAGTCGACAGATAACTGTCATTTGTTATTTTATTTGTTAAGTGTATATAAACATTTTTTATTGTAACACATTTCAAATTTTATAAAATGGCAAAATAATATGTTTCCTATAAAAACTGTGCATAGTCGTAAAATGCTAATAAAATACAGTTAATATTAATCTGTGTCCGAGAGAAATTATTTCAGTAAAGGAATCAACGATCGTAACAATTATTTGGAACTAACATGATTTTTCAGCGCCCAAATATTTATGGAAGTCTTTATGAATGTCCACTTCAGGCCAAATTTTGATCTCCGGGAGGTCTGGAGTGCGACAGTTTGCACCCAAAGTCTGACTGGCACTTATTTTGACATGTCCTGAGACTGAAATTTGCAAAATCATTAAAGAGAAAATTCCCCCCACCCCAAATTGTCAAATGAAAAACATTTTTGGTAAATTGAACTGCGGTGAAGGTGTCACAGGATAATCGGCTATGCTGTTTACCGCCTAGCTGAGTGACATAATGAATTTTCTACGCATCGTGGGATCTACTAGTTGAACGAGTGAACGCAGGCAGCTGGATCCAGTTATCCAGTTTCCAGTCCGTGAACAACGAGAGACTTTATGGGACAGGAATGGGCCAACAGCATAGAACTTCGAGATCTTCACGTCGCAAGACTCCGCGGAACAAAATACTGAAACACAGCAAGTACAGTGAGGTTGTAATATTGTGAAAATTCTGAGTAAGTATTGTTAGTTTTTGTTTGTTTTGAGGTTATGAGTATATTATTGTTTAAAATCTGAAGTATATTTATTTTAAGAACATGAGTAGCAATAGTGAAGATTTTCTTGAGTTTTCCTGAAAGCCCAGAAAATCTGGAAGACCTGTCTAATGTGCAGATGGAACTGATGGGCATGAGGGATGTTCCACGTACCAGGGTTGTAAAAAAAAGTTTTAAATAAACCAAAAAACCTGGGTTTTTCACCCCGTTCAAACCAGGTTTTTTTTTGTTTAAACCACAGAAAGGGTATTTCGGTAAATATCTTACGCTGCTGCTTTTCCACAAAGAAAAAATTAAAATTATGAAAATACCATTTTCCAACACTAGAGACATTCCTGTATTTACCCTGGAAACAGCGTTAATAAATTCTCACTAGTTTCTGAGAAATCCCAGATTTTAGCTCACATTTCTATTTCTGTATATGTATTGCCACTGCCCGCCATTTATTGTTTATCCATGTCAATTTGTCGGTTTATTTGGGAGAACTTTAGTCATGGTAATGTTTTATGATAAAAGTAGTTAATATGACGGCGTATTGCAGTTGTAGGAAAATATTAATATTTTCTGTTTGTTGATTTTTTGTCCAAATATCACTGAATTAAGTATTTTTTTTTTTTTGACATTTCATTTAATGTAGCGTTTTGAATCATGTAGTAACGAACAATTCATAGGTTATGTTAGCGACGTGAAAAATACTTTAAAATATTGATAACGGTTGGTTAGGTCAATATAGCTACAGCTACATCTTAAATTTGTAATTCCTAAGCAACTATAAGAAATATTTTATAGTATGTTTAATGTATCTACACTGACCGAACAAACAGTCCACAATGTTAGAAAGTATTTTTTATGTAGCTAGCCTTACCTAATCGACCATTTACAATATTTGAAGTTCTTCAGAACAAATACACAAGCCGACAGGTAAACAATTAATGGCGGTGGCAGCTGCAATGTACAGATAATGAAATGTGAGATACTGTCGTGCTAAGAGGTGGTAAAGGGGAAGGCAGACCATGCGCACAGCGATAACAGACGGTTCAGATTTAACTTTTCCCCCTATTATAACGAAAGCAGCACTAGCCTACAAGAAAGTAAAGTGCAATTTCATAAACATAATTTAAGGGAGGAAGCTGTATCTTCGTACTTTTATATTCACTTTCCCTAAACATAGCACAGTTTTCAACACCTCTATTTCTTCAGAAAATTTGGTAAATTTCAAAAGTGCCCAAGTAGGTTACGAAAAAGTACGGCACCGAAGGCAATGCTATTATTCACACTTCAATTTAATTCACAGCTAACCTTAAAAAGAGATGTATCCCGTAATTTATTATCGTATTTTAACCAAACTAAAAATACCTAATGTTTATCAACAACACGAAATTGAAATTCATTATGGCGGGTTCGTCAACGCCGTGGCAGACCGGGCAGACCTAACCGCTCAGAAAAACAACCACACATCTAACATATGTTTATTTCGGAAAATTAAGCTCGGGTGCAAAATGTGCCCCAACAAGACACGAATACTACGGACAGTATGTAGCATAACATTATTTAGGTTACGCGTTTGCCACTGCGGAATTAAGTAGAATTAACCTTACCCGAGTTATGACAGTTCTAAAATCAAAAATCAAAAATCAAAATAAGTGCATCATGTATACCAAAACCCACACCAAGCCATCAATTTGGTTTAGTAACTTGGCAAGTTTAGAAGTTAGCACGTAATAATTAAGTTATATTTCACTACTAAATATATTATGGTTTGTTGGTTAACGTAATTTGTTACATTGCTGCCAGGATTAATTCAATTGAAGCGTGTGAAAGATGTTTTTCCTGTTGCGTAGAGATATTAATCATTCAAAAGTTGAGTTGGTCAACATGCGCGGTGTTGTCAAGCGTGTATATCCGTCAGTGCGGTGTGGCTAAACGAACGCAGTTTTACTCAGTCGGGATTCGGTTAGTGCTGTTGAAGTCGTAGTAGGATGACGGTGTCGCTTCAGTAAGTGAATAAAGAAGTGAAGTAGTGTCATTCGTGGCGTTACAACAGACAAAGAAGAAAAGCGTTTTGCTTTTTTTGTTTCTTTCACACCAAGCAATTTAAACCAACATGGAAAACACGTTGGTTGTGTCACAGGATAAGTTCCAGATGAATTTTGATGGAGATGGTGACAGTGCATGCAGTAGTCAACCCAACGGGGAAAGAGCAGGTAAGAATGAACTTTTTGCACGTATTTACCAATATATTTTTCACAGTATATTAAAAAAAAGAAGTTAGTATTCCTACGTGTAGTTTAATGTTCTGTATTTATTGACTTACTGTAGTTTAATTCGGCTGAAATACTGTTTCTATTAAACGGTACTATTTTTGATTAGTGCATTTTTTTTTTTTCGGAAGTAGCTGTGAGCTAGTGTGTTTTCTCAGGTTGCTTCCAGTTTACCTGCAAATGCTGTCGCTGTTGCATTAACATTGTGGCGAATCCTGAAACCCATTTAAGTGGAGAAGGTCTTGTGTTCTCCACTGCCCATATATCTCACAGGTCACGAAGTCCGATCTCGGAAATGGGTGGTTTTTATCAGAAAATCTCAGTTTATGATTGTAATTTGTAACTGGAAAAGATAGGCGTTAAACCACAATTCATAGATAAATACTATTCTAGGTTCTTGATGGCATGTAAACCTTGAGTAAGTACCTTGTAAACAAACAAGGACGGCCGCAGCACAGTGCAGGTGGCAAGGTTGGAACATTGCTGTGGTCGCGAAATAATGTAACAATGCAGACTACCTTAGATAGACCTCCAGTTACTTCCAGTTTGTGACTTTTGCATGATTTGAAAGCGGTTTTACGTGGTAGGGTTATAATGAATTATGTGCGTTTGAATAAAAATACCGCGAATTTGAATACAAATACCCCGATACCATAATACCGATGACGTCACCAGTTTGTCGTCGTTTACGTCATTACCACCCCTACCTTCTTACAGGACAAGCACGGGAATATGGGGGTTTTCAGTGAGTAACTGTATAAAACACTACTTTCCACGCATTTCATTTGTTGAATGTTATATTTTTCTGGTATCGGAAACTAGAATATAATTTCCCTCCCCCCCCCCCCCTTTCTTTGCAGTATTCTATTTTGCGATATCGATTTTTCATTATCAATAAAATTATATCTGTATGTAACATTATATATATATATATACATATATATATATACACACATATATATACACATATATACATATATACATATATATAATTTAAAAATAAAAGTTGCCTGAAAAGTGTTAAAATTATGACGCAAAAAAAAATACCGGTATCGCAAAATAGAACTGACCCAGTGGGTTCACGATACCGAGAAAAATATTACCGAGATATTTCACATTTTTACCGGTATCCCGAAATATAGTATGCCGAGTGTATTCTACTTCATGATAGCAATAAAAATACTATCTTGAGTTGTCATTAAGCTAATCATTTAAATCTCGGAAACGTGAAATAGACTTGACCGGCCTATTTTCTATTTCACGATACCACAAAATTTGTATCACGGAAATTCTTATTTTATAATAATGAATACTGATTTCGCAAAACAAACTAGACCGTGTAGAATTTTAGTCTACTGCTACGATACCTCCCACCTATAATTTACCACTTTACTAAAATTAAATACGCGTTTTTTTGTTTGTTTTTTAAGCCGACCTACCCTAACTAAACCTTTTGCTTTGTTTTTATCACTTCAACGATTGTACAACTAGCATACAGGAACACAAACCATTTTTACATGACATAATAACTTTTATGATTCACCCAACAAAAAAACTATTTCACCTACATCGCAAATGAAACACACACAACACTCCTCTCACCTAATCACACAAACATTTAAATCATAAAAAAACATGTACCTTTCTTAACATTATGCCAATAATCGTTTTCTGGAAATGTTTCTCTCCTAGAAATTAAATTCAAACAAAAAATAATTTGCCATTCCTCCTTTTAATTTATTCGGTATCGTTAATTACGTACCGTCACTTTCCTGGTAGCTACTACAATTACAACCACACATTCTCTCTACACTGTACCATTATATTGATACAATTTAAACACGACCTTCCTCTTCTCTCGTTACTTCTACACTCATTACCACATATCCAACATATTTCTTAATATTTACTCTATGCTTATTGCGTACTTATTTATTCAATTTATATTGATATTCAATTCAACATATTAATTCACTCTTCCTCTTATAAGCGACCGCATATATACTGAGGATAAGTTAGATTCGAATCGTAGTTTTTTATTGATTGTTTCACTTTGATTGGGCTTCCGCGCCCGATTCCTGAATTTATTTCCTCTTCCCAAATCCAGTAGGTAGGTATCTTTCCCTCAATCCTACTCCTTTCTCTCCCCCTCCTTCGAACCCAAAACCGTACCATAATTATGGTACATAAAATATGAAAGATACAATGTGCAACAGCATGATGTCAATTTCATAAAATAAAAAAAATGTTGGAGAAATTACAAGTTAAAAAATCAATTTTAGTAATAAAAAATAAATCATTCTTGGTCATGCTCCTGCACATAACTTTAAAAGTCAATGTATGGCAATTCTGGGCCGAATGTTTAAGGCGACCCTTGTTTATACTACACATGTCACAACTGGGTGACTTGGCACCAGATTTTAGCAGTAGCCTACTTTTACGTCAAAGTGAGTAAATTTTCTAGTAGGCATTTGCCACCGAGGTTAAAATATAATGAAAAATAAACTAGACCAGGGTGCAACATTCGGCTTTCTGTAGCCGACTGGAGTGGTTGTGACGTGTCGTGTCATTCCGGACCGACCCGATGCTTGAAGCAATTCCCAGACGGCTAAAGCACGAAACCCACTGAATCGGATCAGCCCGGCCCGGCCCGGCCCGGCACGGCGCGGCGTGGCACCATCCAGAATCGTCGGCAAAGAATAATTTCCGTTCCGCCGGCCGGCCAGACCGGCTAATCTGGTAAAAGTAGTGCTGAGAAATGGTAATGGAAATGAACGAAGAACTATTAATTGAAGCAGTGAGGGAGTACCGTATGCTATACGATACGTCACATGTGTATTTTCATGATGCGTGGAAAGAAATAAGCGAGAAATTTGAGAAGTGTACACGTCAGTAGCTACTTCTTTTGGTTCTGTTATTATCATTATTACAATAATCATTAAATGTAGTAGTATTACTAATATTATAATTGTTAAAGCATCCAATGTAGCTTAGATTTGTACAATGCCAAGTTAGTTCGTGTTATTGTACCGTGACAATACGTTACATTATTGCAGAAACATGTTTACTACATTGATGTACTGAAATATTATGTCTAGGACTGTCGATAGTGCTCGCGAAAGAGTTTTTGGTATTTTGTTATTTTTATCCAAAGAAAAACAATTTTATCTGTTTTCTCAAAACTATATTGTTGCAGATGCTACACACAAATTAAAAATTGTTTGCCATGTATTTTCCAAAAAATACTTCAGGCTAACATCAGAAAAAAAAAAGGATTAAAAGTTATTAAACAATGCAATATGTCCGTAACAGTTTATAAAATCACACAAGTTTTGTGTATATAAATCTTTACCGGTTCGACTGTGCACTGTCTGTGGGCCTACGCGGCATTTCAAATCGACTCCAGCATATTTCCACACATTACTAAATAGAATATTATCTCCTGTTTGTAAACCGACAATGATATATGAATAACAATTATACAATATTCCAAAGTGATTGCGATTCATCTTATATAGGCCTACTATGAAATTTATCGCGAAAGTTGCAAGTATGTTTATTTTTTATTAAGGCCTGGCATGCCTGCCACTGTAAACGCGATATATTTTCCACGGTACACTACCATGTTCAGAGACGAAATAGTTTCTGAATGAGTCTCTTATGTTGCTTGCAAGTGCTGCGATATTCCCGCCAACTCTAGGCAACTGTTGGAGAGCACAGATTTCGTTGTCGTTTTCCTGTTCTGCAGGTTCCCATGCACACACATCATTCCGCAACAAATTATGAAGAACTGTTGTAGCTAACACAATTTTCTCATTCGTTGCCATTTTCCTGGAAGTAATTAAACCAATGCATATAAATGTACAAATATGTGTAGTTTGTGAGCGTGAGCTTTTAAAGGATTTCACTATCTACATAACAATACACACATCATTCCGCAACAAATTATGAAGAACTGTTGTAGCTAACACAATTTTCTCATTCGTTGCCATTTTCCTGGAAGTAATTAAACCAATGCATATAAATGTACAAATATGTGTAGTTTGTGAGCGTGAGCTTTTAAAGGATTTCACTATCTACATAACAATACTTTACATGTACTTACTTTAGTGTCAGTGCCAATCGCTCCTCTATAGGCCAACCGATTTACGGAAGTTCAGTTCTTGTTTCCGTATTGGTAACACGGCAACCAACACATAAAATTTAGACACGGACATTCGAAAGTATTCCGTAAACTTCCGCTCGTCGTTTAATAACTGGGGAAATAAATAGTAAGGGATAGATAACAGCCCCCGAGGAAGGTGTAGCGGGGGCAGGGAGTGGCGAGGTCGGGCCGCTCTAATCCCCCACGGTATGCGCGCGTGACGTCAGTGGCCGTGCGGGCCGCTCGCTCAGTACCTGGCACGCGTCGCGGCCCTGCTACCCAGTTACTAACAATATTAACGAACTACAGAAAGTTCGTTATTCATTTCTGGACATTTTGATTTAGAAATCTTAAATAATTTTAAAGTTAAACTGTTATGTCATTCATATTTAGTGGGGGGTCCTTAGCTTGTTTTGCCCCACTTTGAATGCCTGGTAGCTATGCTATGCTATGCTATGCTATGCTATGCTGCAGTGGAAATATGGTACGTTGTGTCGGAAGTACGGTACACAGTGGCGGTAATTAAGGTACACATGTGAGGGCTTAGAGATAAACATCGTATGCAGTATGTGTGAAATGAAGGCATGCCTTTTTGATTTCCCCCTTTTTTTTCTATAACACCTCCCCCCCCCCCCTCCTCAATAACCGAGCAAGTTCGCCGCCGAGACACCCGCGCCGATCAAGGTCATGCGAGAGGCCAGAGCAGCGAATGAATAAATTTCTTAAGAGTTCGCATATGTCCCCCCTCCCCTCCCCTTCAGCGAGCAAGTTCGTCTCCGAGACGCCTGTGCCAGGCAAGGCCACCGGCTAGTTCCAAGAGGTCTGATTAAAAAAAAGTTAGCTTCGATTTGGTTTGATCCCCTCTCCCCTCCCTGCTACGTCCACATTAGTGGCGGTGCGTCGCTTCATTTCCAAGGCCAGCAGGTCGTCGGTTCGATGCCAGGCGGCAGCAGTGGACCCCTAGCGTTAGGTCGTTCGCTCTGCCAAGAGTACGAAAAAAATATTTATTTTATAATTTATTTTCGCAATTTTTGGTGGCCAGAGTAGGTCGTTTTTTTTTTGCATGCTCTGCATAGAGCAGTAAATAAACTATGTCATGTTTTTTACCATGTCTGAAATGACATTCGGCCGAGATTTGCACTGGCTAGAGTAGGGGAAGGTGGGGTAACTGCACGCACTTAACTTTGACACATTATATTTCTGTAAATAAAGCTAAAAAAAAAAACAATGTAATTAATTTGTAGCAATGCGACATTAAGTCAGTTTAAATATAGCCGAGTATTAGTACTTTGTTTAAAAGAGAAGTGTGTTTTTTTACTTAAATTATTAAAGTATGTATTGCGTACGATTACCCGCCATGAGTGGGCAATCGTACGCACTAAATTTGTGTTGCGTACTATTACCCCCTATGCCAATTCTGGTACATAAAAATTTTCCCGAATTTTCCCTGAAAGGAAATATAATTTTTTCAATATGACAATATACCAACATAACAAAATACACTTTTTGTATTATACTGGGACATATATTTATTTTATTTTCAAATTAAATACTTACATGACATGATTTTTGTCTCTTTTTTAATTTTTCATAGCTTCTATAGTATTTTTAAAATATTTATGTAGATACTTGGATGAAATTATATATAGTTTAGAAAGTAGCTTACTTATTGTTTGCATTTTTAATGTACAACTAGGGAAAGCTAACACAAAACAACACACTTACACACTGATAAACCATAGTTGCAAATATATGGAAAAATTAAATTTTCGTCAAAATAACTAATTGCAGTTGTTATACATGACAAAGAAGTAGACTATTTCAGCATCAAAGTAATTGAAATAATTATACTTTCGCTTGACAAAAATCGCATACAAATTTAAAGTGATTTTCTGCAGTACTACAGTCTGAATGGACCCAGCCCGAATACCTGCCACAGCGGTACCATAGTTCTCTGTCCTTACCAAACTCTCCACAAAACATACACATCTAATTTGTGCCATTTTATGTTGGAAAGATGGAGCCACCATATTCAAATCTTCAATTTCATCATCTTGACAAAGATCTTTTGTATTTCCTTTGTCTTCGCTTAGAAGAAACGGACGAATCGCTGGAAATAATTTTCTTCGTTTTCTTCTTTTTCATTTTTTTTTTGGCTTCCCTATATAATGTTCAGCTTTTGTTTCCGTTTTATTTTTCCTCTTTGTTTCCACTTCTTCCAGCATCGTTTTTCTTGGAGTGGCTGTTAGGATTTCCGAATGCCTTTTTCGTCTCGGCGATTTCCTGGTCCCTGTAGTCCTTGATGTCGATGGTTTTGGAACTGGAGAAATCAGTATACATGTTTGTTTCTGTTGTTTTTGCAATGTACAAAACAGGAGATATGATAACAGTTACCAAATTTTGCATGGGTGAATAAAACGCAGATGGGGAATTGGTACGCATGCCTGCGTACGAATACCCCAAACGACACCATTTCAGTTTACTGACAGTCACAGTTGAAACGATCACAAAGTACAAGCCCTTACCGCGTTAAGCTATAGCAAAAACCCCACTAATTATTTACAAACATCTAAAATTCTACAAAAGTACACAGTTTTTTCCTTACCTCGAATGCAATAAATGCAGGATATTATTGGAAAAATCCCAGATTTAAAAAACCACAAATATCCAACACAACTTTTGCCGCACGCCATCGCCAATCGACTTGAACGAAGTTACTCCTTTCGCCGCATAGTAGTGGCAGTACTCCTGCGTGCGTCTCCTCTTCTTTAGCCAGATACTGACCTGCGTACCATTACCCACTGCGTCCAGTTACCCCGCCTTCCCCTACGAAATGTGAAGTGTTTAATACTTTTCGTAACTCTTTGCTTTAGGTTGTGAGAGAAATATACACAATTTAATGACAAATTTTTCTTAAAGTTATATGTACCTGTATTTTTTTACTTTTCTTGCTTGACACTAGGCCATGAGAGGAATGTACACAATATATTAAATTGTCAAAAGTTTAAATGGAAATATATTATTTATGAATTTTTTCATGCCTTGCATGCCTGACTCTAGGCCAAGATAAAATAGAAAACTGCGTTGACTGAGGTCGACTTGTAGAGCACATGAAGGATCTAACCTCTATCCTCCACCTCTTGTCCAGAGAGGTACCTAGCCGGATCAAAGCAGCCTCCCTTTGCGTAGATGGAAATGAAACGATTCTTAAAGGTAAACAGTTTGCCGCCTCTTACAGTGCTACCCGAAAGACAAGACTTGAAGCTTCAAGGTGAACTTGTACACCACATGAAGGTACAAAGCATGGAGGCTCGAACCCCTCTTCCCCTTTCCTATCCAGCCGATACACATCGACCTCACAGTGCCTATAGCATGGGCGTCGCAAGGATGTATTTTTTTTGGGGGGGGGGGGGGGGGGACTTCAATTGATTTAGTTGAGGAATATCCATCCCCTGGGGAAAAAAAAAGCGGGGGTCCGGCGGTCCTCCCCCGGGAAAATTTGGGGTTTGAAGGTGCAAAAAGGTGGTTTTTAGGCATTTTTCTTTCCTAAATATTCTAATTTTAGTTCATGTTTCTTACTGAAGAAAGCAGTAACTTTCCCTTGTGATCCTGCACGCTTCATATGTTGTGCCAGTGCCACGATGACAACAGACAGCATGCGCACACAGCTCCGCCTCACCACTCAACAACTCACAATGAAGTACGGCGACACACTGGCGACTACCTAGAGGTGGGTCGAAAAGTATCATCCTGATACTTTGGCACTGATACTCGCCTATATCAGGAACGGCAAACGAGTACACTTGAAAAGTATCAGGTACTTTAGTATCAGTTCAGAATTCGCCTGGAACAACACCACGGCCAATGTGCGCAGAACCCGATCGCAGATGATGGTCACTTGGGCGGAGCTTGTGAAAGGGGAGGGAGCGGCACGACGAATAAGGGATAAAGAAGGGAAATAATGTAGGGGAGGAAGCGCAGGGGAAGGCGTTGAAGGAGAGGCGGAAAGCGAAATTGTTACGAGTCGTTTGGTTATTGTCCCACATCAAAGTACGCTCAGAGCGCAGTGCGTGCACAGACTCGTTCAATAATAAAACTAATGAAATTTTAATATTAAAAAGTACATTAATACAAGATATAATATTTATATTTGTGCACCTAACAGCTATGAAAATGCAAATAAATTCTCAGTTGACACTAATAACAGATGTAATCAACATTAGGACTTTTTTTTCCGAAAACAATTAGTAACTAGTGTTTTCATACATTAAAAGATTACGATTTTATAAAAAATTAAAAATAAAAAAAAACAGATACTTACATTAGTGAGCATACTATATCAATGTTTACGTTTCAAATGTTTCTTCAGATTAGTCGATGATGATTTGTAACTCAGTTTACACAAATTACAATTAGCAAACTCATTATTTTCCGTAAAAAAATTCCACACAAATGAAGTCTTTTTCGTGCACTTATCCATTCCTTATTTCACTATAAAGATACTAACTACAAAGCATGACAGCCCGCAACATGGTGATACACGGCCAGGACGAACTGCAGTGAATGTTGAACTGATTGATACTGGCTGTATCAGGCGGGCATGAGAATAACAGAGGTAGAGAATTACCGGGCGTGATAAATAATGTATCAGATTCTCCTTCCGGTCGCACGGTCTGTGTACGCGGAGCTTTGTTGCTTCCTGGGACCGTCTGATACAGAAGTATCAGAGACTTGTAACTAGGTACATTACTGTATCAGTATTAGGTAGGAACAGATACCGAAAATTGCTGTAACAACCCACCTCTACGACTACCGTTTACCCCCTACACAGTTTTTAAGCTAGCCAGCTGTCCGAGACAAAGGAGTGAGAAGCCCTAAGCAGGACGCGCACTTGCTCGGCTCGCAGCAGACGGCAGTAATATGAACCCATGCTATCAAATGGAAGGCCGCGCACTTGATCGGCTCGGCTCGACTCCTCTCGGCTTTCTGCTATCGGCGCGCTTCGGTATCGGACCTGATTTTGATTTTACACGAAGATCGAATTAAAAAGTGCTCACATTACCACGATTGGACTAAATGCACCATGCGCAACATATTTGTTATATCACAGAAATCATATTTTTAATATAACTACGAAACTAAATATATTATTGGAGGGGACGAAATTAGACTTATTATTGGGGGGACGTGTCCCCCCCACGTCCCCCCCCCCCCCCCGGTTGCGACGCCCATGCCTATAGGAAAACTAACAAGTAAATGTGCGATGTGCCGTAATTTTAGGTTTCTGCAATTACGCCTAGCAAAATTGCGGAACTAGCCACGTGACCCGCCCACCGAAGCAAAATTGATATACAAACAATTAGAGTAGGAACTTTTTTGGGGCGTTATCCGTAGGAAACAAATATTTATTTTATTTTTTATTTTTTATTTTACCAATTTGTTACATGCCTACCAACGGCATAAGGCCATGGGTGGTAGGCACGATAATCATAAAAAAAATACATAGACAAAACAAATACATGAAACAAAATGAATAACATTGAGGACAATACTATAATAACACATACACAAGACAATACAGCAAGCAACTAACAGATAAACAAGAACAAGTTTCATAATTCTATAACAACAGTAATGATAATCCAGAACCTGATTATAAAAAAAAATTAAACATGATAGCATCATTAACCTTAAACATATTCAAATTAAATTAAGATAAGAAAAATTGTTTTATATTTAAATTATTTTTGATAGAGAGACATAGCAACCATGTTTATTAAAATTTGATATAATTCTGTATAATATATATTATTTGATTTGCCTAAGGAGCATAATAAAGGTGTCTGTCGACTGTTATAGGTGGGTACTTTAATCCCAGTATTATCTAGAATATAATTGCATTTTATTTTATTAGTATAACAGTTATAGATAAAAGGGGCATCTAATAGCTCTCTTCTTAGAGCTAAAGATCTGAGAGAGGATAGACTATTAGAATTGTTGGTAATGTTGGTCTTTTGATTAATGATATTGATTAATTTATATTGTAATTTATCTAGTTTGTCACTATCTGTTTTTGTGATATTGTTCCAGACCACGGAGGCATACTCAATCTTGGATCTTACTAAAGCTAAATATAAACTAACAATATAATCTAAATTAGTGGCATTGAAAGTAATATATTTAATCAACGCTAACAATCTATTACATTGCGATCTAAGAGATTCAATATGGTTATGAAAGTACAATTTATTATCAAGTAAGACACCTAAATCTTTAACACAAACTGACTTCAAGATAACATGATTACCAAGTTTATAATCAGAAGCAATGATATGATGTTTTCTAGAGAAGGTTATAGATGTAGTTTTCTCATAATTAAGGTCAACAAGATTTCTTTTACACCAATCGAAAACTGATGAGATGTCATTTTGAAGAAGTTTACAGTCTAGATGAAGAGAAATTTTTCTGTAAATCTTAAGATCATCAGCAAAAAGTAGGCAATTAGAGAATTGTAATACTTTGGTAATGTCATCTATAAAAATGTTAAAGAGAAGAGGCGATAATGTTCCACCCTGGGGTACACCAGAACTAACTATATGTAGATCAGATTTAATATTATTAATTGAAACATAAAAGATTCTATCTAATAAATAGCTATTGAACCACTTTAGATATTTATCGCTTAATCCTATATTTGATAATTTTGTTAGTAAAATACAGTGGTTAACCGTGTCAAAAGCCTTGGCTAAGTCAAAGTAACATGCGTCAACTTGACCCCGCGTTATTACTTCTGAATAAATTGGGTTAACAAAACTAATTAAATTAGTAGTAGTAGATTTCCCCTTTCTAAACCCATGTTGACAGTCGGAGAGTCTATTTTTAAGATTGAATTCAAGATCCTTACATATAATTTTGTCAAATACTTTAGCAAATCCATTTAAAAGTGATATCGGTCTGTAGTTTGCAACATTAAGTTTACTCTTTTTCATATGTACAGGTATTACCTTTGCAATTTTCCATTTTTTGGGGTAAATTCCTCTATTTATACTAGTATTGAAAATAAAGTTAAGTATAGGGGCCAGAATAACAGCACATCCTTTTATAATAAAATTTGGAATACCATCAGGCCCCTTGACATAGTGGATTTCAATGATTTAATTCCCCAAAGTACAAGGCTCTCAGATATGGTAGTCATAGGAATAGAGCACTTACTGTTTTCAGAAATGGAGTAATTTAAATTATTTGTAGGAGTTACATAAATAATAGAAAAATGATTTGCAAAACTGTTAGCAATAAGTACTGGGTCATTGGTAACGTTATCATTGATTTTAAGAGATAATTTCTGTCTGTATCCTTCTTTCATAATTTTTACATAGCGCCAAAAGTTTTTGGATTTTTTTAAACTTTATTGTTAAGATTTTGTAGCCAAAATTTTTTGTCCAGAGAAATGAGACTTTTGGCCTCTCTACGATATTGAGAAAATAAATCATAATAATAGGGGTTCATATTTCTTTTATATAACTTATGGAAATGTTTTTTTGGATTTTAATGTTTCTATAAGTTGTTTGGAATACCAATGCGGGTAACTGGATTTTTTTATTTATTTTATTCGGGATGTAGTTCTTGATGTAGTTAATCAAAGTATTAGTGAGAAAATCAACCATTAGATTAACATCATCAGATTTGTACAGTGTAGACCAGCCATGTTCTTTAATTGCCATAAATAGACTTAAATAATCACCTTATTTGTATTTACATACATGTAGAAATAAAAACGAATAATTTAAGTGCGAGGTTGCGCGTGACTCGTCCGCCTCTGCAAATTCATTATCGAGAAATATTTGAAGGAAAAACAAGAGGCGTATACGCACGAGGCAGAAAATAATGTATGAACCGCCTACTTGGACAGCATTCCCGCACCAAAACTACGAGAAAAAGTATACAACCAACACACGCACCCGTGTGCACGCAGTGCAATAGAAAAAAAGTCGAAATACTATACAGTGAGAAAAAACCCGCACGAACCTCAACTAAAACAAACAAAAGCGACCTCACTGCAGAAAATCGCAAAAAGGAACTGAATCAACGACCCCAACTAAACTTGTAGGCCGCGCTCGTCAAGCTGTCATCCCGGACACCTCGCCTGCCCTAGCTATCTCTCCCCGTCCCTCCTTCTCGCGAGTAATTATTATCTACATATGAAAGGAAAACTTACATCATATCAGGCAGACCTACAAGGAAATAGAAGTAGCATATCCTGGAAAATATATATTTTTTCACATAATTAGAGAACATTCTCTAAGGTCTCTAGGCAAATGGGAAACAAGCACATATCCTCGTCTCCCAAAAACAGCCATTGAAGCAGCATGTGTGCTAGACAACAAAGACTAGGACCTTTAGCCCTATACTGTATTGCAACACAACCTGACAAAAAATAATCACAAAATACCGCATTAAATCTTAGTAAAGACGTGGGCTGCAATAAATAAGGTATAAATTAGACACACACCCCTAATAAATACACATATTTGCAACCTAACCTGAAAATACTTGAAAAAATTCCTAATAATATACGTTGGACCAATGTAAATCAAGGTGGCTGGATACATCACAGACGAAACGCAATTTAGAAAAGTAATCGTACAATAATGCAATAAAAATAATTTAGGAGAGTAGTACCAGAGGACCGAATTCATGCATTGGTGTTGAATAGTGCACCAGCCATTTTCCTGACACACTGTTGCGTAATGTCTCAAGAATATACATGAAATAAAGCAATGCACAACTGTTGGAAGAGAGAGTACATATGCTAGTACGATGTGAGCCCTGTCCACGACCTACAATTAGCTTTCGAATACCATGCAACCAATGTCTTGAAAACCCAAAAACTACAGCTGAAGCGAAACTGGAGAATGTGTAGACACGCACGCAGAGAGACCGCGGGTCGAACCCGCCACGATGACCACAACTTTACTATTCCCTCTAGGAAAAAAAATTACATTTAGTTTCCCAAAGGTCTACATGGAGCAGGCTGCCCTACCCGAGGAATAAACCTGGAGGGATAATACATGAAATGAGATGAGATGGAGCAGCGACGAATGGAATTTGTGACAGTAAGTAAGAAAGATGTACGAAAGCCGACAGGAAACGTCCGACGTTTTTCCAATTTGAAGTAGCGTCTACATGTAGCTGGCTGTCCTCACTGACGAACCAACATGGCGGGAGAAAGCTTGAGATGGAGCAGGAATGAAGGAATTGGTGGGAGTACCCCGAGAAGACCCATAAGAAAAGTCTGCCATGTTTCCCACTTTATGGGTTTGATCCCGTTGGGAATTATAGCTGGGGAAGACGACAATCCCACTACACAAGAAAATAAGCAGAGAAAAGTAATTGTTTATTATTCATTTAGGGCAGGTTGCAGAATCAGGTAAGTAAAATTCAAGTAAAAATATTTGTAGATTAGTCAACTGGAGAAATACGTGTCACGACTGTACAAGCCGGTCGTAATGTGTGCTCGACGGATTTTATTTTAAGAACCTAGTCTCCTAGAAGGAACCACACACATGGCATGTACAGCCTCATATGTAAAAAAAAAGTGCTAAATTTGTGACATGCTAGACTGAGTACGAAAATGACGAGGTCCGAATGCCTATTCAAATGAACGAGCATATATTTGGTACGCAATAGTTAGAAATGGAAAATAACTAAAATCGAGTTTATTAATAATCAAAAACTACGAAACACTCGTTAACATACTGGTGGCCAGGCCGTGATGTGGCTCAGATGCTTGCTGGCTGGTCGGCTGGCCTGTTAACCCTCGGGTGGGGCTTTGTCCACTATCGTTACACGCCTAATCCATGTAGCAACGATGCCTCGCTACCTTCATTCTTCCCCCTCTTCATCCTTCATCGGCACTTTGACATAGATCCCTCACACTTTCTGGAGAATTTTGCAGTTAGTGACCTCTTGGTGAGTGACAATGAGCGACAGCAACGGGTCTCGTGTGTGGGATTCGGTGCATCGGGATGTTGTATGTGCGGCGGATGAGTGAGTAGTGTACCGAGTCAATGTGTTGTGACGGATGCGCGCGGTGGAGACTTGTAGTAAGTAGAGCCACTGTCACCGATGGGGAAAAGTAAATTGTGGACATACATTTTAAGTGTTGCAAATAATAATAAAAATAGTTGGTAATAAATTTTCAAGCAGGTTGTCCCACTCGTATTAATACAATCGGAAGTACTCCTTTATTTAGGCATCGGAAGATGGTGAATTCGGTCGTGGGAGCTGGAGTGTAACAGATAAACTGCACATTTCGCTGTATTTTGCTCTGGGAGAGAAACGAATTTGCATGTTTGTATCCGACCCAATCTATCTCCACAGAAAGAACATAGCAAAAGTAAAAAGTAGTACATGTCATAATATGAATGTTTTCGTCTGCCAGAAGCCGCCAGCTTGGATCCGACTTGTTTTCGTCTTTAGTGGGAGCTGGTCTGGTATAATATTAGTTTAATTTTTACCCACTAGAGTGCAGTAATTATTTATTAACAGTCAACTGACGCGATATCCACCAACATGTCGGCCATCTTGGCTGCCATTTTGAAAATATGTATTTATTTAGCTAAAAATGCCAATTAATTAATCATTAAGTAAAGCACTTGTTAAAATAATGATTATTCAATCGATTACAGTGCTTGGTTCGTTTCTTGATTTATTCAAAAAAGCAATTTCATTAAAATTACCAAAAAAAAAAATGACAGGTTCGAACAATAAAACAAAATTACAAATAAATATATTACATAATTTCTGCAAGCATATAAATACAAGCAAGTTACTACTAGCATTTCTAGATTTCTACATCTGCTACTCACGAATTAAAACGAGGTGGGAAGCTCCACCACCACTTGATGTAGGATGGTCCATTTCTTTGTTTGAGAATCTTCTCCACTAAGTACGCATCGGAATAAATCTTAGGTATAATCTCTACAGCATAGAAGCCGCCACGAATATGCTTGTGGTCCAAAATTTCGAGGTAGTAGGTCTTGGGCTTCGAGTCACGAACGTGGGTCACGCGGAAAAGTTCGGGACTCCAGTTCGCAGTGAAACCTTTCTCGAAGACATCTTTCTGTTTGGAGACCCGCACAGTGTCACCGACGTTAGCTTTAGGCTTTCGTGGATCTTTCTTCCACATGTTGGGAAACACTGTTCGAAGCAAGTGATCATCCTTCACATCGTTAGGCTTCATTTTCGTAGTAAAATGCACCTTGAAATTGTATTCGCTTGTTAGTTTCTGCGAGATATCCAGCCACTTGTAATTTCTGTTAGCTGTGAACTGATGCCACATCTTGGTGTGTAAATTTATGTTAAACCTTTTGACAATAGAGACTTTGACATTACTAAATGTAGAGTAGTATTTGATGCCAAACTTCTTCATCAAAGTCTTGAAAGTCGCATTGTAGATTTCTTTGTCGAGATCCATTTGCAGGTGCGATAGTATACTTCCATCGCTCAAAATATCTGTTATGGCCTTGGTTACGTCAATTGCATCCTTAGATTTCACAAGTCTGGCCCAGGAATACGTACTCGTTTTTTCAGCACAAGGAGCACATATCCTTGAATTCCTGAAATAATAACCATTCATAATCGTGATGTAATTTAAGTTCGTCCATGCGAAAAAGTACTATTGATGTTCACGTTTCCTTGTAGAAAATGTTTTGGAATTCGGCTATATGTTTGACACAAGTAAATACAGTGTACTTTTGTATTTCTACCCATGGAAACGTACTCTTGTATTATGCCTCGCTTCTGGCACACAATGTCGTCAAAAACCAACACAGAATTGGTTCTTGCTTCACTAGGAGGCAGCACATCTGCATTATCAGTAAACAGAAAATACTCCAGGCCTTCCACCGATCGTAGAATCGTGGCCAGGCCCTGGTACTTTGGCTGTTGCAATGTCTTGGAATAGAAGTGCACATTTTCAAACCGAAGGCTGTTTAGTTCTTCCAGCAAACTCAGAAGAACACACGCCTTCCCAAAGTTGGACGTGCCTACCATAATGCATCGTACAGTAGAAGGCAATAATGAGACGTGCCGCGAATCGTATGCAATGGCTTCGTCATCTTGCATACAGGCCAACACAATCTCGCATATGCGTACAGGCAAACACAATTCTTGCTTGACGATTTGCATTGTACTGAAGAAATTGTATAAAAGTAAACCATTTTTTCTTTCTGCTCAGCTGTGTGTAATGACTCGAAGAGGTTAAGAACACAAAACACATCGGTGCAGGACTTGTGAACTCTCTGGTAAACATTCTTCCTTCAGAACTACACATTCCAGGCTACAGGTTCTGTGGTCTAGTAACGAACTTGCCAAACGACTAGCTCGAGGTGACATGGGCATCGTATCCCTCCGATGAGATCGTATCCCTGTGACCAGATCATATCCCTGTGTTGTATCCCTGCAATGATATTGTATGCCTGCGACGAGATCGTATTTTACTGAGTGGAATTTACGACTAAAGCTACGTCCTTTTCGTTAAATGTGCTCCCAAATGTGCTTTCTTGTTTAATTGTGCTTTTCTTTTGGAATGTGCTTTTCTTTTGGAATGTGCTTTCCTTTTGGAATGTGCTTTTCTTTTGGAATGTGCTTTCCTTTTGGAATGTGCTTTTCTTTTGGAATGTGCTTTCCTTTTAAATTGTGCTGTCCTTGTGGATTGTGCTTTCTTTGTGGAATGTGCTTACTTTTTTTTCTATGTGCATTGACAAGACTATAGTCAGGCCATGATTGATCTCGTGGTTCGGAGATGCCTGGTCTAAAAGCCTCACATTGAACATGACCTGTTTAAATTTTCGTCGAGTATCGCCCAAAAATATCTCTTTTTTCTTAGAGGCTTGGTTAGGCGCATAATTTTATACATGAATTGTTTAAAATGCTCGCCTAGTTTCGAAGAAAAATACCTCTGGGCTACTGACTGGATGTGTTTGACCATCTACTAAATGCACCTGCCTACCAACTGGATGTTATTGGTCACCTACTGAATGCGCCTGCCTACTAACTGGATGTTATTGGCTACCTACTGAATGTTCTGGCTGCCGATTGTACGTGTCTGATTAATCGATTGGCGGTGTATAGCCAACATCTGGATGTGCCTGGTTAATCGACTGGCATGTAGAAATGTCCTGAAAAAACACGTCAAGGCATGTAAAGGTCTCGCTTTGCCTTCTAAGAAGACTGTAGAAAAACGAGAAAGGCTAGTTGTTGGTTTGTTTTTGTACGTTAAGAAATTTCATGATACATTTTTTATTTGTAATTTTTTTCTCGAATGTCACTTTTTGGTGTTTTTAATTAAATAATAATTTTTTACCTATAATTAACATGTTCCCATCAGTCAAGGATCGAACCGATGTGATTAAATCAGCCAATAAATAAATTGATAATTTTTTTGAATATTTTTTATAATTATTTTTCGAATTTTTAGCTTACAGATCATGGGTTTTAAATATGGCGCCCTAATTTCAAGACGATTGACACCCTGACAATACATTAATACTGCACTTTAGCGGAAAAAATTACACTAATATAGCGCCAGCGCACTCTAACAAGAAAAACAATATGCTCGCTGCGACCTCCAGCAGACGAAAACATAATGGCCGCTATGACATCATACTGGCTGACGTAATATCTGCCTTGGCATTAGTGGTTGAGGCCAGCCTGCCGGAGTCTTATGTGGGGGAAGGAACCATCATTTTTTATCGATAGCTCTCGCCGGGTTCGATCCGATGACTCCACGATGTTTTTTAATTAAAATTTAATTAAGTAATTTTTTTATGAATTTAGAATTTTTTTATTAAAATCATATAATTACGAACTTTCATGATGGCGGCCGCAAAAAAAAATTGTTACATCATAGAATTAGAGTGCTCAGTTCCAAGATGGTTAAATTCAAGATGGCATCTGAGGTCAGAGTTAGGGGTCATGGTCAAGGTTATATGTAAAGTTCAAGTTAAAATATCTATTTCAAGGTTAAATATCTAGTTCAAGGTCAAATGTCTAGTTCAAGGTCAAAGGTCAAGTTTAAGGTGTAAGGCCAATGTCAAGGTAACTTGTCAAATCAATAAAATCGTATTTTAATATTTTTTATAAATTTTACATATTTTCTGTTAAAATAGTTTAATAATTACGTATTTTTAAGATGGTGGATTTTTATATTAAAATTTAATTAATTAAATGATTCATAATTCTTAACAAAAATTCTGTTGAATTCGGAAAAGATTTACGATTTTTTAATATGGTGGCCGTATCGAAAAATGCAACATTAGAGATTTAGGGCGTTAGATGGCAGAAAGTTCTGGAATTAAAATGCAGGAATATGTTTAGTATCAAAAATGGCGGATTCTTAATGGCCGCCGGGGTCAAAGTCATAATTAAAGGTCATCTTATTTGACCGCTGTGACGTCAAATTCCAAGATGGAAATAGCAACGAAAATTGCAACGAGGACGTCATCATTAATTATGGCCGCCGTGATGTCAGGGCAGTCGGTCATTGACCGGCTCTCAGCTCCAGACCCAGCCGCAGGGCATACTATTATATACTTCTCTTGTGCGCGAGTATACGAGTTTCACTCGCACTGTGTAATCGTGACTTGCCGACCGACGAGTAAATAGTAATCTCGTTAAGTTTTACGTACGCTCCCAAGGCATTTATTATTCCGTTAACACACATTAGCATTCAATGTCATTATCTTATTGCCTTTTAAGTTAAAAAATGTGGAATTATCTTTATTTTTCGATCATGATATTGTTCAGTAAAAATCTTCATATAATGAAAGCATTTTTTTTTTTTCAAATTTATTTTGCGTGCAGAAATTACAGTATCAAATTAAAAATATTTTGCACTTAAAACTTGACGTTTTCATGAGCTAAAGTCTAGGCGCTAAAATTATGCTGTATCAAGCTGTCAGGCTATCAGGATACGAAATGCGAAGGAATAAGACGTGACAGTACATGTCGATGCTAATATTATGAATCGTATAAATGTGCGTATGATAAAAATCCTATCATTCACGTCGAGATCTGTACGGGCAATCGAGTTGAGTCCATAAAACATACCGTCTGCCCACTACAATCTAACACCACAACGCTTGATGTCCGACTATCACAAACAGGTAAAGGGTTGAGGGGGAGGGGGTGAGCGTAAATATTCGTGATATTTTTAACGCGTGGGGGTATACTGATAAATTAGAAAATTATAAATATTTTGGCGTTAGGATACATTGGAAAGTGATAAGCTCAGATCACATTTACAGCAGTGGCCACAGTTACATGAAGTGTTAAATATTTTGTTTTAATTGTTAAGGGTTTGTAAAATGTTTCTGTATGTAATGGGCAAAGGCCCGACAAAATCATTTACCCCGGCCCTTAGTTTCTGTGTACAGCCCTGACTACCAGGTGTTTGCAGACAGGGTGACACGCAGGTACAGTGCTAGTAAGCGGCAGAACCTCTGCAACATCGCACGGCTCGACCTGGGCGGAACAGACGCGGGACATGTCCACGCGCCACGCGAGGATGTGAGGGTGTTGGGCTTGTAGCGGGGAAACAACCCTTAGTGGGCGTCCTAGTGCTGCTACTTCATACGCCTGTTCAGGGGCTTGGAAAACCAGTTCCCTCGAAGATGTGCATATGCATCCTGATAGATAACGTCTCACATGTCTGTAGTTATATGTAAAATATCAGGTGTAGTAACTTAAAAAAACATATGTAAAAATTAAAACTTCAAATTGAAACTGAATACATTTATCGATTGCCATAAGGCTCCGTCTCTCAAGCTTTATTAATTTTGGTTTTATTTTTCATAATTATTGTTTAAGAGCTATTTCTAAAATTTTAACTCGATATCTCCCTCCCTTGCATCTGTTGTCCTGCCACAAGTATATTCAACACATATTCACTTAAAGTAATATCATGGGTGTAATAAAGGCACGGTGTCTTAGAAATTATCACTTAATGAATATCTGTTGAAAATATTTGTGGCAACGACCAGTGCAAGGAAAGTACCGTATTAAATTTTTAGAAATAGCCCTTAAATATAAGTAATGAATATCGAAACAAACAAAAAAAAATCACCATTGTGCGTGAGAGACTTAGGTCACGTAATTTTCGTAAGCTGGGTCAGACATCTCGAACAAACACATTGCACAAAACAACTTCTCAGCAGATAGCTGACCAAAGTAGAGTCAATGTGTGGCGAGATAAAGCCAACATGTGGCAAGCACACAGCTCCGGTAAACAAACCAGGCACTCGAAGTGTCGCGAGATAAGCCGAGATGAACGAGAGAGATCTCTTGGCTAACCCACACTGACTTGGCGTGCTCGCAGATAAGCTAATAAAACAACCGCCTTGTTTCTTTCACGAGATAATTAAGGCGTACTGCCAGATATAGACCGCAGCGTAATAGCTCTGTGATCCGACAGCAAAGTGTTTGTCAAGCTCTCTATTCCCGGCGACATTTCAGTGACAAATGGAAAACTACCTACTGTAAAAAAAAATGATTATGTAAATTTATCGTACTTTTGATGGCAGCACGAATTTCCCCAAATATAGATTTTCTTTTTTTTACACAAACAAGTGCCTGTGTATTTTGACACAGTCTACTCGGAAGTAAGGTAAATTTACGACAACCCTGTTGGTGTAAATTTACTTTTTATGTCGTGGATTTTTCGACTTATTTATGTATAACTCTTAAAACCTGTGTGTTTTGATACTTTTTCTTTGTAAAATTACCTTCCGTGTTGTAAGGCACAGTGTATGTAAAATCACACCAGCACTCGAAGTAAATTTAACTGGCATGGTAGAGCAAGTAAAGAATTCGTTCATAGACTATGTAGCTTTTAAATTACAACAGATGCAGTATTCATACAATGTGTGGCATTTTGTATACCTGGGTTATACATGTACTGAATTATGCATATAAGCACATTTTTACAGTTTAAATATTTTATATGCTAGGATTTGGAATGAAATAACTGTTTTATTTTAAGTTTGCACGTTTGGCGCAGTATTTGCTCCATACCGTACTGGATATAGTTTTAAAATTTGCATGGGCTGTAATTATTCGCTAAATAAGACCACATAAATTTTTTCAGGCTTCAGTCAGTGGTACCGTGGTACCGGCCGCCATCTCTGAATAAAATTGTGTGACTCATTAAGTAAAAGAAAAATTTCGTGCGGATCTCGATTTCTCAGAAATAACCAGAAGCACTCAGAGAACATCAGCAAATGTCCCGACAGGACATCAGTAGCCCACGGAGAAAACTAACACACATTTTCCTTAATATCAGTTGTGAATTTCTGCTACCAAATTATAATTAAAAATATTTATATCAGGTGGAATTCACAGAAAAAACATCCATTACTCAGTCAAATAATATGCCTTAAGACAGCTGAGAAGCACGATCATGCAAAATGAACTTTTCCTTGATGACTAGTGAAGCCTTCCTTCTCTTGCGACTGTTAGTGAACATTTCGCATCCTACATAAAATAAATAAATAATTATTACCTGAACACAACACATGACGTCATTTATGGGCAAGAATCGGGACTATTTGCAGAAAGTTCTTTTGCATGGACTTGTAACCTCGTAGCCAGTTAAAAGCTTTGTAGTCCTGTAGTCTCGTAGCTTCGTAGCCTCCCAGTCTCGAAGCCAAATAGCAACTAGGCCTAAGACTTTTTGGAGCCAAATACTTTTAGAGCCATTGACTTTTCGATCGAAAAACTGTTGGAGGCAAAGACTTTTTGGAGTTAAATATCTGTTTACACTACCCGCCTTGAACTGCTGTAGTCAATTTTGAAATGCCTCAGCTTCTGGCTTGACAAATCTGGTGGGCCAACAGATATGCTGGCAGTATGGAAATTACTAAGACCGTCGAATAAGCTATCGTTGGTAGACGCTACTCGTCTGGTACCTAATACTTTCCTCAATGACTTGATGCATTAGTATCCAGATTCTCTTAAGGAATACCTCACTGCCATTGACTGCCAGTACTATTTACAGCGAACCTTAGTCGGTGTATAAATTTATATGTTAAGGGCGCCTTTAGACTACTGACTTATAAATTAGCCAAATGAAAAGGATCTTTTGCACGATTAAAATTTAATTTCGTTTACTTCACACAGTAACCAGAGTCACAATATATTTATAATCAACCATTTAAATTACAATTATAATTTAATGTTACTGTGAGAGTTATACCTTCTTTTAGTACGTAAGAGTAAAGCCTTTCCTAACTAGTTGTATTTCAACATACGTTTTGCGTGTAGAGAATTGTCTAACTCACCATCAACAGTCTACCGACTAAACTAGTATTTCGGAGAACACGAGCAATGGTTCAGGACTACTGGGAATCTTCCTGGATTCGGGTAGGCAATGGATTCAAACTGAAAAGAATGTCTAACGCTACGGCAAATTCGACGTCTCGTTCCGCAGCGACTTGACGTCCCTCTGGTTCTAGAAAGTGGTAATATCATAACAGATGAACCTCACCAAACGGTCTGCTCGCAGAAGAAGACACGGTCACGTCCGACGACAGCGGGATGTCGTC
Source organism: Bacillus rossius redtenbacheri (assembly GCF_032445375.1). Taxonomy (NCBI): domain Eukaryota; kingdom Metazoa; phylum Arthropoda; class Insecta; order Phasmatodea; family Bacillidae; genus Bacillus; species Bacillus rossius. The sequence goes on from NC_086332.1 coordinate 111,991,790, forward strand.
ACGGCAAGGACTCGTCCTCCGGGTGTCGAGGTCGGCACTGACAAACGCTAGAAGCATCTGATGTCTTCCTTCCGGAGTCGTTCCGAAGATTTTAAATATTTTTTACGTAGTTAATCACCAACAACCGTAACGACCGACATGGTTGAATATTATCTTGAAGTTCGGAAATTTGCCTAATTCCGTCACTAAAAGTGCAGAAGTTACTATCAACTCGTCGTCAGCTATAGAACGCACTCCGCGGTTGTCCCGGATCAATTTATAGTATTTCGGGATAAAATAACCGTTCAACCCGAATATACGTCTACTCTCTTCGGAGATCTTTTATAAAAAGCGTAGAATCCTTCAAACATTATAACAAAAAAAATATTATTTTGACAACCAACGACGAAAAATTTATAAAAAAAAAACCTAGTAGGAGAAAGGAAGAAGATAACAGCGCTAAATTTGAAATATAAAACTTAAAAAATCCATAGAAGACATGAATAACCAATCAAGACTTTCCCTACTGATATTTAAATCATAAAATAAATAAAATTTATGCTTCACTCGCAAGTATTCCAGAAATATAACTTGTGTACATAATTTGTTACATTAATTAAAATCAATTTACTTATCTATAAACGAATTGAGTATTTATAAAGACTGTTTGAGCCAAAAGACTGTTGGAGCTAATAGATTGCTGAAGCCAAAATACTGCTGGAACCAAAATACTGCTGGAGCCAAAAGATTGCTGGAGCCAAAAGATTGCTGGAGCCAAAAGACTGTTAGAGGCATTATATCATATCGTAAATTGGCTATTGCATACTACTGTTTTGAATGATCGTGCACATGTACGTCCTTTTCGTAAAAATATGCTTCCTTTTTGTCGATTTTTTGTTCAAATATGCGTCCTTTTCGTTAAATATGTGTCCTTTGTGTACATTGTGTGTTCGGTGTGTACATTGCATGTCCATTGCGTGTTCATTGCCTTTCATGTGTGTGTATTGAATGTACATTAGTTTTTTCAATGTCCTATATTTTATTAATGTTTTGACTCGTGTATTAATGGAAATGATCGTATTATGTCTTGCATATTATTCCGTCGGTCGCGGATATATAAGCGAGTCCCAGGCGCAGGACTTTTAGTCCTCCTCTGACAGCTGTACAATGCGAATCGGCTCTCTCATTAGTACATTACCTGATATTTAGTTTCTGTTATAATGTCGAGCTCAATGGACAGTTTATCATCGACGGAGCAGAATCTGATGACAGCGGCGACGACGGTGAAGCAGATCCCGTTGGCATCGTCGACAACCACGAAGACCTTGAGGGAAGCTGTACCATCGACTGCGGAGATATCGTCAGCGAGGATGCAGATCCCGAAGGAATGTTTATCATCGTCACCAACAACAATAGAGGAGACTTCAACTGACATGGTTCCACCAACAGATGAGACTTTAATGGCTGCAGAGGATACCATGATAAACAGCATTTCGTCCTCTATGGAGACTTCAATGTCTGTTGATTCGTAAACAACTATCGAGCATCGATGTCGTTACTGTGACAAGATATTCTTGAGCAACAGTAATGCTCGACGACACGAGAAGAGAAAATATGCTAGAATCTTTCGCGCAAAATGTTAAGCTGTAAGAAGTGTCGTAAGGAATTTACAAGAAATTATACATTGAAAATATATTTTAAGATATGTAAGGGTCCTGCTGCGTGGCAGAAAGTAAAGATTTCGCTACAACAGCGATTGCGATTCTCTTAAGAGTACACCGGGAATTGGTACAACTGCAGCAACATCAGTATCCGATTCGGGTCTGAAAGTATCGTCTTAGTCGGCTACTGCAATATGTCGTTTGCATTTGTCTATGATGCACGAAGACATGAGTGGAGTAAATGCATGAAGAACCCACTCGTTTGAAGTTTCGCTGCGATAAGTGTCATGTTTGGTTTACTCGTATTGACAATTTGTGTCGATTTGCGAAAAACCGTAAAGGTGAAGTCCGTTTGCATACTGTTGAACTACCTGCAGACATTTTGACTCATCGCTTTAGATTGGAGACTCGTACGCGTACAAGCACAAAAACAGATTTTCAGCAACCGATTGCAATGACTTCTGGTCTGGACATACATCTATGCTTAAGACAGTCCTGGTGCATTACAGGTAAATGATAACGGCTTACACTGGTCAAAATCTGCATTTCGTGCGACATTGAAAGACTACTATTAGTCTATCAAAATACATTTAGTGAGTCAAAATAGATTTGTACTTTTCTTGATGATATCAGGCAGAACATAATAAAATAGCGTACAGATGTAGTAGCAACGTACGGATCTTTAAAATCTAATTTGTGCTTGGACTGTGTACATAGCAAACCATTTCCGTTCGAGGACAAAGTGAAGAAGTGCGCATTCAAGACGGTGAATACTCCCATCTACAATTCCGACATAGTATCGACAAACTCTGTCGGGAAGAAAAATACTATGTAGGAAAATGATCTGGCTGGCCTCTGTCTTCGGTAAACTGTTTGGAGCTGATAATTAGTCAGTTCAAGTCAATGCAAAAGTAAATATTTATTAGATTGCTAACTTTACTATGTTTTTTGTAGTAGTGTAGGATTAATGTAATAAATTTTGTTTGTAATTTAGTTGTTTTATTTCTTGAACCTGTCACTTTTATGGTATTTTAAATGAAATTTGTATTTTTGTGCAAATCCCAGCGATCGAACCGAGGGAGGATATTGATCAAATAAATTATTACAGTGAGTGATTTTTTTTTTAATTTTTCCCGAATTTCTGGCATTTTAAATACAAATTTCCAAGATGGTACCCGAATGTCAAGATGGTGGCATTACAGTAATAAATGATTACTGCACTCTATCGGGTAAAAATTAAACCAACATGGCAGTAGCACACTAGCAGACAAAAACAATATGGTTGCCTCCAGCAGACGAAAACAAGATGGCGGCCTCCAGCAGACGAAAATAAGATGGCGGATTTGATGTCATACTAGCCAGCGATATATTATATATATATATATATATATATAATATATATATATATATATATATATATATATATATAGAGGAAGTGCGGGTATTATGGAATAGGCGGGTAATATGGAATAGGTGGATATCTCAGCTGTAAGGTGCTGAAACCTGTGAGAGAGCGGTCGAACTACTTCCCTGTGCTCGCTAGAGGCTATGAATTCAGTCGCATGAACGTCGGTCGTGTATGGGCAGTTTTATAATCAATTGTTTGGTTTTTGCATTTGGAAAGTTTTTGCAGGTGAGTGTTTGAAAAATGTTAACAGTATTTAGAAGTTTCTTAACACTGTTAATCATGATGTATGATAAAGAGTAATAGTCCGCAGTGTTATTTCCAAGAATGTAGTCTTTTCATTTTCAACTAGTAAGGTTAGGAGAACGGCAAATTTTAAATATGGCGAGTCGGGTAATATGGAATACCTACTATTCCATATTACCCGACGAAAATTTAGGTATTCCAAATTGACCGCAATTTGATTAAAAAGTAAATGAACGCTATTAATGTTTATTTAACGCAAATGCAAACTAAATGTTCTAATGGCTCTCGTTACAGCTTATTGTTTAGGGAGTTGTAATTGCCAACGCATGCTCGCACAATTAGAGCAGAAGTCACCTAATGTAGCCTTTTAGGCTTATGCAATGTTATTCTATGCATGTGCCAAACTTGAATGCTACTTTTAGGCGTTGTAAATGTCAACTTGTGCTAATACATTAGTTGCGTATATGCTAAATAAATTTTTGTGGAGCCAGGTTTTCAACTACTTATGACGACCATTACGAAACAAGGGGTATACCTATAGTCTGTTTTTTTTTCTATCTTCCAGAGATGGGTAAAAAGAAAGACAAAACTAAGAAAAGGAAGCTATGGAAGGAGGATCAAATGGCAAAAGCAATCTGCGCTGTTAGGGAGAAGAAGATGGGATACCTCAAGGCATCGAAAGTGTTCCAGGTACCAAGGGCTACACTTTTTAGACTTGCCAACAATAAGGTGCCAGACACCAAGAAAGCAGCATCTACAAAACTTGGTCGTAAGCCATTGTTTACCCCTGAGTTGGAGGAAGAGCTTGTAAAGTACTTAGTTGAAATGGAAGCCATGTTTTATGGCCTTACCAGCAAAGATGTTTGTATATTAGCATTTCAGCTAGCTGTGCGCAATAACTTAGCCCATCCATTTGGACAAAACGACAAAGCAGGGAAAGATTGGTTTCACGGGTTTATGACAAGGAATAAGGACAAGTTGTCTATTCGCAAGCCAACGGGTACATCATTTTCCAGAGCCAAAGGGTTTAACAAAGAAGAAGTGAGTGCGTTTTTCGATCTGCTGGAAAAGCAGTTTGAGAAGCATAACTATTCTGCAGATCGCATCTTCAATGTCGATGAAACTGGTTTGTCGGTAGTGCAAAGTAAAATCCCTCATGTTGTAGGACTTCGTGGGAAACGTCAAATCGGGGCCTTGACATCAGCGGAAAGAGGGTCATTAGTAACTATCATTCCATGTATGAGTGCTGGTGGTCAATTTATTCCACCTCTAATTATTTTCCCCCGTAAAAACATGAATGAACAACTTATGAGAGGTGCTCCACCTGGCTCTTTCGCAACATGCCACCCTAGTGGCTGGGTTCAAACAAACATTATTACTAAGTGGTTTGAGCATTTCCTGCGACATGCAAAACCCACAAAGGAAGCTCCGGTTTTGTTGGTACTGGATGGCCACTCTACCCACAAGAGGAACATTGAACTTATCAACATGGCGAGAGAAAATCATGTAACGATTATCTGCATACCACCTCACACAACACACAAGTTGCAACCGTTAGATAAATCGTTCATGGGACCTTTGAAAACCCACTTCAGTGAAGAGGTTCGTACATTTCTGAGACATAGCTCACGGCCATTCAGTGTGTTTGACATTATGGAATATTTTGGACGTGCTTATTTAAAGGTACAAAGAGGTGACATTGCAGTGAATGGTTTCAAGGCCACAGGAATCTATCCAGTATCCAGGAATATATTCACAGAGGACGATTATCTGCCTTCTGCTTTGACCTTCACGCAACGAAAACAAATTACCGAATCACCTTCAGCATGCAATGATCCATCCACAGATGTCGATACCAGCCCTACAATTTTTCCAGTTCTATCAGTTGCTGGTTGTTCGAAAACGCCTGATTTGGTCTTACCTAGTCATATTTCTCCTGCTCCACCCGCAAAAAAAAACATCAAACAGGGGTAGAAAGCCAGGAACGTCCTCTGTCCTCACTTCGTCACCATACAAGTCTAAGTTAGAGGCGGATATAACTGCAAAGCAAGTCAAATGTGGCAAAGTCTTGAGTAATGACATTGAAAAATCAAAGAAGAAATTACACTTGAAGCAAGCTCTTGTGCCGAGCAAAAAGATAAAATTAGCGCAGAAACGTTCCTGTTCGTCGAGACATGTTGAAGATGAATCCAACAGTGACAACCAAACTTTCATCTCAGATAAGTCATCCGAGCTGGACTTCATACCCACATCAACGCCTGATTCTGGGGATGCTGAGTGCATATTTTGTCAAGGGATGTTTTCACAGGACTCACGAGGAGAAATGTGGGTGCGGTGTTTGTCATGTTCGTTATGGGCACATAATGACTGTGCTGGTGCGGAAAAAATGGATTACATTTGCGATTTTTGTAAGTGATTTAAAAAATATTATTTTGTAATTTACACACTCCTCTTCTATTTCTTTCCCTGTTAAGTAAGAATATCTTTATTTAGCTTGACAATATCCGATTTTGGTATTGCAAAGTGCAGTGTTTGTCATGTTATTTATGGTCACATGATGACTGTGCTGAGGTCAGCATAAATGCTTGCATTTGGGTTTTTATTATTATATTATATGTTTATGTATGTTTTTCATTGAAAGGCATGTTTATTTCCTAAATAACCTTCATGTGACTTACAATTAGGTTTACGTTTCCTTAATAACTATGCATATTCCATATTACCCGACTATTTCATATTACCCTCCAATTGTGTTTTTTTGCAAAAATGATATTTTACTGTACTTAATACATGATTTTGCTGTCCGTGTGTATCCAGATATATCGTCATAACTGTAAATTTTACCTGCATGCAATTTCAGATTATAAGCTCTTTCCTTAAACTCAACAACCTTGAAATAAAAATGGTATTCCATAATACCCGCACTTCCTCTATATATATACACCTTGCATTAGAGGTGGGAGGTCGGTCTGTCGGCGGTAACGCGATTTTATTTTGAGTTACATTTAAATTATGAATTTCTGGAACCAAATTTTCACTAAACATATTTTTATCAGGTGGAATACAAACAAAAAACATCCATTACTCAGTCCAATAATATGCTTTGAGACACCTGAGAAGCACTATCATAAAGTACGAACTTCCTTCTCCTTGGTGTCTAGCGAAGCCTTCCTTCTCTTGCGATTGTAAGTGAGCATTCTGCATCCCACATAAAATACATAAATAATTTTTACCTCAACACAAAACGTAGCGACAACTGTTGGCAAAAATCGGGACTACTTGCAACAAGTTCTTTTGCATGAGATAAATTAACTCTCGCCGCTGAATGTAGCAAAATACAGTAAAGAATCATGTAGCCTCGTAGACTTGTAGCCTTGGAGCCTCGTAAACTTGTAGCTGTATAATCTCGTAGCCTCGTACAATTATAGCCTCGTACAATGATAGCCTCGTATCCAGTTGAAGCCTTGTAGTTCTGTAGTCCTGTATACTCGTAGCTTCTTAGCCTCCTAGTCTAGTAGCCAAATAGCAGCTAGGCCTAAGACTTTTTGGAGCCAAATACTTTTGATGTCAATGACTGTTTGAGCCACCCAATGACTGTTTGAGCCACCCAATGACTGTTTGAGCCACCCAATGACTGTTAGAGCCACCCAATGACTATTGGAGCCAGTGACTGTTGGGGCCAGTTACTGTTGGGGCCAGTGACTGTTGGAGCCAGTTACTGTTGGGGCCAGTGACTGCTGGAGCCAATGAGTGTTGGAGCCAATGAGTGTTGGAGCCATTCTATTCTATCGTAAATTGACGATCGCATTCTACTGATTTGAATGTTTGTGCACATGTACGTCCTTTGCGTTTAATGTACTTCTTATTAGTTGAATTTTCGTTTAAAAAGTGCTTCCTTTTTGACAAATTATCGACCAAATGTACGTCCTTTTTCGTGATGTGTATATTGCGTGTTCGGAGTGTCATTACATGTTCGGTGTGTTCATGGCGTGTTCATTACATGTTTGGTGTGTGTGTGTATGTGTCCATAGTGTGTACATTGCGTGGCCATTGCATGTGCATTGCATGACCATTCGCGTGTCCATTGGGTGTACATTGCGTACATTGTGTGTACATTGCGTACATTGTGTGTACATTGCGTACATTGTGTGTACATTGCGTACATTGTGTGTACATTGCGTGTATTGTGTATCCAGTGCATGTATATTTGCCCCTTTGTTTTGTCGAATTTGCTTCCAAATTAGGTACCTTTTTTAGTGTGCTTCCTTTATAAATGTTTTTACTCGTGTATTATAGTAATTGGTTCTTATTTTGACTAGCACATTATTCGACCGGTTGCGTGTATATAGACGAGATACCAGACGGGTGGACTTTCAGTTTGTTACTGGCTGCGTAGGTGTAAGGATCACCTAGTTTATCTCATCTGGCGCCTGTCACGTAATTACATTTTCTTGTAAACTCGATGGCATCACGGGTGCATCACGAGCTAACAATGCTACACGGCCAGATTTTTAGGATTTGGAACCAGTGTGCTACGCCTGTAGGCTGCGCCGAAAGAGATATTTTTCTTAATTTTTCTTTTTAATTTGGGGTTTGGAATCTTTTATCACTATAACATCTTTGTAATACTTTTTGGGTTAGTTATAATGTAAAACTTAAACTTAAGTTATAAAACAGGTTTTACTGTGATAATCACGATTTAGAACTTTCTAAGCAAAACTGGATAAAGTCAAAACTTTTCTGCATCTTAGGAAATTTTGCTGTGTATCTGGTAATCTATAGTAGGCATCGAAACGTTTAAATACTCAACTTGTTTCAAATTTACTCTAGTTTCAAAGTTATCCTTCGGAATTTTACTAAAGATTTGGCCATTTAGAAACTACTGAGTGAAAAATGACTAAAAGTTCAGATTTTTTTTCTTGCAAAATGTTGCTGAAATTTGGAGAGCTGTATCCCCGAAAATATTAAAGGTAGAAAAGTAAATTTGGTCACGAAATGTAGCAAATATAGTTGACTTTCAGAATGTAAGTACAGAATTTTTTGTTGATGCCCATTTTTGCATATAATGGAAAAAAAAAGTAAAACCACTTTTTTTTTTTTTTTTTTTTTTTTTTTTTTTTTTTTTTTTTTTTTTTAGATTGTGGGTCCTGCGGGGGAAAAAATGTTGGCAAAATGTCAGAAATCACTTTTAGAACCATCTCAGACATCATATTTAAAAAATTAGCTCTACTGGGAATTTTGCATCCATGTGGCCTTTTTTGCGACAATTTGACTGGACTATAGTTGTAGAATTGTTTATTTCTTGCCTCACACACACTAGATGTCCCAGAGGCCGTATGTGTGTGTGTGTGTGGTGATCGGCGACACACGATTGAATCAGCTCACCAGCTCCAGGTCAGCCGGGATGTATGGAGAGCATGTGAATCACGTGCTCGAGGTCTGTCTCGCACTAGAGGCGTCGGCGCTGTAGCTTCGTTGGACAGCATGTTCGCACCGTGACGGAACACCAAGTTCTTTGAACATCGCAAGAAAAATTGTTTTGCAATTCATTTGATTTTCGTTCTGGATAGATCTCTAAATATTGTACAAAAAAATATTACTTTTAACAGTTAATGATGCACATAAAATATTATTTAGTTAGTTTTAGTTTAATGTTTATGAACTTTTATTGAACTTGGCATTCACTCGACATGGCCCGACACATCATACTCCAAGATGTTTCTTGCGCTGAACGCCGCGCCTAGAGCGAAGCTATTGGAAACTGTTACACAACTACACAGAACAGAAGCATGGTGAAGGCATACGTCATGGCCATCTCATTGGTCGGGCCTGGGTTTCCAGTGCCATGTGAACAGACGCTCTGTGTAGCTTCGAGAACACTCTGGATTCTCAGAACTCAGCAAGTACGACAGTCGTGAGTCGGTGGGAACAGTTTCCACAGCATCAAGTGTTTCCTAGGCGATGCCCACGCCTAGTGTAACTGGCCGGGGTCGAGGCTGGCTGCTCCAGCCAGCGTCTCGCTCAGCAGGGTGGCCGCTGTTGTATAGAGTGCGTGAGTCCGCGTGAGATGTCCCTCGCGCGTCTAGCTGGTGCACCTGCTAGTGTTGGTGAACATCATTCGCATTACTCAGTCGTGTCTACCGAGTCGTGGATGTTACTTATGATGGTGTTACACTATGCGTTTCTGTCGCAGCTAAGACTTCCGAAGCGTTTTTGGGCTGAATATTCTTTCGACTGTTTTTTTCTTAAGAGTGCACAGTGCCGGTCTCTCCAGAATGCGTTAAGTAAATGTATAATAATCGAACATTTAACGATTCTTTGGAAGAAATCACCGAGTAGAAACTGGCAACCTCTCCAGCCCAGAAGCAAGGTTTGGCACTAGTATTAGTCCTCAGAAAGCAACGAAATTTATAAAAGGTGACGAATGAAACTCCCAAAAGGTAAGTATTTTCAACGTTTTTTTTAAGTCACTTCAATCTGCTACTTTTGAATGGATACTGTGATTTTTTTTTTATTTATTTTTTAGTAAGATTTCAGTTGTACTAAAGTCCACATTTTAAATTTGGCTTAGGAAAAAAAACTTTTACGAAGGAAGCAATATAAAATAAATAAACAGCGGACATTTGCCGCGTTCACATCAGTTTACGTAAGATTATTAGAAGACATAAAAAAGGTTAGAAAAAGTCACTAATTAGTTTTGCAACCCAGTACATAACGCTCATACAATTTGAGAAAATGTGCTGGGGACTTTGTTGAGTATTTCACAACCGATTAAAAACTCTCGGTTCAGTGGACTGGAGGAAATCGATCCGTCGAGTTCTGTGGTGAATCCAGATAGCAGTTTTGAAGGGGGGGGGGGGGGGAAAGTAAAAAGGGGGGCATGGTTATATTGAAAAGTAAATCGATACTTCGTACACATATTTTACGTTGTTTAGAAATATCATGGTGTACTTTATTATTCACGTATATAAGCTTTGATGCTTTTTTTGGTATTTTTAAAAGTATTTATAATTTTAAAAAAAAAATGACCTTAACATTTTGGGTGAAAGAAGAGAGCACCCCCCAACTCCTTTTTGGATCCGGTCGTGTGTCGGCGCTGGGTCCCACGCCTAAATATAGCCGCGGTGTCCAGCGCATGTGTGACTCGCGTCCCTCGGTGCCGGGCAGCGCCTGGACTGCTGCCGGGCTGCCAGGGAATAACACAGTAAACAACCTGTTCAACGATGTAGTATACTGCATTATATTTCTTATCATATTTTGTGTTATGCTCATGATTTTAAATAAATTCATAATATAATATTTTTTAATCGTTTTTAAAAGTATTTTCCTACTAAACTAGTCTTGTTTAATGGTTTTTATGAGAGCCAAAAGGCAAATTGTCCAACGTAGGATGTACTACAAACACGAAATCATCCAGTACACAGTTTTAGATTAGCCGTTCATAGTAAATCATTATTAAATCAACAAAAATAAGATTTCCCAAAACCACAGAAACTGGGTTTTTCAGGGTTTTGGGTAAACATAATTTTTATTTCTATTAATAATGCTATACTTAAGAACAATAATTTCCAATACGAAGGCTACATACGAACAGTTAAACATCGGCGTACCCCATGATTTCATGCTTTCAGTAGATGCTACGATTTACATAAAAGATGTGCCTTTGTTTGATAGTAAAATACTTTTAGAAACAATTAAAAGTGGTTATATTATTAATTTATTTAAAATCATTTAGAATACCACTCCCTTAAGCCAACGTGGAACTTAAATTTCGACGATATTAAGAAAGGCCCTGGTGTTGTGTAACGTGTCTCACATGCGATAGTTCTCAGAATTAGTACCGGTGGGTACGTATCCTTCTGCCACGGTTCTTATGTCAGTAGTGTGTGGAAACAACTCCATGTGGTTGTCATCGTTCGCAGACGAACGTAGTTTGTTGCTTTCCAAGTTACAGTTGGGAAGTGGGTACCACTGGAACTAACCAAACTCGAAAGTGATGCGTTAAAATTTAACATCGGTATCGATAAAAATCATGTGCTCATGTTGCAAGTTCACTTATACTACAAAACTCGGACACAAAATTTAACGTAGAAGACTTTTAAATAATACCGACCGTGATAACTACACGCAAATTGTGTTTTCAACTCTATTTCGGGACGCGAATCACGCTTAGTTTCCGCACCCGCCGCTAGAATTCGCTTCCCGGAGCAGCTACGTCGACTATTGAACTATTTGATTAGCAGATAGAAAAAAAAAACTATATAATGAAATGGTTCGTATAAAAGCGAAAAAGACTTGAAAAAATACCCCGACTTTGGACCTGATTTTCGACTAGGACATTTATTAAACTACTGCCCATTTTGTTAAAATCCATTCAACAGTTAATACTAAAAAATTCCATTTGTCCTTGTGAACTTTGGTTTGCACCATCTGCTGCAGATGATAGTACCGTAGTTGTTACACGTTCCTTGACTTACGTTATAAGAAAGAAATTACTCCTCCAAATGCTGTTAAGATTTCACTCATTAAAAGTCTAAAAGCTAAACGTTATCGTGGCCGTAACTGTAAACGTGGCCTGAAAATATTGCACAACTTATAAGGTTACTACTGGATGTTATTAGCAGTACATACAAGTGTAATATTTTCTTACTATAAGGGTAAACGCACGAGATAAAAATATATATGGAAACTCAAACCGGACCATTGTCGATGGCCTTACTTAGAACGCAGGTTGCAGGTGTGGTATGTGCCGTGTGCAGCTGAGTCATTACTTCTGCCCTGTGGACATGTTGCTGTGGTGGGTTCGCCCCGTCATGACATTGATGGCAGCGGGTCGGAAATTTGTGTGTTGTCGCGCCGCGATGGGTCAAATCCTGACCTGGCTCGTACGCTATTCATTGATTATGAAATGTACCCAAGGGTATGCTTTTAACAGTGTGTTGAAGTGGGCTGTTTGTAGTATACACACACTCACACGCTCACTCACACGCTCACTCACACACACACACTCACACACACACACTCACACACTCACACACACACACTCACACACACACACACACACACACTCTCACACAGAAAAGAAAGGCAGTCCACAGTGTTCACGCAGGTCTCACTCGGAGCCGACCACGGTGCTATGGTGTCTCACTCGGAGCCGACCGCAGTTGCTATGGTGTCTCACTCTTAGTTTGCGGCACAGAGTGAATGGCGCCCTCTGTTGCCATATTGATACTATCCTGCTTGTTAACATTAAAAATATTATTTTGTATACATAGTTAATTATAATAATTTTAATATTTTTTTAATTGTACTGTTTGGTGCTTTTCCTAAAACCATTAAATAATGTCTGTCGATAGTATCATTGAAATTGTTATTCTGACACAAATCAATAAAAATTCAAAACGGACTCAAATTATTTTTTTCCCAGAAGAAACTACTGGTAGCAGTCGCGAACAATTAAAAACAAGCCCGTTTAATTTAATGGTATGCTGACATAGAGCAGAATTTTTAATATTAAATGATAATATTTTTTTTACAAAATCGGTTGAGACCAAGATTTTCTTAGATATAAATTTTGAATATTATCGGATGATGTTCTTGATGCAATACAACAAGAAAATCTATTTACAAAATTCTTATTCCAAAAATTTCCTTTTAAAAAATACAATGTTTAATTACATTACACAGTCGTGTTTAAAACTTGTGTACTGTATGGCGTGCACGTGACAACAGAGCTCACTGAAAAGGAACAGTTGTTTGCGAAGGGAGAGCAAATGGCCAGTCAGCGAGCTGAGGTATAGCGGGCACTGGAGTGCTGGAAGCACCACAGGGCCGCCTCTTATCGCCGCCACAGGTCCCAGTATTGATCCGCGCACACTCGGTGTGACGTGTGGCCGCGCCCGTGCTCCGACCAGCCTCGCTGCTGGACCTAGAGCCTAGATCGCACTACCGTCGCCACATTCACACCACCCGGCTTCTCATTGTTCGCATTTATATTTTATATATTGTTACGAGTAGGGAAAACGGGTTCGTAGGGATAGCCCAATTAATTTTTATACAGTTTTATTCACTACTAATATTTAAATTACTAATTAAATCACCACATTTAATGTCTGTTCACAAATCACTCGCACTTAAAAATGACTGTTCACATATCACTAAGTATCTGTCAATTCCACAGTTCACACTCCTCCCTGGAGCTAGGCTCGACAGTGGTTCTCCCCTTACCTCGCGTCTGTCCTCTCACAGTCTCGCGCCACTCGGTCACACGCAAGGTCCCGTCGCTACGCGTCGCGCTGCTAGCAAGAGAGGGTCCTCTCGTCCTCTCACCCTCCTCGCCGAACTCGCACTTGACTCAGCTCGCCTGTTGGAACTCTCGCGGCGTTCGGCTTCGACGCTTTTATACCAGTTGGCCGTCTTTCTGAAACCGACTGGAGTGGTTGTGACGTGTCGCGTCATCCCAGGCCGACCCGACTATCGAAGCATCCAGAATAGCGTCACATCAGTCGCGACACTCCACGCGGCGGCCTCTGTAAGCCCGCGGAATTCCCAGGCCACTCAGGGACAAATAACAGCACCTAGGAAGGACGGTGCGCGGTCAGAGGGGTGGCGAGGTCTTCAGGCCGGTCTAATCCCCCAATGGTGTGCTCGCATGACGTCAGAAGCGCCATGCGGGAGGGGGGGGGGGGGGCGAGACTACCGCTGGAAGGCCCGCTCAGGTACCTGGCACGCGTCGCGGCCCTGCTTCCCACATTCGGAGCAATATTACCGATAATGATCACAAGTTATAATATATTTTTAATACTACTTTATGTTGATTTTTCTAAGACCATAAAACAGTGCGTTGCAGTATTTACATAGATTCAGAAATATTTAGCACTAATCATTGTACCACAGGAGAATGCAGCAGTTGGTAACTATTAATAACAAAACAATCCATTTATTACATCGTATGATAAAACAACACTTAATTTTTAAATATTAAATCATATACAAACATTTGTGATCACAAGAACTGTTGAAACCTTCAGTTCCTGGCTTCAGTTACGTTTCCTAATTAGAAATTGAATGTTATCAGTCGATGCTTTTGATGAAATGCAATAAGAAAATCGTCTTCCAAAATTCTCATTCCAATTTTCTTAATATTTTAAAGAAGATATGAAAACATTTTCATCACATTATGAAGTTGTGTCCAAAACTTTTATGATCAAGTATATATATTTGGCAACAGTGCACACTTAAACAAAGATAGCGCTAATACAATAGCATATAGCGTGCACTGGGAAGACAGAGTAAATGGCCATTAATTGCACACTGAAATCTAAAGATGAGACAAGTATGGTGCAGGCGAGATGGTAGTGCGGATTGCATCAAGTTTGTATTGTTTAATTACAAGTCAATATAATCTGATCAACTAAATTTATTTTTGTGACAAAATTTCACAGATTAATGAGTTAATCATATTGATTTATTTTTCAATGATTATAATTGACCAGCCGGTAACAACACTTATCTTACTTAATTTAGCAGCGCAGACAAATTACGCTGACAGCTTGCAGATGTCGGGGTCTCATGAATATGTTCCAAGACCGTCCCAACACTTGCCTGCAGTGATGTCTAGTCAGCAGGAAGGCAACTTGCCGCCGAAAGCTCGCGGATGTCGTGGCCCAATGACCCTGTTGCATGGCACGATCCCAGCACTTGCATGCAGTGATGTCGATATAGCAAATCAGACACATGATGCCAACAGCAAGCGGATGTCGAGGCTTTACGACCCAGTTACATGGTATCATCCCATCATATGCCTGCAGTGAAATCAAGATAGCGGGGCATCAACATTCCGCCACAATTAGCAGATGTCGGGGCCCCATGACCTTGTATCACGACAAAGTCTCAGAACTTGCCTGCAGTGATTCCTGGATAGCGGAGTGGACACAAGCTGCCTGCTCGCGGATGTCGGGGCCCGTGGCCCTGTTGCAAGGAACCATCACAACAATCTCCTGTGGTGATGTCGGAACAGCATCGGAACATCATGGTACTGGCAGCTTGCAGAAGTCGAGGCCCGATGATCCTGTCTCTAGGCACCGTCCCAGCACTTAACTAAAGTGATTTAGGGCCACCAACAGTCACGGATGTAGAGGCCCCATGATTCTGTTACAATGCATCGTCTCAGCATTTGCCTGCAGTGATGTTGGGACAGCGAGGCCGACAGATATGACTGTCAGCTCGCTGATGTGGCTTAATGACTTGCAAGGCACTGTCGTGGTACTTGATTGCAGTGATGTCGGGACAGCGGAAGGAGTCAAGCTGCTGACAGCTCGCAGATATCTTGTCCGGATGAAAATATTCCAAGGCACCGCCCCAGCACTTGCCTGGAGTATTGCCCAGACAGTGGCCCAGACATTTGGTCTCCATGCCAGTCTCCTCCCCCCCCCCCCCGCCGCCTTTATTTAATTGCTCGTTTATATTTGAATAATAGGTAGCTATATATTCGAAAAAAGATTTAAATTTACTTAAAGAATAATGTAAGTAGTGAATAAACAGTGAGCTCATACGTAACTTTTGCCACGACGCTTCCAAGCCGCCATGTTTGAAAGCGAATGGCCGATTGTGAAGTCAGATTCCGAGAACCCAGCAGCAGTCGGGCTCTCCCCTCTCGGCGGTCACCGAGGCTCGAGACGCCACACGTAACTTAGAATACCAAATGCGTGGAAACTTCCGATAATCGTCATTTTACGATCGGGAACTTCCTTCCCGAGTGACTTGGAATAAACCTCCTGGCCCGGAGAGTGCGCCCTTGGACGCTTACTCTGGCAGCTTGTTTACAGCACAGTCGAAAATTTACATAATCCTTCCTTAGCCACTCCCGCAGGCTATATGAGCACATCAGGGTTTAGCGATACCAGCGATGAGGTGTGGGCGACGACTCAGGGGTGACGAGCGACTGTTCGTGGAGAGTTACTGTCGAGTCAGACTCCAGTGATATGTGGAAGTAGTATAGTAGTTAGTTGTATTCCCATCTGGACTAACATTGGCTGAGATTCAGTGTGAAGTAAAGACAGGTTGTGAAACAAGAGACTTGTGTAAATATTAGTGATTAAATAGACATAAACTTACAAAGGGTTGGGTTATCCATCGAACCTTATATTTCCCGCTCGTAAAACTAAAGAAGTAAACTATTTCAATACGTAATGAGTATTTAAATTGAGAAGCATTACGCAATATTTCTTGTGAAGGCTCGCATTGGAATAAAACACATCGAGCTGCCACACAATGCAGTTACTCATGAATGGCTGCCTGACTATCGGAAACCAGCCTCCCTTGCACTCATGAAGATCTAGAACCTAAGCTGCAACCAACAACATGCTCTACCCGGGCCTCTAACTCCTGTGAAACACGAGTGTAGTGCCGCCGTTCGACCGCAGCATGCCAGCTAATCTGTCGCAAGTCTCAACAAGGCAGTGCCTGCTCAGCCGGGAACATGAGGAGAGGTGGCCCTGTGCAGGGCCTACGCCTTTACACACGCGTGTGTATATATCATATTAGCTCACTTAAAGCAGGGGTGCCCACAAGGGGGGGGGGGGGGGTAACGACGCAGACTGCGTCATTAAAATTTCAGGGGGGGGGGGGGGGTTAAAAGACGATAAAAATGTATATATTATTTACATAATTATAGCTTCTAATGTGAAAATACGTTTCTGGTGCTTTGATAATTGAAAGGGATCTTGTATATCAAATTGGCAACCCCGCACTTTCCTCAACAAAAGCAGTTTGGCATCTGTCAGTTCTGGATGGAAATATTACCCGATATGACCAAAATTATTATTAGAAAATCAGTTTTAATTAATGCAAAATGTGATAAAATATAATACTAAAAAAGTATAATATAATAAAATAATTGAGTAAATCATTGAGAAAATGGCATGGGTGGGGGGGGGGGGCGCTTCATTAGGTTAGGGGGGGGGGGGGCACCTATGCTTAAAGCCAATCATTGTATTTACGTGTATTATCTTCCAGAGAATATTTAAAAAATATATTTACCGTTGTGTCTCATCATGATGTAGGAAAGCTGTTCGGGGGGCATGCGTAACCATTTAAAGTTGTTTATGAACTCTGCGATAATTTTATTAAAAATACATATTTCACAGAACAACCGTTAATCATTTGCAGATTTCTGTGTAAAAGTTTTTTACGTTTTAATGTTTTAGTATTTAACGAATATTCGCAGTTATTAACCAAGCATGTAACAGCATCATATGTGTAATGTGATTCCAAATTCCTCGTTTCAAGATTTTACAGTAACCTTAACAAACTCCTAGTTGCATATCCTTTCGTTGCAGGTACCCTTATGAACTTTATTTTTAATATCGCTTACGATGTGCCACTCAAAAGATTTTGACGACAATCTTAAGTGCTTACGGAAATCTGAAGTGTATGCTGAAAAACAAAAGTGCTCAAGAATGTAGTTAGTTAATTGCGAAGGAAAGGAAAATATTTATTTCATTGTCGAGTTGTGGAACGTATTGTACTGGTGCGGCCTCGCTAACACGAATGTTCGTGTGCTCGGTCGTCGACGATGTTCTCGTCCACCCGGGGGTCGAACCAAATCGCAGTCCGCGCCTGCGGTGTTGGAGCGATAACCCGCGCGTAGTAAAAATCTGCGCTGCAACTAAAATAGCGAAGTGTGGCCACGCGAACGAAGTTTGTCGCGACAAAGCCCTTCGATGCGCGCTAATTTTCAGACAGCGCCGCGACAGGCGTTCGTGTTCGCCCGAATACATCGCGATTTGACGAACCACTCGGCAGACTTGTGTGCGGCCGCAGGATCACTGGAACTGTGAGCCACAATGAAGCAGTGTCATGCATGCAGCCTTTGAATATATATATATATATATACTGTATAGAAGTCGCCAGCCCAGGTTAAAATTTCTAATACGGTTTGAGGTAGTTGGTTAATTCACCGCCGCAATCGCCACCATCTCTAGGGCATAGACTTGTGGTGGTCCCTAGCGGAGAAGTGTCGAACTCTTCAAACACCCCTTCCCCCTCCCGCTGAACGACCTTGAGCTGCAGTGAATGTTGGATGGGGGGTGCGGGGAATGACAGCGGGCGACAGTGCTGCGCTCTAACGTGTAAATAACAACTAAGACGATACAGGGCGTTACGGCAGCGCACTGCAGCGGTGAAGTTCCCAAGCTGCTCATCATATGCTCCTGAAAAACGTAAAATAAATCCTATCCACTCGCGACTTCTATACAGTATATATATATATATAATATATATATATATATATATTATATATATATATATATTATATATATATATATATATTATATATAATATATATATATATATATATATACTGTATAGAAGTCGCGAGTGGATAGGATTTATTTTACGTTTTTCAGGAGCATATGATGAGCAGCTTGGGAACTTCACCGCTGCAGTGCGGTAATATATATATATATATATATTATATATATATATATATATTATATAATATATATATATATATATATATATATATATATATATATATAAAGATGCAGCGGAGTGTGTGAGTACGGAGCACAGCACAGCACGAGCCGCATGTGTCTGGCCACAGAGCAACAGACCCGTGCCGAGGAGTCGATCTCGCCTGGAAGCGGGGCGCGGACAATCGATATCGCGGGTCGTTCACACCCGCTTGCCCGCGCTGCGGGTCTCTTTGAGGCGTCACACGTGATAACCATCTGCGTGATGGATTACTTGGTAACCCGGCGAAGCCGTCATTTTTTCAGCTGATGGCCTGTGCCATGTTGGTTAGACGTGCAAAAATTGTTCGAAGTATAATGTTTCGTGGAAAAAGTTGTAGATGGCTTTTTGATGTGTAACATATTAGCTCTTAGTATACTGCATTTGGTGGGAGTAATTCGTGAATGCGACGGAAGTCAAGGAACGGAAATGTCTTACAACCACGGTGCTGCCATCTGTGGCGGATGGCGCGAACCAATGTTCACAAGGACAAAGGGAAAAGTTATAGTATTGAAGTGTGCTAGGTACAATTAGAGTCTAGAAGCAACCCAAAAAACCTCCAATGTGTGCTGTAGGTGGGGAGCAAGCGCTGAAAATTAAATAAAAAGAATAAAACCTTAACTATGTAGGTGTTCTGAACTAATTCTAACGATCAGTATGAATGAGCCCTAAGCATAACATAAATGAAGCTAGAGCGAACAACAAAAATTCGGTATCCACAATATAATTTTATTTCACACATGATTAGCTATAATTTCTGTTACATTACTATGACAATATTCGCAAGAGCAGGTACAAGAATTACGTTTACATAGGCCCTTAAACGGGACATTAGTACCATATGAATAATTATTTGCCAAACAAATATAATGAATATTGCCATGACAGTCAAGCATACAAAATTGAACATCTACATATGACGAGAGTTACATTATTAATCACAAAGTTTCACAAAAAATCATGAAAGTGTGCTTCAAGAAAAAAAAATTTCACATATATACGTGCCTTTACAAACAAGAACAAATGTACAGTGGGTACTTGTAATACTCGCAACACAGTTAGTTACTCTAGCACAAGTCTAACCATTAGGTCGCAACCAAGATGTTTATAATCTTTCTATATATTTCTTATAACATGTTTCATGATAAATCAGACAAGAAAAAATAGGAATGACCATTAAGGCCAGAGGCAATGCAGGCCTCGAAAACAAGACACTAGCCAACATGTCAAGAGCATGCAGTCAAATCGGCACAAACGGGCTTACACAAATAGGGCAAAAGTAAGAATCAAATCATGCAGAATGCACCTACACATTTTACTTTAATTAGGCTCAACCCAAAAATACAAACGAAGGCAACTGACTACCATTACTGTGCGCTCGGCAAGCTGTTGTAAACTATAAAATACATTATTTAAGTCAGCTGGCAGATGTGACGCGACGTGACATGCCATGGTTCACTAAATAAATAAACGCAAAGAAAGTTATATCCAAACAGATTAAATAACGGCCGCTCAATATATAATTTAGAAAAAATAACTACGTTAACCAAGAAACACTTTAAATACATACAATGTATCGTCGTTCACTTGCGTCGATTATTTACAACCACTGCATTAAATGAAAAAAGAAACTAAATGATCAGAGTGCATTACGAAACTAAACCTGATATTAAAAGATAGATAATAAGACAGAGGCAGAGGTCTGGAGACTTTATATAGTTACGACCAGAGCCTCGCGCGCATGCGCACTGGCCAAGAGAGGGGGTAAACCATCAGAAGGGTTGAAGGGGGGGGGGGGGGGTTGTGACGTTCGCGCCGCGCAGATTCGAACAGACGTGATGGAATCACCACTGTATTAACTGTTGAATGAATTTTAATAAGAGGGGCATTATTTCAATAAAATTCTTTGTCGAAAATCGCCGTGGTTTCATTATATAGTTTGTAACCTTTCGCTCTGCAAATCGAATGATTCGATAGTCGACGTAGCTGCTCTGGCAACGAATTCTAGCGGCGGGTGCGGAAACTACGAGTGATTCGCGTCCAGAAATGTAGTTGAAAACACAATTTCCGTATATGTATCACATTCGGTATTATTTCAAAGAATTTTATTTTAAATACGTGTCCGAGTTTTGTATTTTAAGTGTATTTTCAACACGAAAACACATGAATTTTCTCGTTACCGAGGTTAGATGTTGCACATCTCTGGCTAGTACTGAAGGATTCGCTTTTTTCCCCCGTCTTGGTTTGTGTTACGAATCCCCATCACGAGCTGGCATCGAGACGCAGAATGCCGCTAGTGCAAGGCCGTGAACGAGTGAGAAGTGGTGATTCGTGATCGAGCTGACGGTAAAATGGACTTGTTTTCACGTGTGTCCGCTCACTCCGGTCATTACCTGCTCTGAGCGCGTCTGAGCCAACGTCTGGAGACGAAGTAGGCTTATTTCACTTTCTTCACGTGTCCTCGACATGGGATAAATGTGTGTCGGCGACTACTTAAATAAATTGATTGTGTAAAAAGCACTTTCAGATTTATTTATATGGTTTTCGTAAGCGAGAATTAAGCTTGACAATTTGGCGTTTTTAGTTTCTTTTGCGATAGGTAATTTTAATTTTTAGATTTTATTAAAGTCCAAATTTCCGGAATGATAGGGCACAACTAAAACTTTTTCAGGCTTTTCCAATCCATTGCAGCCTGATGTTTACTAACAGTTTACAGTCTTAAATGCTGACAAAAATAACTGACTTATTCTCGGAAGCACCTAAAACTGTTGTAATCATTACCCCAGTCCACGAATGATGACGTCAGCAAGCGGCCAAAGGTAGGTTCTGTGTCATGTCGAGCCATGAAGTCAAAGACAAAAACTGTATTACAATCTGTGGTTTATTATTTGAAAATCCGAAATGGCGGAGTCGATTTCCCCGAAGAGGTTTATGGAAAACAGAAACCAGGACTGCTTGGCCGACATTCGAACCCGAAATCCCCTGAGGGCGAGTATTTTCATGTATTACTGCGGCACTGCTCGATGTTCGGAACAACAGCTAAGCAGAATTAGTTGTTATAATAATGAAGCCTGAATGACTTGGAAAATAATACCTGTAGCCTTTAATAGACAAAAAAAATAAGAATGGACTTGGTCCGCAGGTTTTTAGTTTGTATGCTGGCCTCAGCACCCCTACCTCGTCAAGATTTTTTACGCTTTCAAACCACTCCAGCAAAGTTGGATGACACTCGAAACCTCATAAGCGCCACCATGTTTGAAAAGTTGGGCATCTGGAGTTTCCACCAAGCTTCTCGTGTGCAGAACAGGTTTTTGTTCCTGTATCCCATACATAACATATCCTATAACATTTCCGTCCCTTTCGCGCTTGCGTTTATGTATTATCTACCTCCCTTCGTGAATTTCGGATTTTTGTGCAAGAAACTGTGCTTAGTGCATGTGGCATTATCATAGGTACAAAAACGAAATGCAAGCTTATGACAATGTTTAGTTGGATGTGGCTTAGTCAGCGAATAAGAATCGTGTCTGGCAATAAAGGAAATCTCTGACGTTTCCGTCCTACGAAAGAGACGTATGGGGTAAAATAGGTTATGAATCTTTTGTTAAAAGTTCGTATGAAAGTTGTCTTTGAATTCATTGTGGCCTTGTTAAAAGTCAATAACTTTTAATATAGGAACTTATTAATTTTATTATGTAACGTGTATCAATATTACAAAAAAATCAATTCATTTTAAATGTTAAACTTCATAAAAATTAAAATCGTGTCAAAATTGTTGACATAGAACTGTTAGTCTCGTTATAATTATCCTATCTATAGTCAACTCATCTTTGACCTGATCGCGTAACGCTGTTAGAGAGCACCTGCCTGCAGAATGCCAGCGTGCGAAGGAAGTCTCCCACCGGAGCCACACTTGGTGTCAGCCACACTTTCATATTTTTTATACCTGTAAAGAAGTGGATTTGAATTTTTCACCAAAAGATGGCGATAGAAGTTAAAGAAGAGCTTTTATTTTATTTTATTTGTGAGATTTTAATAATTTGTTTACTTTTCTAATTTGAATAATTAACTTCGCAACTTAAGTAAATATATATTTTATAGCTGAAAATCAATTTTGATAACGTATGTCGTTATAATTAATTAAAGATTATTTAATTAGTCGATTCACAGGCAATGTAGTTATTCAAGAGGTTCTTCATTAAAAACATTTTCTTGTCAAAGACTTTATATATATATATACATATATCAGAAATAATTTTCATTTGTACATTCTTAAAAGGAATTGATTTTTTTTAAAAAATTACGTGTATAATAAATTAAATTTTGTTATATTCAGCCTTCTTTAACGCCTTAGGTGCATTGAAACTTCCTAGTTTAAAATAATTGAAGAATTTGAACTAGCTCAGTCTAATAATAAAATTGGATGGTGTGTATGATAGGTTTTCAAAGACTTTGAAGGTTAGTTGGCAAACTTTATTTAATGGAACAAATGAAAAATCATTTCATCAAACATTAATGTCCCTATTATGTTGTCAAACATCATTGTAGACAAAAAGTCTGGCGATGTTCAGGGTCTCAAGCAATAACACTAAATCGTTCGTAATTCGTATCCGTAACATGTAACAGAGAAAAGGAGGCCGACATCTCCCCCGGACAAATAGTTTCAAGGTCAAGGAAACCTTATTCTTGTATCCTTGCCGCTCGCACATTGTGTACCATACTGATAACAAGATTCGTGCAATTCTTACATTTAAGTATCTTTACACATTTTTTCTATACATATCTAGTGTGTGCTTGGTAAATCGCATCGCATATGCTTGTGCCAAAGAAAATAGTAAGAATAGAAAGTTCACTTCACTTAATTTAATGTTTTACTATAGAGCAAATTCAGCAGAACTCAATACTGTGTAGCAAGGAGAAACATGGATACCATGGACTCTAGCACTGTTTATAAAAGTGGAGGGAAATTTCATTATCACCTACTTTTAACTAGAAGTAATATTATTGTTAAAAGCGTGCATAGGAATTCTAACAAAAAAAACTATCCTGTAATTTGTTTTAAAACTAATTTTCATGTTCTCTTTGACATACCGTAATGTTTAATGGAAGCAAAAATAAACCTATATTTATTTTTCAAATCATTGTTTGTAGCTCCCATTTATTATTTAAGGTTTATATGACCAAAAAGCATTTTTGAGTCTTTAATACTTTTTCAGGGATAACATAAAGGGAAATACGTTTACAAGCATATAATTATATATGTCAGTTTTTGGAAATGAAAAGAACGTTTTCGAATTATTTTACACTGGGTACTTATTATAGCAGTAAATAGCACAGAGGCCTATTATGTCGGTTCTGCTCCGCATCTTATTTCAACGGTACATGCTGCGAGAATACACATTCGAAAACAGGTCAAATTATCACACTGTATTCTTCATTATACAATTATTGATGTATACTTTGGAGCCGTAAAAAACATTTCTTCGGATCCTTTTTACACAAATACACTCTTATTGTTTTAATATTTCTGAAATTCATAACCGTAACAAATCTCCTTAAATCTTAAATACGAAACAACTCTCGCTAGGAGCGCTGAACGCATTGGTGTACACGATTTCCAGTGTGTGTCCGGTATTGAGTTCTATAGTATTTCTTATTGTTTCAATTAAGGATCGTATCAATCAATTCGTACTATATATATAAAATTTATTATAGTTAAAGGACAATTATTTATATTATGAATAAGCTGTATTAATGAATTGTTTATCAATTCAGATAATTATGTAAGATAGATTCTAAGACAGACTAACCTACATACTGCAGTCGTTAGTGGTGCGAATTACGGAATATTTTTATATCACACTCTTATGAACACCATAACCGCTGCAATAGTGCATAAATCACTTTGACTGATACATAAAATATAGAGATCGAAATTCGCAGTTTATTAAATGGTGGGTAAGTTAAGGGGGTAGAAATGGAGGAGTGTTTTTGATGCGACCCCATTGCTTGAAGGGTGTGGGAAAATCAGGGGTTGTAGGACATACAATTCATGACCCCCTTAGTACATAAGGTATCAAAGTCTGTTACAGACCTTACTGCAAGGGGTAACCAAAGGAAGAAGAAAATAATATCACTGTTTTAGATTACGCAAAATTGTTTTAAGTCATACATTTTCTCAGTAAATTTTGTCTTGAATTTTTTATAACTGCAGCTGTTATTGAAAAAGAATGAAAAAAAAAGTTTTAATGATTAACCAGGAATATAAATGAGCTATGTTGTTAATTTTTCTCTAGGAATTTCACATTTATTGGGTAAATTATGAAACATATTTTGGTTAAAAAACTAGTTAAACGTCCCAATCAAAGTATTTTTCATTCCCAATTAACTTTGTACTTTGCGAGGTCAGAAATAACGAGTTCAAATATTTGTTGCCGCTTAGTGTTATCTGTCGGAGCATGCTTTATCTATTTCGTTAGTTGGTTGACCTGTGCCGCACACTGAAACAACATTTCTTAGTTACTCTTATTATCACTGTAAGTTCTGTGTTCCTTTTGCTTTTCTTCTGTACTGTGTCCCACACAAGCCTGGCCCTAATAAAGCCCAATTTTTTAGTAGTCCGTCCGTCGGCTCGCCGAATGATTACAGCACCTCGGACGTCCGACCGTCACTGTGTATATTTCAGATCAGTGCTGCTTTAATTGTGGGTAAAATATCTCACAAGGGCCCATGCTAAGCACTTAATCACATTCTTCAATAACCAGAACGAAAACATAAACAGTAGACGCCAGCTTCAAGGAGAGCCAAGATTCCGACTCTGAAGACGAGGTCACTCATCGAAGAGAGAGAGAGAGAGAGAGAGAGAGAGAGAGAGAGAGAGCGGGAGAGAGAGAGAGAGTGTGTGTGTGGTATCTTCTCTAAGTAGCCGGAAAGGGTCTCGAGTATTCTTCACATAGGTGCTCATTCCGACCCCTGGACTCGAACAATGCCACTTAGGCTCTTAATGCACATAGCGTCCAATCATTAGCAGTATGTATTAAGAAATTATAATTGTTATATTTAGTCTTGTTGGTTTATACAATTCAAGTCAACTGACATATTTCAGTTAGACAACTCACGACACTAAACATAACAAGATATAAGTATGTTTATATTATTAGGTAAGCTGCATTACATACGTGTTACATTTGCTTAAGGAATAACTTAAAGGCCCATTACTTGTACGTCATGGTTTGTAAGTTTACGTTTGTCGGCCCGGTCGCACCGACGCCGAACAAAGTGAGAAGTGCCAGCGCAGGACTCGAAGTGGGCTGTTTGCCTGAGCGCGCGACACGAGGGAAGCCTGGGACACTAGCGACGCTGCTCCACGCCACCCTCACCCCCCCCTCCCCCCCACGCTTGCCCTTCCTAGCTTTATGTCAAATGGAAAAGGAAGTTTTAAATTGTTCCAAGTGCTCTCGTATTAGAAAAACTTTCAGTGATTTTATTACCTCATATAATGATGCGATTTCACAGATTTTTACCAGTAGTATTTATAAAACTTACCCATTAATAATGTATCAGGAGAGAATTTAAAAATACATAAGCAAATTCTCGACGAAAATTAAGTTCAGGTTGGTTTAAATACTTTGTTTTAAATATTTCCTACACGGCGCACGAGTCCAGAGCCTTGCGTTTGGAGGTGATGCCGCACTAGATATATGTACCAGGAAGCATGGCACTTACCATTCAGCCTCACTGACACAAATATACGCAACGGCTAAGCGGATAGTTCAGTTTCCGTGCTCTGCCCGTCTGGGCGAAACACTATTTTGCTGCAATTCAGGGGCGCAAATCTAGGATTCGCTATTTTTTTGGAGGGGGGGAGGGGTAATTAAATTTTACGTTGGAAAATCCCGCATCACGGCTCGTTCAGAAGGGGTCTGTATGAGTATACAGACATGTCAAAAGAAAACATGTTTCTGTCTTCAGGAATTTTTCTTCAATAATACTCCATTGTAATATTAAACTACTTTTATGGTATACCCATGAAGTTCAAAACCACTAGTTGTTCTAGGCAATCATGCATGCAATAAGCTGAAAACTATATGATATTCAAATGTTTTCTTTAAAATACAGTTTTGCTAATTATTATTACGTTCATTATTCCCGTCACTGTTAACGATTTTGCAAGCGAAAGCGCAAGCGAGCTTTCACAGTGAGGGCTTTTCAATTACAAGGGAGTCCGACGCCCCCCTCCTTTTTTCTTATGTACACTGGGATCTTCGCACATGTTGACAATCATAAATACATAAGCGTTGAGGCGACTGCTATCTTGCGGTGCGTCCGCCGAACTAGAAGTCGGCAGAGACCTCCTATTCCATCTAGCGGCGAACTACGGAAACATTACAACTGGGCGTGTTTGTTGTCATTCTGTTATCATGTCCAAGTGCAAGTAGAAATAAGACAGCATTCGCCTGTTATTTGGCTTCCCTAAAAAAAAGTATTATATTTTTACAAATACTTTTTACACGTCCCTACCACCTTTTCGCTAAGCGGCGTTTGTATTTATAATTAAGATAGATAGTATTTTAGGTTGCTAGGAAGAAGATTTATCGACGGCGTCCAGACGCGGACCAATTTTAGAACAGTTGTATTTTCGACAGTTGGCAGTATTGTCTAGTCACCTGACTTGTTTGGCTGACGGAGCGCTAACTAGCACCGACTTGAGGAGGCCCCGCGCCCTGCTCAGGACTCCGAGACGACCAGTGTTGTTGCGCGGAGGACACCAGGCGGGTGCATTGTTATTTAAAGAGTGAGCTGTCGAGGGTCGGTATAATTAGCCCGAGGACATACGCGACACACGCCTCGCAGTGAGGGACTAGCGGGAAGATGTGCTCCAGGGGCGTCCTGCACCAGGCGGACAGCGATGAAGCCGGCCTCCTCAGGCACCCGCAGCTCGACTGCTTCTTCGACGACAGAGGTGAGGCCTCAGATCCCGAGTCGACGGAGGTCACGGTCACGGGGGAGCTGGGGGCATGTTCGCCCGCCCGGGTGACTCGCGAGCGCGCACGCACACGTATATGAAAAGATTTTTCTTGGCATTTAAAGCTTTTGCCGTATACTTTAATTCATTAAGAGAACAACTTAATTTAAACCAGCTATGATATGTTTGTTTTTTCTATCTTTGTTTCAACGTCCCTCCCCCCACGTTATATAATGTTAGGTAACCGAAACCTATGTAAGTATTAAAACTCCTATTTACGACATTTTGCCAATAATTTTACGTAGTCTATATTTTGGATTTGGAATGTGGTATGTAGGAAACGGAAATCAGTCTAATTGTCGTTAGAATACTTTCCAGTAGAGTCCCTGCTCGTTCATTAGCGCTTGATTGTAACCGTTTTTGTTTTCTGTAGCGTTTGGGTACGCTTAGGTATCATGTTTAGACTAAAGAGCCCAAGTGTTTATTCTCCAAAGTGTGTTCTGTTTAACCGAGCATTGCTATATCGTGTATTGTTTTTTCGAAAGTGACCTTGAGGGGCCAAGGTCATCACAAACATCCTTGCGCGTAGAAGCGATGGCAACAAGCACTGCTCGCGCTGAGCACGCTGCAAGCAGCAGGGGCGCGGAGGCTCTTACTGTAAGGTGTCCGTGCGCTGGGATAGGCTTATGTGGCTGCTGTCATCGTGAGGCGCGGCGGCGACTCCGACACGCCTATTCTTGACGCTGCCGGAATAATTCCGGTAGCGGAATTATCCGCAAGTTTCAACCCGCTAGACAGCTAAATGTCTATTCTTGAAACTGCTACTGCTGCTACCGGAATCGACATGGTCGGGTTTATGAAATGTCTTTATAGAAGTGTGGCAACGTTCAATATTGTGTTGACGTCACTGGTAGAAGGCCAATCACAACGAGGGAAGGACCATTTATTATTAAAAGTTAAATGTTTTCATTATACTCGTATCTTTTCTCTAGTTGATGGTCGTGGAGGTTATGTAATATGTATAATAAATACAAAACTAATAATTACAAATGAATGGTATGGCTTATATGAAAAAAAATCGGGGAAATATATTGTGTTATGAAATGAACAACTTTATTTAATGTTAGAAAAAGTAATACAAACATACAAATATTTGCGAAAATATTTACAAATTCATGTGGTTTTTTTTATTAAAATTTACAATTCTTATCCCTTAAAAGTACTCGTTTTTTAGTTTATTGTTTCTGCTTACTTGATAGAATTTAAAATTCTTATCACTTAAAAGTAATCGTTTCTTAGTTTGTTTCTGCTTACTTTGCCGCAACTTTTTATGTTAGTGTAAAATTTTAGGTGAAAATAAATGTTATGAGGTGTTTCTTGATTCAGCAAACAATTGTGAATGTGCACATTAAGATTTTTATAACTGCAAGTCAATACAAAATTATAAAATTTTATGAACATCATCTGGCAATTATCTCATGGTGCGGGGGAAAATGGGTAAAAGTTCCGTATTGCGTATCCAAGTTAACCTGTGATCCTGTACACCTGATCCTGTGGTACATGATGCTTATTTTTTTAGCAGTGGGCAGGCGCGTAGCGCCGACGCATTTCGCGCGACAGCGCGAAATGTGAAGTTATTTATCATATATGTAATTTATTTTTTACATCAGGTTTCGCGCTGTCGCGCGAAACAAGTCGGGGCTACACGCCTTCCCACTGATAAAAAAAATAAGCATCATATAACACAGGATCAGGTGTACAGGATTATGCCATTAGAATCAAAGGTATATCTGGATACACCTGGATAAGCAATACAGAACTTTGACCAAAGTTTGTTATTTTTTGGTGTAGGGGCTTCTTGAAAACAATCTTATGAATGTATCAACAAAATCTTTCAACTATATCTTCTTTCATCATTTATTTAATAATACTTGTGTGGGTTTTCATCGGTGTGTGTTGTTTTCAATCATATTATTTGCGGGGTAGGGATGTTAGCTCTGTTTGCAAGATAGGGAAGGGTAAATAGAATAACCTTTATTTTCACAATCACTTATCATTGTGGGAAATTCATATATAAGTGGACTCATTTCGAGTACTTTTCAATTCCGGGATGGTTGTACTTTTAACGAATACATGTGCATAATCTAACTACCACTATAGTTTTGTTCCATCAAAACATGACACACGATTGCAATATTTGGTGTCAAAAACGAATTACGTAATATGGAAACTATGTTACCGGTATTGTATTTATCATAATATACGTCAAATAAGCCACAAATTTATACACAGCAAAAATTTCAATGTTTTTAATACTAAGTTGGTACCATATTAAGTACTTAATGGAAGATGGTAAATATAACTTTCGTAACGTAATATTTAAATACCTGCCATTGCAAATCACACAAACAAATGTAATAATACTTTAAACATTAAATATTAGTTAAATTGCTACACAAGTTTTCTCGCCACGCACACACGAATTTTGAAGGTTGAAAGCATCACATGGCGTATTATTTTTATCCGAATAATCACATAACATAATGAGGCGAATAAGTTATTTCTGGTTTTAAATGAAGTAATCTAATATAAGTATATAAACACACGCATTATTAAACAAGATATGTAGCTAACCTAAACTAACCAAACATACAAACGATTTAAATATTCTTCAGAACCATAACAGAGACTCCATTTTAGACAAATCATGGTTTCAAAGAACAAAAAACGCTCAAATCTCTACCGGAATTGTGATTCCGCCAGCTCACGAGGTGGCGGAATATATCCGGTAGTTTGTGACGTAATTCCGATACATAATTCCGCTAGCGAGTGTTCAAGAATAGGGTTTAGCAAATTTCTGGTGGAATCAAGTAATTCCGCTAGTGGAATTCTTCCAGCAGCGTCAAGAATAGGGCCCCAGGTGTTTTGTCACTTTCAAGTGCATGGCGCATGGCATTAGCGTGGTTCTGTGCAGACGTGGCACACGTGAACTTGACATGCTAGCGCGCCTAGTATATTTCACCTACTGAGGAATGTGCTCAGCAAGTTCACCAGATCGCCATACAGGTAAAGTTAGCAGCTTCTGAGTATCAAGCTGGCATAGCTATACACGCGGTGGACGCGCTTTGAAAGAACAAGAAGGATGCTAGTACATGCTGTATCACTGGATAGCATTTGAGTTACTGCCACAAGATGAGTAAACACGTATGCAAGTTGTTGCCCACCAAGGCTAATTCACACAGTCCTAATAAGGTAATAAATGTTCAAAGAGTTATTTTTATGAACCTTCTTGAATTATTTTATTCTTTAGTGTAATATTAAGACAAGAACCCTTACTTTATAGTATTCTCTTGAAAAACATTTACATTGATGTTTTATCTTTCATAATAACACTTATTATATTATTCTTTTTTTTATACATTTATGCTGTAGTTTCACTTTATAACCACGTAAGTCAATTCGTTTTTCTTAATGTTTCCAAGGCCAAGATAAACTATCTTTCTTCCCTTTCTTCCAACTATATACATCTTTTCCCCTTCAATAATATTTGAACTCGCTTAGAGAAATACATAAATAAATTTAACCCACCTGCAATCATGATTGAATTTTATATTAAAATAAACAAAATGGATTCTGAACAGTAAAATTTACACACAATAAAAAAAAACAGTTCTGATATTACTAATAAATTATTAAAAATGCTTGTAATTAAAACGAACTCGTGTGTGACTATTTTCTTCTTCAAGATAATAAATCAGTAGAGCCTACTGAACGGGACACACAGCTGTTAACTGGGCCTCTGCGCACATCTCCGTGGAGGGAGTGGTGGTAGTCGACATTCGCTGGAGCGCTTTATGTGGCATCGCACATGAATTTAGCTGGAGAATTATTTAGAGGGAAAGTAGGGATGCAATACATACTTATCTTGTGGAGCTAATTAATTTGAAAATGTTAGATTACGCATTCTTGCCACCCGTGCAACTTATGAACCGTAAAAAAAATCTGTATAATTTCTTTCTCACAATAAAGTCATAATCACTTATATGTTCACATGTCATGCACCTTTGCCATGTCTACTCTCGAAAAAAAAAAAAAACACTTTTGCTAGTATTTGATAAGATATCTGTGGTATGTATATATTGGCCGGAGTGAGTCCAGGAGTAGGAGTGAGGTGCCGGTGACCGCCATCTTGGATTGTGATGTCACGATGGCCATATTGGATGACCTTGAACACGGAGGCCATTTTGGATCCGCCACTTTGTTTAGTGCCATTTTGTTTTCTGCAATTTTTATTTCTAGAACATTCCGTTATCTTGGAATGGTATGCCCTACTTCCTAATGTTTCACTTTTAGTTACGGTCGCCATCTTGGATCGGATTTCACAATAATTTTTTTTCGATTCTGACGACTCAGCCGCTATCTTGTTTTTTTTCTATTCTGCTAGAGGCTGCCATCTTTGATCTCTGTTTCTGCTGTTTGTTTCTATCTTTGCATC
The DNA here is from genome assembly GCF_032445375.1 of Bacillus rossius redtenbacheri. NCBI lineage: Eukaryota > Metazoa > Arthropoda > Insecta > Phasmatodea > Bacillidae > Bacillus > Bacillus rossius. The sequence continues at coordinate 112,024,051 of NC_086332.1, forward strand.
AGAATAGCTCTGTCTCACGCACATAAGGTCTATGTTCCATTACCTGTCAATGTTATTGTGGTCTTTATCGACATATTACATGTAATTTTTTTATACAAAATACATTGGAACCATGGTGATTCGAACCATGACAACTCTAACCTCTGGGTTGGAAAACATACACCTTTGACCTCGCGTTCATCAAGACATTTAACAGACCGATGATTAATTAATGTTTCTAAAAATAACATATATTTGGACTTTTAATTTTTTTAATTTGAAGGAATAATAGCATAAGCTGCTAGAGGGAAATGCCACCATCTTTATTTTCAAGACTAGCTACCAGGAGCGCTGGTTAACACACATCTGCTAGAGGGCGCCGCCGCCATCTTGTTTTAAAGTAATCGATACAAGGAACACTAACTAGTGTCATGTAGTACACACATCTCCTAGAGGGCAACATCGCCATATTAATTTAATTTTTACCCACTAGATTGCAGTAGTATACCATGCCATTCACCATCTTGTAGGCTGTCTTGGCCGCCATCTTGCAAATTTTTAATATTTTGCTAGAAATTTTGGAAAAGTTCTATAAATTAAAAAGATCACTTTTCAAAATAATGATTGATTTGATCGATATCCGTCCTTGGTTAGATCCTTGACTGATGAAAAAAATAATTAAATTAAAATGACCATAAAATTACAGGTTTGAGGGAAAAAAACAAAATTACAAATAAACAAAATTTTACGTACAGTAGAATCAATATACAACGACTTCGCTTGTAACGACTAACCGCTTTTAACGACGATAATGTTTACTCAAGTTAGGTTTCATATTTAGGTACTGAGAAAATAAACCGTTTAGTGCGACTCCGTTTTAAGTGACCAACTGCTTATAGCGACCATTAATTATGAATATTATATTACGTCCGGTTAAAACGACGCACAATGTTTTGTTTACACAACCTACCAATACCTCGGCGCCCCAACTTCACCCGCCCCCTTTATTGGCGCGTGAATCACAGTTAGTGTTTGTCACTTGTTATGACAAGTTATTAAAGCTCGACAAAAGCACATCCCCATATTGAAAACTTGAAAAAAATAACCCTGGTGTTTCTGCCTCCAAACACGACATCAGTGTTACAACACATGGATCAAGGGATTATTCGAGCTTTGAAATCACATTTTCGTAAAAACCTTGTCCTGAAAATGATCCAGTTACTAGACGGCCGCGGAATCAGTAGTGTTGAGTACCCAAATATCACTGCTTGATGCTATTCTAATGATTCAAGATGCCTGGACCCAACTCAAGCAAGGGACAATTTTTAACTTACAAACACGCTGGTTTTATCCGAAGCAATGTAGACTGTAGCATAACTTCGAACGCAGATGATTTTAACGAAGGAGACGACGTATCGCTGAACACTTGGGTGAGGGCTATTGATAAGCATCAGTTACCCTTAACAAACGAGGACTTTGAACAATACGTGTGTGTCGACGATGCTGTCGCCACTTGTAAAGAACCGTCTGATGAAAACATTGTGGAAAATATCATCGCCAAAGACGCGAATAGCAAAGATAGCGATGGTGATGATGACGAACCAGCGGAGAATCACCCTACCGTGAGTGTGTCTGATGTTCTGAAGGCTGGGGAAATGCTCAATGTGTTTGTTCAGACTAACTTCGATGATGATCTAATGAAAATAATAATGTCACGAATTCACAATGCTGTTTGAAGTTCTTACTACCGAACAAAAGCTTGTCAAAAACAAACTCAAATAACAGACTTTCTACGTTAGTAAGAAACAGAGTTTTTCATGTAGTGCGTAATTTATCTCTTTGTATTACATTACATTATGTACCTATGTTTATAATTGAAATGTGTAAGAACCATTAAAATAAAGTATATGTGATTATATATCCTACAAAATGTTTTATTTACCTAAACAGTTTTGTACGTCATCCGGTTAGTACGACATAGTTTCGCCGGTCCCTTGAAGGTCGTTATATCCGGATTCTACTGTAATTTATACTCTACAAGCATTTGTCGATTTCTACAGTCTTTTTAGAAGATGACGCAAGTCCTTTACATGATCTGACACATGTTTTTAGGGCATTTCCTCATGGCAGTCGATTAACCAGACATGTCCAGTTGGTGGTCAGACACAGTTTTTGGTTAGGCTAACATGTCCGTTGGCAGTCAGGCACTGGCAGTCGGTTGGTCGGGCTAAAACATCAAATTAGGGGTAAGGTATGTCCAGTAGGTGGCTAGACACGACCTGTTGGTGGTCAGACACATTCAGTTGTTGACCAGGCACATCCAGTCGGTGGCAAGGTATGCTCAGCCGGTGGCCAAGCATGTTTGATAGTTTGGACAGAGACATCCAACAGGTTGTCCAGGCACAACTAGTAGATAGGTCAGACATGTCCATTTGGTGGTCAGGCACATACAGTCAGTAGCCAAGAGGTCTAATTTTTAGATACTCGGCGAACATTTTAAACAGGCCATGAAATATGTCAAACATATAGACAGGCGGCTCAAGCACGAGACCAGTCATGATCTGACTAGAGACTTAACGATGCATAGTCAAAGAAAATGACGAAAATTTGTAAGCACATTCGTCAAAAAAGGAGGCAAATACAAGAGAAGGAAGCACATTTGGAAGCACTTACAAAAAAAAACACATTTGACAAAAAGGAAGCACATTCGTCACAAAGGAAGCGCAGTTTGGAAGTACATTTAACGAAAAGAAAGTATGTTGGACTAAGAGGAAGCACTTTTGAAGCATATTTAAAAGGGAAGCACATTTAACGAAAAGGAAGCACATTTGGAAGCACATTAAAAAAGGACGCACATTTTGACGAAAATTAAACTTGGCCTGATACGATTTCATCAGAGGTGAGGCCTTACTTAAGGCGCTCGAGTTTAAAGTCGGGAGCCGCAGAAGGGTGTACCAACTAAATGCAGTGAGAAGTACGGTCCCTAGGCAAAAAAGAATGACCTGGATAATAATTGAAAACATCACTGCCTGTTTACTATTTAATATTCCTGCTTGGCATCGGCTTGGTACATTAAAATACAGAACCATTTACACAAATCTACCGAAGATCTAGATCTCGCATTAAAGAAAAGGACATCTAATGTAATCACATATTATAAACACTATATTACGGGTAATTTTACAAATATTTATAAAGGATAAGTTTTTCCCTAACAGGTCCGTTGATTACACTCCTGGATGACGTAATTGTCTATAAATGTTATTTAGGCACAATTCCGAATATTCTGGTCTAACCGGACTCTCGTTTCGACGTAATTATGCGAGTCTCACATCCCGCACCACAGCAACGTGATAAGTCTGGCTTGCAGTTTACGTAAATTCTCACGTAGCGTAAAAAAGAGAAGTAGAGTTTATTTCGCCCAATTACGATTCAAGAAACTAGCAAGATAATGAATTTGAGTTTATGATCAGTCAAGTCTCTCTGCTCATAGTTTTTCCTTGAAAAACCAACCCGGTGTCCGGCTGTTAATAGCGGTTGCGTCGAGGCTTACTTGTAGTTGCGCAGCATGGTGGACGATAACCCGGGCTGGGCACTGGTCGATGCGTAGGTGAATGGAACAGCCTTTTCCATTTTAGCAGCGGCGCAACACGCCTGCACCCGACGAGCCGAAGTCGACTCCACCAGCCGCCAGCACCGTCTCCCCGCTCGCCAGCCGCAGACCGTCGCAGGTTAACGCGTCACCATGACGTCATAAGGCTTCGCGCGCCGCGCGGTGTTGGCTCGCGGAAACACACACAAGCGCAGCGCCGTGAATGTCCGTAATGCTTATGTTTTAATCAATCTTCAGGACGAAAATGAACCAAGTGCCAAACATATGATATAATTAATTACCAAATTAAAAGGAGGCGTGGCAAACGCCTCAATATCCCCCCCTTAAAAAAAAACTAAATTAACACCAAAAACCAAAGAAATTTAGGTAGCTTCGAGCCACTATAAGGCGAGAAAACGGGGAAGCACTCAAAACACGCCATTCAAACAAACGACCTCAAAGAAAAGCAAGAAGAAAAAAGCACACAGAGAGAAAAAACACGCGAAGAAAAACACAAAAGAGAGACAAAAAAAAACAATGATTAAGACCAAACAATGCTTTGTGCCACTTTCCCGTTTACTCGTTAACATACAACAACATACTTCAAAAAAAAATCTCTATTCACATGACTAAAAAGGGCAAAAACAATCATTTACTTTGATCGGGTGTGAACCTCTTAAGATGACTAATATGCGCCTTACGTGTCTCAAAACTTTTGTCCACACGCTGCAAAAGAACGGTTACTCCCCCTAAATGCCTTATCACCTTGTAAGGCCCCTGGTAAGAAAACTCTAATTTAGCGGTTTTGTGCAGCGCTTTGTTACTGATGGGAAAACTTTTGCAGAGCACCCAGTCTCCCACCTTAAAAGGATTTTCCAAGCGCCCCTTATTATATTGTTTCGCAACCTTATTCTGAGCGTTCTGGAGATTTTTTATAGCTTCTACCCATTTACTTTCTAATAAACGTGGACTACTGATCGCCCATAATTCCTCTCCTATACCCCAAACATTTAAAAGAGGGTGTGGTATTTTCCGCCCCAGAAATAATTCGGCGGGAGTGAAATGAGTGGCGTCATGTTTAGCCATGTTAAATCCTAAACTCAGCATATCCAAATTTTCATCCCACTGGCGATGGTCTTGATGATGATAAATAGTAAGTGCAATCTTGATATTTTTATTCACTCTTTCTACCAGGTTTGGGCAAGGATAATGCGGGCTGGTGTTAATGTGGCAAATTCCCCAACGAAAACACATGTTCCCAAATATTTGACTATTGAAATAGGCCGCATTGTCAGAAACCACATTCTCAGGTGCTCCAAAAATTTGCCATATTCTTTGCGTAAGAGCCTTGACAATTCTCGCCGCTTTCATGTCAGATAAAGGTAAAAAAAAATTAAATTTAGTGAAACCATCCACAATAATCAAAAGACAATTATTTCCCTCTCGAGATCGAGGCAAAGGACCAAAAATATCTATGAAAACCTTCTCCCAGGGACGCGTGGGCAGAGAAACGGAGTATTTACCCAATTTCGAATTTACGGTTTGTTTACTTAACAGGCAACTTTCACACGTGTTAACATGATTTTGCACATCTCTTTTCATATCCGCCCAATAGACTTCATCTCTCAATTTATGATATGTCTTGTCCACTCCTCCATGACCCCCAAACGCACTATCGTGATAATATTTTAGCACCATAGGCCGTAAGAGCTTAGGAATATAAAGTCTTTTCTCTTTCCCACTTTGTTGATAATATAATCTATGCTTCACTAACACGAAATTCTTATTCTTGCCCTGCAGTAAATCCCGCATTATATTTTGCCCTTCCAAATCTTGTTCTAACACCTCCGCTACTTTGTTGAATAGTTCTGGCTCCACAGTAAAACGCCCACACCTGATTACTTCACTCTCGTCTTCCAAATCCTGTTCACCGCCTTCCTCCTCAAACATCCGCGAAAGGGCATCCGCGACCACATTGTCCTTTCCCTTTACATGAATTATTTTGAACCTAAACCTAGTGAGCCTCATTACCCACCGCCCTATTTTCCCTAGTTGTCTCGGATGCGAAAACAACCAGGTCAAAGCCTGATTATCCGTGTAAAGGTCAAATTCGTCATGCTCTAGATAAGTGTCAAAACGTTCCAAAGCATACACGCAAGCAAGGGCTTCCTTTTCATATGTGCTATAACCTTTTTCATGTCTATTAAGTGTTCTTCCAGCAAACATAATGGGTTGTAGACCCTTGCCAAAATCTTGCAAGAGAACCGCGCCTAACGCGACACTCGAAGCGTCAACCTGCACTACAAATCGCCTCTGGAAATCTGGTAACGCTAACACCGGTGGGTGGGAAATGGCTTTTTTCAAACCGAGAAAAGCGGCCTCCTCTACCTCACCCCAATTAAAAATAACCCCTTTTTTTCTTAAATTATTTAAAGGGTAGCACAAATCCGCATAGTTCTCAATAAAGCGGCTAAAATAGCCCATCATGCCCAAAAATCTCATGATGCCTTTTACATTACGAGGTCTCGCGAAATTTACAATGGCCTCAATTTTGTCAGGGTCCATTACAATTTTTCCTTCCCCAACAATGAAACCCAGGAACCGAATTTTCTTTCTGGCCCAACAAACTTTTTCAGGATTGACTGTTAACCCTGCACCTCGTAATTTTTGCAAAACCCCTTCCACATGTTCCAAGTGTTCCTCGAAAGAATTAGAAAATATACAAATGTCATCCAGAAAACTAATGACATTTTTAAATTGATATTCTTTCAGAATGTAAGATAAGATACGCGATAAGCATTGTGAGCCAAAATTTACCCCGAAAGGCACTCTTTTCCATTGGTACTGTCCCCACGGGGTAACAAAAGCCGTGAACTTCTTGCTACTCTCCTCCAACATGCATTGGTGAAAAGCAGCATTAAGGTCTAACACCGTAAAATATTTCGCTTGCCCCAAATATTGCAGCACAGTTTCCACCTTGGGCAGCGGGAAACCATCTAGTTTTATGCGATCATTCAAGATTCGGTAGTCCAAGACTAAGCGATACTTCCCCGGTGTTTTTTTTTTTTACTAAAAAGGCGGGTGAAGCGTACTCTGAACTCGCTTCTTCTATAACATTTTGCTTAAGTAAATCATCTATGATTTCCCGAAAAACTAGCATTTTGGGAGGAGCACATTGATAGGGCACACACCTCACCGGACGTTGATCAATTAATTCAATCCGGTACGGCATCAATTCACATTTTCCCACCTTTTCCGTAATTACATCGGGATAACGAAAACAAATATCCCTGATTTCGTCCTTCTGTTTTTCTGTTAAGTGTTCCTCCACCCCCTTTAAACCTCCGCAACAAACTTCAAATTTATTCTTGGGTGCCTCAAGACTAATTTTGACTTTTTTATCAAACGCGAAGCATAACCTCCTATTCTTACAATCCACTATAGCTCCCGTGCCCTTTAAGAAATCCCATCCCAAAATCAATTCTTCGAGTAGTCCAGGCATTACCCAAAAATCACGTGTCCAGGCAAAATTTCCTATTTTAAAGTGCAAACGTACTTTCAAGGAGATTTTCCGGCTTTTCCCGTCAGCCAAATGTACCTCAAACCCTGGCTCCGTTTTTAAATTTTTTTTTAGTTCGGGATGTCTCGTTATTAACCTACTCAAAAACGCCTGCTGTACAAATGAATTGCTAGCCCCGGTATCAATTAAACCCGAGACTATCTCCTCATAAAAACTTACCCTGACACACATATTACTTCTAGCTTTCAATACCGCCAGACGATGCTTATTTTCAAAACGAAACCAGCTAACCCTTTTTTTTTTGTAAACAATTGCGAGACAAATGTCCCCACTTGCCACAAAACCCACACACTCGTCTAACGTTATTCCCCTGACCTTTACTCTGCTTCTTCTCTGCGCATTTAGCGATGAGATGGCTCTCACTGCCACATGCATAGCACTTCTTTCTAATTTTATATTTATTACTTTGATCATATGCTGAAATTTCGGACTTTACACCCACCTTATCAACTTCACTGCACCTATCCACTCTCGTGACATTGAAGTCCACTTCCCCATTTATCCCCACGCTACTTTCACCCTCTTTTAAAATGTTTGATTTTTCCTCCTCTTCGCATAAATCGGAAACCCAACACACATTATCCACCTCCACCGCCCAATTACTAATATCGAACAAGTTGGTGGGCCTCTCCACAAAGCTACACTCCCTCCTAATGTGGGGATGCAAGTTTTCTAAGACTAACCGTATCCACTCCATTTCCCTCATTTGGACATTAAGGGCCGAACCATGGTCCAAAATGTCATGTACATAACTCAAAGTTTTTTCCCCTTTTCTTTGAAAACGACGGGTTTTCTCTATTATAAGTTCCTCTCTAACTCTACAAGGACATAAATTTTCCCATAACGCCTCCTTGCAATCAACCCAGGACATATGACTCTTATAACGCGCAATGAGTATATCGTAAGCTAAGCCTGTGCAACGCGAAGCAACAGCTAAAATTAAATCGCTCTCATTGGAAAAATAATTTGCGTTAGCTAGCTTGTCCACGGCCATGCAAAACTCTAATATATCCTCTACATTTGCTGACTGCAGTTTCGGAACGTTTTCTAGTGATCGCAAAGCAAACTTATTTTTTAGAAAATTTGTACTAAGCGAGCCAGACCCACTCGCTTCAGCCTGTTCCATTTGCCACGAAACCCTTTCTCCTTTCAAATGCGCCACAAACTTTTGTCTTAAAACATCTATGCTTTCGTCCGCACTGTGCTCGACTGACGCAGCTTTTAAATTAGTCATAATCTCCTCTTTATGTAATTTATATATCCAAGCCAATGCCATACTGGTGATATAAAAAATCAAAAAGTATCTTAAACACCGAAAACTACCGCGTCTGCGACTCTGACCAGCAGAGTGGCGCAGTTTTGAGGCCTTACTTAAGGCGCTCGAGTTTAAAGTCGGGAGCCGCAGAAGGGTGTACCAACTAAATGCAGTGAGAAGTACGGTCCCTAGGCAAAAAAGAATGACCTGGATAATAATTGAAAACATCACTGCCTGTTTACTATTTAATATTCCTGCTTGGCATCGGCTTGGTACATTAAAATACAGAACCATTTACACAAATCTACCGAAGATCTAGATCTCGCATTAAAGAAAAGGACATCTAATGTAATCACATATTATAAACACTATATTACGGGTAATTTTACAAATATTTATAAAGGATAAGTTTTTCCCTAACAGGTCCGTTGATTACACTCCTGGATGACGTAATTGTCTATAAATGTTATTTAGGCACAATTCCGAATATTCTGGTCTAACCGGACTCTCGTTTCGACGTAATTATGCGAGTCTCACATCCCGCACCACAGCAACGTGATAAGTCTGGCTTGCAGTTTACGTAAATTCTCACGTAGCGTAAAAAAGAGAAGTAGAGTTTATTTCGCCCAATTACGATTCAAGAAACTAGCAAGATAATGAATTTGAGTTTATGATCAGTCAAGTCTCTCTGCTCATAGTTTTTCCTTGAAAAACCAACCCGGTGTCCGGCTGTTAATAGCGGTTGCGTCGAGGCTTACTTGTAGTTGCGCAGCATGGTGGACGATAACCCGGGCTGGGCACTGGTCGATGCGTAGGTGAATGGAACAGCCTTTTCCATTTTAGCAGTGGCGCAACACGCCTGCACCCGACGAGCCGAAGTCGACTCCACCAGCCGCCAGCACCGTCTCCCAGCTCGCCAGCCGCAGACCGTCGCAGGTTAACGCGTCACCATGACGTCATAAGGCTTCGCGCGCCGCGCGGTGTTGGCTCGCGGAAACACACACAAGCGCAGCGCCGTGAATGTCCATAATGCTTTTGTTTTAATCAATCTTCAGGACGAAAATGAACCAAGTGCCAAACAAACTATCATAACATATGATATAATTAATTACCAAATTAAAAGGAGGCGTGGCAAACGCCTCAGAGGGATACGATATCTTCACAAGGATACGATCTCGTCGCAGGTATACGATCTCGTCGCAGGTATACGATCTCGTCGCAGGTATACGATCTCGTCGCAGGTATACGATCTCGTCATAAGGATACGATATCGTCATAAGGATACGATATCGTCATAAGGATACGATATCGTCATAAGGATACGATATCGTCATAAGGATACGATACTACAGACTTCATTACACGCATTTAACGAAAAGGACGTACATTTACACAAAGATTCAATTCAGTAGGATATGACTCCGTCAGTAGTATACGATCGGTCATAGAATACGATAGGATACAGCTCCAACAGCTCCAGCGACATTTGGCTACAAAAATACAAGGCTACTTGGCCACGAAGCTACAAGTCTACGAGGTTGCAAGGCCACAAGACTACGGGGCTACGAGACTACAAGGCTACAACGCTACAACCATCTTTGTCTTCAACATCAACAACATTTGGCTCCAAGGTTGAGGCTATAAGGTTACGAGACTACAAGGCTACAAGGCTACAACGCTACAAGGCTACAGTCTACAAGGCTCCAACTGGCTACGAGCCTACACGGCTACATGGCTGCGAGGTTACATTTCTACGAAGTTACAAGACACAATTTATATGAGGTTACAAGACACCATTTCTATGAGGTTTTAAGTTACCATATCTACGAGTTTACAAGGCTCCAACTGGCTAAGAAGGTACTAGGCTACGAGTATACAAGGCACCAACGAGGCTACCAGACTACAAGGATACGAGTCTAAAAGGCTCCAACTGGCTACGAGGGTGCTATACTACGAGTCTACAAGGCTCTAACTGGCTACGATGCTACAAGACCACGAGTCGACATGGCTCCAATTGGCTACGAGACTCCAACTGACTACTATTCTACAATGCTCAAACGTGCTACAATAGCGCCATTTAGCAGCGAGAGTTAATTTATCTCATGCAAAAGAAGTTTCAGCAAGTTATCCAGATTCTGGCCAACTGATGTCACATATTCTGTTGAGATAAATATTATTTATTTTTTAAATATGAATGCGGGATGTTCTTATTACGATCGCAAGGGGAAGGCTTCGCTAGACATCAAGGAGAAGGAAGTTCGTCTTGTATGAAAGCATTTCTCAGCAGTCTCAAGGCATATTATTTTCTGTGTAGCTATTATTTTTTTGTTTGATGTCCACTTGATAATGTTTATCAGTTGTTTTAAGAAAGTAATCGTCTCGTAATGAATCTTCTTTGTCTGAATCCCACCTGATAAAGTATTGTAAATGTTGCTTTGGTAACATAAATTCTCTAATTAAACGAAATTTTGAATATGATTGCTTGTCTCATTACAAAAAAAAATACACGCAAGGATTATTTTTTCATGAATAAAAAGAATCACATCGAGAATACCAGCAGAAGTCTCGTCAGAAATAACCAGCAGAATACGGAAAAATCCAGCAAAATATTGGCATTAATAATTAGAAGCACGTGGAGAAACACGGAAAAAAAACCAACACACGTTTTGATAAATCATAAATATTACATTAAAAAATTACAAAAACAACTTATTTCAGCTCCTTTGTTCAGCAAGGATAGAGCTCTGGCAAAATCCAAAATTTTTGTTTTGTAATTTTTATTTTGTAAATATAATTGTTTGTAATCCCCTGACCTTGGTGTAGCAATGAGATGTTGGAATGCTTCATGTCGTCCTGATTATTCCTGCCAATATATAGTAACGTTCAATGGAGCAAATTACGTTTTCTAAGAAACTACGAGAAAAAAATAATAATTTTAGTACTACTCTTCCAAATAACCACTTGATTAGTTTGCCGAACTCGTTAATTTCGCGATTCATTTGGTCGTTGAACGGTAGAGACTTGTGCTTGGAATAACTTCTAGCCACACACGACTTGAAACGAGGGAAACAGTGAATCGCTCGCAATCTAGTCAAGAGGAGACAGGCAGGAGCCATTAAGTAAAAAGCGAGATTAATAATAGGCTACTTCGAATTCGCTCGCTGCTTCCAAACTTGCACAATGTAAGCACGCTAACTCACACGTTTAAGTGATTGCCCGCCTGCTCTCGGCGAGAGAAGTCTTAAGACTCGTTTGCTCGTTGCTCGTTTGATTGCTTACTGCATAGCGAGTAAAGTCGCCGTGTATATATTGTTACGAATTATTAAAATGAAATAAATCGTCGTGGGAAAACTTCTGGGTTCGTAAATGGATAGCCCAATTAAAGATTTCATTGCACAGTTTTATTGATTACCAATACTTACATCACTAACAAATAATCTTCTAAAAATGCCTAATAATCAATTACACTTTAAAATGTTTGTTCTCCAGTTACTCGGTTTTTACACACCGCACACCTCGCTGGGCCGCACCTCTGGCGCAACTCTTGCCGCAGCACCCCTCGTGGACCTCCGTCGTCGCACTCCGTCGCCACCGTCGCACTTACCTTCGCCGAGGTTCCGCTCGACGCTTCGCTCGGAACTTTGTTCGAGACTCTCGCCGCACCCGCGGCACTCTCGCCGAGATAATCGCTCCGGAACTGAACTCTCTCACTGAGGATCTCCGCCGCACCCGCGACACTATTGCGCAGACTCTCTCGCCCCGAAACACTCGCTTAGACACTCGCCCCGGAACTCTGTTGCACCCGCGGCACTACCGCCGCGGGTAAACTCTCCCTTGGAGGCCGGTGTCCCGGGCTTATATAGGCCCAGGCACCACTTCTAGAAGTGACGAAAGCGGCTGGGGCCAGTCCGTCATTCCGTGCCGACCCGATGCCAGATTTATCGAGAAAGGCGTGTAGATTGTGTGACCACAGGCGGAATTCCCACAGCTGCCAGGTGTCAGATTAACGGCGCCGCGCGGGGAGCGGTGGGTAGGAAAGGGGGGGGGGGGGGAGCGGCGACCCTTGTAATCCACCAGGTGCGCGCGGCACGTCTCACGTTGCGGCGGCAATTGGACGTCAGTGGCCGTGCCGGGCCGCCAGCCAGCTCCGAACTGCGCGCGCCTCGGCCCGGCTTACGTTTGTAACAATATATTGCTAAATTATAAAAAAGGGGGGGGGGAAGGGGTTCGTGTACTTACATACACGCGTTAAATGTTATACTTACTTGGCGTAGTAAAAACTAAGTTAAAATGTTCATGTAAATAAATAAGAGAAATAAAATAATAAAATACATGGAGTGTTATTATTAATACAGTTGGCAATGTGTAAATTCAATCAAATTAATTTTTTTTAAATAAATACTCAGTATTCAATTTACTATAAAACTTGTATAAAATTAATTATTTACTTTAGTAAAATAATCTATCCTATGAAATGTAATTAATAATGAAATTAAATAAATATTCTGAATGTTTATTCTAATTTATTAATAATCATTTATTTATTAAAACATAATGCAACAGTTTTTAATAATGTTACGAATGTGAGCAGGGCTGTGGCGCGTGCAGGTCCGGAGCAGGCTAGCGGCCCCGCACGGTCACTGATGTCACATGGTTGCCGCAATGTGAGACATGCCGCGCGCGCCTGTTAGATTACAAGAGTTGTCGCTTCCCCCCTCCTTCCCACCGCTCCCCTAGACTCTCTGCCTTTACGGCGTTACCTGACACCTGTTAGCTGGAGAGTCCGCGCGCCGCCATGCGAGCCGCCTACGTGTATCTCGAGATTTCTTGCGTTAGGTCGGCTCGTAATGACGCGACTGGCCCCAGCCGCGCTCGCGAATTCTATCACACTGCATCGAGTTTTTTCGATCATGTGGGCTTCTATTTTTATCGTTGTTTTGACTCGTGTTTTATAGTAAATGGTTCTTGATTTGACTAGCATATTATTTCATTCGGTGCATGTATATAAGCGAGTCCTAGACAGAAATTGAATACGACGGTGTAAGGATCACCTAGTTTCTTTCATCTGGTGCATAAGTCACGTAATTACCTGTTCTTGTGAACACGATGGCATCTTTACCGTCTTTAACGGCGAACTCGATGGAGGCTGTACCATCGACTACGGGAACCCTGACATCAACACTGGAGGAGACTTCAACAGTCGTGGTACCACCAGCAGAAGAGACTTAATGCCGGTAGTGCTGGCTGTACGAACGCTGTTTCGCCCTCGATGGAGACTTCAATGAATGGTGATTCGTCAACAACTAACGAACATCGGTGCCGTTACTGTGACAAGATTTTCTCAAACATCAGCAATGCTCGTCGACATGAGAAGAGAGAATGTGCTAAGAATCCTCCTCGCAAAATGTTTGGCTGTGAGAAATGTCACAAGCAATTTGCAAGACATGATATGAAAACGCACATGAAGATATGCAAAGGTCCTGCTGTGCGGCAGAAAGTCTTGTAGTTTTTTTACAAGTGTTTTACTTCCCGTGGTATAATTGTACATAGTTTTAAGGGTTTTGTGGGGTACTGTTTTTTTCTCAAGCGCATGTTTATCTATTTCTAAAATTCGGTTCATCCATACAAAGCTAAAAGATGATTTTTGATGGGAGTGTATTGCATCCAATGGTTGGAGAGCTTGAAACGTTCACCACGCACACGCCTTGTTAGCGTCTCGTCTGCAGCAGTTCGCGGCATTGCCATTAGCTATCAGCGCTTGTGGCGTGAGGGTCGTTACTCTGGCGGGTGCCTTTGCAGCGCGCGCTGGAATGAAGTGCGTCACCATTGACTGCGTTCGTTAAAGAATGTCGGACATTACGCCAGGCAGTGTGTATGGAGGTCACTATTTGATTGAAGTTTGAGTACTAGATTCCCGGGAAGTTCGCGTTATAATTTGGCTCCGGAATGGGCGGCTCCAGGAAGACTTAATGAGGGTCTGTCGTAATGCGGTTACAAGACGTGACATTAAGTGGGATTAGGCCTTGCCATCTTTCAGTTTTAAATGTTTTGATTCCGTAGCTTTGGCTACTTGTTAAAGTCAGCACTTGTGAATTGGTGTGATTATCATGATAGCTGTAGTTGCCCACTAGCAATTATAAGTTGTTTCCTTGCGGCACGGGGGATATATGATTAATGCCTTAAAATGCCAAATTTTTGGGATAAACAGCTCAAAATTAGAATTGTAGCAAACTATGGAAAAATCCAATATGGCAGGGCCCTATACCCCTTAAATAATTCAGATAAGTAGTGGTCTTGCAATGTTTACACATTCAAGGTCTCAAATAATGAACTTTGATATTTTATACAACGTTTGAATGTATGTAACATAAATATATCCTCCAAAATAAATTTAAAAATTGAGCTCGGGAAGGCTATCGCCCTTACCCCTACCCGCTTCCTCCTTCTTGAACTGTGCTTGGACGGCAGTCTAGAGTACAAATGTTTGTACACTTAATGACTCGTGCCATTTTATCATTATATAGATTATATAGGTCAATGGAAAACACTGTAAAATAGTCAACTAATCACTTGTGATCTGAAGAGTAGGTGCAGTGTGGCAGCAGCCAATAAACTCATAACATCGCCTTTACTACGTACGTGGTTGTAGAATCTTCCCTGGTTTCCGAAAATAGCGCGAATTCTGCATGCATTTCTGATAGTTCTGAAGTGTTGCTCTGGGTCGAGCGGTGACGGAGTGAACACAGAACAACGAAAGCGGACTAGAGTAGGTGGTTGTTTCTGGAAGAGACCTACAGGTCGCCATGGTAACACCAATCACGTGCCGTCTGTGACAATCCAGGAAGCACTCTAGAGAAACCTTTAACTCTTGGGTGTGTGGCATTGTGCTGACTGCGCAACAACCATGGTGCAGTGAGTTGAACTCTTAATTCACAGTCAGAATCAGACACAGTCGGTGAGTGAAGATGATCCAGGCATGCGTCGTTTTAAACAGAATCCACGGCTTTTGCTTGGTTGACAATTTGGTGTAGCGCCTCTCATTCTTAGTTTGGAGTGTGCATTGGAGTAGGCATTTACTCTCTCTTTCCAACGCATGATATCTGCATTAGCGTTGTTGTTTTCGTATGCTCTGTGCCAGATTCACGCAAAAAGTATAAAGGTTTTAGACACAAATTTATAGTGTAGCTAAAAAAAAAAATGGACTTAAATTATATTTGTAAATGAAAATTTAAGTGGTAACAATATAAGTACATTTTCTTGGTGTATTAATTTAGGAGCATCAGCTGTAAGTATTCGATTCTTACTTCTAAGTAAACGTAACTGAAAGAAGGCATCTTGGTTTCAAATGTTTTTGTTATAAAATTGTTTTTTACCAGTAGTATAGGAATGGCGGAACTAGATCTGGCGCCGGCGCGTGGTGCCGGTGCCGGTGTCCGCCATCTTGGATTGTGACGTCACGGCGGCCATCTTGGATGGTTGTGACCTTGACCTTTGACCTTGACCCTGAATTTGACCTTCAAAATGTGACAAAATTCTCCAAAATTGGGCAAAATTCACCCAAAATTCCTCAAAAATCTTCAAAATTTCCATTTATGTGGAAAAAAATTCCGCCAAAAAATCTCAAAAAATTCCACAGTTCAAAAATTAGGATTTCGAAAATCCTCAAAAGCCGTTTTGCCTTAGAAAGAACCCAAATTCCTGAAAGTGGCTTAAGCATCCTTAGAGCTAGCCGCTTTAAGCCGCCAAGGTCATGACCTTGAAAATTAGGATGCCATGGTAGCCACATTGGATGATGACGTCACCGTTGCAATTTTCGTTACGGTCGCCATCTTTAAAATCTTAATTTATTATCCGATTTTAATGAAAAATTTTTAAAATTTATTAAAAAATTCATTTAATAAAATTTTAATAAAAAATATTTAAAAATCATACATTAACGACACGGAGCTCGGAGTCCGCGGTTCGAACCCGACGAGTGCAAAAAAAAATTTAAAATGACGACAGGTCCTTCCCCCTAGGTGGCTGCTGGCAGACTGACCCCCACCACTTTTACCAATGCACATATACCATCAGGTAGTATGACGTCATGTCCGCCATCTTGTCTTCGATGCTGGAAGCCATCATCATTGTATCGTCGGCTAGAGTGCGCTGACGCCATGCTAGTTTAATTCTTACCCGCTAGAGTGCAGTAATCATCTATTACTAAGGTGTCCGCCATCTTTAAATTTGGACGCCATCTTGAAAATCCGTATTTATTTAGCTAGAAATTCGGGAAAAATTCCAAAATTTATTAAATAAATTTGCAATCAATATACTGATTGGCCCGGTCAGTTCCTATCCTTGGTTCGATACTCGATCGATGCAATATATTTTTTATTTCATGTAAAAAATAATAATTTCAATAAATCATGTTCAAAATTCTTAAAGAGACTTTAAATACTCTACTACCATCATCCTATCAGACATCATGTCCGCCATCGTGGAAAATTCGTAATTGACTTATTAATTCGGAAAAAGTTCAAAATTCATTAAATAAATTTGCAACCAATAAAATGATTAGTAAGATCGACTAAGGTCCTTGGTACGATTCGGAATGAAGATGAAAAAAAAATAAACATAATATAATAGTGGCAGGTCCGAGAAATAAAACAACACAAGTTCTTTCACAAAATAAACTTTATTACATAATTTCTACTTTACTACACGAACACTTGCGAAAGCCAGCAATCTTATAATCATTTAGGTCCGCAGCGGCGTGAAATGACTAATTCTTAGCTCCAATCGGCTTATACTAGAAAGAGTCCAGCCAGAACCTTTACAGACATAGTCCTTCTCTTCCTGACAGAGTTTCTGGATACCGTATTTAACAGTATTCTTCACATCGTTAGAACTGTAAATTACTGCAGCCGATGTCTTGAATGCACACTTCTTCACTTCGTCTTCGAATGGATACGGCTTTCCATATATACAGTCCAACCACAAGTTGTATTTTAATGGACCGTTTGTTGCTACATCATCAGTAAGCTGATTGATTATGTTCTCTTTGATATCATCAAGAAAATTACAAATGTCTTTCGACGCACCTAACGTATTTAGATAATAGTAGTCTTTCAATGTCCCACGAAATGCAGACTGCACCAAGTAGAACCCATTATCATTCACTTGTAATGCGCCGAACACAGTCTTAGGTTTATTTTCATGTTCAGACGTCATACCAATCGGTTGCTGCACATCGGTTTTCTTGCTTGTTCTCTTACGAGTCTCCAATCTAAAGCGAGGAGTCGAAGTTTCTACAGGTAGTTCTTCAGTAGACACACGGACTTTACCGTTGCATTTTTTCACATGTCGTCGCAAACTGTCAATACGTGTAAACCATTCATGACACCCATCACAGCGAAACTTTATACGAGATGGATTCTTCTTGCATTTACTCCGCTCATGTCTTCGTGCATCATGAGAAAATGTGAACGACATATCACAGTAGCTGCAAGGATACCGTGGTGATGAAGACGATCCTTTCAGACCCGAACCAGATGATGTTGTTGCAGCAGTTACACCATCTCCAGGCATACTCTTATGAACATCAATACATCGTTGTTGCACCGAAACCTTTACTTTCTGTCGCACAGCAGGACCTTTGCATGTCTTCATGTGCGTTTTCATATTATCTTGTCTTGCAAATTGCTTGCGACATTTCTCACAAACAAACATTTTACGATAAGGGTTCTTAGCACATTCTCTCTTCTCGTGTCGTCGAGTATTGCTGCTGTTTGTGAAAATCTTGTCACAGTAACAGCACCGATGTTCGTTAGTCATTGTTGAATCACCAGTCATTGAAGTTTCCATCGAGGGCGAAACGAAGTTCGACGAGTTTTCCTGCATAGTCAGCACCACCGGCATTAAAGTCTCTCCTGCTGACGGTATCGCGACTGTTGAAATCTCCTCTTTTGATGACGTCGTCTTTGCCGACGGGATCTGCACCTTCTCCACCGTAGCTGACGTCAGGGTTCCCGTAGACGATGGTGCGTCGTCCATCAAGCTCAGCGTTTTAGATGGTAAAGATGCCATCGAAGTCTCAAGAACAAGCAATTACACGACGTATGCACCTGATGAATCAAACTAGGTGATCCTTACACCGACGACGTCAGTAACAAACTGAGCGACCTGCTGTCCAGGACTCGCTTATATACACGCACCGGTTGGAATAATACTCTAGTCAAATCAAGAACCAATTACTATAATACTCGAGTCAAAATACCATTGAAAGAAGAAGCGTACCAAAATAAGGTAACGCATTTGGAAACAAATTCATCAAATGAAATGAACACGCAATGTACACACAGTACACACAGGAAAACGAAAAGTACACACAGGAAAACGAAATGTACACACAGGAAATCGGTACGTACACACAGTACACACAGGAAACGGAACGTACACACAGGAAAACGAAATGTACAAACAGGAAAACGAAATGTACCCACAGGAAAACGAAATGTACACACAGGAAAACGAAATGTACAAACAGGAAAACGAAATGTACAAATAGGAAAACGAAATGTACAAACAGGAAAACGAAATGTACAAACAGGAAAACGAAATGTACAAACAGGAAAACGAAATGTACACACATGAAAACGAAATGTACACACATGAAAACGAAATGTACACACATGAAAACGAAATGAACAAACAGGAAAACGAAATGTACACACAGGAAATCGGAACATACACACAGTACACACAGGAAACGGAACGATCACACATACAGTAGCGGAAACACAGACTTATTTGGAAATCAGGATACAAGAAATAAATCATACTTTTTAAAATATAAATAATTCATTTTATTTTTCATTAGTACACACATGACAGTTAATCAAATGATTATTGTAAGTAGCCAGCGTTCCGAAGCTCTTTAAGTATGGTCGATACTTCCACGATATGCGAGTAGTTTCCTCTACGAACAGATACCACCATCAGTCTTAGCCGGTCAACCAATATGTTTGGATCTTTCCATGATGTGGAATCAATCTCTTCTTTCACCATCTTCCTTGCACGTTTATTATAAATATTATGATCTCTGCTGTCCTCCGTTTTAACATCAACCTCAGGGTTACTTTCATCATCGAGCCAGTGATCATCACAAGCTTGATCAGATTTATTTATTACATCACGACGTTTCCATCACTTCGGTCTCAGGACACCACCACATTCATCAGTCTTGTCAGCTTTAGGTTCTGCATCACAGTCTTAGATCACGTCGCCAGCTTCAGAGTCATCGTAGCAATCACCGTAGAAGGCATCGTCTTCACCCAGATTACCATATAAGAACTCGTTATTGTCGATGTCGAAGTGTCTGCATCGCCTTCATGCTTCCTTTTTAGGAGTCCATTATTTTTACAAAGTATGGAGTATCTGCTAAATATAGGCTTGAGTGTATTTTCACTTTTCAAGGTGTTGATACTTCCATTAGTTTCAGTCTTCCCGAAACCATCAGCATCCTTCAATATTTGTTTCTCGTCACGATCGGCGTGCTACGGCTTCCATCATTTCTATATTAATAATATTATTTGTCTTAAAATCTCCGCGTCCGTGTCACTATCACAGACGTAAAGACATCATCTTCGTAGCTGTCATCAATATTGCCATGAGCTGCATCAATATCACTCATTTTATGATATCGTTTCCACATTTCAGTTGTCAGTGATTTACCCGCAATCTATGATCTTGTGAGCTCCATTCTCTTTTTCTTTAAAAGCCTATGTGTCCAGTTTTATTATTTAATCCTTCAACCCATCATCCCAAACCCAATTAAATCATCTTAGTATATAAAAAAAAATCAACCAAGTTCCTTTCATTTAATCTTAGGAACCGCATCATCCTTTCCACCTATATTTTAGTTTCTTGAGCCCAAGAGTCTTTCATTATATATACCATGCAGTGTTCTTCAAGAGATGTGGTATACAACAATTTCTACATAAAAATCCATCCTATCGATGATTTGTTTACACATAAAAAAACCTTCACGTTAGTTTTACATGTTTTATTAAATTATCTTTTCAACTAAAATAATTACCACACATAGTAATTTCTACAAGAACACTTTGTCCAAGACATTTTAACCATCATCTCTCTGAAAACAACCATGTTCCATCTATATCACAAAGTAAACGAGGGTTAGAGGAGATGGGACAAACAAGTGCTAGTCACTCATAGGGTAAGAACCATGTGTTCGATACCTATCTCAGTCAATGTAGCATCTATGTATTTCTCTTAGCTCATGTAGAAAAATATGTTCCAATGCATACGAATTTAAACTTATTCACGTACGACTAGTCAAAAGTACATAAATTCAAGCACGTTAACCTAAAAAAAAAATTCTCAAGGATAGAGGCAGAGACTTCTCGATCGAGACATGCCTACCATCACCTGCAAATGAACATTGACCCCTCGCGCGGGAGTTGCAAGCTTGCAGAATGCTGCGACACTCATATGTTTTGCTCGAGACATGCATACATCACGCCGCTAGCCTTCCAACTCAGTGCACGTAAAACTCCAGTGAAATCGTAATCAAGCTCATGTAAAGTACTTGACGGAACCACTTCAAAGTATACATCACTGAACCAGAGCAGAAAATCAGCCTACGAATGTATATCTTGCTACCTACAAAAATAAATGTGTAGCACATATACGAGAGGAGTCGATTCCTACATAGCATACTCCTTACGCTGATAATTATAAGCGGCAAAATACTTCAAATCATGACCCCGGCTAGTATACATTTTTTTCGTGAACCCTAAATTCATGTTAGTAATCGGTACAAATGTGTGAGTAATTCGGACGAATAATCGCTTACCAAGTATCCAGAATCTTACTGTTACAGCCCAGCCAGTGCACCAGAGTACCCCGAAGTGTGGTCAATTGATAAACATTCTTTAATTTTTTAATATCACCTCCGTAGTGTACACCGATATATGACAGGTTACGATTTAAGACCATAAATTCCCCACAAGTCTGTTAGTTTTATTTCGGGAAGTAATAAATTATTTCTCAAAAATAATAAATCAAGTTCTTAGTCAGATTTTCTCTAATGCTACGGTATTACCTGTACCAGCACTTTACCAAAACATCTCCCATAAAAATCTTAAGAATGCAGATGGCATACTCAGACAAAAATAATTTTAGCAAAAAAAAAAACAGTCTTCATCATTATTGGTAAAAAAAATAATACACACAAACAAGACATAGCGCGCATTACAAATTCGACCAAAATTACGTGTCACGTGTAGTTTATTGCATTAAGATAAACGATGTAGGTTAGGGAAAAATAAATAAAAAATTCTTTAATTCTAAAATTTATTTAAAATTGTACATTTATACACATTAAAATCTGACACTATATATATATATCGTATACATTTCTCAGTCCGTGCGACATTCATTTTTATTAAAATAAATTATTATAGTTCGTATTAAGAATGACAAAATACAAATAATTCATACAGATCTCGATACATCAGTTCAGGAGTGTAACACCTTAGAGGACCAGAAATTATGCTAGAGACCTTCCTTTACAAAATTTATAATGTTTTTTCAAGTAAAATTTTCGTGTAACCTGTATACCGCACTTCTCACACAGAAATTTTACACGATCAAGATTTCTTCTGCAGCCATGCTTTTCATGGATGCGTGTACTTCGTAGTCGTTCAAATCGTTTACCACAGTAGCGGCACTGATACAGATATTCATCGCAATTATCATCGCTTCCCCGCTGTACAACTTGCAAATGAACTTTGCTTTTACAATGCCTAATCAAATTACTTTTGTTTGTGAAATGTACACCACACGGGTCACACGGAAATGTCACACGATTAGCGTTTCTTCTACAGACATGATTTTCATGTCTTCTTGCATGTTGACGGTATTTAAAACTTTTGTCACAGTAACAGCACCGATGTTCGTTAGTCGTTCTTGAATCACCAGTCATTGAAGTTTCCATCGAGGACGAAACGAAGTTCGTAGAGTTTTCCTGTGTAGCCAGCACCACCGGCATTAAAGTCTCTCCTACTGACGGTATCACGACTGTTGAAGTCTCCTCTTGTGATGACGTCGTCGTCGTTGCCGACGGAATCTGCACATTCTCCGCCATAGCTGACGTCAGGGTTCCCGTAGTCGATGGTACAACATCCATCAAGTTCGTCGTTTTAGATGGTAAAGATGCCATCGAGTTCACAAGAACAGGTAATTACGCGTCTTATGCACCAGAAGAATCAAACTAGGTGATCCTTACACCGTCGTCGTCGCCAGTAACAAACTGAGCGACCTGCTGTCTAGGACTCGCTTATATACATGCACCGGTTTGAATAATACGCTAGTCAAATCAAGAACCAATTACTATAATACTCGAGTCAATACATCATCCATTGTTATTACTAAAAAAAAATTAGGAATTTCAAGGAATAAAAGTTTAAATTATATATTGAAACAACTAATCTCTCATCCTACATACACGGTTTATTTAGACTAACTAGAAGGATTAAGAGTCTCTGAACAATGGAACTTTCAGAAACCAAACATAGTTTCAACTACTCAAATTTTAATTTTATTATGTACAGCTACACATAACCTCCAACTGACTCCAAATGTCTACAACACATTTCTAAAATAATTTATACGATACCGGGCTAGGTCCAAAGTCAATTATTTTTGTACCTCTCATCTACAGTTCAGAGGACCTTCAGTGTTGATATAGCTACAGACAAGACATGTCCAGCACCATACATCTTCAAAGCCTTCAGAGTCAATCCTTGTTAAGCCTTATGACAAAAGTCTCCGAAACAAGAGACCTACTCTATAAGTTTACTATACACTTTTATGCTTTATATAGCACACATCGATAAATATCTTCGTAAATAACCCAAAATATTATCAGACCACTAGCATTCGATTTATGCACATACAGTAGGACACCAACATATCCATCAACACAAGTCCATTCTACATTAAGCTCCTCACTTATTTTCATCAGTCTACACTCAGCACACAAAAACTAAATGAAGTCAATTAACAACCTAGTATTTATATACATCCAGTCATTTAACAGCATACCGATGGCTAGTTAAATAAGATTGACAGTGAACATGTTAGCAAAGTTTAAATTTATATAGGACCAGGGACCCATTGAACCTTCAGAACCGAGCTACACATACTCAGTGCTGGATGCAAGTTAATTCTACACTCATTTGCCATCACTCATATTACATCATCGTCACTCAATTTGACACTCATTTCCCATCAACTACACTCAATTCGACACTCATTTTCCATCATAGACACTCAATTCGACACTCAATTTCCATAATCGACACTCAATTCGACACTCAATTTCCGTCATCGACACTCAATTCAACACTCATTTTCCGTCATCGACACTCAATTCTACATACGTACTCTTTCCTTCTTCAACACTCATTTTCCTTCATCTACATAAAATAAAATGTAAACTCTCCAACACCCACACACACACACACACATAGATATATATTAAAATAGTCATCCGCAACTCAATTCTTTAAAGTAGCAAACACATGAACTTTATTAGGGCATGAATAACGACACATTTTAATATCAATTTTTAAAATTATATTTATATCACAAAATACAAAAGTATAAAAATCCGTCAGTCAATACACATTACTAACTTATTATATATACCCTGAAATTCTAAGTTCATTATGAATAGTCCACGTTTCTTTGATAACTGATACAATTTCGTCATCTTGCGAAACAAGTAAAAGTCGCAACCTGTTCGTTAACACGTTCGAGTCTTTCCACGATACATAATCAATTTCACTTGATGACACCATCTTCTTCGATTGTTTGCTGAACATATTCTGAAAATCGATGTAATAATGATTATGATAATTTGTATCATCATCATCGCTGCTGTCCACATCTTTAACAAACACACTGACATCTTCATCTTGCATATCCCAGTATTTCGAATTTTTTGACATTGGAGTGCCGTCATTGGTATCAAGCTTACTTGCTAATTTTCCAAAAAAAATATTCCAAAGTCCGTATAAGTCTACTATAAGACGACTTGTCACTTTTTCTGGAGATGTTACTTTCATTATCTTCTACCTTACTTATATCTTCAACACCAGTTAAGCTATTTCCTTCCTCAAGACCTGGAGAGATTTTAACACAATCGCTTTTAAGACTAGGTCGATCAATTTCATTGTAAGACATACTGTCCCCGAGCATAGCGTCTCCATCTACGTACTTTATCTCCTGAACGAGCTTGGCTTTACAAGTTTTATAGTGTATTTTTAAATTCTCTCTTCGTGTCAACCGTCTTCCACACTTGCCACAAATTAGTATTTGACGGTATGGGCTTTTAACACATTCGTTCTTTTCATGTCTACGAGCATTATAGATGTTATCAAAGTATTTGCTACAGTATGTACAATGTCCTCCAGATCGAGATCGATATTTGTGTATCGTACCTTCACTAGTCTGTACGTACTCCATAATGGTTGAATAGCAACTAAAGGTATTTTTTAGGTACTTCGTATTTTCATGTATGAACATTCATCAATTATTTACGAAAAAAGATTTTTTTTCTAATTTTGAAGAAAAAACCATGTTCCACGTAGTTTTACTACCCACCTTCATATTTCCTCATATGTTATGTTGTAAAAGCAACCAAAGTTGGTTGTAGGTTATGGAATGCTCACTCACGATATCTTGAAAAAGGTGTACCTCCCTAGATCTCAAGAGGAAGAACATTGACCTTATTTAAAAATTAGTGAATAATATCATGGTCTAGCAAGAATCACAAGATAATCTATTCTCATATTAGCAACCATCATGTACCAGTTGTCTGTATATGCAGTCTCTGTTGTCTGTATAAGTAGACAATGTTTTGTGTGGGATGCGGGATGCTCCCTAACGATCGCAACAGAAGGAGGGCTTCGCTAGAACTCAAGGGGAAGGGAAATCTTCGTGTGTGATAGCTTTTCCCATTTGTTTCAAAACAGTGTAATCGTCTGATTAATGAACTTTCGTTTTTGTGTGATTTCCACCTGTTAAAATTATTTTTTAAGTGTTGATTTGATAATATGACTTCGGAAATTTATACGAAACTCTGAATAAAATTACCTGTCTTAGACACCAAGGACAATACAGTTTGTCCTTCATGTTAATGCTTATCAGCTGTCTCAAAGCATATTATTTGTCTGAGTAAAGTTATTATTTTTTAAATCCGCCTGATAAAAATATTGTAAGTGGTGATTTATTGACAGAATTTCACTAATTAAATGTAACTCTGAATAGAAATGACATGACTCATTAAGTAAAAAATTCTTCATGCAGAGATAGATTTCTCACAAATAATCAGGAGCACTCGGAGAAAACCATCAGATGTCTAGCCAGGAATAATCAGAAACACTTGGAGAAAGCCATCAATAAATAATATCAAGAATAATCAGAAGCACTCTGAGAAAACCATAAGATGTCTAGTCAGGTATAATCAGGAGCACACGGAGAAAACCACCACAATATTGTCAAGAATAATCGGAAGCACACGGAGAAAACCACCATAATATTGTCAAGAATAATCGGAAGCACACGGAGAAAAACACCATATATTGACAAGAATAATCGGAAGCACACGGAGAAAACCGCCACAAGTTTTCTTTGATATCATAAAATTTCAGGAAAAAATAATAATAAAAATAAAAATAAATTAATAAAAAATTAAAAATAAAATACAAAAAATACATAAACAGATTCTGCTAGCTTGTGAACTTCTCATTGTTGAGCAAAGATATAGTTCTAGTACAAGCAAGAATTTTATGTATTTTTTGTATTTTATTTTTAATTTTTTATTAATTTATTTTTATTTTTATTATTATTTTTTCCTGAAATTTTATGATATCAAAGAAAACTTGTGGCGGTTTTCTCCGTGTGCTTCCGATTATTCTTGTCAATATATGGTGTTTTTCTCCGTGTGCTTCCGATTATTCTTGACAATATTATGGTGGTTTTCTCCGTGTGCTTCCGATTATTCTTGACAATATTGTGGTGGTTTTCTCCGTGTGCTCCTGATTATACCTGACTAGACATCTTATGGTTTTCTCAGAGTGCTTCTGATTATTCTTGATATTATTTATTGATGGCTTTCTCCAAGTGTTTCTGATTATTCCTGGCTAGACATCTGATGGTTTTCTCCGAGTGCTCCTGATTATTTGTGAGAAATCTATCTCTGCATGAAGAATTTTTTACTTAATGAGTCATGTCATTTCTATTCAGAGTTACATTTAATTAGTGAAATTCTGTCAATAAATCACCACTTACAATATTTTTATCAGGCGGATTTAAAAAATAATAACTTTACTCAGACAAATAATATGCTTTGAGACAGCTGATAAGCATTAACATGAAGGACAAACTGTATTGTCCTTGGTGTCTAAGACAGGTAATTTTATTCAGAGTTTCGTATAAATTTCCGAAGTCATATTATCAAATCAACACTTAAAAAATAATTTTAACAGGTGGAAATCACACAAAAACGAAAGTTCATTAATCAGACGATTACACTGTTTTGAAACAAATGGGAAAAGCTATCACACACGAAGATTTCCCTTCCCCTTGAGTTCTAGCGAAGCCCTCCTTCTGTTGCGATCGTTAGGGAGCATCCCGCATCCCACACAAAACATTGTCTACTTATACAGACAACAGAGACTGCATATACAGACAACTGGTACATGATGGTTGCTAATATGAGAATAGATTATCTTGTGATTCTTGCTAGACCATGATATTATTCACTAATTTTTAAATAAGGTCAATGTTCTTCCTCTTGAGATCTAGGGAGGTACACCTTTTTCAAGATATCGTGAGTGAGCATTCCATAACCTACAACCAACTTTGGTTGCTTTTACAACATAAC
Source organism: Bacillus rossius redtenbacheri (assembly GCF_032445375.1). NCBI lineage: Eukaryota > Metazoa > Arthropoda > Insecta > Phasmatodea > Bacillidae > Bacillus > Bacillus rossius. The sequence continues at coordinate 112,051,415 of NC_086332.1, forward strand.
ATATGAGGAAATATGAAGGTGGGTAGTAAAACTACGTGGAACATGGTTTTTTCTTCAAAATTAGAAAAAAAATCTTTTTTCGTAAATAATTGATGAATGTTCATACATGAAAATACGAAGTACCTAAAAAATACCTTTAGTTGCTATTCAACCATTATGGAGTACGTACAGACTAGTGAAGGTACGATACACAAATATCGATCTCGATCTGGAGGACATTGTACATACTGTAGCAAATACTTTGATAACATCTATAATGCTCGTAGACATGAAAAGAACGAATGTGTTAAAAGCCCATACCGTCAAATACTAATTTGTGGCAAGTGTGGAAGACGGTTGACACGAAGAGAGAATTTAAAAATACACTATAAAACTTGTAAAGCCAAGCTCGTTCAGGAGATAAAGTACGTAGATGGAGACGCTATGCTCGGGGACAGTATGTCTTACAATGAAATTGATCGACCTAGTCTTAAAAGCGATTGTGTTAAAATCTCTCCAGGTCTTGAGGAAGGAAATAGCTTAACTGGTGTTGAAGATATAAGTAAGGTAGAAGATAATGAAAGTAACATCTCCAGAAAAAGTGACAAGTCGTCTTATAGTAGACTTATACGGACTTTGGAATATTTTTTTTGGAAAATTAGCAAGTAAGCTTGATACCAATGACGGCACTCCAATGTCAAAAAATTCGAAATACTGGGATATGCAAGATGAAGATGTCAGTGTGTTTGTTAAAGATGTGGACAGCAGCGATGATGATGATACAAATTATCATAATCATTATTACATCGATTTTCAGAATATGTTCAGCAAACAATCGAAGAAGATGGTGTCATCAAGTGAAATTGATTATGTATCGTGGAAAGACTCGAACGTGTTAACGAACAGGTTGCGACTTTTACTTGTTTCGCAAGATGACGAAATTGTATCAGTTATCAAAGAAACGTGGACTATTCATAATGAACTTAGAATTTCAGGGTATATATAATAAGTTAGTAATGTGTATTGACTGACGGATTTTTATACTTTTGTATTTTGTGATATAAATATAATTTTAAAAATTGATATTAAAATGTGTCGTTATTCATGCCCTAATAAAGTTCATGTGTTTGCTACTTTAAAGAATTGAGTTGCGGATGACTATTTTAATATATATCTATGTGTGTGTGTGTGTGTGGGTGTTGGAGAGTTTACATTTTATTTTATGTAGATGAAGGAAAATGAGTGTTGAAGAAGGAAAGAGTACGTATGTAGAATTGAGTGTCGATGACGGAAAATGAGTGTTGAATTGAGTGTCGATGACGGAAATTGAGTGTCGAATTGAGTGTCGATTATGGAAATTGAGTGTCGAATTGAGTGTCTATGATGGAAAATGAGTGTCGAATTGAGTGTAGTTGATGGGAAATGAGTGTCAAATTGAGTGACGATGATGTAATATGAGTGATGGCAAATGAGTGTAGAATTAACTTGCATCCAGCACTGAGTATGTGTAGCTCGGTTCTGAAGGTTCAATGGGTCCCTGGTCCTATATAAATTTAAACTTTGCTAACATGTTCACTGTCAATCTTATTTAACTAGCCATCGGTATGCTGTTAAATGACTGGATGTATATAAATACTAGGTTGTTAATTGACTTCATTTAGTTTTTGTGTGCTGAGTGTAGACTGATGAAAATAAGTGAGGAGCTTAATGTAGAATGGACTTGTGTTGATGGATATGTTGGTGTCCTACTGTATGTGCATAAATCGAATGCTAGTGGTCTGATAATATTTTGGGTTATTTACGAAGATATTTATCGATGTGTGCTATATAAAGCATAAAAGTGTATAGTAAACTTATAGAGTAGGTCTCTTGTTTCGGAGACTTTTGTCATAAGGCTTAACAAGGATTGACTCTGAAGGCTTTGAAGATGTATGGTGCTGGACATGTCTTGTCTGTAGCTATATCAACACTGAAGGTCCTCTGAACTGTAGATGAGAGGTACAAAAAAAATTGACTTTGGACCTAGCCCGGTATCGTATAAATTATTTTAGAAATGTGTTGTAGACATTTGGAGTCAGTTGGAGGTTATGTGTAGCTGTACATAATAAAATTAAAATTTGAGTAGTTGAAACTATGTTTGGTTTCTGAAAGTTCCATTGTTCAGAGACTCTTAATCCTTCTAGTTAGTCTAAATAAACCGTGTATGTAGGATGAGAGATTAGTTGTTTCAATATATAATTTAAACTTTTATTCCTTGAAATTCCTAATTTTTTTTTAGTAATAACAATGGATGATGTATTGACTCGAGTATTATAGTAATTGGTTCTTGATTTGACTAGCGTATTATTCAAACCGGTGCATGTATATAAGCGAGTCCTAGACAGCAGGTCGCTCAGTTTGTTACTGGCGACGACGACGGTGTAAGGATCACCTAGTTTGATTCTTCTGGTGCATAAGACGCGTAATTACCTGTTCTTGTGAACTCGATGGCATCTTTACCATCTAAAACGACGAACTTGATGGATGTTGTACCATCGACTACGGGAACCCTGACGTCAGCTATGGCGGAGAATGTGCAGATTCCGTCGGCAACGACGACGACGTCATCACAAGAGGAGACTTCAACAGTCGTGATACCGTCAGCAGGAGAGACTTTAATGCCGGTGGTGCTGGCTACACAGGAAAACTCTACGAACTTCGTTTCGTCCTCGATGGAAACTTCAATGACTGGTGATTCAAGAACGACTAACGAACATCGGTGCTGTTACTGTGACAAAAGTTTTAAATACCGTCAACATGCAAGAAGACATGAAAATCATGTCTGTAGAAGAAACGCTAATCGTGTGACATTTCCGTGTGACCCGTGTGGTGTACATTTCACAAACAAAAGTAATTTGATTAGGCATTGTAAAAGCAAAGTTCATTTGCAAGTTGTACAGCGGGGAAGCGATGATAATTGCGATGAATATCTGTATCAGTGCCGCTACTGTGGTAAACGATTTGAACGACTACGAAGTACACGCATCCATGAAAAGCATGGCTGCAGAAGAAATCTTGATCGTGTAAAATTTCTGTGTGAGAAGTGCGGTATACAGGTTACACGAAAATTTTACTTGAAAAAACATTATAAATTTTGTAAAGGAAGGTCTCTAGCATAATTTCTGGTCCTCTAAGGTGTTACACTCCTGAACTGATGTATCGAGATCTGTATGAATTATTTGTATTTTGTCATTCTTAATACGAACTATAATAATTTATTTTAATAAAAATGAATGTCGCACGGACTGAGAAATGTATACGATATATATATATAGTGTCAGATTTTAATGTGTATAAATGTACAATTTTAAATAAATTTTAGAATTAAAGAATTTTTTATTTATTTTTCCCTAACCTACATCGTTTATCTTAATGCAATAAACTACACGTGACACGTAATTTTGGTCGAATTTGTAATGCGCGCTATGTCTTGTTTGTGTGTATTATTTTTTTTACCAATAATGATGAAGACTGTTTTTTTTTTTTTGCTAAAATTATTTTTGTCTGAGTATGCCATCTGCATTCTTAAGATTTTTATGGGAGATGTTTTGGTAAAGTGCTGGTACAGGTAATACCGTAGCATTAGAGAAAATCTGACTAAGAACTTGATTTAGATTTATTATTTTTGAGAAATAATTTATTACTTCCCGAAATAAAACTAACAGACTTGTGGGGAATTTATGGTCTTAAATCGTAACCTGTCATATATCGGTGTACACTACGGAGGTGATATTAAAAAATTAAAGAATGTTTATCAATTGACCACACTTCGGGGTACTCTGGTGCACTGGCTGGGCTGTAACAGTAAGATTCTGGATACTTGGTAAGCGATTATTCGTCCGAATTACTCACACATTTGTACCGATTACTAACATGAATTTAGGGTTCACGAAAAAAATGTATACTAGCCGGGGTCATGATTTGAAGTATTTTGCCGCTTATAATTATCAGCGTAAGGAGTATGCTATGTAGGAATCGACTCCTCTCGTATATGTGCTACACATTTATTTTTGTAGGTAGCAAGATATACATTCGTAGGCTGATTTTCTGCTCTGGTTCAGTGATGTATACTTTGAAGTGGTTCCGTCAAGTACTTTACATGAGCTTGATTACGATTTCACTGGAGTTTTACGTGCACTGAGTTGGAAGGCTAGCGGCGTGATGTATGCATGTCTCGAGCAAAACATATGAGTGTCGCAGCATTCTGCAAGCTTGCAACTCCCGCGCGAGGGGTCAATGTTCATTTGCAGGTGATGGTAGGCATGTCTCGATCGAGAAGTCTCTGCCTCTATCCTTGAGAATTTTTTTTTTAGGTTAACGTGCTTGAATTTATGTACTTTTGACTAGTCGTACGTGAATAAGTTTAAATTCGTATGCATTGGAACATATTTTTCTACATGAGCTAAGAGAAATACATAGATGCTACATTGACTGAGATAGGTATCGAACACATGGTTCTTACCCTATGAGTGACTAGCACTTGTTTGTCCCATCTCCTCTAACCCTCGTTTACTTTGTGATATAGATGGAACATGGTTGTTTTCAGAGAGATGATGGTTAAAATGTCTTGGACAAAGTGTTCTTGTAGAAATTACTATGTGTGGTAATTATTTTAGTTGAAAAGATAATTTAATAAAACATGTAAAACTAACGTGAAGGTTTTTTTATGTGTAAACAAATCATCGATAGGATGGATTTTTATGTAGAAATGGTTGTATACCACATCTCTTGAAGAACACTGCATGGTATATATAATGAAAGACTCTTGGGCTCAAGAAACTAAAATATAGGTGGAAAGGATGATGCGGTTCCTAAGATTAAATGAAAGGAACTTGGTTGATTTTTTTTTATATACTAAGATGATTTAATTGGGTTTGGGATGATGGGTTGAAGGATTAAATAATAAAACTGGACACATAGGCTTTTAAAGAAAAAGAGAATGAAGCTCACAAGATCATAGATTGCGGGTAAATCACTGACAACTGAAATGTGGAAACGATATCATAAAATGAGTGATATTGATGCAGCTCATGGCAATATTGATGACAGCTACGAAGATGATGTCTTTACGTCTGTGATAGTGACACGGACGCGGAGATTTTAAGACAAATAATATTATTAATATAGAAATGATGGAAGCCGTAGCACGCCGATCGTGACGAGAAACAAATATTGAAGGATGCTGATGGTTTCGGGAAGACTGAAACTAATGGAAGTATCAACACCTTGAAAAGTGAAAATACACTCAAGCCTATATTTAGCAGATACTCCATACTTTGTAAAAATAATGGACTCCTAAAAAGGAAGCATGAAGGCGATGCAGACACTTCGACATCGACAATAACGAGTTCTTATATGGTAATCTGGGTGAAGACGATGCCTTCTACGGTGATTGCTACGATGACTCTGAAGCTGGCGACGTGATCTAAGACTGTGATGCAGAACCTAAAGCTGACAAGACTGATGAATGTGGTGGTGTCCTGAGACCGAAGTGATGGAAACGTCGTGATGTAATAAACAAATCTGATCAAGCTTGTGATGATCACTGGCTCGATGATGAAAGTAACCCTGAGGTTGATGTTAAAACGGAGGACAGCAGAGATCATAATATTTATAATAAACATGCAAGGAAGATGGTGAAAGAAGAGATTGATTCCACATCATGGAAAGATCCAAACATATTGGTTGACCGGCTAAGACTGATGGTGGTATCTGTTCGTAGAGGAAACTACTCGCATATCGTGGAAGTATCGACCATACTTAAAGAGCTTCGGAACGCTGGCTACTTACAATAATCATTTGATTAACTGTCATGTGTGTACTAATGAAAAATAAAATGAATTATTTATATTTTAAAAAAGTATGATTTATTTCTTGTATCCTGATTTCCAAATAAGTCTGTGTTTCAGCTACTGTATGTGTGATCGTTCCGTTTCCTGTGTGTACTGTGTGTATGTTCCGATTTCCTGTGTGTACATTTCGTTTTCCTGTTTGTTCATTTCGTTTTCCTGTGTGTACATTTCGTTTTCATATGTGTACATTTCGTTTTCCTGTTTGTACATTTCGTTTTCCTGTTTGTACATTTCGTTTTCCTGTTTGTACATTTCGTTTTCCTGTTTGTACATTTCGTTTTCCTATTTGTACATTTCGTTTTCCTGTTTGTACATTTCGTTTTCCTGTTTGTACATTTCGTTTTCCTGTTTGTACATTTCGTTTTCCTGTGTGTACGTTCCGTTTCCTGTGTGTACTGTGTGTACGTACCGATTTCCTGTGTGTACATTTCATTTTCCTGTGTGTACTTTTCGTTTTCCTGTGTGTACTGTGTGTACATTGCGTGTTCATTTCATTTGATGAATTTGTTTCCAAATGCGTTACCTTATTTTGGTACGCTTCTTCTTTCAATGGTATTTTGACTCGAGTATTATAGTAATTGGTTCTTGATTTGACTAGAGTATTATTCCAACCGGTGCGTGTATATAAGCGAGTCCTGGACAGCAGGTCGCTCAGTTTGTTACTGACGTCGTCGGTGTAAGGATCACCTAGTTTGATTCATCAGGTGCATACGTCGTGTAATTGCTTGTTCTTGAGACTTCGATGGCATCTTTACCATCTAAAACGCTGAGCTTGATGGACGACGCACCATCGTCTACGGGAACCCTGACGTCAGCTACGGTGGAGAAGGTGCAGATCCCGTCGGCAAAGACGACGTCATCAAAAGAGGAGATTTCAACAGTCGCGATACCGTCAGCAGGAGAGACTTTAATGCCGGTGGTGCTGACTATGCAGGAAAACTCGTCGAACTTCGTTTCGCCCTCGATGGAAACTTCAATGACTGGTGATTCAACAACGACTAACGAACATCGGTGCTGTTACTGTGACAAGATTTTCACAAACAGCAGCAATACTCGACGACACGAAAGGAGAGAATGTGCTAAGAACCCTTATCGTAAAATGTTTGTTTGTGAGAAATGTCGCAAGCAATTTGCAAGACAAGATAATATGAAAACGCACATGAAGACATGCAATGGTCCTGCTGTGCGACAGAAAGTAAAGGTTTCGGTGCAACAACGATGTATTGATGTTCATAAGAGTATGCCTGGAGATGGTGTAACTGCTGCAACAACATCATCTGGTTCGGGTCTGAAAGGATCGTCTTCATCACCACGGTATCCTTGCAGCTACTGTGATATGTCGTTCACATTTTCTCATGATGCACGAAGACATGAGCGGAGTAAATGCAAGAAGAATCCATCTCGTATAAAGTTTCGCTGTGATGGGTGTCATGAATGGTTTACACGTATTGACAGTTTGCGACGACATGTGAAAAAATGCAACGGTAAAGTCCGTGTGTCTACTGAAGAACTACCTGTAGAAACTTCGACTCCTCGCTTTAGATTGGAGACTCGTAAGAGAACAAGCAAGAAAACCGATGTGCAGCAACCGATTGGTATGACGTCTGAACATGAAAATAAACCTAAGACTGTGTTCGGCGCATTACAAGTGAATGATAATGGGTTCTACTTGGTGCAGTCTGCATTTCGTGGGACATTGAAAGACTACTATTATCTAAATACGTTAGGTGCGTCGAAAGACATTTGTAATTTTCTTGATGATATCAAAGAGAACATAATCAATCAGCTTACTGATGATGTAGCAACAAACGGTCCATTAAAATACAACTTGTGGTTGGACTGTATATATGGAAAGCCGTATCCATTCGAAGACGAAGTGAAGAAGTGTGCATTCAAGACATCGGCTGCAGTAATTTACAGTTCTAACGATGTGAAGCATACTGTTAAATACGGTATCCAGAAACTCTGTCAGGAAGAGGAGGACTATGTCTGTAAAGGTTCTGGCTGGACTCTTTCTAGTATAAGCCGATTGGAGCTAAGAATTAGTCATTTCACGCCGCTGCGGACCTAAATGATTATAAGATTGCTGGCTTTCGCAAGTGTTCGTGTAGTAAAGTAGAAATTATGTAATAAAGTTTATTTTGTGAAAGAACTTGTGTTGTTTTATTTCTCGGACCTGCCACTATTATATTATGTTTATTTTTTTTTCATCTTCATTCCGAATCGTACCAAGGACCTTAGTCGATCTTACTAATCATTTTATTGGTTGCAAATTTATTTAATGAATTTTGAACTTTTTCCGAATTAATAAGTCAATTACGAATTTTCCACGATGGCGGACATGATGTCTGATAGGATGATGGTAGTAGAGGATTTAAAGTCTCTTTAAGAATTTTGAACATGATTTATTGAAATTATTATTTTTTACATGAAATAAAAAATATATTGCATCGATCGAGTATCGAACCAAGGATAGGAACTGACCGGGCCAATCAGTATATTGATTGCAAATTTATTTAATAAATTTTGGAATTTTTCCCGAATTTCTAGCTAAATAAATACGGATTTTCAAGATGGCGTCCAAATTTAAAGATGGCGGACACCTTAGTAATAGATGATTACTGCACTCTAGCGGGTAAGAATTAAACTAGCATGGCGTCAGCGCACTCTAGCCGACGATACAATGATGATGGCTTCCAGCATCGAAGACAAGATGGCGGACATGACGTCATACTACCTGATGGTATATGTGCATTGGTAAAAGTGGTGGGGGTCAGTCTGCCAGCAGCCACCTAGGGGGAAGGACCTGTCGTTATTTTAAATTTTTTTTTGCACTCGTCGGGTTCGAACCGCGGACTCCGAGCTCCGTGTCGTTAATGTATGATTTTTAAATATTTTTTATTAAAATTTTATTAAATGAATTTTTTAATAAATTTTAAAATTTTTTTCATTAAAATCGGATAATAAATGAAGATTTTAAAGATGGCGACCGTAACGAAAATTGCAACGGTGACGTCATCATCCAATGTGGCTACCATGGCATCCTAATTTTCAAGGTCATGACCTTGGCGGCTTAAAGCGGCTAGCTCTAAGGATGCTTAAGCCACTTTCAGGAATTTGGGTTCTTTCTAAGGCAAAACGGCTTTTGAGGATTTTCGAAATCCTAATTTTTGAATTGTGGAATTTTTTGAGATTTTTTGGCGGAATTTTTTTCCACATAAATGGAAATTTTGAAGATTTTTGAGGAATTTTGGGTGAATTTTGCCCAATTTTGGAGAATTTTGTCACATTTTGAAGGTAAAATTCAGGGTCAAGGTCAAAGGTCAAGGTCACAACCATCCAAGATGGCCGCCGTGACGTCACAATCCAAGATGGCGGACACCGGCACCGGCACCACGCGCCGGCGCCAGATCTAGTTCCGCCATTCCTATACTACTTTTACCATTTAACATTACAATTTTTGGCTTCGTTTGAACATAGCAGTAGTAGACAATGTATGTCCCAGGACTGGTGTCTGTGCATGATGTCGGAGGCGGTGTCCACACCATCTTGGGCTATGACGTCTCGGCGGCCATCTTGTATGATCTTGACTTCCTTCCAAATTCGCAGAAATTTGCCAAACGTTGGCCAAAATGTTGCCAAAATTCGCAAGAATCTCCTGTTTTTGGAGAGAGAAAAATTAAAGATAAAATACTCCCTTTTGAAGAAAAAATTACTGTTTGAGGAAAAATTTTCAGTTTTAATTCTAAAAAATTGCATTAGCTTGAAAATTCCTCGAAGTGGTGTAAGACTCCTAAAAACAAGCCGCCCTAAGCCACTGAAGTTTTGACACCGCCTGCCATCTCGGATTATGACGTTACATCCGCCGTAAAGAAAACCCGTAATTATTATCAGAACAAAATCTGAACGACATAAAATTAGTAAAAAAGTTATATTACAGTTTTTATGAAATTTTAATAAAAACCACACTTAACATCATAAAGTCCTCGGTTCGAACCCAGTAAGAGCAAACAAAAACGGCCTCCATTGAGGCTACCAGCAGACTGACCTCCCACCACTATCAAGGTATATATAATGGTAGCTAGTTTGATATCACTTCTGGCATCTTGGATCCGCCGTCTTGTTTTCGTCTGGTGGAGGTCGTCATAATGGATTACAGCACAGCCGCCATCTTGTTTACATGAGCTGGTAAATGCCACCTCTATTTTTAATACTAGCTACTAGGAGTGCTACTGTCACATAGTACACACACCGCCTGCTTGAGCGCACTGCTGCCATCATGTTTTCAATACTTTATACTTGGAGCTATAGTGTCACATATTAAACACATCAGGGTCATTCCATATCAAATAACACAGGGTATAAACATGATAACCTCATAATTGGATGAAATTTGGTATGATGTTTGTCCTCAAAAAGATTAAGAAAAATGCTAATTCCCCCCCCCCCTAAATATCTCAAATGGTTTCAAAATTACGGCTATGTAAAGTATCCGAAAATCTGCGAAAAAAAATGTAACCGACATTTTTTGAGATCACCATAGATTTTCTCCTAATTGAGCTAGAGTGATGGGAGTGGTGTCATTTTACTCCGTTTTAAATGCTCTTTCGTTTGATGGACAACATAATATACTTTGTTATAAAAGTGTTTTTGAGGAATCAAATTCAAAATTTTGTTTTTGATTTTATCAAAAAGAGCAGTTTTGAAATTTTTAAAAAAATTCCTATATCTTAAATAGTTTATACTTTTGGTAAGTAATTCTCAAAATTTCGATGTTGGAGGCTAATGGGTTCATAGTTAAATAATAATTTTAAAAATGCGTTTTAAAAGTTTTTCTTGCAGTTTAATAGTATGTAGCCTTACTTTCCTTAATATATTTAGGATGGTGATTATTACACTAATTAATTATGTAGTTAGGAGGGTTGCCTCTAAGACAACAATTAGTTATGTACAAAATAATATATTTTTTAGTTGAGTTGGAAAAACGTTTTATAATTTACTTTATAATGAATTTTATTTGAAACTGTAAGGAGACACTCATAAATAATAATCAGTAGTGTCTGTTCTAGATGACTCTTCAAGTTGTGACATGAAAGGTGACTAATAGTGGGTAGGTCTGTTGATTGTTTCATGAGCTGACAAGAGCTTCACAGTCAAGTTGAGACAGGCTCACTCTCATTTCTCTCTTCTGTCTGTGTTATATTGTTTAGTCTGCATCTGCAGTTGGTATGAGTACATAATGTAGGTGTTTAAAAGTGAACAATCTTTTGTTTTCAAAGAAATTGAAATATAAGTTGTATTAATCCTTAAAAATATGTTTATATTTAGTGAGTGTTTACAAGAATATTATTTTGTAAGTACTACACGATAAACATTTATTGAAGCTCTTTGAAAAACACAATAAAATTAAATAAGCTAGGCCTATATGACATTATTGAGATGGTCTTTACCTAAAGTTTAAAAAATTGTGTAAAACAGACAATAGAAAGCTAAAACAATTTCATTAAATTGTAATGATTTAACCCGCTAAACAAAACTAATCACACAATTAGGGATCCAAAGAGACTGATAAATGTAACATCTTGGATGTTAAGTTTATATCATGAAATACCTAAAGAAACCAAAATTTGTGATATTTGTAGAAAATAAATTGGAAATTTAAAGGTAGACAACCTGGCCCCTCTGGCCTGTCTTTTTCTGCAATACAAACTAGCGAAGAATACAGTTCCCAGCCACATACCCACCCTTTTCTTTAGATCCAAAAATTGTAATTAAACAATGGAATACACCTATCCCTCACTTAGCACATCTAATTCTTTCCTAAAAATTCTCGTTATTCGAAATCGCGTATTCTGAAGCATTAGTTTCCATAAATAGCAAGGCTAATTCAATTAATGTGTTCCAAAATTGTCTAGGAAAATATACTTTACATAATATAAATGCATAGAATAACACTCATCTATAAATATGTCTCACCATTAATCTATATGCCTCCTATCGCACGTTGTATGACAAATACGACACCGCGTAACGGGAGATACGTGGTTATGTGCTTTAATGTCGGCTGGCTGACTTGCCCGCCCGGGCGTGACCTTCAACTCACGTCGCGTACCTTTCCGAACCATCCTTTACTGACAGTGAAACAGATATTACTGTCCGGATAATAACATTTTAATTTTTCTAAAATTAAAGTGCTTACCGTGTCGTATCGCATAATCGTGGCACAATTTATAATAAGATCAAGTTTCAAAAGTGTGGGTGCGATTTTTATGCGAAAAAAAAATGCAAGCCTGAATTAACGCATAACTCGTCGTAGTACACACCACGAAATAGTGCGGGCTACCAAATGTAGTTAACTCGGCACAAGACAGAGAGCGCCCGTTGCATGCAATCGGAGAGATATCAATATCGATATTCGACTCCGTGTGTGCGCTCTATACGGGAAGCAACATAGCCAAACATTAATGATGCCAACTAGAGTTGGCTACATTTTTATAAACGGTATACCGCGGCGACGCAGACTAACAGATAAATGTTATAACGTTTTTAAAACGTCTTTAAAAGAAAATTGTGCGCACAGTTGACTTGATAAAAACTAAAGTGCGACCAACATAACCTGGCCTTCATGTCAATCTGCGCGCCGTAATACTTCTAGTTTTGTCTTAAATACTTGAACACGATGCATTATGAGTGATCAAGCACGTACAGTTACCGGCAGCTGAATGGACAGACGTTGCTTTTGTTTGTGTGAATTCGTTGCCACTGGTTAGACTGAGTTCACGGCCCGGTCTCTGGCCAGGCGACAACGGTACGCACGGCGGCATACGCGCGGACGTAAAAATTGTTGGTCCTTTACACTTCATAGCAGCAATTTAACTTGCCATAGCTGATGTTTGTACAACAGCCGATAGCGTATCCCACGGCACATCTGTTGTATACATAAGTTGAAACAGACTTCGTGGCGTCGTACCCGACTTTTTTTTGCCTGTGAAGATTTTGTGCTAACTGAAATTTACAGACGTGCTATTGAAGACTGGGTTAGTAAAATTCACATCGCGCTAAATGAATCCGTGCACTTTGAAGACGTGTTAAGTGTGGGATAGGTGTACATCAATAGTTGAACTAGAAGAGACCCTTCTATTAGTTTTAAGAAAATTAACTTTCAGCATTATTAGACAAAGAAAGTAAAACAAAAAATAAACTCTGCATTGAACCGTAAACTCTTTTTAGCAGCTGAAGATTCGTCTAGTGATGATGAGAATCTAGATGAGACAGTTTTACAAATCCTCAAAAAAAAAAGTTTTCTCCATCAACAAATAGATGATACTTACGTGTCTCCCAGAGAAACGGGGCATTAGAAAAATAATGCGGGAATTTAATGCACCAAATTATATGGTGAGAGAGGAAAAAAATTAAAGAAAATGATATTTTAGAAAGCCCTAACCCAAAGCTTGGAAAGGCTCTTTCAAAAGCTATTGTCGATACTGTTAAGTTATTTTATGAAAGTGATGATATAAGCAGAATAATGCCCGCTATTAAGGACTGTTTGACTGTAGTCGATTGGAATGGAATTAAAACAAACAAAAAGTGTCAAAACGACTAATATTGTGTAATTTGAAGGAAGCTTACTTTTGTTTAAGGAAAGAATCTCAAATATTACAATAGGTTTTTCAAAATTTGCCGAGCTGAAACCAAAACATTGCATACTGGCAGGCCAAAGTGGTACACATTCAGTCTGTGTATGCGCAGTTCATGACGTTGCAATAGTCAAAGATCCAGCTCCTCGCAACGATTCTACAATCGGTGGAAGGCCTGGAGTATTTTCCGTTTATCTTTAATGCAGATGTGTTGCCTCCTAGATAAGCAAAAGCCATTCCAGTGTTTGTTTTCGACGATATATGCGATAAGCAAGGCATAATACAAGAATACTTTTCCATGGGCAGCACGCCAATGTAGACTGCATTTACCGACATACATCTGAATTCCTAAACCTTTGCTACAAGGAAATGCGAATGTCATAGTACTTATTCACACGGACGAACTTAATTTACGTCACACTTATGGCAATCATGTAAATACAAACATTAAGTTTCAGGAATTAAAAGATATGTGCTCCTTTTGCTGGAAAAACGAGCACGGATTCCTAGTCATAGTTAAGAAATGGCATCTATTTAAAGGCAGATAAAGACAAGGTTTCTATCAGTTTATCGTCAAACACGAGTCATAGCATTTCGAAATTCGGTCGTAGTAGTCGCACTACCGACGTGCATACTGTTTACGAGTTTTACGACGCCGATACCACAAATACATTTAGATACTGGCTCCAAAAGTAGAAAGTGAGAAAAACGAATGACTAGAGTACCTATTAGCTATCGAACAGCATGTGAAGGCCTCTGTTTCTCGTATTCGTGACATGATTTAAGTATCGAATGTACAAAGATGCGACGATTTCAGGGCTTTCCAAAGTGGCCTGAATGCATCACTAACTCTTTGGGCAACGAAAACAAATCTTTCTAACCACAGGTAAGAGGTTTCTGCGGACGAATAAAAGGTATAAAAGGAAGTCTTGAAATCTGTTCTCAGCCAGTACAATGTCGCACTTGGCCATGACCTTCATCATGCTATACAGTCTGTTCGTGAAAAAATAGATACTTGTGGAAAGGGCTAGACTTGCACTAAAATGGAAAATGAAGAGATATTAAAACCAATCACACTAATCGTCTCTACGAACTTAAAAATAATTGGAAGAGAGAAGTTGATGACAATATGCCTACTGCAAAGAAGAGGAAATTACCAGCTCGAGAAGATGACTATATGAGTACAGTGTCTATGCGCAAGTAAATAATTACGGAAAACGGACACCAAGTTAATGCAATGGTCTAGCCATACCTGAGATCTTTCACGAGTTAATGACACAACTAACGGAGTGTAGGAACCATAATTGTAGGTTGTTCCTGGATGCTAAAGAAATAGACTTATTACCAGGAAATATCTGTATAGAAGAGTACAAAACACATGGGGCTCCAGGTCTGTATGAATTGCTGTTTTGCAGGGAACCTAAAGGCTATTCTCACAAAGAATTGCAAGAGTACAAAAAACTGCTAGAAGTTCCTAACTCATGCGCATTTTCGCTATAACGATCCAGAATGTGGCATATATAAAGATGATGATCATGAAAAAATCGATATCTTCACCAATCTCTTCAGTGAACTTGCAGTACATGGTGAAAGTTTTAAAAAAAGCTGAAAAGTGCCAATGTATATTGGGACGTCCCAAACAAAATGGTAGACAGCTTACGACTTTTACTTGTTTCACTTAGTGCAGGAAACTATTCACACATTAAGGGGCCCGCCTCGTCAGGGGTGTATGTGTGTTAGTGAGGCGGGATGATAAGCGCGACGCTCGCTGGTGCTTCTAGCGCGGTATAGCCTCTAAGCGCAAGTCTCTGAACTGGCGCGCATTCGTCTCGTCGTCACAGGATAACTGTGAAATTTGACCGGTGACCGTAACATTATATGGCGGATAAATGAAGATAAAGGTGTTATTCAAGCCCCTTAAGTGCTTTCAAGAATCTGTACTGACTGTTTTATGCCTAAAAATCACTCTGAAAACACGCGTTTTAGGCATTTTAACGCTTCTAAAAATACAGTTTAAAAACTTAATCCGAAATTAAAAGTACTTTTCGGCCCTCAGCGAACTCTTAAATGATATTCGTAAATAGGCCCCACTCGGATATCTTGAGTAGTTTTGAAATCGCGTTGTTTTTCCTGAAGCTCTGCACACCGTATGTGTGCCCAGGTAGGCGGGCCCCTTAACGAAATATTCGCCATACTCAAAGAACTGAGGGAAGCTGGCTACATACAGTGAGCCGAACCAGAATCGCTTGCGAACTTCACCCTCCTGCAAGACGAAAATACCTTCGGCACAAATTCTTAGTACATGAATTTGATGATATATTCCAGGTGGATCTTTTTGAGTTACCATATTCCCTAATGAATAAAGGTTTCAGGTACATGTTGACGGTCATTGATGTCTATAGAAAGTTCGCTTGTGCCAGACATTGTGAAATCGAAGAATGCAATCGATGTAACCAAGGCCATGACAAACATTTTGCGCGATGGACATGTACCGTCGCATCTGCATATGGATCTCGGCAAAGAATTCCGCAATGCTATTTTCAAGGCTTTGATGAAGTTTGGCATCAAACACTACTCCACATTTAATAATGCCTAAGCCTTCGAAAAGTTTAATAGAAATTTGCGCACCATTTCACAGCTAACGGAAATTGCATGTGGTTGGATATCTTGCCGAAATTAATGACCAAGGATCGAACTAAGCACTGTAATCGATCTAAATAACCACTATTTTAATAAGTGATTTTTTTAATTCCCCTCCCCCTTTTCTAGCTAAAATTTATTGAATTTCAAGATTGTGGCCAAGATGACCATCAATATGGTGGATGTCAAGGTAATAAATAATAATGCACTCTAGCAGGTAAAAATTAAATTAATATGGTGGCAGAGCACTCCAGCAGACAGCGTGTTGTCTACGTAGCACTAGCATTCATTGTATCGATTACTGAAAACAATATGGCCACTGTGATGTCATGCTAGCTGATGTAATGTATTCCTTTCAATTTATTAGTGGCTTACGTGCAGAGGCGCACCCAGGAATTTTTTTTGGGGGGTGGGGGGGTTGAAGTTTTTTTTATGAAGGAACACCGGTTTCAAAAATAAAGAGGGGGTCCGGGGGTCCTCTCCCGGAAAAATTTGGATTTATAGGTGAAAATTGGTGCTATTTAAGAAGTTTTTGTATCTAATTATTGAATATACTGCTAGTAGAAAAAAAAAATTTTAGTACGGTACTAAATTTTTTTTTAAGACAAGAATCAAACAAAGATACCTTTATCAAACCAAGGGTCTCGTCCGCACAAAATCAGTATTATTTTAATACCATGAGAATAATAGCATGCATTAAAGTCCATATTCTGTGCAACTTAAATCACTGACAATGATGGTTTGCTTTTTACTGCATCAAAGTCTCGTACGTCGAAACTCGAATGATTTCACTTATTCCATTCCAAGTATTCCGTCTGCACTGCTATAATCCATCGCGAAATACTTGTGAAGACATGCACGCAATCATTGGGTCGTGCCTGCACTGTGGTAGGAATTATTCGTCTAGAAATGAGAATTAATGTTTTTGTATTACATAGTAATGTGTGCTCTCTGGCGACTAGAGCCACGTGATATCACAAGTGCCTCTGTCCAACCTGCATTCCTGCCACGGATCTACCCATCATCATGAATTGCAGGTTTACTGTGTTTCATGTAAGTTGTCCGTGTTTTGACGATTCTCTTCCGAGAAAGACGTCCGTCCTCTCCATTATAGTGGTAGTGGTGCTTAATCCTAATAATTCCCGCCTTCTTGAAAAAAAAAACAGGGTCTGTGCTCTCCTGTTTGTGTTTACAGGCACTTTTCTCGGAAGAGCAACACACAAATGAGAAATCTATCAATTCCCTGCAAGCCGCCTACCTTCATGTTCAGCATCATAACTAGTTCCTGGCTTTGGTCGTTTGGAGAAGTAGTTCAGTAAATTAAAACCATGCTTACGTTTATACATTCTGATACAGCACTCGCTATCAACATCAGTTCTAAAACTCGCGATGAAGAACACTGCCCAGTTCCCACAATCTTCGGTAATGTTACACGGTAGCCGAAAACAGACTGAGTAAGAGAAAATGAAAACGCATCGACTAACAGAGCGAGGGATAACGATTAGGGGAGGGGGTGCCGGGTAGATATTGCTAGGTGCTGCAGGAGTAAGCATAGTCGTCCGGCTACACAATAATGTATACACTGACGTGAAAACATCTCACAAAGTTTGGTAGATTGAGCGCTGCCCATAGACCATCGTACCTATTTTGCTAGGACTGGGAATGGTTTTACTTTTTCCATTCCAGATTTTTTCTTCGCATTTTCGGAGGGGGTTTAAACCCCCAAACAACCCCCCCCCCCTGGTGCCCCACTGCTTCCGTGGAGGAAGGATCTATCACCATTTTCAATTGAATAACCTGACCGGGTTCAAACCGAAGACTCCGGATCATAAGGAGGTTTTTTAAATTTCATTAAATTATTTTTTTTTTAAATTTAAACTTAACATGATTTTTTTAAAACTAAAATTTAAGGATTTTGAAGATGATGGACGAAATTCAAAATGCGGAATGATTTTTTAAAAAATTGTATTAGACAATTTTTTTTATTGATTTAAAAAATTTTCCCAGTTTTCTAGCTTAAAAAATACAGATTTTCAAGATGGCGGCCATAACGAAAAGTGAAACTATGATGTCTTAAAATCTTATATGGGAGAGACAACAAGTTCAATAGTGATGCCATGATTTTCAAACTGGTGGAATAGAGTATTTTATTTAAAATTTTATTAATTACATTTTTATAGATATAATTATTTCCATAATTTTTAGCATAATAATTGTAGATTTTTTTAAGATGTAGGAATGTTCTGAAATAAAAATTTCAGAAAAACAAATTGGCGGAATCCAACACGGCAGATATAAAATTGTTTCCGGGGTGAAGGGCAAAGGTCATAGTCAAGGTTAGAGGTCAAGGTCAACCAATATGGCGCCGTGAAGTCAAAATTCAATATGTTGGTCGGCACCAGAGGCACCACTACCTAGAACCTGCCCACGCTCCTCCATTGACACACTACTAGACATTTCCTTTTGTTTTAAATTTGTGTGCTTTGTTTGACATTTAATTACAGTATAATGAGATCTTAAAACATAGGGTATAAACCTTCAGAGTTTAAAATGACAACTTCAGCATTTTGAACAAAACAAATCAATAAAATCAAAATGCCCCAAATCAAATTTTAAAATTCCAAAATTGAATCAAAGCACCACAATGTTAATACTATGTGTTTGCAAGTAAAGTTATTTTACACTCATAAGAGACAAATACCGGTACTTAATAAAAAAAATTCAATTTTATGAGAATTTTTTGAAATAGTGTTCAGATCTTTATTTGTGTCAGCAAGTAGACAAAATTAAAATTAAAATCAAACATAGCCTCACTTACACCTGTCTAAGGCTACACAGTAAGACAAGTAGTTTGACATTGTAGGACCTTGGCTGATGCGTGTGAATGAGTGGGAGCAGAGAGTGGATGCTGGCGGTGTGGGTGTAACGGGTGGGTCCTCTTCGGCAGGTAGCGAGAGCCCCACCTTCCAGGGCAGCGCGGTGGGTTACGCCGTGCCCAAGTTGAAGATGGAGGACGTTGGGCCGCATGAGCTTCCCAACGAGATCTCAGCTCCCTACGAGGTGCCGCAGTTCCCCATCGAGCAGATCGAGAAGAAGCTTGCCATCCAGAGGTCCATCAGCAGCAGGTGGGTCCCAGTCTTTCATCACACGTGCATCAAAGGAGTAGGAGGAGGGACTTCTGATTGGCTGATATCACGATATTCCGATGTATCAATATATTCATTTCTGGGTGCAACATGACCACTGTGATGCATAGTCAGTTTCCTATTGAATGCTTATACTGTATCCAGAAAAAAAAACAGCTGAGAAAGGAGTACAGTGACATTCAGTAATCTGTTTGCAGTGTTGTCCTTGTTCAGGCATAGTCTTTACGTGAAGGAAGAGTCTCTTGTTTTCTGGTGAAAACAGAGCATAAATTCATGCAGTAGTAAAAAATGTATCAGTAATTTCACTTCATGACCCGCTACTTAGTTCTGCTATTTATTACAGCTTTTTATTGTAGCAGCTGTAGGAACATTTATACGGTATTATTGCCTTTCCCTTATTTAAAAGACTTTCAACTTTATGCATGGGCCAGGAATGGTGCGTGGATGCTGTGACAGCTGCAACTGTGTGATGTCAGGGTGGCGAAGGACCTGGAGGATCGCCGCAGTCACTACGAGCCCTCGGTTGGCCCCGTGCCAGACGAGGCTGACCACCACTTCGACCTGGAGGAACATGACTACGTGCCTCACTTCCAGAGGGTGTCCATCAGCGGCGAGGACACGAGTGGCGTCAGTACCTCTGCTGCTTGGTCCCATTGCAACTGTTTGCTTTTTCATCTGGTGCTGCTGACTACAGCATACTTACATACGTGCTACACACAGGGCATGCACTTTGGGTGTCCATTTTTATGGAGATTTTTGAGGTTATAATCCTTTACTATCAGTGCCAATTCATGATTATTTGCTGCTGATTAAAAAAAAAAATACTTTAAATTTTAAGGCACATGGATATCATGGCATAAATTACTACAGTCTAAAAGATATATTATATATAAAATATTAATAATGAGACACAAAACAACACACTTTAATTTTGGCCTATGTGTTACTTTCATCATAACTTCTATTTGCCCAAATTTAAAGAGTGTGACAATATATTGGGTAAACTACACACTGTGTTTTTTTTTTTTTTTTTTTTCATTTTCATAATCCACATTGAATTTTGAGTACAAAATAATCTTGATGGTGATAAACAAAAAATATTTACTGAGAGATACCATCAGATATTTTGGGTTACAGCAGAAAGAACATATTGAAATAATTTAGTCATACTTGACAGCCATCATTTATATAGGTATCTACTAGCTGCAGACCAGCGCTGCCCGGTGATACATTGTCCGTGAGTTAAAGCAAAATGGATAACATTTTATGACAGTTTGGTAGACATAGAGAAATGATACACAATTGCTGATTGTAAGTGTGTGACCTATGATTTTCGATTTACCCATGGCGATGGGTTGAAAAGTTTAGAAGTTGATGCGCTGCAGTGACATCTAGTGGCGAGTTGCAAAAAAGTGGATAGCATAAAAACCATCTCTATGAAGAAAACCTATGTGCCAACTTTCACGGTTATCAGTTAAACGGTGTTGGAGTTTGTCATACATACATACAAACCTAAATTCATACAAGCATGTTGCATACATAATGCATTCATCATAAATGCATCATACATACAAGCATGCATTCATACATGCATACAAACATGAATAAATTCATTCATACAGACATGTATACATTCATACATGCATACAAACACGAATTCATTCATTCATTCATACATGCACACATTTGAACATGCATGCATACATTTGTGCATTCATTCATACAAACATGCATGCATATATATGTACATGCATGCATACATTTGTACATGCATACATTTGTACATGCATGCATACATTTGTACATGCATACATTTGTACATGCATACATTTGTACATGTATTCCTACATTCGTATATGCATGCATACTTGCATGCATACATTGGTACATGTATGCATTCATTCATACAAACATGCATACATTTGTACGTGCATGCATTCATTCATACAAACATGCATACATTTGTACAAACACACATGCATTCATACAAACACACATGCATGCATTCATACAATACAAACATGCATGCATTCATACAATACAAACATGCATATAATGTATAATGGTACTGTTGACTGTAGCACAAAAATTGTAATTATTAAAAAAACTGTGTTTTAGTTAATGGATTTAATTTTATTGTCAAGTTGGTGTTAAGTTTTTAGATAATATGTTCCAAACTTAGTAACTAGTACTTATTTGTTTGTGAATATTTAAAAAAAATTTAATTTATAAAGTGGTTAAAAAAAAAAAAGAAATCTAAATGCTATTTGTGCTTTCTTAAGTTTATTTTAACTACAAATGCACTTCTACATTTAGCATTATATATATGTGTGTGTGTGTGTTTAAACTTCATAATAAAGAACAATAAACCTGACATAAATGTAATATTTTCCCAGGGATTCAAAATGTTTGTTTATCTAGTTGTAAACACAATATGACATAGTCGCTCACTAAGCTCATGCGGCTGGAGCGGTGGAGCGGTGGAGCGGTGGAGCGGTGGAGCGGTGGAGCGGTGGAGCGTTGGAGCGAGCGTGTCGCTGGCCTGCAGGTGCCGCTGGAGGACCTGCAGCAGGCGTCCGGGCTGCTGGTGCAGGCGCTGTACATCCGCGAGCGCTACATGGCCGTGTCCCAGCAGGGCTTCCCGCTCGTCACCTCGCGCTTCCTGCGCTCCCTCGACTCCAGCTGCCAGCACCACCTGCTGGAGGGCGTGCAGCACGAGGACCGCAAGACCATAGAAGGTGCGCCCTCCCTGCCCACCCGCCCTCCCCGCCCTCCCCGCCCTCCCCGCCCTCCCCGCCCTCCCCGCCCTCCCTGCCGTACCACAAAACCCACTCCCTAACTTACCTCTCTCCAAATCTCTCTACATGCAACACAATACCTGCAATAACTCCTTCTTCTGTAGCAGTGTTCTTACCTTTATACTTTATCATGCACACAGTGGTTTTGTTTGAAAGTGATATTTTAAAGAATGGTTGTGTATGCTCCTAATATTATTCTTTATACTGTTACAATTTACCACGGGTTTGTGAAGGATAGTCCAATTAATGATTTTATTTCACACACAGTTTTATGTCACTTACAAATAATCTTCTAAGATAGCAAATAATTAACTACACTTAAAGAAATGTCTATTCCCCAGTCACTCGTTTTCACACACCGCACACCCCACTGGGCCGCGCCTCTGGTGCAACTCTTGCCGTAGCACCCCTCGTGGACCTCCGTCGCCGCACTCCGCTGCCGCCGTCGCACTTCCCCTTCGCAGAGATCCCACTCGACGCCTCGCTTGGAACTTCGCTCGAGACTCCGCCGCACACGCAGCATTATCGCCCAGAAACTTCTCTGCGGGAAAACTCCTGACTCCACTCACTCACTCATTCACTCACTCCTTGCCCTGGAACCTTCGTCCAAGGACTTCGCCACTCTGCCGCACACGCGGCACTATTTCCCCGGAAGCTCCGCTGCGGGAAGGCTTCCGCCTGAACTCTCTCTCTGAACTCCACTGACTCCCTGCTCTGACATCCTCGGGCATATATATAGGTCCCGGCACAATTCCAGAACTCACAAGACCGGCCGGGGCCAGTCGCGTCATTCCGAGCTCTCCCAACGGCAGAAATCTCTCGAAAACACGTGTCGGCGGCTCGCGTAACTCCGCAGCTGGCAGGTTTCGGATGTCAAACTAACAGTGCCGCGTGGGGGGGAGCAGAGGGCTGGAGGGAGATAAAGCAGCAACCCAGGTGCGCATGGCACATCTCATGTTACGTTAGCCGCCAGCCAGCTCTGCACCTGCGCATGTCGTGGCCTTGCTCACATGCGTAACAATACAATATGTAATAACCTATCCCATTGCAATGCTGAGTCTTCAGGTAGGCAAACAGTTGATTGTTTAATATAGTGCATGCGTTGTTGTGCAGACCACCCGGTGCATGCCCCGGCCATGAAGGGCAGCCCCTGGGAGTGTGAGTTCCTGGACGACAAGGGCTTCGTGTGCCGGCCCGTGGACGGAGTGTTCCAGGTGTACAAGGACGCGGGGCGCAGCGAGCCCCTCAAGTACCCCTTCACCGACCTCAGCACCTTCATCAGCGACATGCACAAGCTGTGTGCCATGATCGCAGACGGCCCGCTGTGAGTGTCCCGGCGTACTGCCTCGTTATGAACAGGGTGGCCACCAAACTGGGGAACTGTTTGGAATTTTACATGTTTCTTGGGCAATAGCTAATTGTGGAATTTGCAAACTATTTATATTGGACATCGCAGTATCTGAAAGTAATCCCACAGCAAACCTATACAGTTACATGTTGGCAGCCAACAACCGAACAAGCTATTGTCAAATATTTTAGTAGACCAATTAGGAAAGTCATTAAAAAAAAAGGGAGGCACATTTATGAAAAGGTTAATTAGTTATTTAAAATGTACGTTTTTTCCTTAAGTTTTATCTAGTTGTAATTTCTTATTATGGCTGAAAAACGTTTGTTCAGTGTTTGGTCGCAAAAATTTCAATGATGCTAACTGCTCTAAGTTGTTTAAGTTAAAATTCCTTAGTCCCATTGGTGCCGAAGTCATCTGCATGTGAGGGAATTAATCTATATATATTCACGTATATGAACACCAGGGGAAAAATCAAGTTTATCGGTATGCCAAATAAATCTCTGTGGTAGTAAAAATGATCTGAAATACATTTTATGAACTTTTATAGTCACACAATAAAATATTTAAAAATACATTTTAATTTTAGTATTAGAATTGTAATAACACAATATTTTACTGTCAGTTTAGATAGATGTGCGGAAATATGTGTGATCGATGATTGAAAGTTCTTGATACAAATCCCATACATTTCAATAAAATTTTTACACTTTCTTATGACTCATAACATTTTAACAGCATAGTTAAAGAAAATAATATTATTACTTTTTATTGTTTAAGTAAGTCATATTAATAACTTTAAGTACACAGCCCAGTCTGTTGGATTGGTTATTTTACACTAGGTAGGTATATAAGATTTATTTTTTATTTACAATAAAAATAACTCTTATAAACATATTCAAAATGTTTGATTGGGTATACATGGATATGTATATATACATAAATATAAAAAAAATTGTATTAAATGGTAATTTTCTAGAGTAAGAGCTTTGATAAAAAATTATATGAATTCAGAAAATTGTATTTAGTTCCTCTCATTCTATTTGATGACTGTTAAACAGCATTGTGATATTTCAAGTAGTTTTTCAATTGTTCACTGTTTTGAACAGTTGATACAGTTAGGTAAGCTACATTTAAAATGCTGTAAATTGTTATAAATGATTGTTTATTTAAAGTAACACTAAATACACTTAAGGGTGTTTTTCGGGACACAAGTATTTATAATACCATTTTCAGAGGGTTTTTTTTCCGTATGAACACCTATTCTAGGAAATTAACTATTTGATAATGGCTCGTGGAATTACACTTACAAAATAAACAATTTACAAAAATTCAGGTTTTATTGTTAAAGTAAAGTAATTTTTCATTACCTTTAAATCAATATATTTTTGTAGATTGCAAACACTTGTTTTGATTATGAATGCACTGTTAGTACGGAAAGCGTGATGGTTCTGGAACCAACCTTAAACAAAGCAACTGGTAGTTGCTTCAGGGTAGTTGCTCCAGACGTGGGCTTGGCAACACATGTCAGTGAGGGGGGTTTGGCCACCCAGCCACGTGGCGGAAGCTGTCTGCAGTTGACGTCACGTACAGCAGTGGCAGCCTCTTTGTACATACGTATTTCAGTAACTAAAGAGCTCTGGTGTGGAGTGTTGGTGTTATTTTTAAGAATAAAATCTGCATCATGACGGACGTGAATCGGTAGGCCGAGATATTAGCCACTAGACCAGAACGATTGTAGAGAGAGAGAAAGAATTAAATAAGGAATATATACTATCAAATAAAGTGCCAAATTCAAATTCTAAAATACTGTAATCTGCTAGGGACCACCATATTTCGTAGAGTTACCAAGTTTAAACACTGCCATCTTTTCTTTTATACTGGCGGCACCTAATTAAAAAATTTATAAAATACGTACTGTCATCTGCTAAAGTCCACGTGTAGCAGCTGCAAATTCAAACACCAGAGGGTGCCAACGACTTTGTCGTCTGCTGACAGTGAGTCAGAGGCCGTTATCGTTTTTTAGTGCCACCAAAAAAAAATGTTTGAATACTAAAGACACAATCTTGTTTCGATATATTCTTTATATAAGCTACTATCATATCAAAGCTAAAAGCAAAATTTTAGTGATATTTTTATAAGTATTCTTATTATTTTATAGTGCTAGCTTACAGCCATATTTTTTTTTTACTGTGTAGTATTCACTTAGTTTCTTTTCCAGTATTCCTTTATTATTAGTAAGTATTTATAAAAAATGGTTTATAGTATTAAAATTATGTGAAGGTATTATTTTTGCTGTTAGTAATAGCTTTTTCTTTTTTAAGTATTCCTCATATTAAAACATATATGCTTGTGTATTAATGAGTAAAGGCAGTATTTCTTTTTTTAAGCATGCTGTGCCGGGAATTATGTATTTCTGCTCTTTTTTTTTAATTTTTATAATTTTAAATTATTTTTGGAAATATTGTTTTTCATATTTATTGGTTACACAAGGGTGATTTACGTTTTTTTAGGCTGGTGTACTCTTATTAGTTAAACTTTGCGGCAGTGGACCGAGGCACCTTTTCTCAGGGACCAATCTGATCTTTTGCAAGTCTAAGACGTCGTTAGCAGCCCAGATAACATTACTCCCACTTGCAGTCACGCCCGTGGGCCTGTAACTTTAATTCCCTGCATGACTAAATTTGCACACAAAAGCTCTGGACAAGTTTTTACCACTTCTCAGAGACCAGCTTACAACAGCTCTTCCCGTCACGCATACGTCTTAGGTTCACTCATAAAAAGTCACGTTGGGACGCTCTTTCCCAGCCTCGTTGCGTTTTTGTCCACCCTCACCCCCCAGCTCCCCACCTTGGTTCTCAGAATTTGGCCCAGGATCATTGCCCTGATGTGAACTCGCCAGGCAGTGGCCTACTTCAAGGATGATTTGCCACAGTAAAAATATGTGCAGATATGGACCGCCCACGACATCTAGTGGCAGAAACAGTTACTTCTGCACTTGTCGACAGCGAGTGGAGCAAACGACCGCGACACCTAGTGGCGACCTTGCTAACTCCTTCTTTCCTTCCCCTTTAGGCCGCCAGAGAGCAGCACCAGCTGCGCCATAAGGCCCTATGCTTTCTACTCACGTCCTGTAAAAGTCGATCCTATGTAGCTTTCTGTGCCCGCCGGTAGAGAGCGCAGTGGTCGTCCCTCGGCGCAACAACTGAAGGTGTAGTTACGCCCACCTCGGTCACCTCCGGAAGTTTTCGGTCCAGAGCCGAACCTTCCCCCTCTTTTCCCTAGGGCCGAGTGCCCGTTTTAATTAGGAGCTTTGTCCGCCATTGCGGCACTTAGACTTCGGCTACTTACCACGTCATCTCGGCGTCTCCTCTGTCGAGAGGCTTTCTCGCGGAAACGACGAACTCTTCCATCGAATTAGGAATCTAGTCATCGGTGTTAAGGGATGTGATCTCAGTTTCTAAATTTAGTAGTAGCCAGTCAGTCGTTGTAATAAGGCAACAAATAATGTTTTAGTTTACTTTTTATTAATTTTATTTATCTTCCTAAATCATGATTCTTCCGCGTCATCCGCACTATTCTCGGTCCGCGCCTTTCGGATGTCGGCGCGAGACATTTCCTGAGTCCAGGAACTACACCCTGTTTGGTGAGTACTTCGAACTTTATTCCTCCCCGAATTCCATTTGTTGGCCTTTACGCGCCGACTGTGTTTGACTGTCTGGAAGCAGGTCTAATTCGTCCGAATTTGGCTTGTGTTTCAGACAGGGTCCAACATTTGGGCGCCGAAATTGCACCTATCATGTTGTCCAGGACCTCGAGCTTTGAGACTCTTTAAGAAGAGCTTTATCCCGGCCAGACGTCCAACTTTGAAGCCCAGGGTGATATTTTAAAATATAACTTCTCCCTACAAGCAACAAAAGAAATTATTTAAATGAATACCATCGAGCAGTGGCATAGAGAACTTAACAAATAAGAATATGTGAAATTGTAACCGTAATGAGTGGACGAACCTAACCTGCTATAATATGTCAGGAAGAACATTTTTAAATTGTTTTTCTGTGCTTGATTTGTTGTTAAAAAGATAGTATGACGTGTGTTAATCATATCGGGCCGGCCCTCCTTTTAATAACTTGTTAATACCTTTCTTTGTGAAACTAAAACAAATGGTAAACAGATTTAATTTAATGCTTTTAAAATAAACCAGGAAACCTATAGACCAATCTACTTATGTAGTGATTTTTTTATTCCTTATTTACCTATATCTATTTAAACGATCCACTAGCTCCCAAGTTGCTTGTGTGCAGGGAGTATTAAATTGTCTTGTACACCACCTCGTGCCACCTCTGGTAATACTTGTTTTTTCTTTATATTTTTTTGCTCAGCTGTTTCCTAGGTTTATTTTTATTAAATTAATATAATATAATATAATTTTGGGGCACGAGGGGCGTTAGTTACAATTCCTATTATTAAAAATATTTGTTTTTAAAATATTTCTATTTTAGGCAAATAAAAAGTATTATGTATATAGTGTTTAAAGTGGTTACAAGCATATATACATCATTATAACTTTTAGTTTCACAGAGTATTAAAAACGTTTTCCAAACCTCAGACTCTTTGTGTCTGCAAGCCTCATGTGGGAGGTGAACTTAAAAATAAACCAGATGCAAACTCTATCTCTATCTTGAAACCAATTTAATTAGTTTTATCTTACCTGTTGTCACAAACCGGGTAAATTTAATTTTATCTCAATAAACTAAACATTACTTCTGCCGGTTTTTGCGCCCAGGCAAGAGTAATTTTTCCCAAAAGAGCTAACCTATGTGGCAAAAAAAAATTAAAAAAATTAAAACACTTGTATTTCCTCGTCCACAGACTCCCCCACCCCGCTGTCCGAATTTGACTAGCCATCAAATCACTGTAATCCTCGAGTATCTGTACCTCCTTGACCACCTGGAAGTTCCAAGATTTTCAAGGGTGATCGGAGTGATGTCATACACTAACTACATGAAGTCGGCCTGCTCTGGGTCCTCAGCCATCGCTGCAGTTGCCTCATCATCGAGGATGACGATGGCCTCCTCGAGTGCTGAACCTCAAACAATTTAAACTCTCCATCAGAACTGTGGTAGTAATTTTATTCCTGCCTTAACGAGATTTCCGAAACAAGTTCATATGTGGGCGGTGATCTGACCCAACAGCGTCTCCACAAATGCAATCTCCTGGCCAGCCATGTTACTGCAAGAGTAGGAATGAGCTCCATGGAGGTGCAGCACACCCCTTAGAAACAACCCTTAGGGAGGGTGGGAAGCTGGCGCAGGAAGTCACCCCACTCCTCTTTGCCAAAACATCTGGCTTCCTAGACGCCCCCAAGCTGCGTCCCAGCAGCTTCTCCAGACAGGCCCCCAAGCTATGTCCCAGCAGCCCCACTAGATACGCCCCCAAATGGCATCCCAGCAGCCTGCCTGCTCAAACAGTTAGTTAAGGCACATTCACACCGAAACCAATTGGTTTAATCTTCCACGTATCTCCGTTTCACCCTGGAAATCCTATTCAACTCACTAGAAGACGTGTCGGAAGTCTTTTGTGGATTTTATTAATCAATGAAGTGTCTGGATATTTAATGACTTTGTAAGTTCTTCCGAATAAAAACAGCTTTCTATCGGTCACATAGTAGGTCCAAGGATAAATATTGTTGATTTTGTAACCTTGAAAATCTCATGAGATCATTTCACAGTACAGCCTTAAGAAATATATATTCTTATTATTGAGATCCGTACTTGGTAGCCTACGTGAGCCTTAAGTCACCTGGGATGAATTTTTTCACAACATTTTAAACTGTTTTAAGAAGAGAATTAATTTTTACCTCATTGGGGCTCGTACCAGTAGTCCTGTGAAATCTGCCATTGTATATTTTCTTAGCTTTTGGCAAAAGCTTCAGCCATTTGTAATTTATCGGAGCCAACTTTTCTGTAAACAAAAGTGATTTTATACTTCTAATAAAGTGTTAAAAAATCAATGACTTCAGCTTGCTGTTGGTAGAAAAATGTTTAATTTCGTGTTTTTTTCATTAAGGCCTGAAATGGTTTATTTTAAAATTCCGTACCTCTGTTGAACTACATGTGATTGAACGTACTAGAAACCTTTAAAATACATTTCATAGCTTGAGTTACAAACAGTGCAGTTTTTTCTTGACTGGAACAGCGTAAGCACACTTAGAGTACGTATCTGTAGCTTTCCAAAATATATCTGAAAGCATTAATCATATGGTAGTAAAGCTGCATTTCTACTAGATCTATTTTTAAAAGATCGCCAAGGGCACGAGTGATTACCCTTCTCCGAGGAAACACTTTTCATACGCCTTTCTGAAGTTGAAGTGCATTCCCACGTCGGCTAGTCACATTATAAAAAGCTGTACTCATTTTTTTATATACCCCGCTTCAGTCAATTCTTTGATAATATTAGGGATGAGACGAATCCACATTTTGGTCGAATCCGAATCCTTGTTCGAATCCTCAGTGTTTGTCATCGAATCTCGAATCCCAGTCCCACACTAAACTTCACCACATGTTATTAAAAAAAATCACACATTTATTTTGAAAAATTACATAGGCCTATGTATTAAAGAAAATCATGTGTATTTATAAAATTATAAAATAAGTGCATAGTGTATACACCTGATATAAAATAGAGACAAATAACCTCAAAAACCACACACGTAAGTTTGCATCTGTCTAATTCTCTGTTAAATTAATCCTTCCTATGTTTTCAATAAAATAGATTTGTATAACAGACACCATTTAAAAAAAGTTACGTTTTTTCTGCAATGTTATATTATTGAAGGTTGGAAATGATCGAGTAGTTATGCTAATTGACAAAATGCAGCGTAGTTTATCTTATGTTTGTGCTATTTCCGTTACCTTTATAATACAGTTTAGGTATACAATTTTCTAGAGCTGGGCGAACCTCAGTTCTCTGGTTTCGAACCGAACTGAATTGAACCATAGCAAAAAAAAAATTTGTACCGAACCTCATACAGAAATAATTGTTTTGAATTAAAATGAACCGACCACCAACATTTCGGTCTTTAACTGAATGGTGAGAAAGAAAGGTTCTCCAGCCATATCTAAAATTAAAACATTATAAAGCTTAGCTTTATTAAAACATTGCAAAACATTTTATAAGTAAAGTTTATGCAATAAATAATGAAGGAAAGAAAACAGTTTAGAGAAAATCATTTTGCATTTAATTTCTTTATATGTATATATATACTTTTAATTCATGAAGAAGTTCCATCTAAATTTCAAAAAGACTATCTTCCTTTTTCAGTGTACACTAACCTTCATTAAAAAAAAATAAGATTATAAAGATGACGAACATTCAGCATAAGGCCACATAACATATTTTTGTGGTAGACATAACCTAACATTTTTAAAAAGTAAAACTTTTTAATAGGACATTAAAAAAAAGTCGAATGTGAATTAAGTTACCAATCTACATAACAAAACCCGCTGACTGCAGTTGCTGTTTTCTTGGAAGAATGCTGCTCGTCAGAAGAAACTTTAGACATTTTTTGGGGTGGTTCTGGGTCATCTGTGTCGTCATTATCTTTTTTCCATTTGGAAAACTTAAACGAAGTAAGCCTGCTCATCACAAATCACCTCAAGAACAATAATATTGTAAACTTAAAGTAAGAAGTGTGGTTATAGAAATTTGCGTCGGAAAAAGAAAACACGAGAAATAATGATGGCTGCCGCGACTACGCTAGTCAACTTAGTACCGTACTGTAAAATTTACTGGACCAGTACTTTTAATACACAAGATTAAATTAATATTTTCAGTATCTGACTGTTATAACCAAAAAGGCCAAAGAAAATAAATACATTCCAGTAATTTAAAATACGTAATTTACGTAATCATTTCCTAAGCATTTGTCTTGTGTTAACTTAATCACGTTAGTTTTGCCGAAATACGAGAGTTATCGTACATGCGCTTTAGTTTAACGTATGGGGTACGCAATCTTTGGTGATTTTACAACACTTCTCGTACACGCACTATAGTTAAAGGTATAATGTACAATACCTTTGGCATTTGTACGATAGTTTATACTACGTAGTACGAGAAATGCATACAAAATTCTCTAAAGTAAACAAAAAACAAAGCGCGCCTATATGAAAAAATGCTATGAGAGTTATGCGACGATTAATAATTTTTTTAAATTATTATTTTGTCTGCGCTTGAAACTGTTGAGGCGACGATTATGCGATAAAAGTCGGAATATTACAAGTAATGGAATTTTGTTGTGCTGTTTTGTGAATGGTCTCAAATGGAGGTTAGAAAATTTTAAAACCGTAATTTTTTTTAAACGAACGTTCGGTTTTTCGAATATATTTTAAGAGGTTTCGAACCGAACGTAAGGATTCGGTTCGGTTTGATTCGAAATTTTCAAACTTCGCCCAGCACTACAATTTTCAATTACTACCTAAAACTCTTAAAATCCCACCTCGAATCCCACCTCGAATCCCACCTCGGATCCTACGAATCCTCGAATCCATAGGATTCGGTATATTCGACGAATCCAAGATTCGAAAATCCCATCCCTAGATAATATACATTATTTCGTTTGCGTGTGATGTATTTCAGGATTGTGGCAATGCCAAAGATAATCTCAGTTGATCAATTCACTAACTAAATTGCAAAAGACATTTGCTTCTGCGATTTAAATCAAGTTTTTGAACTTAACTACTGCCTTGATGTGTACCAATGTTTGGACAAAGGTCTTTTATAAGATCAAATTTTTCATGATCACTGTTTTTATAATGATTGGATGCTGGTTTGTTCCTTTTAAAACACACGCTTGTAGACTCCAGCAAGCGTTTGTACTTCCGTAATGCAGCTTCTGAATACAGCTTAGGTTCTCTCAAAAACAATAGTTTGTATAAGCTGGGGAAAGGCTGAATAATGTTGTTATTGATGCAAATTAAATTATTTGGTAGAAAAAATTTCCTTATTTCCTAAGAACGAGTGATGTTTGCTTTTGTAAATTCCGTAATTCGTATAATTTATCTTGGAGTTAAACCCTGCTAAATAGGACTGCACTTCTTCACCAAATGACTCGCCCATTGCAGTTACATGTTTGTTGTTTACTAGAACGAGCAGTCAGTGGGAAATGTGCATCGTTGCTTTCACTAAAGGAATCCTTGATTTGAGGAGTTTTCACACTAGGGGTCATGGGTTCTTTTTTCACATGAACCAAGGGCTAATCCACAGATGAATGACAATCACTGTATTGATGTTTTATTATCTCTTTCATTAACATACACTGTACAACTGATGTTACAATCTTGCACACGTGTTGTCTCTCTAGTCGCCATTCTCCACACCTCGCATACCAACTTTCCAACATCTACATTACCACATCTCCCTCTTAATTGCTACGTCGACACACACTAGATTTAATAATGAATTTATCTTGATACATATTCATTAAGGTAGACAGGTTTTTGTGGGATTCTTTGTGACCTGGACCTTGTGGGCATGTGTAGATGAGCTCGCAGTCCCCTGGTTGATTATTCTTAAGATCTGTGTCTGTGAAACCTTTGAATCCCCCGTCCAACACTCTTTCAGACTGCGTGGGCTGCTCAAAAGCTAATTTTACCACTTTGTGTTCACCTACCAGTACCCTTGTTTGCCGACCTTAATGTCTTGTCCTGCTACTGCAAATTCTCTTCTTGCAAAGGATCGCTTCAAATGATTAGTGTTTCTTCTCTTTACCCTACCCTTTTCATCCTGGATAAGGTGGAGAATGGCGACTAGAGAGACAACACGTGTGTAAGATTGTAACATCAGTTGTACAGTGTATGTTAATGAAAGAGATAATAAAACATCAATACATGGTGCAGTCGGTATGTCCAACTAACTAGGATTTACATCAAATGTCCTGACGTTAACGGTAATGTTGATCACCTAGAATTCGGGAGTGCTTGTACATGTTTAGTAAATTCAACATGGCTACTGCTTTTAATGTTCCTGCCAATTTATCGCTCACGGGCAACTTAGCAGAAAACTGGAAAAAAATTTGTCAAGCATTTCACATCTATCTTGAGGCTTCGAATCTGCAATCACAGAGTGAATCACACAAGATTGCTATTCTCCTAAATGTAATTGGGGAAGATGTGTTGGATGTAAAAACACCTTCACTTTCACTGCAGACAAAGAAAAGAACAAAACTGTTGCCACAATTCTGAACAAATTTCAGGCCTACTGTAATCCAAAGAAAAACATTCTTCATGCAAGATTCTTGTTTTATAACCGCAAACAGAAGGAAGGTGAACAATTCAATGCTTTTGTAACGGAGCTGAAAACACTGTTGCGGGATTGCGAATTTCAAAACACAGATGAAATTCTACATGATAGAATTGTCTTTGGAACACAAGATCGGGCGACACAAGAAAAGGTGCTGAAAATTGGAGATGTTACTCTGGACGAAACAATTGGAAGATTCAGAACAGCAGAAATCACGAGCACACAAGCAAGTCAGGTTATTAACTCCGGTGAAGAAAGCCACTGCAAAATCACAGTGGATGAAATGAAGTACAGAAAAAACAGCCAATACCGTACCACGAAAGCCACAAATGTACAACGAACAATTGTTGAATTTGATTGTAAATGGTGTGGCTATCAACATGCAAGAGACCGATTGAAATGTCCTGCACGTGGAAAACTGTGTTCCCACTGCGGGCGCATGAACCATTTTGCCAAGGTATGCAACTCACGTGCAATTGGTGATAAGCAACAAGTAACTGAAGTAAAATGTAGTGAAAACAATACACAACATGCTGCTGAGTATGAAGATTACTACTGTGTGAGATCTCAGCCAGGCCTACCGGTGAAGATCATAACTGCGGTGCAAATACAAGATGTGAAGTGAACACCATTGCATTGTCATAAAGCTGGACTGAAACTTTTCTTGTAGAAAATCTCGTGAGTGTCAAATTCAAACTTGACTCTGGTGCTTGTTCAACATCTTACCCCTTACAACACTCTCCAAACTGCAGTGTGTCAAACCAAGCATCAAGTTGCATCAAGAAAACATGTCACTTGCTGCTTACAATAAAACTCACATTGATGTTGTGGGCTTTTGTGTCTTAACATTGTCTCTTAAGAACTTGAATTCCTTGGAAACATTTGTGATAGTGAATGAAGATTCTGTGCCAATTTTGGGACTTTCGACTTGTGAGAGGTTAGGTATTCTACAGAAGAACATAGTCGATGAAGTGTGTCAGCTATCCCAAGAAAACGTAGTGACTGCCTTCAGAGATGTTTTCACTGGCATCGGTAAGTTTGAGGATGACTACACTATTAAGCTGAAAGAGAACTGTGTGCCATCATCTAATACACATCATAGATTTCCCATCCAAATCAAAATACGGTTAAAAATTGAATTAGACACTTTGTCAGTTAGGCATAATAATCAAATTACCGTATTGTTGAAAAACCGAATGGATCATTAAGGCTCTGCCTTGATCCTCAGGATCTGAATTATGCCATCTTCAAGGAGTATGTAGAATTACCCACAGTCAAAGATGTTGTTGCAAAGCTTGGCAAAGCATAATACTTCAGTGTGCTTGATCTGAAGGACTTGTTTTGGTATGTCAATCTTGATGAACGCAGCTCATCATACTGTACTTTCTCCACTGTATTTGGCTCTTATCAGTTCAAACGACTACCCTTTGGTTTGAATATCTCCACTGAGGTATTTCAAAAATACAACACTCAAACATTTGGTGACATTGATGGTGTCATAATATATGTGGATGATTTGTTAATCTATGCTGAGGATGAGCAAGCTCATGACAATATTCTGAGAGAAGTGATCAATAGGGCACGAAAGTGCAACGTAAAGTTTAATGTCCACAAATTTCAGTACAAAGTGAAAGAGGTGAAGTATGTTGGTCACACTTTCACAGAAGGTCGTGTACTTCCAGATGCAGACAAGATCTCAACCATTGTAAATTATGATGTACCTGGATGTAAGCAAGACCTTCAACGTTTTCTTGGTTTGGTTAACTATCTAAGAGACTTCATTCGTCACTACACTGAAGTCACCACCCTATTGCGCAACGTAACCATTCAAACTGACCATCAACCTTTACTGTCCGTAATGAAAAAAGAAATTCACAAGATCTCATCCAGAAGACTACAAAGCATAAGACTTAAACTGAGCTTGTATAAAGTGCATCTGGTTCAAAAATGTTTGTAGCTGATGCGCTAAGCAGGACGTGTTCAAAAGCTGATGTCACTGATGTTGATGTGTCCTTAACTGAGGTGGTACACACAGTAAACATGTCCAATGACAACAAAGTGATTTTCCAACATCTACATTTCCACAATCACTACAATCGATACGCGACTTGATAGGTTTATTAATATGCTCGTTAATTGAATCTTGGTCTTAAAGCGCACATTTTGCCAACAAATACTTTTCACGAACATTGTGTATAACATGATGAAGCTTATTCATTTCTAAAGCCATGACTGAACGATGAGACCATAATTAGAGGCCTTTTTTACATTACGAAAGTTTTTAATTGTAATATTGGGGCTCTTTATATTAGGAAGTAGTAGCGGTACGCTTTTATTCGTGAGCGGTACTGAAGTGGTCTTTACAGTTGGCAGCATCACTGATAATCCTCATAGACGGAAGCAGTAATGACGTGGATCATTGCAGTGGGTCCATAGGTTTGGTTGCTAGCTTCGTTTCCACGATACTTTACATTAGGTCTAGACAAGTCTTCATGGCATTTACATGGTGACTAATAGTGTGCGGGAACTGAGAACATAAATTAGGACCACTAACGAGACTATTGACTTTTGGCTCTATTGGCTAGAGCTTCCTTAATAAATTTGACATTACATCACGTAGAGATCTCATCAAATCATTTATTTGAAATTCCATACCAGAGACTATTTCCTTACGTACGAGCTTTGGCTGGTCGCCCACGAGTTTTAAGAGCTGTTTATCGAGGTGCGGTTTGTGGCATCAACCTGTGTTAGGTATGCAGTCATATCAGAGTGCTTATTGCGTGCAGGGAACAAAGCATTTTTCAATGCATCAT
This sequence comes from Bacillus rossius redtenbacheri, assembly GCF_032445375.1. Classification (NCBI taxonomy): domain Eukaryota; kingdom Metazoa; phylum Arthropoda; class Insecta; order Phasmatodea; family Bacillidae; genus Bacillus; species Bacillus rossius. The sequence continues at coordinate 112,087,963 of NC_086332.1, forward strand.
ACTGCGCAGTTTCACTATTTTTATTCAAAGCTTCCATCACCCCGGCAAAGTTCTGTATGGAGTTGCCAACAGCTCTAGAATCCTGGCGAAAGATTTGCGCGTATTGCTATCTACTTGACATTGGTAACTGCCCACACCCCTTTGCACATCATGTGACGCGCTCACAATATCTTTTAGCTCATTAAAAGTTTTTTTCCATCATCAGACATCACATTGCGACTAGCAGATAACTGAGTTTTGACTTCAACAATATATTGTTTCATATCGGCCTGAGGTAATGTTTCTAGAATATTAGTGAAAGGGTCTCGGTTGTTGGATTCCACTACTCGTAGGTACGTGACCACAGTGCTGGGCAAATCATGAGTGGCAGCTAGCCCATTTTTTAGCACATTCATCTCCCGTTCTAAAATATCCGCCAGTGCACTCAGTGCGTGTGTGCTGTCGCAAGAAATTACATCTACGTAATTCTTTGTAGCTGCATCTACCGTGTCAGAAGGAACTCTTAAACCAAGACGTTTCCCGCCAACCTGGCAATGGCCATCTTCAGTAAAAGTCAATGACTCTTGCTGATGTTTATTTCCGCCGCTTCCAAATTTGGAGATGGTCAAGTTCATTCTTCACGAATGTTACGCAATGAAGTGATCGAAGCCACTGTGGTAACATGCTTTTTGTAGAGGGAAATCCTTGGCTATGACTATAAAACCATACCCATCATTGCTATTACAACAGCAAGCGCACATATTTTATAATTTTTTGAATGACATGTCTGAGGTGACGTGCTCTTGGTAAACAAGCTGGAAGTTTCTATAATCCATTTTTAAAAAAATTATCAAATTTGTTATCCTAAACCAACTGTTTGTGAGATTGAATGTACGTCTGAATTAAATATAAACAGTCACACAATACATGATGTCCCATGAAAAAAAAACTGCTGCAGTATTTTATGTTTTTCACACCCAATGTCATCAAACACAATGATTGAGTTGGGAAGATCTGTACTTGGTGGAATAACTTGTTCATTTTTGTGAATTGAAAAAATTTAATCCTTTTTACATTAGACTTTACCTGTGCTAAACATTTATACTTTGGCTGCATTGGCTGTTCCAGACACTTGCTGTACAAATAAATATTTTTGTAACACTCCATTAGTATGCAGGATATGTGATAATAAAACACAAGTGTTCCCACTACTTGAGGGTTTGGCAATTGTACATCTTGTAGTATTTTGTAACAGAGGCTTGTGACGTTGTTCCCGTTAGTTTATCAAATCATTGTGAATCATTTCTACTGGTAGAGGCGCATGTTGTGGTACTACCTCCATTATTACGACTAAACTACAGAAACTATAAAACTGCTTATTTATACATTAAAAAGTCATTGTGATGATGCACATTGTGCAAGGAGGAGGGTAGAGGGTAAAGGACTTATTAACTCCGTCTTAAATTGCCTTTCGAGTTACGTTACCAAACTTGCGAAACTTCTAGCCTTAGGCATAAATATTTTAAACAGAGTGTGCAATGAGTAAGATATTTCATATTCAAAGAGTAACAATTTGAAAGACAGACATCAAGTGACAGTATTTTAACAAAAAAAAGTGTCACAAATTGCACAGAACCTGCAAACTAAGCTAGGAGAGAAAATTGCAGCTTGGAGCATTAGTAAAATAATGACATTTAAGCATTGACGTCGTACCGACCATGGCCTTTAAGCCCGTGCTCCGCACCGCCAGTACCGTATCCCGTTTTCAGAACGCGCCCCTTGCCCAGCCGGATTGAGTCAAGCGAGCGCCTCGGGCGTGACCCCAATAGACAACAAACCTTATTAAAAGTCACCGCGGCCACTGGCCTTAATTAAAATGCCCGTGACTATGATCGTGTCAGATTAGAAGAAATCCAACTAAAACGGCTCACAGTGAGACAATATGTTGATAAATTTAGTCGCCAACTTGATGCCACAATTCAAATAATTAAATACTACTATAAAACAGTTGTTAAGCCTTAAGCACACAATTACCAGGTGCTACCTTTTAATTGAGCACCTGGAACGTGTTTTTAGCTTATAATAGAGCAAATTAAGTTAATATAAGTTTTTTAACGCCGACTCACAAAGAAGAGAAAGTTTCACTTCCTTGCGAGGCGGCCATGTCCGGCAGTCTCGAACCACTCCGCGCCGGGAACAGACGTGTGTCCGTGGGCAGCATCCAAGTTTCCTTCATTGATTAATTTTTATTCTATACTAAATCTTTAAATTTAAACCTCATTAATTCATAGCTGCCCACGTCGACTCGGCGCGTATTTTACGGAACCGGGCCTATCCCGACCGTCTTCACCGTGATACCGTGCTGCAGATCGTATCACTCACGTAAGTGTTTCACCTAATTTAGGAGCCCGCTCATAGAGCCCCCCCTGCACCCGTTAATGTTCGGCGGTGGCCGTCTCCAGCGAGCATCGACCCGCGTCCCGCGAGACTGCCGAGGTAACCATCAGTGTCGCGTAGTGTTATGTTTTTTCTATGTTAATTGTGTAACGGCTAGACGTCGCCAAGTGTGGTGAGAGTGTTTTGTAGCGGGACTAGATTAAAGGTAATTCTCACCAACTCGTGTATACTAATTTTCCGGAGTCTCCCGTCCTCCACACGGCCGAGCGGCCTTCACAGTCAAGGGAGAGCCATTCAGGGTAGATTCAAGCCGTGTACCTGACGGGGCACGCGGGGGCAGAGTACCCACGACCCAACACCAACGGCCTAGCAGCCCGCTAGCCTGGCGCCCCTCCGGACAACAAGAGCACCGCGACGCCCGTAGCGCCCATCAGGTACCCCCCGGGCCTTTCACATAGGTCGGGTGACGGCAGCATAAGCTAGGGGCAGACTTTAGATTCAAAAATAAAAAAACTAAAAGGAATAAATGCATAAAAAAAGATGGTTTTCTGCCATTTCTTTTCCCAGCCTTGCTAGCACTGGGGTTTGTTGGTAGGAGGCACAGCCCGTATAACGAATTGCGTAACTACTGCTAAAAATCTGGTAAAACTTTTGCAACAAAATTCGCAGCATAACAAACATATTTTTCATTAACATACTGTCTTATGGAAAAAAGTTTTTGATTACCGCTATTTTAATAATTGCTTGTTGTTCTGGAACAAATAATTGCATTACTTCGAGGGGTGTCTGTTACAGTGTTTGTCTAGATAGTTGGAATGGATAACATTTTAACAGTTTTTTTTTACATTGCTTTAACTGTGTCGGTTATCCATGGACCCCTTGCCAGTCATAACCCCGAATAATTGGGAGTATACTGTACTAAAATGAGACTGCTAATGTTATTTCACTGTGAACATAAACACTGTTGTGTGCATTATGTCACCTGTCTGCAATACTTCCCTGTACTGACGATGAACTCAGAATGTCTAGAGTGGAAAACGATGATACTTTCCCATAGAGCTGTAATGGCAGTAAGCACTGCCAAAGGAAGGCTTTGGACTTTCTTCTGCGTGATGACGAAGAGCTTGACACGCCATGCCTAGGCCACCTATTTCTGGAGTACCATGCAAAAGTGATAAAAATTACAAACTTTTCAGTGACTAAAGTATTAATGCCGGTGACCCGTGTTGGTTTCAATCTAAAGATGCAACATAGACTTTTCTAAAAATGAACTACAAGTGTTGTAATACTCCTATGTGTTGTAAAAGTTCTTATTTCAAACGATGAGAGAAAAACTGTGCCGAGATCATGGGGCATTCTTCAGGACAAGCCGCTAGGATCGCTGTAGTCAGGTGTCACCAGTGTTTGCCATGTTAAAATGCCTGAATTTCCTAAATGTCTTATTAAAATATTATCTACTTTTATGCTGTGTTTCACATCATCATTAAATTATGTTTGATGTAAACATGAAGCGTGCTACTATTTATTATGCTTCAGACATTGAAAAGAAGGTTTTATAATAATTTTAAAATATCTACAGTAAACCTTGACTTTGTTTTGTTTCATCTAAAGTAGGGATGGGATTTTCGAATCTTGGATTCGTCGAATATACCGAATCCTATGGATTCGAGGATTCGAGGATTCGTAGGATCCGAGGTGGGATTCGAGGTGGGTTTTTAAGAGTTTTAGGTAGTAATTGAAAATTGTAGTGCTGGATTTTTTTTTTTTTTTTTTCCTAACCTAACTAAAACTAAGTGTATTTTGGAGGGGTCCGGGTTAGGGAGGGACCTAGGTGCGTCTCAGGCCGAAGCCTATACACCTAGTCATGCTGGGATTAGCCATGCAAGGAGAGGGTCGCATGCATCATGTGCTAGGAGGGGATTGGCCAGCCATGGCAGCGATTGGCGCCATGACTAACTCCCCTCACTCTTAAATCTAGACTATAACTAGAGATAGGTTGGGCCCAGGTAAAACCTGCATAGACACAGGGAAAACCCTGGGCACATTCATGCGGGATGCAAATTGGCATGCATTACGTGTAGGAGTTTACAGGAGACAGAGGATGGTCTGGATGAAGTGTTGGACAGAGTAGAAAAGAGTCTACCATGCGGGGGTTGGGAACTTGGACTCGTAGTCCGCCTTGTTTTTATCCAGGACTGGATTTAGTGACCAGGGACGCAAGCGCCCCTGGTGGTGAGTGGTTGCACTGACCACTCACTCCGCCGCCAGTCAGCACCTAAAAAAACTAAGAAACTAAAACAGAAAAAAGATAAATGACTTACAAACTAGGCATTTCGTTACGAAATATGCAAACACCCAACTCAGGGATGGACGTGCAGTGCTTAAGATAAAACTAAAATAAGAACTAAAAATATATTTTTTTTTTTTTAAATTTTTTTTTTTAGATTTTTTATTATTATTTTAGAAATATATATTTTTGATGACTATTACTTAGTATCTAGGACTTATTACTAATTTACAAATCTCTAATATCTACTACTATACTACTAGTTAAATATAGAGGAACTGTCGGTGTATAAAGTTACAGGTGAATTAAGTCAAGACCTATTCGCATTCTGGCATTGTTGCAAGCTTGTAATTCAAAATCCCATGTCTTTCAGAAACACAACCGGCACTGGAGGTGAAGCCTGCCAGGCGGGCCATGCCCATCGTACATAGGGAGTCAGCCCTAACACAACAGGCAGTGAACTCCCGGGAGCCGAACCTACACCTGCGTGCTTCGGACCATTTTGAATAAGCAAATTATTCGTTAATGTCTATAATTTAAGTTTCATCTCGCGGGAGACTGATTGGCCGATCGCTCAGCCAGCCACAGCACACTACGGAGGTCTGTGAGCCAAGATTGAATTTGGCATTTTATATTTTCCATGCAACTCTGGATCTTGTTCGCCCAGTGATGAAATATATGGGTTTCTGCTTATGGCACATTTATCGTAGAATTTTTGCGCAGTTCGGAAATAATAATGTTTTAAAAGTTCGAGTTTGAGCTCTCTGTGCATAGCCCTTACGGGGCAATACACAGGCGCATCTGTCGCAATACGAATACTCTTATTCTGAATTCTCTGTAGCTTGATTAAGTGAGATTCCGCTGCTGTTGCCCACACCGGCGCTGTATACGTGATTATTGGTTTTATTAGTGCGTTATAAATTATTATTCCGTTTTTAACAGAGCTACCTAAACGTCTGCTCATGACGGGGTAGAGGGTCATGAGCCTAGTGAAAGCTGTTTTTCTTTTCGCCTCTATGTGATCGCGCCATAGTAGTTTCCTATCCATGTGTACGCCTAAATATTTAACCACATTTTTGTGAGGAATTTGCTCATTGAAAAGTGTTAGTCGTGGTCTATCTTCAAGTGGCGGGAGATGTTTTCGCGTAAAAACTATAGCTTCTGATTTAGTAGGGTTTACCTTAATTCGCCATTTTGTGCACCACTGTTCTATTGAATTTAACGCGGTTTGTAATCTGTCTGCTGCGAGTTCTAGAATACTAGATCTGCTAAACAATACCGTATCGTCCGCGTAGCAGCCAAACTGAACTGATCGGTGTGCGGGCTTAGGCATATCGTGGATATAAATATTGAATAAAACCGGCCCCAAGATGCTGCCTTGTGGGACTCCTGCTTTAATTATTTTTAAATCGGACTGTGCTCCTTCTGTCGTGACTCTAAACGATCTATTTTCTAAATACGAGGCCAGTAATTTAATATAACAATCGGGGAAGCCAGTTTTATATAATTTATAAATTAAGCCTTCATGAAGTACTCTATCAAAGGCTTTTTCTATGTCCAAAAACGCTGCGAAATTATAGCTATTCTGATTGAACGCAGTTATTATTTGTTCTGTCATACGGACCAGTTGATGCGTTGTTGAATGCGCGCTGCGAAAACCAAATTGTTCGTCCGGCAGTACGTCATTTTCTTTAATGTGAGTATTTAGTCGCTGTAGAATTATGCATTCAGCTACTTTTGACAATGTACTCAGCAGACTAATGGGCCTATAATTTTGGGGCAGTGTGTTATCTTTTCCGGATTTATGAAAAACTATCACATTCGCTTCTTTCCACTGCGATGGAAAATACTGTAGTTTAAGTATTCCATTTATTAATTGAGCTAGGTATTCCAAAATTTCATCGGGCAGTTTCTTAAGGACTACTGCCTGAATGCCATCGTTTCCCGGTGCCTTACGTGGTTTCATACGCCTGATAGCCTGTTTAACTTCCTGAGATTGAGTTAAGTAAGGTTTTGAGGTTAAAGGCTGATTAAGTTTAATTGTAAGGTCTCTGTATATTCTGGCATTAAATTGCGGGTCACAGGGTTCGATATTAGGTTGAAAGGCTAATTCAAGGGTATTCGCGAAGGCTTGTGCTTTGTCTGTCGGTGTAAAAGCGAACCCAGTGCGTGTTTGTAGCGGAGGTATTTTATCTATCTTATGAAGGAATCGCTTTGTCATACTCCAGGTGCTACCATCTTGCACCTGTAGCTGAGAGACTTTCGTCTCCCATTGGCTGCTCCTCCATAGAGTTATTTCATCGGTAATTATTTTCTGTAATTCATTAATTCTCGCTTTAATGTCGCGCTGCCTACGTCGAGTATATTCGCGCCTTAATCTATTTTTCTGAGAAATTAAATCCCTAATATACACCGGCAGTTCATCTTGCTTAAATCTAACCACCTTTTCTGGGATGCACGAGTTAATTGCAGTTTGAATTTTAACTGTAAGTTCAGTGACTGCTGATTCGATGTTATCTTTTGTTTTGAAGTTGGCAGCATCGGCTGCAGGCAAATTATCGACTAAATACGTCTGAAAGCCTCTCCAGTCAGCTTTCTTGTAGTCTTTAATTTTTCTCGGAGGACTGATGTCAGTGTCCACGTCATCGAATAGTAGATGTACTGGAAAGTGGTCAGACGACATTTCGTGAAAGACTCTGAGTTCGAATCCCGTTTGAACTCTCTTATTTAATGCAATATCTAAAATATCGGGGTTGTGCCTTAGTACTCCGCTATCGTGAGTGGGCTCTGAGGGAGCATGTACTTGATAATTTTTGTTAGACTCGTGTCTTTGCAGCAGTAGGCCATTGGCTGTATTGCTCCGACAGTTCCAGTCTTTATGTTTGGCATTAATATCGCCGACTGCTAGGAATGTGGGAGCTGAGCCATATAAGATGTCCAGCTCGTTTTCAGTTAGTGACCTGCCCGGTGGTGCATACATCGAAATAAGCACAATTTGTTGTTTATTGACTTTAAAAGTAATTGCCACAGCTTCTAATTTATTAAATTCAGGTAAATGAAATTCACTATGTTGTATACTTCTGTGGATTAGTAGGGCAACCCCTCCACTTCTGGTATCGCGGTCGCGCCTATAAATAGTGTAATTTAAGATAGTTAGACGATCTGTTGGAAGTAAGTGTGTTTCGTTTATCGCCGCGATTCTAATATTATGTTTAATTAAATGATCGGTAAATTCGATTATTTTATTTCTAATTCCTCGCGCATTCCAGTAAAGGATGGTACTTAATCTACTGTCTACGGGGGTAGTATTAATGGCAGAACCTAAATTAAGGGTGTGCAGCATTAAAGCTGGCCGCTAATGCTGTCACGAAGCCCGTGGTGGCTTTTATTTTGTCCTCTATTGACTTGGACGGATTACACCAAATAGCCATTAAAATGCACATTGGTTCCAGGACGTGTGCCAGGTTAGGGTCCTGTGTAATGGCATCCGATTGGCCTACGAGCTTCAGAAAGTCGCTCGCGTCCATCGCTGGCTTCTCCGCGGGATTTAGCTGCGGTGAAGCAGTTGGCATTACTGTTGGTGAGTCAGTCTGCAACGGGCTGGCTTGTTGTCGCCCAGGCGCGACTTTCTTGGAATCACTGGGGGGAGTGGTGGAGTTGGGTGGCGCCTTAGTACCTGGCTGATCCATCACTTGACCTTGCGCCCGGCCTTTACCGTTTTTGTGCCCCGAATGGTGTTTCTTCGGGGGCCTCTGGGGCAGGGGCTGGCCTCTAGACCTGGGTGGGTTTGCCAAGACAGGATACTCCAGTTCATGCCTATCGCTCAACACTGAATATTGATTAGGGCTCTGCCATTGCGGGGGGGGCGGGGTAGCTCGGGGCTCGCCACGGCTGCCTTGGGGGCTGGGGGCAGTAGCCTGAGGGGCCGGCTTGTTGTGGGGGCGGGCGGACTTGAGCCGCGGCTGTTGCTCGCTTGTTTTCGCGCAATGCGCGTTTGGACTGCAGCTCTCTGTCTTTCCGCTCCTGTTGCGGGAGGTGACGCCAGTTCTCCCTCTTGTAGGCCATGCAGCCTCTGTAATTGGCGCAATGCGGGCCTTCACATCGCGCGCACTTTGCCTTCGTCCTGTCACCTCCCTGGGGGCAAACCTCGGTTTTGTGCCCTTGGCTGCACCATCGGCACACAGGGGAGGCTCTGCAGCCTTTTGCGGGGTGGCCAAACCTCTGACAGTTGCCACATTGGAGGGGGCCTTTGGGGTGTCGATAGTCCTCAACACGAATGCTGAGGCCTCCGAATGACTTCAGGTCGTAAATCCTTTCTGGATTTACGGCCTTCGGGAGCTCTACGACTAACTTATTTATAGGCTGCCTTGTCTGCCTGTTGTACAGAAACCAGAAGTTCTGCACTGGAAGACCCATTGCGGCGAACTCGGCCTGAATGAATTGTTTGTCGGTGCTGCTATGCACTCGACAAAACACAAACTTGTTCGGGATCTCGTCCCGTTGCAGCAGCACAGAGTGTTGCACTCCGGCCTGCTCCAGTGCACGCACTGCCCTGTGGTACTCCTCCACAGTGGCAGTGTGAATCATGAGCTGGTCATGGCCGCGACTGACGCACGACCAGCGCTCCTGCAGTGCTGCATCCAGCACTGTTTTAATGGCCGGGTAGCTGTGGCCAGAATCAACAAATACATACAGGGGTTTCACCTGCATTTTCTTTGCCTGAGGGGCAGGGTTTGGCGGGGCAGGGCTCGAACCTGCGGACGTGTTGGCGGCCGTTTGATTGGCCGAGTTGTTTGCCCTTCTGACGGGCTGCTTGCGAAGTCGCTCGGCCTGCTGCCTTGCGATCGCGGGGTTCGTCAGTGGGGGGCGCAGTCTTTCGTCCTTTCCTCCCGTTTTTTGTTTTTTTGAGACGACTGTTGTAAAGCCGTCGTCGCTAGACATTTCTTGTTCGTCGTCGCTCGGCAGGGGCACATCGATGCACTCCTGCATCACCTGCTCGTCACTTAACTGGTCAGTCATGTCGCTAGTTACACCCTACAACGCACTAACACCCACTGACCACGCACCCGGTATTAAGCCGGGTTGTGGCTAGGCTGTAGGGTTAGCTACAACCCGGGTTGTTTTGCACGCTTACACTTCTTAGAAAAAACCTGGGAATACCACCTGGCCTGTGTGCGAGCAAACAGGCTGTTCCTGGAATCTCGCAGCTCCGCTTGACGCGTCCGTCCTCGGCCAAGGCTCGAAGCGAACTCCTGTAGTGCTGGGCGAAGTTCGAAAAAACCGATTTTTGTTTTTTTTTTTTTTTTTCCTAACCTAACTAAAACTAAGTGTATTTTGGAGGGGTCCGGGTTAGGGAGGGACCTAGGTGCGTCTCAGGCCGAAGCCTATACGCCTAGTCATGCTGGGATTAGCCATGCAAGGAGAGGGTCGCATGCATCATGTGCTAGGAGGGGATTGGCCAGCCATGGCAGCGATTGGCGCCATGACTAACTCCCCTCACTCTTAAATCTAGACTATAACTAGAGATAGGTTGGGCCCAGGTAAAACCTGCATAGACACAGGGAAAACCCTGGGCACATTCATGCGGGATGCAAATTGGCATGCATTACGTGTAGGAGTTTACAGGAGACAGAGGATGGTCTGGATGAAGTGTTGGACAGAGTAGAAAAGAGTCTACCATGCGGGGGTTGGGAACTTGGACTCGTAGTCCGCTTTGCTTTTTATCCAGGACTGGATTTAGTCCGAACCGAACCGAACCGAACCGAACCGAACCGAACCCTTACGTTCGGTTCGGTTCGGTTCGGTTCGGTTCGGTTCGGTTCGGTTCGAAACCTTTTAAAATATATTCGAAAAACTGAACGTTCGTTTAAAAAAAAATTACGTTTTTCTAATTTTCTAACCCCCATTTGAGACCATTCACAAAACAGCACAACAAAATTCCATTACATACTTGTAATATTCCGACTTTTATCGCATAATCGTCGTCTCAACAGTTTCAAGCGCAGACAAAATAAAAATTATTAATCGTCGCATAACTCGCATATAGGCGCGCTTTGTTTTTTGTTTACTTTAGAGAATTTTGTATGCATTTCTCGTACTACGTAATATAAACTATCGTACAAATGCCAAAGGTATTGTATGTTATACCTTTAACTATAGTGCGTGTACGAGAAGTGTTGTAAAATCACCAAAGATTGCGTACCCCATACGTTAAACTAAAGCGCATGTACGATAACTCTCGTATTTCGGCAAAACTAACGTGATCAAGTTAACACAAGACAAATGCGGTAGGAAATGATTACGTAAATTACGTATTTTAAATTACTGGGATGTATTTATTTTCTTTGGCCTTTTTGGTTATAACAGTCAGATACTGAAAATATTAATTTAATCTTGTGTATTAAAAGTACTGGTCCAGTAAATTTTACAGTACGGTACTAAGTTGACTAGCGTAGTCGCGGCAGCCATCATTATTTCTCGTGTTTTCTTTTTTCCGACGCAAATTTTTAAACCACACTTCTTACGTTACGTTTACAATATTATTGTTCTTGAAGTGATTTGCGATGAGCAGGCTTACGTCGTTTAAGTTTTCCAAATGGAGATAAGATAATGACGACACAGATGACCCAGAACGACCCCAAAAAAATGTCTAAAGTTTCTCCTGACGAGCAGCATTCTTCCGAGAAAACAGCAACTGCAGTCAGCGGGTTTTGTAATGTAGATAGATAACTTAATTCACATTCAACTTTTTTTAATGTCCTATTAAAAAGTTTATTTATTAAAAATGTTAGGTTATGTCTACCACAAAAATATGTTGTGTGGCCATATGCTGAATTTTCGTCATCTTTGTATTTTTTTAAATGAAGGCTAGTGTACACTGAAAAAGGAAGATAGTCTTTTTGAAATTTAGATGGAACTTCTTCATTAATTAAAATTATATATATACATATAAAGAAATTAAATGCAAAATGATTTTCTCTAAACTGTTTTCTTTCATTCATTATTTATTGCATAAAGTTTACTCATAAGATGTTTTGCAATGTTTTAATAAAGCTAAGCTATATAATGTTTTAATTTTACATATGGCTGGAGAACCTTTCTTTCTCACCATTCAGTTAAAGACCAAAATGCTGGTGGTCGGTTCATTTTAATTCAAAACAATTATTTCTGTATGAGGTTCGAAATTTTTTGCTATGGTTCGATTCAGTTCAGTTCGGTTCGAAATATGAGAACTGAGGTTTGTCCAGCTCTAGAAAATTGTATACCTAAACTATATTATAAAGGTAACGGAAATAGCACAAACATAAGATAAACTACGCTGCATTTTGTCAATTAGCATAACTAATCGATCATTTCCAACCTTCAATAATATAACTTTGCAGAAAAAAAGTAACTTTTTTTAAATGGTGTCTGTTATACAAACGTATTTTATTGAAAACATAGGAAGGATTAATTTAACAGAGAATTAGACAGATGCAAACTTACGTGTGTGGTTTTTGAGGTTATTTGTCTCTATTTTATATCAGGTGTATACACTATGCACTTATTTTATAATTTTATAAATACACATGATTTTCTTTAATACATAGGCCTATGTAATTTTTCAAAATAAATGTGTGATTTTTTTTAATAACACGTGGTGAAGTTTAGTGTGGGACTGGGATTCGAGATTCGATGACAAACACTGAGGATTCAATCAAGGGTTCGGATTCGACCAAAATGTGGATTCGTCCCATCCCTAATCTAAAGTGTTTGAAATAAACTTTGTTGTTATTACTTCCATGACTGCCGATGCATTTAAACATGTTTAAATTAACTTTATTTAGAATTTTTTGGAAAACAATGGTAAAACTGAGGCTATGGATGCTAAACTATTATTCTTGTTATTTCTTGTAGAGCATAACATTTCATTGGCCTTGTGTCATTGTGGCAGGCTTTTTTTTAAGTGTTATTTCTAAAATAGTAAAATAAAAGAATGGTTTTTTACTAAATACATCTTCTTGGATTCAATGTATTTCATATTGAACCAAGGGAGAAATTGCATCTATTTTGTGAGTTTTATCTTTGTCTTAAGAAACTTTGGGTTTAACTAATAGGTTTGCCATAAAAACAAATTTACCCTCAAGGAGATTCAAGACTCCAAGCTTGCATTGTCAAGCCTTCTGTAAACTATTTAACATAAATACATACATCCTGAAATTATTTTAGGTTTTTAATTTTAAGAGGTTTTCAAGCCTGTGTAATTTTAAATTACTTAATTTACTTTGTATAATTTAGAGTTTTTTTTTGTAGTGTAGTATTTGGCAAAAACTTCATCACATTGGCTCTGAAAAGGTTTTAATTTTTCTAACATAGTAATAGGCACATTCCTGTAATTGTTAAGATTTTTTTTGTGTTTAGTTTTTCTTGTTGCATTAAAAAAATTATCCTATGACATTAAAAAAGTTGTAAGAAGATTTTGTTGAAAGGTCCTTAAGAAGTCTGGAATTTGGTTCACCAGGTATCTGTAGACACCCTGAATACAAAATGTGATTAAGAAATTAAATCTCTTATGATTTATTTAAAGCATTTTGTACGAACTCAAGAATGGATGATTCTAATTATTTTATATATGAATTGCCATCCTGCAAATCCCATAATCTCTGCATATTCTCTAAAAAGTAAGAAGCCTTTAAAGTTTAGGACAGTTATGATTACAATGTAGTTGAAGATAAAGACAAACAAATGTAAATCACCAAATAATGTAAATTGTGTTTGTGGGAAATACATATTATGTAGTGTCACATATTTTTATTCAATTTTTTGTGTATTCAAAGTTTTTCTTTGTATAACTATATATTTAAAAAATAAAAAAGGGGAAATTTTTCTCTCTTATTACAAAAACTATTAGATCTAAAAATAAAAAAATGCTGGCGGAGGAATCTGAAAAAAAAAACCAGGAATTTTGTATCACAAATCGAGTGACCATTCTGTATGAACATGTTACAATATTTTCCCACGTATGAGATGAGAATTGTATTCAAGTTTGATGAATTTAAGACTAATTAATCATCTCATGTGGTGGTACTTGCATTGCTGGTTCATGACATCTGCATATCCAGTTGAACTTACGCTGCTGTTGCACAGATGTTGATGGAGCAAATTAATTTTATTATAAATTGACGAGCTTTAGCCTGTTTTTACCCTTGTATCCACACATACAACCTCTACTTGTAAATTTCCTGTATCTGTTAAATTTTACTTCATGATTTGGTCTCTTTTTCTATGTTGCAGCTATTAAAAACAAGGTAGTAGTTAAATCTGAACTGCTCTCTTTTTTTCTGTAAAAGTAATGATAGACAAGTTTCTGTGACTGTACATTTGACATAAAAGTGCAAATAAATCATCAAATATTTATTGCTCAAAGGCTGTTCTCATCTTAACAAATGAAAACTACAGTATTTAAAACATTCTTTCACAGTGTGCTGTATCAATATGCCTAGGGTGCACTGATATGAACTTGCACATTTCAGAATGCAGAAACAACTGTCTAGTTGCATTGAATGCAACCAACTTGTTTTAATGGTTATGAAACAGGAAGTGAAACATTGTGGAACCAAAAGAAGTAATTCTAGATCAAGTTACATAGAATCCAAAATTTAAATAATACTTTTTTTTTTAGAAAAGTTACTCATTCCTTTTCATTACATACTTCTTATATTACCATTATTTGTAATTTTAAATGTAATTAATAGCCTGTATTTTACCAATATAAATTATTTAAATAAAAGGCTTTATCAGGTGGTTTAAATGGAAGCCTATTGAATCAGTTCACCTTTAAGTACATTATAGTTTAGAGTGTTTTATTTTACTTTTTGCGTAAGCACAGTAGAGTCCAGCTAATTTGGACTTAGCTCGTTCGGACATCTGTTAATGTGGTTAGAATTTAATAAAGGGAAGCATAATTTTTGTTTTAGTTTGTTAATTCTACATCAGTTGTAGGTTACAAGTACAACCTATATTAAAACTAAAATCAAGCTTTAGAAAAAGATGAATTAATGAAAGAAAAAATCAATTTTTATAGTTTTACCCTTCTAAAACTTCTAAAACATGCATTTTAAGGCAAATTCTCTTTGATTCAGAATTTCAGGGTTACCGACTGGGTCCGGTCCCTTCTAGCCCGGATTGGCGGGACTCTGTTGTAATGTTAAGTGGTGAGCGAGAGAACAAAGCTGCCTCACTATGTTTCTGACTGGCTAATGTGAACTTGCTATCAATGTCTAGCTTTATTTCCCACTTCTCTAGAAAGTCGTTCTGCTATCGCCGGCTGACGTACTTGTCGTCCAAGTTCCAGCTGCACGTGCTGCTCAACGAACTGCGCGAGCTCGCGTCTCAGAAGGCCGTGCCGCACAGGGACTTCTACAACATCAGGAAGGTTGGTGGCAGTGCAAGAGAATAGTTTAGGTGTGAAAACTAACATGCCATGTGCTGGGTTTTGCTTTTGTTGTTTCAGTGCTTTGACTCATGTTTATTTCAAAAGTTATATGCCTACTCATATACAATGTATGAAAACAATAAACAAAATCAACTGAAAGCTTCTGTATATATACTGCTCTCTGGTGACTATTTTAGATATCGATAATTTCTAAATGGCAATTGTAGACACAGCAGTTTTCCGTGGGACAATTTTACGTCATTCACATTTGGATAAGGATACTGAAAGCCCATAGGTTCGTACTGTTGTAGATAGGTCTCTAATAGGGAGAAATATAAGAGTCCATCGTATTGGGAGATGATACACACATCACCTGAAATAAAAATATTGTCTTTTATAACAAGATCTGGCAAGGTAATCTTAAAACAAATTCCTAATAAATACTTGTTCTCTTCTATATGTATGTGATGGTGAGAGTGTGGAGTGTGCTGCAGGAATGAGAAAGTGAGGTGTGTTGCAGCAAAGAGTGTGTGGGGTGGGCTGTAGCAGTAAGTGCTTGCTGTTTGCCGTGCAGGTGGACACGCACATCCATGCTGCATCCTGCATGAACCAGAAGCACTTGCTGCGGTTCATCAAGAAGACGCTTAAGAACCACGCGGACGAGGTCGTCACCTGCACCAAGGGCAAGAATATGACCTTGAAGGAGGTATTTGAGTCGATGCATCTCACCTCCTATGACCTCACTGTCGACATGTTGGACGTACATGCGGTGAGTGGCATCTTAGTGTCAGTATGTATGCTCTGCAGGTCTTTTAGTCGTGCTAGTATACTGCGTGACATATATCTGTGAGCTAGACCTCTACAAGGAAAGGAGGTACCACTGTCGGGTGTTATGAAGGATGAGAGATGGTGAAAACAAGCCTCTGACACACCAATTCACTGTCTCCAGTATTACAAGACACTTTAACATAGTGGTACTCCAGCTTGCAGTAATGTGGGGCGCAGGATATAGCTTAACTGTCTGTTTTACTTTGGTGGCTTCCTCTTGTTGGATGTTACACGCGACAAATTTTTTTCAGGTTCATCTTTACTCTTTAATTATACTGCTACCAGCATGTGTTACATCTTAATCAGAATTTATCAACATTGAGGTTGTGGTCATACAAACACTAACGATAAAACTTTGCTGTTGTGGCCTCGTATTTGAGAACAAACATGATAAGTGGAAAATGTTCAATGACTAGAGACTAGAGATACCATATTTTCGATACTCGATACTGTATTGTTTTTTCAGTTCGATACTTTCGATACTTTCTATACTCCAGGGAAAAATATTTTCCCATTAAGTAACAATTATTACAAACAACATAAATTAGTTTTGAACTATATAAATTCCCTCTTTATGATATCCGTGCCTTGGTAAAGCGCGTGCACCATTTTCATAATCATTGCTAGTTTGCGCCACTAGTCTCGCTTGGTGCTGGCCATAGATGCTACTAGCGAAGTGCACAGTCTTCCTGATACTATCTATATCTATGGTGTAAAAAGTTATTTTCTTACGTTTGCAAAGGTAAACAATGAACGTTTTTCAAAATAAAGCACTAAAACGTAGTTTATCAGGAGGAATATAACAAAAAAATTAGTGAGTTTTAGGACTTTTCCGCTTTGTAAAAATGGATGAAACGGGAAATTAATGATTTTATAAGTGTATGTTCCGGGAAAGTAAACCATTGTAAATATAGTACTTTCGGCGGGACCAAAATTAATCTGAGTATGACGCGGGAAAATGTATGAAACGGGAACGTATCATCGAGGTTCTACTGTAGTTGTATTTTGTACGATGGCGACTCAAAACTTAATTCAATACAAATGAACAAGCATTCCGGTATCGAAAAAATGTATCAAACTTACTGTTCCGATACTCAATACTTTGCGATACCGTCAAGTATCGAAGGTATCAAATATCGAAGTATCGAAAATCCCATCACTACTAGAGAAAAAAATATGTGGTAAATTGCAATATAACAGAAATAACACCGAAATGTAAGTTAATTCATGGAACTAAGCAGCATTTAACCAAAACTTAATTCGAATCACAAGAAAAAATGTTAATGTTTGAAATTCAAGGAATGTCATTATTTTCAAACAAAATTTATATTGCAGTGCATGAACTAGAAAAGTAATTAAATGTGTTATTGTTAGAGTCAAGATTATGTGGTGTTATTTTAAGACAAATTTCGGTGTAAAGAAATAAATATTTCGGTGTTACATGGTTTTATTTTTTTGCTCAAAATACCCACGGCAAAATTTTCTTGCTTTTCTGTACGACATGCAAATTTATTAAAACAAATATTAATAAACACTAAAACCTCATAATCTAATCACAATTAAGTTCATTTGCAAATTCATAAATTCAAACTTTTAAATAACTACTAAAAATTTCATGACTTAATTACAATCACATACACTACAAAATTACACAATTAAGCACTTCCAAAGTTGTTATTAAGACGGTTTTATTGAAATGCTATCATAGTTAAATTTTTCGCATTTTCTGGAGTGAGACGTTGTCTTCTGTCACTAACTACCAGTGAGTACCTGGAAAATGAACGTTCTGCATCAACATTTGATGTTGGGAACCAGATTGCCCTTAAACTGGCTTGAGCAAATTCACTGTAGTCCCCTTTAAGGGAACACAGTACCTTTGCAACATCAATTTGACTTGTTTCTGGCAATGAAAGTTCATCCTCAATTATTTTTTTGAAAGCAACATAGCCATGTATGAATGTATCAATGGGAAGATGGGAAACACAAGGCAAGTTATGCAAAGACTTCTGTAGGTTTGCATTTTCTATGCTAACCCTACTCACATTTCTTGGGTTGAGCAGCAAATTAATGGCACTAAAGACTCTTAGACAAGGATGTCGTTTAACAGATGAGTTTTGCCTCAAAAGCTTATGTTTCTCACTCGCGACACGTTTCACAATCGTATCGCGTCTCTCGTAGTCCAGCCTGCAGTTACAGAATTTGCACATTAAAATTTTATCACTGAAATAAAATCCTTCGCTGGAAAATTCTTTCGACCGGTCACTGGCAGAAATCTTCGTTTTAGGCATTATCAAAAATTTTTAATCACATAGGAAGAATTTAACCTCTTAATACGCAAAAACTTGCCGTGCTGGAAAGATCAAAACAGTGGAGAATAGATGCGAATACAAACGCATACCGAATACCAACATACGCACGTGAAAATTAATACCGACATAAACATGTACTATTTATTATTTACAATCGTTTCCTTGAGCAGGGTTAATTTTATTTTCGTACCCTACGTACTTTATTTTAAATAAACAGTAAAAGCAATGCGCTTTAGTGTGTAATATTTTAATTAGGCTATTAAAAACGTAATCTTAGAAAAACATATTTTGGACGTTTGTTATTTTTGTATTTACAGAAAGTGAACGGTGGCCATTGTATCATAGTTATCAACATCTTAAATTATTATGGTACACAAGATTACCGTTTAAAGAAAATATTACGTTAATTCCGAGACTTCATTTTAAAATCTATAATGAATCACCGTCACATATAATATATATGGCTGCTAGTTACTGTCAGAAATATTTGATTGTGCTGAAGATAGTGAATTTCCTTACAGAATGGAAAAAAACATAAATAATCAGGATAGACGAAATTTCGTGACATATCGCAGATTTCGCACAATTTCGTTTTATTTCGTGTTTTCATGCGGTTTTCGGTGTTATTTCGTTTTATTGCGCATTACCATATAATCGTGCCTCTAGTTATTGTGTATCTCTTGTAATCACTTTTAAAAACTTCAAATGCTGCTCGTCAACTTAATTTATTACAAATTATTTTATTGTTGAAATGCAGCTTGTATACATCGCACTATTTTGGTGGGATAACTATTAGAAAAAAGAATTTATAAAATAAGAACAATAACACCAAAATCTTCTGTTTTAAAAACAAAATTGTACTAAAAATAAAATCAGAAATATTGTGTCTGACACATTTTTCATCACCTCTATCATCACTGCATTATGATTCCCTTGGCTTTAATACTCATTTTTTAATCAGAAAGCAATCTGGTTTAATGGGTGCAAATAACTGGTATTAATAACATTTTTTTCATGTGAAAAAGTTTAGTTGGTAGAATCTTCATAAAAGTGTTTAGGGATTTGATCCAAGTAGATACGAGGTCACCTTTTCTGGATTAAACATTGTTAAATAAATTGGCACTTATTGCATGATTTAGGCCACTTGTTCTTGGGTATGGAAGTAGCAAAACCCTCTTATCCAATGCAATATAAAAACTTATACGGAAGTTATCAAGTATAAATAAAAATATTAAAAAGAATGCTTTCATTTTGCTCACCCTCATATTAGAATCTAGTTCTAGACAGTAGTGATGGACTTATAGAGAGAGGGTGGGTATTGCTGGCTAAATGGAAAAGGATCAGCTTTAACTAGAGACACGGAAATTTCGCGAAACGCGATATTGCGAAATAACACCGCAATTTACCTTAATTCGCGACAAAACACCCAAATTGCACAGCTTCGAGAAATAAAACTGATATTAATATTTTGAGTATTTTGTGCTAAGATAATAATTAGACTCTGGCTAATGAATTAGACCACATCGCGAAAAACAAGTAAACACTATGTTGACGGCACATCGCCATTTTTCTAACTTCCAACATGGCCGCTTTGTAGTAATGAAAATAAATAATGATTTACAGTATTCCCGTCACGTATTCATGACAATTTGAAACGAAAGCAGTAACTGCAATCATAAACAAATTAAAAAAAGAAAACGTACCTGAGCATCAACACAAAGTTAATAAAAAATATCGGCGATGTTTTCAACACAATATAGCTGCCATGATTTTCAACCCAATTCTTTGCTAAAAACTGTTGCCTTACAGCTGTATTTACACATTAATCTTGTAGAGAAATATAAATTTTTAATTCTTCCTTTCATGTTGAACAGTTAACAACCTCATGCTTTCAACTACGTTTGACTGGCTTGGCTACCTACTCGTAAACATGAACACAAGGCACTACGCCGATTGATAAGCAAAATCAGTGACCTTTAACTGCCGAAACTACAATTCACAGCAAATGCAACACGGCCGCCAAGCAAGTGAATACGGCGTCAACGGGACAAAGAACAACAGCAAGAAATATTACATAAATACTAAGTTGAGACATGCCGATCCAAGGCACCGGGCCGTGCGGAGGCAGTGCGCTAGGTGACACCGGGCCGTGCCCATGCAGTGTGCTAGGTGACACCGGGCCGTGCCCATGCAGTGCGCTAGGTGACACCGGGCCGTGCCGAAACAGTGTGCTAGGTGACAACGGGCCGTGCCCATGCAGTGCGCTAGGTGACACCGGGCCGTGCCCATGCAGTGCGCTAGGTGTCACCGGGCCGTGCCGAGGCAGTGCGCTAGGTGATACCGGGCCGTGCCGAGGCAGTGCGCTAGGTGACACCGGGCCGTGCCGAGGCAGTGCGCTAGGTGACACCGGGCCGTGCCGAGGCAGTGCGCTAGGTGTCACCGGGCCGTGCCGAGGCAGTGCGCTAGGTGGCAGCGGGCCGTGCCGAGGCAGTGCGTTAGGTGAAACCGGGCCGTGCCGAGGCAGTGCGTTAGGTGACACCGGGCCATGCCGAGGCAGTGCGCTTTGTGACACCGGGCCGTGCCGAGGCAGTGCGCTAGGTGTCACCGGGCCGTGCCGAGGCAGTGCGCTAGGTGACACCGGCCGTGCCGAGGTAGCGCGCTAGGTGACACCGGGCCGTGCCGAGGCTGCGCGCTAGGTGACAACGGGCCGTGCCCATGCAGTGCGCTAGGTGTCATGGGCCGTGCCGACATAGTGCGCTAGGTGACACCGGGCCGTGCCGAGGCAGTACGCTAGGTGACACCGGGCCGTGCCGAGGCAGTGCGCTAGGTGACACCGGGCCGTGCCCATGCAGTGCGCTAGGTGACACTGGGCCGTGCCCATGCAGTGCGCTAGGTGACACCGGGCCGTGCCGAGGCAGTGCGCTAGGTGACACCTGGCCGTGCCCATGCAGTGCGCTAGGTGTCACCGGGCCGTGCCGAGGCAGTGCGCTAGGCGACACCGGGCCGTGCCGATGCAGTGCGCTAGGTGACACCGGGCTGTGCCGAGGCAGTGCGCTAGGTGACACCGGGCCGTGCCGAGGCAGTGCGCTAGGTGACACCGGGCCGTGCCGAGGCAGCGCGCTAGGTGACACCGGGCCGTGCCCATGCAGTGCGCTAGGTGACACCGGGCCGTGCCCATGCAGTGCGCTAGGTGTCATTGGCCGTGCCGACACAGTGCGCTAGGTGACAC
Organism: Bacillus rossius redtenbacheri; assembly: GCF_032445375.1. Classification (NCBI taxonomy): domain Eukaryota; kingdom Metazoa; phylum Arthropoda; class Insecta; order Phasmatodea; family Bacillidae; genus Bacillus; species Bacillus rossius. The sequence continues at coordinate 112,109,406 of NC_086332.1, forward strand.
CGGGCCGTGCCGAGGCAGCGCGCTAGGTGTCACCGGGCCGTGCCGTAGCAGTGCGCTAGGCGTCAACGGGCCATGCGTAGGCAGCGCGCTAGGCGACACCGGGCTGTGCCGAGGCAGCGCGCTAGGCGACACCGGGCTGTGCCGAGGCAGCGCGCTAGGCGACACCAGGCCGTGCCGAGCTGTTTCAAGCCTACAATTTTTATTTGCCAACGGTTATGACTTTATAGTGCAGTATACGCCGTGCCACTATTATTTAGCCAAGCAAAACTTGCCTATCTGCCATCCTTTTGTTTGTATTGTGTACATTGTCAGAATAATGCCTGAAATAATCAGTTTATTTTAATAAGAACTATGTGAGATAATAGCTAGGGCATCATGCCAAATCCTAAGGTCAGGGTTGCTCAGTTTAAATGTGATGGATTTTATGTCACAGACAACATTCTTACGTGCAAGTTTTGCAACTGTAGGCTAGAGCATGAAAGCATGGATACTTTAAAGAAACACCTTGAAAGTGATCGCCACAAGAAGCTGAAACTTTGGAAGTGTATGCAAATGGCAGCTATCACTTCAAGAACAACAAGAAATGGCAAATAAAGCCAAAACTGACAAGGAATTGTTTGTGAGAGGCACGACAGAAGCATTATTTTCTGCAAGCATTCCACTGGAGAAACTTGACCATCCCAGTTTACGGACTTGGATTGCTAGTAATGTGTCTGGAGGTGGAGATTTGCCTAGTGCTAACACCTTGCGAAGAAAGTATGTCCCATTAATTGGTGACAAAATGAAAAAGGAAATTAACAAAAATGTTAAAGATGAAGACTTAATCATATTGTGCGATGAAACTACAGACAATGGAGGTAATTGTGTTTTAAGTATTCTCTTCAAGCCACTCAAATCCTCTTCACTTAATAATGTGCACTTGGCAGCTTCAGTGATTTTGGACACTGCCAATTCAACAACATGCACTCAGGCCATACTTGAAACCTTAAATACATATGAAGTGAAGTTTGAGAACTGCATTGCGATTGTTACAGACTCGGCTGTGTACATGAACAAATGTGCAAATACCTTTGTTGGAGTTATTGGTGAACATTTGATACATATTCAGTGCTGGGCGCACAAAATTAATCTGGTAGGTAGTACTTGGCAACGTACTCTTAGTGAGTTAAACAGTTTTGTCGTTAATGTCAAAAGTGCTTTTTTGAACACAAGAAAAAGGAAACATGCTTATCTGTCGTTCCTTAGGGAGAAGCATGAAGATCGTAAGGATGTCAAGCAATTTCCAATGCCAGTACCGACACGTTGGAACTCGTGGTTCAAGGCAGTTGTTTACATTGATCAATATCTAGATGACAGTTGAATTTATGAATGAAGTTTCTGACTGTAACAATGCAGGGGTGAATTTCATGAATGACATGTCCAAATATCAACTTCAGGAAGTCAGAATACAAGCTTGTTTCTTCAGTGAAAATTGCCCAAAATTGGTTGCCTTAGTAGAATTATTGGAAAGTAACTCTTTCCCAACATCCCATCTTCTCCATCTCAAATTGGAGGATATCTGCACCAAGCTGGAGTTGCTCAAGGAAGGAGTATTCTCACCTGCTTTAAAGCAAAAACTTTCAGTTCTTCGAACTGTAAAACAGGCTGAAGTAACAGCTAAATTGAAAACAGCTGCTCAACAAAGCGAAACTAAGCTCAAAACATTGATGTCCACAGATCCTGCCAGAAATATTTTCAAAGCATGCAGTGAACTATTAAATCCAAGGCACCTCACAGTTCGATCCATGAATGAAAAAGACATAGAAAATTTAATGTACAAATTGCCAGCTTTCAAAAAACCACGTTTGCAACCACCAATTATTGGAGGTTTGACAGTCCTGAAACGAGTATTTTCAGAACAGTTATGAGACGCACACACACACAGACTGTTGATCTGTGTCAAATTCTTTGTTCACTTAAAGCAGAATATCCTGAATTTGCAAAATTTGCTTTAAAATTATGTACTATGGTTGCCTCCAACCAATGTTGATTCAGAGAGAGTCTTTTTCTACATATGCTTGCATAGTTAGCGACAGAAGAAGAAATCTCAAACCAGAAAATGCTGAAGTCTATACAATGGTGTCTTTCAACTAAACATTGTTATTTTACATTGAAATTATTTCTTTCCAATTGGGACATTTGAAACTGTATTTATTAATTAACAATTACAAAGACATATGCTTAATATTAAGCAATGCCCTGCAGTTGTAAACCAGCCTGTTAAAGTTTTTTTTTTTTTTTTAACCTAGGTGTCATGTAAAGTGAAATGCTCAAATATGTGTAGTTTATTTGTACAGTAATCTTACTTTTTTATATTTATTAGTAAAATTCCATATGTATAGTTAGTACATTCTTTTAAAATTTGTGGTGTCGTTTGAATATGTAGTTCATAAAACCATTCTCAAAAGTTAAACATGGAAAACCAAAACAGCGAAATAAAACCGAAATTTGATTTTTTCAAAACGAAATTTAAGGAAAAATAAAACCACTTTTACGGGACTCTAGCTTTAACTACCTTGCTTTGGATTTCTGCAGCATAGAAAAAGACTAGATCATGAAGTAATTTTTAACACATACAGAACAACAACAAATGGAAATTGTAAGTGTGAATACAAGGGTATAAACAAGCTCAAGCAAGATAATTCATAATAATAAAATACTATATCACTGATCACTCAAATTTGAGTGAATATCTGCCAACTATTATTCCTTTTTCTTAAGGCACTGTACTACCAATTTGTGGTTTTTACCTACTTCCACCTTCATTAACTTAATGAAGTTATTACTTTCATAGTTAATAGGAAAATTTTGCATACAAGCTCTTGTTTGCAACTAAACAGTAAACTTAAGTTAATGGAATGGTTAATTAAGTATAGTTTCATGAAATTATTAGTATTAGTTTCAAAAGCTAGGAACAGGAACATTTGTCTCAGTTTAATTGATAACAAGTCTTTTTTCGATTTTTGTATTTCTAGGATAGGCAGATTTTTAGTTGTAAGTTCATACAAATTACATTGAACATAACTGCAGGTTTGTGTTTGTGCCATACATAGTATTTTTCATTCTTCAGGTATCTCTCATTTACCAGTTTGTGCTTTTTGACTTTTTTATGAGGTACTATCATAACAAGTTTCATTGCATTATGTAAATTACTGTTCCAGTGTTGAATATGGAGGAGTACTTGTTTTGTTCACAGATGGTATGGCTTGTCGTGCTTAGTTCAGGATGGGAGTTAGTTTGTAGTTTCGTCTGACATGAACTGGCATTTTGAGATAACACATGTATTTCTTAGGACCGCAACACTTTCCACCGCTTCGATAAGTTCAACGCCAAGTACAACCCCATTGGAGAGAGCAGGTTGCGTGAAGTGTTCCTGAAGACAGACAACTATCTGAACGGCAGCTTCTTTGCAAGGATTATAAAGGTACTCATATCATGTGGATTTGCATCTAATTTTACAAGGTGTCCACATTCTGAAAAGTCAGGGAAATTGAAATTGGTCAGGGAAATTCGGCATTTACTTTAAAAACTGGAAAAGTGATGGAAATGACTTAGTGACAGTAATTTAAGGGGGAAATTTCATGCCCCAGTATGCCATCACCCAGACTTGAAACATTTTTTTTCCAGGTGATGTTTTAATGCATAGTCACAAACACTGTAAAATAGCGTATTCAAGGTTCTGTTTGAAGTAGTACAGCTATAGGGATGGCAGAGGCTTATGGTCTTTATTTTCTTACAGATATTTTCAAAGTAGGTAAATTATTTTAAATAATTTGTCTGAGAAATTTGTAATTTTCGTCATAGGAAAATCAGGGAAATTTTTCTACTGTATTTTGTGGAAACCGTGTTTTATTTTATGGTTTAACATAATGCTGACAGCGAGCTCATTAGAGGAAATAACTCGCCACACAAGACAGGGATATAGAGAGGAATAGACCATGACCTGTGGTAAGCAACCATCCCAGCATTCACCAGGATTCATTTCTGGAAACAGTGGAAAATCAAAGTCAGAATGATTGGACCAGGATCATATCTTATTACTTTTCCTAGTGGAATTTGGAGTGTTAGCTTTTTTATTTTAAAAACACACCTATATACTTTACCAACGTTAGGGTTTGAATTATGCAAACTGGTAAAATTTAGGTTAGTGATACTCGTACATTTATTATTTGTACCCTAGTTTATTTATTACCTTTTATAGCTGTGCCGATCTGCAAATATTGCCGATACACCGAACTACCGATATGCCGATATTAATTTTTAATATCGGCCGATCCCGGACAGATACAATATAAATAATTTTAATATTTATGTATACTTTTTTTTACATTTTACTGGCTCACCTTAGATGTGTGCCGGAAATTTGGTATTTCGACACGTTTTTTTTCCTAATTTTATTATAATTTTAAATTAATTTTGGAAATTTTATTTGCTCTATAATTTCGTTACTAAAGGGCGATTTACACTTTGTTAGACTGGTGTACTCCCCTAAGTTAAACTTTGTGCCAGTAGTCTGAAGCACTTTTCCCAGAGACGTAGCTGATATTTTGCAGATCTAATACTTTGTTGGCAGCTCGCTTAAAATTTCCCTCGCTTCCAGGCACGTCCCAGTCATGTAACATTACTTCACTTCATGACTAAAACCGCCTACAGCAGCTCTGGACGAGCTGTTACCATTTCTCAGAGACTAGCTGACCATAGCCTTTACTGTCACGAATACGTATTAGGTTCTCTCCTCGAAAAGCACGTCATGGACGCTTGTTCCCAGCGTCGTTGCGTTTTCCCCCCCTCTTGAGTTCTAAGAATTCGTCTAAGGCCAATGACAGGTCAGAAACCCCATAGACAGCGACCGTCTCCAAGGACGCCTTGCATAAAAAATATGTGTGCCAAGATGGACCGCACACGATACCTAGCGGCAAATTCGTGAACTTCCCAGCCAACTTATCCTGTAGGCCGCCAGAGTGTAGCACAAGACTGCGCCCTTTATTCCCTTGGTAAAGCAGACGCCTTGGGCAAGTCGATTCTTTTTTATTTCAGACACCTCTCAACAGGTAGCGCTAAAGTCGGCCAGTGCTACCAACTTCGAGACATCAGTCAGAGTTTTTTTTATGATGCCCACTCGGGGAACTTCGGAACCTTTCGGTCCGGACTCCCAGCCCCCTCCCCACCACTTTTGATTCAACATTACTTTTAATTATGAGACGCGGTTTTCCGCGAGACACTTCGCGTCGCGACTGCAGACGGACCGTTCGCGAAAATCGGCGGATCGACGAGACACTGCAAGTCTTCCATCCGGCCGCAACCGACTATGTAGTCGCTTATGTAAGGGATGCTATCCCTGTAATTTTTTTATGTATTTTAGTCCGTCTGCGTAGTACAAAATGTAATAATTATTTTTCTTTTAAATTTTTTTTGAAATGAAGAAAACGACCACGCCCACGCGCCCAGCCGCGTATTCGCGGGATCCAGTTCCTGGCTGGCGACGTATCTGTAAATAGAAGTCAACTTCCCTGTCTGGTGAGTGACGATCCGCGACTTTCCCCAACCTCCCCTTAACTTTTCCGGTCATTTTCTGCCCCGTATACTGTCTGTGTTCTAGTTCTGATCAGTTTTGATTCGGACTGTTCCAGACAGGGTCCGAGAGCCGGACGCCGAATTGGCATTTTCATCTCCCTCCCTCAACAGGACACAAGCGCCCTGGCATCATGTTCCCGCGTGATCTCCGGGAAACGAAGCCACGACCTCCGGCGCTTCTGTATCTTTTGACCCTTTTTGAACTTTCCTGAATTACGCCGTCAGACAAATTTAATCATACAAACATAATTTCTGGACTTTAAGTACATACCTATACTGGGATAGTTTTAATATATATTTGTATTTTTTTTATTGGTTCATGTATTTTTAGTAAATGAAACTTTGATAATTCCATGTACGGCCGGCCAATAGTTTTTTTGAATATACCTGAGAGCTGTTTAAGAATGTAATTAATATTGTATGTTTATATTTTTTTAATATCTGTTATAAATTTTCCTTTAATAAATTTGACGTAATTATATTCAGACGGAATCACACCTTGTTTTCTGTTCATTACTAATAACATTGTGAACCTAAAGATCCACCCAGCAAGACCAAAAATGGTAATCAGACCGTGGTTTACTGCTACAAAAATGGTAGCAGTTAGCTTGGTTTGATTCCTTGCTACAGATGTCATGAATATAAAATGCCAATCCACATTAGTACAATGACAAACCAACAGGTAGTGCTAGCTGTAAAACAATTTGGATATCATACATCCTTTAGAATGCATCCTTCAAACTGTGGGTGCATTTGTTTAGGGATGTAGGGACGTGAACTTAAAGGACAGACTAGCAATGTGTTCTATGCCAACTTTGAATGGTCTAACAATGCACTGCCTCTTACCTTCATTATTAATTTCGCATGTTTCTTTTCTAGGCGTTTTCTTAGATTTCTAGTATTGAAACCACGTGCTTTTGTTCCAACTCTCGATCTTTCTTATAACATTTAGCTTTGGAATTATCGTCTCCTAAAACTGTAAAGTATTTCCAAATGAACGACATGGTATTCTCACGAAAATTACTTTTTTTTATTCAGCCATTAAAATGTACTGATCAACACCACTCATACAGAAAAATAACAAGCACGTGTGTTAATTGCCGACTTTTATTAAAACCGAAATAAAGAAAAAAAGACTAGTAAAAAAAATTCAAGGATGCATTAATTACTGCATTTGTTTATATTTGGATAGTAAAGCTGAAGTATCTCGTAAAGTTACAGGCGTCACAATAAATAATAATTTTGAGCAGTTTCGTTGCCATTAATAAACAAAACACGTATTGTATTCAAGCGGTACACTAAAAGAAAATCAAAATTTGGTCAATCGATTACGATTTGAGAGCCATCTGCCTAGAAACGTACGAACTACCTAATGTAGCGACGGGAGAGCTATCTCTCGCTAACTTCTCAAACTACTGCCGGCCGACCTGTTGTATCTAACGTAAACAGAAATAAAACTGCGTATTAGTTGGCTTTGGTGAAAATTTATTTTTGGGGATAAGTTAGCTAAACAGACATTTGTTTTAAGAAAACTGCCAAAGCATTTTGTATTTTGTACACACGTTATCTTAGATATATATTTACGGTTTTTATTACCGCTCCCGGTCTTTGTGTACGGACTGCGAGACATCGCCATTTTATGTCGCACAATTAACATAAAAAGAAAAAGGAAACGTAATTCGGGGAAACTTATACCGTGTTGCGAAGTTAATTATGAAACCTAATTTAAAAAAAATTATTACATAGCTATTCGTGCAATAATTATGGTAAAGTTTATTCCAAATCCTTGAAATAATTAAGTCAAACAATTCAACAATAACAATATCTGGGCAAAAACAAACAGTATCGGCAATTATTTTTCTTGTTTTGGTGGATCCTGAATACGATCCGCTACACCAAAATATCAGCAATATCGGTACCTGTCGATATGGATTGGCACAGCTCTATTACCTTTATTAATTTCGGAGGAATAAAATTAGTATTCTTAAAAACATACCGACCCCTTTTTTACCTTTTATGGGTTGAATTTTCCAAAAAAAAATAAAAATTGTGATTGTTTGTATTAGTATGTTTATTATTGTTACCCGATATAACTTGTAACCCATAATTAAATTCTGAGATTTTATTATTCATCTGTAAAACATACTTCTCCCTTAATCACACTTTAGGGTTTTTTTTTCATAATTGAAAATTGTTTGTTAAATTTTTTGTATGTTTATTATTAGTTTTTGAATATATTTTCTTTAGCTCTATTAGTTTCAGAGATATAATTAACTATCTTAAAATTAAATTTACCCTTTTTTTTACCTCTTTAGGGATGGTATTATGTAAATATATAGCCTAGTTCTAATGTAGCCAAAGACCTTTCTAATAAAAAAAATTTGATCAAAATTGGTGTAGTAGTTTTTGCATTATGCTCGACCAAACAAACAAACAAACAGACAGACTAACAGAGAGTTACAGTTTTATAATAGTATAGAAGTTTAAAAATTATGTAAACTTGTTAAGCAGGCAAACTTGTAAAGTAGTAAATTGTTAAAACTTATGCTATATCTGTTGTAAAGCAGTTAAATTCCCACGTCACAAAGCAGTTCAGTTGTTCGTCATCGGTGCAGGAGGTGGCGTTCGACCTGGAGGAGAGCAAGTACCAGAACTCGGAGCTGCGACTGTCCATCTACGGCAAGAGCACTGACGAGTGGGACAAGCTGGCTCGGTGGGCCATCGCTGGGGACGTGTACTCGGACAACGTGCGCTGGCTCATACAGATACCCAGGCTCTAGTGAGTGGCACGGACCAGAGAATCGTTCATTATTAGACAGGAAATTGTACAAATTTGAAACTTTCTGGTAGAAAATGAATAACTATTTAGTTTGAATTGAATTTGAACCCACATACCACATTTTTATTGAATATAAGTAACAAATTCAAATAGTATGAATTAGAATATTTTGAAAATATTAAAAAAAAATTTATCAATCATTTCCACTAAATAATACCTAGGGAAAGGAAATAGAACATCCATAGAGTAGTATTTTCTGGGAAAATAGGCAAATAATAACTGTAGTAAATTATTGGTTGTATTAAGTCAACTACATTCATAATATGTTAAAATCTTTGTTTAAATATTTAAATTCTTCAAAAAATATGTTTTTATGCAGGTCACTTATTGTTCATTTTATTTTCCAGGAACTGCTACTCTACACATTTATCCAGTAGATTTTCGTGAACTGCCAAAAACTATAAAAGGGAACTGGGGGGGGATTTGAGCCGGAAGCAGCAGTCAAGTCATTCCTTTTTGGTTTAAAGTGTGACAAATTGACGGGTGAAGGTGGCTGGGCAACAAGGGTCTGAAGTGTCAGGTAAAAAGCTTTCTGACAGCAGTAAAAAAAAAAAAAAAAAAAAAAAGCGCAGCGCAGTCGCGGCGTAGCTACACCCGTCATTTTTTTTACAACTTCATTAAAAAAAATCAAGCACGGATAACCCGAAAACCGGATAATCCAGGCCCGGATAATCGAGAGTTTACTGTATATAGGTATTTTGTTTTTATGTAAAATTCATGCAAATATGCAATACACTGAATTATTGAATGTCTGACCTGCCCGTCTAGGTACAACAACGTGTCTTATTCTTCAAATTCAAAGATACCATGTAACTGAATATAATGAATACCTAGCTGAAAAAACTTCTCAGTCAAGTGTCAAACTTCGGCAGGGAAAAAATTCTCATGATTCGAAAAAGATTCGAGGTTCAGGAATCTTTAAAGATTCAATTCGAGACAAAAATCCTAGATTCGCAGAAGCCTACTTGTGTGTTTAAAATACCAATTATATTTTATGGTTTTGATTGTGTGGTCCTGGAAATTATTATCACACAAATCTCTTAACATCAACTGTCACAATTGATCTACAACATACGAGTTATAGAAGGTGAAATATTTGTAACTAACCAAATATTCAATATTTTGAAGTGTTGGTCTTTGAAGTTTTGTATTATTTTAATATTCCTCTAGGCCTAACTGCGGGATGCTTTTTTTTTGTTGTGAATGTGAGTAAACTCGGTTGTTACACAGCACATTTTAGGTATACTTCTAACTTCTATGTGATATGGGTGCATCTTTGTTGCCACATTTAACATCACATTGAGATGATTGATTATCAACAGTGGATAGAGAATGAATGATGAAATGACATAGATGTGGTATGTGTTCCAGCGACATATTCAAGTTGAACAAGCTGATGAGGAACTTCCAGGAACTGCTAACCAACATCTTCCAGCCCCTGTTTGAAGTGACCAATGATCCAAAATCACATCCTGAACTTCATATGTTCCTGCAATATGTAAGTAGTGTTTACATGTTAATGTTAAGTATGTTTCAAGTGTGTTTCATTGATTTGGACAAACCCACAAAAATACATTATTTTGTCTGGTCATGTGGCTGCAACATGTTGCTGGTTGGGTCGACTAGCAGGAGTCAGCAGATTGTCCTGAATGCAGTAAGATAAGAACACAATGTGCAGGACAGGTAATACCGTATTTACTCGAATAATCGTCGCCATCGCTTAATCGTCGCACCTATTGTTGAGGTAATGAATCTGGTATTTAAGATTCTCCCCATAATCTTTGCAACCTAATTTATTGACAGCGACTGAAGCGCGAGGCGCGATCGGAACAGCCGTAAACACAATGGAACAGCCTGCTTTCACGTGGCGCTTATCATTGGTCCAACCTTGAGCGGCATGTCCTAATTGGCCGTGTGGGAGGAAGGAATGTGTGTGGAAGATGCTGTGATGCCATTGTTTTATCTCGTTTGCAGTGGAGTGGAAAGTACTGGTAATTGCAGAGTTTGAGAAAGTTCATTTTGTGAAAATATGGGTAAATACAATTCGCATACGTAATCGCATTTGCAGAAGAGCACGGAAATCGGGCCGCGGAAAGAGAATTTTCAGTAAGTGGAAAACTTGTTCGTGACTGGCGAAAACAAAAAGACAATTTGAATAACACGTGACGACAGCAGCGACTAAGATGACGTTGACGTCCCAACAAATGAATCTGATGCATCAGAATCTAGTTCAGACAATGAATAGATAAACTTGGTGCGTGGTCAGACTGAATGTGTTTTATAAATGTATTTTGTTTATTAATTTTTTCGCAATGTTGTGTTTATACTATATTTTTATTTTGCCAAACTTCTTGTAACCAAAAGTTGTTTTTGCGCATATTGTAAATAAATATTACGTATAGGTACCATGTACCTAGATATTATCTTCTTTAATTTAGCATTTTGAAGCGATTTACTAAAATAATTTACTTAAAAAAAAAAATTTTTTTTAATTTTTCCTCGTATAATGGTCGCACCTCACTTTTTTTTTTTATAAAATTTGGTAAAATTGCTGCGACGATTATGCGAGTAAATACGGTAGGCACAATAAAATGTTCACACATTGTTTAAATCAGTGGTTCTCAAACAGTTAAGTGTAAGCACACCAGACACAAATTTCTGTGAAATAAATTACAGTAATGAATTCAAAATTACAGAAAAAATGGGATAAAACATACAATTAAAATTAGTTTAAGTTTATTCGTTCATGTGTTTATGAAAAACATGATTCCCATGGTTTTCTTCAATGTTTGAGCTTATATTTGAAAGAAGTGGTATAATAAAGTAGCAATATTTATTTTATATCTGGACACATATTTGTCTGGAATACGACAGGGTACCCCCAGAAATCCTCTTGGCGAACCAGTGTGCCTTAACATACATTGGAGAACCATCGTTTTAGATGCTTGTTTAGTTACCAAAATGATTTTGCCACAAATCATACGTACCGTTTTTTATCGTATAATTGTCACACTGGTATTTTAGATGTAAAAATGGGCCGGGAGGGGGGGGGGGGTGGAAATTCTTGCATAAAAGTTGCATAATGTTTTTTGTCCTGCTGTTAGATTCCGAGTGCTTTGTGTAGGTAGTAACCATGACCTTACCAAAGATCACAGAAGAGTTTTCAATTTGCAGTCAGGTGGTGAGATTGTTACAATGGGAAAATACAGTAATCACAGTAAAATTTGTTTAAGATGTTTCTGCACAATATTTACCTTCTAATATGTTGAAATATTTTGGTCGCCTAATTTTCTCCATAAGATGTATGTAATTTTTGCCGTATAAGGCGTTGCCCAAAAACTTTCTTTCCCATATGAAACAGTTTGTTTATTTAATTTGAAATCAATTTTTCCTTAGAATATTACAGTTTAATTATTTAATTAACAGAAATAATAAGTTTCCAATATGTAAATTTTTTAAAACACTATTTCAAATGTTAAATTATAATATTTATGTGTTCCTTCGTCTCTGTGTAGCATGTAAGAAAATGAAAAGGTAGCCAAGCGTTTGACAATGTCTTTAAAAGAAAATTTACTCATCAGCTCACCTCTTGTGTCGAGAAAACTACATTTGATAGCCTGTACTTTTTTGTGGTGAGTTGATTATTGCTGTAGTGGGCGTTATGCACCAGTTTATTATGTAATACAGAAATGCCACATTCTTATTAATTTGTGCGGATGATCCTTGATAACCAAACTATAGTTAGGTGATAGTCTGATGCAGGAATCTGATGGTTTGTCCCAATTTTCAACCAACATCCAGGAACACAACAGGCTAATCGAGACATTCCAAATATACATATAACTTGAACGTATGCAACCCACTTTCAAAAAATTATTCGCACTTATATGAAATATTACATCATGTGTCTAAAGTTTGCATCCATTATTCATGTACTGACAATTGATTACTTTTTTTTTTTTTTTTTTTTATGCTCATTTGAGCTATGATGCTGCTGTCAAGCAGCAGGGTGCCGAAACAATATAGTTCTAAAGTCTGTCACTTTTAGTTTCCTACTCCTGAGATATACAAGCCAAACTGATTACAGCAGAAATGTTCCTGATTCAGTGGAAATGCGCAGTTTCCAACCCCTTGCTGAAGCATTGAAACCATCTGCTGGTTCTGAGGATTGATGCAGGTGTACTAGTTACTAGTGAAACGTGTTCGACAGGTGATAGGTTTTGACTCGGTGGACGACGAGAGCAAGCCGGAGAACCCTCTATTCGACAAAGACATCCCCACACCGGACCAGTGGAACGACATCGAAAACCCTCCGTACGCCTACTACCTGTACTACATGTACGCCAACATGACGGTCCTCAACCACTTCAGGAGGTGAGCTCTCATCTGTCTCCTGCCATGCTTGCATTCATACGTTACTATTCCAGGGTGTCTATAAACAAACCCCTTGCTGGAAGTCACAAAACTTTAATTTATAGCAGTCTTTTGCTAACATGAATTTATTTGTTTGATGCCTTGCTTCATTTTATACTATCACATTAAATATAAAAACTGTATAAACCTACGTACCACATGCATCTTTTTTTTAAAAAATCAGGTTCAAACAAGTAGTGTGTGGGTGTTACATGGGTCTTGGGCCATTTTTGCACAGTGACGAAATAACGCCGGCGCGACTGGATGTTGCTGCGATAGGCAAGAGGGGTAGGGGAAAAGGATGGGAAGAAAGCGGCAGACAGTCAAGGTCACATTCTTCACAGCATTGTCACACTGCAGCTTCACTGGTTACAAACGCGCGCTCCCACGCACTGTCCTATCCTCATTTGCAAAGTACCCAGAGGTTTTACACGTGTGTTGGCTGCAAGTATTGTAATGAATCGTAAAAAGTTACGTTCTTTCACAGTTGTGGAAAAATTAAAAATAATCAGTGAAGCGGAAGAAATCTGTAACAGTGCTGCAGGGCGAAAATATGATGCCGACTAATCATGTGCTAGGGATTGGAGGAAAAGTAAAGACAAACTGCTTTCGGCCAGTGGCGATAGACGTGTGTTCCGTGGTGCGGTAGCAAAGCTTCCAGAGATAGAGGAAAAACTCTACGACTACATACAGGACAGACGGCAATTCGGGTTCGCTGTAAGCAAGGAAATGTGTTCGCTAAAGGCGCTGCAAATTGCTTGTGAACTTGGCGTGGGTGAAGGCTTTAAAGCAAGTAGGAACTGGATGCGCAGGTTCATGGTAAGAAAGGGTTTGTCCATGAGGCGGCGTACTACAATCTGCCAGCATTTACCCACAAGCTACGATGAGAAATTAATAGCATTTCGGAGGCATGTGTTAAAGCTGCGGAAGCAACACAATTATTTGTTTTCACAAATTGGAAACGCCGACCAAACACCTGTGTACTTTGAAATGCCTGCAGATACGACAGTTGAAACAAAAGGTGTAAAAACAGTGCACATCTTAACTGGAGGCTGTGAAAAAATGTGTTGCACTGTAATGTTGACAGTCCTTTCCGACGGCAATAAACTACCGCCGTATGTGATTTTTAAAAGGAAATCGCTCCCAAAAAATGAAAAATTCCCTAATGGTATTATTGTGAGGGCTCAAGAGAAGGGCTGGATGGACCATGCAAGATGCTTTGTTGAAATTACGAAGCATGCTGGTGTTGGACAGCTTTCGCGGTCATTTAACCGAAGAAACGAAGAATCGTCTGAAAGATGGGCGAACAGATCAGGTTGTAATACCTGGAGGATTAACTTTAGTTTTGCAGCCCCTTGACATCTATATCAATAGGCCGTTTAAAACTCATCTGAAGTGGCAATACTCCGAGTGGATGGCGAACGAAAATCACGAAATGACACCGACCGGGAGAATGAGGCGACCTAGCTTGTATCTTGTGTGTCAGTGGATTCTTAATGCCTGTCTGCGATCCCAGAAACATTAGTCGTAAAGAGTTTTAAAAAGTGCTGATTTCAAATGCGCTCGACGGCACGTAAGACGATTGCTTGAGCTCCGATGATGAGTGCTTTGACACTGGCAGCACTGTGGACAACAGCTGTGAGGAAGTTGAAGTCTGTTCTTGGCCGACGGCTGTGACATCATGTTATTCTTTTGTTAATTTTATTGTCTGTGTGATTTTGTACGTCACTTTTATTTAAGCCTAAATAAATGCTGTATTTGTGTTAACCTAATTTATATTTTTATGTAGAATATGCCACATTTAGGCACAAGGTTTTTTATTATGCACGTAATAAAAATAGTTTTTATTATGCGGGGCTAGGACTCGCGTGCTTTATCGTTTATTTTTTTGAACGAGGTCATTGCCCAGCGCACGATAATGGACGCGGATGATTGTAACTGTAAACAGCTGGGAGCTGGGCAAGGTCACGCGCACACACGGCGTGTTGTTGTCGATCGCGCGCGCTGATGCCACGTTCTACTCGCGCGATGTTGCCACATTGCAGTTGCCTGCCTTCTGTACACTTTTAACACAAATGCCGAGGCTGTAATAAGTAGCATAGTACTTTTTTGGTAATTCTTTACGATTTGTTACTGTTTGAAAGGAAAAGAAATCACGACTTAATTATTTTTTTTTCCATGCAGATTTGCAATAAAAACATTTTCTTCCACCATGGCATTCTCAAAATAAGGGTGCGGATCTTACCCGGGGACGGGTGGTACATGGGTTTATACGGTAGTTGGAGACAGTCACTTTAAACCAAGTGCAAATTATCTCTGAAAAGGTTTTAGCTCTCTAACATAAAAAAAAACCTTTCGGCAGAGCCTCTAGGTGTATGTTGATTTTAAAGAATCTATTTCTCCTGGAAATATTTTGGAAACTGATATAAAATTCTGGAACATTTTATGAAAATATACAAAATTATGTTTTCCAATATTACAAAATGATTCATTAAACATGTTCTCATTTTCCATGCAGCAAAAATATTATGAATGTTTGTAACTCAGTGCATCCAGCTTTGAATAGCTTAAAACAAATAATACATTATGCCAACTAAGGTAATACGTAATTCAATTTTTTTGACAGTCAAAAACTATTTTTTTATCCGTTGCAATAATAATTTTGTCGTATAAAAATTTACTTTGCACGAAGGTTTACAATAATTATAAGATGGTTTGAAATAAATTCGAACAAATTTGATCCTAAGAATGTTTTGAGTTTTTTTTTAAATTTCAACCCCTGTTTTATTGCAATAATTTGTTTCATAAAAAATTGTTTTAGCCAAAGTTTTTAAATAAATTTAGGCTATATACAATAAATTATAATAGATTTTAAAGTATACTTTCAAAAATGTTTTACTACCCCTTGTAGTAATAGTTGGTTAGGAAAATATTTATTTTAACAACATTTCTAGACAATATTTAAAAAGTTAAACAAAAATAAAAATGAATATAATAGCTTACATGGTAGGAAAGTTTAATTTATTTTCTTATTCCATTCCTGGGTTTTTTAAACCACTTGCAATAATAGTTTGTATTAGCAAAAATTGTTTGACAAAATTTTAGATAACAACTATAAAATTTACAATTTTAATGGATTTTATGATGTGATTACTAAGGTAGTTATGAATTTATTTTTGTACTTTAACCCCTCTTTATCCACCCTTTGCAGCAATGGTTGGTTCCTTGGTTGTATCAAAAATTGTTTCAGACAAATGTTTTAGATGATATTTATAAGGTTTACATACAATCTGAATGGATTTAATATTGTACTTAATAAGGGAGTTATTAATTTCTTTGTCATTCAACCCCTGTTATTTTCTACCCCTTGCAATGGTTGGTCGTATAAAATATGTATTCAGACAAAAGTTTTCTGTATTACTCCTACGAGTTCAAACAGATGTGAATTTGTCATATTATGGGAGTTATAGCAATTTTTCTGTAAAAAAAAACCTTCCCCATTTCTACCCCTTTATGTTGTTGGATATTGCTCATTAACAACCGTGACCGAGATTTTAATGATTTTAATTTATGTATCAGTTTGGAAGTGATTTGTGAAAAATTACGGCAGTTACCGTGTCCATAAAAATGTGACACATAGATATATAAATATAAAATAAACTTTTGAGTTGACACTGGTTTTGGAGGCTATGGAACATGAAACAATAAATTATATAAACATTTTCTGGAAGTCGCACCATGGTAACGGCTACAATAGTTAGTATTTCTTCGATATCTACCTAAAATCAGGATGGTGTATGTATGCAAATGGTGTATGTACTTTTTTATTATGTCTAATTTTGCTAATCTTTCTTTCTCTTTCTTTCTTATATATAAAGTTTAATGTTTGTGTGTTCATCTTCTATACTTTCAATGTATCGTTCATCTGATTGTTTTGAAACTTTGCACATTTGACCTTTGAAACAAGGGGAAGGTCACTGTGTAGGTGAGATTTCAATAAAAAAAAACCTTAAAGCATAATTTAATTATTGTTGGTGAAATCTTGCCATGCCATTGTTTTAGCACAGACTAACCACCAAAGGTTTGCTGGCTATTAAATGTAGTTCACTTGGCATGTGACATAGCATGCAATCAGCGAGCTATCAATATCGATATTGGACTATGCGAGTGAACTCTGTGCAGTAATCAACTTAACCAAATATGAATGCATTGCAGATAAAGACTTTAATATTGAAATTGTCAACTTTAAAATTTTGTATGGAAAAATAAATTTATGGACAACATTTAAAACTGGAAAAAAATAAAAATAAAAAAAAAATAACATTTTATTATTGGCGGGAAGAAAACATTTGACCATATTGGACGGGAAATTGTTGTAATGGTAATTACTGTACTGTATAGGTGAGATTCTGATAAAAGCAATCCTTACGGCAGAATTTATTTATTCTTGATAAAATTTTGTCGTGACATTGATAACTCATCATTCATCCAATCTCTATGACATTTTGCTCGTTTGACCTTTGAAACCATGAAGGAATGGTTGTCTGTTCTTAAGTACCTGATATAGTAGCTGTATTATAAAGGCTAATACGCTATACATTTGTTTAATAGCTTGAAAAGAACTCTCTAGGAAGAATCGTAAATATGCCATCATGTAGTGAATATAACTAAAAAAACATAATACCAACACATTTGGAAGAAATTAGGGTTAAACTTCATTTTAACCAAAAATAGTTTTGCTATGTAGAAGCAAAAAAGGAGGTTATAAATCATTCTCATTTTGACTTAAAATGGCAAAGAAGGTATTCACCAACTCCCTTACTTACCTCCATGTTTAAAACATGAATATCACGGTTCAAGTGAGATTTTGATAATACCAACCCTTAAGCAAAAAATTAAGGTGGTGCGCGAGTAGTATCGGATAATTAGCAGTAAGTACTTTATGTCGGTTCCACTTTTCTATGGTCCGAATAATGATGGTGGTGTGCGAGTTGAGAGAAAAAGAGAGAGAGAGAGAGATAGATAGATAGATAGATAGATAGATAAAGAGAGATAGATATAGAGAAAGCGAGAGAAAGACAGAGAAGCAGAGAGTGACGGAGTGAAATAGAGAGAGATAGAGGTGAAAGAGTGATAGAGAAATACAGTGTTTTGTGGATATATATATATATATGTATATATATGTGTGTGTATATATATATACACACACACATATACACAGAGAGGTATAGAACTATAGAGATGTATACAGTATGTTAGACATATAAGTATATATATATATATATATATACATACATACATACACACACACACACATACACACACACATACACACACACACACACACACACACACACTCACTCACTCACTCACTCACTCACTCACTCACTCACTCTCTCTCTCTCTCTCTCTCTCTCTCTCTCTCTCTCTCTCTCTCTCTCTCTCTCTCTCTCTCTCTCTCTCTCTCTCTGTGTGTGTAAACTCTTTATAACGTCCCTCAATTTAACGGCAAACTCCTTAAAACGTCGAAATTACTTGACATTGGTTGGTTTACGTTCTTTTCTATTCTATTCAGTAATACACTCTGTATAGCGTCACGCTCACTCTATTTAACGACAACAATGCAGCATTATAAATCATTAAGCAGTACTTTTTAAGTTTGAAGCCCTTCCATCCGTTGCGAGCAAGGATAGACCCCATACCCCGACACTCTGTGAGCGGTCAAATAAAAATAAATAACAGCAAAAAAAATTATAAAAAATTATTCGCGCATTTCTTGGCGTGCACGATGGCACCGCCCCCCGTTGACGTGTCGGGCAGAAAACAAAATAAATAAAGTTTAAAACCAAAGTTAAACCAGACCTCAAGGAATGAGCTTTTGAAATATGTAAGATTTCGAAAATCCCCAAATTCATCTTATTTATTTGTACGGTAACCGTGCACAAGAGGAAGTAAAAGGCGCTCAACAGCCAATATATCTAAATACAGAAAATATTTTAGAAAATAAAATAATAAAGTAAATATCTATACAAATAAATAAATTTTATACAGTTCCACTAAAATGCCTGAATTACTTACACGCTGCGCAGCTTTTAATGTACCAATTAACAGTTTATACTTTCGTAGAGGCATAGCTGGGGAGAGGTTAAAATTTAATGAAGTTTACCAATAAAATTTCCAATGTTCCAGTTTTGTGAAACGTCCATGAAAACTGTAATGACTGCTAAAACGTTGTATGCTATTCCCGCTAGTCCATCCAGGTCAAAAAGGGCATAACGTAGGCTGGTGTATCCACCAAAATGTTCAACTCGCTTCACAGTTAAAGTGACCAACAAAGTTCTGAGCAAAATAAAGTCAGAACGAAGGCTGACGGCAATTACACACTTAATACGCAGTGTAGCATTAAGGAGAGACTCACGCTGAACTCACGCAGTTCCCCCAAATGAAGACCCGAACCACAAATCAAATAAGGCAAAAACATTCAGTCTCTTCATTCCCAGAACTATACCAAATTTTTTTGTTTGACCAACAAAGGCTTGCACCATCTTCGGTCCACACTTCCCGGCCTTAAACAGTGTTTCGGGGACTACGCTGTTCCTTAGTTTTTTTCTGTCGGTCGTGCTGGTGCCCAGTGCGGCAACTCAGGTCCTCGGCGCTGGGCACGGCCGGTCGCCGCCGTGCCTCCGTGCTGCCACCCTCAGCACTTCCAGACGAACTCCCCTTGCCCTCAGCACTCCCCGTCGAATGACTCCCCTTGCCTTCAGCAGTCCGCGGCGCTGCCGACGCATGACGTCGCCTCGGTGGCCTCTCCCCGCCAGCGCCCACAAACAAGTAGCAGAACTTTAATACTATATCGTAATACAAATTAATATAAAACAAATAAAGATTGAAAACCTATTATGGATATGAAAATTAAATAAGAAATACAATTTAATAATTTAAACAGGAGATTTACCAAGAATTTAAAATTTAAATTATAAATAAGCCTAAGTAGCCGCACCGGCCACAAGTTGCCGAAGTTGATAAGAACTGCAGCTGTGTACATTTTTTTGTTTGCTGTTTTGTTGTTGTATTATCTAGGACATGTTTACTTCGACTGACGTACCGGAGATGCTAAGAAATTTTGTCTT
This sequence comes from Bacillus rossius redtenbacheri, assembly GCF_032445375.1. Classification (NCBI taxonomy): domain Eukaryota; kingdom Metazoa; phylum Arthropoda; class Insecta; order Phasmatodea; family Bacillidae; genus Bacillus; species Bacillus rossius. The sequence goes on from NC_086332.1 coordinate 112,129,401, forward strand.
TTATTTTTGTATGATGAACTTGCACATGTTTACCTCGGTCACTAGACTTTTGTCAAGTTGTTACACGTTATCATTATCGCATTGCTTACAGACTTTCTTACTGTAAACATGGCGAGTAAACGAAATTTTTGTTTTTTGAAGAAAAAGTTTTATTAATACGCTCAATAGAGGCGGGAGAAAAGATCAGTGATGTTGGAAGACGCTTTGGATTTAGCCGCTCTACAGTGTCTTCAATATGGAAAAACAAAGAAAAAATAACAGACTATACGCAACAAGTGTTGTTATTTGTATGAATATTAATGTTTGTTAGTAAAATGTGTACTGTATTAGTAAATATATATTATTATAGAATAGTAAAATTATATCTTTTATTTCTCTCCACTTAACGACAACTCTCTATAACGCCGAAAAATGCTTCGTCCGTTAAATGGCGTCATATAGAGTTTACACTGTGTGTGTGTATATATATTTATATATACACACACACACACACACATACAGTTACACTGTGTGTGTGTATATATATTTATATATATACACACACACACACACACACATACAGTTACACTGTGTGTGTTGTGCTGTTACTATTTTCATAATGCACAGAAAGTTATGACTTATTTTAATGATACTATTATTTATAAAGTCTTATTATTTTGATTGTTATTATTATTATTATGAAATTTTATTATTTAATTTGTATATTGTTCGCCCGCAAAAGTTATTTAAATATATTTTTATTAATTATGTATATCTACGAGAGCTATGCTCTATGACCTGAAATGGACTTATATGGACAGTCAATTGAGTATACCCCTCTAAGGACTAATGAACTTAACGAATTAATGATGATTTTATTCGGGGTATTACTTAAAGAAATTTTCATTGTTGGAAATTTTCGTTTTAAATTTACCGCATTTTTGTGTTTTCAATTGTATTAATAAGTGTTATTTACAGTATTTATATTGTAAATTACGCTAACCGATTTTGGTTTCGGCCAATGAGAGGCCGTGTTTTAGATGTGAGGCGTCTAGAACGTCTTAATTAAGAAGGTTGGTTGTATGAAGGCGTCTGATGCCGACGCAAAGGCGCGAGGCCTATTTTAAATTTGAAATATAGCTAGCTAGATTATGCCATCCGACACTCAGGATGAGCTTAAACGACGTATAAATAAATAATGTGTAAGATTATAAGGGCATATTCTGACTGATATGTTATTAGGAGTGAAAATCTGTAAGTAAAGATCTTGCATTTTGTATCGCCCATAGACATAACCTGCTGTATGTAATTTCTTCGTGAATCACTTCGATTTGACTACAAACTGATTAGTTTTCACGTAAAAGGTGTCAATTATCCTGAACTACGTCATGAATTGTTAGTTCCAAGATTTAAATTATTATTTTTATTTTGTGATACCCAGAGGTGAAATGGGAGTACAAGTTTCGTGTCTCTACCATATAAACTGAGTTAAGCCAAGGCAAATACGAACCCAAATATAAACATAAATAGTAATCATACTAATTAATTGTGCTATGATTTCAAACATTTTTCTGTTATGTAAGAATGCGTCCGTAAAAACATCATTTGATTTGATTTTCTAAACTTACACTAACGAACTTTTGTGAACGATTCATGTGTGCTACGTATTTTCCTGATGTTTTAATTTACATAAGCGCATATCCACGAGTCATGTTCAGTATCGTTAGGATTGTTTTTCTGTGATTTTTATCTAATTATATTAATATTGATTTTTATCTCTACACCTATGTTAGTTGTCCCTGATGAATAGCAATTTTATTATTAATAAAAATCTGGATTCTATCCCTATGTATTGATATATGTTACCTAGCTACCTGGGTCCTAGAGTGTGTGTTTTATGATAGATAACATTTTATGCATGTTTCTAAGGGTCAGAGTACAAGAGTATAACAGTACCATTGACATATATATATGTATATATATATTTTTTTTTTTAAAAATAGTGACAGCCAGTGTATATCGTCCCGACAACACACACACAACAAAAGGGTCTATTTATAAATCAACGAGTACTATTAATGGTACTGGCGCCAGCAGTAAGCATACACCAACAAGTTTAGCAGCAGTACAGTATAGTGTGTATATATATTTATATATATACACACACACACACACATACAGGAGCTGCATAAAGAGATAAATTAAAGGTTTAAAATATAGAGAAGTATACAGCAATATATATATATATATATATATATATATATATATAGTTATATATATATAGTTATATATATATAGTTATATATATATAGTTATATATATATAGTTATATATATATAGTTATATATATATAGTTATATATATATAGTTATATATATATAGTTATATATATATAGTTATATATATATAGTTATATATATATAGTTATATATATATATATATAGTTATATATATATAGTTATATATATATAGTTATATATATATGTATAGAGATACATGAAGATACTAATATAGATTATATACAGATATATATAGGGAGATAGAGAGATATGTAGAGATAATATCTATATATCTATATAGAGTTACAGAGAAATAAAGAGATAGATAGATAGGTAGCGAGAGATGCTTTGTATGTGTACAGACTTAAAAAAAAATTACAAAGAGGCATTACAATGCATGCGGGCATAAGCTAGTTTAATATAAAAATTACTTGTAATATAAAGCTATTGTAAGGAAATTTTATTTAAAGATCCTCAAAATGGGTTCACCATTTACTTGTAAAATTTAAGTATTGCTTAAGAGGCCGTGTCAGTAAATGTTTATTTACAATATTCTGCTCTAGAAGTTCTCTCTTTTAACAATGAGATTTAGTGGCTTATTAAACCGAAGTAACTGTAGCCGCAGCGCGTGATAAAGCTACTATATCCTTATCACAGGATCAGTGGGAAGGTTGACAGCTCCAGCTTACTCGCCGAAAAATGTATCTGGTTCCTCGACAATCTGAGAGGATGACAATCTGACCAGCGGCTCACTAGGAAATTGCGGATGCAGGGATTCAGAATCAAGAAACCGCACATTTACAACTGTAGTATGAGTCGTATCTAAAAATTGTAATACTCTAAACTTATCGGAATACAATTAATCTTCAAACATGTGGTAATTATTCTTTATCTGGATGTAATATTCCGTGAAAAATAATGTCAGTTGACATTAAAAAGTATACGAAATTCATCATTTAACGTTTTAAAAGGATAATAACATAAATTCATATGCATTACACACAATCTAAATACAATCTCACTTAAGTCAGACTACCTTATTTTTTACAATGCACCATCATACAGTTTAACAGAGGTAGGAGATCCTCTTATCGAGTTTGTTTCAAAGAATTTAAATTTACAAATATTACTATTTATCTTATTACGATATGTATTTTTATGAATACGAATTTACAAAAAAAAAATATTGAATTGATTACATTACACTTTAACATTACACAAGACTAAAACACTAACAAAACTTAATTTTATATATTGCTGTAGCATATTAGAAGACGAAATAACTCACAAGACTAACAATAAGAGGGCTGCATTACAAATTTACTTTACAGAGGAGAAAATATCCTTTAAAGATATTTCATTACCTCATAGATTACATAATACTGCCGTTGATGTGATCGTAGATATAAAGTATTGAAAAAAATATTTCCCATTATGTTTATGTAAATATTTAGAAAACGTTATTGCCTATAGATGTTCATTATTTAAATAATAAAGAATCTTTTACTTTTATGTACTGAACAAACAAAATACTTATAAGTTAATAAGAATAAGCTTAGTTGAGATACATATCGAAAATCATGTACAATGAATGCAACTGATTGAATTCAATAAATATTTTATCTTGTGAAACGACCATAATGGTGATGTAGATAATTATAGATGCTCACATGCATTTTGAGAGTCCGTATAAAGCCTATTACAATTCTATAAGTATACATTAAAATGCTTTTAAAATAGACATGTGTAATATAATTAAAACTTGTTTAAGTAAGATCATCACAAAAAAAATGAAAATCCTTTAACAGTAAGTTATGTTTTATAAGATTTTAACAAAACACACATACCATAAGAGAATATTAATCATGCCACATAATTAAACACAAAATACTCATTCCAGTAGGCGCTACGTAAAAATAACTTCTATTTATATGCTGATAACTTTGCATTGTTTTATATATATCATTATTTCTAACTTTTAATATTCTCTACACATTAACTGAAATTAATTATTTACAGAATCTTAGCAAATGTTGGTCTGTACGATATCTCTACGTGAAACACATACAGTTCATTATTAGTAATTTCAATTATATTTCCATGAACAAAATGAAATTAGTATAGGGCCTAGGTTGTTCACTGTTGAGAACTTCTGAAGTATTTTCATTGTAAGTTAACATACATACCAAATGCCATTCTTCCAGTAAAGTTACAAAGAAGACAACAAGATAATGTAAGTATGTATGTAGTACCATATTTTAAACCCCTATTAAATGAATAATAACTCAATCTCTTTTCTGGACTATTAAGTAATAATTTTTATTACTGTTATTTGTAACTTAAATAAAATGACAACTAACAAATTAGTAAAATATATAATTACGTGCGATATAGTGTGACATTTTTACTTGGACGGCAAACGAATATAATAAAATGTCTATGACAATGTTAACTTTACTCATTATTATGGAAAGAAACAAAATGGGCAGATAAGCATATTCTACGCTGACATTTAAAAATGCTCAATTCAAAATGAAAATTTCTTCCCGATGACAAACAAAAAAGTTGTATGGTCGCGAATAATACATTTGTATGGCGTCACATCAGCGGAATATTCCCTTGGCATAAATGTGTGAAGTCTGTGGCACTTGTGGAGAAGTAAACCTTCGCTCGAACACAAAAACAAATGAACAGCTTTTTTTTTGATGGGATGTGCAATCGGAGACCCCTGGGATGGTTGAAGAGTGTCAGGTCGGTCGCCAGACCAGATAGTGAAAGCTCAGGGGCTGAGGATAGAAAAGGCCTATCTCCAAATTATTAAGTATAAATGTTGTCATGTAATAGTTAAAGACTTGATTACACCCAGGTTTATAAACCCATCATGATCATGAAGACACTGATCGGAAGGTAATGTGCAATACATTTCAATGGCCTTTTCAGTTTTTGCTAAATAATTATAAATATAAGCAAAATTTAACTGTATCTGGACAGATCAAAATATTGATAATATTATTTTCATCACAGAAATAATATATGATATGATAACTAAATTTGAAAAAAGCGGTTATGTTAAATGTATTGTATACTTTCAGTAGGCAAAATTTCCGGCCCCTACCTCTTATAGACTTTGAGAAAAGCTGTCTTTTAAAATAACATTGATATAGATAGGAGTGCAAATTTGTGACACGGCCTCTTAAGGGGCCTCCCTAGTAGTTTCAGAAGTTAGCGGAACACTATGTTTTTTAAATAATGATGGGACTTTATTGATCGACACTACGAATCTGAAAATTTTTCACCCACGAGAAGATACTACACGAATTGTCTGTATACTTTTACATTTATGTTTTTTTCTATCAAAATATGAAATAAAAAATCACCAACTTGTCCAACTTTGGGGCCATTTTATACTGCTTAGGAGAATGACAGAAAAAAAGTACAAGTCTAGAAAAAAATATAATTTTTTTCTGAAGAAATTCATGTATTTAAAACATATAGTCATCGCTTTGAATTCCGAGATATCTTTTCCGCAATTTCTGCAAATCCTGAAAGTTTTCCACCGTCTCGTGCTGCCGCTCGGCGAAGCCAGCTCGCCGCCCACCGCTCAGGTAGCGTGGTGAGGGACCCCGGCCCGGAGGGGAGGCAGGCTACCTGTGTGTGCGTGCGTGCGTGCGTGAGAGGGAGACAACCCACAACCGGCACCGGTAAAAGATAATCCCGTGACCGAAAGAAATTCTCAGAATTGCTTTTAGTGGGCCTCGCCACAGTACCATGTGCTCGACTTACTCTGTGTGTATATTCGTGTATCTCTAAAACATCGCTTTTTTTTTAACTACTAATATCCTAAAGTTTACAATACTAGATCATGTATTACGAAATAAAGTATTGAAACTGATCAATCAACACGTTGAAATTTGTCGTACAAACTATTTATTGGTGACTTTACAGTCTCGCTAGCTAATTCGACAAAATTTTTATTTAACTTTTAACATGAACATACACTTCAGTGTTTTCCTTCTATTTTTAATAAATATTCAAAAAGCAATTATTATACTACCCAATATTTTTTTAAATTATTTTAGTTTTCCAAAATGATTTTACACATCTTACAACGCTGAAGAAAAATTTATACTGGTATTAACCAAATGGTTAACTATTTACAAAAGTTTTCATACTTAAAAATGTAGGTTTATATAATATGTATTTTAAACTAAAAGAAAAATCATATTTTGAAAACTAAATGTTATTTTTCTATGCTTTTTGGTTAGATAGATATCTGATGGTCTTCTCTGTTTTAAAAATGTTCATGGAATGATAAATAAAAAATAAAAACAAGGGAAGATCTATATTAAATAAGCTAGTCAGAAGTATATATATGTTCCTCCTGGCGCAGGAGTCACGAGGAGTATTGAAGATGAGGTCAGTGACCGATCGCTCACATATGTAATTATGGATGGTACGTTATTAATTACAAAATTCAAAAACCATTTGGAAGTTAAAAAGTATAAATAGTGGCAATGTTTAATGAAGATGACGTAAATTTTCAGATAAACTTATTTCTACAGCTCGATTAATTAATGACAGGAAATAAATTTTTTACAGCAATTATACAAAATTATTAAAATTTTACAAACCACAATTAATTTATCCAAAAACCAAAATTAAGTAAATATTGCCCATACATTACAACATCCACGAAAGAACCTTGCAAATTATTTTTTTTAGATGCATTATTTTGCATTCAAGTTCATTTTGTTTAATACTTCACCTACTTATAATTGTTACATATTTGGCACATGGTCCGTCACGCCCAATTAAAGGGCCTGAATAAATAGAACGTGTTTCTAATCAAATTTCACGCCTGTTACTTTACCTGCAACCCGGAGCAGTGTGACATAAATTATTGTACACTCGTGACGTGGGCAATCAACTTAAATATTTATGAGTTAAAACAAAACATAACTGTAACGGATAATCAAAAAAAATGTAAAATTTTGAAAGCTTGTTATGTTTTTATATAGTACACAAAGCAGTTAAACCATTAATCATTTGTTGTTGAAAAAAAAATCTGTAATCTTTCATGCTTTTTTCCTTGATTTTTATTTCCAGATATTTTCGTTCTAGAAAAAAAATTAAGGTAGCCTTATTCCAAATTTGTTATGATAGACGTTAGTTAACTAAGAATATAAATTCGCTTTACAACCACAGCTTGTACACAAGTCGTAAAAAAACATGGTTCTACTTACAGGCCGTATTGAACGTAGGGTAGGTTTATGACAAACTCAACAGCAATAAACATATGGCTGAGTCTGCTTCCATGTACACTTTTTTTTAAGTTATCACTTTTAAAGCGGGTAAAGTGTACCTATCAAGTAGCTTAGCATTACCCAAAGTGAATGTCGTGCTCCAGAAAATGTTCGAACTATGTAATATTTGCATCACTGTTGCGTTACAGACCTGCAACTTTTTTCAGTGCGACATGTCACTCTTATGTAAAAATATGTCGTGTTTAGCGCAAACGTGTTCGAATGAATCCACATCGAGCTGCCAAAGAATACCTATCGATGTCGGCAACATACATAAGTATACAAACCATCGTTTACAAGTGTATTCATACGTAAGTATATAACTGGCGGCGGGCCATGATGCAGTTGGTTCTTCGCGTACAGTCCACTGACGGGATAAGAAGCGTCAAAGATATTATATGGCTATTCTGTAAACTTGTATGTAATTTCACTGCCTGCTTTAGACAAACAACATCCATTACTTTCAGCTTTGGCTTGAAAAGAATTACTCCGGCCGGCTTTCTTATAAGACTTATTTCAGCTCCTCGTGCGACCAGTGTGTATAATTTGTCCGCGGCCTTATGTTTGGGTGAAAGTTATTTGGAAGGGAAGTTGTGTTGGTAATGTTATTGTCCATCATGTATTACATAACAATTCGACGTAGATACGCACATGTGTTTTTAAAATATAGGTATGGTTAATAACTTGCAATACAAAGTACCTATGTGTTGAATTTCATGTATTGAATTTTTTTATTACATGATGTACGAACATAATAATTACAATATTTCATGAGAAATTTTTAACACTTTTTACAAAGCAATCTTTAATTTCTTCCACACCTCATGGTTAACCTTACTATTTTATTTCATGTTTCAGTTGATTTAAACTGTTTGGAATCATAATATGACGGACAATGAAGAATATTAGTTTCAGTAAATTTTATGTGAGGATTTACTTATTACATTAAATATACCTCAATTTTTACCTCAAAGGAAAAAGTTGCATATCATTAAATGATGAATATTTGTTTCCCTTTAATATAGTTTATGAACATAACTTATTGTGATAATACCTATTAGTTAAATTGTGTTTTTGCAATGCTCTCCTATTGCAGTAAAATTCTTGGGCAAATTGAATAGCATATAGTCGATCTTTAACATAAGCTTTTAGAATACATAAACGTAATAAATTATGTTCTCGTGATTTTAACAATTAAATATTTCTTCGCATGAAAAAATTAATTAACTAAAAAAATATTTCAGTAAATTTATACTCAAGGACTAAAAATGTTTATTTTAGTTTTAAAAAATATTGTATGTATACTTTTCTGAAAAAAAGTATATTCAAGAAAACAAATTTTCTTCTTTTTTATTTTGATCTTGAACTTACTTGACAAGCAATATTGAACTTCAACTTTATACTTTCTGTATAGCACTTTTCAATTTATTCTTCTTCAAACGGGAATTAAAAGTAATGAATAAATAGTATTTTCCTCTATAATTATTGCAGCCGTATACTGAAAAGTTTAACTTTCCTTTATTTGCATGACGCGGAACTCCTAACTAGACAAAACGTTTGTTATTTATTTTGAACGTTTTATTTATGTTTCCTTTCGAACTTAAATGAAACTCTTAACATTTAATTTCATCAAAAGTTATACAATATAAGTATCAAGTTAAAATATTTTTAAGTGAAGTTGTGGCTATTTTGTTGTTGAAAATGACACTCTGAAGTTTGAATAAAAGTGAGAAATGATAAAAATATATTTGTAGTTAAAAACAGTTAATTCATTTCAAATTCAATCTTTTGTACATGCATATTGCCAAATAAATTCCACAATATATTAAATTCTATGCATTTGAATCTATTCGTATATTCTGCAGCATTAATTCCTATAAGCAAATACTTATTACGTACAATGTACTTTTAGTCCTGTCGTATAGTTATACAAAAATTTTTATCAAAATTATTGTTTCGTCTATGCGGTTATGGTTGAAAAAGAAAAAAAAAGTAATTTATAAAGTAATTTATATTATTTTTAAATTCGGTTGTTAGTAAGAACACGTATTTAGTGTAATATGACATACATTATTCTGTTTATTAAAACATTACTATCGATAACTCTATTTTAGATTTATCTGTCTATGTTATAAGGATTTCAACTTGATTCTTTTTCTTCGGCTTATGACAGCAGCAAATTTTGTTTTATCGCATATGTAATGTTTTTATGTTTTGCATATTATAATTAATGAGTTAGTATTTGTTAGCGGGTGAGGCTTTTTCACAAATGGACGCGTTCTTGGCGGCTAGCAGGTAGGACGCGTGTATTACGCAGGCTGGATAGGGAAGTACGACTGCGGGCGAGCTCCATGATAGAAGCAACGGGAGAAGTAGCACTCGGCTATTTGTATAGGTTGGGATAGCTGTGCGAATGGTAGAACAGACCACGGGTCTATGGTGAGGAAAAAGGTCCCAAGCTCGACATCCCGACGATGAGACCGTTTACGAACTGTCGATGGATCATCAGGAAAGTCAACAACTTGTTCAGAAACTTGAGTCCCTCTTTCAAAATTCAGTTTAATACCTGGAGATGACTATATTCGATGTTCTACCAAGCGAAGCAAACTCTTAATTCATTACTAGTTGATGTTTAATATTGTGACGCAAAATGAAATTGTGAATTAGCTTACTTTGCTCATGCCAGGTTTTACAAGTTTGGTCAAAGTTAATTAAATGAATAAAAATTGTGTCCCTTTGCTGCTGGCTACCCGCAAGTAATTATCATGGTGAATAATAGATAATAATTTAAATCGACATGGAATATTATATGATTTTTATGGGATTGTGTTTTGGTAATGGTGTGTGTATTTTTAAGAAACTGTCTTGTGTATTTTATTACATTCACTTCACGTAACGAATTGTCTGAACGTAATGTTATTGTTTGTTTGTTTTAATATTTCGTTTAATTGAACAATAATACATAGTTTGCCGCTTCGAGCGACTACAGAAATGACAATACAATTAGTTTACAGTGTTCCAAACATTTTAGTTTCCTCTACTGTACATGGTGCGAATATGTCTTATGTTATGTTTACTGAAACCATATCATTATACATGCTAAGTGAGATGTTGCGATTGAGTAGAAGCGAAAATATGTCTTAAAACCCTGGTAATGCTATGAATTCCATTCATTAGTTTACTCGGTGATCCGCAGGGTCTGTTGTTATGACTGAATACATGTGCACTTCCTCTATGTAGCGTGGCTTCATTGAGATGAAAGCATAGCTCACGTTGATAAAATACTTATTAATTAAAAAATAAAAAATGTTATTTTATGCTTCAATTTCTGTTAGTGTCGTACACAGATTTAAAATGTAATGCAGAGTTCCTTAGTTTTATGTATATTGAAATTTGCTCATGTGTAGAGTAGTTATTAAAAGCACAAAAAACATATATGACGAATTGTTGTGTATTATTTCCATTAGGTGTAACCATGAAAATAGATAAGATTTTATCATTATGTGAAACCTACATTTGAAATGTTGGCGTTTAAATATTTATAAAAGCGTGTGAACACTTAAAGCGCTATTTATCTATTTAGGAAGTAGGTAGTTTCTTTGATTTTAGAAGGGTTTTTTTAACAAACAACTAAATTAATTCAAAAATTTGAACTACTGCAAGCAAAAAATACTTTATTCAATTTTTATTTTAAAATTAGCCTTATATTCTACCTTGCTTTCACTTTATTATCGAAAAGGATTTTTTTTGACAGAGATGAATACCGTAAATAATACACAAAACAAACATGTTTTTGTATGATACAATAACAGCTAGTGACAGTGACGAAACCAAAATTATTTTGATAGTTTGTATAGAAAATCCCCAACAGTAGTGGTGATATATTTAGGGATTTCGTTGTAGATGGGTACTATTTCACAATAAAAAGGAGTTATCGTCAATTATCAAAGCAGCCATATTTCGTATATTCTTTGACAGCCTAAATACAGCACCAAATGACGTACTTGGCTAAAAATTAATTCCAGCTGCATGCGTAGATTCCGGGAGGAGGGGAGAATCTCAGGGTGGCCCGAACCTCCCTGAAATAAAAAAGTCCGTCTGAGGGGGCCCGCTTGCATTTGCAAAATCTTCACGTTATCCCGTGGGCCTCATGGGAATCCTACAAATTTTCGCCCGTGATTCCAGCTATACATTTCACTGACACCTTGAGCACAACAGTCAGTGCACACTGAGTTCTTACATACCACCCGCACTTGTCTTCAATAAAATCTGAACTCAGGTGGATTCAGCATGACTGATTAAGCCTGCAGTCTGAATCCAGGTGGATTCAGCATGACTGATTAAGCCTGCAGTCTGAATCCACCTGTAGGCCGCTGTTGCAACAGCTAAGAAATTTACACTGCTCGTAGTGAACAGTCTGTATGTAACTCGGAACGGGATTCCAGTTCATTCGTGTATATTTATTCATCATATTATGCAACGTTAAAGTCATTAAAAAATATTAAAAAAAATAAAATGCTAAACATGTAATAAGTGCCAGAAAATAATAATATGCAGTAATATTTAGTGTACCTAAATACGACGTGAACCCTAGAATACAAAGTTGACGATGTGTCGTTGGTGGGATCACTTGTTTGTTCCTGACATTTTTTTCTCTACAGAATTTTAAAGTGAGTTTGACATGCACTTTTTCTTCAGGAAGTAAGTTAAAAATTTGTTTGTCGTTATTGCGATTTCGAAAGTTGATTTGTGTCTAAGAGTAAAAATATTTAATATTATTTTCATCATTTTATTCCCAGTTTTATTACTCAATCTATTAGTAGGACGTGATTTCTCGTCGCGGTGCGGAAGACTTTTATGAATGAAAGCATAATGTTCGTGCAAAACCATTCACCACACAAATGTCAGTTCTAAAGTATAATGTTGTAAATTTATTTTTAATTATAATAATTTTTACAATTTTTTTTCTGAAAACACAAGCTAACGCATCAATTTTTGGTGACAATTTTTTGTAATGTATGTAAATCTATTAATTATGTAGAACATAATTAAAAAATAAAAATAAATGTTTTAAACAGAATTGACGATTGTTTGTATTTAATGATATGGACTGGATCGCAACACTAATTTAATGTTTCAAGTTAATAAACACTGTCAGGAAGCAAGCAAGGCAATATGAGAACATTATCTTTTGGTTGAATGTAGCGAAAGGGAAAAACAGTCACCTTTCTTGCCACGATCGTGTTCGCAGATAACGCAGGTATAAGTAGTAAATGGACTCCACACAATGACAACCCTCCCATTATTCCGCCCCCCTCGCTGAAACGCCCTCTCCCCCCTCCACCGCGGCGCAGGCGACAGGCTCAGGTATATCGCCACGCCCAACCACTGGCAGTAGCACGTGGCCAGTGGCCCACCGCGCTAAACATTTTTACTAGGGAGGCCCCTTAATGGAAGTTGTGGAGCAATTAAAAAGAATACCATTTTTTTTTCCTTTAATATTTAAATGCTGGATATAGTCAACTTGCATACTTAGGTCAGCCAAGAAGGGTTAGTGTTTTTTTTTTAGCTAAAAATAGAATTTAAATAATATAAATCAAATCTAATTTTACTTTTTTTTAATGCAATCAATTTAATAATTCAAAAAATTAAATAAATTAGCCCCCTATATACAGGTTAATTATAAAGTCCGTGAAACATTTCAAAAACTCGGTACAGTGAAATGGCTAAGAATTATGTAACAAATTATATACCACGTGAAAGAAAAACCCTCAAAGTTTTTTTTTTTTTTCCCACTAGTTATAAATGTTCTGTGTGTCCACCTTGCGTCACACAACACACATCTAATCGATAGTCCAATTCTGCCCATACCCGACCCAGAATATCAGGAGTGATGGTAAGAGCAGCTGCTACGATGAGGTGTCTCAATTCGTCAAGGTTCTGTGGTAGAGGTGGAACAAACACTATCCTTGATGTATCTCCACAAGAGAAAATCGCAAGGTGTCAAGTCCGGTGATCGTAGTGGCCACAGGAGTAGCACTTGGTCAGCAGCCGTCCCACGGCCCATCCAGCGATGTGGCAACGTCTCATTCAGATAATCTCGTACCACATTGTGGTAATGAGGTGGAGCACCATCTTGTTGGAAGATGAAGTCCCTGCTATCAGCTTCAAGTTGTGGCATAAGCCACAATTGCAGCATGTCGAGGTAGGTGATACCAGTGACAGTTCTCTCAGCGAAGAAGAAGGGGTCATAAACTGTCTTGTTTGACATGGCACAGAACACGCTAACTTTTGGCGAATCTCGGACGTGTTTGAGAGTTGCGTGTGGATTCTCTGTCCCCCATATGCGTGTGTTGTGTCTGTTGACTCTTCCTGAGAGATGAAAAGTGGCTTCGTCACTGAAGATTAATTTGCTTGCAAAGTCATCGTCTTCAAGACGGTTCTGCATGGCAATGCAGAACTGCAGTCGGAGCAATTTGTCATCGTGTCTGATGGCTTGCAGAAGCTGCAATTTGTACGGCTTCACTCTTAATCGCTTACGAAGAATTTTCCACACTGTTGGCTAGGGATGTTCAATTCTGCAATAGCCCGATAAGTTGACTTCTTGGGACTCCGCACTATCACGTCCCGTACACAATCCACTTGTTATGACACGCCTGGCCGACCCGACCGTTTTACGTCGCACAAACAGCCGTCTTCATCGAATTTCTTGTACCACTTCATTATGCTTTTGTAAACTGGTGGTGTTTTGTTAAACTTGCCACGGAAAGCTCTTTGGACACTCACTACCAATTCGCTACGGGTGTATTCAAGCACACAAAAGGCTTTCTCTGCCCGGTCCGCAGCCATTTCAGCAACTACATGCACTAGCGCCCCTGTAGATTGTTTTTTAAAATATCTTTTTGGCCCGTCCTTTGAAAAAACTTTGAGAGTTGTTCTTTCACGCGGTGTATAATTTGTTACGTTATTCTTTTACATTTCGCTGTACCGATTTTATGAAATGTTTCACGGACTTTATAATTATCCTGTATATTAGTTCATTTAGCCATGCTGTGATAGACAGATACAGCTGTAGTATTTTCCTTATGCAAATGGAGAACCCCAGTGGTGGGGTGGTGATGTTCACGCAACACAAGGGCTGGTGGGAGATGTTCTTTAGAAATGAGGATGGGCGGGAGGAGGTGGTGAGCAGACTGTCCCACTTGAGGTACACCCTTGTTACATCCCACCTGTGCTTGTGGAGAATGAGGTGCGATGAATTAGGTGTGGAGCAATAATGGACTGTATATGCCTGCTATATTGCCTACCTTGGCATGAGAACACACTGCAGTAAAGTGTGAGCCATTAAGTGATTGAATAGAATAGATAACCAAGGCTACCATTCATCTTTATTTACTTGGGCTAAAATATTTTCCCATGGTAGAAAAGTAACAAGTAAACAATATTTTTAGTACATACTCACGTTGTGAATAATACAGTTCACAAGTAAAAAATTATGTGGCCAATCATTGTAATATAAAGCATCATTTAATCAGTTTTTTTCTAAGCTAAATTACCAAAACCTTTTGAATAAAATAAATGTAATTTCAAATTACTGTATTGAAGAACTGATAAGTCATTTTACCCAGTACTGGTTTTCATGAATACAGGCAACGCCACTGTGATGGCAACCGTGACGTACCTATGCTTGCCAAGTTAGGACGATTCTACAAAGGTTTCCTATTGCCTTCCGCAGGATGATTCTGTGAAGGTTTCTCATTGCCTTCCACAGAATTAAGGTAAAAGGGACATGATGAACACCAGTCCTGAACCGAGGGAAAAGGTTGGAAAAATCCCTTCGCCAACTGGATTAGAACACAGGCCGCTTGGCCCACCAGCCAGACACACTGGCCACTTGAGCAAGTGAGCAGACATACTTGGCCCTCAAGCCACACACTGGCCACTTGACCAAGTGGGAACATATTTGGCCCCCCAGTCAGACACGCCTGCCATTTAATTAAGTGGGCGGACATATTTGGCCCAACAGCCAACCTAGTGGGCGGACATTGAAGTCCTAGGTTTTGTAAATAATTTTTACATGATTTTCAAAAATATACATTTTAATAAACAAAATCAGTTGATTTTTAATGAAACCATTTTGAACAAATTTTTCTGGAAAAAAAAAAAACCTCAGTTATTTTTAATAAATTTGTTGTAATATTTATGTGGGTGTGCTGATAAGAGTTAGTTATCATCAGGAGACAGTATGCTGTGACATAGTTGAAGCTACGTTTAGTTTTTACCTCTCCATGGCCATATTGTTTTGCCCAAAACATACCAAAAATAGTGCTTTATAACATCAGATAATGGTTAGTAAGTACGAATTAAAATCTCTGTTGTTAAAAACCATCACTTTCATAAACAAATTAATTTACGAAACTATTTGCACAATGAAAACATTACACTTAAAGACTTGTTTTGGTTGTCTAACCAGTATGGCGCAACAATCAACTGAAGGAAAATAAATGGCTCCACACACTTACCAAAATAATCATGCATATGTGGCCACCCTCTAGGGTATACCTATATTAAATAAATTTGTGGAAGCAGTTACCAATCATTATGTATCTTTGGCTGAAACTTATTATTTATACATACTGTCAAACGGTAAGTTGAATGTAGGAGGTGTGAAAAAGTTTGTGAAATCAAAATACTAAAATATAAAATAATAGGGTTGGATAAAACTTCAAAAAAGTTTTATTTTGTATTTGTATCGAACTTTTTTATTTTGAAGAAGTTACAGATAATTTCTGTGGGGTGTGTAACATGTAGGTACTGTATATGCTTATAAGATTAAAAAATATGTGAATATTTATTTTGTAGTTCAATAATTTCAATTTTAAAGGCTTTTTCCCTCTTGCATTGCCATTGCTATTATTACTAATATCTGTTTGAGTGTTAGTTAAAAAAAACTTTGATTCATATTTCAATTTGACTTCAACTGTCAGCAATTTTTTTTTTTAATTAATGTGTAAAATTTTTACTTCCCCTATAGTACTTAAATCGTATTGTTATTTGCACCAAAAAGGAAGGTTAATTTTAAATTTTTTTTTTCTTATTCAGTTTCAGATGTGGTTAACAATTTGCATGAAAGTAAGCTTATTTTTTGTCACAGCTACAGAGTTCATAGTGATGGAACAACAGCACAGTTTGGAGTAGGAGCCTGGACTGTTGTGTCTCAGGGAGCGCGGACTGAACACGTTCGTGCTGCGGCCGCACTGCGGGGAGGCTGGTCCCGTGCAGCACCTCGTGTGTGGCTTCATGCTGGCTGAGAACATCTCGCACGGACTGCTGCTCAGGAAGGTGTGGGCTGAGTCCACCTGCACGTACACGTAGTTGCATGTTGCCTGACGTCCTGTCCACACTCGACGACACAGACCTGCTGTGAGTTTGGGAAACAGTGGGAAACCAAATTAAGGATGCCCTGATTGGGATTCGAACCCAAGTCCTCGGGAATGCGAGTTCGGTGTGTTTTTCCGCTTCACCGCCTTGCTCTAGGCCTTAATACACATTTTTATGTGCGTACGTTTTAATGTTCGTAACAGGGCTTTCTTCTCCAATTAATATAATTTTTGAAGATTCTTGCAACAATGAGTGTATTGTATCTCTTGAGTGAAGAATCATCGTGGTTATCAGAAGTAAAAATCATTGTGGCCATCAGGAGTAGCAGAGATACTGTGTGCATCAGGATGAGTTTTTCTTGTATCATCAGGATGAGTTTTTCTTGTATTTGTTTCTTTTTTGTGTGTTACTTTGTGCCTTGTCTTTTAATTTTTTGCTGTCTGTACTAGTGTTATCTAAACTTTAAATAAATCTGTAGTGAAATTGTATCTGTACATAGAATATACTTTTTAAAAAAGATAGTTTTGGTGATAAGAGTGGTACAAATGCTGAAACTACAATTGTAAAGTTGTTATCAGTCTGTCAGTTTGTTTAATCGTCAAGCAAAATCTTTCCAGTTGATTTCAATTAAATTTTTAACTAAGTGAGGCCATGTACTGGATTAACATATAGACATATCTATTTTTGAAATTACATTCCTAAGGGTGTATAAAGGTGGTAAATTTTGTTATATGTATCATAAAAAATATCTCACAAATTGAACAAAGCATGATGCAATATAGTGGATAGGAATATTTATTATTTTTAACATATTTATAACTATAATTTTCTCAATTTTCACACTTCAGTGCATTAAAAAAAAGAATAAAATGATTTGTAATAAAAAAAAGAGTGTGTGTTAACTTGGTACATGTAATAGAATGTTGCACGTCTTTGGCAATTCAAGCCTCGACTTGTAAGTGTATCATAAAGGGTAAAATGGCAGAAAGAAAGAGAGCAAGAAGACAATTTTCTAAATAAACATGAATTAACAAAATTATTACTCACTTAAAAATTACTGCTCAGGAAATCAATAATTATTCATCAATCAATAATTATTATTTATTAATAAATATTACTCACTGATGAAATAATCACACCATAAAATTTATATTATGATTTTCAGGACCCTAACTATAGCATGAAAAACTACAATTTATACACATTATAAAAAGTAAATCAACTTTGATAAATTTTATTCTCAACTACATTTATAATATTGTTACAAACGGGAGAGACCAGACTGCGATGCCAGGTTCGGAGCTGGCGTAATGCATGCAACACATGCCTGGCCGGATTACAAGGGTCGCTACCCCCTCCCCCCTCCCCCCTCCCCCCCCCCCCTCCGCTCACCGCCAATCCTCCTGCCTCGGCGCTGTTATCTATTGCTGAGCGGAATTGGAAATTTCGCGGGTCGCCACGTAAGCAAGCGACGCTACCCTTCTGGACGGTTTGGGCGTCCGGTCGGCCCGGGATGACACGACTCGCGACAGCCACTCTGGTCGATTCGAGAAGGGCACCACAGACTGCTTAAGTAGCGACGCCGGCCTCTGCTGCAGTTCTTGGTGGCGAGAGTCCCGCGTCGGTGAGAGCCGTGAGTGCCGCGGGTGCGGTGAGAGTTCCGCAGTGCGTTCCGCGACGGGTGTCGATAGAGTTTGGCGACGGAGTCCTGCGACGGATTTCCGTGGTGAGTTTGGCGACGGAGTTCCGCGGTGAGTTCGGCGACAGAGTTCCGCGGGGTGTGCCGTGTGAGTTCTGTGATGATTTCCGCGAGGAGTGCGGCCCAGTGAGGAGTGCGGTCTGTGGAACTTGACGGACAATGAGTGACTTGGGAATAAACATTTTTAAGTGCAAGTAATTGGTGATTAGGCATTTTCAAGTAAGATTATTTATTAGTGATGTAAATATTAGTAATCAATACAAACCCAGTTATCCCCACATTATAAAATGGTAACAATATTACTTAGTATTATCCAGCAAAAAAAAATATACTTTTAATAACAACATAACACAACACTCAATTTTTTGGCTTTCATTTCATTTTCAAGTATTTAAGAATCTAAATTTTTTATATTCATTAAATATTTGATTAAAATAGAAATTAATTAATAAATCAAAATAAACAAAATTATTACTCATGACTTCAATAATTATTGATCAATATTGATTAATTAACAATAAATGTTGACCTCTGTTGAAAAACTCACACCATAAAGAAAATTTGTGTAGTTAATATCAAAGCTAGGATTGATTATAATTAATTAATAATTTAATTTTATATTATGTATAGGTTAGATGTGATCGGGTATGCTAATACTCTGATTTTGTAGCTCTGCAAATATCACCTTATCATTGGATTATAGTGCAAAAAATTCTGCCAATAGGCTACATAGACACACTGCAATGCATTCATCAGCATTGATAATGTTCTGATATCGAATGACTGAACAATGACAATATCTCCACCACTCCATGGAACAAAAAAAATATAAGCACGGACCTACGTCACAGTATTTCTTTACGTTATAACTATATTGTCACAAAGTGAACATAAAAACAATTCTTATTCCACACGGGGTTCTTTGAAATTTTTGTTAACTAGCATAATCTTAATTGGATTTAACATATTTACATGCTTGTGGGCTTACAATTATAATACGGTGTGTGATTTAGTTAATAAAATAATAATTCGAGACAAATAATTACCCTGTCAAACTAAATATTGAAAAGCATTATACAAGCAAAAAATATTTAGTTACACAGCTAAAAATACTCCAATAACACTGTTTAACAATACTGATTTACACAAGTAATTAAATAAATACATATAAGAAAGAACAATATTTATTTTCGAATATGGCCGTGGCACGGTGCACATAAATAGGCTCAAACCCCTTTGTGTTCCCCTCTGCCCCAACACTCGTTTACTAGATGCCACCAAGTTGGATGGCATCAGGCACGGGCGGGTCCCAACCGCCGCGACCCGCCTTTCCCTACAGCATGGCGAAGTTAAACCTGAGCCACACGCCTGCGGCCCATTATGTTCTCTGCATCATCCGCAACCTATTAGCCCCAAAATTCATTTTACAATTTTTTTACAAAAAGGTTGCATTAAAATTAGGCCTTGAAAGTTCTACATGAGGTCTACTTGAGTATACAGTCTAGATCACAGACACTTACAAGGCCATTGCTGCTGTGTTATGTTGCAGCCTAGAGGGACTACCAACAAAATAAACATGCGATTAATAAAATAAATAAATAAATTAATAAATTTGAATAAAACCCAGCTAGATGGGTCATGGCAGAAAGTAAAGCATGTTGTGAAATTTAGCAAACAAGGGATAGAAACGTAAAGCACAACCAAATTTACGAAAATAAAATAAAATTTATTGCTTAGAATAAATATGAAATTGCATTAACCTTTCACATTTGTGGTGATGCAATTAGAGGTACAAGTCATCGTATTCGAGTCTATTATTCGACACATAGTCATGACAAAATATACGCATATTATTGCAATAAATATAAAAGTTCATATATAATCCCGCTCGTGAAAACAATATCATACCATTAGCAACGTATCCAAATATATAACAAGAAGTTAACGCTGTACGAGACCCCTACATTACTTTACAAACCAAGCCTAATTTAACAAACTAACACATAGAAACAACACAATTTATTATACAGAAACCAAGTACCTAGGTCAAGCTAACTGCTCCTCGCGAGGAGATTCAAACAGGGTGCTCGTGCTTATGGTCTGTCCGATCCAACGGCCATAGCCAGGTAATAAAATAGAGCAAGTATTTACAGCCAACAGCAATGAATAAAAAAATTATGTTCTTGTACAAGCACGGCCAGTCAAGGTATTAAATACTTAGCTATGATAAGAGTGAGAATATTACATCTGGGGGTGTCGCGCCACGGTTCGGGTATGGCGCAGCAGTCATGCTTCAAACAGCTGATTAACTCCAAAGCAATTTAAGCAGACACAGGACAACCAAAATCAAATTTTCTAAAAGTGGCGGCCGAAACAGGAATTTAGAATATAGAATATAGAACCCTAACCTCAGGAGAATTTAAGCTACATAAACAACAAGAGCATGGCCACTTCACACTAATTTAAAGTTACGACTGCTTGAGCATACATACCAAAACCATGTCGCGACACCTCCGGACCGGAACAGACCCGAGGCCGCAGGGGGCCTACCAATTTATAATCCCAGTGACGTCACGGGAATCGGCGAAGGGGACGAAAGGAAGGGGAAGGTGGAGGCAGAGTGATAAGGGGAAGGGAGCGGAGGCGCTCGGCGGTGTGCGGTTTGAAGTGGCATCCACTTCAATATGACCTAAGGAACCTAGGCTACAATCAAAAAAACCAATTGAGGAAATCTTAATAGCAGATGTTAATGTCCTCACCGAGCCCGCGGACACTGATCACGCGCTCCAATCCAACTCCCAGCGACGAATACTCGGCGCACCAAGCCGGACAGAACAGTTCGTCTTCTTGATGTTATCGGCAGCTTGCTTTTGTAGTGTCGATTCCCAGAAACATAACCACATAAAAAGCTAGTTTTGCACTCAGCTCAGCTGGCAAGATGGACTAAAATCTGAGCTACTAAAAAGATAAATTAAATTAATAATTTAATCATTTAAAATTAATTATTTAACAAAATAAAATACCATTCAGTATAAACTAATAAAAAAATATTAAATACTAATTAAGTAAATAACATAGTAGTAAAACTAACACATAAAATCTCAGAAAAAATTGTATTAAAAAATTTATAAAATTATTAATATCAAATCATTAAAGTATTTAAAAAATCTTTACAAAGTTTAATTAAAAATGGAAATAAATTTTTAAGTACTGGCCACATCATGTATAAACCAACAACTTATTCTTAATTTTACACAAAGTTGTGAGTACATATAGTCATGTGTAAATTTGACAAGCGTTTTCCACCCTCAAGCAATGTTTGCCAACACCCAAAGGGTCCAATTGTGCTGAGTGAGTTTTTCCATTCAGGAGTTGCCCAGTGAGTAGCAACTTGCTCCATAAGTTGCACTAGCGAACCGATAACTGGCACTTTTTTTGTGGGGCTAAGTCTGGAGAGCTTTTTGACTGCGAATGCACCAAGTCCGAACTGATTGCTGAAAAATTTGATTCCAACTTACCAAAGTTTCAGGCTAAGTCCAAATCGGTGTGCAGTCCAGCAGTGTGACAATGTTGGGAGAGATCTGAAAGCATAACGGCAGGTATCGATGTCCCCTGCTCCCTCCAAAGACAGCTTGATAATGGCCAGGGCAGGCCTAATTATACCAGTTTCTCTCCCCTCCATTTGCTCTTAGAATAGTCTAGTTACTCAGTTTATACTCCCTCCTGGCGGGAAGGCGGTAGGGAGGTAGGTCAGCTGACCTGTCATGTGATGTCCACTGCCACTGCCCAGCCTTGCTCATGCTTCAAGTTGCGCTTGTGGAAACTTGCCAGGAGGCTAGGCAGCCCACGCTGCTGTGCTCTACGGCAGATGTCATACAGAATAGGGGTAAACATTCCGAGAACTTCAGCGCACACAGCCTTCCGTTGCATGTGGAAAAGCTCCCGCAACAAACATGATATACTGGAAACTTCAATTTACAATTAACAAGTTAATTTTGTTCATATTATTAACATGATGCATCTTATCATCATTAAACCCATTTGTAGTATACCTACAGTATGTCTGCAAAGTCAAGCTGCAGTTACGAAGGCTTGTTATGACTAACAGAAATGAAACGAAAGCCCTAAACTTTTGTTATAATGGACAATATAGCAGTTTATTAGTATTATGTGCAACGGTGTGCGAGCGCAGGTGATGATGCAACACCATGAAACCACGAACTGCGTACAGCGGATCAGGCCACGTCAGTCGAGATGTGGACAGTGTATAGCGAAGAGCCACCACATAGGAATAACATTAATCGGTGGAATAAGCAGCTCGAGGATACCAGCAGTTTGTTGGACAAACCTCATTTTGTTAGGCCATCGTAAGTGACGAGGCTATATGGAAGAGCTATCTAAGAAGCCTCAAAAAATCTGTGCATGCATGTGCTCGAGAATTAGGCCTAACCAAGACTATAGTTCATAAGGTTTTAAGAAATGTCTCAGTTTTTTGGGTTACAAAATGCAGCTGTTGCACGCTATCAAACCAGCATATAGAACTACATGATTTGCGTTTGTTACAGATATGCTTAATGAGATCAACAAGAATGAACGATTTCTGAAGAAGTTTATGTTTAGCAATGAGGCCTCATTCCATGTCTGTGGACATGTTCACATCGCTGTAACTTTTGAATATAGGCTGCTGGAAATCCTTGCCTACGTTGAGTACGAAAGTAACACTCCTAAGGTAAACGTGTGTTGTGCCCTGATGCATGATAAAGTTATAGGCCCATTTTGCTTCGTGGAACAGACTGTGATATCAAACAGCTACTTTGACATGTTGTAATTGTATGCAGTGCCGCAATTTCCAGAACGTGCCATTTTTCCAACAGGATGGCACTCCTCCACACTATGCCAACATTGTTTGTGAGTTTCTGAATACAACATTCTCCTAGCGGTGGATAGGCAGGGGTGCTGTCAAGGCATGGCCACTACAAAATCTGAACCTAACACCATTAGACTTTTACGTGTGGAGTTGTTTGAAGCAACATGTGTACAGTGAACGTATCAGTGATATTAATCATTTAAAACGGAGAATCACAGACTTACTCACTCTGTTACACCAGACGTCCTGAACCATGTGTGGGAAGAACTATAATATGGTTTTGGTGTCTTTAGGAGTCCACATCGAACTTCACTGAACAGATATGCAAACTTGGAGAGTTTACCTTTTGTTTGGCGAAGATTTCATATTTCTATCTATCTTGTTTCGATGCTTTCCTTTGACAGGTCGGAAGTGCACCTTGACTTTACGGGCATATTGTATATAAGTTTTTAATCATGTTTTAATACTTCATTCATTATTTTATCTTACACTAATGTTATGCTTTACATGTGTATTTTTGTTTTCATGTGTCTTAAGGGTTTATTCATGGTGTCTTGTGTCTTTTGTATTGTTAGTTGTGGTACACCTGTCTTTTGGGTGGTGCCTGCATGCAAGTGGTGCCTCACTTGGGGCGGAGCCTGCCTTCTGGGGGGCAGTGCCTGCCTAGTGGACAGTGCCTGTCAGAATGTAGTGCCTTCCTAACATTACAGTGCCCACCATATAGTCTAATGATTTGGTTACTGTGTATTTGTGTTATACGCTAGAGACCTGCAAGTACTCGAATTTCGAGTTCAAGTCGAGTTTTTAATTAGTGCTCGGACTCGGCACGGCCGTTCGCGACTCACGAGTCGAGTTCGAGTTTAATAATGTCTTTTCAGACTTTTTTGGTTAGGCCTAAGTATAAAAATATTTAAAATTACGTGTTAACTAACCTTGTTCACGCATGTAATTAAAAGAAACCCATTACACCTCGAACTTGCATACCCCGAACATTGGGTTCCGATAAATACTCGCGCTAAGTGAATTTGCGTCACGCGAGTTCGGCTATGCTAGCCGGCTGGTGGTTATTTTTGTTCAAAACGTGGCGAAGGAACTTGTGTGTATCAGGTAGAAAACATTTGGCTATAAACATTTGGCTAATAAGATATAAGATCAATGCTATCCTGAAATGCTGTGACAGGTTTTTTGAGTAGATAATCGCAGCGACAGACCGACAGGATACGCTCCCGTTCTTGCCGTCAGCGATGTTTATTTTGACAGCTCAAGCAATTATCTTTTCCACGTCCCTTCACAGCGTAAAAAAAAATACACGTTGGAATGCAGATGGAAAAGTAACTATGCAGTAAAATAAATCAATTTACGGCCCTGCTAAATTTTTCTATTCAATAAAATTCGAGGTATTAGTGATTTTTCAGCAGAAACTGCTGTGTGACTAATAAACAAATTGTATTATAATAACTTATAAAGTATTTATTAACGGCGAAGGACAGTCGTATAAGCCCATAAAAATATTTATTTTACCGAGAATGGGCTATACAACCTGGGTTTTGTCGCACGCGTTGTGGGAGGGGAGAAGAATGCTGACAATTTCTCACGCAGAAGGTTGTAATAAGGGAGGGAATGTGTTGAAATGTTATTTGGTAAAAGGGGGGGGGGGGTGTTTTTACATGGTTTGTGGCTCTGGGAGGGATGAGCCTTGAAGAATTAGCAACGGATGGAGAGGTAAGCGTCACGTCACGTATGACGTCAAGCCGTCGCTACCGCCAGCCTGGCTGGACGAGTTTCTTACGCTCTCGCAGAAGCTACCACAGCGGCTTTTCGTGTGGGCGGGTAAGATAACATGACAGCTGAGACGGCTTTTCATGCGATAGTGGACGCGCCGAGCTCGGCTAGACACTGCCCGAGCGGCATTCACGTGTATGTATCCAAAGATGCGGTGACACCCCACGGCAGCAGTTTTATACCAAAAATTATACTCTCGCCTTGTGTTATGCGGATTTTTATTTCGCGCTATCTGAAACCATTACACAAAAATTGTGCTTGTGTTATGCACATTCGATTTAATTGAACTCGTGCTATGATAGTCGTAGGTGTAGTTGAAGTTTGAGCACAACGTAGAATAACGTTTAACGATTTATTTGTTCTGTTTCAAGTACGATTTTGTTACATGCAATCTCGTCATAATACTACACTTTAAACTCGCCCAATGATACAATCGACAACTGGAACGTCCACTTTTTTAAATATTTCAAAACTGTTGAACCACTTTATGCATAAATTTTCCGATACAAAATCTGCCCAGTATTCAGTGCTAGTTGGCACTCGGCACCATTCGTGTTTACTGTTTGGTTACGTTGATGACAGCATAGAGTGCGTGCACTTAGTTGAATTTCGATATCGATAGCTCGCCGATTGGTACATCTGTAAATACGGTATGTTGGTCATGCTGGTTTGTGACCATAGCACCTATAGTTTACAAAGTTTGGAACCCAGTTCAACAGCATAAAATACGTTAGTTTTTTCGTTTTATGGGTTCTTAATTTCTTACATAATGAGCAGTTTGCAAGCAGTGGAACCAGTACCAGGTGGGTCTTCAAAGACTGTCGTGTAGAGTTTTTATGACAAAGTGGATAGTTTAAATGCCACGTGCAAACATTGTGGAAAGAATTTGAAGACACCATCATCATCAACCAGTGCTTTAATTCGTCATCTCAGTTTGCACGAAACCGAATTAGCTTTGTACAAAAAGTGAGAGTGCATGAGATTTCAAAAGAAATTCAAGAATTGAATAATACTAATTCTGCTCATACAACGCAGTCCGTCAGTGAACAGCAGCCCAGTTCTTCATCTACCATTGACAAAGTCAACCACAATCTTTGGTCTGCATTTGACACGATGAAGCACATACATTCATCTGCTTCAGCAGGTACTAAATGTGCAATAAAAGTCCTATACATTTAGTCACACTATCTTAGTTTAAATAATGTTCACGTAAAATTCAATGAATTGCCAACAAAAAAAATCTGACTCAAGATAATTTTTTTATTTTAAATTAGTGATGGCCCGATATTCGATATCCGATATCGGAGATCGGTAATATCGGCACATTTTTCAATATCGGACATCGGTAAATACTTGCGATATTTTGATAACCGATGTTTGCTCTCGCCAATAATACTTCTCACATAACCTTAACCGTAATTCCAAGCTTATTTTCCGCGGGCGTAATTTATCTTTATTCACGTCACCATATTACCTAGTAATTTCAAGCATATTTTCCACAGAAACAATTTCAAGATTTCAAGCCTATTTCTTCTTTCTGATACTGCAATGCATCCCGACGGTACAATTCTTCCATGTGTACACAAATCCCAGTCATTAGTGCATATTTATTCGTTTCAGATATTCGCAAAATGTTTTTGCTTGATGAATTTTCGAAGTTCACTATGTGTACATAAATTGAAAACATAAACGAAAATAATTACGATATTTAATTTAAAAAGTGGTGTAGCCGTAAGTAAACATGAAGAAGAATTAAAGTTGCTGCTTGATATAACAGACATTTTCTTTCCGTGTCATTTCATGGTCGCCAACTGCTGTTCTATACAAAAACATTACGTAAGTTTTTACAAAAGCTAAAATATGAAACGTGTTTACGTAGGGCAAGTTGCAGCAAAGGTATTATGTTGGCTATATTGAGTGCATTTAAAAAAACATAAATAAAGATGTGTGGTTTTATAAACTCTGCAGTACGTTTCAAAGTTGTATTGAAATTACTTTTCACGTATTTTTAACGTGTTTTCGCACCAATAAATGGAGTGATACACTTTAACAATGGTCACAAAATTTACTACTTGAAGACCTTCCTTTCTAGCGTGTTGTTTACCGTGATGAAATTTTACAAAGGGTACAAAAGTTTGATGTTTTTCGGCGGTAGCCTACAACTCACGTAGTTTAGGTTCCCTACCACGTTCGTGCAACTTCGGATTTCTCTCAAAAATTGAAATTAAAAAAAATCAAAGTGTTAGGTTAGGTTAGGTCAGGTCAGGTCAGTCACAACATGCTTGAACTTCTGATTTAGCGGCTGAAGTGGCGTTAATAAACTTCGGAAATCTTAGAAAATTCTTGCAGGGAACCGAAACTACGTGAGTTGTGGGCTTCCCGTTTTTCGGACGGTATTTTTCGTAGAATACAGTTGAGACACTGGACTCAGTACATGCAGTGGCTTGTAATTCATACATTATAAGCAAATACACTAGAGACTAATACTGGACAGCTACAATATTTCTCAACATTTCTCCACAAAAATCTGAAAATCGTTTCCTTGTAGTTACAATATGTTTTTGCATACTATAGGTAATACCTACACCAGAATATTGCTTTATCTGGCCTTGAAAAACAATTTAAATTTTTAAGACCTTGAATTTAGAGAGCTTATTTGTAGGCCATTATGATAAATTCATTATTAGCTTTCATTTAATGTGAATTTACTATATTTTACAATTAATAAAAATAATATACATTCACATATGTATGTTTTATTAATATTTAACATTTTTCATTATTGTCTCTAACAATACTCCAGAACCACAATTTTATAGAATCAGTGTTAGAAATGAGATAGGCCTATTATCAGAATATCGGGTATCGGTTATCGGATCGGTAAATTTGGAAATATCGGAATCGGTATCGGTATCGGGTTTTTGGATATCGAGCCATCACTATTTTAAATTACCTTTTGTCAAAATTTAACCCATATTTTATACCACTTTAAAAGTGGAAATGTTTTATGTATAGCAGCATAAATCCGAAATAACTAAAATAAGAGATAATTTTTATTTCATATTTTGTTTCTTTTACAGGGACACTTTATGATGAAGCACACCATCAGCTTAAAAACTTTATTTCTGAACCAGTAATTGACCAAACTGACAATGTCTGTCAATGGTGGCACAGCAACCAGCAACGATTTCATTTATTGAAAGGTGCAGCAAAGCATTATCTGGCTATACCTGCCACACAAGTGGCCAGTGAAAGACTGTTTTCATGTTCTGGAAACACTCTATCCACATGCCGAGAAAACCTTGCTCCAGAGCACATTGAACAGCCGGTGTTTCTCCATGAAAGACTTTTACAAAAATGTTGATTATGATCATTCTTATAGTAAAATGTTGCTGTCTTTTTTTTTAAATATTGAGTTATGTTCAGGCTTTGGCATGCATATTAAAATATATACTGTATAACTATTCTAAAAAAAAGTTGATATTTATTGTATGGCTACAAAAAATTCCTGGAACAGTGGAAATCCTTAATATACCCTGCAGCTAGGTGACTGGTAAGAATGTTGACAAATACTTTTGCACTTATGCTATGGTTTTGAATAAAATTTTGCTCGGTGTCGGTGATTAAAACATGCCTTTATACTTTTTTTTTTGGTTTACAAGTAAATTTTAATAATACTCTGCATTTTCAAAAGAAACAAAATTGTTAAAGACCAGGAAAATATTTGCAGCAATGAGAATCCTCACACCCGAGATTTGTATAGGGCCTTGATATTTGCTGGTCGTTAAACATGACAGTTATATATAAATAATGGATATTTAGGGATTTTACTACTCGACTCAAATTTAACTCGAACTCGAAACATTTCTTGAATACTCGCTCGAACTCGACTTGACCTAAAAAGCCTATACTCGCATGACTCTAGTTATACCTATTGTTAAAGTTAACTTGCTTAACTGTTGATAGGCATTTAACAAATGAAATAAATAAATAACATTTTTGCAACTCTTGCTACTCATATTGAATATTTGTATTCAAAAATATTTTGATGTTTGTACTCTAATTCAGTTCAAACTAAGAAAAACTGATAGGTATTCGCATAGGCCTGGTTTTTAGTGACGAAGAAAGAAATATGTAGGTACTTTAGTAGTGTCTTTAATACTCTTTATAAACAAGTATAAGGTCAGATGTTATTAAATGTATTAGCATGAAATGTTAATACTTAAGTAATAACTGTGGGCTGGGGGGCTGCAGGTCGGGGCAGTGTGCACATGTGGACTGTGTGTCGCAGGTACCGGTGCTGCAGTACCTGTACTACCTGGCCCAGATAGGCATCGCCATGTCACCGCTCAGCAACAACTCCTTGTTCCTCAAGTACCACCGCAACCCGCTGCCGGAGTACCTGGCCCGCGGCCTGTGCGTCAGCCTGTCCACCGACGACCCTCTGCAGTTCCACTTCACCAAGGTGAGCCATGGCTACCCCCCTGCTGCCCGCTGCGCTTCTTGTACACGTCCACACATTTGTAAATATTCACAAATTAAAAAGTTGTATTTTGACACTGGATATATTTTATATATTTAGTTCCACAGTCATGAAGTATAAATTACTTCTGCACTACGGTACTCCGTGCGGTGATCGCTAATGCGTTACGTTTAAAATATTAAAGGTCGTGGGTTCGACCCCCGACTTCCACTATGACTGAAAATCATGAGCCCTGAGTCACTACTAAGTTTTTGCGGTCTACGTAGTGTAATTGTTAAGGTCCTGTGGCCTTGAACTCTGTGCGTAATCATGTGATATATCTTATTAAGACAAGATCTACCTGTAATATAAAACTAAGGCACAGTTACAAAGTACTGTTATATTTTATAACCTCAACAATTCGCCACGACACACATTTTTGACAGTTGTATTGGCTAACAAGCCGTTTAATGTTGGGACCATCCATTTTTAATGAGTCAAGTGAACCATGTTTTTCTCCGAAGTGTTTGTCATGATTGACATAGGTAGTATAATGGATGATAAGAAAGATATAGACATAGAAAAAAAACAGAACACAAAAATCCCAATATCTATTTGACTACTGTCAAAGTGCATTCATTCAAGCAACATAAATGTTTTGCATTTAAGTGCATATAATTGAACATGAACTTTGGCTGGCAGTCTGTGGGAAAGTGGTGGTAGTATTTACATTATTTACATTATTTACAGACTAGGTACATTTGTGGATCATTATGATCAGTGGCTGACAGACACTTGGTTAAGTTAGCAGCAGACAACAAAATTTTCTGTAGGTCAATGCCATAGAATATTAATTATATTATTAATTACTAGATAAAGCCCTGCCTGCATTCTATGCCTCTTTAATTTTTTTTTTTTTAATTTTTTTGAAGTAGGTGTGTGTGTGTGTGTATACACACACACACAAAGCATCTCTCTATCGCTCTATATATATGTCCCTCTATAAATCTTACTTTTTTTGCTATACAAACAAAAATCTCTATATCTCTACCTCTATCTATCTCTCTCTGTCCATATCTCTCCATATCACTCTCTATGTATCTATGTTTCACTCTATATCTCAATCTTTTTCTCCATCCTCTCTACATCTCTTACTATATATATGTACTAGCAGACCCGACAGATGTTGTTCTGTTCAAACGTTTTAAATTCAAAAATTAATTTGCTCTTGATTTTCATTTGCACATGTGTTTCCAACTTGGTCTCTTAAATTTACATTATCCGCCAAATGTTCTTCTGCCGTTCTATTTAATCGATGGTTATGGTTCCCTTGCACATGTCTGTTACGTCAACCAATATTTCCTGCTTTTCCACGTAGACCTGGCATTTTTCTGTAAAAAAAAAATTGTAAAAAGTGCACAACACATAATAATAAGTAACTTCTTTATTTGTAGGTTAGGTTGATTGTAATTCAATGCACATTAAAATTTAATATAAAATCATGTGAAATACTCACTTCTATACTGCACCTCACGAATCCCACAATTTATTGTTTTTATTTACACTTCAAAACGCTCAACGCATTAATTACACTGAGGGCCTATCGGTGTTACGTTTTATACTGATTGCGGAATTTGTGGGCGCCACCACGTGAGTGGGCACGTGGACCTGACTGGAAACTCTTACTCAGGGCGTCACGTAGCCCGTGTGCGGCGAGATATTGGCCCTCCTGACCTCGGTGTCAACACCTGTTCCTATACCGAGCCCGCTCTCAGTGTCGGGCACGCTCCTACCTATCCCCAGTGGGCTCTTAGGGAGTCCCACACGCCGCTGACTGGAGGAAGGACCCACGTGGCCCCCAAACACAAAAACACGAGACTTGTTAAAGTTGGTTTATTTAGACTTTACACGCCCTCTTACACTCCTCTCTTTACACGGTTGAAATGCCCGGGGCACGAATTGGCATAGATTGGGGATGCGGACCACACACGTGGCCGCCCCAAGCTTTTACGTTGAGTGAATGCTAAAAACTCCTGGGAATATAAAAATTATTTAATACACAGCCGCACGGACCGAGAGAGGCCCCGAAGATACTGATAAAGCGGTTTAGATTAATTAAATATACAGAACTATCTATCAGTGAATCAACGTTGATGTCCCCGGGGTGTCTGCAGAGACGTCCACCCTCGGCTGGCTGAAGAAGGAGACTGGGGCGAGCCAAGGCTAACGGCGGGAAACATGGCGTCCTTCACGCCGAACACAATTACCATTATCACTGGTAAGATTGCGTGCCCTGGGTTATTAGAAAGAATAACATGAACCTCTTACAAAATTAATACATACATACCCACGACCAGACTTTCTGTAATAGCTACTTGTACATGGAAAACAGTTTAAATAAAGTTTTATATTAGTTCCGTCGTCGCCTGCTAGGGAGTGTCATTGACCGTGCTTGCACTTACTTTACTTAAATTATCTAATTAAGAATCAAAAGAAAACTCACTTGGCTGACCTGCTGTAAAATTACTTAGCAGTTAAAAGAAAAAGGCTTACAATATTAATTTAGGTGTTTTAGTGATACGAAGCACTGAAACTAAGCGCCCTCTTGCGGCAGTTCGTGGCGCGCAATTCACACACACACACGACTACGTACGTATCGGTACAAATGCCGGGCAGAATAGGGATGGGGAGGGAAATGGAGGATGACCAGGCTCATGGGGCTAAGCCCCGGCTGACGTCAACACTTTAATATAATATTCTCAATCAACACAGGATTTTTAATATAATAAAAACACTAAGCTACGATGCAAGTAACAAATGTACGAAATAGTAACCAATTTACAGGAAATTTTCTGAATCTAATTGCAACGCCATCTGCCAGGTCGAACTGAAATAAAAATAAAATATTTTTGAATATTCAATAATGTGATCACAGCGCTTCCTACCGGATCCAATGTAAAACAGCCAAAGATTAACAATGTGCCGTTTCAGTGCTACTTTCAGGCACAAATGTACGATTTACTTAATTTTACGAAATTTTTAAATTTTTTTTATTTTATCTTCCATATGATGTCCCACTGCTTTTTCCTCATCGAGATTTGTTCAGTCGAGTGTACCGACAGGTTAGTTTGTTTAGCAGTCAGTGCTCCCAACGCCGTTCCCAGCGATTAAGGCTGAGGTTTGCTGGCGACATGCTAGGCCAGCGATCGTCTCGTCTGGACCCTGCTAGGCATCACGCGTTGAGCTGTCCACCCTAGATGGTAGCGTGACTAGAAAAGCTGTTCTCTGCTTCCAAACTCCTCTTCTCGGAGCTGTGCTGAAGTTAGCTGTCCCTCTCATGAAACGGTGTTCCGTTCATCAGCCCAACAACACGTATCGTCGTGTCGGACCAGCCTGTTCCCAGGCCGGGTCAGTCACCGGTCGTAACTCCCCCCCCCCCCCCCCTTTTTTCTTCCAGTCCACGCCAATGCCCGGGATGGAGGCCACAGCCCCGATGGCTGCCTATCCTACATCCTCACGACATCTCGCAGGAGTTTTGCCAACTACCGGGCATGCTCCCTCGCCTCTCCGCCAGAGGACAGCATAGTCCCCTCCTATCCAAGCCAGGCCTTAAGGATCGACTTGCATCCAAGTCGAGAGGTCATTTAGGGCTTGTAGTTCCATGCGCACTCGCCAGGACGCGCTAGAGTGCGGCTACTCCAATCGGAACCTTTCTGGTTCCCTTCAGGTTTTCTGAAGCCCCTCCCCTGGACAGGTGACCAAAGGCAGTTTTAATTAGGCGAGCCGGCACCATTTTTGACGATTCTGCTGGCAGCACATGAGGAGAGCACATCTCTCTTCGCAGCCCGAGACCATGCGCTTCTGAAAAGTTGTGAACGGCTTTCTCTAAAGGATGTAGTCGGTTATCTACAAGGCCATGTGCCTTAGCACTAAAATTTAATTTTTTTTTAGCTGCCCCAAATAGTTTAGTTTTTGAAATAGTTTTTTGTCTTAACTTATTATTCTTCATGGCAACCGCGAACTTCCGCGTCTCGTGTCACCTGGCCATCTCCAGGGACCGACCTGATCTACTCCACCCCGCAGCTTAGGTAAGTTGTTTCGTCGCCCCACACACACTTTTCCTTTTGCTTTTCACCTGGGCTTAACTTCGCCCAACATCAGCCGCCTGCTAACCAACCTAATTTGATGGTAATACTGGTTACAGACGGAGCTCAAGAATTAGGGCGAGAAATTCCGCTCCAAATTCAACTCTCGAATGCGCAGTTCTTGAGTTAGTTCACCGAAATTGATCGCCTCCTGCCATCGGAGAATTTCTCAAGAGTTCCAGCTTTCAACGTCTTTTCCCTTGAGTGGAAAAACCACAAAATAATTTATTATTCTAAACAACCAGTTTCAGGACACTTTTTATTTATTTAACAAGTAAATTTAATTTTTTTATAATTTGTTTTATGAAGAGCCTGCGCGCTCAATATTCAATGGCCTGTAAAGTTAAGAGACCAAATGACCTAAGATTTAGTCAAGTATAACCATTGTTACTTATTATAATATCTCGCCCCGGGGCCTCCCCATTTTTTTTTTTGTTTAACAAGATTTAATATATTAAGTATAGCAAATAAGATCAACAATTTCTTGGTATTTTGTTTCGGCTGTAATGTCATGGGTCATCTTCAGTTGGATAATGTTTGTAAAGACAAAAACAAAAGCAACAAAATCATTAAGTAATATTTAGTAAATGCCTATACAAACCAAACCAGATCTTATTATTTTCTTATCCTGTGATCACGATCCACATAACCTTCCCGAGTTTTAAGGAGGTAATCATAAATTTTGTTGTGCGTGCGCTGTGCCCCAATGGGTAATGTGTTTAGTTCTGTTTTCTGCCTGGCGCTTCCACGGCCAATCTATAATTGTTCTTTAGACAAAATGTCATGAAATAAATGAATTAAAAAAACATTATTTATCGTATTGAATTGTGAATCCAAACCATTCTTGAATCCACCTGAACACACACTTTAAAGCGAATCTGACAGATGTTGTCCTCTTCAAACGTTGTAAATCCAAAAATTATAATTTTTTTAAATATACTATAAATAACAAATATGTAACTTCAAATTTTATATATACTTTAAACTTTAATTATTATAAGTAATTTAATTTTTATTTTATAAATGTTATTATTTATTTTACTAACTATTTTTTTTTTATTTTCAAAGAGGCTTTAATACGTCGTAAGTTGCATAGTATAAAATGAGAACTGACAATTTAAAATTGTAGGTTAAGTTGAGTGTTATTGAATGCACGTGTATACATTATTAAAAATCATGACTAATCATTTAAAATACTCACTTCTGTACTGCACCTTACAAATTTTGCACAATGTATATTTTTTTAATACACTTTAAATCATAGAATCAAATGAGAACTGACAATTTAAATTTATAGGTTAAGTTGATTGGTATTGAATGCAGGTGTGTACATCATTAAATTTCACGAAAAA
The DNA here is from genome assembly GCF_032445375.1 of Bacillus rossius redtenbacheri. NCBI lineage: Eukaryota > Metazoa > Arthropoda > Insecta > Phasmatodea > Bacillidae > Bacillus > Bacillus rossius. Next base: position 112,164,650 of record NC_086332.1, read on the forward strand.
TCATGTAAAATACTCACTTCAATACTGCACCTCACAAATTTGCACAATGTATATTTTTTTAATACACTTTAAATCATAGAATCAAATGAGAACTGACAATTTAAATTTGTAGGTTAAGTTGATTGGTATTGAATGCAGGTGTGTACATCATTAAATTTCACGAAAAATCATGTAAAATACTCACTTCAATACTGCACCTCACAAATTTGCACAATGTATATTTTTATTTACACTTTAAAATGTTATTTCAATAAATAATAATATAATATTCTCAATAAGCGCACAATTCTATTTTAATTTTAATGTAATAACAACACTAAGCTATGACGCTAGTTACTGATATGCAAAAATGCAATAAAATAAAAAAAATTCTTAGAATCCGATCGCAGCACCAACTATCGGGTCTGACAGATATGCAAAAAATTAAAAATAAATATATTCTAAAACGCTATCGCAGCACTGCCTACCGGATCCAATTGTGAACCTAACCATCCAAAGATTAACAGCACATAAACAAAGACACAAAAAACACACACACACATATATACTGTGAACCTAAACCATCCAAAGATCAACAACAAAACATACCTAAATAAATAAATGAACAAAAAAAAACATTTTCTATTGGATCAAATGGTGAATCTAAAACATTCTCGAACCAACTTAATCACACACACAAAATTTCATCAAAATCGGTCCAGCTGTTTAGGAGGAGTTCAGTCACATACACACGTACAGAAGAATTATATACACCTACTATAAAGATAGCCCTTATTATATCTCTGTATATTTCTCTTTATATGTGTATATTTCTATATCTCTATCTCTCAAAGTGTATACAGTAGAATCCCGCCCATGCGACCCCCCTCTGATGCGTCCATTCCGTTTATACAACCGTTTTTTGAGAAACCGTGAAAAATTTGAGCAGAGAAAGTCAAAAATTTGAATAAAATCGGCTGAAAAACAAGTATGTTACACTTTGTTGGGCGCTATGTGTTCACGTTTATCTTGGCGAGCGCTGTACTGCAAGCAGGCAGGCATACAAAAGACGGCTAGAAATAGATACCACCCCTCTAGACTGTCCACGCTAGCCAATACCGGTAAACTGCGCGCATCACCTGATAACATCTACGCACGCGTCTATTGCCGTCCCGGTCCCGTGCCTTTGTCTTGCGACTGGTTAGTGAGATGTGATCTTGCCAGCTGTATCTCAGGTGTCACTGCCCACAAAAAGCTGTGTTCACTGTGTTAACGACGTCGCCAGGTGTTTGGTTCTCCGCTATTTTTCTATAACATCGCTGACTTTGCACATGCGCAGCTAAACAAAAAAAAATTGCGTGGAATTATGCTATACACCTCGGACTCGCATACCCCGAACAATGGGTTCCGATAAATACTCGCGCTAAGTGAACTCGCGTCACGCGAGTTCGGCTATGCTAGCCGGCTGGTGGTTATTTTCGTTCAAAACGTGGCGAAGGAACTTGTGTTGATCAGGTAGAAAACATTCGGCTATAAACGAAAGATATAAGAACAATGCTATCCTGAAATGCTGTGACATGTTTTTGGAGTAGACAATCACAGCGACAGACCGACAGGATGCGCTCCCGCCCTTGCCGTCAGCGATGTTTATTTTGACAGCTCAAGCAATTATCTTTTCCACGGCCCTTCACAGCGTAAAAAAAGGAAGAAAAAAATACGTTGGAATGCAGACGGAAAAGTAACTATGCAGTAAAATAAATATATTTACGGCCCTGCTAATTTTTTCTATTCAATAAAATTGTAGGTATTAGTGATTTTTCATCAGAAACTGCTGTGTGACTAATAAACAAATTGTATCATAATAAATTATAAAGTATTTATTAACAGCGAAGGACAGTCGTATAAGCCCATAAAAATATTTATTTTACCGAGAATGGACTATACAACCTGGTTTTTGGCGCACGCTGTGTGGGAGGGGAGGAGGATGCTGACAATTTCTCACGCAGAAGGTAAGCTACCACAGCGGCTTTTCTTGCGGGCGGGTAAGATAACATGACAGCTGAGACAGCTTTTCGTGCGATAGTGGACGCACCGAGCTCGGCTAGACACTGCCCGAGCAGCATTCACACGATGTATCCGACGATGCGGTGACACCCCGAATTCTCTATTGCGACCATTCCGTTTATAAGTCCGTTTTTCCGGAAACCGTGAGGGTTCGCATCAGTGGGATTCTACTGTATACATATTCCTATCTATAGGTACTTTTATCTTAACAAAACTGAATACAAACACACAACCCTTTATTTATATATACTTTTTTACCTATCTATATTTTTACTGTCACAAGTGTGACATAGGTATAAAAAAACACAACGCGTATTTGAATGTAATATTGTGTTTAAATTTCAAAACAGTGGGAAAATGTATGGAGAATTAAGATTTTAAACGAACGAACATTTACAGTTTTATTGTGTTGGGGAGGGGTTGAATCTAACCTCAACAGCTTAAATAACAATGAGTGGGGACTGAGATGTTATACAATTTTATTTAACAAACAAACTCCGTGCACATTATATGACATTTCTTCAAAGGCAGTACTGATTCCTATTTTCTGTTTGATTAATAGCAGTAGCTTCCAACTGCAGTTTAACTCGAGCTACAAACAGTTTACATAAACGTATATTAATACCTTGGAAAACTCATTACAATATTCATTGGACTTTTTCCCATAAAACAGTAAGAGGGAAGGATCGAAGTCCAGTAAAACTATGTTATGACTATAACACAAAAATTCGTAACAAAATAAATATAACTTATAATCAAAATACCAAAGGACCTGTACGTTAACTATGAGGCTTAAACATAACCTTGAACATTTCGTTTTAGCCTTATGAGCAAATGTACAGCTCTCAAACAAAACTGTATGGTTCTTTCAAAATCAATACCTTTTTACAGCTAATAAACCATGGGCACATTAAAGTCATGAATATCTCAATCGAAGGCCAAGCTTTTGAAATTTAAAATTTACAATAGCACTATTACTCTATACTACTGATGCATAGTTTTAAAAAGCCATATTTGAAGAAAACATAAATACATCAAAAATACTTTAAATCTTCCTCGTGGATTAACACCGTCCCGTGTCATGGACACCCGATTTAAAGTACAACTTGCCTGTTAAAGTGTTGACTTCCTTCGAGTTGTCCTGGGAAAACAGGATGATGGTATCACCAAGAGCAGCTCCCACAGCTCCACTTGATGCAGAAACTTCCGCCTTGTTTCCACACTTGCATCAGGACATGCGAGCTGCTGACTCCCGACGCGCACAAAATCACCAGTTCACTTCAATGGTCAGTGCACGGCAACCCCAGCACTGAAAGGCTACTCGATCACTGCCTCTAACCACCCCTCGCAAGAAATTAGGCAGTACAGTAGAACCCCGATTATCCGCGACTCGATCATCCTATTCGCGGATTAACCGCGATTTATGTCCATCAAGTCCAATTTTTTAGTTACATATAACCAATGATTCAAAATGTATGTAAATGTTAAAATACTTTGCAAAATGTATGTTGGTCAAAGTACTTTGACTCAGTTATGTTTATATACACAAAGTTTTTAAAAAAATACTAGCACATACATACGTATGTACATAATATTTTTGTGTTCCATGTTACGTGAATAGATTATACACTGGTGCGCGATTCCACGTCCGCATGACTGGACTGTACACTCCCGCGCGCAGCACGGCGCCGTGCCACAGAGATTACCCGGCGCATGGAGACAGTCCATTCCATTAGTGTACGTTGTTGAAGCGTGAAGGTGGTGATAATTTTATGTATTGTAACAGTGATCTGCATTCCTACGGATTATACCGTTGTGTTGTGCGGAAGTGTTGAGCGCAACATTTCATCATGTCATCAAATGAACAGAAAAGAATGGGAGTGGTTCTGTCCATCGACAGCAAAACAAAAATTATAGAAAGATTTCAGAGTGGAGAAACGATTGCAAACTTGCGACTGAGTTTAATGTCGGTAACACAACAGTGCGCGATATCATAAAACATCGCGAAAAAATCATTCAGTTTGCTTCACAGGCTGACACTTCAAGTGGATTAAATAAACGCAAGACGATGAAAGAATCCACATTTAGCAGCTTGGACACTTGTTTGTTTGATGGTTTCAACAGAAAAGGTCGTAGGGTGTACCATTAAGTGGCGTAATTTTATCACAGCAGACGTAAATTTAAAAAAAAAAAAACTAGGCTTGACAGAAGAACCATTTTCCTGTTATATTACTTCTCCATTATTTTATGAGCACCGACTGTACGGAAGTGTGTGTGTTGCAACTAGTGCTTGGCACGCAAGATAAATTCAACCTATCACTTGCTGACGCGACGCAGTGATACAACGGTGTTTGTTTATTTCAAAACTCAGCTAAGAGTGAACGGAGAATAGATATATCAACCCCTCACGGTTCCCGAGATTAGGGTCGTTATAGAGAGGTGGTCGTTATAAGATTTCCGACCCATCTGCAACACTTAGTCATAATAGGCCGTTTTTGCACTAATTCCACGTTCAGCAAGCTAAAAATAAAAAATCTAACATTTAAAATTCATATAAATAAAGGGGGATAAAAACACAGTGAATTATACGAGACAGAGACACCGTTTCAAAACCATCAAATCAAGTCTCAATGCACTGGTATGAAAAATCTTCTCGAAAAGAATTTTGAAGGCAGTCGTCCTGTAAAACAATAACCAGCCCGATGGTGTTACTGACAACAGAGCAATGAGCGAAGTGTGGCAGCGTCGCTTACGGGCGATGAAAAGAATGCGTGACCTTGGCAGCTATCAGCTGTCTTGGGCCCTCGGACTGGCGGGCGGCTAGTCACACACCTCAGTGTAACAACGACTCACGTGCCCACGTCTCCGCACATGAAAGACTTAAAAACCACTGCTACCCAGCACTAAGCAGTCCGCTTCTATGTCAACAACGCACATGCACACAAAGCATGTGTATATATGTAATCTCCGAATGTCCACAGATGGCTGTCTGTGGGCTAATGACCTTTGAGGCAAGCATGACTCGGCTAACCGCGATTTTCGATTATCCGACTCACTCGTCCCCTTCATTAACACGGATAATCGGGGTTCTACTGTATGTCTTTTCTACATGAATGTAACTTTATTACCTTCAGGTTAACGAACACCACACAATCCAATGCCAATACTAATGACAGAGAATTTCAAAACAAACTTTACTCTTGATCAGGGATGTGGTTCGTTGCACGTCATAGTCCGGTATACATTAGCATCCTCTTCAAAACAATTTTTATAACTATTTCACAGATCAGTTTACGAATGCAACGCCCAGCTGTGCCCAACACACTACCTAAAATACAATCATTTCTCATCGATGCACTCACGAGTTTTCCTGTGTAATTAGTGTGCTGTGTCATCAGCATTATCACCCCGCAAGTCCAACCTTCCGGAGTGACAACACACGACCTGTATTATCTAAATGTTCCACTTCAGCTATGTGACGTCAGTCGTGGGCGGCTGCGAAAACTTGGACCGCGTGACGTTACAGGAACAGGTGGCGGCAGCATGACGTGTTGCATTCAAATGGTCTAGTACTTGTGTCATGCAGTTCAGAGCTGCCAAGAGGTTTATGTACCCCCCGGTAGTAACGACTCGGCGGTTCTCGATTATTCCATTCTAGACTCATTAGGAACCATCTGAGATCCGGATCACGGTTCACGACTCGCAGGTCACGGGTCACAGTTCAGCACGGAGAACCTTCTGAGTTAGTGGAGTTAATGTTCGTATGGGTTGCCTGTTTCACAGGGATGACCACTGCCACCCAGTGTGTGGTGGTGAACACATCATGGGTACAAAATATTAATGTCTTAGAAGCTAAGTGTTTCAGTGTCATGGGACTCTGGTAACAATTAATATAGAAGTTATTTTTTTTTGTTGACACGTTAAAAAATTTTATCCATGTTATGAATTTTACAAAGTTAATGACCTAGAAGCAACCTCTTCCCATGTCTAATTGACAGGTGTTAGTTTCCCATGAGGGGGAAAAAATTTGGGGATGAAATAATTAATCAAGCAGCACTTGCTATAGAGTTTACCAGAGAAGTTGTATTCCAGCCAATCTGAACCCTTCTGAAATCTTGCCAATAGTGTTATTTGTTAAATATGTAACTAGATACTTGAGCTTATATGTTATACTTGATCAGTTGTTACATGCATATAACATGCTAAATTTAGTACTGTATTGTTTAAAGGACAAAATGCTTGTTTTTGATTTCAAAGTGTTGTAACAAATGCATTGTGTGTACTTAAATTATAAAGTACCGACAAGTGTTATCGCCTGCCCCAGAGCGGATGTGCTTATAGGGAAGGAGAGGAAACAGGTGCAGGCATGTAACAAGTACAGAGTGTCTGTTGTGGTGTGCAGGAGCCGCTGATGGAAGAGTACAGCATTGCTGCCCAAGTGTGGAAGCTAAGCTCATGCGACATGTGTGAGTTAGCAAGGAACAGCGTCATCATGAGCGGCTTCCCGCACAAGGTGAGCTTTACTCTCTCCAAGAGTGGTGAGCCCTGCTGTCTGCAGGGGGTGGTGAGCCCTGCTCTCTGCAGGGGTGGTGAGCCCTGCTCTCTGCAGGAGTGGTGAGCCCTGCTCTCTGCAGGGGTGGTGAGCCCTGCTCTCTGCAGGAGTGGTGAGCCCTGCTCTCTGCAGGGGTGGTGATCCCTGCTCTCTGCAGGGGGGGTGATCCCTGCTCTCTGCAGGGGTGGTGAGCCCTGCTCTCTGCAGGGGTGGTGAGCCCTGCTCTCTGCAGGGGTGGTGAGCCCTGCTCTCTGCAGGGGTGGTGAGCCCTGCTCTCTGCAGGGGTGGTGAGCCCTGCTCTCTGCAGGGGTGGTGAGCCCTGCTCTCTGCAGGGGTGGTGAGCCCTGCTCTCTGCAGGGGTGGTGAGCCCTGCTCTCTGCAGGGGTGGTGAGCCCTGCTCTCTGCAGGGGTGGTGAGCCCTGCTCTCTGCAGGGGTGGTGAGCCCTGCTCTCTGCAGGGGGGGGTGAGCCCTGCTCTCTGCAGGGGGGGGTGAGCCCTTTTCTCTGCAGGGGTGGTGAGCCCTGCTTTCTGCAGGGGGGGGTGAGCATTATTCTCTGTCGAGGTGGTGATATCTGTTTTCTAGAATTGTGGTGAGACTGCAGACCGCACTGAGTCACCTGGCCATTGGACTGCATGTCACTTTTTTTATAGTGTCATCCTGTGGTATATGCATGACCAAAAATCCTTCCACTTCGTTCCCTCCCCCAGCTTTTTGAGTTCACCTCAACTGTCATATCATAGATTATCATCATTAGGAGACATCCACCATTTGTCTACATGTGGTGGCAGCTGCTTGGTTCCTTCTGCCACAAATTAGCCTGATGAATAAAAATAAATATTTTAATGCAGTCTAGCTACCTAATCAGGAAAATTAGGAACTTTTAAATTAGCAGGGAAATTTTTTGTTGCTGGGAATAGAAAACATTGAGAAATCAATTAATTTAGAATGCTATGAAGAATTATTGGTTTGACAGAATTATTTGTTTGACAAAATTATTGGTTTGACTGGCTAGTTAACAAGTGCCTAGTGGAAAAACTGATCGTTTTGCCTACAAACTGTGTCACTTATGCGATTTTCAGCATTGTAAGCCATTTTTTGAGATATTTCACAGCTTAGTTGAAACGTTACTTGCCATGCCTACAAGCTGCATCACTTGTACCATATTTGAGCATTAGTTAACTTTCGCAGTGAATGTGAGTAATGTGTCATGTGTTTTGATAATACTCTGGATTGCCAGTTGGCCTGTACAAATATTTGAATTTTTGAATACGAATAATAAATTATTCATATCCGATTTGATCTCGAATACTAACACTTTGAAATAACAAATATTTGTTTCCTTACAAATATTTTACATGAGTTTGTTGTATTCTAATGTACACTATTGAGGTAATATCATTATTGTGAAATAAATACCCATTTTGATGCTTTAATGGGACTTTGTAATCAAAAACATAAACTAAAAGCATTGTTTTAAACATGCAACAAGTATTCAAATTTTTTTTACTACTGTATCACTAAACAGTAATGATTCAAAAAAGTTGTATTTGTTATTTCAAATTTGAAGACAAAATATTATTAATTATTTGTAGGTATTCATTTTGTCACCAAATATCGTGGTCACATGTACTGGAAGTGGAAAAATGAAATAAATATATAAATTTTAAGAAGCATGGACTACAACACCTCAAAAATGGACACTCCATTGTGGTGGCCATTAAAATAAGTATATGCCATAGTTTCAGCGGTTTATAAATCGATTTAACACCATGTGACACAGTAGCAGCTTTCTTGCTGTATATATCTATGGTGAAACAGACATTGTGACTCAAAAATATATTTATAAAAAAGGAAAATAATGGTCTTGGATTCCTTATGAAATTAGCAGAGATTGTGATGAAAATATTACTGAACTAAAATTCAGTTTACCTGGCTGCCATTAACAACGAAAACTCTTGAATAACCAGGGTTGAAATATTTAAATATGAGCATATATTTTGGGAACAAAGCATTTAAAAAAGTATTTTTTTTTTTTTAATTAATTAATTGCATTGGATTTCACAGTATTTTGCCTTATGCGGAAATTTTCTTCATCAACATGTAGAGTAGCCGTTTCTTGAAAATAAGGTGAACAGGAACTGAAATGTAAAGTTGTGACATCGTCCGGGCCTGCGGCCCCTGTTAAGTCCGATATGCCACTGCCCAAACACCATCCACCCTCCATTCAAACCTCCCGCCTACCCGTGCGTACGTGTACGTGTGCGTGCGTGTGTGTTCGCCCGGCAAGAGGGCGCTGTCGAGCCAGTGTGCCGCACCCCTAAAAACATAAGTATAAATAATTGTGTTGTTTGTTTTTATATTCCCTAAGTGCAACGTGACGGCAGATCGGCCGGGAGAGTTTTATGTACTTTTATTTTAAAATAATGTATTAAAATATCATAGCTTTCCGGACATTCCCGAGGAAACCCGAAGCCAGACAATAATTAAATATTCTCCTTAATAATTGTAATTTGTAGTATTCTTTTTCATTATTCAGAAAATGTCACGTAATTTTTAAATCATCCTTGTCATGTTACTTTAGTTTCCCGTGGCACGAATTCACAAATATCTTTAATGGCAATTGTTTCGGCGGGAGGACGCCATGTTAGTCGAGCCAAGCCATGAGCTCAGCCCAGTCTTCCGCCATCAAAGACCGAGAGTAGACGCTTCAGCACTCCGGGGACCTCACCGCTTGTTTTCACCGCTAAGTAATTCTATTTAACTTTAATTCTTTCCAAATTGTTTTCTTTTAGTCCTCGGAGCTCTTCTCGGTCGGGGGACTGTTTAATTAATTATCTTACGACCAGTAACTGTGTTTTTTCCATGTAATACCTTTGAATATATATACTGTATAGAAGTCGCCAGCCCAGGTTAAAATTTCTAATATGTTTTTGAGGTAGTTGGTTAATTCACCGCCGCAATCGCCACCATTTCTAGGGCATCGACTTGTGGTGGTCCCTAGCGGACAAGTGTCGAACTCTTCAAAAACCCCTTCCCCCTCCCGTTGAACGACGTTGAACTGCAGAGAATGATGGATGAGGGGTGCGGGGTATGACAGCAGGCGACAGCGCTGCGCTCTAACGTGTAAATAACAACTAAGACGATACAGGGCGTTACGACAGCGCACTGCAGCGGTGAAGTTCCCAAGCTGCTAATCATACGCTTCTGAAAAACGTAGAGTAAATCCTATCCACTCGCGACTTCTATACAGTATATATATTCAAAGGTTATACTTAGGGGCCTGTTCTTTTCGCGATTGCGATTAAACGACGATCAATGCGAAATCACCGTTAAATACAGTTTTTACGCGAAATCGCCATAACACAGCGTTTTTACACGAAATTTTGTATTAAAACGCGAAATCGCAGTGTTTTTACGCGAAATTTAAATACTGGTTAAAAGACTTGTCTCGTCAATGGTAAATAAACACCGCAACATGGCCGCCAAACAATCATAAGTGCACTAAAGCAAACAAAAGCTTACACACGCTCACGTTATAATGTTAAACCCGAAAATATACTGTAAAAATACGCAAAACTACGGCGTTTATTTTCCTTTCCGGCATAATGTTTGGATAGATAAGAAACGGGCAAAGTTTTAAAGCGTAAGCACACCGCTCGGGGCACTGACGTCAGCTTGGAACAGCGACACCGGATAAATACAAAAGCAAGCAGATGATTGGGCGAACGGTGTTTGTAACAGCCTTGTGGCCATATCACGTCAGCCGGGGGCGCTGCCATATAGTTGGAACAGCGTCGTAGTATCAAGCAGATTAAATCGCGCCAAAAAGCGGAAAAATGTAAACAAACATTAATTTTCGAATGTTGTGGCGATGATGATTAGTTGGCCAACAGTTTTTATAGATTTTGTTGGGTCCTTACAACAACGCGGAAATACCATAACGCCGAATGTCAAAATTGACCACAAAGCCGAAATAACAACAGAATGAATTTGTGTGTGTTTCTTAAATGTACCTTAACGCCGAAATACCACAATCAAACCTAACCTTACCTTACTTACCTTACTTACCTTACCTACCTTACCTTACCTAACCTAGCCTAGCCTAGCCTAACCCAACCTAGCCTAACCTAACCTAGCCTAACCTAACCTATACTATCCTAACCTATACTATCCTAACCTAGCCTATCCTAACCTAGCCTATCCTAACCTAGCCTATCCAAACCTAGCATATCCTAGCCTAGTCTAACCTAACCCAACCTTTGTGGCAGCCCTGTAATGACATATTTTGGCGTTGTGGTACACAGCAGTTTTCTAGCTGTCGTCGTCGTGATCAGTTTGGCATTTCGGCGTTGTGGTGCGTCCTCGATTTTGTTAAAGGGATTAATAGTTTTCCAGATTAGTTTATGGGAACGAACTAATAATCAGTTTCTAAATCAAAAGTATTGTCCTATAAATATATGTAACCTATTTGTTTAGGGTATTCAGTAATGAGTAGGTGCAAGTAAAATTATTTAACTTAAATAATTTTAGATATATTTACGGAAACACATGCTTTTTTTTTTTTAGTTTTTAGCACCGCTTTTGTGTTTTAAAGTGAATTTAAACACCGCTTTTGGTAATTTTTAATGACGAAATCTGAAAATTTTATTTACCACTTTCAGGGGGCTTTAGTAATACTTAATTTGAGATGTGACCACGTGGTGGGTCATTACACCTAAACCGATTTGTGCCGCGGGCGTTTTATACAGTTTCAATCGTGTACGTGTGTGAGTTGAATTAGCCGAATAAATCAGGTGTGTAAATCTAACGTATTATTTTATTATTTAAATCTGTATGACCACGTGGAGTGTGACGGCGTGTGGACGCCTAAGAGCCCACTGCGTAGATAATAGCGTGTCCGACGCTGAGAGCGGGCAGAAATTAGTGCTAGGTGTTTTCAAGGGGGAATTAAAATCACGCCTCACATGGGCGACGTCACGCCCCGAGTTAGGAGTCTCACCGGGTCCACGTGCCTCACCACGTGGTGGCGCCCACTAACTTATCACCTTAAAGCCGTCCGAACAACCCCCGGCCGCAACGGTTGGTTGGTTAGGATAAGATATTTTATTTGCATAGTTAAAAACACAATTTTTTATTTCATAATTTAAAAATTGTAATAAACATTTATTCATATAGGGTTGGGTGGGGTGAATGTGATACAGTTTAAAACTTGGGGTGAAATTGATACATTAAAAAAAAATATTGATTTTACCGCAAATTAACTATACCCACCTTTACCTCTGCATTCCAACATTTCCGGCATGTGACGTGAGAGAAAAAATAAAATAAATTGAGTGTAGATGTACACTGAACTATGTGCTTGTTACCCTTGATTCTAGTAGTCAATGTGCATTAGTAAACTTTTTTAACGGGGAACAGTTAAAGATTAATTTATAAAGTTAATAAGGGAAAGCGCATGTAAAACTGCAAGGCAGGAAATTCTTCCGGTTTATCAACCAGGCCCTGGGCATTAGTACATCTGTTGTTCTTTTCATCTCTCCTTTATAAAACAGGGGAGTAGAGAAGTATCAGCGGTGACAAAATAAGAAGCGGGGGGAGGGATGCCGAATACATGGTTCGCTTGTTTATATTACTTGAGAAATCTCTAACATTTGTAGGTCTTTACGAAAAAAATATTAATAGTATTAAAATGCCACATGCTGTTCACAACTGGAAGAAGTCACCATTCACGTGATCATAGAAATAACAGTGTATGTACTGTATCTGAAAGGCGGGCAATATATCACCGCATGATACGCTTTAACTTACAGCAGATATTTTTTTAATGTTTGCTACGGGAGAGACGCAAGCCTCTGTGATCGGCCGCAGTGCAGAGGGCTAGCAAGGAGGGCCAGCATTCATTCCATGTTCACAGGCTGCGACCAGAGTTTTTTTTTTTTTTTTTTTTTTTGTTGCATGAATAGTATTTAATATTTAATGGTACTTTATTTATTATGACCAAATGCACATGAATAATACCAGATATATTTGATTCTAAAAGTAAAACAACAATATTTTTCTTCGGGGGGGGGGGGGGTTGTCAAAATGTGCCACCCCTGATAAGGTAGCAATTTTACGAATGTAATCTGTGGAACTGTGATCATACTTAAAATCAGGGTTCTAGTGTTTTTGAATGATTATTACCTATTTTAATGTGTTAACTGTTTTCAACGCTGGCAGCTGTTGAAGTCATTTTAGTTGTTCTCTAATGGTTTGCTGTATTATTTATACCATTGCTGTCTTTTTGTAAAAGTTTGCTGTTGATTCCTACTATCATAATTTCAACAGCATACAAGAACTACCCAATTTAATTGTTCAAAGGAAATACACTCAGTCTTACAGGAATAATTTCTATTTTACATAATATTAAATAGTTGGTACAGTAAAGGTGAGTTTATGATTGAAAATTACGTATTATAAATTAAGGATTACTCGTATACTAAACATATGACTTTGTATACTAGTGGAATGGTTTATGATTGTAGTGAAGGAATGTTGACGTGTCGTGTGCGAACCATATGATGACTTTAAGACTTAAAAAATGGTTATGATGTAGTACGAGCAGTACGAAAAGAGTAGGAAATACGGTATTACTAGCATAATGTTAATAAATAATGAAATTCTTGGAAAATATTGCATGTAAATTAAAAAGAATGTTCTGTACGGATTTTTTTTTTATTTTTTATTTTTTTTTTTATTTAAGATTTTGGAATTTTGTTATTCTGATGTATTTCTGGTTAATTTTTGCTATTATACAAGTATATTAATATGTATTTACAACTCATGAATATAGTTTTTCAATGTAAAGCTATTTTATTGTAGCTTTGTATGGAAAATATTAGCAATACATGCCCTAGTATTTATTTATTTATCAATTCTAGTTTACAAACTGAAATGTTGCACTTTTTAGTTCAGTCATAGCCATGTGTGGTTTTTTAAAGAAGTACATAACTATTTTTCACCATGGATAAAAATGTTACATTAAACAAATTATTAATCAATAACGATTACAAACAAAAATCCATTTCAAAATGCAGAATACCTACCTACAAATACAAAAATTAAACTTGAATAACATGGCTGATTTCTCACTTTTTTTTTGGCTGGAATTAGTGACCACTAATTCAGTCATAAACTGGATATTTCTTAACCATGTTCTCGTACAGGTTAAGTTTATAATTCTTATGTTTTTCAATCGTAAACCCACCTTAAGACTGGCTTAAGATGTTCCCGCCTAATACATTTTCCTGTTTATAACATGCACAAAATTATTACCTTGTTATTTTCTATATATCCCTATGTAATTATTTCCCATTCAAAAGTTTGCAATCATAGATATTTACTAAATGATATTAATCCTTAAATATTTAAACATATTTCTAAACAATAACAAACATAACCGTCAAAACTTTGCCGCACCCTGAACACTGTTAAGTTGTATTTTTTGACCAATCATCTGCTTGCATTTGTATCGACTTTGTTAGGCTGTTCCATCTGTACACCATTTCCTCATTCGAGGCATAATGTCTGACGAATACAAAACAAACCACCAGCCATTCGCTGACTTGTTTGCTTGATATGTGATGCCACTAAAACAGCAATTTGAGGAACTAATCACAGTTTCATTTTTCGTTGGTTGCTGTGGTAAAAAATTTTATATATTGGATAAAATGAAGAATATTTTAATTTGCGTGTCTTGTTATAATTTCCATTTTTGGCCGGACTTACACTGTTTTTACCCGTAAATTATGCCAATTTTTTGTAAAACATGTGTTGAAAAATCATGGTACATGACTTATTCAAAACATGACAACACTGCATAGCAATGTTGCATAGCACACAGGTTCCTTCAAGCTCCACTGCTACTGCTTAAAGGAACGAACAATATCTTGCATGTAGTTTGCGCTTTGTGAGTTTGTTTTTTCTATGAGAACACGTTGCAATGATTGCCAAAGGTTTGTGGTAACAAGAAACCTAAAATGGTTAAAAAAAAACCTCCAGATATAAAAACTTGTGCCGTAAAATGTTTGTTTAAAAGGTGAGAATTTGTAGCATGTGCTTCCTCAGCAATTTTTCTAGATGTTTGTAGCACTTCATTGCTGTAAACAAAACAGTTACAGTTAGTATTCAGTGCATTCATGATTTTTTTTGTCACATCATGGTAAACATATTGTTATTCACAGTTAATCCATAAATAAAATATTTACCACCCACTGTATTTATATGCATGTATTTATGCCAAAACATTTTACTGAAAATATTTATAAATTTAGTACGTAGTACTCTTGAGGCAAGTTTAAAGAATACTACAAAAAAAACTGCAGAGGTTAACACGGTACCAAGAATGGTACAATTTTTTACATAAAATCTTAAAGAAGTAATTCATAATATTAAATAAGTTCTGAAGTCTTTAATAAACATTTAAAAGTTTGATGCAAGGCTTTTTCTAAGCAACAATATTTGTGGTAATGGTATCCCCAAAAAGACCCAGTTTTAAAAGAGAAAGCGGAACAAATAGCGCATAACCAAAGTATGTCATTTGAGTGAAATTTTTATGAAGCAACTAATGTTGAACTATTTCCATTTTAAGAAGTATACGCTGTTAATAAGGTTAAACATCCAGTCCCTTGAAAAATATCATCATATTGTTTTACTCTATTTAATATTCAATTTTTAATTTTGTTTTAGCTCTTATGCAACCACCACCACCAAGTTACATATATATATTTATAAGCATAGTAAAATTTTATAAAAACCTAGTAAAATCTTAAATATCCTGGAAAAACCTGGAATTTAGTTCTGCCAATAGAGTAGCCAGTATCACAGTGTTTGCATCGCAGTACTTAGCAAAACTAGTAAAATGAAAACCTGTAAGGGCAGTAATCATTCAAGAGTGGATGATTTCAACGTGTCAGTGGTAATGGTAAGTCTTTGCTCCTCTGAATTTTGTGAATGAAATATTTTGTATTTATTTCTGTATTTAGTTGTGGTGAGATGGGCGGGCATGAGAGATCTGACGGCCGATGCTACTCTGGTTGCAGGCGAAGCAGTACTGGCTGGGCCCCAACTACACCAAGGAGGGAGTGGCTGGCAACGACATCTCTCGCACCAATGTCCCCGACATACGGGTGTCGTTCCGCTACGAGACCCTGGTGGACGAGCTGTCCAACATATTCAGGGTGGTGGACAGGGAAGCCCCAGTGTAAGAGAGTGCAGTCTTCCTTCCTCTGTTGACTGTACTGTAGCTCCAACTGTAGGATCCCGTCCCCCTGCTTGGTTGCCGTATGTGCCCAGAGTGGCGTGAATATAGCTTTTAAACTGAGATAGCAGGAATAGCTCTCATGAAAGAAGGTAGTATGGACATGGTTGTGTTTTACAATTTAGCACAGTTATGTGAACCTTATTGAGAAAACTTATTTTTTTATAATTGACATAAAGTTATTTAGTGACTGAAATTTATGTTTAGATTTTATCAGAAAACATTATAGAAAAATAGCTTTGTATATGGCTGCAATTTTTAGTTTGCAATAACCAACTTATATTTTTTGAAGGGATTTGGTTTTGGCCCGGAGCTAACCTAAATAAGACCTTGAGTTGGACGTTTTAAGGCTTAAGAGTTAATTTGTCTCTTTTTATGTATAAAAAATGCATACCAAAGAGTTTTACAATTCTTATACTGTTTTATGTAATATAAAAAGTATATATTTTTTCAAAGTTTTTTTATAAACATGTAAAAGTGGCTACAAATATTAATAGAGGTCTACATACCATCATTTAACACAGAATTTTTGGTTATAATGCGTTGGTACCTAATTAATTACTTAAATTTGATTATAGAATAATAAACAATTTTAATAATGATAATAAATTAATTCTATCATGGTCATTGATTAGCAGCCATTAAATTTATTTGTATGTCAGCAGAAAATCTGTTTGATTCCCTTTGGGGGGGGGGGGGGGGGGGTGCACTGAATTACGTTTATTATTCCCATTTCACAGTTACAATTTTTTAAGCACTAGCAGGCGCGCTCGCAGTGAGGGGCTGTTTGATTCCAGGGGGCTCCTATGTGGTATTTGATATGTGGTAGGAATGTTTCAAGTTAAATTTTGTGTAAGTAAAATAATGTTGGAAGTTTTGGCAGCACTATTTGTAATATAAAAGCAAGCTGTTTCACTCCTGGTGATCCCAGGATGTCTCATAGGAGGATCTGCACATTTCTGCGGTATTGTACTTCTCACATGCTAAAACAAATATACAGACATATACTTTGTGTTATCTGTTTTAAAATGTTACAGGTTAATTTTATTTTAACGTATCTATTGGAGTGAAACTTTTAGTTTGAAAGACACAGGCGGCCTCTTAAACCATTTTTATTGATCGAGTAGTAATGCAAACTTATAATGATTGAATTTCAGATGCATTTCACTAAGAAGTCCAAAAAGTGATAAGAAACTTTGTGTGTTGATAATCACAGTGTCAGGCAAGGAAATCCCACTATCTTTAACTAATTGGGGGTAAATTTGTCAAATTACTCCATTAAAAACCTTTCTAGATAGATGAAAAAATAAATTAAATTACCCCATAAACTTTTTGCATGATATAAGATACAGTAGCCTTTAATCAATGATGAATGAGGAACTGCAACTTGCATGTATAGTCTCCATCACTATTAATTAAGTGAGCACTACTAATCATTAGAGCCAAACCATAAATAAAATTCACAATATTAACACATGGTCCTCTCTTAAAATGCCTTACTTATAAACATGAAAACTAGTACACAATGGTGTTCCCAGGGAACCTAACCAATAATAATGTCTGAGAAACAATAACATAAGAATACCCATACCATAGACAGGCTGCTGTCATTATTGCAAATTTTTATGCTCTAAGCTGAAAATACTGATTGTGACCACAGCATTTAAATAAAATGTAACCTATAAAGTTACATTTTCACAACATTTATTTATAGAAATGTGCTTTTCCATAATTTTATTTGAATAAAGCCAAAATATCACCACAAACATGTGGCAAGATTGCATTAGAATTAGATATTTTGCTTTGTACAGCAAAGTTTGCTGCACTGCATGTATCATTTGTTTACATATGGTAGGTGATAATTTACTGTACTTTTTGGCTTTGGCGTGGTTTTTTTTTTTTTTGTATGCTGTCAGTGTTAGCATTATCTGCAGTTCTGTGGGGGAAAAAAAATTTTTGTGGTTGTCATTTAATGATTTTCTGAATTCATGCCTATTACGTATATTCTCATGAGTCATCAAATAAGTAAGATATAATAACTATTGAAGCATGTTGGATTATAGTGTAGGCATCATAGTTATTTACTTTTTGGCAACTGAAGGTCATGAGGGTGCACCCAACCAATTTTAAGTGAGTATTGTAATGGAACCTTTTCCCGAGTGGGGGACATTGGCCTAACTGTCAATTTCTAATGAATGTTTGAATATTAGAAACTTCCATGTGGTGATTGTGGGTGATTTTTATGTGCACCAAACTAGAATGTACATGAAATTAAAGAAATTAAATATTTTATATGTTTAAAACTTTTTTTTAATTGGCTGCACTTGTCTAATATATATATTAAATTTTTTAAATAATTATAAGTCAATACAGACACTTTACTATCATGGTTACATGTAATACCTCCCTCGCTTCTAGATTTATTATAAAGCAATGGCTTTACAAAAAAAAATCAAATGCTAACCACTTGGTGGCTTTCTATAGGAGTTACAACAAACTGCAAACTGAAAATGGTGGATAGAGGGTGGTTTGATTAGAGACCATCACATCCTAGAATTGTTTTGTGTATATTTTGGAAGTAATTGTATTTATATTTACTCTCAATATTTCAAAGATGGTACAGTGTACATCATCTACCATTGTGTTGCAGTTATCATCTTCTTGCTTGCTCATCTTAGTTGCTCTTGTGTTCTCTCTATTATTCATCTTAATTGGTAGCCAAAGCCAGTTTAAACATTACATTTCTAATATAAACTGAATGATTTAAAAAAAATGCACTAACCAAAGGTCTGTTAACATTACAATTCACAATCTTTAGTGTCTTTAATGTACCACAGAATTTATTTTCCATGTAAAAACTAAAATTATGGTTTCTTAGAAATAATATTTACATTAACTAAAAAAATATATATATGAAGTAAGCATCTGAATATCCTGAACAATTTTTAGAGAAGTATACAGTGTATATTTGATATTGGTGTCTATTTTGTTTGGTGCAGAATTACATATGTCATAATAACAATAATTTACACATATATGTATATGAGAGATGCAATTGTAGCTGGGTACAGTGGAACATCGCTACTAGGAGAGTGACAGTGGTGAGAGAAATCCTTGTAACTACGAATACTCGTAATAACTGAATATAGAAAATTAAAAGTTAGATTCACACCATAACTCGAAAATGGTGCATTGTAATGAAAAAACACTTAGAATTAAATTTCTAGCAAATAAAATTATGAATAGATAAGATCTCTAAGAATATGTTTCTATCTGCAACGGTTTTTGTTTTAATTATGAATGAAATGGTCCAACTGACGACCGAGTTCCGAGACGCATCAAAGATAACTGCTGTCACTGTTGCAGTGCAGGGTTAAGGAGGGGAGGTAAGTGAAGTGGAAAAAGGAAAATAAATGTAGGGAGGGAAAAATTAAAGGGCAACTGCCATCCTTGCTGCGTAAGCTGATTCTGTTTCTGAAAGGAAATACCTGTCTTTGTAGTGGCTGACATCGCATGCCACACAAGTTACTTCCAGTTGTTTACTTTTGCCTTTAACCCATACGCACATATAAATTTGACACGTGTATGTTGTAAATATTGATCTGGCCTCCAGTAGCATGCTATTATTAGAAGTGAAGTGTTTGTGTGACTCGTACCCCTGTATTACTTCAGGAGGAAGGGGCGGCACTCGCCTCGTTAGCAACCTCTCCTGTCACTGAACACATTCAACTGCGACAAAGACAAGGGAACGTTCTGACGCTAGCTCGATAAGACCAGAAAGTTTCCACAATTCAAACATGGATTGCTACAATACATGCTTAAATTGCTGAAAGTTGGTTGCAGTGTTATGCTTGGAATGTTGCCATTATTAGCGTGGGAATATGCACGCAAAAATAATTTTTTTGGGGCATTGTTCAAATTTGTATTTGGAATACACGTTTAATGCATCACAAAAACCTGTAAAGATAGACACAAAGATTGCTTGTGTTGCCAGTTCTCAGACATAAAAACGGTGAGAAATGAAGGGGAGATAGGTCACGTTTATTTTAGATTTCCCCCTGTACCGAGAGCCAGCACAACATACAGCAACTGGAGAGGGATGGAAAGGGCAACTAGCCACCCTTGCCGTGAAGTGAGCGCTAAAGGCCCTGTCACACTGTCAAATTTTTGCTTCCAACACTTTCCAAAATGTTGTGTCAAATAAAGTTGGAGGGTTATGATGTCACCAAAAACATCAATAACAAGTTGGATGGCTTGAGTTTCCATCAGATATTTTGCATATCGGACGGGTTCTAAAATAAGTTGGATGTTAGATGTGATAGGCCAATCAAAATTGTGTCTAGTGAAAACTGAAATGACATCCGTTTCCATCCCAACAATTTCTAAAAATTGCGAAGAGCACATGGCTGATTAAATAGGTTAATAAAGTTAAATAACTAAATTAATGTTACTATGAATGACGAATGTGAAAACATTTTATGTGTAAAAATGAAATTATGTTTCTAAAACTTCCAAAAAATCTCTGAAAATTTATTTCATTATGTAAAGAATATTATTGTGATTTAAATTAACTCATTTTCAAAAAAATTTAAATGCACGAACGTACAGGTTGAAAATTTCCTTCCAGCAATGTGATGCATTCTTAATTTCAAAATTGAGAAAAAAATTGAAAAGTTTGAAATAGCTCAGACTAAAAATAAACTTTGATAGTGTGATATGATTTAAAACTTATTTGAGATTATCTGTCCAAATATATTTGCTGGAGAAAATTGGAAGCTATTTTCTGTCCAATACTTCCCTTACAACTCCATTGTCAAATTTATTGGAGACAAATATTTGACAGTGTGACTGGGCCTTAAACACAAGAAGCGGAGGGGGAGAGATGGAGAGAGAGCTCTTTGTCATCGGAGTCCCGCCCACTTTCTTCCCCTCCTAACCCCGGCCACTCACTCCTAGTGATCCAGTCCGTTCACCTAGCTGCGCATCAAGCACACTCTGTGTTTACTGCGTGAAATTTTTTTTTTTTCAACCAGCGTATAGTTTTCCCTTGTTTGAAGATGTAATTTAAATCACTCGTACTTATGAAAGGAGTAACAAGGAAGCACTCGTAGTTACCAGTTTAATATAGTAAGGTATACTTAGTCAAACTGACGGTGCATTACAAAACTGTTGTAACTTCGAATGCCTCATAGTATTCGTACTTGCAGTAGCGAGGTTTCACTGTATTGTAACTTATTCATGAAGCTTGTTCCTCCAACCTGTACTGCCAGATGTAGACAGTTCTATGACCGTGCATGTAGCCTGGCAATGTCTTGAGCCAGTAGCTCTCAGTGCATGTGTATTCTGTGACTGACATGCGTATTATTATTGTTGCTTATTTGTGGTGATAGAACTTTGAAGTAAGTGTAACTATATCTAATACCATAATCTTTATTGGGTCTATCATTGTAGTTTTTCTGCATGTTAGCATATTTTACCAATATCTTGATACCGCAGCTCACTTTGCAAGTCACTGGAATGTGGGTTGGGTATTGTATTCACTTGAATCCATCATGACCTGTTAAGAAAATTCTTGTAAATTTGAATTATGAGGTTATTACTAGGTGCGAAAGAACAAAATTAAAGTCAGTAATGTTAAAACTTTATATTCACTATAAATTAACATTATTTACCATTCTATTAAACCATGTTTTATTGCATAATTGTTGCACATTTTATGCCAAAATCAAGTTTGAAAAGTAGAGGCAAAATTTTTATGCAAGAAAGCATTTTGCATGCAAAAAAACATTTTGTTAATATAAAAATAGAAAAACAAAAAATGTGAGCCATAACTTACCAAGAGTTCACATAAGTATTGTCTTAGTACATGCTAACCACATTAGAGTGCGGGCTATCGGCACGACTCCAAGCGCGCACGTTCCAAGCTGCCAGCGAGCTATCGATACACGCACTCTTTACGGGCAACGTAACGAAACATGATGATGCCTACTAGCACTGGCTACACTGCTGCTGTGAAAAAAGTTTGAAAACGTGTTTAAACAAGATTTACTATAATTATAATTATAATTAGTCTATTTTCCCATTATAACTACCACACTGCCTGACAGCAACTTGAAAACCGATTACTGTAGCACAGTTTTATATTCTGTTGTCTTTGGCAAGGCCATGGTACTACCTACACAAAGCGCTTGGAACCTAACAGTGGGACCAAAAACATAATGCAATTTTTATGCAAAATTTTTCTTTTCAAGTTTTTATGCTCTAAAATAGTAGTGATTATGCGATAAAACACAGTAAAATTTGTTAGATATTTCTTATTTTGAAAGGCTAGACATTAATTTAATACACATTCTTTGTCATCTTGTTTTCTTAACCAAAATCTTAACTCTGGTCTTCATTTGCAATGAACTTAGTATTTTGTTTTGTTGAAAACTTAGACCTTTACTTTTCAAAACTAACAGTGTAGTTATTTTGATTGTTTTGGATTCCAGTACATTCAGTAAATGTGCATATGTTTTTGCAATGCAAGGAACTTTGTTGGGTGTCTGGCAACTGTAAAGACAGCAGCAGATGTGAGGGGAAGTTTTGTGGCATGCAGCTGAGAAATGCATTTTTTTTTTCCAAGTAAAAATATACTTTTAAAGGAGGATGTCATTAATGAGAAGTACATAATGTTAAATCTGCTGAGAAGCTGTTTTTGTACTTGGAAAGCAATGTGAAAGCAGTGTGTAAAAGGGCCAAAGAGACATCTTATGGTTTAGCTTGAGGAGTTTGTGTATTTGGGTATGAGTAGTGCAGGAACCAAGAATGTTTGTGAATGGCTTCTTGGAATTTTTTGAAGTATTGACCACAGTGAATTACTATTTTGAACAAATCCATGCATCCATGATCATGTCTTGTACAGTTTTACTTGCCTTAAGTTTTCAAACAAAAGTCCTTTTTGATACCATATTTAATAGAATCTAAGATGTCATTGATTCTCACACTTCAATTCAAAGAAAATTTTTTTAACTGGGAATAATGATTTTTGAAGTATTAGTTCTTACTTGCATAGTTGTTTAACCCCAAAGCATTGTCTAGAAGAATTTTGGCTTTAATTTTATTATTCAACTATGCATTTATCTATTTGTCGGAAGTTGTGTTTTATACTTTAAAAGCAGGTATCTTTCTGAAATGAGCAGTAGCTGCACTTACAGCATGAATCATGATGCACTCGTAATACTTAATAATACTTTACGTTAATGTGATAGATGACAAGCGACCACTGGTGTTGTTTAGCATCCTGATTTACCTCCTTGCATTGATGTTGATGAATTTAGCTGTAATTGTAGGATGTCGAAGATCGTAGGTCACCCCCCTTTTTTCAAAGCTTAAAATGTTCAACAAAGGTTTGTCTTCAAAGGAAGTAAATTCTCTAAGTTTAGGTGGTCACCAATTTATTTACATTTGTTCAATCGCAGCACATCTACACTCCTTCATTAGATCTGATGTTTACATACAGCTGAAAAATGCACTCACAGGTTCAAAATTTAAAGGAAAAATCTTTTTAAGTATGGACTGGGAAATACTTTAGTGTAGGACATCCATTACGTGGAGTCATATGCTGTGTTGCAGCTTCTTGTTCCAAAGAGGATGGCCGTGTGAAATCCTTGGGAAGGCAAGGAAGGACACTTCCTAGAGTCTGTGTACTGTGTTTCTGATAGGAGCTATGCATGTGTATTTCTAAGAAAGATAGACATGCATGAATAATTTTCAAGCACTCTCTCTGAAGAGTCATTTTCTAGCATAGTTTTTTTTTTTTAATTTTTATAGTCATCTCAAGGAAATAGCTGAAATAAATGAACGCAATTTGGACTTATTCATATATACATTCCGTAACATCTTTGAGGAAAAGAATGGCATAAAAGAAAGATAAAAATGTCCTATTATAGTGTAAAGCATTAGAAAGTAGCATTTAAATTTTGAGAAAACAACTTAAAATGTGTGCTTGTCACCTATTACACATTTATACAAAAAAAATTTAAATAATTAATATACTTGCTCTTACAATTAGCAGGTAATAAGAATAAGAAAACATTGATCTTAAGAAAAAGAAAACATTGAAAACTGATGAAATAGTATACACTATGCTTGGAAGTTAAGATAATCAAGAACAAACTTACAAAAAATGCATTTGAAGCATCTCAGTACAATATCACACTAGCTATTATGAACGGACTAGTGTTAACGCAACATTTAAAATTAATGAACCATATTTTTCAAACAGTTTCTGAAATAATTAGCTAACTGCTTAGCAAATGATACCCACAAAGAAATGCAAGTTGGTGTAGTTATGCAAGAACAAATGAGGACTGTGATTGCGCCCCTCTGCCTGTGACCGTGATTTACACTCACAAAAACTTAACCTCTGCAGATCTCCTGAAACGTAGACGTGATCTGTCGTAAATAATCATGGAGACAAAGCTTTAAACACTTTGTAGTTCAAACTGAAACTTCAAAATCCACACAAAATTGAATTATGAACTAAACACAATGTACACAATAGGAGGCCCAAATAGAATTTTAAAAAAAAATAGAAAGTTTACTCTTTGCCAGTGTCATTTTTCTGGCCATTATGATACTATCACACAATCAGCGTGCGTACAAACTCACGTCCATGATTTCCTCTATTGACACTCTTCTGTGGACACCAAGGTAAGAACTCACACGAATGATTGCATAACAAGAGAAAAACAGTACCAACAAGCCCTTACCATGCATGCAGCATCACTAGAGCTAGCCGAGCCGGAGGCGAAAGGGAACTATGCACTAGAGTACTAGACAAAGCAAAGGAAACCAAGGAGGTTGGTAGTGCCACACCACCATAGTACATTCCCTCGTAGCTTGCAGTATTGCTATCATCAGTCCTGGGATTGAACCTTCATGATTAAGCTACTATAGAATGATGAAGAAAATGCTGGGTTGGGGTTTTAAATATAATTAAACATTTTTGCTGTTCAGGATCCTGTGCTGTCAAAATTAAGTTATGTTGTGATAGGTAGCTCTAATTAAAATCCTATAGCATGCTTTAGAGTACAATAGTTACATTACAGAGCTCAAAGTAAATGTCCTGGGTCTGTTTGTAGTGGTAGTTCTTTGCTTGATTAGAAAAAGGATTTTGATAATCCTTACTGAAGGTAATTGCTGTTTTGGCTGCAGTGGTTGCATGAGTACATGGTTTACTGACGCAGTAGTGATACTCTTCACGGAATTTTGGATGTAGCACGTTGGGATGTCCAAGACGAGTTAATACTACGAGTTACTGTTTCCTGTACATTGTATGCAACCTGCACTTCTTAAGAAGTTACTAATGCTTCTGTCTGACTTGTTCAGTCTCTTGCTTTCTGAGATGTACTGAAATGCACGCGCTGTTTCTTATTTGGTTCTTCATTTTGTGGAAGAGTCTTTCCCAGGAGTAACATGTCAGGGTGATGTGTGATTTTTCAAGGATCCCAATAAAAGCACCCACTCCCACAAAGTGGGTCCCGGCAACGTGGTCAAAGCGGCCGTGCGAATGTCACACCGCGGAGTCCTTCTTTGATGGTTTCGATGGGAAACCGCAGAAATAGAGGATCTTCCCACCTTCTCGACCTCACGTGATGACATGGCACAGTAGGATCAGCATCGAGGATAACACCTAAATTAAAAAATGTGGATGATCTTGAGGTATTTTCATCCTGTTCTCCAGTTTGTGTGATTCAATATATTTTGACTATACTGATGCCCTAATACTGTCTTATCATTCTCCAATACAAATGTACAGGATGCTGGCTGGTATAAGCAGCTAAAGGGTTTCTGTAATCTCTCATATATTAAATAACTCGTTAAAAAACTGTGTTGATTGTACAAAATATTGGTCAGTGAATGAGGGTTTTTTATTTTTGACTTTTGTTTATATGTTTGAAAGAGTGTAACAATGACTTTAGTAATAACATTTTCAAAGTAAAGTAACAGGGTATGTAGGTAGGTTAATGATTATACTTTTCATTTTTCTGTGTGAAGTATATTTGCATATCCAGTCGCTGATGGAAATGTTGAATATTTTCTCCTTGAATCTCTGGACATTGATTTGTACATCTGTAGAGAATACCAAATGCTTATCAAATAATGCAAGAATTATGTAATATTCTTGGTTGGGAACAATGTTATATATTTTCCTTGCTTATTGTGTGAACTTTATGATTATTTTATACATTTTAAAATTGTGAGTTTACACTAACATGATGATAGGGGTGTGCAAAGCTCATTTATTTTAGGTTGAAGTTAGGATTTTAAATCTTCTAAATGTTAAAGCCTTATTATTTTTGTCCTGAAAAAAATTACAAAAAAACCAATGCTGGCAAACAGGTAACAA
This sequence comes from Bacillus rossius redtenbacheri, assembly GCF_032445375.1. NCBI lineage: Eukaryota > Metazoa > Arthropoda > Insecta > Phasmatodea > Bacillidae > Bacillus > Bacillus rossius. Next base: position 112,190,937 of record NC_086332.1, read on the forward strand.
AAAAATAATAATAATAATAAGTTATATGTTTTGGTAAAGGAAAATAAAATTTCATAATGTTTTGAGTTAACTATTTTGTAAATTTTGCTTAAGGGGTTTTGTTGACTTTTGTAAAAAATTATGACCCTTACCATCTTATTATTGAACTGACTATGCTTGTAAATGAACTATCACAAGCTTGCTTCATGCTTTTTCACTTTGGCATTTTCATGGCATTTTGTTCATTTATATATATAATACTAAAACACAGGCCTAAATTACAAGAACATATTAAGAGGATAGTGATAGCTGCACTAATAGGAATGAGTAAATAAAAGCAGTAATGCGAACTTTGTGAAAAAACAGCTTTTGGCCAACACTAACAAAAGCTATTGTGAAATAACTGCCATCCGGTGAAACAAAAAATAATCTAACTAATGTACTTTGGAAACAGTTACACACTAAGCCAAACAACTTTGACTTTGACAATGTTTCCATCCATATATGTGGTCACTTGTAATCTATCCTAACAAGTTATATTTCAGATCAGTTCTGATTCAAATTTGCTGTGCTTCACTCTTCTTGACAGGTTATTTAATAATTTAATATTTTATAACAATGTTTGACCTATAAAAGCAAGATTGTGCCATTTGTAGCAATGCAATGATGATTGTGAGCAGGTAGGTTTTTATTAATGATTTTACCTTATCATATAGCATCAACTGTTCTTTAAAATTAATGATTAGCATAGCTAATAAAATATACAATTTTTTATTTATTTTTGATAGTCTTCAAAATACTATGTATTATGTATGTTTGCATTATAATGTAACTATTTATTTGTACTTGTTTACTTAAGCAAGTACCAAATGGTTAAGCCCATTTTGGTAACCCTCTCCATCGTTAGCCTCTTATAGGGAAATCTAATTAAGCAATAATTTGGACCCTACAAATTTTGGTATTTTTTTAATGTTCCATAAATAATGGCTTGACTGGAAACTTGAATTGTTTTAGGGCTGTTCTGATACCAGATACTGGTTTTGGATATCTACATTTATGAGCTCTCGGCCAATACCAAGGTATCAGCACAAATATCGTTGCTATCTGAAAAATATATGCTCATAACTTAGCTTTTTTTTAAACATTTTTATAGGCAAATCTTATAAACTATCAAGTTAGGCACTTTTAACTACAAGTAAATAGAAATTAATATGTTTATGTAGTGTGGCAAGTAATTGTAAATGTTAATTGTAGAATCAGGTATCAGTAGTGGTATCAGGAGTTGGTATCGGAAAAGGAGTAATTGGAACAGCCCTAATTTTTTTTTTTTTTTTTACTTGAATGTAATTAAAGAAATCTGTTTCAACATACGTGTGTATATAGTAGGCATCCCTAACAAAGGCTAACAAATTTCTTCCATACCTTTCTATTAGCAGTTGTCCAGTTGTTATTTTTGAAAAGTCCCTGTTATATGATGTGGATTAAAATCCATGGTTTTTTTTTTTTTTTTTTTTTTTTTTTTTTTTTTTTTTTTTTTTTTTTTTTTTCAAATTTGTCATGAAGTAGAATAATTTTTTTCTAGTTTACTTTTTAATCTTTTGAGTGCCAGTGCTTGTGATGCAGTAAAAACAATAAACTATAAAAAAATTATTTTATGTTCCTTGTTTTCATAGTCATTTATGTTGATGAATATCAATTCAACTTGAATTGGCATAAACTTAAGTTTGAACATCCTTAAAACAAATGTTTTTATACTGGAGAAGTTTTCTTCTTTAAATTTTACCTATTATTTGTGTGTCTTTGAATGTTTATTAAAAAAATTATATTTGATAACATATAATTATTTTTGTTAAATTTAGAGTTTACTGATGTGTAGTAATTTGTACATTTTTATAATGTTTCAAGAATTGAGTAATGTTTGTGACCTTAAAATATGTCATGTGCCATATTATGTGTTACAATCTTATTGACATGTGATGATGTTTCACTTATTTACCTTTTGTTGTAAATGTTATCTAGTTTTCTCCATAATGAATACATAATCTATTAGGTATTATCATTGTTGAAATGAATGTGGTCATCACAATTATTGTGAAAATTGGTACAGTACTGTGCGTACTATCTAGATTCTATATAGGATAGTTTTTAGGAATGGCAGATAATAGGCCATGTGACTAATGTGATAAATGTAGGTATTTACTCGACTGTTTGTTGCCTTCTTTTTATATCATGTATTTTAAACATGAATGTAAGTATTGTGTCAAAATACAGTTGAAATTCTTACATGTTTCTGTGTATTTCTCTTCCATTATGAAAGCTCATTTGAAAGGTTGGTAGTTAGTGGGTATTGATTGTACTTGCTATTGTTACAGAATGGCTTCGTGATACCAGCCACTACGATAACCAAGTCTTAACGTGTGACACATTCTCTTAGTTATTTATTGCTGGAATGTATTTTTCAGTGCCCCTGAAATGTGAGGGCACCTGAATAGTTCCTTTTCAGAACACTTAAAATTTGATTTGAACTCAGGCTTGTAACAAATATTGATTTTTAACTAGGCACTGTTCTTAATATTCAAGTACGACATTCTGTTACAGTAAATTCCTGTTAAGAAAATCCTCAAGGTATGTAGAAATGAAGACTTAATAACAGGGACAGTTTAATAAAAGGGTATAATTGTCTGTATTTATAGGTGCAGTGCTAATTTTGTTAATTTTTTAATGCAGGAATTTTTCTTATATGGATTTTCTTTAAGAGGATTTTACAATTGTGATTGTGTTGTACTTCTTACACAGAAATTAGTATTGACACAACTATGGCCTACACACACATTATTTAAGAATGTATTTTCTTAAATAGCATTGTTTTGACACTCAAAATTGGAAATTTTGCTATGTGTTATACCATACCCCTAGACCCACACTTGTAGACTCAATACATTGTTGCAGGATGCTGGCACGTATTAGTGTTCAGCTACCAGTGTCTGTAAATACACTTATGACATAACAGTTACAGAGGTGTATGTTATGAACAAATATAAAAAATGACTCTGATCACATTTTTAGTCATCCAGTGCATTTGGTCTCAAAGTTAAGTTCATAACTGGGAATTCACACCAAGTACACAGCGAAAGGTTTTTAAATTTGGTATTCTGTGGTTCGATAAAGTCTGCAATCCAACACCAATTCAGCCGCTCACGTTCCAATAATCAGGAGTATTACGGCTGTTGACCTTGGCCGCCATTGCATTACTATGCTTCTCAGAGTTTATCGTTACTGTTTGTCTTCATTTCAGTACAGTGTTTCCTGTTTTCTAGTGAGTTACACTTCACATTTAACTGGTATATTTCAGTGATGATTGAAGAAAACCATTACTCATAATGTATTTTTCTCTTTTTGTAGGCAGCTTATTATAACTTTTTTCAAATACCATGAACAGTCTATTAATTTTGCTGTTATTTTTATTTTCATTAACACTATAACAACATTCAATAACCCTGTAAAAATTGATACTCTGGCATGGCAGTGGTGTAGAACATGCTATATTAAAGACTTTCACTGCACAAAAAAAAAAATTAATAAAAAATGTAAGCTTTCAGTACTCACCAGTCATATAACCTTGGTAATGAGCAAATTCATGTATATTCTCATTGCAAATAAACTTATAATACAAAACTCTTGACACAAAATTTAAAGTAGTATTCTTTAAAATAATGCAGTGTGTTAAATATATTGATGAATAAAAAATTTGCTTTTCAAGCAAAGTTAAACCTCATTTATATGTACTAACTGGGACCAAAAGCAATCCAGAGAATTGAAAATCCAAATAATCCAGGTAATTAAATCAAAATCTTTAAATAAGCATACTTACCATTTACTAAAGTAAAAATTATGTTTTGTAATAAAATCTCATAATTTTCATCCTTATATTGTTTACAAGTCATTATAAATGATCCACACTGACAGTCTGTAATAACGTCAGACTGGAGCGAAGGTCCATGACGCTGTGGTGGAAGACCTGCGCAGCTCCTCGCATCAAACATTCTTTACTTTTGGTGGGCGCTGATCAAACATAACATTGTAAAAACAAGTAGTAGGTATATTTTTTCTGCCTGTGGTTATCTTTGAGAAGATATCCTACATTTATGTAGCAAAAATATATATGAGGTACATTAAAGCAGGGGTGTAGGAACCCAGGGGGACAGGGGGGATGTGTCCCCCTGAACTTTTTGGGTGGAGGGGTCTGTCCCCCCCGACTTTCTAGACAGTGATAATTTTATTTTATAATATTATTCTGCCCAACTTTATTTGTAATTTCTTCACTCATCAAATTTTATCTTAAGGAAACAATAATAATTTTTACATTGATGTATCCAATGGTTGGATACAAAAACTGCTTAAAAAGTGCTATTTGGCACTTTTAAAATCAAAATTTTCCGGTGGAGGACCCCCGGACCCCCCGTCTTAGTAAGAGGGGAATGGGTTTACATGACATCAAAATCATTATTTGTCCCCCCCAACTTTATGAACACAGCTACGCCAATGCATTAAAGTATACTAACAAGCTTTCTTTGCCTAGATTTTGAATATATGTAATTATTATTTTTATGTGAACATTAAATATGTAAAGTGTCTACAAATCTGATATGGGTTATCCGGAGATCTGGATCGAGAACTGAATAAACGAGGTTTTAATGTCAAATTTTCTAGACGCAAATCACACGCTTACTTTCAGCACCCGCTGCTAGAATTTGCTGCTGAATCATAAAAGTTGCTTGCCATCATCACGCACAGATAGCAGCTGGTATGAGGTGGAGGGGGGTGGATGAGATATAGCAGCTGGTATGAGGTGGAGGGGGTGGGTGAGATATAGCAGCTGGTATGAGGTGGAGGCGGGTGGGTGAGATATAGCAGCTGGTATGAGGTGGAGGGGGTGGGTGAGGTATAGCAGCTGGTATGAGGTGGAGGGGGTGGGTGAGATATAGCAGCTGGTATGAGGTGGAGGTGGGTGGGTGAGAGAAGAGGACGACAGGCCTGGGTGATAACGGCATAGCGGGGCTTCCCAAACATAAGCACGCCCAGCCTGCTGATCATCTCATATCAATGTATAAATGTTTTAATGTATATATTATTTTTACATTACTTTACATTAGAAAAATATAAATTTGAAATATGTCGAAAAGTAGATTTAAACATCTGACATAACTATAAATTTTATTATTTTATCATTTTTACCACCGGCTGAATATAATGTTACAACATTCACACTATCAAACAATATGTAAATCAGGAAACAAAACCTAAAAATTTAGCATGATGTGGGTTGTACGTTACTTTATTCAGTAATAAAAACAATCCCTCACTTAGCATGCCTAATGTGTTCCTAAAAATGTTTGTGTTATTCGAAATTGCGTATTCTGAAGCATTAGTCTCCTTAAATAGCAATGCTAATTTACTTAATAAGTTCCAAAATGTGTAGGAAAATATTCTTTACGTCATATAAATGCGTAGAATAACACTGATAATGTCACACCATTCATCTTTATAAGCCTACCATTGAATCCTTTGTATGACAAATATGACACTGCATAACAGATAGGTGGTTATGTACTTCAAAATTAAAGTGCTTATTCATGTATCACCGCTTGGTTCACACCAATTGTGTAAGGTCGTGATTTTTTTTTTTTCCATTACACCATTCATTTAACAACCTTTTCCATGTGAATTGTCTATTCGTTTCTGTTCTGGTATCTAATGTCAAATATATACCCGCTAGTACAACCAACACATAAGATTTATATAAACATTTGATAGAGTCCTTATTTATGATATGTACGATTGTGCACACAGTTTTGCTTAAAACTAAAGTGTGGCCAACATAACAGGCCTTCATAACATTCTGCAAGCCATAATACTTCTATTTTTGTCTCAAATACTTGAACACGATGCATTACACTCTCGAGTTCCCTGCCACTGGCTAGACTGAAGTTCATTACGGCCCAGTCTGTGGCCGGGTGACAACGGTGCGGCATATGCCCAGTGTAATAACATTTGGTCTTTACACCCAATAGCTGCAACTGAACTTGTTGATACAAAACTTCTGTGCACATCTCTTCTCCCCTCATATAGCTAACTGTATGCCACGGTACATTTGTTGTTACAGAGTTGAAGCAGACTTCATGACGTCATGCCAGACATTTGTTTTTGCCTGTGGCAATTTCATACTAAGTGAAATTTACAGTTGCGTGCTATTCAAGACTGGGGCAGTTAAATTTACGTGTTAAATGAATTCGCACAATTTTAAGACGTGCTAAGTCAGGGATTCATGTATATATACACCTATCGTATTTACCTGAAAATACTGCGACTGAATATTATGTGACCCCAAACTTTTTGATTACGAGTTTATGAAAAATACTTTATTAAGAAAAAAAATCAATAGTATGTCAATGGCGGTCCGGCGACAGGGTCCAAGGTGAGGTGACTGAGGTGCCGACCGCTATCTTGGATTGTGACGTCACGGCGGCCATTATGGATGACCGTGACCTTGACCTTGAATATGACCATCAAAACTTGCCAAAATTTGGAAAAAATTTTGATAATTCAAAAATTAGGATTTTGAAACCCCTCAAAAGTCTTTTTGCCTTAGAAAGAACACCTGATCCATATAGAGGCTTAAGCATCCATGTCTACAGCCTCCGATAAGCATCTGACGTCGTCATGGATTATGTCATCTTGGATTATGACGTCACCGTTGCAATTTCCGTTACGACCGCCATCTTGATATTCTTTATTATCCGATTTAAATGAAAAAACTATTAAAATTTATAAAAAAAAAATTATTAAAATTTTAATAAAAAATATTTAAAAACATAATCTTACAGCATGGAGCTCGGAGTCCTCAGTTTGAACCTGGTGAGGGCAAAAAAATAAAAATGGTGACCGATCATTCCCTCACTGTGGCTGCGGGCAGACTGACCCCCACCACTTATGTCAAAGTATATATATCATCACCTAGTATGATGTCATGTCCTCCATCTTGAAAATCCGTAATTTTTATGTTAGAAAATCGGGAAAAATTTTAAAATCATTAAAAAAATTAATCGAATTAAATAATAAAAATATTTAAAATCACCGTTGCACTTTTCGTTACACAACCATCTTAAAAATCCGTAATTTCAATGCTAAAAATTCAGGAAAAATTCCAGAATTCATCAAAAAATTAACTTATTAGAATACTGATTGATTAGATCAATTCCCGTTCTTGGCTCAAAACCGTAAGAGCAAAAAAAAAAATCATCCCTCCACAGAAGCCTTACAGGCTGACCTCACACCACCAGTACCAAGGTTTGTGTGTGTGTATGTATATATATCGTCAACTGATATGATGCCATGTCCGCCACATTGTCTTCGTCCGCTGGAGGCCACCATCTTGTTTTTGTCTGCTGGAGGACACCATCTTGTGTGTGTACTCGTCTTACCATCATTACCATCATGCTAGTTTTATTCTAACCTGCTAGAGCGTTGCCTACGAGATTGGGAAGGCCTTCGCATCAATGATTTCAATGTGGAACATTGAATGTAGTTCGCACAACGCCGCTAGAGCGCAGGTGTTTACACTGTATATTAACACATGGCTTATGATATGAAATGTTGAATTGTTGATGAAAGAGCATTTTCCTGGAGTTTATTTGTTAGCAGTGTGCAAGTAAGTTGACTTTACCGGTTATAAGTTGCAAGAAATTAATGATTTTGACTATTTTGCATGTAATTTGGTAATATAAAATTCTAAACAGTTATTTTATATGATGGTGCAGAATAATGTAAACATTGGATTTATAAACACTGTGCTAATTCGTTAGGCTATGGATTTAATGATTTTGATGTGTGGAACTCTTAAGTATCACTACACACTGTAAAAGACATACATTTACTTGTTTGTTTATATTTTACGATGGTGTATTGTTGTGTACCATTTTGCAAAAGTGATTCCTCACAGTCACAGGTGACTGGCATTTCATTTCATCAGTTTCCAACAAATTCTGATTTGCGTGACAAATGGCTTAAAGTCATTTCACGACAGGAAAGTCCTGATAGCAGTGATAAATGGCAGCCTTCAGCTAGGTCAGTTGTCTGCAGCAAACATTTTAGTAATGAATGCTTTAGTATTTCTACTAAAAACAAGAGACTACTTCCGAATTCTGTCCCTACTATTTTCCCTGGGTATCCATCATACATGGTTGAAAATAAAAAACAGGCCCGTAAACTTCCAAAAAAGAGGACACACGATTGTGCATTCCCTCAACAAAGAAGTACTATTACAGAACAGTGCTGTAACTCAGACATTGCAGATAGCGATGCGAATTTAAATGCAAATTCTGTTTCAGTTCAAGTTGATCTAGACAAAATCAAATGTCGATGTTCACATAAAGTGGTTGCAAAGAAATATTCGTCACACATCATTGTAAAAAAGAATAAAATAATCACCAAATTACGAGCAAAAAATAAAGAACTAGGAAGACAGTTAAAAGAAAAAAAGAAAGTTTCCCATGCTGAAAAAATGTATTCCAATTTAATCGCAGCTAAAAATGCTAATAGTTTGAAGGCGAAATTTATATTGGAGCAACTGCGGATGTTTGGTAAAGGAAAATTGCCATATTCAGAAGAGACATTAAAAATTTCCTCTCTTTGGGAAATGTGTTCACCGAAAGGTTACAACTTCGCAAGATAAATGAACATATTACACTTGCCACACAAATCAACCATAAAAAAATATGTAGGGAATTGTTCTGGTCAAACAGGAATCACTGATGAAATCATACAGAGACTGATAACAGAATTTGAGGCACTAAGCACAGATCAAGAACGGATTGGTTCACTCATTATTGATGAGATGTCAATTCAGCCCAAGTTGTTCTACGATAGGCAGCTTGATCAGTTTCATGGTTGGAACGAATTATCAGACGAGAAAATGGACAATGGTGATGAATTGGCAAATAGACTTCTATGTTTCATTTTTAGAGGAATTTCTGCCAAGATACGAATTCCTGTTGCATTTTTATTTTGCAAGAATTTAGATGGCTCGCAACTGTACACAAAAACTCTGCAAGTAATAGAAGCCATTGAAAAAGTGGGATTTTGTGTGCTGAGAATTGTTACTGATAATTCCAAGGTAAATGTGGCAATGTATGAGAAATTATGTGAAGGGCCTGTCACATCAGTGATACATCATCCTGCAGACAAGTCAAGAAAAATATTCCTTAGCTTTGACCAGAGTCACATAATAAAAAATATCAGGACACAGTTTCTGGAGAAGACATTCAGGCTAAATGGGACTCAGATAACAGGAAAGCATGTGCAAACTTTATATAAGTTACAGAATAATTCTGTGTTTACCCCTGTTCGGAATTTGTCTCGGAAGATGGTATATCCTTCAAATTTGGAAAAAATGAATGTAAAACGAGCAAAACTGTTATTTTCTGAACCAGTGACTGCTGCACTTGAGACATGCAGCACACTTTCAAGTGAACACTTTCCCGACAAAGACAGTCTACAGGCAACAGTTCACTTCATGAAAATAGTGAGAAAGTGGTTTGACATTCATGATGTTTGCAACAGAACACAATCCTGTAGATCAAGGAATATGGACAAACTGCACTTCTTTTCCGTGAGTGATGAACGTCTTCAGTGGCTTACACAAACATTCCTGCCTTATGTAGCTGATATTCAACAACTTGGTCGAAACCGAAACGAAACCTTCAGCTCAGAGACCTATGAAGCACTTGTAATCACTACAAAATCAACAGTTGCCTGCATAACATATTTGCTGGACAATGGTTTTCACTATGTCTTAACTAGAAACTTTTCGAGTGACGACATTGAATTGTTCTTCAGTCATCCAAGGCAACTTGGAGGTTTTAATGATGCTATGGATGCTCGGTCATGTTTGCATGCAATACAAACAACCCTACGCACTGGTATTATACGAGCATCAATGTATGCTAATGTGGAGAGTGATTCAAGCTTTTCATCTTCAAAACAATGCCATGCAAAGCCCAGCTCTTCCCAGTCGACTGATGTTCTACCAAATTCTGTGCTGGAAATCCTGAATCGTCCATTGAACAGTAAGTATTGATACCGTAAAATGAGGTGAATAGGATCAGTTTGAAAATTCACGTTGGAATGTCAATGGGAAATATGAAATAAAAAAATGTTTTTATCCATTTAAAACTTGAGCCTTTATCCATAGTTTCTAGTGGTTTAGTCATGTTCTATTATGTCTAATGGTTTTTGCAAAAAAACTATAAATATTGTGTGATCCTATTCACCCCAAATATGGGGTGAATAGGATCACTCACTGAAATGTATGCATGATCCTTTTTGTAGAGCCTGTGGTGTGAAAAGGATCAGTGTTTTTCTTGCAACTAACAATTTTTAATAAAACAGCCATGTAAAATTTTTTTTTATAATTTTTTTTTCAATAAGATTTTTCACATTATTTGTAATAATACATAGCTTAGGCATAAAATGTTTTTATTTTAATGAACATACCTGTAACTATTCTTGAATATCTTATATATTACCCGGTACAAGTATAGTCTCTTCTAAAACAACAGAAAAGCACCACAAAATTATAATACATACTGTATGGTCCTGTATAACTAACCACTAATGATTTGAACTTAAGTTATAATTTTAGCAGCATTTCATGAAATTGAGTTGTGGTTAAATTTGAACTTGAGCTGGCCTCTCCGGATAACTTCTGGTTCTGACCTGGCTGAAGGTAAAACTGGAAAAGTCCAACACAGCTGGAAACATATATATGTCCCGAAAAATCTCGTGTTTGTTTGAATCTTAGAAAACTTGCTTCAAAGGTTTCACAGTCGAGTTTCTGCACAACTTGACTTATGTAATACAGAAGTCTGCTGGGACCTGGTTTGCTTCCAGTTTCTGCAGCGAATCCTACAAGAACCCAGTCCTTAACGTGAATGTCATCTTCCGATACAGGCTCTATGTTGTTAAATGTCCTTCCAAACTTTGTCACTTTTGATTCCTCAAGCTCTTGACTATCAATGGAACCATCGGAAAAGCTGTCATCAGAGCTGTCATCTGCAGTGTTGTTTCTTTTTTCTGGAAAGGCAACATCTTGTGTGTTCTCAGAGTATGCTTCTTCTGGTACTTCTGGTTCATAATCTTCATCTGATACTGGTATCGGACACTGGACACTTTTACCTGCTTCCACAGGTATTTTCTAAATAACTTTTAACGATAAGCTGCAAACCATACAAGTCTAAAGGATATCCCCATTCTGCACATACTAAGAGTTTTTCAACAAGCAATTTTTCTTCATGTTCGCTTAACACAGTCTGACCACCAATGTGTTTAACTTTACCCTTCAAGTGTCTCTGCAGAACAGTGTAGGGAATTCCATACTTCTTACTTGCTTGTCTAATTCTTACTCCATGGTTATACACATCCTTTCTTGCTCTTTGAATGACATCAAGATCTGGTTCACGATACACCTTTCCTCCTGGATTTGGAATATACTCACGGGGCATTTCAAACTTGTAGTGATCCTATTCACCTCCAAGTCTAAAACACAATGCATAGAAATATAAAATTAGTTCCAAAATCATTTATTTCATCACTAAAATAGAAATGTTAACATCAAATAAATCTAAATACATACCTGAATAATATATCCAAATACAAATACAAAGTTATAACTCGTCATATATACTACACATGAAGTTTTCGTACACTCACAAACTTGATTGACTTAACCTCAAATTTCAGATGGCTGTTGTGTGAAGTGCTGCGAACATGCAAAACATTCATACACTTCAAATGTCATGTAAACAAAGCATAAACACTAACTAATTGTAATTATTTTCTGTTGCCATTATTATTCATGTCCCAATTTTTTTCATCTTACAATGAAGTTTTGATCCTATACACCACATTGATCCTATTCACCTCATTTTACGGTACCCAATCTTAATTATTAGCGAGTAAAGTTGTTTTTCATTTTTACATTTGGCGAAATTTTCTTTGCAGCCTGTCCAGCAACATTGAAAACTGCATCAGTTGCCTTTGTTTGTGGCTATCTCGTAAGAGTTGCCGAGGAGAACACCAACTGCATTCACTGCATGGACTTGCTAGCCACAGTATCCAGTAATTCACCTTTAAATATGCTAATCCATAATCAAGACAGAGGTGGCTTGAGATATGCTAAGGCTTCGTTTGTTTCTCTTGTGATGATCATTGTGGAATTTTGTGTAAGTGCATTAAAATTTTTGCCGAGCAAAGGTGTACGAGAATCGCTCACACAATATTGTAAGACAAGATTTATTGACACTCTTAAGTGTTCGAAATGTGACAATAAGAAACTGTGCTTGTTGTTGTTGACGAAGCTGCTAAATCCATTGTTGAGCAACATTGCGATGAGATGTACAGACAAACAGTGTTGCCAGGTCTACCACTCACCAAAACAGGAGATTGAACTGTGAAAAAACAGTAGAAAGAAGTAGATATCCTAAACATATAGTTTTCCTTTACAATTAATTTAGTAAACCTATTTTTACACACATTTACTTTTGCATTTACACATTTAATTTTGCCCCAAAATAGACATTTTCCAACGGCAGAAAAACTCTAGGATCTTTATAATCAACTTTATCTACATCTATGGATCTTACAATTTCTGGTTTAACATAGCACTCGAGGAGAGTTTTTAATACAGAAACTACACTCGGCCTCAAATTTTGAATTTGTGGTTGCTCACTCTGCATTTGCTTGTTCAGGATATTGAACATAGGCAAAACAAACTGAAGAAACTCAAGATACAATTTGTTGAAGGGTGATTTTAATTTTTGAAGAATGGCATCTGATGCTAATAACTTATCTTCAAAGGCAGCCTGGGTGAAAAAAAGTATGAGGGCATCATACTGCTCCAAAACCCGAGATACAACTAACTCAAGGGATAACCATCTTGTCTGACTTGGATGCAACAGCTTATGTGGCTTTACATTCACAAAACTTTGAAATTCTTTGAAGGATTCAATACGTTTAGAACTTGAATGAAAATAATTGAAAATACCACGGACCAAATCTTCCGGTTCCCTTGGAAGCTTCGCACAAGCATATGATGAACACAAATGGAATGAGTGGCAAATACACCTCATTATAAAAAGGTCGGGCATGTCGTTTTTCAAAAGAATAGATAATGAATGTCTTTTACCCATCATTACACTAGCGTTATCAGCAGCGAAACCGATTAGGTTTTCTTTGTAAGGAATATTTTCCTTCTCAAATGACTGTACCAAGCTGTTATGCAAGTTAACAGCATTTGCTTCACTCACAGGAATGAGATCGTAAAATGCATCAACTACAACCCCTTCTCCAGAATGCACTCGTACGACTACACATAAATGTTTGGTAGAACTTGTGTTAGTTGATTCATCAACAATCACCGAGAATTTATTTTCCCTCAATATATTGCAAAGTAATTCCTTACTTTCCTGCCCTAAAACATGTTTAACAATGGTAGTTGCTTTAGTTCGGCCACACTTGATTTTTTTTTGCAATTTCAGAATCAGGGCAAACTGATCTAATAAGGGGTGTCAAGTGACTAATTATATTAAATGAAATGTTGTGTTCTGCTACAAATGCAGAAAGACGAATTTCAGCTTCTTTGACTTTATTACTTAAATTGGTTGCTTGAGATGCAAATGAAGTTAATGTTTTTTGACCAATAAGTTCCTTTCCACATTGCACATGTTTATCAGACTCTACATGTCTAATTAATGTACCTTTACCTCCAGAAGCAATGCTAATATCACAGTTACATGACTTACAATATGCAAAACCGCATCCTTTCTTGCTAGACTGTAACCAACCCTTAAACAACACTTCGTTTTCCCACTCACGTTTGTACTTCTGAGAATACTTCACCTTTTTACTCATAGCAAATAATTAATAATAAATTCAGCGTTATCAAAATCCATTCGTAATAGACAACGGCACACTTTGTCCGTGACACCACATCGTCCGAAATTATTACAGGCGACCGCGAGACAATAACAGTAACATAAACTGTTTCACTTCAAAGCACACAAATATGATGACTGATAAACAGAGTACCGACAGGCGACAGTGACACGACACGATGACGACACTCAACAGACGGACGAGACGAGTCACGAGTGACGACAGCTCTATCTCAACCTATAAGGGCGCCTGGGGTGGGAAACTCCCGGAAAAAGATACGCTCATGCCACAGCCACACACCACTAACGAGGGGAAAGTCCCTTAGGTAACTATCAGAGATTCGATTTAAATGTATCTCGCAGTAAATCGATATATTGCAGTGTGACACTAAAATTTTAACTGTTGCAGGCTAGAAAACTCAAGAACATAAAAATATACACTTTTTAGTTAAAATTCAAGCCGTTTTTGTTAATTTTAATAAAAAAATTGTTGAGGCAGGAAAAAGCAGTAGATTTGCTTGACTTTTCGCTTTTTAGCAGTAGAAAAGTAGATTTTTTAAAAAGGAGATCTACTGCAAAAACAGTAGACCTGGCAACACTGCAGACAAATACTATCGCGCGAAACAGTTCAACAGTAAACCTTTATGCAGAAAGTTACTGAAACTGTGAATAGTATAGGTAACTATATTTCTCGGGTCTGTGAATAATTTTTGTCGGGTAATTGTTGTAATGTTTTAAACTGCAAGAAGGAATTTTCATGGTATTCGTCACATCAAGAAAAAATTGGTGAGTAGGATTTGTAATTTATTATTATGATGCTTATTTTATTATATATTTTATATGTAAATGTAAAAGTACATTCACATTTTTTTTAATGTAAACATCCAACTAATTTCCGCGCTAGTTTGTTTTTTATGTTAAAATTTACAATTTTTGAAGATAACTCCCATATACGACAGTGTAAATCTACAGAGTAAAACCCTGCCATCTTGCGGCGTTTTTGGAACTACAGTTGTATCGACACTTTTACATGCGAAAACCGCAGCGATGCGAAGGCCTTCCCAATCTCGTAGGCAACGGCTAGAGTGTAGTAATCATTTATTATTACTGAGGTGCACTGCCATCTTGAAATTTGGGCGCCATCTTGAAATCATGTAATTATTTAGCTAGAAATGCGGGAAAAAATCCAAAAAAATCCAAAATTCATTAAATAAATCACTTATTAATTTACATATTGAATTGATGGATTCCTGTCCTCGTTTCGATTCTTGACCAGTGACAGGTGTAACTAAATATTAAATATATTTAATATTATGTTTTCCATTACCTTTTGTGGAATTTATTAATAATTCTCTCTCTACGAAAAACCTTTCAAGACAATATAACTGACCAACGAATTAAATACAGTGCCGCTATGCCTTACATAAAAGTATATTTTTCGATAATCTGAATAACCAATAATCATTGATGTACAAAGCCACACATACATGCCAAGTGTCTCCGGACCATGATACCGAGTCATGACAATATCAGACGTATAGGCTAGTCATTTCCGGACCTCATGACCTTCGTCGTTAGCTAATTACAGTCAATTAGACCACCGTGAAAGTTTTTATACTGACAAGGCCGGGGGATTTGGTAGTATTTATAACGTACGTTTAGTGGGCGCCACCATGTCTAGGGAGCACGGACCCGGCGAGAAGACTGTCTCAGGCGTGACGTAGCCCATGTGGCGGCATGACTCGTTTCCCCCTTTCGCAATTACCCTAACCACTGACCTGGCCCGCTCTCAGCGTCGAGCACGCTGTTTATAAAAGCCACGCAGTGGGATCTCAGGGCGCCCCACACGCCGACAAACAACACTCGAAGCACGCAAACACAATGGTTCTATGAAAACGCCTTGCGGCACGACAGTCACAGCTGTGGTCCAACCACCTCGATAGACACACAAAGGCGAAGTCCTCGGAGAGCCGGAACGGAGCGTCTTTCTTCAGGTAGCGACGGGAAGCGACTGCGCGAGCAATGGCCGCAGAGGTAGCGGGAAGGAGGAGGAAGGGGGGGGGGTGTTTGGCACCAAGCGCCCTGAACAGTTACCCTGTCTCCCGTCGTGCCGCGGACGTGGTTAGTGAATTAAATGCATAAAAATTACAATAAATTTTAATATAAAAACATATGGCACTTGGGGAACAAAACAAAAGATTTGCACAGTATTATTATATCTTGGGGAGCGAAGGACTGATTCTACAGCGCCCTCTTGCGGCAACACGCTATTTAAAAACACGTCAGCCGGGAGGATTTACAGGAGGGGAGTGAGGTGGTTGCACATCGGGCTCAGATGGGCGCAGCCCTGGACGACGTCACTTGCCCCCTCCTAAAGTAGGCCGATGTGATGACATCTCCCGACCTTGAGTGGGCGTGGCATTGTTTACCTCGCGCTCCCTGTGGCAATGTTTACATTTCGCCAGCTGAGCAGCAGCTCCATGCCCGTGGATGTCTCCTGGGTCGTAGGTTGTACCTTGGAGCGGGCTAGGGTGCTCCTCCCTCTCCTTCACCTGCCTCGGATTCTGCGGGTTCTTCCACGAAGACCTGAAAGTCTGAGTCCTCTATGGAGTAGTGGAATGGCCACATCATCTCATGGCTGTCCGGCGACTCTGGTCGTTCGTCCGCTTCGTCTGGCGTCCATGTCAGTGGCAAGGGCATACTGTCTCCTCTCGTCGGCAGTTCGTCTGTTTCCGTGAACCCGCGGAAGGGAGTGTCCTCTCTGTCTGTCTCTGTGAACAGCTGTCTTGTCAGGCCCGTTCTGCGTGGGGCTGGAACCGGCGACTCCACTTCCACTCCCGGAAACCCCTGGAATCCTGCGCCCTCGTTCTCCATAGGGGTTGATGTCGCAGCATTGGAGTGATGTTGGTCCTCGGTAACTGTGGGGGTCACGGGTTCGCTTCCCTCTCCCTCAGGGTCTCCTTCCCCGCCTCCGTGCGCGATTCGTACATCATCCCGATGGTACTTCGCGGCACGACCACTCGGAAGTGTGACTACGACCGCGGTGGGGCCTGGTATGCGCAACACTGCTATGGGGCCGATCCACTTGGCTGCAAGCACCGCACAGAAGTTTTTGTTTCCAGCTGAGAGTGGATGTAGACGCGCGTACACCATCTGCCCAGGTGTCAGTGGCGGCGGTGGTCGTGTTGTGACGGGCGTGTGTTGCGCCTGGTAGGCCGCCTGCCTGCGACAAGCCTCTTCATGCATCATAGCGATGTTACGCCCGCGCTCCTCTGGGGTTTCCTCCCTGTCCTCCGCGCATCTCTCTTGCACCCGGTACTGGCCGGGCAGGAGTAGGTTACGTCCTTGCACGAGTGTGGCTGGATATTCGCCGGTAACTGTGTTCACACGGCGACGCAGGCAATAAGTGATTTCCGGGATGTGCGTGTCCCATAGGGTGTGGTCTTCAGCCAGCCGGAGTCTCAGCTGCACTTTTATCTCCTGGTTGCGCCTCTCCGTGGGGTTAGCGCGGGGGTGGTACAACGGCGTGGTATGTGTCGTGACTCGCCAAGCCTCGCATAGCTCCCTCCACTTCCGTCCCGAGAACTGTGACGCGTTATCCGTCAACACAACGCGTAAGTAGCCCCAGCGCGGGAAAAATTCTGTGTCCATGGTGCATGCAATGGTGCCAGCGCGGCAGTTTGACAGCGGAAAGGCCTCGACCCAGCGCATGAAGCAATCCGTCACAACCAACAGGAATCTCTTCCCGCGCGCTGACCTTGGGTACGGCCCCATCAAGTCCAGAGGACCGTGTGAAATGGCTTGGATGGTCGCCGGGGTCTTTGTTGTTCTCGCCCATCGACTCGCCGCGCCTTTTGCCGTTGGCAGTGTCGGCATCCTCGCACGCCGTCCCTCACATACTTGTTAACCCCGGGCCAAAAGAAGAGGTCTCGTACTGCACGTACAGTCTGATCCGTACCCGGGTGTCCGGCTAGTCTGTTCACATGAAATATTATGAATATTTCGCGTCGCGTCACTGTGGGTGCAAATGTCCGCCTTGGTTGTTGAGTGCCTGCGGTGCGTGCCTGTAACAATCCCTCGAGCACACGATACCCCTCGCATGCCGCCTACCCGCACTGACGTATTAGCCCTTGCGTGTGTTCGTCTCTGCGTTGTGCCGCGCGCACGAATGCGTCTAGATCGTCTAGTTCCGCCCCTGGCGGTAGGGTGGGGGTATTGTTTACATCTGTGATCGCACACAGCGCCGCCGCCTGACTGTGCGTGGCCTTGGTGTCGGTGTGCCGCTCGTGGGTGGGAGGAGCTCGTCCCAGTCCGCGTCGTCCCATGCCTCTACCGTGTCGTCTGGGTTACGCGACAGCTCGTCGGCCAGCTCGTTCTGTTTGCCAGCGACGTGTTCCACAGTAAAGTTGAGTGCTTGCAGGACCATAGCCCACCGCGTCAATTTTGACAGCCGCCCCTGCATAGTGGCAAGCCATTTCAGGCACTGGCTGTCTGTCCGCAGTGTGTAATGCTGGCCCTCTAGGTGTGGCCTGTACCTCCGCAGGGCCCACACCACGCCCAAACACTCCCTCTCATTCACACTGTAGTGTTGCACTACTGCCCCGAACTTGGCGCTCGCGTACTCAATTATGCGAGGCTCGCCAGCATCTCCAAGCTGTAACAATATGGCTCCTATTCCCTGTTGGCTTGCGTCCGTTTGTACAATTATCTGCTTCCCTGGATCTAGTCGGGACAGCAAGTGACATTGCCGGAAACGCTGTTTCAATTCCTCGAAAGCTGCTTGCATTTCCGTGGTCCACCGGTAGGACTTTTTTGGTGACAGCTGTTCGGTCAGTGGTGCGGCGATGACAGAGAACTCTGGTATGAATGAAAATAGCCAATTGGCCAGTCCGATGAACCATTGCAGCTGCTTACGAGTGTTAGCGATAGGCTTGTTTACAATGACAGACAGTTGTTGTGACGTTGGCCTATTCCCCTCTGCATTCACGACCAGGCCCAAAAAATCTAGTTCCGTTGTACCTACGTGACATTTCTCGGGGTTACATGTAAGCCCGTGGGCGGCTAGTCGCTCTAGGATCAACGCGAGGTGGTGCGCGTATTCGTTCTATGTCTGTGACCAAATGATAATGTCATCGAGATATGCGGCCGCGAACTTGCCCGCGTATGTGGCGGGTGCATTCTGCAATCCAAAGGGCATGGCGCAAAACTGAAACCGTCTGCCGTCCGGAGTCGTAAAAGCGGTTTTAGGGCGGTCCTCTGGGCGTATGGGTACTTGCCAGTAACTCGCTTTTAGATCTAACAAGGAAAATATCTTTGCATTACCCAACCCCGCGATTGTATCTGCGATGTTCAACAGTGGAGGTGGTACGTTTACTGTTACCTTGTTAATTGGTTTAAAATTAACGCAGAAACGTAAAGTGCCATCTTTTCTTTCCGCTAGCACGACCTGGAAGTTGTATGGGCTCTCGCTGGGCTCGATAATGCCATCTTGCAACATTTCCCTCACTTGATTCAGGATGGTCTGTTTCCCCGTGTGCCCGTAGCTGCCAGGAGGGGTGAACATAGGGGTGTGGGGGTGAGTAGGAATAGAGTGCTCTGCGACCGTCGTACGTCTCAGCGGATCGGCAGTCGCGAACACGTAAATGCGGGGTACAATTACACTCTGGATAGCTGCCTGGTGCTCACGGGGCACCCCATGCTTGAAAGTAGCGAGACTGACCTGGTGTTTGGTTGGTGGCGGTGAGCGTCCGAGGCCATATGCTGTACGGCGGCCCTGGTTGCCGACATGTACGCACCCACCGCGTACCTCGATCATGGCACCTTGGTCATACAGCCACGGATGTCCCAGGATAACGTCGTCTCGGAGGTTGTCGACCACCAACGCCGTGGTGCTCGAACCTTGGTCGCGCACGTCCATGTGCAGCGTTACGGCGCCCCTGGTGTGGCAGGCGTTCCCAGTGGTCGCCAGCTGGAGTTGGCCCGGCCAGGCCTCGAAGGGCGTCCCTTCGGCGAACTGCGATGAGACACAGTTGTGGCTGGCGGCGGTGTCAATGAGGGCACTGACTGCCCGCCCGTTGACCACAACTGGGATGCGAAGTAGCACGCACTCCTCCACGCTCACGTGCCCCAGGCTTGGTCCAGCTGTTGTTGTTGTGATAGCCGGTTGCGCGGGGGTGGCGGGCCGTGTTAGCGCGTCGCTACCAGCTGCCCGTTTCCCGACGGATCGTTATGTTGGGCTGCTGGTCGATATCGGTTGCACACTGGGCAGTCCTCATGCCAGTGGAAGGTGCCACTTGGGCACGAGTGGCATTTCGGTGGCGGCCCCATGCCAATCTCACGTCTGCGCCACGCCGGTGGCGGGCATTCCTGCCGACTGTTGTTGGCGGATGGGAAGTACGACACCACAGCCGTTGCGTCAGCAGCTATCACGGTCTCTGCTCGTACTGTCGATTTGGATGACCGTACCAACTTCAGATCATAGTCAACGGCGCGCGCGTGTTGCGTGAACTCCTCGGCCATCTGGCGGGTTGCATGTCGTAGATGCGGGCGTAGCTCCGGACGCATCAGCTCGACGATGCGCTCCAACAATCCCTCCGGGCCGCTCGCTGGGAACAGCCGTCTATGTAGCCGAAGCTTCTTGACAATGAATGCCTCCGCCGATTCATTCAGAGTCTGTTCCAGACAGTACAACTCCGTCCTGACCTTCATCTCCGCTTTCACGTCCGCAAACCGCGCCTCGAATCACAGTGTGAACTCCGACCAGGGCATGTCGAATTCACTGACGATGCTCCACCACGTCTTCGCCTCCCCTCTTAGCGCGCCTCCCACGCGCTCTGCCCACTCCACGTCCAGCACGCTGTACCGATTCAGTCTCTCATGACACACTCGCACGAACTTCCCTGGATCGTCACACGTCCGTCCAAAAAATTCGGGCAGCTCGATGTGACCCATAGGCGTAGGTCGCGCACACACATTTGTTGGATCGACATAGACTCGCGTCCCCGTGGCGAACGACGCCCCGCGTGTTGCGAACTTCACCTCCCGACATTCGGTGCAGTCGTACCGACTGTCACGTGAAGAAGCCTGCTCGGTCTGGTCCATACACCGCAAGTGTTTGAAGGCCCAGCAGTTTCGGCACCAAGCATCCTTGCCTGCCTCTCCAGTACAGGTTGCCACAGTACACTTCAAACGTTCTATCCGGACTGAATTCATTCGCCCGGCAAAACCGTCCAGGCGTGGTTCGCAGTGTTCCAGACACACGCACGTGTCCGTCCACGAGGCCCCCGTGACGCCCCCCACGTGCCTCGGATGTGCGCACGTGACGCAATACATACTGTTTATATTAAACACGAGCTCTGGTTTAATTAAGCCCACTCCAGCTGCCGGTCGTCTATCGTCTGCCATGCTCGCATTAGTTCAACTCACATAAGCACTGCAACAAAATTACCGCTCCCGGGATGCGGAATGCCTCTGCTGCGACTGGATTCCTGGAAGAGCGCTAGTGGTCACTGGATCGGTCGCGATGGAGTACCGTTAGGCACGCTGCATGGACAATGGCTGCTCGGCTCCGTGCACTCCGGTTAACAATCGCACAACTCCCGCTGATCCGGTCTTGATGGTTAAGGCAGCTTTTTGTCACGCCCCACACTCTTGGGAGCCAATTGACAAGGTCGGGGGATATGGTAGTATTTATAACGTACATTTAGTGGGCGCCACCGTGTCTAGGGAGCACGGACCCGGCGAGAAGACTCTGTCTCAGGCGTGATGTAGCCCGTGTGGCGGCGTGACTCGTTTCCCCCTTTTGCAATTACCCTTACCACTGACCTGGCCCGCTCTCAGCGTCGAGCACGCTGTTTATAAAAGCCACACAGTGGGATCTCAGGGCGCCCCACACGCCGACAAACAACACTCGAAGCACGCAAACACAATGGTTCTATGAAAACGCCTCGCGGCACGACAGGCACAGCTGTGGTCCAACCACCTCGATAGACACACAAAGGCGAAGTCCTCGGAGAGCCGGAACGGAGCGTCTTTCTTCAGGTAGCGACGGGAAGCGACTGCGTGAGCAATGGCCGCAGAGGTATCAGGAAGGAGGGGGGGGGGGGTGTGTTTGCACCAAGCGCCCTGAACAGTTACCCTGTCTCCCGTTGTGCCGCGGACGTGGTTAGTGAATTAAATGCATAAAAATTACAATAAATTTTAATATAAAAACATATGGCACTTGGGGAACAAAACAAAAGATTTGCACAGTATTATTATCTCTTGGGAAGCGAAGCACTGATTCTACAGCGCCCTCTTGTGGCGGCGCACTATTTAAAAACACGTCAGCCGGGAGGAATAACAGGAGGGGAGTGAGGTGGTGGCACATCGGGCTCAGATGGGCGCAGCCCTGGACGACGTCAATACATAGGTACTAAAGGACCAAGTGACCTTGAAAAAATATTTTATTAACACCAAGAGGTTTTGAACTAGTAAATATTAAGTCACTACAGATTATACTACGCGCAATCAACAAAAAGGAAGCACCATCAACAAAAAGGCAGCACATTTGGAAGCACCATCAACAAAAAGGCAGCACATTTGGAAGCACAATCAACAAAAAGGCAGCACATTTGGAAGCACAATCAAAAAGGCAACACATTTGGAAGCACAATAAAAAAAAGGAGCACAATTGGAAGAAAAATCAACAAGAAGGCAGCACATTTGAAAGCTCAATCAAAAAGGCAGCACATTTGGAAGCACCATCAACGAAAAGGCAGCAAATTTGGAAGCACCATCAACGAAAAGGCAGCACATTTGGAAGTACCATTAACGAAAAGGCAGCACATTTGGAAGCACCATCAACAAAAAGGCAGCACATTTGGAAGAACCATCAACAAAAAGGCCGCACATTTGGAAGCACAAGTAACGAGAACTAATTCTTAGTTAGAAATCAGAATACAAGAAATAAAAACAATACATTTTTACTTTCAATATTTAATTTATTTCTCATCATTATACAAATGCAAGTAAAACAAGCCATTATTGTATGTAGCCAGCTTTTCTCAGTTCTTTGAGTATGAAGGATATTTCTTTGTTGCACGAATAGTTTCCTGCACAAAGCGAGCCATGTAGAAGTCTTAACCGGTCAACCAATAAGTTTTATATGTTTGGATCTTTCTATGAGTTGTAATCAATCTCTTCTACCACCATCTTACTTGCTTGTTTATTATAAATGCTTTTAATATCACAATCGTCCCAGTGATCAGAATAGGCTTTATCTGATTTATTTATTATAATGCGTCGTTTCCATCGTTTCGGTCTCAGGACACCACCACATTCTTCGATCTTGTCAGCTTTAGGTGCTTCATCACAGTCTTTGACTTTGTCATCAGCCTCAGGGACACTGTAGCAATCACAGTAGAAGGCATCGTCTTCACCCAGATTACCGTAAGAATTCAATATAGATGGTGTCGATGTGTTCATCGTCTACATGCTTCCTTTTTAGGAGTCCATCATTTTTACAAAGTAGGAAAGATCTACTTGAATTCGGCTGGAATGTATTCTCACTTTTCACGTTAAGGATTCTTCCATTGTCTTCATTCTTCCATAAATCATTAACGTCCTTCAATTGAAGTTCTTTGACGAGATCGGAAGAGCCACGAACATAATCTCTCCCAAGACAAGGAAAAATATTGTCGTAATGCAGATCACTCTTCCTTAGTTTAGTAGATCCATCGTTGTCCTCTAGCTTGTACGCAGGCTTGGCGTTACAAGATCTGTCATGTCTTTTTAATCTCTCTCTCCGCGTAAACGACTTGCTACATCGAACACAATCTATCATATTGCGTAGTGGATTTTTAACACAGTCATTCTTCTCGTGTTGTCTTCCATTCTTTCTCAAGATAAATTCTTTGCTGTAAAACTTACACCTGTGTCCTTTCGATACAACGTCAGACACCGAATCAGGATTCATATTAGTTACTGAGACTAATGCCAGATGTCTTAGGAGAGATTATGTTCGTGGTTCTTCCGATCTCGACAAAGAACTTCAATTAAAGGATGTTGATGATTTATGGAAGAATGAAGACAATGGAAGAATCCTTAACGTGAAAAGTGTGCTGGGAATTTTTATGGTTTCACAATGATATTTGAAATGAACAGAAACAAGGTGTGATTCTGTCTGAATATAATTACATCCAATTTATTAAAGGAAAATTTATAACAGATATTAAAAAATATAAACATACAATATCAATTAAGTACTTAAACAGATCTCAGGTATATTCAGAAAGAAATAAAAAAAAATTGTGGGTCGACCCTAAATTCAATTATAAAAAGTTTCATTTAAAAAATACATAAATCAATAAAAAGATACAAATATTTTTAAACTATCCCAGTTGAGGTATGTACTTAAAGTCCAGAAATTATGTTTATATGATGAACATCGTCTGACGGCGTAATTTAGGAAAGTTAAAAAAAAAGTTGAAAAATACAGTAGCGCCGGAGGTCGGGGCTTCGTTTCCCGGAGATCACTCGGGAACATGATGCCAGGGCGCCTGTGTGCTGTTGAGGGAGGGAGATGCAAATGCCAATTCAGCGTCTGGCGATCGGACCCTGTCTGCGAACAGTCCAAATCAAAACTGATCAGAACTTGTACACAGACAGTATACGGGGCAGAAAACGCCCGCAATGTTAAGTGGGGGGGGGGGGGGGGTGTTGGGGAAAGTCGCGGATCGTCACTCACCAGACAGGGGAGTTGGCTTCTATTTACCGATGGGTCGCCAGCCAGGAACTGGATGCCACGAATGCGCGGCTGGACGCGGATGTTTTCATCATTTCAAAAAAATATTTAAAAGAAAAACTAACTATTACTCTTTGTACTAAGCAGACAGACTAAACTACTTAAACAAATTACAGGGATAGCATCCCTTATTTAGGCGACTACATTGTCGGTTGCGGCCGGATGGAAGTCTTGCAGTGTCTCGTCGACTCGCCGATAATCGCAAATGGTCCGTCTGCAGTCGCGACGCGAAGTGTCTCGCGAAGAACCGCGTCTCGTAATTAAAAGTAAATGTTCTATCAAAAGTGGAGGGGAGGGACTGGGAGTCCGGACCGAAAGGGTCCGAAGTTCCCCGATTGGGCATCATAAAAAAACTCTGACTGATGTCTCGAAGTTGGTAGCACTGGCCGACCTTAGCGCTACCTGTTGAGGGGTGTCTGAAATAAAAAAGAATCGACTCGCCCAAGGCATCTGCTATACACAGGGGTTAAAGGGGCAGTCAGGTGCTACACTCTGGCGGCCAAGATAATAAGCTACTGTTTCTGCCGCTAGATGTCGTGGGGTGGTCCATCCTTGCACTCACATTTTTTATGCAAGGCGTCCTTGGATACGGTCGCTGTCTGCTGGGGTTTATGACAGGTCATTGGTCTTAGGCGAATTCTTAGAACCGAGAGGGAAGGGGGGTGGACAAAAGCGCAATGACGCTGGGAACTAGCATCCATGACGTGACTCCAGGGGAGTGAACCTAAGATGTATTCGTGACAGTAAAGGCTACGGTCAGCTCGTCTCTGAGAAATGGTTTAACTCGTCCAGAGCTGTTGTGTGCAGTTTTAGTCATGAAGTGAAGTAACGTTACAGGCCTGGGACGTGCCTGTAAGCGAGGGAAATGTTAAGCGGGCTGCCAACAAAGTCTTAGATCTGCAAAAGATCCTCTAGGTCTCTGGGAAAGGTGCTTCAGACTACTGGCACAAAGTTTTACTTAGAAGAGTACACCAGCCTAACAAAGAGTAAATCGCCCAAAGTAACCAAATTATAAAGAAAAATAAATTTCCAAAAATAATTTAAAAAAATAATAAAATTTAAAAAAACGTGTTGAAATACCAAATTTCCGTCACAAAAGTGAGAATACATTCCAGCCGAATTCAAGTAGATCTTTCCTACTTTGTAAAAATGATGAACTCCTAAAAAAGAAGCATGAAGACGATGAACACATCGACATCATCTATATCGAATTCTTACGGTAATCTGGGTGAAGACGATGCCTTCTACTGTGATTGCTACAGTGACCCTGAGGCTGATGACAAAGGCAAAGACTGTGATGAAGCACCTAAAGCTGACAAGATCGAAGAATGTGGTGGTGTCCTGAGACCGAAACGATGGAAACGACGCGTTATAATAAATAAATCAGATAAAGCCTATTCTGATCACTGGGACGATTGTGATATTAAAAGCATTTATAATAAACAAGCAAGTAAGATGGTGGTAGAAGAGATTGATTACACCTCATCAGGGCCGGATTAAGGGGGGTGCCCAAGGGGCCCGGGCCCTGGGCCACCCACCAAGAGTGGGCCTCCCACCAATATAGGGGTGAATATCACAAAATAGGAAAAATAAATGTATTGTTGCTGTGAACTGTTTGCAATTATAGGGAACATTTAACAAGACATCTCTAGCTTGATAAGAAATGTAATAACCAAACTTTATATTCTAAATTAGTTAAAATTATTAAAAATCATGCAACATTATTGCACTGGCTAGTTCTTCCAAAAACGTAGTGATGCACATCGCATTTAGTTAAAATGGCTGATAATTTACTAATTTACACCAGTTATAATTATTCACAATAATATGTTTAGTATGTTATTTTACTTGAAAAATAAAAATTGCAAAATGTAAAAATAATAAAAATGATTTATTATTACCGGTGACCAGGAATATGATCATTATCCTAGCAAGTAGGTTTCATTTTCTAACTTGTTTATAGGTGGCAGCACAAACACAATGTCAGTACAAAACTAGTCTTTGTCTTCTAGAGAGTAGTGTTGTTATGAGTCCCTATGACATGTGCGATCTCAGTTATGTGTAGTTTACTTGTTTAAAAGTTAATTTTATTTTTCCATGTAATGTTTATCAATAGTCATATTCCTGGACTTTGACTTATGATACATCTTGGTAAGTTGCCGTCGTCCGGGGTCTCGGGCTCGAGTCCCGGTGTGGCTCCTAGTGGGAAAAGGCGGCTCTTGATACGTATTGTCCGGGTGGGCGCCAGACTAGCTCGGCTCTAGTCGTGAATTTGGGGTCGTGGATGTATGTGCCCCTGCGTGGCCCACTAGGGCCGGCGGCGGTGTTGCGTGAGATGATGTTTAAATAAGAGACGTGGAGTTGAGGTGGCGGTGTCGTACCTTTTATTCATAGGAGCGAGTCGTACACAATACAACACTCTACAGAGGTCCCCTGGGGGGGGTGGGGGGTTACTCGTTATTCCGTGGCGCCGTATTGTTCGTGTTCCGCGTTACGTGGGCCTCGGACGCTGTTACGTCTCATACGTCTCACTGGTTACGCGGGTAACGTAATTTCGTAACACAAAGGCGGGACACAAAAGTACACTGAATTAAGGGGGTGCGCACAAGTTACGTGGCACTCGTTACTCGGGTAACGTAAGTTAGTAATACAAAATACGGGACACAAAAATACACTGAATTAAGGGGGCGCGCACAAGTTACGTGGCACTCGTTACTCGGGTAACGTAAGTTAGTAATACAAAATACGGGACACAAAAATACACTGAATTAAGGGGGCACGCACAAGTTACGTGGCACTCGTTACTCGGGTAACGTAAGTTAGTAATACAAAATACGGGACACAAAATACACTGAATTAAGGGGGTGCGCACAAGTTACGTGGCACTCGTTACTCGGGTAACGTAAGTTAGTAATACAAAATACGGGACACAAAAATACACTGAATTAAGGGGGCACGCACAAGTTACGTGGCACTCGTTACTCGGGTAACGTAAGTTAATAATACAAAATACGGGACACAAAATACACTGAATTAAGGGGGCGCGCACAAGTTACGTGGCACTCGTTACTCGGGTAACGTAAGTTAGTAATACAAAATACGGGACACAAAAATACACTGAATTAAGGGGGCGGACGGTTGGAGACGGCCAATCCCGTATACGAATGTCTCTGCGCGGGTGTTGTGCCCACTGTGGTGAAACACGCACCGCAATTAAGTTTGTCCAAGCTCCCTTGCGGGTTTGTGGTCAGCGCCGTGCGCATGACCTTAAGTAAAGTTCTGTGAGTTGCGGGAGGCGGCCCGTGCCGTATACTGAAGATCAACCCCGCTGACCAAGTGTGGTGCGGGGTGTCTTTAAACTGATGCGGTCGGATTAGGTCCTGGACCGAAAAAGGGGGACCGGGTACTCACGGAGAGGTTACGTAAAAAAAGGGGTTCTGTTAATTAGTGACTATATTTACCGGACGTTACTTTCGATGAAGACAAAGGCTGTTGCCCCTCCGTGGGACGTAGGTCCGCCCCGGTCCGTGAGATGTGCTGAACTGCCGAACTGGCATGGCGTCCGAGGGAGGCTCGGCCTCTCTTGCGCCAGGTTTGACCTCATTACGCTAGACTCTAAATGGGTGTGTCTGGAAGAGACTTTATTGTCGCTAAAATCCTAATTTAATGTTCCAGGAGGAATGGGTACGGTTCTTCTCTTGTCTACTCAGGTTTTCGCGGGTTTGCCTTTAATCGCTGTTCGGCTCGCCTGACTCGGGTGGGTCATGGCCAGGGGTGTGTTCCGTTAGCGGGAACGTATACTGGCGGGTGCAGGTCGGGCTCTGGGGTGGTCATCGGCCGGACGACGTCAAAGTGAAAAACTGTTTTATTATTCTAATTAAAATGAACAATGAATGCATGCTAACAGTGCTTTCAGTGTAAACCTAACCTCAAAAGACTTGGAGGGAAATCTCAATCTTAATATATGATGCACTTTCCACCATTGCCCTGCCTATTTAGTCAGGACCACGGACATATAGATAGGTCTGGCAACTTACCTTCATTCTAAATAGGCTTAGTGAAGCTTGAGGTGGCCTGCGAACTAACGGCACTACTAGTAGTTGAACCCATCATTAACATTGTGTTTTATAGGAGTTTCATGTAAATGTGGATATATTTTTTAAAACTCTGTTTCGTTTTAAACATTGGGTAAAGTTTTGAGTTTTTTATTTATTTGGAAGATTTTTAGCATTTAATGCATAGCAATAACTTGTAACTTTGCTGCAATTGTCAGTTAAAGTTTTAATTTACTAAAGAAACTATATATCACATTTTTTTTGATAATTGAGAAGTGTCTGGTGTAGTGTAATGGATAAAATCATGAGCTGGCAACTTCTGAGCTCGGGTTCGAAACCTGCTAGATCCCTTACTGGTTAGATTTTAATTTTTTATTTCTCGCAAAATTAAACTCTTATTTACATACTTTAAATATGTTTAAACAGTTAAAAATGTATTATTTGATTGGAAGATGGACAAATGTTATGTTTTGTCTGATAATAAATAAAAATCAGAGTAGTTACGTAATTACTTGCTAGAATTTTTGTTAATGTTTATTTTATTCAAAATCTCATCTAATTATGTAATTTAACAGTTTAAACATATTTAAATTATGCAAGTATTAGTGTACTTTGCATTTTTTATTTCTTTTGTTATTTTCAGATTACCAGCATGGACAATCGTGAAGTAGATAGACACAGACATCGCACAAGAATTTGGGAGTCTGGTGCTTCTAAAAGACGTAAGGCAAAAGAAGCAAGAATGAAATCAGCAGAAGAGGTGGCAAAGATAAGAAAATTGGACCAGTTCTTCACTGTTCAATCAAGAAATGTGTCGGAAAGGAGTGATTATTTTCCAGAACGTGATCAACCTGACAATGCTTCAGTGGAAATGGTTGTAGATATCGGCGAAGAAAAGGCAGAAGTAGTAACTGGTCCAACTGAAGAACACATAGAAAAGGAGGCTGATAGTGGCACATCTTATGTAGAATCTGAGGGCCCACCAGGGGGAAATGACATTGGACTTTGGCCATCCATGATTTCGGAACAGATGCGAGATTACTGGATGAAAAGGGGTGTGTCAACAATCCAGCACTGTGATGAAAGTTTGTTCATTGCACACTCGGTTCAGCAACCTAGAAAGGACCGCAATATTACAAGAATATGCACACTTGGGCTTTTTCGTCGTCAAAATCATAATGGAGAAGTCATAACGAGAAATTGGCTATGCTTCGCTCTTTCTAATGGATGTGTTTACTGCTTCACGTGCAGATTGATGTGCTTAACTACACTTACAGCACCTGAGTCTTCTCAGCTTTCGTCTAATGGATTCTGTGATTGGAAACATTCAAAAGAACGTATACATAGTCATGAGCGGTCAACGGAACATGTGAAGGCTACTATTGCTTTCAATTTGAGGTTAAAAGCAATTGGGCGAATTGATACGGAGCTGACCCAACAGGTCGAATGTCTAGAGCATTATTGGAGATCAGTGTTGAAACGAGTAGTAAATGTTATTCAGTTTATTGCCGAGCGTGGCTTAGCATTTAGAGGAGATAACGAGTTGGTGGGATCACCTATAAATGGAAACTTTCTGGGTATTCTTGAACTCATCGCCCAGTAAGACGACTTTCTTGCACAGCATATAGAAACTCAAGCCAATCGCGGCAAGGGTCACACAAACTACCTGTCATCTACAATAATGGAAGAACTTATCAGTGTAATGGGTGAACAAGTCCTCCGAGAAATAATTTCCAGAGTTAAGAAATCAAAATATTACTCCATCTCTTTGGACTCCACACCCGATGCAGCCCACATTGACCAACTAACCCTTGTATTGAGGTATATGGAGAAAGATGGCCCCGTGGAACGCTTTGTAACATTCATGGCAAACAAAGGCCATGGTGCTCAAGACATGTTCAATGGCTTAGTGCAATTTTTGAAGAGACATGACCTAGACCTGGGAAACTGCCGCGGTCAAAGTTATGACAATGCCTCTGCAATGAGTGGAAAGTACAATGGTTTACAAGCCAAAGTGAGAGAAAAGAACAATCTTGCATCCTGGATTCCTTGTATGGCACATTCTCTAAATCTGGTTGCTAAAAATGCTGTAGAAAGCTGCTCGAGTGCTATAAAATTTTTCTACTTCCTTGAAAAGCTGTTCGTCTTCTTCACAGTTTCAAAGCATCGGCATCAGCTTCTGACTGAGGTTTTGAAAAATAATGACTCAGCATTGACGCTCAAACATGTCACAACAATACGTTGGTCCTGCAGAGCTGACGCAACTAAGGCACTTAAGCTTGACTATCAGCAGATTAAGAATGTACTTAAACAGATTGCGGATGACTTAGAAGAAAAAGGCTGTGTACGGTGTGAAGCAGAAGGACTGTTCACACAGATGAATCAGCTTGAAATTGGTATTTACACCACCTTCTGGAATGATATCCTGCAAAGAACAGATGCTACTAGTAAAAATCTACAACAAGCGAAACTTGATCTAAATACAGCTGTGGCATCACTGACCAGCTTGAAAAACTATGTCGCATCAAAGCGTGACTCCTTCAAAATTTATGAGAAGCAAGGTGTAGAGCTATCTGGTTCAACAGAGTATGTTCAGATGAAAACTCGACATAAGCGCCAAAATGTGCGTCTTAACCCATTGGATTATGGCCATATGGAAGTTGTACAACTCAGCCCTTCTGAAAAATACAGAACAGAAACTTTCTTGCCTGTTATTGATCAGTTTATCACTTCTCTTGACCAACGTCTTCAGGCATATAAATATATAGCAAGCCAATTTAGCTTTTTTATCCATATGAAAGAACTGTCTTCAGATGAGCTTAAGGCCGCAGCAGAGCAGCTCGTCAGGTCTTATTCAGATGACTTGGACATTAAATTTATTGATGAACTGTGTCAGTTTGTAACATTTGCCAATATATTCACTGACGAAGAGCCAAACGATATCAGCACTGAACTTTTCATGTACAAGCTTATCATGAAAAGGGGTGTACAGGACACTTTCCCAAACATTGAGATAGCTTTAAGGATATATCTAATTTTGATGGTAACAAACTGCAGTGGCGAGCGCTCCTTCTCAAAACTAAAATTAATTGAAAACCGATTAAGGACATCAATGAAGCAGGAACGACTTGTTAATTTGGCTATCATGAGCATCGAGTCAGATATACTGCGTGAATTGGACTTTGGTGACATCATAAGCGATTTTGCAGCATGAAAATCAAAGAAAGTGCCTGGATTGTAATGGTTTTATAATGCTATTCATTTGCTGATTTGTAATATATTTATGTGTTATTTATAAGTTATGTTATACTATACTTTTTAATGAAAAAAATCAAATAATTCTAGCTGAATTATTTGCGTGAATAAATTTGGTAAATAATCTTGTGTTCGTTTCATTTTGTGATTTTGCATTACATATTGCAACACCTTGAATCAATGAGCCTCCCACCCAAGTGGGCCCCGGGCCACCCACATCTTAAATCCGGCCCTGCACCTCATGGAAAGATCCAAACATATTGGTTGACCGGTTAAGACTTCTACATGGCTCGCTTTGTGCAGGAAACTATTCGTGCAACAAAGAAATATCCTTCATACTCAAAGAACTGAGGAAAGCTGGCTACATACAATAATGGCTTGTTTTACTTACATTTGTATAATGATGAGAAATAAATTAAATATTGAAAGTAAAAATGTAATGTTTTTATTTCTTGTATTCTGATTTCTAACTAAGACTTAGTTCTCGTAACTTGTGCTTCCAAATGTGCGGCCTTTTTGTTGATGGTTCTTCCAAATGTGCTGCCTTTTTTGATGGTGCTTCCAAATCTGCTGCCTTTTCGTTGACGGTACTTCCAAATGTGCTGCCTTTTCGTTAATGGTACTTCCAAATGTGCTGCCTTTTTGATTGAGCTTTCAAATGTGCTGCCTTTTTGTTGAAGGTGCTTCCGATTGTGCTGCCTTTTTTGATTGTGCTTCCAAATGTGCTGCCTTTTTGTTGATTTTTCTTCCAATTGTGCTCCTTTTTTTATTGTGCTTCCAAATGTGCTGCCTTTTTTATTGTGCTTCCAAAATGTGCTGCCTTTTTGTTGATGGTGTTTCCAAATGTGCTGCCTTTTTTTGATTGTGCTTCCAAATGTGCTGCCTTTTTGTTGATGGTGCTTCCTTTTTGTTGATTGCGCGTAGTATAATCTGTAGTGACTGAATATTTAATAGTTCAAAACCTCTTGGTGTTACTAAAATATTTTTTCATGGTCACTTGGTCCTTTAGTTCCTATGTATAAAAACTTTCACGATGGTCTAATTGACTGTAATTAGCTAACGACGAAGAAGGTCATGAGGTCCGGAAATGACTAGCCTGTACGTCTGATATTGTCATGACTCGGTATCATGGTCAAGAGACACTTGGCATGTATGTGTGGCTTTGTACATCAATGATTTATAGGTTATTCAGATTATCGAAAAATTATACTTTTATGTAAGGCATAGCGGCACTGTATTTAATTCGTTGGTCAGGTATATTGTCTTGAGTGGTTTTTCGTAGAGAGAATTATTAATAAATTCCACGAAAGGTAATGGAAAACATAATATTAAATATATTTAATATTTAGTTACACCTGTCACTGGTCAAGAATCGAACCGAGGACAGGAATCCATCGATTCAATATGTAAATTAATAAGTGTTTTTTTAACGAATTTTGGATTTTTTCCCGCATTTCTAGTTAAATAATTACACGATTTCAAGATGGCGCCAAAATTTCAAGATGGTGGGGCACCTCAGTAATAATAAATGATTACTACACTTTAGCAGGTTAGAATAAAACTAGCATGATGGTAATAATGGTAAGACGAGTACACACACAAGATGGTGTCCTACAGCAGACGAAAACAAGATGGTGGCCTCCAGCGGACGAAGACAATGTGGCGGACATGGCGTCATATCAGTTGACGATATATATATATATATTGACGTCCCTCGGCTTTAGGTCCCTGATTCCCCGTTTACGTTATTGTCCAGTTATGCCCGTACTGCTCTCGTCGGTGAGGTGTGGGTCCAGGCCAACGTGGCCGGGACCGGGTAATGCGGGACCTGGAGGGAGAGTTAGGTGAGGAGGGATAGTGGTAGGCTGTTCCAAGGATAACTCGGCGTTGACGATTTCACGAGCCTCTTTTATTGTCGTTTTAGAGCCTGCCGCAGCCTGGCGGAACCGTCGTAGAACAAGCGCCCTTCCCGCGGCGACCCGGACTCCCGTAAGACCGTACTGTTCGTTATCACGTACCGACACGGATTGGGAATTTTCCCACGTAATACTGACCCCGATTAAGGTTACTCCGCGAAGAAGGGCAAAACGTGCGCGGCCCGTTACGTAATGTTTCGCAAATACGACGAAGGTTCAGTGACCCGTAATTGCGCGTCCGCGTTCTGGAACTCTCGACTGGTAACGTAAACCAAAAGACTCGTAAACTCAGTTAGATGAACAACTCGCGGAGGCAGCTCGGCTGCCGCGACAATCCGTGAACTTAAATGTACGACTGGCCACGAGCTCAGGATACGCGCCTCGCGAGCAGCGCGAAGCGGCGTACACGTCTGTCTCTGCTCGAGCCCTGAACACGACTGCCCTTCCCCGCCCGCCAGCGGGGAGGTCCCGCCCCGCGGCGCGCCAGGCTGCAATTACATACTAGCACGGCGAAACACTTGAGAAAATCACAGAATATTTACACAACTAAACGAAACATTAATCAAAAGCAAATTTACAGAATTAATAAATTACGATTACATTATTTACATACTTGTTGAGGCCCGTGACCATTTGGGAAAAATATACAAACACAGAATTATCTATTGCACAAAAAGGCTCACTGGCACGCTAGGGCGCACGCGGGTGCGTCCCTGGCCGCAACAAGGGAGGACCTTGACGAGGCATAACGGCCTGAAGGAGCCGAGGAGACACTTGGGTCGACGTCAGTATATATATATATATACACACACACACACACAAACACACACCTTGGTGGTACTGGTGGTGTGAGGTCAGTCTGTAGGTGGCTTCTGTAGAGAAAGGATCTGTTGTTTTTTTTATTTTTTGCTCTTACCGGTTTTGAGCCAAGAACGGGAATTGATCTAATCAATCAGTATTCTAATAAGTTAATTTTTTGATGAATTTTGGAATTTTTCTCGAATTTTTAGCATTGAAATCACGGATTTTCATGATGGTTGTGTAACGAAAAGTGCAACAGTGATTTTAAAAATTTTTATTATTTAATTTGATTGATTAATTTTTTAATGAATTTAAAATTTTTCCCGATTTTCTAACATAAAAATTACGGATTTTCAAGATGGAGGACATGACATCATACTAGGTGATGATATATATACTTTGACATAAGTGGTGGGGGTCAGTTTGCCCGCAGCCACAGAGAGGGAATGATCGGTCGCCATTTTTAATTTTTTGCCCTCACCGGGTTCAAACTAAGGACTCCGAGCTCCATGCTGTAAGATTATGTTTTTAAATATTTTTTAATTAAAATTTTAATAATTTAATTTTTTTATAAATTTTAAAATTTTTTCATTAAAATCGGATAATAAAGAATATCAAGATGGCGGTCGTCATGGAAATTGCAACGGTGACCTTATAATCCAAGATGACATAATCCATGATGACGTCAGAGGCTTATAGGAGGCTGTAGACATGGATGCTTAAGCCTCTATATGGATCAGGTGTTCTTTCTAAGGCAAAAAGACTTTTAAGTTTTTTCTAAATCCTAATTTTTGAATTATCAAATGTTTTGGAGGATTTTTTTTCCCAAAAAAATGGAAATTTTGGCGCCCTAGCATGCCAGTGGGCTTCTTTTTGTGTTGTAAATAATTATGCTTCTTATGTACTTTTAAGTGATCACGAGTCTACACAATTGCGTTTATTTTGTAACGTAACAAAACTCTCACGTCTGAAATATTGTGTAAATACTTCTCTTGTCATTTATTCGTAACTAATTAATTCATGTGTATTGTCGTTTTATTAATTAATTACTTGTCATGTCGTTTTAATAATTCTGTGATTCTTTCAAGTGCTTGTGCTATGTTAGTAATGTAATCGCAGCCTGGCGCACCGCGAGGCGGGCCTCTCTCACGCTGGCCGATTTCCCCTCCCCTCCTCCGAGGCCCGCTAGCGGGCGGGGGACGGCAGTGGTGAACGAGACGCGAGAGCAAGCAGAGGTGCGCTCCGCTCCGCTCCGCTCGGGAGACGCGTTTCTCATCTCGAAGTTCGCCGACAGTGAAACGTCACAGGTCGTCTCTGCAGCTGAGCTGCATTCGTTATATCGCTGGACGTACTCAGTTTTACGAGTCTTTTCGGGACTTCTCCTGCCTACGTTATAGGCCGCGTAAGTGTCTCTTTGGACCGCCGAACCTCTCAGTCAGTACGAGCACTCATAGGACCATCTTCCTCTTACGTGACGGGCCGCGTACGCGCTATGCATCAATACAGAACAATCGTAACCGGTACCATTAGCTAAGGGGTTACCTCCTCTGTTCGTGTCGGGTCGTATCCTAAGGACGAGACTTATTTCCGGGAGTCCGGGTCGCGGCGGGGAGGGCGCTCGTTCCGCGACGTGCCGGCCGGCTGCGGCAGGTTCTCCATACGGAAATAAAAGGGGCTCGTGGAAACGGACATCACCGAGTTATCCTTGGAACTACCTACCGTTCCTCCTACCCACGTAACGTTCCCTCCAGGTCCCGTATTCCGGTCCCGGCCACGTTGGCCTGAACTCACTTCCTCACCGACGAGAGCTACATGGGCAAAACAGGACATTTTCGCAAACAGGAAATCAGGGACCATAGGCCGGGGGACGTCAGTTCATTCAGGGAAATCTGAAGGAATAGAAAAATGTGTCTGCCCGGTGTTACTTCAGTCTGACGTCGTACCGACCATGGCCTCTAAGCCAGTACTCCGCACCGCTAGCTCCTATGTAATTTCAAGAATTTAAATTATTTTAATGGTACTAAATTACTGAATAATGGTGCTCAAAGTTTGCCTTACTAACCATAAAGGTCCAAGATTCTGGAATCTTATATTTCTATCCTTACTGGAATTCTGTCGGTGAGGTCCTGTTTAATCAGTATTAATATTGTGTGCACTGAAATTTTACGGTACTCAATCCAAGCGATGAATGTCAAGGCACTACTATCTTGTCATTTTAATTGTAACTATTCCTAGTTATTTGAGTGGCTTACATGTAGGTACTATTAGGTATATTTCAAAGAAATACTACCTATTGTAGCCCTTACCATGGTGCGGCTTCCAGAAATTTTTTTTATATAGTTTTGAGTTTCATGGTCCATAGACCCCAAAACCACCGTAAACACAAAAGTTTATTTATATATATATATATATATATATATATATATATATATAACTTTCTTGTGGACACGATAACTGTTGTAATTTTTCTCAAATCAATTCCAAACTGATAATAAAAACTAAATGTGAAAATCTCGGTCCAGTTCGTTAATAGGCAATATCCGACCAAAGGGGTAGAAATGGGGAAGATTTTTCAAAAAACAGATTAATGGTTCTAACTCCCGTAATATTGAAAATATTGCATCCGTTTGAATGTATTAAAACTCGTAGGAGTAATACCAAAATATTTTGTCTTAAAATGTTTTTTATATGACCAACCATAACTACAATGGGTTGAAAACCATGGGTTGGCAGACAAAAAAAATTGAGGGTGTACCGGTGTTACGATCTGAATTATAGGTGGAAATAGTGTGCGCCACCACGTGAGTGGGCACGTGGACCCGGGTTGATACTCTTACTCAGGGCGTTACGTGACCCGTGTGCGGCGAGATACCCTCCTGATATCTAATTCCACAGCTGTTCCTAACACAGCCCGCTCTCAGCATCGGGCACGCTTCTACTTAACCGCAGTGGGCTCTTAGGGCGTCCCACATGCCGCTGACTGGTTAAGGATCCACTTCCTCCCTCCCCCCCGATCACAAAGACACGTGATTCAATTAAGTTGGTTTTATTTACTTACACGCCCTCATACAGACCTTCCTTTACACTGTTAAAAACGCCCGAGGCACGAATCTGTTTAGTTGAGGAGGCGGACCACACACGTGGTCGCCTCAAACTTTTACGTAAAGCACAAGTGGTTAAAAACTCCTGAGAGCATAGCAATTATTAATTAATCAGCCCCACCGACCGAGAGGGGCCCCGAGGAAGAAAAGAAAACGATTTGAATAATTATTATATAACAGAACTACTTATTGGTGAGACAACGGTGATGTCTCCGGGGTGTCTGCAGAGACGTCCGCTCTCGGCCGGCTGAAGAAAGAGACTGGGCTGAGACAAGGGTTTGCGGCAGGCAACATGGCGCCCTTCGCGACCAACACAATTATCGTTAACATCTTAGCTATTGCGTGCCCCGGGTTATTATAGAAAATAACATGAGCCATTTATAAAATTACCAGATACACATCCACGACCAGACCGTCCGTAATAATTACTTATGTGGTAAAATAGTTTGAATAAAGTCATATGTTGGTTCCGTCGTCGCTCGCTAGGGAGCGCCCTTGTTGGTGCTTGCACGTACTTTATTACAAAAATATAATATATTACTAAAACAAAAGACACTCACTGAATCGTCGTGACACTATTTAGGACGAAAAGAAAAGGTTACAATATTATTAATTACATATAGGGGTGCGGCGCACTGCAGCTAAGCGCCCTCTTGCCGGGCGACCAACACACGCACACACGCACGCACTTGTTAGCGGGAGGTTTGAACAGAGGGTGGTGGTGTTTGGGCGTTGGTATATCGGGCTCAAAGGGGCCGCAGGCCCGGACGATGTCAAAATCATAACCCTGTTCGTTGGCATAACATTTAATTTGTATGAATTATGTATTTTTCTTATATTTATTATCTAAAACTTTAGTCTAAAACAAATTTTGATAAGACGAACCATTGTTGCAAAGTGTTGAAAAAATAAATGGGTAGAACTTAAAAAAAAATCATAACTCCCTTAGAGTGGTATACTTTCAAATTCGTTCAAACTGTTTATAAATCTTAAAATGTTTACATAAAACTTAAGTCTGAAACTATTTTCTTTATAATACAAACCATTATTTAAAGGGATGAAAATAACAAGGGTAGAAAAAAAATGCCATTATTCTTTTTACTAATACATTTACTTTCAATGTTTGAAGATCAAAAATAATTGCATGACTACCATAGTATTTATATTATGACATTCTTTAAGACATGCATTCCTGGATGCATTAAGTTAAAAACATTTGAAATATTTTCACTGCATTGAATATGTGAAAATGTTAAATCAATTTTTTTTTCTTAATATTGGCGGACAGATAAGGTTTTTATGTCAGCTACATTAAGTTCAAAAAAGGTTCAAGGAGTTTATAAAAGTTGAAATAATATTTCCAGAAGGAATAGTTTCTTTCAAATCTACTTACATCTGTTCCGGAGGCTATCAATTCTGTGCAGTGTCGTCTAAAAATTTTTGTACAAGGTGATGAAACAAATTTTTCTATGTTCTATAATTTAAATTGAAATCAACTGAAATGTGTGTCTGCTATGTTTTTTGTATGGAAGGGTTTTATATTTTATCTTGTTTAATTTTGCTTGTTGCACTCAAAAGTTATGATTTTCATGTTTGTCAATTGTGTAAAAAAAAAAAAAGCATTGTAGGCCCCTATTGATTTATTATTTGATCAGTAGGTAATTAATAATAATTTACCCTGATGTCAATATACAGCTTCTGCATGTAGACTTATACATTGTATATGGTTAATTAGGCATATTTGCTATGTTATCAAACTCTCCTACTGCTTAATGTTTGAAGCTGTTTTATTCTTCAGATATATTCTCTTAAGTGTCCATTGTGTTAAACTTATTATTAATGGTTAAATAAAACATCCTGGTAACACAATATAACCACATTTATATCCGCCATTTCCTTGACTTTGACGTCGTCTGATCGACGACCACTCCAGAGCCCGACCTGCACCCGCCAGTATACGCTCCCGCTAACGGAACACACCCCTGGCCATGGCCCACCCGAGTCAGGCGAGCCGAACAGCAATTAAAGGCAAAACCGTGGAAACCTGAGTAGACAAGAGAAGAACCGTACCCATTCCTCCTGAAACATTAAATTAGGATTTTAGCGACAATAAAATCTCTTCCAGACACACCCGTTTGGAGTCTAGCGTAATGAGGTCACGCCTGGCGCGAGAGAGGCCGAGCCTCCCTCGGACGCCATGCCAGTTCGGCAGTTCAGCGCAGCTCAAGGACCGGGGCGGACCTACGTCCCACGGAGAGGCAACATCCTTTGTCTACATTGAAAGTAACGTCCGGTAAATATAGTCACTAATTAACAAAACCCCTTTTATTACTTAACCTCTCCGTGAGTACCCGGTCCCTTTTTTCGGTCCAGGACCTAATCCGGCCGCATCAACTTAAGGACACCCCGCACCACACTTGGTCAGCGGGGCTGCTCTTCAGCATACGGCACGGGCCGTCTCCCGCAACGTACAGAACTTTATTTAAGGTCACGCGCACGGCGCTGACCACAAACCCGCAAGGGAACTTGGACAAACTTAATTGCGGTGCGTGTTTCACCACAGTGGGCACAACACCCGCGCCGAGACATTTGCATACGGGATTGGCCGTCTCCAATCGCCCGCCCCCTTAATTCAGTGTATTTTGTATCCCGTATTTTGTACTGTTAACTTACGTTACCCGAGTAACGAGTGCCACGTAACGTGTGCGCGCCCCCTTAATCCAGTGTATTTTTGTATCCTGTGTTTTGTATTGCTAACTTACGTTACCCGAGTAACGAGTGCCACGTAACTTGTGCGCACCCCCTTAATTCGGTGTATTTTTGTATCCCGTATTTTGTATTGCTAACTTACGTTACCCGAGTAACGAGCGCCACGTAACCTGTACGCGCCCCCTTAATTCAGTGTATTTTGTGTCCCACCTTTGTGTTACGAAATTACGTTACCTGCGTACCCAGTGAGACGTCTGAGACATAACAGCATCCGAGGCCACGTAACGCGGAACACAAACAATACGGCACCACGGAATAACAAGTAAAAACCCTCCCCCGGGGACCTCTGTAGAGTGTTGTATTGTGTACGACTCGCTCCTCTGAATAAAAGGTACGACACCGCCACCTCAACTCCACGTCTCTTATTTAAAATCATCTCACGCAAAACACCGCTGCCGGCCCTAGTGGGCCACACAGGGGCACATACATCCACGACCCCAAATTCACGACTAGAAACGAGCTAGTCTGGCGCCCACCGGGACAACACAGATCAAGAACCGCCTTTTCCCACTAGGAGCCACACCGGGACTCGAGCCCGAGACCCCGGACGATGGCATTTGGCGCCCGCTGCGTGGGGCAGAAAATAACGTGAAAAAAATTTTTTTTCCCCCCTTCTGGACATTTTCGAAATAAATTCACCAACAGGTGACAGCGGAGACACGAAACGGCCATTTTGGACACAGGAAGG
This sequence comes from Bacillus rossius redtenbacheri, assembly GCF_032445375.1. Lineage (NCBI taxonomy): Eukaryota > Metazoa > Arthropoda > Insecta > Phasmatodea > Bacillidae > Bacillus > Bacillus rossius. Next base: position 112,232,272 of record NC_086332.1, read on the forward strand.
GTCGAAGGCCAGACAGACCGGCGCGACGAGGCGAGCGGACAAAGGACACTCCAACCACCCCCACCCCCGCACGTCATCACGGCGAGGCGAGCAACGGAGCGACGTCACCACCCCCACTCCGCGCGGACCGTTTTCGCCTCCTCTTTGTGCGGCTGTCCGGGCACCTACCCCCACCTCGTCACCCCGCTTCACGCTCTCCGCTTCGGGCAACCATCCTGATACCCCCACTCCGCGCGGACCGTTTTCGCCTCCTCTTTGTGCGGCTGTCCGGGCACCTGCCCGCCGCCGATCTCAAACCCGCGCGCTACAACACGTGCCCAGACTACAAACAGCCCGTCACAGACGGCGAACTTGAACGTACAACATACAGCTTAACATGCAGGCACCACCTACAGACCTCGTGTGCACGCGTTGCCTATTACCAAGGGAAATAGACCTATTGACGGGATCACTGCCGTGGTACAGGACATGCCAATGCGCGAACACCCGGGACAACGTCACCGAGCAGACCTGGGGCAAGCCCTGGAGCGAAACGTTACTCGTCGAGCCGCACACCCAATTACCGTGGTCATGGGCACCGCTCAAGACGGAGGCACAAGCTAACGTCACACTGGGAGGCATACTACCGACTATGGGCCTCACGAGTGCGCGGACCAATCTGGCACCCAAATACATCCCACCACCAAGCGCAATCACCGGACCAAACACGGGGATGCATACACGCAACCCGTGCTACACAGGGAAGTTAGCACTACCCGAGTTCAGCGGAATAGGGCACGAAGTACCCAGAGACTTCCTAACACACTGCGAGGTCAGACTGGCACGGTCCGGAATACCGACCGATGAATGGTCGGGGCGAGCGAGCGAACAGCTGAAGGGGACCGCCCGCCAATGGTGGAACATCTGGGGATGCTTCGGCATGCCCTGGGAGGAGTTTGCCACGTCATTCAACCGCCGATTTGACACGGAACACGCACTGGTCCAATGCACGGCACAGTTCTATGGCGAACGCCAACGCGACGGCGAACCCGTCGAGCAGTTTCTGGCCAAGAAAATGCAGCTGTTCAATCGAGTAGCACCCGGCGCCGCGCCAGCCACCGCGCTCGCAACCATTACCACCCTCCTACACAATGAACTGCAACCGTTCATGCGGTGTTACCGCGCAGAGGAAGTCGAGGACTACGTCCGACAAGCCATAGACACGGAACGGAACATCCGGGGACTGCGGCACTACGACCCCCCGAACACCGACCGGGACCTGGCCAGGCGCCCAATGGGTCAGAGAATAGCCAGCGTCCAGAACCGGGAAGCAGGGGGCTACACACCCGACCGCCCGCGACGAGCCATCGAGGACGCACCACCACCTGGTAGGCCCGATGGGACATCGACGCAACAGGAACCCCCACTACTGCGATGCCAGTTGGGCTGCCCCGCAGGTACCCGCCACTGGCATGTCGACTGCCCACGCCGGCAAACACCACCCATCACCAACACGTCGGGAAACGCCCACCCGGGGGCACGGCGGTAAAACCCGCGCCTCCGAGCAACCCGAGCCAACCCACACCCGCCGCGGAAACAGCCACACCGCAGCTAAACCAGCTAGTCCGTCCCCGCGACGGCCTACTCCGCATCCCCGTGGATGTCAACGGGCGACCCACGGCGGCCCTGGTAGACACGGGCGCGAGCCACGTGTTCGTGGCCCCCCACCTGGTACCCCCCGGCGCGCTGCAGCCCCACCAGGCCGAGTTACGGTTAGCAACCAGCACGCAACCGGGAAGGACAGTGGGGCAAGCCGAACTCGAGGTACGCATTCGGGACGACGTCACCACGGTAACCGCCCTAGTGGTAGAGGACTTACACGAAGGGATAGTACTAGGCCAACCATGGTTAGCGAGACAAGATGCGGTGATCGAAATGAAACCCAGACGAGTTTACATTGGCACCCGCGAGCGGCTCACGGTGTACGCCATAGGCACTACCCCCGAGAGTCAGGGGGAGAAAGTAACCTTAGACCAGTTCCGCCACAACGTCCCCCATGAGTACAGAGCAGCAGTGGAACGCGTGTTGGCAGAAAGACAGGACGTCTTCGCGGTAGCCGACCCACTGAAGCGCACCACCATCACCGAACACCACATCCCGACCACCCACGACAACCCAGTACACGAGGCCCCGAGAGGCTACGGGTTCCGGGAGCAGAGGGCCATCCGGGAGCAAGTGGCGGACATGCTTCGCGACGGGGTAGTCGAACCGTCCAACAGTCATTACAATGCTTGCGTCGTATTAGCCCCAAAGAAAGACGGTTCGCTACGCTTCTGCGTCGACTTTCGGCCGCTAAACGCGATCACGATTAGCTCACCCCCACCTCAAATCAGCGTCGACGCCGCCGTAGCCGGACTCGGCCGCGCGAAAGTCTTCAGTACGCTCGACCTGAAGGCTGGGTATTGGCAAGTGCCCATACGGGCGGAAGACAGGGGGAAAACCGCGTTCACGATACCAGATGGGCGGAAGTTTCAATTTCGCGCCATGCCTTTTGGGCTAAAGTGCGCACCGGCCACGTTCCAGGGAATGATGACCCGAGTGTTTGAGGGGTACCTGGGCCGGTTTGCGATCGCGTACCTCAACGACGTGATCGTCTTCTCCGAGACGTGGGAGGACCACGCCAGACACCTGGCGCTGGTCCTAGAACGCTTGGCCACACACAACCTCACGGCCGCACACCACAAGTGTCATATCGGGACCCAGGAGGTCGAATTCCTGGGCCACCTAGTAAGCGCGGCTGGCAACCGACCCCAACCCGTTCACTTGCGCAAGATCGCTGAAGCGGCACCACCGCGGACGAGGAAGCAACTCCAACGGTTTATCGGCCTGGTGAACTGGCTCAGGGGGTACATCTCCGACTTCTCCCGTACCATCGCACCACTGACCGACCTCCTGTCACCACGGGCACGGTACCATTGGGGCGAACCTGCGCAACGCGCCTTTGAAGAAATAAAAGCCGCCTTCACTTGCTGTCACACCCTCACACGAGTAGACCCCGGACGCCGCCTCTACCTTCAGACCGACGCCAGCGCACTCGGTGTGGGCGCGGTGCTTTTCCACACGGACCCGAACGGGGTCCGTGAGGTCATCGACTACGCTAGCGCAAAGCTCGGACCGGCCGAACGCCGGTATCACAGCAACAAGCAAGAGTGCCTAGCCGTAGTCTGGGCCATGAACAAGTACTGGCCCCACCTGGAGGGGAAGTGCTTCACACTGAGGACGGACAACAGCTGCCTCACCTGGCTGCGTACGATGCAGGGACGGAAAGGCAAACTCATACGATGGGCGCTATTCCTCCAGTCGTTCGACTTCGACGTCGAGCACGTTCCCGGCATGGAGAACCAGCTCCCCGACTTACTGTCGCGGGAACCCGACGACCGAACAGAGCTGACGGACGAGGACGACTGGGAGGAGATCCTACCCCCGGACACACCACACGGACACGCATCGCACGACTCAGGATGCGCGCGCATCACGGCCGATGCGGACGGGGACGAAGACCCACCCAACACCGTGGCCGACGTCCAAGACCGGGTACGTCGAGCACAGGAAACGTCAATAGACGCGGCAAGACGCCGCCAGCAAGCGACCGCCGGACACGAGGCGTGGCGCGTGCAAGACGGCCTGATTCAGACTCACACACCCGGACACCAGGAAGACTGGAGGACCTACGTCCCGACGGAAGCCCGAGAAGCGGTCCTTCGGTTCTTCCACGACCACGACCTCGCTGGACACCCGGGGACCGATCAGACACGACGAGAAGTCACCCGGCACTACCACTGGCCCCGCGTCACGTACGACGTACGTACGTACGTGCGCGAATGCGAGGTCTGTCAGGCGAGGAAAGCGAGGCGGCGTGACGGCGAGGAGCAACAACGACCCAGGGAACCCACCACCGCCTTCCAAACGATAGCCTTAGACGTAAAGGGCCCCTACCCCCGCACGCCGCGCGGCAAACGCTTCCTCCTCGTCGTGACGGACCTCTTCACACGGTGGACGGAGGCGTATCCATGCGTGTATGTGCGCACACCTACCATCATCAGCCTGCTGACCAGGGAGTTCCTGTCACGTTGGGGATAACCGCAGTCGGTGTTGACGGACAACGCCAGTCAGTTCCTGGGGCGACATTGGAAGGGCTGGTGCGACGAACACCAGATCGAGCACCACACGACGCCCGCCTACCACCCGAGAGCGAACCCGACAGAGCGCCGGAACCAGGAACTGAAGGCACAGCTCCGGATCCGGCTGGGGGCGGACCACACGCAGTGGGACCTGCACGTGGCTGACGCCCTCTTCTGTGTACGACGCCGCACCAACGCCGCAACCGGCCGCACACCGGCTGAAATGATACAGGGCCACAACCTGCCCTTACCGGGAGAATGGGCCACACACGGCACTCCACACCCCGACGAGACAACGGAGGAACGTGACCAACGACTGGTGACTCTGCACGACGAGGCAAGACGTAGGCAGGAGAGGTATGCCAACCGGATCACCCCAACCACAGATCATCCTCCACCCGCCGTGCAGGTCGGCGATCAGGTGTTCGCGCGACTACACCCACTTTCAGCCGCACCCCGCAACTATTGCGCGGGACTGGCCCCGCGCTGGGGCGGGCCATACACGGTACGGCGACGACTAGGCAGGACGACGTACTTAGTCCGCACGGAGGGACGGCGCCTGAAGAAGGTGCACAGGGACGACATCCGGCTCACCGCCCTACCTGGGGAGAGGAACCCAGACGGAGACGCAGGACCCCCCACTCCGGACGAAAACGGACGCCGTACGCCGGAGAGCGACGTAGTCCAGGAAGAGGACGACTCGCCAGAAGCGACCCCCGCTAGGAGCCGACCCAAACCGCGCCCATACCGTACCCTGGTGTTCACGAACACCACGTCCAACAGGCCCCGCGACGAACCCACGGACACGCCCGGGACATCACCCGCAGAGGCCGCGTCAGACGACGAGGCGAGGCCACAACCACGGCGGTGGCGGAGCCCGCCCACGTACCTCGACGATTACGCACTCAGCACGGCCACGGGGGACACCGGGGGCGACCCTGCCCACGACGTGCCAGACGAGCCGGAAGAGGTTCACGAGGACGCACCGGAGACGGCAGTGGTACCCTGGGAGGGGAGCGTGGTGTACGGGAGCCCCCCACCGCAATACTACCCACGGGGCGAGGACGAAGAGGCCGTGGAGATCGCCGAGCTGTCGCACAGCATAGGTCAATCCGATGCATGCAACGACGACGGGCCAACGCCGATCGTCACGCAACCCGGGGAGACCGACCCGGAGATCGCCGCCTCAGCATCAGCCGCCATACCCGAACGGGAACGGACTCCGTACCAGTCCACGAACTGTCAACCGCCGCCGAAGGAGGACCTCTGCGGACCGGGACATCGACTGGGGACAAGCGAACCCGCCAGCGAGCCCGCGGAACGACCCCGACGGGCCCACAGACCTCCAGTTCGCCTGGCCGACTACGACCTGGGAACAGGGCGCAGAGCCTGTCAGCCGCAAGGCCACCTCGACGAGTCGACCCCCGGATGTTCGGCGTGGGACGACCCGGGACAGGTGCTCGGGCCCTACCAACTGCGGCCACCGCGAGCACCACCGGGGTGGAGCTGTTGCCGGAGCTAGGAGGCGCCACGACGCCGCCCCTGGCATGCCTGCCACGACGGCAACCGGGGCGGCGCGCACGTTGGCCCAATCGGCCACGATCACCAGGTCCAGTTCGCTGACCCTATCAGCCGCTGACCCCGCACAGGCACCGCGACGCCGCCCCCGGCACACCTGCCACGACGGCAACCGGGGCGGCGCGCACGCTGGCCCAGTCGGCCACGATCACCAGGTCCAGTGCGCTGACCCTATCAGCCGCTGACCCCGCCCAGGCGCCACGCCGCCGCCCCCGGCACGCCTGCCACGACGGCAACCGGGGCGGCGCGCACGTTGGCCCAGTCGGCCACGTTCACCAGGTCCAGTGCGCTGACCCTATCAGCCGCTGACCCCGCACAGCCGCCACGACGCCGCCCCCGGCACGCCTGCCACGACGGCAACCGGGGCGGCGCGCACGTTGGCCCAGTCGGCCACGTTCACCAGGCACAGTGCGCTGACCCTACCAGCCGCTGACCCCACACAGGCGCCACGACGCCGCCCCCGGCACGCCTGCCACGACGGCAACCGGGGCGGCGCGCACGTTGGCCCAGTCGGCCACGTTCACCAGGTCCAGTGCGCTGACCCTATCAGCCGCTGACCCCGCACAGCCGCCACGACGCCGCCCCCGGCACGCCTGCCACGACGGCAACCGGGGCGGCGCGCACGTTGGCCCAGTCGGCCACGTTCACCAGGTCCAGTGCGCTGACCCTATCAGCCGCTGACCCCGCACAGACGCCGCGATGCCGCCCCCGGCACACCTGCCACGACGGCAACCGGGGCGGCGCGCACGCTGGCCCAGTCGGCTACCATCACCAGGTCCAGTACACGGAGTTAACCAGCTGCTGAGCCGCGAACCACGCCGGGATGGAGCGGCCGGAGCTAGGGGTGGCCCCATGTTAGTGGGACCATAAGCGGCGCAAGGTCGGGCTTCACAGGGGGGGGGGGGGGCGTTTGACGTCGTCTGTCCGACGACCACTCCAGAGCCCGACCTGCACCCGCCAGTATACGCTCCCGCTAACGGAACACACCCCTGGCCATGGCCCACCCGAGTCAGGCGAGCCGAACAGCAATTAAAGGCAAAACCGTGGAAACCTGAGTAGACAAGAGAAGAACCGTACCCATTCCTCCTGAAACATTAAATTAGGATTTTAGCGACAATAAAATCTCTTCCAGACACACCCGTTTGGAGTCTAGCGTAATGAGGTCACGCCTGGCGCGAGAGAGGCCGAGCCTCCCTCGGACGCCATGCCAGTTCGGCAGTTCAGCGCAGCTCACGGACCGGGGCGGACCTACGTCCCACGGAGAGGCAACATCCTTTGTCTACATTGAAAGTAACGTCCGGTAAATATAGTCACTAATTAACAAAACCCCTTTTATTACTTAACCTCTCCGTGAGTACCCGGTCCCTTTTTTCGGTCCAGGACCTAATCCGGCCGCATCAACTTAAGGACACCCCGCACCACACTTGGTCAGCGGGGCTGCTCTTCAGCATACGGCACGGGCCGTCTCCCGCAATGTACAGAACTTTATTTAAGGTCACGCGCACGGCGCTGACCACAAACCCGCAAGGGAACTTGGACAAACTTAATTGCGGTGCGTGTTTCACCACAGTGGGCACAACACCCGCGCCGAGACATTTGCATACGGGATTGGCCGTCTCCAATCGCCCGCCCCCTTAATTCAGTGTATTTTGTATCCCTATTTTGTACTGCTAACTTACGTTACCCGAGTAACGAGTGCCACGTAACGTGTGCGCGCCCCCTTAATCCAGTGTATTTTTGTATCCTGTGTTTTGTATTGCTAACTTACATTACCCGAGTAACGAGTGCCACGTAACTTGTGCGCACCCCCTTAATTCAGTGTATTTTTGTATCCCGTATTTTGTATTGCTAACTTACGTTACCCGAGTAACGAGCGCCACGTAACCTGTACGCGCCCCCTTAATTCAGTGTATTTTGTGTCCCACCTTTGTGTTACGAAATTACGTTACCTGCGTACCCAGTGAGACGTCTGAGACATAACAGCATCCGAGGCCACGTAACGCGGAACACAAACAATACGGCGCCACGGAATAACAAGTAAACCCCCCCCCCCCCCGGGGACCTCTGTAGAGTGTTGTATTGTGTACGACTCGCTCCTCTGAATAAAAGGTACGACACCGCCACCTCAACTCCACGTCTCTTATTTAAAATCATCTCACGCAACACCGCCGCCGGCCCTAGTGGGCCACGCAGGGGCACATACATCCACGACCCCAAATTCACGACTAGAAACGAGCTAGTCTGGCGCCCACCCGGACAACACAGATCAAGAACCGCCTTTTCCCACTAGGAGCCACACCGGGACTCGAGCCCGAGACCCCGGACGACGGCAACTTGTTGCCACAACAAAACCAACAACTTCCAGTGCTGACAACACAAACAAAGGTTAATTTTCTACATCCCCCTTCAATTTTAAGTTATTTTGTTTTTACATTTTAGATAACTTTAAATTGCCCCTAAGTAAACAGGAGGGAAGTTCAGTACAACTTTCAAACAATGGGCACAACATATAGCATATTTCTAAACATTATGAATTTTTGAACAGACAATGCCTTTGCGAACATATCTGCGACATTATCCTCCGATCTCACATACTCCACAACAAGTTGATTCTTTGACACAACATCTTTAATAAAATTTACTCTAATGTCAATGTGTTTCGACCTTTTTGAGTTTTCATGATTGTTTATCATATGTTTAGCACTTTGATTATCACAATATAACACAGGCACAGAGTCACTAGATGATATGTTTTTCAGTAGACCATCAAGATGAATTTTACATGTTGTCTGAGCTGCTGCAACATACTCTGCCTCTGCTGTCGACAGTGCTACAGTCTGCTGTTTTGTAGACTGCCAAGACACGAGGTTTCCTGCGAAGAACACTGCTGATCCACTGGTACTCTTTCGGTCTTGCTTATCTCCTGCCCAATCAGCATCCGTGTATGCCACCAGATTCTCGTGCTGATTTCTCTTAAACACTAAACCATGGTCTTTGGTGATACTCAGGTACAGTAGAATTCGCTTCGCTGCGTTCCATATACAGTTGGTTGGTCTGTCAAGAAATCTGCTTAAAAATGATGCTGCCTACTCACTGTACACACATACATTAAACATCCAATAAGCTGCCTGTAGGTACATTCACATTATCTCCCGTTGGGTGTGGGATTTCATCATGTGACATTGGTGTTTGCATCCCCTTGCATTTTTCCATGTTGAATTTCTGAAGGATATTTGCAATCAGATGTCTTTGAGATATCGTGATTTTTGTCCCATCATTTACAATTTCCATGCCAAAAAAATGAATGTAATTTTCCCAAATCTTTGGCATTAAATTCATCTTTCAGGTGACATACAGATTTCTCTATTTCTTCAATGGTACCAACAAGTAAAATATCATCTACAAACACAATTAAATGCAAGTCTTTCTTGAGATAAAAACAGGCATCACATGCAGAACATTCCAATCCTGACTTGGTCGCAAATATGTGAAACCTCTGATTCCAACATCTTGGAGCTCCTTTAAGACCATACAGTGCTATCTTCAGTTTTAATACTTCAGCATCACATATAACTCCTTCTGGTTTCTTAATGTAAATGTCTTGATTTAGTTCTCCATTGAGGAAGGCAGTGGGAACATCCAATTGCCTCAGTTCAAAGTTCTTTTGCAGTGCAAACGATAACAATGCCCTGATCGTTGTCATCTTTGCTACTGGAGAATACACATCGTAGTCACAGTTTTCTTGAAAACCACGTGCCACCAATCTTGCCTTTTTGAGTCCATTTTGTTTTGTCTGGAATATCCATTTTGTGTCAATAGGTTTAACTCCCTCTGGTAACTTGGCAGGTTCCCAGGTATGGAATTTATTGTGAGCATCAAGCTCGACTTCTACTGCTTTTTCCCAGTCATTTCCTTTTTCAACTGCTTCAGAGAATGTAGTTGGGTCACCAGTCATCAAGCAATACACACTATACAATTAATATTCTCCCAGTCTTCTTGGTAGTGACGTTGTCCTCCTTTGTCTTTCTGGTAGGTTGCTCATAGTCGTTCTCTGTGAATTGTTGTCAAATCCTCTAAAATCTTCACTTTCATCCAGGTCCACATTTTCCTCACATCTATCAGTTTCTTCCATACTAACTATTAGGTTAGGATCGACAGTTACTTCCTGAAAAACCATGTCTGTCTCATCAAATGTAACATCTCGTGACACTCCTACACAATTTGTTACTGGGTTCCACAGCCGGAATCCATTCGGACTATATCCGACCATCCTCACATGTGTTGCTCTTGATTCCAATTTTCCTATCTGTGGCAACTTGACAGCCCAGGCCTTTGCACCAAAAATTCTTAACTTAGACAGATCAATCCTTCCATAATGCACACCAGCTGGAATCCCCCCACTCAGCACTGTTGTAGGTTACCAATTAATCTGGTATGCAGCTGTTCTGATTGCTTCACCCCACAGAAATTTTGGCAAGTTAGTCTCGACGAACATGCTTCTAACTTTGTTAAGTAGAGTCTTGTTCATCCTCTCACTTACTCCATTGCTCTGTGGACTATACGAGGCTGTGTACTCTAATCTCACACCTTTGTCTGAACAAAAGGATTTTAGTTCATTGGATGTGAACTCACCCCCATTGTCACATCGCACACGACTGACAGAACCTCTCCCAAGCTGATAATTCAACTGGTTGATATACTTTATCAAATTTTCTCCTGCCTCCGATTTGTTTACAAGCAAGTACACAACAACAAAATGTGAATAATCGTCAATAATATTTTGATAGTACCTCTCGCAGTCCTTTGTTGGAGGATTTACTGCCCACCCCCCCCCCCCCCCCAAGTCAGTTTGCAGAAGTTCTCCAATTCGCCGAGACCTTGGTACCTTGACGTCAGGAAATGGTTGTCTCTCTGTTTTTCCTTGGCGACATAAGTCACACACTTTGTTTGAAGTTGGCAGGCCCATTGATGACGTCAAGCTCTTGCGGTTCAAATGTCCGAGCCTCCAGTGCCACATGTCCTCTACTTCTGCCAGGGTACACTTTTCAGCTTCCCTAAGTGAGAAACTTATGACATACAGTTTCCCAGCCAACTCACAAGGAATTTTCAGATCACTATCATCTATTATATCTGCCACATTTTCATGAAAGATAACCCTTTTTCCAGAATTTACAATCTTCACAGCAGATAGTAGGTTCATTGTCAGGTTAGGGACAATAAGTGCTTCTATTTTTATGACTAACCCATTCTTGTGAAGCCCAAGGGTTCCTACCTGTGTCGCCATCAACTCTTCGCCATTTGCAACTCTGATATTTACCGGCTGCTTGAGTTCCTTAACCTTAGACATATGATTTTTCACGTGCATACCAACTAGATGATCTGTACATCCCGAGTCTAGAACAAACTCAATTTCATGTGTTTCTTCACTACATAACACAGTCTCTTCACTAGTTGCCACAAACGAAACTTCTTTGGTTTGACCTTCTCCATCATCGTAGCATAGATAGTTACTTCTACTTGCGTAGCCATCTCTATTTTCATGCCCACATGACTCGGGTGTCTTCCATAACCTCGGTCCCGCGAGATGTTAAGATTTCCCCCAGATGATTTATAATTACCCTTATAGCATCTTGGACAATCTGCTTTAAAGTGTCCAGTTTCACCACACTCAAAACACCTCTTAGGTTTATACCTATTGTTAAATCGTGTAATAAATGAGCTCTCACCTACCTCACTTGTCTGCATATGGTTCAATTTCAATTCAGCATCCAACAATCTCGATTTCACAAAATCCAAAGTCAAATCTGTGTCTATGGTTTCCAGAAGTGTAATTACTTTCTCATATTTCTCAGGTAATGTTAATAACAAATGGCACACAATATCATCTTGCTCGAGCTTTGAGCCCATCCCTTCCAGGTCCCTGACTAAGTTGTCAAACATATTAAAATGATCGAAATAGTGCTTTTTCTTTCGAAGTCGTTACTGAGGGCGGTCAACATACCCCGGGCAGTTTCACAGTCCTGAACATAATCAATATGACGATCACTCACACAGTTTATAATGATATTCTTAGCTCGCCTGTTTACAGCTTCAGCCTCTTCTTTCTTGGTCGAATCAGCAATACATCTGTCCCCTTCTTGATTCACAATCCACTTTATTCCCTTTTCGTCCAATAGGCACAGAACACGGTACCTATTTCCAGTTTTTAAAATTGGTGTCTGTTAACTGTGGGTATGAAGTTGAACTAATATTAGTTGCCATGCTTTCAGGCTCGTACACAATCGAAACTGTTTCTCAACTACGGCTTACAATACCGGCCACGACTTCAACATTAACAGGCCGACTGTTTATCTGTTTCACTGAGTATCTGGGCCCATAACCTGTTAAACTTATTATTAATGGTTAAATAAAACATCCTGGTAACACAATATAACCACATTTATATCCGCCATTTCCTTGACTCGTTGCCACAACAAAACCAACAACTTCCAGTGCTGACAACACAAACAAAGGTTAATTCTCTACACATTGCACATAGAAGTTACAATACCTAATTCTATCATGATTAATTTTTTTCCCCTTGAATAATTCAATATATTTTTTAAAGGGATGTTAATAATAAAGTGATCCAATTATTGTATGGAATAATTCATTTTGTGTTTACCTGTACCACAGCCAAGTTATTTTAATTGTACAATTGTAGCATGTACAATACAGTTGATAATTAATGTGCCCAAAATTTTTATACTTAAAGAATCAGGGTACCTATTAAAAAAGAGAATATTCACATTAAGTTCCATGTGTAATTAAAAAAAATTATGCAATTTAAAAGTAGGTAAATTTAACTTTGTAATGCCCCCTGCTGAGTACACAATTTACTATCACAGTAAATGAGCCCTTTCACAGTTACAGATTAATAAATTCTCCCTGTCATGCGCTTCTGAATCTTTAATGGGCGCCAGTACCCGAAGGTACCCAACTTAATTATTTATTAGATAGAAAAATAAATTTAATACTTATTATAATACTTATATTGTTTAACATAAAAAAATAAAATGACAAAGACGGTTGCTTACACTTGCGAATAAAAAGAAAACAACATATTAAGTAGCTAATAAAATTACATTGGGCACAACAGATACAAAAGTTCATTTGTTAGGAGATAAAAATAAATTTAGTTAGGTAGTTCAGTATTAGTCGGTTCGCATGAAATTCAATATACTTCAAGACTTCTGAGTGAAGTCGTACAACATATTAATCGTGCAATAATTCCAAGAAAACTAGAGGCTTTGGTATTATTCAAAGGCGATAGATTTAAAACAATTATGATAATCAGACAGCAGATGATCACTTCAAATAGTGCTATGATTCAGTGACGCGACTGCTCAGGATTCAACATAGCATATAGTCATACCTAAAGATTTTATGATATATGGTTTTAGATAAAGCCCCAATAAAACCATTACTCACAGAGCTTCGCCGAAGCTCGGGCGTATTTTCCTCGCCAATTTGAGAAACGTAGCGATGCTATATAATATTTAAAATGTCACGTCGGCAAGGCCCGACGCGACAACACACACCAGCCACAAGGTGGCACACCGAAGTTTTTTTCTCTTCTCTTACAAAATTAATAGCGTCTTGACGTCGTCCGACCGACGACCATCCCTAAGCCCGACCTGCACCCGCCAGTATACTCTCCCGCTAACGGAACGCACCCCTGGCCGTGGCCCACCCGAGTCGAGCGAGCCACCGAGCCGAACGGCCAAACCAGACATTATTATTATAAAGCACACTAAATCCGAGTGGACTAGAGACGAACCACACCCATTCCCCCTCAAACAATTAATTACGAATTTTGCGACCTTAAAGTCTCTTCCAGACGCAGTCATTTAGTTTTTAACGTAATGAGGTCAAGCTTGGCGCGGCAGGGGCCGACGCGCCACCGGACGCCTTGCCAGTTCCGGAGTTCAACTCGACTCGCGGACCGGGACGGACCTACGTCCCACGGAGAGACCACAACCATTGTCTTCATCGCAAGTAACGTCCGGTAAATATAGTCATTTAGCATAAACCAAACCTGTTTCTATTCACCTCTCCGTGCGTGCCCAGTCCGTTTTTTACGGTTCAGGACCTAATCCGACCGCGTAAACGTAAAGACGTCCCGCACCACACCTGGTGCGCAGGGTCGCTCTTCAGCATACGGCACGGGCCGTCTCCCGCAAACCACAGAACTTCTCTTAAGGCCACGCGCCTTCGCGCTGACCACAAACCCGCAAGGAAAACTTCGCCAAGTTTAGTGGCGGTGCGTGTACCACCCCAGTGGGCACGGCACCAGCGTAGAAACAATCGCTTACGGGACTGGCCGACTCCAGTCACCCACAAACTCTATGTGCCACGTCAATTGTGCGCGCCTAATTTTCATTAAGTGTACTTTGTTAACGTAACTTTGCGCCACGTCATTTGTGCGCGCCTAATTTTCATTAAGTGTACTTTGTTAATGTAACTTTGAGCCACGTCATCTGTGCGCGCCTCTCTTGCACCAAGTGTACTTGGCCTGCATACTGTTACCCGAGAAACCAGTGCCACGAAACATTGAACATGTACCGGCCTGCACCTCGCAACGGACAAGTAGCCCTCAGGGGCATGTCTCTGCTCAGTAATTGTATGGTGTGACGTCAATCCCTTGAATAAAGGCACGTCGCTACTACGGCAATCCCACGCATTCTTCTTTAACGTAAATTCCCAGACAAGACCGCCGACGGTTCTAGCGGACCACGCTGGGGCAACGAACCACGAACCCTCATGGTTAGACACCGAGCTAGCCTGGCGCCCTCCCGGAACATAAAACGTTAACCAGACCAGCCACCCCGCTAGAACTCGCGCCCGGACTCGAACACGAGACCGCGGTTGACGGCAAATGGCGCCCCTGCGTGTGGCAAAATGTTAAGCAAAAAACGTGAAAATTGAGTAAACGGCAAGAAAACGGCCATTTTGGACGCACCAAGAGCGGCGGACAAAGGATCCATCAACCCCCACCCCCAGCGCTGACATTCCAGCAGAGCGTGCGACGCAGGCGAACATCACAGCCCAGCACCACCCCCAACCCCCCGTCACTCCCGCACCCGCCCGCTTTCACTATCGCGCGGCGGTCAGAGTACTCTCCCCCCCCCCCCCCCTCCCACCTAACCGCCCTCGTTTTTCACTCTACGCTTTGTGCGGCCATCCGGGCGCTCAACCCCCACCCATCCACCCCCTATCAACTCTCCGCTTCGCGCGGCCATCCGGACTGCTCCCCTCCCCTTTCAATCCTCCACCCGTCCGCTTTGTGCGACTGTCTGGGCACCCATCCAGCCGGCCAGCGCGGCCCGCGCGTGGAACAGCCTAACAGCACAGACTGCGCCGCTGGCGAACAGACAACACGTGCGCCCGCCCGCCAACAGAGCTCAGCTGTCAATAACCACGCACCATGCTGTCACACGGAGCCCACGAGACATGCGCGCAATGCCAACGGCCGAGAACAATGGACCTACTAACGGGACCATTACCTTGGCAGAACACCTGCCAATGCCGATCACTGAACAGAACACCACCGGAGACCGACCCGAAACACGAACAATGGGAAGTGAATTGGGATCAGATCTGGAAGGGAAAAATAGAGACGGGGTTAACCATACCACTACAACCTGTACCAATAACCGCCGCAACCGATACGAAACCACAACCGCGCCAGGAGTGCGGACACGCAACCTGCACCAACACCGCTGCCGAGGGCGGGGCCATCACCCAACCCGAGGCCACACGTACCTACACGACGCGGACAGCGAACTACATGGCGAAATTACCAGAGTTTAGCGGAGCACCCCACGAAGACCCCCTAGCATACACACACCAATGCGAAGTGCGCCTGGCACGCAGCGGGATAACCGTCGACGAGTGGCCTGAGAGGACCAGCGAACGGTTGCGGGGACCCGCCCTCGCCTGGTGGCAACTATGGGGACGGGCCGACATGGAGTGGCCCGAGTTTGCAGAGGCCCTCAACCACCGTTTAAACGCCGGGGCTACACTGGTACAATGCACCTCACAATTTTATAGTAGCACGCAGCGAGAGGGGAACCAGTGGAAAATTTCATAGCCCACAAACTACAACTATTCCGCCGGATATCACCACTCGTAGAACCAGCCAGGGCACTACCCACCATCACACTACTCCTCAGAGACGAACTCCAGCCCTTCCTACGCATAGGACGCGCCACCACCGTCGGGGACTACGTCCAACTGGCAGTAGCCACGGAACAAAATTTCCAGAGAGCCTGGTGGAGAAACCCGCGCAGGACAAACCGGGAGGACCCCAACCCGCCGAACGACCAGCGCCCACTAGCCATCCAAGGGGCACCACCGCCCCAACAACGCAGGCCCTCACACCCCAACGACCGACGCCCGCCCTACGCGCTGGAGGCGCCTCAAGCGGACGCCAACACAGCCCCCCGACCGCCTCACTGCCAACTGGGGTGCCCAAGGGGCACTTACCACTGGCACAATGAGTGCCCACGGAAGGGGAATACACAGAGGGAGAGCCGCCACCAAGGGCCGCGCGACACACAACCGGCGGCAAATGGGCCAAGGGGGAACTGAAACAGAGTCCCCCAACTCCCCAAGTGACCACCACCCACCTTCCAGCGACAACAACGGCCGCGGGAACTACCGCACACACAAATGCACTGGTAACGAACCACCGCGCCGACCCAACAAACGCGATGACCAACACGACCCCCGGGGGGCACAAAAACCCAAGACTCGGGCAGCTGACCCAACCACCGGACAACTTGCTCCGCATACCGGTAGAGGTCAACAACACACCAGCCATTGCACTCGTGGACACAGGAGCGAGCCACGTGTTCATCCACCCCTCGCTGGTACCCCCCGGCTCCCTCCGCCCACACCGGGGTGAGCTACGCCTGGCCACCGCCACACACGCCGGCCTAATGGTGGGGTACGCTGACGTCCAGGTAAGCCTAAGAGAGCTAAATACTAACGTGACCGCCATCGTTGTGAGTGACCTAAGTGAAGAGCTCGTGCTAGGTCAGCCCTGGTTGGCCGAACGCGACCCCGTTCTGGAACTAGGCCCCGCCAAAGTGAATGTCGGTTAGTCCGAAAGGTTCGTAGTCTACGCCATAGGACGAGCCCCCACACCGGCAAATGGATGCGTGACTCTCGCCGACTTGCGTCATAACGTTCCCCCAGACTACGAAGCCGCGGTGAACAAGATCTTACGCGAACAACGGGACGTGTTCACGACCACCGAGCCCCTACGGCGCACCACGGTAGCCGAACATTCCATCCCCACCACCACCGATCAACCCATCTACGAGTCACCTCGTGGGTACGGGTTTCGCGAACAGCGGGTAATACGCGAACAGGTGATGGAGATGCTACACAGCGGAGTAATAGAGCCCTCCAACAGCTCATATAACGCATGCATAGTACTGGCCGCTAAGAAGGACGGCACATTACGATTTTGCGCGGATTTCCGCCCACTAAATGCTGTGACAATCAGTTCGCCACCCCCACGGATCAGCGTCGAGACCGCTGTAGCCAGTCTAGGTAGAGCCCGGATATTCAGCACCCTAGACCTCAAGTCGGGGTACTGGCAAGTGCCCATACGGCAGCAAGACCGGGAGAAAACGGCATTCACGGTCCCCGATGGCCGACGTTTCCAATTCCGAGCCATGCCGTTTGGCCTAAAATGCGCGCCAGCAACCTTTCAAGCCATGATGACCCGAGTGCTGGAGGGGTACCTTGGCCAGTTCGCTCTCGCATATTTAGATGACGTCATCGTCTTCTCGGAGACGTGGGAGGACCACTGTCGCCATCTGGCCCTAGTCCTCGAACGGCTCGCCACCCACCACCTAACAGCCAACCCGGCGAAATGTCATCTAGGAACACGGGAAGTACAGTTCCTAGGGCACATGGTTAATGCGGAAGGGAGCCACCCGCAACCATTCCACCTGCAAAAAATCGCAGCGGCAGAGACCCCGCGCACACAGAAACAATTGCAGCGATTCATCGGCCTGGTGAATTGGTTAAGGAACTACATACCAAACTTCTCCCACGTAATTTCACCACTCACAGATTTACTGTCCCCCCAGTCCCGCTACCGCTGGAACAACTGGGCCCAACAGGCATTTGAACAGGTAAAGGGCGCGTTCACCAGGTGTCATACTTTAGCACGCATTGACCCCGAACGCCCGTTGATCCTCCAGACCGACGCAAGCGCGCTAGGGGTAGGAGCGGTACTATTTCAAACGGATGACCAGGGGAACAAGCAGGTCATTGAGTATGCCAGAGCGAAATTCGGGTCCGCTGAGCGGAAATATCATAGCAATGAACAAGAATGCTTAGCCGTGATATGGGCCGTGAAAAAGTACCGTCCCCACCTCGAAGGGCGGACATTCACCCTCCGCACGGACAACCGCTGCCTTACCTGGCTCCAGACCATGCAGGGGCGTAAGGGGAAACTGATACGTTGGGCCCTCCTTCTCCAATCGTTCGATTTCGTAGTGGAACACGTACCCGGAGAGGAAAACCAACTGCCAGACATGCTATCCAGACACCCTAGCGATCAGCACGAAGTAACAGATGCCGAAGGGTGGGAGGAGATGCTACCCCCCTCCCGGAAGGACAGCTGGCACCACTCACCAGCCACGTGCACACGCATAATCATGGATGAGGAAGGGGCTGACACACCACCTAACACTGCCGCTGACCTGGACCTCCGGGTACTAGCAGCCCAACAACAGTCGCCCGAGGCCGACCGACGGCGACATCGCCTAAGGGAGGAACCCCACGCAAATTGGAGGGTCGAAGCTAACCGCATCCTAAATCGTGCCCCAGGGGGCGCGGGAGGCTGGAAGACATACGTGCCACCCGAAGCACGCGAGGCGGTACTCCGCTTCGTACACGACCACGACCTTGCAGGCCACCCGGGGACAGACCAAACCCAGAGAGCGGTCTCACAACACCACCACTGGCCCGGGATGGCGAGGGACGTCAGGGAATACGTGCGCGAATGCGAAGTATGTCAAGTGCGTAAAGCACGCCGACGGGACGGCGAACAACAACAACCCCGCCAACCAACACAGGCATTCCAGACCATCGCGCTAGACGTGATGGGGCCCTACCCCAGGTCACCTAGAGGCAAGCGATTTTTGCTTGTGGTGACCGACATGTTTACGCGATGGACGGAAGCCTACCCCTGTAGCAACGCGAGGGCCAACACCATCATCCACCTCATGACTCACGAGTTCCTGCCTCGGTGGGGCTATCCGCAATCAGCGTTGACAGACAACGGCAGCCAATTTCTTGGCAAACAGTAGCAGGAGTGGTGTAACGGGATGAGCATCCAGCACCACACCACCCCAGCCTACCACCCCCGGGCAAACCCCACAGAGCGCAGGAACCAGGACTTGAAGGTCCAACTTCGCCTCAGACTCGGCGACGACCACACCCAGTGGGACCAGCACGTCGCCGACGCGTTGTTTTGTACCCGCCGCCGCGTAAACGCCGCGACCGGGCGAACCCCGGCGGAAATGGTACAGGGGAACAACCTCCCACTACCAGGCGAGTGGGCCACTCACGGCGCCCCACACGCCGGGGAAGGAGAGAGGGAGCGTGCACGGCGCCTAACAGCAATGCACGAGGCCGCCAGACAGCGCCAAACGAACTATACGCAGTAAATCACCCCCAAAACCGTGCAGGAGCCCCCCGCGGTGCGAGCAGGTGATCGCGTATACGCTCGCGTACACCCACTGTCCGCAGCGCCTCGCAACTACTGCGCCGGGCTGGCACCCCGCTGGGGGGGGCCCTACACCGTGCAGAAACCTCTAGGGATGACGTCATACCTGGTCCGACTCGGGGGCAGACGAGTGCGGAAAATCCACCGTGACGACTTACGCCTCGCCTCGATTCCCGGGGAACCTCCCCCAGGAGACCAGAACTTTGACGAACCACCAGGATACGACGAACCGGAGGTGGGTCACCGTCCACCACCCGCAGGTGACAGCCGCGATGACGCACCACCGATACTAGAGGCGAACGCACAGAACGCAGAAGACCTACTATCACCCGCGCCAGAAGTCCCGCACGAGGCAACGACACCGCACCAGCCAGGAGGAACGACAGAATACGAACATGCCACGATCACCGAAATGACGACTGGGGACTTAACACTGCAACCGGATGACGTGACGGCAATCGCAGTGGAACCAGAGGAACTTGACGCGGACCAGTTAGTAAGCCCGACACGCGGAGCATGGGGACACACGGCCTCTCTCGCGGACGCCACATTCCGGATGTTCGTAGACGAACCCGATGAGGGAAACCCTGCACCGCGCCCAGGACCGGAGCCACGCAAGCTATTCGACCCCAACGACACGGAGACGAGCGAAGCTCCAGGTATCCCGGAGCGCAGGAGACAACCCTACGCAAGTGGGTCGCAAGCGGGTGACGTCAGGGACCAACAACTGAGGCCCGACCAACCGAACATGCCGGCAGACTCAAGGACACACTCAACGCACGGAACAGAACCCGCGCCACCAACCCCACAGACGGGGAGACCACAAAGAGACCGGCGACACCCGGGGTATCTGGCTGAGTACGACCTCGGGAGACCCACGAAGCGAAACACCACCACCCATCACTCCGAGCCGCCAACCCAGGACGACCCATCCGCAAGGGACAGGGTGTACCAGCTGCGGCCGCCATGGCCCCCGCCAGCTCGAACGTGTTGCCACCCCTAAGGCGGCAACACTCCCGCCTCCACAGGCACCACGACGCATCCCCTCAGCCCGCCTGCCACAGCAGCAACCAGGGTGGCGAGCACATCAGATCCAGGGCGCTGACCCTATCAGCCGCTGGCCACCACAGGCGCCACGACGCCGCCCCCGGCACGCCTGCCACGACGGCAACCGGGACGGCGCGCACGCTGACCCCGTCAGCCACGATCACCAGGTCCAGTGCGCTGGCCCTACCAGCCGCTGACCCCACACCGGCGCTACGACGCCGCCCCCCGGCACGCCTTCCTACGACGGCAACCGGGGCGGCGCGCACGCTGGCCCAGTCAGCCACGATCGCTGGGTCCAGTGCGCGGAGCCTATCAGCTGCAGAGCCGCGAACCGCAACTGGACAGGGCTGCCGGAGCTAGGGGTGCTACCACGTGGCGGGACCATAAGCAGCGCAAGGTCGGGCTTCTCGAGGGGGGGGCGTTTGACGTCGTCCGACCGACGACCATCCCTAAGCCCGACCTGCACCCGCCAGTATACTCTCCCGCTAACGGAACGCACCCCTGGCCGTGGCCCACCCGAGTCGAGCGAGCCACCGAGCCGAACGGCCAAACCAGACATTATTATTATAAAGCACACTAAATCCGAGTGGACTAGAGACGAACCACACCCATTCCCCCTCAAACAATTAATTACGAATTTTGCGACCTTAAAGTCTCTTCCAGACGCAGTCATTTAGTTTTTAACGTAATGAGGTCAAGCTTGGCGCGGCAGGGGCCGACGCGCCACCGGACGCCATGCCAGTTCTGGAGTTCAACTCGACTCGCGGACCGGGACGGACCTACGTCCCACGGAGAGACCACAACCATTGTCTTCATCGCAAGTAACGTCCGGTAAATATAGTCATTTAGCATAAACCAAACCTGTTTCTATTCACCTCTCCGTGCGTGCCCGGTCCGTTTTTTACGGTTCAGGACCTAATCCGACCGCGTAAACGTAAAGACGTCCCGCACCACACCTGGTGCGCAGGGTCGCTCTTCAGCATACGGCACGGGCCGTCTCCCGCAAACCACAGAACTTCTCTTAAGGCCACGCGCCTTCGCGCTGACCACAAACCCGCAAGGAAAACTTCGCCAAGTTTAGTGGCGGTGCGTGTACCACCCCAGTGGGCACGGCACCAGCGTAGAAACAATCGCTTACGGGACTGGCCGACTCCAGTCACCCACAAACTCTGTGTGCCACGTCAATTGTGCGCGCCTAATTTTCATTAAGTGTACTCTGTTAACGTAACTTTGCGCCACGTCATTTGTGCGCGCCTAATTTTCATTAAGTGTACTTGTTAACGTAACTTTGCGCCACGTCATTTGTGCGCGCCTAGTTTTCATTAAGTGTACTTTGTTAACGTAACTTTGCGCCACGTCATTTGTGCGCGCCTAATTTTCATTAAGTGTACTTGTTAACGTAACTTTGCGCCACGTCATTTGTGCGTGCCTAATTTTCATTAAGTGTACTTTGTTAATGTAACTTTGCGCCACGTCATCTGTGCGCGCCTCTCTTGCACCAAGTGTACTTGGCCTGCATACTGTTACCCGAGAAACCAGTGCCACGAAACATTGAACATGTACCGGCCTGCACCTCGCAACGGACAAGTAGCCCTCAGGAGCATGTCTGTGCTCAGTAATTGTATGGTGTGACGTCAATCCCTTGAATAAAGGCACGTCGCTACTACGGCAATCCCACGCATTCTTCTTTAACGTAAATTCCCAGACAAGACCGCCGACGGTTCTAGCGGACCACTTTGGGGCAACGAACCACGAACCCTCATGGTTAGACACCGAGCTAGCCTGGCGCCCTCCCGGAACATAAAACGTTAACCAGACCAGCCACCCCGCTAGAACTCGCGCCCGGACTCGAACACGAGACCGCGGTTGACGGCAGTCTATAACCAACAATGTCTTTAAAAGATCAGCCTACCTATCGGCCAATCACCGGCCTTGAATTAAGCATTTAAAAGATATTACATTTAACATTATTAACATAGAGAAAGGTTGCGAATCTCAAAGCAATTATCCAAAACAAATATAGAAAGTTAATTAACATGAAAGATATATAAATTTGTGACAAACAAAAATGTAAACAAATACTGAAAAACATAAATAAATTATTATTTCAAATTACAGTTTCAGTGATCTGTGATCTAATGTAGTATCACAACTTTAGTTTGGGATTGTGCTAGGTATATATTTTTTGTATATATAATATATATATTGTCTATATAAAATTTTTTGTATGTACTTTCATATATACATATATAAATATATAGGTATACATATTATATGTAAAAAAATATATATTGGTATATTTTATAAATGGGTATATAGTTAATATAGATACACATTATGCGTATATATTTGACATATAGGTATATATATAATTTATAATTTAAATATGTAGGAATATAAAAATTTTTGTGCATAGATAATACAATAGGTATATGCACCATTGTCTAGTTTATTTTTTATTGATTTTTTTATTGACAAGTCTGATCAAAATACACACATTTACCACGAAGGGGGATCGTGGTAAAAATTGGTTCCATATCCCCCAATTCTGAAGGTTGTGTGGTGTAATCAAGGGTCTCCTTAAACGTTTGCACCAAGCCGAATTTTGCACCATTGTCTAGTTTAATGTTTATTTTTTTATTTACAGTCTGATCAAAATGCACACAGTAACCAAAAATGGGGGGCTCGTGGTAAAAATTGGTGCCATATTCCCCAATACTGAAGGTTGTGTGGTTTAATCAAGGGTCTGAAACGTTTGCACCAAACCGAATGTTGCAGCATATTGTTTCTAGTTTAATTTTCATTGATTTTTTTTTATTGGCTAGGCCGATCAAAATACACACATTTACCATAAAGAGGGGGCTCGTGGTAAAAATTGGTGCCATATCCCCAAATTCTGAAGAATATGTGGTGTAATCAAGGGTCTCCTTAAACGTTTGCACCAAGCCGAATGTTGCACCATTGTCTAGTATAATTTTTATTGATTTTTTATTGACAAATACACACATTTACCACAAATGGGGGCTCATGGTAAAAATTGGTGCCATATCCCCCAATTCTGAAGGTTGTGTGGTGTACCCAAGGGTCTCCTTAAACGTTTGCACCAAGCCGAATGTTGCAGCATATTCTAGTTTAATTTTTATTGATTTTTTTATTGACGAGTCTGATCAAAATACACACATTTACCACAAAGGGGGGCTCGTGGTAAAAATTGGTGCCATAAGCCCCAATTCTGAGGGTTGTGTGGTGTAGCCAAGAGTCTCCTTAATTGTTTGCACCAAGCCGAATGTTGCACTATACCCTAGTTTATTTTTATATAGGTATCTAAGTTATGCTTGTTTACAAATTCGAATCTCAGTTTCGAAAATTACTTATCCTAATTAAACATTTATATATAATTTTTCCCCCCTGTTTTATACACATTTATGTAATTGACTTAGGCTTGACGCCATCCCCACTACCTCCTATTATTTTTACGTGATTTTGGTTTGGGTTCGAGATCTCAGGGAGGGTTCGGCCTTGTGGCTAGAGGTAGGGGTTAACGCAGTAGAGCCCCCCGAGCTGTTATGGCCACTCGGGACGCCTGAAGAACACAAAGTTTCTGGAGGATATGTGATGAATTTATCACGGCACAGCCCTATACATAGTGCTGCCCGTTCTGGCCGTAACGGTTGTCCCAGATCGACTAGTCACACGCGCAGTCCACTTCCTCAGTGGCGGCTCACGATTTTAATGCGCGTGAAGGACGTACTTTTACACACGATGCGGCGGTCACAAAATAAACTCTAACATGACAAATTATACCTTGACGAACAAAACAATTTACTATTACCCGATACTTATTAGACTGGGCTATTGGCACGTAGGCCCGTGTCTCCGGCGACTCTACGTGATTCCTAGATGTGTCCCAGGGACTGATTCGTTAGTACGTTTGGTGGCACAATACCGTGCGGCGGTTACAATATAACTCTAACATGACAAATTATACATTGACGAACAAACACTTCACTATTACACAACACTTACATGGTGGCCACTCACAGTCGCCAAAAATATTCCCTGATTTTTCCCTGATTTCCCTGATTAAAAATTCCAAATTTCCCTGATATTTACAATTACAAAAAAAAAAAAAACTTTTGATGAAAAAATATAATATTACAGAAATAGATTACTAATATTTTAGCAACCTGCTGTATTTTCTTCATTATATACATACGGAAGTTCGTTAAATAACATAATACATTTTAAATATGTCACTTTACATTATAGTGTCCCTTTCAATGACCTGCAGTCTGTGTTTTGTTTTATGTCTAGAGACTGGAAAAATTCGCGAATTCATTTCGCAATAGGCTAAAATACAAATAGTTATACCTCAGTGCTGCCTCTGCTATTGGTTCACTACTCACCTGGATAACTCTGGTCCAATGAGAAACACCCGACCAAAGCTTTATCGAATCTCAGGCTGCTACGTTGGGATGTCTCAAAAGACAGCAGCGAATGAGTGGGTGGCATTTGACTGAGATTACGCAGAACTATGGAGTTCATCCTACAGGTCATTAAACCAGCGAATTTTTCCTGTCCCTAGTAATGGGTTATTTCAGTGACGAGCGCTCAAACATTTTTTCACACAACTTTTGATAACTGTTCTTACATTCAATTTTGAAGTGTAACATTTCTAGTTGTGAAATATTCTTAGTCTTAGTACTCTCAACAAGGGATAACAGTACAGTGCAAATTTTACCTTGTAATTGACTTAAAAATGAAACAACTAATGGATAAATCTTCACTGCATTACAATCAGTACTCCCATCTGTAGCTAAAGCGAATGGTCCACTTAAAAAAGATTCAACAGTTTCAATTTAATTTCACCAGCCATATACTCCACTAAGGCAGATGTTTTTGCTCTTGCACAGCTGTATTTCTGTGCAATTTTTAAGTCCGGAAACATAGCTCTATACAAATTACCCGAATGATCGGCGACTGCTATCGGTAAATTGTGTTCTACCAAAAAACTTGAAAACAATAACTCTGCGTTTGTTACTTTTGTTTCTTCAGATGTAGAGAAAAACGATGATATAGATTTATTGCTCGTCACGGCTTTAAAATGTTCTGCATGTTTCTTTGATTCAATATGCCGTCTACAGTCATCCCTTCCACCATGCGCAATCGAAAATTAACACGTGCATACATTACAAAACGCGTTGCGTTCCAAAACATTTGAAGATGACAAGTATGGCCATTCTTTTGAATAGTTTTGTCGAAAGTTCTGAAGAATAACGTTCTTTTTTTTTGCCCCGGATACACATTTTTCTGTCACACTCTTCATTTCTACAACCGGCACTGAAGAACACAACACTATCGAACAACATAAAATGGTTTCACGTCTGTAGACACAACAAAAACACTTTGATGAAAAAAATGGCTTTCAAGAAATAAATTAAAACACCACAGGTTAGCCAAAGTACCGTACAAAAATTATCGTGATGTAAGTAGCTATAACAAACGAAAAGTCCGAGAATATGTACTGACGCCGACCGCCAATGCTCCTCTGTCGCATAGACCGCTATGCCTCATCAGCGTCTCGCAAAAGCGTGTGCACCGAACGCGCCCGTGCGCGCAGCAAAGGGTAGTGCGTGTGTCGAGGCGAACGCCATGCAACGAGTGCTGCGCCGGCGGAAGGATCCGGCCGGGTGTGGCATATCCTTCCGCCGCACTACAACAAATTATTATAATTATGTTTTCCACAGGTTTTTATTAAACATTATTTTTCATTAATTAATAATTCAGTCCTTGCAAAATCATGTTTCACTGTGCGATTTGTCCCGAACCTGGCCGGTCCAGTTTCCCGCGAAATTCACACGATTCCGCGGGAGGGCTGGCGGGGGAGGGGGGTCGCGCGCGGCGACACCGCAGTGTCCTTCGAGAGCTCAACCAGGCCGGCAGCCTGCGTGCAACGCGGAACCTTCAACCTTTGCTCTCACCGACATGTAGTCTTCAATAGTGTAATTTCTTTTCAACCTTTTACGTACAGTTCCGCGGTCGGCCTAAATTTACCATGAGGTTGACGACAGTCGTCGTACCCTCCCAGATACAGAGGCCGTACCTGGCCACCGACGCGGGCCTGAGGGGGCCTATTTTCCCCCCCAGTGAACCCCAGTGTGTGCGACGGCCAGGGACGCACCCGCGTGCGCCCTAGCATGCCAACGAGTGTTTTTTCTATGTGACTTTATCTTTTATTTCAGTGTGTATATATTTGTAAACGATTAAGGGATTTGAATGTGTGTAATTAACTTATTTTATTTATTATTCATTGTGCAAGTTCGCTGTGTAATTAATGTCTCGTGTATGTCTTTGTAAATAATTCAATAACTTTTTCTGAAGTGTTTCGCCGTAGTATGTAATTGCAGCCTGGCGCGCCGCGGGACGGAGCTCTCTCCCACGCCGGCCGATTTTCCCCTCCCTCCCCGCCACCCGCGGGCGCCGGCCCGCGGGCGAGCGGGGAGAGGCAGTCGCGTCCTGGTCTCGAGCGGAGACAGACGTGTTCGTTGCTCCGCGAGCCGCGCACGTTGCGCTCGGGATTGAACGTTCGCTCAGTCCGCAGTCGGTCACGGCAGCTGAGCTGCCACCGCGAATCAGCTTAGCATTGTTAACTTACGAGTCATCGGGAGACGTGTCTAGCGGGCAGTTTCTACAACGCGAACGTGGTGCTTCGAGTCTCTGAACTTTTCGCCGTCCACGGAACATTACGTAACGGGCCGCGTATGTACAGCGTTCCGTCTTCGGGCCCTTTCTCACTGGGTCAGCCTAGCATTAATAAACTTTACGATTCGCGCCGAAACGTATTTGAGAACCGCCCCGTCATCAGGGAGTCCGTGTCGCCGTGGTAGGGCACTTGTTCCGCGACGGTTCCGCCAGGCTGCGGCAGGACTTTATAAGCGTTAATAAAAGACGGCTCGTGAAATTCGTTAATGCCGTGTTCTGCTTGCGACAACCTACCAACATTCCTCGCAATCACTTCACTCTCCCTCCAGGTCCCGCCTTTCCCGGTCCCGGCCACGTTGGCCTGGACCCACACCTCTCCGACGAGGGCAGTACGGGCATAACAGGACATTTATTTCAACGGGAAAACGGGGACCTGAAGCCGAGGGACGTCATTTGGCGCCCAACTAGTGTGGCCGTAAGCATACGCAAGCGCACGCAAGCGCACGCAAGCGCACGCAAGCGCGCAGGTGCAGGACAGAACGGAAGCAGGTGCGGCTGCGCGGCGTGGGAGCGGCTCGAATTCGAGACGTCGCGCCGGCGCGCCGGCGGGAGATAACGCAGCGCGGGAACGGCGCGAACACGAGACGTTTCGGCGAGAGATAGCGCGTCGTGGGGGACAGAAATACAAGACGGCGGTGCAGCGGTATCCCGGACTGAAGATAACGCGCTGGGGAGGATCGTATTGTATTACTGGGGGAGATTGTGTTCACGATCCGCGGATCAGTAGCACAGGAGGACAGGATGGCGTGGAAACAGGCGGGACAAGAAAGATACGATCTAATCAGTTTCGAAACGGACTTGTGTGAGGAGGGAGACTCCGCGAAAATGGACGTAAAAAACGAGGTTTGCGGGTCCGGCGGCGCGGCCGAGGGCGCAAACAGCACGGACAGCACAGTTGAGGACAGTAAACGGGAACAGGGGGACAGGCACGCGGACGCAGATGGGCCGGTAGTGCGGTACGTGAGCACGCAGTTTGAGTTGCCAGAGTTTGCGGGGAAAGACAACGAGGACCCGCGGGAGTTTTTGCGGGAGTGTGAACACCTCCTAAAACTGTACGAAGTGCGACGGGCGGAGTGGACGCCGCGAGTGGCGGGACAGCTCCGCGGCGAGGCAAGGAACTGGTGGTCAATGGCCGGGAGTTTTGATACCGAGTGGGGACATTTTGTGCGCCAAGTCAAAACTAGGTTTGATAACGATCAGGCGCGGGCAATGTGTTTGCGGACATTTTATTGCCGAAACCAGGAGGAGGACGAGAGTGCAGAGCAGTTCATTTACGAGAAGTTACGCATGTTCCGCCGATTGGGGACAAGTGGGGACGTGAGTGCGGCGTTGCCAACCATTGTCGAACAATTGCTGCCAGAGTTTCGCCCCTTCATGAGGACGGCTGCTGGTCGTGACACGGAGGAGTTCGTGGCCCTCGCCCGCGTGATCGAACGTGACATGTCGCAGTGGAGGACGGCACTCAGGGGCGCGAGAGCTCCCCGTGCTCGCTCGGGGCCGCGAGGGGTCACCGTCACAGAGGTCACGGACAGTGACTTGACCGTGGTGAGCTACGCCGGCGGCGCGGGACCGCGCAGGACAACAGACCGCGGTGGCACCAGGGAACGCCCGGAACCAGCTGCGACAGGAGGAGGACGTCACGAGCGGACAGATACGAGAGAGAGGGACGAACGTCCGCCGCGATGCCGTTTTTGCCCGGACGCGTACCATTGGCATCGCCTCTGCCCCACCAGAGCCGCGTGGGAGGAGGCGCGCGAAGGCAACACGTCGCAGGCGGGAAACGCAGGACCGGGGGCGGAGGGACAACTGGGTGCCGCTCCCCGGCCCGCCAGCCACCGGCAGTCCCAGTAACTGACAGAACACGTCGACCACCACCGGCGCCTACCGCACTAACGTCCTGTATGCCGCCGGGAAGCAGGGGACAACGGGACTACTCCTCATCAGCTGTCCCCATGCCGAGGCAACTGCGGGGACAGCTGACTGCCGGCGCCACCACCGCGGCCCTGAGGCCGGGTATACCAGGGCCGGACCAGCCGCCTCGTCGACACGCCGTCGACGGGGTGGACAACCAGAGCGTCAGCGCAGGCATCCCGCCGGCCATCTCCGTGCAGGGACAGCTGACTGCCGGCGCCACCACCGCGGCCCTGAGGCCGGTTATACCAGGGCCGGACCAGCCGCCTCGTCGACACGCCGTCGACGGGGTGGACAATCAGAGCATCAGCGCAGGCGTCCCGCCGGCCATCTCCGGGCAGGGACAGCTGACTGCCGGCGCCACCACCGCGGCCCTGAGGCCGGGTGTACCAGGGCCGGACCAGCCGCCTCGTCGACACGCCGTCGACGGGGTGGACAATCAGAGCATCAGCGCAGACATCCCGCCGGCCATCTCCGTGCAGGGACAGCTGACTGCCGGCGCCACCACCGCGGCCCTGAGGCCGGTTATACCAGGGCCGGACCAGCCGCCTCGTCGACCTGTCGTCGACGAGGTGGACCACCGGAACGTCAACACGTCGGCGCCGGAGCGAGCCGCGGACCTCGCCGCGAGTTCCCCACGCCCGGACGGCCAGGTGGCCGGGGGCGGTGGGGGACAGACGACTGCACAGCTGGGGCAGGTCGGCCCCGAGGAGCCGGAGCTGCTGCGAATTCCTGTCCGCGCTAACGGGCGGGAGATGCTGGCCCTGGTGGACACCGCCGCCAGCCGAACCTACATCGCGGCCCACCTGGTGGGAGCGGAGGCAGTGACACCGCGGAGGGAGCTGGTGCAGCTGGCCACCAGGGATGCCGTCGTTGCAGCAGGGGGCATCACTCAGGTAACAATGAGCATCGTTGGTCACGTTAGCCACGTCGAGGCCTGGGTGGTCCCCGAGCTCCGCGAGGGGCTGATTCTGGGGGTCCCATGGCTGCACGAGGTCGACGCCACCGTGGAAGTACGAGCTGGCCGGATGCACTTCGGCACCCAGGGGCGCTGGACGGTGTACGGCGTGCACCAGGTTCCCCCCAGTCCCCCTCAGTCAGTCATTCGCCTAGAAGACCTTCAGCACGGTGTTCCAGAGGAGTACGTCGATGTCATCAACCATGTCCTCACCTCTCAGGCACAGGTATTTGCGGCCGCGGACAGGCTACGACGGACAAACGTGACGGAGCACCGGATACCGATGGTACCGCACCGCCCTCCCTTTGAGAAGGTATACGGATTTGGCATCCGGGAACGGGAGGCCATACAGACTCAAATTGACGAGATGTTACGTGACGGGGTAGTGGAACCCAGCACCTCCCCGTATAACTCACGGGTGGTGCTGGCCACCAAGAAAGACGGAAGTCTACGCTTTTGCGTAAACTTCAAGGCGATAAACAAACTGACCATTCCCGCCCCGCCCCCGCAGATCAATATCACAGACGCACTGGCAGGACTGGGGGACGCCACTATTTTCACGACACTAGACTTAAAATCAGGCTACTGGCAGGTGCCGGTATGTCTGGAGGACCGCCCTAAGACGGCATTTACGGCACCAGACGGTCGACGTTACCAGTTCTGCGCCATGCCGTTTGGTCTCATGGACGCCCCTGCCACGTTCCAGGCCCTGATGGTACGTGTTCTGGATGGGTACATTGGTGAGTTCGCCAGTGCCTATCTGGACGACGTTATCATCTGGTCCAGGACGTGGGAGGAACACGCGCACCATCTGGCATTGGTGCTAGAACGTATGGCCAGACACGGACTGACGTGCGCCCCAAAGAAATGCCACATTGGGGCCACGGAAATAGAGTTCCTAGGACACATAGTGACGGCGGAGGGGTGCCGCCCCCGACCTGAGCAGTTGGAGCTAATAGAGGGAAAGGGGGCACCGAAGACCAGGAAGCAGCTCCAGAAGCTGCTGGGGCTGCTCAACTGGCTGCGGTCCTTCGTCCCCGACTTCGCCACGGTGACGGCCCCGATGACGGACCTACTGTCGCCGAAGACTAAGTTCCGGTGGACCCCCGCCGCGGACGAGGCCTTGCGACAGGTGAAGCGCCGGTTCAGGAACTGTCACACGCTCTCACGCCTGGTGCCCAGCCGCCCCATCTTCATCCAGACGGATGCGAGTCAGGAGGGGATGGGGGCGGTGTTGTACCAGATGGATGACCGGGGCGAGAGGCGCGTGATCGAGTACGCCAGCGCCAAGTTTGGGCAGGCTGAGCGGAAGTATCACGTGAATGAGCAAGAGTGCCTTGCGGTTGTCTGGGCCCTACAGAGGTACCGTCACCACGTCGAGGGCCGCTCATTCACGCTGAGAACCGACAGCCAATGCCTCCGCTGGTTGGACTCCGCTCAGGGCCGGAAGTCTAAGTTCACTCGGTGGGCCATGCTGATCCAGGAATTCTCGTTCACGGTCGAGCACATTCCTGGACGTGAAAATCAGTTGGCCGACGAGTTGTCCCGGAATCCGGACCCTGAGAATGAGTTCCACGACGACCAGGGCTGGGAGGAAGTGCTCCTCCCTGAGCGTGAGCGCGGGGTAGAGGACTCGGTGCCGCGACCGTGCGCGTTGTACGCGCTGACAAGCCCCACTGCTCCTGCACCTGACGCGCGACCCGAGACTATGACTGACCTGCTGGCGTGGGTCCACGCGGCGCAACTCCGGGACCCCGACACCCGGACCCGACTGACAGAGTGTGGGGAGGGGGTGATACCGGGCTGCCGGAGCCTGAACGGGGTGCTCCAGACCAGGGGGGCTCACAGGTCGAGCGGGTGGCGGACCCACGTGCCGCCCGAGGCCAGGCGCTGGGTCCTGAGCTACCTGCATGACCACCCCCTGGCGGGACACCCGGGCGCGGAGCAGACGCTGCGTGAGGTCAGACGGACGTTCCGCTGGCCTGGCGACGCGGCAGAAGTAAGACGCTACGTGCGGGCCTGCCTGCGTTGCCAGGAGCGGAAGTCCAGGCGACCCGACGGCAGGGAGCAGCAGGTCCCACGACGGCCCCGGAATCCCTTCCACACTGTGGCGGTGGATATTATGGGGCCGTATCCTCGCACGTCCCGTGGTCGGCGATTCATTGTTGTGGTCACGGATGTCTTCACCCGCTGGGCGGAGGCGTTCGCAGTACCAAACGTGAAGGCCGGCACCGTGATTGCCCTGCTCGAGCGCGAGTTCTTCCCGCGATACGGGTACCCCGCGGTCCTGCTGACGGACAACGGGGTGCAGTTCACGGGGAGAAGCTGGCGAGTGTCCTGCGCGGGTTGGGGGGTGGAGCATCACACGACGCCCACCTACCATCCGCGCGCGAATCCGACCGAAAGGCGGAATCAGGACATTAAAACTCAGCTGCGCATCCGGTTGGACGAGGACCACACCAAGTGGGACCTGCACCTGCCGACGCTGCTGTTTTGCCTGCGCCGTCGGACGAACGCGGTCACGGGCCATTCCCCCGCTGAACTGGTGCAGGGCCGGAACCTCGCCCTGCCCGGGGAAGCGCGCGCAACCCCCGACTTGCACAACATGACCACGGACGATCTGCGCGAAGACGCCCGACGTCGCCAAGCTGACTACCTGACTAGACGTACGCCGCAGACGCACCAGCCCCCAGCACGACTAGAGCCTGGCCAGCAGGTGTTTGTTAAGTGTCATCACCTGTCGGCTGGCGAGCGGGGCTTTTGCGCCAGTCTGGCTCCTAAGTGGGCGGGGCCACAGGAGATCGTAGACAGACTGGGCACCACCTCGTACCTCGTGCGTCGCGCCGACGGACGGACAACTAAGGTGCACAGGGACGACATTCGACTGATAGGCGACCCGCACGACGAGTACGACCACGACGACAGCGGACCAGTGGACGGTGACGAGGCCGAGGATGACGTCACCGAAGGTGTACTGGCCGACCTCGGCGCCCCTGTGGTGGTACCGCCGGAGCCGGACCTGGGACGTCGACGGGGACACGCCCACCCCAGGTCACTGCGGGGGGTTGGCAGGGACGTTGACAGGGACGACGACACACGGGACGGGACCGATGACAACGTCGCAGTAGGAGTCCTGGTCGACCTCGATGACCCCGTGGTGACGCCACCGGAACCGGATCAGGGACGTCGACGGGGACACGCCTACCCCGGGTCACGGCGAGTGGCAGGCGAGAACGCTGACGGGGACGGTGACACACGGGACGGGACCGATGACAACGTCGCAGTAGGAGTCCTGGTCGACCTCGATGACCCCGTGGTGACGCCACCGGAACCGGATCAGGGACGTCGACGGGGACACGCCTACCCCGGGTCACGGCGAGTGGCAGGCGAGAACGCTGACGGGGACGGTGACACACGGGACAGGACCGATGACAACGTCGCAGTAGGAGTCCTGGTCGACCTCGGTGACCCCGTGGTGACGCCACCGGAGCCGGATCAGGGACGTCGACGAGGACACGCCCACCCCAAGTCACTGCGGGGGGTTGGCAGGAACGTTGACAGGGACGACGACACCTGGGGCACGACACATGGACGGGCCCCCACGACGACACCGACTCAGCCTCCTACGGGGGGACAGCAAAAGGGGAACGGTGGTTGGCAACTGGCAAGAGGGGGCGGGGAACGGACGCCCGTCAGAAGGGGCGGAAGGGGTCCGCGTGGCGCAAGCATGGCAGAGCTGGAGCGCTTTGTGGACCGGGTGCTCCCGCCTGATGACGTCAGCGCCTACGCCAACGACACTGATGGACCGCTCATCGAGGACGTAACACATGACAACACTGCTCAGGGCGACCTGGTCGACCTGAGTGAACCAGTGGTGACGTTGCCGGAGCCTACCCAGAGACGTGGACGGAGGTACGTCCACTCCTGGGAACGGCGGGTGACGGGGACGGACGTGAGCAAGGACGTGACAGACGGGGTAACGGTCCGGCTCCTCAGTGGGGAGGGCGATGTCGACAGGGCCCAGCAGGTGGTCCTGGACTTGCCTTCCGGGGAGCCGAGGATGACCGCTCACGCGGGGAGGGGACCGGCGTTGCGCCGGTCCACGCGTGAGAAGACGGCCCCCCACTACCTCCGGGACTACGAGTGGGGGAGTCAGCGCAAACCCCGCGACGTAAGACAAACGACCGACGGGGGGTTACGCTGCAGCGTGATGCAGCTCCTGCCCCAGTTTGCCCGACCCGGACGGAATGACGTGACGAGCTCCGACGACCAGACAAGTGGCCGGACGCGGACGCGGCTGCCGGTCTAGGTCGGCGTCGGGGGCCAGGACGGCCTCGGGAGAGGGGGGGCATATGACGACAGTCGTCGTACCCTCCCAGATACAGAGGCCGTACCTGGCCACCGACGCGGGCCTGAGGGGGCCTATTTTCCCCCCCAGTGAACCCCAGTGTGTGCGACGGCCAGGGACGCACCCGCGTGCGCCCTAGCATGCCAACGAGTGTTTTTTCTATGTGACTTTATCTTTTATTTCAGTGTGTATATATTTGTAAACGATTAAGGGATTTGAATGTGTGTAATTAACTTATTTTATTTATTATTCATTGTGCAAGTTCGCTGTGTAATTAATGTCTCGTGTATGTCTTTGTAAATAATTCAATAACTTTTTCTGAAGTGTTTCGCCGTAGTATGTAATTGCAGCCTGGCGCGCCGCGGGACGGAGCTCTCTCCCACGCCGGCCGATTTTCCCCTCCCTCCCCGCCACCCGCGGGCGCCGGCCCGCGGGCGAGCGGGGAGAGGCAGTCGCGTCCTGGTCTCGAGCGGAGACAGACGTGTTCGTTGCTCCGCGAGCCGCGCACGTTGCGCTCGGGATTGAACGTTCGCTCAGTCCGCAGTCGGTCACGGCAGCTGAGCTGCCACCGCGAATCAGCTTAGCATTGTTAACTTACGAGTCATCGGGAGACGTGTCTAGCGGGCAGTTTCTACAACGCGAACGTGGTGCTTCGAGTCTCTGAACTTTTCGCCGTCCACGGAACATTACGTAACGGGCCGCGTATGTACAGCGTTCCGTCTTCGGGCCCTTTCTCACTGGGTCAGCCTAGCATTAATAAACTTTACGATTCGCGCCGAAACGTATTTGAGAACCGCCCCGTCATCAGGGAGTCCGTGTCGCCGTGGTAGGGCACTTGTTCCGCGACGGTTCCGCCAGGCTGCGGCAGGACTTTATAAGCGTTAATAAAAGACGGCTCGTGAAATTCGTTAATGCCGTGTTCTGCTTGCGACAACCTACCAACATTCCTCGCAATCACTTCACTCTCCCTCCAGGTCCCGCCTTTCCCGGTCCCGGCCACGTTGGCCTGGACCCACACCTCTCCGACGAGGGCAGTACGGGCATAACAGGACATTTAT
This sequence comes from Bacillus rossius redtenbacheri, assembly GCF_032445375.1. Lineage (NCBI taxonomy): Eukaryota > Metazoa > Arthropoda > Insecta > Phasmatodea > Bacillidae > Bacillus > Bacillus rossius. The sequence continues at coordinate 112,267,886 of NC_086332.1, forward strand.
TTCAACGGGAAAACGGGGACCTGAAGCCGAGGGACGTCAAGGTACTTAACTTAATTAAATCAGTGCTCCAAGATGAGTGTTCTACGTCATACGTAAGTACTGTGGGGAGTTTATGTGAATTTACGTCGGCGCTTCACGCCCCAACCTAGCCTACCGGCTACATAGTTTTGGCCCGCACGGGGCAGCCAGCAGGCGACGCGTGCCATCGAACATAATAACGATTCAGTCCCTGGGACACATCTCGACATCACGTAGAGTCGCCGGAGACACGGGCCTACGTGTCGCTAGCCCAGTTTATTAAGTGTAATGTATTAGTGAAATAGTGGTTCGTCCAAGTGTTATCTGTCACGTCAGGGTTTATGTATCATCGTTGTACGGCATTGAGCCGCCAAACATAATAACGATTCAGTCCCTGGGACACATCTAGACATCACGTAGAGTTGCCGGAGACATGGGCCTACGTGCTGCTAGCCCAGTTTATTAAGAGCTAGGTAATAGTGAAGTGTATTGTTCGTCAAGATATCGTGCTCCATGTCAGAATGTATTTTGTAACTATCGCATCACGTGTACAAGTCCGCCCCTCACGCACATTAAAATCGTGAGCCGCCACTGAGGAAGTGAGCTGCGCATGTGACTAGTCGCGTCGGGCAAACCGTTACGGCCAGAACGGGCAGCACCATGTATTGGGCTGTGCTGTATTAAATTCACCAACTAAACTTTGTGTTATTCTTCAGGCGTCCCGAGTGGCCATAACAGCTCGGGGGACCCTACTGCGTTAACCCCTACCTCTAGCCACAAGGCCGAACCTTCCCTGAGATCACGAACCCGAACAAAAATCACGTCTAAATAGTCAGAGGTAGCGGGGACGGCATCTGTACTAGTTGTATCGTACAACGGACGTAATACCGTACCATTTCTATTACAAAACACAAGAATTAATCTACTTATTTCGACAGTAAATGCGCACATTTTTTTAGTTCCGTTATCTGTGCAACCACGTGATGTATTCTAACTGCATTCACGAATCATGCACACCAGAAATGGGAATTTTTTTTAGGTTACCCAGCAGCACAAAGCCTTGTTTCGTAATAAACCAGCGATTTTCCGTAATTCTGTGTTAAATCCGTAATAATTACGAAAAATCCGTAATGGTTGGCAGCTCTGCGTAAATAAACATGACACAAAAAAGTCCCGGTTATTAAAAAAATTCCCTGACATTTCCCTGATAATTCCCGATCGAAGTGATTTCCCTGATAAATCCCGGTTTTCCCGGTGAGTGGTCACCCTGACTTATTGTACTGGGCTAGTGGCACGTAGGCCCGTGTCTCCGGCGACTCTACCTGACTCCTAGACATGTCCCAGAGACTGATTCGTTAGTATGTTCGGTGGCATGTGTCGCCTTCTGGCTGCCCCGTGCGGGCCAAAACTAATTAGCCGGTAAGCTAGGTTGGGCATGAAGAGCCGACGTAACGTCTCGTAAACTTCCCACAGTACTTACGTAATACGTTGAACACTCATCTTGGAGCACTGATTTAATTAAGTGAAATACCTCATGGTAAATTGAGGCCGACCGCGGAACTGTACGTAAAAGATTAAGAAGAGATAATACCTACTATTGAAACAACATGTCGGTGAAAGCAAGAGTTGATGGTTCCGCGATGCGCGAAGGCTGCCGGCCTATCCGAGCTCCTGAAGGACACTGACGGTATCGCCGCTCGCGACCCCCCTTCCCCCGCCAGCCCTCCCATGGAAACGTGTGAATTTCGCGGGAAACTGAACCGGCCAGGTTCGGGACAAAGCGCACAGTGAAACATGATTTTGAAAGGACTGAAATATTAATTGATGAAAATAATGTTTAATAAAAACCTGTGGAAAAATAAACACATAAATGAATTTGTTGTAGTGTGGCGGAGGGATATGCCACACCCGGCCGGATCCTTCCGCCGACGTAGCACTCGTTGCCTGGCGTTCGCCTCGTCGCACGAACTACACTTTGCTGCGCGCACGAGCGCGTTCGGTGCACACGCCTTTGCGAGACGTTGATGAGGCATAGCGGTCTATGCGACATAGAGGAGCATTGGCGGTCGGCGTCAGGCTGTTGTTGCACGAAGGAATTTCTGTGTTTTTAAGGTGTGTACGATTATTATGGTACAATCCGGTAATTTTTTAGATCCGAATCTAACTTATCCTCAGTTAATTTGAATATCATTATTTTTTTCTTTGCATCAAATACATAGAATCCGTCAGTTGCAAATTCCTGCTGACGGTTGTGAACTGATACAATTTTCGGCATAATTTAAACGCTTGTAACACATTTAGATATGGCGAATTGCAATTGTATAACTGTTCTTTAAATTAAATGGTTTATTCGAGGGCAAAATACTAGATAAATTACTGTTTCAGATAAATGTATGAACATATAAATTCCAGAATAACACTTAAATCCACTTTTCAATTTAAAAAAAATATATAAAAAGTGCGTATTCAACAATAAGCAACTTCAAAACAAACAAGCCAGGAGTTTCTGAGCCAAAGATGATAAATCTGTTTCTTCGAACGTCTCACAGAAGACGAGAAAGTATTTAAGTTTTGTTCGCAATACATCAAGGACGTCATTTTGTATGGAAGGACGCCATGTTGGTAAAATTAATGTTATTTTTGTAAATTACCGTAATTCGGTATTGACTTCATATATATTGTGAATGTTCTAGAAAATTAAGACTTTTTTTTCGTATTAATGGGTTTTGAAAGAAAAAAAGTAAAGATTCACAGAAAAAAAAAAAAAAAATTCAACATGGCGTCACTATGATTAAGTGTTTATGAACTTTCTTGTCTATGGCTTGCTATGGCCGTTAGGAAACCCGTTGGCCAACGAATGGAAACAAAACAGTTGTGTTATTGTTAGGTTAATAAAAGTAATAAACCCGTTTCTTGAACTTATTTATATTATCAAATTATAAAGTGAAAAAATGATTTGCCTAGGCGTCGTTCTGTAAAATATTTTCGTGTAGTGTGGAGTTTTATCTTTGACTTGTAAACATATTCTTGCGCAAATCTTAAAAATAGTGATTTTAAATGGACTATTTTGTGCGAAATTTCGTGAGAGGAATTTAGCCCCATTTCGCGCAAAACAAGAAAAATGGCAAATTTCGTGAAGCATAAACGGTTTGTAACACCATAAAAATAACAAATTGTTGGTATGTAGACCCTATATGCTTGTATAAAAATTTCGTGAATAAACCATTCGCGAAATAAAAGGGTTCCTAGGTATGGGTGAACGGCAAGAACCAATTTCAACTTTTCTGAAAAAAGTTGACATGCATACTCAAGGAAAAGAAGCAAAATCAATCAACATAAAGATTGCTGGAATGAATGCCATGTGTCATCTACCATACAGGTTTGTAGAAGAAAAAGGCTTCCTTGACCTTATGCATCATCTGAAACGTAATTGCCAAGTCCTAGTCAGCACAACGTTTTCCCGACAGATAGTTCCTGAACTGTATAACCTAGAAAGGGACAAATTACAGGCCATGATTGAAGATCTCATTGATAATGCCACTTACGAGAGCCCCAAACATTTTGCACTGACAACAAATAATTGGACGTCGAGAGCAGGGGACAGCTACATGTCACTAACATGCCACTATACAAAAGTCTTTATATGTAAGTCAGTTACGCTTGGTAACATTGCTGTTGAAGAATCGCACACTGGTATGAACCTTCGACAAAGACTCTCTGAAATGACCAGAAAGTGGTGTTTGTCACCCCCCAACGAGCAGAGTCCAATAAAAATATTCATAGTAACAGACAATGCCAGCAACCTGAAATCTGCTATCAGTGGAACAAACTACATGCACAGATTTTGTTTTGCACATACACTACAGCTTGCTATTTATGATGCCAAGAACTCGACACCCCACATCAAAACTTTAATATCAAAAGCACGCAAAATTGTTGGTCACTACAACAAACGTTCTGCTGCAAGGTCAAGGCTGGGCAAGGTGCAAGAAAATTTGCAGCAGCCAAAGCTCAAACTGATTCAAGATGTCGAAACTAGATGGTGTAGCGAGTATGCCATGCTCGAGAGATTGTTGCACCTTCGAGAAGCTATAGCTGCTGAGCTGAGTACTTCCGTCACAGATACCGATTCTCAGTCACAGTGAGTGGAAGCTTACCGAAGGAATCAAAGTTATGAAACCTTTTGCAGAAGCTACCAAAGAGTCAAGTGGGAACATTTACCCAACAGCTTCAATGATTGTTCCAATGATTCACTGGCTGAAAGCAGCAACACTGAACTACATAAAGAATGAAAACACACCCGGTGTAGCATTTGGACAAAACCTTTTGAAGACTTTAGCAATAAGATTTCCATTGTACAAAATGGATGATGTAAATTCCCTATGCACCATTCTTGACCCAAGATACAAAGTTACATTATTTGAAGATGAAAATGAAAGGCAACATTCAATTATTCTACTTAAGAAAGCACTACAGAATACTCACATCAATAATGCACCTGAGAAGTTTGCGAACTCTCTTCAAGTCATGCAGCCAGAAAGTACTGGATCCTTGTGGGATGAACTGGACAAACATCCCCTAACACAACCTCAAACAGATGAACCTTCATCTATAAAGGCCATTGAAAGTTACCTTGCAGCACCCCGCCTACCAAGACATGACAGTCCATATGAGTGGTGGAGAAACAACCGTCACAATTATCCTGCCATTGCCAAGGTAGCAGACAACTACCTCAATCTGCCAGCCACCCAGGTGGCAAGTGAGAGAGTTTTCTCTACAGCAGGCAACATAGTTACCAGCCGCAGAGAATTGTTGTTGCCGCACCATGTCGATGAACTCACCTTTCTCCATGACAATTTGAAATGATTTGCAAAGTGATTTATGTTAGTGCTACAGACATATAATTTTTAATTTTTGAGAATCTGGTTGTGCTTCTTCAATATAGTCTCACTTTAATTTTAGTTCCTTGATTTAAACTGTGAATTATGTGACAAGTTTTTCAAAGGTGGTATGTTAAAATTTTTTAATGATCTATGTTATTTTAATAAATATTCTCAAATTTGATTTGAAAAAAATTCGAAACTCGCGAATTTTTTTGAAATTCGATTCGAATTCGAACTGAAAAATCACAATTCGCAGATGTCTAGTTCTGCCTCAATTTGCCAAGTTTATTGTACTGTTCCAGCAAGAACAACCATACCTACAGAAATTGTACAGTGAGATATGTGTACTGTTGCGGCAAAGAATTACCAGTTTCGTTCAGTTTGGTGTTGTACAGAAAAGTAATCTGACCTCAGTCAGTTTTTAACAACAAAACCAACTGTCTGATGCTTCTCTATTCATTGGTCATTCAGCTCGTACATTCCTAGCAGAGAACAAAATATTCTCATCTGAACAAGTGGAATTTTTCAACAACATAAGGAAGTTTTATGAAAATTGGACCAAAGAGCTGTATCACCTTCTGCCGCTACATGATCATGTTATTCAAAACATAGACGTTTTCGACCCAGCCAAGAAAGAGTGTGGAGAATGGGTGAATGTGGAAAATCTGGCCAAAGCTTTCCCAAAAGTCATTTCTAATGTTGAACATGATTCCTTTAATGCTGAGTATTTTGCTTATTCACTTGTGGATTTATCTGCATCAGACATTCAGCCTAAAGATCCTAATGATGTTGTTTTTGGCACAATGTGTCCAAGTATGAGAGAAATGGCAAACTGCATTTTCCAACACACTGCAAGTTGGCACGAGCAATGTTGATTCACCCTCCCAGTAATGCGAGTGTAGAGAGAGCATTCAGCCAATTGATACTCATGAAAACAGCACATCTGTCATCTCTGCAGTCACCAATGCTAAATGCTTTGATGCAAGTATCTGCTAGGAAGAAAAAGAGTGAATTCAAGCCCACTCTTCAGATGAGAAAGAAAGCAAGAAATCTCAAAAAGTGATTGAGTTGGTTTGCGAAAGACAGCATTTATTCAAACTAAGTATAGCAGTCCACAACTGCCGTATATTACTCAGCAGTGAAAACATAAACAAGCCAGCTTCATGATCACAAACTATTCATTGAGTAGAAATATCTTTATGGATTTTTGTATTTTTCAAGTTTGCTTTAAAAATATGTATTTTAATTCAGCTAATTTAATTTACCAGTCTTTTAGTAACAAAAGCGAATATAATTTTGGTAAGTTTCCTGGTTAAAATTTTGGTGTATGTTTATTTTATTTAGATTGCAAGGATTTTACAGGATTTTTTAGGGCTGAAACCAGAATTTTAGTTAGAAACCAGTAGCAGTCCTGTACTATATTGAAACCCAACATAAGAGAGTTATTTACACACAATACAAAACAGTGCAATATTAAAGTTTTATTTATCTTTTTACCTCAAGTGAAAAACTTGCATCATAATCACAATAATATTTTTTTTTAACTACAATTTGCACACAAAACGTGCAATCCATGAGGATAAATACACTAATTTCCTTATAAAATGCCACCCAAAAAGGTTTTCAGACTTTAGGTTGATAAGCAAGATTATAATACGTCCCAGCCCTAGGTTAACTGCATACATCTTATATGCTGTTTCATCGTTTAAGCCATAAAATACTTTGGCAATAAACCAGATAAATTCTGTACTAAGGTAAATGTACCAGTAGTCGTCATGCTAAGAAGAGTTTTAGAAAAAAAAAAATTATGTACATAACCTCGTAGGTGTACATATTACTGCCCCCTACATGTTTGTTTTTAACCTCAAACTTTACTCTACAATGCTATCCAACACTCTTCAATAAAAACAAATTATTTTTGTAGATTTATAATTTTGAAAAAAGTGTGATTTCGAGCCAGTAGTCATGCAAATTTTCGTGTTTGCCAGTGTTCGTCACATGTTTGTGCCAGTAGTCGTCATGTGCGATTTCGGCTGCCTTAGTTTTAATTCATAGATCCAGAATGATAGTATTGTACTATTTGGGCTTCAAATTTTATTTAGTACTATATTTTAAACATCAAAATGGCAATTCATAAAGATCGTTTAGTAATAGAATGAATAATCCTCATTAAATTTTGAATTTACTTACAGAACTCACGGAACAAAGAGGGACGGCACAACTAACATGAAAATAAGTAGAACTGTAGCAAACCGTATGTATTCGGTACTGAGTAACGGGTGCACCATCTAGTAACGTAACGAAACGTTACACACGAAGGCATTTCGTTACTCGCATTTTCCGTGTGTTTTACGCATGCGCGCATATTCGATTAATTTACGTTACGAAGAACGATGTTTGTTTATTTTAAGTAAAGTATAATTTGGAAATTCGTCGTCCGAGTTTTTTTTACTGATTATTAAAGGTATTGTGTGTGTAGACAACGTTTGAGATTGGAACAGAAACATAAAAAGTATTTTTTTTACAAATTAAAAATATGTATGTTTTTGTTTTTTACTATCGCTTATTTTCACGTTTTTTTGTTCTTATCTTAAAAGAGATAATATAATAAAGTCGCTCTAATGAGATTTAATTGTTTCTTGGTTAACAAAAACGGTTAATTATCAAATATTGTTAATTGTTTATATTCTATTTATTATTATTTACGCGACGTCATACTGATACTGTACGCGTACGCAATACGACTCGATTCGTTGCTGCAACATAACATAGCATGTTATGCGGTATCAGAAGTAACAAGTAACGTAACGATACAATAGTAACGAGTACTAATTTATTGTTATAGTAACGAATACATACGGGTACACTTTTTTTCGTTACTTTTACACCTCTAAAAATAAGTAAAGCTACAATAAATGAAACATGTTTAAATTATATCAACTCTTGCATGCTAACATTGAAAAAATATAATTATAGCCATATTAAGACAATTTAAACATAACAAAGGTAAACCTAAACAGGCATCAAAAGTAAAAAGTAAATATGCCTATTGTACCTATATAAAATTATGTTTAAAAAACGTAATTACGAATGACAGTACATCACAAAAATATATTACTACAACTACGACAATTTATGCTCATCAGTTATTGAAAACACCACTATAGTAAAAAAAATACATACATACATACACACACACACACATATATATATATATATATATATATATATATATATATATATATATATATATATACATACATACATACATACATACACACACATATCTCAAAAGTTCGTAAAATTTACATTTGTAATATTACAATGACTTTAGAAAACATAAGAAAAAACAATCACATATTCAAATAAAATAATAGTTGTTTCTACAACAAAAATAGATCACTTTAGGGTCGTCTTTTTTTTTTACCTAAACAGTATAGGTAATTAAAGAGAGAAAATAAATTCAACTATTATAGATGGATATTGTACAAAAAAAAAAACACTTTAAGCACAACTTATATCTCAGCACAAAAATCTAGAAACATCTTACAGTAATTATTTACATTTCAATTAAAGCAATTTACAGCTGATTTTAGATTGTTACTAAAAAAAAAAAAAAAAGAATGTCATTTAAAACACATCTGAAAACTTAGCACAAAAATCCATAAATATCTTACAGTGAATCAATTGTCACATTTCGAACACATCAACGGGAGCACTGAAAATGTACCTCATTCTGGCTCCTTGTTGCACCATTAGTGGTGAAGGTAGAATACCGTGAACTTGGCACACATTAATGTACGAGACATCATCTTTTGCTACAAAAGTTTTTTTTGGTACTATCTGTAGACTTCATACCCATTACTTGAAGTTCAGTGCCTTCTACCTTTTGTATGATGCATACATATATGTATTTAGTCAATTTTCGTTTCACTCCGTGAAATGTGACGAGGGCAAAGAATCCTGGACGCAAGTTATCTTTGTTTGGCTCTTGAACATCAAGAATGCCATCTTCACTGGATTCGCTGCACTCGCCTGATGATTCGACATGGAGGATCATCTTCTGATGATGTGTCCTGGGATGATCTCTGAGCCTTAGCTGTAGCGGCCATCATAACTTTTTCCATCTTCTTCCAATTTCTTTCAGCAATCCTCTCTTCCTTTTTTTGTTGTGCTTCCTTCTTTTTTTCTTCTTTTCGCATATAATATTCTTGCCATAGTTTTGAACTTGCCACTGTCGGGATTTTTTCTCTTGGTGCTCTTTTACTTTTCTTATGTTGAGGCCCAGGCCAAAATAAAAAGCGCTTGAAAGGAGAGGGGATTATCTTCCCACTTGGAGTCACAGCAGGCAATGGACCTGAGGAAACAGAAGGGCCAGGTACATCAACAGATGGTCAATATTTGAAGGACCGGGTTCAGCAACAATTGTTACAACTGTCTGATCAACCTGTAATGGTAACACTGAAGAAGACTCATTAGGTTTTGTAGCTGCCTTTCCAACATGTTCTGGCAAGGCTGAAGGACCAGGTGAAATAAAAGGTGTGGTTGCCTGATCAATATGAATTGGTGAGACTGAAGGATCAGGTACATTATCAGATGAACCTGTCTGAGCACCAAGTGTCAAAGAAAGAAGTGAACTTCCTGCTGCTATGCGATCTTCAAGTGGTGGTGTGTTGGAAGTGGTATTTTGCTAGTCATCTTCGTTCGTAATATTCTGTAGATACTTCCAAAATTGGAATAAGGAAGTATCCTCAACCTCCCCAAGCCAGACATCTTCACTTTCTTTAAACTGATGTAATTTCTCTGCTCCTAGGAAAGTTTCAAGGTGCTGTGAAACTGAACTAGTAGATTCCAACTGCGATGCTTTTGGAATCACCTTAGTGACAGCAGATTTTGGAATCACCTTAGTGACAGCAGCTTTTGGAATCATCTTAGTGACATCAATTGCTGAAGCATCCCATGGAAACAGCCCACATGCTCGAAAAGCACTTTCCAAGTGTGTTGGCTGTATGCATTTGTTGATGGTGTCGTCTAGCAATTTCGCAAAGTCTTTCTTTTTCAGAGTTTGTGTCTTCGTTGTTTGAGATTCTTTCTATTCTCCATTCGTGAACTGCTTTCTTCCACCCACTCTTCAAAGGTTTAAACACACCAACATCCATTGGTTGAAGAATGTGTGTGGAATTGGGCAATAATGCTACACAAACAATACCGTGTTCTGCACAAAATTTACTAGTGTGTAGAGTCAGGTGCGATGAGAGTCCATCAATAAAAAATAAAACTGGCAAAACAATATTTTCCTCTACCAGCCATGGGTAAAATATGTTGCTCATATATTCAAAAAACACCTCTTCCATCATCCATCCATTGGGAGATTTCCCAATGCCCCAATGCGCAGGCATTGAGGAAACAATGTCTTGAGGAAGACGTTCATACTTGAAACAAACTAGAGGGGGACATACTTTTCCTGCTGCATTTCCGGTGATCAAAACGGTGAGACATTCCTTCTCATCTGTATTTACTTGCTGGTAGATACTTTTGTCACCCTTTTGAGCCAAAACCTTGCTGCCATTTGGATTTAGAAAAAATGCTCTCATCTGCATTAAAAATTCTGTTTGGGTCTAACAATAATGATTGCAGCCCATTTTCATTCACATAACTGTCAACCTCCTGAAACCAAGCCTTTATATTTTCATGGGAAACACTCGCCCGACTTGCTGTTAAATTTGGTGGCGTTCATAATGAGAGGGTAGGATTTATTTTGATAAAAGAAACACACCATTTCCTTCCTGGGCGACCTCCTTTAAAAGGAAAGTCTCGTTTCAGTTCGTTCACTAGTTGCTGAACACTGTTCTGCAAGTCCTCTCTTGTGACAGGAAAACCTGCGTTAGCAAGTGTAACTGCCCATTCCACTAACAAACCCTCTTCCTCTTTTGTTAAAAATGAATCTGGGCCCATCTTCCTACCCAAGGGCGATTTGCCTTTGTGTTTATCGGACAATGTGTTTCTTGGCACACAATTTTTTTCCGCTGCTCGTTTTATACTCATACCATTCGCTACATCTTTAAGAGCAGCTTCCATGGCTGACTCTTCATACAACAGTATTTTCCGTTTTGGCATTTTGCCCTGTAATTAAAGAACGAGACACATTATAATGTTTAATTTACTTATTAATGTCAAAATATATATCAAATGACCCCTAAATTAATGTAAACAACAATGCCTACACAATTTCTGCAATCAATAAAGTAAAGTAATTTCCGACCCAGAAGTCGTCATACACATGCATCGGAAGTCGTCATAGGTGACGACTACTGGATCTGATCATAATAATGTACTTTGCCTTCCAACAACAAAGAACCAATATTATTTAAGAACTCTAGGGTGTAACTTAGCACAACTTTAAATAAAATATTAAATGTACCAGTGCTCGTCAGGTATGACGAACACAAGCAATACAAGGTTTTTATTGATCCAGTTTTCGTCACCCTAACTAAATCATACAAAGAAAATGAATTTTTTTAAATAAACACTTTCACCTCTTCAAGAACATTTAACCAACACATTCAGCACAAAAAATCACGAATAAACATGAAAATTACAGAATTAGAAGTAAAAATGTGCACTTACCTCCTTAGTGTTTTAGTATAGGAATTCCTCTATTTATCTTCACTGCTCTACCAACTTTTGATGCACGGACTTTTTTTATTATTGAAAATAGGGTGCGTTCCGAAAACTATTGTGGTAATTTCAGCTAGAAAGTAGACCAAATTTTTATCAATATTTAAGTTGGCAATATATTGAGCTACTTCTCTATTATTTACATTTGAAGTTGCTAGTGACGACCATTGGAGCAGTGACGAGTACCGGTGCACTTACCTTATAGGTAGAGCCAAGATTTTATGGTGTTATGAAAAAGGACTTTTCGTCATTAAGAATTGTGGATTTCGTCTTTATCGTCATAAAAAATTAAAACACATGTAATAACATGTACACACCTAGCAGAGCTGCCTTGATCAAATGCTTCAATAATTCGTGGTTAGAGACTTAAAATATGCACATTAAACAATACTATGTTGAGAGTACATACAAAATTAACAACTAAAATATTCAGTATTCTTATGCAGGTAAGTACTTTTCCTGAGTTCAGGAGAGAGTCTAAATTAATTAAAATAGAAACTACAGTTAAACTTTTGTTCTATAAATGCAATATAATTAAGCTCAGGAAAAAGCCACAATTGTCAGCAGTTCAGCATTCTCTGGTTTTAGAGATCTTCTTCTGTCACTTACAACTACAGAATACTTAGAAAAAGATCTTTCTGAGTCCACATTCGTTACAGGTATCCATATTAACTTTAAAGCAGCAGCTGCAAATTCAGGATAATCCGCTTTCATTTTACATAGTATGTCCACCATGTCTATGTAGTTCACATGCGGTTTCTTCTGCTCTTGGGAAACCAGGTTTTGGAGTGTTATGTAGCCTGTTGCTACAGAGGTCTTCTGCACCTTGCAAAGGAAAGGTAGGTTCCCAATATGTTTCTGGAATTCTTTTTCCTCCACACGAATGTTTCCTACATTTTGAGGATTCATTAGAGCGCTGATTCCCAGAAATAGTTGACGAGATGTATCAGTGTTCACCAGATCAATCAGTTTTATAAGACTGAGTTTAGCTGTGTTCTTGAACTGCTCTTTAAGGGCTGCAGAGTTGACAGTTTTCATTTCAGCCAAAATGTCCTCAACATTTTCAGGAAATATTTCCTTAGCCAAGACATCAAGAGTAGTTTGCAGTTTACTCAATTTTGTGCACAACTGATGAGCAGTAGGATACTTTAGTTCCTTCAAGAAAATTAATTAGCTCTAAAAAGGTGTTACAGTTTTGAGCCACAAATGTAAGAGTGGCCTCAAGACATTGTAACTCTTCCTTCTGGAGTCCCTTGATATATTTAACACCAGAGTTATCTTCGCTAAGCTGCTCAAAGAATTCCACAATGTCGTGCAGATGGAGTGCAAGGTATGATACAGATTCAAACCATGTGTTCCAACGTGTAACAACTGGCATGGGGAATAACTTGACCAGAGCCTTGTTTTCTCCATGTTTCTGGAGAAGAAATTGAAGGTATGCATGCCTCCTCTTTCTGGTGTTAAGAAAGGCCATCTTTACCTTACAAACGAAGAGGTTTAGTTCTTCCAAGTTGTTTTGCCAGATCTGCCCAACAATGTTTACTTTATGGGCCCAACATTGTATGTGGTACATGTGGTCACCAAATACACCTTCAAGGGTGCCAGCAGATTTTGTCATGTACCTGGCACTATCTGTAACATACGCAATTATGTTTTCTTCCTTGACTTCATATTTGGAGCATACATCAATCACTGCCCGAGAACAACAAACAGCATTTGCTGCATCAAGGACACAAGAAGCCCCTAAGATAACATCTTGTTCAGCACCTGGTTTCAGAATTTTAAACAAGATGTTGAAAACACAATTATTACTCTTGTCAGTGGTTTCATCTGCGAGTATGAACACATCTTGCCCCAAGAGCTGCTGCTTGATTTCCACTTCTTTTTTCTCTCTAAGTAGGGGAATGTACTTTTTCCTCATCCAATCCGCTGTTGGAAGATCACCAGCACCACTTACATGCTTCTGCATCCATGCAGTCAGCTTGCTGTTGTCAAGTTTCTCAAGAGGAATACCTGCAGCAACAAAGGCTTTAACAGTTTCGAGAACAAAATCTTCCTTTTGTTTTTTTGCGCATATTTGCACCACTCCTGCTTCTGGGATAGAAAGCTGTCGTTTCAAAGTGCATGGGGATCGTTTAGCTTTTACATGTTTGTCGCTAATTATGTGCTTGTTTACCGTGTCCTTACGTTCATGCTCCAAACGGCAATTACAATATTTACAGAAAAGTATTTTTCCGTCACTGACGTATAATCCCTCATTCTTAAACTCGTCAGCACGTGATGTCGCAGTAGCTTTATTTTTCGGCATGATTAAGAAATTTAGCTTTCATTTATGCACGTCATTTGTAAACAAAGCCCGGAGGTACCAAAAACTAGTATTTACTGAAGTTGCAGCGAAAAAATAAACCGCGCGAAGCCTACTTTTTACAGGCGAGAGAGACATATACTCAACCCGAAGTAAAAGGTTAGGTTATGTCTGGTCAGTGAAATAAATGTTTTTATTTATTTTCCGGGAGGGTTGGGTAGGTAAGCGTTATTTAAAATATTTAATGACCGTAAAATAAATAAATCCTTGCAATATGTTGCTTTTTCATTAGCGATCGGAAAACTTAGATTATTTTACGATTTTTGCTCTCTCGCCTGTGAAGTGTGAAATGAAAATGAAGGCTTCACGGTAAACTGCTTATTCAACAAGCACACAAAATTGTGTTACAGTGAAATTTCATTAAATATCAAGTGATCATTAAATATCAATGTTCGCTTTTATTTTATTTTCATACGTATTTATTTAATGAATGCAGTTTTTGTTCACGTGTATTTTTCAAAGGATACAGCAAACAAGGCGCTGAGATTTTTCACGTTGTTGTGTTTGTTAACTTGTTAATTTTAGTTTACGATCGTCAGATGTTAATATTGCGTGATCTCTAGTGGCTAGATGCGTTTAAAAACCCTAACCTAACTCCGATAACGATCTTTTTTTTGTTCGTGAAATAGTCAATTTTTGTGATATCTTGTAATTTTTTAAGATGAATAATTAACGCATTAAATAACCACCACACTGCAGTTGGATGACGACCATTTCTTCTACAAACAGATACGGAACTTTTGTCAATCAACCAATAGTCGGTAGTTAACGATTTAAATCAATATTGATGTGTTTATTTGTGGTTAGAAAACATTTCACATTTTTCGCGGTTTGGGATGAATTTCGCGTGAAAATTCGCGATTTCGCATAAAACCATATAATCCTGGCTCTACTTATAGGTAACTTGTGTGGAACTGACTAATTTTGGCATGAAGATCATTTATTTCAGCTTTGTGTACTTGATAGAGAGTTCTTCTATTCATACATTGTCCAAATGCAACTTAATTTTAACGAATCTAAGTAATTTGACTAAAATAGTTGCAGTGCATTGATTCCAGTTCGTTAATAACACTCTATTACCTCAGAAGCAGCATATGGTTGGTAAGAGGGAATAATAGCAGGGTATCTGGTTGTGAGGAACAGTTTGTGTATTTACAGGATAAAAGATAAGCAGTAAGCTGCTGGCCTCAGTTAATTTCTATCTGTTCTTATAGTGATCCCTAACAGTTCTGTATTATAAAAGCTCTGGAATGTCTTAAAATAGAACTGGTACGATACTCCCACACTACCCTTCAAGGGCGCATATTGGGAGGGGAACGTTGAGAAATGCCGGCCGCAAGGTCTGAATATATCTGTTCTTATTGCTGGGTAGCGGAATGGTAAAAACATATTCGGCAGGTGATAAAGTAGAGGGGGAAAAAATCTAGTTTTGTGAACAACAAAATATTATTCTTGAGAAGTAATCAAAGCCAACCTTTTCCATATACATGCTTGCCAAGGGCAGCAAATCGAAGGTAACTTAAATTATTATTTTTATTTATAGTGATTCATCTCATAGGAATTAAATTTAAGGAAGTTGGTGGTTCTTCACGCAATGCACCCTTTCATATTCCTTCTCAAATTTCTTCTCTTCCCAGGAGAATGCACTGTAGAACCAAGCTGATGGGAAGAACTGAACGGGATAACACATGCCCATACAACCAGTACAAGAACAGGCATGCTACATGCCCCAGGATCTGAGGACAGAAAAATTGGCAATCCAGCAGGAATGGGGGTGAATCCCCGAAGCATCACAGGGAATATTTCAAGTTATTTATAAGTTTTCAGTCTTTGAGTCTGATGACACTGTCTGTCCAAAACTCAAAAATGCTTACAATGGTAGTGGCTCTGGCAAGAATGTTTTCATGTTTTGGGTGAAGTTTCTATGGAGTCTAGAAAAAATGTCTTGGGCATTTCTGTCCCTCTAGCAGCAGGCTTATTTCAACCAAAAGTAACGATGACGATTGGCTCTTGACCTCATTTGACAGAACACTAGGCCGCCGTGTGATGTCCCAAAATCCTGTAATGAAACACAGACGCTTGGTCAAAATGAAGCAAGTGTGAGGTGTCATGAAAGAAATAAAATATGTGATTGGATCTGCTAGTTGCTTTATAGCAGTGCATTTGTTTTTAAAATGATAAATAAAATTAATTTACTATTGTTTTACTATTTTTAATTACTTTACACCCATAAAAGTATTTTGTTGTCAGTAACATTTATTTACAGCCCTTAGCTACTTGGGTAACATCAAATATTGTAAATCCAACTATACTGATATGTACTAGTAAAGCAAACTATTTATTTTAATCAACAACAAAATAGTTTCCTTTTAAGGGTTTCATACCATTCAATGATTACAATTGATGTTTACTATAATCAGAACATTACATCACTTCCATTACATTATCCCTTTACATTTGTCTTTTGGCTGTATTTTCTGTAATATTGTGAGTTATTCTTAACTTTATAATATTTTCTCTGTTCATCTTTTGTTTTTTATGTTTACATTATAAATAGTAGGCTCTCTTTGTTGTTAGGTAAATATAAAAAAACTGTTGAAATAAAAACATTTATATAGCAGTATTTCATTGTGAAAACATACAAGTGCTAAATGCACCAGCCTTAAGAGAGTGGAATCAAGAACAGATCTGCGAGGTGCGATTGTGGGGACCAGACGGCACTCAGCCGCACTTGGCCGCGACCTCCTCCATGAAGGTGGCCAGCTGAACGTCGCGCTTGCTCACGCCACTGACGTCGTGCGATGCCAAGGTCACCTTCACCTTGTTGTACACGTTGAACCACTCAGGGTGGTGGTCCATCTTCTCTGCCTTGAGCGCCACCCGCGCCATGAAGCCAAACGCCTGTCGAGCACATACACACACAGGCACGTTCAGCCCGCTTCTGGGCGGCAGGCGAACTGCGTCGGAGACCATCAAAAATTTCCTGTGGGTTATGCTTGGATGCACTCAAACACAAAACTTTGTTTGTGAGAACAAATGACACTTTTGCTAACAATTCAATGTAGTATAGTGAATCTGAACGAAAACTAATTGCAAGTCTATAGGATAATAATATCAAATAAACAGAAGTTTCAGTGGGTAATTTACTAATTTTTGATGTATATAGTTTGTCTACCTCTATAGATTTCAGTGTATGTTTTCCTCAGAAACTAATTTGGCTAGCTCTAGATGCCTTGAAATATAAGAAACTAGTATACCTCTTCTATTTAATAAACAATTTAACTTGCAAATGACATCATTGGCTAACTGCACTAAAATATATGTATGTGTGACTGTGACTGGAAACATTCAACAGACAAGAGCACAGCTTCAGTAGCATAGGATAGGGTACAGTCAATTATTATAAAATTGTTGCACATTATCTCTATAAAATTTAAATACACTATGTACACTGGGAAAAAAAATCACTACTAACAGTATCAGTTAAAAGAAACTGATTTTTATAATAACTACAAAAATCTTATTAAATAAAAACAGGAAAAAAACTTTTTTTATAAATTTTAGTTTAATAGTGAACAAGTTAAATTTAGTAATGGATCATATATATATATATATATATATATATATATATATATATATATATATATATATATATATATATATATATATATATATATATATATATATATATATATATATATATATATGACCCAGAAAGTGTGGCATTTTAGTTCTCGGATCCATTACTAAATTTAACTTGTTCACTATTACACTAATATTTATAGAAAAATTTTTTTTTGTCCTGTTTTTACTTAATCATATTTTTGTAGTTATTATAAAAATCAGTTGGTGTTAACTGATACTGTTAGTAGTGATTATTTTTTTTCAGTGTACATAGTGTATTTAAATTTTATAGAGATAATGTGCAACAATTTTATAATAATTGACTGTAGCCTATCCTATGCTACCGAAGCTGTGCTCTTGTCTGTTGAATGTTTCGTCACAGTCACACATACGTATATTTTAGTGCAGTTAGCCAATGATGTCATTTACAAGTTAAATTGTTTATTAAATAGAAGAGGTAGACTAGTTTCTTATATTTCATATATATAAATAAATAAA
This sequence comes from Bacillus rossius redtenbacheri, assembly GCF_032445375.1. Classification (NCBI taxonomy): domain Eukaryota; kingdom Metazoa; phylum Arthropoda; class Insecta; order Phasmatodea; family Bacillidae; genus Bacillus; species Bacillus rossius. The sequence goes on from NC_086332.1 coordinate 112,285,952, forward strand.
TTAAAAAAAAAAATGTTGCCATTAAACAGCAAACAGGAGACCATAATCCGTTGAACATCATCAATTAGTTCTGCCAACCCCATCAAAAACTGTTCCTCTATGCTTAACCATGCCACTGGAAGAAGAATTAAGCCGGCAGACAAGTATTGTAAGAACACCACTACCATGCCTCACTTGTTGGGATATCAGAATCTAGCTGGCAAGGTAATGTAGCAAACATGCCACTACCACGCATCACCTGTCAGTTGTGCTGAAAGAGAGGCTACTCAGTACTGCTGGTGTGTAAGCTCATGCTTTACAACTCTCATTTCACTAGCATTAGGACTTGTACAAGAAAGGTAGACATTAAAGGCAGTCTTTGCTTTTGCACTGAAGCCGCACCGTGGTGCTGAAGTTCACCAATGTTTCGCTGTACGTTGCAGCCAATCACAACTGACATAAGTGCTGAAGCAGGGCTGTCGTAAGGGAGGGGCTAGAGGGAGCTGTGGTGGTTTTGTTAAGTGATTTTGGGTTTACCCTGATAGGACCAAAATCATAAGTCTATTGTTAACACAATTTATAGGAAATATTACGAGATTTGCGGTATGCGCAGATCATGTGTAGTGTTATGGCCACGGTAATGTTTACAGTCTTCAGATTTTTTTTTTTGTATTGTGAGGTATTATTAAATGTACATGATACAATGCGGAGGGATACCGACAAAATTATTTGAACCCTGACTTTTTATTTTTCTTGACAACTCTGACATGAGGCCATTTTTGTGTGTCAACTTGTACAAGGCTTTTTTCAGCTTTATAAAGAGACACAATTCGATTGGTTATGAGTAACCATGTTATAGACACTTAGAGTTCCTTAACATGTGCCTTTGATTTCCCACGTTCCGGGGGAAACATCAGACCCCACTAGGGGTACCTACACTAGGTATTCAACTTTACCACACTATGGGAGAGTACAAAATGAAAAATGTATTCTAAGGTCAACAGAAGACTTGAAGCCGCAGGTGTTGTTGGAAGTATTTCAAGCTAACTGCACCACTAACAACCCTCTCACTCTATAAAATATTACACAAAATTAACTAAAATTAATATTTTACAAAAGTATGTTAAGTATTTTTTTTATTTATATTGGTACCAATATATTTTGATGGTAGCTATTTTAATAAAATATTTTTGATTAGAATACTCTAAATATTTCTGTATGCTGAACAATCTGAATCAATTTTAATTATGTTGACTTGTAGCTAGTGAAAACGTAATGTTATATTAAGTTTGCACTAGCTACAAGTCAACATAATTAAAATTGATTCAGACTGTTCAACATACAAGAATATTTAGAGCATTCTATATTAATAATATAACATACTAGTAATGTATTGCAGCTATTAGTGAGCGTTGTTGGTTATGTGTAAAACAATCTTGTACTGTAAAATTAATCCTACTCATACATAAAAGTGAACGATTAGACATTTTAATGTTTGTTACTCAATCATGACTTTACAAATGAGAAAATTTGGAACTGTGTTTTGAAACAGAGATAGCTCGTAAACTGGTTTAAAACATACCTACATATTATGAAACTCCACCTCTTAGAAGGTGAAAAACGGGCCAATACAGTTTTATGATTTATTACAAACATAGAAGGTAATTACAGTTATTACTTTTGGAGTAACAATAACAATTTTCTCTGTGTTTGCCAAACAAAATGTGAAATCTTGAAGATGATATTGTTGCTCTTAAGTCAAGCAATGTGGTTATTAAGTTTAAAACATTGAGTTGGCATGTGGTTAATTACATGCTAAAATACCATAATTTTCAAATTTACATGTCTGTTCACAGTTACATTACCAATATTTAGTATCATTGTAATAGTTACTTATATTAAATACATACTTTTTAAATGGAGCATAACACTCTTGACTCTGAAACTAATTGGGAGGTAAGTAACACATAGGATATTTTATATTATTAACATCCTACTTTAATGTGAAAGTTTGTATGATTAGTAAAGTTATTTAATTTTAAAATAAATTTTTAGGACTATTGAAAGTGGAAAAAAAAGTGCAATTTTCCAACCTTAGTGAATAGCCATTAAATTACATTTACCAAGATAATGTACATGAGCCACAATAGCATTAGGAAGTGACCTACTGCTTTTGTCAAAAATTTAAATAACATTTTGTTTTCATTAGCCTATCATTTTATTAAATTCTTATAATAAATTTGAACAAAACTAAAATATTATACATTATATGGTTACTAAATATTAATGATATTGTGAATTTAGGTAGTTATTTTCATAGCAATGTATATAAACAAAGAGCAGTCTAAATCAGAATGCTTTGCATCAAAATGGAAACTGAACCAATACAACACTGATGCTATAGCTAGGGCAACATTAAATGTGATAGAAAGAAATGACCTGAACTTAGAACTTTCACAATTTAATGTGTAGCCTTCATTTTACCAGTTCATACCTCATTGAAGTCTTTGAACAAAAATTCCTTGTTAATAGCATCCCTCTCTGAGCCCAGCGTCCACCCCTTGGACAGCAGAGGTGCCAACATGAGCTTGCGTTCCTCAGGGGTCAAGAGGCCAGACTGCGCGACAAACACACACTCACACCACACTGTCACTGCTGCGTGCTCCCATTGCATGTGCAATCAGAATAGCACTCTTTCATAAGCCTTCAATTAAAATAGATAAAACCATCAAACAAACTTATAATCAACATCAGTAGGCATACACAGACTTCACTGTAGAAATAATGATGAGGCATTATGTGACACTGAAGTTAAGTTTTAGCAGAGTAGTTTGAACACGACTGGCTCGCCTTGCTGCGGCCAGTGCACGATTCTCTTGCCGAAAACAACCTGCATCACTCAATGAGACCTCGATGGCCGACAAATGGCACATCATTAGGCCTATACCAAAAAACATTAGTTAGCCTAGACAAAGAAATGGCAAATTATATAAAGGTAATAATTTCTAACTTACATTGTTATATTTAGACCTAAAAATGAACTACACAAAATACCTATTACTTTTTTTTTGTAGGGCTAGTCCAGAACCTTGAATTATACAGAGCCCAAATATAATATGTATTGTTATGAACGCACGAGAGACCAGACTGCTATGCCAGGTTCGGAGCTGGCTGGCGGTCCTGCACGGCCACTGGCCACACGCCGTGTCACGTGCCGTCCACTGAATTTAGAAGAATCTCAGCAAAGATGATACTCTGGGATCAATACGTAGGATGATATCTACGACTTGGCCAAACCTCCCAGACTGGAGTCTCGTAAACGCCAGACGTGAAAGTTCACTATGGCTTCGGTGTTACACCGTACGTCTGACACTACAAATGGCAGACGTCCTGAAATTTAAATTACCTAACTTATATAGAAGGCAATAATTGATCCATGGTTGCAGTGGCGTAGCCGGGATTTGTGTATGGGGGGTGTTAAGAAGCATGCCCCCCCCCCCCCCCCCCGTATTAAAGCAAGGGGTCCGGGGGGCCTCACCCGGAAAAATTTGGATTTTAAGGTGTAAAATAGTGCTATTTTAGCAGTTTTCGGTACTTAAATTTAAATATTGTAATGGTAAAATTTTTATTAATTTTAAAATGAAATTTGTTTGAGTGATAAATAAGAAATTAATTAAAGATTTGGTGCTAAGGTGGGGGGGGGGGGGGGGGGGGGTTGAACTCCTAACACCCCCCCCCCCCCTGGCTTTGCCCCTGCATGGTTGTCGTGAGGTCTTCTTGACTCCTGTGTGAGGTTCCGTGGGAATAAGAACCGCCCCACACTCTGGAGACATCTTGCCCAATGTTCTACGCTTCCTTAAACTGCATTATTACTAGAAACTTCCAATTCAAACTGAGTAAGACACCGAAAGAAACAGTTCTATGAGAAATATTGGATGACATGATTTCTACCCGGCAAACTGTGATAAGGTGTAAAGTCAAGAAGAAAGTGTGCCTAGTGCAGACTCAGCACAAAAGGAAATGATACAATTATAAAAATAAATATAATGAACTAGGAGAAATTAAATTGCAAATAAGGATTAATCAACACTTCTAATGAAGGGCAGTTCACTATAGCACTAAAAGAACTTTACTATGAAACATTACAATAATTAAAATTAATAATCAAAAACAAATATCGGCAAAGTAACTATAATAAACAACATGAAAAAATACTGAATGGTTACACTAGTATTAAGCTTCAGGTGTGCTGCAATCTGCAAGCTTTAATGCAAAGCATTTTATGCTTGATTTGTTTCAGCTGAATGATTTTTTTAGCATGAATCTTGGTTATCATTATTTTTTTTGTGTGTTGCCAATTATGGGTAATATCATTATTGTAGGTTAAGTTATGTAGTTACCAATCACTTTTGTGTTTAGGTTTTAATCATAATGAATGAGCAATTGCCATGGTAATCAAATGTTTGAGTCTTTGTAGAATTTTGCTATAAAATATTTTTTAACTTCGTGTTCGGTTAGCCTGTTAACTTATCAGCAATACTCAGTTTTTTTTTAAATAAACAGCTCTGAAGGCCCTCTAACACTATCAGTGAGTCAAGTGTGTAGCCATATATTACCATGAAAACTGTGTTTTAAGTAAAGACTTTCCTGCTGTCGGGTTGTATGGTTAGCAATAGAAAAAGTTGGGATGGCCTAATAAAACCAGAACCCCTTGGGACCTAGTGCAGCATCAGTAACCTGCAGATAAATGTATTTTTCTGGAGCATAAAAGCAGTGGTGGGGGATGAAGCAACTTTAGAATGAATGACTCTGTCCGTCTGAATGTCTGAAATTTTCACTTGCTGTTGGGCTTCCACCCAGTTGCAGGAAGTCCTCCCCTTACTTACATCTCCTCTAGGTCCTTTGCATCTCTCGCTTCAAGATACTCCACTCCCTCAGAGCATCCACTCGTGATTCTTCCTCCCACTGTACCCACCTCTGTGCACTTCTTGTTTATCCCCTTGAACAGACTTGCCAACCTTACTGCCTCCCTCCTCCCCTGCAGTGTTGCCCACCCCAGCTCCCTTCATCCCACATGGCCTGTGCAGTCCTGTGTGAACACAAGTTCCTTTCATGACAAGCAAATATCAAATAGAATGTTTAAAATTTTACCACAGTCAAATCAAATTGTGAATATTGTTCTCGGTGAAACTGTGTTACACTTATTCTATAAAATACAGGATTGAAGTAAAAAAAAAAATTGCTTAACTTTAAGTAGTAATGTTTGAACTGATTAAGTGATTAACCAATGGTGCCCTATTTATAACATAATTCAATAAAAATGATAAAATAACTATGCAAAATATTAATTTTGAGCATTTATTGAAGCAAACCGATTGCCACCTAGTAACCAACTTTATTCAAGTAAAACCTATACCTACAACACAAAATAAAGTATTATATTTTCATGAGAGATTCTTAATTTTCTGATGTTTTGAATCTTTGCAACAGATGTGAAGCTTCACATCAGATGCTTCCGAAGCTTCTAATAAATCTAATTGTAAATTTTCTGGCGCAGTAAGTCATTGAATATTAAAAAGCTTTTGATTGAGTCGCTTAGTCGAAGCTTTGCACAGGCCTACCCTCTTGCCCTTCCCTTCCCCACATTCACATGACCCATCTCGCTGCTCTGTGCTGCACCTTTTCCAGATCCCTTACCTCCATCACTAGGTATAGGTTTCAAACCACCGCCTCATATTAAATCATTGGCCTGACTAACGTGGAGTACACCTTTGCCTTTACCGTCGGTCCTATTCCCTGCAGGGTCTCACCTTCTTTACCCCCTGCTGCACCTGGTATAACCGTCCCACGTTCCGCAGGGTTAACCTCAGGTACTTGAACTCCTCTGCCTCTTCCGGCAATAAACTTCCTTCAACAGCTGAATGAATAAATTAGGAGCTAGGTATTAATCATGTTGTCAGCATTTGGATCAACTGGGGTAGATGAGAAGTTGCAAACATGAGATGGAGCAGTAATTGGGGCAGGGACTGGGGTGAGGTACCTGATAAAACCCACCAGCTCAAGCCAAAGCCTACCATGTTTTATGAAAACCAGATAATCTGTTTGCAGGTGTGTGACTGACCACTCACCTCTATGGCCCCAGCAATAATAAACTTATTGCAAGATCAGTATCAAGTATCTTTAGAATACACAAAAATGGCCACCACCCTCCTTCCCCCCCCCCCCCCCCCCCCAATACACAAAGTTTTATAATTTTATATATATTACCCCGTCAATAAATTTAAAATATTGATTTTTATTTATTGATTGATTGATGCACTACATACTTGCGATTGTGTTTCCGCCCTGTGGTAATTAATTAGACCATTGTATTTTAGTAAACCGCGTTATGACATTAACATGCAACCATCATTATTTTGCAAAGGCCTGAATGGAGCTTTCAAAACCTTATCTACTTGTGTCAAACTATGTTAAGGTACCTTCTTGAGGAAATATAAACATGAAATGTCTCAACTGCTCAATAAACATTACATTCTCTGCTGTTTGAGAATCTTACCATTTTCCTCGGAGATTTCACAGCTGCAGCAGAGTAGCAGGCACGGTGCAAAGTTGAAAGCGCAATGACATGCGCCGACACTTGTTGAGCCCTGGCTAGGACAATCTTAAGAAACATTGGAGAATTTGTTATTATATTGTTGGCCATACTCCACTCTTGCACGTTGTTATATTTGTTTGTTTTTGGTTTGTGGTATTTTGTATATTTATACTTGCTTATGCTCGTTCACACAACAGACGGAGATGAAGTATAAAGGTTACGTGTCTAAAGTTGTTACCAAACAAAACAAACTTCCACCTATTTTAGGTAATATTATATTTCATTACATATAAAAACACTTGTACTTAACCTCTTTAACTTGACTACGTGCTCAATTTGCCAGTGTTCTCAAGCAAATTTTTGACGGAAGATTTTTTTCTTTAATTATTTGAAATTTAAATCTACAAAGCAAACTATAATACGATGATGTGGACGTAACTAGGAACATGATATATTCCTGAAACGTTCATAAGTCGATAGCGTTTCAGCACAATGGCGGTCACGCGCGAGATTCAAAATTCCTTATGTTATTAATGTTTTCAAGTAAAAGAAAAAAAAATGCTTCTTCTGTTTATGCATTTATAAAAGTTTTTTCCTTCTTTAGTAATTGAAGTTATGAACTGTGTTTATAATTTAAAATTTGATCATTAATTATTGTAAACAGGTTATGGTACAAAATCATTGTGTATATTTGGTTATATATATCATCAACAGTTAAAACCTGTTCTTTGAAGTGACAGGTATAAATCATATTCTGGTGCTTATTGACTGGTTTTCGGCTTTCGTCATGTGTATTTGTTGGCTGAGTTAAATTCCTGGTGGGTTTGCCCTTGATTTTTCACTAGCGGTATACATGGTGGACATTACCGTCAACACCCGTTTCTACCATAATACAGTTCTTTTGGACCATTGCTCATCTTAGACCTCCAGTATTTTTGTTTTTAGACGTGACGGAGGGAGGTGGTAGAGCTGTTTAATCGTTGGAACTTGCATCTGGCAGGAATTAGGTTTCAATCTCAGTCCGTCTGTCCACGTTTGGGTTGTCAATGGTTTTCCAAAATAGCCTCATGCTAATGCTGGGAAGGTAGCGTATAGCATAGCAGGCCATCTCCAATGCCATCGTCAGTGAGACATACCACCCAACACTTACCTACCTACTGCATACAGATGTGTAGCCCGTCACTGTGTATGATCTTTGTGAACCTCTGGCAGTGTCGTTTGAGCACGGAGACTTGTTGCCCGGAGAGGTTGCTGGTCTGAGGTGCGCGGTGCTGCGGAACCCGGATGACGAGCAGCGGCTTGTTGCCGTGGCAACACCGCATCTGCAGTACACAAGCAGAGTCCCCAGCGGCGCAGGCCTGACAACCACCTTCATCGCGGTCCACAACAAGAAGACAAACAAGGTGGCTGACTGGAATATTTCTATTCATGTTTGCTGCTTTGTGCAAAACTAAAAATTAAAAAGGTTACCTGCTGTAAATTATTGCTGTAGTGAAAGGTATTTTTTTTTGGGCACGTTCAGGGCCACGCATGTAAAATAACGACAGTCCAACAGTCAGGTATTTAAAACAAGTTGTGATAAGCTGTTGTGTGAAATAAATAATACAGATGAGAATTGATCTTCTTCAAAAAATTTAATGGAAATGTATTTATACCTGTAATATGAAGTGTAATCAGTTATAAAAGAAACATTATACTGAAATGAAAACAGACAGTAATGATAATTTCTGAGTGAACTAAAAATGCTGGCAGTGCAGTTATGCAACCTAGCAACCATCACAGCCTAAATCCACCCAAAAATCTGAACCCGAGCCGCTTGAGTGGTGCCTGATTGCAGAATGTGCATAGCCATAGACCTTTCACTGTAGCTTTCTAACTGCCTGCAACGGTCCAAATGCTGAACTTCATCAGAATCACATCTTGACTTTCTTGCAACATGATGTTCAATGGCAATTGATAAGTAAGATTTTACTAAAAAACTTATAGGTATCTATGTTGCGAGCTTTAATCTTCAGCTACACTAAATTCAAGATAGAAACATGCAAAAATATTATTGAAAAAACTTCAGTTCTGTAAAGTTAAAAAACTATAAGGAAGCCTTCTCTAAAAATAATACAATTAAACAATAATTATAACATTAATTGTTACATTAACATGAAAGGTACAAATAGCATGCATCATCATAAAACCTGTTCACCTAGTGTAAAAATTAGCATGTATGTCTGTTAGTACAACCACTTGGGTTTGTCTCAGGTTCGCTTAATAGAGACAGAATGCTTCACCCTGTTGCCGTCCATCGCGAAGGAGACAGGCGCAGCTGCTGCCGATGACGTGGTTGACGTAAGCGTGCAGTATGCACAGCTCAGCAAGTCGTTTGGTTCTAAAATGGCGAAACGCAAGCAAGAGCAGATAGAGAGGACAACGATCAATGCGGACAACTTAGAAGGACAGCTGGCGGAGCTCACACAGACCATGGAAGTGGCAGAAGGTGACTTATACATCTACTTTAACATTGTGAGTGCGATTTTGAAAGGGATTGTGTTTAGGTAGCTGCTGTTATATTTTATATTAACAACATGTAAGTAGTGTTTCAGGTGGCACATTTCTGGTAGAATCTGGTTGTTTAGTGTGTGTGAATTTGTATGTTACATATCTGCATTACATCTAAAGAAGTTACATAGCTGTGTCTTGATGCTTCCTTGTAAATCTGTCACCGGATAAAAAAAATTGCGTTTAGGTAGCCTACCAACATAATAACATGTGTGTGATTTATTCGTAATTTTAGGCACATTTTGAACCATAAAAATTGAAGTAGGCTGGAAAACCATTCTTAGTAAAAGCCGACAACTTTGTTTGGATTCTTAAATGAAGACTCTGAGTTTGAACAGTTTTAGGTCCTTAGTGGTCAAATAGTGGATTTTAAAATAGCTATAGTATATTTAACTGCTTCTCATAACCTTTTGTTATCAACCTTTGAAAAATAAACTTATGCTCAGTTTTTTTTAATTACTGTTCAAGCAGGACTTTGATCAAATACAAACAATTCAGAAAAAAATTAACTTCTTGCTATAATCCTAATTTTAAGTTAATTTCTGAAATTGGTGTTCACTAGTATTTAATTATTTTAATTTACGTAAGCTTGGATAAGAAATAACATTATTTTATTATTACATATTATTATTACATTTATGAACTTTCAATGTTGGATGCTGTGAACCTTGATTGAAGGTTTTTGTGATCTCAGTTATGTACATCTTGGCGTATGTGCAGAGGCTACATCTGTGTAGAGTTGCTACCTGTTGTGTGTAAAGGCTGTAACAAGGCATGTTCTAAAGAGTATTATCAGGAGCATTTTTTTAATGCACCCTTAATAGTGAGATACGAATGTGTGAATTCTCGTGAAGTATTTTCTTTTAGACACTAAGTGGGCAACTCTTTATCCTCGTATGTTGTCAGTCAGGACAGGCGTTACACATGCAAAGGTTAAGTCAAATTTGGAGTTTTTGTTGACAGGAAAAACTATCTCAAATTGATTCCAAAATGTTCACATTAGCTGGACCGCACTAGTAATTGGTCTGAGAGCTTCCTCCTCAGCTCTCCAAAGACTCTAGGCCAAACCTGACTTATATACTCCCTCGGTTGGTATCAACTTCGTGGGAGAACCCTCCAGAAGCATGGAGTTTCTTCCCTGCCTCCATGGGTGGTAGAAGGGGTGGTGAGGTTAGGTGACTACTCACGTGATTCCCCCTCCACTTGCACTCCTGAGGCGTGCCTTGGAGTGTCTGTGTATAAAGCATGCTTGGGGGGTAAGACACCAGAAGTGCCTCGCTGTCCTGCTGGTGGTGACACATCCAAGGGCTAACTCACAAAACATAGTTACAATTGGTATTACTTACCTCAACAGATATATCCTAAGATGCTGAAACTGTAAAGGAGTATACGAGCCAGCATAGCTTCAGGGTAATCATTTACAAGAAAACTAGGCGTTAATACTTTGACATACAACAGTGTCATAAAGAATAGAAATGGCAGTGACCAGCATGTTAAATGGGCACGAACGCAAAACCCGCAACAGGCTCAAGAAAGCCTGCATGACACAAAAAGGACAGATCAAATTACTGAATTACAAGTTATTACTAAATTACTGAATACTTGCTTGTACAAGAAAGAAAAGAGAAAAAAATAGGTTAAACATACCGAAATTCAGGCATCGGGGACACGCTCAAACCCTGCATGGCCTCGTGGACGTTGGTCAACTTAAGTGCAAACTTACATTACAAATTAATTAAACATTAAATTTAAATGGTGGAATAGAAATAAACAAATTAAATAGAAAGAAGCGTTTGAAGTATAAATTACATTTCTTGAGCGCAGCCATAGTGCACAACATACACACAAACGACGACCCATGAAAACTACAACAAATAAGAAACTTTATAAAATGCATGGCCATACAAAGCCTGAGGTTCCAGTCACAGAGGTCAACACCATGGTAGTGACCTTTGACCTAATTAACGCATTACTACAAATCTGACCGAAAGAGGCGGAGGCCTCGCCAACACCTGTACTTGTGCATAACACAGGTGCCACAGCGCATGCGCCAAGCAGAAGAGGGGTGGCACACACAAAAAATAATGACGTCAAGGCACTATGGTAGTAGTGGTGGGGAAGAGAAGAAGAGCTGGAAGGCGACCGGCGTACGAGAACACATCTTCAAAACGGTGACATCTTCAGTGGATTAATATTTATGTCTGTGAACATGAAGATAAGCTTAATATCACAACTTCACCTGCACAGTTTTAAAATGTAAACAGGTAAAAAACTACTGTTTCCTAATATTGCAACACATTACAAAGCTGCAACAAATTAATAACTAGTGATGGCACAAATCATAATTTTTTCGAATCCGAATCCTGGAGTGTACCTCAAATATAGTCCAGAAATCCTAATCTGTCCAGCATCAAAAATAAAATAATGTACAATAAATTAAAAATATTATCTTTAGCGTTGAAACATTCAACCCTTCGAATGGTTGTTTCACAAACATACTTTCCAGAAACAATACATATTGTAAATTATTTATATATAATTACATGTTAAAAGTACTATGTCCTGGGGAATGGTAACAGAATAGGTATGGAGAAAAAATTGGTCTAGTTAACTTCAGAGGTTATCAGTGTTGAATTTTTTAACTTACTTAATTTCCTTTAGTATTCTCCTTCAGATCTTTATCCTTGAATACTGTTAAGGATTTGATGGTATTTGAGGATTTTATTGGCCCACTCCTATTAATAACTGCATACCAAAATATATACGTATATCTGTGACTTTTTTTTTACCTTTGTGAATGAAAGCCAGTTAATGCAGTGTTTATTATGGATTGTGCCATCAATCTGTGAGGAGTGTTTCCTGCTAAGCAAGTCATATGAAGCCCTCACTCTCCGATGCAACTCTGTTTTGTCTTGCACTCTGAAATGTGTGTGTTTATTTCTAGAGGACCTGACTTTCTCGAAGGATGGCTCAAGCTTAAGAGAGCTACTGCCACCCAGAAACCCAGAAGCTACTGGTGTGAGTCAAGTATATGAACTAACCAACATTCTATCAGCAGAAGAGCTGGAGAGTCTGGACATCATCTGCGACGAGGTCTTGACGGAACCCAAGAGCTACATTAGGCATTCGTGAGTCGTAATTACATTTCATCAGTCAAATTTGCATTGTTTTTATATTTATTTATTACTTGAAGCATTGTATTTTCAGTGAATAAGTACTAACAGCTTAACATGTCGTTAACATTAACAATGAAGTCATTACTCGTTAGTAGAGACTCGAATAATTCACTATGGTGATAAACTCAAAAAATAAGTGATATTTTAATACTTTGAAGTTGAAACATTTATTTTATTCATCTTTTACACAAATTCCTACAAAAAATGGGCTCCCATTGTACGAATTTTAGATTTTCACAAAATTCTTGGCAAAAGTATCTTAAAAATTGTGCATCGTAGAGAAAAAATGCACAGGATAAACTTGTTGCAAATTTAATTTTGATCAAAAAGGTCTTAAATAAATTTTTCATATCATTAACTGTTTAATTTTATTGACAAATATACATATGCCCTGCTGTGCAGCTGTTTTGTACTTCTTCCTCTGTAACTCTAAGCCCTTCTGACCGCTGTCAGCTATGGGAAGAGTTAAGTTGCAAAAATACATGCTGTGTCTGTAAACTGCATCAAGTAAGCCACTTTTGACTGCCTCCTTAACAGCAAAGGGGAGGGGGAAGATAACCCTTTATAATGGTGGGGAATGGAAGAGAGAGAGAGAGAGTATGCTAATGAAGTTTGTCAAAGTGTCCTCCCACTTTCTCTCCCTCTGCCTCCCTCCTACCTTCAGCAAAGTTCGCCTCTTCTCCTGCCTATTTTTCATGGAATTCTTAACTTTTACTTTTTATACACTTTATTTCTGAACATTGGCTTTTTTTCTGCAGTGGCAAAACTCTTATCTTTTCTATTCACATTTGCGGCTTTCAGTTTAAACGAAGCCATTTAAATTACTCATACTAAGGAAAGTTACACCAGAAGAGCTCTTGTGAACACTGCTAAACCAGAAAGAAGCCAATGTTGAAGTTTTTCTGTGTCTTATCTTTCGATTAATGCAACTTTATTATTAAATTCAACAAGATAAGACATTAACGAAAAATAATTTCTGTAAAGTAATTTATATGCAACTAGCTGCAGTACCTGGCATTGCCCAGACTGAACACAGGGTAATATATTATTCGCAAGTTAAAGCAAAAAGTATAGCACTATATGACAGTATGGTGGACTTAGAGAAATGACTCACAATTGTTCTTTATATGTCTATGACCTATGATTTTCTGTTTACCCATGGCTATGGGTTGAGCGGTTTAGAAGTTGATGCGCTGCATGTAGTGGCGAGTTAAACAAAATAGATAGCATACCTGTAAAAATCTTCTTCATGAAATATTTTGATGTGCCAACTTTCATGGTGATCAGTTAAACAGTGTTTGAGTTTATTGATGTCATACAGACATACATACATACATACATACATACATACATACATACATACATACATACATACATACATACAAACATTAAATTTTATACGTATATATATATAGATAGCTTATGATAAAAAAGTTTTTTTTTTCAAGATTCTAAGATATCAATACAAGTGCACACAAAAATTAAATAACCTCCATTTTTGTTGTGAATGTCTAAATAAAAAAAAACATGTGAGTGAGTCTTTTAGTATTTGCCAGTGATGTGTATCATCTGACCTCAATAATGAGCATATTTATGTGTTATCATGTTGCTAATACACGTATACATAATGCAAAAATACGAAACTCTGACACAAAATTTAATGTAAAGTTCTTTAAAATAATACTGAGCATGATAAATATATGCAAATTGTGTTTTCAACCACATTTCTGAATGTGAATCTCATGTATTTTCCGCACTCGCCTCTAGAATTTGCTGCGGAAGCTGTTAGGTTGACATGTTGAATAATTTGATTAGCAGACAGATATTTTAAACTATATTACTAAACGGCCCAGATTAATGCAAAGATGACGTGAAAATATACTAAACCCCAGCTTTGGAACTGATTTTAGACAACGAATTTTATTAAAATTATGCATATCTTTTTAAAATTCATTAAACAGTTAATACTATAAAGCATCCCTTTGGCTTCATGAACTTCGGTTCGTGCCATTCGTCACAGATGGCAGCACCGTGGTTGTTACACATTTCCGTTTCTTCACTTTTATTGCATTCACAATATTACTTCCTCCAAATGCTGTATAATGAGAGCTAAGATTTTACACATTAAAAAAAAAAACAGTTTTTAAGAAAAATTAGCCTTCCTTTTTTCAGCTTTCTACTCGTTAGTTATTAGTGACGATGAAGGGTAACGAGATAAGAAGCTGAACATGGACCTAATGAATGAGGGTGAGAAAACCCATAGGCTCAATGCAACATGCATCGTGTTCCCCTTTTGTGGGATAGGAACAGTAAGTCTTGTTGGGAGGCAATAGCTCTGACTATTGAACTCTTCTGGTTCCTCGGCACATCTCATTCATTACTTCTATCGCCAGTCCATACATTGACCGATTCAGTAACAAAAATCACACAAAAAAATTGATAAAATTTTTTTTATATAATGCATTTTAATCATAGGGGAGTTAGACAGTAACTTAGTTGAGATTTGGATAGTTATTTTCTTATTGTGTGGAAAGGTATGGCACCATCTTTAAACTGGGGGTATTGAAATATATATTTCCTTAAATTCTAAAAAATTAAGCCCTGCTACTGAAGTACAAAAGAGTGTACAAATTTGTTATTTATGTACTTACCACATTAGTACTCTGTGCATAATAGATAGCAAAAATAGATGTTGGGTATGGAAAAAAAGAGCTTACATAAGAATAAGTTATGGATACAAACATAAAGTTTGCTATATACAGTAGAGTAAGTGTGTATATTATTGATGTTATTGATTGGACGAGGAGAAGGGTAACACGTAAGAATACTTGCTTTATAAAAAATTTGAAGAAAATAACATCATAAAATTTGTACTTGTTATAACACTTTAATACAAGATACTGTCTCATTACTTTTTAATAACACATCTTAGACAGAACTTTGAAATAAATGTTTATTCACATAAAAAATAATAAAATATGATCTAACCTGTTATGTACCTATTACAATATTGTTTCGGAACGAATACAATATTATAAGATGTGATGCCTGGACTGTGTTCGTGACTGGTTGTTCAGAGCGAGAGAGATATGGCCAACCGCCCGTTTGTTCCTAAGTCGTGGAGGATATGTCACCCACTGCCGGCTTGTCCTAATGAGGTTGCAAATTTTTCCATCACTGACTGGTCTGCATTCCAGTGTGATAGGTCTGTTCACGACTGTAATGCTGTGACTATGGTGGTGACTGGTATGTTCGGAGCAAGAGAGATACTGCCCACTGCCGGCTTGTTAGTGGGTCGTAGCTACTGTTCCATCACTGACTGCATATCATGCTGGTAGCTAGAACAGCACCCAGATGTGATACGTGGATTGTGTTGGTGAATGATATGTTCATACCGAAGAAGATACTATACACCGCTTGCTTGTTCGTAGGTTGTAGCTGCTGTTCCACCACTGCCTACTGGTCATACTGGTAGCTAGGTCATAACTCAGCTGTGATGTGTGGACTGTTTTGGTGACTGGTTGTTCAGAGCGAGAGAGATACGGCCCACCACCCGTTTGTTCCTAAGTCGTAGCTGCTGTTCCATCACTGCCTGCCCGGCATGCTGATAGATAGGACAGCACTTGGCTGTGATGCTTGGACTGTGTTGGTGACTGGTATGTTCAGAGCGAGGAAGATACTGCCCACCACCTGCTTTTCCCTAGGTCGTAGCTGCTGATCCATTGTTGCCTTCCTAGCATACTGACAACTTGGACAGCACCCGGCTGTGATGCCTGTACTGTGTTGGTGACTGGTATGTTCAGAGCGAGGAAGTAACTGCTAACTGCTTGCTTTTCCCTTGGTCAAAACACTGCCTGCCCGGCATGCTGGTAGCTAGGACAGCACCCTGCTGTGATGCATGGTCTGTGTAGGTGACTTGTATGTTCAGAGCAAGGGAGATACTACCCACCACCCACTTCTTCCTAAGTCGTAGCTGC
Organism: Bacillus rossius redtenbacheri; assembly: GCF_032445375.1. Classification (NCBI taxonomy): domain Eukaryota; kingdom Metazoa; phylum Arthropoda; class Insecta; order Phasmatodea; family Bacillidae; genus Bacillus; species Bacillus rossius. Next base: position 112,302,229 of record NC_086332.1, read on the forward strand.
TGTTCCATCACTGCCTGCCCAGCTAGGACACAATCGGCTGTTTTGCTGTGACTGTGTTTGTGACCGGTGTCTTTGAGCAACGGGATGCTACCTAACGGCCACTTTTTTCAGGCCTTTCTTGGTGTTGTATCACTGCCTTCTGCCATGCTAGTCAATTAGGACATCATAGTGTGATGTTGTTACTGTGTTGGTTCTGATGTGTTTGGAGCAAGGTAATGCTGCCCAACTGCCATATATATTTTTTGGATGTTGCTGCTGTTCTATTACAGCATGCTGGTCAGTTAGGATTGCACCCTGCTGTGATTCTGAGGCTGTTGTTCAGTGCAAGGGAACGCTGCCCAATAGCTTTTTATTTTCAGGCTGTTGCCGCTGTTCTATCACTGCCAGTCCGCCATACTGGTCAGTTAGGACCTTACTCTGCTATGATGATGTGACTGTTGGTGACTGGTGTGTTCGGCACTAGGGAAGGCTGCCAAATGGCGAATTATTTCCATGGAGATGCTGCTGTTCTTTCACTGCCTGTCGGGCATGCTGATCAGCTAGTACTGCATTTGGCTGTGATGCTCTCATTGTATTTGTAAATGGTGTGTTCGGAGAAAGGAATATGTCGCCCACCGCCGGCTTGTCATAATTCCGTCACCGCTTTTCCATCACTGCCTGCCCTGTATGCTGGTGTGCTATGTCTGAACCTGGCTGAAATGCGGTTACTGGGTATTGGTGACTGGTGTGTTTAAGCAAGTGATATGTTACCTGCTGTTTATTTGTCCCCAGACCGTCGCATCTTTTCGATCACTGCCTTATTGCTTTGCTGGTCAACCAGGACCGCACCCGGCTCAAAGCCCTTCTCTACGCAGATTGCCTTATCAAGTTTGTGAGGCTTAATGTCAAGGACCTTTCGAAAAAGGACTTGGTGCTCTGCCCATACTCCGTGCTTATCAGCAACAACATCCTCAACAACTTCACTACCAGTGTGGGTAATAAGAGGTACGTGACACAATTAATTTGCTTTTCACTCCACCGAAATTAATTAGCAACCCCACACACAAACCCTACTGATGAATATTTTGCATCGTGTCAGTGAAACCCTGTTATAACCAGGGTGTCTACATTCTGGAAAGTCTGGGAAATGACAGGGAGGTTGCAATTGGTCAGGGAAAGTCAGGATATTTACTTTTAAACCTGTAAAAGTCATATAACTCTCAGTGATAGTAATTTGAGAGGGCAATGTAATGCTTGGGTATGCCATCACCCAATCTTTGTTTTATTTTATAGTCATACACACTGTAAAATGGCATATGAATGAAGGTTTTCTTTGAGCTAGTAGGTACAGCTACGGAGATTGTAGAGGCTGGATTGTTTTTAATCTTTCTTAGAAAATTTAAAAATTGGTAAATTGTTTTTAAAAATTCATGACAGAAATTGTTAATTTTGAACATGGATAAGTCAGGGAAATTTGCTACAAATTTGTGTGGACATTCAGGTAACACATTTCATTATAGCTTGTTCTGGCTTTTCATGATTGGTCCTGACCATCAGTAGGATTTTACAATATTCTGAAGCTTTTACTACGTAAAATGTAAATTCTTGGAGCAGCCATGTTGGTTGAGAGGTCACCTGGGTGGTGCTTATTTGATTTTCGGCGGGTTCAAACAAGGTTTTTCTTCCGCAAGTAGAAGACGTAGCAGTTAAATCCAATTAGCCATTGGGTTTCATCAAAGTACTACTGTTTCCTCCCAACAGTGTGGCTACCTGACCGGGAAAATCAGGAAACAATAATTTAAAATATTTATTGCCAGCAAATTCAGGAGAAACCCATTAATTTTTGAAAGTGATTCATACTTATTTTCTTGTTTAGGAAGTTGAAAATAGCTTAGTTTAAAACCTGCCGCCATGCCTACAAACTGTGTCAGTTATACCATTTTTTATATTTGTTTACAGCCCAATTAAAAAAACTACTCGCTGTGCCGACATCACATTACTTAATACAATTTTTGAACACTGTGGTGTACTGGTGAACCTCACAGCAACAGCAGATGTGACACGTGACATATGGGTTGCCGTGGTATGTCTGTTAGGGGGAGGACAAGCCTGACACTCAATTTCTTTCTTCTCTCATTTATTCTTTTCACTTTTACTTATGAATATTTTCACTGATGGCAATAGTAAACAGAAGGCATGACCAACTGAACACTAATACTATGATTCTACACGTGAAAGATTAGATGCCTGTTCGAGTGGCATCTTCTGCACATTGGACACCAGCACTTGGCCAATGCAGTTGTTGATTCGAATTGCACGGTTAATTGAGGGGATGTAATCTCGGCAGAAAGGGAGTCTCCCGTTTTTTGTTTTAATTTTTTTTTTGTTCCTCACATGTAGGAAGCATAGTTTTTTTATAGCAAAACCTTTAATGTGTTGTGGCAAGTGCTTCAATGACATAGTTTCTGGAGTTCTCCTCCCAGTGGTAAGTGGAACCCACTGACCTTTTTTTTTTTACCCTGTTTTTTGCTTTATCTTGTTCTTTAGTCATTTTCCCCCTTATCCCTTTTTTTTTATCATCACTGCTTTACATCCTGTTTCGCAGTGGGGTTCAAGCCTACGGCTAAAGGCTCTGGGTCCAGATTTTCACATCTTTCGGGACGCCCCATACCCAATGTGTCATCTCCCCTTCGGATGTCATCGCTTTCACCTTCAGCCCTGTTTCTAATTAAAATGGCCTTGCGGGGGCCTAGCCTTCGATCATCCTCGCTAGCTAAGCACGTAGGGAGATAAGTCTCTACAAAATTGAATGTTGCTCAATTATTTGTGTGATAATATCCATGACTCAAATTAATGAAACCTAATATATAATTTTTCAGACGTTAAAGCTTGAAAAAGAACATCTATTAGAGTTAAAAGGTCTAAATCAAATTGTATTCATTTTATAATAATTTTTAATTGGAATGTTTTGTTTAATAATGTTGCTATTCATCATAAGGTACTTACTTAGATATTAAGCAAGTTCAATTACACTGGTCGGTCCTTAGTTTTTTTATTTTATAGTTTAAACTATACTGTATCTAACCAACTGACTTCTTTTTGTAGCTAGATCTCATCTGTACTATTTCTGTAAGTTGAGCCAAAATAAACAAAAAAATTTATTTCCTTGTCAGTTCCTCTACCTGGTTCTGATGTGCGTCCAGTAGCTGTTGTGAATTCAGTAGCGGCTGTGCGTTCAGTAACGGCTATGCTTCCATATAGGTTGAACGTGTTTGTGCATGCTCCATGGTTTTTTGTACGTAATCCTGCTCTGCTGTATAACGGTTCGTTATATACAAAAATAAACAGATGTTGAACGCCGATTGTAATTTTTGTTGTTTTTATTTTTTCATACTAGGATGCATAGACAAATTGAACCCAATGTTTCATTCACTCGTTTCACACGTACATCTGCCCGTCGAAAACTGCTGGTAGCTCGCGCGAGGAAAATTAACGAAAAATAATATTTTTCAGTAGTCTTTGACTGCAAGTACACGAAATTAGTGCGGCCTTAAAGATGACCGCACCCGGCGAAAACGAATTTCGCCCTGAGCCAAAACGCCTACGAAGGTGGCCGTAATTTCTAATTATGTCCGAACGAAATATAACATATAATTAGGTTAATTTAAGAATAGGCATGGCTCCGACCACCAACGTGAAATTATCTCTTCAATAACTTCTACATTATTAGCGAGAAGCCACCGAACGCGAACTACTTGTGCAGCGTTCGACGGACGACTGGTGAAATCCTGCCACTGTCTCCTCCACGCAGGGAGTAGACGTCACATGACCTCACCGACCAATCACACGCACGCTTCATTCACGTTTACAGATACAAGCCAATCACCAAACAAGTTACAATACATGAAAAAACCTTGTACATACAAAACTCTGGGCTTCCCCTGATCTGTCTCTTTTCAATTTCACATCGAAATCGGGGACTCCCATTCTCGTTCTCTCTCCCACACCGTGAGACAGCAGTTATCACACATTTCCCACGACCCGTGGTGAGTCCCATCTTTTATCTCGGTTGGCGGGGAAGCACTGTTTCTTTCTCACTCCCACTTACAGACCTCTCATGCCTCTCTTTCTAACCATCACACCAGACACAGTCCCGTGTTCTAGAATCATTCCACAGGTTAATGAACACTACAAACAGCAATTATAATACAAATTACTTTACAAAATTAAAATCATTTAGAAATAACCTGAAAAAGTAGGCCTAAATAGGCAAAAATCTAGTACAGCGGCTCATTTGTGAATAATTACATAAAAAATAGTAGTGATTGAAAACGTTCTTAAAATACAAGGTACATTCTTAAAACACATAGCAAGTTCAAATAACATCAAAACGTCTGAATATACTGTTTCATACTTATACATCACTCAAAAAACATTGACTTATTACTGCTTACATATACAAAAAAGAAGTTGAAAAGAAAATTATTTATCTTGGAGGGCAGGGTCTTGCAACGTTACAGCTGTTTAGTGTACTAATGTTTTATCATTATTGAGTAGTTTTTTAATTGGTTCTCCAATTACTTAGTAAACATAAGGTTATTTGTTATCATCAATAAACATAATTCGTCTTTGTACAATGTCTCTTCTAGTGTTCAATAAGTAGGTACGCTATCACCTCTTTTATTTACTATATATATTAATCACTTAACTAAAATTCTCAACTAATCTACAGGATTTCTTTTTGCTGATGACTTAAATTAAACCAGTTGACAATTGTCATTTTATACATTTTACTGTAATTGTTGACTTACGTTTCATTAAATCAATCAAAATGAAGCCCTTTTCGTCCCAAAAAAAGGTAACCATCATTTTTCGACTCTAGTACAGAGATTGCTTTTTCTGGAGATGTTTACTAAGCGCCTGTACTTAAAGCTACATGCATTGTGTATTCAAAGTCCATGATGCCTATGGCCGAGGCATCAATTCCATTCCCAGGCAGCAAACTTCTATGCAGAGGGGTTAAATAAATTGGTAGAGCATTGCAAAACGTGCTTGAAACTGAATGGCGACTATGTGAAAATGCGATGTGGATATGTAGTAAACTAAAAATTTAAATAAAACCTTTTTTTCATGAGTTATTCTTTTTAATGACCAAACACTACTTACTTTCCGGACACACCTCGTATATATACTAATGTGATCTTTTCTTAAAATTTTTCTTTTGCTTGCTACTCACATAGTTTAAACAACGTACAAGAACTACTAAATTGTGTTAAAGAAAAGCACTTTTATCACAGAGGTAATATAATCTTACAGAAATAATAATAATTTTTGTGTTAATTTTTAATTTATGTACTTAATATTTATTGGTGATTAATATTATATGGTTGGCTTGGTTTTACTAACTCTGATGTAGCCAAAATGTTAGGCTATGTATATTTTTATTAACATAGTAAATTTTAATGAATATTCTTAGAAAATAGTGGGGGAAAAACCTGGAAATTTGTTTTGCCAACAGAGTGACCACCCTGGTGAGAACACTGATGCCAAGACATTTGACCCATTTGTTTATCACCGCTGAAAAGCAGGATGCAATGCATCGATGCAACAGTTTTATGACTTTACTGTAATCAGCTACCCTTTCATCATCCTTCAACCTGACATAAGTAAAAGTTAGATGTAAAAATTTTCTTTGAAATTGTAAATTCTGGATTACCTATTATAAATAATATCAAAGAATGGTTCCATTATATTGTATAGAGGAATGTGCATGTGTCTGGTATTTCATTAAATGCACTATCATTCTTTAGGTTTAGTGCTCAATTATATTATAATGTGAGGCAGAGAACTAAATCACAGCCTGTTTCAAAAACTTAAATATCTGTTTAAAACATTGGAAACTTTGAATTTGATGTATTGGTTTAGAATGCTGTGAGATTTGCTTGGCAGCACCATGAGCACCTCACTTGGTGGAACACTGCTTCTTCTTGTGTTTCAAAACCATGTTGAATAGTACATGAATGTATGTACTCATAGCAGACATGGGAGTAAATAGAGCCTGTGAATTATGCATTTAACCTTTAAGTGCCGAAAATGCATCATACTTGAAAATTCTTTTATTAAGATTTAATGACCAATGTTACATGTATAAAATGATTGATAACTGCTTCAATATAAGTTTTTCTTATAAAATCTTACATGTAGATGTGATAGTCATTGAATAGTTCACAGGATGTGTTTTCATTAGAGCTGGCTCAAAAATGTGTCAGTGAGCAGGAATAATTTAGTGTAACAGTGATTCTATTGAATTTTATTTTTCTGCCTGTATTATCAGAATATGTACTATGTTGGTAGTACACGTGTCCCTCATTTAGCACGGCTAATGTGTTCCAAAATTTTTTGTTCATTCAAAATTGTGTATTCTGAAGCATTGGCCTCCATAAATAACAAGGCTAATTTACTTAATGTGTTCCAAAATGTATAGGGAAATATTCTTTATGTAATATAAATGAATATAATTAACTCTCAATGATAACTATGACACACCATTTGTCTTTATAAGCCTACCATCAAATACTTTGTATGACAAATACGACACCACGTAACGGGAGTTAGGTGGTTATGTACTTATCATCAGTCGGCTGGTTGGCTTGCCCGCCTGGCCCTTGATTTTTTTTCATTGCACCATTCATTTAACAACCTTTCCCATGTGATTTACCTGTTCATTTCTGTTCTGGTATCTAATGTTGATAGAGTCCTTATTTTGTATGATTGTGCGCACAGTTGATTTTCTTACAACTAAAGTATGACCAACATAAGTGTGGCCTTCATAACATTCTGCACACCGTAATACTTCTAGTTTTGTCTCAAATACTTGAACACGATGCATTACGCTCTCACTTGGAAGCCATGATTCCACTATTATTCCAAATGCAGGAACTTGTGCACTTGCAGTTACCGGCAGACGAATGGGCATACGTTGCTTGTGTTTGTGTGTGAAAGTTCTCTGCTACTGGCTAGAATGAATTTCATCACTGCCCAGTCTGTGGCGGGTGACGACGGTATGGCCCGGCGGCATACGTGTGGAAGTAAAAACATTTAGTCCTTTACACCCTTTAGCTGCAACTGAACTTGCCATAGCTGATGTTTGTACAAGAACCGATAGCATAGTCAGACCTGCATGCACATCTCTTTCCCCCCCTCCCGTCGTATAGCTAACTGTATGCCATGGTTTACAGAGTTAAAGCTTACTTTGTGGCATCATGCCCGACTTGTTTTTTTTTGCCTGTGGCGATTTCATGCTAACTGAAATTTACAGACATGCTATTCAAGACTGGGGCAATGAAATTAACATTTTGCTAAATGAATTCGCGCAATTTGAAGGCATGCTAAGTGAGGGATTGGTGTACTACTGTTTGAGTGTTTGTGCTTTTCAGCAAGTCCCAAGTATTCAATGCATAACTGCTTATTCTTTATTAATTGTCTTTTTTGTACATGTAAGATGTAAATTTACTCTTCAAAAAATTACCATAGCAAAGAAATAAATAATTAGTCGTACTTTGTAGGTAAAGCTAAACATATTTAATAACCTTTAGGCTTTATTTATTTATTCAAGCTACAATCTATATATTATTTTTGTTTCCACACTTTTTATGTATTATAAACCTGTTTGTTGTATAAACATGTAATAATAATAATGATGGCAAAAACATCTATACACCTACTTTAGGTACATAACTGTTTTCTGTCCTGATATATTAAGACATACTCCTTGTTTATGAAATTCACCTGTTTGAAAGATTTAGCATGTCTGAACATAAGTACAAGTTGGGGCATTGTGTACACTTCAAAGTGGTCTGCTCGACAGCTTGGCTGTTTGCTCGTTCCAGGAATCGACCACTCACCCACCGGGACAAGGCTCTATGCCACATTATCGTGCTGGGATTGCTGGCCTGTGGATACCAGTTGGACCTCAAACCACTCGTCAAGTCTTTTCAAAGAGTTGGCCTCGCAAAGTCAGTGTTCATTAAGATTACTGTTTTATTTTTTATTATATTTCTAGGGGAGTACCAATATTGGAACACAGATTACTCTGTATGCAGCTGTCAATTGTCTAGTTTTATTGGACGAAACCAATTACTTATTTAAGTAGGTTATCAATAAAATACGAGGCTCTTCAATTTATTTATTTATTTATTTTTAAATTGAAGCACAAAGTGTTCAAAATAACACACCTTTCTAAAAAAAGTTAACTTATTTCAACACTTCAAACCTTACTGTTATTAGCACAGAATGAATGTTCTAATGAATGCAATTTCAAGTTGGTAGACCCCAAGGTTTTCGTAATATCATCAACATAAATTACTGCGTGCTAAATGTTACATTTATTTTTGTTTTTAGTTCTTTATTAGACAGCACATTAATGTGTTCTTATTTAAATAAAATTTGTGTTTTGCAATAGTATAATTATTAAAATTTTGATGTAAGAAATTAAGAAAAATATTTATGCTTCACATTATCAAACTAAATACAGAAGCACCATGGGTATGATTTGCAATTGAGCTATCTTAAAAAAATTTCATGAACATATTGTAATATGGTGTCCAAGTAAATTTCTTAGTTTGCAATGTGTTGTCTTACTGTTTAGATACATTAAAACTTAAAACCATTAGCCATCTGGTGTTAGGTACCATCCATGTTGCTGATTGCCGTCTTGCTGAAACTGCTGCAACACTGGTTCAATTAATACCAATATGCAAAATTAATTAGTAGAATCCAGTTATAATGTTCCTGCTATAATGGTGTCCTGCTTATTACATCATACTTTTAAAGTCCCAACCTTTTACCCGTAAGGAAAATGGATTTACACCCTAAGGTAATAAATGAAAAAAAGTTTAAAAACTGAACTATTCTAACACTCATCACATTTGTTAAGTTTAACACGTTAAATTGTTTACTTTAAACTTTATGTACGTTTTTGTGTGCAATCACTGCTATACCATTGATGGGATTGTACGTGGAAAAAAACAGTAGTGCTGGCTAATGCTGTGTATATTGAAGGTATATACGTTCACAGTTACATGTCTGCTAGCACCTTCCCCTTGAAAAACAAAGTAACAAATCCATCCGTTCCTTGCCATTCTGGTGTGTTTTTGGATGTACTGACATGCTCCGCCTGTTTCCTCGGTGATGGTCAAGTCGCGGGTTCGAGTCCCGTGTGCCGGCTAACTAGTGGTGCACTGTCTCTCAGAGGGTAGGTGTGTGCCACGTGGCTGGAAACAGGGGAGACATTGCAGCAGGGAACCCCGAGTTATTGGCCACTTGGGACGCCGTAAGAAATAACGGTAGACACAGTTTGTATGATGTGTACATGGTGCTGTTCGCGGAACTGGCCCTTCACGTCTGAGTGCCGCAGCACATTCCAGCACACTGATAGACCATGGTACTAGTTTCTCACTGACGGTGGCATGTATGACGGAATTAAGTACTACACTAAAACTTACGTCACTGATTAACACAACGGGCCAAGAAATGTAGTCCTTAACGAAGACGCGAATGTTACACTCAGATAATATGATACAAGAGACAAGCTGTTCACATGAAATACGTTGCACAAGTCCGGGGTGCCACATGCACCATTTACACCAACACAATTATACGTAGTAATCTTGGGCAGAGGGCCCCTGTAGGTATGAGACAGGCAGTATCACTACATGCCCGCCTGGCAAAATACCAGGTGAAATGAATGGCTAATTAGGTAGTTGACAAGTGTCGCCCGGAGGCAGCCCTGTGCGGCAGGTCCGCAGGGACCCGGCGCGGAGCTGAAGAGGTTCTACAAGACTTGCGACTGTGGCAGCTAAGGTGGCAGGTGACGTCACGGCGGTGCTGGCTCGCGGTGTACGAGCGCATCCGGCCTGTGCGCCGAGAGAGCAGCGACTCAGCTCGCGCCGCGCCAAGTGCGCGGGAAACAAGAGATGGTCCTGGCCAACTGCGTGAATGCAAGCACACAGTTCATAACAAATGACTTAACTAAAGAAACATTCTGACACTACAAAACTTGTTACAAATACATCCAACAAATAAATAAAGAAAAACCCTCTTTTATCGCATAATCATCGCGCGCGCGTAATCGTCGCACCCATATGTTAGGGCGTCAAAATTTGGATAAAAAAACCTCTCGCATAAACGTCGCATGATGTTTTTGGTCCCGTTATTAGATGCCAAGCGCTTTGTGTAGGTATCTTTTCCGTATAAAATTATGTATTTTAAAGTATATACATAATATTTATTCAGAAATTACCACGTACTTATTTAAATAACGGAAATACGAAGTTGTCTGACGTGTAAATTTTCTTTTAAAGACGTTTTTAAACATTATTATTTTTATCTGTTCGTCTGCGTCACCGCGGTGTACCGGTGTAGATATCTTTTCCGTATAAAACGACGTATTTTAAAGTAGAAATCTAATATTTGTTCGGACATTACTACTTACTTATTTAATTAACGGAAATATGAAGTTGTCTGACGTGTAAATTTTCTTTTAAAGACGTTTTTAAACGTTATTTCCTTTATCTGATCATCTGCATCGCCGCGGTGTACCGTTCATGAACATGTAGTCAGCGCGAGTTGGCATCATTCTTGTTTGGTTATGCTGCTTCCTGTATAGAGTCCGCGCACGTAGTCGAATATCGATATCTCGCCGATTGCATGCAGCGCGCGCACTCTCTGTCGAGTGCCGAGTTAACTACATTTGATTTTATCCCGCATTCTTTCGTTCTAAATGTGTACTACGGCAATAGTTACGCGTTAGTTCATGTCGCAGATTCAAGTGGCTTGCGTTCGCGTTACAGTTTGGGTTTTCTATTTAAAGTTGAAGAAAGGTTTTTGTTTAATGAATTATTAATATAAATTGTTTGCCGTGCTCTTGTATACTCTACCTTTTTTTTTAAATAAACGTACTTTCCATGAACGGTGTTTTTTTATGAATAACTTTACCTAACAAAATTTTATTTTTCCGCATAATCGTCACACCCCTACCTTTCAAACTTGATTTTAGAATAAAATGTGAGACGATTATGTGAGAGAACACGGTAGATTTATATGCGGCGGATTTATACACAGTGGATGCACACAACTGTGTCACGTGATAGTTGTGTGGGCGGCTATCATTAAATCGGCCATGGGGCTGTTCTTTCCACTGCACTTCTCACGTTCGTAGCACTGCACCCGCGAGAGAGAGAAAGTGGGGGGACCACAGCTCCGGAAGAACGGCAATGGGCAACAACGGCCTAAGCGACTGGAGGGAGTACTGGAGGTGGTGTCACGTAGGTCTTTATATTTTAGTTTGCCAACCATACTGCGGTGGCATAAAAAAAACCATAAATAGTTTTTTATTGCTGATTTTAATTAATTTTGTTTGTAGATAGGAATCCATAAAAAACACATATTCAAATAGCGAAGGAAATGCATGTAAGCATTTCCACTCTAAACGCCTTTGTCCTGAATCATTAAACAATTTTGCAGAAATTTGGCAGTATTGAAGAAACATTTTTTTGTGGTTCAAGCCACATTATATAATTGAGAATACCCATCAGTGGTTTTTAACATTAAATTTGTTTATGTAACTAGATGAGTCATATTAAAAAGTGAAACTCTGACATTAGTATTGTGAGATTCCCTGTCAGAGAGCTTTCCCATGGTCCTGGCAAATGTCTCTGTGTCTCTTTAACATGGGATGCGATAAATATTGTCTATCATTTCAGCGTTGTGATTCTTTTTTTTTTTTTGAATAATAAAACTGGCCATATTCTAGAAATATCACATACTACGGAGTACACATGTAAAAATAACATTTAAATGAAATAAAATTCTGAAAATTACACTCACATAAACATCAACATTGTGAAAATTGGTAAAAAAAATTGAGTAGAAGGCTTTTCTGAATAAAAATATGTAGTTAAATATCAGAAATTATTACAAAAAATATCCAAGACAATAAATTACAAATACAGAACTAGGTCATCATGAATTGAACTATATAAATAGCGAATAAACTGCCTTAGTGTAAATATTTTGTCATTTGAATATTCTGAAAAACTGTGGAAGGTAGTTGCCTGCAGTGCCACAATATTCCTTCTGACATTATGTGTACAGTATCTGTGTGTTGAAGAGTGAATACTTAAAGAGCTAAAAGCTTCTGTTTTGCTGTTTATTGTTACAGGCTGCAGGCACTGAGCCGGGTCGTCGGAGCTGTACCTTCTAAGAACAAGCCAGACGTTATTGAACTGAAATTTCCAGTAACCTCTATGAGAGAGACTATTAGACACACCAAGATAGGAAGAAAAAATTAATTGTGCTCTATTTTTTGATATGTGTGCTGTAAATAATAATTAAAGTTGTCTCACATCACATGTGTGCATTTATTAAAATTCCATGCTAGGCAACAACTAATATTAGGTGTACAGTGAAAATGTTCGATGGCAAAGCTCAGAACAACAACAATTTCTATAAGGTGGCAATTGTAACTGACTGGCTGGTTTTTAGTGGAAAATAGACTAGTCAATTTAGAAGAATAACAGTTAAACACGGGACTAAGGAAAAATAAGTGAGAAGTATTGTAGATGATCAAACACCACACCTTGCAGTTTTTAAATTAACCTCCGGAGAAGACCAGGTTAGTTCTCTGGACGGTTTAGTACATCTACTGTCTGTTTAATCATGGATGATTGTGGAAATGGTGATGCACAAAGAGTGAGTTTTAGTTTTAAAACACTGGTGATCTTAAAAATAAAATGTTTTTCAAGAGAGATTTTTATATTTTAGGTAATCTGCTTGCTTTGATCCTGAAAAGGTCCTCACTCGTAGCAGGCTTTCCCAGAGACTGTCCTCTGTGCGCAGACAACATCTCGTCATCACTGAGAGGACAAGAGGCTGTCCTCTGTGTTCAGACAGCATCTTTGTCATCCCTGAGAGGACAAGAGGCTGTCCTCTGTGTACGGACAGCATCTCGTCATCCCTGAGAGGACAAGAGGCTGTCCTCTGTGTACGGACAGCATCTTTGTCATCCCTGAGAGGACAAGAGACTGTCCTTTGTGTACGGACAGCATCTCGTTATCCCTGAGAAGTCAAGAGGCTGTCCTCTGTGTTCAGACAGCATCTTTGTCATCCCTGAGAGGACAAGAGACTGTCCTTTGTGTACGGACAGCATCTCGTTATCCCTGAGAAGTCAAGAGGCTGTCCTCTGTGTTCAGACAGCATCTTTGTCATCCCTGACAGGACAAGAGGCTGTCCTCTGTGTACGGACAGCATCTTTGTCATCCCTGAGAGGACAAGAGACTGTCCTTTGTGTACGGACAGCATCTTTGTCATCCCTGAGAGGACAAGAGACTGTCCTCTGCGTACGGACAGCATCTCGTCACCCTGAGAGGACAAGAGGCTGTCCTCTGTGTATGGACAGCATCTTTGTCATCCCTGAGAGGACAAGAGACTGTCCTCTGTGTACGGACAGCATCTCGTCATCCCTGAGAAGTCAAGAGGCTGTCCTCTGTGTTCAGACAGCATCTTTGTCATCCCTGAGAGGACAAGAGGCTGTCCTCTGTGTACGGACAGCATCTCGTTATCCCTGAGAAGTCAAGAGGCTGTCCTCTGTGTTCAGACAGCATCTTTGTCATCCCTGAGAGGACAAGAGGCTGTCCTCTGTGTACGGACAGCATCTCGTTATCCCTGAGAGGACAAGAGACTGTCCTTTGTGTACGGACAGCATCTCGTTATCCCTGAGAAGTCAAGAGGCTGTCCTCTGTGTTCAGACAGCATCTTTGTCATCCCTGAGAGGACAAGAGGCTGTCCTCTGTGTACGGACAGCATCTTTGTCATCTCTGAGAGGACGAGAGGCTGTCCTCTGTGTAAGGACAGCATCTCGTTATCCCTGAGAAGTCAAGAGGCTGTCCTCTGTGTTCAGACAGCATCTTTGAGAGGACAAGAGACTGTCCTCTGTGTACGGACAGCATCTCGTCATCCCTGAGAGGACAAGAAGCTGTCCTCTGTGTACGGATAGCATCTTTGTCATCCCTGAGAGGACAAGAGGCTGTCCTCTGTGTTCAGACAGCATCTTTGTCATCCCTGAGAGGACAAGAGGCTGTGCTCTGTGTACGGACAGCATCTTTGTCATCCCTGAGAGGACAAGAGACTGTCCTTTGTGTACGGACAGCATCTCGTTATCCCTGAGAAGTCAAGAGGCTGTCCTCTGTGTTCAGACAGCATCTTTGTCATCCCTGAGAGGACAAGAGACTGTCCTTTGTGTACGGACAGCATCTCGTTATCCCTGAGAAGTCAAGAGGCTGTCCTCTGTGTTCAGACAGCATCTTTGTCATCCCTGACAGGACAAGAGGCTGTCCTCTGTGTACGGACAGCATCTTTGTCATCCCTGAGAGGACAAGAGACTGTCCTTTGTGTACGGACAGCATCTCGTTATCCCTGAGAAGTCAAGAGGCTGTCCTCTGTGTTCAGACAGCATCTTTGTCATCCCTGAGAGGACAAGAGGCTGTCCTCTGTGTACGGACGGCATCTCGTCATCCCTGAGTGGATGAGAGGCATGGTCAGTGCTCCGAGCGCACTCCATAGGGTTCGGAACTAGGACTTTACTGGAAGCATTGGCTGTTGTGGGCTTGCCATCTCACTCGGTTGTCTCCAGAGCAAGTGATACTCCTGGTGGGGTTAGTTGCGTGAAATCACTTCATATTCTATTTGCATTTTGTCTGTCTACTGACAGTGTATATCTATTAGCGAGCAATCCTACAGTGTCAGTTGCATGACATTCACTGGTTTTTATTAGTGAGGTAGCTAGTTGGTATATTATATCGGTTTCTGTAAATGTGAATTGTGACAGTTGTTCCTAGCATGATTAGTAAGATAGTATAGTAAAATCACAATGTTTACCATCAGCATTTCAGGGACATTTAATTTTACAAAACTTTTCAACCATCTTACTATTGTGTTTCATTTCTGTAGTCTTTTCCAGCTGCCTAATATTTTAATGTTTATAGTTGGCATTAAACTTAAATTATAAAACGGTTTATATAAATATTAAATATTGTAGGTTGTTTCAAATGCCAAGATTTAGAATTGTTACTTCATTCCTTAGGATGATAGGAACACACTCAGACCTACATCCTTATTCCATTGTAAAATAAAATTCTGAGTATAATGCCTAAATAAATTTGTTTATCTAATTTTATAAATTTAAGGTATGGTTTAGGTCATTTAATAAGAAAGAATGATGTGGATGCTGTGCAAATGGCCACAACATCTTTGATTTGGGAAAGAGCCTATAAAGAGGACAAGAGGCAGCAATTGCAACAACCGGCTGTGGCATAGGCTGCTTTGAAAGGTCTGGAGATGTACTAGGTTCTGACTCATTTGTAATCAAGAGTAGGGCTGAGATCTATACTTGGATTTTTGCACCCTGGGTTTAGTACCACATTGTAAATACAGTGAAAGGTTTACTCTGTGGTTCATTGGCAGTGACATAGTACTGAAGGAGTACTTTGCTACTTGATGTGTGACTGTTCCTGAGGAAGTTTTCTGTCAGTTTCTAAACCCAGAGTTCAGGCGCGTAGGAACCGGGGGGGCGACCCAGGCGACTGCCCGGCCATAACATTTCATGGCCGGGCAAAGTGATGGTTTTGCCCGGCCATTGCATCAGATGAACAAGAGGCATTGTCTTCATTGCAATGCTAAGTGGTTTTGTGGGATTTTCTTGTCTGTGCGTTACTTTATTCTTAAAATAAATTAAGACTTTTCGATAAGTGTTCAGGCACAATAAATACGACTTCTTCTAAATATTCACGTTTCACAGTGCTGATAGCGGAAATATTATTGTGGGATATAAGACCAGTAAATGTTTCCGCTCGTTGCAGTAGCTTACGCTCCGTTTTTGTCCACCCTCGTCTACCTGACCTTCAGACCCTTGCATTCACCCCGCCTCGTTTCTACCTAACGGTAACGACCTGACGTGCAGAGCGCTTTCCACATGTCATCATTCAACAGCTGTACGTCTGCTTTTAAGTCCAATAAACTTTGTGAGCCGTACTACAGAACTGTTAAAAATAAACTTATTTATCTGTAGTATCGTGAGTGAGTAGTGCGGAATGGCAGTGATGAAAAACATTTTGGGTTTAAGGAGAAAACTTATAACATTTTTTTTTTAATTTTTCGGCGTACAATGACTCAGAAAAGCATCAACTTTTTCTTCAACAACCGTTCTGCACAGTCCTGCAGTTCATCACAACCACCACCTAAAAAGCAATGCACATTAGGCTGTAATGCCTGTGAAGACAAAGATCCTAAAGAAGAGTTGGATTCCTTTAACCCAGGTATTACTTTTGCGCAGTTTATGTCGGTACATTATTTTTTTTCGCTCGTCGCTCGTGATTATTCCATCGAGTAATAAAAAAATTTCTTTGAAACTACAAATCATTGAACAAGAATTTATCAAGCAGATTTGCAGTTATTTTTAAGCATCTTCACTCGCCTATTCTGTGGGGTTCGCATTTTTAACTTATTCTTAAGGGGAGTCTGACAGTAAAAAAAAATTAAAATATTGACTTTTTAAATTTTTAATACCAAAATAAAATTTCGACTTTCCTGAATAAAATGATATGAGTGTTATTGCAAAAGACTTTTTTCCATCTTTAATTTTTTATTTTTTAAAGTTGAACTGCATTTTTTGAAAAATTAATTTTGTGACTTTTTAATTTTAAATGCTAAAAAAAAATATTTTGACCTTTCTGAATAAAATGTAAATACTTTCTAGTACTCCTTTCAATAAAAAATATAACGAATAGTAAATTTTCAAAACTTTACAGCCTTAATTCACATTTGGTTGATGTATAGACCTTTCCTGTATTGACCTTGATTTATGAAGTCTGACAGTAAAAATTAAAATAATAAAAAAACGACTTTATCAATTTGAATGTGTTATTTTGTCAAATAACTTATCATAAGATATTTAGATTTTGAGATTTATTAATGGTAAAACAGTTTTTCTGTCACGTTTTAAATTAATATTCAGTGGACACTAGGTACACCATATGCTTGTGTCAATACATTCTGAATATTGGCATCATCTAAGAATATTTAATCAGAGGTTTGTAATATTAAGAGTTCTCCTGTCCTGATATGCAAATTAATTTACTTAAGAGTGGGCAATGAGTGGGATAATGACATCTTTGTTAAATTGTTTACTCAAGGCTCAGCCTCACTTAAATATTTGATTATAGCTTGTTTTGATTATTTCAGTTGTTTGTTAGCACATATTAAAAAAATATAACTATAGCTATAGACAGTTGGCAAAATATATTATCTCACACTACAAATATTAATCTTCAACCACCGTCATGTAATTATTATGCAATTAGTCAAACATATTTTTAATTATAAATACATCTTTGCCTTTTCTACAGCTCTAGATAACTTGATGATATCTGGGGACTAAATTTGAAGGTGCTTGTAATTTATGTACTCTGTGCAGTGGGAAAATTCAACAAATTGCCTTTAAAATGAATTCTACGAGGCGAAAACTGAAAAGTGAACACTGTTTTGTGATGCCGAGCCTTAAGTAAATTTGTTATAAAAAAAGTTAAAATTTCTGCTAGTAGTACATTCTATTTTTATGTACTAAAGATGCTTAAATAGCACCATTTTTCTCCTTAGAAAGCAATTTTTTTTCTACCGGGGGAGAGCCCCCGGACACCCCCTTATAATGATACTCTCCTTTGCCCCCCCATTAAATATTTGCTTCCTACGTGCCTGCCAGAGTTATAACCCAAGTTAGAGCAACAAGAATGATTTGGAGAATCACGGAAACATGATACGAGTCTTTATTTGGGAATCTCTTAAACTTAACAGGAAAAAAACATTGAAGTGTTACGCTTATTTATAAAAGAAGTCATTAACTAGTTTTTAAGAATGCCATGTCAGGGCTGTCGAGAAAAACTAAGTGGCCGGGAGCAAATAATTTTTTCGGGCTCCCACTCCATTACTTATGCATAACTTTGTTCAAACCCATTTCATTTAAAAACAAAATCATTAGATTGTAAACATTACCATTACTGCTAATATAGTTTGTAAGGTTTCCAATGAATTCTATTAGCATTTATTTGAAAATTTTCTTACTATCACACATTAAAAAAAGTCTCAAAACTTTACCGAGTCTCATTGGTACCTGATCCATGGGGACTTCGCCTCCTGTGTACCCCTCTTCTAATTGAGGGGGGGGGGGGGGCTGTTGGGGAGGATAAACAGAGAAAGGAATGTGACGCACCACCGCCGATAAAGTCAGATGATTGCCGAAGCTACTAGGGTAGCTCTAGCACCAGTGCACATCCCTAAAATCCCAAAGCATCAGATTTCAATTAGGAATCCTGGAAATGTTTTGTTGTTGATTGATAATGCCCCTATTCACCCTCGAACCTTTCACTGGAAAGAGGAAACTGAAAGTAAAAGTTATTTTTGCCTCCCAGTGTTACTTCAGTCTATCTACTAATAGACCAGGGGAATGTTGAAAACTTCAAACGTTATTACAGAAAGTCATTGATGCGTATGGTTATGATGAAGGAAGAAAATAAAAAAAAACAATCCAGCAAGTGCACACCGAAATAAGCTTGAAGGATGCTGTGAACATGGCAGCAGAAGCTTGACTGCTGTCAAGGACACCACTCTAGCAACAGCTCGGAGTAAGCTGCTTCCATCAGCTGAGTCTGTCACTGCACCTGAAAATCTACCAAACAGCTAATTTGTGTCAGAACTGGCTGAGGTGGTTGAAGAATCCTCAAGATTTGAAGAATGTTACCAGAAAAACATTCAAGACTGGCTTGAATGTGATGCTGATAACCATGGCATCACATATTGATGAACGATGACCAAGACACAAAGAACAACGAGGAAGAGCCTAGCGGCGATGACCGTGCTGAAAAGGACATCGAGTGAGGAAGTTTTTCACTGCCTTGAAATGGAGATGAATTATGTAAGTAGTTAGAACAAGTTGTTTTACTACTTTCTGTAAGGTAGGTAGCCTATATGTATGATGTATTTTATAAGTAACCAGTTTTGTGTTCAATATCATTGTTTCTTATTTTCATGTTGCTCTAATGACAATGGGACAAATTTTTTTGTAAGTGATTAGGTATCCGAAAATTAGTTAGCGGAACACCCCTAGTACTGAATTCTTTAGAATAATCAATGCTCTACTGTATGTCCAACCATTAATCCAATTTCCTCACAGACACTTTCTATCCCTAAAGAGAGCTGATTCTGGATATTTTAACATTGCTCCTGTGCCTTCTTGTAGAGGCCTCTTCTCTCTCTTCTATGGAGTGGGGTTAGCAAGGTAACTGCTTTTGCTGCAATAAGCTCTCATAATTCATATTTTATGACTTGTGCAAAAAATAATTGCATAAGAGGGGAAAAATAAGTCGGGGCAAATTTATTTTTTGCTCGCTCCTTATTACTTAAATTAATTTTTTGAAACCAAGCAATTGAAAAAAATTCTAAAGACTAATAATTACAGTGACCATCACAATAAATGTGATCTGTGTGAATCGCATTACTTATAGGGATGGCAATCAATACTGCAAGCAAGAGTTTGTGTTCAGAGTATGAAGAATTACAGGATTTCAAAATTCAGTTGAATATCTTTTAGAGATCGACTATTTAGGGGTAGTATATATACTGTATGGTCTTATGGGAAATTCTTTGTACTGCACTAATAGTAGACACATTAATGTTATGGTTTTATTCTTAAATAAAGTAGTGTTATTGAAGATTTAAGAGTGATTGTTTGAATTTCTATTAATTCTGTTTATTTTTAAAGGTACCTAGTGTATTATTTAAGAAGTATGGTACCAAGATTTTTCTTAATTCTTATTTAAATGGATTTATAATGGATTATAAAACAAAAATAATTTCTAGTAACTAATAAGAATGTCTCTAACAAAGTTAATAAAATAAATTGTGTATTTGAAAAATAAAAATTGTAAAAATGAGTTAGTACCTAAGAGATGCAAGATCAACATCCTATCCATTTGGTCTATAAATTTAAGTTCTAACTTCATGCTAATTTAATGACATTCATTAAGTTTCATATTAAAGTAGATAACATTTTTGTGGTTTGTCATTTTAGTAAAAAAAAAAAAAATTTAACTCTCTGTACATTGTCCTTACCCAGTGGCTTGCCACTGTGTCACAGATGACCTAAGACTGCGTGGGGACGGGTGCCTACGTTATCAGACACCAGGCATGGTAACAATTCTCGTGGGGGACTCATGTATCGTCAGCAGGGCGGGAAGTTGTGATAAGTGCATGCAGCAACATACACTATCAGTGGATTCTGAGCTGGCCTCTTGGCTGTATGCATGTTGGACACTTCCTGATGCCTCGGTAAGGATTGAGGCTAACCTGAACGTGTCACGCCTCACAGACCTGTCACACCCCGAGTCGTCTGTGCTCTTTGCCCCCCTGTCTGTGGTACCCAGAACTTTGTCTTAAAATCAGGGGGATGTTAAATTTATTTAATTCAGTTGTAGTTTGGTGCTATATGGTATATTGCCATTCTTTCTGTCTTATTTTAATTTTATAGGAACTGACTATAATATCTTGTCCGTAACTATTGGAAATGGTTTCATGCTATAGTGAAGTTTCATTGAAAAAGTATAAGATAAATTAAAGGAGCCAAAAAAATAAGGGAGAAGATTCTTTGGAACGACAATAAGCATACCGTATGTGTCTGCCAGCTAACATGAATGATATTTCCAGATTGGAAATTAACCCAAAATATTTGGTGAGTTGATATAAAATATAATAATTGTAAGCCACTTACAAATTAGCTCAGTTTATTCACCCTTGAAAATCATTTTTAGAAAAAGCATTTATGACAAATACATATTTGGAATTAAACTATGATTCTGAGGATAACATTTAATGCTATGATGTACTTCACTCTAGAACATACTTGTAAGTATTTCTCCTCATCAGTAATATTTATGCATTTTGATGTTATGCACATAATATGCAGTTTTATTGAATTTATTAGGTACCTAATGAAACAAAAAAAACCCCTCTCGTGGTAACTGTCAAAGAAGCATCATTTCAGCATACAATATATGCATAATTTTCTGTGGCAATGATAAAATAGCTGGGGGTTCTGCATGCAGAGGTAAAAACAGTAATTACTGAAGAGAATCCCACACAATTGATTGTCAGTAGGAACACACAAATGGTAGATTAAATGTACTATTAATGTAGCCTTTTAAATTGAAAACTTGCAAAACCTGAGATGCATCTGTAAGCTTGGCCCATTCCTGCCTGACGCCAGGATGAGTATATGAAAAATTTCATTTCGTGGAGGGTGATAGAATCACTTTGCCCACTGTTTGCTGATGAGAGTGATAGACTTTTTATTAGTTTGTGGGGAGGGGGAGGAAGAATATATCTCATCAAAAAACTGCCTACACCTATGTCTGACACTGACTCATAAATGCTAAAGTCTGACCAGAGCCAAGCTCCTTACCATTGTTTAAATTTGATACTAAAACACCAGAGTAGCTAATATACCTTGAAATTATTTAATTACGGGGTTTGAAATGGGAAAACATTGATATGCTTAAGAAATTTTTTAAGAGTTAACTACATGGATTTTTCCAAACTACATACCTACTTCACATATTTCATTATTAGTAGGTACCTATGTTTTTACCTGATAAAAACAGAGTGAAGTGTTAAAAATATTCATGTTTTCAAGCCAAAAAAATTACATGACACACATATTTTCGTAAAGTACTAATGACATTTTGAAAGAAAATTTTAATTTGATAGATTTACATTTTGCGCGTTAATTACTGTTAAGTTTACAGCTTGCGGAATTTGTGTTGGCAGCCATGCATGTTGTTCTAGGTCTGACCCCGCTCGCTTATGTTGTGTGGTAAACTACTCTTTATTCTATGGGTGAAGTAATCCATCTGTTCGGAACGTGAGAATTTTCAGTTCTTTTGATATTTTATTTATAATTCTACCTTTTCATGCCTTTCTGGAGTTTATAAAAACGCTAAACAAAATGTCAATACAGTTTTTAAGTTTATTCTACGTTACGGATATTTTTCAAAGGAAGTATTAAGTGGCAGGTGAGTACGAAACTATGTCAAAATTTCAGCCTTTTTTTTTTGTTTGTCAACATGGCTTTATCTGATAACTTAAATTTGTGGTAATTTAACTTAATACTTGCTTATCAAAGAAAAATCTAGGGGTAGGCCACCTGTTCATTTCATCTTTCGGTCTGCTGTAAAAACATTTACAGGCATCGTTTCGCAGGTTGCAGAGGTGACGTCACCTGTTGTTTATGTCAACAATATTGGCGTTATATTTTATCCTTCGGAATTAACAGTTTTTAATTCATCATTTAATTTCCAGGATAAGTCACTATCATTAAAAAAAAATAATCAAATATGACCACGTTTGTTTTTATATTTTCATACTTAATTACATTTTATAATTTGGTAATAACACATCTGTATATGAATTAAGTTTAGGTACAACAAATACCTTCTGAACAAATGATTTCTTGGTACATTATTTGAATTTTTTTTTTTTGGGGGGGGGGGATCTAACCTAAATGTGCCCTGTATAGGTAGACAGATAAAACATGGGAAAGAGATTTTGTTGCAAAGGGAGAAGTGATGCTTTTAGTAAAGCATGTTTCACATATGTGTAATGTGTTTCTATGAGCTTCAGCTAGTCAGAGCTTAGATGCATTCAGTGTCCATCAAGAAATTTTGATGAATGTTTGAGATTGCATTTTGCATGTGATATAAGAGTAATATCATGGGTATGCCCTAATTGTTTTCTGTAGGGGTGCCACTCTAGAAAAAAAGGGGGAAACACCTGTAATTTGATTTATTCAGTTCCTTTTTTTATTTAAATGATTTTTTAATGCTCATTTAAGATATTTTCAAGAACTTTACATGTATATTTTACTTTTGCATTTTACTTTTGGTAAGTCGGCTGCTGCTATGCTTGAATTCATGTAAATAATTAATGGTATTTTTGTATTAAGGAATGGTGTAAAAAAATATTGTAAATATTATCTGTAATGTAAATATAGTGACATCAATTTGTTTTGTGCTTTAATAGTGTAGCAGAGACTGTTTTCAATGTGAGGTATCTCTGATCCTGTTGTCGCCTCCCTACTGTTTACTTGATAATTGCTTTTCTCTAAGTAAATGTATGTCAGCCATAGGTGTACCCAGGGGGGTGTGTTTTGGGGGTTCAAACCACCCCCCCCCCCCAAAATAAGGCAAGAAAATTACGAACACTTATGTCATTCGAGCTCAATTTCTAAACACAGATAAACGAGAGAAATAACATCATTAAGCAGCCCAATTGGTAAGTAAACGTAAACAAATTTGAATTCCAGTGGTTGGTTCATGATAGGTCAGACTAAATTCTCAAATTGCGGTGATTGGTCTATGGAATAATCAGTTCAACTGTACTTTGATTATGTTTTAGATTTTCTTAGTAGAATTGGGCATTGAGTAACAGTAGTGATTGCGACCTAATTTCATACAAAACTCTATAAAACTATAAAAATGTGTGGGGGGGGGATGGGACATTTTTTGGTCATTTTGTCAAGTCAGGTACTTTCATTTAAATACTGTACATCTGTACGTATAACACGAAGAAAAAAGTTTGATTATCGCAAGGTGCATAATTTTAAACGACTGTTACAAACATTGAAAAGCTGAAATGTAAATTTCTCGCCTCAGATGAAAGGGACCTCTTTGAGTGCAACGTGGTGTGAAGTTGTGTTTGAGTCAGTAGCTTAATGGCCTCAACTCAATGTGTAGGTGTTTTTAGCGAATATTGTAATAGGTCAATATAATTTAATATAGGTATATATTATACTAGCTGCCCGACCCAGCTTCGCACGGCTATACTAATGGGGAAAAAATGAGACTAAATATCCCATTTACAGAAATAATAAATAAAAAAAATGTAATTAATTTCGACAAAAATTTATTACAATGCTTTGTAATGTACCGGAGAGAAAACGAGTAGCACCGATGGTTTCCCGATTCTCGAGCACACAACGTACAACTGATGTACCCGTACTTCACTACGGCAGTCTACAGGCAGAACACTTGCGCCGCTCATTATACATGCCCCTCCTTGTGGGTACGCCACTGCCGCACCTCGAATGGAAAAAAATCAAAGCAATGCTCGTTGCCATGGAGACACAGAAGCCATAAACAATGAAAAATCCCGCTGTCCCACTGTTGCCCGGGCTTAACCACCCTTGGGAGTTGATTTTCGGAAAACATCAAACTGTCAAGTTCAAGTCTGTAGGATATAAAATTGAAAGAAAAAAAAGGGCAATTTTTGATATTTGAAGTCCCGGTAAAATTTCAACGGTGATGAGGACTGCACTAACAGTGAATTAGTTTTTGCCATAGAGACGAATGAAGCATCAACAAAGCAACAGCCGTTGCCATGGTGATTTTCTACCAAAAACTGGAATTTTGATATTTTACACCCCCAAAACTCCCAAAATTCCCTTCGGAAAATCATATCTTAGTGAGCGTCTACATACATCACAAAATGAGTAACTATGCTAAGTTTCAATCGGTTGAATGATTTCAAGTCAATCATAATGAGTCAGTCAGTGGTATAATTTTACATAAAATAATAATTAAATCTATACAGAAATATGCCTCGAATTGAAAAAAAAAATGGATCCAAGCGATGCCCGTTGCCATGAAGACGCAGAAGGCATAAACATTGCAAAATTCCGTTGTCATGGAGATGGAGTACCCACTGTTGCCAGTGCTTAACCACCCTTGGGAGCTGATTTTCGGAAAACTCTGTCATTAATCGAAATAAAATGTAGCCTATATATAAAGTTGTACAAAGTTACAAATATTTGTGCGAAATTTCATTAAAATCAATGCAGTAGTTTCGGAATTTAGCCCGGACAAACATCGTGACACAAGATTTTTATATATAAAGATTTAATTCTGTTTTGCTAAACTTGAATTGTAAAGCCTGAATTACAACAGCCCGTCACATCCGTTCGTCCGTCAGCCGCCAAGCGATATACAACTTCACTTCACTTAACTGCTTGGATTTTGGCTTTGAGTGGTATCCGTTTAGCCAGAAATATCAATTTCATTATTCTTTTTCATCATCTTTTATCGCAAGTGTATATTTTTAATAAGTCTCAGTTTTACTCCCATACCTTACCCGGGACTCGAACCCAGAACCTCTCCCACCATAAGCCGGTGTGCATCCGACTACGCTACGGAGGTCGGCTGGTGAGTTACAACACTCCGCTCGTCCGTCATAATACTTCTCCATGTGAATGCTGACAACTGTTGAGAAAACTTAACAATTTGGGGGAAAAAAATTATCATATGTAATTATATTACTTAAACAATTATGTAAAGTAAGTACTTGAAACTCATTAAACTCAGAGTGTGTTTTTTTTTCCGGTATGTATTTTCTTATTTCCAGAGTTACCATACATAATTATAATACTTCCGTTACTTAGACCATTTTTGTTTCAAAAAAGAGCTTTCGAAATGTGTCTAAACGTAAGCTAAGAAATGATTTTGGAATCAGCTAAACAATTAAACAAACTTTAATACATTTTAATATATTATTTTATATGCAAACACCTAGAAAACATTAGGAGGTTATAGTTTCATCAGTTCACCCGTCAAAAGTATAAAGTTACCAAGCTTTAGACGGACGAGTGGATGACATTTTTCAGTCCATCTTATTGGGTGTAGGTCACGTAATTGACAGACGGATGACGGATGGACGGGCTATTATAATTCCGGCCTTAGTTGCTAACACCCTTACAATCAAATTATACAGCAATTATTCTATTGTCATGCCGTCAACTTATTAGGAATAAGTTTGTAAAGTGCGTACGTAAATTCGTTAACTAATTTTTTATATATATAAATATGCCAATACTTAAACATTATATAAATGTTACACAAGGCATAATATACCAAGTAAAAAATATGCATATGTATACTTAGAGGCATAAAAAATATGCATATGTATACTTAGAGGCATAAAAAATATGCATATGTATACTTAGAGGCATAAAAAATATGCATATGTATACTTAGAGGCATAAAAAATATGAAATTTGAGACTATTTTATTTATTTACTCAAGAAATTATTAATTTTTGGTGTTTATGCAGTTTTTCTTAAAAATCTGGAAGAACACCCCCTGAAAAAAATTCCTGGGTACGCCTATGATGTCAGCACAGTATTTATCACTCCCGATCATCAATACTTAATTAAATTTTGTGAAACCATGAAAAAGTATATGTCAGCTGTCGGAATCAGGCGCATTGTAATGTGCACAGTTGTTAAAATATGCTTGGTGTGTGTTCAGTTATTTATATAATTAGAATACGTATCATCAGACCATTATCTTTTTAGCTACATATATAAATTTATATAAAAATAAGTTTTTTTTTTCATTTATGGTGCAGACATTGTTTCAAAAAATTTTAATTTACTGGTAAGGATTGTTAAGACCACAATAATATTGATGTAAAACCCCTAGAAAGCACCAAAAAATAAACTTAAAAATAATCATTAAGATTTTATTTAGCTCCTTGTGCTTATGATGATGTTTATAGGATGTTCAATCTAAAATCCTGATGAATTCAAACCAGGCCAGGTGGAATGCCATAAAATCTACCCTACAGTGTAAATTACAGGGGTTACGGATCAATTGCATGACTGTGTCTTGTAGTAACTAGGTGAAGCCCATGAAAGGCTTAGGATAAAGCATTAATCATAACAAAAAAAGAGAGAAGGTCCCAGAATTTAGTATACGTATATATTTTTAGAATACATTTTCTTAATAGTTATGTTTACCAAGATAAGTTTCAAGCAATAAAAGTTCAGCAAATCTTAACATTATAAAATTACAACCTTTTTATTAATATAACACCCCAGGGGACAGGCAAGCGGCCGACGAGTTTCGACGGCTACTGCGCATGACGTCATCTGGCGGCCACCTGGCTTGTCTCCCCGCTCGGCCCGTATTCAGCCAGCTACTGTGGTTTATTTTCCCTCATTGGTGACAGCGGAATGTACAATGTTGAACCGGCCGACAACATTGCGAACAATCACAAATACATTTTTTACTTAATAAATGCAATTATATACATGAGTATTTCTGAAGTAGTTAGAACGTGCATTAACATTTAGGCCAGTCAAACGTGTTACAAAAATTACTTACCAAAGTAGAACTTTATAGTAAACAAAAACAAATTTATGAAAGAAGTATACATTTACGAAACACAATTTTTTTTTTATTTGAACACAACAATACATGGGAAACATAAAAATTTAACAAAAATATTTATTATTTTCGACATTTGCATTCTCACGGAACAAGATAATGCATTCAACAATTTCTACTACACAAAACATAAAGTTTATGTTCAACTCCGTAGAAACCTTGACAGCCTAGGTGACAGTAGTGTACCGTTTTTAACAAAATTAGTTAATAATTTTTTTCATTTTGATTATTTCTTTCCTCTTCTTGTCCTTTTCATTTTGTTCTTTATATTGAAATGCTTGATGCGTATATATGTCCTTGTCCTTACGAAGCAGTGAACAACTTTAAAAGGTAAGGTATTCCCTATTTCTTTCATAATTACACCTGTCAAAAATTCAAATATATTTTTATCAATGGAAAATAGTGGACCATGAAAATCGTTGAAACATTTTTCTGCGAGAGAATTTTTTTTCAAGAAATTCATTTTCGGGATTCACTAAGCCTCCCGCAGATTGTGTAGCAATAAAAGTATTTTCCGTTGTCAATTTCACAGAGCCGAGCTCAGGATGTGCATTTCTGAAGCGGTGAGCAACATAGCCCTTCGTTCCTTATCGAATTTTCCGTCAATTTAGAATGTTCATTGTGTTCGAAAGGAAATTCCTCTGCACAGTCACTTGCAGCTAAAGTTTCCATTTGCAGCTTTGATGCTACGTCAAATTATCTTTGAAGTAATAAGTTGTTACGTTCACCCACATATTTTTCTCCTTCGCAAACATGAGATGCGACCTCAAGCAAGCACGATTCTTCCGGTCTCTCGTTGGTATTTTGTTTCTCAGAAAAAACTGCATTAGAATGCTTACCAAATACATAGTTTCTTAGCCTGTATTTAAACTCTACTGGTGATGGATGTTTATTTTGATGGCCCATTCCTCTGATACATGAAAAAAGGCATTCTAATACATCTTGATTAAGTTTAACAGTCGTGATGTACCGAATGTTCAGTGACTTTTTTAAGTAGGCAAGTAAATCTTTCAAAGATTGATTGTTTATCTGAATTCCTTTCTGAAAAGGCATTTTATGTTTCCCGCCTTTAACTCTCAGCAGTTCGATTGTGTTTGTCATTTCACGTAAATCTTATCCTGATGAACCAAACCTTTTCCGTATGCAGTTTGTAGAACAGAAGAATTAAGAATGTCAAACCAGTCATTAAATAAGTAAAGAAAATTTGATCTTGAGATCATACTAGCATCAGGTTCAATAGGGTTATTAGCATATGCATGCTTCAGTGAATCCGAAACCGTGTTTGAAAATAATTGTGCAGCAATTTTGACTTTCTGCCTTCACTCCCTTGGACATCAAGATGATTTTGGGTCAGTTTCGGTGCTAATTTTAGATCATGTGTTGATTTGCACAGTAGCTTTTCAATAGATGTTTTATCAATAACTTCTGACTGAAGGACGTAGCCTTTATCAATTAAATGATTTCGTGCTAGTTTTAATAAATGTGGTGCATCATGAAAAACATAAACTAGCCTGGTGCTATCATGAGGGTTTTTAAATGATGTGTTGCTAGGAGATATGCCGAGTTGCTTCCAAACAGCTAGATTACCTCCTCCCATGTCGCTTACTGCCGCGCAAACTTTGTAACCACTTTCTTCTAAACACACGATCACTTTCTTCAGTGTTGTTTCAGACATGGGTTCGTCAAAATTATAGTAAATAGGATGTTTCCAGTTACTCAAGAGGCCACGAGCCATTACAACTTGTACGTAATTGTAAGGACCTAGAATCTGTTGCTCTTTCCTGTCCATACATATCTGATTACTAATTTTCATCTTATCGAAAGAAATGACAGTGACTTTATCAAAATCTCCAAGTTCCCTGCTCTTGCATTTCATCAAAGCCACAACATCGTATAAAATGCCAGTGTTACAATCTAACTGCGAAGCCCACTTCCGTAGAGTACTTAAATCAGGTAATGGAAAATTAAGCTTGTTTCTAAGGTATCAATATGCTTTCGCACTTACACTCGTCAAAGAAATGGCAGCAGCAATATCGTCTGCAGACCAACAAATCCTTCGTTTCTTATTCTGTAAAATCAAACAAATCTGTCCCGGAGTGAAAAATCTCCCTAACACTTCCTGCACTTTAATATTAGAATCAGTGTGCAGTGTTTTAATTGCTTCCATTTCTTCCTTCAGAGATGTCTTCTCTTTTTCTAGTTCTTTATTTTTAATGAAAGTTTCTTTTACCTGTGATTCCAGTTCTCGAATCCTATCGTGAAGTTTTCGAACATCATCCTCGGAACGAACAGGAGGCGAGTCTTGGCAGGCAGTAGAGACAGGCGGCAGTGATTCATGCTCTTCGGTGTTCGGACTCAGCCTGTAGAAACCAAGCGTTGACAAATTAAATTCAATTGTATTTAATTTTATTTACAATCATATTAGAGCTATTGAAATTCATTAATGCTATATTATATGTATTAGTTTTCAAAACTTATATTATACTTCAATAATCACTTGGAAGTAATTGAAATAGGACTAATATTATCTCAACAGTATATAGACCTACAATACAATATGGGAAAATTCTAAATATTTATACTTGATAATTTTAGGTTTATATATAAGCCTAATTCAAAAGTTAATTCACTTTGTAAGGGAATTTGCACGAGAATAAAATATACAGCAACAATCAAGAAATACGTAATTATAGGCGGTTAAGTTTAGCAGAGTAATTCATTTGTGGGTTTTACAGAATTAATACCAGTGAAAATTAAATAATTAAATTATCACTATAATATAAAAGCATGTAAAAATAAAAATAAAAATTTCTCGGAAATATTATTTGTTAAATAAAAACAGAACGCAAGCCAGCAAAAAATATCCATAAACATGTTTTAGAAAGATATATAAAATGTGTTCATCATTAAAAATTGCTCTGCATGTTAAATTAATGTTACTACTACGACAGATTAATGCTAGTATACAGATTTTAATTACTACTCACTCTGTTGTTCTGTTTGCATGTAGTAGAATTACCCTTACTAAGTTCTTCCTTGTTCTGATATTCTGTCTTTCAGTTCTATTTAACTGTACAGTGCAGGTAACGTTTGGAAGCTTCAAGTTAGGCACTGCGTCCTTATTTAATTTTCGAGTTTTCACCGGTGAGTAATTTAGCAGTTTCTCTCGTAAGATTTTGTAGAAGCACTCTTCGCTAAAATGAGCTAAACATACTCTTGCTGAAAATGAACAAAACACGTACATAGATTATTGACAACATAGAAACGATTTAATTCTTGTGTAAACAATATTAAAAGTTGTGTATTTTAATATGACTTACCGGTTTTGACATTAATTACATCCGCCCTTCGACAGCAGTTGATCCATAACTTCTGAATTTCAGAGCAAGTAGGAAAACGAAAGTATTTCATACTTTTATTTCGCCTACTGCTATTATTGCACCCAAAGACAGAGCAGTATGACATGGTTTCTAAATAAAGTCTTGCATATATGTGAGTTGATTTATAACTTATAATAAACTAATACAAATAATATTATATTTAAGTATATTTAAAACCGCTGCTGTCTCCTAAACATTTGACGAGGTCAATCGCAGACAATGGCGTACCAAGAGCGGCAAACAACTTCCTGGTAAACACGTGCAGCGCTGCTCGTCCGGCCCGCGCCCTGGCCCGGCCGCCAGGTCACGTCAGTGGAGGGAGGGAAATGCGCATGCGCATTCCTAATACCATGGCAGCACCCCTCGTGGACCTCCGTCGTCGCACTCAGTCGCACTTCCCTTCGCCAAGGATCCTTTCTACGCTCCGCTCAGAACTAGACGCTCGCCGCACCCGCGACACTATCACGCAGACTCCCTCGCTCAGACACTCGCCCCATAACTCCGCCGTACGTCCATGTTGGATATATTATAATATCAAAAATTTATCTGGAGATGCAGACAGTTTTTTTTCAGTTTTGATAGAGAGGCAGTGAACATTGCCATATGGCATGTTCAGTGACTGTCTGCAGACACAACGAGAGAGATCACCTCCCTGGTGTCTGCCAACTCAGTTCTGTGTTAGTGTAATGGATGGCTGCTGTTTTATGCTTAATGCCGGAAATAGTCTATCCTTTTAACTTGAAATATGGTTTCATCTGGCAGAAAGCTTGAAACTTGGCATGCATGTAGCTTTTGTTTAGGTATTTGTGTAATATAGAAGTAGAAACACGTTGAGAACTGATTTTTCTCCTCCTTCCCCCCTATTTTGTGTCCCTAATCATGGTTTTTTAAAAATATTTAATCGAAACAGTTTAAGCTATGATAAAACTGTCAAAGAACAATATGTTCTGCATTAAATTATCTACAGGACAGTCTTTGTATGTAGATAAGACTGATGGTTTTCAAAATATGATCACATTCATGTGTGTAAGTACAGGGATCCAAGCAATTAATTAAAACTACCAATCAAGTCCAGTGAAAATTATATTTATTTATTTTAATTCATATTGCAGGAATCTCCCCAGCACTTACAGAGGCCAGTACAGGGTAGCCTTGTACATATACATTGACCTGTAATGCAGTTGCGACAGGAACACTTCGTCAAATCATTTACAGATGCTGAGGTTGCTGGTTTTTTTTGTACTTCTTTTTAGAAACAATATAAAAAAACTTTGATATTGGCCTTAGGAGATATATGGTGAAATGACCTATATATTATATTTGCTGTTCAGACAAAGTTTACTTCTTTAATTTTGCCTGTTGTAGTCAAGTTAAGTTATTAAAAAATAAAAAAAAAATATAACGTTTAACAAGTATCGTTGCACTTGGTTTTGTACAAAATAAATTGTTATCCTCCATAGTTACCACATCAATTGCAACAGTTAGTAGGCCACATATCTTACTAAGTTAAATTTAATAACAATTTTTGTTAGCAGGTTTGAGCCTTACTCTGTACAGTACTTAAAAGTGATGCTAAAAGCTTTTTTTTTGTTTTTTTTTGTTTCCTGTGGTGATATAGTCTGTGTTTCTACTTTTCCATTAGCAAATAACATGTATAGACCTATAATAAAGTATTCTTAAAATCCTTATATTAATGAAATAATATTCCAGTTTTATCAGACTCGAAACTGAAAAAAATAAAATTTGTAATAGAAAATATTTATAAGAGTTTATAATATTCGTAAACAGTACTCTTAAACTTTTACAGTAAATTTTTTAAAACATTATAACCTAGCATCTTAATAAGATCACAAATTTTAAATAGCGGAGTAGGCAGGTATAGTAAGACTGCAGAGTTTATGAAAGAAAATAAAACTCCAATAACAAGTACTTCAAAATCTAACATTAATTTGTTATTGAAACTCTGTGAGCTAAATAAGCGCATATCATTGGCCAGGTGAGAATGTCACATTATTTAGTGGGTATCAGCATTTAGTTTTTCAGTAATGTATAAGTCTAAGTGAAAAGGACGTATGTGCAGAAACTCAACTAGGTACATGAATGCAGGGAGAAAATAGTCTGTGGCTTGCGTACCCCAGGGTTCAACTCTAAATGGGGTTGTGAGAATTTCTAAGAGGCTGCTGAAATGCTATCAAAATGGAAGAAAGTTTACAAAAAATCTAAGTGGATAGAATTTAGCTTTCTTAATATAATTTTTTTTAAATTCATAAGATGTATTTAGTATTTAGCAATATAAAGTATTTGTAAATTCTTTATTTGATATAATTTGTAAAAACTGGGCAGGCATTCTCGAAGATGACATGTTAGATATGTGGTTTGTAACAATTCCTCAAATGTACTCATTCACTTGATTTTTTTTTTTCCAGTATAGATTTTTTCATAAAATAGCTTTTATCTTTAATATTATGTAAATTATTGTATTATCTCAAAATGTCTTCTTTTTTTTAGTTTAAGCAGCGTTTTATAATCTAGAAGTACAATTGTGGTCAGCTATCAAAGGTTAAGATGACTGTGCAATGTATGTTTGGGATGAAGATGATTGGTCAGTGTAAGTATGAATGGTTACAGTAACTTCTTTATAGATTTAACGTTTTTGCAAATGTTTGCATGTTAATGTCATGTTTGTTCCAGTAATGGACCCGGCAGCACGCACAGCTGTGGGCAGCAGCTGAGGAAGTGTTGCTTGCAGGATGGAAGGCCCGGAGGTGACGTTCCTGTTCCAGCTGGGGCTGGCGCGCGACACAGTGTCCATCGCAGCCAGCGCGCTGGGGCTGAAGACGCTCAAGGATCTCGCCTGCGAGTTCATCAACAACAAGGTACCACTTCTGCTTAGTAATTCAAACATTTTAACTAACTTTTTCCATGTAATTATTGTAGCTGACCTAACCAACCTTTCACTTTAGTACGTATTATTTTTCCAATTTTCCAGAAGTTGTTACATGATATAAAAAAAATTTTTTAGTGTGAGTCTAATTCTCTTTCTTACTATTCAGTTTTTGTATTTTTGGATAATTTGATATTGGTATTTGATTCAAACTAATAAACTGATATTTGCACAGGCCTAGCCAACAGCATATCAGTGGGAAAAGTCACAATTTTACCATTCCCATGGACAGCAGATTACTTACCAATCAAACATAGATTTATAAGTAGGTGTGTTAATTGTCATCTTTATTATATATTCACTATCACTATCCCATGATTTAGGGGTTGCTACTCCAAAAAAAATCATCCTGAAAGAAGTAGAATCTGTTAATAAAATGTGTAAAATTTTGTCCTTTGCTTGTCCCAATGTTCCTGAGAGAAAGGTGGTTGGATCAGACATAAAAGTTATTTTGTACCATTTCTTGAGTTATTTATAGTACATATATGTACTGTTGGCATTCTTCACTGCTGGCCTCTCATGTCTGTACAGTGCTGGTCAACGGGCAGTATGCATGACTTGTTTATGTCTAAGCTGCGCAATCACATGTTATTTATTACTCCTGCCATAGAGTGAAACATGGGTATAAGCCAGCTTCTATTTTATTCTGTAAATTTTGGAAATCCTCTGTGCCCATTTTTTACTACCTAGTGTTTCTATCATTTATTTGATGATATTTTTATCATCCAACAACAGTTTCTGGTGCAAAATAGATATATTTAGTAGGCTACAGCATTCTGATGCCTATTAGAGATTCTATTTTTCTCTTCTTACTATTACAAATACTACTGCTAAAAGTTTTTTTGCATGTTCATGTATGGTACACATATGCTGATAATATGTTTTCTATTAGTATAAAATTTAAGGTTTTTTTCAAAACCTTTCTGGTAATTTATAACATTTCTCAATTTCACCATTCCTAGATTTAAAAAAAAATTATATCTATAATCTGTATACTCTTCATTTGCAGCATATTTATTGCATATGAACCAGACATCAAACAATAATTCATTACAGTATAATTTATGTTATATCAACTCAAAAATATTAATTGCATTAAAATATGCTCTTTGCATTAACTAAAATATTAGTTGGAGCTTAGAGAACAAAAATTTAGGTGTACCTAGTGATTTTTTTTATGTACCCTAATTGAAGTAGTGTATAAGTTTACTATAATTTGATAAATTTTCATTTGCATTTCGAGTGAAACCAACACAAGTACAGTAGTACCTTTTGCATGATCATTTATGTATGTTGGAGTATTACCTAGTGTGTAACTTCCATACACTACCTCTGCACAAAGAAGTCACCAAACAATTTTAAATGTCCTTATAGGCCTGCTGAACAGGCTGCTACTGCCATGTACAGTGTTTAGTTTCAGGTCAGTCCTACACTGCAAGTACTTCTTCCTTCCTGCAAAGACAGGCGTACGGCAGCATGCCTTGCTTGTTCAGAAACTCTTTTTTCACCTGCTTTTACTCAAATATAAATGTCAGAAGAAATATTTTCCTCCTGTTCTAATGCTTTTATTGCACACTCTGATACATAAAACATTGAAAGTGCTAACCAATATTTTGCCAGTCTTGTCTCGAAACGTACAATACCTCAGTTTTCCTGCCAGTGACACACTCCTGAGGACAAGAGACATTCCAAGCAGCCAGTGGAATCCGTTATGTCTGTAACTCTTCATTATGACTTGGAGGGTTTTATTAGCTCAGAATAGCACAAAGCGTGGCTTTACTGCTAGAAAGAAACTTTATTTGAACACCTAATAACCCTTAAATAAAGGTCAATGGTGACTGTTATTTGGCTGATTATAGTATCATCTCAAAAGTTTGATTGTAATTGAATTGAAAATGTTTCTGTATCTGTATAGTACATTTTTAATAGAATGAAAGCCCCTGTAGAAAGATGAAAGACTTGTATGTTATAATGGTGATGATAGGGCGGAAAAAAAAAACATATTCTGATAAGCAGGATGCAGATAGTTTTTTCCTTAGAAGCATTTGCCAGCCAAACTTTGCAGAAGAATAGAAATTAGAGCTACGTATTTAATGGTTTGTTATTTATATGATTGAAGTTGACACTGCTAAAAATTTCAGAGCAAAACGTTGTACACAGAAACTTTCAGTGACGTATTTGCAAACAGGCATGAGAGCACTGCTACCCTGCTCCCCACGGAGAATTTGAAGTCACTCCACTGTGATAGCATGGTCTCTCAGCCAGTGGAGAGATGCCTGGATGTGGGCAAAATTCAAAGTTGCACTCTACCGCTCACGCCTGTAGATTTGCTGGGTTGTGTCTCTGGACATATATTCCTTAAAAGAATTTGCTTGTTTTGAAATTCCCTGTCACTCATTAAATTTATGCCCAGATATTTCATTACTAAAGACAAGATTTTATGATTTTTATTTTTTGGCCAATTCGGTTCTTAAAAAAGGAGATTTCAGTGTTATTGTTTTTATTTTTTAACTATTTTGTTTTTTCGTAAAGATAGCGTAATATTGAACAAATCTGACTCTCAAATGTTTCATTACACCAATGTCACAAAATGGTGACATTTTGACGAATGTATGATATACTTTTGCAATAATTACAATACATATAATGATTTATAGAAGATTTTCCAACTACTCTGAACAATAAAAAATAAATCAAAAGTATTTGAGGTACTTGGAAAATGTACCAATGTCATAAAGTAAAAGTGAGTTACTAATAACTGTTGCAAGATTAAAATTAGTAAAATAAAATTGGAATCTATTTAGTACCATATAAATTTTGGTACAAACTTCATGCTAAATAAATGAAATGACTTTCTTTGAATTTATATATATTAAAAGATTATGGTTTTGTGATTTGAGTTAGTGTTTTAGTTATAAATGCTGATTTAATTCATGAATTTGTTGCATTTCGGTGTTATATGGTTTCTTGACATGTTTTCCGTGTTATTACAGTTTTATCGTGATTCACCTTATAATCTTGTCCCTATTCATAACACTATGTTACACACACACATACACACAGACATGTATGTATATGTTACGGTAATGCTAGAAGAAGAAGTAAACCTAGGTTTATCCGGGTTAACTTAGCATTATCCAAGGATGTAGGATAAAGTCTGAACAATCACCAACATAAATGTGAATCAAGAGATTACCCATGTACACCTAGGTCTACCCAATGGTAGGTGTTGCGTCATTTTCGAGCAGGTTAGATAGTTTCAGTGTAATTTAAATTTATAAATAAAATAAAGTTCAGAAAGGTAATGGATTTCCTATTAATCACATAAACTCTTGTACTATGTGTACAGTCCACTATATATTTTTTTTGGTACTAGCTAGAATTGGATATAGTGTTCACTTTTTTGGTCACGAAAGATGCCAGTGCATACTAAACTTAAGCCGGCTTGCACAGTCAAGTAAGTAGACCTTGAGCAAAAAATTTTGCATTTTAAAGGTTAATTAAGAGGAGTAATACTCTCCTTTGCTTCAAGTTATGGCCTTTGAGTATAATTAACAAACATGAGTATTTAATTTTATTATTTTTTTGTTTTACTTAATGCATGGTCAGAGAACTTCCATAATTTTGGCTCTGAGAAAGGGGTTTTTGTTTGTTTGGTTGGGTTTTATGTCACGGTGATGCACAGAGGCTTAAGGCAATGCGATCTTCACGGGGAGGCAGCTCATTGCTCAGGAAGGAAAGTCGGGGTGCCCTCGTCACAGGAGCACAAGCATGGGCCTTGGTGATCACGCCACAGGACCCGCCTGTCTCCCACTGGAGCTTGTCTGTGGACGTCTCTGCAGTGTAGCGCATTGTGAATATCTATCATCTGCCATCATGAAACAGCATGGATTAAATGAAGTAAATGCAGTTTGCCATTATCTAGAACTATGGAACTTTTTAATGAATTGACAAAATACAATGTTCTTGAATTTTTTTGGTGAAATAGAGATTCAGCGTGATCCATTCCAAGTACACACATACAAAATTTAATTTAATTGTTGGGAGTGACTTAAATGGAAAGTAAATGAAATGTGTTGAATTTCATAACATAAAATATGAAGCTGTTACATGAAACTTGCAAACGGTTTAGTTGTAGATTTGTCGATGAGCTGAGTGCAGCTCTGTGAAGCTAGTTGTCGCACCCCAGACCTGGGAGTGTACGTACGTTTCATAAACACTTGCAGAACTGACTTGTATGTCTAACTGTTACTGCTGACTATTAGTTACTGGAATAACATCTTTCAGACATAAACTGATTTTAAACTGCTTTTTTATTAATGCTTCATGAATATTCACTAGTCATTCTGGATTGCCATTTCCAGACGAGAAAATATTATACATGTTGAATTTACAAGCAAGTCACAAATAACCTCTTTACTGACTCCAAAACAAACACATTGTCTGTTTGCAGGTACCGAAGATTGAATATTGAAAATAGTTCGCGATTAGGTCCCGATGTTGCACACAATCACTTGGTACGAGCTGAAGGAATTTGTCCTTTCAAACAAAGGAGAAGTTCATTCTATCCCTGTTGTCTTCTAATACCGATGACTCAAAAAATTCTAGTGGAAAATTTGAAACTATAAAAGGGTTGATTACCCTCTTTTATCGCATAATCGTCGCATGTGCGTAATCGTCGCACCCGTATATTAGGGCGTCAAAATTTGGATAAAAAAAACCTCTCGCATAAACGTCGCATGATGTTTTTGGTCCCGTTATTAGATGCCGAGCGCTTTGTGTAGGTATCTTTTCCGTATAAAACGATGTATTTTAAAGTATGTACATAATATTTATTCAGAAATTACCATGTAATTATTTAAATAACGGAAATACGAAGCTGTCTGATGTGTAAATTTTCTTTTCAAGACTTTTTAAACGTTATAATCTTCATTGTTTGTCTGCGTCGCCGCATTGTACCGCTTACAAAATTGTAGCCAGCGCTCGTTGCAATCATTACTGTTTGGTTATGTTGCTTCCCGTATAGAGCGCGCACACGTAGTCGAATATCGATATCTCGCTGATTGCATGCAACGCGCGCTCTCTATGCTGAACCGAGTTAACTACATTTGATATCCTGCTTCTCTAATTCTCATGGAACAGACCAATATTTGCTTCAGCTCATTCAAACAAAGAATCATAGCCAGAAAAAAAAAATTACTGAAGAAAATTATCTTACCACATTCATTTATGAACAAAGAAAAACAAACCACACTTAAATACGTGAAGGCACATAAAATCATAAATACACAAACATACAGGTAAAAATAAATCCTAGGGGCTTATTCACTTTAACGCAGACAAATCGTCAGAATAACTTAAAAAGCTTGAAATAATGTAAATCATGATTATAAAACATGATACAAAAAATGTTATTAAAATAATATCAGAAAACCTTACCGTAGTACTGAATATATTAATAATAAATTGTTAATTAGACCATTTAACAAGTGGGAGGGGCAGTAAACTAGGTTGTTACATAGTGTGTGTGGGAAGCAAGTCCAGGGCAGGAGAGAGCTGGCTGCTCGGTACGGCACGGTGACTGGACAGTAGCAGTAGGTACAGTTAGCTGCTCCAGTTAGCCGAGCAGTGCGACCTGAGGTGAACAACCTTCACACTTGGTGACCTACATTTGCCGAGCTACGGCTACACGACTGTGAAGATGACTGTTGCTTTCCATTCTTAATACTTCATTTACCCTCAAGTTTAAATAAATATATAATTAACTGATTTGCTGATAGGCTGATTTGATTAAGTAGAAACATTATTTTCAGCATAGGCCAGATGTACTAAGGGTAGCACATAGATATGTAGTGATATTTATCAAAAAATATGCTTTTAAAATATTGTTTTATGTTACAGTTTTCACTTATGAAGTTCATTCCAATGATAGCAGTTAATTGCAGTGTTATTGATGGCTAAAGCAAGCCTGATGTGGAAGTGTTATTGTACATGTCTATCAACTGTCAAAACTAAAGCTCTAGGTGTTCATGCCAGTTTATATTAGGATTTTGTTTTTAGTATTTTTTGTCCACATTTGTATGAATTTTAAATCCAGAACAGTCTTTGACTGAACTTTACGAAAGTTAGATTTACAATTTACATAGTTGCAGACAAAAATCAGAAAGGCAAATGTTTTTCCAGTGACTGATATAATGATTCGAGAAAATGTATAAGTGCAAGAGTTATTCTTATTTTATATTTCCCATGGTAAAATTCTTTTATATTCATTATTTGGTTTTAAACTTAATTTTATATAATTTCTTGAGGCTCCAGTCCCCTTCCCGCCGAGAGACTTCAGTTACATTAAACTGAGTGTGTGAGTTTGTGTGTGTGTGTGTGTGTGTGTGGTTGTGTGGTATGAAAGCAAAACCTGCTACACGAGTGAGTGGAGTCTTTCATTCAGGCTGTGATCGCTGGCAGCATGCCTGTGGTAGTTCAGGTTGGTGCAGGCTTGTGGAAGTAGGGCACAGAACATGGGTGGGGGGTACATGACCTTGAGGGGCTAAATGCCTGCTGCCCAAGGTCACAACCTGTTTGGCTGCACACCATCCGGCATTCCCCCCTCCCACCGGCATGCACTTTCAATGTGCCCGGTCCACTTTCTTTCCCCTTCAACAAAACCAGGTCCTCGCAGCTGCTGATTGTATGTATTGAGAAGTGTACTCTGCTATGTATTGGAAATTCAAAATAAAGTTCATGATGCTTTCATAATTAAAATATTTATGCATGAAATTAATTATAAATATTTTTACCCACTTCATTGGTAGTTTGAAATTATTAGCAGACCCACATTATTTCTTTATTCGTCCAAATTGTTAAGTTGTAGCTATTAGAGCTCCTTAACAACCAGCCAAGGCATATATCTCTTGTACTAAATTGAGGTGGCATTTTGTCTGCAGTGTGGGCATATTTGAAATGCTCTGGGATTAATATAGGTTACCTCTTGTATTTACACCCTTTTCTTGTGGAAAGTAATGAAGCACATATTTCAATTCTAGGCTACATATATGAAATGCATATTGCTACATTTATTCATTCTTTTCTTCTCCTCTTGTGCCTCTCCTCTTGTCTCATCCATTTTTACCATGGCTCATTTATTTTCACCTACTGGTTGAGGATGCTCCACTTCGCTAGGTTTCTCTTTGGTACGTCTGTGCAATTCATTTTGGTCCAGTTCATTCTAGTACTTTCTCACTCATTTTAGTACATTCAATAATGGATGTTGGGTGTACATTCTAGAATGATCTAATACAATGATTGACGGGTGGTTGGTTGTAGCTGATCAGTGGCCGGTGGTCAACTCGTAGGTGCGCGCACACACACACACTCACTCAATCTCACTCTCACTCTCCAACTCTCACTTTCACACACTCTCTTCTGCCCCCCCCCCCCCCCCAACTTCTTCTACAATCTTTTACTTTTGTCATTTACATTAACCTGGAAGATCTTATCTTCTTTTTGTGCTTCGTGACTGTTCTGCATCTGGCTGAAATTCTATATTCTTTCATTGTGATATTTCTGCTATTTTTCAAACCTTTTCACTTCAAGGGCCAATAGAGGGAGATGAAAAATGTGTTGGTAACATCAGTCACTAAGGAAAGGGAAATATGGGAATCTTTATAAAAATAATGTCATAGAGGATTAGTATAAATTTATTGTCAACAGGATTTATCGATTTCACTGTTGATAAAAATATTGGTGATCTAGGATCGGTAAGCCATTCGCCTCCCACCAAAGCAGTCTGAGTTTTATTTTCAGCTGGATCGAAATTGGATTCTTCGGAAGTAGAGACGTCGAATGCCTGTGGGTTTTCTCTGGGTACTCCCATTTCCCCTACTCCCATTCATTCCATCAGTGCTCCATCCACAACACTTCACTCCTCATTGTCTTACTAACACAGAAAATAGCAAACACATACATTTTACAATTATTAAAAATACAATAAAAGAAATTCTTTTAGGACATCTTTCTTACTCTCTCAAGGAATTCTTTAATTTGATAGGAAATAGAGGAATAGAACTGTTCTTTAGTTGACCTGACATCTTAGTTTATAGTAACTGTTACATCTATTGTACATATAATGTCTAAAATTTGCTTTAAATTATGAAAAATAATGTGAAACAAATTATGAAAACTAATGTATACTCTGAACAGTAATTTTTATAGAAATGTACTTTTATTGTCTTTAAGGAAGGAATCATGTTTGTATTTTTTAAATTTATGTAACTATTATGTATTGCATGTGCATATATTTTTATATGACTTGACATGTCGTATATCCTGGAGTCTTGACTCTATGCTGGATCCACAGAACAAAAATAAATAAAATTAATAATTACGTTGATGTCAATGAGATGTTAAAGCCCCGATTTGTTCATGCTAGGATACGTTGAGGTCATAGGTCATTTTGTTTTAAATGAATTAACTAAATGTGGAACTTCTCTAGACAGCTTGTTATCAGTGCCACCTCTGAATAGAATTTGAATGTATGTCTTAATTTGTTGGGAAATGAAATATGGCAATTAATATTGTAGTGACATAATCATTCATTTGCACTCACCTCATACAGAACTGATTACCTATATTGCTTTGTGTACATTTTTGAGACAATTCTATAATATTGTGTTTGCTGAAATATTCTCTAGGTGGTTTTGAAATAACTTTTCATTGTCAGGATGTAGATTGGGGAAGGTAAAAAAATAGTGGTTTTTGTTATGGTTGTGTTAAATATATTTTTATAGTTCATAATATAAGAGACTATCAAATACTAGTATATGATTTAACTTTCAGGAAATTGTATAAGGTATAATAAGTCAGCTAGCAAGCATTTGCTAATACTTTGATCTAGCTGCGATTCACATCAGTATTATGTTTATTACTTAGTTGTTTTTATTATTGTTTTTACATTTTGGTATTGCTATTAACTATGTATGGTTTGATTATTGAAAGCATTTCACTTAGTAGTTAAATATATTTTTGAAGGTGGTTATTGTTGGGAACCTCATCCATCCCTCATTCAGATAGTGCATGTAGATGTTTTGTTTTGTAGTTCTTTCAATTTTTAATGAACCGACATCATTTAATGGACTATCTGCTTGTATCTTGTCGTCGAAACGAAAGAAGTTTTAGAGTTAAGATATACAATTCTAGATTGATGCTGAGAGATAGAATGTGATGTCGCTTGTGAAGAAGTAAAGGCAGCTTGTTGCGACAGTTTCCAGATCACGGCCTGACTCGCCTGAGCGAGCGTCTGCTGCTGTTCCGCCATGACTACGCTTCCAGCAACGTCCTCC
Organism: Bacillus rossius redtenbacheri; assembly: GCF_032445375.1. NCBI lineage: Eukaryota > Metazoa > Arthropoda > Insecta > Phasmatodea > Bacillidae > Bacillus > Bacillus rossius. The sequence continues at coordinate 112,345,244 of NC_086332.1, forward strand.
AGCTCATCAACTCGGCCTCGGAGATCGTGGACGAGACGCTGGTGGAGATTGTGCTCACAGGTACCGCGTGCTCTCTCTCTCTCTCTCTCTCTCTCTGTCTGCGACGGCCACTGCCAGATCCTGTTGTTGTATGTGCCTGTTCCAAATTATCTTGTCAAGAAAAACTAAAACAGATAACATGTGCACAATGTGGAGCTTCAGATTCCTGCAAGGTTTAAGAATTTGTTTGCCTTGTCCTCTGCCCACAAAATAGTGCCTCTGATTTAATTGATTTGTGTGTTTGTGGCTGTAAACTATTGTTTTTTTTTTTTTTTTTTCATACTGCTGGAACATAAGTAATGTTACTATTTACAAAGAGATGCAATTCACATGTTTGTTAGGCCACAATCTATTTTTTTAAGGTTTTAAGGGGCAACAGTAGTTCATTGCTCTTTCCTTGGAAAAGTTAATTATAACATTGCACATTTAATAGTGATACATTATTGTATAATTTTTCTTAATAGTGTAACTAACTAGTACTTTATTCTAAATACATTCTATCTGCAGTGACTGATCCATCTGTATGTATTTGAAGCTTATTTTCCATTTGTTTTTGGTTTTTATTTATTTTTATATATAGGTGTGTTAGTTAAAATATTTTAAGGTGTTGTGTTAGTAATTAGTTAAGCCATTGTAAAAACATTTCCCCCTTCCCTTTTTTCCCCAAAAGAGGAAATGAAAAAAAAAAAAATTATTTACAAACGTTTTCTGTTCTTACAACCTAATATGTAACATTTTTAGAACTTTATAATAAACTGAAATTAGTTTTCAATTTATATTAATAACGCATGATTTGGTGGCTTAGAACGTAATGTATTACACACAATATGTAAGGGTTTATGCTTGTTATTATGCATAATTAATTATTTTCCTGTAGTAAAGTCAGAAGATTGATTTTTCTTTAGGGATTAATTCAACTTTTTTTTTTATCCTATAAGCAATACGGAATAGAATTTTTTAAAAAAGCTTTCTTTTATTTATGTTTGTTAGAGATGTTAATTATTCAGAAAAGTATTTTTGGAGAAATTTTCTAGTAATACGTATACCAGAAAATTTTCTAGAAAACTGAAAAATTTTCTAACCAGTTATACATCACAGAAATCCACAAATCAAAATTATAAACTTTTTTACTCAAATAGAACCAAATAAAACTTGTTCTTTACCACCTAATGGCTCATTTAACATTAGAGCGTTGGTTAGGCCCCATGCTCTCTTCTACCAACTGATAGGGACAAACAACTATTCTTTAAACATTACCTACCAATCTGCAGAAAGTAAATTAGTGTACAGTAGACTCCCGAATGTCCGGGGTAATGACTGGCAAGGGGTCTACGAAGTAACGCCCTAATTCGTTCCAGTAAAACAAAGCTCTAATCAAAACAGCGCTAGTCAGATGATTTTTTTTAAATAAGAGAGTATTTTAATCAAAATAATTAGTTTTTCAAACGGGTAAGTGTGCTTGCTGACTACAATTTTAATCAATACACTACTCCAGTTAAAATTACTGTACAGTACTAATATGGATGTATCTAAATACATTAGAAGTACATTTAAATAAATATTTAATAAATTTTAAACATTTTAATATTAAACCACCTAAAATTAAATTTCAAAATTCATGTAGGCCTACTGCATTGTTTACATAATAAGGCTTGGGCATAACATTCCTATGTAGTCACTATCAACATTACTGAGTTACAAAATAATTTTTTTGATATAGGAGATATATTTCAGTTATAATAATATTTAAAAGTGTAAACATAAGATTATTTAACCTGTTAAATTAATTCCTGACTGTTATTTACTAGAGGAGTTTCTGTCATGATTTGCAACTAAGTTAGCGCATCCTAGTAGGTGCGAGGTAAATTAGCCCTGAAAGCTTCTGGCTTTCCTTTCCAGAGCTACTGCTGACATGCGGGATGGCAGAATATAAACAGTTTAAACGTTGGCTGAAACTCAGGTGTCATTCGAAATAAATATACAATGAAGGAAGCGAATTGCTATTGAAAAAAGCGCAAAATATTGTTTGATGTTTCATCACATTATTAATGTGTTCCATTGCTCATTAATTGCATTATATTTAATGCTACACAAATACTGTTGCCATTGTACGTTCCCAGAAATAAAAAGTCATAAATTATTTTTGTGCTCATGGTTTATGGAAATTTGGCATGGCTAACCTGCAAACCAGATAACAGGCACCCGGATAATTGGGAATCTACTGTATATTGTTTATCAACCTATCTTCAATCATGTAAATCTACCTTGGTAATGGAAAACAGGAAAATTTTCTGTAAAAAAATATGTAGTTATGTTTTTCCGAATGGAAAATTTTCCTCAGAAAACTTTCCCATTCACATCTAAAATGTTTGTTCATTCATGCTCAATTTATTATCTCACGTAAGTAAAATTAGACCTGCATGAAATCTTCTATGTAAAATCATACATATTACCCTTCCAATTTCCCATAGGGGTAAAATAATGGTAAATACTAAAAATGAGTTATTAGTTTTTATATGTTTACTATTCTTACCTAATATCGTAACTTCAGCTTGAATATGACTTTTTTTTATTACTAGGCAAAACTTACAATACTTTAACATTTTGGAAAATAAAAAATATTACTTAACCTTAATGTATTTTTTTTTTCATCTTTACAGTCTTACCTTCTGTTTTTGTAGATTCTGTGATGTGAATTTTTCTTCATGAGTAAAAAATTTTACCCATTGTTAATTTTGGAAAATGCTAAAAAGGTGATTATAGTTTTTTTTAATGTACTGCTCTGTATCTTACCTTCTGCTTGTTTAGTTTTGGAATTATGATATTTATTCCCCTTTTTTCATCTCATTTATGGTAGGATTTTGAAAAATATAAAACATCACACAAAATATTTTTTATGTATGTTAATAATGTTAAGGTTTGTTCCTCTCACTTTATTTGATTGGTAGATACAAATTTTTCTTCATTAAACCAAAATTATTCTTTTTACATCTCTTATTGAAATGCATTTGTCAATAATTATAAAAGAATTTGGTAGTTATAGTTTATTAACTATTTGTACATACCTTATGCTTGACTATCTTTGGAAATAACATCTTTTACTCCTTTTTCAACCCCTTTTAATGGTAATTTGTAGATAAATGTAAAAATTACACTCTGCATATGTATGGTATTCTTGGTCAATTTCTTATCCCTTCTAGTAGAAGTGTATATATGATTTATCTATTTAAAATAACATACACCCCTTGTAATTATAAATAATGGTAAAAATATGTTTGTAGTGTTTGCATGTTTACTTTTTGTATGTCATATCCAATATCTTAACTTGAGTGGGATTAACTTAGTGTGGAAAGAGTGAGTGACCACAATCTCGACACCCTGCTGGGACTAGCAGCTACGTGCTTTAAAACAAAATTTTAATTTATTATATTACTCAGAAACAAATACGTAATTATAGTCATATTCAGATGAAAGGGGTTAACAAACTAAATTTTGGTGAAGTCATAACAATGTTAGCAATTGTTAATTATAAAATATATTTTTCAATCATCAAATAAAGTTAAAACTATGAATTCTGGTACAAACCAATTCAGCAATGAAATAGCTTCATAATATGGGAAACTATTACGATACAAACATCCAGTTAAACTTACTGTTGCACTAAAAACTAGGTTGTCCTATAAATAACTCAATAAAAATCTACAAATGATGATGATAATTAAAAATAAAATTCTAAATAAAAAATTAAAATTCAAACATCTCGCTAAAAAAATGCTATGTGAAATAACCAAAGACCAAGTTAAGTAAAAGTTAATTTTTTATAGCTCCAGGCATTCCGTCCAACTTCTAGAGTATTCTCTCTTCAACCGATAAACCAAATGTCCAGTGACACATACATAAATTTATTCATAAACATTTATTAGTTCTCTTTAATTTGCAGGGATTCCACAAAACAGTTACAAATGTCTTTAAAATATGGGTGTTTGCAAAATTAACCAACTCCATTTGCCGCAAACATGTTCTTCACAAAATAATAATTAAATGCAAATATCATCCAGGAAACTCATGACAAATTTGGATTGAAAATCATGCAAAAATTTTCCCTAAAATCTGAGACAAACATTGCACACTGAATTTGCTTTCAAGCAGCACCGTTTTCCATTCATATTGTCCCCACGGTTAACAAAACCAGTATATTTACAACTAGAGATTTCTAACACGGATTGATGGAAAGCTGTGTTAGTATCAAGTAACGTGAAAAACTTTGACTGTCCTAAATACTGAAAGATTATTATATTTTCGTGCACACCCTAGTACCCTCTTTATGAGGTAGGTGTTGGTGTGCATGTCACAACTGTAATAAATAAATAAATTATAATCTTGGAAATGGATCTAGCCTAATATTGTCATCCACCAAATGATAATCTTAAGTCATACAATATTCTAATGTTTTTTTTCCTTAACCAAATGCAGGAGATACATAAACAGAATTATTAGAAGTAATAATGTCTTCTTTCTCCAACTCGTCTATAATTTCCTTAAAGTTTCACATTTTTGGATAAGAACATTGGTATGGAACATATTTAACTAGTTTTTTTGTCAGTCAGCGTGATGTTATATGGCATTCAGTGGCGTAGCCAGGATTTGTGTATGGGGGGTGTTAAAAAGCATGCCGCCCCCCCCCCCCCCCCCGTATTAAAGTGGGGGTTCCGGGGGTCCTCCCCCGGGAAAATTTGGATTTTAAGGTGTAAAATAGTGCTATTTTAGCAGTTTCGGTACTTAAATTTAAATATTGTAATGGTAAAAATTTTATTAATTTTAACATTAAATTTGTTTGAGTGATGAATAAGAAATTAAAGATTTGGTGCTAAGGGGGGGTTTTGAACCCCTAACCCCCCCCCCCCCCCCCTGGTTTCGCCCCTGATGGCATTAGGTTACATTTCCCTATCATAGTGATTGTTACATGTCCATACTCATCGATAATCGCCTGGTTTTTGTTTACCTCCTGAGAACTCATTCTTTCACGTGCCCCATTTATACCGCCATACAAAACTTTTACTCCATGTTTGGGTTTTTCCAACACCACCCAGACTTCAGGCTCAAATAGAAAACTTAGCAGACAGTGCTTACAATCCTTTTTCAGCTTGTTTCTCCCCTAAAAAATTTATGCCTAAAAATCACATCATAAATGTGGTTAAGAATTGCCCAAAATTTCCAATCCCAAGAAATTTGATCCCAAAAAAATGTATTAATTTAAAATGTATAGAAACCTGCAAACGAACCTCATAGTTTTTCCCATCAGCTAATTGAACCTTAATTGTTGTACATATCAGTTTTTAACCTTTGCGTTACTTCCTTTCTTTCTTTAACCAAAGCATTAAAAAAAAAAAAACTCTTGACTTACAACACTCCTGCTCACTCCAGTATCTAGGCTTTAACCTCCTTATCATACATCTCAACTCCAAAACAAATTATAAACAATTTTTCTATGCATAAAATCTATATCATCATCATCATCATCATATATCAAAATATCATAGATAATCACATATCACCATATATCATAATATATATATACCATATCATCATCTCATCATTATATTTACAAAAGTATCATATTGTCATCACCATCTCATCATATCACAAAAATATCATTATGATCAATTACCAATACTCCAGCCACCTTCAAGTTTATTACTAGCTGATCTATGTGTAGCTTACAAAGCCACCTCACTGCTATGATTAGAGTTCCGTAAAAATTGTTTTATTTTTTACCACATTTCTTTTTTAAGGTTAAGCATTTTGGTTTTTTTTCGCTGTTATGATTTTTTATGTGGTTTTAAGTCAAAAATATTTGTAACAGTTTTTTGAAACTTCTAAATAAGTTAATTGAAAATATTAAATTTATTTTAGTCACTCAGTGCACACTTACAATAAAAGAAAGTTATATTAAATTCTCAACAAAAAATGTTTTTGTAACATTCACATGCAACTTAACATATTAAAATTAAAAACAGGTATAATAAGATGCTAAAAAAAACTATATTAAGTTGGCCTCATTGAAAACACAATTAAAAGATACAATATCTGAAGAAAAACAAAAGCAAAGTCACTTAGTCTTTGTTGTAAGAAACCATTGTGTATATTTCTGCATTTTCTGGTGTAAGTCGTCTTCTCCGGTCACTTAACATTACAAGAATACGTTGAGAAAGACCTCTCAGAATCAGCATTGGATGCAGGCAGCCACAGCAATTTGAGTGCAAACGTTGAAAATTGAGGATAATCTGCTCTGAGAGAACAGAGAATTTTACAGAGATCAACATTCTCGATATTTGGATCTTGAAGCTGTTCTGCAGTTATTCGCTTCAGGACCCTTAAACCTTCAATTACACATGATGGTTCCAATCTACATTCCTTTAAAGTTAGCAGTTTATGCAATAGTGTTGTAATGTCTTTTTCATTCGACTGGCCTACGAGATGTCTCAAATGTAGCATTCCACTGCAAGGATGAAAAATTCTTCTGGCAGGATCCGAAGACATCAACGTTTTCAGTTTAGTTTCACTTTGTTGAGCAGCTGTTATCAGTTTATTTACAACCTCAGCTTGCTTCACAGTTCGAAGAACAGAGAGTTTCTGTTTAATAGCATGTGAGAAAATTCCATCTTTGAGTAACTCAATCTTAGTACAAATGTCTTCCAACTTGCACTGAAGTAAGTGTGATGTCGGGAATGAAGTCCCTTCCAACAACTCTATTAACTTGGTTAATTTTGTACAATTCTCAGAAACAAAACAAGCTTGAACTCTGACTTCCTGAAGTTCATGTTGCAATCAATCATTTCATTCATGAATGCAATTATATCATCAAAATGTTTGTCAATGTACACCACTGCCTTAAACCAAGAATTCCAATGTGTTGGTACTGGCAGAGGAAACAATTTCACTGCTTGTGGGTCTTCTTTATATCTTTCACTTAAAAATGTCAGGTACGCATGTCTCCTTTTTCTAGTGTTCAAGAATGCACTTTTAACATTTATGACAAATTTTTTCAACTCCTTAAGTGTATGCTGCCATATGTTGCCTACAAGATTTATTTTATGTGCCCAACATTGTATATGGATCATATGTTCACCAATAACACCAAGAAGAGTAGTAACACATTTATTCATATATGGAGCTGAATATGTCACAATCGCAATACAGTTTTCAAACTTGACATCATATTTGTTCAGAATTTCCAGTATTGCCTGAGTGCATGTGGATGAATTGGCCGTATCCAAAACAACTGAGGAGACCAAATACACATCTTGAGCTGATGAAGGTTTCAGTGTTTTAAAAAGGATATTAAACACACAGTTTCCATTTTTGTCCATGGTTTCATCACACAATATTACCAAGTCTTCATTGCTGATGTTTTCCTTGATTCCATCCATCATTTTCTGACCGATCAAAGGGACATATTTCCTTCGCAATGTGTCTGCACAAGGCAAATCTCCACCTCCAGTTACGTTACCAGCTATCCAGTTCCGTAAGCTGGGATGATCAAGTTTTTCTAGAGGGATTCCAGCAGCAATGAAGGCCTCAGTGGTGTTCTTCACAAAATATTCTTTCTCAGTTTTCACCTTCTTAGAAATTTCTTGCGCCTCTTGAAGTGATACTTGTCTCTTGCATACACTGCCAAGTTTTTGTTTCTTGTGACAATCACTTTCCAAATGTTTTTTAGAGTATCCATTCGTTCATGTTCTAACCGAAAATTACAGAACTTGCACATGAGAATATTGTCCGTAACATAAAACCCGTCACACTTGAACTGCGTGGCCCTGACCTGAGGGGTTACTTTAGACTTAGGCATATTTAGAAATAATTTCCTGAGCTTGACATAAAAATACCGTTGTATAATAACTTCACATACTTCGTTAAATGATAAAAAAAAACGTCATTTGACTCCGAAAATATTACATGTGCGCGTGGCTTTAAAACAAAGATGCCACAGTAAAATCATAGATTAAGTTAGTAGAATACTCCATGTAATACTTGGTAAAATCAATGGATACGATCCGAAATCATAATTACCCAGCGCACATGTATCTATGGAGTTTACATCTATGGTGGAAGCAGATATTGATTATTTTTGAAAGCCTAGGGAAGTTGGCAGATATAATTTATTTAGCAATTGGTAGACTAGGTTTCAGATCATAAACATCGTGAATACGTGAATGTACCTATTTTAACCACGGCCTTAGTTCTAAGGCCGTGATTTAACTAAAATGAACAGTCTTCTTGATTAAAAGGTTATTTAATACTTTGTATAAACTGCACGTTCAAATAACAATTATATTTAATGACATTTTTTTTTCTCAGTAATAAACATATGCGATGGTGCATCTTCAACTATTGCAGCGAAAACATGGCAAACACAATACACTAGAGACGTTTCTTTTTAGGAAGCTGGGAATAAACTTAGGTGCGTACATGAAACTTTCGACTTGCATTTTTTTGGACGCGATTATAGTTAATATCAATAAATAACATGGGTTTTAAGTTAATTTCGTTTTTATTTCGCGGAAGACAACTATTTCGCGGGTTTGTCGCTAATTGAGGTTAATTTCGGTGTTATTTCGCGATATCACAATTCGCGAAATTTACGTGCCATAATTATTTATGCACCTACAATAGACAATATCTATAAAGTATGATTCTCATTAACATGCAAAAAAGTAAATAGTTGAAAAAACTTCTAGCTTTGCACATTTATTATTTTTAATATTTTTAATGTAAGGGTTTTTCTGTGGCATGTAAAGCTCATTAACAAACTTTATAGTATATGATAATGTTAAAAAAATGCAGCATTTAAATTAATCACATTTTCATTTCTAAGTTTATATCACATCACAAACAGAAATATTATAAAGGTGGTGGGGATTTATTTTGGAACTTTTATTTTGTTCAGCAAGGACAAAAAATGTTTTATAAAAATTTTGCACTATACAAAAAAACAACTTATTTTGTTCTAAATAATATTAACGGAATTATATAGGCTGTGTGCGTGTGTGCATATATATATATATATATATATATATATATATATATATATATATATATATATAAGATTTTGTTGTTGACTTGGATTGAGCCTAGCCTAATCTGCCTGGATGATCACCTCATGTGCAGTGGTGGGGAGGCTGTGATGTGTGTGATGTGTTCCAGCCCAAGTGCCCACAGAGGAGGACAAGCCTATCCGTCCTCATGCTCTCGTCGTCCACTCCTACAAGGCTCCTACCTTCTGTGACTTCTGCGGCGAGATGCTGTTTGGGCTAGTGAAGCAAGGTCTCAAGTGCGAAGGTACCATCCGGCTCTTGCCTGCATTGCTCATTCCTGCTTGTCACAAGCATGGCTACGTATTTACTTTCCTTGGTTTGCTGCATATTTGCAGTTTTCCTGCCCGTTTTAAGATATTTTTCATTGTCCATCAAACTTATTGCCTACATTGAATTCAGTTTGTTTGCACAGTCAACAGTAAATTACTGCCACACTTCTGATGCCATTTCTTACACAATTTGCTCTATTTGGCCAGAATAATTATATTTTAGAAGTGTCAACAAGCATTTCGTTTGACCAGCCAGTAGTAAAATACATCTACACATCCATACACCGCTTTACCAAAAAAAAAAACTTCCCTTCAAAGTAATACCCTTTAACCTAAAAGAGAAAGTTACTAGCCATTATGCTAGATGGCTGCTGCAGATGCAGTGAACTTACACTCCAAAGCACTGCACAAAAAGCATAAAATTTTAGAATGCCGAAAATTATTACGGAAATTTTTAAATCAATCATTAATTCTATTAAACAAATATCTGTGGAATTTTGCACTTTTAATTGTTCTTTATACACCAGTCACCCTTACTCTTGTGTCGACGACTCAATTAACTACCTATTTTTAAAAACAAATTGATACAAACATGACGTCTTTCTGTTCTCACATCTCTGCTGAGGCACGTTATAGAGTTGCACACATCTATGAACTACATACATCTATGGCACCTTCAACTGTTATGTTTTGATTGTATAACGTACTTTGTTTACAGATGTGATGAGAACATTAAATATTTTCACGTGTTATTTATTTTATAGTTAGAGATGAATATTATTCCACAGAAGTCCAAAAAAATAATTTATATGTGATTTGAACGTGAGTTGAGCCATTTCATGCTGCAGTTAAGTTGTAGTGAAGGACTATTTTCGTAAAGGGTTTTGCTATACTGCCGGTACCGGCACCGGCACCGACATTTTAGCTGCGGTTCTCGGTGCCGGTTAAAATGCTGGGAACCGTAGGAACCGAGAACCGGTACCGACCCATCCCTAATATAAACGTATTTGAACAACATGGCTTCAAAAACTCAAACCGCAAATAATTCAAGAACAGAGTACCGCCATGACACTTCTAACCTTTCAACATACCAAAAACATGTACCTCACAGTCATAGATATTGTTGAACAAGTGGTATTTTTGGGTAAATGTTTTTGTTCTGTTGATATAAAGCTTAGAAGTGTCGTGGTGCCACATGTGACAGGAGTTGTTTACCAACGGACATCTCTGTGTTTATAGCAGAGTAAAAAGTAATTATTTACATGAACGTAATTTTATCGGGAAAATATTGGCCCAACCATTGTAAATATCCATGAATGTCTCTAGTTTTCCGCCAATCAATTTAACTCTTCAAGTATTTATGAAAACGGATCAAATCTGTAAAAACAGCAGGCCTGGTTTAGTATACAGTTTAAAATTAATATTAAGTTAATGCTGATACTTGGATCTGTAATTGGATTCAGAATACAACTTGTTCAATTCTTTCCTCATAGGAGCACAATATTTAAACTGTATTACAGTATTTCAGTGTGCCTATCAAAATTTATTTTGTGATACCTTTGATAAGGTTTGTTGCCCAATAATTAGAATTTTTAGTTTAAGTAAAAGAGATAGGAACTGAAAAATGCCAACAAATAAAGTAAAATTCTCTTGTGGTTGAAAAAAATGTTTTCATTACGTTAATACCTTTACAGTTTTTTGAGTAAATGGTTTTCAAATATTTATATAATGTTGATTAAATTTGTACTTATTTATTCAGCCATGCTTCACATTTAATTTTAAAAAAATATGTTTTTTACAACATTTTGGGACTTTTTGTTAGTCATACTCAAATAATCAAAAACAAATTGCTAATGAAAACTTCAATGCAAAATGTACAGAGTATAATGCAAGTAACAATATTTGTTGATAAAAAATTATCAAAATTAGTTTTTAAACATTTCTATGTTCATAATTTTAAAGTTACTGTTTTGATAACAAGATTTGAGATTCGTAAAATTTAAATTGTAACCTGAAAATATGAAATCCGTATGAAGCTGTAAATAGGTGATACATATATGAATTGCTTCCATTCTCGTAAACACTTGCAAATTCGCTTCTGGTAATAATTTGTCATATACATCTGTCAACAAAATATTGTTTTGATATTTGAAACTACGGTTGCCATTTGAAATCTTTTTTAAAAAAAAAAAAAAAACTGAGGAAAATAACAAATATCACCTATTTTTGAGGAAATATAATTTTTAAAGTAATAACATCTAATTTATCAGTCTCTAAGTATAATACTTAGTGCAGTGCCTGAAGGTGATAGTGACTGTTTGCTAGTTTGCACTATGAATGCATTGGTTTTTAACATTTAATTAATGTTTCATATTTTTTCAGTGCCATCATTTTGTTAAAAATTTACAGTACTTAATCAATTTTTATCCAATATGTTGTTGCTTTACCTGAAATATGTTTAGCAGTATTCCTCATGTGATATTTTGTTGTAAAATTCGTGTATAAAGCCTATTACAACAGTGGTTCCAAAACTTTTCAGCTGATGTCCCCTTGAGATGTAGTGTGGCCCATCCCCTTATACTTTTGGACAAAAACTACGGCAATAGGGGTGTGTGAAGCTTCGAGTATTCGAAGTCGAATCGAAGATATTTTTTTCCTTCGAAAAAAATAAACTTCGAGTGGAAAAGTCGAAGATTCTTGCCAGAAACGTTTGGCCCAATATTTGGATCAATATATATATACTGCCAAAATATATTCGCGGCGTGTAATTTCCCGTTTATGTAGACAGCAAATTCTCTCTAGTACGTCCCTCTTGTTAACGTACAATCCAGTATAACGTATAAAGCCGCCGGTCCCTTGAAACGCCATGCAAATTAATAGGCATAATAAATATATAACGTACGTTTTTCAAAGCCCTGGACGGTAATTTCTCATTAATACGTATCGTTTTGCCGATATTAATACACAAAATATTAAACATTTTCTCATTTCATGCACAATTCTATAGCTTTGTTTAACGACAGGTCTTGTGGAAATTGTTTACATACGTTTTCTTTCTTTCGTTGAGTAAAATGGCAGTTGCAGTGCAGGTAACCTTGCGGATTGAAATTTCATTCGTATAAAAAAAAATTCGGCTTTATTTTTTGTGATTGGTGTAGCAACATAACATTTATGCGGAATAATCAAGAGTTGTAAATAAAAAGCGCTTAACTTTTTCAATTAAGAAAAAAAAAGATTCGATTATAATATTTATCCTACAAAATGCGTATTTTCGCGTTTGAATTTGTAGCAATGGATATTGGCCGATGTCGGCCATATCTGGCTAGGTACATACCACGTGAATTATACGATGGCCAACAACTACTAATGCGTTTTTTGTTCCCGTTTGTTTTCTGTTACGATGACCTAACCAATAATTTGTTTGTAAACATCATTTCAGATTGACATCTTTCGCAATCGTACACAAATGTAATACGTATACAACATTTATTTAACAGATCTAGTGGTACACAGTTTCCGATGCTAGTGAATATTTTGTGACGTTTCTTGAAGCTTGTTTAATGGCGACGTGACGACATGGATAACCTGTTTATATTTTTGGTAAATATGTACAGTCGCGGTAGATGCCAAAAAAAATGCTAAAAATCTGAAAATACTTTTATTATGTGCCCTTTCACTTCCTCTTTTCAAATCAACCGGCGGAGGTAAGAAATTCCAAATACTTTAGGAGATATCGAATTTTTAAATTTCATCATATGTAGAGTCGCGGTAGATGCCAAAAAAAAATGCTAAAAATCTGAAAATACTTTTATTCTGTGCTCTTTCACTTCCTCATTCAAATCAACCGGCGGAGGTAAGAAATTCCAAATACTTTAGGAGATATCGAATTTTTTAATTTTCATCACAATACCTGCGTAGTATGCGGCGATGACCATTGTTTCTTGTCATAGATAATAAGGTTTCTTGTTTACGAGTATCATGTTTCTTATTGGACAATTTTGTCACGTGACTGTTCCGCGATTGGCCAGTATTCAAATTAACCAATAGGTGATTATTTATTCCGTGATTGGTCAGTATTCAAATGAACCAATACGTGATTATTTATTCATTTATTGTTCAATACGATGTTTAATTAATCGGTCAACTTCTGCCGTGAACGACTACATCATTTCCTTATAGTGGCAAAGGAAATGTACTCGCCTCCAACTAGGTGAGTTTTTAACTTTTCTAATTTTAAAGTATTATTTTTTTATTTGGATATTGTTGCGCAAGTAATAAGTAAAAAAAAATTACGTGAGTTGTTAATGTTCATCATTTGTCCGGGTTTTGTTAGGTCAGGTCAGTTACATTATAAATAATTTAAAACTAAAGAACCATTAAATTAAATTCACATTATTTTTAATGTCCGCTTAGTTTGAAAGTATTTATAATGTAACTGACCTGACATAATCGACCATTTTATTTATTACGCATTCACTAACACACGTCAAAATAAAAAATGGCGACGTTCGAAGGGTTAAACGGGCTTTGTATTGCTAAATTAAAAAATTCGATATCTCATAAAGTATTTGGAATTTCTTATCTCCGCCGGTTGATTTGAAAAGAGGAAGTGAAAGAACATAGAATAAAAGTATTTTCGGATTGTTAGCATTTTTTCCGCATGAATACGCAGGTATTGTGATGAAAATTAAAAAATTCGATATCTCATAAAGTATTTGGAATTTCTTATCTCCGCCAGTTGATTTGAAAAGAGGAAGTGAAAGAGCACAGAATAAAAGTGTTTTCAGATTTTTAGCATTTTTTTTGGCATCTACCGCGACTGTACATATTTACCATATTTTTATATTTAGTGTATTACGGCAGTATAAATGTAGGTAGGCCTAACCGTAGAAGTTATGAGTACCCAAAAGCGTATGGTATCAGCATTGCAAAAAAACTAGAGATTCTTACAGCTGTTGACAACTGCAAGAAAAAGTATGATGTTGCAAAACGCTTTAATATTGCACCTACAACTCTGTCCACAGTAATAAAAGACAGCAAAAATAGAAGAAAATGCTGCAAAACTGCACCAGAAGAGGAAAAGATATAGCAAATGTATCGATAGTCACCTTGACAAAAATCTTTTTGATTGGATTGTGCAAGCACGCTCTAATAACATACCCATCTCGGGCACAGCACTGCAAGAAAAAGCACGAATGGAGGCACTAAGGCTCGGAATTGACAATTTTCAAGCCTCAAATGGCTGGCTCACACGCTTCAAAGCCAGGTGGAATTTAACTTTACTAATGAAAACTAGATGAACGAATTTTACAAATTTTAAATAAATGAAAAGTATTAATTTTTACTGTGGATTAAGACATTTAACAGTACTTAAGTAGTATACATACATTTTTTGAAGATGTTTGGTACAAAAGAATTTTCTTTAGTCTGTATAATCATGATGAAACATATGTAACAATTTTTTTTTATATTAAAAATTATGTTATTTCAAATCCTTCGACTTCGATTTTCCTTCGACATTCCTTCGCACAATATAAGCTTCGCTTCGACTTTGCTTCACATTTAAAAAGAGACCTTCGCACATGCCTATACAGCAAAGAATGTAAACTCAATTTTCTTGGAGAAAATTGGTTTTTTAAGAGAGTACATTAGGAAAAAAAACTTTCTTAAAATCATTTATTTTCCACCACATTACTTGCCAAATATGAGCAAATAAACCAAATGGTAGCAAAATAATATAACAATTATAGCATCTAGCTGTCTTCCCTTAAGTTGTGAATAACATTATGCAAAAATCAAATTATTAAATATGTCACAAAGGAATAGAAAGTTCAGTAATATTTTGACATGCATACATATATTCACAGATCATCAAATGATTTTACGCATCCCCCAAGACTAACTCACATCCCCCTGGAAGGGAGGTGCATTCCCCTCATTTTGGGAACTACTTTATTACAGTTTCCCTATTATTTGAAATGGTTTGTAGACCATGTGTCATGTTTCTAACTTCTTATTTTGTGATCATGAATAATTTATCTGATTTTGTAATCATATTCGTGTCATATAACTATGTCATGTTCATGATGTTAAACATTTATCAAAAATGATAAATGATAAGTAACTTAAAAATGTATACTTTTATAAAATAAAATATTATTTCATAATTGTAATGTTCTTTATGAGGACTTTACTTTTGCCTTTGTCTTTCTAATAAAATAATAATATACAAGCCCAATTTTTCAGTGGAATTTTGGATGCCAATCACACATGGTGGAAGTATAAGTTCCCCAGTTTCATTGTTTTTCAACCATCTGCATTGTATAACTGTACATAAAAAAAGTATGTTTGATTAATATTTTTTAAAGTGTTTTATGATAATACTTTATAGAAAATTATTCATGTGTGGCTAGTATGCTAATGTTTGAATTTGGCTGTTCATGGATTTAGGTTGTGGTTTAAATTTCCACAAGCGCTGTGTCATCAAGATACCAAACAACTGCTCGTACACAATATTGAATGGCAAGCGGAGACGGTCATCCACCCTTCATGTGCCACGCAGTCCGTCGGACACTGGGTCAACATCATCAATAGCCTCGACTTCGGATGAGAATGGACTGGTAGGCACTCATATTATTTTGACAGCTGGAGCTCTGTCTGTGAGGCTGTTGTTTTCACTTTGCAGGTAAATATTACTGTCAGCCACATCACATAATGTTGGTAGCCATAACTTTCAAAACTGCACATCACATGAGATATGGTGTAGCCCCGGTTTTTGAAACGGACACCAGAACTAATTTATTTTATTCAAAATGAAAGAAAAAAATTATATTGATAATGTAACACTCCAGACCTCTTCAGATCTCAAATTTCTGTCTAAAGTGCACATTAATGAATACTTAATTGAATCAGTTGAGCGCTGAAAAACTATGCAAGTTCCAAAAAAAAAAATTACTGCCGACGATTGGTTACTGAAATAACGTGTTTCTGACAAAAACTGATATTAAATGTTTTTATTACTATTTCATGAATATTCACACATCCTCATGGCCGCATTTTTCAGACCACGAGAACAAATATATGTCGAATTCACAAAAACGTTGCACAAAACATCTTCACTGACTTCAAGAAACATGTTGACTGTTTGTAGGTACCGAAAATTAAATATTCAATACAGTTCGAAAGTAAATCTCTTGGATGCTAACAACTCATGGTCCAAGTCAAAAAACTCACGTCCTTCGGAAAAATGGGCAAAATTTACTCAATCCTTGTTTTGGGCTAAATACCAACGACTGTGGCCACAAAACTCTAAATAAAAGTTCCAAACAACGAAAATTGTTGATTATAGAAGTTAGTGCCCAGACCACAGCCATGAAATTCTCTCTTCAAACCATTAATATATTATTATTAGGGCCAATGAAAAATGGTAAATAAAAAGGGCCTATTTCGGTGAATAAAAAGAGTTATTTTGGTGCAAAATTTTGGTGAAAAAAAATTGTTTTGTTAGAAAAAATAAATATTTCGTCATTATAATTTTATACACATATATAATATTTGATGGAATTATTGTTTTATTTGGTCAAAATTTATCAAAAAAACAATGTTTTAAAGTACAACATGTACATCTAAAATTTAGCACGCTGCATTTGTAATTAAAATTCTCAAGATTACATACAAAAATGATCGGAAACTGATCAGAAACGTTAGTGGTTCAAGTCCATTTCGACTATCTCTGAAAATCAGCTATTATATATTTCCTTCAAACTAGTCCCCACCAAAACACATTGCTAGCATTATTTCCATGTTTTCTGCCTCCAAAGATGTGCGTTTGTCACTCATTATGTTGCTGTACGCTGAAAAGGCACGTTCACTGTCAACATTGGACACTGGAAGCCAGAGACACTTGATTATACTTCCTGAGAATTCTGGAAAGTCATTCTTCAACGACAGTAAAACTCGTAGCATGTCTACTTTCCCAATTTCAGACTTCAGAACAGCATGTTTTGTTGCTGCGTAGCCCTCCAAAAACTGTTGAAATGTGAGATCTCGAAGTAAAGGCACAGCTTGGACTCGATTCTGCAAGTTCACTGCATCAATTTCTGGCCCTTTTGAAATTATTTCCCTTGGATTGAACAAGAAGCCTATGTTCTCCAAGAATGATTTTGCAGGATCCACTCCCATCAATGATGACAGTTTTAGAAAAGATTTCTGGCCAGTCACAGCAAGTTTCACTCCTGTTGCAGCTTTTAGACATGCAGCAGAATTCAACAATTTTGCTGTCTCTCCACCCAAATTTCTGTCACTGACAAGCTTGAACCCTGTCTTTATATCAGACAGTTTTGCACACAGTTTGTGAGCGAATGGATATGATGAACCTTACAGACATTCCAACAGATCAACAGATTTTTTGCAATACTCTACCACAAATTTTGCCTCACATTGCAAAACTAAAACCTGATCGTTGCTCAAGCTTTTGAAGTACTCTGTAGCATCAGCACCATCAAAATCTTTCTGTCTAAAAAATCCAACAAGATGAACTAGGTACTTATCAAGATAAGTCACTGAAGTGAACCATGAGTTCCAGCAGGTCAAAACAGGTGATGGGAACAGCTTTGGTTCAACAGAAGATTTTTTGAGGAAATCCAAATAGTGATGTTTATTTTTCCTGGTGTTCAGGAATGCCATCTTTGCCTTCACTACACATTCGTTTAACGTGGTTATTTTTGTAGACCAAACATTCCCAACTAAATTAAGTTTGTGTGTCCAGCACTGAATGTTTAACATGTTCTCACCCACTAACACTTTCAACAATTCTGCACACTTGTTCATATATTTTGCAGAATCAGATACAAACGCTCCAACATTTTCATACTTCACGTTATATTTAATTAATGTCTCCACTACTGCTCGTGAACATTCTGTTGAATTAGCATTACTGAGCACTTTCACTCCAGCAACCAGCAATTTGGAGTCACCACTAGCTAAGAGAACTTTAAACAAAACAATGAAGACCCATTCTCCTCTTCTGTTTGTGGTTTCATCACACAGCACAACTACCTGTTGGTCCTTGACTGCCAGTTTTACTTTCTCTTCTTCCTCCATCTTCAGTGACTGTAGGTACGTAGTGTGCGTAATGTGTGTGCTTGAGGAAGATCTCCCGAACCTGCAATCAAATGTCATATTTCCATATACTGAAATTCAAAGCCATATTTATTTTAAACATGTTACAAATTTTTATGTATTTATTTAGTTTGAACCCTCTTCTTAAAAAATAATAAAATTCCCAAAACACTTTCATTTGAAACTTAAACATTCCTCTATTTATAACAAAAGGCAAAAAAACTAAATTTCTACCTGTTTCTAAGAAATAACTTTTCATTGTTTACATTATAAAGCCTAAGCATTGATGCAGCAGCCGCCATGTTGATATTTGTTTCCATTTATGTACATCGCATATACAGTCAAACCTCTATCTATCGTTTTTCAGGGGACCAACAAAAAAATTCAGTAGATGCGGACATTCAATAGATGTGGACTTCACTCTAAGAAATTTAAAAAAATATTTCAACCTCAAAATTAGTGTCAGAAATATATCAGTTACTTGTCATTAAAGTTAATCAGTTGAAAAATAAATAAAAATGGAAGTTTTTACTTAATTCAATTTACACTTGCAAAAAAAAAACATACGCACAATAAATCTACATGGAAATTAAAGTCTTTTTCAATATCCTGAAGTCTGAAATATGTTTACTCATGTCATCAAATGTAGAGCTGTACTGAAAAAGCCGATTTTGCCAATATTTAGTTGAATCAACATTTCTGCCGACTTCCGATACGCTTGTTAATTTTCAGCCGATATTACTGAAAAACGAGAGAGACTGCCATAACCTAAAAATCCACGATTACCCTTTTCACTTTTCGTAGTAGTACTGCATTCTTTCAGATCGTATTATTTCTTCGCAACATGTGCCAAACGTACATATAAAAATTTAACATCCTTTTTTTCAATAATGTTCTTTAATTTTAATATGTCATAAATAAATACATTACCGTCACGGTAAATATACATCTCGGTTGTTACGGTAACTGTAGTGCAAATGTGGTAGCTATCGTGCTTCTGTAGTAATTATGGTATCGACAAAGAATCTTTAATTCTTTTTATGGTAATTATCCTAGGATAACAATTGGGTTTGTACTGTAGTTATGGTACATCATCCATATTTCTTCGTAAGTTGTTGTTCAATTGTCTTTTCTTCATATTTACGTGCTCCATTACTTGGCTGCAGATTTAAGGTGATTTTTACTACTCTATACTATTGTTACTGTTTTTATGACGGTTTCTTTCTAATAAATGGTTATTTCTGCAAAATATTTATGGTTAAACGATCATCTATTATAATTTATAGTGACGGGACCACATATTTTGTACGATCAATGCGGACAAAACGATAATTCGAACATCGGTACAAGCGGACTTTTTTAACCTTAGTTGTATGGCAATTTTGCCGGACCGTAGAAAGTATACGATAAACACGGACAATCGATACATGCGAGTTCGATAGATAGAGGTTTGACTGTATTGTCTATTTAATCATTTCAGAGCCTGAAAAATTGTCCAGTTGGCATGACACCTGATCCTGTTGTACATGTTTTTTTTTAAAAAAGCAGTGGGGAGGCTAAACCTGACGTGAATAAATTGCGTAGTAAATAAACTACATCAGGTTTATTTTTTACGTATTTTAATTTTTTATCGTGCGAAACACGTCGGCGCTGTGCACCTCCCCACTGCTAAAAAAAATAAGCATCATGTACCACAGGATCGTGTTATGAGACACTAAAATGATAAAATAGATGGAAAATGTGATGTAAACTAGTAACAATGTAGCGGCTACCGCATAAATGCTCAGGCTTTATATATAAACAATATGTAAATGGTAATTTCTCCAAAATGGGTATGGATTTCGTATGTGCGCCTTTTGCCATAGAGGAATATTTGTAGCACTAAATTAAAGTGTTTTGGGATATTTATATATTTTTTTTAAGGAAGAGGGGTCAAATAAATATATCTGTAAATAAATCTGTACCAACTTTTAGTTTAGTTTCACCTACCTTTCACATATTCATTCAGCCATTCTCTTATTGCTGGGTGGTTAACTTTTTGAAGTGGTATATTTGCTTTAACAAAAGCGCAAACTGTATCCTTGGCCAGTTTAGTTTTCTCGTTCTTTGTTTTCTTGTGAATAGAGATATTTTCTTCTAGAGTAACTTGACGCTTTTTCCAGAACCTGATGCTTGACATCTATCTTTATTCACCTTGTGCGATGCTCGAAATTTACAGTGTTTTTCACACGTGTCTTTTCTTTTCCAGTCGACTTGCACATTACAGAACTTGCACATCATGATTCCTTTTTCTATACTGAACACGTAAAATCCTTCGTCGTCATATTCTTTAGCTCTTTCGAAAACACTCACAACTTTCGGCATTTTATACGTTTATCCACAGTGACCACAGTAATATGACCAACATGCCACAAAACTTTAACGGAAAACGATCATAGAATGCGGAAGAGATACATATTGCATCCATTCGGAAATAAATAACTTAAACTCGGCATACACGCACTTGTGAAAATAAAATCATAGAACATTTCGACACTCGTAACTACCAACGCCATCTGTGATTTGTCCACCAGTAGCTAAAGTGATGATGTTTATTGCCACTCTCTACTCTATGGGTTCTAGAGAAAAACAAAAGCAAAGATGGCGTCTCACATATAACCTCTTGGAATAATAAACGTTTTGTGCAGGTTCCAGAATGATTCAAGGTGATTTTACGCATTAAAAAATGTTAATTTCGTGCAAATATCGTGATTTTGTCATATTTCGTGAAAAACTACGGATTTCGCGCATCACAGTAAATTTCGTTAAAACGAAATGCAGTATATTAATGTCTTATGACTACCCAGTAAGGTTATTTGTACGTATTACACATCATGTGCAAGTGATTTTTTTTACAATTTCGCGATTTCATCATTAACGAAATTTGACTACCCCTAATTATTATTGAGACACTGCCCAAAACTCGACCTACATGGTACTTCATAAAGACGCTGACTAACCTGAATAGGTGAAAAAAAGGTAATTGCAACCATAGTCCATACCTGTATTACACTGCTGTCGCAAAGGGGGTTCAGATTTTCGAATCTACATACTTGGCTTGATGCCTAGGGCGCCACCACATGTGTTACGGGCATGCGGACCCGGCGACTCTACTCTCAGGGCCGTGACGTCGCCCGTGTGCAGCGAGGCCCGTTTCCCCCAGAATCAATATAAACACGTAATTACGTCCCCTCTCAGCGGGGGTCACGCTATTTATTAACACACACAATAAGTTAGGCTCTCGAAGGCGGCCCACACGCCTAAAGTCTCCTCCCCACGTGGCCACGCGCACAAAACACACTGATATATTAATGAAATAAAATGTAAATAAAACAATCTGCTGCTTGAGGTAAGTCCTGAAATTAAAGAAAAATGGTTTATATAAAAAAATACAGTAAAACCTTTTTGTTGTGACCCCATTTATTGCGACCACCTCTCTATTACAACCCGATTTCGAGGAACCGTGAAAAAATTGCCGAAAATCCGAAGAAAATCGGACAGAAAATAAGTTTCTTGAAGTGAGTAGCGTGTTACTGCATTTCTCTTGCCGAGTGCTGTACTGCCTTAGGCAGCGTATACCTAAAATAGATACCACTTCCTGTCGACCGCTGTCAGCGCTTAATAATGCCCATTTCATGTCCCTTTGCCGGTAGGGTGCAGATAAAGGTTTTTGTGGCAATGTGTTTACGTTTAGCTTTTTGCAAGTGTCTAGTGCGGTACGCAGTTAAGGCAAAGCTACCTGCTGGATTTCTTTTGATTTTGATTACTATCGGTTAACAATACACAGCGACCGACTGGATGCACGCCCGCCTCGACTTGTTTTAACTGCCGCAGCGATGTTTATTTTGACAGCTCAAGCAATTATCTTTTCCCGTGGGTTGTTAGAAAAAGGTCACTTCACCCAGCATAAAAAAAAGGCTACGCCACTTATTCCCCACGCCCATGCAGGAAACACACTGGCTGCCGTCTGTCTCCCCCGCATTTATCTTTCTTCTAACATTCCACGTCTCACCTCTCGCGCGAGCAATAACGAAGCGACCACGCATTTGGCCGCTGCCGCCAGCAATTTTCCGCGAATATATATGAAAAATGCGAAAAAAGCGATTTTTAAGAATAACAGCTAAATAACACCGAAATTACACAGTACAAGTCTCTTATATTTGAATGTGAAATGCTTGATAGTCAAGACTTGCCCGGGTCCTGGTTGATAGGCTGGAAGAATATACTGCCTTGCATTTCTATGTGCTTCCTCTAATCAGCTTTAGGGCGCAGCTTGGTCTGCGTGTGTTCGTAAGCGGGATGATAAGAGCGATGCTCAATGGTAGTTCTAGCGCGGTAAAACATCTAAGTGCAAGGCTCTGAACTGGCGCGCAGTCATCTCATTCCCGTCAGATAACTGTGAAATTTGAGCGGTGACCGTAACATTATATGGCGGAAAAATAAAGATAAAGGTGTAATGCATTTCCCTCTGATACTTTCAAAAAATTTGTAACTGGTTTTTTACACCTAAAACTTCGAAAACATGCCTTTTAGCCATTTTATCTCCTCTAAATCCTCTTGATCCGATATCAAAAGTACCAGTTGGGCATTAACAAATTCTTAAATGCTTTTTGTCAACAAACTCCAGTCGGAAATCTAGTGTAGTTTGGAAATCGCGTAGGTTTTTCGTGGCTGTGCGCGGCACGCGACTGTAGTTGCCATGCGTCAATTGTATCAAAACAATTAACGGTAAATGGCTGTCGCAGGGGCCCTTAAAAATTTTTCATTTTACCAGAAATGGACTATACAAACCTGGCTTTCGTCGCGCGCAGTTTGGAGAAGGGGAGGAAGGATGTTGACAGTTTCACATGCCAAAGGGGGAGATAGACACGATGGTTTGTATGCCTGGGTGGGATGAACCTTGAAGTCTGGGCAAGGGAAGGAGAGGTAGGCCGTATGACGTCATGCATCCGCCACCTGTGCTGCCGCCAGCCTGTCTAGACGAGATTCCCGCGCTCCCACTTACGTTGCACAAGCTACTGCTGTCGTATTTTCAAGCAGAATGTCCAATTTTTTTTTTCTCTTATACGAACATTAGTACGATTATTATAAACCCACACAAAATATATGCTGCGTGTTAAATAATGACTTTTTATAACCTTTTATTGTGAGTTTTACCATTTTTTCCCCAATTATTTTTGTTTTGGTGCCAAAATATCAGATTTTTTGACGGTTCCTGAGAATGTATTCGTAAAATCACTGCTTCGTTAAATCCGGGGTTCGTGACATCGGGGTTCTAGTGTATTTAACTACGACAAGCAGAAAACTTACATGTAAACTAACCAGTAAAAATAAACTGTATTTTGACATATTTTCTTTAGAGGTGGCCTGTATGGTGACGGACTTGTCATGAAGGTTGAAGTGGGTTGAAAACAAGCCGTCTAGCATTGTGAGTGACAGCATCCTGCCATTATACGGCTGGTTTCTTAGCGAGTAGTGGTTTGGTAAAGGGGGGGGGGGTTTGAAATAAACAGAAAATTTCGGAAAACATATATTACGACCCCCCCCCCCTCCCCCCTATTTCGACCCTATTCCTGGGAACCGTGAGGGGTCGTTTCAGAGAGGTTTGACTGTAGTAAGATGGATGCAGATCAGTAATAGTCGAGAGTTGCAGATGACAGGCGTGTGAGACTCCTTCCTCAGGCAGCGACGGCGACCGACTACCTTCCGGCGAGCCCTCGAGGCGGGTGTAACGCTCACATCTGGCCAACGGCTATTACCGTGCATTTAAATAAAGCGTGCTACCGAAAAAAAAATGGACATACATAAATCCTTAATTAATTTATCCCACTGGCTGAAAACAATAAAATTACATAATTAATTTAATATTAAATAAAGTCTGCCTCGGGAATGTTCGTCCACGCTCGGCATCCTTTGGGAGTGAAGCACTGACGTCTTTCTGGTGGGCGCGGGCCGGCAAACACATACACCCACTACGGCGGGTGGTTTGAAACATTCGGGTCATAGAGTGTGGTGGTGGGAGGAGGGGCCTGCAAGGGCGAGACGTGAGGCACATCGGGTTTAGGGAGGGCGTAGCCCCGGTCGACGTCAACACAATTATAAGACCAAAATAAAATTATATCAACTACTGGTGTAGTTGGAAAGAAATTTTATCAAATGCTCTAAATCTTCAAGGAAATACAAATAAAAGGCTTTTAAATTTAAAAAAAATATATAAATTAAATACTTATAAGTTGTAGCTATAAAAAACTAGCGGAAATCATTTTATGAATCCAAATTTTTTTGAAAAATCAAACCAATAGGTTGATGTAATATTATAACATTACGAGGAGGTAACCAAAAGAAACTGAACTTTTTTTTCTCGTGTATTTACTTACAATTGAAACAAAAACCTTTAATCTCCTTCAAAGTACTCTCCACTGGCACTAACACACTTGACCAATTTTTTTTATTTCATTGTTAAAAACTTTTTTTAAATTCATCCTTTTTGATTAACAACAGTGCCTCTGTCTTTATTTTGGTAATGTTTGACAAAACACTTTCCTTTCGTGTTTATTTTCATTCTGGGAAATATAAAAAAATTGCAGGGGGCAAGGTTGAGTCATGCAATTTTTTTGTCAAAGTGTGAGTAGGTGCATTATTGTGGTGGTGCGGCGGAGAAAATAAAAAGTGTGAAAAGAACGTGCATAAACGTCTGCAAATGTTGCAGTATGTGTGTCCTGTCACTTTAACCAGTCACCCAATTTCCACAGATCAGGAAATTGCGCAATATTTTCAAATCTTCCAGCTAGAAAGCCTGGTTAACTGTCGTACCCCGTGGAACATACTCTGACTGGACGACTTTTTCATATTGATAAAACAAATAGCATTGTTTTGATGTTTGATTTCACTTGACGAGCGGTTTTTTGGTAAGGCGAACTGGAAATCTTCCAGTCTAGTTTCAGGGTCGTATGATTCGTCACCTGTGATGACCTTGAAAAAAAGTTTGGATCGTTTCAGACTCTTCCTTCAAAACACAGCATACTACTTCATGAATTTTTTTTTATCTGCAGTCAGCAGTCGAGGCAGGAGTTGGGCAGCCACCCTTCTCATCCCTAAATCTTTCGTCATAATTTTCTGATCTGAACTCCAAGTCACTCCAGACAGCTCCACAACTTCTTCAATGGTCTGTTATCTATATTCCAGGATATTTTGCGAATTTTTTCAATAGTTTAGTCGGTGTGAGCTGTGGAAGAATGCCCAGAGCAATGTTTGTTATCAATTGACATTTTACCTCTTTTGAAACAGAAATACCACTCAAATATTTTAGTTTTCCTATTAGTATTGTTGGGGAATACTGGGGGTACCACAACAATCTTCGAAAATGATTAGCGAGGGTGTGCTTTGACAGTAACAAAGCATTTATTACCAATAAACTACATAGGGCTCATCATGTATAATGAACAAAAGAATTAACTTGAGTGCTTGATAGGCTGACAACAGTCGCTTAGTTCCTCTAAGATGGCGCAAGACTTAAGCTACAAACAGATGATATAAAACTTTAGAGAAATTGTAATACAAGAAATCAGTGATATCAAAATTTGATAAAAACAGCCCCGAAATTAGGCGGAACGCAAAATTGAAGAGAACAAGCCACATGTAACCAATCAGCACACTTGTTTAAATTACAAGCAAGTTATGTTTAATGCATGTACTACATTCAGTCATAAACACCTACCCAAATTAAGTCAATTCCAACAAAATCATTAATTCACTTAAGTTACAAACATAAATAAACAATAAAAATAAAGGCTCCAAGTACTTAATGAACTGTAATATAAACCCACTCGCCTTGCCAATGTCAGTAGCTCAGCTGGTCGCCCACTCGCGGCCCAGTTGCAGGCCACCTCTGTTTGCTGCATGATGTCCATTAGGCAACTTGCGGCAACTGCGACTGCTCAGAGTTTCGTGTACCGGTCCCTGACACCAGGATGCTACCGTCCAGACACGTTCACTCCGTCCTCCACCTCAGGTTCCACGTCCTGGTTTTGGTCACCACCACCCGGTGATCCCGAAACATCCGCCCCATCTTCATACATCTGCTTTGTCTACCGACCATTCCCAGCCTGGGTAGGATCAACCATTCCGAGAAAGGCCTGCAGTGGAAGTTGCCATGAACCTTAGGCTCAATGGTGTCCTACCTTAAGGTGGAAAAGTACTTAGGTACAAAGGTAGGCCGACTGAACAACCAGCTCACAAAATTATACAAAAGAAATAAATTTTAAAGTTAACTAGGGGGTAATATGTAAGTATAGGAAAAATAGAAACTAACACATTTTCAGACCACCATTTATATTTGATATAAAAAACAAAATTTGTGAGTTTTACAGTATTACATAATTATTTATAAATCTACATATACATTAAATAAATAGAGTATCATGAGTTACTTGTTACATTTATTACCTTAAATTTTAAAAGATGGGGCCTCAAAACATTAAAATTAATAAACTGTACTTTAATTCATAAATTTATATGTTAGCAAAAAAATAATAATAAAAACAAACTATGAAAATGTTATAAAATAAATTTTGGTAGTTTGTCCACATGTTCAGCCAAAATCAACATGCTTCATGCGAAGTATGGAAAACGAAGAATCACTTTCCTGAACTCATGAGTGAGTGCATCCCGTAGCCCCCAGAAAAGGTGGAGGAGAACATCCTCCACTCCGAACAAGGGTTTACAAGCTGATCATAGCATGGCCGGCATAGGAAAATCACTCCTGATCCATGACTCGTGGGCTGCCAATTGGCTGCTAACCAAAATTGAAATTACCGCATGGATGCGGTAGATAAATGAGAGAAAATAATAACACTGTTATTCACATGATGGTCGCCAAAATGAAGGAAGTCACCATATATGGCATTACACAGTTAACAAAACATTGTCACAAATGTGCAATTTAAAGAATAGTTTCGAAAACAGAATAGCACACTGCCTTGACCAAAATATAATAATTAATTAAACTTTAAAATAATCAAAGTTGTTTATAGTTATTTTCTTTGATTCTTGATGCACTTAAATTAGATCATAATTATGTGATAATAAATTACAGTACAAATGGTTTAAACATAACATACCTTCACTTAAAGACAAAAATTACTAATAAATTACCCCCATGACAGAAAATATTAAAAATAAACGAGCGTTCAGTTTGCCGAAACAAAAAATATATACACACACACAAAGTTAAGCAAAAACGAGTGTACGCCCAGCAAAATGCTGAAAAACGGTACATTTGCTGTGATGTCAGCCGTGGCGGTGGTACGGACAGTTCAGCTACTAGTTCGCGACGATCTTCTTAAGCTAGAACTGGGATCACTGCAACCACTCGCAAAACAGAATGGTTGCCACCACTATCTGATCAGCCCTGGGCATCCTTGTTGTTTTTCAAGTACAGCTATTATGTCACATTTCAGGTAATGTTATCAATTCCTTGCGCCACCCCCACACCACTTACGTTATGCCTCCGAATAACAACTAGTGGTAATAAACACCAGTACTGCCTCTTCTCCCCACCGAAACCAATCACTCGTACTTCTCACAGTTTACTACGTGACGAAGTTTATTTTGAGTATGGTAGCGCAGTACCTTACTGCAGCATTTAAGGGTCCCTGCTGGTATGGCTGCCTCCTCGAGCATCCTTACGTCGTAGCCGGGCGGCTGGGTTTTGAGGTGCGATGTTCATATGCATATTCATAATTCTCAAATTTGATACGATTTTGACAGCCAAGAAACATGAAATGAGTTTTTGTGATAGATATGTAAATCATATCATCGAAGTAGCCAGTATCATTGCAGTTAAACCTAAAAAGTTTCAGTTCTGCAATAAATTTAATTCTCCTTATTTGTACAACCCCAAAAATGTTAAAAATGTAACTTTGGCAGCTAAGTATGCAAAAAGTATGCGCTGAATATATTTTTTATTTCGTAAAAGTGAAACAATTGAAAAAATCTAAAATTTGATCAGTGATTAATATAAATATAAAATCATGACCTGAAATGGGAGGCACCCCCTTAAGTTTCTAAAAACTATTCAATGGAAAAAAACATTATAAACAATTAATGATAGTTATATTATGATGTATTTAAAATAATGATCAAAAACATAAAATTATGGAAATAAAATAATTTAATACTACCCTCCTTAAAGAGGGTGTGTAATGTGCAAGCCAGTGTGCCCCCTTATTGCTTTGATGCTAGTTGACGTGTGACGCATGGTTGCAGCTGCAGCTGCCGTTGCTATCGCAGAAGCAGAGCCGGTCCCCATCGCTGGGTGGCAGGCCGCCCTGGGTGGAGAAGGAGCTAGCCTCGCGGATCAGGATCCCTCACACGTTCGTGCTGCACTCGTACACGCGTCCCACCGTGTGCCAGCACTGCCGCAAGCTGCTCAAGGGCCTCTTCAAGCAGGGCATGCAGTGCAAGGACTGCCACTGCAATGCTCACAAGAAGTGCATCGACAAAATACCCAAGGACTGCACCGGTGAGACGCAGCGCGACAACGCAGGTAGGGTACATATCCTATTTGTGATACTGGCTCTCTACATGGTTATGGAAGTCATTACGGTTCTGATAGTATCAGGTACAAATGACCAAAGTTTTTTTAAGTCATTTAAATTTATGGGTGTGCTAATGCCATTTTTTTCAATTTAAATAAAAGTCATAAACTAAGATCTAGTGCTTTCCTGTCAAATGAGGTTGAATATCTGTTAAATGTTTTGGTTTAATAATAATATAAATAATAAAATAGAGTGCCTTGATGTATGTTTCATCACCACATCCTCCAAAAAGTACACTGAATAATAATTCATCACATCCTGCAAACCATACACTGAAAAAGGATTCACCGCATACTGCAAACCATACACTGAATGAGGAGTCACTGCATCCTGCAAACTATACACTAAATGAGGATTTACCACATCCTGAAAACCATACATTGAAGAAATATTCACTACATCCTGCAAACCATATAATAAATAGTCACCATATTGTACAAACCATAGACTGAATAAGGATACACAGCATTCTGAAAATCATATACTGTATAAGGATTCACCACATTCTGCAAACCATAAACTGAATAAGGATTCACAGCATACTGTAAACCATACACTGAATAAGGTTTTACCATATCTGTTGTGTCTGGATGCCGCTGTGATCAATTCTTTGCAGACGGACAGGTGTGTGTTTGAGTGCAGAAGGGTGCAGTATATCATAGCTGAATTTAAGGGTTGTGTACCCCAGGAAAGAACTTAATGCCATTAATTTCATTTGCACTTTTACTTACTAAGTTCAACTTTTACATAACATATACATCAAGCTACCTAGCAGTAGCAGGCCTAACATCTACATAGTTTGGAAGCCTGCCCAAGATAGTGTCTCCGGCTCTGCGTCGCTGGCATATGTCCCGAGCCAGGCATGCCCCGTTGCAAAGTTCATGTTGTCACATCTTCGAGTCACGAGTCATGGAGCGCTCCCGAAACTTGGCCGCTGATGCATCTTAATGTTAGCAGTACCGTCCACAGAGTACATGCCCTTTCTACCCATCAGCGGGCCAACTGTATGTGTGCCATTCAAACTAATTACTAGGGATGGGAAAACCGATTCCCAATTTCATCAATACCTACAGATTCTACTTAAATAATCGATAATCGAGAATCGATGATAAAAGTCGATTCCTGCATGTAGCAAAAAAAAAAAAACATTTCACAACATTGCAAATCTCAGATACAATTATTTAACGACTCTTTGAGTGGGGTTATGACTGACTAGACGCATATATAACAGTCATATTTCCAAAAATAAACAATATCTAAAACTTGGGTCAATGTTATACACAAGTCAAAGTACAAAAATTATTTATAAAAAAATTATCACTGCGTATTAGAAGAAGCCTGTTCTTTTCGCGATCGCGATTAGACGACGATAAACGCGAAATCACAGTAAAATACAGTTTTTACCCGAAATCGCCACAACACAGCGTTTCTCCACGAAATTTAGTATTAAAACGCGAAATCGCAATGTTTTTACGGGAAATTTAAATACTTGGTAAAAGATTTGTCTCGTAACTGGTAAACAAACACCGCAACATGGCCGCTACTGAACATAAATCATAAATGCACTAAAGCAAACAAAAGCTTACACACGCTCACTTTATAATGTTAAACCCAAAAATATACTGTAAAAATACACAAAACTACGGCGTTTATTTTCCTTTCCGGCATAATGTTTGGATAGATAAGACAAACAGGCGAAGTTTTAAAGTCCACGCACACCGCTCAGGGCACTGGCGTCAGCTTGGAACAGCGACACCAAATAAATACAAAAGCAAGCAGATGATTGGGCGAACGGTGTTTGGAACAGCGTCGTAGTATCAAGCAGATTATCGGGCGAACCAGGCTACTTCGTCACCCAGCCGTACGGGGCAGCACAAGCATTTTAAATCGCGCCAAAAAGCTGAAAAATGTAAACAAACATTCATTTTCTAATGGTGTGACGATGATGATTAGTTGGTCAGTGTTTTATAGATTTTGTTGGGTCGTTACCACAACGCCGAAATAACAACGAATCAATTTGTGTTTCTGAAATGTAACTTAATGCCGAAATACCACAATCAAGTACAACACTTTTATTTGCTAGTTCTCTAGTTGTTGCTTAATTTTGTTGCTGTTTCATTTTACAAATTTTTTAGTTAATTTGTACCCTTCTCTAAGTTAGGCAAGTTGTATGAACGAAAATAATTTATACTGCTCAAGGAAAGCTTAAAATTTTTTTTTATAATTTATTACGTATTACAAAACAAATTTTAGATTAGTTTGACCCCTTTGACATATGAGCCATTAACTTCTAATAATGTAAACATTTATATGAGTTAATGTTAATAACTTAGTTGTGTACTCAAATTTGATAAATATGAATTTATGATGTATGCTACATCATATATGTATTGAAAGCTGGAAAAAAAAAAAATGTTGCAAATAGAATTTGAATTATTTAATATTAAGTTAACTAGGTGAGTATCGAGTATCGAGAATCGAAGGATTTTTTAAGGAATTGAGAATCGGGTATCGTAGACGAAAATTTTGGAATCGTCCCATCCCTACTAATTACAATGACTTATATCATATTACTAACCTTATAATTATATGCTATTTAAAATAAGTTTAAATAAAACAGTTAACAAACAAGTCCATAAAAATAACATTTTCTACATGGGTCCCTTCCAGAATTCCCAGACACAACTACTCTTCCCCATCAGGGAAAGCCAGGCACTGATTGACTGGCAGAGCTACCACCTACATGGTGCGGGTGCATCGTACATATTCATCTCCATGGCTGCTCATTGCCACGATATCTCGTGCTAATGTTTGTGCCCCCTCTATGTCCCTCGTTGAAGGATGGGTGTTATCATACCTCGTATCTCTATTTACAATGTTGACAATGAGAGAATGAAAACATAGACATTTGGATTAGTGATGGGTCAATTCCTGTTTTTTCCCGGTTCTCGGTTCGGTACCGGTTCATAAAAATCGATTCTCGGTTCTGACTTAAACAATAAAATAAATATTATTCACACATTATTTATGAGGTGTTTTAAGTAATAAACTATTTATTGTTTTGGCTACAAAAAAAGCACTAAAAAGCCTGTATCCAGACTTACATCTTCAACAATTTACTGTTTAAAGCTACAGTAAACACACCAACCTATTAAAAATGTTATATGTATTAATAAAAAAATTAATTCAAAATAATATAGAGAACACTTAATTAATCTAAAAATTACTATATTAATCTAGTAATTACCTCAAGAAATCTACATACACCCTCCTTTAAAACATGGGAATAAAAAGAAAATGTTACAATAATGGAAATAAATACAATGATGGTGAACTTTTCAAAGAATTAAAATATTAAATTGTCCATCAAACTTATTGCCTACATTGAATTCAGTTTGTTTGCACAGTCAACAGTAAATTACTGCCACACTTCTGATGCCATTTCTTACACAATTTGCTCTATTTGGCCAGAATAATTATACTTTACAAGTGTCATCAAGCATTTTGTTTGACCAGTCAATAGTAAAATACATCTACACATCCATACACCACTTAACATTTATTATTATTAAAAAAAAAAAAAAAAAACTTCCCCCTTCAAAGCAATCCTGTTTACCTAAAAGAGAAAGTTACTAGCCATTACTCTAAATGGCTGCAGATGCAGTGAACTTACACTCCAAAGCACTGCACAAAAAGCATAAAATTTAAGAATGCAGAAAATTATTACGGAAAATTTTTAATCAATCATTAATTCTATTAAAAAAATATTCTGTGGAATTTTGCACTTTTAATTGTTCATACAACAGTTACCCTTACTTACGTGTCAAAGACTCAATTAACTGCCTATTTTTAAAAACAAATTGAAACAAACATGGCGTCTTTCTGTTCTCACATCTCTGCTGAGGCACGTTATAGAGTTGCACACATCTATGAACTACATCTATGGCACCTTCAACTGTTATGTTTTGATTGTAAAACGCACATTGTTTACAGATGTGACGAGAACATTAAACATTTTCACGTGTAATTTATTTTATAGTTAGAGATGAATATTATTCCACAGAAGTCCAAAAAAATAATTCATATCTGGATTGGACGTGAGTTGAGCCATTTTATGCTGCAGTTAAGTTGTAGTGAAGGACTATTTTCGTAAAGGGTTTTGCTATACTGCCGGTACCGGCACCGACATTTTAGCTGCGGTTCTCGGTGCCGGTTAAAATGCTGAGAACCGTAGGAACCGAGAACCGAGAACCGGTACCGACCCATCCCTAATTTGGATCTACATTCACTAGCTTTCGACCACGGAAACCACTTAGCTTTTTTACATTTGGTACATCAGAAGCACAGAACAATAATTGCTACTACAATACAAAGAGTATACACATCCCAAGAAAGTTTTTACATTACATTTTAATGTTTTAGTTTCCATTCTTCTTCATGTATAGCCTTTTCCACAGCTTCCACTTTATGTCCTGCTAATTTTGTATCGTCGAGACTAATAGTATTCTTATGTAATGACACTTTTAAGACCACATCATCCAGATTTAAATTATTATTAACAAATTCATAGCAATCATAATCTAATGTAATTGTTGGTGCAATGTCTTTGTTACTATAATTAATTAGCACACGTCACCACTCACCACCTCCGGCTAGCTCAAAATTAGGTGAGAGTGGAACATACAGGCAGGTTAGTAGCATGTCACGAAAAAATTTATACGCAATATTGGATGTAATTATCTTTTTTTTTATTCATGTAAAATCACACTATAGATTCCGCGCAACAGAATAAATAAAAATTAAATGTACATAAAAAAAGATAAAACACCGAGCCATCGCCCGACCACGGCCTGCTCGGCCCGGTGACCGAACGTCCAGCGTGTGAAACAAAGCCTCCGTCGTGGAAATAATGAAGGAGAATTACGTCAGCATACCTTCCCACACAAAGAAGCCAGAAAGAAAGAAAGAAAGAAAGAAAGAAAAAACGTTAAAAATAAATTTATGTATTTTAAAAATAAAAACAATAAACCCGGTGAAATACTTTACGTCTGACCTGAAATATGACAAAAATTTATAACTAATGATTATTACTAGATTGCATGAGGAAGGCTGTAATCTGGGTTGTTACACACAGTTCAGTCTAACTTAGTATGATCACTCTCTCACCTAAACATTTGCACTTGTTTAGGAGCAGTAATTGAGCATCTCCTGTTATAGTCACATATTTAGGTTCGTGTTCATTACAAACCACTTTTATTGTCTCTGGATTAGGAGTTAAAACAAGCTTTTTTTATGGACAACTGATTGCATACTGAAGTAAGTTAATTGTATTGTGTGTTTAGTAGAGCCCCTGGGAAATTGCATAATTGAAAACAATAATTGCATTTCACAATTTTCATGTTTTTATGTACTATACATTGGTGAAGTTTGTTGACACACTAACCTGTATGCAGTCATAGTTTTGCAATAATTACTACTTTCAGAAGTAGTCATTTTTACATAACACTGTTTGGATGAGTCTGTTAATAAGAATTCTGTTGTGGGTATTAGGAATACAAATTTTTAGTTACTGGCAGTGAAATTAATTTGTATAACGTGAACTTCAAGTGATCCACTAACAGTAGTCTCACTACATAACATCGTATGTATTCCATTGTGTACAAACACACTGGAATCCATTATTTTCAATACTAAATGACTGGTGGTCACAATCAGTGGAAAGGGTACAGACAAGCCATTGGTTCCTTAGTTTTCCAAGGAGCATTGGTGTAGGATGATTTGAGTGGGGAAATTATATGTGGTTGCAAAACGCCATATTGTGCTTGTTGTATATTACTCAAAATTAAATTATAATCTTCCTTAATGTCTGAATTGTTCTATATAAATTACTTATGTGCTCATTGATAGTAATTCTTAACTTTTGTGTATTAACAGTGGTTTCCAAAATTATATTTCAGGCCAAGAAATAAGTGTTAA
This sequence comes from Bacillus rossius redtenbacheri, assembly GCF_032445375.1. Taxonomy (NCBI): domain Eukaryota; kingdom Metazoa; phylum Arthropoda; class Insecta; order Phasmatodea; family Bacillidae; genus Bacillus; species Bacillus rossius. The sequence goes on from NC_086332.1 coordinate 112,380,380, forward strand.
AATTATGATAAAACATGTTAACAATGTTTTACATACGTTAAGTCTCATTCCTTTGTTTACATTTACTTAATTGGTTAGTACAACAACTAGAAATGTACTCAATGTGTAGGTTATGCCAAATGTTGGGAGTTTTATATATTTTTTTAAGACCTACTATGTGTCAATGATTTGCCAGTAAAATATTTTAGTTTTTTGGTATAATTTTATGAAGGTTATAGAGATGATTGTGTGTATATAATCTGCAGCAATGAAAAAAAACCTCTTTTCTGAACAAAAATAATAAAACTGCTTTTTATATACTGACATTTTTCAAACATTCTCTAAAAAGGTGCCGTGATCCTACATAAAGTACCCATTTTAATGAGTAATTAGTTTTGATTAGTTAAATTGAATACTTAAAATTGGTGTAGAAGGTAGGTTAGGTTGACAATGTATGAAATACTTTAAATAGTGTGGTTGGTTGATTATGTTTGGTTAGTCACAATAAAAATTCTTAAGATCATTATGAATTACCAATTTGAAATATAACTAGGTAATTTAACCAAGCATCCTTACTCAATTAAAATATTTTTAATGTTGCTACTGCAATGGGAGTTGAAGTGTTCGTCGTATCCTAGGGCGCCACCACATGTATAATGGGCTTGTGGACCCGGCTACTTTGTTCTCAGGGCTGTGACGTAGCCCGTGTGTGGCGAGGCCCGTTTCCCCCCGTATCACTGAAAACCCCCGAAAGCGACGACAGGTGCATGAAGCTCCTTCCTCTCACTCGGCAACTCTCGGGAGCGGAGCACTGACGTCACATTGGCGGGCGCGGGCCGACACGCACACACGCGCACACACACACACACACACACACTTCGTCGGGCGGTCGTAGAGGGTGGTGGTGGAAGGAGGGGGCTCGCAGCGTGTAAGGGGAGAGGTGGTGGCACATCGGGCTCAGAAGGTCGCAACCTGGGACCATGTCAATGTACCTTAAAATACCATTTGTTCACACCAATTTACAGAATTTTTTAATGTTGCAACCTAATCAACCATTTACACAATGTCATAATTCTTTAAATGTACCTTACCCAACAACTCGTTAAACTGATTAAATTATCAGCATACCCTTGTAGAGAATTATTGGAAAAAAGGAAGTAAAAGAAAGCATTTTAAATTATTTTTTTAGAAAGGAGATATTTTCTTAGAATTATCAAAGGTTCTTAAGTTTGAAAGCTTATCTTTCTATAATTGCCGTCTAAACAAGGAGTGGCCAAATTAAATTATTCGGCTAAGACTAAGGTGTTTGTGTATTAGGAAACAATGCATTCAACAGGGACTACGAAGGTAGTTTCAAATAGGAATATTAAAATTAATATTTATTTAAGCCCAGAGCCTAATTAATATACACAATACACAATAGAACATTTCATACAAAGTACAAAGATAATACTGACAGGTGAAACACCATTATCATGAGTTGTTAGAAATTATGCTGTCCGTGAACATTAAGTGATAGGTAAATACAAAAAACCAATTGAGCAAAATACGATTGCCTCGAGCAATGATATATGACAAATCCTAAAGGGATACACACGAATAATTACGCCTAATGTAGACGAGCATTACAAATATCAAGGCCATGAACATTCTTCAACGCAAGTAACACCCGCATAACTGGAGTATGATCCCTGTACGAACCATCAAAAGGGCCATTATGTCAACCAACACAATTACAAGTCTTACGCCACAAAAACAGGATAATAAATACTTAAAACGTATGGTAAAAATGCATGAACCAAAAAATATTACACGCGATAAAGTTTACATACTAAGAAATAACATCATAATTATCAATATCATTATCGACTTCTCGGGGGAGAACAGTTCTGAGTAACCAATTAAGTGAAATTAGAAAATGCATGAAAAAGCAAACGTCAGAAAATTAAATCGAAACATATTTTTTCCGAGGTGGCAGCCGAAAGAGAATTTATACTAGATAACAAAAACAATAGTTAAGGTTCGCGGATTACATTATGGCAAGGGCCACCGCCCCACTCACAAGATATGACACTTACATAGCTTTCCCCCCGAGGTCGCTCTCACACATCGTTGATAAAGAAAACTCTACATGAAGACTACATGCTCATGACTACTAAAGAGAAAATAAGAGCGAATAAAACCCTGACGGCTGCTTATATGGAATCGGCACGGCGCGCATGCGCCCACCCCAAGAGGGGAGGCCAGGATAGAAAATACACAACACTAAGAGGGGGAAGGAGGGAGGGAAAGATGCGTTGACGCCCGCGGCGAAGTTTGAAGGCAGCGGACCTGACCGCTGCAAGTTTCAATTCACAGTATACATAATACAATTTTTAAGGGAATAAAAACAATAGTGAACATTTAACAAAAATTTTTAAGTAGCGTTAAATTTTTTTACACTGAATTTTTGCAATGCTTTGGCCTTATTTTAACATAGCTTTTGTACAATTTATTTAGCATTTTTTCAGGGTCCCTACCCATCACTAATTTAATATAAATGAAAGTTTCTGTCCTTATAGTGTTGGAGTACAGTCTGCCAAACTAAATCACTGTGCTCGTATCATGATGGGCGTCACCCTGAAAGGTTTGAAGTCGTGTTTGCATATTCGTTATTGAGGGCGAACAGTGTCGGCTATAACTGAGATGGCCTTGCAGGAAGCGAGCCGGAGCGGGAGTGCGGGAGGTCCGTGGATGACGACAGCGATGCAGAGTCAGGGTCTCCCACAGAAGTCAGGAAGATCCCATCTCCAGGCACGCCGATTGCTAATGGCGGCTGTGTCATTGTAAGTGTCTACACTTCACCTGTTGGCGTGAGGGTTATTTTAGTTCTAGTTTTTTCACCTGCATGTTTTTCAAACAATTATTAGATTATCCAAATGACCTGATTTTCATAACGAAAAGATGAAAAAAAATTATAAAATTGCATTTCAACTTCAAAGCTTTAGAAATGAAGTCATTTTGTGAGTTTATCGTGATCACAACATTTTCAGGTTTCTGTTAATTAGGATAGATTGTTTAACTGAGATTTCATCTTGATTGTATCGTTTCTTTAAAACAAACAACCGGGAGTTATTAGAATTTGTTTTAAAAATCATATTTTTCTTTGCATTTTTGAACGTTCTCAATATAAAAACTAATTTTCATTTTGTTTATTCTTTCAACATATTCTCATAATTTTACCTCAGCCATTAAGTTTCTATCTAAAAGATTTGAAAATAAACTTCCAACACTACACACACATTGTGGTATACTGTATGTCTACAAAACAACAGAAGCTACTTATACTTGAATGCATGGAAATTATTCTCAGTTGTTTCTTAATGAGGTAGCTAACAGGAATGAATTTCCATGCAGTGCCCTATATTTGGTTTATTTTTAAGGGTTTATTTGCTTAAATCATACATGGTATCTGCCATTTAAGGTTATTGTGTGATAAGTGGGCATTATAATGCTCTTTATATAAAAAGTCAGACTTATTGTTATTGCATGCTTGGGAGAAGAGCTAATTATATTTGTGTGATTGTTTCAGGATATGATACCATCTCATGATGGGGACTCTGCGAAAAGACCTACCAGGTATATCTTAGATTTCATGTTTTACTGATTGAATGACTTGTATATATATGCACACATGCTCACACGGTTTAACTTTATAAATATTTAAACTTATTTTAAAATGGCAGGTTTAGAGCTATATCATTATAATTTAACTTGCAGATATTTTGGCCAGTGAATATTTTGTAAAGTTGAACTGCTCATCATGGCATCATAACTAGAGACATGATTATATGGTAATGCGCGATAAAACGAAATAACACCGAAAACCACTTGAAAACACGAAATAAAATGAAATTGTGCGAAATCCGCGATATGTCACGAAATATCGTCTATCCTGATTATTTGCGTTTTTTTTTTTTTTTTTTTTTTTCCATTCTGTAAGGACAATTCACTATCTTCAGCACAATCAAATACTTCTGACAGTAACTAGCAGCCATATATATTATATGCGACAGTGATTCATTATAGATTTTAAAATGAAGTCTCGGAGTTAACGTAATATTTTCTTTAAACGGTAATCTTGTGTACCATAATAATTTAAGATGTGGATAACTATGATACAATGGCCGCCGTTCACTTTCTGTAAATACAAAAATAACAAACATCCAAAATATGTTTTTCTAAGATTACGTTTTTAATCATTAAAATATTACACACTAAAATGCATTGCTTTTACTGTTTATTTAAAATAAAGTACGTAGGGTATGAAAATAAAATTAACCCTGCTTAACGTAATAAATAGTACATGTTTAAGTCGGTATTAATTTTCACGTACGTATGTTGGTATTCGGTATGCGTTTATATTCGCATCTATTCTCCATTGTTTTGATCTTTCCAGCACGGTAAATTTTTGCGTATTAAGAGGTTAAATTCTTCCTAAGTGATTAAAAATTTTTGATAATGCCTAAAACGAAGGTTTCTGCTAGTGACCGATCGAAAGAATTTTCCAGCGAAGGATTTTATGTCAGTGATAAAATTTTAATGTGCAAATTCTGTAACTGCAGACGCGAGAGACTACGAGAGACGCGATACGCTAGTGAAACATGTCGCGAGTGAGAAACATAAGCATTTGAGGCAAAACTCATCTGTTAAATGACAAGTTTCCATAGTAGAATGCGAAAACTTAGCGAAAAAGGTAAAGGACGACAAAGAAGAGTTTTTATTAAAAACGACAGAAGCTTTTGTGTCTTGCCAATGTGCCAGTGGAGAAGCTGGATCATCCAAAACTACGGGAGTGGTTCAAGGAGTTTGTGAAGGGTGGTGGTGATCTCCCAACCGCCGACTGGAGTTAAATTTTTGAAAGAAATGACACTAGAAGATATCAAAGTGACAGAACTACAAGCTTTATTCGTGTCACAAAATTGTGCATCTTTAGTCGCTTTGCTTACCCTTCTGGAAGGATCATCCTACCCCACAGCACATGTTCTCTCATCAAAAGTGAGCAACATCAAAACAAAATTTCATCTTTTGAGTGTTGGTGTATTTTCCTCCAATGTGAATGAAAAATTATCTGAACTTAACACAGTGGAACAGGCGAATGTGAAACAGTGCCTAAAGTTGACTTCACTTAAATGTGAAATGAAACTGGGTGAGCTTATTGACAAAAATCCTTGTCTAAGAGTCTTTAATGCCATTAATTTGCTGTTCAACCCAAGAAATGTGAGTAGGGTTAGCATAGAAGATGCAAACCTACAGAAGTCTCTGCATAACTTGCCTTCTGTTTCCCATCTTCCCATTGATACATTCATACATGGCTATGTTGCTTTAAAAAAAATAATTGAGGATGAACTTTCATTGCCAGAAACAAGCCAAATTGATGTTGCAAAGGTAATTTGCTCCCTTAAAGGGGACTACAGTGAATTTGCTCAAGCCAGTTTAAGGGCAATCTGGTTCCCAACATCAAATGTTGATGCAGAACGTTCATTTTCCAGGTACTCACTGGAAGTTAGTGACAGAAGACAACGTCTCACTCCAGAAAATGCAGAAAAATTTAACTATGATAGCATTTCAATAAAACCGTCTTAATAATAACTTTGGAAGTGCTCAATTGTGTAATTTTGTAGTGCATGTGATTGTAATTGAGTCGTGAAATTTTTAGTAGTTATTTAAAAGTTTGAATTTATGAATTTGCAAATGAACTTAATTATCTATGAATTTGCAAATGAACTTAATTGTAATTAGATCATGAGGTTTTAGTGTTTATTAATATTTGTTTTAATAAATTTGCATGTCGTACAGAAAAGCAAGAAAATTTTGCCGTGGGTATTTTAAGCAAAAAAATAAAACCATATAACACCGAAATCTTTATTTCTTTACACCGAAATTTGTCTTAAAATAACACCACAAAATCTTGCCTCTAATCATAACTTGTCCAGCCAGAAAGTCATGACCGGCGAATAATAATGTTTTTATTTGAAAATACGTAGATATTTTGTGACAATATAACTAAATCAATTATTGTTTAAAATAACAGAATCCTAAGATTTATAGTACGTGATTATCAATTCAAATACAGATTAAATCTTTTTAAGAAATTAATTAAGACATTTCATTATGTCTTATTTTGACCCACAAATAGTTAGTCAAATTTGTTCAAAAGAAACGATGGTGAATTAAGTGTTATCTCCCAGATTTGAAATTTCATAAGTTCAATCCAATAATTTTATTTTGAAATGGAATAATATAAATGGACACTCTCCAATTGTAAACTGAGTTTGTATGCTACTATCAGTTCTCGTGGCCTAGCCTCCAATCAATAATAATCTCTTAAGTGTTACCTCTCAGGAACAATACATAAATATAGTAACACCGATTTTCATTGGACAATATCAAATAAAGCATTAAATATTTTAATCAAGAAACATACTTATAGAAAGTAATAAAATTAACATCTAAGCTAGAGTTAAATATTCATAGAGAACAAAAATTGCAAATAGCATTCAATATAAGGCAAATATAAAATTACACAGAGAATAAAGTTAAAGTAGTGATGGCCCGATATCCAAAAACCCGATACAGATACAGATTCCGATATTTCCAAATTTACCGATCCGATACCTGATATTCTGATAATAGGCCTATCTCATTTCTAACACTGATTCTATAAAATTGTGTTTCTGGAGTACTGTTAGAGACAATAATGAATAGAGCCCATGAAAAATGGTAAATAAAACTGCCTGATTTCGGTAAATAAACTATAGGATTTGGGTGCTATATTTCAGTAAATAAAAAGTATTGCGGTGGTATATTTTGGTTAAAAAAATTTTTTTCTTTATTAAATGAGTGCATTTGTTCTACTATTTATTTAATTTCATGATATACACACAAAGCTGTACATGATACTTGATACAGCAATCACTGGATTCCTGCGTAAGCCTTACAGAAGTGGAAATGTTATCTAGTAGATTATATACACATTACTTAAATTTTACATCACAAATAGTGTCTAGAATTTGACTGTCTGTGTTTATGTAATTAAACATTTTGAGTATTAAATAGGCCTATGCTATGTTCCTGCACAAAACTTGATAGAATTATTTTTTTCCTGTCAGGAGAATTGGCCAATTTGGCCAAATACGTAGTTTGGTAAACATGTAAGAAAGGGTTCCCTAAAAAATTAGTTAATTACAATGATTATAGTACATGTAAAATTCCAGGCTCAAAAGTTTTTTTTTAATTTACTATAATTTTGTTTTACTTCACATTTTCCGGCCTCTTTCCCATAAAATTGTGTTTATTAGGACGTTAGAACCATAACACATTTCCTTGACTTACCTTTCATGTATTCATTTAACCATTCCCTCATAGCTGGGTGATCTAGCTTCTCTAGGGGAATATTTGCAGAAACAAATGCACGCACTGCATCGCTTGGAAATTTGACTTTAATTTCCTTTGCTCGTTTATGGAGAACAATATTATCCTCGAGTGTCACTTGCCTTTTGACTCCACAACCTGATGGTGATGTTTGACTTTTTTTCTTCTCTAAATGAGATGCTCGCTGTTTGCAGTGTTTTCACAACTATCTTTCCTTTTCCAATCTACTACCGTATTGCAAAATTTACACATCATTATCAGATTTTCTTTATTAAAAACAATGAATCCTTCATGCTCGTATTCTTTAGCTCGTTCAATCACTGATACGACTTTAGGCATTATGAAGTATCAAGTAAACCAAGTAGTAAACTTCAAACAAAACAAACCGCAACTACCTATTTTCGTTCACATTTAATTATTTACATGGAACGTAGGATCTTTTCAAACCTCATTTGGTCATTTCACATGACCGGCGTATTGCGACCTTAAAATCCCATAACCTCATTGTTATTTTTTACAAGCAATAAAACAACGGAACAGAGATAAGTATCTCTGCAACGGAAACGAATATGGCCAAACGGCTAACTTCATCCACATCCCGCTAGGAATGCTGATAAATGGTTGCCGCTTTCAGGCAGAGTGTTTGGTATTTAATTAGGTTCAACTTATCTATGGCGCATCTCATAATAAAGATGGCTTACGATGTTTTGGTTTACTAAACGAATACGTTTTATGGCAAAAGTATTATTGTGAAACTTAATATTCATATCGCGTTAAAATTCTGACATTTTGCGGATATTTTGTGAAACAACAAGAAAATCGCGAATAGTAATGAATTTTGCGGCATCGCCAGTTAGTTCGTGAAAACAAAATGCTGTAAAATCAAAATAGGCTTTTGGAAATACATTTGTAAGTGCTGAGAATGTAGTTCCAAAATCGTTAGTAAAAATGTTGCGATTTCGTCATTAACGAAATTCGAGTACCTCTAATAATGAAAAATGTTAAATATTAATAAAACATACTTATGTGAACGTATATTATTTTTATTACTTGTAAAATATTGTAAATTTACATTAAATGAAAGCTAATAATGAAATTATCATAATGGCTTACAAATAAGCTCTCTAAATTCAAGGTCTTAAAAAATTAAATTGTTTTTCAAGGCCAGATAATGCAATATTCTGTTGTAGGTATTACCTACATTATGCAAAAAACATATTGTAATTACAAGGAAACAAATTTCAGATTTTTCTGGAGAAATTTTAGCATTTGAATGTGTTCAGGTGGAAGGCGATTCCATTTTTTGGTAAAAATTCCACCTGCAGAGCTAAACAATCTTTCAGAATGAATTAAGACAGGTGGAAAGCCAAGATATATTCTTGCTAACAATTTCAGTCTCGGAAAGGTAGAATTTGCCTTCCAGTACGCCAGTGGGCTGTCATTCAATGGTATGTTTGGTTCTGATAGATACTGTGCAAATTCATTTGATAAACTATTTTCAGTTTTTGAGGCTGTCGGTGAATCTTCAATCAGCTGTGAACAAATAACTTGAAGAGCTGATTTAAATTTCTCTGTGGGCTTTTTAACTGGTAACTTTGGATCTGGGCAATTCTCAGGTCGGACACGTTCAGCCAGCCAGTCTACAGCCCTTTCTGCTGCGTGATGATCTTGAAACACCATGGGAAAATATATTTTTTTTTATTTCAAGGCTTTTTATATCTATACAAAAATCAACTTGATTTTAAAGTGTTTGTATAACTACCAACTATGTAGGTGGAAATATTGATTTTTAGTAGATACTTATTTGTCTAAGAATAAAATTTTGTATATTAAACATTAAAGTCACTAAAAAATTACTGTAATTTGATTTTGAATTGAAACAGTGAACATCTTTTCATTAGGGCCTAAATGGTCAAGGCACTAACATACTGCCCGAGTATTATTGTATTTTGAACATTTTGTTACGATTCGTCAGGGGTGCAGAAAATGTACAGGGACCAATATTTCCCCAGAACACCATAATTTGATTCAAAATTTCCCCTAAAACTGCGTAAATTTTCGTGTACGGTAATGGACAATTAAATTATGTTTAAAATTATGTACCGTCATTAAAATTGGAGTTTTGTTACATATTTTACACTTAATTTCATTATGAAAAATACATTAAAACATGCACTGTTTTCTTAAGTCAATCATCTCCGAGAAATGGCAGCCTTCCTCTCTCTTTGTGAAGTTTGTCAATCAACTTCGAAGTGTTGTACACCTTGAGACGAGATGCTGAAGAAAATCGTGTAAAATGGTACTTTCCACCATGGAAATGCCTGTCCAAAGATTCTTTTAACAGCTGTGAAGCCTTGTGAACTGGAGGTCCATTCCAAGAAATAAAGACTTCATGGAACAGAGTGTCAAAATGAATATTCCGATTATGGAGGTGGTTCCCAATAACTGATCCTACTGATTCACAAACTGCTTCACTACATATTTTCATACAGTTCTCAAGCAGATAAATTATTTCAGGAATGTGAGCAAACACATCAGGGTTAGTAAATGCTTCTTTTATTACTGTGTTGTCCTGAACGATTAATTTTGGTTTCTGATTTTCTTCTAAAGAATCGACGTTTTTGAAAAATGGTGTGTTTAAAAGGTTGTTTCTCAAACTATTAAGTTGAGAAAAAAGAACCTCACTGTCTAGCTTGCATCCTCTGTTTTCATTGACCCATGCAACAAGAGTTTCTAGAGATTCCTTAATTGTAGGCACAGCTGATGTATCTGGAGGGCATGTCAAGTATTTGCTGCTAAAACATTTCCTCATATTTTCTACTATTGGTGGTTCAGTAATTCTAAGTGCAAGTTTTTCAAGAAGTGTTACACAAAAGGTTGCTAATTTTGTTCTGGAAAGTTTAAAACTTTCTTCATCTGATGCTTCGTCCTCCTGATGCCAAGTCTGGGAACGGCTTGATCTAAGACAGTCTGGATTAACCAACAGACAGTCTTGATATACATGGCAATTTAAAGAGTCAATTTCCTTTACAAGAGATGGAAAGTTTTTTTCAGTTATGCACCCTTGTTTCAGTTCCATTACCATGTCATTAAGTGTGTTTATCATGCAATTGTAATAATCAAAGATTGTCCAAATGCAAGTGTTTACATTCTGAGAGGTACAGCTGAATTCTGTTACAAGCTCCAATATATCAATAGTCCCAAGCAGTTGATATATAAAACTAGGACTGGAAAAATTATTCAGTTCCAATGAGTAATCCTTGGCTTGAGTATTGTTGCCTTTCTTGATGCATTCAGTGCGCTTCTTTTGTAAGTCTATAAAAAACAACTTGAAGTCTTTTTGGAATGTTTGATAAACTCTTAATTCACTCTGAACAAAACGAGTTTCCTGGAATGATTTTGGATTCAAAACAGCCACTTGTAATTTATCTGCTAAAGCAATTATTTCTTCATAGCCAATACCCCAATTGTAGTGTTTCATTAAATGACCTACAGTTTGAGCTTGATTGTTGAGCCATGATAATGACTGAACTTTACGAACATCATTTAAAACACACTCTAGCCTATGGGCTAAGTCCCACATAGGAAGAAAGAAGTCATGATGGGCATCTTTACAAAGGCTTACTAATTTTTTGTCCACACCAAGATCGAAATATTGGCCATCAAATGCCATTCCATTAAGTTGTTCACTCAACTTAATTTTAAAGTTTTCAAGGGCACACTGCAGTTTTTCAACTAAAACAACACCTTTGTGTGAGGTACCACATGGTGAGATATCAATCACGATGCATGTCTGAACACCCTCTACAAGTGTAACCAAACATGTTATCTGGTATGTTCGGTGTAGTTTGGTGATTTTGTCCGCTGTAACTGACACAAGGGGAAGATGATTTGTCACTGGATTTTTTGTACTTAAAAAGTCACATATTTTTGCATTCATAGTAAAGAATATATTTTTCCTGTATTCCCTGAAAAATTCGGTGGAATGATTAAGTTCACCAACATCAGCATCATTTAGAACATTTAAACTCAATAAACGTTCAAAAAACTTGCCACCCTTTCCTTCTTTGATTGCACTGTAAGCACTCCTGGCAACCCTAAGTCCCACCTTTTCGTGTTCTTTTTTCACCTTCACATTCATTTTTTCTGTTGTTTCAGAAAACTTTACACACCACTTATGTGCATTTGATTCTAAATGATCAAAGATGTGGGTCTTCATATTTCGAAACTCAGTACTCTGAGTTGGTTGCATCAACTGTTTTTCACTTGGAAGAGTAAAAATACCAAAACTGCTGGTTTTTAGAATAGCTACTTCCTTAGGAATACATTTATAATGTTCTACACATGGAGAACATTGAATTGTTGTTGTACCGCCGACTAAACAAGGCATAATTTGACAAATTTCTGGAACTGTTTTGCAAACTCTAAGTAACTTAATTTTTGTTTCAAATGCTTCATTATCGAGTGTTAACGTTGGAATGACTCGGGCCTTCGTCACAGATTTATTTGGTTTCAATAATACATCAACTTTGTTAGTAAGGCTAGACAATGTTTGGAAAATAGTCGCTAACTGCTTGTTGATCTCGGCAGAGTTTTTTTCGTCAACAGCATCATTGTCATCTTGTGTGCGAGACGAAACTGGTGATTCCCGACTCAGTGTTTCCTCAATTTGAATGACAGACGAGTCTTCTAATTTTCTTACTTTGTTTGAAGGTTCACAGCTACTATTACAGGGGAAATCATTTTCAGTCACATTAATGGTACAAAGTTCTACAGCATCGCCGGTTTTGTTTGTTACAAATGTGGAAATACTACTTTGGTCTTTAGTTCTAGGTTTTTCATTGGGATGTTTACTATAAACGTGCTTTGTGAGCTTATCGCGTCTCCCTCGCCAGTCACAAAATGCACAGTTTACGTCTTGTTTACTTTTGAAAGTATACATTGTTTTCCTTGAAGAAATTCACAACATAGGCCTACATTAAGAATCGGGTCGCGGCAAACAACACACAGTGTAGGCCTAATCACAGAGCGAGTAATATACTGCAAAATATCTCCAGATTTTTCAAATTACTTCGAAAAAACAACAAAACAACTGATTTTACCGTAATGATACGCCAGATATGTCTTTATCTCGAAAAATCGTTAGACAGTTGTTACTTGTTACGGAACTATTATCGATCTCTAAAGCGAATGTCGAGAATATCGAATCGAAATCTCTTGCTTGCATCGTAGCGTCACCGCTCTCTTTTCTCGCACATGTACTAAAGACGCAAGCTGCTAGTTTTTTTTGACCATTCATTACTAGGTAGCTAAAACTGTTTATATATCGGTCACAGAGAAAAGTATTTAAGATTTTACGAAATTTTAATCTCAGAATAAATCCCGGGTGAAATGTATTCCACAGTTGCATTTCACACAGGCAACGATTGTGCGTAGTAATTTTTTTTATCTACGTGTGTGCCAATCAACCAGACAAAACCGAGCGATGTACACGTAATAAAAATAAATAAAAATACAACCTCGGATATATTAATTATTAAACAAGTCAGTGGTAACAAAGATTACCAGACAAACTAATAAGAAGCAAACTAAACACACGCAATACGCTGTTCTATCAAGCGATAAAATAAACGGTAGGTTATGTACGTTTGTTTATAAGACCGGGTTGGAATCGAGGGACCTAAAGTTTATGTAGTCATGAAAGTGTAATGATTAGATATATTTATTATATGGTAAAACTAGGACTGTACTGACGGGTAGTGTGTGATAACACGACCTGAGTGTTCAGCAATAATTTTGCATGTAATGTAAACATGTTCCAGTGTTTTTTCTCAACAAATATTTCCCCCAAGGTGCCCTGATTTCCCCCGAACATTGTTCGCGCGATCGAACATATTCTGCACCCCTGCGATTCGTTATATGAAATAAAAAGATCTTCTTTCTTTTTCATTTGAGAGTTTTATTGTCCGAAAGACGAAACAACCGCATCCAATCACTTTCAATGTTTTGTTCACACATTCAACTCGTACATCCGCCTGTCGAGAATTGCTCGCAGCTCGGGCGATGTTACTTAGCGATAAATGACGTAGGTTAAGTCCTTCATTTCTACATATTTTGTGAGAAGCCACCGAACGCGCCCTCCTGGTGCAGCGATCGACAGACGACTGACGAGATCATGGCACTGGTTCCTCCACGCAGGAAGGGCAGTCACAGAACCTCACCGACCAATCACATACATGCTTCATTCACACTACAAATCACAAGCCAATCAGAATACGTGACATACATTGAAAACAGTTTTCTATACACAGAGCCAGGGACTTTACATTCTCGTTCTCTCTCCCACACTGTGAGACAGCAGTTATCACTCAGTTCCCACGCAGTGACGAGATATCTTTGCAGTCTCTCTCTTACTGGGGAATCACTGTTCCTATCTCACTCGCACTCACAGGCCTCTTATGCCTCTCTTTCTACACATCACCCCAGACACAGTCCCTTGTTCTAGAATCATTATGCAACATCTGCATTCTAATAAAAACGTAATATATAATTATAACACGATATTCAAATTTAAATAAATAATAGAAAAAACTCATTACACATAATATTAGGTAAATATAAGTAGCAAAACAAAGTTGAAAGGATGACAGAAGAAACATGATTATTAAATAATTATAAATTCAGAATCAAATATGCCGGCAACTTAACCCATTCTTAGTAACATTATTATTAGTTTAAAAGGCATGTATACTGCAATGCTACAATTTGAACATCCTTACACCTACCTGTTTTTGTATCGTGGATCCAAAATTGTCGCAGCTGCATACACTTCGATGTTATATTCTACACCTTCAAATCTACTGTGCAACGAATGCAGCATTTCAGTAATAGCAGATTTCAAACCAAACACTTTCTTTATCTTGAATTTTTGGAGACCCCTGTCAAGGCTGTTAACTAGAGGTATAACATCAGATATCATACAGTTTAATGAACTGAGAGACAAAGTCGCTTCCTTGAATAGTTTTAATATCTCGATGATCCCTTCGGCCAGGGTCCAGTCTGCTGGAGAAAAGTGAGTGTTAAGTCCGGGAATTTTACGAGTAATGTTTTGTAAAGTTTCTTGCTATTCAACTAGCCTTTCTAACATGTCAAAGCAAGAGTCCCATCTAGTTGGTTCTTCTTTGATGAGAGTGTGTTGTGGAAGGTTGTACTTCACCCGAGCCTCTTTCAAAATTTTTGTTGATGAACAGACATGTGAAAATGTTAATGTGACACAATTTGTTTTGCTGCTGAAGTCAATTTTATGACAGCAGACTGATTCATGCACCCATCTTTCACAACCAAATGCAGTCTGTGTTGAACACAAGGAACATGATTGATACAATGTAGCAGAGAAACAGCAATTTTTATGTTCGCTGCACTGTCTGAAACAATTATTTTCACTTTTTCTTCAATACCCCATGCAGAAAGGGCTGCCCGAATGTTGTCTGCTATGAGCTCACCTGTGTGATTGGCACCACAAAATGGCATCACTTCTAAAGACAGATGAATGAATTCCTACTCTTCATCTATGAAATGGGCAGTTATACTAATAAAGTCACCACCAGCACCAGACATCCACAAATCTGTCGTAATTGCAACATGCCCAGCAGCTGACAATATGTCTTTAACTTTGGCTCTAACAGTTTCAAGTAACTCTGGAATTTGTTTACCCATAATATCCTTTATCCCCGGCAACAAATAGCGTGGCTGCAGGGTTTTGACAAACTGCAGAAAACCTTCATGTTCTACGATAGATGCTGGTTGCATTTCGAGGCAAATCATTTTCACTGCTTCAACACATCGTGGATCACTTTGTTGCCATGTTGTTTGCTTTGCTACAAAGAATCCCAAATCATGCTGCTTTAATTTCTTCTGAGGTGGTTCAGTGAACTGGCAAAAACTTGTTGAAGGTATAGAGAGAGAATCACATTTGTCAGAACCACCAACTTCTTTTTGATGATGCAGGGATA
This sequence comes from Bacillus rossius redtenbacheri, assembly GCF_032445375.1. Taxonomy (NCBI): domain Eukaryota; kingdom Metazoa; phylum Arthropoda; class Insecta; order Phasmatodea; family Bacillidae; genus Bacillus; species Bacillus rossius. Next base: position 112,395,784 of record NC_086332.1, read on the forward strand.
AGTAATTCCACAAATTTGATGTATTGAATGTCCTAGAAGATTTCCCACCACGCAATATTTCTTTACAGCAATAATTGCAAATTGCTTTTGCCTTATCATTGGTTTTTACTTGAAAATGTAACCTGACACTGGTGGAACTGTGTACCGTGTTATTCAGAACACACTCTATAAAAGGTAACTTACACATCCAACTCTGTTGTGCATCGTGGAAAAATGTTCGTAGCATGTTTCCCAACGTACGCATCTGCCTTTCAACAGGGTTACTCTGAGGGTGTCTCACTGAAGACATGTTGGGTATGATCCACAATTCCTTTAGCTCTTCTTGCCAAACTTGACTTATAAATTGTGTGGCATGGTCAGAAATAATCACATCCAGGTGACCTACTTATGCTACAAATTGCTTGACCTTTTGGAACACTATTTTGCTAGTGGTACAGACGATTGGGAACAACTTGGTGTAATTGGTAAACAGATCTACCATTACAAAACCATACTTTACACCTGCCGTCGATCTAGGCAAGGGTCCCAATACATCCACGGATACCAATTTCAGAGGTATCTCAGGAATGATAGGCTGTAATTCTTCCTCAAGGTTCTGTTGTTCATGTTTCGCCTTTTGACATAAGTCGCACGATTTTGTGATTACTGCTACTGCCTTGTGCAGGTTCGGAGAATACAACTGTCTACTTAAAGACTGAGTCAGTTTCTTTGAACCAATATGACCACAGTTCAAATGAGTCTCCCATACAACAGTATTGATGTTTCCTTTCGGAATCACGGGTTTCCACTGTTCTTCAAACCTGGATTAAAATTTATTTTGACAGAATAACACCCCCCTTGTTGGAAACACAGTATTCATCATGGAGTTTATGTGTGATTTCTGAGTTCTCTAATTTAGCTATTACAGTTTTACAAAATTCATCTTCGTTTTGCAACTGAGCTAAATTTTCAAAAACATTTCTGATAGTTACATTGTTTTTAATCTGTTGGGTTACTAAATTTGCTACCAAAAACTCTTTGGAATTCTTCTTCTGCGGAACTTCATCAAATAAAACATCGGGTACTCGGCTAAGGAAATCAGCGACTATATTTTCTTTGCCTTTAATATGGCATATTTCAAGTCAAATTCTTGCATAAGCAAGCACCTTCGAGTTAGCCTACTCCCAAAAATTGTACCTGTTTTCAAACACATTAGAGCTTGATGGTCGGTTAGTAGTCTGATGTTTTCTCCCAGAAGAAGGTCTCTAAACTTCTCTATTATAGATAGTGTCTCTTTCTCGGTGACTGTATGATTTCTCTCTGCTGTGTTTAACGTCCTGCTCGCCATCACAACTGTACGCCCTACTCCGTCATCGTCCGTTTGAGCCAGTTTTGTGCCTAACGCATACTCGGAGGCATCAGTATACAATAAAAATCCTTTACCTAAAATGGGGTGATACATGACTCGTTCTTCGAAAAATATCCTCTTGAGGCCTTCAAACACTGCTTTCTCCTCTTCGTCCCATTTCCACATCTTGTCCTTTTTTTTTAGCAAGTTCAACAATGGCACAGCAATTTTGGCTACCTGGTCGCTATAATTGCGATAGACGCCTGTGACTCCCAGAAATGTTCGCAATTGTTTTACGTTCTTCGGTGTAGGAAAGCTGCTGATACTATGTAGTATTTCAGGTGGGTGTTGGAGTCAAAATATGACCTAGAAATGTAAGTTCTTGTCGGCAAAACACTGCTTTTTTAGCTTCACTGTCATGCCTGCGTCATGTAATTTAGTCAGCACAATACTGATGTGTTCGAGGTGTTCTTTGTAAGTGGATGATGTAATTAAGATGTCGTCTACATATGCGCGTGCGAATCCCTTGCACTCTGGTCCTAGTGTTTCATCTAGACAACGAGTAAATTGCGCCAAGCCGAAAGGCATGACCTGCAATACGTATTGGTAGTTCTTAAAAAGAAACAAAGTGTATTTCCTGGAGTTATCTTCTAACGGTATTTGCCAGTAAGCTACCGACAAATCCAGGGTGGTTAAAAATTTATCACCATGGTACAGTAGAATGTCATTCGTGGATCTAGGACTTTCCCTGTCTCAAACGGTGATTTTATTTATCTCTCTAGCATCTAGACATAAACGCACGGTTCCGTCCTTCTTCCTCACACAAAGAATGACTTTAGTGAAAGGACTAGGTGCTTCGTTTTACTACATTCCAGTCCAACATTAACTGCAAATATTCCTCTGCCTCGTTCAAAAATTTTGCCGGAATTGGATAAGACTTTTTATGGAAAGGTTCGCCGGGTTGGACTTCAATGCTAGCCTAATATAGTTTGTTTAAACCAGGTTTTTCTAAGAACACCTTCTGATAGTTTTTTAACACCTGAAGAAGCTTATTTCTTCCTGAATCATCAACCATCGTAACACTATTCACAGCATTGATTAAATCCGTTTCTGTCGCCACCAAATCTATTACATTATTCATACATATTTTTATGTAGGTTTCCTCCATGTGAATTAAAGAAACACACTTTTCGGAAACTTCCCAATGTTCCTTAGTCTTAGGATTTTCCGCATCATCCATGGCGGTTACTATCCATCCAGCGAAGTCTAAAACTACTTTATTGCTGGTTAGGAAATCAACACCTAAAATAATTGGTTTTGCTAATCCCTTTACTATCAAAATATTTGCGTACTTGTTTTTACCTAATCCTTCTACTTCTAACAAGGTCTGTCGGTTAATAATGGGGCTAGCTAGCCCTTGACGTGACTCCCAGAATCTTCAAGCTTGGTACGTACTGGCATTCGCGGTAATGTCACACCTGTGCTCTCTATCATTTCTACGCAATCTTCACTTATGCAGGATATTTCAGCTCCGCTATCCAACAAAACTGGAAATTTTACTCCGTTTAATGTTAATAGAATTTCCGGACATAGAGCTTGTTTGAACTGGATTTCAGTTTCCTCTGGCACGTTTAGTATAAACTCCCGCTCATTCTCCTTGAAAATTATCGTGTTTACATGTTTGGGTATTAATGCGTCTTGGCTGTCATTGGGTGCATAAGTATTTTTAATTTTAGCCCCGGCAACATTATCGTTAGGGAGTGACGTGCGTGACGTGCGGAGCTCTGTTCCTCCATCCCAGATTAGTTTACCGTACTATTTCTAAATCCTTTAATTTGTTCGGGAACTCAATTTGCAACTCCATTACCTGTACTTTGCGGAATCACGAAAGTATTATTTCCTCCTTGGCTTTCCTCTGTTACTCCGTTTGCCTGCACGAGCGACCATTTTGTGTTGCCGTTTTTGTGGCTGGGTGCGATAAAATATTCATTGTTTACTCCTTGTCGTGCCTCGTGACTTGCAATAGTGAAACTGTTCCCTTTTCCTGATGGTACGAAAGTTCGTGCGTCGACACGATACTGACTTTCGGAACTGTTGGTGTTGGCTGTCGGCTGTTCTTTCGTGCTTTGATTCTCGCGCGTATTCTCTCGAGCTACAGCTGCCCCCTCCTGACGTTTATCCCCAATTCGCGGTTCGTCTTCTTGGTGGTCCTGTCGTTTTTCATTTTTACGCCGGTAATTCTGATAGTTTGGGTAATTACTATTATATCGACTACCTCTATAGCCGTGGTGATACCAGTTTTGTTTACGACTGTCTACATTTAACGTATGAACTTGCATTGATTTTTGTACGTTACCATGTTCGTCGTTTCGGTTACGCCAGTTGTTGTACAGTGGCGCGGACGGGTTCGTGTTCTTACGTTCGTGACTTTCTTTGTGTGTGGCCGTTCTATCGAGTTTCACTAGTCGGTCGTAGGTCATGAGTTGCTCCTTAAAATCCACTATGTTATTATAGTGTTGACCTGTGAGTTGAAGTTGATAATTAATAGGCAGTTGTGATATAATCATCGCAATGAACTCCTCCTCCTCCATTCTGCAGTCTAAATAGCGAGTTCGCTCATACATCTCGCTGATATGTGATTCTAGGTTCTGGAATATGCGATTTTCAAATTTTTCGGAATGTAATTGTATCCTTAAATTACTCTGGATTCGGGTACTCCAAAATTTTTGTAAAAACAATCTTTGAAACGAATCATACTCGTGTACGGAGTCTTGCAATAATTCCCACCAAAAATAGGCAGTGTTCTTCAAACAGTGGCTAACGCATTTCAGTTTCTCCGCATCCGATAGATTGAATGTTTTGCAATATTCTTCTAATTGTTTAAGAAAACGTTTTGTGGATTTTCTTTACTTTTTCCTGTGTAAGTCGGCACATCATCTACCCATTTCCTAGCCGGGTGGTGTAATGTCAGTACCGGATCGTTAGACATAGGTATCACATTATGACTTTTGTGGTTTTGTTTTCTATCGTTTATTAATGAATTGTTTATATGGGTATTTTCCCTATCTGGATGACACACACTAGTTGAATTGGTGGTTATGGTAGGAGGAAAATTTGTAGTTGGTCTGGTTTCCTTTTCCATCTCTCCTACCCTAGATTCTACTATATCCAACCTTCCTGCTAAATTTTCATGCACTCTGCAAACCTTACAATTCGTGGTTTTACCGAATAATTCTAATGTTTCGATACGTGTTCGCATACTGGAAAATTTCCGTTCCATTTCCTGCTGAGTTTCCGTTAGATCGTTTCTAATTTCTGTCGTTTCTTCGGATATCTTGCCTAATGTGGTGTGAAGGAATTGTACTAGGCCGTCTAATCTTTCAGCACTTTCTCGTTCTATCCGTTCCCATTCCAGTTTTTCCTCTCGTTCCTTCTGTTCCCGTTCTAGTTATTTCTGTTCCCATTATAGTTTTTCCTCTTGTATAAACCGGAAAAGTTTATCTAGAGTAGCTGTTTGTGTTTGGGGCAAATCCCTCATCTCGGCTTCATGTTGTGACGCCATGACTTCAACATTATGTAATTATACTATTTCCCTAGGTTCTCTTTCAGGACTTGAATCTGAGCTATACTTTCTCCTCTCAGAAAGTAGGTTTCTGGACCTGTGTCTGACATGCTAAATAAATATTAATTTCTGTTTTGTGACTAGGTTGAATATTAGCAACAGAATCCTCTATGTAAAATGAATTTTTTTTAATTTTTTTATTTTTTATTTTGTCCATGGTGTCTGAGTGGCAACGAATATAGGCTACTATAGTTCATATCTGGCCCACACGTTATGGGCGCCAAATCTTTCCATCACCGAGATTAACAGACAGATCTATTGATCTAGTCCCTTTGTTAGTCACCAGTTCAATAGGTACAGACCTACAAAGTAACTACTATTATTTCCTGCAGTTGGTACACCGAATCTATGGAAACCAACCTCTAGAGATGACGATATCCAAGTATACCTGTACTTTAGTTAACTTCACTCTTTTATGGGCTGAATCCACGAATAAGATCTTTTTGCAAATCAATATCTTCTCTTTAACGTTATTCATTAATTAGTCAAGTATAGTAGTGCAAAACATCTGTAATCTGTGAAGTGGTCATGAACATTAGTGTAACAGAGATACTGGAAATGAAAGGTGTATTGAAAATTTGAATTTTTACTACCAATGTAATTATGTGACGCTTGTGACAGTACACATTTACACAGACATACCCAATTACACTGCATATGACAATAATGAAAACATAACACCTGATTATTATTCACAAATATTCCAGATCATATAGCTCATCATTATTTCATAGATGACATTTGTAGTATTTAAGTTTGGTAGTTTGTTTATGTTAGATTTCAAACCAATGATGATTATAAATTCCTTGGAATTATTTGGTAATTTACCAACCAAAAGCATAAGTTGCTCTTGAAATGCATCACTTTCTTTCAATAACAAAAAAAAACTTTAAACTTTCGGTACTCAGTCGAAGAGCAAGAGTTATAGGAACTACTGGTCTTAGAACTGATAGTAGCATAAAAACTCAGTTTACAATTGGAGAGTGTCCATTTATATTATTCCATTTAAGAATAAAATTCTTGGATTGAACTTATGACATTTCAAATCTTAATTCACCATTGTTTCTTTTGAACAAATTTGACTCTAATTATTTGTGGGTAAAAATAATAAAATGATTATAAATCTTGTGACTGTTCAGTATCAAAGGGTTAACACGAACTTTACGCAGTTTGGGGTACATTTGGGTGGAGAAACCAAACCTCGTTGAACCGCTACACGATTTGGACTGCTCTGGAAAACCTTTCAAACTACGTGGCTTCCTTCCTGTGCTGCTGGCTCTGCAGCTGCCGAAGTCGTATGTTAGGTTACTCCTCCGGTCCTCTCCCTCTGAACCTGACGTCTGTAAAATTGGAGTCGTCGTAGTGGATTCTGCCTCGGATCCTGTCGTCCGCGATGTCTCCTCTAGTAGATCGACATCCTTCCTTCGCGGCGTGGGTCGGCATCTCTTCTTTCTTGCTTCAGTGATATATTTGATTTTCTGGTATCAAGCTAATCTACGTTGCCTGTCCCAATCGACGGTTTTGATGTCATGCTCCATAATCGGTCACAACCTCTTCTAATACTTAGTAGTACCGGTTTTCTTGAAATATATCAATATTATTCCTGGTTTTTCGTCGTTCATTAATTACTACTAAAACTTTACACGTTTATTCTTTGATTCTATATTCTCAAATTACATGGAACTTATTAACGATGTATCTAACTCCCTTGGCCGTCAAACAAACAAACAAAACTAAGCTTCCAAATTTAAAAAAAATAAACATTTCATGTTCCCTTGTTCCGAGCTCATTGAAATATCGCTCGAAATCGCAAATATAGTCTAAACGGAATATTAATCGTGGCCTAGCCTCCAATCAATAATAATCTCTTAAGTGTTACCTCTCAGGAACAATACATAAATATAGTAACACCGTTTTTCATTGGACAATATCAAATAAAGCATTAATAATTATTTTAATCAAGAAACATACTTATAGAAAGTAATATAATTAACGTCTAATCTAGAGTGAAATATTCATGGAGAACAAAAATTGCAAATAATATTCAATATAAGGCAAAGATAAAATTACACAGAGAATAAAGTTAAAGACATTTAAAATCAAATGTTATACTTCTATGAGTGCTTCACCAAGTACCTCTACAGTACTAAAAATTTATTTTCATGGTTTTTGTCCAGAAATCTCCAAAATTCATGAACTTAATTTCTTAACTACATGTGTGTAGCTCAGGTCATGTTACACCAAGTGCTTAGGTGCTTAGTGTTCTGATGTGGCATTTTTTTTAGTGACAATTATGAACATAGTAGTTGCTTACCTCTAAAGATTTCTAAACTATGAGCTAAGGATGGCAAATTATTAATATCTCCTTGTATGTTAGGCAGGCCTCAAACCCTATCTAATCTCTAGATATATATTCTTGCCCTTTGCGTTCTCTGTGCAACTGTCTCATTGTGGATTAGCCAACACCTGAGCAATTCTTTGCTCAGTAAATATTATTCTTCAGTGACAACACTTTGCTGAGTTTTAGGGACCCTGAAAAACATAAATAAAATTGGTTAAGAGCGGTGTTAAAGTATGGCAAAAGCTGTGCAAAAAGTTTGTAGTAAAACATAAAAGTGGTGCTATAAGTAGGTGTAAAATAATTTACATTACTTCTAATATTCAGTATCAAATGTTAATTTTTTTCCTTCTGTTCCCTTAAAAATTGTTTTATATACTCTGTGAATTGAAACATAAGAACTTTTGGTTAACTGGAAGAAAATACCTCCTTTACAAAAAAAAATTTAAAATGCTTTCTTTAACTTCATTTTTTTAATAATTTTCTAAGAGGGTGTTTTGAAACTTAAAGTAATTTAACCGGTTTAACAAGTTATTCGGTTAGGTACATTAAAAGCACTAAACATTGTGTAATCTGTTAGGTTGCTACATAAAGAATTCTGTAAAATTATGTGAACAAATGGTTAGCTAAGCTACATTTAAAAATATTTAAAAACTGTAAGGATGGTTGGTTAAGTTAAATAGTTATATTTAAAAATATAATTTATAATGTTCTTAAGTATTTTTAATGTAGCTAACCATATCTAATCAACCAGCCACACTATTTAAGGGGATTGGTGCAGGACAAAAAACAGTCATTCGTCAGAATTTGTTGGAAATGAGCTTAAGTGTTTCATAAATGCTTGTTTATTACTACTGTATGGCCAGCCAGCACGTATATAAGCTAGCGGGTGAGATTTGGCAAGTTAGTGGCGAGAGAGCTTCTGTGAGGGGAGGTTGTCGAATGTTGCAGCTCTGAGGCCTGCCATCTAGCGGGAATCTTTCGAAGGTCTTCCACAATATCGCCTTTCTCTCTTTCTCTCTCTCTCTCTCTCTCTCTCTCTCCAACACGGACACCCAACCAGCTCTTATCTTCGCTTCCCATCTCGCCCTATCCTTCATTCTCGGATCAGGTAGCCGCCCTTCCCCGCGTAGACTTTCATGTTACTCCAGGAAACCACGACAACCTGTGAAAAATTTGTCCAAAGCTGAATTTTTGTACTGTGGTAGAGTTGACTATGCTTAATAACATACCGAAAGTTTACCGCTGTAGACCTTGTGCGTTATCACCGAAAATTTGCATTTAAGTCCTAGGTGACAGCAACTTGCATCAGTCCATTAAAATGCTACCCATTTATACAGTTTTTAATTTAGACTGTCCATAAACTTACCAAAATAATCTAGAAACTTTAATACACCCATTAATGTTAGAAAAAATTTAAATTTTTAATATATATGATATAAAGCGATTAATTCACGACATATTTTTTTTTTATCTTTGCCACCCAGATAAAAATACGATTTACACCGATTTGAAGAGCCCAATGCGAAAAAATGTCTAAATAAATGTTTTTAATTATACTTTTAGCTTTAATATAGTATATTTATAAAGAGTCTAGCATAATTAGTTGCCTCATTAAAGCTGCCCGAGCGTTGCAGTGTACTGCGGCCGTACTGATCTTTCACGGCCGGCGGGCTTTGAAACACGCTGCGTACTGCGACACTCAATAAACTTGGTCTTATTTATGGATTACTTAAAATATATTTAATGCATATGATAGGGTGTATTCATGTTACATCTATTGAGATATACATATTATTTTTTTATATATGAATCATTTTTGATACAATAAAATTAACAATAAACAATTTCTGCTTGGAACTTGTAAATCAAAATTCTAGAGGACCGCTGGTTTTATATATGTGTGTTCGTATTTTGTTACAAAAATTTTATTATTAAAAATTATTTTAATACCAAAAAATATAATTATTTTTTATTTCTAATACATTATATTATTTTAGATCAGAACTGTGCAAAATTTTAATGTAGCCTATATTATAAAATATATATATATATATATTTAATTGTATGAAATTATTTTACTATATAACAATTGAAGAAAACGATACACCGTTAATGTGCTTATTGAGTTTTGTCACTTTTATAACATAATTCGGATGATAATATTATTTTTTTCCAGAAAATAAATAATACATAAGTTGTGTTGTAAAATGTATTGATAGAATTACATATTTAGTAATTTTTTTTCTAAGTTAATTCATTGGAGTGCTGCGCCTAGCTTACTTCGTTGAATTGCTAGTGGCAAAGAGCGGTGGTGGATGTTTTTGCAAGAGTTTGACCGTATTTTATGACCCCAGCTGTGAGAGGGTGTTCGTCCCAGAAATCCTAACGGTCAAGGAAAATAGCCTTTCTCTGTAGTCACGTACGGGTCTGCTACTCGCGCAATATCGTCAGTTTATCACAACTTTCCGGGAAGTTCTATTGTTGTTATTTATTTATAATTTAGAAATTAAAGAGTCGATCATACTAACATTTTTATCTATGCAAATTGCATCCTGGAAGATTTTTATCTACGTTTGCAGCAAAAATCACTTGCAGTTAGGAAACTTTTATTCTTTCAGAGTAAAATTCAGTCTGGAATTACCATACATTAAAAACCTTAGTTTTCTGGAGCAAAAAACGTCCCAGCACGAGCGACTTTAACACTGCTGCACACACACTACGCAGCTTGAAATACATCAGTGGTCAGACTATTGTACCAGACACTCAAAATATACACATTTAAACCTTAAAAAAAAAAAAAAAAAAACACAGACAATATTTATGAAGTGATTTTGACGTTACGCTCAACATATTTATGTAACATGTAGTCAAATTTCTATAAAAAATATATTTTTTTTCTTACCTTTTATGATTAAAATTACCAATTTAATAATAGGACGTTTTAACTTTGAGGTGTTTATCACAGTTACCATGTAGGACATTATTTTATATTACTTTGGTGCCATAATGAGAACCGACTTAAAAAAGTATTAAAGTTATTAAATTTACGAAACATTTTTGTGGATCATTGTAGAAATTATCATTAAGGACTCAACTGCTCATTTATTGGTGTGATCACAAAGTTTCATCGGTAAACTTCTGACGTGTTACTAAGAAATGATCATTCTACTACTGTACAAAATTTTTCCTTTGGGATAATTTTCCATGTATTAAAAATGTTTGTTTCTTAACAGCGAAATTCGTCTCGATCCGAACCTACTTCGACAACCTCGCAGTAGTATACACTACGCGGCTCGGATCGCTTTAGTAGTCAGACTAATTGTATGAGACACTTAAAAAATATACCAATTGAAAGATGAATAAATATGCAACAACGATTACTTTAAGCGATTTCCACGTTGGGCTCTTTAAGTTTATGTAAGATGTATTTATATTTCCTTAAAATTGAATGAAAGTGAATTCGTTAACTTTAATGATTTAAAAGGTCTATTTTATAGAAACATGTTAAACTTTGTGCTTTTTATCACTATCCACAGATAGGGCAATGTTTCTAGATTATTTTGGGTTCCATACTGAGGTCTACTCCATAAACTGCATTTGCAATATCCATTATTGTGGATCGTTGCAAAAAAATTTAATTTTGGACTTAACTACTCGTTTTCGGTGTGACACACAAGGTTTGCGGCAGTACTTACACTTTTGACGTGTTACTAATAAATGTTCATTCTACTACTGTACAAATTTCGGCTTTGGGATAATTTTCTATGTATTAAAAACCTTTGTTTCTTCACAGCGAAATTCGTCCCGACCCGAGCCTACTTCTGCAACCTCGCATTAGTATACACTACGCGGCTCGGATCGCTTTAGTGGTCAGATACATTGTACCAGGCTCTCAACAAATAAACTAATTTAAAATTTAAGAACTAAATCGTGATCGTAAATTGGCCGCCATGGTGATTTGCGAATTTATGGAGAAATAAAAGCAGTTAAAATCTTATGTAGTTTCCAAGAGACATTATTACATCACCAATCATCTTAAGTAACAGGTTTACAAAATTTCAACATATTCATTAACTAGTCAGTTTTTTTTCAAATGTGTTAGTATTAACAATCTGGACCATATCTAGTCGGTGAGGTCTGTATTGTTACAGACTATCTGTATTCCGGTATTTGGATTTTGAAGCTACTTAATGATTCGCTTTCAATGTCTATTAAAATATACCTAATGCTAATTGCAGAAATATTTCTACTCGATTTCAAAATTATAATTCCTGAACATTTGTAGCGGACACATTTCAATGTAACACTCACTGATTTTCGAGTTGTGTTGAGGTTTCGCATGCCACTTCGTGTACACGAGATGGCCCCTGCTCTGGTAACAATGAGTAGGGACACCTGTATTTCGCGAATACATTTCGTGTCAAGGTATTTCACAAAATACTGTAGCTTTTAATAAGAGGAAAGGCAAATTGTGAGGGTGCAGCAGTACTGTGACCACATTCTCATTGGCCTCGTCAAGAGCGGGACGACACCTCTCACCGCTCTCAGCCAATAACCACAGGAGAAAAGCTACAGCATTTTGTGAAATACCTTGACACGAAATGTATTCTCGAAATACAGGTGTCCCTAACAATGAATCATCACAACCGGTGCCGTCTGTACGAGCGTCTTCACAAGTTATCCTGAAATATGTTCTTAAATATTAATTCAAGTGAATTCTTAAAATCCTACACACCTTATCTTAAGTGTCGTAAATGAATCGTTATATTTTGTAAATCCATATAATATAGGAGCCACCATGGCGCGAAGCGATGGACGCGATACGAATAATATTTTTTTTTACCAACCACTACATCAGTAAATATTTGTGGTTTCCATTCGCTATGAATTCAAGCATGTAACATTTGTACTGCTTCTTCAATTCGGCCACAGTTAAATGGGAGGCTCTGAATCCCTGAAAACTCCTTAACAAAATCAACGATGAATCACAGGCATTATAACAAACAGTTGTCACAAGTCAAGTAGCCAATGAGCAGGTGACATTTTTCGAGTCCGTAGAGGATTGACTATCGTACAGGTCATTGGCAACACGCCCTTACGCGCATGGTTAATACCCGCATGAGTAGAGCAGAGGTGCCCACCTCCCCCCCCCCCCCCAAACACTATGACTCACCCCCCCCTAAACTAATTATGCCCCCCCCCCCGAATTTTTTTATGCCATTTTCTAAATGATTTACAATTATTTTATAATATTATACTTTTTTAGTATTATATTTTATCACATTTTGCATTAATTAAAACTGATTTTCTAATAATAATTTTGGTAATATCAGGTAATATTTCCATCCTGAACCGACAGATGCCAAACTGCTTTTGTTGAGGAAAGTGCGGGGTTGCCAATTTGATTTACAAGACCCCTTTCATTTATCAAAGCACCAGAAACGTATTTTCACATTAGAAGCTATAATTATGTAAATAATATATACATTTTTCTCGTCTTTTAACCCCCCCCCCCCCCCCCCCCCCCCTGAAATTTTAATGACGCAGTCTGCGTCGTTACCCCCCCCTTGTGGGCACCCCTGAGTAGAGTGTAAAGGCGTAAGCATGATACACATCTGGTCCTCATCTAACCGCGCACACTTAGAGTTAACTCAGGATAGGGTGAAAAATGTTTACTAATTTTGCAGTCCTAACAGTCACCAACGAAACGCCAGCAAAATAAATAAATAAGGCCACGAATATTGTTCGTGAATGAAGGCGAAGCTGATACTTTGGAAACGTTACCAGCATATATTAAATAATTTTTAACTATTATTTACGTAGCTTACTTCTTAAAACTGCATTCATGTAAACTGATTTTGTGTGAGACTATGTTGAGTGTTTTCTGCTACACTTATTTTTCTGAAAAAAAGTATATTGTGGCTTAATAAACTTGTTAACATTGATGCCTGTCATAAAAAAAATTCAAACGTAATCATACGGATACATGTTGAGTATAGTTTATGAATGGTTCACGCATTGCTGGAAAAAAAAAAGCATGTTTACAATTTTACACATCTTTATGTTGTCGCATCGCGTCCATCGCGTTGTACATACGCAACTCTGAAAAATAAATGTATGGTAAAAAAGCTATAATAAAATAATCTCTTATCTTTCTTTATTCTTTTTTCTAAGCGCTCTAATGGCTTTCGATAGTTTTGTTCTTTTGTGTACTATGCTTGGTGGAGGTTTCTTCGGCATTTTATTCCTGAATAAATCTCACGCTTACAACAAAAAACATCTAGCTAAATCACTGTGTTAAATAATAACAGAGAATAACCATTCAATTATACGCCGAGCTAGACCAAACACGTTCTCTTATCTACTGAAAATGAGTACGTTGACCTTCATATCAGTTTCGCGCGAAATCCCGTCTCCCCTTCGTAAACAGCAGACAGCTGAGGCAGGGTGGGAACGAGAGAAAACACTGGCTGCAAACAGTTCAGGAAACTGTCGCAAGGTGTCACTACTGTCCAGCGCGCTCCATAATTTCTCGTATCCGAGCTTGCACGCTGCTCAAACTTCTACAGCTACGTTTTTACTTTAGGTCCGACTGCAATAAGCTAAAGACTAAAATAAAGTCAATCATTCAGCCGACAGATATATTGGCTTTTGAATTACAAATGAAAACGCGAATGTTATTAAATTCGCAAATGAATATCACGCAATTTCGTAGCAGCTCATTTATTAAAATTCAAATTGTAAATACGTTAAATTAATAATGATTACAGATAAAATAATGGTCACAGTCATATCTCCCGTGTCTGAAAATTTATCTGCGAAAGTTTTACCACTGAATTCTTTATAGTTTATTAATAAAGCTTGAATTTAAAAAATTCCCGAAAATCAGCAATAACTTAATTAAAATAAAAAAATTAAAAAAATAATTTTACACCAGAATGGTTCAAATCTTCTCTAGTAGCTGAATCATTAACAAATATATTGTTTTTTTTTAATACGATGCTGGTGCACCAATCCCCTTAAAGTATTTTATATGTTGCTATGTTAATCAGCCATTTCCTATTTTTTTTAAGTATTCTGAATGAAAATAACCAAACTTAATTATGTACTCATTAAAATGGAAAACTTTGACATATCAAAGCCATTTGTAGAGAATGTTTGAAATGTGTGTTAGGAAATAAATAAAAAGCAGTTTTATTATCTTCATTCAGATAAGAGGATCTTCTTCAGAGTTACAGATTTAATATGCACATGATAATCTCTGTAACTGTCATAAAATGTTACCAAAAAACCTAAAATATTGTACTGTTAAATCATTGACACATGGTAGGTACTGAAGAAAAAAAAACCATGCAAAACTCTCAACATTTGGCATTATGTACACAATGTGTACTTTTATAGATAGAGCCAAGATTATATGGTTTTATGCGAAATCGCGAATTTTCACGCGAAATTCATCCCAAACCGCGAAAAATGCGAAATGTTTTCTAACCACAAATAAACACCTCAATATTGATTGAAATCGTTAACTACAGACTATTGGTTGATTGACAAAAATTCCGTATCTGTTTGTAGAAGAAATGGTCGTCATCCAACTGCAGTGTGGTGGTTATTTAATGCGTTAATTATTCATCTTAAAAAATTACAAGATATCACAAAAATTGACGATTTCACGAACAAAAAAAGTTAGGGTTTTTAAACGCATCTAGCCACTAGAGAACACGCAATATTGACAACTGACGATCGTAAACTAAAATTAACAAGTTAACAAACACAACAACGTGAAAAATCTCAGCGCCTTGTTTGCTGTATCCTTTGAAAAATACACGTGAACAAAAACTGCATTTATTAAATAAATACGTATGAAAATAAAATAAAAGCGAACATTGATATTTAATGATCACTTGATATTTAATGAAATTTCACTGTAACACAATTTTGTGTGCTTGTTGAATAAGCAGTAAAGCAGTTTACCGTGAAGCCTTCATTTTCATTTCACACTTCACAGGGGGGAGAGCCAAAATCGTAACATAATCGAAGTTTTCCGATCGCTAATGAAAAAGCACCATATTGCAAGGATTTATTTATTTTACGGTCATTAAATATTTTAAATAACGCTTACCTACCCAACCCTCCCGGAAAATAAATAAAAACATTTATTTCACTGACCTGACATAACCTAACCTTTTACTTCGGGTTGAGTATATGGCTCTCTCGCCTGTAAAAAGTAGGCTTCCCGCGGTTTATTTTTTCGCTACAACTTCAGTAAATACCAGTTTTTGGTACCTCCGGGCTTTGTTTACAAATTACGTGCATAAATGAAAGCTAAATTTCTTAATCATGCCGAAAAATAAAGCTACTGCGGCATCATGTGCTGACGAGTTTAAGAATGAGGGATTATATTTCAGTGACGGAAAAATACTGTTCTGTAAATATTGTAATTGCCGTTTGGAGCATGAACGTAAGGACACGGTAAACAAGCACATAATTATCGACAAACATGTAAAAGCTAAACGATCCCCATGCACTTTGAAACGACAGCTTTCTATCCCAGAAGCAGGAGTGGCGCAAATATGCGCAAAAAAACAAAAGGAAGATTTTGTTCTTTGTAGCTGCAGGTATTTCTCTTGAGAAACTTGACAACAGCAAGCTGACTGCATGGATGCAGAAGAATGTAAGTGGTGCTGGTGATCTTCCAACAGCGGATTGGATGAGGAAAAAGTACATTCCCCTACTTAGAGAGAAAAAAGAAGTGGAAATCAAGCAGCAGCTCTTGGGGCAAGATGTGGTCATACTCGCAGATGAAACCACTGACAAGAGTAATAATTGTGTTTTCAACATCTTTTTTAAAATTCTGAAACCAGGTGCTGAACAAGATGTTATCTTAGGGGCTTCTTGTGTCCTTGATGCAGCAAATGCTGTTTGTTGTTCTCGGGCAGTGATTGATGTATGCTCCAAATATGAAGGAAGAAAACATAATTGCGTATGTTACAGATAGTGCCAGGTACATGACAAAATCTGCTGGCACCCTTGAAGGTGTATTTGGTGACCACATGTACCACATACAATGTTGGGCCCATAAAGTAAACATTGTTGGGCAGATCTGGCAAAACAACTTGGAAGAACTGAACCTCTTCGTTTGTAAGGTAAAGATGGCCTTTCTTAACACCAGAAAGAGGAGGCATGCATACCTTCAATTTCTTCTCCAGAAACATGGAGAAAACAAGGCTCTGGTCAAGTTATTCCCCATGCCAGTTGTTACACGTTGGAACACATGGTTTGAATCTGTATCATACCTCGCACTCCATCTGCACGACATTGTGGAATTCTTTGAGCAGCTTAGCGAAGATAACTCTGGTGTTAAATATATCAAGGGACTCCAGAAGGAAGAGTTACAATGTCTTGAGGCCACTCTTACATTTGTGGCTCAAAACTGTAACACCTTTGTAGAGCTAATTAATTTTCTTGAAGGAACAAAGTATCCTACTGCTCATCAGTTGTGCACAAAATTGAGTAAACTGCAAACTACTCTTGATGTCTTGGCTAAGGGAATATTTCCTGAAAATGTTGAAGACATTTTGGCTGAAATGAAAACTGTCAACTCTGCAGCCCTTAAAGAGCAGTTCAAGAACACAGCTAAACTCAGTCTTATAAAACTGATTGATCTGGTGAACACTGATCCATCTCGTCAACTATTTCTGGGAATCAGCGCTCCATTGAATCCTCAAAATGTAGGAAACATTCGTGTGGAGGAAAAAAAATTCCAGAAACATATTGGGAACCTACCTTTCCTTTGCAAGGTGCAGAAGACCTCTGTAGCGACAGGCTACATAACACTCCAAAACTTGGTTTCCCAAGAGCAGAAGAAACCGCATGTGAACTACATAGACATGGTGGACATACTATGTAAAATGAAAGTGAATTATCCTGAATTTGCAGCTGCTGCTTTAAAGTTAATATGGATACCTGCAACGAATGTGGACTCAGAAAGATCTTTTTCTAAGTACATATTCTGTAGTTGTAAGTGACAGAAGAAGATCTCTAAAACCAGAGAATGCTGAACTGCTGACAATGGTGGCTTTTTCCTGAGCTTAATTATATTGCATTTATAGAACAAAAGTTTAACTGTAGTTTCTATTTTAGTTAATTTAGACTCTCCTGAACTCAGGAACAGTACTTACCTGCATAAGAATACTGAATATTTTAGTTGTTAATTTTTTATGTACTCTCAACATAGTATTGTTTAATGTGCATATTTTAAGTCTAACCACGAATTATTGAAGCATTTGATCAAGGCAGCTCTGCTAGGTGTGTACATGTTATTACATGTGTTTTAATTTTTTATGACGATAAAGACGAAATCCACAATTCTTAATGACGAAAAGTCCTTTTTCATAACACCATAAAATCTTGGCTCTATTTATAGATGTTGTATTAATGAATAAGTAAATGTAAACAAAGGAATGGGGCTAAACATAAGTAACATATTGAAAAATTTTTTCGTAACATTAAAAATTATTTCTTGGCCTGAAATATAAAATAATAAACATGTAAAATGTAAACAAACTAGAAGATTAAGTTATTTTTGTATTATTTTTCACATTTGTTTAGAAGTTTTTCAGTAAACGAAGTTGTCCTTTTTTTAAAAAAAACTTAGTTTTTATGTTGCATCAGGTAATTAAATAAAAGTATCATAAAACCTGATATTATATAAAATGTGTATTTTTAGTAGTTTCACTTGTAAACTAAGCCAAGATTGTAAACCAGTAGGCACAACATGCACAAAGGTGGTAGAAAAAAGTACTACTTTCAAGATACAGAAATACTTTGTTAATGTAATTGTTTTCCTGTGTTACACATCTATGACCAATGGCATAATGTTTTGAGAAATGTCGTTGATCATCTGTAGAAAACAGCTGTATTTAATGCCAAACATTGTGTTTTATCAAAAATGTTTAAACTTAGCATACATTTAGAAATCGGGCGAATTTCATTGTTTTTCGCGAATTTTGTGGTTCACAAAATTTCATAGTGCCTACTAATTCAGTTTTCTTCTTAATTCAAGTTGGAGGTGAAATAACTTGGTTCTGGATGTAGTGGCTAGGACTAGGTATTTACATAAGAGCCCCTACATACCTGCAGTTTCTTTCAGCGTGGATCTTGCGGACTTACTGTTATGATTTAACTCAAATTGGAAAATGTGTTTACTCTCCAGGAAAGGAGACTGACTAAAACTACCTTGGTTGTGACAGTTAAGTCACTAGGGACTTTTTGTTGAAGCCACGTTTCTTCTCTTTATCTGCTAGTGAAGGGTTTCCTTCACAGACGTAAGCACAGACACTAGTACCAAGTTGATAAAGAGGGGTGCCATTGCACTACTTTGTAGCAGCAGGAGTTTGCTGGATCTTTTCAGCACCAAGGTCTTTAGAGCCACATCAGGGGTGATGAAGCATTGTTACTGGAGAGACAGAATGCTTGGGGGAGCGGATATGCCCCGATGAAACTCACTGGCTCACTGAAACGTCCTTCATATTTACCACTTGAGAATTCTGACGGAGTGAAACCTTAGTGGGTGGTGAGTTACATAATCACTCAACCACTGTTGCCCTTAGAGTGTTAAAAACACATGAATGCCACCTCTCAAGGTGCTGAACTTGCTACCCCAAATAGAGTCTGCCCTGAGGACATACTTATTTCAGTATCTCTTCTCTCAAGTGTCACTGTTATCATGAAATTAATTCCATTGTACACTCCATCAGAGATAGACTTCCCTTCAACATTACTACATAGTCACCTTAGCATACTTTAGTAATGCAGAGTTGCAGTTACCACCTCTAGATGTGCAGTTATTAGAGTTAAGTTTATTATATTACACTAGCTGCCCGACCCGGCTTCGCACGGCTATACTAATGGAAAAAAAATAAGCCACATCTTCCATTTACAGTTATGGTAAATAAAAAAAAAATGCAGTGAAAATTTATTACAATGCTGTATAATGTACCGGAGAGAAAATGAATAGCACCGATGGTTTCCCGACTTGTGCACGCAATGTACAACTGATGTACCCGTACTTCGCTACGGCAGTCTACAGGCAGATCACTCTTGCGCCGCTCATTATACATGTCCCTCATTGTGGGTACGCCACTGCCAAGCGATGCCCGTTGCCATGGAGACGCAGAAGGCATGAACAATGCAAAATCCTGTTCTCATGCAGACAAAGTACCCACTGTTGCCTGGTTTTAACCACCCATGGGATCTAATTTTCGGAAAATGTAATCCTGCGTAACATAAGGAACATTACTGTGAAGTTTCAAGTCTGTAAAATATATATATATATACTTGAAAAAAAGGGCAATTTTTGATATATAAAGTACCCGTAAAATTTCAACGGTGATGAGGACTGCACTAACAATGAATTAGTCGTTGCCATAGAGACAAATGAAGCATCAACAAAGCAACAGCTGTTGCCATGGTGATTTCCTACCAAAAACTGGAAATTTTGATATATTACGCCCCCGAAACTCCCCTTGGGATCGGATTTCCGCAGAATCCTTTCTTAGCGAGCGTCTACATCACAAAATGAGTAACTATGCTAAATTTCAAGTCAATCGGGTGTATAGTTTTAGAGATCTCTTGATGAGTGAGTCAGTGAGTGGTATTTCGCTTAATAAACTTCTAGCGCCTGCGGCATTGTCAATACACACTTCGTACGTGTACTGCATGTTGTATCTAACCCCCTCCAACGGATTTGATTCTAAATTGGACTTTTAGTAAGGATCCCTAATGTTATTGATAATATAATATAGCCTATAGCCTTCCTCGATAAATGTACTATCCAACACTGAAAGAATTTTTCAAATCGGACCAGTGGTTCCTGAGATTAGCGCGTTCAAACAAACAAACTCACTCTTCAGCTTTATAATATTAGTATAGATTCACAGTTCAAATACAATGTAGAATGTGATACATTTGGCTATCTTTAAGTATTGTTGTGCCTACTCATTTAGTAAAAAATGTCAATCCCCCGTACAGTTTTATTTTTGTGGAAAAGGTATATTTGATAGGTTCTTTAGTCTTGCATAGTGTTTGTTAATTATTTAAATGTTGGCAAAAAATATTTTCCGTAAATTCTTACAGAAAAATGAAAGGGCTTCTTGTGACTGAAAGTAAGGTTTTTTAGTACATATTAAATATTTCCTTTTTATTTAATGTAATTGTTTTATGAAAAAGAGCGTGCTAATGCTGCAGTGTGGCTGGGATTGTTTCAGCTCTTCGCCTAGCAACAACATCCCTTTGATGAGAATTGTCCAGTCGGTGAAGCACACAAAGAGACGAGGCTCCAAGGTTCTCAAGGAAGGCTGGATGGTGCATTTCACCAATAAGGACAGAATGGTGAGTGCTTACCATACTATGTTAGTTCTGAATAGCCTCATATTTATTAAGCCTTTATTGCATGCACAAGGCAGTCACTTTGTGTTGAATGATGTTCCAGAAAAATCACTTGTTTGCTGAAAGGTGTTTGGCCTCATGTTAAAATTTAGCACATGCTGTAGCTCCTAATCTTGCACAAGGTTTAACTTCACAGGAAAATGTCTAAGAATTTTAGGCATGAGAGTTTTCATGCAAGTTCAGCATTTTGCATGGTTTTTGCATGAATTCACATCCGCGTCGAATCACCCAATTGGCTGAAGATGATATAAAGGGCCAGTGTTAATAACTTTTTTTTTTAATCTCCAGATAAATGATAGTAATGTTTTAAAAACTGAAGTAGTGATGTTATTAAAACTCAATTAATGACTCCTTTATTCTTTGATCCTCACAATTCTGTAAGTGTTGTGGTACATGAAGATTTGAGGGTGGTCGATGCTAGTCACAAACCCAAACCATCCTCCACTCCACCTTCCCCTCATTTGCCACTTTTTACTATTGTTGTTCATTATAATGGGGTCTCGAGTTTCTACCCACCATAACTTGCTGCAGACGCAACACAATTTTAAAACTACGGGCATACAGTGATATTGATTGAAAATGTCAACCAAAGGAACACAATGGATGGAAACCCCTAAAATAGTCATCCATATATAATACTACACTGTCATTTGATGCAATGATTATTTTTTCTCCTATGTTTTATATTAACGCTCAAATATATATGTCCAAGAATTAAAGCTGTTCACACATTTTACAGCAGTAGGTGTGCACTCTAGTACCTCATCCCACTCTTTTAGCAGATATTATAATGCATAACTCCGTGCCACTTGTCAGAAAGTTTAGTGGGAAATTGCTTGTTTACTAATTTTAAAAAAACCTGTGGTTAAAATGGTATTTGAAGCAGTGACCACAAAGTCATATGAAGCGTCACCTGTAATCTTGAGTCAGTGAAGTTTAATTCAACTGATACTATTTGCATGTTTAACGCACCGTGTAAATACTCCTAAATTATTTTCAGGAGAAATACAGATGGCTTTGATAAACCTTGACAAAATCTGGAATGTGATACTGCCAGGAAAGTAGCAGCCCTGTAACAATTACACACGGAAATAACAACAGTTATTTTCCAACTAAGCACAAATATTGTTTAGTAGCTATTCACATTTTTTTTAATAATGTGTAATCCATGTAGCAAGATGTGGTTGAAGTCACTTATGATAAGAATTTTATTACATCCAACAGTCGTTTCCATGTCAAGTGAAGTGTGGAAATACAGAGAATATTTTAATGTAGTGTTTAAAACCATATTAGACAATAACCTATTTCTTCAGCTGTCACATGACTTATGAAATACAGTAGACCCTTGATAACTGGTGAAAAGGGGGGGGGGGGGGGGGGGGGAGTTCAGCACGGATAAGTGAAATCACGGATAATTGAATAATGTATTTAGGTTATACAATACAGCAAAATTTTGTAAGTAATTAAAAAATAAAATGTACAATTATCACTGACAAATTATTAATTTTTATAAATATGTATAAATGAAATTATTTGTAATTACCTAAGAGGCACAGATTTACTCCTTTCTTATCCTTTCCCTACTGAATTACACTTTGCTGGCTTGGTTCTCTCTCTCTCTCTCTCTCTCTCTCTCTCTCTCTCTCCCCCCCCCCCCCCAAGTTTAATTTTTAATTGAGAACCTTGTTAACTGAATTCCTGTATTGTGTATCTAATCTTATACTCACACATTTTGTAAACAAATAATTCTGTATCGGAATCTAGCTGAGAATCAAGGTAAGAATTGACATCGAAATCAATGAAACATCTTTATTGTGACGTATTTATTCAGAAGTTATAGAAAAAGCAACGCAGATTCAGTAGTGGGATTTTAGGCATCAATGTAATTTCAGGTCTGTTATTCACTTTGCACTGTGTGTGATTATTTCAGCGCAAAAGACATTACTGGCGTCTGGACACAAAGTCGGTGACCTTGTTCCAAAGCGACACCGGCTCCAAGTACTACAAGGAGATACCGCTGGCCGAAATCTTGGCGGTGGAGATTGCTCGTATTCCGCAGGGAGGTGAGTTGATCTGCACTGTACAGTTATGTGAGAGATTTTCACTGCACTAGCAAGAGTCAGGGAATATCATTTTACTTTGGGTATTTTCAGGAATTAAATTATGTTATAGGGGAGAAAATAGTATTTGCAATGAGAATAATGGTTAAACTTAAAGAAACTTTATATTATATATTGAAACCTGAAGAAATTATTAAAATAAATTTCCGTTGAGCAGTTTCTCAATGTTTTTAAAAATTGTTAACTTTTAACAGGGAAAAATCATCAAAGGGTCAGGTGTACATTTATTTAATGGGTATTATTATTTCAGTGATTGAGTTTTAATCCTGCATTCCATGGCCTGGCACATTCGGAAATTCGGCACCAATGGAGCCGCTTGCGTTCAGATTTCTTCAGGCCGATTCCGCCAATTGACTTTGGCTGCTAGGTCGCATCGCTGCCCTACCGGCATTTTTAGTTTGTTCACAGTTTTCATTTCCTGTTTCGTAGTTTGTTCCATTTGACATCAGGCAAATTATTAATTATTAATTTTGTTTGTTAGATACGTTGTGTGATTGAGAGTATTCAACAAGTGGGAAATAGTTAGTTGATGCGTCTGAATGCTCGCAGATGTGATGCACTGCTTCGAGCTGCGCACTGCGAACGTGGACTACTACGTGGGCGAGGACCCCCTGTACGGCCTGAAGGAGGGTGTGAGCAGCTCCAACAACCTGCCACCGCAGGACAGCGGCGTGGGGGCACACCTCGCCAAGAGCTGGGAGACGTGCATCCGGCAGGCGCTCATGCCTGTCACCTCCAACACCAGTGAGTAGCTGTTAGCCCATGCTCTACCTGGGAACAATTCTCTCACAATACTAGGTTTTTTCACCAATTTAGCCATTTCATGTATTGAAAAATTGTTACTGGCGATCTCTTCCTATTAGGGCTGTGCGGTTGTGGTTTTTTAGTCAGTTCGATTCTGGTTCAGTCATACATCAAGAACCTTAGTTCTCTCTTCCGGTTTTAGTTTTTATAAAGTGGAAAGAAATCTGTGTACTACACTAAATATATATGAATTAGGTTTGCTGGGTCATAATTTAGTTATCAAAAAAAATTTTTAAATACAGAAAAGGGGAGTACACTCTTTGCATTAATCTAGCACTCATTTTTGTTATATTACAAATTTATTTGTTATTTATAGTCGACAGTTAAAAGGTACTTTGTTTGATAATGCAATTTTTTTTTTTTGCGTACTCTGTTTAAATTGGTTTTCAATACGGAAGATAAAAAAAAATATATATTCATGGTACTGACAGTGAAGCAAAAACTTGATGTATATGTTGTGGAAAGTTGTATTGAGAAGTTTGTGTTGCAGCTGTCACATTTGGGTTTTGATATTAAATAACTTCAACTTTTTATTGCCGACGGTGAACTGAAAAATTATTATAAAAAATCAATATAAAAGAGATAAAAATTGGGTGCATTATCTAGAGGAATGCTAAATTTATAATTAAACAAAATGTCTAAAAATATTTCTAGAATTATTTTAATTCACTATTTGAAACCCATTGCTCATTAATCCTCAGTTACCTCGGTTACTGCATAATTCTTTTTATTATTGTGATGTATTCAAAACAGAATGATATTTTGATATTATTTTTCATCATGGCCAAATAAAACATTTTTGGTCATTGGTTTCTTGATTACTTATAAGTAAAGTTTGGTGGCATCATAAAAGAAAAACTCTATAAGTAGTTAATTGTATTAATAATGATACATTATTCATCCGAAAATAAGAAGAGAGTTTTTCATTGAAAGACAACCCAAAAAATTGGATGTGGTTTTATAACTGACTGCAATAGGGAAAATGATTAGAAGTTGTATTGTATAAATGTTGAACAAATGGTTTAGTTGAAACTTTTTTTAATTACAGAATTTTAATATATTACATCTATCCCTCACTTAGCACGTCTTCAAATTGCGCAGATTCATTTACTGCTATGTGAATTTTACTGCCCTAGTCTTGAATAGCACATCTGTAAATTTCAGTTTGCACGAAAACTCAGCATGCAAAAAAAAGTTGAGCACAATGCCACCAAGTCTGTTTCAACTTCTGTAAACTACAGATGTACTGTGGGATACAGTTAGCCAAACAAGGGGCGGAAGAGATGCACGCAGGTCTGTCTACGCTATTGGCTGTTGTACTAACATCAGCTATGGCAAGTTAAATTGCGG
The DNA here is from genome assembly GCF_032445375.1 of Bacillus rossius redtenbacheri. Classification (NCBI taxonomy): domain Eukaryota; kingdom Metazoa; phylum Arthropoda; class Insecta; order Phasmatodea; family Bacillidae; genus Bacillus; species Bacillus rossius. The sequence goes on from NC_086332.1 coordinate 112,420,797, forward strand.
CTATGGAGTGTAAAGGACCAAATGTTTTTACGTCCGCGCGTATGCCGCCGTGATGTACCGTTGTTGCCTGGCCACAAACCGGGCCTTAAACTCAGTCTAGCCAGTGGCAGGGAATTCACTCAAACAAAAGCAATGTCTGCCCATTCATCTGCCGGTAACTGTATGTGCTTGATCACTCACATGCATCGTGTTCAAGTATTTGAGACAAAACTAGAAGTATTACGGCATGCAGATTGTCATGAAGGCCACGCTTATGTTGGTCACTCTTTAGTTTTAAGCAAGTCAACTGTGCGCACAATCGTACGAAATACGTACTCTTACCAAAAGTTTATATGATGCTGTTGGCTGTACTAGCGGGAATATATTTGACATTAGATACCGGAACAAAAATGAACAGATGATTCACGTGGAAAATTTTTTTAACTGAATGCGGCATTGAAAAAAATAATCTTTGGCTTGATAGGATTGGTGTGAACCAGGTGGTGATACGCTAATAAGCACTTTAATTTTTGAATAATTAAAATGTAATTATCCGGACAGTAATATCGGTTTCACTGTCAGTAACCACATATGTCCCGTTATTCTCTGTCGTATTTGTCATAAAAAGTGTGAAGGAGGCATATAAAAATAAATGGTGTGATATATTTATAGTTCAGTGTTATTCAACGCATTTATATTACGTAAAGTATATTTTCCAACACAATTTTGGAACACAGTAAATAAATTAGCCTTGCTATTTATGGAAACTAATGCTTCAGAATACACGATTTCGAATAACATGAGCATTTTTAGGAACTAATTAGTCGTGCTAAGTGAGGGATAGGTGTATTTTTATTATATTGAATGGAAGCATTATTAATGACATTAAATATTATTTAAGCACTTTAATTCTCTCAGAGATTTGAAGAAGAAAGTAAAAAAATTATTTTTTTATTATTATTTTTTATTCTGTGCAGTGACTTCCTATTAAACAAGTAAAGGAAAAAGGTAGTTAATGATTTTTTTTTGTAACTTTGGTTTTTAAATGCGTGGACTGTCGTACATTCAGGGTAAACGTATTAGGGTGAATACGGTAATACTTTTACTAGCATGGACCAAATTGTGTGTTTCCAGTCGTGCTGAGAGAGTGTACAGAGTGTCTTAGATCATGAAAGTGACAAGAAAGTAAGGAAACTGTAGGACTTCTTTCAAAAAGTCACAAAAAAGTCCCCAAAGAAACAGTAATAGTGCTGGTGTCATGAATCTTTAATTTCTAGCAGCCTGCTAACTTGCATATTTTCTTAAGCGTCACTTCAGTTTATATTCACATGTGATATTACTTGATTATAAATAATTGGAGACAGTTCACTAATCTAGGTTGAAATTATCTCCAAAATGGTTTTATTTTTATAACATAACAATTGGAACATTTCTTGCAAATAGTAGATCTATTTTGCATCTAGTTTAATATTGCCTATTTTTTATAAAATAATACCTTGTGATATAAAATAATCATAAGAAAATTTGACTAAAAATTCCTTAAGAATGTCCTATAACTGGTTCACCAGGTATTTGTCGACACCCTGGCGTAGTGATCTGTCTTCAGCTACGGCTCACTCAGTCTGGTTAACCTACCTCTTGGAAATCTGGAGCCACGAGCTAATGCTGAAAGCTTGTCTTTGTTTCAGAGACTGATGACACCGGGGAGCCAGAGGAGCGAGTGACGGACATGAGTCAGCTGTACCAGATATTCCCCGATGAAGTGTTGGGTTCTGGACAGTTTGGGATCGTTTATGGAGGTAGTTTTTCCATCAGCCAATAGAAAACTGGGGATCAAACCTTTGGTCTCATAAATGAATGGCTAGTGTTGAACTGTTGGTTTGACTATGTGTGATTGAGGTACCGGTAGTTATGACGAGGATGCAACATGCGAGGTGTTGGCATGAAGGAGGAGTGGAAATATCTTTTTGACTTCATTTTTTATTGCGCCGCAGTTGAAGAACAGCTATAAAAACATAAAGTGCCTCTATTCCTTATAGCAGGGATCGGCAACGTGTCGATCCCGATGTACATGTAGATCACGAGAAAATATTAAGTAGAACACGAGCGTTATTGAAAATTCACGAAATTTTCCACCCACTACGAACCACTGCAAGTCTTAAATGAAATTTAAGCATTAAGAATATAACAATTCTTCGTTAGCTGATTGAGGAACAATTTTAAAAACTCTTCGTTCGCGAATGATACCGATAATTAGGGACCCTGAAAAATGGTAAATAAAAACTACCATTGGTGGTGCAAAAAAACTAGTGAAAGCAGTGTAAAAAACCTGGTAAGAGCGGTGCAAAAAAACCAGTAGAAGCGGTGTAAAAAGTCAAAATTTTTAATAAAGCGGTAAATAATATTTGTTTCATTTAACACTTAACTGTTAAATTTTAACTTTCATTATGAGATAATATTGAAAACATCTTGCTATTTTAAACACAAACATTTACACATTTAAAATTGTAATATTAATATAAACCCTTGTTTGGAAGTTGCAAGATTTGCACATTATTATTTTTTTCTTTGCATCAAATACATAAAATCCGTCAGTTGCTGACGGTTGTGAATAGATACAATTTTCTGCATGATTTAAACGCTTGTAACACGTTTAGATATGGCGAATTGCAATTGTTAACTGTTTAAATTACATGCTTCATTCAAGGGCAAAATACTAGATAAATTACTGTTTCAGATAAATGTATGAACATATAAATTCAAGAGTAACACTTAAATCCACTTTTCAATTTAAAAATATATATATATAAAGTGCGTATTCAACAATAATAGTGATGGGATTTTCGATACTTCGATACCTCGATACCTTCGATACTTGACGGTATCGCAAAGTATCGAGTATCGAAACTGTAAGTTTGATACATTTTTTCGATACCGGAATGCTTGTTCATTTGTATTGAATTAAGTTTTAAGTCGCCATCGTACAAAATACAACTACAGTAGAACCTCGATGATACGTTCCCGTTTCATACATTTTCCCGTGTCATACGCCGATTAATTTTGGTACCGCCGAAAGTACTACTATATTTACAATGGTTTACTTTCCCGGAACATACACTTATAAAATCATTAATTTCCCGTTTCATACGTTTTTACGAAGCGGAAAAGTCCTAAAATTCACAATTTTTTTTTTTAGATATATTCCTCCTGATAAATTACGTTTTAATTAATGCTTTTATTATGAAAAACCTTCATTGTTTACCTTTGTAAACTTAAGAAAATAACTTTATCGCACCATAGATATGGATAATATCAGGAAGACTGTGCACTTCGGTAGTAGCATCTATGGCCAGCACCAAGCAAGACTAGTGATGCAAACTAGCAATGATTATGAAAATGGTGCACGCGCTTTACCAAGGCACGGATCTCATATTTTGTGCATTCATTAATCTTTGAACTGAATATACCCGTTTGTTATTGTTTTCTTACGATCGGATTGTTTTGTATTTTACGTTTCTCAAGTTAAAATTTTATTGAAAATTGTTCTGTTGCATAAAGTTGTTTGTGAAATGAAATAAACAAGCAAAAATTTCTGATTTTCTATTTATAATAGCCTATTTTTTTATTTCTAATTTAGGCTTGGTGACTTTTCCCCCCCTCCAAGAAAGGACTTCAAACATTTTGTAAGGCCACTGTTTCTCATGTCAGCTTTACTTGATTATGGACTGTATTTTACATTTCTGGTGGTTTTATTATTTGTATATATAATGATGAATTCATATATTTCATTAATATAATGTAATTATTTACACATTATGTATTTAAGTTTAATCTGACATAATGCTGGTATGATAGATTGAATTTATATAGTTTAAAACTAATTTATGTTATTTGTAAATATTGTTACTTAATGGGAAAATATTTTTTCCCTGGAGTATCGAAAGTATCGAAAGTATCAAAGTATCGAAAGTATTGAACTGAAAAAACAATACAGAATTGAGTATCGAAAGTGTGGTATCGTCCCACCTCTAAACAATAAGCAACTTCAAAACAAAAAAAGCCCGGAGTTTCTGAGCCAAAGATGATAAATCTGTTTCTCCGAACGTCTCAGAGAAGACGAGATAAAGTGTGTAAGTTTTGTTCACAATACATCAAGGACGTCATTTTGTATGGAAGGACGCCATGTTGGTAAAATTAATGCTCTTTTAGTAAATTACCGTAATTCGGTATTGACTTCAGATATATTGTGAATGTTCTAGAAAATTAAGACTTTATTTCTGTATAAATGGGCTTTGAAAGAAAAAAGTAAAGATTCACAGCGAAAAATTATAAAATTCAACATGGCGTCGCTATGATAAAGTGTTTATGTACTTTCTTGTCTATGGCTTGCTATGGCCGTTAGGATACCCGTTGGCCAACGAATGGAAACAAAACAGTTGTGTTATTGTTAGGTTAATAAACGTAATAAACCCGTTTCTTGAACCCGAGGGCGTTAAATTATGAAGTTATTTATATTATCAAATTATAAAGTGAAAAAATGATTTGCCTAGGCGTCGTTCTGTAAAATATTTTCGTGTTGTGTGGAGTTTTATCTTTGACTTTTAAACATATTCTTGCGCAAATCTTGAAAATAGTGATTTTAAATGGACTATTTCGTGCAAAGAGAGGAATTTAGCCCCATTTCACGCAAAACGAGAAAAATTGCAAATTTCGTGGAATTTTGCGAGGCATAATCGGTTTGTAACACCACAAAAATAACATAAATTGTTGGTATGTAGACCCTATATGCTTGTATAAAAATTTCGTGATTAAACCATTCACGAAATAAAAGGGTCCCTACCGATAATTAACAAATATTTTTGAGTAGGTATAAAGCTGTCACTGCCAGTACATTAAAAAAAATGTGTTACATTACATAACAGTCTTTGTTATGTAACCAGGGTGGCGACCAACCGGGAAAACCGGGAAAAGTCAGGGAATTTTGCCAGCAGGGAAAAGTCATGGAAAAGTCAGGAAATTTTTCAAATACTCAGGGAAAAAATTAAATCTTGTCTAAAGTTCCTGCTGCAGCATTTTACAGCTTAATATTATTCATAGTCTTTGTTAATTGTATGTAGCGAATTATTAACTGAAATGCGGGTCCATGAAAAACACTTTGCTGTGTTTGCGTTGCTGATAATAACTGGCTGGCGCGCGCGCAAGCATTGTATTGCCACCATAGTAATGGTACGTGTACCAAATTATTCTATGCTTACTAGTTTTATAGCTCATAGTACACCGATATGACCGAGATAGTTTTATTTTTGTTTCTCGTATTATTGGCAACTGTGGTACAAGTACACGAACGTTTTGTGATGAAAACGTGTGTTTTTTTTTGTTCCCAGTCGTGTAGTGCTTCTCTACGTTTTATTTTTCAGATGTACTATTTATTTTATTTTGCTGTCCTCTTTGTGTCAACGTTTTGATTAGTGGCGTGTACAGGTTTTCAGTATTATTTAGTAAACTAGTCGGGCTTTGTTCTGAAGATAAAAAGGAGAGAATAGAAGTAGAAGACAAAGATGAAAAAAACATGTGCGCGGGATCAGATATGAACGTGTGGGCATGGGAAGAATATTGCCGTTGCTGAAAGCTAAGAGTAAAGGTGATTAATGAGTTAAAGTGTTTATTCGGTTTTATTCAAAATTTTAGCCCTTTACTTTTATGGAGTAAACCATTTTTTAAATGAATTCCAATACAGGATAAGAAAAGTGAAAGGTAAATATTAAGAGTAGCTAATCATTAGACTTGCGCATAATAGTTCGCGACCGAGAGCGCTCCTTTTATGCTGGAATCACAATGCCCCGACGGCCCCGACAAGTTCAATAGTCAATGAAATACAAGCTCGCGGTGACGTCAGCCCGACAAAATACGCACCCCGACGGCCCGCAAGGAATAGATTCTATTTCTAATTTCGTCGTGTCGGGCTGCCCGACAGAAAAGAAAATGGCAACGGAAAGTAAACAGTACAGAACTAAATTTCAAAAATATTTACCTACTTGGTAAATATTTTTGCTGAAAAGTGAAATTTCGTTTTACGTGTGGGTGAATTGAAAAATTTGTAGCTTGCCTTGAGGCCTTTTCACAATACCGCGATGCGACACGATCTGGCGACGCGATGTAGCGAAGGCAGCGACGTAAATATATGTCGCCAGCTAGTGCAATTCATAATAGCGCGACGCGATCGCCATTCAGCTGGCGAAAAAAACCGAACCAGCCTGCACTCTGCTGGGGATATTTTACAACATGGTTGTAAACAAAAGTTTTTGGCGGTAATATTCAGATTGTTGTTATTATATTTGTACACTGTCTGAATGGTAGAAGCATTTAATTATGGATAGGAATCGCGTAGCCCATAATATATTTCTAACCAAGCATTATTTTTCTCCGTCTGATTACAATATTTGTTACTAGAAACATCGTACAAACACGGCTTTTTCTGAACTTCATCAATTAGACGCTCTTCAAAACTCATTTCAATTGAACAAAATCCACGTGTTGTTTAGTAACATTACTTAGATGCATCAATACATCGTTTCTTAACTCTTGTTTTCAGTTATTCTTCTTCTTTACCACAATCTTGTTTCTGATTGGCTGTTATTTCTGACGTCATTAGCGACATCGCCGAAGCGACGAAACAGCCTCGTCGCCAAGTGAGCTGTCGCGCATCGCGGGCGATGTAGTTGTGATTGGCTGGTTTGGTATGACGTCACGTCACATCGCGTCACGTCGCGGTATTGTGAAAAGGGCTTTAGTCTGTTTGTATAAACATAAACAGTTATAATCGTGTTTCTTGTTAAAGACTTTAGTTTAGAATCCATCTTTTAACTTTTCGTTTCTATTTAATTCTTCGCACAGCTAACATCAGAAGTATTTTTCTGTCCCTCACTGACATATCTTTATCTTGTTTCCTTGTAACTATTGTAGCTTGTAGCTCTTTGTTTAACCTTACTTCGTATCGCAGACGACTAAATGTTTTTTTTGCACTTCAACTGAAAATAATAAATAAAAGAGCCTACTTTGTTTTTAGCGCATTCTATAATGCATTTTAATTGAAGTATTTAGCTTGGCACGATTTGCCGAAGGCCAAATTGAAAATCGTCGGGTTATTTTTGTCGTGGTATTGTGACCTTACGCTTTTAAATCTGTCGTGCTGAGATCACAGAGTATACAGTAGAACCCCTGTCATACACTTTTCAACGGAGGGCACAAAAATGGTGTATGATGCGGGAAAGTGTATGAAAAGGGAATGGCAATAATAAAAAAAAATTTCAATCTAGCATACCAGCCCAATGTCAGATTAAACTTAAATACATAATGTGTAAATAATTGCATCATATTAATAAAATATATGAATTCATCATTATATATACATATATTAAAACTACCAGAAATGTAAAATACAGTCCATAATCTAGTAAAGCAGTCCTTTCTTGGAGAGGGGAAAAGTCACCAAGCCTAAATTTGAAATAAAAAAATTAGGCTATTGTAAAAAGAAAAACAGAAATTTTTGCTGGTTTGTTTCATTTTACAAACAACTTTATGTAACAGAACAATTTTCAATAAAATTTTAACTTGAGAAACGTAAAATATAAAACAATCCGATCGTAAGAAAACAATAACAAACGGGTATATTCAGTTCAAAGATTAATGAATGCACAAAATATGAGATCCGTGCCTTGGTAAATTGCGTGCACCATTTTCATAATCATTCGCGCCACTAGTCTCGCTTGGTGCTGGCCATAGATGCTAATAGCGAAGTGCACAGTCTTCCCGATACTATCCATATCTATGGTGCGATAAAGTTATTTTCTTACGTTTGCAAAGGTAAACAATGAACGTTTTTCAAAATAAAAGCATTAAAACGTAGTTTATCAGGAGGAATATAACAAAAAAATTTGTGAATTTTAGGATTTTTCCGCTTCGTAAAAACGTATGAAACGGGAAATTAAAGATTTTATAAGTGTATGTTCCGGGAAAGTAAACCATTGTAAATATAGAACTTTCGGCGGGACCAAAATTAATCGGCGTATGACACGGGAAAATGTATGAAACGGGAACGTATCATCGAGGTTCTACTGTATATATCTCCTCTGTGCTGAGATGCTGCACGACAGTTTGTCGGGCCTGTCGTGTCGGACCCGTCGGGGCATTGTGATTCCAGCTTTAGTTCGCAGCTCCTTGGCGAACTGGTCCGCTCTTTTAGTTCGTCCGCTCCCATCTCGAATTCAAAGAAGACAGGTCACAGATAGTTCGTTCGCTTTGCTACCGCTACTGCAGGCGATCTTCTTTGTATGTTATAGTAGTTATTTTTTATAATGATCAGTGTTGTAAACTCCTAGATTATTATCCTTTTTGGGTTATTATACATCAAATGAGTAAATAAAACAATAATTTTTTACATAATTGGGTAAAATGGCGTATATAACAGTTCTGTTTTTATTCTTCACTTAACATACACTATAATCAAAAATTTTTTTAAGTTTTATAAATATTCAACAAATAATGTGTTATTATTTACAGGCAAAAAAATTACGTACATTATTAAGAAAAAAGACCCATTACTCTTCTAATTTGTTACCTTACAATTAGACATAGAAAAACTAATCAAAAATCTTAAGTAAGATTGTTTGCTAATATTGCTTAAGAATGTGTACGTTCATTAGGACCTATATATAATTCACTAAATATTAGCAGTTTCATCATCACTTAACATACACTATAATCTAAAAATTTTAATTTCTAAAAGATATTATTGTCTGATTTTGGTTTGACATAATATATTTGTGTATGTTATCTGATAAGTTAGTTAAAATGCAAAAATGAGAAGGTTTTACGCTTAAAAAAAAATTGAGGCATGGTCAGGGAATAAAAATGATTGTCCTGGAAAAGTCAGGGAAAAGTCAGGGAATTTATTCTTTACAGTTTGGTAGCCACCCTGGTAACGAAAATATAAACAAACACGATACTCAGTTCACAGTGTAGCCATCTAGATCTCATCTGATAGCAAATGTCACGGATGTGGGGCTACATTTTGATGTTTTCTACATGCTAACAGAAAGGAAATTATAGTAGGAGGAAAATGTATTGAAAGCAAAATAAGAAATAAATATTGCATTGAGGCAGTTATAATAAACTCATTTGCCGAATTAGATATTTTCATGCAACGTACTTAGAGAATTTTTGTGGGTACATATATGTTGGCAATCCTGCCAGAATAAAAACTTAGTTTACAAGTCATTCTTGTTTATATCGGTTAAGGGCGCCGTCTGGACGATGGAAGGAAGCAGCTGTAGACATTTACCTCTATATCTCTCCTTTAGAAAGAACTTGAGATTTTCAATTTTTGTTTGGGCAGGAAAGGAATAAAAAGAATACTCGACGTCGGTCTGGTGGATTTAAGTTGTCTCATACCCACCTTGACACTTTTGCGACCCCGCCAATATCACGAAAATGGCTCTTTTCAACCTATTTTTTTGTGCAGTAAAAATCGTCAGAATTTAAGGAACTCACAAGTCAGACGCGCCCTAGACCTTCTTGCATTGATTCCTGCATTTAAACAGGCATGTCACCTTGGAAATTCTTCTGAGGCACCAATAAAGGTAAACGTATGCATGGGCGCAACTGCTAGCCACCTCGTGGCGCCCTCTGTAGCTGTACCGGCAGCCGGCTGCTATCTCTCCCGCGTGGAGGTGCGGCGTGGTGACGGGGGGGGGGGGGGGGGGACATGCCTGCTCAGGGCGATAGTGGCCCTTCTCCTCCTCTTCCCCCTGTCGGAGGAATAACTGAACAAGAACGTGTAAAGGAATTACGGAGTGATATTCACAATGGACCATTCAAAGTGCAGTGAACGAGAATACTATTGTGATGGTTATAGAAGCACAGAAGAGAATATAGTTATAAGTAGTGGTGCACCGATGCGGATACCGATGAATCGTAATCGGCGATTATGGGTACTTAACGATTAATCGTAATCGGCTATTATCTTAAGGATTACTTTGCCGATTATTTACGTCCCGGCGTAATTAAGTAGGTTTTCACCGTGTAATATTTTGTTACACATTTTAGGATGAAATACGGTAATATTTGTATATATTACAAAATTCATCTAACTGCATCATATCATAATTACAGATATTTCGTTAAGTTTAATAAATCTCATTGGCTCAAAAAATAAAAAATGCATTTTTCTTACGCGTTTATTTACGTTTCGTCTTTTGTTTAGTGGCCTTGTACATTACGTACAGCCAGAGAAGTAAAATAGATGGCACGCAATCAAAATACCACAAACAGTTGCAGTGGATTCTATGACAATCGATCTTTTCGAGTCGTAGTAGCGGTTCAAAATCGTGGTCCCGATACCTTCTAGTTTTTATCACTGCGTTTTACAAACTCATTATGGGCGTCTTTGGTAACATTATCCGTTTGTTATTTGTATGTGACGTGAAAAGTGAAAAAGTATTTATAATTTTATATATTCAGTCAACATAAATAAAATCACATGTGCTAGAATTGGTTTTTGGTCATTTTTATATAATTATAGTGAGATGGCGAGTAGGGAGAAAAAAAGTGAAGTGTGGAAACATTTTTCTGTAAACTCAAGTGAACAAAATAAAGCAGTATGTTTACATTGTTAAACTGTAATTTCTTGATGCAACCTTATGTGATAGTCGATAATAATGCTAGTTTTCCGCAACAAAAACTTACCCATTGTAAATTACAATTATTAGACTGTAGTTCAAGTTGTTTACAATAACAAATATAAATAGAAGTTAATTTAATTTACACTTTGCAGTGACTTAATAGTGTATTTTATATATTTTTATACTGTTATTATAACTGTATTCTCAATTTTACCTAATCTTGTTATTAAATTCACATCATAATAAAAATTTTTGTGTGCATTATTACACTTAAAAAAATTTCTTCATTAAATCGGTAACTGAATCGGTATCTGCCGATTATTGCTCTCATAATCGGTAATCGAATCGGTAATCGGTAAAGTCATATCGGTGCACCACTAGTTATAAGTATGAAAAGTATGGGCATGTGGGATGAAATAATGTCAGCAAATAATCTGGTAGTTCATCATGCAGAAAGTCTCTTGAAAAACATGACAACAAATAGAGCTGAGTCTTTTAATAATACAGTTGCCAAGTTTGTTAGTGGTAAAAGAGTCAACTTTTCTCTCCGTGGTGGATACCTTACCAGAAGTGAACTTTCCGTGATTTCGTGCAATGGAGATGGTAACGAACAAGCCGAAATTCACAAAAAATTCACAAATCACAGTCCTGTTGAATATATAAAAAAAAAAAAAAAAAAAAAAGAGGTGCTTGGAAAACCCCACAAAGAAGACTAAAAAGAAAATTAACTTTTCAGAAGACTCACATAATGGCAATGTTTCTCAGATACCAGACATGAATCTGGAAGAATAAGAAAATAAAAAAGAAGAATTTTTGAGAGGACTGCAGTGTGATAACAAAAAAATTCAGGATATCCAGTCATCAACCACTGGACAAAGGCACTGTATCTTGTGGAAATGTGAAAGAGCAAAGCGTGTGACGGCTTCAAATTTCGGAAAAATATGTTGAATGAGAGAAACAACACCGCGCTCTAAGACAGTTCAATCTATTTTATACTCAACCTTCTCTGGAAACAAAGCAATAAAATTTATATGGAATTGAGAACAAACCTCATGCAGTCACTCAGCTGGAACAGGAGCTGGGCTTAGTCATAATTCCTTTAGTACTTTTCATTGACGAAAATATACAATTTCTAGCAGCATCTCCTGATGGGCTGATTGGTAGTGATGGCATCATTGAAATAAAATGCCCGGCAACTTCCTGAAACGGCAATTCTGGAGAGAAAAAAAAAATTTTGTGAACTGAAGGATGGAAAAATGTATCTCAAGATCGGGCATATGTACATGTACCAAATTCAGGGACAACTTCATATTACAGGTCGCCAATTCTGCCTTTTTGTCGTATGGACTCCAAAAGGAATGTTTTTTCAGAAAATCACAAAAGATGACCATTTCTTTAAAAGTTTAATGGAAGAAAAACTTATAGAGTTCTACATGAATTCATTACTGCCAGAGTTGGTGGGCCCGAGATACACCAGCAATCTTCCCATAAGAGAGAACCTAAGTAATTAATAGGCAGCAATTTTGTTCAGTATCTTCTGTGGACTATGTAAGAAGAACAATATTAAAAATTATATTATAAGTATATTTATAAATAACATACATACATACATATATATATATATATATATATATATATATATATATATATATATATATATATATATATATATATATATATATATATATATATATATATATATATAAGAATGAAACATAAACAATATGGAATTTCTTTCCATAACGGTGACACATTCATAAGTAGAGGGATTGTAATGGGTTGAAAGGATTTATGATATTTACAAACAACAACAAGTTTTTGAAGATGTTATCAAGCTCGCTGCTCAATCTTATATTTTATTTGTCAGAACCACACTAACGTGTCATGATGTAGTCCTTCAATGAACATATTTAGAAAACACGGTGGTTTAATTTCAACTTAAATATTGGGTTTTACAATGTACTTTTTATAGGACTAGTATTTATACAGGTAATATGCCAAGTGTCATTCTGATTGGGAAATGATGCTTAACAAGAAAACCAGTTTAAATGTGCTCGTGCATACAGTGAAACCTCTATTTAACAAATCTTAAGGGACCAAAATTTGTTGTGTTTGTTGTATAGGGTTTTGTTAAATGGAGGTTTCACTTGATATATTTCTAGTCATCATAAAGCTAGAACTGTCTTTCTGACTGTTTAATACGATAGGAATTAAACATGAAAAAGTACATAGAATACACTTGTTTAATGGCCAACCATTTGATGCTTGGAAATTATCAATTCCCATCCCCAGTGCTTCCTGGCGTGCCTTTTCTTGAAAAATCGGCCTAGAGACGTTGATGTTAGATGCCCTAGCCTCCATTAGCCAGTCAAAATGTATCTTGTCCAAATCACCATTTTTACATACTTTGACACGTTTTTGATTTGTTCCTACCAGAGAAGCGTTGTTTTCGATCTGTTCCCGGTTGGATAATATGGTCGAAAGTGTAGACGCCGGGATGTGGAAACGTTTAGCTATATCACTTTTTTTTCCACCTTCATCAACCGCATTTAAAATTTCTAATTTTATTTTAACGTCAATCTGTCGCCGCTTTTTAGGATTAGAATTCATTTTACAGTAGTACCGTGTTGATTTCCGTAACTACGTGTGGAAATAAATAAAAAAACAACAGTGAGAACTGAAAAAACGGAAATTGTACTACACCATAGTTAAAAATATTTGCGAGTGCGCATCTTTAACCATAGAAACGCAGAAGTAGCTCTCCATAATGCAGTTGTAATTCATCCAGCAAATCTTTGAAGAGTCGTCTTTGGAGAGGATGGGCCCGTATTTTGTTAACAATCTGCACAACTACTTTCATGGTTTCATTCATGTTCAAGAACTTTCCACACAGAGATTGGTGATGTATGATGCAATGATATGACAAAAATTTTGTAAAGCTTTTATCTCTTTGACACTGAGACAAGAAGCCATTATTTCAACCAATAAGGGCAGGTGCTCCATCAGTGGTAATGCTCACAAGCTTGTGAATTGGAATTTTGTCAGATATAAGAAACTGCTTCACTGCAAAAAAAAAATATCTTCACCTCTAGTATGGCCTTTCAAATGAATGAATCAGTTTCAAAAATTCTTCTTTGACTGACAACCACCAGCGCCCTTCAGCCCTTGGACCAAGGTATCGTCAAAGCATTGAAAGCAAAGTTCACCCACAGGCGCACACATTCCATGTTCACATGCTACGGTTAATTTTATTGTTGCGTTAATAGTATTTAATTTAATGGCATTTTATTTATTAAAACTAAATACACACAAATAATACCAGATATATTTGGTTCAAAAAGTAACAATATTTGTCTTCTGCATGCACAATCAAGTTGGGTTTTTCTTTTTTTGGTGTTTTTATGAATTTTTTGTATTGTTGTGTATGTTAAGTTATGTTATTTCATACAGGTAGAAAAACAATACAGATTTGAAATAACCGATTTAAAAAATTACAGTTTCCGGATTTAAATGAACAGTTTTACTACTTTATCTTATAGAAACATTTGGTTTTAGAATCAATGTTTTTTTTTTCCTTAAAACTTAGAAGAATTGTGAAATGTGTCTTTAGACAGGAAATTAAAAAATACTGTTTTTATAATATTTAATTAATATAAGACTCAGGATAAACTATTACCATAATATTTCATACATTATGTACTATATTAGTAAAACAAATGTTAATATAATGTTTTTACTTTAATATAAGCATATTAAAAACAAATTCAATAAGTAAAAATTTTTTTTCATCCAAAATAGTTTCGCCAAATTAAGCACCACATTAAATTTTACTTACCAAAATCATTTCTTATTTATAGGCCTGTGCAAATGTCAGTTTTTAGTTCAAATTGAATACGAATATAAAATTATTCGCAATATGAATATTGAATTTGAATAGTAATAATGAGAATTAGAATCCCGCTAAAATGCTTAAGTGAAATGTTGGTTAAGTCAGAATAAATAAATGGAAAATATTTGTTAAATTATTTAAATTAGTAAAGGTTTTTTTTTAATAATGCAGCTTGTCTAACTTAACCTAATTAACCAACCTTTCATTTCAGTTCCCTTTCACCTTATTTTCCTCAACCTGCTACTTACTCTACATATTAATCCAGAAAATTTTCGCCAACCACAAAATAGCGTGAAATCTTTTGCAATCTATTTTACAAAAAATGTGAATCTTTGTTTTAAATGATGTATTCCCACATGAGTGATGAATGAGCTAATATTTACATATATTAAACTTTAGTTATTCACGATTTTTCATTTACGGCAGCCAGGTATATTATATTTTACAACAGCAATATAATAAATGCAATTTTTGCTAATTTCATCTGGAATCTTAACCATTAGTTATTTTTCTTTTATATAGTTTTGATTCATGTGTATATGTATACACACACACACACACGTAGACGTGCAGATGTAGACCCGCAGACATGCAGAGACGCACACACAGACGTAGCAAGTAAGCTGCTACTGTATCACATTGTAACCATTAAGAATGTTTACATGTTGCTTATTATGGTTCCCCAGGTAGGAATTATATCATTCACTATTACTCAGAACACGGTTTCTCTTTGGTGCCTTACCCAGTTTAAATTGGAAGTTTCTAGCAATAATGCAGTATTGGGAAGCATAGAAAAGAGTAGTGTTTTAGCTGGACATCGGGCAAGACATCTCCTATGTGAGGGGCGGTCCCGATTTGATGACATAAATTTAACCAATCATAAAAATACCTTAACCAATTACCAGCCAATACGGGCGCATAGCAACAGCTGCCTGACATACTCTCATGGCTACAAACTCTCTGTCTGTCTCTAATTATTAACCAACTGCTTAAACTATTGCATCAGCTTATCTTCAGACAAAGAATCATGGCGAGATCAAAAAAAAATACAAAAGAATTAAAATTAAAACAAAACAACAAATACCATACTTGAATATGTTAAATCACATAAAAATATAAATTTACAACCAAACAGGTAAAAATAAGTTCTAGGAGCTTATTCACTATAAAGTAGACAAATTGTCAGAATAATTTTAAAAGCAGGAAACGATATAAATTTTGATTATAAAATATGTAGCAACCATAGGAGTACTTCTTGAAAAAAAGATTGAAAAATTGAACAAAAAAAAAATGAAAAGATGTTATTTAAATTATATCAGAAAAACTAATGTTTAGATATAATTAAACCATTTAATAAGTTGTTAGGGGATTACTGTATGTTGTTACATAGTAATGATTGTTTCAGGGACTATAGTTTTAAAAAAAACACCCAAGTTTTTTCAAAGTTATAAAGCAGCTTGTTTATAGTTTTTACTATAAATACTACTCAAGATTTGAATGGAATGTTTTATTTCATCGGTCTACTATCAAATGCCTTATTTTGCGACTCCTGATAGTTTCTAATAACATTATGGATTAACTTAATTTGTGTAGCTAAACACACACTATTTGTGTTGATTGTTTAGTTAAAGATTTTTTTATGTAATTCAATTGTGTGATTGTTTAATCTAAGCAAACTGTTGCTGGTTACAAATGGAATGTCTGTTGTGCTGCAGGAGTCCATCGCAAGTCGGGTCGATCCGTGGCCATCAAGGTGATAGACAAGCAGCGCTTCCCGACGAAGCAGGAGGCCCAGCTGAAGAACGAGGTGGCGATACTTCAGAACCTGTCGCACCCGGGCGTCGTGAACCTGGAGCGCATGTTCGAGACGCCGGAGAGGATCTTCGTGATCATGGAGAAGCTGAAGGGAGACATGCTGGAGATGATCCTGTCCAGCGAGCGGGGTCGCCTCACGGAGCGCATCACCAAGTTCCTCATCACGCAGGTGGGTGTTGCAGCTCCAGGAAAATGCTATAGACCATGGCTGATTCCTCTACCAAAATTGCTGTTCTGTGTTGTACAATCAACAAGAAGTTAAGCCCAAATAAACTTAGGGTACGGAAAAAAATAAATACTGCTACGGAACTGACACACAGCCTTTAAATCAACATTAAATCATTCACATTCCTCTTACCTAAGTTGTATGATTTTGAAACTTCACTTGAGAGAGTGATTGGCATCAATAAGTAAACTGTGAGAAGAATGGTACGGCTCGCTGGCCACCTCTGAGGTTTGTCAGGTATGCGGCGAGGTCTGATATTAGACATCTGCGAATTGTGATTTTTTAGTTCGAATCGAATTCGAATCGAATTTTAAAAAAATTCACGAGTTTCGAATTTTTTTCAAATCGAATTTGAGATTGAGAATAATTATTATTAAAATAACATAGATCATTAAAAAATTTTTAACATAAGCCTATCACCTTTGAAAAACTTGTAAGTACCCTATCAATAATTTAAATGTCCG
Organism: Bacillus rossius redtenbacheri; assembly: GCF_032445375.1. Classification (NCBI taxonomy): domain Eukaryota; kingdom Metazoa; phylum Arthropoda; class Insecta; order Phasmatodea; family Bacillidae; genus Bacillus; species Bacillus rossius. Next base: position 112,437,849 of record NC_086332.1, read on the forward strand.
TTATTCTCTGAAAATCATACTAATTACTGTATTTTGTAAATTTACATACTGGCAATCATTAGTGTGTTTGAACGTTTGACAGTTTTATTTGGTTATTTTAAAAAGTGGAACATGGCTACACACATTATTTACAGTAAAACTTAGGGCGCGGTTACACGGGACCCTGAACTACTTCAGGTGAACATGTTTTAAGTAAACACGTTTACAAACGCGAAAGTGTACGGTTACACGGTAGTTGCTGAAAAGTGTGTTCAGCTCTAAAACCGATTTTATACTGTCAACGAATGACTGTTGTTGATCTCTATTTTGTATCCAGAAAACGCGTGATTTTCTCACTTGTTTATACAGTATTATAAGCAGAAATGGAATGTGTTTTCATATTGCTCAATATTTTTTTTATAAATCGGGAATTCAAACAACATGCACAGTAAAAATTCTTAAACTTATTTTTGATTATTTTTTGAGCGAGAGTACGTATCTCAGTTTTAAGAAAATTAAGGTCAGGATCAATTAAAAAAATTATATATATAATTACCTGTTGATTTTTTTTATTGCATTCTGTAAAATATTACTCAAACTTGTGCCAGGAACACTTTCCATCTTGAATTTCTGCAGAGGACTTTTTAATGTTTATATTCTAAACAGCCAATCAGAGGCTAATGTAGAAGATATGTCAATCTGAACTACTTTGCCAACCTGTTTAAGTTTAGGGATGGGAAATATAGTTCTTTGGAAAGAACTAGTTCATTCGGAACTAGTCACTTCAAAGACTAGTTCTTTAGGAACCGTTCTATTGAACTACATCGGTCGCGGACTGTATCGCGGTTTCCAATGTTTAAACAAAATATTCCATACATGACACTAACACAATCGTTACAGACTTTTTGTTTTATGGGCATTTCTTTTTCTATAAATAAAAGAGGCACACAGTAATCCGATGCTTGTAAACAATATCTCCCATTACAAATGAGCGACTATCATATTGTTTTTCTTTCACACACTTCTTACATTTTTGAATGTGTATTAATTTATTTTCTGCGAGTAAAGTGCTTATTTTCACATGTGTACAAAACAAAATAATGGTATAGTGTTTTCTCATCTGTGACAACCTAAGCTGATTTTTTTCGTATTAGGTTAGTTTTACAGTAAACTCTCGCCAGTCCGTGGCCCGAGAATCCGAAGTTCTCAGAAATCCGGGGTATTTCCGAAGTGACATGATCGTTATTGTTTAGATGTATGTATCACTATTCTCAGTGGATGATAAGAGCGACGCTCACTGATATTTATAGCGCGGTAAAAGGCTCTGAACTGGCGCGCAGTCATCTCGTTCCCGTCAGATAACTGTGAAATTTGAGCGGTGACCGTAACATTATATGGCGGGAAAATAAAGATAAAGGTGTAATGCCTTTTCCTCTGGTGCTTTCAAGAAATTTTTTAACGGTTTTTTACACCTAAAACTTCAAAACCATGCCTTTTAGCCATTTTAACTCCTCTTAATCCGATATAAAAAAAAACAGTTGGGCATTAGCAAATTCTTAAATGCTTTTCGTAAACAGACTCCAGTCGGATATTTAGAGTAGGTTGGAAATCGCGTAGGTTTTCCTGAAGCTCTGGGCACCGTGTGTCAGTGTGTGAAACATGTTGCCAGTGACAAGTTTCCTAGCTGTGCGCGGCACACGACTGTAGTTGTCATGCGTCACACGCCGGGAATGCTGGCTGGAGGGAAGGTGAGTATAGTTCATTTGCGGTAAAAATAAATACTCTAACCGCCCTGCTAAATTTTTCCATTAAAGAAATTTTGAAGTTTCAGAGATTTTCCAGCAGAAATAATGTTCTGTAACTAACAAACAAATTGTATCAAAAAATTAACGGTAAATGGCTGCCGTGGGGGGCCTTAAAAAAATGTTCATTTTACCGGGAATGGACTATACAACCTGGCTTTCGTCGCATGCAGTGTGGAGTAGGGGAGGAAGGATGTTGACAGTTTCACACGCAGAAAATGGCTAGAGGGCTGGAGAGAGGGAGAGAGATGGTTTGTTGTCTGGGAGGGAGAGGTAAGCCGTATGACGTCATGCATCCGCTGCCTTTGCAGCCGCCAGCCTGTCTAGACGAGATTCTCGCACTCCCACTTACGTCGCACAAGCTACTGCTGCCGTGTTTTTAAACGGACTGTCCAATTTTTTTTCTCTTCTTATACGAACATTAGTAAGTGCACTATAAACCAACACAAAATATATGCTGCATGTTAAATAATAGCTTTGTATAAGCTTTTATTGTGAGTTTTACCATTTTTTCCCCGATTATTTTTGTTTTGTGCCAAAATTTCAGATTTTTTGATGGTTCTAGTGTACAATTAACAAATGATTTTTTTTTTATTTCTCCCGTTTCTCTTTAGTTTAACTGGACTGGCCGTGTGTCTGTGAGGGAGTGGCCTTGAGTCTCTTGCCAGCTACGTATCGCTTCTCTCAACCGCCCCTCCTAAATTCACTTCCCCTTATCAAGGGGCTTCCCGTTTCAGCGCACGCCACATTGCTACGCCTAGCTCTTTCACATCAAAGTGCGACTTCGGGTGCCATTAATTTAATTTAAGATGACTTTAAATTACTTTTTACACAATTTACTACCAACTTGAACAAATGGGTGTGTTAAATTTAATCAGGCCAGGCTGTAAATTTTCAGGAAAAAAAATTTCTCGGGTGCTTCATTTACTATGAATGGACTATACTGGTATTGCTTACGTACCATTCTGTTAACTTCTCAAGTGTCTTGTTTATTATGACGTCCTGTGGTAGTATTACATGTTCATTGACTACCATCTTATCTTTTAGAATTTTTTTTTGTATTTTAATGAAAATTTTTCAAAAATCCGAAGTTTTCAAAAATCCGAAGGTCATAAATCCCCGACACCCACGGATTTGCGAGAGTTTACTGTATTATGTTTCTTTAAATTTTAGTGTAGTTTTGTAATGTGTGGTCTATGTGTTATTAAAGTTTAATTTCAGATTGTATAGGCTATCTGAAATTTAACGTAAATACACTTATTTACGTGACACGTTTTTTAATGCCAATATGTAATGTAAATGTCTAAAGAATATTAAATAAAAATTTAGAGTTCACGATCGTCAAACGATACATCATTACGCAAGAAAGAACGAAACGAAAATAATGACCGACAGCCTAACTTACTGTGTGAACTATCTATGTCTTTGAACTAGCTAGTTCAGTGTGTATATGTACTCCCTTTCTCTTCGGTCTTCATAGTTCAGATGAGTACTTGGAACGTCTCTGCTTGGAACTGACAAAGCGATGGGGAAATAACGGTAAGGGGGGGAGATGAGACAAAATAAAGAACAAACGTAAGAGAGGGAAGAAAGCAAGAAAGAAAGACGTGGCATATTGGGTGACAGTGGTTGGCTGGGGGGGGGGGGGGGGGGGGTGAGGTGTAATCTTTCGCGCATGCGCAGTAAGGACCAAACAGAGTGGGAGAAGAGAAACACGCAAAGAACAAAAGAACGATTGTTTTTGGTAACAGCGAACTAGTCACCTAGGGATATTTCGCGCATGCCCAGTAAGGACCAAACAGAGTAGGAGAAGAGAAACACGCAAAGAACGAAAGAACGATTGTTTTTGGTAACAGCGAACTAGTCACCTAGTTCGCTCGTCAGAACAGTTCCAAATGAACTGGTAGTTCGCGAACTACCCATCCCTATTTAAGTTAAATGGGAAATGGCCTCGAACGAAACATGTTCAGACTGTGTGTAACCGCACTCAACAGCTGAACATGTTCACCTGAAGTAGTTCAGACTCCCGTGTAACCGCGTCCTTATTTTCACTTTTCATGGGGTCAAAGTAAAAAAAAAATTAAAAAGCGGGAAAGTGTAAATAAAGGGAATACCATAAAAAGTATCACAGGTTACCATATTTAGCATGTTTGACTTTCAAGGATAAAAATATTAATAAAAATATCAGCATAAGGAAGTTGTACAAAAGAAAAATAACAAATTACCTACCGTTTTTATCGCTTAAGCATCGCTCATTTTATTCTAAAATCAAGTTTGAAAATTAGGGGCGAGACCGTTGGTGCTACTATTTTGCAAAAAAAAAAAAAAAAAAAAAAAAAAAAAAAAAAAAAAAAAAAAAAAAAAAAAACACCCTATTTATGGAAAGGACGTTTATTTAAAAAGTAGACTTTGCGAAAGCACGCCAAATAATTTAAATTAATGAGTGATGCAATAAAACCATTTTATTCAACGTAAAAAAAATAAACCCTTAACAAGAACGTAATTTGTAACTAAATGCATAACGATCGTGCGGGTTAACTCTGTTGCTGACAGAGCGCGCGCTTGCATGCAGTCTGCGAGCTATCGATATCAATCTTCGACTACGTGCGCGCGATATATACGGTAATACAGGAATCAACACAACCAAACTGGCGCTGCTTACGTTTTTATAAGCGGTATAAAGCGACTCCCGAGACGTTAAAGATGAAGTTTATAACTTTTAAAAACGTCTTTAAAACACGATTTACAATCAGATTACTTTTAATAGGATTAATTAAGTTAGTAAGCAGTTTTATCAGAACGAACGGCGTAAACTGCGTAAAGCAAATAGGCGCGTTGTAAACAACTGGAATTTATTACATTACATCAAATGAGGTTAAAACGGGACAGAAATAAAAAGGTTCAAATAACGGGAAAACGTAAATAACGGTATCTTAAATAAGGGGTTTCGCTGTATAATTTTTGAAAGTGGATGTGATCGTCCATTTACGTTTCTTTAAAACTTGAGGGGGAGGGGGGATGTCTTATATTAGTGTATCCCGGCCAGATTTTGCAAGTTGAATTATTGTAAAATGAATTCGATTCGAATTTACGAATCGAATATCAAAAAGTTCGAACTCGAATTCGGAAATTTCGAATATTCGCAGAACCCTATCTGATATGCAGCATAGCACTTACCACAACTACATACATGCTCTGCTGGGGTAATGTTCCAGATCCTGGTTGCCTTGAAGCACTTGCACAACAAGAACATAGTTCACTGCGACCTGAAGCCAGAGAACGTGCTGCTCAGCAGCGACTCTGACTTCCCTCAGGTGAAGCTCTGTGACTTTGGGTTCGCTCGCATCATTGGAGAGAAGTCGTTCAGGCGGTCTGTGGTCGGAACTCCTGCTTACCTGGGTGAGCTGGTCAACTGCACGTGATGTTATGGTTTCTATCCTTAGCAATGAGTGGCCTGTTTTATGTATTGTACTTAATAATAAACCATTTGTGCCTCTTAAAAACTCTAGTGATCATAATTTATGGAAATAAACCCAGCTAATATCATAATAAAACATTTCATTAATTTTTAGAAGATGTGAATCTTTTTTTTAATACCTATATTTCATAGACAAACATGATATGAGTGTTTAAAAACAATTATAGGCATACAAATTTATGGAAAATATAATTAATATTTGTAACAATCATTTTGTTACAGGTGGTTTATGTAACCTTTAACAATCTTCCTTCCCTCTCAGACTAATATGTGTATGCCGCTTGTAAGTATACTACCCGCCGAACACGGCATCTTCTGTCTTTGTTTGTTTTCTCTCTACTGAGTGTGTGGGCTTCATTTGTATGCTCCACGTCAGCCCGGTGGCCGGAATGCGCCGACCACCTGACACCCAAGCTCTTCCGAATGAGGTTTTGGAAGATTATTCTCAGCTGTTCTGGAAGGCAAAGTTTGTTGGGCTTGGGCGAGTATGTAGCTAGTGCGCTGTCGTCTAGACTATAGAAACAGTCCAGCAGTCTACCACCGAAGAAGACCAACAGCCATGACTACGCTGCCCTGCTGCCGCCCGCAAGGAGGTTGTCATACTGCCCAGGTGCAACTCCAGCCGATGCCAGGACTTGGCCTCCATGGCAGTAAGTTCAGCCAGACTTAGCATCTGTTGAGGAGAACCAGACACAGATAGTCGTCAAGACAAATATAACTCGACAAGGAAGAAGTACACACTTGCTGTCATAGTTAACTTGCTGAGCGAGTAAAACCTGGAAACTCACTCAGTGGAATCTGAAGGGTTTAGTACTATAGAAAAGCTGAAGGTATGCCAAAGTACTTACTGGTAAAGGTCACATATTCTACTTGCTGGTCGAATAAGTGACAAGCAAATAGAGGGCGAGCCAATTCACGGCACAGCGAGCAACAGTGACCCAAGTACCTGTGAGTTAGGAATTCATGAACTCTGACAGCCTAGACAAGTGTTGTTATAGCCGAATAATAAACAAGGAATTAGACTTTTGTGTTCGTACTCATCGGCAAATCACTTGAAGGCGAAGGAAGCGAACACGGAATGGAAGGTCTGTGACTGACATAAACTTTGGCGGTGTTCGAAGGAAAGTGTTTGAATAACTGAACGCCAGTTTCTAGTGGACAGGGTGTCTACAGGTCACAAAAGTCACGTAAGTAACGAAAAAGTGATGAAACTTTCACGTAGGTCACGAAAGTACCGAAAAAGTACCGATATACATTTTAATGACCCGAAAAAAATAGTTTTTACAAAAAAATTAAGCTGTATACACCGTGCGGTTTGTCTACATATGCAACAACCCTTCATTTTATCGATATGCGGAACTGGACAACGCATCGAGAGATCGATACAAAAATCAAAGATATAATCTATAGGGAAGCGTCTGTCTACAGCAAATAATGGAAATAAAATGGCAGTGTTGATGTTTATAATTTTTCTTTTGGTGTTTAATATTAGTACAGTTGTTTGTTGTTGTCTTTGTTCCAAACATTATCACGCATACGAGATATCTTGTGCAGTGGGCGAATTCGTCAAAACATCCGTGTGAATCGGCAGGGAATAAATATGACCTATTTTTCAGCAGCAGTATTAGGGTTATATGCGTTGTTGTAAGTTATAGCGCCAAAGTGTTAAAATATGAAATAATGTTTGTTTTGTCTAAAGTAGAAAAAGTAGTGGAAGAAATTAAATATTTTTAAAGTAAGTAATTTACTTGTGTTATTCCAGGATTCCAGCATTAAGTAAAAGAAAATTAACGGAACTAAAGTAGTAAATTGCGCGTCTTTTCTTTCTGGTAAACATTATCTGATTAGTTCAGCATAAGTGTTTCGGTGCGTTACGTTGAAAGTGTTCTTGGTTTTGTATCAAGGCTTAAACATTTTTTATACAACTCGGTCTTGCCAATAGTGCTGTGATGTATAGGCTAGCTAGTTAACATCTAACGTGCATTGCAGACTGTGGGAGTGACAAAAATGTCTCTTATTGTTTAAGAATAATTTCTGTGGTAGTGTTTTAAAATAAAATGCCCGGGAAAAGCAGTTTCCAGGAGCAGTGGTACAGTTTGCCATGTGCTGCCGAAGGAAAGTGGACGTTGTGGCTGAGGCCTGTTGAAAATTCACAGAGCAAGGCACTGTGTACACTATGTAATAGTGAATTTTATATTGCTCATGGTTAGGGATGGTGATTTTTCGTTTTCGCGAAATAGATGCGAAAATATGCTAAATTATATTTTTTCCGCTATAAAATGCGAAATCTAGACTATTCCGAGATAAATGCGAAATCAAGGTGAAAAAACGTAGATTCGTCTTCACTCTACACAATTTATTTACCGATTGTATTTCGTTTCAGTTCAGTATCAAAAGAAACCATCATTTTATGGCGTATTCAGCACAAGTATCTTATTGTCACGTCATTCACAACACTATTGTTCGTAAATATTGAATGAAAAATGGCCATTCGTGCCTCGCGATTGTAAACAAAGCAAAGAACAACTAGCTGGAAGAGTGTCCGTCATCTTGCAGAGTACAAGATTTTAGGCCACCATATTGCGACATCTCTGCTTCGCCGCGCCCATTTTCTGTCTTGTGTTTCACGTGAAAGCCGCGTTCTTGTGTAGTCTGTGGAAGGTGGTGTGTTTACAAATACGTGCACACTCGTGAATGTGTTGTATACTGTTATTTCTCGTGGTAAAAATGGGACGAAACGTAATTTCCATTCGCAATCGCATAAATGAATACAAAAATGAACAGTTCTACGAAAGTGATACAAATATTTTAATGTGCAATTTATGTAATCGCCGTCTGGAGTGGAAAAAGATGTACTTGAAAAGCACATTAAATCTGAGAGACGTCAGGCTGCAAAAAAAAGATTCACCGAGAAATTGGATGAAGAAAAAAAGTCGGTAAAACGGTAAGCAACGGTTTCTGGCATGATCGAAAACCAAAAGAAGGCGAAAATTGAAACGAGTTTCAATAACATTATTTGTGCACTCTACTCTACATCAACTATGGCCATGAACACTGCTAAAAAATATTTATTGTAATTTTAAGTATTCAATTTATTGCACTCATAAGTGCTAAAAAGTTGTTTGGAAACCTGCCAAGATAGGCTATCTTTGTAGTTGTGTTAGATCTATATTTCTGTGGTTGTTAATAATTAATATGTGTATTATTTAACGCTTTTTAAAAATATACTTTTCTTCAGTATTGTAAAATGAGAGAATTGGCTAAATCTTGTTTTTAAAAATGCTACAAAATGCTAAATTTCAAATTCAAAATGCTAAATGTTATTATTTTAAATGCTATAAATCACCATCTCTACTCATGGTGGTGTTTATTGCGTGAAAACACATGAAAAGGGAAAGCGTCATGCTAAGTGGGTTTCTGTCTTGTCCACAGGAAAACAAACTTCACTAACATTTTTTGGAAATATCAGTAGGCCTACTTCAAGCTCATATGCAGGTGATTCAGTCCCTTGTTCCAGCTCACCTTCAGTGTCTGTTATTGAACCACAGAATGCTTACACTGACTCTACTAATAAAAACAGTAATAGTAACAATACACCCAGTAGCTTGGTAAGTACATCAAATATAAGCGAATTTGTTCTGAAGGAAAATGTAACCAGGGCAGAAATAATTTGGACATTAAATAAAGCAGTTACACATACTTCATCACGCAGTTCAGGTTCCAGTTCAGATTTATTTCCGCATATGTTTCCGGACAGTGCCATTGCGAAGAAATTTCAGATGCAGAAAGACAAGGTCTCGTATGGCGTGACGTATGGTCTTGGGCCATACTTTCAAAATGAATTGATTGAAGAAGTCAAGTATGTGCCATTCTTTACTGTTTCTTTTGATGAAAGCCTAAACAAGATCAGCCAAAAGGGTCAGATGGATATAGTTGTTCGGTACTGGAATGATGACTCAAGCTCAGTTGCCACAAGGTACCTCACTTCAGCTTTTTTGGAACAAGCAACTGCTAAACATTTAGTCGATGATTTGACGACTACTATGTCAAATTTAGGCCTGCCAGTGAATCACATAATGCAAATTTCTGCAGATGGTCCCAACGTAAATTTGAAGTTTTTACGTGATTTACGAGATTTCCATAACAACATACTAGACGAAAATGAAGGCAAAATATTTGACACTGGAACATGCTCATTGCATATAGTTCAAGGTGCATACAAGACTGCACACAATGTGGTTGACTGGCATGTTCATGAGTTTTTGAGGGCATTATTTTATCTCTTCAAAGACTTCCCATCTAGACGAGCAGACTATATTCAGAAAACAGCTTCTGAAGTTTTCCCACTGAAATTCTGTCATATTAGGTGGGTGGAAAATTCAAGAGTTCTAAAAAGAGCTATTGAAATGTTTCCATCTCTTTTGAAGTATGTAAGCTTGACAGAGAAAAATCCACCTAGTTCGCAAAACTTCACAAAAGTGAAAGAAGCCCTGGCAGACAAGTTGCTTCTAGCAAAACTAGAGTTTCTTTTGTCTGTTTCATTACAGTTGGAGCCTTTTATGATTAAATTCCAGTCAAATTATCCACTGTTTTCGTTGCTGTATCAAGATACTCTTTGTCTTTTGATGGGTATTGGTACCAGATTTTTGAAGAAGTCTGTGGTAGAAGGTATAACGTCAGGTATGTCAATGCATATGATGCAAGTTTACTTTTGGTGCCAAAGCTGCATGCAAAGACATAAAAAAGGCAGAAGTACTAACTTTCAGAAATGAAGACAAATGTTACTTTCAACATCTCTTTTCAAAGCTGGCTGCAAAGTGTCCCCTTAGAAGTAAAGCTGTAAAAGGAGCATCTTGTTTATCTCCTGACATTATGAAAAGTAGTGTGTTAAGAAACAGTCACATCACCACTGCTTTGGAGGTATTCGTATCAAGTAGACACATGGCACCACACGTAGTTGACTGCGTAAAGCGAGATTACCTACTGTTATGTGAAAATGATGCTGTAATAGAAGCTGTCAATAAATTTGACTGTAAGTCTCAAAAATTGGATGCTTTTTTTGTCAATATGATTTGTTTGACTAAAATTGACAACACAAACTTGTTAAAATTTTTCCAGAAATTTCTTGTAATGTTTCACAGCAATGCTGCAGTGGAGAGAGGTTTTTCTATAAATAGAGTGTCTGGTTGAAAACCTAAAAGAAGCCTCACTTACAGCACAGAGATGCGTTTGTGATGCCATACATTCGGCAGGAGGTGTTAAAAACATTGCTGTGACCAAAAATATGATTCTTTCTATGAGAAATGCATCTGCGAAGAGACAAGAAGCTTTGAGAGAGAAGAGCTTAAAGAAAGACGAAACTGCAAAAGCAAAGAAGAATGCCTTATCAGAAATTAAAGAGCTCCAAGCCATCAAATTTAGAATACTGGAACAACATAAGGAAGAGGTGAAAATTTTTGAAGAGAAAATACAGGCTTTAAAAAACAGGCTTAAAACACTTCTCTCATCTAAATACATAAGTTATCAAATTTTATCTATTAAATATTGGATCGACTGTGAAACGTAGTTCCAAGCATCCCTATGTTTAACAGATATTTCATTTTACTGTGCAAATTATTTAAGGGTTTCATCATTGTTTTTTAAACTATTTTGAGTATTTGTTAAACATAGTGTACATTGACTTTGTTTACTGATTGTGTTAATTATATAACTAAATATAGACTGGAATAGTTTCAACCTGCAATTGAAAATACCAAGTTTAATAAGGTAAGACAAATTTTATTTAACCCATAAATTTATGCATAAATACTAAAAATGTTCTACTTATAAGTTTATATATATAAATCTTAAGTAAAATGTATTTTTGATGCATTTTAAACCCAAAAAGTTACACAAAATATTTTGCTAAAGGGTCCCTTAAAGGTCCCCAAAATGTCACTAAAATAATTTCCTCAGAGTCTGTAAACACCCTGGTGGAGGTCATCACCCAGGGCTTCATGGTGTGTCCCGAGTCATCTCATTTGGAATTCTTGTTATCGAAATCCAGACATCCATCGAGGAGGAAAGGAGGGTGGATGTTGGCCACCGAGTTCTTCAGTGACTACATCTTGGTGCACTTCACTGTAGGAGAAATTGGTGCATTATATCAAGCGATTGCGGCAACAGTAAACACCCAAGTACAGTGGGGGTTATCCATACTATTATAAAACTGTATCTGTCTGATGTCTATTTGTTTGTTCGAGCACAACGCAAAAACTACGGGACCGATTTTGATTAACTTTTTTGTGTTTAAAAGCTTACTACTTGACTTAAAAACTGGTATATATTTTACCTTCCTATGATGAAAACCACATTACATAAAATCCACATTTTTGCATAGAAAATTCCTATCCTTCTCCTTGGCAATACCCGTCCACATAGTGAAGCTCATGGCCGCTAGCAAACTAACGGTGCTAATAACAGTTTAATTTTGAATTTTCTCTCTAGATGGCATTGCCTGTAATTTGAAAAGCATTATCGCTTCGGGTGTCCATCACGTCTTTGTTTGTTCGAGCATCATGCAGGAATTACTGGGCCGGTTTGTATGAAACATTTTGTGTTTAAAGCTTATGATTAGACTTAAAAAAAATTGTACGTATTTTCTCACTCTAGAACACGAGAGCAGCTTAAAAGAAATAAAATGATTAGGTTGTGTTGAAACAAACGTGGCATCAAATATATTTAAAATTTTAGGTTTTACAAAGAGTTACGAAAGAGGTAATATATTTTTAACACACTTTTATTAGCTTCACTTGTAAATAACTATGTAACCAAATCTTGATAGTAGATTATAACATACTTCTGTTGTATCAATTTGAAAATTTGCGCATATATGTAATCTTGATGACAATACACCTATCCCTCACTTAGCACAACTAATTCGTTCCTGAAATGCTCGTGTTATTCGAAAGCATTATTCTGAAGCATTAGTTTCCATAAATAGTTAGGCTAATTTATTTAATGTGTTCCAAAATTGTGTTGGAAAATATACTTTACGTAATATAAATGCATTGAATAAATTCAACTATAAATATTGTCACGCCATTTATCTTAATATGCCTCCCATCGCACTTTGTATGACAAATACAACACCGCGTAACGGGAGATACGTGTTTATGTACTTTATCGTCAGTCGGCTGGCTGACTTGCCCGCCCGGGCGTGACCTACAACTCATGTTGCTAACCTTTCCAAACCATCCTTTACTGACTGTGAAACCAATATTACTGTCCGGATAATTACATTTTAATTTTTGAAAAATTTAAGTGCTTATCCGCGTATCACCACCTGGTTCACACCAATCCTATCAGGCCTATGATTATTTTTTTCGTTGCAACATTCATTTAACAACCTTTTCCATGTGAATCATCTGTTCATTTTCGTTCCAGTATCTAATGTCAAATATATTCCCGCTAGTACAGCCAACAGCATCAGACTTATATAAACTTTTGGTAAGAGTCCGTATTTCGTAAGATTGTGTGCACAGTTGACTTGCTTAAAACTAAAGAGTGACCAACATAAGCGTGGCCTTCATAACAATCTGCATGCCGTAATACTTCTAGTTTTGTCTCAAATACTTAAACACGATGCATTTGAGTGATCAAGCACGTACAGTTACCGGCAGCTGAATGGGCAGACATTGCTTTTGTTTGAGTGAATTCCCTGCCACTGGCTAGACTGAGTTTAAGGCCCGGTTTGTGGCCAGGCGACAACGGTACGGCACAACGGCATACGCGCAGACATAAAAACATTTGGTCCTTTACACTCCATAGCCACAATTTAACTTGCCATAGCTGATGTTTGTACAACAGCCAATAGCGTAGACAGACCTGCGCCCATCTCTTCTCCCCTTGTTTGGCTAACTGTATCCTACGGCACATCTGTAGTTTACAGAAGTTGAAACAGACTTGGTGGCGTTGTGCTCGACTTTTTTTTTTGCATGCTGAGATTTCATGCTAACTGAAATTTACAGACGTGCTATTCAAGACCGGGGCAGTAAAATTCACATTGCACTAAATGAATCTGCACAATCTGAAGACGTGCTAAGTGAGGGATAGGCGTACAATAATTTTATGACGTTAACCTTAAGGCAATAAACCGCTACTTTCAAACTATGGGCAAGAAACCACTTCTTTCAAGCTATGTGCAATAACCATGCTTTTTGTGTATCCATGAGGCCAGGGCATGGTGGGAAATTTACCGGTGGTCAACTGCTAACCCCCCTCCCCGCAAAACCCCAACATCCCTAACAGAGGTCAACACCCAAAATTTTGAAAATTTCAAAAATAGTTTTTGTTTCGATTTTGAGTATTTCTGATCCAAGAGGCTGGGGCATGGTGTAAAATGTGCCAGAGGTTTGATTTCCCCCCCCCCCCCCCTCTTCTCCTTTTTCCACAATAGGTGTTTATTTGCCCCAGATTTTTAAAAAGTCCGGAAAATTGAAGTATATTGATTTTGATGTGCTTCCTAGGTCTTTGGGCACCATCGGACCCCTCAGGTGACACCTTGGTTGCAGGGAGGGAGGGGGTTTTCAATTGCCCCTGAAATTTTTGGGACATTGAAAATGGATTTTGTGGTGAATTTCGCACCAATTCATAACCCATCTCATCTCTTCTCATGCATTCTCCCTCGGGTATGGCAGCCGGCTCCTATGAGTGTCAGCCCTGTTCCATCCATGTAGACCTGCCTCAGGCGGGACTTTTTACAAAATTTCATTTTTCAACCTTATATAGTTTTGTTTAGGAATGAAATCTTAAAAATATCTGATATTCTATGCTATTTTTGTTAGTTAAAAGTATTGGAATTATTCACAAAAATGTCTGACAGTGGTGCAATATCAGCATTATCCTGAAGTTGCCATGAGCAAAGCCGCGGATTATAAGCTAGTTTACAGTAATTATTTTCAGTCGTCACTCTGAAGACATATTGTGCAAACTGCCTAGTTTGCCAATTAGCATTTCCAACTTTTAAATAATCAATAGTAATAAAGTTACTTAAGAGACATTTAAATATTTTTGAAACTACAATCATTTTTACCTAAAGTGAAATATTTTTGTAGTTTAGTGAAACACTTAACTACTTGAATATTTATTGTGATTTTAATTTGCATATTGAAACTGCCGGTAGCAGAAACATATAAAGTATATTGTGTAATAATTTTTTGTAAAAGCAATATAATGTGTGATAGAATAACAGGCAATGATTCTTTGTGTTTAACCACTGCAATTGTAATCAAGCCAGGGCTAATATGTATGAACATTAATTTAAAATTTTAAATTGTTTTTAACAGTTGCCGGTCTATGAGAGCGAGCTACTCGCCAGTCGTGAAGGGAAGGGAATAACAAGAGATCATGTGCAATTATTGGGTTACATTTCTGTTTGTTTTTTCTGACTTGGACTTTAAAAATAAAATTATTTCTGCTTGGACACATTCGTTCCTTAATCAAAAATATCCTTATTGTTGTTCCTTCCGAGGTGCAACAATTTTAAGCTAAACATTTTTTTTGCTATTGTCAGTTTTTATCAAAATTTATTTAGGCCTGTTTAAAAATATATATATATATATTTCCACCAATCTACAATATTTATAGAGTAATTAAGACTGTATATTACAAATCACAAACAAAACAGGACTTCTCATATTTGCCAAAAGGAAATATAATCATAGTAACTACCTAACATTCTGCAAGTGTTGACTGGTTGTTGGAAGAAAATGTCAAGTTTAGGTGTTAAATTAAACGTATAATTTTTTTAATTTTAGTATTCATACATGTTCGTAATGAAATTGTACTCCAAATGAGATATTTAACTTCTTGTTGTGTATGTTTATATTTATATTCTTGTCTCCAAAAGAAAGTTTGAGCACTAGTAACACTTTGGGAAAGTATTTAGCAATAAAAATACACAAAGACCATTTTCAGTGGCATTTTAGGGAAAGTCAAAGGATTTCTTATCAAGTAGGATGTAAATAACAGTTTGACATTTTGACACCAAAACCATAAAGGAAAAAGTAGGTTTCTGCGAATACTTTTTTTTTTCATTTGTATTGAATATCACAATATTCACGAATATCAAATATTTTTTTAACAAAATTTGTAAACAGTGAATTTTTTTTCTAGAGAGGAATATATGTGGAACTATAACAAAACAGTATAAATAGTGGGGAAAAAAAAAAAAAAAAACTGGCAATATATTTTCTGAAACCAGTAAAATTTTAAGGTTGAAAAGTTTTTTTACATAACTAATTATATAAAATAGAGTATAATTTATAATTTTAAATCATAATCACTGATTTATTAAACATAAAAATATTATTCTATGAATAATGTTACAGAAAACAAATCTAATTTTTCTAATAAATCATCTTAGCATCATCATATGTGCTTTTTTTGTGTGTGTGTGTGTGTGTGTGTGTGAATGAGTCCCACATGGTGTAATGACATGTATTGGTAACAAAAATTAATTTTTACACATACACAAGAGAGAGACACAAATGAGAGACTGAGACAGACTCACCCACAATTTGAAATGTCGAAATGAATATCAAATTATTTTGTCAAAATGAATATCAAATTATTTATGAATATCAAATTCCAAATTATTCAGGAATAACGAACATTTTTCAGTACTTGTAGACCCTAGTAATAACTTACAATGGAATGACACTGTAGCAAAAGTGCTAGTTGATGGTAAGTGAAAGGTTAAGGGTAAATGTAGAACATAACTGCATTTTGTGCAGCAAATTTTAACTGTGGCTTAACGAGAGGTTGGCATGATTATTGTTACTATATTCATTGTTAACCACTGCTGCTTTAGTTTATAATATTTTATTCCTAAGTTTTTTTTTAAATATTGTGACATAATATTTGTTTAGTATCACCTCTTAAGTACATAAAATTGCTGTGGGCTAGCAAAAATGTTTTTAACAATTTTCATCGCAATTGCTTTTATTTTATTGCTGGGATTTATATGGATTATACATAATTCTATTCTTTTATTTCATAAGTTTTGTTGCTAATAAACTGCAAAGTGGATAATTAATCTGTGGGTAGTCAAGAGTTGACTATATATTTTACATAAAAATTTTAATTATGTGTGTGTGGGTGTGTGGGTGTGGAAAACTTGACAGTACAACATTTAAGATACATGGAAGTATAATGGATTGATATATGTACTTTATTGATGTAGAGTTGGTGTGCAATTATTTACACGTTATGATTCTTCCTCAGCTCCAGAAGTCCTTCGCAACAAGGGCTATAATCGCTCACTTGACATGTGGAGTGTTGGGGTTATCGTTTACGTCAGCCTCAGTGGAACCTTTCCATTCAACGAAGATGAAGACATCAACGAACAAATCCAAAATGCTGCATTCATGTACCCTCCTAACCCGTGGAAAGAGATTTCGACTGATGGTGTGTACATTTTTTGTCAGATTGACATTTCTCGGTTGTATGGCATCTGACACTCATAATCCTCATATACAGTAAATCCCACTAAGACATTTTTGAAGTGAGTGTCTTGAAATATTTTTATATTAGGGAAAAATTATTTATCGGGGAAATGAGAAAAATCAAAGAAATTGTGGCATACTTAAGGTTCAATATCCCAAATGTGCTTAATTAGAAAGACGTCTCAGTTAAGTTTATACAGTTGATATTATAAAACTATCTAAACAAAATTAATTTAGTATGTTTGAATAATTACATAACTAAACAAAACCTATAAAAGCTATTTTTTTTAAAAAAATCAGTGAAAATAAACATTACCAATAACTATAATATTTAGTGAAGATTTGATTCCACATTTGTTTGGTTCTGATTCCATTTTACTTCCTATTTTAAATTAAATTACATAATTCAAAGTGCAGAAGGCAAACCTAAAAACTAACATTTAAGAAGTCTTATTATACATACAATAATGATAATATTTTTCCCCTTGCATAACAGTTTTTTATTTTTTTATTTTTTACCTACACAATTTACTGACATTACCTCTGGATTTGGTATTGAAGCATGACACATTTCAGTGAGTTTTTAATTTGATAATATATAAATTTAGATTTTAAAAGATTTTCATTTTTGATTTTAGTATTTCTGTTACCCTTCTCACCCTTTGCAACACACCATTCCCACATCAGCCCCTAATAATGAAATAAACATGGTTAGCTTGCAACTGATAAATTAGTTTAGCATCTGTTTAGTCATCACATTTCTATATCAAGAAATATGTGAAAAATACATTATTAAAACTCATCAAAATCCATGATTTTAGATTCTTGTGAAATTCCTCTTTCCTGCCGTGATCTTAACAGTCCAGGTTGTTGTGTTTCACTTAATTTACATCCATGAATATTTAATTTGCATTTAAACTCTGAATGATCATGAGATATTTTGTGCTCACTTTGATTCAGTTTCACGATAGATTAAATAAGGTCCTCCATTTTAAAATGTCTGCCATCTATCTTTGTGACTAAAACTCTGTGAAAATTTTTTATGCCAACAATAAAAAAATTTCAAGCAGACCTTTACTAAATTTTATTTATAGTTAGTTTTAATTAGTGATGGGCTGAGACTCGAAAACTCAAGCTGAGTCAAGCAAGTAAGTAAAGCTCAACTGGACTCGAAAATGGAGTTTATTGTACTTGGCAGAACGGGACTTAACAATCTTCTTCTTAAAATTGGATACATATTTGATGTGTGCAATGAGCATAAAATTGCGTATTATTCTTTTGCATACACTTTATCACGTAATTTCATATTTACATTAACACAGTTTTCTTAAATTACTGTTAATTTTACATAGTTGTATGCGAAAATTCTACTTTTAAAATACGAATAATAAACTATTTGTATTCTAATTGACCTAGAACACTCTTACTTTGAAATAATGAATATTTGTTTGGTAATGAATATTTGACTTAGTTAAACTCATAAGTTTGTCATGTACAAACATTCACTGTTGAGGTTGTCATTTGTGCGATAAAAATACCCCTTTTTTAATGTTTAAATGGGACTTCATAATCAAAAACATGAACAATAAGCGATGTTTTAAACATGCAACCTGTTAAAAAAAATCATTTTCACTCCTGTTTTGCTAAACAGTAATGGAAAAAATAGTGTAAACTATTCAAAAACCAGCATATTTGTAATTTCAAACTTGAAAACAAACTTTTCGTCACACGCACCAGAAGTGAGGAAAAAATAAACAAATGTCAGCAACCGTTGACTACACCACCACAAAACACGACACTCCATTGAGATGGGAATTAAAAGAAGTAAACATCATCGTTTCAACGATGTATAAATAGATAATCATAATCCATCTAACACCATGTGATTACATTAGCAGCGTACATGCAGTATAAATCCACGAAAACCAGAGGTTGCGACTCAAAAATATATAAACAATAGTTTCAGATTCTAGTTGAAATCAGCAAAAATTGTATTTGTAATATGGCTGAACTAAAATACTATTTACCTTGCTACTGTTAACAATGAAAACTGGTCATTTGTTAGGTTTCAAATATTTAAATATGAGCTCATTTAATTACTAATTTGGGAATACATTTTTTTAAAAAAAAGATTTACTTTTTCATGAAATAGCTTGTAATGAATGAATGTTACGGTTTTTGCAGTTCTGGATCAATGTGTAGAGTAGCTGGTTTGAGAAAATAATCTGCATATTTTAAAAAAAATTTCATAATTTAAATACTTTAACAAATTTTTGGTTTAATTATTGTGTTGAGAACTCCAGTCCCTATGATTTGCCTGGGTTGGGATGTCGGAGGGAGCCCTTGTACTCCTTAGTTGAGAGGCCGCCCAGTCCTTCCCCAGCTTTCCCGCTCCAAGCACACGGTTCCATCTGCCGCAAGTGCTATTTATTTTTAAAATTAAAGCATAAAGCTGTAAAATTGTAATACAGAATGTGAATAAAATATTAAATAAACTGAAAGAGAATAAATAAGCTAACTATATGTAATAAATATTGTGAACCATTTGTAAGTTTACTAGCCAGAATGCTGAATTTACTAAAATTAGAAATCTGTAAATTATATCATTCCTGTTAGAGTATGTACATACAGTAGTTAACAAATGACTATGAAATTGTGGAGTTGTAAGTCCACTGTTGTCAAGAATGAATTTGCAATTAATGTTAGAACTGTAACAATATTTGTTTCTAGGTATGTTGTACAGTCAGGAAGAGAGGCTAATATAGGTGGAGGGAAATGTTTAAGATTGGTAATATTTATTATTTAATTTTGTATAGTTTCAATTTTCCTCCTATCATTTTAATGAATGGAATTTCAAATTAGTGAGCAATATTCTAATTTTGATCTGATAAGTGATAAATAAAGAGAGCGAATATAATCAGGACTAGTAGGATGAAAAGTAATATGTATATTTGTTTAACACTTGAGTTCTTCGTTAACTGGAGAAGATTTACATGCTGCTGAAAATATAATATTGCATCTAAAATAATGCCAAAATCATTCGAAGAGAAGGATTTGGGTATTACAACATTATCCAATTTGTAGTCAAATAATGTTTGTATATATTTCCTAGTGAAAAAAATAATATTTGTTTTATTAATATTGAGAGCTTATAGATTATGTTTGCACCAGTTATTAATTGCATTAATGTCAATTTGAAAGAGGATACAATCATTAAGAGAATTAATAGTTCTACAAATTTTTAGATCATACTCTTATGGAATGTTTGAGAGCATTTGAAATGCCATCTATACATTTATATAAGGGGGGAAAAGGTACCACCTTGTGTTACACCTGAACTTACTTTAAAATGTGTAGAATATAATATTGTTGATGGAAACAAAAAACTTCTGTGATAAAGATAACTGGTGAAACAATTTCACAGAACTATCACTGAGGCCAAAATTAAATAATTTATCAAGTAAAATAACATGATTTACAGTATCAAAAGCTTTTGCTAGATAAAAAAATAACAGTCATTGTCTTGATCCCTATTAATAATTTGATAGTAGATGAAATTAAGATAAGTAATGAGATTGGTAGCAGTGGGCATTCTGGTTCTAAACCCATGTTGATTAAGTGATAATTTGTTTTTAAGAGAGAGAAATTATTATTTTGTAGATAATTTTCTCAAAAATTTTAGTAAGACCATTAAGTAGGGATATCAGATGAAAGTTAGAAACATTTAACGTAGTATCACTTTTGTAAATTGTAAGTACATTTGCTTTTTTCCATGTATCAGGAAAAACTTGTGCCTTAAGCTTATATTAAATATGTATATGTTTTAGAAGAGGTACAAGTAAGTGAGAGCAACCTTTTATTATAAAATTAGGTATTCCATCTGGACCAGAAGACATAGAAGATTTTGAAAATTTAGAATAATTAAGAAGATTGGGATAAGCCAAGCCCCCTAGTTTCACACCACTCTTGTACTAGCTCAGCAGTATTACTTCTCCATGTGTATTAGGGTACATTAAGCACCTTGGTGTGGTTTCATCACTGGGAAAAATAGACAGGCATAATAAACATAGATTAACTTACGACTTATTTAATGGAATGGTCAGGAAAAGTTTGTCAATTGAAAGCTGAAAAACTTTAATTATAGTGAATTGTCATTCAGCTTATCATGTTTGTGTATGTGTCATCATTGTTTAACTAAATAAGTTTTCTTGTTTGTTTGCAGCAATTGATCTGATCAACAATCTGCTGCAAGTGAAGCAGAGGAAACGCTACACAGTTGACAAATCCCTGGCTCATATCTGGCTGCAGGTGGGTAACTACGGTCATCATTTTGATGACTGCATTGTGATGCCTTTCAACACTGCTGCGGATAGTGTCATGGAAGCTAAGCTGATGTTTTGTGATGTTTAATAGATGTGTAGTTTAATAGTTTTGACTCAGCCTAGCAAGCTAGACACTGTACTTGCTTTCCGAAGGTCTGGTTGTACATAATTAAAAGGTTTCTCGAAATAACTTCAAACAAATGCTAGGATGGTTTCTTACTGTGAACTATGTCAGATTACTCCTCCAATTTTCTTGCATTTTGTTAGTTTTATGTCTTCAAATAACCTCGATGTTGACTAGATGTAAAACCAAAGTAATAAAAAAAGTGTTTTGGAATGTTTGCTGGGCTGGGTTTTTAGTTTCTTGTTCAGGAAGTTTGTAGAAAGATTTTAAACATACCTGAGTTCTTTCTTTATAGAAGTGGCTTGTTCTCTTCTCGGGGACACGTGGTGAGAATTGGGAAAATTGGAATTGGCTTTCAAATCTCTCATTGGATAGTAAAGGTGACAACTTAGAGACTTTCCCAAGATCTGTCTTAGGGGATGGTGTTTGGGTGGATGGTATGCAGTCGGTTTAGTTCACATGAATTTAGATTTTTTGTTGTAAATAAAGCAGTGTAGTGATGTGTTTGTAAATTACAGGCCATATTAGGATGCCAACTACAGTCAAAGGATAATATTATCACTAACCTGTCACCCTCCCTATTCCCTTGGAGGGTGTGGAGGCCATAGATTCAGGAAAACAGGTTCTTCCATGTTTGCCCGAATCTATGGCCTCCGCATCCTCCAAGGGAGTAGGGAGGGTGAAAGGTTAGTGATAATAATAAGTTAGTAACAAAGGTTAGTAATAACTGTACCACTACAGGGCAGCTGGGTGGTGGTTGGCTCGGCTGGCTGTCCCCGTACAGGCTGTTCTGGTGGGGCTGGGATTCACGACAGGTCTGTCATGGCTCATGGGCGCTGGGTCAGGGGGTGGCAACCAGAGGCACTGGGTACTGTTTGGCGTGGTGTCGCCCAGCAATCTACATGGCAGGGTTCCCCTTCTGGGCAGTTACTCCCCTCTGTTACAGTAGGGCATTTGCAGGGTGAGGTATTTAGCTGGTGGCTGCAAACGCCTGGCCGACCAATTTAGCTGAGTACTCTCAGATCCACAGTGGACTGTTTCCCGGCTGACCAATTACGTGGGGTACTTAGGCCAAGGTGCGATGGCCAAAGCCAGGACACTGACCCAGAGTAACCTGTCTCTTCCTTCGGGGTTGGCAGGGTGGCGACGATGGGTCTTGGCGGGTACAGACATTTTATACATAGAAAGAGAGAGAGACATAAATCCCTAAGGAACAGACAATACATATTGCAACACACAATAATATACTTGCCCCCTGGTTTCCTTGGAGGCTTTTCCTACATCGCCAACTGACCCTAACTCACCACCAGTGGCGGCGGCGACTGGTTGAGGTCGGAGGTGGCACGAGGTCTCTTGGCCTGGACAGCAGGAGTGCAGGAGGCTCTGTATTGCCTAGCACAACTCTTGGACTCCAAGACATCTCAATGCTCTTGCCTGGAGGGGGGTGTAGGGTGGTGGACGGAGTGCTTGCGGGAGGCTTAGCCCACACCTCTGCAGTGGCGAGCGGCCTCTAGGTACGGCACTTAGTGCATTCCAGCGAGGGAACTTGATGTCCGTGATTATCTTACTATTGTTCCTTATTCTCAAGTAATTTTTATTTTAAATAAATGCAATCAAAATCAGGACTTTCAGAGCTATAACTCCCTTAAAAATATTTTTCCCCTTCCTTCTCAAAATAATATTTGCTGTCATTTCTTATCTTGTGAGTGAAGAAGTCGTGCTTCCTCACATCCATTGTTTATTTACAGCATGTTGTACTATCGAGCTCCTCTCAGAGGAAGGGTTCTTGTAAAGTAGAAAAGGTGTTTCACAACCATTTGACATTGAACATCAGTGAACATGGTCAGAGTATATGTAACAGCGTGCAGACATGAAAGACTGGTCCTGTCTCTGCTTGTGTTATTATATCATGAAGCATTGTCCTAGGTCTTGTCAAGCACACAGTATGAGCAACTACGTACCTACTTTTAATAATGCAGGAACACCACTTTCGATAGTGCCAGGGTAGATAACGAACGTGTTGGAATTGCTGGTGTACTTATAAACAAGAGTGAAGCTCGTCATATATTTCCTACTTTGTATGATGTAAGAAGGATTTTGGCAACGTAATTTTGGGGGAGAAAAATGTCCCTGGTACTTGCAAAAATTCTGTAAGCTTATGTTATTGGGATTATGCTTACAGACCTGCGGTGGTTTGTTTGCATTGTCATTTACATTCAACTAATTACTGAAATCTATACTAATATTATAAAGCTGAAGAGTTTGTTTGTTTGTTTGTTTGTTTGTTTGAACGTGCTAATCTCAGGAACCACTGGTCCGATTTGAACAATTCTTTCAGTGTTGGATAGTACATTTATCGAGGAAGGCTATAGGCTATAGGCTATATTATATTATCAATAACATTAGGGATCCTTACTAAAAGTTCAATTTAGAATCAAATGCATTGGAGGGGGTTAGATACAATATGCAGTACACGAACGAAGTGTGTGTTGACAATGCCGCAGGCGCTAGAAGTTTATTTCCTATTGCCTATTAACATTATTGCCATGCACTAGATGCCTTATCATTCTTAATTTTCCCATACAAGTAAAAAACACCCGTGTGATATTAACAACGAAGCAATCAGTACCCTCATATAGAATATATAGAGATAGTGTGAGGTATATATGTAGATATAAAGAGATAAATACAGATAGAGAGATACATAGATATGTATATAGGACTATAGATGTAGATGATAGAGATAAATATATATTTATAGACATGGATAGATTATTTGTATATGTGTAACTACTTCAAACATATTACTAAACAAAACTGAATGAGGCATTGCAATGCATGCCGAGCATTAGCTAGATAATGGAATCTTTTCAATATTAGTAATCCCTTATTTTTCAGTTTTTTTATTCTATATTGCTTTATAGAGTCTAGATTACATGCAGACCAGGTAAATAACTATAAACTGGCAGAACAACGTCTGTCAGGATCTGAAAGTGATATAAATTATTTTGCACACATGACATTCAAATTAAGAAGACAATTACTAACTACACCCTGTGTTCAGCCCAGGCAACGCTGGGTACTGCAGCTAGTACACTATAAAATAGTTTTTTATAGGTTATAGGTTTGTGAAAATATTCGGTGGTGCACTCAATATAAAAACTTTTATTTTCCACTTGATAAGAAAAATTTAATAAATTTCAATGAAATAACTAAAGAGTTCAGTGAATTTTTTGTGCCTAAGTAATGTTCATATTTGATTTTAATGAAATCCTTGTACTTGTTTGGATTCTATTCAAATAAAACAAACTGATCAATTAGACTATCAATTTCAATTTTTTAAAATGAAGCATCATATCCATTAAATTAGTGATTTTACGAATACAATCAGTGGAACTATGAGCATACCTAAAATTGGGGTTCTAGTGTAACTTGTTCCTCTCACAAGGAGGCTGTGGTTTCATTGGTTATTCATTGCTGTGGATGCTGGAAGTAGTTTGGTGCCATCATGAAAAAATTCATGTAGGTATTATAAGGTTTGAAAGATTCAAACTAAATTAAATTGAACTTTGGTTTTTTGACTGTGTGGTTTTCGCAACCCCTGCTATTGTAGCTATGAGACAGATTCAGGCATACATAGTTCATTGGAGAAAGTTTTATAGACTTTCCAATGCATATGGGCCATGTTTCATTACTCACGTGAAGGCATTCCCACGATGATCATTCCATTACCACAAGTTTTTGTTTTTGAAAGAGTAATAGAATGGCTGCTGCACACACTCATTAAAACATTTGAGTACATTTTTTTCAAAATGAAATTGCAATAAATCATTAGGGTATCGTTGAAGTTCGCAGGCGCAATGCCGTCTTCCCCTCTTACCCCCTCCTACTCTGCTGCGCCTCTAGGCGTGTTCGTCTAGCACCTTCAAAATTGGTTCTGGATTTAGGGTTGTTGTGACAGTTACCGTTATGTGTTCTTGTTTGCCCTTGTGCAGGCGGTCACTAAATTTTGAGGAATGTCATGCTATGTTGAGGCGTATGGCGTGCACGTGAACTCTGTTGCTTCTCTTAATTATTCTTTCTCCTGTTAGGCAGGATTGTTTAAATTTGGTTTTACATTGTTGTACTTTTCTATTGATATGTACTTTCATTACTTACCCTTAAATGTTAGCTTGTTCATATATGATAATTTTTATTTGAGACTATGCTTGATTCCCATTAAACTTTCATGCACTTAGATGTCATGCTCTATCACTGCCATTTAGTGTGCTGCTTCGTGGAGCATTTCCCTGAATTGTTACTCCTCATAGCAATCATATCATCTTGTAAATTCATGTTAATATTTTAGTAATTATATATACATAATCAATTTTAGGGGCTTCGAAAGTACTTTGCATCCTGCTATATAATGCTTTCTAACTTTTTGGATGTTTAGGATGTCACATAGAGTCTCTACTTGTAGTTTCAACTGCCTTTAATATGTTTTGCTTTGCATGTATGCTTATGCCAAAGCCTTATTGTGTGGCTAATTAACTTAGTTTGGTAACATATTAGATATTATTGTACACTTTGGCTGTTATCATTTTTGAATGTTCGATATTGCATCACGATACTTGAGGAGCATTTGGAAATATCTTGTATAAGGGTAGCTTATCTTTTGATTATGTATTATGTATGAGGCACTTTTAATGTTGAGGAAGTATTTCTTACATAATGGTTAAGGTGCATATTCATGTGCCATACCACTTGTGATAACCTCAAAAATCTATCTTGTTGTTATATTGAAGCCGTATGTAAGGCTATGAAGTCTTTTTTTTTATATACGAGAATCTATTTTTCTGTGTACTCTTTCAGGCAGATGTGTTTTTCGGAAGCCTGGCCTACGTGTGTTGTGATTTAATGAAAGCTTTAATTTTGTTGATTATTACCGTGAATAAAAAGTTCGAGTTTAAAAGTATTTATTGTCTTGATTCTGAAATAAATTTTGTTTCGTGTTAGCTCACACACACAAATTGCCATTTTTGATCTCAGTGTCAGAGCAGAAAACTTAACAGCCTGCTTTGCAATCATTTAATCCCGCACAGATTGAAGGCTACTGGGAGCGTTTCCTTTTCCTTGAAGTTTTCACTACTTGTTTTATGTCATCAGTACATTAAGGACCTCACTTACATACAGTGTGCAGAGCTTCATAAGAAACCATGCAATTTGAAAACTGCTCAAGTGATCCAAATGATGTCCATTTGCAAAAAGCATTTAAGATTGTGCTGAGGGCAGAGGATTAGTTCTGTATACATATTTTGTGTTTAAACTGTAATTTTGAGAGAGTGAAATTTACTGAAATCCAAGTTTTCAGAATAATTTTTAGACATGAAATGCCCGGTACAAATTCTTGAAAGCACTTAGTTGCCCTGCATTAAACATTTATCTTTATTTATCCACTGTATAATGTTATTGTTACCACTCATAACACATAGTTACCCTATACACTACGAGAAGACTGCGTGCCATTCCACAGTTAGCGCTTAGAGGTAATACCACACTAGAGGCACCAGCGAGCATCACACTTATCATCCCTCCTCACTAACACATATACGCGGCAATTTTACCAGATTTGATGGGAAAAAATTGAAGTGCAACCTATCTGTGAAGAAAATTTTTTTAAAATTTTGGAGTAATTTTTTTTGCAATATTTTGCTTTAAAATTCGAAAAAGAAGTTTACATAGGTATAGGCAAATTTATTTACAATGTACATATATAGTTAATTAACGAAGCCAATTTTCATAACAAGAAATCAAACACACAAAAAATGGTAAACGAAGGGCGATGTTGCACCTGGATGGCAAACAAGTAGAAAAGGGAAGGGGAGAAGCAATGGTTTCCCCAGCCACTATCTTATCGTGTCGGGAACTTCCTCACGCGTCAGACCAATTGCACGTTTAAAACGAAAACCGCTGTAGATATAAAAAATCATAACAGGCCTTTTTTATTCGTAATTAACTTTACTACAACTTTTATTCTGTGCATTTTTTTCAATACAAAGCACTGTTTTCTAATAATAGTCTACAATTAAGACATTTTAAGAAGTCAGGAATCTAACTTGACTTCAATTTTATATATTCGGTTATTACGAGTGCTTGTTAACAATTTATCACGCCATTATCAGCTCTCGTAGTAGCGAAGTTTTACAGTACCCGTTAACTCGTTTGTGCACGGCGCGCCGGCCGTTCGCGTCATTAAATTACCGGTGCGACTTATACGGGGGGAATCTTAAATACCAAATTGAAGACCTCAAATTATGGGTGCGACCTATATGCGAGTAAATACGGTAAGTAGGCAGGCCCCTTAGTTGCTCATGCTTGAGACCAGGGGTTGGCACGGAGCAGTGTTCAGGGACGTCGCACCGCTGTGTGCAGGACTACCAGACGTGGCGCGACCTGCGAGAGCTGGAGGGCCAGGTCGGCGACCGCTACCTCACGCACGAGTCGGACGATGCCCGCTGGGAGGGCGCCCGCCAGCGCCTCTGACCTCCCAGAGGGTGGGTCGCCTCCGCCAAGGTGCGCTTCTGCCAGCTCGTCAGGGCCTGAGGACAGTGTGCTGTGTGCTCAAGCGTGGACGTGTTGGTGACATCTGTGTTGTTTCCTCACGTGCTATACCACTGCATATATTACAACCTGGATATGCCTATCTGTCATCATGTAAAGACTTCAAGTTTTAGTTTATTATTGTAAATAGAGGTGTGGGAAATGCTATTACTTTTGATTGTTAATATTCTTGTTAAAACTTAAAAAGTTAAATGTTCTTGCATATATTATCAGAACGGAAGTAGTTCTGAAAATATTGGAACATTGATCATTGAACTTTTTAGCTTTACATACATCACACATATTTTGTATGGCTTTTTGAGTACTATAAAGTCCATTGAAAATGGCAGCTATTTTAAAATTAAGAGTTGGCATTTATTTAATGCTTACTAAATACCATTAAAACTGACCAGAATGTCAATTTTTGTGGAAGTATTGCTCGTTACAAGTATTTTTTTACAACTAATGGTTAGTTTTAAATATCTTTTAATCCTATCTCTACTGTGTCATGAACTTGCAGCTGTTATACATATGCAAGAAGGCACTTTCCATTCAAGTCTCAAAGAGTATCAATAAAATTTTTTCTTTACATAAGTCTTATTACATTTATTTAATTAAATATTTATACATAGTTTTTAGAAAATATGTAGGTAGGATGAAAATATTAATTTTTTTGGTATTCATATTTTTAACTTAGTTTTACAGAAAGTATACAACAAAAACATGGAAACAGTTTCTGATTCTAATATACAAGGCTGCCAAGATAAGAAGGGGGCAGGGGGGGCAGGTCCCAGAGGCCAGACTTTAATAATGCCAGCATTTGCCCTGATACAGTAAAACCCTCTTAAGAAAATAATGGAAAAACCAAACAAAATGTGCTTCCTAAGCAGTTAAAATTATTAAAAGGGCAAAAATAATTGTGATTTTTATAGGTTAAATAGTTGCATTTTTGTAACAGTGTACAGTATTAAAATCATGGAATTACATTGCGGAAAGCAATTAAACATTATTAAAACCTCACTGATACAAACCTGGTGAAATCTAGGATTACATATACTTTGTAATTGTGATATACTTGGTAATGTTCAGAAAATGTATTTAGTTAATCAGTAGTGATTAAATAGGCATTTGTTATTAATGGAAGACTTTAGCATGTGATGCTGTTTTGTTATACCGTTTCATTATTCTTTATTTCAAATCTGTGGCTGGAATGTAGTTCACAGGGGTGGAACTGCTAAGGCTGGTTGAACAGGTGTTACAGAGGGGTGTATGGAGAGAAATATGTCCTACCAGGAAAAGGGAATCAAAGAGATAACGTAACGGTCATTAACTATAACCTCACCTTGCCCTTGAAGTCTTTGGAGCAAGAGCATGTTGACAGAACAAAGGAAGTTTTTGTATTGACTCCAAAATGCCTGAACCAACATGGGGCCACTGGTTATCTTTGTCCTTCCTGGTAGCATCTGCCAAGGAATAGCACCAACATGCGTGTTCAATTTAATCATATTTATATTTTAATTTCCTTATCTATCAATTTTTTATAATCACAATTTTTTTTTAAAGATAAATAAATGTATAAACAATAGTGAGATATAACTTTTAAAATCCTGCCTGCAATTAAGAAAGTAATTGTATAATCTCTGCCTCCTGCTGCCGCTCGAATCAGGCTGATGTGCTACTGTAATCTTCTAACATCTATTTAGTGATTATAAAAAAAAAACTCTGTGAAATAGCTAAAAATTAGTGAATAACAAAAATTTGTTGATACAATCATTTACAAAGAAATTCATGAGTTCTAAATTTCGTGAAATATTTTACGTGCTTTGAAACTTAGTTCCCACTGTTAAATAGTGTTAAGTAATTTTTTTTAAATTCATGAGTCACTATTTATTTGGGTCCCTACCGTAGCGGTCATTTAATGTATCATCCATTATAATTTTGTTTACTTTAACATAGGTTAACAACATAAACAAAATTATAAGGATGTAGGTGTACTCACAACTGTTTTTCAAAATGGGGTGCAAATATCTTTATCCACATGATTCGATGATTGTAATTAATTTGTACCGTGCGTCATCAAAAAGTAACAAATTTATAAAACACACGTCTATTATTTACTGTTCACCTACATGAAAATAGTGCATGATGCACATGAAGGGAAAACTAATGAACAGTGAGTGACGTGTAAAATTGGACAAAGAACCATAGTTACCGTAAAT
The DNA here is from genome assembly GCF_032445375.1 of Bacillus rossius redtenbacheri. Lineage (NCBI taxonomy): Eukaryota > Metazoa > Arthropoda > Insecta > Phasmatodea > Bacillidae > Bacillus > Bacillus rossius. The sequence goes on from NC_086332.1 coordinate 112,467,841, forward strand.
GGCCTGATACATATTGTGCATGTTAAAAGTTACGGCACTGCTTGACCCAAACTCAAATTTAGCGTGCAAAACAAGTAGTCACGATGCTCAGAATGCATTCGGGCATGTAATTGGTTAAGATTTATGATAGAAAACAAAATCTTTTTTGTTTTATTAAGTGTTTTTTAAGTGGGAAAATCTAATAACCCCAACACGTATTAAACAAGGGATGTTGAGGTTAATGGCATGGGAAACTTTTGGTGCTTTGTCAGTTATGCAATATGCTCACATTACATTTACAGTCATGGCCATGGTATCTTTATACAAGAAAATCCACCCAGTCAAAAGTATTGATAACATACTGCACATTGAGACAAAAATTTATGGTTATAAGTTTTTTTGTTTTTTACTGGAATTAAAGGGGAGAAGAAACTGCTACAGCAGTAAACTTTAGGTTTGTTACTAAGCATGGTGGATTTAACCAATGTGCAAAAATTCAGCTTTGGACATATTTTAGGTTGAAACATTTATTTTCTTAGCTAATGGTGCAACGCTTATTCGAGGGCAACCTATAAGGCACTTGCACACGCACCGGTATTTTGTCGGTACCGGCTCCGTCAATGGATCCGGCATCGGAAGGGGTTCTCACACACGCACCGGCAAGGCGTAACCGGTAGTTTGGCTTGCATTTGGAGCAGAAGATTGTGCATGTTGTGCCTGCTGCGTTTTGGCCCTAAATATTGTCACAACTTTCCCAAATAATTCTTAAAATTATACTTTATACAAAGGTTTAGTAATTTTACATTTTTGTTGTGTAGTTTTGAAAAACCATTTACAGTTTGTGTAATTTTGCACAAATATTTCATTAAAAAATAACCGAATGTACACTTGTTATTCCAATAACTAACCTTTATTTATAAATGAAATTACACTTACAAGTGTTAAATTGTTTAATGTCCAGTTTTGTATCAGTACACAGTACTTGTAGGCACAAACATATGTCATTGTATAAAAGTGAAAAAATTATTTCAGATTAAATTTAATAACTATCCAGAGACTAAAAAAAATATTAAAGTTATAGTGCTTAATATCCATTTAATTTACTTTACGTTACGAAAGTGGTGTTTTCATTACACAGTGTCACTAAGTCAAAGATTGTTTTAAGTGTTTGTTTACTTAATCTTAAGTGACAAAATTAAAAATCACTCTAAAGTACACATTGTTCATTAACAGCTCAAAGCTAAAAAAAATAAAATATTTTTGGAAGATGTGCAAATTAACATCATATTCATTGTTATTTACTCAGTGACACAGTAAAAATAACAGACAATTGTGGTAAATATACACTGCACACATATGTCAATTTGTATATGGCAAAATAAAAATACACCAACAGCTATGATATATTTCTTAAAATGTAGCAATTGTTCTTTTACACAGTTACACATATTTTTACAGTGTATATTAGCATTGAGAAATGGTAAAGGAAGTTTCTATACTCTAGTATTAAAACTTGAAGGTGACGAAACAACAGTTTTTAACAACATCCTAATGAGTACAGCAACATTTATCTATATTGTGGTGCACATACATGAGGCAGCATTCAAAGCCAAAAGAATGTCATGATAGTATTAGATACCAATTTTCAGATTATTTTGTCAGTCCCAAAAAAGCATTATTATGGCAGAATAACAAAATATGAGAATAGATGTAATACTGGTTTCGTTCAAAAATAGGACCGATACATGAATAACATCTTACGAATTACATTCCAGTCATTTGTGTAATCTTTAGTTAACTACAGCACCTAACTTATAGTAAGGGTAAATAAAAAAACACACACGCACACACACACACACAAAATCATTTTTGTCCACTGAAATATATTTGTTCATTCTTTTTCTTAAATATAAAAACATGAAAACTCTGTGGTACTTAAAAGGCATAGCCTGGATAAATATAAAATTTTGAACATCTACAGAAATAATATAAAATACTGGGATCGCTCACATTAGTAAATAAAATTTCAATTTTTGTTGCTTGTACAAATTGTCGTAATAATAAATTCAAATTTTTGCTGTCGGAACTTAATTAGTCATGATGTTAATCATAATAAATGGGAAATGTAGAATTGCAATGAAATCCATAGATGTGTTAGGTATTTCTTACACTCAAGATTTTTATAGAATTTTTTTTTAATACTTTGTCAATATTTCATAGTATTTTATTTGTCTTTTTTTACGGATCATAAATAACGTTATAAGGCAAGAACAAATGTCATGAGAAGATACTATTTAAATTTATTAAAATAATTTCAATCACTTAAACATGCTTGTTTTTATTTGCCCTTTTCATTTCTTAACATTTAAGTTCCAAAAAAAAAAAAGCACAACACTTCTCATGTTTTTTGCTTCTCTGTACGATTTATGAAAGTATCGCTGGCTTTGTCTTAAAAACATGGTCTGGTTTCTCCAACTCAATTGGCATCACAGCATTGAAACTGAACCTAGCCATCTCACAGTCTGCGCTGCACTGTGCCATTGTATTGTATTGTATAGTATTGTATTGTATTGTATTGTATTGTATGAGCGGTCAATATACCTGCTGTGACGGCGTGTCTCCCTGCCCAGTGCCGGCCCGGCATATCGAGGTCACCCCTGGCTACACTCCGGCATGCCGGTAGCCTGTCCATTTTCCCTATGTCCTGGTCTGTGTGTGCAGCTCTTCGTAACACACTGTTGACTTGTGAGTCATCCGGTTCTGGCTCCTGTTGTGCCGGTGCATGTGCATGTGCCTTTACAGTGAAAATTATAGAATTTTATGTCTAAAATTAGATATCCACCCCATATGCAAGGGTGACCCAGGTAAATACAGTACCTTAGTTGGGAAGGAGCCTGACAAAATTATTTGCTCCCATGCCCTTAATTTTTCTTGGCAGTACTACTGATATGATTGTATACTAAAAGTATAATGATATTTTACTGAAACACTATGAAAATTTTATATGAAACTACTGTATTGACTTCTTATACTTTTACAGGGTGGCCGGGAAATCGGGAAATACGGGAAATAGCCAGGATTTCTTAAAAAAACCCAGGAATACCTGGAATCAACCAGGAATTTTTATTAGAACCGGGAATTTTTTTTATGAAGTAACGATCGCAAAAATATACGGCTGTTAAATGAGCACGTTCACCACCCGTCGAAGCACGACAGTATGCTCGTGAGCTATATTTTGAGAAAGTTAATTTGTTCATATTGCATTTAAAAACTTTGTAGTACGTAAGAAACCGTTAACAATTCAGACTTCCATACTTATTATGTTTCTGTATTCAAAAGCAACAGCATTTTGGCTGAAAATGTTGTTGTAGGTTGGTAGTAATTTCTCGCACGGCATGTTGGTAGCACTAGTTTTGTGTGTATATTTGTTTTTACTTTGCGCTCATGTTGTTGCGTCACGGTATCACGGATACTTTTCTCGAGTTTTTTTAAAAGTTTAGTTGTGCGGGACGTTGTTTTGAATTTTTTAATCTAACATGTAATTGGCGCAGACTATCAAAATGTCAACGAGTTCAGTCACCACATACAATGACAAATATACGGAAGAGTTTGAATGGGTGGAGAAAGATCCAAAGTGCAGGACAAACGCTATTTGCAATTTGTATAATGTTAAAATCAATATCGGTAGCATGGATGGGAAGAACAGCATTAGCCAGCCACGCAAGAGGGGCAAAACACGTGCGTTTGGTGTCAAGTAATTTTTGTGACGTGAGATTATAAATTTTTTTGTTGGTGGTAGGTTTTGTTATAAGCAAGTTCATTGATTTAATTTTTAAGCCTATAGTTAAGTTGTCTATTGTTTAACGCCAATAAAACATATTGTGTGTGCTTTGTGTAACAAAAATACAAATTGTATGCAAATATTGATAAAAACCACCCTTGAAAAAACCTGGAAATAACCAGGAATTTTATTATGCCAGAAGAGTGGCCACCCTGTTTTAATATTAAAATGTTAAAAGTACAAGACAGCATAAGTTATATTTTTCTTACACCTTTAAACATAATCTTCATTACATATTTGTATTATGTATATTCAGGTAAAGGTAGATAATAATTTAAACTTGTTTATATCTTTCTTTTTAAGGAACTAGTTTTAGGCATATCTAGGTTTATAATTTAATATTTGAAATTTTTTTGGAAAGTTAACATTTTTTTTAACTTGACTGATGATATAGATGCATTTAGATACTTTATTGCAAATTGACTTAACATATTTAGTATTGTGACAAAGAAAATGGCAGTTTACTTACTCAATATTTTATAGAGAATTTTTATTGTTTCATCATTTTCACCAATTTTTTTTGTTATTATATACTAGGTGTTTGTATTGATATTACAACTACAAATGCAGGTGTTTTTTTTTTGTACAGACAGTCCTGTCCTAGAGGTATAAATTTGTTAAATTGTTGTTGCTATAGTTTATCATATCTCTTAATTAGTTATACTATTACTTAGCACAAAAACTACAGTGAGGGAGGGGGGAGAGTTAGAGAGAGTGCATGAAGAAGAAGAAGAAGAAGAAGAAGAAATTCTACATGATGCTAAAAATATATGTACTTTGTTTTAACTGCATGGTGCTTTGTCTCATTTTGAGTACCAGAACTAGGCCTGTGCGAATATCAGTTTGTAGTTTGAATTGAATTTGAATAGTAAGAATGATAGCTAGAATCCCATTAATTATTTTTTTTCACATCATGTAACAACTCGTGGAAAAATACACAAATAATAAAGTGAAAGTTTGGTTAGGTTAAGTTAGCTACTTTAATTATATGGAAAATATTTAAATTATGAAATAAAAATTGTGTATTTAATTATGCAGCTAACCTATCTTAACCTTACCTAACCCAACCAACCAACCAGCCAATCTTTCATTTCAGTTTCTATGAGCCTTATTTTACAGAAACTGCTACTCTACATAGTGATCCAGAAATTTTTTGCGAACGACAAAGTACAGTGAAATTGAATACAAACATATTCACAAAAAATGTGATTTTTTTTTTTATTGCTGTACTCACAAATAAATTGATCTCATATTTATATCTGTAAACCCTAGTTATTCACGAGTTTTCGCTGTTAAGACAGTCAAGTAAGTTGTTTTTCGATTCAGCAATATTATAAGTACAATTTCTGTTAATTTCATGTGGAATCTTTTAACCATTATTTATGTTTGTATACATTTGTGTATTTTTAGTTGCAACGTCTGTTTCATCAGATACATACAGCAAGGAACCTGCTGTTGTTTCACATGGTGTTAGATTAATTTTAACTACACTAGAGTCCCGTTATAGCGAGGTGTCACGGTTCCGGGTTTGATCCTCGCTATAACCGTGTCCTCGCTATAACCGAATTGGACAAATTTTGGCCCCCAAAAAATAAACATTAACCGAAAATAGCATAAAAATTGTGTTTAAACCTGTATAATTGGAAAATAACAGGTTATATTAACGAAATCTTAATTTCTGTGAGCAGATGTGTGAATTCTCTTTAAAACGATACCCCATAAGTACGGATGCGATCACTGATTGCGTCAAAATAACCAGAATACCCTATCAAGCCGCGTAAGTATAGCATCTCAGCCCGCGGCCGACGCAGCATTGTCCTGCTATCTATTGCCGACGCGGGCTGTCTGCTGGCGGCCATGTTGGTTCGGGATGTTGCTACAGGTGGTGCTAGTGTAGCGCGACGATTTAATTCCTTACAAAAAAGCAGGAGTGCGGCTGCGGCAACGCACGTACGCCTCAAACGTAATAGTCGCTGGAAAACTATACTTTTTTTCATTTAAAGAAACCTGTCAACTTTTTTAGAAAATAAATTTGGGATTAAACTCAAACCATCACCACCCCTTTCTCGGACAGATACCCCAACAACTGACCGAAACAAAAGTTACAAGAAAACTGCCCTAGCGATTCGGAAATAAATACGGTAGTGCCGACTAGAGGTGTAAAAGTAACGAAAAAATGCGTAACCATATGTATTTGTTACTATAACAATTAGTACTCGTTACTATCGTTACGTTACTCGTTACTTCTGATACCGCATAACATGCTATGTTATGTTGCAGCAACGAATCCAGCTGTATTGCGTACGCGTACAGTATGACGTCGCATAAATAATAATAAATAGAATATAAACAATTAACAATATATGATAATTAATAGTTTTTGTTAACCAAGAAACAATTAAATTTCATTAGAGCGGCTTTTTGATATTATCTCTTTTAAGATAACCAAAAAAAACACGTGAAAATACGCGATTATAAAAACAAAAACATACATATTTCTAATTTGTAGAATACTTTCTTACGTTGTTTCTGTTCCAATCTCAAACTTTGTCTACACACGGCACAGATAACTAACGGAAGTTTGATAAAAGAAAGAAAGGATGGGATTCTATTTTTAAGCCACTCACTTAGGTGGCGACTGCACGGCTGAATAATGTGACGCGTCAACGGCAAGATGTCTAGTGGCGAGCGAGAGGGGTGGAGATAAAGCAGACAAATAACAAAAGCGCGCTACAAGCGATCACGCCGTAAATTCCTCAAAAATACCTCGTTATAGCCGTGTTCTCGCTATTACCGTGCTCGCTATAACGAGATTCTACTGTATCAATTTATATGAACTTGAAACTATGACGTTTACTTCTTTTAATGACCACCGTAATAGTGTGTCAGTGTTTTGTGTAGTCACTGGTTGTTGATGTTTATTTATCCCCCCCTCCCCCCTATATTCTGTTGCGTGTGCCCACTGTATTTGGTGTGACAAAATGAAAACAAATAATATTTCGTTTTCAAGTTTTAAATGAAAAGTTTTTTTTTATTGTTTCTTGCGATTTTTCCTTTTGCTGTTTTGATTATGAAGTCCCGTTAAAACTTAAAAAAGGATATTTATATCGCACAGAACTTCGGTATATGACTAACACATGAGGTAACTCGTAAGGAAACGAATATTCATTATTTTGAAGTGTTGATATTTGAGGTCAAATCAAGTACGAATACTGTATTATTTGTATTTGTATGCAAAAATTTGAATATTTGCACAGGCCTAACCATAACCTTTCAGAATGGTCATTAGTCACTCTTTTTTTATTTTTTTATCACAATTGAAAGTGTTCTTACTTATTGTTGTACACTGCTGTATTTTTTGCAACAATATTCAGTTATTTCGTAAATTTTTTACGGTTTAATTTTTCTTCTTTCTACATTCGTCCGCATTCTTAGGGATACGTGTGTGTGTGTGTCTATATATATATATATATATATATATATATATAAAAGTGCGGCAAATTATTAATCCCATGCCTTATTTTTAACTAGAATTTTTGATTTAATATAGTATGTACAATTGTTATAAAAAAATTGCCAGCCTCTTTTAGAAATATTTAGCAACAAGTTAAATAAATAACAAATACAAAGTAATACATACATGTTATCAGCCTATAACTTTATATGTGTGATTATATGTTTTTCTAATTGTTTTAAATGAGCTTTGCATGGTTTCATACGGAACTAAGGTTGTATTTTCAAATAACACCTTGTGTTGGTGGTTTTGGAGAGTTGAGGACAGCCTGAGGTTGCAGCATTGTGTATGTCGTGTTCTTAGCTTCTTTAGCACACCATCTGATCTACTGTAATTTCCAGCATATAAGATGGGAATTTTAAGCCAGCTTTTTTTTATGACAATTCATCTTGACAGTTTTTGTGTGATTGCTTGCAGTCCACATACACTTGGTGGTACTTACATTGCCTTCGCACAATGTTCGAGTATGGTTTATAGAAGGAAAGGAGGGTGAGGAAAAACTAGTTTTTAGAATGAGTGCATAGCTTGAGCTTTTTTTTTACTACTTTATCCACACTTACAACAGCCTCAGTAATATGGTCTCTTTTTCCAGTTGCAGAATTTTAAAGCATGGTACGGTTGGCACTTTGTAATTCGGAGTTACTCACTTTCAGGTTTTAGGGGGGATTTGGGAATTTGAAATCTCAGAAATAAATGGAAAAAAATTGCACGAAAATTTTTGAAAATATTTTTGCCAGGTAACAATTATTTATTGATGGGGTTGTATTGTTGCTACTCTTAATTTATACACTCCAGTACTTAAAAAATTGTAATACAATTAATCTGTGTTAAATGACTCAGAAATACTACTTGTGCTTTTGCCTGCCTAGAAGGCAGGTTCTCACATGACATCACAGCACATTGACTTCTTTTACGTACACTTACTCCTTTCTTCCCCTTGCTACCATAGGAAACCTGCCTTTTCTCACTGGTCTCTCAGTTCCCACACAGAAGGCTACTCTAGTTGCAAATAACCATCAAGGCACTCAAAATGCATTGCCGCAAAAACAGTTGGTCGAGCACAGCTCAGATTGCACACCTACACCTGAGGACATTTTTATTTGTACTTTTGTATGTTATTTTATGTCTTAAGGTTCTACCTAAAATTCAAAAAAAAATTTTTCTCCATTAAATATTTAGGATGTACCATAAAGAGTCACACACAATAAACTTTGTGTGCATATCGCTAAAACTTATGCATTACTCTGTGACAAAAACTAGATTTTTTGCAATAATTTGGCGTAAGATATTTGTGTGTTTTTTTTTTTAATTTTGCCAGCTAAACATTTATCTTATAAAATTATTTAATATTTTAATATTGAAACAATCATAATAAATATTTAAATATTTTGGATATGAATGGTGTATTAGACTTATGTATTACATGAAAAAACTTAAAAAATATACACAGGTTATTCCCGTTAAAACTACATTCACATTCACTGATGCGACATAATCGCTAAGCTGAACATGCCGGATTAAAGAGCTTTTACTGTAGTTAAAACTGATCTACTTTTCTTTATAAAACTGCTGGGTTGACCATTTCTCTGGTGCTGACCATTCCCCTTAACTCCACCGCTACTGTTGGCTTGTGAGTTGAGGCTTGTAATTGATGTTTGCCCGGCGTCGCAGCCATCATCAAGGGCAACTAACGACTGAAGTGTGGTGTTCTGGCTGGCCTTGATGGCTGCAATAAGTAGTCAGTCTTATCTCTCAGAAAGTTACATGGTGCAGTCTGTCAGTGCCATTAACTTGTTGGGCCAGTGCACAACTTTTCATTTTCCTTCCCTGTAATAGCAGTGAAGCCTTACATTCATTTCTTGACCCTGCTATAGCTCGGATCTTGGAAGCTTCAATAGTTCTAGGATCCCACTAGTGGAGGTGGGGGCGCATACAGTTGCTAAAGCTACATTCGCATAGTTTACTCATGAAATGCCACTCGCAAATTTTGGTGAATTGCGCTCTCAAAGGCGGTGTTATGCCACTCTTGTGTCGCAAGTCCAAAGTGCCCTCACATCTTGATGTGAAGGTGCAGATTGACTTTCTGGTCTTAATTTATTAAAGATCACCTTGTGTTATATGTTGGAAACTACTCCACTTTGCATAGCCAAGCCATTTTTTGAAGCATTTTTCAGGGAGAAACATACATAACCGCTATATTTTTAATTTTGCATGAAAATTGCTACAGTAATAATATCTTTCTAAAAATAATTGAACAATTTCTAGACAGTAAGCGTACTTGGAAAAGTACCTATGTGTTTTGTACATTCTAACATCACCAGTGGTTGTGAGAGACTAAGCTACAAGTGCAAATTTTGTGGTTTTGGTATTTATTGTGTAAATTGTGTAGTATTTAAGACAACTGCTTGAATGTATCTTTGTAAACTATATATTCTATAATGATATACCTTAGTTGTTTACTTGGTACTATATTGGATTAAATAATATAAAGAGATGAAAGTTTTGTTTTAAGGTTTTAACATTTTGTTAGTTAAAAGTATTTTTATTGAATTGTGTTTTATATTTAGAATAGCTTGTAATCTATATTAAAGTTGTAAAAGCAGAATTAAATATACGAATGCCTCTTGTAAGTCATGCATCAAATGATCAACTAAATTTTAAAATCATAACAGTGGTGCCCATCATGTTTACTTAGAGACTGTAAATGTGTCAGGAATTTCCTCATTAAAAATATTTTAATAGGCAGTGAAATTCTCATTCAAATGAGTTACTGCTTTAGCTTTCATTTTTTTTTTTTTAAATATCTGCATGAACAGCCATGTAATTTTTCAATGTCAAAATTTTCCCTATCATAACAGTAGTACATAATTTGCTACTGTAAAGTGTGTGTATGGATTTTTACAGTGATAATAGCTTTCTTATAGAATTGTATCACTGCAGTTCCTCTTGAAGAAATGATAAAAACATGTTTATTTGTACTACAGATACATAAAATATATTTTCAGGAAAGTGTACTGGATAGCTCATACAAATAACCTCAACACCTCTTACTTTACTTTCCTCTTGATTTGTGCTTTTAGATACACCCTTATCCTCTGATCCCAACTGAATTTACAATAGTGAAAACATTTTAATTTTAATAATAAACATTAAGTATTTTGTTTGAAATATTTACTGCCATTAATTTTATATGATTCATACATAACACTTCATTTTGGCAGCACATTAAAACATTTTATCTCAATTAGGTAGGCTAAAGTAAATACTAGCTGCACTAAGCACCTTGGTACCTCTGCTGTTAATGTTTTAGCTGTGGTTGTTATAAAACTATATGTTTTCCATCATTAAAATCATTATAAAACAAAACATACTTATGGAATTTTTTTTATCCAATTCAAGTAAAAGATTATAATGTAAATTTTACTGGAATTGCAAATCAGCTAGAATCTTTATTTCATTGCTTATTTCTATTATTATTTTTTATTTTTGTAGAAATTGTAGGTAAATTGGGATAAGTCCAAGCATAACTAATGTTAATGTTGATATGTGATTAATTTTTAATTTTATTCTTATTATGAAAAGTTAGTTCATTTAATTCACTTGATGCATGACTTTGTGTAAGTCAGATATATAAATTCAAAAAATTAATAATATATGTACTTGAGAAACAAAATAGTGTGTTCATTCAGTGAGAGTTGTGAAACTTCATGAAGCTGGAACATTTTGGATGGGACCATTTGATATTTGACTATAATAAATGGCCTACTTTAATAGTATGTTTTGCGTAGCTCTTTAAGGTCAATGACTTTTCAAAGGACTTTTGCCACGTAGTTTAAATGTATCTGAATATTGATTAGGTTATTTACACTTGGCTAACAGATAGAATAAGTTATATTTTTAAGGTTAATGAAATGATTACTATGAAAGTTGTCAGTTAAAAAAAAAGAGGTGAACTTTCTGAACATGTGAGATAGATGTACTGGAATGTGAAAACCGGAGGAGCTTTCATTTTTGTGTTGGCTAACCTTACGTATAAGATGAATGGGTTTGAAAAATAATTTGATGCAATACTTAAGTGAATTAAAATTTGTGTAAGAGTTTTGTAACATTTGCAGAATGGGATAGTGCATTTTGCTTTTGAAATGTTTTAAGTAAACTGGTGAACTTGTAAATGTGTACATTGAGATTGCAGGAGTGAACTGTGTATGCAGGTGCTTGGGCTTGTGGTTGGCTTGGTTGTAATGACGCTGCCTGTGGCACTCTGCCCCAAAATATTTTCAACACACTTACCCAGTCTAAAAATTTATTTTTTAATTTTTTATAGCAAATTTCAACTTCAAAATTACTAATTTTATTTATAAAAATTGACAGTATGAAAACATGCTGTGAACATGTGGTTTCAGTATGTAAATAGTTCCGATGTGGGATAAAAAAAAAATTATCAAATTCTAAATAGGTGTGATTACGAGGTGTCATTCCTCAATATATCGCATAAAGGCTAAACATGTTTACAGTACATTTTCTTTGTGGTGGCAGCTAGTACTAAGATAAGTTTAGTATTGCTTTGGATGAATGGTTTGTGTGCATGACACATTATTGTAAGTACACCCACCTCTCAAAGTAACAGCCTAATTCATTCCAAAAAAATTGAGCACTAATCAAAATGCTAATTAAATAATTTTTTATAAGATAGTTTGTTAATCAATATAATTGGTTTTCCAACTACTGAAATGTGTTTGTTGACTATCATTTCAATCAAGACACTGTTCCTGTTAAAATCAATTTAAAGTGTTAATGCTAGGTCTAAATGTGTACATTGAAAAAAAAAATAGTTTACATTTTTAGAAAAAAAATTGTGTGTACTTATGTACTATGGACTATTTTGAAATTTATTGTAACAGAAATTAATTGAATAAATACTCAGTACTCAACATTAATTCAAACATGTGTATAATGCACCCGCCACTAGAATTCACTACCAGAACAGCTACGTCGACTATCGAATCATTCAATTTTCAGAGCAAAAGTTTAAAATATAAAATGAAACATCTCCGATACAAATGAAAAAGACTTGAAAAAATACTAAACCCCGGCTGGACCTGATTTTTGACAAAGAGTTTTACTAAACTAATGCCCACCTTGTTAGAATTCTTTAAAAAGTTAATACCATACAGTTTCTGCACACATTAGATGTCTATAAATATTTAAGTATTAAAGGATAGTTATAATATTTTATTTTTTATTACTGATGTGTATTCATAAAAAATTATTTCCTAACAAACATAATTAATTTAATATTACTTTAAGTTAAAATAGAGGCTATAGGCCTACCTAGGATGAAATAATAAATTAAACAGACTTAGTTGTATTTAATAATATTATAGCAATACAATATACAAATAAAATGTATTTGTATGTATTTGCTTAAAGCACAATTTTTCAGATCCAATAATCAGTAATTTAAAAAAAGTAAAAAAAAAAAAAACTTTCCATTGCCAAGTTTTGAACCACCTTCCTTAAGCTTATAAACCACACACTATAACCACTGTGCTATGAAGCTTGAAAGTAGATCGTTAGGAAAATGTGTATTATATTGTAATACCAGTATCTTTAGGTTTTTCAAAAATTTGAAATTTCTCTTTACTATGTCTATTATAGTTTACCAAATATGTATATCCCATGGTAGTTTCGCTATCATAAAGTTTCATTTGGCACTCTAATACATTTGGTATATACCCTAATTTTTATGAAAGTGACAATGTATGGGTGTATGTTTATACATATAGGTCCGCCATCTTTCTGTGAAAATTTTGTTGCATGTTGCATGCTGTTACTGTCCTTGTGTGGTTAAAGAAAACTTTATATTAATTTTGTTATAAAAACTCTGGAAGCTGCTTTCAGTGGGCAAAACATACAACACTATACTCAGAAGTACACAAGGGAGAAATATTAAAAAAAAATTTACTTCTTTCAAAATAGGAAGTAGAAAGTGGTTCGTATTTGAACTAATAAATAAAATCAAAAAAGAAGTTTGCTTAAAGCTTACCCTTTTTATTGTTAATAATGGTTATCATTATTTTCTTTTGATATTTTGGAAATTAAAAAATTACACAGATCATACTTAATGGGGCCCCGCCAGCAAAAGTTATTAATTACAAACTGCTTATAAATGGTACAAATTTAACAATCGTGTTTTTTTTACAAAATAAAAATTACATAAATAATTTCATTAAAGTTGAAATGTTTGTTAGCCCAACTAGTGCGGGACTATATATAATTTGGTTTAACAATATCTGGTTGTTGATTGTTTGTTGACGGTGACTAGAAGCGGGAGAGACTGGTAGAATTCATTCCGGAGGGAACAGTGTAAATTTAGTAGACTTCCGAGATAGGCTTGAGTCAGAAAAAACCCTGTGCTCTGGCACCATATCTTGGAGCATTTCTTGAATCCCACTGGAACAAAAAAGAGGTATCCAGTGGTCAATAATAGGAAATTAAAGTAAAACAACCAGAATCAAGAAGTTAGGGCAAAAGTTGAATAGAGTCAAACATAGGCAAAAGGGCTTTGAATTTTCTCTTACCATTCTGGATGTGGAATGAAGAAACTTACTCCCTCAGAAGCTGCACGAATGCTCGCGGTAGCCACGTGTGAGTCATGGTAACGAGATTACCTAGTAATACGAACTACAATTACTAGCAGACTAGAAATTAAAAAAAAAATAAATATTTTTAAAACACTTGGGATCACTCTTGGACTCTAGGGATCACATCCCTTTAGTCGCTGCGAGACTGCTTCCAATTAAAGTCGCGAGTGATAAGCACTGAAGAGATGCGACCGCGGTGACGACAGGACGAGTCTATCAATTCATCAGGCTGCATGTAGTGTAGAGGCCTAGGGGGTGGAGCAACTAGTCTCTGATTGGCTGGAGGAAGCGCGCGAAGGGTTCACGCCGCCGGCCAAAAGAAAAAAATAACAAAGGTGGCTAATATCCTAAGTTAAGGGGCATCGGAGGTTCATCGCGCTCTGAAAGCAGTGTGCTCTGTCGGGGAACAGGCGGAACCTACTCGGGGTTAGTACGCAAAAGTCCCGCGAGGGGGACTAGCATAAGCCTGGTCCTTATGGGACCAACTAAATTGCACTCTTTAGTGCTAAAAGGGAACTAGAGAGAGGTGAGGTAGCGGTCAGTAGAGGTCTCGCTCCAGCCCGGAGATGGTGCAAGCAGGCCTTTCGCCGGCCAGCGATATGTTCTCGCGCCTAGGGAGGTTAATGGCCCTGGTCGTGGCTCTGGACTTGGTTCCTGGAAAATATGGAGGAGAGGGTAATGCTGGCTCGTGGAAAATGTGCCGGGTGCCGAAACGTGTCCCACGGTCCTGGAACATTAGAATGGAGCATGACTGTAGCTGCCAACCTAAGCTGAGCTCCAGGAAGTGGGCTGTCCTGGGAGGATGCTGAGAAACATGCTCCCGGTCACGAAGTCGGACTCTGTTACTTGTTGCGTTCGTGGCCCGAGGCGGGAAGAAAAATGAGGGCTAATACTAGTCTAAGCGAAATCACACTGGGGTATCGGTTGAGGCGTTGGGAAAATGTCATGGGACTCTAGTATGAAAGCTTTGATCAGGATGAACAATGGGCTAACAAAGTTTATGTTAGGGAATTTAAGCGAAAAATAAATTTGTGCCAAATATTGAAAATTTGTGGCACAGCGCATAGTAAAAATTCTCTTGTCATTTTCACATAATGCGCCTAAAGAAATATAAATTCAATAAAATTCCAAAATAAAATTATGGTTAAAAATAAATACTGGCTGCAGTGTTAAAAAATTAAGGTTTTGTGCATAACATTTCTGAGCTACAAAATAATTACATACATTTCTAATTTAGAAGCTGTGTTTAATATCTAATATGATTAAATAAGCATGACATAATCATTCTACTAACAAGAAAAATTAATTTACCTGTAAACATTATTCCTGACTTTTTGTTTATTGAATACACGACACCTCATGAATCGCTAACCACATGACTGTCCACTAGTATGTCCTGGTTGGGATGAGCTGAACTATTACTAAATGTTTCTGGCATTTTTATGAGAGCTGCTGCTGACTTGGAAGATGGCATGTAATAAATATTTGCTGAACAAACACACAATAAATATTTCTGCATGATATGAATCATTTATTCAATTTAATTTGTCTCAAAATACAGGCAATTAAAGAAGCAAAAAGCTATTATATAAAAGGTAAATTATAGAGCTAAGACACATCAAATTATTTTCTTTGTTGCATTATGTTCAATGTTATTACAAGTTTTCTTCACTGTGCATGCATGGATATTAAAAATGCACATAAAAGAAAATTAGAGCTACTTTGAATCTATGATTATGTTGCATCATGCTGTAAAACCACGCAAATCAAATAGCATTACTTTAAGGGGTGAGTGTACATGTGTTAATGTCTTAAATGGTGCTGTAGTGAATCATCTCAGCTTAAGAGTAATCTAGTCTATTTCATAGTGAGCATGCACCCATGGTTATTTTGCTGAAAGCTCTATAAACTATTCCACTGTTTTAATTTTCTGGCATGGTACACACCCATGGTGTATTAAACTGTGTTTTATTGAGCTTCTCCTGTATTGTGTTAAACATTAGTTTAGGTTACTTTTGCAGTTCTATGTTGCACTTATTAAACGTTTTATTGATGTTTATGGTTATTTACATGAACATTATCTGTTTGAATCAGACATCACGAGCATGATTGGTTCTTTACCGAAATATGTAAGTTTTACAACATTAGCTTTTTCAAATACATATACAAATTTTTCATGCTTGTTTTATACCTGTAGTGTGTTCATTGGCTGGCTACTTTTGGCTTACTAGGTAACAGTTGTGAAATGTCTCTAACTTACCTGTATATGTTTTGTAGCTGTGGCTTTGTGGTTAGCACTGAGTTTTATGTACATAAAATCAAGAATTTCACCCTTAAAAGGTTCAAGCATCAGTTAATATTTAACATGAAAATGAAAGTATACTGTTGGATAGCAGCAAATTTCAGCATATGAGAAAGCATAATGGTCAGTCTGGTTTAGAATGTATGGCTGACTGGCTCACAAGTAACAGTCTATCTTTAGTGCCATTGTTAAAATAACACAACGAAAACATTTTTGGTTCATTGTAGCTTAGCAATTGTGGTTCATCAATTTGAGTTCAGTTCTTTATTCTTATAAATAATTTCTGTGCTAAGCTTGGTTTAGATAATCTTGTAGATTTTGTAGTTATGTAGTCATTTGCATTATGGCTACTTAATAGCACACAAAATGTCTTCATTATGCCAAAATTTGTTATGGAATTTCTAAATAAAAAAACTGAACAAATAAATTTAATTTTCTTGTTTATATTTTCAGGACCTATATAAAGGGACAAGAATTAAATATTCTAATTTACTGAATTTCTTATTTGTGTACAGCTACTTAGTGTATGTACTTCTGTATTTTAAGTACTGTATTTACCCGAAAATACTGCAACTTTGAATTTAATGTGACTCCAAAGTTTTTGATTATGAGTTCATGAAAAATAATTAATGGAGAAAAAATCAGAATTAAATTACACAGAAATTTTAAATTATTTAAATAAGCTTCTTTATACTATATTTACTAACAGCTTTTCTGGTGCCACACTCTGTCAGTAGAGTGATTTGCCTTGCTTTTTTTTTAAACAGCAAGTTGCACAAGGGAAAAGAAAAGAGCAATATAAGTAAAAGAGTTTTATGGTTATAGTTCACAAGCCATTCATCAGAGAGCAAAGCTGCAGTGCTGTATGGTGGTTGCCAGAAGTGTGTGCGAAGGGGGGGGGGGGGGGGGCAGCAGCCATTTCAAAGTGTTAGCTCTTCTCATCTGTCACATACTGACACCCTTCTGCCTACTTGCCTACTTACACCACTCTTCCAGCCGTAAACAAGAGCAGACCAAAGTGGCGTAAGTGACTCAGTTTACAGGCAGATTGTGTAGTTTTTCAACTAGCCTGGGGTTCAGGAGGCAGTATTTACCAGCTGTCCAAAGTGGCTTAAGTGACAGTTAAAAGGCAGAGTGTGGTTTTTCAACTAAGCTGTTCCTATCGCTGTAAATTCACATCTTCTAGTGGCAAGATACAAGTTTGTGATTATAATGGGAATATAACTTTTAGGTTTAGCAGTTTTGGTAAATAAATAAATAAATAGCAATATATTCAGATAAATATGGTAATTAGAATATATTTATATGGAAAAAATGATTGTGATATAAAACATAAGCATTGAATTTAATGCAGTTAATTACTTGAATCAATGTTTAGCATGTTGTTTCACTGGCATTTTTATAGATTAGTATTCAAACATTTGGTCACAATCACTTTACGTTTGATAGTTCACCATTTCTATTTTATCTGTATGGTTGCTTTTGGTTACCTGGGTCGTTAGAAAGCATGAGAAGTACATTGAAAGGTAAAATTTCTTTTTACAGCCACTGTATGGTCATGAAATTATAAATTATCAAAAATAGGCTTCATATTACTTTGATTGGGGAATTCAAAAACTCTAATTGATTTCTGTGTGACTGAATGCTCTGGGCATTATGACAATGGAATAAGCTGAGAGTCAGGTTGTTGTTTGTTTTTCTGGCTATGGGGTAGGTGGCTCAGGCCCACTGGTCTGTCATCTGGTTCTGTAGCGTGTCTCATGCGTGGTGTGCAGTGTGCACGATTCCTGGCATTACTGCTGTCCTTGTTTTGCGTGCTCTGTTGCCGGATATACAGCATAGACACAACTTCCTTATGTATGAAAGTATTTTTAAAATGTATCTCAAATACAGTAACATTGTATTTTGTAAAATAAAATTAGGTGAATCTGGGAAATACATTTTCCTGTTGTATTTTGTCAAGAGCAATCAATATTCAATTTTTAAGTAGTTGCAATTGAAAGTCACCTTAGTTTCAACTTTTTTGTAAAATTTTAAAAAAATTTCGCTTATTTGATTATAGTACATTATTTTATAGAATGCCTTTTTAGTTGATAATGACTGACTGCTCAAAATAGTTCTTCCAGTGAAATAATAATTGTTTAGCATTGAATAATTTTTTTTGTCAAAATGATTACAACTGTAATAATACTGTCAGTAGACTCTAATTTATTGTCTTCAAAAAAATTGCAAACAGTTAAATTTTAAGAAAAAATGTATACATATTATAACTTATTATCATTAAAAATGGTGATCAACATAAGATTTTTAATGTGAACAACTGGGTAGTATTAATCTAGTAACAGAGGGCACCATTTACTCTGTATTGCATTCTATGCATATCATGTCCTGCTGACAGCGATTGATACCTAGCCTGTCACTTGTGATACCTTTACATTCATAGTCACTATAGAAGGGATAGGGCTAATGAGCCCACAAAGCCATGGTTTATCTTGCTGCGACCAGATTTACGAAATCACATCAAATTTTGCCTGCACGAGTGTGAGGTGTGAGTTAGGTGTCACTGGACTGCCTGATTAAAGATTAAATGAAAATTCTTTGATATAGCTTATGTTTTTTTAAAAGAATTTGTGACTTGGTGGCTATGACGATCGCAAATGCCTTGACCGTTGCATTTTTTCTGGTTGGAGATACAGTACCCAAAAATACACTCACCTAGGAATTTGTGATCTTAACTTAATTTTTCTCAAATTTTATGCTCATAACAATATTTTAAAAGAAAAAGTAATATTTTCCCTCTGGAATAACCCTTTTTAGGAAACAAAAACTGTTTTTAAGAACTTATAGCACCTTCTTTATTTCTACTTTTTTTTTTTAGTTTTTTTAAGTTTTTCATCATATTTTGAACCAAAAAAATTGCTATTTGCTATCGCTAATTTTTGGCTAAACTATTTGTGCTGGAAAAAAATATTTCCCATGAAATAAGGACAGGGTAATAAAAACAATTATTGAACTAAACAATGCTTACCAATACTTTAGAATCAAGATCTTTATGTAACTTTGCCCTTTGAAACTTAAGAACATACAGTTTAGGACTAATGAGTAGTTAGGCCATCTTAAATCTTTGAGGAAGGGTTCTGAGTTAACTCTGTTGGGGTCAAAATTTGATTTTTTTTGTACATACAAATTTCTCAGTTTTGACTTGCAAGTAAAACTTAGACAGATGTAATATGTGGTGGCTGTGGGTAGATGAAAGTATTAATATTAAGCCTGTGCGAATATCAGTTTTTTAGTTCGAATCGAATTCGAATACGAATACCAAATTATTCTCGAATACGAATATTGAGTTCGAATAATTGGAATGAGAATTGAAATCCCATAAAACATGTTATATCACATCAATTACAATAACAGGTACATATTTACTGATACAATGTATGTAGAATCAAAAAACTGACAGTACTTAAAATTTTAAGGTTCTCCAAATTTATAATTAGTTCGTATTAAAAAGAGTCTTGTCACATCACTACATATTAGCTAATTTAAATTTTTGTGGAGAGACACAAGCTGCTCTACATTTTCGGGGAGTAGACTCTCTCTTTTACACGTCACAATGTTGCCAGCTGTTGAGAAAAGTCTCTCACTGCATACTTGTGTGGCAGGTATAGGCAAGTACTTTCTTGCTACCACAGCTATGTTTTGGAAACAAGTGCGCCCCTTCTCTTACCAGAAACTGAAAGGATTTTCATTCTTTGGGATTAAGGGTGCTGCCAGATATTCGTTTACTTCTACTTGGATAGTTTCTTCGTAGCTTGCAAGCGTAGACTGAGCTGCTGTTGAAGGTTTCACGTAGGCCCACAGAGATGACTTCTTAATAGGCATTTCACTTGTAGCCTCACTTGTCTCAGTTATAGTTTCAGCTACTGTGTTCAGCTTACTCAGCTTACATACCTCCCTGCACAAATTTTCCACCCATATATTTTTTTTTTCATCCTCAATTAGTTACTCTTTGAACCATGGATCTACCATCATAGAAAACACATTTACTTCACAATCTTGGTACACCATGTAACGTGATCACAAGGTTTTAAGTAAGTTCTTGGCAAGTTTTTTTTTTTTTTTTGATGCGCGTGACAGGATAATTGCCTGAGCTGTCACTACGCGAGGAATTTGGGAAGGTTGGGAAGGGTATGAGGGGGGGGGGGGGGGGTTGCCGCCTGCATCCGGTCGTTTACTGTGTATTATCCTATTGAAAAACATTGACGTAGCATGTTAGGCTTTTGGAGTCTTGCTGTGAGTATGCGGCCAGATGTTTTCCACATAGTCTGTTCAATTTTCTTTCTCTTCGCCGTTACGTTCGGAACGAAATTACAGTGCCGACAAACCATGTTTCACCCTCTAATCTGAAAACTGTCACCCATAACACCCCGGTTGTGTGGATTTTACAGACACGTATTTATCTTTATCAGTATGCTGACATTTCAAATCTATTTTAAACGACCTGACGACATTCTTCTACATAAAATACGTTAGTTATCGCTCCGAATTACTGTGTTCAAACGGACTTTACGTGACCAGATGTAGTGGAATAACTCCACATACATAACTCTAAAACATTACGAAAATCCCGCGGAAATTTTGCCCCCGCCCAAGGAGAGAAACCTCCGTGATCCCGAAATGTTTCCCGGTTTCAGTGATCCCGCTCAGCCTTTTTCGTAAATGACTGAATATTCGTTTTTTCAAAGTGTTAGTATTCGAAATCGAATCGAATACGAATAATAAACTACATATTCGTTTTGATATTCAAAAATTCGAATATTCGCACAGGCCTAATTATAATTAATATACATCAAAGCAATCCGAGAGGCAATTTCAAATACATACCAGTCTATTTTACGATGAAATTAAGATAAATTTTCTACTAATATGCCAAAAAATAAAACAATATTATGTTCATATTTGAAATGACGCACTTTTATGGTTATAATAACGGTTTTTCTTTTTAATAACAGGTTATTATGTGTAGTTTTGGAATTACTTTTTTATGTATATCCATTGTTATATGTCTATAAATAAGCATCACCCTGTAACAGTCTTCTTATAATTATTCTTAAGTGTTGCAATATATTTGGTAAATATGATGCATTATTAGTAGGCCTGTGCAAATATAAGTTTTTAGTTCAAATCAAATAAAAATATCAAATTATTCGTAAATACGAATATTGAATTAGAATATTAAGAATTTGAATCCCACTACAAAAATTTTTCTCATGTAACAGATTTGGAAAATTAGACAAATAATACTAAAGTGAAAGGTTGGTTAGGTTAAGTCAGCTGCAATAATAATATCGAAAATGCTTGTTCAATTATTTAAATTATGAAATAAATGTTGTTTTAATTATGCAGCTAACCTAACTTAACCTAACGATCTAACCAACCAACCGACCAACATTTCAATTCAGTTCCTATTTTGCCTTATTTTTCACAACCTTCTACTCTACATGTTGACTCAGATAATTTTTGGGAAAGGCAAATGACTGTGAAAGCCATTGAAATCTATTTTACAAAAAACATGAATCATTTTTTTAAAATGCTGTATTCCCAAATTAGTGATTGAATGAGATCATATTTACATATTTAAGCCCTAGTTATTCACAAGTTTTTGTTGTTAATGTAGCTGGATATATTGTATTTTAGTTCAATAATATTATAAACACGATTTTTGCTCATTTAATTTTGAATCTTAAACCATTATTTATGTTTTTATATGCACTTTTGAGTCACGTCTGTTTTGTCTTAGATATACACAGCTTGTAAGCTGCTACTGTTTCACATGGTGTTAGATCGACTGTTACTACTGATTTATACGCCGTTAAAACTACAACGATTACTTCTTTTAATGCCCATCTCATTGGAGTGTCCGTGTTTTGTGGTTGTTGACTTTTTAAAAATATTTTCCCCACTTCTGGTTTGTGTGACAAAAAGAATTAAAAATATATTTTGTTTTCAGGTTTGAAATTACAAATATGCCGGGTTTTGAATTTTTTAGGCGATATTTTCCATTACTGTTTAACGAGACAGTAGCGAAAAAAACTTCTAATACTTGTTGCATGTTTGAAACATTGATTATTGTTCATGTCTCGATCATAAAGTCACATTAAAAATAAAATAAAGGTATTTATATCGCACAAATGACTTCATCTCACCAGTGAACTTGGTATATGACAAAACACACTGTGTATTCTATGTCAAGTATTTGTAAGCAAATATGCATTCATTATTTTGAAGTGTTAGTATTCAAGGTTGAATTGAATATGAATATTTTATTATTCTTATTCGTATCTGAAAATTTGGAAATTCGCACTGGCCTAATTATTACATTTTTATTTATTATTTGAAGAATTTACTTGGTATGTTTCTTAGCAGTGTTGCCAGGTTCATTGAGCAAAGTATTTTAATAAAAGTGCCTCATACTGAAACATTCTGTTCCAAGTTTTGTTGTGAATTGTAGTTAATTCACCCAACTCTTTGCTCTGAATGTTTTCTCTCACAGGATGTCTACAAAGCTAAAAGTTAAACTTTCAAACTAATTTTTTATGTATGCTTAATATGGTTTGTGAATTTGGGCTAGCATAGGAACTTAGAGTAATCCAGTTACAGTTAATGCTTGATCATAAAGTAATAAAAATTTACCCATAAGACTGCTGAGAAATAATGTGAATGTTGAATGATTAGAACTTAAGTAACCTACTTTGAAACTGTCGATCACTGATACTGTAAATGCAAACAATAACTGGTAAAAATTCTGAACGTATGCCTGTTAGACAAAGTTATGTTTTGTTTGCAATATTAACACCCCACCTCTTTAAAAAAATGTTTATAGTTATTCTCTTTGCTCTTTGTCTATTTCTGCAAGTACCAGTTTGTAAAACACCACCTAAACCTTTTGTTTTTGATTTTATAATTTTGAGTGGACCTCCTATTTGTAAATTTTTGGTTTTAACTTAAATTTTCAATTATATTATTTATTTATTTAATTTTTTTTTTAATTTCAGCAAGCAGTATGCATTTTTCAATAGCTCCTTGTAGAGAAAACTAAAGATTTCATTATTGAAACATTAATCAATTATATTATGTAGGTAGCTGTCTTCCAAAAGTAAAGCTATCATAGAAGGGTTTACATGACTTTCTCTTAAAACTAAATACAGTAATGCTTTCATGAGTCATCTTTAAAAAGTATGCTGTAAAATAAAATATTATAAATATTCAAATTTTGAGTGAAACTTGTTTGGGCACGATGAGAGTAAAATTTAAAGGCCGAATTTTAATGCAACTTTTTCGTGAAACATTGTTGTGAAACGTCTCTACGTAAAAAGGACAAAGAATAGGTACTTGGTCAAAGAAAGAAAAAAAGAGCACTATGCTATATACATTGCTGGGCTCGTTTTCGTTCTCTTTGTGCGGTAATTTGTTCCCCACCCAAAAAAAATAGAACCGAGAGTAGTCATGTATGCACAATAAGGTATGGCAAAAAAAAGTGATATACAGGTTATGCGTCTCACACACTTATCTGCTGCTCATGTTGTAGTCTGAACGTAATAAAGCCAGTAGAACAAAGCTTAAATTTTATATGTATATCAAAATGAGAGTTAATGCAAAAGTTTTTCAGTAATTTGCCCTCTGGCAGGTTTAGGCTCTGGAATACCTATTTATTTGTCGTAATGTGCGACCATCAATTGTAGCTCAGTATAAATTCTTTTAGTAAATCTCTGTAAGGCAAAAGCTATCATAACACAGAGTGTGACAATGTAATATTAGGAAACACGAAGACTAGAGTTGGTGGCAAATGTGACGGTAGCGGTCAGTGGTTTGTTTCTTAGTAATTTAATTTGTAGACAGCCTGTGAGCAGTTAATGTAACATATGTTGAAGTTTGGGAACTTAATAATGATACATGCACTTTGCATTGTTGTGTTTTTTAAATCATATATTTTTATTACACACTGTTGCCAACATTATTTGTTAACTATTGCTGTCTTAAGAGTATTGCTTACGCTGTAGCTCTGTCTAAAGTTCCATTTACCAATTGATGGTTTTGAAAAAATTTGTTGCTGAGTACATAGTTAGAGAAAGTTCATCAAAGCTAAGTTTTTGATAGACTAGAGAGTGGTAAATATTTTGAAAATGTATATGATTAGTGGGGTATCATATTGTAATGATTATACTACGGAACTGTTCAGCTTGCTCGACTGCGTATACAGGTTTATAGTGATGGATTGTCTAAGGGTCGCACATGAGGTAGTGTTTCTGCAACATTGGTTCTATCTGGAAATAATTATACCAAATAAATGTTCCTTTGCCTGGAATTTCTTGTTTTCACTCAGCACTTTTTGTACAAAATATTGTGTACCAAACATGGTGAAATTTGTAAGTGATGTGTTGGTGAGGAGAAGCAGAAACTACAGTGGTTCAGTAAGGTAAAGAGAGGCTCTGCATGTCACAGTTTTTAATGTTCTAAGCCTGTGTGTCAGTAAGGCATGAGTGTCTGGTTGGTGAGACATAAACCAATTTTCACTTCTACTGCTTGTAATGCAAAATTTTTTTATGTGTGGTTGCACAGCCTGAAATAAGTAGTCCACTGTTTTACTTTTCAATGTGATTTATTTTCTGATTTGGGACTCATTAATTTCATCAATACCACTGAAATATAAAAAAATTATTAGACTCAGAACCCATTGGTTTTGAAATTAAAGTTTATTGATTAGTACACTATAATAAATAACATACTTTTTTTGTTGTTGTAATGATTCATTGTAATGAAAACATTTTTGATGGAAATTTTGTATTATAATGTTATAAGAGAGGTTCCACTAGATAAACTCAGAATGATTTGTTTGTTTCATTTAAAAAAAAAGAGCTTATTTATGCAAGAACTTTTGTAACTGTACTAAGACTGTACTAGAATCAGTCCAACCACTAGTTCTCATTCCATTCTTGAACATTGTAGGTTGGTTAATCATAAAAGTTTAATTTAATTAAATTAGCCACTCTACTCCATTGCTTTTTTTTATGGAACATTTGTGTTTTTATGGAACCATTTGAAAAGATATGTCTTGGAAGCATACTCCCATAGCTAACAGATAAGGTGAAAATAAATCAGTCTCAATATGATCATAATGTAATTGTCAGCACACACTTGAAACTTGTACATTTCAGCAAAGAAAAAAGAAAAAATTCTTTAAATAATTAATGGTGTGGGTCAGAGTGAAGCATTAGGGTTGCTTTGCAACAAGACACTGACTGACCACCAGTAATCCAGGCCCACCCTCTGTAGCCAGCGTCACAATAGCTACCCTTGCATGGTGTTATGTGAATATGTATACACATACAAGGAACATAGACTACGCTCGTGCACTGGTTATTTGTACAGAGCTTCTTGACTCTTACTAACGGTTTGCAGCATGGCTCTTGGTGAAGTAACACAGTGGAATTAGTTGTGCATTGCATAGATGAATTATGTTCAACCTTTAAACTTGTAGTTCTTCAGGGTTCTTACGGTCCATGAAATTGTGTTGTTTCAAGGCCTTAGAAAGTCCTTGAACTGGAAATATAAGTGAAAATAGAATAAGCCTAAATGCCTGACATTAAATTTTATGATTACTGTTTGATACTTTGTTTTGGAATTGGGTCAGGATGATTATCACATAAGTACCTTTTTGTGGGTTTCAAGAGTAAGAACAAAATTGCGACAAAGGTTCTGAGAATATTCTAACATTCCCAAGATTGTCTATTTTGTATTTAACATTCATTATCTTTGTCTGTGTCATCAGTACTTACCTGAATGTCAGACTTGTAATCTTAACTCACTATCAATTATATCAGTTTTAATAGTACTCAAAATAGATTTTGAACTAATGAAATGAAATCCAGTTTATTTATATCACATATTCATAAGTTTATTGTAATTTTATTTTTGTTTGTGTGGTTTTCAGTCTAATAAAAAAATTAAAATGTTTATTTATTGAAATTATGATGTACCTATCATGTATGGGGAAAAGATTTTGGTTTCTGAATCATTGAGTTGTTTGAGTGGTTGTGTTGGCTTGTTGTATGATGGTTTTGTAACACATTATTTATTTTGAGTCTTCCATGACGACAGTGAGAGCAGTGTATAAAGTGCAATTGCCAAGTGAAAAAATCCTCCTTTTTTATTAAATGGGATAATTATTGTTATTCTGTGAATGAAGGCCTAAAAACTGAAACTTTCACAATGCTACAGTATTATATTATACTTAATGCTTTGTAAATAATTAACTCTATGACACCATGTTAATTGTATTGGTGTAGGACGTAAATCTCAAATAAACTCTTTTATACTGAAAATGTTTTTCATTATTCAAGTAAGGTTGACATACTTCCTAGTTCTCACACAGGCTGTGATGTAGTGTTAGTGCTAGGTGGTGTGAGTTTTGGAGGTTGTGGTAGAAAAGGAGAATGTTAAAATGGTTTGTAAGTACAACTAAACAAAAAGTAATTACTCGAGTGGGCAGGGCACAGGCCCAAGCACCAATCCCTGTTGAGCTTTGACTTTTTTTTTTAAATCTTGGGTACCCTGATAGGATGAATATTACAAGCCAGTTGTTAATAGAATTCATAGGAAATCTTAATAGTAGGGGTCTGCAAGTTCTAAAAAAGTATAAATATTTAATTTTTGTGAATAATTTGATATTTGATTCAACACTTCAAATTGATTTCCCCCCCCCCCCCCCCCAATTTATTTTCTACCAATAGATAGACTTAGTACATCATGTCAGTCACATTCACAAAAAAAAAATTATAAAAAAAACTGTAAATGCAAGATGATTTATTGAGAAATTTAGATTTA
Source organism: Bacillus rossius redtenbacheri (assembly GCF_032445375.1). Classification (NCBI taxonomy): domain Eukaryota; kingdom Metazoa; phylum Arthropoda; class Insecta; order Phasmatodea; family Bacillidae; genus Bacillus; species Bacillus rossius. Next base: position 112,495,005 of record NC_086332.1, read on the forward strand.
TATTATAACTTTATTTTAAATATTGTTTGTATACTCAACAAATAATCAGTGGTTATGATTAAAAATTATTCATGATATTTTATGCATGTAACCAAATCAACAAAACAACATTTATTTATTAATTTATTTAATATTGTAACATGCCCACAGATACTTTGGTAGTGGGCACGACACATGAGAACAAATACAAGGATATCGCTTAAAATATTTAGACTCCTCTCCTCTTCGTCATCATAGCAGACAAGACAACAAAAACTAAATTACAGTAATTACAGAACAATGGTGATAACTGTATTAAATAATAATAGTAATAGTAATAATAATAAATATCTACAAATTAAAAATGTTAAGAGGATTGTAGCTGTACAAAATAAAATAAAATGTAAAATTGAGAAAAAATAAATTTATTTACTTAGGTTATTAGAGTTAAATTTATTGCAATTAGTGATGATGCTGTATATAAGGTCATTATTTTTGTAAAGGGTACGGAAGGTTGATAGTAGACTAAAAAATTGTGGAATTTTAAGACCTGTATTTTCTAGGAGATAAATTTGATTTTTTTTTGTAGCAGTTAAGAACAAGAGTGAATCTAAAATAGCTCTACGTTGGTTGAACAAATTTCTTTTAAGTAATTAATTTGGATATTTTGGTTTGTATACTCTCTAATGTGTTTGAGTCAGCCAAATTTATTGTGTTCCAGATGTGCCGCGAAACAGTAACCTCTTGGCATTATTCAAGGTTTTACTTTAATTATATATTTTTTTAATCTTATTTACCTAGCTAATTGTAATTTCTTTTCCTTACTGTACTCTCCAGCTTAAACTTTGAAACTTTGCGGACTGGTTTCAGTTTGTGTTTCCCAGCGCCGCGCGCTGATGCTCCAGCAGCCCTACGTTAATTCAGCGTGTGACTCATCCTTTTCTCTTCGCTCCCTATCATGGCTTAGATGTAATACCTCTCCCTCACCATGAATCCGGGTGAGACTCCTTCTCGGAGTTACTGCTCCCTTCATCCCCTACTGGAGCACAAGCTTTATAAGATGTCAGCTGAAGTCTGCGACTTTCAGTCAGGTGTGAATATCTTGTTCGCCATCGCCAGGACACCCAGGGAGGCCAGTTTGTGTCGTTTATCATAATTTTTCGGGCACAAGTTTTGAATTTTAAGTTGTTTTTTTTTTGGTTTCCTTCTTTAAAAATGAAAAATTAAAGTTGCATTTTTAATTTCATTTAATTTTGTTTCCATTACTGTACTCTCTGACTTGATCATGTGCAACCCAGTGCACCTGCGCTTTTTCGCAGGCCCAATTACATACTTTTGCTGACAATTGGTTATCGCAGCATCTCGGCAGCAGTTTGCATCACGTTTTCTCCCTGCTCCCTGTCACAGTATGACTTTTCGTGCTAGCGAACGCTACCCCAAGCCCCGCGCTAGCATCGTTCATCTCTCAGAGGCAAGCATAGGTAAGCTGTTTGGCAGCACGTCCAGGACCATGTTACAGTCCTCGGCGACGCCTCGGGCCGGTCCACACGACGCTTTTCCCAGGCGACTTAGCAAGTTCTGACCCCCCTTCCCTCACCTCCCACCTGTGGCTTCCTGGGAACTTCAACCCGGAGCATCGACCTCCAGTGAACCTCCGCAGGGTACATGGTCTCTCCAAGGACATACGCCCTTGTCCGACAGAGCCATCAGCAAAGCCTAGTGGTGGCAAAAATCCCTAACCTTGCTCTGTCCGCTGGTTGCGAGTGCGACCAGTGCACTCTAGCGGACGTTTCTGTGACCCTCCAGCCAGTTTCTCATCTTGGCCGCCAGAGCGCACTGCTCATCCCTCCCATAACTACTCTACTCCTAGAGCCAGCTAATGTGACTTCACCTCGCTGTTTTGGGTAAGTAATCGTTATATCTCCCCCCCCCCCCCGCCCTCTTTTGCCTTTCCCTGGGCGTAGTCTTGCCCAGACTTAGCCGCCTGTTAACCAGTCTAAGCAATTTGGGACCATGGTTACAGGCGGGGTTCAAGAATTGGACACCAAATTAGAATGGAACTTCACTGCCAAATTAGCAGTCCGTGATTGGCCTCATGCAGTCACAAGTTTTCTCCCCTCTCCGGTTGACATACAAGTTTCTACATAAATCAAATTCTTCTGGACTTTAATCTACAGAAACCTCCGGTGCCAGGACCGCCAGTTTTCAGGACATAGGATTTGGTTAAATTCATTTCAAAAGCAAATTAAAAACAAACTGTAATTGTCTTTCTTTTGAGCCTGCGAGCTCACGTAAAACCAGGGTCAAGTTTAAGAGATATGGTTGTTTTACTTTTATATGTATTTTGTTGCCCCGGGGCTCCCTTCTGTTTATAATTAATATATTTTGATACATGTTTACTTAAAAGATGAAGATAAAGGAAAACAAAAAGCTACGTAAATTATTTTAGTAAAAGGGCAGTTATATAAATAAAATCAGCATTATTGTTATTTATTTATTACTCATCCTCGATCCCCTAGCCTCCTAGAATTGCTAGTAGGTTGCAGCCCCTTGGGATACGGAATTCGCAAGAGACTACAAACTCGGTGTATAACACCTCACGTTAATGCGAAGTTCCTAGCTGGATAGGAAATGAGTAGCTACACTGTGGAGGAAACCCTTACGTGGTATGAGAGAAAAACAAATAAATATAACCATAATAGCAAAACCATTTATAGCTTAGTAAACTCTATACGTATTCGAACAAGCAATTAACAATCAACTGATTAGATACGTAATACAATAATGATCAATTTACATACGCCAAATATACAACAAAAAAAACGTTATGACACATGCAATCCCGGGTCTAGTTCAAAGCAAATCACCACGACCAAGATAAAAGGACTAAACGCCCCAAAAAAACTGCGCACCCAATTAAGCGCGCAAGCCCAACAAATTCAGTTACAAACAATGACACTCAAAAATTCAAGCATTGACGTACAAACCGAGACAAAGTACAAGTTACACGAAGGTTTATTACTCTACCAAACCTGACAGAACTTCATTCGACGCGGCGGACTAGAGATTGCATGGCCGTACACGCGAATTATTCACCGTGGTCGTCGTTGCAAAAGGTTATAAGCTGGCTAGCATAAATTCAAATTTATTAAAAGTGATGATCCTTTAGACAAGAGTTCTCAACCCCGCTACACCAGCACGTTTATTTCCCAAAGTGAATTTAAGTAAAGTTCTGTCAGACGTGCCCGAACAAAAATTTAACAGATACAAAATTTACAAAACATTATGACGACCAACAGCTATGAAGTGCTTAAATCTGACAGAACGGCAACAACAATACATGTTGTTTCTACTAAAACTCAGTTGAAAATAAGAGGCTCCAATGAGCTCTGCGAGCCCTTAAATAATAGAGCCTAACACAATTGCGCATGCGCGGAGGGGAAATTAAGGGGAAACGGCGCACCGCACACCAGACACATGAGAATTCACCTGTAAATAAATTATTGGCGAGAGGGAGGGGGTAGGAGAGGAGTATAATGACGTGAGGAGAGGGGTGGAAGGAAGGCGCATGTACGAACTCTGAAGACACACCCGCTTCAACTTCCCCCCCTTAAAAAAAAGTTTAAACCTTTCCGGAACGATCCCTAAAGTTCACCAGTAAATAGCAATTTCCAATGTTTTAAATAACGACTCAAAAGGTATCCATGAGACGGGCCTTAAACAGTTTATATTCTCTCATCTTCGTGTCACACACTTGAAAGCGAAAGTTTATGACAGGATCGTAGCACAATCTTGACTGCAGCAAACAGCGACCAGCGAGCAGCGACCAGCAACTGGAGATCGGCAACCAGCAACAGCGTCCTGCGACCAGCTACCAGCAACCAGCTTGCGGGCCGACGGCAGGCGGTGGCGTAAGTCGTCGACAGCGTCTATCTCTGCGCCTCGCCCAAGCGTCACAGGTCTCTGCGCCTGGGGTTGCGGCAGCCCGGGCGCCCTCTCGGTACGTTGATACTTATGCCGCCCAGAGGAAAATCGTGACAGCTGAGCCGGAACGCCATGACGTCGGGCGGGACGATTGGCACAGCAGAAGGCGGATCTTGCAGATTCAGCCCTTTCAGTGGGGTGAGCAAAGGGTAGTAACATGATGTTTGCTCATTACGATTAGGCGGCCAGCCTAGTGAAGCGTTGACGAATCTCTGTCGGCAAGGGTGGTGAGCAGTAAGTCTGTCTGACTGAAGCGGACGTTTCGGCCCATGAAGTCGGGCGATAATAAGGCAAGTCAATTCGAGGGACGCCTCGAGCGCCACCATGGTTTGGCGAGAGGCGTCCTTATGACAAGGAGATTTGTCTCTGCGAGTCGGCCTGAAGATCTTCGAGCTCGCCGGGGTGCTGGTCATGACTACAGCACGCCGGGAACAAGGAAGGCAGCTATCCTCTTCGATGACGTCAGCTGGGGCGGGCCCTGCCCCATGTTGACTGTCGAAGGGACGGCAATGAGAGTGCCGTGAAGCCGCTGATAGATGTCAAGGCCAAAGACGGCCGTGTAGTCCAGGGAGTGGGTCGCTCCGGCGGGGGCGAGACGAGACGAATCATACATTCAGCCGACGGACGGGCTGACTCCGCAACAAGCGAAGTCGGACGAGCAGAAGTCAGCTGTAGGCGATGACGGATAAACAGCTTGACTCGCACTGAAGCTCGCACGCACGCCAGAGGACGGGCAAGGAGGGAGGGGATGCCGGCGTCAATGCAGTATGGCTAAAACACACGAAAAACAACGAGGAAACAACCGAACCCAGGCAGAATTTTTTTTTTTTTTTGAATAAGGTGTGCACCAAAAGAATTAAGGCTTTACAAAAGTGGGGAAAATGGTAATAATAACATTAAATTACATCATAGGCAGAAACAAACAAACCAATTTTTTTTTTTTTTTTTTTTTTTAGAATATAAAAACGTTAGACAGCTGAATATATACAAATATTAATTTAAATATATATTAACAAACTTTCAATCTAAATCAAGTTACTATGACGAAAGACAAAAGTGCTTCAACGTACCAGTTTCTAAAGGTAAAAAGAAAATTTACAGCCACCACAAGGATGCTATGCAGAGCAGTACAATTTCAAATGACTAACGTGGCATTTTTTTGTATTTCTTCTTATTCGAAGAACATCTGAGCAACGCCGTATTAGGACCCAGAAATCTTATGATCTCAAAGGGGCCATAATACGGCGGTAACAATTTTACATTAAGGTTATCAATGCGGGAGGGGAGAACAAAGCTCCGGCATAAAACCTTGTTACCTACACTAAAACCATGCTCTGTGCGCGTCTTATTAAACGTAGCTGCCACAGCCTCGCGGGCCTTACGCAAGTTACACGACACAGTATCGAGAACGGCGTCTAGGGAGGCGCTGTCGAGTACGGTCTCACAAGAAGGGAGGCCCCACTGATTAAGAAGCGGGTGGGTAATTTCCCTACCTAAGAAAGAAATCGAGGGCGGAAATCCAGAGGCCGAGTGATGAGCAGAATTTAATCCAACGTTAATAAAATCTAAATCTGTGTCCCACAACGTTTGATCATCACGGTAAAAGGAAATGAGAGTGGCCTTAAGGACCTTATTTAGGCGTTCAGATTGGTTACCTTTAGGATAGTAAGCACTGCTGAAAATCGGTTTCACAGCCCATTCCAGACACATGTTTTTATAGACCGTGGACTGAAAATATTTAGCATTATCGGTCACTAACATGGCGGGAGCGCCGAACAGTTTCCAAACACAATCCCTCAGTGATTTGACTATCGTGGTGGCCTTCATGTTCTTTAAAGGTATCAAAATGACAAATTTAGTGAATATGTCTAGGAGAACCAAAATACAATTATTACCCTTGCGGGACCGGGTGAGGAGGCCGAAAATGTCCATATGTACTACATGCCAGGGGGCGACGGGGGCGTCTGCACCATACAGCCCCACTCTGGTGTTCTGAGGGGGCTACGCAAGCAGAGTAGCGCAGTTTATTTGCAGCCCCTTGGGATACGGAATTCGCAAGAGACTACAAACTCGGTGTATAACACCTCACGTTAATGCGAAGTTCCTAGCTGGATAGGAAATGAGTAGCTACACTGTGGAGGAAACCCTTACGTGGTATGAGAGAAAAACAAATAAATATAACCATAATAGCAAAACCATTTATAGCTTAGTAAACTCTATACGTATTCGAACAAGCAATTAACAATCAACTGATTAGATACGTAATACAATAATGATCAATTTACATACGCCAAATATACAACAAAAAAAACGTTATGACACATGCAATCCCGGGTCTAGTTCAAAGCAAATCACCACGACCAAGATAAAAGGACTAAATGCCCCAAAAAAACTGCGCACCCAATTAAGCGCGCAAGCCCAACAAATTCAGTTACAAACAATGACTCTCAAAAATTCAAGCATTGACGTACAAACCGAGACAAAGTACAAGTTACACGAAGGTTTATTACTCTACCAAACCTGACAGTACTTCATTCGACGCGGCGGACTAGAGATTGCATGGCCGTACACGCGAATTATTCACCGTGGTCGTCGTTGCAAAAGGTTATAAGCTGGCTAGCATAAATTCAAATTTATTAAAAGTGATGATCCTTTAGACAAGAGTTCTCAACCCCGCTACACCAGCACGTTTATTTCCCAAAGTGAATTTAAGTAAAGTTCTGTCAGACGTGCCCGAACAAAAATTTAACAGATACAAAATTTACAAAACATTATGACGACCAACAGCTATGAAGTGCTTAAATCTGACAGAACGGCAACAACAATACTGACGTCGTACCGACCGAAGGCCATTAGCCCGGCCTCAGCCCGCAGTACTGGCTCCTGCTGGCGGAACGTACCCCTCGCCAAGTCTTCACCCAAATGAGACGAGCGGCGTAACCTTGGTGCATGGAGGGAGTGTCCCCCCCCCTCCGCACGCCAACCCCTGAGGCAGTTCTGATCAGCTCGCGGCCCGGACCAGACGTGCGCGTACCGTGGGGAGCCTTCAAGTTTTGTCTCTGATCCCTCACGACTGGTAACTATAGTCATCACCGAATACCTTTTACAACGCAACTCCCCACGCGACTCCGGGTCGGTTTTTTTTTTCTATGGTGCAGGGATTAACCCGGCCGTCGCTACTTTTCAAGTCAAGCCACCGAGTCTAGGGGACACGCTGGGGCCGATCGACCCACTCACGGTTAGACGACAGAGCTAGCCTGGCGCCCTCCCGGAAAACACCCCAATTTTCACGTACAGCTCCTTAGACTCGCCGCGGGAATCGCACCCGAAACCCCGGCTGATGGCAAATGGCGCCCCTGCGTGTGGCAAATAGTGCAAAATAAATTAGCAAGAGAAACACCCGTCAAGCAAAACCGGACAGAAAACAATCCAGGAGAAATTTAAAAACAGTATTCTTCAAGCCATTCCCAACTCAGGCGACAAAGCGGGCACGAAACGGCCATTTTGCGGGCGAGAACGTATCAGGTTCAGACAGACGGCGCGTCGAGGCGAGAGGACATACGAGCTTCTCCCCACCCACCCGCATCATCAAGCTTCGCGTCCTTCGCGACGCGGTAGCGCGACGCCACAGCCCGACATCCCCTCCACTCAACGACCATTTTTCACCTCCGCTTTGTGCGGCTGTCCGGGCGCTCTCGGCCGCCGCTGCGCATTGCTATCCGCACTCCCCCTCCTCCAGCCCGCCTGTTCGGTCCTCTGCTTTGTGCGGCAGTCCGGGCGCTCTCGGCCCCTACCTTCACACGGGTGTCCGCACCACCCCCTTCTCCCGGCAACTGGAGCGGCGCGCGCAACCAACCCGCCCTCCCAATCGCGATCTCCGCTTTGTGCGGCTGTCCGGGCACCTAGCCCGCGAACCCGCTAAGGCGCGCGCGGCACGTCAACGATAACAGCTGTCCAAAGCACCACGAGTCGCAACACAACTATGTTTCACCAAACATCCAACGGGACATGCGCACACTGCAAGCAACCGAGAACCACCGACTTGCTGACAGGCTCACTGCCTTGGCAAAGCACGTGCCAATGCGCAGCGCAAACCAATACCATGTCACCAACCAACCAAGCGAACCACGAACAGTGGAACATAGACTGGGAGAAGATTTGGAAGGAAAAATTAGAGACAGGCTATACAATACCACCACAACCCACACTGACAGTGCCAGTCACCGGGAACAAGCCAAACACATGTTACGGCATGCCCCCACACCAAACCACAGCACAACCGATTGGGCACGACATAGCAACGCGACCCACCAACACGCGCATGGAGTCGGTGCGAACCGCCCCATACTCATCGAGGTTACCCGAATTTAGTGGTGCGCCTCACGAGGACCCTCGCGCATACCTCCACCAGTGCGAAATCCGACTCACGCGAAGCGGAACCCCAATCGACGAGTGGCCCGAGCGGACCAGCGAACAGCTGCGGGGAAGCGCCCTGACATGGTGGCGCCTATGGGGCCGCTTCGATATGGAGTGGCAGGAGTTCACGGAGGCCTTCAGCCAACGGTTCGATGCAGGCGCGACGATGGTGCAATGCACCGCACAATTCTACGGGAACACACAGCGAGACGGCGAACCCGTTGAGAACTTCGTGGCACACAAGCTACAGCTCTTCAAGCGCATAGCACCACTCGCAGAGCCCACCAGAGCACTCCCCACCATCACCCTACTGTTGAGGGACGAGCTCCAGCCATTCATGCGCGTCACCCACGTAAACACCGTCATGGAATACGTGCAACTCGCGGTGGCGACGGAGCAAAATGTTCAGAGGATGTGGGGAAGGAACGCACGTGGCCCCGAGCGAGAACGGAGCAGCCCACCCAACCGCCGACACCTGCTAGCAATCCAGGCACCACCACCCCAACCACAACAGAGGGGCCCCAACCTCAGAGAGCCAAGAACGCTACGCACCGACGGCCTGGCGCGGCCAGAAGCCAACGCGAGTTATCAACTGCCGCAGTGCAGGTTAGGATGCTCCCAGGGCACGTACCACTGGCACAGCGACTGTCCTAGGGGGGCAAACGCCCGGCGCACGACACAACCCGCCTACCGGCCACTCACCACCTCGCACGACCAAGAGCCGACGGGAAACGAGTAAGGGGGGGACACAAATGGAGCCCCCCACCCGCAATACCGACACGCGAACCAGGTGATGCCACGACCACTGCAAACCCACCCGCGACAAGGGCAGCACGACGTGAACCACCCACCACGACACTCACGACAGGACGCGATGACCCCAGCGCCGCACCATGCTCAACCGCCGAGTGCATCCACTGTGCCGACATACGCCACATGAGCACCGGTGACAACCACGACGAGCCACGACAAGCGCCGCCCACCACAACACCTCGCTACCGAAGACCACCAGGTATACCAACAATGTCTGAACCCACCACGACACTCCTGATAGGACCAGGCGACCCCAGAACCACCACGCTCAACTGCCGAGCGCACTCACCCCGCCGACATACACCACGCCCAACAGCCCGGCCACAGCGGACCAATCCAGTTACAACCACCCAGGATGGGACAACTCGCACAGCCCAGCGACCACCTGCTCCGCGTGCCCGTCGAGGTGAATGGGCGCCCGACCCTCGCCCTCATCGACACGGGGGCGAGCCAGGTGTTCATCCACCCCTCGCTGGTACCTCCCGGCACCTTCCGCCCACACCAGGGCGAGCTCCGGCTGGCAACCACCACCCACAACGGCCGGATGATGGGACATGCGGATGTGAAGGTAAGCCTTCGGGAGCTAACTACACCAGTGACCGCTGTTGTTGTGGGGGACTTGGGGGAAGAGCTTGTGTTAGGGCAACCCTGGCTGGCAGAACACGATGCCGTGTTGGAGATGGGGCCAGCTAAAATCAATGTGGGGCGAACTGAGAGATTCGTTGTGTATGCAGTGGGTCGAACACCTAGTCCATCAGGCCCAACCATAACACTAGACGACCTCCACCATGATGTACCACCGGAGTTCCGTAGCGCCATCAACAAAGTCCTGCATGAACGACGAGGCGTGTTCGCGACCGCCGAGCCCCTACGGCGCACCACTGTAGCCGAGCACTCCATCCCGACCACCACCGACCAACCCATCTATGAATCACCCCGGGGTTATGGGTACAAGGAGCAGAGGATCATACGGGAGCAGGTCACTGAAATGCTGCACAGTGGGGTGATCGAACCCTCCAACAGCCCCTACAATGCGTGTATAGTTCTGGCCCCCAAAAGGGACGGTACCCTGCGTTTTTGTACTGATTTTCGCCCCCTCAACGCTGTAACCATCAGCGCACCACCCCCGCAGATCAGCGTCGAGACGGCGGTATCCGGCCTCGGGAGGGCCCGAGTGTTCAGCACGCTAGATCTGAAGTCAGGGTACTGGCAAGTACCAATCAAACACCAAGACCGGGAGAAAACCGCCTTCACCGTCCCTGATGGCAGGCGATTCCAGTACAGGGCCATGCCTTTCGGGCTCAAGTGTGCACCAGCGACATTCCAAGCAATGATGACGCGGGTGCTAGAAGGGTACCTTGGCCAGTTCGCCCTCGCGTATCTAGACGACGTTATCGTCTTCTCGGAGACATGGGAGGACCACTGCCGCCACCTAGCACTCGTGCTCGAGAGACTCGCTACCCACCACCTGACCGCGAACCCCGCTAAATGCCACCTGGGTACCGAGGAGGTTGAATTCCTGGGGCACCGTGTCAACGCGGAGGGGAGCCAGCCACAGACTGGCCATCTCCAGAAGATCGCGACCGCGGAGGCTCCACGTACGAGGAAGCAGCTCCAAAGGTTTATCGGTCTGATCAATTGGCTGAGGGTATACATACCCGATTTCTCCCGCGTAATCGCACCCCTCACCGACCTGCTGTCACCGCAAAGGCGCTACCACTGGGGCAGCGATGCGCAACGTGCGTTCGAGGAGGTGAAGAGCGCGTTCACTCGCTGCCACACCCTTGCGCGTATTGACCCAGAACGCCCACTCATCCTGCAGACAGATGCCAGCGCCTTAGGGGTAGGTGCTGTCCTGTATCAAGTTGACCCCCTAGGAGACAAGCACGTAGTGGAGTACGCCAGCGCGAAGTTTGGGCCTGCTGAGCGTAGATACCACAGCAATGAGCAGGAGTGTTTGGCGGTGATCTGGGCAGTTAAAAGGTACCGGCCGCACCTCGAGGGCCGGACCTTTACTCTCCGGACCGACAACCGCTGCCTCACCTGGCTCCAGACAATGCAGGGCAGAAAAGGGAAACTCATACGGTGGGCATTACTCCTCCAGTCCTTCGACTTCGTGGTGGAGCACGTGCCAGGGCGAGAAAACCAGCTGCCAGACGCCCTGTCGCGGCAACCGAGCGACCAACACGAGGTCATCGACGTGGAGGAGTGGGAGGACATGCTGCCGCCCGGTCCCAACACCGAACACCTCTCGCCACTAAACACCTGTTTACGGATCACGACCGACGCCAATCAAACCGACCCACCACCTGACACCGCAACTGACGTCGACCAACGGGTCATGACCGCTCAACGTCAATCAACCGAAATGACCCGACGACGACAACAAGCCGAAGACGAACTACACCCGACGTGGAGAGACCAGGACAGCCGGATCATGCACCGAGCGCTTGGAGTAGCTGGGTCGTGGAAGACCTACGTCCCTCCCGAGGCGCGCGAGGCCGTATTGAGGTTCTACCATGACCACGACCTGGCAGGACACCCCGGTACGGACCAGACACGACACGCGGTCTCCCAACACTACCATTGGCCTGGCGTGGCGCGGGATGTGAGGGAGTACGTCCGGGAGTGCGAGGTCTGCCAGCACCCACGACAACCGACCCACGCCTTCCAGACCATCGCACTCGACCTGATGGGGCCCTACCCCAGGTCGCCCAGAGGGAAGAGGTTCATACTCGTCGTGACAGATATGTTCACAAGATGGACAGAGGCATATCCGTGCAGCAATGCCAGGGCGTCCACCATCATCCACCTCATGCCTCGGTGGGGCTACCCACAGTCAGTCTTGACCGATAATGGCAGCCAGTTCATCGGCAAGCAATGGCAGGACTGGTGCGCGCGGTTGCATATCCAGCACCACACCACCCCAGCTTACCATCCCAGAGCCAACCCCACCGAGCGCAGGAACCAGGACTTGAAGATCCAACTCCGACTCCGACTGACTGACGACCACTCGAAGTGGGACCAACACCTCGCCGACGCCCTGTTCTGCATCCGCCGTCGTGTGAACGCAGCCACAGGCCACACACCCGCCGAGATGGTACAAGGGAGTAACCTGCACCTCCCAGGCGAATGGGCCACCCATGGGACGCTGCACGATGGAGAAGGGATGGAGGAACGTGACCAGCGCAGGACAGACATGTATGAAGACGCACGGCGACGACAAACGACCTACTCGCAGAATATCACCCCCAAGACCACGCGGGAGCCACCCCTAGTCCGAGCGGGAGACCAAGTCTACGCCCGGGTCCACCCGCTGTCTGCAGCCCCCCGCAACTACTGCGCCGGATTGGCACCGCGCTGGAGCGGGCCTTACAAAATCCAGAGACGCGTGGGCAAGACCGCATATCTGGTCAGACTCGGGGGACGGCGCATCCGGAAGATCCACCGCGACGATCTACGACTGGCCACAACACCGGGTGAGCTGATGCCGGAAGTACCCGACCACGACGAGACACACAACGACATGCACGACGATGAACAACCGGTAGCAGACGAGCCCGAACCGGCTACTGGAGAGCAAGACCACGACATCCGAACCAGGACACCAGAAAAGACCCTCGATGACCTGGAAACACCAAGTGATGCACAAGATCTCACGCACGAGATGACGTCACGCCAACCAGGACAGATGACCCGCCACGGACAGGTGAACATCACCGACGTCTCACTGAGCGATCCGGAGGGCCTATTGGGAGACACCACCACCGTCATCAACGAGCCCGACGACATGGTACTCGGCGCCACCAGACAACTACAACTCTGTGCGGCTGGGCCAGTGATCGCCCACGCATCAGAGGAGGAGGCGGCAACCCTACCTGAGGGCACTACACCCATCGTGGAGGAACCCGATGACGAGGCAGGAGAAACCCCGGGTATACCCGAACGAAGGAGGCAACCTTACTCTAGCGGGCCATCCAACAACCACGACGCGAGCAACCGCCGTACAACACCGACGGAAGACCACAACAACACCACCACAACCACCACTCGGACGCCTCACGACCCACCAGAAGCGCCAGACCAACCGCCCACACGTCAAGTGATGAGACCCGCCAGGGACAGGCGGGCCCCGGGGTACCTGGCCGAGTACGATCTCGGGAGGGCCGAGAGAGGCCACCGCGGCCCCCGCAATCCTGAGGGCACGACGGAGAAAACTCGACCACCGGTGGACACGCACTACTACCTGCGACCGCCCAGAGCCCCAACTGCCTGGACATGATGTGAAAACTAGGCCACCACACCACACCACCACACGACCACAACACTGCACACCACCACCTACCTCATCACGCCTCCAAGTGGCCCCACCAGCTGCAGCCACCAGGTCCAGAGCGCCGGCCCCACCAGCCGCAGCCACCCCAGGCGCCAGGATGGGGAGTCAACGACATGCTAGGGGTGCAAACCGCCGCAGAGCCTGATCGCGTGCAAGGCCGGGCTTCTTCGGTGGGGGGCGTTTGACGTCGTACCGACCGAAGGCCATTAGCCCGGCCTCAGCCCGCAGTACTGGCTCCTGCTGGCGGAACGTACCCCTCGCCAAGTCTTCACCCAAATGAGACGAGCGGCGTAACCTTGGTGCATGGAGGGAGTGTCCCCCCCCCTCCGCACGCCAACCCCTGAGGCAGTTCTGATCAGCTCGCGGCCCGGACCAGACGTGCGCGTACCGTGGGGAGCCTTCAAGTTTTGTCTCTGATCCCTCACGACTGGTAACTATAGTCATCACCGAATACCTTTTACAACGCAACTCCCCACGCGACTCCGGGTCGGTTTTTTTTTTTTCTATGGTGCAGGGATTAACCCGGCCGTCGCTACTTTTCAAGTCAAGCCACCGAGTCTAGGGGACATGCTGGGGCCGATCGACCCACTCACGGTTAGACGACAGAGCTAGCCTGGCGCCCTCCCGGAAAACACCCCAATTTTCACGTACAGCTCCTTAGACTCGCCGCGGGAATCGCACCCGAAACCCTGGCTGATGGCAATACATGTTGTTTCTACTAAAACTCAGTTGAAAATAAGAGGCTCCAATGAGCTCTGCGAGCCCTTAAATAATAGAGCCTAACACAATTGCGCATGCGCGGAGGGGAAATTAAGGGGAAACGGCGCACCGCACACCAGACACATGAGAATTCACCTGTAAATAAATTATTGGCGAGAGGGAGGGGGTAGGAGAGGAGTATAATGACGTGAGGAGAGGGGTGGAAGGAAGGCGCATGTACGAACTCTGAAGACACACCCGCTTCAAGGTCATAAGTAATTCCTTTATACGACGTCTGGGCACCTCTGTGATTATTATTGTTGTTGTTTTGTTTTCTGGGCTGATGCTTCCAAGGCCTTATTTTTTTACTTATTAATTTATTGAGTGTTTCTCTGAAGCCCAGCGTACATTACAAGTTTCACCAAGTTCCCACTATGCCAGCTTTCCTCCCATACCCCTTACCCCTCTGTGTTTTTCGCTGTGTTTCCTAGAACTAGGTATCCGGAGCATTGAGCCATGTACAATTTCTAAATCCAGTTCCCCCGCTGGTGAAACAAAGCCACGCCTCCAAGCACGCTGTTAGCACCGCTCATATGCGACCTGTCGGTCGTCTGTAGTACTAAGACCGAGTTAGTTCTTCCCCTTCCCGCCAGGTGGCGACTGCAGCCAGAGCCATCGGCTACTGGCCGGTCATTCGTCTTAGCGCCCACGCGCACCATCTGCCGGCAGTCTTGGGAACCATTGGGAGGTGTAGCTCAGATATCTTTATTTTGTGGGTCCCTACTACCTAAGAACCTATGCCTGCTATGGCCAATCACAGGCTACTATCTCCTCCCATCTCCTCGGCTTAGCTCCGCCCCTTTCCTCTTCTTTCTTTCAGCACCATGGAAGGCACCTTAACTATATGAGCTCCATCTGGCTCGCTGTTACCTTCCAGTACGCGAACGAGCTAGTCACGACTCGCGCTTCACGACACGGAATTTGTGGTTGTGCAGAGATAGAGACCGATCACTGCCTGTGGTGTGATGCAGTAGCTTTCATGTGGGAATACTATTCCCTTGTCTTGTTTGCTTTTCTGTATTTAGGAATGCCACACCGCAGTAGTACTTCATTTCAGTCCAGCGCATCTGCTTCAGCCGTGCTAACTTGATCTTACAGTCAGGAACACAAGATCAAACGGTCTATAATTCCTAGATGCAGTGTTAGGCGAGAGTAGGAATTTCGCCATTGCAATGACAACCTGATGCATTAGGATGCACTTGACTCAAAATGCACTTGAATTTTTTCACTAGAAACGATGGTCGCTAGCCTTCTGGCTTGCTTCTGGATGAGGTCCTAGGCATGAACCCCTGCAAAAGACTCTCAGGTGTTGCAGAAAGGTGAGAAGACAAACGCCGCAGAGCTAACGAACCCCTTGGTGCAAAACTTATACTTCTAGTAACGTAACGTTGATCCTAAGGCTATGCCAGCTTCCACATGACAATCTACCGTACCTGAGCAAGGCTCACCTACGCTCAGACCTCTGCTAGACACATTGCTTTATCTTAGAACGTTCGTGACGTTCGTTACCGTCACAGCACATTCTCATTGTGTGCGTATGTGGGTGTGTGTTTATGTGACGTACAAGTACAGGAGCGTGACGTAGGTCAAGATACTGAACAAGACGTGAACAATCTTTGCAACGATCCGTCGTCATGCTGGACGTCAGCACTCAGAGTAACGTTAGGCATCCCCCTGATTGTATTATTCAATGAGTATGAACATCTGTATGCTGCAACGTGACGCAATGTTTGCGAAATATCAATGTTGTGATGTTGCATCACACGAAGTATCATAAACATTATGAAACTTATGTTATCCATCAACGTTTTACTCGGATGACGAAAATAATGCATCAGCAAAGGTCTCGGTGGGATTAACCGTTGCACCAGCATGGAAACTTCCCTTATTCTGTGACCATAGCAACCAAAATATTCCAAACACTTTATCGTGGTAATAACTACACAGGCTAGTTGCTACGTCAATCCAGGAATTTTGGCGTAGTTTCCCGTTAGCCTAATGACTGAACGTAGGTACAGGTAAATGTTATCTTCCCGTTGGACTAATGAGGATAACGATAAATGAAAGGTATGTATCGCTAGATATGTGTTTAACCACAATGACATCATCGGGAATTTGACTGGATTCCAGCAAGTCGTGTCATCGTGCGTCATGAAGTTAATTAAGAATAATTGCTGCACGTTGCTATGTGCACGATGCGACCTGCGAAAACGATCTCGGCAGAACTTTGAGGCTGTAGGTATTCTAAAAAGTTGAACATATCGTTGCGAGCGCAACTTTTCGTAAGTTGCGGCGTGTTCTCCGACGGGCCCAAGCCGCTGTTGATACGCCTGAGTAGAATACATGGTTTTTTCTTCAAAGATAGCACAGTCGCTGCACCTCATTCTATTGTGTGACCACGAACTCCATGCGGCGGTGAAGAGTCACGTGCATCGCGGTGCTATCGGTAGCTCGATGGTGCCGCCAAGACACGGAGCACCTGGTTAGCATGCAAGTTCATCTTGTACGGAGTTTGGAACAGTAAGCATGACAAAGCGTATTCACTTTGTACGCTGGAAGTATTAACCACAGTAGGTACAAACTGCGCTCCCGTTTCGGAATAAACAACATGATAAGGTGCATCCATTTAAGGCATAGGTCGGTAGAAATTGCGCTGACCTCATGATTAACAGAATTCATTGAAATATTTGCCTATTATTGCAATATAATTACCCTTGTCATTGGAGGATGACGCAATAATAATATTTACCTATCAACAATTAAACCATATTTTGTAGTTATTGATACATTTTATTTCATTTTGTTGCCTAATATTTTTTCCTTAAATTGCGTCATTGGATTTTAACTCCATTGTTAATTATGCGGCAACTGTTATCAGCAGGATCCTATATAACGTCCTGCCATTGCTCCCGATAATCATACGCTCCTCGACAGTCACTGTGTGAACATGTGCTTCTGATATTCGTAAGCTCATCGACATCCATTGAGTGAACAAGTTTCTCAGAGTAATACTGTGACCAAGCTGCTCCAAAGCAAAGACCTGGACATCATCGACTGCTCTCAATGTAAGTATTCAATATTTAAATTAATTGTTTTCTGCATTTTTACATTTGTCCTGCACATTCCTACCAGGGATGGAGCACCTCTTCGAAGACTGAATATCATATTTTTTTTGTTACATTTGCAGATACCGAATCGTGACTTCAAAGTATTTGCAAGATGAACGCTCTGCTGGTCTTGATGTCTGTGTTCCTGCTGGTGGCGGCGAGGCCAGAACCCTTGCCGGAGTTGCCCAGCCATCCAAGAGACGTGAGTATACATTTCTTAAAACTCATATCTTCTGATCGAGGAGTTTGTCGTCTGCCCCAATCTATCAGAAAGTCTTGTAAGCTCTTTAACGAAATTAATGTTGATTTTGTTTGTTTCAGTTTACCGATCCCACCAGGTCTCGCTCCAAAGACGAAGGACCAAAACCACACCACCACGTCGTTAAGAAACCTGGAGTTGGGATGTTGAGCACCCGCATTGGATTCGGTGATGGCCCAGACCCCAATCAGTACTGGAAGTTCGGTGAAGACGCCAATCCTCGGATGATGTCCACCCGAATTGGATTTGGTGATGGCCCAGACCTCAATGAACAATGGGCCTTCTATCCATAATCCATTACTTTTTAAGATGTTTTTTGTTTCCTCTATCGCTTCTGTAACTTTTAAGATTCATTAATTACTCATTACTGTTTAAGATATGTTAGTTGTTCCCTCTTTCTCTTATGTAACTTTTAAGATTCATAAAATACTCATTACTGTTCAAGATGTTGATCATTCATGTAACTTGTAAGATTTATATTTGACCCATTATTGTTTAAGATATGTTAATCATTACTAAAACTTGTAAGATTTATAAATAATCCAATACTGTTTAAGATGTTAGTTGTAACCACAAGCGGAACACTACGGGTATTAGTATTAACTCATTACTGATTAAGATGGTGATCGTTCCTGTAACTTGTAAGATTCATATGTTGGTTATTCTCACAATCACCATACTGTAGCTTTTAAGATTCATTATTGTTTGAGATGTTAATCATTACTAATACTTGTAAGATTCATAAATAATGTAATACTGTTTAAGATGTTAGTGTTGTCACCACAATCGGAGCACTACGGGGAACTTGTACGCTTCGCAAATTAACCCAATACTGTTTAAGATGTTAATCATTTCTAGAACTTGTAAGATTCATAACTAACCCAATACTGTATATGTAGTATGTAATATTTTTATGTAATGTGTAATGTCATATGGACGTCGTTCCCACCATCACTAACGTAGCTTTTAAGTTTCATAATTAACTCAATATTGTTTAAGATGTTAGTTGTTCCCATAATCACTACTGGGACTTGTAAGCTTTTGTAACTATACTTCCTATCTACCTCAGTACTATCTAACCTGTTAGTTGTATTTCCTCTGTAAACCGTGCGGTTTATAAGATGGCTCTGTAATGCTTCATTTTTTCTACTTTTATAAATAAATATTATTATGCAATATTTCATGGTATCATTGACATAGAATAAGCTGACGCAACACCGCGTCCAGTAGGTATCCCAACTCACGTATATGCCTAACAGAGCTTAGGTCACGATCGGCCGACTAGGCTGCATGCAATGTGCATCTGATAGACATGCAGATATAGACGTCACGCTGCAACTTGTGCAACTGCACTCGCTAAAAAGTCGAGCGTAACGGGCTAGGAGTTAACGTCATTGCATGATGGAGTTTTGTCTCCTGATTCTAAAAATACCACTCCCCGCTACCCCCGAGCCTTAACTTGGAAGTTACAGCCCGCACGGACTTGTGACCTTAAATGTATATTCAGTACTACTTACCAAATGTGTGGGTCCAACTGTACCCTCCCTTACCCCTCCCGGATCTCGTCTTCTTGGAGAGACAGATGGTCTTACGTGTCTGCTGATGCAGGAGCTCTCACAGCACAACGGACAGCCCCTCATCTTGGTGTCGCCTGCCGTCTTAGTCGGCCTTCACTACGCAGTTTTTCCATCATAAATTTCACAGCTGGCAAGGAGACAATTTTATAAGAAAAAACTAGGAAAACTAAGTAAGGTCGTGAGGGGGGGTTTTGAATCGGCGTACGTGTATACCTTGGGCGCCACCACGTGGATGGGCACGTGGACCCGGCTACCGACTGTGTCCCAGGGCCGTGACGTGACCCATGTGGAGCTAGGCTCGACTTCCCCCCGCTAGCACTCACCGGCCCGCTCTCAGCGGCGGGCACGCTGTGTTACTGCTTGTGGGGTCTTGAGGTACCCCTCACACCTCCGTCTCTGTGCTGGGAAACTCGTGGTCGGGAATTGAGTGCAACGAGTCGGGTGAATATTGAGTTTTATTGGCGCTGACACGTACACTGACAATGCATACAAAAAACAGCACATAGTCCAGCTTTCTTGCTGACCAGGACACCGCATGGCCCGGCCCCGAAAGTACAAGTCTGATTAAAATCCGGGAAGCTTTAATTAATTGAGTTACTTTAATTAATTAAGTTACACAGTCTGCCGCCGGGGTAGGCCTCGAAGGGTGATTAAAAAAAGGTTTAAAAAATCGTTACGACGGCGGATGTTAACGGATCAGATACGACCAAAAGTTTAAGTCGACGAGGTGCTGAGATGCATTCTGCCCCGCACCGCGAACGGAAGAGACTGCCCTGAGCCGGGGTGTCAGGGCAGCACGAAGTGCTGAACTTAGCGTTAGTAAATTGATATGACAGACAATTAAACATAACTATGTAGACCTTTTAAAAATTACAAGTTAATTTAGATTTAAGGATTACATATTACAGATACTTAAGTATTACTACAATATTATCTTTGAAAGATTTGTGCAATGGGAGTGCATGACTTGATGTAGGCTTTTGGACATACGCCATTGTTTAGCACATGTATGTCTGCAGAAGAAAACTACAAAAAAACACAAATGACAAAAAACACAAATTGCTGTTGTCAGGATTTAACGCCACACAATATTCCACAACAGGAATATGGTCAACAAACAAGGAAAAAACAAAGAAAAATGGACTAACAGAACGAAAAAAAAACAACCCACAAATGATGACCGCACAAAAATTCCGAACCCAAAAAAATTCAACACAACAGTTGAAACGAGACAAAAAACACAGCAAAACAAAAAGACAAAACAAACACAATAGTTTTCCAAAAAACAAAAAGAGAAACGAAAAAATCCCCACAAATGATGACAGCACAAAAAATATTGAACCCAAAAAATTCAGCACAACAGTCAAAACGAGACAAAAACACGACCAAACGAAAAGACGAAACAAACACAACAGTTTTCTTAAACAGAAATAAGCGACGTTTCGGGAACTGCTATCTGCTCCCGTCCTCAGGCAGAGACGCACATGGTACGGAAACACAGGTGCGACTGAGAAGGGGCTGGAAAAATGAGATTTTTATTTATTTTTTTTTCCTAACCTAACTAAAACTAAGTGTATTTGGGAGGGGTCCGGGTTAGGGAGGGACCTAAGTGCGTCTCAGGCCGAAGCCTATACGCCTTATTCATGCTGGGATTAGCCATGCAGGGAGAGGGTCGCATGCATCGTGTGCTAGGAGGGGATTGGCCAGCCATGGCAGCGATTGGCGCCATGACTAACTCCCCTCACTCTTAACTCTAGACTAAACTACTAGATAAGTTGGGCCCAGGTAAAACCTGCATAGACACAGGGAAAACCCTGGGCACTTTCATGCGGGATGCCAAATTTCATGCATTAATTTCAGGCAGGTTCAATACGGGAGAAAGAAGGATGGTTCAGGAAGAAGAGTTGGTCAGAGCAGAAAGAGTCTACCATGCGGGGTTTGGGCGCTTGGACTTAAATGTCCGCATTGTTTGTTGTTCTGCAGTTCTGGATCTTCTGACCAGGGACGCGAGCGCCTCTGGTGGTGGCTGGCCACACCGGGCCACCCACTCCGCCTCCAGTAGCACCTAAACTAAAAGAAGAAAATTAGAACACCTTACTTACTAAACATACACAAACAGAACATATTTCACTATGTGTACGCTCTGCTAGTGCGGAGCGTAGGCTACATTATTTAAGATATCTTAAAGCTAATAACTTAATATGAATTAAACTATTATATTTTTGGTATTTTATTTGATTTTTTTTGTTTTTATTATTTTTAATTTTTCTCTCTTAGCCTAATATATTATATTACTTTATTTAGTATCTTAATATCTACGCACTTAAATATAGTGGTAGAACTGCCAACATATAAAGTCACAGGCGAATGGGAACAGAGCACTCGTATTGTTTTAAATATTCAAAATTTTAAGTAGTCATGCCCTGCAGCAGTGGTACCCATCGGAAAGCAGCATGCCACTCGTATCGGCAACCCCAGCTCGATCGGTGTTTATTTGCACTAACTATCCGGGCAAACACGTATCACAGGACACGACTTCTACCACTAATTTTAAATTATATCGTCGCGACGCACCACAGGCCTACCATGCCCGGCAGCAAGCAGCATGCCACTCGTATCGGCATCCCCAGCTCGATCGGTGTTTACTTTCACTGAATGCGAGGGCAGAGGGCAGGTTTAATGCAGTACGACACTCTTTGTCGCTACGTTTGGTAGCCTAACTATTTATTATTGTAATTAAGTATAAATTAACTTGAAGTTTCATTTTAATTCACGAGTAGTATTTTCATTGGCCGGACGAGTCGGCCAACCACAGCGCAGCTACGGGGGCCTGTGAGCCAGGATTGAAACCGGCATTTTATATTTCCGATGCAAATCCGGATCTTTGTCGCCAAGGGAGGAAATAAACGGATTTTCACTTAATTTACATTTATCATAGAATTTCTGAGTAGTCCTAACATAGTAGTCCTTTAATAATTCGAGTTTTAGCTTCCTATGCATGGCCCTGACGGGACAATACACAGGTGCTTCAGTCGCGATACGAATGCTCTTGTTCTGTATTCTCTGTAGCTTTTTCAGATGGGATTCTGCTGCTGTTGCCCACACTGGTGCCGCATAGGTAATAATGGGTTTAATTAGCGCGTTATATATGGTTAATCCGTTTTTAACTGAGCTACCTCGTCGTCGACTCATGACTGGATAGAGTGTCATTAATCTCGTGAATGCCGCCTTTCTTTTTGCTTCTATATGGTCGCGCCATAGTAATTTACGATCCATATGTACGCCTAAATATTTTACTACGTTTTTGTGCGGTATTTCTGCATTGAATAGCGTTAATTGCGGCCTATTTTCTAGTGGCGGGAGATGTTTCCGCGTAAAAACAATGGCTTCGGACTTTGTAGGATTAACTTTAATTCGCCATTTCGTGCACCAATTTTCTAGTGAGTTTAACGCAGTTTGAAGCCTTTCTGTTGCAAGATTTAAGTTGCGTGACCTACTAAACAATACTGTATCGTCGGCGTATAGGCCGAACTGTACTAGGCGATGCTCAGGTTTAGGCATGTCGTGTATGTAAATGTTAAATAAAACGGGCCCCAGTATGCTACCTTGCGGAACGCCTGCTCTGATTCGTTTCTCGTCTGACAGTGCCCCCTCTGTAGCGAATCTGAACGAGCGATTGGCTAAATACGAGGCTAATAATTTTATATAGCAGTCGGGGAAATCGGCTTGGTATAGTTTATAGATTAAGCCTGCGTGGAAGACTCTATCAAAAGCTTTCTCTACATCTAGAAACGTTGCTACATTATAGCTGTTCCATGTAAACGCTGTTACTATTTCTTCCGTCATGCGTACTAGTTGTTGCGTAGTGGAATGCGCGCTGCGAAATCCGAATTGTTCATTCGGCAATATGTTGCGTTCTTTAATATGAGTATTGAGTCGTTGCAAAATTATGTACTCAGCTACCTTTGACATTATACTTAGTAAGCTAATTGGCCGATAGTTTTGTGGCATTGTTTTATCTTTACCAGGCTTATGAAATACCATTACGTTGGCCTGTTTCCATTGTGAAGGGAAATATTGCAATTTAAACATGGCATTTATTAATTCAGCTAAGTACTCTAAAATTTCATCAGGCAGTTTCTTAAGGACAACTGCCTGTATGCCATCTATTCCCGGAGCTTTACGCGGTTTCATACGTTTAATAGCCTGCTTAACTTCCTGCGATTGAGTTAGATAAGGCTCTGAAGTTAAAGGCTGATTTAGTTTTATTCTTAATTCCCTATATATCATTGCATTAAATATTGGGTCGCAGGGCTCGATATTAGGTTTAAATGCTTCTTCTAATGTGTCCGCGAATGCCTGTGCTTTATCTATTGGTGTATAAGCGACTCCAGTATGGGTTTGTAATGGAGGAATTTTATCTGTCTTGTGGAGGAACCGCTTTGTCATACTCCAGGTGCTACCATCTTGCACCTGGAGCTGGGAGACTTTCGCCTCCCATTGGCTGTCCCTCCACAGAGTTATCTCATCGGAAATTATTCTTTGTAATTCATTAATACGCGCTTTAATGTCACGCTGTCTACGCCTAGTATGTTCGCGCCTTAGTCTACTTTTCTGTGATATTAAGTCCCTTATGTATGCCGGCAGCTCTCCCTGCTTAAACTTAACCTCCTTTACTGGGATGCACGAGTTTATTGCAGTTTGTATATTTACTGTGAGTTCTGTTACTGCTGTTTCAATACTTTCTTTAGTTTCTAGGTTGGCAGCATCGGCTGCGGGCACGTTATCTAATAGATGCGTCTGAAAGCCTCGCCAGTCAGCTTTTTTATAGTCTTTGATTTTTCTCGGCGGATTGGTGTCAGTGTCCGCGTCATCGAATATTAAATGTACTGGGAAGTGGTCAGACGACAGTTCATGGACGACTCTGAGTTCGAATCCCGTTTGGACTCTCTTATTTAAAACGATATCTAGTATGTCGGGGGTTTGCCTTAGTGCTCCGCTATCGTGTGTGGGCTCTGAGGGAGCATAAACTTGATAATTTTTATTAGACTCATGCCGTTGCAGCAGGAAGCCATTGGCTGTGTTGCTCCGACAGTTCCAATCCTTATGCTTGGCATTAATATCTCCAACTGCTAAAAATGCAGGAGCTGAGCCATATAATATGTGAAAAATGAGAGTATTTACAGAAAATGGACTACATCTTGCTCAGCCAATGGCAGACAAGCTGACTCCTCATTGGCTGTGCACCATGGAGTTAAAGCGGATTGGTTATTGTAGGTTGAGTATTGGCTATTGTTTTGTGCTGCAGGGATGTTTCTCTCTTAATCAAAGGGATCCACATATTTTTTAATTCAATGCTCTGCTGTGGGTTTTTTTTTCGTTCTGTTAGTCCATTTTTCTTTGTTTTTTCCTTGTTTGTTGACCATATTCCTGTTGTGGAATATTGTGTGGCGTTAAATCCTGACAACAGCAATTTGTGTTTTTTGTCATTTGTGTTTTTTTGTAGTTTTCTTCTGCAGACATACATGTGCTAAGCAATGGCGTATGTCCAAAAGCCTACATCAAGTTATTACTACAATATTTAAAAAAGACGCAGTCTCCATTGCTCACGTTAGGGTTGGCGCCCAAAGGGTTTGCGCAGGGCGACTGAACACACATGCACACACACTTGTTGGCGGAAGGGTTGAAATAGAGGTGGGAGGAGAGGGGTCGGCAGCGGCGTGAGGCACATCGGGCTTAAGGAGGGCGTAGCCCTGGTTGGTGTCAGAGTAATAGGGAGAAGGCACCACAGGTATTTTCTCACAGGCCCTAGGTTTTTTTGGATGGCCCTGCTGAGTACTTTACAAATAAATCAGTGGACCAAATTTTTAGTAGATAAATGATTTTTGGTTTAGTACTGCTATTGAAGCATAATATTATTGTTTATTGGTCTTAAAAGTTAGCATTAGTTGATACACTACAATAGAAAGGCTTGACATCTGAAGTAAATTGCTGGTATATAGGAGTGTGCAATAGAACCTCAAAACCTCTATTTTATGTTGTTAAAAAAAAAAAAAAACAGACAAAATATTTTAAATCTCTCAGTATCTTGAGTTGTTTAATTTCTCTCGCATTCTTAGCACACAAATGTTTTTTTTACAATTACAGACAACTAGCATGCAAGAGGTGTTGATGTATCTAACATGTGAAGAATAAAAAGTGTTAAATTCCTTATTGCAAAAATTATTTTCAATATTAAATGTGTTGCACTTTGTGTGGCTAATAGGCTCCAAATTTTAAGTGTTCACTTCAGTAATAAAGAATAATCTGATTCCATAACCATGTCTTATTGCTCTTATCCATTCAAAACGTATCTTTGTCGAAAAACTAAATTTCAAGTCACTAACTTTAAAGGCCATATGAACATAGGTGGAAAGAAAATTTCATGGTGAAAACTGTAGTTTCCTTCCTATGCTTGCAGAGAAAATGTCCTGTGGCTGGCATGGAGGATGTTGTTTGGGTCCACTATATATCTGGAAGGGCTGAGCTACCTTGTGTCGTACATTGTTTTATCCACATGTTTCAATTCCTTGCTCTAGTTACAGCAAGGTTTCAAGGCTATGTCCAAGTGGAGGAGAGAGAGACTGAAAACAACAACAGAAACAAGTGAGAACACAGAATGTAATCACATGAACTGGTGTGTTTGGGTTTTTGTATGTGTTTGTTTTTGTGTTTGTGTGTATACAGAGAATATAGCCCTTCTGCTTTTCTAGAGTGTTTCTTTTGTGCTGCTGTCGGTGCCTTGGTGAAACATAATGTCACACATGTTTTTAATTTTTTTGTAAATACTGTTAGGTTTTTTGTAGACTAAATAAAAATCGAAATAAATGCTGAACATTGGTTAACTGGATAAAACTTTGGTGAACAGTAGGAAGAAGTTGCAAAATGATTCCGTTGTGCATAATAAAAATAATTTCTGCAGAATATGCTGAGCTCGTCAAAAGTACACAAACTTTTTAACTGCCCAAGGCTTGGTAAAATCTTTGGATATTATTTCTTTTATTTACAAAATAATTGTATCTGGTTTTAATAAAACCTTGTATTCAATTACCATTACTCCAAGTACATAACATTTTGATAATTTAACTGTACAACATTACAATTATTGTCTTAATGGTTATTTAAACCTTGAAAAATAAACCACATTAGGTATCTTCCACTGTCTCAGGATAAGCCAGTTAAGTAATTCTTTGTGAAAATTCTTCCTTGAGTTCAATATTGAACCCACTCACATAATTGATGTTATAATTTATTAAATTAACCCATTATTGGTCGCACATGAGAAATTTTTTCACATTCGCTTCTTTTCTCTTGGGCGTAGCTTCTCTGACGCCTTCGTGCCCCGTCGTGCTCGGCGTTGTGTCGTTGGTCGCGATCTTCCGCGTCTTCCGTCGGGTGTGGTCCACTCGCCTGGCAGGGGCAGATTGTGCCCTTGCACCATTTATGCCGGCATGAGGCCTGTGGCGGCGTTTGTGCCCCGTCGTACACAGAACAGCACATCGGGCACGTGTGCACGTCCCATTACGCGTGGTCTGTCCCCAGGCAGATTCATTGTTGTGCCTTCAGTTCCTGATTTCGCTGATCGGTCGGGTTGGCCCTTGGATGGTAGGCAGGCGTAGTGTGGTGTTCGACCTCGTGGTCGCTGCACCAGGCCTTCCACTGGCATCCCAGGAACTGACTGGCATTGTCCATTAGTATGGACTGGAGATAGCCCCAGCACGACAGGAATTCCCTCGTCAGGATGCTGATGAGCGTGGAGGTCCTGATGTTGCTGCAGGGATATGCCTCTGTCCACCGAGTGAACAAGTCGGTCACAACGAGTAAGAAGCATTTCCCTTAGGGGGGTGCGGGGGTAGGGGCACATCACGTCCAGTGCTATGATCTGAAAAGCGGTGATGGGTTGCTTAGGCCGCTGCTGCTCCTCCCTGTCTTGTCTGCATGCCTTTCGCCTCTGGCATACTCCGCATTCTCGTACGTACTCCCGGATGTCGTGGGTTATGCCAGGCCAATGGTAGTGGCGGCCCACTTCTCGGCATGTCTGGTCTGTCCCGGGGTGTCCGGCGAGATCGTGATCGTGAAAGAATCTCAGCGTTGCTTCCAGAGCCTCTGTTGGGATGTAGGTCGGCCAATCGTCGTTCTCGCCCTGGGTCCGCGTCCTCACTATCCCGTCTAGGATGCACCACGTTCCGCGATCGGCTGCAGGGATTTGTCGGTCGGCGTCCGGTGACGTCTCCTGCGCTTAACACACGCGTCGGTACAATTCGGCGGTGGTGTTGGGCGGGATCTTGTCGTCGTCCGCTTGGCGACCGGCCAAGGTGCACCGAGACGACTTGCGCCTCGCAGTCAACGACCTGACCGCAACAGGGGCGGGACCCCCGGTTGATAGGCCACCAGGCACACCTCCGAGCCCGACTCCGGGCTCGCCCGAACCGGACGTGGCTGACCCGCACGGACACCACGATGGCCACGCAACTGCCCCATCACCTACACAAAGGTCAGATGCTGTTTGTTCCGTACCAGGGACTCCACCCGAGTCCACAAATATCATGGACTCCCCAGTTCCCGACTGTCCCTCACCCAACATCCTTCCTCTTGTAGCGGACACTATCTTGCCAATGACCAACCTAGCACCGACCTCTCTGGCTGAGGAGGAGACGACTCACCTTGTCTGGCAGCCAGACGATGGGGACTCGAACCATGTAGAGGACGATGTAGACGAGCCCTGGTGGCCGCTGGATGTCAGCTTAAGCGAGTCCACTTTCACCATGTCCATTGAGGAGCCTACGTCAGAGGGGGAGGGGGAAACAGCGCAGAGGCGGTATCCGCAGAGGTGGCGGCGGCTGATGACCCGCACGTGCTGCTCGCAGCCACGGCCGCAAGCAGACGGCTCGACAGGCCCTGGGAAAGGGCGCGCAGCTGATAACACCGGGGACAAGGGTGAGGGGGAGAACCAAGCCATTCTAGATATCCATGCTAGCGTTAACACCATCCCTTCCAGGTGGGCACGGCGCCCTCCGGTCCATCTGCAGGATTATGTAACCGGAAACATCCAGAATCAGGGAAATGCGAGCGTTCAGGGGGTGACCAGTGCACACCAGGTAGGGAGACATGAACAGGCAACACCAATATTACATCCTATCAGAGTATCACACCGCGTTCCACAGGTGCCAACCCATTTAAGGGACTACTTCCTGGGTCGAATCACAACGGCGGGGTCCCAAGGGATGACGGGGCTGTCTCCGACTACAGCAAGGGAGGACTCACACCCATTCTTCAATTCAGTCGTAGGCTCACAATCGAGTACTAATCAAATCCTACATCACCCACTAGTTACGCCCTCCAGATGGGTCATGCCAGAACCGCGATTAATTCAATTGTAGACACACCTTTACTGAGTATGCCACGCCCAGGGGCCCCACCACGCTCTAACCCCCTTAGTGCGACGAACCAGTGCACCACTTCCATGCGTGTGAGGAGTAGTGTTGTTGAGCATAACGGCCTCGTTGGAGGGGGGGCATTTGACGCCGACCGCCGGTGCTCCCTCTGGTTCACACAGGCCATTATGTCACAACAACACCTCTTAAGTGCATCGAACACGCCCGAGCGTGATTTCCGCCGAGTGTGTAAAAGTGCGCCGCGACGAACACCAAAGCGACGACAGCGCCCGGTCGGGTGTGGCAATGCGCCGAATTAAATACGTAATTATTATGTTCAAATCAAAAACAACCAATTTAATAACAATTTAAAACATAATTAATTTAAGGGAAATCATGTCTAAGTATTGTATAATCATATATTGTGTAACATGTCTTTTCAACTCAAAACTGGCCGGATCTGTTTTCCCGCGCTCCACGCGTTTAGGCGCGAGGCCGCAGGGCGGTCTCGAACTCAGTTACCATCGGGAGCTCGCAGAGGTCGGACGCTCCGCGAACGTCAAGCCATCAACTTTCGCGCTACATCCACATATCAGCAATAGTGTAAGCTCGGCGCGGACCCCACCCAGTCGCACGATATTTCGTGCGATTCGTAACTAATTAAATTTATCCCAACAGGGAACTTTACATTTTCTACGTAATTTCGTGTCCAGAGATTAAGGTCAGCGTAATTGTGTTACGCAGTTTCGGCTTCACAGCCAATTAATTGTTATCATCGAAGACTCTTAGCAACGTGTGTCGAGTTCTTACTCGCTAACTTTCGCCTTTTAACTTTCATCGTCTGTAAATGTGTAACTTGTAACATGCAATCTAACCGAGTATCTTCTGATTAATATGTGATTGTAACGTGTATGATTCCAGCGTACCGGGTTACGTACTTTTTCGGGACCTTAATATTTCGCCATAGGTTAGATTGCAAATAACTTTGGAACGTCCGTTTGTATGTGCTATTTTCAATGCTAACGTAACTGCCTGTAGAAGTTCTTGCAGCACAGGAGATCTGTGGCTATCCGCCGCGCCATTCACAATTATAATCGGCCACTGTATAAGTCCGTGTACATCACTTGGCAACCTATCTTGGTCGCGCGTACCGTTTACGTAGAAAGATATGCGTGTCGCAGCGGTTAGACAACAGAAGCGGCCAGTACCTGGACCAATAAGTGTATCCGTTCTGAATAAAGTGCAGTGTCGTGTCAAATCGTTTACCAGTTATTTATAAGGCGTCCTGGGTGGCCTGAACAGCCCGGGTAGGTTTCGAACATCGACGCGCTCCTGCCTGCAGCCACGAGGCCGAACCCCTGTTAAAACCCCTGAGATCACTTTTAACATTAATAATCAATTTAAAAACTTAGACAGGCAGCGGGTGTGGCGTCAAAGATATAATAACACAGTTTTTTTAAATACTGTAAATTTTTAAGTCTTTCCAACTATGTAGACAAAACTGTTAAGTAATTATTTATGTTTAGGCTAGCAATATGAGAGTCAGCTGTTGTTTATAGTTGCCTACTAGTAGGTAGTAGGGGAGGGTGGGGAACTGTGAACAATGGGGTAGTGTGAGCCAATGAAAAAATATTTTTTGCTATTAAGGGAATTTTGACATTAATGCAAGAGAGCAGTTGGCAGTAAAAGTTTCTTTATTTGTTTAAGAATGTGTGAAGCTCCATGCTGCTTTTTGGTGTGTGGTTTTTTTTTTTTTTTCAAATTTGAAGGTAAGAAACAAAATTTTGTCTTACTTAACTATATTCTTAATTACGTTTGTGTTTTTTAATTAATAAATTTCATTTAATACTCTTTTCAACTACATAGATCTCTATTATGTGTATGCATGTTTTAAACCTCCTGGTTACCTAACATAACCTAAAAATGAGAAATGTGTTCATTTTGGTATCATGGGGAAAAGTGAACCATTTTAACTGGGGAACTATGAACAAGTGGTTCACTGTACCCCACATTTATTTTCCACCTTTGAAATAATGAATTTTGGTTAACTGTTTGTTAATGAATTTTACTTAACAACATATACTGTTCTAGATAATTACTTATTAAGGATATATTTATGCAACTTATGTTTAATAATGTTGGTTTTGACATGGTGTTATTATTACAAATTTATAATACAGAATTAGTTGAAAATATTTGATTGATAATAATTTCTCTGTTTCAGATTCATTTTAATTATATAGAATGGCTCGAAAACCAAAGAAGAAAACAACTCGTCAACCTGATGGAGAGTTGATGAAAAGAGCTCTCGAGGACCATAATGGGAAAGACTCAATACGAAAATCTGCTGAGAAGTTTGGTATACCATATCCCACATTTCGCAGGTATGTTTTAAAGTATATGTATAATCCTGCTTCCATGAGCTTTGAGCCTAATTATTGCAACAGAAAAATTTCACTACCCAGCAAGAAAATGAGTAAGTATATTATTTGGTTAAGTGTGCAAATATGTGCTATGGCTTGACTACAATACAATGTCGTCAGCTAGCATATAACTTGGCTAAGAGTAATGACATTGATGTGCCAGACAACTGGGAAAGAAATAAGGAAGCTGGTATAGATTGGTTCTATAGTTTCAGACAGAGGAATCCCACCTTGACAATTAGAAAACCAGAAGGTTGCTCATTATCACGTGCAACATATTTTAACAGGCACGATGTAAACATGTTTTATGATAACCTCCAGGAGGTCTTGCAGCGAGAACCAAAGTTTTGTGATGGTACTAGAATCTTCAATTTGGATGAGACCAGCACCAAAACTGTACCAGATAAATTGCAAAATGTGATAGCGGGCAAAAGTGATTAAGCAAGTGAACCAAGCCACAAGTGGAGAGAAGGGGATTCTAGTTTCTACTTGTATCGTAAATGCAGCTGGAAATTCGTTACCCCCAGTAATGATTTTTCCTCGAAAGAAAGTTAACAGATGTCATGTTTGAGAAAAAAAACCATGTGGCACGTTAGCATTAAGTGAGAAAAGTGGATGGATGTCTGGAGAAAACTTTGCAAAAGTAATGACACATTTTGTGAAGCACCCAACAAGTAGCAAGGACAACCCATCATTGTTAATCTTAGATAACCATGAAAGTCATTTGGATCCAAAGGCATTAGACATTGCTAAAACAAATGGAGTGACAATCCTCACTCTACCACCTCATACATCACATAGGCTCCAACTTCTGGATGTTTCTTGTTACAGGCCATTCAAGACATATTATGCAAGTGCACTACTGTCTGTTATTTTTAGGAAAGCTTTGCCTGTTACCATCTACAATATTGCAGAAGGCGTAAGCACTGCACATGAGAGAGCTCTCAACCCCTCAAACATA
The DNA here is from genome assembly GCF_032445375.1 of Bacillus rossius redtenbacheri. Lineage (NCBI taxonomy): Eukaryota > Metazoa > Arthropoda > Insecta > Phasmatodea > Bacillidae > Bacillus > Bacillus rossius. The sequence continues at coordinate 112,527,032 of NC_086332.1, forward strand.
AAATCTGGCTTTAAGAAGACTGGCATTTTCCTTGTGGCCGTCATATATTCACAGAAGATGACTTTGCACAGTCAGGCTACTGACAGACCTCCAACTGAAGATTCTGATACTGGCATTAACCTAGATTTGCCATCAGGTGAGATCAAATCCCAAGCACCTGAACACAGCTTCTTCAACTGTGAAATTTCTGCAGGAGACACCAAATATAGAATTAGAAAAATCTGTGTTTCCTAAGTGCTCCCTAGTTAATATAAGGCCATATCCTAATGCTGAGGAAAATAAAAAAAAGAGGGGAAGGAAACAAGGCAAGAGTATTATAGCAACAGACGCACCAGTGAAAAATGAAATCAAAAAAGGAAAAAAATTAAACAGAAGGGGGGAAAAACAAACAAAGACATAAGTAAAGCAAGAAAAAAAAAAGAAGTTTGATTCAGACTCAAACGATGGAACTGCCATAAAATCTTTTGATGATGGAATGCCATCAACTGATGACATTAGTATTAATGGTAGTGAAAATGAAATATTAGGCGAATTTCCTGACATAAATTTGACATGCTTAAAGAAATATGCTTATGTTCTTGTTGGGCTGAAAGATGAGAAACATCCGAAGAAAGAAGTTCTTTATGTGGCTCAAATAGTCAAAGACAAGGACAAAAATGGTGACTTCGAAGTTAAATATTTAAAGAAAAGCACAAAAGTGGAAGGACATTTTTATTTGCCATCTACTGAAGACACCAAATTATATACACTACCTGATGATTGTATAAAGATGCTTCTACAAAACCCTAAACAATATGGCGTCTCCAAAAGACAGAACTCATACATTAGTTTTGGTATTCATTTTAATAACTTGGATAATCGCTAAAACCTATTTTTTGTCGAAGGAATTTCAACATGACTGTTTTTGTGATGGTTTTGTTAAATACCTGGGTTAATGAATGTAAATACTGTTTTTTGTATATTTGTAGTGCTTGATGATGCATTTATGTAAATTAAAAACATGGTTCATAGTTCCCCAGTGTGTGGTTCATTCTACCCCATGACTGGGACACAGTGAACCACAGTGCACTTTAAAAAAAAGTTGAAATTCAAGTAAAAGTAAAAATATATTTTAACCATATTACAAGTGCAGGTAAAAGTTAAATATATGTAAAAACCAATTACAAAGTCAAAAATACAAATGTAACATAATTTTTTGCCGAATTGCCAAATTAAAAAAAATGGTTCACTGTTCCCCACCCTCCCCTAGCCATTTGTATAACTTGCCAACTGCTTTTTAATTTGAGCTGGTGGTTTATCACATATTTTTGATGAATACATTATAGTTTTTATTGATTTTTGGTAAGTCTATTTAAATATTTAAATCTTAAATTTGTGTGACGATAATTTTCATAGCAATGTTTAGGAAATCTTTCGTTTTTTGTACTTACAGAGAGGCGAATGGGGAAAGTGTTAAATTATAACATTTCGAAGTTGGAATTCAATTTCTTTAGCCTTTTCAGGTTAAATAATCTTGTAGGTATTTAGTAGTAACAAATTTTTAAATACAGGTAATTGTTTAGTTATAAAAAATTAATTTCTTTTTGTAGGGTTATTCTAAGTTAGAAACTTAACCTACAACAATGGGTCGGACATACAGGAGTGAACCCACTTCAAGAAAACATATGCACCGATTGACCATGATCGAGTGACATGTGAAGTTTTGCAGTAAAGGAAGGCATGCCAGTAAGGGCAGCTGCTAAGGCTCATGTTTTATCAAAGTCTGCCCTTCAACGGTAAGTACTGTGCAAAGCCAAATCTACATATCCAAACAAAAGGTGGCCAGATAGCCTTACCTTCAGGTATGGAAAAAGATATTGTCGAAGCAATTTAAAAATGTTTGGATGGGGGGTATCTATAAGTACTTTTGATACCCGTTGCTCTGTAAAGTTTAATCTGGATCGAGAGGGGAAGAATATTCCAAAATTTAGAGACAACCTTCCAGGTAATAATTGGGCTCTGAGCTTTTTGGCAAGGAACAAAAAGGTACTCAAACAAAGAATGTGTCTATATATATATGTATATATGTATATATATATATATATATATATATATATATATATAGGCCGTGCGAGAGTGAGCCCTGGGATTATTAATGATTATTTTGACCAAGTCACAATTACAGTGAAGGACATTCCATCTCATCTCATAATAAACTACAACGAAACATGATTGTCAATCAGACGATCCAGGTCGCCGAATGCTTATCTTCAGGAGGGGATGCAAATATCCAGTGAGAGTTTTAAATGAGAGCAAATCTGGGATATCGGTACTGTTTGCTGCAACTGCATCAGGAAATATTCTTCCGCCTGTATAATTTACAAGTCTATTTACATATTTGACCTCAGGATACAAGGGGGCCCAGAAGGGACATAGTACAATAGGAGCATGTCTGGCTGGATAAATGACCATTGATTCCTCGATTGGATACAAAAGATTATTGTTCAAAATTGCAGAAGATGAGAAGGAAGAAAGGTCTTAATTGGGGATAACTTAAGCTCATATTTGTCACCAGCTGTAGTCAAGATGTGTTGAAAATAACATCTCATTTGTTTTTTTACCACCCAACTCATCCCATCTAACCCAACCACTAGATGTTGCTGTTTTCAGGTCGCTGAAGATACACTGGAGGTTGGTTTTGGAAAAAGGGAAGCTCAAAACCAAGAACAGCAGCAAGTCACTTGACACACAGTATTTTCCTTGTCTTTTAAAACAGACATTGGAAAAAATGAAATTAAAGGACCAACTTAACAAAGTCATATCTTCAGATTTTGAAAAAAAAATAAAAATAAAAAAAAAGGCTTGTTCTCATTGAAAAAATGGGTCCTTGAAAGACTTCGTGCATTTCCTGCGGATCAATCAAATGAAGGACAGGAGAACGAAATAACGATGAAGACAAACTCTAACAGTTGTTAAAGGAGATTTGCAATGGTAATGGAGAACCTGAAGCTAACAGAAGCAAGATAAAACATCTCAGAGTTCCACCAGGTCAGAGTGTTTCTCTTGCTGACTTGGAATCAGAGGATAGTTATATGGAATTTGATGATGACAATAATGAAGAAAATGAGAAAGTTGTTCAAATCAAAGAAGGGGACTAGGTGAGGGTAAAATTTCAGTATGAACTTGGTGTTGCAAAGATTTTTATTGGGAAGGTTTTGCAAGTGTGTCCAGATGAAGAGAGAGCAGACAAGTTTGTTGGATCGTTTCTGAGGCACTCTAACAAGGTTCCTTTAATTGACACATTCCCAAATGTCGCAGATGAATATGAGTTCAGGAAAAAAAAAAACAGATTTTGCAAGTGTTAAACCCACCGGAAATTAGGAGGGGTAGCCATTCCTTCAAGTAAACCAGCAAACGAACCTAGTGTTTCCACATATTATTTGTGGTAGGGCCTACCGGTAAATAGTGTGTGTTTCTTAATGTAACATCATATTCTGAATGTAGGATATCTTCCAAATCAATGCATAACAGCATCATGGAGCTTATAATATAAACTTTTTTTAAGTGAAATTTTTAAAATGAATTTTTAAGAAGCCTTTTTAAATATGATATGGACAAATTTGGAAAAGAAAAACTACCAATGGAAGGGATTTTAACTTTTTAAAAAACATTTTACTTGCATTCAAACAGCCAAACATATGTCCCTATTAACCTTACTATGATTAAAAAAGGGACAAATATTGAAAAACCTCAGGTGTCCCTATTAACCCCACCTTTGGGGTGAATAAGGACAGACAAAAAAAAATTAATTTTTGTAAAACATGTACAGAAAATGCAAAAAAAAAAATTATGCTATAACCAGCTAATAAAATCAACTATTAAATAAAAATATAATGATACAACATTCTTCAATGTGTAATCGTGGTACTGTGCTCAGGATAAAACCATAATTATTAATAATAAATGTCCGGTGGAAGCGTCAGGCTAATTATCTAAAAGGACTTGTCAGAGGGGCACAGCCCACTTACAAACACAATTTAAAATTAACCTCCCTGACAGTAGGAAAGGTTACGTGGATTGTGGTTTCAAGTAGCAGCAAATGAAAACAATCGTATGGTTTGGTTTCATTAGAGACTTTTACTGTTGATTAGTAGTTTAGTATCTTTTCATTGCCGGTTTCTTACATTTGAAAATATCTTACGGCATTACAGCCATTACAAACAAAACTGGTAACAATGTCAGATTCTTATTTTTGATACATTACATTGAGTACACTAACGAATAAAATAAAAAAAGGGGGGGGGGGCGGGGGAACACCATTTCATGCTATACTAAGTTAAACTGTTTAGGAACATTGAGCTCGCAGGCTCAAAAAAAAACAAATATATGTGTTTAAAATACAATGTTTTATAATAATAAGGAAAACGTCCTAAAACTGGCGGAGTTATAAAGCTGTTCACTTCTTTTTGATGGGTGCCGAAAGATGGAGGGAGACTCCGTTATAGAGGCTCACGAGTTACATTTTGAGGTGCAAAATGTGGCGCCGGAACTGGGCTGCCATCTTGAACTGGTCTGGGGTCCTTGAAGCACTCTGGAATTCTTGAGTACTCTGGGATTCTGGAACCCTCTGGGATTCTGGAACCCTCTGGGATTCTGGAACCCTGCCTATAACCAATAATCCACCTGGATTAGCTTGGTTAGCAGGCAGTTTATGACGGGCGAAGTTAAGCCCCAAAAAGGGCAACCTAACAGGTTTGTGTGGGACGAAGTGCAGCTTACCTTAGCTGGCAGGGTGAAGTAGATAGTGGCTGTCCCTGGGGGTGATCCGGGGACGCGCGGCGCGGGAGGTCGCGGTAGCCATAGAAGAAATAATTATGACGAAAACAAAAAAAAAACTAAAGTCAAAATTAACTATTTGGGCAGCTACGAAGAAAAACTAAAAAAATCTAGGCGACATGGCCTGGCTCAGAAAGCAACTACATTATTGCCGAAAGCAGATCACGATAGCTGCTGGTGGTTACTGCGACCTGTTGCGAAGATGCGCGCTGGACGAGAGCTGCCCTCAAAATCCCTGAAATGGCGCCGGGACGCTAACTTAAAATTAAGTCCGGTCGTCTGTTCCTCTGGAGGAGGGGATCGGGAAACCCGAAGTGCTCCGAAGGGCTCCGAAAGGAAAAAAAAAGGCTCCGGCGACCTATCGACTGAGTGTGAGGTCGACTGTTTCTCCTGGTGGGGATAGGGTGGTCAGTAGTGCGCTCTCGCTCTCAGCTGGTTCGTCCTTTCGCCGATAGATGGTGTGGGCATGCAGATCGGAGTCTCGCAGAGACCATCGCGGTACTTGGTGGCCGCCATTTTGCAAGGGGGGAGGGGGATTTTGGCCTTGAGGTTGGTCATTGCCGCAGCTCGCCGATGACTGCTGTGGACCAGGACGGGGTGGGGGGTATGTCCGGTGAATGACCTGCCCTGGAAGAGTTCGCCGGCCAGACGTCGGGACGTGCGGCGGAGCTTGAAAAAAGGACACCAAAACGTGTTAGAGACCGCAAACTTCAGCACACCTCCGAGAAGGGGTGGAGGTGACCATGGGAAGCTTAGGGCGGCTACTTTCGTCACGCGTAGCGCTAAACTCGTGACGAAACGCGACGGCCAGTGGATACCATTGCTGATGATAGCCCTGTAGTCGGCTAGACCCAGCAAATTTGGTGGGAAACGGCGGTGAGAGCACTATACTGCTCAACAAGCTAACCTGCCGGTACACTCGACCGAACAAGTTTGGATGGGGCGAAAGCAGCGGGCGAAGGAGGAAAATTGAAGTTATAAAAAAAATTTAAAATTTTGTAAAACTAAGAAAATAAAAAAAATCGTGCCTAAAGTAGCACTGATTAGGCACAAGTGATTTAAAAATTATACAAAAAAATAAAAATAAAGTTTTTATTCACCCTATTTAATGGTAGTCTTTTAATTGCAGTTGACAATTATTTTTTCACATTTTCATGTTATTTTCCACTTTGTGTACATTTGCGAACCGAAGCAAGTGGGTAAGGCTGACCGCTTGCAGTTTTAGCACCTTATCCAATAAACAACTGCACTTACTTCCTTGCCTCTTGTTTCACTACAGATGTGTGACACACGCATATTCACAGATAGACGGCACCACACTGCACTCATCACAGCAGTCGTCCTTCTAGCAAGACTATCGTATGCGAATGAAAGTAACCGATGTATGCTCTTATTCATTCACCTGTTCAAAATGTAGGCTTAATAGGTGTAAATAAATCTACTATAGAATGTGATTTATTTTTTCTTATTTCGTTAAGACAAATCATTATTAAATGGTAAAAATGGAGTAGTTTGGTGTTATTTGGTGATTTCTATCGTCCTATTTTACTAAATATTTTCTGAATTTTCACATAGGCAACCCCTTGAGGAAACAGGCGAGGGGTTAAAATTTTGTTAATTTTGTTTAATTAATATCAAGCATATCTACTTACATGGAGTTAGGAATTGTCTGGAAATGGCATGTTTTGATGTAGGTGAAGCCACTTACTATGCAATCATTGCCATATTGTCCTGCCTAAAATATTGTAATACGTTTGAATGCACAAATTAAACATATAAAAAATTCCTGGAGTGACTTTTCATAGGTAAGTACAATTTTAATATTTTTGTTAATGTAAACTCTGGACAAATATTTGATACAAGGTTTTTAATTGCTATAATCAGCAGCCAACTACTGTGCATGGGCATGTGTGCATGTGGAAACTGTTGGTTTACTTTTAAAATAATAAATAATGTCTTGTTTAAGATGTCTATCACGACCATGTGATTAACATGTTATTGTGCCGCATATTAGACATTTTTCTCAGAACTATGAAAATTCATATTTTTTGTACGTTTATCAGTTTATAGAGGCTCATATTTAAATTGTTCTAATTTCTGTATCCTAAGGGGACATTATATTTAAACTTTAGCCTGTGTGCCGCAGGGGCCAGCCGAGTTTTCTTCTTCCCAAGCTGTGTTAGCAGTGTGATTCCTGTCTCCCACCCCCTCGTCTTTCTGCACGTCCTAGCGTGTAATTTATTCCGACCCAAGCACCAGAAGCACCCTCCTACACTCGAGCGTCTGTCATCGGCTGGGCTCTACGATCTTCGTCAGCCACGCTTATCCCATGTCGGCTTGCCAGAGCACATAAGGCATAACATGACAGCTGGTGCCAGCATTTCCCCCACACCCCTTTACCACTTCTGCTTTTCACTGTGCTTCTCTGAACCCAGATCTGGCCATTGACTGGATCCCTTCCCTAGCTTTCCCCTCCCGTGGGGCTTCTATCTTCGCCCACGTTGGCCCAAGAGCGCAGTGCCATCCTGCGCTATCTCTCGGGCTCCCACGGAACTAAAGTTAAGAACCTCTTAAATCCATTTTGTCCCACCAGGCACCCCCCTCACCTAGACCCCGTCTTTAGTGGTATGTTATACCGCTGCTTCTCTGAACACCACCTAGCAGCTTTGTCGCCAACTATGGTCGGCGCTATTAAGTTTAGTTCGACTTTTCTGCCACTGAGCGCCACTGAATGGACAGTCCTCCTGTAAACATCCCCCCCCACCCTAAATAAAATTGCCATTCTGGCATGGAGGCCCTTGGTACCACGAATACCCCCTTCTCCTGGGGCCCTCCCTATAATTTTTCGCTACTCGACTGTCTCATGGCCGGCACACTTTTATCCCTCCATGGACTACCTTCTATGTCACTTCGCCTCCCCCTTTTTTTAAAGTCTATGTACTGGCTTTGCATGCACATCATGCCCTCTGGGACTACTTTCGCCTTCAGGGGGAATTGTACAAAAGGCTCACTATTCCTCTCGGCTCTCGGCATGATTTCGAGGAGATTCTTCCAAGCCTTCGTCGTAATCGCATGCTGTTCTCGTATGAATCATTCTTCGCGTATAAGGGCTCAGTGATAATTTTTGATAAGGGATGTAGTCAGAAAACTACAGGATTGACTCCCAAAAGCTTCGTCAATTCTAACATGTAGTTTCCTTTTACTGGTCTTTGGTAATTTTTTTGTTGGATATTCTACCAATGTGTCGTACTATGCGGCTGGACATGGACTCTCTGGTATTACTTTGTCTTCTCATCATGTCTTGATTACTTGTTGGTTACCCACATAATAATTAGTAAGTGGAATGATTTTTTATAACTCCGATGCCCCTTTAGTTTTTGTAAAGTTAATACCTTGTTGTCACCTGAACTATCTCCTGTATGGTTTGTTAGGTCCGGCTAGCTCTGAACGGGTTCCTGGCCATGTGGCGGGAGACAGTGGCGACGAAATGAAGAGTTTATGAGTTAACTTTGTTGTGATTTAATTACAACTTCCCCTTTTGTACATGGCGCTGTCACAATCCTAGCCCTTTCTGTCTGCGAGTGCATGGGCACGGCTCTAACACAATAGTGGTCGTTTTCTGGTTGATTCCGAACGCACAGATGTTGGCAATCTGGCCTACACAACACGAGTCACACAGTACATTTCCTGACCATTCGGTGATCCGGTACACGACGATAGTATTCCTGGTGCGGGACGCCCGGTTTACATGAGCACGAACTAAAAGGTGTTTACAGACTAGCCTACACAACACGTTATCACACAGTACAATTACTGACCAATCAGTGGTCGACACAGATTACGCATAGAGATACACTAAGACACTAAATATTTACAGTTTCGCTCCCTCGCACCGATCACGCGGACGCGGTGAACTCTTTCACTACTCCGTTACACGGCAGACTTGATATCACCGAAATTCGGGGCGGACTTCAACGACAATGCGAACGAGTTCGAATGGACCTGTAGTTAATGACGGATCCTCAATGGTTGAGGGATGATGGTCTCGTGTTGCGCGGCGCGTCCAACCAACGCCTCCTATAGGACAGGCCCGGGAACCGGTTTGTGACGTCAGGAAACTTGGGCATCGCGCTCTCACCAGAGCTTGCCTTCGAATTATCTTATATTCACATTATAGATCGTGTGTGGAACGAATACTGCACTTAACATTATGTTTATGAAATTTTTATAACTTCTTTACATATACGCATGTTTGACAAGTGTAACAACAAAGAAAATGAACGTACAGTACATATAATCCAATCTAAGACGGCGATTATCTCAAGAAAATTTGGTAACTATTTTCGTACATGTTTTTAATTAAACATAGCTGAGTAAGGCGTTGATTACCTGTGGTTCTTCTATATGTAACTGTTTTACAATTATTGCAATAAATGTGAACAATATTACCAGTTTAATAATAACTATATATTTTTTGCAGTGGTTAAGTTCAATGTTTTACGAACTTTTTGTTTCTCCTGCCAACAAGACTTTTGTACAATATAGTTTCAAAAACTTGATAAAAGGTGAAAATATAAAACTCCATGTTTTAAGTAAGTGGGAAAATAAGTAGATTTGTCCCCTAAAATTTTAAATTATTAGTTTCAGTATACGTTTAGCTATTATAAATGCTAGTATTTATATAGCTGTGTATAATACTTACCTCTAAAAATTAATAACTCAAGAATATTTTGTTCTTAACATATTTAACTTTTCTTTAAATATGCCTCAACATTATAAATGATTTGGTTATGAAATAAGATTTGTTTAGAAAATAATTAAGAATATTTGGGAGAACTAAGACTACTTAAATTTGTTTATTGTAGTTACTCAGAGGTTAAAAAGTTTACTATGGCATATGAAAAAATACGCAGAAAAATTCATATAGTTGAAATGAAAATGATATATACGTAAATTCACTTTTAAACTCGTCAATATATACAGTGATGATACAAACAAATTCAAATTCTTACTATCAGTATTACATAATAAATTAAACGACTTCACACTTAAAACATAGCAGTGTATGTGCATGTTTAAAATGCGTAAGGAAAGACAACAATTTTGAAGATAAAAAATGTACTTAAAGTAATGATCTGAAAATTCATTCAAGTCATAGAAAATTATGCAACCAATAATTATGACCAATTAATTTAGGTCTATATAAAAATGTAAAATAAATATTATATTCAACACAGTAGTTTATGAAAATATAAGTAAAATGTCAGGCTAAACAAAATAATATACATGAAATTACTTATTTTACACATCATTTCAAAAAATTACAAATATTCGTAGTGCAAAGAAAAAATATTTTGAACTATCCAAATTATACACAAACAATACACTTCATTCGCATTTAAACCAGTGTAATACAATTTCTTACAAAATATTATACTTAGTAATAAATTAAATCTAAAAAAAACTAGAATCTATTGCATCTTTTCATTTTTTCGTCAGTGTTTGAAGCTTGCGTGATGTGTTGTATTGCTTCGACTTCAAGAGTTCATTATTTCTTTTAGTACAGTAGTTCTTCATAATGATGTTGGTCGATGGCCACAACAGTAGTTTGATGATCTTTTCTGGCGAATGTACTTCAGAACAGGTTTCAGTTTCTAAGTATATTTCCTTTGCAGCAAGTATTGCAATAGTAAGTTCATACGCCAAAGATCGCTGGTTCAAAACTTTAAAGAAATCATCACTGATTCCCTGCGAAAATAATTTAGAAACTACAATGTAGTTATGAATAATGATGTTCACTACGGCTGGCGTTGGATATTTTAAATTTCCTCTGTCAAGAGCACTAATAAATTCGAGGCTGGCATCTGTATGAAGAGATTTGTCCAGTGAAATGGCATGCACACAACAATCGCATCTGATTTTTCTTAAAACAGCATAAACACAGTAGCCTGAAATGTATGTGAGAACAGGAAGAATTGGTTTTAAACTGAGAATATCGTCATCAGTGACAGAAACACATGAGATAAATTTATTTATCTCAGTTTGATTCAGATTGTTCACTTGTGAATGGTTTGCTTCGGTAACGGTCATCGGAGATTTGAGAACAATGTTTGAAAAGCTTTGGATTCGAAGTTTCACTTCGTTTTCAAAGAGCTGTGTTAGTGTAATGTGGTAATTTGAACCGGACAGTTGTCTGTACTTTCCGAATCTATCTTCGAGGGCATCGGTTTGAAGTTTTCCAGTTAGAACGTAGTCCATTTTAAGTTCCTCGACACAATATCTGGTTACTTCCATGATACCGTGCGTGGTATGTTTCAGTGCAAACTGTGTTTCTTTGCTGAATGTACCTTTATCACATTTTATTGTTTCCCAAAATTCTAGCCATTCCAAAAACTCGCAAAGAAATTTCATTCGAACATCATCATTTTCCATTGTTAGTGGTTCACAGTAAACATTTCGTTTGTGTTTTCCTTTAAATGGCGTGCGGACATTCATTATATAAAACCATTTACACACAATGTGTATGAATGTCGCTGTCGTCAAGCAGTCTGCCCAACCATTTTTCTCACCAACTAATTTGAGTCCTTCTGCTACAAACACGTTGAAAATCTGAAGCACAAACTTCACATTTTGACGCTCTATGTTACTTGGATTTAAAGCTTTGATGCTAAGACTGTAACCAAACCTGACGAGATTCTCGGAATCGAAAACATGAAGTTTTCGCAAAACATTCAGAGAGGCTGTATGAAGTGTAACCGTTTTATAAGCAGGCACGGGAAATGTTGGATAAAACATACAATTTTCGCTATTTTTTGCATTTAACCAATTATTGCGCACACACTTCAATAAATGCACAGTGTCAATAAAAAAAACAGAGGTCGTTGATGATTGCAGGGGTGCTGATAAACAATGCTCAGCTTTGGGGGACTTGCAAAACAAGACATAGCTTTTCTATTGATTGCATTATTGTCTGTTACGACGCAGAATACGTGAAACAGATTAGCTTCTAATTCAATGATGACTTTTTTCACAAAATCAAACAACACATTCGCTGTGATTGTCTTTACAGGCAAGACATGGACCACATCCTTGAAACTTGATGATATGCTTTGAATCATGAAGACGAAAGCACTTGTAGCTGCGTTTTGGTAATTAACGTCAAAGCCAAGAATATTTCCACCTTTGTAATCAAGAAACGGTTTTATGTGTATCTCGTCCACCAACAGAGAAACTTTCCTATCTTTTACATCAAGGTAACCAGCCTTTTGTTTGATATAAGCCATAAAATTGTTTTGTGACTGCTCTGACAGAGGGTTGACATTGTAAACTGAACAAAGTCTGTTTAAAGTGCCAGGATGTGGAAAAATTAAAGAACTTGACTGTCTAAAAAACTTATATGCGTGAGGAGAAATTGAGTGGAAAAGACAACATAGCACAATGAATTCACGAGAGTATTTGTAGTGATGCTTATTACAGGTTAGCAATGTCAACTGTTCCGAAATGAAGGTAATAATTTTACGTTTATCCTCATCTACTAAACTTTTAATATTATCTAACAAATTCGTTACTTCAGTAATTTTTAAAAATAAAGTTTCTTCTTCTCGCATATCGGATTCTAATGCAACAAGTGCATCGCAAACTGTATAGACAGAGTTAACTGACATTGGAAATACCAATGCCCCTACTTTTTCGATTGCAGAATATTTTGAAAAAGCTGAAAGTTCCAAACTTGTGTTTACCTGTGCACATCTGATAACAGAAGGAATAGTTGAACAGTCAAACAAATGAAAAAACACACTATCTTCCCTTTGCACAATAGACCAGTTATCGGGAACTTTCACAGTTTGTAAACATTTCATTAATCCCTCAGTCGACGAAAATTCAAATTTTTCTGCATATTCTTGTTGGAATTTCAGGCTTTCAGCAAATGCAGCAGCAGTGTGACTTTCCTCAAGTCTACGACGTTTCTTGTTGGGGCTTTCTCGGATGGACACACTTGTTGACAAGTATTCAGGACAATTAGGAAACACTGATGGGACAGCCCCTTCGTGTAGGCGTGGCTGTTTCAGAGCTACAATGAGCTTCCTGCCAGTCTTTTCATCAAAACATTCAGCTGTTCGTCTGATTTGCTGATCCGTAAAGTGTAGTTCACATACCTTTAAAAAAAGACACAAAATCCCTTTTTAAAATCAGTTGTTTTTAAGTGTCTACATGTTCTGAATAAACCAGTGCCTGTAAATATAGCTTGGTGATAATTTTGGTTCATAATTCGTTTAACTGTCACGTATCGGTTATAATCAGTCGCTTCTTAGCAATCCATGACATAAAATTGTAAATATAATCAGTGACAGAATTTTTTTTACTCTTCACATCGTACACTTCATAAAAGAAAAAGTATTTTTTTTTTGAATGCACATACTTTCCCTGAAAATGTTGACATTTCTTTGCAATAATTGTCTAGCTTGAGTCGTTTTGCCATACGTTAAGATCTGTAAAAAAAAACAAAAAAAAACAAGAACTCACGAATTGCACGCTAGTATATCAGTATATGAATTGCATAGTATTATAGTCGCAGGTTTGTATATCGACGTATAAAAGACAACACAAAGGCACACGTTAAACTGGCAACTGAAACTTCCGTGGAATAATGAAAATTTCAAAAACTGTAAACCGATAAAAGCATGTAATTCGTTTTAGGGCACTTAAAAGAAGTTATTGCTCGGAATATTATTATTTCTTTAATCACATCTTAGCAACATGACACGCCGCGAAATATCATAAAACTTTCTATACAAGATATTTCAAAAAACAAATTTTGTATGATTCAGACGTGACATATTTAGTTTATGTTTTATCCGCTTCGTCAGTGAAAGTAAAAAATACATGCAAGTGCTTTTCATAATGGTAACATCTTTTTCTATTAACCAACATTTTTTTAGCCTGACGTAACTTTGATTCTAAAAATTTGTATTTATATGTTTTTATTTATTTATTACTTTTGTGACTCTGAAAATCGGATATAAACTATAACTCTCGTGTGGATTCTCATACTTCAAGTTTAATAATTTATAATGAATTAAGTTACGATAGTGAAACATTGATGTTTATTTAGAACACCTCTCTATATTAGTTTTATTGTATTATGAAAGATTATACTCTTAATGGGTACATTACGACAATATTGAAGATAAGTTTTATACTGAATAAATAATTTTGGTTGCAATTTTATCTTATGAATATAATTTCATTAACATATAGAACACATTGTAAATTTGGTCTAAAATATGATTTTAACATAGTGATGCTACAGACTTTAATTACTGCATTATTTCTGTAATTCCACAATTGCAACTTTCATTATTAACCAAGACGGTTCTAATAAATTTTCCAATATTTGAAGCATACTGTTGCCACTTTATGCACTAAAGGAAATCCCCGGCGAGAATATATAAATGCTAATGTATAGGCCAAATCATTTTTCACGTAAATTATATTGAAGTAGGCATATTTGAAAACGAGTTTTTAAAAGCAACGGCAGGGCTCAAAAATTTATTATTTTACAGCAGGACTGGCAAGTTATCAACATTCACTTTTATTAGTTGCACAAAATAAGGTCGATTTGCAAGAAAATCTTCAATCCAAGGATCACTTTAAATTAGAAAATATATAATAATTGCATCATCTGAATGTGAGCTATGATGGAATTGGAGTGCTATCATAGCAAACAATAAATCTCTTACAGACGTAAATTTCGTAATACAAGAATCGAAATTGTAGTTAATTCCTGTGTATTTACGGCAAATGTAGATCAATTAAAAAATGTTGATTTCATTTCAAACACCTACAACCTTATATTCAAGTTAAAACACAAATTAGAAATAATTTCGCCACACAATTAAAACATGGCGTTCATTTAATGTTAGTACTTTCAATATTTTTAATATTTTATTACAGTCGAATACTAGGAAAAGAATTGTAATGTGTGCCGTGTTGTCAATTACGTCATTCTTTTCTTAACTGGGCCTACCTTAATTTGGTTCTCTGTCTATTCAAAAATATATTAAATATTGTGATTACATTAACCTGTGCTGTTCAGCTATATAGGGTCAGCGCGAAACAAACACTGCGAGTTTCAGTAATTAAATCTCATGCTCTAAATTAAATTTTTCGAAACTTTCATAAAATGTTTCAACAGTCAAAATTGTGACATGGACAAAAATTCAATTACTAATAAATGTAATCACTATGAAGTATGAACGTAAATATTGTGTACAGATCAGATTGAAAATGTCGTGAAAGTCATTCTGTAATAAAAGTAACAATGTTCATTTGTTGGAATTAAAAAAATAAGTTTACCTTTTCTATACCAAGCCTATTTACACACACTGGATTATAATTATCCATTTCCTCTTTTAAAATTACTTTACTCATTACTATAAGGCTTTTACTTAAACGTCGAGCTTTTCAAATGTAACATTTATATTATTGTAGCTAATTACTTCCCCTATGTCATGAGTGTCATTTAGAAAAACTATTTTTTTTGCATTAAAAATAATGTCATGTGTGTACACTAGAGAACGGGCGAAAGTATGTTTCGCTTAAAATTTATCAAATAGAAGTATTATATCATTTCAGCGCTGTAGTCATAACTCCTGAAATTAGCGTAGCGTTTCCCGACGGCAATATGCTAGTTTCTAAAAGTAGAATAATATTTAAAAGAATTATGTAAGTAAACCGTAGCCTGCTTGGAAGGAATGCGGGTAAAATAAGCAATTCTAACAACGCGTATCCATCGTCAAGTAATTATTGCAAACACGATTTAAAAAAAAATAACTTTACTTTAAATTTTCAAACCATTTTGATGACGTTATGTATACATTTTTAGATTCAAAAAATAAATTCTTGTTATTTTGAGAGTATTTATCAGGCTGCTACCCTAAGTGTTATTACGCAAATGTTACTGATATTATGTAATTTGAAGTATGTAATACTCACCTTCGAATGTACGGAAGGTTCAAAATCCCGTGGTATTGCTGATAACCATTTTTTTTCGTAGTTTTTCTTCTTTCGGTATGCTAAATACCGACACTGCCGAAGAGCCCGGATAGTTTCCCTTGCAGTTGGGCACACAACATTTATTCACCATTTTTACAGCACACTCTACTTACACGCACATATTTAAAATATTAAACAGCGATTTAATTGACACCATTGTCTCTCACAGCAAGGCTTCGTGCCTCTCACAGTTAGGTTTGGAACACACTGACCGGTACGCGTTTACCTGGCCCGCAGTGGAATGTCTTCCAGCGCGGAGGGACAATGCCCAAGTTGCGTGACGTCAGAGCACCCGCACCAACCTGTTCTGAGGCCTGTCCTATAGGAGGCGTTGGTCCAACCCCGAGAGCCTTGTCGCGAGAACTGCCCTCTCCCTCTCCCTATTCGCGCGCGAACCGTGCGGAGCGCGGCAGACGGTCTGGGCTCGAACTGCGGCCTTGTCGCGCGGTCAACAACAATTAAACAAAATGACTTATCAAACATTACAGGAAGGATGGTTTATAAAATGTATTTTAAATATAATATAATTAATAGTTTCACGTAACTAATTGGTCCCAGGAGGGGAAAATACACTGATTCCATAACTCTCACAGAATAGCCGCGCGGGCGGCTATTGCACTTCCGGCTCGTGGCCGATCGTCGCGTTGCACCTTGCACTGACACTGCACTTTGTTCGCGCTACACTACACGCCTCTGCCACGGGCAGGAGAAGGCGTTGGCACAACATAACGGACTGCGGAAATTAGGGCGACACTTGGGTCGACGTCAACCTTAAGTCGAATCTCTTTTTTTTTTTTTTTGTCGCTAATCACACTGCATTATTTGTGATGCAGTGGGTCTAAGTTTCGCCCCAAATGAAATGGTTTATCCAGTATGCTGGCCTATTGAGAGATTACCTTGTCGGCACGTCCGGCCGTATTGGACCCCAAAAAAACACGAGGGGTCTACTACATGTATATATTGTTGTAAGCCACAAGATGGCTTCGAAATTAAAACTTTTAATACAAAATAATATTTTTAATATATAATTTATTTTGGGAGAACCAAGACTTAGTATTCTTTTGTAGTTTTTTCTTAAGACTGTTAAAACATATTTTGGGAAAACCAAGACTAAATATTATTTTGTAATTGTTCTATTATATATATATATATATATATATATATATATAATGGACTTTGTGACTCGCTATTGATGTCTAGAGGAAAGCGAGCTAAGGAACTCCAGAAGTTTATATTATTTCGTAACAGTTAAATAAGTTGTCATGTTATGGATAATACTAATCTTTGACATATCCTAATAATATTATGAATGCGAAAGTTTGTAATTATGGATGGATGTTTGTTACTCTTTCACGTAAAAACTACTGAATGGATTTGAATGAAATATAGCCTACAGCTAGCTTATAACCTGGATTAACACATAGACCCCATATTAATATGAAATTCCATCCCTAAGGGAGTGAAAAAGTGATAATTTAATTTTTTAACAGAAAAAATCATAGGTCATAGACATACAAATAGTGAGTGAGTGAGTGCCATTTCTCTATGTCTGACACACGATCATACACATAGTAAGGTCTGGCAAATTCAAATTTTTCTACTTGGTGAGACCAGTCCGCTTAGTGGAGCTCGCAGCGGCTAGCAAAATAAAGGCGCTAAGAACAGTTTAGTTCTTAACTTCGTCAATAGATAGAGTTGCCTTGAATTTTAAACGCACCATTGTTTGATGCGTTTGTCATGTCTTTAATTTTAGTTTGTTTGTGCCGTATGCGTTCCTATACCATTCATCCGATTGCGTTGACATTTTGGTGATTATGCGTATGCCCATGAAGGTTACTGAGACGGTATAACTATTTTGCAATAGTTGGAGCACAAATCGTTTCAAAAAATGTGTTTATTTCATATTATATAGCGGCACTTCATCTGTTTTTGTTGTTTAAGTGCGCACGCACGACACAATTTATTTAAATATAAAAGAGAGACAGAGATAGAGTGATATATAGAGTGAGAGAGACAGATAGAATAGTTGAGATAGAGCGAGGTATAGAGAATGAAATGGGTTAGATAAAGATATATATAGATGTATAGAGCTATATAGAGATTTATATATAGAAGAGATAGAGATAGTGGGAGTTATATATGTATATATGTAGATATAAAGAGATAAATAGAGATAGAGAGATACATAGATATATATAGATGTAGATAGAGATAAATATATATATTTAGAGAGATGGATATATGATTTGTATATACATAACTACTTCAAACATATTACAAAACAAAACTGAATGAGGCATTGCAATGCATGCCGAGCATTAGCTAGATAATGGAATCTTTTCAATATTAGTAATCTCTTATTTTTCAGCTTTTTTCTATATTGCTTTATAAAGTCTAAATTACATAGAGACCAGGTAAATAACTATAAACTGGCAGAACGTTTGTCGGGATCTGAAAGTGATATAAATTAATTTTTACACTAGACATTCAAATTAAGAAGACAATTACTAACTACACCCTGTGTTCAGCCCGGGCAACGCCGGGTATTGCAGCTAGTGTACTATATTTGTGTTGACAGCCAGAAGTCATATTGAAGTATGACAAGTCCAAGAAAGAATTATTCCATTACCAGACAAGTCGAGTGTATTACATTAACATGTTTATTGTTCTATTGCATTCTTTCTTCATGTTAAGAAAATTTGCTACTTCCACAACACAGTTTTCTTGTGTCACTCTAATTAATTGCCTTGTTTCCCCTACCCGGGGGCAAGAACAGCACCTCCTTACAGGGTCAAAACATAGCCTGTCATCGAATGCCGGTCATCAACATCATTAGTCCAGTATGCATCACAATGTCCCATTATACTGCTAGATCCCCCTTGATAAATTCAAGCTTCATGTCCCTTCAAGTACCACATGATTCTTTTAACAGCCACCCAGTGAGCCTTTCCTTGATTACTACTGAACCTACTAACATAACTTAGTGCAAATGCTATGCCTGACCTGGTTCCCTGATAGTAGTATATTTTACTTCCTAAAGTGTCTTGGTAAGGTATCTTGTTAGGTTCATCATCACTTTCTTTTGATTGTAATGCCATGTTCTTGTATAACTTTTGGTTACCATCGCTCGGAGTGATGGCTGTGATTAATTCTTTCATGTTGAACTTGGTCAGAACCTCCTTAATGTGTCGTTCCTGGTCAATACAGATTTGCCTGCTGCTCGATCCATTGTAATTTTCATTCCAAGAATATACTTAATTACTCCTAAGTCCTTCATCTTAAAGCAATTCAATAATTCAGTTTAAATGGAATCCTTCATCTCACTGATGTTACAAGCAATGCGTAGATCATCGACTTAAACTGCTACAATGACCAAATTCTGATTTTCTATTCTGTAGTAAATACATTGGCTTGTCTGTGAATGAGAAAGGCTGATTTCTTCCAGGACTCGATTTAACTTCTGGTTCCATGCTCGACTTTCTTTCTTGAGGCCATATATTGCTTTTGAAAGTTTAAAAACCTTCTCTTAATTTTCTCTTAATTCGAAGCTTTTTGTCGAGTCATATAAATATCTTCCAATGCCACCATGTAGAATGTCCATTACTAAATACATGTGATGAATATCTAAATCATACTTCACAGACAATGCCAAAATCAGTCTTATCGACCCATGTCGTACTACAGGGACAAACATCTCTTTATAGTCAATCCTCCTTTTCTGGGGACAACCTTTTCCTCCTTCAGCATTTCTCTTAGTCTTTTACGCCCATTTGCAGTCAATAGAATTTCTATCTGCTGGCAAACTTGTTATCTTTCATGTATTATTATGTCTTAATGAATCAATCTACTTTTGCATGGCAAGTTTCCAATGTTTGCTTGCTGAGCATTGCATTGCTTCCTCCAAGGTTTGAGGATCAGAAGAGTCAACATCAACTTTGTATGTAATAAAATCATCCATCTCTTTGGTATTTGATTTCTCGCAGAACTCCGGAGCTGGTGGTCTTGTACATCCTTTTCCTAGATGCAAGAAATGTGTGTTTAGTGCCTGTGATGGCTATATCATCATTTGTTTCTACTATGCTGCAAGTAAGGTCCTCACTTGAACTTTCTCCCACTTTATTTAAGCCACCTTGAGTCTCAAAACTCTTGAATTTGGCCAAACTGTGTGGTTCATGGAAATTATTGTCATCATCTGTTACAACTTGGGTGGGAACATCCTAATTGTAAAGATGTGTTTGATGTAGTGTTTTACACTCATATATATATATTTACTCTGATATATTATATTTTTAATGAATACCATATCGCGACTCTTGATAACCGCTGTAGTTCCTTGCTTGATTATCTGATATACTTTGGAATTTTTGCAGTACTTATCCTACAGAAATGCATTCTATAGCTTTTTCGTTTAACTATCTATGGTTTAGCTTTGGTATGTGTGCAAAAGCCTTACACCCAAAAACTCGCAGAAGTCTCAAGTCTAGTTTTCGACCATTCCAGGCTTCCTCTGGTGTTTGTCGATTCAGTACCATGGATCGTGAGTGATTGTGTAAGTAATCTACTGTATTTAGTGCTTCAGCCAAAAAGGTGTAATCCAGCCCTGCCTCAATGAGAAGGCAGCATGCCTTCTCCACAAGGGTGCGATTTAGTCTCTCAGCTACTCTATTCTGTTCATGAGTGTAGGGGAAAGTGGTCTGGTTCTGGATTTCCAGGTCGCCAACAATTATGTGTACACATATTTAACCCTATTGTCTGTACGCAATGTCTTGACACACCAGCTTGTTTGTCTCTTAACAAACGACCGAAAATCCTTAAAATATTTTGTTGCCTCATTCTTAGATTCTAAAAAGTAGATGGATACCTTCCTAGTGTAATTATCGATGAGCATGAAGAAGTAGCTTAAATCTCCAAACGATTGGTCCTTCATTGGGTCACAAATATCAGAGTTCACTAATTGAAGTGGTTCGTGTGCCCTTGACCCGAGATGATGGAATGGAAGTCTGTTCTGCTTACCTTTCACACATGTGGTACAATGGGAACTGTCAACCTTGGAAAAGTTCAGGCCAGTCAGAGAGCCATTCCTCAACTGCCTCATGCCCCATCGATTCAAGTGGCCAAGTCTTCTGTGCCACAATGCACCACTGAAGATATCAGACATCAAGGCACAATTGGTCTTCTATTCAGGATGATCTATCCTGTATAAGTTGTTAACTAAGGAGGCAGTGGCAATCATTTACCGGCGAGTGTTTTATATGCTATACCATTTGCAATTAAAAATCACAGTTTGGCCATTTTTGACAATTCTACTTACTGGGAGCAGATGGGTGGAAATATTAGGAACATATAATACTTCTTTTGCCATAATGGTGTCTACCTTTCTAGTTACGAATATGTTTAGAAGTACATTTCCCTTGCAGCTAGATGACAGTCGGTTGTTATCGGCCATTAAAAACTGATCATTTGCATTTTAGTGAGCATCCAACAGCCAGTTGAGTTTACTAATGAGGCATGCAGTTTCCCCAGAATCTATATACCACTCCTCAGTGTCTGCATTTCCGATTGAAAGAACATTCCGAAATGCACTGACTTCTTTTACTTGGTTCTGTGTCTTTCATTTCTAAATATCTTACTCGGTCATCTTTTTGTGGACTATTTTTGGCTATGTGGCCGAACTCATTGCAATCATAGCATCTGGGACCCTTCATAAAATTGCTTTTTTCTTTAGTGTTATAGAAGGCTTACTTATGCCGACTTAAACATCTTGCAGCAGTTTTGTTTGAATATAATCACCCATAATAGGTATTCCTAAACTTTCTAGGCCCATTATCGTTGGTCAATAATTGTCTGGCAATCCAGCCAGCAATTATGTTCCAATCCATTCCTCCCTTACCTAAAAACTGATGCCTCGAAGTTTGTGTGCAGTGTTTTTAATGGTGTTGACATACTCGTCCTCAGACATGCAGGTTTACAATTTAGTTGCTATCAGTTTTCTTAGTAATCCCACCCTTCATTTCAACCCTGAATGCTGAAAAGTACTCTTTAACTTGTCCCATGCCTCCTTTGCTGTATTACTGTCTTGGACAGGCACATAGTTTACCAAACTATGTGCATGTCCAATACATATGAGACTAGTCTGTACATGTTAGGAGCGCCTGTGGTGGCCACAGATGGTATGGATTTTACTCAGCTAGTTGGAGTCCCACATCGTGTATTCGGAGGGTCCATTGTCGGCTGGGTCCTCCGGGAGGTCCCCCATGACCGAAGAGCCGGCGGTCTCGCCGCGGCCATTCCATTTGGATGTAGCCGAGTTTGTGTCTCGGCCCGGGCTGTTGGTTGCATTCTCGGCGTGTTGTTGAGGTGTTAGCCCGGGTAGGCGGGTCGGAGACTTCTTCGAGCGAGGAAACGGCAGCAGTTAGTAGGAACTTCTCTCTCTCCCCAGGATACCTGGTGGAATGTCCGCAGGTGGTATGCTTCCTGACCTTGGACCGGCTATTATATACTACTATTATTATACCACAAACCACATTTACAACTTAACAGTATTGTTTACCCTTAATTAATACCTTATTCACATATTTTTTAAAACAATTACTACTAGTTCGATTAGGAAGTTTTATGAGAGAATTACGCTAGTTAATGCAAGAGTAATCAATTAGTAGCTAATTAGAGTAATACAATTTTCAAATATGAAGACTACTGGTTTTCGTTGAGGCTAATATTATGACGATATATTTTTGATTCTGAAATACATACGGTTCAAACATCTTAACTCTCAAACTAAGTGAATGGCAAAATCTATAATTGCACAAACAGCAAGAGTGACGTGACTATCGTTAATCTAAACATACCTTGAATATGGAGAACACGAATATTCCTCAATTTCTGGGACCTCTAATACAGTTCGGTGCAAGACTTTCCTTGGCACATGAATGGTAGTTTGCTGGGATCCAAACTTGAATAATAAATTCTGTAAGAAAGGAAAATCGTCACAGTTCGTGTCTTTCTCTTTTGAAACCACAGATATTACTTTACGCTTGACGAAGTTCAAAATATAAGTTTTTAAAGTGACTTTAATGGTTCGTATCAAATTATTCTTAGAGATTATAAATCTCATTTGACAAGTGCTTATAATTATTAAAACGTAGGTATACTATTTCATTTGAAAATTTACTTCATATTCTACAGACATTACAATGCGCATTTTCTTGATGAAGTCCCAAAAGTTCTTTTTCTTTGACTAAGAAGTTCCAAACTTTCTGAACGTGTGTTTGTGAGAAAAAACAACTAAACAATCCTCTTTGTAATGTTAATCGGTAGTATTGAAAGAAAGTTTCATTGCAGTAACATAAATGTCCAAAATGTTAAAAGCTTACATCTGAACGAGATAACAATATATACAATGTTTTGATATATTATAACTATGAATAATAGTAAATGTGACATCTTTATGCCAAAATATGACACCTGCAAGAGGATCTACAATGATACTTCCGATTTGATAACATTCGTTTGTCATCGACTGCCCACACCCATCACACAGGGACTTGAACACATTTAGAGTCAATAGTACGGTCTACCTGAGTTTTGGCGTAATAATAATACTTGTAAACAAGGTAACTGTTTCACTGATAGAAACACAATCGAAACTAGCAAAACAGAGTTACCAATACTATGATAAATGAAAGATTATCTGGCTTATTTATATGTTGCATAATCTGGCTATGCGGAACACTGAATTCATTACTCTGTAAGTACTTGTCTACACAAAATGCGAGTTTTAATTCACAGTTAAGGGTGTTAGGTTACGAGTTTTTTTTTCAAGATTAACATTTAAATGAATTACCGGATTGTGTATAATGGCATAAGTGATATTAAAATACAAACTGTTACTACAGCAAGTGCTTGAAAGGTAAGGATAAGGACACGGACTGCCCACAGGTTCAGACTGTTGTAGACGGGCCTTGGCTGTTTCATAACCCGTGCGTGTCAGTTGGGCGAAGTGCAAGGCAGTTCCTTACCGTCGCCCTCTTACAGTCATGTGACCGCGCTGGGGCTGATCATTGTATTAGTGTGCGGGCAGTCTGTACATCAGGCGCTGATAAATATACCTACATTTTAAATTTTTGTTTTTGCTTGTATATTTAAAGAGATACATTTCCGTTGCCATAGTCTTTTCTTAAGATTAAGATGTTACAGAGGTCACTATATATATATATATATATATATATATATATTAGGTGTGGTAGAACATACTGCCTAAAAATTTTAACGAAACGAAAATGATTAAACTTTGCATCGTCATACATAAAAAAATTTAAAACATCAAAAGTTTATTCACCTTGTGCTTACAATATCTACAATATGACGTTCATTTGAAAGTTCTATAATAGAAACTGACGGAATCGCGGGGATTTAAGTTTAATATGTAAACCATTATCCCGCCATTCGGCTGGCACAGGCGTGAACCAAACCCTTAAATATGAGTATTACTCTACTAATTTCCACATTACTATCTGGGATATAGAGGTCTGCGAGTATTCCAAATATATTCAATATTCGTGAATATTTTGATATTTGAAATTCGATTCGACATTTTAAGTTTAATATAAAGGCCTACACCATGGGTACCTACTAATAAAATAAATTATTATGAAAAATATATAACATAAGATTATTTATTGAAAAATATAAATTTTGTTTATGCAGCATTATTCAAACATTGTTTTTAAATTTTAATTATAAGTAATTATGATGTAAAAATTATTAATAATACTTAATTTTATGTATATAATCAGATCAACAAAACAACTTTTAAACTTAAAATTTACTGGTTTAAAAAATTGTATTGCATGTTTTTTTTAATATTTTTTTTCACCTCGTTTCTTTGGCTCCATGTATATTCCTCCCTTGTTTATTTTACTTTGTTTTGGATCAATACTTTTTGGACTCCTGTTAAATGAGAAAAAAAATTCACTGTACCTTATGTTAACATTTTATTCATTAATATTGTCGCGGTTCGAAATTTTGCAGGGTTGTTGAAATCAAATTTAGGGACTTTACTGACGGGAATCTGGGCTGGCTGATCTGTTCACTCGTCAGCGCAAGTGGCGTGACCATGTAATTGGGGCACGGGGCCGGCGCGGCGCGCTGCGGGCTTGCAGATTTTTGTTTGTTGTTCGGCCGCGCCTGGCGCAGCCACGGGCCGCAGTTACTGGGGCGCGCTGTCGTAACAAGCCGCGCGGTGTGGCCTGCACGTCGGGGTAGAGGGGGGTAGCCTTCCCAGATGTTCTAGTGGGTTGTTTAGTAAATTTGGCTTCAATAACGAGCGTTTGTTATGCTAGGCGTGGCAGGGCGCGCGAATTTAAGCGCAAGTGAGTGGTAGCTCGGGGCTCACTCAGGCGGAGGCTATTGTCGTCGTCTGTGGAAACGAGTCGCTTAGATCGTAATGTAATTTAAGTTAGTTCATAATGTAGTCGTGTTCAAGCACTCGGGCGGAGGCTATGGCCCTCGTCACGAGTCGTTATAGTCAGAGTTTTTAAGAATGTAATGTTCGTTCGGGTTTTAAGGGCAGGAGAGGCCCCTACGTTAGTTATGTTTAAGTAATTGATCAAGAAAGGCTTCTTGAAAAATGTGAATATAGAATTATCTTTGTTTTAATTTTAAGTATAAATTATGATTTGATGTATTCGGAAGGATTAGGGAAGAGTTTAGTGAAGTTCTCTCTTTCTCTCTTGTAAGGTCGTTCAATAGTTAAGGAAGTAATGAAGAGATTGTTGTTGTAAATTGTAATCCCGCTATTTAAATGTTCTTAAAAAATGATGTTGATTATTTGACTTTAAGAATAAAATAATTTTAATTTAGTATTATGTTATTTTGCAAAATCTCCTTAGTTCAGCTCTCACCCGACATCCTGTACGGAATGACGAACCTATTAACTTCGATCCAAGGTACATTAAAGGATTTTATGAATTTTGAGAGGAATTGTGATTAATGCCTTTCGCAAATTATGAAGCCAGCAAGCGAGTTGTTTTTATGTAAAGAGCTACGATACTTTTTCCCCCAACATTTGGATGCTTACGACTATCTTTCTTTCCCCCCCGCCCCCCCCCCCCCCCGCCCCCGTGACAATATTGTGGTATTCGATTCCAAATTTGATTCGAATAAAAAATAAAGTATTTGCAGAAGCCCAGTGGGAGAGTTGTGCGACGTGCACGGAGCATGTGGAATGCTTTCCTGGAATTAAGAAGCCCCTCACTTAGTGAGTCCACTTGTGCATGCAAAATCGTGACTGTGAAATGGGTTTGATAAACATAAATGTCAAAAATTAAGTTTTATGGAAAACTTTGGTATATTTCAAATGTTTTCTTCATGTTGCATGCATACAGGCCAGAATATGGGCAGTACACAACATACAAGCACCCATCCAGCGATGACTTGTGTCGGTTAAAACCCACGTGCAAAACTCTCCGTCCTCAGCGCCACCTGGCAATTTCTTCGCCCATCCCCCCTTCTTTGAGAATACTAGATTTGCGCCCCTGCACATGTGCACTCTCACTTAGAAAGGGCAGGGTTTGGTCATCAGGAAAAGACATTGGGGAAAAAAAATTGTCCAGCTACAAGGCAGACGTTGCATCCTGAACAGTCTCTCTATACCGTCAAACAAATTATTCACACGAGACTGCTGCCAAATAATGTGTCCTAAAAAATAATTTCCAGTGTTTACATTCAGTTTTTGTTACTGATAAGAAATTTTTTATTTGCTTGTATTTTCATTTCCCTGTTATTTTTCGAGCTTTTTGTGGTTGCTATTAAAATTAATTAAGCTATTTAGTCATGTTTGGTGAAACGTGCCAAGTGTGCAGTGACACACCAACTCATTGTCAAAGAGAAATTCACAAATTTTTACACGATGGGAAAAAAAACCCTTTAATGAAGGTGATGTCGTTCCAAGTTCTCCCTTCGCTCGCACAGGTCGTTATGTTCCCTCGTCGCCTCACTAGGGTGGGGGGAGTAGTTCGTGGCTCGAGGAGTCCTGCTGCGCTTGGGACGGTTTTGCGGGAAGCGGGCTCTGGGTGATGCGCAGCGATGCGGAACGCGGCAGTCGAGCTGCAGACCTGGACCAGGCAAGTTTTGTGTCGCACCTCGCAAGTGAACATTTCCGCTGGGAACTGAATAGCTCCGCCCGCACCGGGCCACAACCTCTACCGATCCAGCTCCCTGCCAGCCACTTGGCGACGTCACGACCCCGAGGATCTCCGCTCTACCTGTGAACTGGCCCACAGGGTCTAAACTTAGGCTAGTTGGCGCCCTCAGCGACGGCAAAATCATAGCAGGGACCGGTAGGGCGACAAATGGCGCCCAGCTAGTGTGGCTAACAAATTTTAGGCAAATCAGATAAAAATTCAGCTTGTTGAGACGTACAGCGCAAACCAGTGAAAAACGCGGGCGAAAACGGTATAACTCGCAGGGTAGGGACAAAGGACTTCAGGTGCGCAGCACTAGACAGACAGGCTCCGGGTAATGGGACCCGCCGGAGAAATAAGGTGATGGCACCCCCCACCCAAGCAGCACACAGCCTCCAGGACACCAATTTTACAACCTTCCAACCGTGCGCCAAGCGCGCGCGAGAACACCCGAGGATCACCGAGGCAACACATTTCACCACCGACCGCGACCGCGCAAACATCCGCGGGGCGAGGACGTGCGGACAAGACCGCTCGAATGATAGCGAAGGGAGCGCCCTCCCGGATCTGTCCGCGCCCGCCACCGACGTCGCGACCCGTCGTCTGGGTCTGACAGCCGCGAACCACGCCATGTACGCGGGAGCTGACGTAACCATCGCCATGGAAGATCCCTGCGACCGCTGCGGAAAACCATACGCCAACAACAGCTGCGCTGGTGAGAACCCTCATATGTGCTGCACATGTCAGTTTCCGCACTTAAGGGCAGAGAACAATCTCCGAGCCCCGACAGGCCCTCTGTGCGCCGCGAACAGGTGTTTGGGCCGCCATGACGAAGTAGCACATTGTCAACAGTGTGGGACTATCAGGCACCGCGCATGCGCGGACGCACTCGAGTTTGAAAACTTCCGCGACGGACTTTACCTATGTGTCGAGTGCGAAGGACGCGCACGTAGGCGACAGAGTGGCTCCCTGGCCTTAGTGCACCTCTCCCCTAGCGGACCTGTCACTCTCCCAGAATTCACGGGCCACGCCCACGACGACGACCCGCGTTTATTCCTAAGTGCCTGTGAAGATAAAATAACCTGGCACAACACAGCGCCCGAAGACTGGACGGAGCGGGTCAGCGGACAGCTGCGAGGGGAAGCGCGCACTTGGTGGTCTCAGGCGGGGGGATACGATGTGGGCTGGGAAGACTTCTCACGCCGGTTGGAGGCTCGGTTCAACGACGCGCGCACCCAGAACAAATGCCGCAGTGAACTGTTCAGCCGCGCACAAGAGAGTGGGGAGAGCGTGGAGGCGTTAATTATGGCAAACTCCGGCTTTACCACCGCCTTTCACTCGGGGGCCGCGTCGACGACGTGCTCCCTTTCATCGTAGAGTTGGTGTCTCCGGAACTACGCCCATTCTTGCGCGGGGTAGTTGCGCACGGACTTGAAAACTTCCTCGTCCGAGCCAGGGACATAGAATACGATCTGATGGCGCACCGACGTACCAAAAACATCGCGACGCCGCGCCCAACTTCGCAAACTCAGGAGGCGGTGCAACCAGAGGACGCGCAAGCAGTCGTTCCGTACGTAGAACAGCTGCCTCCGAGAGATAACTACCGGCCTTACACTCCCCCCCGGGGGAGGGGGGGAGCGTCACAAACCAGCCCGCCCAGCCGGGCCGCGCAACAACCGCGCCGCGGCGGACCACATGGTGCCCAAGACCGTTGCCCGCCTCGCTGTCGCTACTGCCCCACGGTGGAAAACCACTGGCACGTGTGTCCGACACGCGAGGCCATCTGGCAGGCGTGAGGGGGGGAGGCTATACCTCTGGGAAACTCCGTCTAGGGAGCAGTGACATCGATGGCCACCGCCCCCCTACCCTTCGTCCAGCCCCGCACATGCGTGCGCCACCACGACCACCAAGCGCACCACGTTCCAGGACATCGGGGAGCAACGCCTCCCTCCAAGAAGCGACGCCGCTCATCGGGCGTTGGCATCGGTGTCACCCCCGCCCGCATCTTCAGCAGTCGTCCAGCCTCCGTCTCATCCCCCTAGCACTAGTGGGGTCGGCCCGCCTCATCCGTTCGGGGCCCGCCCCAGGTCGCTGGCGAGCGACGCCGCCCACCAGGCATCGGCGCCGCCCCCGCCCGCAGCTGCAGGGCCAAGTTGGGCCAAAACCCGCCTGGGCCGAATGGGGCCAGAGGCCGCGGAGCTGATCCGGATCCCAGTGGAGCTGAATGGGCAGTCCATAGCCGTGCTAGTGGACACTGCAGCCACACACAGTTATGTCGCGGCCCACCTCATTCCTGAGGGGGACCTGGTGCCGGAGGTCAACACCATCCAGCTGGCCACTACTGGGACTAGCACGCTAACGACTGGGCGTGCCCAGGTAAGGATTGGCATTAGAGACATTGTGAGCTGCACCAGTGCCCTGGTTGTACAGGACCTTCACGATAACCTCATCCTGGGGCTACCCTGGCTGGTGCAAGAGGACGCCACTGTTGAGGTCCGCGCAGGGAGGATACATGTGGGGACCAGGGGCCGCCGAACTGTATATGGGCTGAGGCACACCCCACCCCCTTCCCGGGCCGAACCCCCCCGCCTAGCTGATCTCCGCCACAATGTTCCCCCTGAGTACCACAGATTGTTAGAGACAGTCCTGGAGCAGCAGCCCCAGGTGTTCTCCGCAGCAGACCAACTACGCCGAACCAATGTCACAGAGCATTGCATCCCCACTATCCCTCACATCCCGCCGTACGAGAAACCATTCGGATTTGGGCCCCGCGAACTACTTGTCATCAGGAAATAAATCGCAGAAATGTTGTGCGATGGCGTCATAGAGCCTAGTGAGTCCCCATACAACTGTAGGATCGTAATGGCAGACAAAAAAGATGGCTCACTTAGATTCTGTGTTAATTTCAAGCCAATCAATAAACTCACCATCCCCGCACCACCACTCCTCATCAACATCTCAGAGGCCCTCACGGGGTTAGGAGATGCCCACATCTTTTCGACACTTGACCTGAAGTCGGGGTACTGGCAAGTCCCAGTAAGCCCCAAGGATCGCCTCAAGACCGCGTTCACGGCACCCGATGGGCGACACTTTCAGTTCTGCGCGATGCCGTTTGGGCTGCAGGACGCCCCCGCGACATTACAGACCATGATGGTCATGTTTGGTGAAACGTGCCAAGTGTGCAGTGACACACCAACTCATTGTCAAAGAGAAATTCACAAAATTTTACACGATGGAAAAAAAAAACCTTTAATGAAGGTGATGTCGTTCCAAGTGCTCCCTTCGCTCGCACAGGTCGTTATGTTCCCTCGTCGCCTCACTAGGGTGGGGGGAGTAGTTCGTGGCTCGAGGAGTCCTGCTGCGCTTGGGACGTTTTTGCGGGAAGCGGGCTCCGGGTGACGCGCAGCGATGCGGAACGCGGCAGTCGAGCTTCAGACCTGGACCAGGCAAGTTGTGTCTCGCGCCTCGCAAGTGAACAGTTCAGCCGGGAACTGAGCAGCTCCGCCCGCACCGGGCCACCACCTCTACCGATCCAGCTCCCTGCGAGCCACGTGGTGACGTCACGACCCCGAGGATCTCCGCTCTACCTGTGAACTGGCACACAGGGTCTAAACTTAGGCTAGTTGGCGCCCTCAGCGACGGCAACCTCGTAGCAGGGACCGGTAGGGCGACAAAGGGAATATCAATTTTTTTTTGCCTTTTAATAAAGAGTAAATGGAATGTATTATAAGAAAAAGAGTGTAAAGTTGTTACAAGGAAAGTTTATGTGTGATGTTTAGAACATGAGCCCCTTGTCACACCCAGCAACTGCTTATTTTAATACAAAAACTCATAACTTCTGAAACTGGGTTTATAGGTGGCCGTCAGCAAGTCTCTTTCACTTAAAGACATATATATTTTACCCGCCGCTGCCTGTTCATTTGGTTTCACAGTTTTTATAACCTCCTTTAAAAGTTGCTTCGATTTTGCCCTGGCTAGCAAGCAAGACTGCGTGGCTATAGGGACAGCTGAATTGTAGAACCAGGCTACAAACTAAACACTGTTAAGCCTGACTAAAGCCAGACCTTGCCTCCGGACACTGTAAGGCTGCCTGATACACTCAAAATGCTAAATTTATCTTCTTTCCCTCTTTCCTTGTGCCGTATCCTTCTGTAAGTCTCTGTGACTGTTAGGCCCTCAAGACATGGACAAACTGGAAGCAGCGGCGGTTCCAGGAAGACTTCGGGAGGGGCTATTGTACAACGAAAGGAGGAATTTACAAAACATGACATTTAAAATGTCAGAGATCGGCCTCGGAATTTTAAAACATGTAGTTACATTCATGTGCGTAAATCCCCGAAAGGTCGAAGAGGGGGGGAATGTGTGAAGGGGAAGCCTCCCTCCTAGTATATATTAATAAGCCCTTCACGGAGGGGACCCATTTCCCCTGGCAAAATCGTGATTGTGAAACAGGAATGGTAAACGTAATTCTGTGACCCCTCTCCCCTCGGTTCCCTGGGAATAGTACAGATTTTCGCCCCTGATACCATACAAATTTTGATAGAAAGAGTTTCACACACGAATTAAGGTATGTAAGTAAACATAAATATACCCTCAAAACAAAATAGAATTTAAAGAAAAATCTGGCTCAGAAAGGGCTATGGCCCCCCACCACTCTGCCCTGGAGTCACGCTTGATTGGAAGAAACATTCTCTGAACACATTATTCTGGAACCGATTCTCTTTTGCAAAGAGAGTAGATTGTTTTTTTTCCAGATGCATGTAACTGCGCACTGATGAAGGAGGGGTGCAGGATCTCTTCCCCCGGGGGCTCGGAGAGAGGTGGTCACTTGTCGATGAGAGGCCTGAGGTTCACTGCGGCGGGCGCTCTGGCGGGCCGCCGCTGGTGGATCCTCCAGTACTCCTGGTGCTTGCCGAAGTTGGCGGCGTCCTCCAGGGTCTCGGGCAGTTCCTGGCCCAGGGTCTCGGGCATGAGCGTGGCGACCAGCGCCCCGAACAGCGTCAGTGCTGCCATCACGACGTAGGTGTAGCGCTCGTGCGTCACCGCGCCCTGCCGCACCCCACACAGTCCATCAGGCTTGCCGCAACAACCACTGGCAACCGGTGTACGCCTAGCATGTCGCGAAAAGTAGTCCCCGAACTTTATGTCTTAAAATGTTCGGTGGTTGAAATCAAGGGCTGCAAAATTGGTTTATTCTCGTATAGATATGCAAATTAGAATATTATTCAGCCCGTTTTCTTTTTCTTTTACTTATACAATTATTTTAAAAATCATGTAAAATATTAATTACGATCTATCCGCGATACGAATGTTAGAATATTAGTACTGTCTGAAAATTATTGTTTTAAATGCGCGATATTTCGCCAGTAAGCTGCGGCATTTCGAAGAAACGGGCGTAGTGGGCAGATGTCACTCTAGCGGAAGCTCTGCTGGCTGGAGTCGAACAAAGAATTCAATTTTTGAGGATAGAATTATAATAGGGCCTTAAAGTAACGTATTTGCATGCTAATCAACGTAAAAATAATAACAAAATTCATGCGTAGGATCTTCAGCTAGCCCAAAAAGCTATAAGTTAGAAAAAAATTACTAAAAACACATAACTTAACTCTAGGCTCAAAATCCTACAAGTAAAAATGTTTTGCTTTTTAATAGCCCAATTCGTTTTATTTGCCTGATGATAAAATTTATATTTACTAACCATGCGGTTCATTTTGAGTTTGTGTATTAGGGCTAATTTTAAGCTGGCTTAATATTGATGAAAAATCTGTGTTTTACCATTTCACAATCAGAAGTAGTCCTACTGTGATATTTTAAACTATAAGGTCGTCTTTCTTAATCTATTCTAAATAATAAAACTGTTAGAGGCGAAAAGTCTGTATATTGGATAAAAAGATGAAAATAATATTGCAAACGGCTATTTACATTATAGAGGACTCAAAAATATTGTTTTAAAATTTTTTGTCTGTTTGTCTGTTTGTCTGTTAGTTCGAGCATTAAGCAAAAACTACTGGAGGGATTTTAATGTTGTTTTTTTTTAATGAAAAGGTATTTGGCTAAATTAGAAACTAGGCTATCTCTAAATACAAAGTTTCATCCCTAAGGGGGTTAAAAATGGGTAAATATTGTTTTACGATTATAAATTATATATCTGAAACTAAGAAATACTTAAGAAAAGATACGTGTACCAACAATTAACATTCAAAATGTTACCACAATTTTTTTTATATTTGACGAATTATAACTCCTAAGAGATGAAAATTGGGTATGTTTTAAAAGTTAATAATTATATCTCCGAATTTAATTAAGCATAATGAATAATTCTGGGTACCAATGATAAACATAAGAAAACTTATTTTTTTTTTTTATATTTTGTGAAATTCAACCCTTAAGGGGTGGAAAAGGGGCAAGTATGTTTTAACAATTATTACTACTAGGAGACCCGGCCACGCGTTGCTATGGCATTTTACTGAAAATAATAATTAAGTTAGTAAAAATTCAATCAAAATGAGAAAATAAAAAGCAAGCACTTAATACATAGATATTTTTGTAATTTTTATAAACTTAGATTAAAAAATTTGCAGGAAAGGTAGAATTAATTAATATAAACTTGATGAACTCTGATTCTCTAGCTAATAGTATTTGTTTTATTATTATATCTGTTGATTGCTAGCTGAAGATAGATATCAATAATTGTAAACACGTGACAATAAAATAAAAAAATAATACAAAAAAGCGAGGTTACGTAGTACATTGATCAACGAAAATGTGCACAACATGGAGAAAAATAAAATTTGAATTGAAACGTAGCGCCATCTATGAGATATTTATGTCAGACAGTAGGCCTACAACAGTTGTCTGTAAAAAAAACTGATTTAAGGCGTCATCTGTTTGAGACTTATGAAACTTACGATTAATAACACCAATCAACGTTGATAATCAGTTTATTATTAATTATAAATTAATAAGACCATTAATCGAAATAAAAACTATCCTATCTCTCAAGTTGAAAAAAATACACATAAATGACAATTTTCATCGAAATCGGTTGACTTGGTGAAGAGTTCACTGGAAACAAACATCAGGACACTGGATTTATATATATTAAGATATCTCCGCATTTAATTAAGTGCAATGAAAGATTTCGGGTGCCAATAATGAACATACGAAAACTTACAACTACAATTTTATACTTTGCAAAATTCAAGCCCTGAGGCGTGAAAAAGGGGTAATTATGTTTTAAAGAGTAATAATTATAACACTGTATTTAATTAATCGTAATGAATGATTTTGGGTATCAATAATAAATATACGAAAACTCACAATACAAATTTTTATAGTTTGTGAAATTCAACCTCTAAGGGGTGAAAAAGGGTAAGAATATTTAAAAATTAATAATTATATCAACAAATTTAATTAAATGTAATGAATTATTTTAGGGAACAATGTTGAACATACACAAACAACCACAATTTTTATATTTTGCGAAATTCAACCCCTAAGGTTGAAAAACGGATAAGTATGTTTTACAGATTAATAACTATAGGTCTATTTAATTAAGTGTAATTAATGAATCTGGGTTCCAATAAATATCATAAAAAAATCCCAACCAATTTCTTTGGACATATTCAAATAAATAATAACTTAATTATTCAGAGTAACTAGCAAGTACTCGAGGAATACCTACGGCAAGGCTTAATGTCTCGTAAAAATAATGGATTACTAGGGACAGCGAGGGGTCCATGGAATATATGGGTTTATTAAACTGAAGTAAACAGAAATTCCATCGTCTCACAGCTCCGGCTCCGGCACGTTTCTCATGAGAAAAAAATCCGGACTTTTATATTCATTGAACATGTAGCGTCTTGAAGGGAGGCGAGTGATGGACTACTTTCCCACCATGGTCTCTACTATAGGGAACCATCCCATCATCCCAGAATAATGCTGGATAAACCACAAGTAACTAGAATCTGAATGGCTGGTGCTGAAAAAAAAAACATGAGTTTTCCCGAATCTGAGTCAAAACTTATACCGCAATGACACCTCGCTCAGTCATTGACTATATCCCATAATTTAAACTGGAATATGGTAAAAATGGTTCACGTGTTATTTAAGGTAGAATTGCACTACATATTGAATTAAAACCTCTTATTCTATTAATTCAAAGTCGTTCCCAATTGTGAATGAAGACTGCCCACATGAGCAATTAACTTTTGGGAGTGGAGACCAGGTAGCTACCAGGTAGATGATGCACGACACCACTGTGTGCACTTGTGATGGTGAGAGCATTTGACTGTTGGGAGTGGAGGCCAGATAGCTACCAGGTAGATGATGCACGACACCACTGTGTGCACTTGTGATGGTGAGAGCATTTGACTGTTGGGAGTGGAGGCCAGATAGCTACCAGGTAGATGATGCACGACACCACTGTGTGCACTTGTGATGGTGAGAGCATTTGACTGTTGGGAGTGGAGGCCAGATAGCTACCAGGTAGATGATGCACGACACCACTGTGTGCACTTGTGATGGTGAGAGCATTTGACTGTTGGGAGTGGAGGCCAGATAGCTACCAGGTAGATGATGCACGACACCACTGTGTGCACTTGTGATGGTGAGAGCATTTGACTGTTGGGAGTGGAGGCCAGATAGCTACCAGGTAGATGATGCACGACACCACTGTGTGCACTTGTGATGGTGAGAGCATTTGACTGTTGGGAGTGGAGGCCAGATAGCTACCAGGTAGATGATGCACGACACCACTGTGTGCACTTGTGATGGTGAGAGCATTTGACTGTTGGGAGTGGAGGCCAGATAGCTACCAGGTAGATGATGCACGACACCACTGTGTGCACTTGTGATGGTGAGAGCATTTGACTGTTGGGAGTGGAGGCCAGATAGCTACCAGGTAGATGATGCACGACACCACTGTGTGCACTTGTGATGGTGAGAGCATGTGACTGTTGGGAGTGGAGGCCAGATAGCTACCAGGTAGATGATGTACGGCCCCAAAGTGCCGAGCAGGCCAGACACCAGGGAGCCCATGGAACACCCAGTCTGGCGGATGCACGTGGGAAACACCTCCATCGCCTGCAGATACCCGGAGTACGAGGCGATGGTCACCGCTAGCTTCACCACCGTCACCAGCGGCATCACCAGGTGCGCAGTTCTAGTGCCTGAAAATCAGTTTACATGCATGGGGTCTTTTATTTGTATATGTATTATTATTACAGTAAATGTAATAAGGAAAAATAATTTTTTAAGTTACCTTCGTTCTAAAACTAATAGTACTAGGCCTCTTATTAAAGAAACGTTGATATTTTGAAGAGAAATTAATTTCTGGTGTTTCTAAAGGGTACTAGTAGTATATTTTATGGCTCCTGCTACTGAAGTCGGAATGAGGAGCTGGAGGCGATGTCTGCAATTTTGGATTAGTTATGTCACAGTGGCAATATTGGATTACCTTGATTTTGACATTGTACCTTGACCTTGACTTTGACCTTGCCCTGGAAATTGACAATGAATTACAAAATTTTAGTTATTTTTGGCTTAACTCACATAAATAGCGTGGAAAATATCTACAAACGAAAGTAAGTAATTTGGTTGGTTACAGTATAGTTTAAAATATAAGGGGAAAATAAACCTCTCCAAGGACTAGGTGGTGTAATTTAACTTACTAAATGTCTAAGTATTTGATCATAACTCATTACCTTATAATGTATAGCAACATTATTTAGCAAAACATTCTAACTAAATATATAAAAATGAGCACCATTTGATTAATATATTTCACTCCAATAAAGGTTCTTTTTCAAGCTTTAATCTCCGGAAATTATATATTCGAATTAATTTCAAAGGACGTCAGCAGCCAATCTGTGTCCTCGACAAAGAGGCAATTAGGCCATTTAGTAAATATATACAGGACACTGAAATCTATGATAAATCTGAAGAAGCTGAAGTTTTGAAAGGTCATTGGATCTGCCGTAAAGAATTTTTGGAACACATTATAATAGTTTCAATAAAAGCCAAAAACTAGTTACCATAAAAAAATTGAAATACCATAAATTATATTTCAGTAATGTGTGTTCATTTATTGACTATAGCCACTTAAGAAGTAATAAATGTTAGGTTTTAAAACTTTTTTTTATGAAATGTTATGTTGTTATCTCGAAGAAAGTTTCTCAGGAAGACGGGAAATACCTATGACAATATTTTCAGTAAATGCAATTTTGTAATGAAAAAAATAAACAATTATGGCTATTAACAAAAAATATAAATCGTTCACAATAACAAAATTGTTGGACCAATATATTACAAGATCGTCGAACAATTATTTTTTTCACTCCTCGAAGGAAAAGATACACTTGAAATGCAGGTAATATTTTAAATCGAATAATAGTAGACATTGAGAAGAGAACTTTATACCAGATTTGATAAACTGTGTATGGTAAATCTCACAAACACAATAATAATAAAATAATTCTACATAACTGTCCTAATGAACTACAACTATGTATAACATAATTTTAATAGAAAAAAGTGTGGGGTGTTTGATATCAGTTGTCTTAAATTTTCTACCACTAATAACTATTCACTAAGATAGTCATTATGAAAATAAAATAAACGAGCACCCCACAATATAATTTTATTGAAATTAATTGTTTAGTGTATTACTTTATTCTTATCTTATCTTGTTAATAACATATATTATAGCTACCGAATTGTAGTTCATTCTGTCGCTGTTGAATAAATAATTTAAATTTAAAGATTATTTGTTACTTTATAGTTAATTGAAAGCATGTGATTTTAGCTTTTTTAAAAATAGTTATTTTATTTATTAGTTCTTATTAAATAAGATGTTTTTTTATGAATTCTTCGAAATGCAACCTAAATTCAATTTTCAAAGTTCCGAAAATTTCAGGGACAAATGACCCTTCCCCTCCAATCAGAAGCTCCACCCGAGGGGTCATAGTGTCCGAAGACCTCGGGATCACCACATTAAAATCAATGTACTTATATTTTTCGGGGGCAAACGACCTCATTCGAAAGGGGGGGGGGGAGGGGGTCGCCTCCAAACCCCGGGCACATTTTACACCACAATGAGCCAAACTCTTTGACCGGAAACACGCTAAATCGAAAGAGTA
Organism: Bacillus rossius redtenbacheri; assembly: GCF_032445375.1. Taxonomy (NCBI): domain Eukaryota; kingdom Metazoa; phylum Arthropoda; class Insecta; order Phasmatodea; family Bacillidae; genus Bacillus; species Bacillus rossius. The sequence goes on from NC_086332.1 coordinate 112,565,223, forward strand.
TCGATTTTTGAAATTTTCGAAATTTTGGGGGTTGACCTCCTGAGGGGTCGCGGCCCCGGGAAAATTTCCCACAATGCCCCTGGCCTCATGGATACAGAAAAAGCATGGCTATTTCCCATAGTTAGATAGTAGTGGTTTTTGGTTCTGGAGGGAGTGGTTGGGGGCAGGGGGAGAGTAGGGCGTTAATCTCAAGGAATACGTTCCTGGATAACGAACTCACTGCTGGAGATGAAGATGATGACGATCTGCGCTACTGTGGCGACCACGAAGACCCCGGCCTGCGTCCAGCGACGACCCAGCTTCTCGCTGAGTATCCGCCCCAACACACAGCCTGGCAGCTCTACCAGGGACTGCCAGAAGAAGTTGGTGAAGGGGTTGCCCGAGATGTTGGTCACGTTGGTGGTCAGGATGTAGTACATCAACTCTCCCACAGTCCTGCGGGAAGCAGTATCTGTCTGTTAGGTAAACTTCGACCTATTGCAGTCGTTACCATGGCGGAAAACTCACGCCTATATTGTCGTTTCACAGTTTCAACCTCTCAAACAAACAACTAGATGAAGCTTGTGTTTATATTTTAGCTAAATGCATGACATTCGCAGTCACACCAAAGAAAATTCCCAGAGAAGACATTGTTTGTGTAATAGATTATGCCATAGCGGCCTACCTCCAGCCACAGCAGATGAGATATGCTCGGGAAAAAGAGTCCTTTGAAGGTCAAGCTTCCCCCACATAACATAAGCAGGGAATAAATATGAGCGCTGAAAGAACTCCGCAGTGACAAAGATATGATTCTGAAGGCCGATAAAGGAAATGCAACAGTGATCATGAATACCTCAGACTATGACCAAGAGATACAACCTTCTCACCGAACCTGCATATTTAGCAGTCAAGAAAAGTCTACTAAAAATAGAAATAGCAATAAATAAATTTGTCGCTGAGTCAGCCTTAGAGGAAGATACTAAAAACATCTAATCGTCAAAAATGCCAGAACTCCGATACTCTATGGGCTCCCAAAGATACATAACAAGACATTCCTCTTCGTCCTTTAGTTAGTGCAATAGGCTATCCTACTCATGCGCTAGCCAGATACTTCAAGAGAATAATCCAACCTTTAGTACCCAATCGAGCCTTTCATGTAGGAAATTCCGCAAATTTCATTGCGATTTTCAAACAACTTTCTTTTCAACCAACAGTTCTCCTGGTCAGCTTTGACGTGGTATTGCTCTTCACCAAAGTGTCTTTCCCAGAAGCCCTTCAAATTATCCCCACACACCTGGGGAAAGGCAACCTGAGCAGAGACATGGTAAAGCTCACAAAAGATTGTGTTTCTTCACTTTCGTCTCGTTAAAGGGGCAGATCTATCAGAAACAGGAAGGCGCCACCATGGGCTCACCTTTCGAGGAGAAAGAAATAAGTACCAGGCAGCTCAAACCAAGTGCTGGTACATGTATGTAGATGACACCTTTGTTATATGGAGCCATGTCAGAGATAAGCTGCAATACTTTCTGACACACCTGAACAGCATCCATCCCAACATACAATTAATTCACCATGGAGGTGGATATAGAGGGAAAACTGCCTTTTATGGATGTTTCGGTCACAAATGGAGAGGAAAACCACATCGGTTACACTGTTTACAGGAAGTCAACCAATACAGATCGGTATTTATAGGCGACTTCATATCAGCCACCTTCTAAGAAAAAAAAAAACAGTCATTTCAACTTGATTAAACAGAGCTAGAACAATTTGCGAAGAAAATAAACTTGGGGAAGATATGAAACACCTAACAACTGTTCTTCAAACAAATGGTTACTCAAAATCCGAATTAAGGAAGGCTGTGAAGTCACCCCAAGAACAAATGAACAACATGTATCTTCCTAACAAAGTCTTCAATTCTTACATAAAAGGAATTTCAGTCCAAGTGGCTAGAATTCTCAGAGAACGAAATACATACAATTCTCAAATCTATAAAATGATTGAGGGGTCCCTGACATCAATAAAAATTAAAAATACAGCCAAAAGTCTAGCCGGTGTGTATAGGACTCCATGTTCATGTGACAATTTGTACATGGGGCAGACTGGCAGGCGAATCATCATGGTTAAAGAACATATCAGCGACTATAAACACGAAAACCTACGATCATTTATAGCAGAACACTTAAAGGAAACCAGGCACAGCATTGAATTCGACCAATAAACACCATAGCCAACCTCCCCCAATACAAGAAAAGATACATTCAATAAGCAGTCGAATATTAAAACACACATCAAACATAGAAAATAAGCAAAACGATATTATCTAATGAACAACATGATTTAATTTTCAATTTTAATTTCAATTTTAAATTTTAATCTTCGCTGTCACAGACATTTTCTAAAGATTTGGTGTACACTCGCGGATGATACTTATCATGAAAATACGTAAACAAATATTCTCTTCGCATCAAGCTTGTATAAAGGCGACTGTGTTGCATGAATCATTTTTATAAAGACAGAGGGAAGCAGATTTCGTTAACATTTAGAAATGTGATTCATGATTCTATCAGTTTTTCAGCATACCAAACGTATTTCTAAAATAGCTGCCCGACCCGGCTTCGCACGGCTATACTAATGGAAAAAAATTAAGCCACATCTCCCATTTACAGTAATGGTAAATCTTAATATATATAAATCTCGTGTCACAATGTTTGTCCTCAATGGACTCCTAAACCACTTAACCGATTTCGATGAAAATTGGCATTTATGTGTAATTTTTTCCAACTTGAGAGATAGAATAGTTTTTATTTCGATTAATGGTCTTAATCTGATAATTTTAGAGTTTTCTAATGTGATGTATGTATGAGTTGGCAGAAAATCACCACGGCAACGGCTGTAGCATTGTTGATGCTTCATTCGTCTCCATGGCAACGACTATTTCATTGTTAGTGTAGTCCTCATCACTCATTAAATACAGACCACCAATTTTTAGATATATACAGGTAAATAACTATACACTGGTAGAACAAAGTCGGTCGGGATTTGAAAGTGATATAAATTATTCAAATTAAGAAGACAATTACTAACTACATCTGATTTCTAAAAAGGTCCAGTGAACTTTTTACCAAGTCAACCGATTTCGATGAAAATTGGCATTTATGTGTAATTGTTTCCAACTTGAGAGATAGGGTAGTTTTTATTTCGATTAATAGTATTAATAATTTATAATTAATAATAAACTGATTATCAATGTTGATTGGTGTTTAAGCCCGGGAAACAGTGGGTACTTCGTTTCCATGACAACGTTGCGTGCTCGAGAGTCGGGAAACCATCGGTGCTATTCGTTTTTTCTTCGGTACATTACAAAGCATTGTATTAAGTTTTTGTCAAAATTAATTAATTTTCATTTTATTTCATTTATTATAACTGTAAATAGGAGATTTGGTCTCATTTTCCCCCCCATAAATACAACCGTGCGAAGCCGGGTCGGGCAGCTAGTAAGAAAAAAAATCAGTGAAAATCAGTGCTATTTAAGATATTATCGAAATGATAACCCTTCTACTCATATGTCATTAAAATATTTATTACTATTGACAGCATGCACCCCACGCTTTTTTTAAAATAAAATACATTTTTTTTTCTTATATAGGCCTACACTATTATTAATTTACATTTATTAAAAAATTTTACACTATTCTTAATTCAAATTTATTAATATTTATTTTATGTTTTTTAGTTTGGTTTTCTATATAAAGCGTGTTATTTTAGTTTTTTAAACTATTATTTATTTTCTACTTTTTAGTTTGGTTTATTTATAATTTAAAGTGATACTTCTTTATCGACGTATGAAATAAATTTTATAACAAGGTAAAAAAACTTGATAGTTATTACATCAATTTACTATTAAAGTAGATTTTGAATATAATATATTGGCTGCAGTTAAAATAAAATCGATAAATATTGTTTTATCTCAGACGTGTCTCTAGATGTGGCTCAATTTTTTTATTTATTACATGACTTTACTATTAAAGTGAATTTGAGTAGATATTGGCTGCTTCTAAAATATATATCCAATTAAGCGTTGAAGAACTACAGTACTCAATAATTTCAATATCCTGCTATGAAAATCAATATATTCGGGAAGTCATTGATGTTTATTCTAAGTCAGCATATCTGATGGATGATCATCCTTGTTTGCAAATGTCTCACAAAATTTTTTCTCCCATTTATTCCAGTCCGATTCCACTGTAAGTTTCATTTGCATGCAGTTGTACCAAACTACACTGGAGTATTATAAGAAATGTTTTAAAATATCTATTTTCTTTTTGTCTTCTTTGATTAGGAAACGTTCACATTCTTTGTTGAAATCTTTAATCCACTGGTAAGCATTTGAGTTTCTGCCCGTGAATTTCTCAATCATGAAATCTTTTGCAATTTTCCATAAATTTTGAGTTTCAGATATAGTCTTTTTTTCTTCAAGAAAATTTTCTAACAGTTTTTCCCATTTTTTATTTGATCCACTAAGTATAGATTCATCACTTTTTGTTTTTTCCTCAATTTCTTCCAGGTAAAAATCCTTAAACTGTAAGTTTTGCTCTCTATCCAAATATGTTTTTGATATATCATCTGTCAAAATTATCCATATTTTCCGTGTTTGATATCTTTTATTTAATGATTTACTGACCTTGGCATAGTTTGGAGTATTTGTAACTGCTTGATGCAGATTTGCAGGTTAGTTTTCGAGTGGAATTTCAAAAATCTTCCCATCAGGTGTAGCTATTGAGGTTATGTATATGGTGTTTGATTTCCCCATCTGCTGTTGGTTTCACAGCAAAATCAAACCTCAATTTTTCCATGTTTCGTGAAATATTTGCAGAAAATGTTGTTTAATAATAATGTGTCACTCTTGGTTAAGTGGTAAAATGAAACAAAGACGTAATTGTGTTACTCTATTTAACGAAAGAAACAACATTTAAAGCCATTATTTCAGGTTTTTTTTTCTTCAAATTTTTACAAATATAGATAATAATCTCTTCAAGAAAGTATATTGTTCACAATAATCATAACCCACTCTCACTTTTCATTTAATTAAATGTCACAATATTTAGTATGCTTTGTTTATATCGCGCCAAAGACAAACTGAAAGAAAAGAGTTCGCAAATGAGCGAAATGGTTTTCTTTACAATGTGCGAACTCTTTTCTTTTATCTTTGGCGCGATATAAACAAAGCCTACTAAATTTTGTGAAATTATATAAATTGACAAAAATCTTATTTTGCAAATTGAATAATGGAATAATCTTATCAACTTAGTGTATTGTCATCGGTCCTCGATAAATCTACAAAGTTTTAATGATATCCGGCCGTTTAAAGTGGGTCAAAATCGCACCCAAAGGAGTTGGTTACAAACATACAAACAAACAAACAAACAGGTGAAGCTAATATAAAGCGTGTAAAAAAGTAAACAATGTGGGATTGAACCCAAATTGCCAGCTATATAGACAGATGCTCTAACGATGGGCCACGCTGCCTTAGCGATTCCGAGAGCAACGTTACGGGTATATAAGTTGTGCCTCATATTGCGATCGGCTATTTCTAGAGACCGATTGAGATTTTTTACAGTGTATATTGTTATTGGGAAGTAACTTACTTTGGCAAAAGGACGTCAACATCGGCGACCAGAAATTCGCGCCTTTGCCTTGTAAGTCTAGGTCTAAAATCAATTAGAGCTACAGTTAGTGACATACAAATGTGGAACAGTGTGATTTTATACTTTACTTTTATTTTAGATTTTATAATTTGCTGTAAATCCTTAAGAATATAGTTTCTTGAATCTGGATTCATAATGTTGCTAACACTGATCGAATGAATGACATTTAAAATTATCTGCTAGCAGTAGGGAAGAGGGGCGCCTGGGACAGTCTGTACATGCTTCCCACAAGCAAAACCTTATTGAGATTATTCAATATTTAAGATTTAACAATAAAAATTTAATCACGAAGTTTTTTACTATTTTTCATGGCGTCGAAAATTTGTAGGATAACAATTTTCGGCGTCTCTACAACATGATGAACGCTATCTCTACGTTTAAATGTTAACTAAGGGTTCTTAAAAATTTAATGCCAGCATTATAATGTATTTTTGAACTAGTGATTATTTCTTTTTATGACTTTAAATTATATCTTAAAATTTCTAAAGATAGTTCTATACGATATCTATAGATAATAAATATTCATAATATCTAACTTGACATAATAATCTATATATAATTAGACTAATATTATCACACTAAAATAAGAGTGTTTGAAGAGTAAATAGTTCTGAAATTAATTAAGTAGTGAATTTTCCCAACCTATAAGGCAATAGACCATCATCACTAAGTTTATAACCGAATATAAATACTACTTTATTGTTACTATAATTGTACTATAACTATTTTGTTAAGAGTGAGAAAACAGTTTCGAAAATGATAGACCAATTAACTTACTACAGTTTTATTCATTAATTGCTATTTACACTATCAACTAAATTAAACACTTAAAATATCTGTCCAAATTTCAACCACTTTTTCGTTTATTCCGCAGCATACTCTCCCCCTGCAGCTCGGCTCTACAGTCGCTCTCCCTACTGCCCGTCTCTTGCCGCGCACGTCTGACCTAACACCACTGCCTCGCTCTCCTCGCTCGTCCGTCGCACTCTACTGAGACCCGGCTGCACCAGTATCCGCACACGAAGCCAGTCGCTCGTCGTCAACTTTCACTCACAAAGTGGTCACTCACCCTCTTCATTTCACTGCTCAAGAGGCTGGCGTCGCCAGGCTTATGCCCCATTCTGAGATGGTCTCACATGCCTTTTAAGTGTTGCCTCATCAGGGTGGTCTGACACCCGAAGCTCCCAGAACAATGGCGTCCCAGTTACGCTACCTACGGCAGTGGGGCTCTAGGTATTTACCGAACCCTCCAGAGCCACAGAGTGTTCTCCGGTTTCAATGAGAAATTGCTGCAGAAGTGGAAGTGGGGGGAGGGTGTAGTGAGGCGCCGTTGCTAATAGGATTAAGCGTTGTAACGGTAATGGACCGCGCCCCACCCGCAGGTGAGAGCGTGAGCTGGCTTGCCTCGTTGCCTTGCGTCTACTATCTTCGTCACAATATTATTATTATTAGCACGTTCCTGCTGTGAATGTGGATACAGTGAGAGAAGCTAGCACTCAAGCGACAATCCGTTTGTGGTGGGGCAAAGACGAATGGGGAAGGACTTGGAATAATACCGAGGTAAACCAAAGGACACCAACTAGGCGGATACATAGACCCAAGTGTTCCAGGAAGTCAATAGAGTCGGATCATTCAGCACAAAATAATTTTACTAATAAATGAAATAGAAACGTTGACACACTTTTTGTTAACATTTACGTTTTTAACCTTCAAGATTACATAGCCACACACTGAACTACATTCTTCGAAAAGGAACAGATAACCTCGCTATAGTCCACATATTGCATAACTTCTGATTCTATGTGCAGCGCAGAGAGTTAACTAAGCGTGTTTTGTTTTATGTAAGATAATAACAACACATTTATTCTCTTTAATGTTGAATATGAAGGCCACAAACACAGATTTTACATGTAAATTATTAAAAATTAAGAATGGAGATTTATTTAACTTATCGTTCAGAAAAATGGATGTTATTTTTCGCGTCCATTTCGTCTAATGTGTTATTTTCTAATGCATTGCTGCGGAATATATAAAACTGATGCTGTATTTGTAAAAAAAAAACTGTTATTTTTCCCATGTTTTTGATACGACTGGATATACTTCACTAGCGGTATAATTTTCTTGAAAATTTGCTTGAAAATGTTCAATGTTTTACTTGTAATGTAAAAAAAAGACGTTTGCACTTATTAAAATATGTTAAGTTATGTAAAACGCACTCGTATATATATTTTTGATTTTGCAGTCGTTCGGCCGAAACAGAAGTCGGCTTGCGCTTCAGAGAACGGTATCGAGGGTCCTGCACAACAACTTATTTTGCCTCGTTGAGTATAAGCTATATTTCCGCACGTCGGACTCAATGGTGCCATTTAGATTTGAGCCGTGGAGTCAAGAGATGATATTTTACTTCTCCATCGCAATAGGCAACACCCAAAACTTTGCGGGAATGGTGCTTGACAATGCCTTATGATGGGTAACAAGTATGAATTAGAACTTCAGCCGTTTAACGGCCACTGCCATATAAACTCGTTCCACAATTCAAACACCGCACTCCACCCAGTGTTCTGGGTGGCCCGCAGGCATAGTGCGGACACCAGCTGGACGAAGTGCGGCTTCCGGCGGTATTGCATGGTCACCTTGTGCCTCGAGAACATGTAGAAATGATCTCGTATCAACGTAAACTTTGACAGTTTGTGAAGCTTCCATCCTCTTTGTTTATGTTTGCACAATTATTTTCGTTGCTGGCGCTGAATGGCGAAGAGATTCTTCCTGCACTCTCAGAGCCAATGAGAGGAAAGCTGTGTCGATGTTACAAACTCTACGATTCGTCTGAAAGTCTTAATCACGCCGTGTTGAAAAAATTAATGCCAGCCTTAGGGTAAGAAAAATGTCCAGTATTTCGTCAAATATCTTGGTGACATGCTACCGTGGAAAATCATCATCTCTACCGATGCGAGACTCGCCCTGTGAAAACGCACGACAGCCTGCGTGTCTGATGGTGAGGGAACAGAAATCGATGACTCGGTCATCGTCCATAGATACTTTCGCATGCATTTGGATTCATGCAACCTCAAGATGTGTGCGTGTCGGAGAGTGAAAAAGAAGTAGCAATTTAAAACATACAACACTCGCTAACATGTTTTGATTCAACTTCTATACACTGTATTTTTGTTTTCGGGTAACTGAAACAGAAATATTCTTTACAGAGTGTAGCATATGAAACGGGCTCCGAGCCCAGGTTAAAGTTTGTGGAGTATGGAGACAGCCACTATATTACTTCAAAACTTCAAAGAAGCCATCTTGAGTGACCTTGACCTTGACCTTTTACCTTTACATTAAGTACTATGATTTGGGGGTTACGAGGGCAGGGGCTCGGGGCTTGCTATTCAGGATTCGTGACCTTTTACCTTTGATGTCATCAAATTCATCGAAATTTCAGAAAATTGCCCTATCTACCCAAATATTCAAGAAATTTTCTGTTTTTCCTCAAAGTTTCCTGTTTCTTCTCAAATTTTCCATTTTCCCACAAAATTTCCCTATTAATTTATTTCCTTTCCTCCATTTTCTAAGTAACCAAAAATATCCCTACAGTGGTTTGGTGTTACCCCTACCAACCACTTCACAAACCCTTAAGGGGAATAGAATATGCTTTTTCATTGGTCGGTTGATGCATTAAATATTTGTTTCAAGGGTGTCCATCATATTGGTTGTATTAAATTATTTTTGTATGTTAGAGCTAAGGTTTGTGTGTCTCTGTACTGCTAGAGTGCACGAACATTGGTTGCCATTTTTAATTACGTAATTTTGAATTATGACATCACACCCACCATCTCGTAATAAGTGCCCCACTCCTATGTGTTGCACTATTCATTACAATGATATCATCATCATCATCATAGAGTGCCCACACTCCTTGCATTGCACTTTAAGTATGGTTACACTGCCATATTGGGTTACACTACCATATTGATTTCATCTGCTGGATGCAGTCATCTTAGATTTTTATCATCACCTTTGACTTATGATGTCACAGATGCCATCTTCGACTATGTCATTATCACCAGTGCCATCTTGACCTATTATATCTTGGACTATGTCATCATGACCTTTCACCTATAACATCACTGTAGCCATCTTAAATTACATTATTTCCTTCCACCTTTTTAATTTTAGAACTTCCTGCCATCTTAGATTACATCATCAGTAGTATATATTGGCCGGTCCGGAAACAGGGTTCAGGGTGTGGTGCCGGTGCCGGTGTCCGCCATCTTGGATTTGTGACGTCACGACGGCAAAAATTCCTCAAAATTCCTTAAAATTGACTCAAAATGACTCAAAATTTCCCGTTTTCGAGGGAAAATTTCCCGTTTTATTCCTTAAAAATCCCAGAGGCTGAAAATTCCTAAAACTGGCTTAAGCATCCTTAACTCAAGCCAACGTTAAGCCATTTATAGGATTATGACGTCACCGCTGCAGTTTCCGTTACGCCCGCCATCTTTAAATTTACTATCCAATTTTAATGAAATAGAAAATTTTTTAAAATTTATAAAAAAATTCAATTAATAAAATTTTCATAAAAAATATTTAAAAAACATACGTTAACGACACGGAGCTCGGAGTCCTCGGTTCGAACCCGGTGAGGGCGAAAAAAAATAAAAATGGCGACCGATCCTTCCACCACGGAAGTCACCTACAGACTAACCTACCACCACCAATAACAAGGTCAACTAGTATGATGTCATGTCCGCCATTTTGTCTTCGTCTGCTGGTAGCCATCATCATCTTGTTATCGTCGGCGAGAGTGCGCTGACGCCATGTTAGTTTAATTCTTATCCGCTAGAGTGCAGTAATCATTTATTATTGCTGTGTTACCCGCCATCTTGTCATTTGGCCGCCATCTTGGAATCGTGTAATTATTTAGCTAGAAATTCGGGAAAAATTCCAAAATTCATTAAATAAATCACTCATTAATTTACAGATTGATTCGATCAGTTCCAGTCCTTGGTTCGATACCCGATAGATGCAATAATGTTTAATTTGATGTAAAAAATAATAATTTCATTATTCCATGTTCAACATTCTTAAAGAGACATTAAAACCTCTACTGTCATCATCATCCTATAAGCCATCAACACCAACATATTGGTAATTCATAATTTTAATGCTAGAGATTCGGGAAAAACTTCAGAAATCATTAAATAAATTTCCAATCAATGTACTGATTAATTAGATCGACTTAGGTCCTTGGTACGATTCTGGACGATGAAAAAAAAATAACAATTTAACATAATAGTGACAGGATCGAGAAAAAACAAAAACAACACAAGTTCTTTCACAAACATAATATTTATTACATAATATATATTCTACTACAGGATCACTTACGAAAGCCAGCAATCTTATAATCATTTAGTTCCGCAGCGGTGTGAAATGACTAATTCTTAGCTCCAATCGGTTTATACTAGACAGAGTCCAGCCAGAACCTTTACAGACATAGTCCACCTCTTCTTGACAGAGTTTCTGGATACCGTATTTAACAGTTTGCTTCACATCGTTAGAACTGTAAATTACTGCAGCCGATGTCTTGAATGCACACTTCTTCACTTTGTCATCGAACGGATATGGCTTTCCATATATACAGTCCAACCACAAGTTATATTTCAAAGGTCCGTTTGTTGCTACATCATCAGTAAGCTGATTGATTATCTTCTGTCTGATATCATCAAGAAAATTACAAATGTCCTTTGACTCACCGTACGTATTTAGATAATAGTAGTCTTTCAACGTTCCACGAAATGCAGACTGCGCCAAGTAGAAGCCATTATCGTTCACTTGTAATGCTCCGAACACAGTCTTAGGTTTATTTCCATGTTCAGACGTCATAACAATCGGTTGCTGGGCATCGGTTTTCTTGCTTGTACGCTTTCGTGTCTCCAATCTAAAGCGACGAGTCGAAATGTCGGCAGGTAGTTCAGCAGTAGGAGCACAGACTCCACCTTTACATTTTTTCGCATGATGTCGCAAACTGTCAATTCGAGTAAACCATTTAAGGCACTCATCACATCGAAACTTCATGCGAGATGAATTCTTCGTGCATTTGCTCCGCTCATGTCTTCGTGCATCATGGGAAAATGCGAACGACGTATCACAGTAGCTGCAAGGATACCGTGGTGATGAAGACGATCTTTTCAGACCCGATCCAGATACAGGCGTTGCAACAGTAGTAACATCTCCAGGCATACTCTTATGCACATCGATGCATCGTTGTTGTGACGAAACCTTTACTTTCTGCCGCACAGCAGGACCTTTGCATGCCTTCATGTGCGTTTTCATATTATCTTTTCTGGCAAACTGCTTATGACATTTCTCACAAACAAACATTTTACGATATAGGTTCTTGGCACATTCTCTATTCTCATGTCGTCGAGCATTGCTGTTGTTTGAGAAAATCTTGTTGCAGTAACAACACCGATGTTCGTTAGTTGTTGTCGATTCGGCATCCATTGAAGTCTCCATTGATGGCGAACCAGCGTTCGCCGAGTTTCCCTGCACATCCAGCTCAGTAGTCATTAAGCTATCTTCTGCTGGTGGTATCACATCTGTTGAAATCTCCTCCAATGTTGACGCCGTCGTTGCCAACGGGATCTGCACCTTCTCCATCGTAGCTGTCGTCAAGGTTCCCGTAGACGATGGTACAACCTCCGAGTTCGACGTTAAAGACGGTAAAGATGCCATCGAGGTCTCAAGAACAGCTAATTGACACGACTTATGCACCAGAAGAAACAAACTAGGTGATCCTTACACCGCCGACGTCAGTAACAAACTGAACGTCCTGCTGTCTAGGACTAGCTTATATACATGCACCGTATGGAATAATACGCTAATCAAATCAAGAACCATTTACAATAATACTAGAGTCAAATCTACAAATTAAAAAAGAGGATCATTTGATCGAAAAAAATATCGATCTCTCCAATATACGCCAGGTTCCAAGAGCTACAATTCACATCATCAGATACATCTACATTTTGCTCCTATGCTTCAATTGACCATTAGCTGCAAGTGCTCCAACAGCTCCATCAGCTTCAACACGTAATGTACGCAATGTACGCGCAATACATGCAATTTACACGCAATAAATGTAATGATTACACAGTACACACAGGAAACGGAACGTACACACAGTACACACAGGAAACGGAATGAACACAGTACACACAGGAAACTAAACGGACACACAGTACACACAGGAAACTAAACGGACACACAGTACACACAGGAAACGGAACGTACACACAGTACACACAGGAAACGGAATGTACACACAGTACACACAGGAAACTAAACGTACACACAGTACACACAGGAAACGGAACGTACACACGGTACACACAGGAAACGGAACGTACACACAGTACACACAGAAAACGGAAAGTACACACAGTGCACACAGAAAACGGAACGTACACACAGTGCACACAGAAAACGGAACGTACACACAGTGCACACAGGAAACTGAACGTACACACAGTACACACAGGAAACGGAACGTACACACAGTACACACAGGAAACGTAATGATCACACATACAGTAGCGGAAACACAGGCTTAGTTGGAAATCAGAATACAAGAAATAAAAACATTAATTTTTTTACGTTCAATATTTAATTTATTTGTCAACATTACACAAATACAAGTAAAAGAAGCCATTATTGTATGTAGCCAGCTTTCCTCAGTTCTTTGAGTATGAAGAATATTTCTTTGATGCACGGATAGTTTCCTGCACAAAGCGAGCCATGTAGAAGTCTTAGCAGGTCAACCAATATGTTTGGATCTTTCCATGATGTGTAATCAATCTCTTCTACCACCATCTTACTTGCTTGTTTATTATAAATACTTTTAATATCACAATCATCCCAGTGATCATAATAAGCATTATCAGATTTATTTATTATAACACGACGTTTCCATCGTTTCGGTCTCAGGACATCGCCACATTCTTCGATCTTGTCAGCTCTAGGTGCTTCATCACAGTCTATGCCTTTGTCAACAGCCTCAGAGTCACTGTAACAATCACTGTAGAAGACATCCTCTTCACCCAGATTACCGTATGAATTCGCTATCGATGATGTCGAAGTGTCTTCATCGTCTTCATGTTTCCTTTTTAGGAGTCCATCATTTTTACAAAGAATGGAGGATCTACTGAATATAGGCTTGAATGTATTCTCACTTTTCACGGTGTTGATACTTCCATTAGTTTCAGTCTTCCCGAAGCCATTAGCATCCTTCAATTTATGTTCTTCCTCACGATCGGGTGAGCTAATACCATCACGCTCAGGACAAGAAAAATTATTGTCATAATGCAGATCACTCTTCTTTAGTCTAGTGGATCCATCGGTGTCCTCTATGCCGTAAGTAGTCTTGACTTTACATGTTCTACCATGTCTTTTTACGCTGTCAATTCGTGTTAACAACCTGCTACAACGATTACAGCTTAACATGTTGCGTAGTGGGTTTCTAGCACAATCATTCTTCTCATGACGTCTAGCATTCCTTCTCATGACAAAATCCTTGCCACAGTATCTACAGCGGCTTCCTTCCGATTCAGCTATAGATAACAAACCACGATCCATGGTAGCTTCTGTGACTAATGTTAGATACAAACTGTCAGTTTTCTCCAATTGGAACCATTTCTTAAATAGAGTTTTTGAAATATTTCATCAGTGAGAGTTAAGTTATCTAATGCAAAGCCAATTGATGCAAGTAGTTCCGGCTGTCGTCAACAGATGGCGCCACGTGTTGCTTGCAGGTAAATAATATATATTTCATTAATGTGGGATGCGGAACGCTCACTATCGATCGCAAAGGAAGGTTGGCTTCGATAGTATCCAAGGAGAAAAAAGTTCGTCCTTCCTGCTAGTGCTTCTCAGATTTCTCACGGTCCACAATCTTGGATTACGACGTCACAGCGGCCATATTGGATGGGTGTGACCTTGACCTTTGACCAAAACCGCAGGAATGATCGCAAGCACACGGATTAACCATCAAAATATAGATAATAATAATCAGGAGCACACAGAGAAAACCATCATAATATTGGCAAGAATAATCAGGAGCACACGGAGAAAACCGCCACAAGTTTTCTTTGATATCATTAAAATACAAAAAAAATTAATAAAAAATAAAAACGAAAAAAAATTCAAACATTCTGGCTTGTACTAGAACTCTATCTTTGCTCAACAATGAGAAGTTCACAAGCTAGCAGAATGTTTGAATTTTTTTTCGTTTTTATTTTTTATTAATTTTTTGCTGTGCAGGAAACTATCCGTGCATCAAAGAAATATCCTTCATACTCAAAGAACTGAGGAAAGCTGGCTACATACAATAATGGCTTCTTTTACTTGTATTTGTGTAATGTTGACAAATAAATTAAATATTGAACGTAAAAAAAATAATGTTTTTATTTCTTGTATTCTGATTTCCAACTAAGCCTGTGTTTCCGCTACTGTATGTGTGATCATTACGTTTCCTGTGTGTACTGTGTGTACGTTCCGTTTCCTGTGTGTACTGTGTGTACGTTCCGTTTCCTGTGTGTACTGTGTGTACGTTCAGTTTCCTGTGTGCACTGTGTGTACGTTCCGTTTTCTGTGTGCACTGTGTGTACGTTCCGTTTTCTGTGTGCACTGTGTGTACGTTCCGTTTTCTGTGTGTACTGTGTGTACGTTCCGTTTCCTGTGTGTACCGTGTGTACGTTCCGTTTCCTGTGTGTACTGTGTGTACGTTTAGTTTCCTGTGTGTACTGTGTGTACGTTCCGTTTCCTGTGTGTACTGTGTGTACGTTCAGTTTCCTGTGTGTACTGTGTGTATGTTCCGTTTCCTGTGTGTACTGTGTGTACGTTCTGTTTCCTGTGTGTACTGTGTGTACGTTTAGTTTCCTGTGTGTACTGTGTGTACGTTCAGTTTCCTGTGTGTACTGTGTGTACGTTCAGTTTCCTGTGTGTACTGTGTGTACGTTCCGTTTCCTGTGTGTACTGTGTGTACGTTCAGTTTCCTGTGTGTACTGTGTGTACATTCCGTTTCCTGTGTGTACTGTGTGTACGTTCCGTTTCCTGTGTGTACTGTGTGTCCGTTTAGTTTCCTGTGTGTACTGTGTGTCCGTTTAGTTTCCTGTGTGTACTGTGTTCATTCCGTTTCCTGTGTGTACTGTGTGTACGTTCCGTTTCCTGTGTGTACTGTGTAATCATTACATTTATTGCGTGTAAATTGCATGTATTGCGCGTACATTGCGTACATTACGTGTTGAAGCTGATGGAGCTGTTGGAGCACTTGCAGCTAATGGTCAATTGAAGCATAGGAGCAAAATGTAGATGTATCTGATGATGTGAATTGTAGCTCTTGGAACCTGGCGTATATTGGAGAGATCGATATTTTTTTCGATCAAATGATCCTCTTTTTTAATTTGTAGATTTGACTCTAGTATTATTGTAAATGGTTCTTGATTTGATTAGCGTATTATTCCATACGGTGCATGCATATAAGCTAGTCCTAGACAGCAGGACGTTCAGTTTGTTACTGACGTCGGCGGTGTAAGGATCACCTAGTTTGTTTCTTCTGGTGCATAAGTCGTGTCAATTAGCTGTTCTTGAGACCTCGATGGCATCTTTACCGTCTTTAACGTCGAACTCGGAGGTTGTACCATCGTCTACGGGAACCTTGACGACAGCTACGATGGAGAAGGTGCAGATCCCGTTGGCAACGACGGCGTCAACATTGGAGGAGATTTCAACAGATGTGATACCACCAGCAGAAGATAGCTTAATGACTACTGAGCTGGATGTGCAGGGAAACTCGGCGAACGCTGGTTCGCCATCAATGGAGACTTCAATGGATGCCGAATCGACAACAACTAACGAACATCGGTGCTGTTACTGCAACAAGATTTTCTCAAACAACAGCAATGCTCGACGACATGAGAATAGAGAATGTGCCAAGAACCTATATCGTAAAATGTTTGTTTGTGAGAAATGTCATAAGCAGTTTGCCAGAAAAGATAATATGAAAACGCACATGAAGGCATGCAAAGGTCCTGCTGTGCGGCAGAAAGTAAAGGTTTCGTCACAACAACGATGCATCGATGTGCATAAGAGTATGCCTGGAGATGTTACTACTGTTGCAACGCCTGTATCTGGATCGGGTCTGAAAAGATCGTCTTCATCACCACGGTATCCTTGCAGCTACTGTGATACGTCGTTCGCATTTTCCCATGATGCACGAAGACATGAGCGGAGAAAATGCACGAAGAATCCATCTCGCATGAAGTTTCGATGTGATGAGTGCCTTAAATGGTTTACTCGAATTGACAGTTTGCGACATCATGCGAAAAAATGTAAAGGTGGAGTCTGTGCTCCTACTGCTGAACTACCTGCCGACATTTCGACTCGTCGCTTTAGATTGGAGACACGAAAGCGTACAAGCAAGAAAACCGATGCCCAGCAACCGATTGTTATGACGTCTGAACATGGAAATAAACCTAAGACTGTGTTCGGAGCATTACAAGTGAACGATAATGGCTTCTACTTGGCGCAGTCTGCATTTCGTGGAACGTTGAAAGACTACTATTATCTAAATACGTTCGGTGAGTCAAAGGACATTTGTAATTTTCTTGATGATATCAGACAGAAGATAATCAATCAGCTTACTGATGATGTAGCAACAAACGGACCTTTGAAATATAACTTGTGTTTGGACTGTATATATGGAAAGCCATATCCGTTCGATGACAAAGTGAAGAAGTGTGCATTCAAGACATCGGCTGCAGTAATTTACAGTTCTAACGATGTGAAGCAAACTGTTAAATACGGTATCCAGAAACTCTGTCAAGAAGAGGTGGACTATGTCTGTAAAGGTTCTGGCTGGACTCTGTCTAGTATAAACCGATTGGAGCTAAGAATTAGTCATTTCACACCGCTGCGGAACTAAATGATTATAAGATTGCTGGCTTTCGTAAGTGATCCTGTAGTAGAATATATATTATGTAATAAATATTATGTTTGTGAAAGAACTTGTGTTGTTTTTGTTTTTTCTCGATCCTGTCACTATTATGTTAAATTGTTATTTTTTTTTCATCGTCCAGAATCGTACCAAGGACCTAAGTCGATCTAATTAATCAGTACATTGATTGGAAATTTATTTAATGATTTCTGAAGTTTTTCCCGAATCTCTAGCATTAAAATTATGAATTACCAATATGTTGGTGTTGATGGCTTATAGGATGATGATGACAGTAGAGGTTTTAATGTCTCTTTAAGAATGTTGAACATGGAATAATGAAATTATTATTTTTTACATCAAATTAAACATTATTGCATCGATCGGGTATCGAACCAAGGACTGGAACTGATCGAATCAATCTGTAAATTAATGAGTGATTTATTTAATGAATTTTGGAATTTTTCCCGAATTTCTAGCTAAATAATTACACGATTCCAAGATGGCGGCCAAATGACAAGATGGCGGGTGACACAGCAATAATAAATGATTACTGCACTCTAGCGGATAAGAATTAAACTAACATGGCGTCAGCGCACTCTCGCCGACGATAACAAGATGATGATGGCTACCAGCAGACGAAGACAAGATGGCGGACATGACATCATACTAGTTGACCTTGTTATTGGTGGTGGTAGGTTAGTCTGTAGGTGACTTCCGTGGTGGAAGGATCGGTCGCCATTTTTATTTTTTTTCGCCCTCACCGGGTTCGAACCGAGGACTCCGAGCTCCGTGTCGTTAACGTATGTTTTTTAAATATTTTTTATGAAAATTTTATTAATTGAATTTTTTTATAAATTTTAAAAAATTTTCTATTTCATTAAAATTGGATAGTAAATTTAAAGATGGCGGGCGTAACGGAAACTGCAGCGGTGACGTCATAATCCTATAAATGGCTTAACATTGGCTTGAGTTAAGGATGCTTAAGCCAGTTTTAGGAATTTTCAGCCTCTGGGATTTTTAAGGAATAAAACGGGAAATTTTCCCTCGAAACGGGAATTTTTCCCTCGAAAACGGGAAATTTTCCCTCGAAAACGGGAAATTTTGAGTCATTTTGAGTCAATTTTAAGGAATTTTGAGGAATTTTTGCCGTCGTGACGTCACAAATCCAAGATGGCGGACACCGGCACCGGCACCACACCCTGAACCCTGTTTCCGGACCGGCCAATATATACTACTATCATCATTAACTTTGACCTATTACATCACTAACACCAACTGTTTTTGACTAATGGCATCATCACCATCATCTCGTAGTTAACCTATAACATCTTCCATATCATATAGGAATGTATCATCAGCACCTATGAAATCAATTTCAACATATTGTCCCATAATGTACAAAAAGTCCCAATATGCCCCACCATGTACCACCATGTCCACCATGTTACCCCCATATACCACCATTTCCCAGAATGTAAACCCAAAAACTACAATGTACCACTATTTTCCCATCATATTCCACTTTTTTCTTATCTGTCCCTCCATATCCACCCATGAACCACCAGGTACCTCCACACACCATTACATCTGTCTATATCCCACTATTTCACACAATTTAAACCCACAAACTACCATGTCTTACTATATCCAATATGTTACATCATATCCCACCATGCCCACAATGTCCAACAAAGTCCCTCCATGTCCTACCATGTCTGTCCATATTCCACCATTTACCACAATATCCTAATATATCCCATTATGTTTTTCATGTCTCACAATGTCTTTACATGTCCCAACATGTTTTTATATGTCCAACTATGTTCGATTATATCCAACATGACTTATAGTGTACCACCATGTGCGACTATGCCCCATAGTGTCCTACCATGTACTAGCATGTTCTACCATGTACCACGATGTTCAATATGTCCCACCATGTACCACTATATACAACCATATCCCACCAAGTCTAACGATGCCCCATTATGCTACATGATGTCCGAAGAAGCCAATGATATCTCACCAAGTGCCAAAATGTTCAACCTTATCCCACCAAGTACTTCCATGTCCCACCATGTCTCATAATGTCCGTCCATATCCTACAATTTCCCACAATATCCCAACATATCCCATTATTATCTTTATGCCTCACAATATCTTACCAAGTCAAAGATATTTCACCTAGGGCCAACATGCCCCAACATATCCAACCATATACTACCAATTTAAACTATGTCCCTCCATGACCCACCATTTCATACCATGTCTCACCATATCCGACCATATCCGACCAATTTAAACTATGTCCCTTCATGACCCACAAAACCACTATGTCATACCATGTCCCAAATATCACAACATATTCCACTATGTCTCAAGATGTCCCATCATGTCCGACCAAAGCAAACGATACCTCACCAAGTGCCAACATATTCCACCATGTCCAACTATATCCAACTATGTCATACCATAACTTATCATGCACCAACATACAACATCATGTACCACCATGTCCGAACATGTCCTAATATAACCCACTATATCTTACTATATCCTAAAATGTCTAACAATGTCCCATTATGTCCCATCATAGCCCACCACGCCCACAGCATCCCACCATTTTCCACATTATCCCAACATATCCTTCTATATTTCTTAATGTCTCTCACAATGTCTTACCAAGCAAACGGTGTCTAACCAAGTGTCAACATTACCTACAATAACCAACTATGTCCCGCCAATACAAACTATGTTCCTCCATGGCCCACCATGTACCACCATGTTCCACAATATCCAAACATATCCCAATTTATCCTATATGTTCCACCAAGCCAGTGATATCTGACTTTATCCCACCAGACTACTTGATTCAATTAGATGAAAAATACAATTATTGTAAACATAAATAAACATTAAAAAATTTACATTATTTTAAATTTTAGTGAGAATTTCCACTCTTGCGATTTCAACAGTTTGTTTATCAGGGATTACTGAAGTGGGGAAGCCAACTTGAGCTTCGATTGTTGGGCCGAAATGTGAGAGGTCCCTCTTTCGAGTCTTGGCAGATCAGAAGTGGGCTTGACCAGTTTTCGGCGACGCTTGACTTTGGGGTTCAAGTCTGTTATATCTGTGTTGCTGCTGGCTGCAAGTCTGAGTTGACCGTACCACATTCGGCTTTCACTGATTCACAATGTGCCGAAACATAGGCCCAGATTATTTATTTTTATTTACACGTGCAAACATTTATTTAAGTGTTGTGCATCAATGCAATAAATAACATTATTTGGTTATAAACAGAAACATCTCTATATCTGTGTGCGCTCTATGACTCAGAGTATCGAGTCGTTTGCAACAATACTTTCAAAAACGTATTTTTTATAACAAATATTGTTACAACAAATTTTATCCTGGTTAAGTTTTATTTTGAAAACAATTAATTTTCGGACTTTGTTGTGATTGTTTTTAATTATTTTGAACTGTAACGGCGAATATTTCTCATTCGTACGGGCCAATGAGAAGGCGACTTACTGACGGCTTTGAACGGCCCGGTAACAATTGAAAGGAAGGAATGTAAGGGGTTTTTGATTGAAGAGTGACGCAGAATGTTACGTCCTAAAATAAGTGCTGTAAAAATGATAAACTGTTATGTAAATAGGATTCCGGCATATTACGACGGAATCAGGAATACAATTTCAGTAACGATGTAAAGAATCACAAGCTATTACGTAATTGTGTTTTAAATAGTGATTTGTATTTACTAGTGCACCTACCACCGTAAGTTACGCCATTGTGGTCTTATTTTCCCTTGTTAACCGTTACTTGAAAAATAATATACACATACTGTCTACACGGCCCTTTTAACAATCGACTTTAATAAATTACGTTGGTGACTAATGATATTTACGTGACATTAATTTTTTTTAAACATTTTTTTATTATAATTAATAAAAACGACAATGATGTACATCTCGCCTACCCCAGCGGTCCCGAGGTAAAAGTTTCTCTCCTCTCCGTGAACTTGTTAGCCGGCGCCATATAAATAGACTAAGGGCGCGGTTACACGGGAGTCTGAACAACTTCAGGTGAACATGTTCAGCTGTTGAGTGCGGTTACACACAGTCTGAACATGTTTCGTTCGAGGCCATTTCCTATTTAACTTAAACAGGTTGGCAAAGTAGTTCAGATCGACATATCTTCTACATTAGCCTCTGATTGGCTGTTTAGAATATAAACAGTCTTTTGCAGAAATTCAAGCTGGGAAGTGTTTCTGGCACAAGTTCGAGTAATATTTTACCGAATGCAAAAAAAAAAATGAACAGATTATATATATATATAAATTGATCCTAAGTTTCTTAAAACTGAGATAGGTACTCTCGCTCAAAAAATAATAATAAATAAGTTTAAAAATTTTACTGTGCATGTTGTTTGAATTCCCGATTTGTAAAAAAAAAAAAAATATTGAGCAATATAAAACACATTCCATTTGTGCTGATAATGCTGTATAAACAAGTGATAATATCACGCGTTTTCTGGATACAATTACAAAATAGAGATCAACAACACAGTCATTCGTTGACAGTAGACAATCGGTATTAGAGCTAAACACACTTTTCAGCAACTACAGTGTAACCGTACACTTTCGCGTTTGTAAACGTGTTTACTTAAACATGTTCACCTGAAGTAGTTCAGGGTCCCGTGTAACCGCGCCCTAACATCCAAAATACATTTCTTTTGTGGCAAAATAATTGGTGCGATTGACTATGCATGGACCAATGAACTATTGAATAACGTTTATGTGCCCTACGTAATTCCGGTATTTTAAGATTTCTAGAGTGACAGTTTAAGTTAGGTACTTTTTTTTGTTTAAAGGAATTTCATCAAGAACATTAAAATTTCAACTATATGCCAAATTATATAACAAATAATTATTGAACTGTCTTAATTTTATATGAGGGTGAAATTTGTTTATGTAGTGTATATGTTCAGTATTCAGATCTAGGTTCATTAAAATATTTTCATATTTTTACTACAGTATAACATTTATATTGTGTTTTGTTTACTTTTCATTGTTCATGTTTAATGTGTTAAAATTGACCTATTCAAAGTTAAATTGTCACAACATCTCTTGGAGAAAAGAAATAAATACAGATAAGTTTATATTATATTTAACCCACTATAACGCTTTTCAAATAAGCAGTACTCATACAATAACATTAAAACAGTACAAAACAACAATTTGGTGAAGTTTGCATTGCATTTTGATAAACTTGTCAATCTTGCAAGGTGAAGATCCAATTTTTCGGAGTTAAAACAGGCACTATAAAGTCCAAACACTCAATAATTTGTAAAGGCATATCGGTGCTCCAAGGGTTTAATATTTGCAATGAGTGGAATACTCCACCACAGATCTCTCTTAAGTCTTTCAGGATTCCTTGGGAGCAGTTAGAGTACTGCACACTGTCCCAATCTGGTATTACACCTGTGTACCAGTTGCTATGATGTAAATCAAGCCATTACACCGTTCCATACAGCACGAGGGTAGACAAACACACAAATAAATTTTTCTCTATAGTTCACACCTTACTTACTGCTGGAATCTGTATTATTGTGTACAATTAAATTAAATAATTTCACAAATAATGTGATTGTACAGTCGCAAAAAAACGACCACTTCTTGCGAGACTGCATTTTTTACAGTATTTAAAAAAAATTGTAATGAGAAATTTTGCCTTTTTAAAAGTCAAGAATTATAGCATTAGTGAGAAATCATAGTGTGTTCTAAACATCAATATATTCTTTGTTGAATAGCTTTCAATACAGTGTCGTCGGTTCTTGTACAGGGTTGGAATCGGTACAGCTTACAGTTCAGAAAGCTACAACTGGTCCATCATACAAGGTTGGCATTCTCGGTGATTGTGTTGTAAAACGAAATCCATCACACTCTTCAGTTCAATGGCAAACTGTGTTACGGATGACATAGTTCACGATCTACTGCTACAGGAGTGGTCGGAAATGCTGTATTTCTTAAGCTGCAGCAGTCTTTAACTAGTATAGAGTGGTCGGAAATGTGCTCAGCCTGATATGATGCACGGAGCTATTTCCCGGGTCACACACTATTTGTTAGATGTTTGGAAATTCTGTCACAATTTGAAGTCCAGTGAGTATTAAAAGTGAAAACATCAAGTTTAAATTCACCATCTGGTGTTACAAAATGCACACACCTATAACCAAGTGATATTTCGATGTCATTAGCCGACGGGTTAAATGACATTTACTAAAAGCAAGAAAACTTTAAAAAGTTAGCAGCTCTGAACACTAGTTAATGCTTCCAGTAGGATAATGAGTTTGCTTGGGGACTGTGTTCTCGCTTTTATACTGTCATCTCGCTTTTCAACATGGCCGTCGGTGCATCCATCATGGTGGCCTTTGATACATTCAGGATGGCAGATTCTGTTGGGCCAGCACAGTGTTCCAGCATCCAGACCGCACATGTCTGGTCTCCTCTAGGCACACGGGTCTGTTGATTCATGCAGTTCATTTGCCTCATAAAACAGGTTTTGAAACCTAGCATTCTCCCTAGTTTAAGTGCCCCCTTAAAATCTACAATCACACTATCGGAAAACAGCATAGACAGTAAAGAATTAGCATTAACTTTTTTTTTTTTTTTAGAAATAAAGAGTCAGCTGTTAATTTCTGCTTCTTATATATCATTTAAAATTTTAAACATAAATGTCTGCTGTTCGAAGTGTTTAGTTTTTGCAGGCTATTGTTTTTCAAATACTTGCATAAATATATTGGCGGAGCCAGGTCTCCATAACTGTCAAAGCCATCCTTTGCTTCAGGCTGTCGAGTAGGTTCCCGGACCCTTTGAAGTGCCCAGATTAATAATAGTCCATGGTTTCCTAGGGAAATATTCATGCATAGACAAACCTCTCAAATGATTTATTTTTAATGTTTTAATGCCATATTTAAACCAACAGTAGTAAAGGGTCATTTTGGTATGTTTTTTAATGTCTTTATCGCCATCATTTTCGTCTCTTTTGCCTTCTTTGACAACCCATGTCGCCACCCCTCGCCCCCCGCCACCCAAACGGATGCACGTACATGACTGATCCATTTTCTTGCCTGGTCTTAGCTTTAATTTTGGCATTATGTTGCGCATTTTGAGATAAATATTTTTGCTGGTTATTCACTGAAGTCATAGTCTCAGCTATGCCAGTCGCTCACCAATCAAACTTACTAGGACGGCAAGGGCCAGGAATAAAAATTGGATAACACCGCCCTTCTTAGCTCGTTAAGTTGCGCATTTATTATTTTTATTTTTATGTTTGGAAATTTAATTCCTGATTCTAATATTTGTCCAACAAACATTATTGTTTACATTCCATGCAGCAACTTTCTCTCCAAATTTAGTGTTGGGATTTTTTGTGAACTGGGCTGCCTTTTCAACCAATACTCTGTCAGTTTCATGTCGATCACTTAAATTATTACTTTGTAAATAGCTAATATCATCGATCTCATTAATGCCTGCGTCTCCTATGGCTAAGCGTTTAGTGAGCTTTGTTCCAGGTACACATAATTTATAGCCCGGTAAATGCTATTCTATGAACAATTTATTAAGCCCGAACCAGTTTTCTTGTTCCTTCTTGCTCGACGAATAACAGCACACTGACCGGGATTGTTTTACACTTTTGGGGTTAGTATTGAAAATTGAGATTATGATATATGTCTCTTGCCAATCAGTATAATAAAAATGATATTTTAAGTAGGAATGTACAACGTCATGGTTCCCTGTTACCAACTAGCATTTGGTGTATTGTGGCCGGCTTGTCATACAGTGAAAAACATGTTTTATTTATCATTGTTAAAACATCCTAATGATTTGAAAATGTTTACTTATGTACTAAGTCGATGGAGCAAGCTAAATTTCCGTGTTTGGCTCATGTGCTCCATAATATTGAAAGAGTAGATTTTTTTTTTTTTCATTTTCATGAAAATAAACAAGTTATTTCCCCTTCACAAGCTTTGCCGAGTTCAACATTCATATTTCATGATGTTTCTTTTGAGAACCAAAGTATCATTCAACTATATTACTCGTGGGCTGACATGAATCGGTTTATTTTTTATTTATTTAATTCACACTTATAGCCAGCTCGGAAACAGCTTGTGAGGTATAATTTTAATATCATTATATTATTTCAGATGGTCGATTAGAATCTCGGCCATGTTTATTTTGAACATGTTTCTACCAATATGAGCGTTGATAAGTTTAATTCTGTTTGCGCTCACTGTTGGAATTCTAGTGATGAATATGGTTTTCTTGTGCTTGCTAAGGATTTTTCTTTACATAAAGGACGATACCGCTATGGTTTTGGTCAATTCATAGTAACATATATGTGAGTAAATGTATGTATAATATCACAAAATTTGTCGAAGGTGGCGCTCTTAAACGTTGCGAAGACTCGTGTAAAGCTTGTACCAGTGACGGTAATTGCAGTGTTGGTGCCAGGCGTATAAAAAATGTTCGCTAGCCTCATGAAGGCCGGCGATGCAGTATATAAGGTTTATGATCCCGACATAACACAAAAATACAAACGCCCGAAATCAATCCTCGCGCATCGCCCCCCGTAGCGACGCGCGATTGGCCGAGCAGCTGGCCAATCACAGCCACCTGCGACGGCCGCGGCCGTGGTTGCGGACCTGCGGGTCACTTCGCACCGGGCAGTGGTGCAGAGAGGACAGCCTCACTAAGGCCTAGCTTCGCTGTTAATACCAGTGTTTGTCAGCCACCACTGCCCTTAGGTTTTAGGCGACCGGCGGGTCGGATAGCCCGCGAACCGCGACAGGGACAGGATGGCGAGCACGAGCACAACACCCGACATGATGGAGACGCAGCAAACACACGCCAAACGCGAGCGATCTGACGACGACACCGAGTTCCAGCAGGTTGGGGGGAAAAAGGCCCTGCGGAACAAACAACCACGTGACCGAAGCCACTCACTCGGCAGGCGACGGGAGACGGTGTTAGGTAACAACGAGGATGCGCACACAGCCAGGCGTGATTCCGCACAGTCACAGACAGCAGGGACATGCGCGATCCCGCTGCACAACAGTTTCAACGCACTGGCAAACCTGCCCGCTGACACTCAACCGCAGTCAAAGACACACCTAGAGCCCACAACCGTGGCCGGCAACCGGTACAGGGGAGTACCGATCATGGTCAGGGAAGTTGCGAAACTCAAGGAGATCGCAACTTTCCTGAACGCGCATCGCATCGCGTTCAAAAATACAATAACACGCAAGTAGTATAAAATAGTTCCTCCGGGGACATGGCGCCGGCGCGTGGAGCCGGGAGCTGGTCCGCCATATTGGATTTGTGACGTCACGGCGGCAAAAATTCCTCAAAATTCCTCAAAAATGACTCAAAATGACTCAAAAATGACTCAAAATGACTCAAAAATTCCCGTTTTAAGAAAAAATTTCCCGTTTTCCAGGAAAAAAAAATTTCCGTTTCGTGGGAAAATTTCCAGTTTTTAGTCCTTAAAAATCCCAGCGACTAGAAAGTCCTAAAAGTGGCTTAAGCATCCTTAACTCAAGCCACCGTTAAGCCGCTATCAGGACTTGACCTTAAAACCGACCACCATATTGGAGCCGCCATATTGTATCCGCCATCTTGGATGACGTCATTTCGTTCTCGAACATTCCGACGATGTGTTATCCTACATTTTGAATGATGACGTCACCGTTTCAATTCCCGTTATGGCCGCCATCTTTAACTTGTTTTATTTATTATCCGATTTTAATGAAAAAAATTTAAAAATTTATAAAAAATTTAAATAATAAAATTTTAATAAATTGTTTTTAAAAAATTGTACTTTTACGACACGGAGCTCGGAGTCCTCGGTTCGAACCCGACGAGTGCAAAAAAAATAAAAATGACGACCGAACCTTCCCCCCGTGGTGGCTGCTGGCAGACTGACTCCCACCACTTTTTTTTTCAAAGCATATATATCACCAGTGAGCATGACGTCATGTCCGCCATCTTGTCTTCGATGCTGGAAGCCATCATCATTGTATCGTCGGCGAGAGTGCGCTGACGCCATGTTAGTTTAATTCTTATCCGCTAGAGTGCAGTAATCATTTATTACTGTGACACCCGACATCTTGAAATTTAGACGCCATCTTGAAAATCCGTAATTATTTAGCTAGGAATTCGGGAAAATTCCAAAATTCATTAAATTAATCACTCATCATTTTACAGATTGATACGATCGATTCCTGTCCTCGGTTCGATACCCGATCGATGCAATAATGTTTAATTTTATGTAAAAAGAAATAATAATTTCAATAAACCATGTAAAACATTCGTAAAGAGACTTTAAATCCTCTTCTACCATCATTATATCAGCCATCAAGACCACCATATTGGAAATTCGTAATTTTAATGCTAGAGATTCGGGAAAAAGTTAAAAATTCATTAAATAAATTTCCAATCAATATACTGATTGATTAGGTCGACTAAGGTCCTTGGTTCGATTCCTGGCCGATACAAAAAAAATTAAATATAACATCAATTTAACATAATAGTAACAGGTTCGAGGAATTAAACACCGCAAGTTCTTTTACAAACATAATATTTATTACATAATTTCTATTCTACTACAGGATCACTTACGAAAGCTAGCAAATTTATAATCAATAATTTAGTTCCGCATCGGTGTGAAATGACTAATTCTTAGCTCCAATCGGTTTATACTAGACAGAGTCCAACCAGAACCTTTACTGACATAATTCTCCTCTTCTTGACAGAGTTTCCGGACACCGTGTTTAACAGTTTGCTTCACATCGTTAGAACTGTAAATTACTGCAGCCGATGTCTTGAATGCACACTTTTTCACTTTGTCATCGAACGGATATGGCTTTCCATATAGACAGTCCAACCACAAGTTATATTTTAATGGACCGTTTGTTGCTACGTCATCAGTAAGCTGATTGATTATGTCCTGTCTGATATCATCAAGAAAAGTACAAATGTCCTTCGACTCACCGAACGTATTTAGATAATAGTAGTCCTTCAATGTTCCACGAAACGCAGTCTGCGCCAAGTAGAAGCCATTATCGTTCACTTGTAATGCTCCGAACACAGTCTTAGGTTTAGGTCCATGTTCAGATGTCATAGCAATCGGTTGCTGCGCATCTGTTTTTTTGATTGTACGCTCACGAGCCTTCAATCTAAAGCGAGGAGTCGAAATGTCTGCAGGTAGTTCAGCAGTAGGCAAACGGACTTCACCTTTACATATTTTCGCATGTCGTCGCAAACTATCAATTCGAGTAAACCATTCATGAAAATCATCACATCGAAACTTTATACGAGAAGGAATCTTTTTGCATTTGCTCCGCTCATGTCTTCGTGCATCATGGGAAAATTTGAATGACATATCACAGTAGCTGCAAGGATACCGTTTTGGAACCAAAAGACTGTTGGTGCCAATGACAGATGAAGCCAATGAATATTAGAGCCAATGAATATTGGAGCGAGCAAATTAATGGAGCCAATGAATATTGGAGCCAATGAATATTGGAGTCAATGACAAATGTGCTGCATTTTCGTTGATAGTGCTGCCTTTTCGATGTCGGTGCTTCCAAATGTGCTGCCTTTTCGTTGGCGGTGCTTCCAAATGTGCTGCCTTTTGGATGACGGTGCTTCCAAATGTGCTGCCTTTTCGTTGTCAGTGCTTACAAATGTGCTGCCTTTTCGATGACGGTGCTTCCAAATGTGCTGCTTTTTCGATGTCGGTGCTTCCAAATATGCTGCCTTTTCGTTGGTGGTGCTTCCAAATGTGCTGCCTTTTCGTTGTCGGTGCTTCCAAATGTGCTGCCTTTTCGATGACGGTGCTTCCAAATATGTTGCCCCGTTCGTTGTCGGTGCTTCCAAATGTTCTGCCTTTTCGTTGTCGGTGCTTCCAAATGTGCTGCCTTTTCGTTGGCGGTGCTTCCAAATGTGCTGCCTTTTCGTTGTCGGTGCTTCCAAATGTGCCGCCTTTTTTATTGTGCTTCCAGAATGTGCTTCCTTTTAGTTGATGGTGCTTCTATTTTTAATGTTGTTTTGACTCTAGTATTATAATAAATTGTTCTTGATTTGACTAGCGTATTATTCCATCCGGTGCATGTATATAAGCGAGTCCTAGACAGCAGGTCGCTCAGTTTGTAACTGACGACGACGGTGTACTAATCACCTAGTTTGTTTATTCTGGTGCATTAATCACGTAATTACCTGTTCTTGCGAACTCGATGGCATATTTACCGTCTTTAACGTCGAACTCGATGGAGGTTGTACCATCGTCTACGGGAACCTTGACGACAGCTACGACGGAGAAGGAGCAGATTCCGTTGACAACCACGGCGACAACACTGGAGGAGACTTCATCAGACGCGATACCACCAGCAGAAGAGACTTTAATGCCGGTAGTGCTGGCTGTGCAGGAAAACTCGACGAACTTCGTTTCACCCTCGATGGAGACTTCAATGGATGCCGAATCGACAACAACTAACGAACATCGGTGCTGTTACTGTGACAAGATTTTCTCAAACAGCAGCAATGCTCGACGGCATGAGAAGAGAGAATGTGCCAAGAAACTATATCGTAAAATGTTTGTTTGTGAGAAATGTCATAAGCAGTTTGCCAGAAAAGATAATATGAAAACGCACATGAAGACATGTAAAGGTCCTGCTGTGCGGCAGAAAGTAAAGGTTTCGGTGCAACAGCGATGCATCGATGTTCATAAGAGTATGCCTGGAAATGGTACTACTGTTGCAACGTCCATATCTGGATCGGGTCTGAAAGGTTCGTCTACATCAGCACGGTATCCTTGCAGCTACTGTTATGTCGTTCATATTTTTCCATGATGCACGAAGACATGAGCGGAGCAAATGCAAAAAGATTCCTTCTCGTATAAAGTTTCGATGTGATGATTTTCATGAATGGTTAACTTGAATTGATAGTTTGCGACGACATGCGAAAATATGTAAAGGTGAAGTCCGTTTGCCTACTGCTGAACTACCTGCAGACATTTCGACTCCTCGCTTTAGATTGAAGGCTCGTGAGCGTACAATCAAAAAAACAGATGCGTAGCAACCGATTGCTATGACGTCTGAACATGGACCTAAACCTAAGACTGTGTTCGGAGCATTACAAGTGAACGATAATGGCTTCTACTTGGCGCAGACTGCGTTTCGTGGAACATTGAAGGACTACTATTATCTAAATACGTTCGGTGAGTCGAAGGACATTTGTACTTTTCTTGATGATATCAGACAGGACATAATCAATCAGCTTACTGATGACGTAGCAACAAACGGTCCATTAAAATATAACTTGTGGTTGGACTGTCTATATGGAAAGCCATATCCGTTCGATGACAAAGTGAAAAAGTGTGCATTCAAGACATCGGCTGCAGTAATTTACAGTTCTAACGATGTGAAGCAAACTGTTAAACACGGTGTCCGGAAACTCTGTCAAGAAGAGGAGAATTATGTCAGTAAAGGTTCTGGTTGGACTATGTCTAGTATAAACCGATTGGAGCTAAGAATTAGTCATTTCACACCGATGCGGAACTAAATGATTGATTATAAATTTGCTAGCTTTCGTAAGTGATCCTGTAGTAGAATAGAAATTATGTAATAAATATTATGTTTGTAAAAGAACTTGCGGTGTTTAATTTCTCGAAACTGTTACTATTATGTTAAATTGTTGTTATATTTAATTTTTTTGTATCTGCCAGGGATCGAACCAAGTACCTTAGTCGACCTAATCAATCAGTATACTGATTGGAAATTTATTTAACGAATTTTTAACTTTTTCCCGTATCTCTAGCATTAAAATTATGAATTTCCAATATGGTGGTCTTGATGTCTGATAGGATGATGGTAGTAGAGGATTTAAAGTCTCTTTACGAATGTTTTACATGGTTTATTGAAATTATTATTTCTTTTTACATAAAATTAAACATTATTGCATCGATCGGGTATCGAACCGAGGACAGGAATCGATCGTATCAATCTGTAAAATGATGAGTGATTAATTTAATGAATTTTGGAATTTTCCCGAATTCCTAGCTAAATAATTACGGATTTTCAAGATGGCGTCTAAATTTCAAGATGTCGGGTGTCACAGTAATAAATGATTACTGCACTCTAGCGGATAAGAATTAAACTAACATGGCGTCAGCGCACTCTCGCCGACGATACAATGATGATGGCTTCCAGCATCGAAGACAAGATGGCGGACATGACGTCATACTCACTGGCGATATATATGCTTTGAAAAAAAAAGTGGTGGGAGTCAGTCTGCCAGCAGCCACTACGGGGGGAAGGTTCGGTTGTCATTTTTATTTTTTTTGCACTCGTCGGGTTCGAACCGAGGACTCCGAGCTCCGTGTCGTAAAAGTACAATTTTTTATAAATAATTTATTAAAATTTTATTATTTAAATTTTTTTATAAATTTTAAAATTTTTTTCATTAAAATCGGATAATAAATAAAATAGTTAAAGATGGCGGCCATAACGGGAATTGCAACGGTGACGTCATCATTCAAAATGTCGGATAACACATCGTCGGAATTTTCGAGAACACAATGACGTCATCCAAGATGGCGGATCCAAGATGGCGGCTCCAATATGGTGGTCGGTTTCAAGGTCAAGTCCTGATAGCGGCTTAACGGTGGCTTGAGTTAAGGATGCTTAAGCCACTTTTAGGACTTTCTAGTCGCTGGTATTTTTAAGGTCTAAAAACGGGAAATTTTCCCACGAAACGGGAATTTTTCCGTCGAAAACGGGAATTTTTTTCTTAAAACGGGAATTTTTGAGTCATTTTGAGTCATTTTTGAGGAATTTTGAGGAATTTTTGCCGCCGTGACGTCACAAATCCAATATGGCGGACCGGCTCCCGGCTCCACGTGCCGGCGCCATGTTCGGAGGAACTATTATATACTACTCACGCAGGAGTGAACTGCGACTCACATTCGAGGACAGGGAGGGCTACACACAAGCACTTGCATTTCTGAAAGCCCATGACATCTTCCACCACACGTTTGCTCATCCCGATGAGCGAAACCAAAAAATCGTGATTAAGGGACTGTACCCAGAGATCATCGAGGCAGACATCGCCGCGGAACTGACCGAGAAAGGTTTCGTGGTGCACGATGTAAGAAACTTTGAAATCACCCGGACTGATGCGGCGGGGCAGCCACAGCGTTTCAGGTCGGGGACTTTCTGCGCGACCGTCGCGGCCTCAAACAACAACATACTCGCCGTGCGAACACTCCATTACACGTCAGTGACCATTCAGAAGTAACAAGCCCGCCCACAAGACATCGCCCAGTGTAAACGATGTGGCGAATTCGACCACACACACTCACTGCAGCAAGCCACCGCGATGCGTCAGGTGCGGCGAAAACCACGCTCGCAAGGACTGCCAGAAGTCCGACGACGCAGATAAATTCTGCTTTAACTGTAAAGTGCGGGGACACACTGCAGCCTGGAAGCAGTGCTTAATTTTCCTCAAAATGGTGGCGAGTAGATCGCAAAGACAAACCGTGCAGGCAAAAACACAACAACAAGCGCCAGCCACGCGCAGCCAGGCGGAGTTCCCCCCCACCCGCCCCGCTCAGGCACAGCCGCGCGCCCAGGTGGTCAACAAGCCACAGACGCAGCCACAAACAACAACCACCGAGCTGACACGACCGGAGCGCAAATACTCGCAGGCCGTGAAAGAACCACGCACCACACACACTCCAGCGCAGAACAGAATAGAGGGTAACACCGTCGGTGATCTGTTTGAGCTGGCAGAGATTCTGAAACTCTGCAATTTCTCACAACTCATCGCTACACTCTCTCCACACTACGCCGCCATCCGAGCTGAAACAGACGTATCGAAGCGACAGATGATCTTACTATCCGCAATTCTGAATCTCGCTACACCTTATAATGGCACAGAACCCGGGGAAGTCTTTACAGGTTCTAATATTTAATGCACATGGCCTCCAAAATAAAATATATGAACTGGAACAGTTACTTTTTGTTTACGGAATCGATGTCGCTTTCATCTCTGAAACTTTTCTAAAACCACACATGCGAGCGTACATATGCGGTTACACAATATACAGAACAGACCACCCCGCACTCCGCGGCGGCGGTACAGCCATACTAATTAAACACGGAATTCACCACCCCCCGATAACCATAAATGGACTACAACACATTGAGGCCACCAGCATAAACGTCCGTAATAATAATTCACATGTTTGCATGTCTGCGGTATACAAGACGCCACAAGACCCACTCACACCACAGGACCTCAATAAATTAATGGAAGTCGAGGATCAATTTTTTATAGCAGGTGACTTAAACAGCAAACACACTGACTGGGGCTGCACACAAACAAACGCCAACGGGAACATTCTACACGGCCACGCGGTAGCAGGAAACTACATCATTCTTGCGCCTGACTCCCCGACATGCTATCCAGTAAGTGGTGGCACTCCAGAAATTTTAGACATAGCCCTAACAAACATACCAAACGCTCAGATAAATACAGAAACCTTAGATGAACTAAACTCCGATCACTTACCGGTGCTAACACAAATAACTTTTAATGCTACATCCAACATACAACTCTTTAATAATAACCTAAAGATTACAGATTGGGACGGGTTTAAGGAAGAACTTATAGACACACTAAATCAGCCCCCCGAAATAAGTTCACCTGACGAAATAAATCCTCACGTAAAAATTTTCACAGACACAGTAAAAAATGCCATAAAAAACACTCTCGCTTTGAAACAAAAAGGCAGTTCACTAGAATACACTACCCCGATCTGGATTATCACATTTCTCTTAGGCGGCAAGCCAGAAACAGAGCACAAAGACTCCGCACACTAGAAGCCAGAAACGAATACAACAGACTAAATAATCTCGTACAGCGCAAATTAAAACAGGAAAAAATAAATAAATTCGGAAACTTAATAAACGAAGTAGCCACAAAACCGCAGAAAATGTGGAAACTATCTCGCAGGCTCCGCGATAGCAAAAAATTTATTTCAACTCCAGCTATTATAACAGCCACCGGGGCTAAATACATCGCAGAGGACAAGGCCAACGCAGTTGCAGACCTACTAGAAAAACAATTCTCCCCGAACACGGACGTAAATGACAGGCAGTTTACCCTAACAACAACACAGGCGGTAAATAACTTTCTACAAACAGGCACGCAGTCTGTTCCTGAACCCATAACGTTAAGGGAACTTTTAAAGCTAATTAAAGCCAGTCCGAACAACAAATCAGGCGGCACGGACGCAATAAATTACGAAACACTTAAAAAACTCCCTCTCGAGGCACTCGAATATTTACTGGCGATATTCAACGCAATACTAACACACAAAACTTACCCCGACTCCTGGAAACTAGCAAAAATAATCACAATTCCTAAACCAGGGAAAAACCCAGCCATCCCAGAAAACAGGCGACCTATAAGCCTTTTAAACAGCATGAGTAAAATTTTTGAAAAAGCATTACTCTCGCGCCTTCAAGCACACGCAGAGGAACACAACGTGATTCCAGACATTCAGTTTGGTTTCAGGAATGGTCATTCAACAATCCACCCCTTAATAAAAATCGTAGAAGCTGCTACCGACGGATTTAATAACACATCTAAAGCCTACACTGTAATGAAAATGCTCGACGCAGAAAAAGCTTTCGACAAAGTCTGGATTCCGGGCCTTATTCAAAAGTTCATAAACTTTAATTTCCCAGACACACACACACACACACACACACACACACACACATATATATATATATATATATATATATATATATATATATATATATATATATATATATATATATCTAGAAGCCCACTATTTATGGCGTCGTAATTTTTATGTTGCTCTGGACGGGGCTAAATCGACTACTCGCGAACTTACAGCTGGGGTGCCGCAGGGCTCCCCACTCTCACCTTTCTTTTATAATATTTACACAGCCGACATACCACACGCAAACGCCTACGTACAGATGTATGCGGACGATACAGCCATAATTAAACAATCCGGAAACTTAAAATATGCCATGGTATGCGTCCAACGACAGCTGACAGCACTTGAGCAATACTACACTCGGTGGCGAAAAAAAATTAATGCAGCTAAATCAACCACGCTTGTAATTTCAAAACGTAGAGACAGACCAGACAGGGAACTAGAAATGTTTCACCAACCTATTCCTAATGTTTCACAGGCAAAATATCTAGGACTCACGCTAGACAGAACACTACTATGGGGCAAACACATTGCTCGAGCAACAAACATTGCAACAGGGTCCCTAAGAAGCCTGTACCCAATGTTAAAAGCGCCTAATTTACCACACAAGAAAAAAACTCCAACTTTACACTCAAATTGTACGCCCGCAGTTGCTGTATGGATGCGAGGTCTGGGGCTATGCTGCAAATCACCATATAAATCGGCTACAAGTTAAACAGAATAATTTCCTAAGGGCCATTTTAGATTGCAATAGATTTACGAGTAACGAAACTATTCATAACGCACTTAAAATTCCGTACATCCGCGAAATAATATCAAAGAATAATAAAAAAATGTACCTAGATTTACCACAGCACGAAAACGCACTGATCAATTCAATAGCGATTTACGACCAGTCCGAGCAACGTAAACATAAAAAACCTCGTTTAAATTAAAACGATAAATATTAAAAACGAAAGCGACATGGATTCAGTTTTTAAAAAGTCTTCAATAACTTTAAAATTACATAAAATAGCATCCCGAACACCTCGTGCGGCGGCCTGCGGGGGACCGACCAATCACGGGCCTTGGAGCGCGCTGATTGGCCGGGCCACCGAGGGCCGCCAAACAAAACTATTTCGCCAACAGCCTGGGGGCCAGCTACAGCAATACTGGTTTAGCCTAACTTTGACCGAACTATATTGGAACGCAATAGTTCGGTCCTTAAGGCGGCCAGGTGTTTACTAATTTATGTAATTTCTTTTACCGTATCACCAACACGACCACACGATGATATGCCTGTGTGAAGTGACGGCCTGAACTACCTTGTTACATGCAATAATGGGCTAACTACCCTAGCATGTTTCTGTGTTCCCAGGGGTTCGTAGGAGCGGCTTGCACAGTTTTACACTACACGCCACACCCGAATTTAACTAGGTCACTTGAAATTACAGCACACCGACAAGCCTCTAATGCACACCAACACGACACTACATCACGCCAGCTAGCCGATCTAGCTGGTGGGGAGCTTCTCTCCCCCGCCGAATTAGGTACACGTAATTTATATAGCATTACACAACCTACCAGCGCACACACAGGCCCGTGTGCCAAACTTATCCCACAAGACACGCGCCCCGCCCGTTGATCCAAGTGATTCTACAAAAGTGTGGGGTGCACCTGATTTACTATGCACTAAGCGAGTTATAGAAACTTCGGTTTCTGGTCTCGCACACAACTGCCCCGGATGGCAATATGATGGATCGACGGCCCCAGGACAGTCACACTCCAGCTCCGGGCGTGTTCACACCGCGCGGAGCCTACAGTTTAAAGTTTAAAGTTTACACGGCCTATACAATTCAAAATGGTCCGAAGCACGCAGGTGTATGTACAACCCCCTCGGGTTCACTGCCTGTGTTGTTAGGGCTGACTCCCTATGTCTGAAGGGCGAGACCCGCCTGGCAGGCTTCACCTCCAGTGCCGGCCGCGTTTCGGAAGGCATGGGATTTTGAATTAACAAAGCTAGTTCCGTAAATCTATCATCACCTAATAAATATTTTTTTCCCTTCCCCGGGGTACGTCACATTTTAGTCACACCACTACAACACGCGCGACAATCCACACACACGTCGTAGCACCTTGTCAAGGCAGAATCATGCAGGTGAACTGGCAGAGGGAGCTGCCCCAGCCCTCGCTGGGGATCCGGGCCGAGAGGCATGCATGCCTGTCTGGGCAGGGCTCTGGGGGCTTGTAAAGTAGTTTTTAATTTAGATTTAATTACAAAAGGAAATAAAAAATAAAAACAAATATATAAAAAAATAAAAAAAATAAAAAAATATTTTTTTTTTTTTTTAAATTTATAATAAAAAAAATCCTGGACGAGGGCATCTCTCTGCTCGAACAATTATAGAATAGGACGACCTTCATTTATTAATTTCACTTTCTATTTTTCAGGTGTAGAAGACAACAGCCTGGGGGCTAGCTACAGCAATACTGGCTCAGCCTAACTTTGACCGAACTATATTGGAACGCAATAGTTCGGTCCCTAAGGCGGCCAGTAGAGTACTAACCTATGTATTTTTTTTTTTCGTTCACCAACACGACCACACGATGATATGCCTGTGCGAGTGTCGGCCAGGACTACCTATTACATGCACATATGGGCTAACTACCCATGCATGTTCTGTGTTCCTAGGGGTTCGGAGGAGCGGCTCGCACAGCTTTACAGTACACGCCACACCCGAGTTTAATTAGTTCACTTGCAAATACAGCACACTATCAAGCCTCTAATGCACACCAACACGACACTACATCACGCCAGCTAGCCGATCTAGCTGGTGGGGAGCTTCTCTCCCCCGCCGAATTAGGTACACGTAATTTATATAGCATTACACAACCTACCAGCGCACACACAGGCCCGTGTGCCAAACTTATCCAACAAGACACGCGCCCCGCCCGTTGATCCAAGTGATTTTACAAAAGTGTGGGGTGCACCTGATTTACAATGCACTAAGCGAGTTATAGAAACTTCGGTTTCTGGTCTCGCACACACTAACTGCCCCGGATGGTAATATTATGGGTCGGCGGCGGACCTGCGGGTAAATTTCACACATCTTCTTTGTATTGCTGGCAGTTCGTCATAAATAGTTTAAGTGTTTAGCTGTTATTACACTAAACATTTTGCGTAAAACATACGAAACACCTCCCCCCCAAACTACACACAATCACCATAAACAAACCATAGTGCAAGATTCAATATAGTGCGAAGCACGCAGGTGTATGAATTGACCCCCTCGGGTTCTCTGCCTGTTGTGTTAGTGCTGACCCTCATGTCAGATGGCATCGCTTGCCTGGCAGGCCTCATCTCCAGTGCCGGTTGTGTTCTGAAAGGCATGAAATTTTGAATTACAGCTTAAATAAATAAACTAAACAATTTTTTTTTTCTTAATTTAATTTGGCTGGCTGGCAGCCCGGCGGGAAAAAACTAAAGTCACCCCCGAAACAACCAGTGCCACCCAAATCAATGCGGACAGCAATGTCCAAGCCCCCAACCCCCCTGCATGGTAGACTCTTTTCTACTCTGTCCAACTCTTCTTCCAGATCCATACTTCTGATTTCCCGTAAGCATCCTGCTTGATATTAATGCATGAAACTTTTGCATCCCGCATGTCAGAGCCCAGGGTTTTCCCTGTGTCTATGAAGGTTTTACCTGGGCTCAACTTATCTAGTTTTAGTCTAGTATAGTCAGTAAGGGGAGTTAGTCATGGCCAATCCCCCTCCTAGCACATGATGCATGCTACCCCTCCTGCATGGCTAACCCCTGCATGTTTAGAGCGTATGGGCTTCGGCCTGAGACGCACTTAGTCTTCCTCCCTAACCCGGAACCTTCCCCAACACACTTAGTTTTAGTTAGGTTAGGAAAAAAAATATAAGGTTTTGACAGACAGCATTTCAGGAGTAATGACACATGCAATGCACGGTTTAAATGACGAGTGGATATAGATGTTCAAACAATTTAAGGTGTCGTTAACAGCGACTAGAGTTATGCAAGTTGGCTTTATTGAATCTATACGCAATACTGAAGTCAACAAGCAGCGCTCACTGTCTTAGCTTAATTCGTGTATTTCCAACATTCCTGCGAAATTAGGAGACATGCACTTAGTTCAGTTAGAGGAAAAATTCGATATTTTTGAAGCTACTGTAAGCCGAAGTTAAAATTATACTATAGGAAAATGTGTCTGAAACTTTACAAAATTAAGATGAAGTAATACTGAATTTGATCGATATATCGAATGAAGAAAACACAGCCATCGTTAAGAGACCGCAATTAGCAGAAGATTTTTACACTGCCATTACAACTAAAAAAAACTCATCGAAATGAAAGTATTTTGATCTCAAGTATGATAACCTTGGCTGTTGTGAATCGACCCAACAATTATCATGGCACGAGGCCTCAACTTCATGTAACGTATCCGGGCATTCTCGGTATTGTATGTTTTTAAAACTCGAGTAAATAGACATTTCTTGAATCATTTAAACTCTATGGTGCTAACTAAATAAGATTTTGGCTTTTTCAGTTAAATGTTAAACGATTTTATTTTCTTGATAACTTCCGGCACAAAAAAATATTTTGGTGACGGAGAGGTATTGCCACTTCGTGTGGTGAATTTGCAGTCATGTTTATACCTTCTGACCGTAGGACCTTTGTCGAGTGTGATATTGTTTTTGGCAGAAATACTATTTTCTACTGTGTATGAAACTAACTAAATTTCTTAAGACAATATCTTAATTTGTTTCGAGATATCGTGTCTCAAAACATGAATTAAATAGTTATTAAACTCATAATGTACTTAAGCATGGCGAGAAATATTTTTAAAAGGGAACCAATATTTTCAGAGAGGCTTTTAAACAGTACCTTAAAGTGAAATGTCTCCTAATAACTCTCAATTTTAGGTCTTGAATTTTTGGTGAACAATAAAATAAAATATTCATTTAATTCATTTAGGTTTGGACTAATTATTTTAATACACTGATATTGGCAGATCTAATGTGTGTGTGTAGATATCTGGTTGAACTATTTCAACACGATGCTTGAGCCATGGTCCGCCCCTGTCCCTAGCAGTATCCAGGCACGCGACACTCGCCGCCCGCCGCTCTAGAGTCCGCAGTCTGCCGCCGCGGGTGTCGGCGCGACACCCGGCTACCTGCATCTGGGGAAATCTGTTTCCTCCGGGCTCTGCGGCTTGATACGCATACCTGCTTGTATGCATTCAAGCATGCACATATGATTTTGAATAATACCTACCAACTTAGCCTGCAGGTTTATCACGAAAACAGTAGTTGAAACATTTATACAACAAAAGGTCTGAAGCACTACACAAGGCTTCACATACGCCTTTAAGTTTGAAGCTGAACAGCTGGTCTATTGCCTATAATAAATAAAATATTTAATATGGAACACTAAACGTCAAAACCATTTTTAAATTAACAAAGTCTTTCAACCAACGCAAAACGTATTGCCGTTTTAAAATAATTTCGTTGAAATTGTTGGGAGTAACTCCCATATTTTCTATATACTTTTGTTACCTTAAAGGCACTTTATTTATCCGCGTTCAAAAAATAACGAAAACTGTAATTTTTTTGTTTTTGCCCTTAACGCCGCCGTTTACGTGCAATGATAGTATTAATAATTATAGAATGTAAAATGGAACGTCTGGCAGGTATGCAACACGCACAACCTCTAGGCTAGAGCTGCTATATATCAAGGACTCTGAATGTTAATGCTTGCCCATGCATCCCGCATGTCCGTGCCTTGGGGTTTCCCTGTGTCTGTGCAGGTTTTACCTGGGCCCAACTTAGCATAGTTTAAATCTAGATGAAGTATACGATGAGTGCGACCCCACATGAGGGAGGTTAGCGGCCGCCACCCACCAGTTCAGGATGACGAGCACGGAGTTCTTGGCCAGTCGCCAGCTGGAGAAGAGCGCGAGTAGGCTGTGGCTGTCGCTGCGGGCCTTGGAGAGCGTGCGCAGCTTGGCCAGCGCCGCCTCCGACACGTGGGTGCCGTTGGTGCGCGCCATGGCGCGGATGGCCTCGACGCAGGCGGAGATCCTGCCCGTGGAGGCCAGCCACCGCGGCGACTCGGGGAACCACCTGCGCCACGCCGGGGCATCGCATGACACCACCCACCACCCTCCAACCACCACCCTCCACCCTCCACCCTCCACCCACCACCCACCACCCACCACCCGCCACCCACCACCCGCCACCCGCCACCCTCCACCCTCCACCCACCACCCGCCACCCGCCACCCTCCACCCTCCACCCTCCACCCACCACCCTCCACCCTCCACCCTCCACCCACCACCCGCCACCCTCCACCCGCCACCCACCACCCGCCACCCTCCACCCTCCACCCGCCACCCGCCACCCTCCACCCGCCAACCACCACCCTCCACCCGCCACCCACCACCCGCCA
Source organism: Bacillus rossius redtenbacheri (assembly GCF_032445375.1). NCBI lineage: Eukaryota > Metazoa > Arthropoda > Insecta > Phasmatodea > Bacillidae > Bacillus > Bacillus rossius. The sequence continues at coordinate 112,607,163 of NC_086332.1, forward strand.
CCCTCAACCCGCCAACCACCACCCACCACCCACCACCCTCCACCCTCCACCCACCACCCACCACCCTCCACCCGCCACCCACCACCCTCCACCCGCCACCCACCAACCGCCACCCGCCACCCTCCACCCGCCAACCACCACCCCCCACCCTCCACCCTCCAACCTCCACCCTCCACCCACCACCCGCCACCCGCCACCCCGCCAACCCGCCACCCTCCACCCGCCACCCGCCACCCTCCACCCGCCACCCGCCACCCTTCACCCTCCACCCACCACCCACCACCCTCCACCCGCCACCCTCCACCCGCCAACCACCACCCACCACCCTCCACCCTCCACCCTCCACCCACCACCCGCCACCCTCCACCCGCCAACCACCACCCACCACCCACCACCCTCCACCCTCCACCCGCCACCCACCACCCTCCACCCACCACCCGCCACCCACCACCCGCCACCCTCCACCCACCACCCTCCACCCACCACCCTCCACCCTGCCTCCTGCGAGGGCTGCGGACTCCGCCCTGCCGGGAGTGCAACCTCTGGAGGTAGGAAGTAAGGGAGTTCTTCGTCATTTCCCATCTGCATTGCAAACAATGTTTTATTTGTAATGGATTTTAACTATAATTTATTGTAGATGTGTATGTATTATGTTTGTTAGTCAATGTTCACTAAATGATTACACCTTTACTATTCTTCCTAGCGAGTTCTTTTCAAGCTATTTAACAAATGTATAGCAAATAAGCATTTATACAGCTACGATTTGTTTGGCTATCCAATCGCTAACCAGTTGACTTAAACTTCAGAACCAACACCCACTCCGTGGTTTAACCCGGGTCGTCTCGCAGATACGCGAGCTACTAGAGCACCAGGGGCGGGCAAGCGCCTCGAGTCAAGTGTTGTGGTCATAGAGAAATGACACACAGTTGCTGTTTGTATGTCTATGACCTATGATTTTCTGTTTACCCATGGTGATCGGCTGATCGATTTAGAAGTTGATGCGTTGCAGCGCCATCTAGCGGCGAGATTAAAAAATAATGGAAAGCATAAAATCCTTCTCTTTAAAAAACACTTCGATGTGCCAACTTTCGTGAAGATCGGTCAAACGGTGTCGGAGTTTTTCGACGTCATACATACCAACATCATATATATAATATTGGTATGTATGACGTATATATATAAAGTTAATATGTGTGGCAGAACAATCGCAAGGGAGGATGGATTTTAAATTTTAGAATTAGACTTTAAAATAAAGAAATGGCAAAAAAAAAAATTAAAAGTCAACATGGCGTGTTTGTACTGCTCCTGCACGGCGGGTTGCAGAGACCAGTAGCACACGCGCGAATACAGTACAAAGAAGGAACTAGAAGAGGCAGGAATCGCTTATTGTATGCTCCGATAAAAAATTTGTGCCAAAACAAAGAGGAGTATCTGGGTTCATCACATCCTTGAAACGCGACCGTCAAAGGGCATGTTTGTAACTTTTGGTGAAGATAAGAGAAAACACGAAGACATATTCTTAAATTATAGGAGAATCTCTGTAAAGTAATTTGATGAACTTAAAGACATTTTACGTAGTTCAATTAAAGGCTGTGGATGCTCGTTTTAGGAACAACTCAATAACCAGCTTAAAATTACTAATGTATGGCACAATTTTTTAACACTGAATATGAAAAATTATAGAGTAAGAAGCCTTTTCTTTGAACCAATATTAGGACAAATCCTAAGCAGTATTACTAAGTGTAAGGATCTAACGTTCATAAGTGTCATGTTTTATTTAATAATTACAAGTTTTGAAAATAAAAATGCGCATGAAAGCAACATCTTTAAAAAATATATAAATACTTTATATTCAATAAAATAAACAATATTAAAAATAAAAATGTCAATACAAGAAATATATAATTTAAAAATTAATACTACATAAGAAATACCATCAAAGAATAACTTCAAGTACTTCATACATATTCAGTGAGGATAGCATTCCATACCACTTCTCTCAGATCCCCAGAAACAGGCCTATAAAAAAATAATCTTGTCTTAGCTGCATTTGGCTGCCCTCACCCACAAATCCTAGCTACGCAAATGTTATTGTCATTTTCAATGACATCTGCTAAGCACCACTAACAAGAAGCCCTGGCCGCGGAGAATATTGACTGACGAGCCGAGACATGCTCCTGCGAGTGCAATGTTCTGACTAACGTGCCGAGACGTACTCCTGAGAGTACAGTGTACTGACTGACGTGCCGAGACGTGCTCCTGAGAGTGCAGTGTGCTGAACGATGCGCCGAAACTGGCTCCTGAATGTGTAGAGTTCTGACTGACGCGCCGAGTCTTCCTAGTCACCTGGAGGCCTGGAGACAAGCCCTAAGAAATATGAAGGCCAACCTTGAGGCACCGGAATGCGAATCCAGAGTCACCTGAAGGCGAGCACTTAGTTGTCTTTGGCCGAGCTCTAAGTCACCTTAAAGCAAGCCTTAAACACTTAAAGTGGAGTTCTGAAGGCATGCCCTGTGTCACCTGAAGGTAATCCCTGAGTCACCTTAATGGCAGCTCTGTGTCACTGTAAGGCCAATTTCTAGGTACCTTAGGCGAACCCTCAGTCACCTGAAGGAGAGCCCTGAGTCACCTGAAGGCTAGTCCTTAATCACCTAAAGGCGAGCCCTGACATAACAGAATTCGAGTTCTGAGTCATCTTAAAACGAGCCTAGAGGCACTTAAATACGAGCTCTGCTGGAGTTGCCTTCCAGCAGCTTTAACTCTGGAACGCAGTTGGAATTTCGGTGAAGTTGTCATCCTGATGCATCTTGCAATTTACAATATTCTGATACTGTTTGCAATAAAGCTTCCATGCGAAATAGTTTGGGTCGACAAGGCATCGGAATTAGCTTTGGCTACTTGGTTGAGGTCAACACTTGAGAACTGGTGTGATTATCAAGATATGTAGTTGAAGCCCGCGTGAAATAATAAGTTATTTCCTTGCGGTGCTTACAGACTATAGTCTGTTAGTAAATATGTGGTTGCAACTAGGTTTAGAGGGTCTGGGATGTGTGACCTAATGCATTGGCATGCCAACATTTGGGATAAATAGTTAAAAATTATAATTACAGCAAAAAAAAATTAAAAATCCAAGTTTGTGGTGCCTAATTCAGTAGTCATAATTAGTTATTCCGAGTTTTGGAACCCTGAATGATTTGGCTGGTCAAAGTGCTGTGATGGTCGTACCGCCAACTCCGGAAACGGAGACGGATCTCTGGGAACAATTCACTGTCGCGTCTGCTGCTTCCACAATGCACGGAAGTAAGTAACTTTAAATAAGCCTTAAGGTACCAGAAAGAGAGCCCTGATGCACTTGAAAACGTGCTCTGAGGCACCCGAAGGTGAGACCTAAATAACTTAAGGCGAGTCCTGAATCAACTGAAGGTGAACCCTTAGTCAGCTAAAGGCGAGCTGTGAGTCACTTAAGGTGAGGTCCAGAGCAACAGAAATTGAGCCCTAAATCCTCTGAAGGCGAGCCCTGGGTACATTAAGACGAGCTCTGAGTCATCTGAATGAGTGAAATAAGACATTTTAAGACGAGCCCTGAATCACATTATGGTTGGTCTGGACTCTAAAGCAAGCTCCAAGTCAACTGAAGGCGAGCACTAATTCACTTGAAGGCGAGTCCTGAGTCACATTATGGCGAGTTTTAAGTCACCTAAAGGCGAGCCCAAAGACACCTGAAGACGAGCCCTGAGTCACCTGAAGGCGAGCCTTAAGTCATATAAAGTTGACCCCTGCTTCACCTGAAGGTATACTATAAGACACCTAAGGCGAGCCCTGAATCACACTAAAGTGACCTTCGACTCTAAAGCGAGCTTTGAGTCACCTAAAGGCGAACCCTTAGTCATATGAAGGCCAGCCTTCAGTCACCTAAGCCGGGCTCTGAGTCACCTTAAGCCGGGCTCTGAGTCACCTAAAGGTAAGCCCTGATGAATCAGAAGGCGAGTCCTGAGGCACTTGAAGGCTAGGCCTGAATAACCTAAAAGCAAGCCCTTCGTCACCTGAATGTGAACCATGTCACTATAATGAGAGTCCTTATTCACATGTAGTGGATATTTGAGCCACCTGAAGGTGACCCATGAGTCTCCTTAATTCAAGCCCTGAGTCACCTGGAGGCGAGTCATAAGGTACTTTAACGAAAGATTTGAGTTACCTGTCGGTGAGCCTTGAGTCACTTGAATGCGATCCCTGAGTTATCTTTAGGCGAACCCTGAGACACCTTAAGGCGAACTCTGAGTCTCTTGAAAGTGACCCCTGAGTCACTTTAAGGAGAGCCTTGAGTCACCAGAAGGTGATCTTTGAGTTGTTGTGAAGAAGAATGACATCATTTGTATGTTGTTTGTTTAATGTAATCCTGGGTATTTTCTATTTGTGGCTACACTAGTGTTTTATCTGTGTGTGTTTTATATTTTGTTATTCGTGTGCGTGTGCACATTAATGGTGTAGTGAAATGTTTTTGATTATGAAGGGACCGTTATTTAAAAGTATGCTGTTGAAGATTTACATGATTTGTATTGATGCCGATAGTGATGTAGGCATAATCAACAGACATGCATACCATAAAGGAGGCACAACATGGAAACAGGATAAGCACACAGCAAATTGCCACCCACTGAGAAATTAATTCACAAAGAAAATTGCAACACATGACTGCTTGCCATGAGAACTTTCCTCGAAAATGAAGAAATACGGCAGTATGTTACTAGCAGAGAATAGGATGCCAAAGATGGTTACATATTCTCCAGCAAATATAATTTTATCTTTTTGTTCAGTGAACTATGTGCATGTACAAGACAGTAATACAGCAAAGGAGGCATGGCACAAGTTAGAATGCTTTTCAGAGTTCAGGATTGACACAAAGGGTGGGATTACTAAGAATTCTGATAACTAAATTGAACCTGTACTTCTATGGATGAGTATGTCAACGCATTATAAACACTTCACACAGTCTTCAAGGCATCAATTTTGAGGTAAGTGAGAAATTTATTGGAACATTTTTGTTAGCTGGATTGCCAAACGAAAATAGGCCAATGATTATGGGCCTACAAAGTTCAGGAATGCCTCTTATAGTTGATTATATTAAAACATTTTTACTGCAACACGTTTATGTAACCACAAGCATAGAGTGGTCGAAAACCAGACTTGAGACATCTGCGATTTTTTGGGTGCAAGGTTTTTGCACACATATTAAAGATAAACTATAGATAGTATAGCATAGAATGCATTTTTGTAGGATACTGCGAAAATATCAAACGATATCGGTTAATCAAGCAAGGGACTACGGTGGTTATCAAGAGTCGCGATGTAGTATTCATTGAAAATGATATAGTACAGGGTAAATCTGAAATAAATGAGTGCAAAACCCCTACAATAACCACATATTTAAAATTGATGGAAGCTGTTCCCACCCAATTTTCAGTATATAATGAAGACAATAATCACCATGAAACACGTAGCTTGGCCAAATTCAAGAATTTTTAGACACAACAAGGCTTGAATCAAGTAGATTGTGCAAGTAAAGACATTGCATGCAGCAGAGGAGAGACAAATAATTATATAGTCATGCTGAACACTAGATACACATAACTTGCACCAAAGGAAAAGGATTACAAGCTTAGGCATTCTGCGAGAAATCAAAGACCAAGAAAGATGGATGATCTTATCACATACAAAGCTGAGGTTGTTGCTCCTCCTGGAGGAAGCACTGCAATGCTCAGCAGGAAAACATTAGAAACTTGTCATGCAAGAGTAGCTTGATTCATTAAGTCAGAATAATGCATGGGAGATAACAAGTTTGCCTGCTGATGGAAAGCCTTTTGACTGCAAATGGGTGTAAAGACTAAGATAAATGCAGGAGGAGGAATTGAACAGTACAAAGCTAGGTTGGTCGCAAAAGGTTGTGCCTAAAAATAGGGTCTGACTATTAGGAGATTTGGCCCCTATCGTACGACATGGGTCGATAAGACTCGTTTCGGCATTGGTTGTGAAGTATGATTTAGATATTCATCACATGGATATAGTAATGTACTTTCTAAGTGATGACATTGGAATATATTTATATAACTCGACATTAGGCTCAGAATTAAGAGGAAAAGAAGAGAAGGTTCTTAAACTTTCAAAAGCAATATATGTCCTCAAGCAAAGTAGTCGAGCATGGGACCAGAAGTTAAATCTAGTCCTGGAAGAAATCGGCTTTTCTCGTTTACAGACAGGCCAATGTATTTACTACAGAATAGAAAATGAAAATTTTGCCATTGTAGCAGTTTATGTCGATGATATACTCATTGCTTGTCACAACAGTCAGATGAAGGATTCCATTAAAACTGAATTATTTAATCGCTTAAAGATGAAAGACTTAGGAGAGATCAAGTATATTCTTGGAATGAGTGTTACATGGATCAAGCAGCAGGCAAACTCTGGATTGACCAGGAATGAAACATGAAGAAGGTTCTGACCAAGTTCAAAAAGTAAGAATGCAACACAGCCATCACTCAGAGCAATGTCAACCAATAGTTATCCATTAACATGGAATAACCATCAAAATAAAGTGATGATGAACCCAAAAAGATACTTTACTAATGCTTTAGGAATTCCAATATACATCTAACAGGGAACCAGGCCAGACATAGCATTTGCACAAAGTTATGTTAGTAGATCAGTAGAAATCCAGGAAAGGCCCACTGGATGGTTGTGAAAAGAATCATGTGGTACTTGAAGGGCACTGTAGACACGAAGATTGAATTTTCCAAAGGGGAATCAGGCAATATAATGGGACATTGTGACCAGACTGCGCTAATGTTGATGATTGGCATTCGATGACAGGTTATGTTTACACAATGCCAGGAGGACTATAGCGCTATCAACAGCCGAAGGAGAGTACATGGCACTTTCTGCTGGCTGTCAAGAAGCACCATTGCCCAGAGGAATGTTAAGAGAGCTAGACAAAGACTGTTGTCATACAACTATGAACATTCTTGTGACTGTAAAAGTGCGATTGATTTGGCAGCGGCAGGTGGGTATCGGGTGAGAACTAAACACATTGCCACAATAATTCACTTAATACATAAAAATTTTTTATGAACAAGTGATTAAGGTGTTTCATTCAAGTTCAGCCAATAGCTGATGTGCTAACCAAGAACTTACCAATCACAAAGTAGGTTTTTTTATCAAGAGAATGGGACTCAGGCAAATGATTTAATTAATGCTCGAAGTATGTTATAGTGGGAGTGTTGCGAATAAGAACAGAAATAATTTAGTAATTCATTGTTTAATTATATTCTTGTTATTTTCTATGTGTATGCCTCGCTAGGTTTTTGTCTTGGTGTGTAAAATATTTTGGGGCATTAAATGTTGTTGTGAAATGTTTTTTTTTAAAATTTATTCTGTCCTACAAATCACGTGAGTCACCTTAAGGCGCGCTCTAATTTACCTTAAAACGATCCCTAGTCACCTTAAGGTGAGCCCTGAGACACCTGAGGGGTGAGCCCTGAGTCACCTGAAGGCCAGCCCTGAGTCACCTGAAGGCGATCCCTGAGTCACCCGATGGTGAGCCCTGAGGTAACTGATAGTGACCTCTGAGTCATCTGATAGCGAGCCCTGAGTCATCTGATAGCGTGCTCTGAGTATTTAAGGTGAGCCCTGAGTCACCTGATGGTGAGCCCTGAGGTAACTGATAGCGAGCCCTGAGTCATCTGATAGCGTGCTCTGAGTCTATTGAAGGAGAGCTGTGAGTCACCTGAAGGCGAGCAGGTAGATGGCGCAGGGCAGCGTGGTGACGACCATGAAGCTGGTCCACTCGCCGGACAGCGCCCAGAACACCAGCGGCATGAGGCACATGCCGGCCGTCCAGCCGCATGCCTGCAGCAGCGCGATCATGGAGCGCTGGTCCATCGCCGAGATCTCGATCCCTGCAGCAGAGCACATAGCGGCTCTCACATTTAGTACTCCCTCCCTACACCATCCAGAGTCGTTTCTAAAGTATGACTTCAGTTGTGGCTATTTCCTCCCTAACATGCTGCAATACAACACATGGCAAAATTTTACATCCGCAACAGAAGTTAATGAATACTTAGTATCGTATTTATTATTAGGTATTGCAGATTATGTAATTCCTGCTTTAATGGTTGCAGTACTATAATGCAACAACTAGCAAAATATCATGTTCAGTCATTATTTCAGAGTCTGAGAAATATTTTTTATTTATTTTCACACTATTTTGTCCTTATAATTACACACTACCAACTACTGTTAACATAAATTTTTTGAAGGCTAAAACAACCAAAATAAACAAAGTTAAGTGGAAAGGCCGCTGTGCTTAGTACTATTACTATCTATGTGTAAACATATTTTTGATCGTGTTTACGCTTTAGAAAACAAAACAAACAACAACGATGTAAAATGCTATCTCTTTTTATAATAAGTCAAAATTTATTCGGAGTTATTTTTTTTAACTAGCGAACCACCGCTGTCTTCAGCCGCGTGACCTGAACCCCCTTGAGAACTCACAGGGCACCACTATCAGTCTACTTCAACAACAAGACAGCCCATACGACAGCACAAAAACCAAATCCAAAGTAGAAACAATATAGAAATGTTGTTTTTCTACTTTATTTGGGTTTTCACATGAGTAAGGATATTAACACTCATGCTTACCCACAAAGTAAAGTTTTTGATATTTTTCTAATATAATTATTTACTAAAAATTTGTTTTGGATACACAGAACATATAAATAGGTACTTCTAGCAAGTTACCAGCATGCATTTTTTCAATAACGAACACATTGGCGTTGAACACCAAGTCTGCAAAGTTTCAAAAAGTAGCACCTAAACTCTTTTCTAAGAGGAGGAAAAGGGAATTTGGGTGTGTTTGTCTAAATCTTATGCAGACAGTAATCTTCCTCTCATTTTTAAAGTTAAGTGTGTAATGTTCATCAAGTTCTCGTATTAAAAATGTATTTTCGCATTATAAACAGACAAACACTCTTATATGTATATATATTTTATATATTTATATACACACACCTTGGAGGCAATGTCACCGAAACCATATTTTCAAGAGGGCAATTTTAAGACTTTTAAATAGTGCCTCACTTATTAAAAAAAAATATTTTCTACCCAAAGTATGTGACTTTTTGGCATATCGTAGGTCTCAGTGTTCTATGCCAATATAAATAATGTCAAACTGTGGTCAAGTTTATGCTCAAAAGTGGACATAGTGTTTTAAGCTCCGTGGTTTTATATATACGTACATACCCATACATACACACATACATATACATACAAACAAAACAACTATCCTGCTGCAAATGCGTTGGAAGCTTATCATGCAATTTTTCAGCGGCAGAATAAGCAACATTTTTCCGACTTATCCCAACATCTGCACGTGAACGTGCCTCGGTAGTTTGTGTTCGTTGGCCTCACGCGAGTGTGCCGCGGCAGTGCAAGGAAGGAACCAGTCAAAATGCAGCAGGCCGCAGCTATCGAGAGCTGTCCACATGTACAAACCAAGCTACCAGAAACATGTGATCATTGCCGCCTAAACTTCGGTAAGTGTGGAAGGCAAGAATAAAATGATGCATTCTATAGGCAGTTGCTACAAGAGAGTAATTTAGTTCATTATGTCATAAATCTCAATAAAACTGCGTCAATTACGTATTCATAACACTGGAAGGCAAAAATTGGCATGTAATTATAGTGCCACTTCATATTATTTCGATGAACAGGAAAGTTGCAGTGATTGATATTTTATAAATAGGGCGAATAAATCTTTGGTTAAACTTTTCAAGAGGTACTATTACCTGGGCACACATTCAATGTGCAGAGCAAAAAAAAAAAAAAAAAAGAATCCACGCAATTGAGAAAAATGGCTCAATATATCTGAATGTTGCTGTTAACTAAAAACCATTCTATAAGTACACTGATGATGTATGAGTTTTTCAGTTTCTGTATATCGCTTTTAAACTTTATTTCTAAAGTACAATAGCTAAAATGCGTGTTTTCAGAATAATTTAGAGGCACAAAACACCCTCTACAGATTTTTCAAAGCACTAAAGATTCTTGCAATACACCTTCATCTTCTTTTCCCCGTCATAATATCTCATATTTTGCCTATTCACAACGAGAAGACTGCGCCATCAGTCATTACTCAACAGCCTAGTGCTTAGAGCGAGTGACGCACTTATCAATCCACCTAACACAAATGTCTCCATGACAAGGCAAGATTATCAAATTTTGCACGAATACCATTCCCACAACTGATTTTCAAGGGCTGATGTCACTCTGAGAAATTGAGTTGGACTGGTTTGTTTAAGCTCTGTGTTGTTTTCTAAGAGTAAAACCTCATGTGCTTCACGGAAATGTCTTATCAAGGTTGACTCTGACACAATGTGTCAGGTGTTCTGAGCATTTGATATATTTTTGGCAGTGGTCTGCAGGAGGGCCAAAAAGTCGTGAAAGTGTTCAGGGACACACATGAGAGACTGTCCCACACTTTGTGGCGCACAACACTCTGGATAGGGGCCTCATTAGGTATCTGGAAGTATGGAGAAGTCCCCAAGAATAGTGGCCACGCCCATAAAATTAAAAGTCTCTAAAACAACATATTTTAAACCAACTGGGACTTAAATTTCGATGATGATTTTCCTTAAGCAAGTTTGATATACATTTCCTGATAATTATTAATACGGGAGTTTTATAAAAAGTACTAATGGTCAAAGTCGATGACAATGCTTAAATGTATGAGAAAAATAATTACTTGAAAAATGTCATACTACGATTGATAGAACTTGAATTAAAATAGCCAGTATCTACCAGCACTTTAAATTAGGTAGTAAAAAAAATGAATACCTCCTTTTCCCATTAAACTAAATAATGGTTGACATAAAGCTAGACAAGGAAGAAAGAGTTGTGGGGATATAGGGATGTGTGGACGCACCCAGGATGAGCAGCATCTAGAAGACAGTGGCACTGGGCTCGGAGCCCCCCAGTGATGCAGCCAGGAACAACTCATAAAGCTAGACTAGGAAGGTACACAAGGGACGTGACGACGAATTAAGAATGAGTGGTATTGGAAGACGGTGGTGCTGGCCATGGAGCCTCCCAGTGTGGCAGCCAGGAACACCATATAAAGATAGACAAGTAAGGAATGGACGCAGGGATGCGATGGAGATGCATCCAGACTGAGCAACATATGAAATACGATGGCGCTGAGCATGGATCCCTCTAGCAGGAACTGTACATAAATCTAGACAAGTAAAGAATGTACGCGGGAATGTGAGTACATTCGGATGCAGGATTCCACCCAGGATGTGCAACATCTGGAAGACTATGGTGATTAGCACAGATCGTTACCAACATGGCAGTCATGAACACAACATAAAGCTAGACAAGGAAAAAGAGATGCGGGAATGCAGCAAAGCTGGGAATGCACCAATAATGAGGGGTGTCTGAAAAATTGTGACATTGGGCACGGCACCCTCCAACATTACAACCAGGAACATAATATAATCTAGAAAATTAACGGACGAGGGGAAGTAGGGATGCAACTAGACTAAACGACATCTGAAAAATGGTGGCGCTGGACACAGGTTCCACCAGCTTGGCAGTCAGGAACACACAACCAGTTCTTGAAAAAGAAAGAAGGGCACAAATACACGGGTACTCAGGGATGCACCATGATTTAGCAGTGTCTGAAAAAAAAAGGAACTGGGCACAGAACCCAACAGTGTGGCAGCCAAGAACAGAACATATGGTAGACAAGGATTGAAGGGACACAGGAATGCGGGAACACAAAGACGTAATCTGGATGAGCGGCATTTGGAAGATGGTGGTGCTCGGCTTGAAAACCACCAGTATTGGCAGCCAAAAACAGCAATTAAAGCTAGACACAAAAGGGATGAGGGGATGCAATAAATACTGGGATGCACCTAGGATGAGTTGTGGCTAAAATATGCTGGTGCTGGGCATGGAGCATAACAGCATGGCAGCCAGAAACAGCACTAAAGCTAGACAAGGAAGAAGGAACACGGAGACACGGGGACGTAAGACTGCGGAGTTGCAACCATGATGAGTGGCGTCTGTAAGAGGGCGGCACTGGGCAACGATCTCACCAGTATGACAGCCAAAATCAGCACATATGGCTAGACAAGAAATAAATGGACGCGACGATGAGTGGACACAGGGACATGCCCAGGATTTGCGATGTCTGGAAAGAATGTGGCTCATGGCACAAAGCCCACTAGCATGGCATCCAGGAACAGAACATTGAGCTAGACAAGTAAGTAAGGGTAATATGGATGCAGGGATGCACTAAAGATGAGCAGCATCTGGAAGACTGTGGGACTGGGCTTGACCCCCAACAAGGTGGCAGCCAAGACCAGCAAAGCAAAACAAGAAAGGATAGGTATGCGGAGACACGAGGGCATGGGGAAGCACATTTGAAAACCAGGACGAGCAGCATTTTGAAGATGGTGGCAATATGAACGTAACACACTGGCATAGCAGCCATGAAAAGGACTTAAAGGTGGACAATGATGAAAGGGAAGTAGGGACCATGGATGCACCCAATAAGAGCAGAAACTGGAAGATAGTGGCACTGGGCCTCACACCCTAATTGTGTAGCTGCCCGGAACAGCACATAAAGCAAAACAAAAAAGAAAGGTTGATGAGAATGCGAGAATTTGGGTATGGAGGAATGCAATAAGGATGAGCAGAATCTAGAAGATTATGGCACTAGACACAGAACCCACCAGCATGGCAGGCAGGAACAGCATATATGGCTAGACAAGTAAGTATGGGATGCAGGGATGTTGGTATGCACCCAGGCACGAAGTTCGCTAGAGCAGCAGTTCCCAAAAGGTGTTCTGTGGAACCCTGGGGTTCCATGGCAGGGTCACAGGGATTCTGTGAGTCAGGACAAATGTTATTTAAAGTAGGCACAGTTACTGTCAAAAAACTTCCTTAGAATGAGTTGGAGTTCCGCCAATAGAAAAGTCGATCATAGGGTTCCCTGTCTGTAAAAAATGGGAACTACTGCACAAGGGATAGACAAGGAAGGAAGTAATACAGAATGCAGGGATACTCCCAGGATAAGTGGCATCTGGAAAACAGTGGCTCTGGGCACAGAACCCACCAGTGTGGCATCTAGGAACAGCACATTAAGCTAATCAAAGAAGGTAGGGCAGGGGGTCACAGATATGTACAGGAGATTAGAGGAGACTGGGATATGGTTACACTGAGCACAGAGCCGACCAGCATTGCAGCAAGGTAAATCACATAAATCCAGACAAGGAAGGATGGGATGTGGGGAAGCATGACCACAGCGATGTACCCAGGATGAATGGCATCTAAAATATGGTAGCACTGGGAACAGAGCCCACAAAATGGCAACCAGAAACAGCTCATAAAGCAAGACAAGGAAGCTAGGGGAGTTTGGGATACTAATGCCACATCCCGAATGAGCAGGGATCTGGAAAATGTAGCCACTTAGCCAGTGTTGCAGCTAGGAAGAACATATAAAGCTAATCAAGAAAGGAAGGGACACGTGGAAGTGAGAATGCGGTGGACACAATAAGGATGAGAGGCACCTGGAAGACAGTGACACATTGCAAAAAGCCCACCAGCGAAGCAGACAGTTGCCACACCTAAAGCTAGACAAGAAAGGATGGGATGCAGGGACACAGGGACACCCAGGAATAGCGGTGTTTGGAAGATGGTGGCACTGGACACAGAACCCACTAGTGTGGCAGCCAGGAACCAGTCATTAAGCTAGACCATGATGAAAGAAACGCGGGGACGAAGGGATGCACTCAGGATGATCGGCATCTAGAAGACAATGGCTCTGAACATGAAGTCCTCTCACCGTGGCATCTAGGACCAGAAAATAAAACTTGATAAGTAAGGAAGGGACACAGGGACACAATGCGGGAAACACCCAAAATAAGTAGCATCTGGGAGACAGTGGTAGTGGTCACAGATCTCACCAGCATGGCAGCCAGGAACACAACATAAAGCTCAACAAGAAATGGATGTGGGGACATGGGGATGTAAGCTGGATGTGCTGTGTCTGAAGAAGGATGATGTTGGGCACAACCCCCCCCCTCCAGCATGGTGGGCAAAAAAGGCATATATGGCTAGAAAAGTAAAAAAGATACACGGGGCTGGATGATACGGGGACACACCCAAGATGTGCAGCATCTGGAATAAATTTATGTTTGGCACAGAGCATTACTAGTGTTTTAGCATGTCTGCTACCCCTAGGTAAACTTTATATTTAACAAGCATGAAGCTTGGTGGATTGGACTGGGAAGTTATCAGTGGTACTGATTTTTTGAAGAAGCTACGTTTTTGTGATGTACGAGGGCGATGCACGCCACACACCGGTCAGCTGTCCGTCCCATTTGGCCGGTTGGGCGTGACCTTCACCGCAAACGGACGTTTGCTTGAGCATTTGCAAGTTAATGCAAATATACAGTAAACACTTTTCAGAAGAGGATATCAAGTAAGTGCCCCTTGCATGTTTTTGGCACAGGTGTGGGAAATCTACGTACTTTTTTCAAGATGACTTGTAATGTTGCGGTAGACTCAACCTTGAACGTAAAATGAACTTAAAGTTATTTTTAAAGTTTACCAGTGGAAACAGGTATTCTCGTTGCGTTTAATAAGCCTTCCCAACTTTAGTGCGCACGGACCTTTTTAAATGGAATCACACGGCCGTGTACTTGAATTGGAACTTATATTTTTTTTGGTAGTTCTGTAATAATAATATACCAGTCTTAATTTTAAGAAATATATTTTTAGTAAGCTTTTGTAACATGTTTATATTGCCGGAGCAGGAATTTACTTCACATGGGAGCTCCCAACGTATTTATTTGTAAATTTAATATTTTAGTATAAGTTTTTCTTGACCCCAGAAAAGGTTTGAAATTATTCCTAATTATTTTTTGATAACGTATTTAATCTTTAAATTTTATGCTAAAATATTTTATAGTTGTATAAATTTACGTTCCGGGTAGGGAATATATGAAATCTATTGTAGGAAGTAATGGTATTTATATGGAGTGTGGCAACGAAGTTGGACTAGATATAATCTCATCTACTATATAAGGAATTTATGTATTGCCCGATACGTTATTGTAATTTGGATCAACTTATTTATGCGACGTGCTTTACGTAATGTAATGTTTTTCTCAGAAAGTTATTAGTTTATTATTTTTTTTAAGGAAAATAAATTTTAGATGCTTATCTTTATTTCGGTTGTAGTTGTTCTTAGCTGTACCAAACTGACCCTATCTCTTATTTTCTGCTGTAATTTCTGCTGCAAAGAATTTTTTAAAGCTTTATAATTAATTTTGATATTAACATTTTGTAATATTTTCTTTAAGTCTGCCCCCATTCTGATTTGTGGGTTTTAGACGTGGTTTTGGCTCTGGAACTGTTAGTATTTTGGGCAGAGCATTTTTTCTGCATTTAGATAATTTTTCCTCCAGAGTGGAAGCCAGGAACAGCATATAAAGCTAGATAAGGAAAGAATGAACTTGAGGATGCAGAGACTTGTTGATACACCTAGGTTGTGCTGCATATAGATGAGTGTGGTACTAGGCATGGGGCCCTACCGCATGGCAGCCAGAAACAACAAATATATCTAGACAGGTAAGAAAGAGTTGCGAGGATATGTTGATGTGAGGACAAACCCAGGATGTGTGGTGTCTGAAAGAATGTGGCACTTGACACAGAGATCACCAGCATGGCTGCTCGAAACAGAAAATCAAGCTAGAAAACAAGTGAGGTATATAATATACACAGGTAAGTACCATCAGGAAGATGGTGGGACTAGGCACGGAGCACAACAAAACATGGCAGCCAGGTACAGAACATAAAGCTAGACAAGAAAGGAAGGTATGCGAGGACGTGAGGACATGGGGAAGAGGGTTTGCAACCAGGATGAGCGGCGTCTGAAAGATAGTGACAGTAGGCACAGAACACACCAATGTGGCAGCCATGAACAACACATATGACTTGACAAGGAAGGATGTGATGCGGGGATGAAGGGATGTTGGGACGCACCAGGCACAATGTTCACTAGAGTGGCAGCCCGGAAAAGCACATTATCAAGACCAGAAAGGAAGGAACATATAATTTTGGGGACAGGGGGGATGCACATACAACCAGAATGAATGTTGTCTGGATCACATTGGCTCCTAGCTCGGATCCCACCAGCATAGAATCTAGGAAGAGCACATACAACTAGACAAGGAAGGAAGCAGACACATGGGGACATGGGGATGCATCCAGGATGAGCGAAGTCTGGAAGACAATGGTACTGGATACAAAACCCCCCAGCATGGCAGCCAGGAACAGCACATAAAGCAAGACAAGGAAGCTAGGGATGCAAAGGACGCACCATGGATGAGCGGGACCTGGAAAATGTTTTCATTGGGCACAAACCACCAGCATGGCAGTCAGGATCATCAAACAGCAGATTTATATAGACATGTAAGGAAGATACATGGGAATTCGGGAACACGGGGATGCAAACAAGATGAGCAGCATTTGAAATTTAGCGATGATGGGCACTGAACAGCATTGCTGCCATGAACAGCACATAAAGCTAGACAATAAAGACAAATGGGGACATGATGAATGCTGGGATACACCCTGGATGAGATCTATCTGGAAGCTAGTTGTTCTGGGCATGGAGCGACCAGCATGGCAACTAGGAACAGCACATAAAGGTAGACAAGGAATAAAGAGATGCGGGATGCAGAAATGCAATGATATGAGTTTGCACCTATGTTGAGCAGTGTCTGTAATGGTGGCACTGGGCATGGATATCCTCCAGTATGGCAGCCCGGAACAGCACATAAAGCTAGACAAGAAGGAATGGACACAGGGAAGCAGGTGCAATGGAACATGGGTAGGCAACTAGGATATGTGGTGTCTCGAAGAAGTTGGAACTAGGGATAGAGCCCACCAATGTGGCAGCCACGAACAGAACATATATCTAAACAAAGAAGGAATGTGTGGATACACTCAGGATGAACGGCATCTGAAAGATATTGGTGCTGGGCACAGAGCCCACGAGCATGGCAGCATAGAAAATCACATAAGGCAAGACAAGAAAGGAAGATATGGGGGAACGTGGGGATGCAGGTAGACACCCAGGGTGGGCTGCATCTGGATGATTCTGGTGATGATCTTGGAGCCCACCATTATTGCTGCAAAATACAGTCCATAAAGCTAGACAAGGAAGTAAATAATGCAAGGGATGTGCGAATGTGGGGACATACCTAGGATGAGAGGCATTTGGAAGACTGTGGTGCTGGATAAGGTGTCCACCAAAGTGTCAGCCCAGATTTGAACATAAAGCAAGACAAGAATGGAAGAGAAGAGGCGATGCAGTGACCCGGACACTCACGAATTATACAAGATTAGTGGTGTCTGGAAGAAGTTGGCACTGAGCCTACCACCATGGCAGCCAGGAACAGTAAATAAAGCTATGCAAGAAAAAATAATGGACAGGGAATACAGGGAAACACCTATAATTAGTGGCATCCGAAAGATGGTGGCACTGGGCACAAAACCCACCAGCATGTAAGCCAGGAACTGGACATAAACCTAAACAACAAAAGAAGGGATGCGGGGTCGTGGGGATGCAGCCATGATGAGTGGCATCTAGAAGGCTGTGGTTCTGGGCATGGAACTCACCAACGTGGCATCTAGGAACAGCACATAAATCTTCTCAAGGAAAGGATGGAAGTAAAGATGCCAGGACTTAGGGTGCACCCATAATGAGGGACTTCTGGAAAACTGTGGTGCTGGGCATGAAATCAACTAGTGCTGTAGCTAGGAACAATACATAAAGCTAAACCAGGAATGAAAGGATCCAGGGACGTGGTGATTTAAGGAAATGGTGACGTGGGGACGCATCTAGGATTTTCAGCATCTAGATGATTATGACACAAGACATGAAACCCCCAGCATGGCAGCCAGGAACATCGTATAAAGCTAAAGGAAGGAATGGATGGATGCAGGATGCGGGGATGTACACAGGATGAGCAGCATCTGGAAGATGGCACTGGGCATGGAGCCCACCATAATGGCAGCCAAGAACAGCACATAAAGCTACTCAAGGAAGGAAGGAACACAGGGTGGCAGATATGTAGGGACGCAGAGACACAGAGACATGGGACATGGTAAAGCGGAGATGCGAGGATGCGGTTACTCTCCCAGGAATAGCGGCATTCCTAAGATGGTGGCTTTGGGCACACAGCCCACAAGTGTGACATACAAAAAGAGCATATAAAGTTAGACAAGAAAGGAACGTAGGAATGCGGGATGCATCCAGGATAAATAGTGTCTGAAAGATGGTGGCGCTGGGCATGGACTCCAGCAGTGTGGCAGCTAATAAGATAAAATATAGCTGGACAAGTAAGAAAGAGGGTGGTTAGCGGGGACCGGGGATGTACCCATGATGAGTGGCATTTGGAAGTTCATTGTGCTAGAGTGACAGCCAGGAACATCACATAAAGCTAGACAAGGAAGGAAAGAACTCGGGAATGTGGTGACATTCTGAAGCGGGGATGCATATAGAATGTGTGGCCTCTGGATGACTGTTTTGCTGGGCATGGAGCCCACCAGTTTGGCAGCCAGGAACATTATATAAATCTACACAAGGAAGCAAGGGGCATGGGGATACACCCAGAATGAGCAGCATCCATAACACAGTGTCGGTGGGCACGGATTCCACCAGCACGGCAAGAATATCACTAAAAGCTTGACAAGGAAGTAAGCAATGCGGGGACAAAGGGCTGTACCAAGGATAAGCGGCGTCTGGAAGAAGATAGCACTGGGAATGGAGCCATCCAATGTGGCACCCAGGAAAATTACATAAAGATAGGAAAGGATGGAAGGGACGCTGGGATGTGAGGATGCGTGGAGGCATGTATGTGGGGATGTGTGGAAGCGGGGACACGGTTATGCGGGTACACGGCTATGCGGGTACACATTGACTTGTGGACGTTAGGACACATGGACTTGCGGACGCGGGGACGCGGGAACCAGAGGATACCTGGATGTGGTGATGCGGGGATGCGGGGATGCGGGGATGCGAAGATGCACCTAGGATGATTGGGGTCTGGATGACTGTGGCGCTGGGAATGGAGCCCACCAGGTGGGCAGCCAAGAACATCAACTAAAACTAGACAAGGAAGGAAGGGACAGAGAAGAGATGACACATGGACGCGAAGACGCAGTGATGTGGGGACACTGTGACCGGGGACGCACCCAGGATGAGCGGTGTCTGGAAAACGGTGGAGCTGGGCACAGAGCCCACCAGCGTGGCCGCCAGGAAGAGCGCGTGGTTGCCCGAGCTGAGCCCGCTCGCCAGTCGCGTGGTAATGAGCAGTGCTAGGCAGCCGAACAGTATCGGCCGACGCCCGAACCTGCGCACATGCCAGCATCGTCTCTACACATCTCCCTTCCACCACTTCAATCACACAACATACACAGTAACATACATACAATACTTTACAGAGAGATTATTATACAAGGAATACTTTATTCCTCATTATGATTTATAACACAGGCCAACAAGGAATTACGAACTGATTTTAAGCTATTTTTGGGGTGTTGAATCTAACTATGAAATTACTTTTTTATTCTATCAGCCCTACTTTTTGAGATAAGAGAATCTTGAAATGTGTTCTTCTACACAATGTAAACAAATATGGTTCAATACCAATTGCTCACTCAACGACTATGAAAGAAACATATAGCACCATAGCTTTGGTCTTGGAGAAGATAAGGTATCGTGAACATCAATGTGTGATTTGTGTGGACTTAAAAATTATAAACTTTCTCCTCGGACAGCTAAGTGGATTCGCCAAATATGCTTGTTTCTTGTGCCTCTGGGATAGCAAAGACAAAACACACCATTGGGTTAGACAAAAGTGGCCTAAGAGAGAAGACATGGTCGTTGGATAAAAAAACATTATTAACGAACCCTTAGAGAGAAAATCATCTTTCCTTCACTGCATATCAAGCTGGGCCTTATGAAACATTTTGTAAAGGCTCTTAATAAGGACGGATTATGCTTTGTATTGATTGGGGGAGAAATGCCTCACTTGAGTAAGGAAAACATTTAAGCAGGAATATTTAACAGCCCAGAAATAAGAAAATTCATTAAAAATAAAAACCAAGCCTTTGTAAATTCCATGAAAGAGGCTGAGTGAAAATCCCGGACTTCATTTGTTGTAGTTGTCGGAAATTTTCTGGGCTAACGAAAAGCAGAAAACCATGTTGAAATGGTAAACGATATGCATAATAATTTCAAATCCCTTGGGTTCAACATGAGCATTAAGGTGCACTATTTACACAGCCACCTGGGCTGTTTTCCTGAAAATGTAGGAGACCCCAGTGAGGAGCAAGGTGAAAAATTTAATCAAGATATTAAAATTATGGAGGACCGCTATCAAGGAATATGTTCAAAAAGGGACTGTTCCAAGATATATTCAAGAAGTTCACGATAAGAAGCTTCCGAAGTGTTGTGACTAGTTGGTTCCATCGATGACTTGGTACTATATTTGTATATATAATACTATTAGGATATACTAATAATATTTGTATTATATAAAAATATATTTATAATATATTGATATTTGTATAATATATTAATATTTGTGTAATTTAATAATAAACATTTCATGTTTAATTTTTAGATTTGATTCTGGATTTAACCTTATGTAAAATGTACATTTCACTAAAACGTTATAGCTTAGAAATTTGATTTCCTAAGCAAAAACTAATGCCATATTTGAATTCAGGGCACCAAATTCTTATGAGATAAGCTCCAAATACCCCAGCATCAAAACTATTGTTGGCCTGTGTAACATATCTAGCCTGGCATTGCCTCATACACAGAAGCGGGAGGAATTGTGTTTTCAAGTAATCTATATTTAAAGCCAATTTATACGTGTATTACTGAAAGTATATCTATCATATAAACTTAAAGTGCATATTTTATTAATTTAATAACATAAATTTATATTTATGACAATTTTAAACATCATAAAAAATATAAGATTAATTTTCTCAAGCTAAGTTATTACTTCATTTGCTATGTTTTAAACATTGGAGTTCTAAAATGCTACTATTCCCAGGTTTTTTTTATGATGCATTAAAAATTCAATCTAAAGATATTTCGTTAAAAACTGACGATGGGTATGCTGCATGCATGTGCGCCTCAGTGGACGACTGATCACTTCTGCGCATGACTCTGACACCCACTTGCCCCTGGCCAAGGGTTGCTATCACAATTTAGAAATAAACAACTTAGAAACACATAACTTTGAAAATCACAAAATATAATTGTTAAATGATGCATGTTCAAAGTTGCGTATTTCATCCTTGTGTGTTTCTAAGTTACATGTTTTTTTTTTGGCAGTTTTAGTATGATAATTTTAAGCAGTGGCGTAGCCAGGATTTGTGTATGGGGGGTGTTAAGAAGTATGGGGCCCCCCCCCCCCCCGTATTAAAGCGGGGGGTCCGGGGGTCCTCCCCCGGGAAAATTTGGATTTTAAGGTGTAAAATAGTGCTATTTTAGCAGTTTTCGGTACTTAAATTTAAATATTGTAATGGTAAAAATTTTATTAATTCTAATATGAAATTTGTTTGAGTGATGAATAAGAAATTATTTAAAGATTTGGTGCTAGGGGGGGGGGTGTTGATCCCCTAAACCCCCCCCCCCCCTGGCTACGCCCCTGATTCTAAGTTATGTGTTTTATGATGTTTGTAATTTATGTAGCTCGGCGTTATGTGTTTCTAAGTTATGTTTGGGTCCCACTGGCTGGCAGGACTGGCACACGGCCGGCGGATGTGACACAGCAAGGCTCGACATTATACACCTACCGTTTCAATGCCCATTGATGAAAAAACGCGAAAAATTTCTTATCAAAGAAGGAAAATTACCTCCCTTTTATCGCAAATATGTGTCGTGTCCACCAATTATAAATGTATATCAAGCAGTATTTGTTCTCGAAAAGTGTTAAGATCTGTCAAAAACCTGACAACAAAGCAATGCAGTATTAAATATACGATAAAACAATCAATTATCAGTCGTTGTTTCGTCTCTCGTCAGTTACTTTACGGAATTCAAAAGATGACTTGTGACGTCATTCGGATTAGCACATCACCAACCTGAAGAATTTAAGGATATGATTGTCAAAAGGTACGTACGGCAGACCTAAGGTAATAAGTAAAACCAGCTGACCCATGCATATATTTTGCAGTTAATTTCATTTATTTATTTACATTGCTTTATAAATAACAATTTACAACTATTTATAATGCTTTGGTTGGTTTAATTTGACTGATTTGCTTTATAGATTAAAAAAAGCATATATAATGCAAACAATCCAATAGCTGTCTTTTTTGTTATAGAGATTATTAATAGATGGCCATTTTTAAATAAACCATTAATTTTAAAACTTTTTTTGTCTATTTGTCGTCAATAGCAAGGAACATAAGCTTTAAAATTATGTTTGAATCATTAATTTTGATGAATAATTAAGGGAGATATGGCGTTGCCACAAAAACACACCTTTGAGAAATAATGTATATGATGTTTGTAGGTTATGTTTGTGATACAAAATATCAACAGTAATTTCAAAAGTACTTACTTATAAGAAACGTCTGGCGTGCCAGAAGTTTCAGTTAAGTAGTTTTTGGGTGGAATTTTTTGGTTAAGTTGATGAATCCTCTAAGATTTCTTTAACATAAGTTCTGTTTATTATGACGGAAATTCAATTTAAAAAAGTAATAAGTAAACGTTGATGTTTCAAGTGGATATCCGATTCGATATCTATCGAAAAATCGACGCATCCATGAAAGAACCTCTTCTTAGATGACTTGAAATTTAAAATTTAAGAGAAGCTGTACATTTTTAGACCGTTGGTTTATTTTTCGTCATTAGCCGGCACGATAAGCTTTAAAATGAGGGGTAAATCATGGAATTTGATAAAGGAATAAGGAAGATCTCGCGGAAAAACAGAAAAAACAGGCTAGATAAATAATATATAAGATAGCACCTATGAAGTAGGCCCACGTTCGTTGGTTTAGCAAACGGAACAGATTTGTTCTGAACGTTTCTCATATAAAATAAAATTATTACAAGTCCAAATTTACTTATTGTGTGACTAACTGGTACCCCAAGGTGAACAAACAACAAGAAGTAGTGAAGGAATAAGTATAAAACTGAAATGACTTTAAATGAAAAAAAAAAGTAATTTGACGCAGAAAATATTTGAATGCGCTAGTAATGAAACCGACTGATGCACTGCATGGAAACTGAGACACACAAAGCGCTATGATGTTTTATAACCTGGACAACGCACACACTAGGGCAGCAAAGATACATATTTCTGACAGTTCTGTTGGCAAATAAGTCGTCAATGCCAGAATTAGAAAATTTCAACTGCGCAGCTAGAGCGCGGTGCTCTGTATTCTTAGCACATGGTTGCACGCTTTGGTGGGATACCTACGTCACTGACCGTCTTCGAACATCCTTCGCATCCGTGTATCCTCGTATTTATTATTTTTTGGTGTAAAAGGTAGCGTTACCAGTCCCCCTGGTAACTTTATAAGAGCCTTAATTTTTCTTAAGTTTGTAACGCTTAATAGCAATTAATTTTAATATTGTATAACATAACATTTATAATTTTAGATTTAAATTAAATATGATATTAACTTGGTTATTATTTTTAATTATATTTTGTTTTATACTCTCGCACTTCTGCCAACACGAGGGATGTTTGTTCCCGCAGAGCCGCTACGAGCCGCGAGAGCGCTGCGCTGACGTCACGGAAACAGCTGAGCCGCGCCGGGAGATCGAGGCAGGGGATCCGACGTGCCTGGACCAGTTCCGCTGCGGCCTTAAGGGGAGGCAAGCACTAAAAGAATTTCTGCTACCAACTATGAAGTAAGACCTTCGATTTTATAGCTCATTGTACGTCTCCCCAAAGCGATAACCAGAATCGTGTCGTGAATGGACACTCAGAATCTTCTTGCGGATTTACGTGCGATAAAATTTATTTTTTTTACGATCTTTAAATAATCCATGCAATGTGGAATTTCGATTTAATACAATTCTTTGGACATATGCCATTGCAAGTCAACAGTCTGTTTGTGCCTGATGGGAATCGAAACGCCGCAACTGTTTCGTCATAAGAAGCCTGCTGTGTTCGTCGTTGTGTTGCCCATAACACTAGTTTCATTGTGTCCATCTGTTCGCTGTGTTTCCAGGGTTTATTATTTTGCATTCTTGAATTCTTTCCATGGCAAACATCGCAAAACTACAAAGGCGTTATGTCCAAAGAAGTGTATTAAATCTTAATTAATTGAATGGTAGCTCATTATAATGATTTGGCATAAGGTTGTGAGCATTAAATTTTCCAGGCAGTTTAAGCAGCTGCAATAACTTTCTTGGAGCACGAATTCAAGTGTGGCCACAATTTTCCTTGTTTTCGCACGAGTAACATATGACCTCGTAAAATAAACCGTATTTCATATTTCACACCTGAAATTGGATTTTGCTGTGGCTGATAGTGTTCCCTGTGAACTGCAGTTTTCTGAAATTATACAGTTTAATGGGGATGACCTGGTCATATTGTGCGGACTGCGAATACTGTTTTACAAGGTTTATCGTTGGTCGTTGTGGTGGCGGAATTACTTCGCACTCTGTTTCAAATAGGATAATGTGAACAAATAGGATAATGAAATATTGATGAAATTACGAAATTTGAAGGAAACGACATGCGGTGCCATATAATTAGTACGATTTTATACCTTTAGACCTGCTTGTAAAGTAGTTCTACTGCGGTTGTAACAGGTGCTACGTACAAAGAATACATTCCAGTGAGAACAACGTAAAGCGTCTTTCATTCCAGCAGTGACTCATGTACATGGATGTTTATAGACTCATGCTATGGGCCTGGTTTTGCATCCTCGGTTACAATCTCAGACCACCTAAATGGTTGCATCGGCACAGTTTTGTCTTGTGAGCATGTCACCAACATTGAATTACGATTTTATACAATGACTGTCTAAATCAGCTGATGTATGAACTATATATATATGTATATATATGCGTTTTTTTTACAAATGGTACTTCAATGATTGTTTAAAATTATTAATTGTAAATCCAAAGTTATTATGACGCAGTTCATATTTAAATCTACCAGACACGACTAATAAAACGATTTGAGTGGGAACTAGAACTTGCAAAACCCAATGGCATTTCATAACCTCAAAACGTGCTAACTGCGTTCACCACGACACAAGTTTCTGAAGGTTCTATGGTCAAATAAGCTGTCCAAAATTGGGCCAAACCTTTTTCTTCACGCCTTATGTGCGCAATGCCTCTAAATTTATTAGTATATGCACACACATATTTTGATATTAATTTCATATTAAGGTCACTCGTTAAATATTAATGTCACTTGTGAGCCAAGGCTGGGTTTGTGTCACCTACATAGTGCGAAAGGCAATGGAGATCCACTGCAGTATCACCTCGCCTAGTCCACCCCAGTCACGCTGTGGTAATATCCCTGTGACGATGGCTCCGGAGATGACCACTTTATCATAAGAAATGCAATTTTTAAACATTAATATTGAGCATAAATGTGAGAAATTGTAAAGAAAGAAAATGCAAAAAAGAAATAAACCTTTTCACTTGATAATTTTAATAATGTTATAAATATTTCGTTCGGCATTATTGATGTGTAACATCTTAGCTCTCGGTATACGGCATTTGGTAGAAGTAATTTCGTGAATGGAAAGGAAATCGCATGCAACGAAAATGTAAAACCATGGTGCTGCCATCTGTGGCGGATGGTGAAAACCATTGTTCACAAAAACCCAAGGAAACTTTATAGTATTAACTGTTTAATGAATTTAAACAATATGGGCAATATTTTGATAGTATTCCTTGTCAAAAATCGGGTCTAAAGATAGAGTGTAGTATTTTTTAAAGGTTTTTGTTCCCTTTTATCTGAGCAGTTTTATTATATAGTTTTATCTTTAGTTTAAATCGAATAATTCATTAATCGACGTAGCTGCTCCGGAAACGAATTTTAGTGGCGGGTGCGAAAACTAAGTGTGATTCGCGTCAATAAATTAAGCAGAAAACCCTATTATCGTGTATTTGTAAGGTTTTACATTATTTTTAAGAATTCTACATTAAATTTCGTGTCTGAGTTTTATATTATAACTGCTCGTTACCGAGGTTAGATTTTACATACCTCTGGCGAGAACTGAACGACTCGCTTACATTTTTTCACAGTGTTACAAAATACATACATGGCTATCTTTTATACAACATTAACCGTGTTTGTGTGACCATTCAGGTGTGCTTGCTAACGATCCCAGCTCGTCTTGTCCTCCTGATCCTAGAATCTGCACGACACCTGGACAGAGAGCCCTCACCTGTCGCCCAGCTGCCCCATGACGAAGTTGCCGGCGATTTCCCCCAGGCGGTCAAATGTGTAGAGGTTGGCGACCACCAGCTCCTGGTCGCACACCCAGTCGTGTTGCGAGGGCGCCGTCTGCGCGTACCACGTGCGGTCGTACTCCCAGCCGTGCTGGCACGCTGCGGCACAACACAGGGTGCGACCAGCCTCGACCACACTCTCGTGAATTACAGATCATCCCAATCCTGTTTATTCATGGAAGGTTCGTCTCTAGGTTTATACATGGGGTTTAAAGTCTCTTTGACAGCGAGGTCGTTAACGATGATGAGGCGTGTAATTATAATGGAGCACTAACGAAATGAATGGGTGACGCAGACGGGAGCAGTCTGAGAAAAAACACCGGCTCACTACAACGTCCGCCACATTTATCGCTTGCAAAAAATAATTTGGGGCCGGCTTTACCGGGACACGGCCGAAAATTGTTAACGTTAATACGTCGTGTACCTATAAGGGAAGTACACACAGACAGTAGTTCCCATCAACTGCTTATGTAAGGGATTTTGTATGGAACTCATAACACTGTCAGTACTAGGCTGGGTGCATTCCGCCATCTTAACTTTCCTCCTCTCCTTGCAGACTGGTCCATGTGGCCCCCGTGAGCGCCACCTTTTCTGGAGTCGTCAGAATCTGTTCTTTCTTCTGTGACGAATGTGACGTCGTCACATTTGGTGTTGCGTGTCGGTTGCTAGGTCACTCATGTGCGCTTGTGCGTGGGCTGTGGTCGCGTGCACCATCTCGCAGCGCGTCTGTGTAGCTTCTCGCGGAGTGTTTGAGTGGGTTGGCACATGGAGCGCCTATCAGAGTGAGGAGTGCCTCTGGGGCGCAGGTTGGCAGCGCTGGGAGTAGTGGTGTGGGCAGCGGTTGCCGTTGTCACCGTGAGCATGCGCTGGGTCGGCGCGGTGAGCGCTGGTGCTGGTGGTAGTAAGAGAAACTTGGGGGCGGTCAAAAAAGTAGGTCGTGCGGGAACACGACAAAATTAAGGTTGCTAATGTAGTTGAAATTAATAAGTGAGCGCAAGCTTCCTACGATGAAGAATTCGCGCTTAACGACTGAATATGAAGAGTTTGCTGCTCGTGTTTTGGCGTGGACACAGTGTTTCCCAGCCGGGAGAAGTGTTGCCCGATTGCAATCACAATGCTGGCTGTTTTTGGCATTGTACGAAATTAGTTGTCAGCAAAGCAGTCTTTTCTTAGGTGTATGTGAAAGCACGCCATTTGTGGCAAGCTGGTCACGCGATGTGAGCATGAAGTGTTGGATTAATGGAATCCAAGCGCACGAGGGGAGTGGCTCTAAGCTATGTTTTTCCGACATAGCTAGCCCGAGAGAAGACGTTGTATGGGCTATGCTTGTCCATTGGCTTGCTTTATCTGCTGTAAGTAAATCCCCCCTTCTGTTGTGTTGGTGGGTGTTGTGACACTGACAAGGTACTGTACCCAGAATTAATATTGTTTGATATCTGTGCTAGTGAGTAAAGTTTCAGCTTCATAAGTAAAATATAGTTTTATACTGCGAGAGTTCTAAGGCAGAGAAGTCAAATTTTGCTGCAGATCACCAGGAGGCTGGCATCAAGTGATTATTTTTTGTGGTTTGGACAGCAACAAGTATTTTTCCCTGAAAACCAGTGGTTGATAATGAGTATGTAAATTAAATGAGTAATATTTTTTTTCCATGGCTTGGTTAAGTGCTGCCAAACAGTTTCTTTGATGAAACGCCTGCGCAAGTTAGATAGTTTCTGACAGACAGTAAAAGCTTTGAATATATGAGTTATAACATTTTTATAACAAATATTTGTGGAGATTTTGCGGACTTGAAGACAGAGTGAAAGTCATCAATGAGAATACACTTGGATGGTAACATACTTTTTTAATGCATGTGTTTTTAAGAGATATGTATTTAATACTTACATTTATAGAGATGTGCTGGTGTGATTAATTTTTTTTAAAATATTGACATTCCTGTGTTGACCCAGGTTGATTGAGGGATTTAGGTGGGGGTAACAGCCCCTTTAAGAGGCAGGGGAAAGAAAGGAGGAGGAGAAGGAATTTGCCTGCGGTCTCCGAAGAATCGTTAGTACGAGAGGGGGTGGAGTGGAAGAAGAGATGAGAGAGAGAGAGAGAGAGAGAGAGAGAGAGAGAGAGAGAGAGAGATGAATATGGTAATGATTTCAATAACACTTCTCAGAATTTATTTCTCTATCAAACTCTAGGGCGAGAATCTCTGTCAGGATTACTTGTTTTCCTAATCTAATATTAAAACTAAGAGTGTTTAGGAGGGGTCTAGGTAAGGAAGATTCTAAGTGCGTCTCAGGCCGAAGTCTATACGCTAAAATCATGCAGGGTTTAAGCCATGCAGGAGGGGTAGTATGCATCATGTGCTAGGAGGGGGATTGGCCAGCCATGGAAGCTATTGGCACCATGACTAACTCCCCTCACTTCTTAACTCTAGACTAAAACTAGATTAGTTGGGCCCAGGTAAAACCTGCATAGACTCAGGAAAAACCCTGGGTTCTTTCATGCAGGGTGAAAAAATCATGCATTAAGCATGCAGGTTTTCAAGGGAAAGAAAGGGGTGGTTTAGGAAGAAGAGTTGGACAGAGTGGAGAATAGTCTACTGTGAGGAATATTTTTTCTTTATTGATTAGACTATGATATAAATATGATATTATTTTCCCAAATTACTGTTTGCATATTTTATTTCTATCTCTATTATTTTATTGAAATAAACTATGTTTAACTTCTTGGCATAAAAGTATATCTGTGATTTAACAATTCTGTTGACAAGCTAAGTAAAGTAATTATATTTTTTAAATTATTTTAATTTTAGTGGATGTGTTTTATTACTAAAAAAAGGTCTAAGATTCCTCACAAAAGATTCAAGTAGGTTTTTAAATGCATTTATTTTCAATATAGAGCCCAAAATTATAATTTGTAATACAAATTAAGCAGAATGTCTTTTGTTAACTTTTTTTTAATGATTGGTGCCTGAGCAAAAGCTGATAGTTTATTTTACCCTGTGAGACCGTTTGTAATGTTTAGCGAATGATAGACAATAGTCAATGCCAGTTCTGTTTTGATAGTGCTCCATAAAATTACAACTTTTCGATTTGAAAATAATTTTTAGTTGTGAAATATTGAATATTTTTGAAAAAAAATTACTATATTTTGATAATGAATAGTTAAAAACGCGAAGACAAAAAGGTTTTGTGTGGTTATTTATTAAACGACACATTAATATCGTCCAGTTTATTCATTTATGAATTCTACATATAAAATGTAGAAGAACGTTTGCAATAGTTGTCAAAGGACTATTTCCATTCGAAATTTCTCTACAAAAGACAATCTTTTTTTAAGAATTCTGTGAAATAGACGAGTTTTGTGATTACAATGTGTTAGGGAGGAACTTCAGTAGAACCAACGGAACTGGAACTCAAGTGAGTTTTCGAGACCTCACTAGTCAATTGTCGTCTTCGGATGCTGAATTAGTTCAACGGCGGTCAACGGAACTGGCAGTCATTGTGGCCATATAACCACGTACAAGCTACGACAGGAATTTGCACCAATTCTTGAGAATAGAGCAAAGACTTGGAAACAACGCCTGATTGGCCGGGTGCTGTCATGACTTACAAACTAATAACTTAGAAACAAATAGGACAGCATTTTCCAGGTACCATCAGTTCTTAATTAAGTGAATTTTGTTTCAAGAATTTTAAGTTATTTATTTTTCTAATTCGTGGCATTCGCGAGGTCGTCTTTAAAATAACCAGCATTCTTACTGCTTCCAAAAATTCTTTGTACACACTTCATATGGAATAAAACAATACTCGTGCCCCCACGATACAAAATAATAAGATACTAGAACATTCTTTTAAATATTACATTATATTAGACACATTATAAATATTTACATAATGATCCGTTGATTACAGACATTAGTAGGCACATAAACAATAAATGAGAACATGCATTGACCTTGCATATGACACTCACATTCGATCATACTGAACAACATACTGACGTCACAGCCAGACGCGATTACGCGAGGATGAATATTTGGCTATTTTGAATGCAGCCTAGCTCAGGATTGTCCCATCTCGGCTTACTGGTCCAGTGAGATGTCAGAGAGCTCGATACAGTCTCAGTTGTGTAACATGTCTCAAAGTTGACAGTTCTTAAGAGCAGTAACACTGGTACATTCCTCAACTGTCACTTGAAGAACAGCACATTATTATGTATGCTTACTAACATTGTCAATCACACGAAGTTTAGGGCAGAACAGCATTTGCATAAGGATACTATACCACTGGTGCTACTGCTGAGAAATGTCAAACTTGAGGCGTGTGACGTGTCACAGACTATACCCGTGCATGTGAAAAAGGGAGAGAGCCAAAGATTATCATAGAACAAGGAGGGATATATGTACAGAAGTGCAACACTTACAGGGGAAACTGAAACCATGTGATTATCTGTTGGATGGGCCCATAACTACTAGCAAAAAAAAAAGAGAAACTCGGGTGGAAGGTTAAAATATTAAATGTTAGCTTAATGATGTTAATTTATCTACTTGACTTTAATTGCTTAGTAGAATATATTTAAATAGTAAAAAGAACACTTAATACTGTCTTGTAAAAAAGTTTATTCTATATAAATTAGTAGGAGATGCAGTATTTATGGTATGCCACACCACAAAATGTGTGAATACCAAAATAAAGTGACTTAATTTTCACTGGTTTGTTTTTCTGCCAATAGCTAATGCATTACTCTTCTCACAATGTAGCTATATTAGTAATATATTATACAAGCTACCATCTAGCGGATGGGTATGAAACTTCTTCAAAAGCAAAGCTTCGGTTTCGGCAATTGGAGTTTCTCCCCTATGGAGGTGCTCACTCACGCACGACCTGCAGACCACTGCCGTTGTGTGTCCCGGCGAGCAGCCAGGCGGCTCGCTCCTCGTGGCTGGTGTTGTACATGGAGCACTGGCTGTACGGGGGCGGGCCCTCCTCCCTGCAACACAGGGTGCGGCCTGCCTTCAGCATCGCCCGCCGACTCATCGACTGCGTGTTAAGCACTTACTGCTCTAAACATCCATTTAGCCGCGTAGTGTAATATATAGTCATTCTCAGAAGTATTCGTCCACGAGTTAGGTTGAGACTATAGTTAATATAAATATTATATCATCACCTCTACTCTATGTTTCATGCAAGTCATCACTGCCTTTGACTGTAAACATAAACACGAAATATGTTTTGTTATCGTGTAATAGAACTGAATAAGACATGTATTCGTGAAAATTGTGGAAACAGCAACGGAAAATATTCGTCTTCTTCGTTGACTGTGTTGAATCATGTGTGGAATGGGGGCAGAAACATATCGAGTGCACTGTTTCAGTGTTAACTTGAGTGTCTGCGAGTAAGCAACCACCTGCAGGGAAGAATGAGCGAGAGAAGAGAATGCACTCTCGTTGAAAGGAAACGCGTTAGACAACTACATATGGACAGGAAGCCACTAGGAAATATGGGGGAAACTATCGAAATACCACGAATAACAATAGCCATTTATATGTAACAAGTTATTCTGTGTTTAATAAACCTTGAAGCGGATGACCAAGGAAGTTGACGCGACGAAAAAAGAGAAGCATTGTGCGGTCGTTGCACAAAATTCCTCATGTTTCTGGTCCTGCGCTTCGATCTGCTGCAGAAACTGCTCAGAGAAGAACATCAGCATTGACGTAAGGCTGATGTTATACACAGCTGAACTGGTGGGACGCATAAGCAGGAAGAAGAAAAAAAAACTAAAAAAGAGCTTGCTTTTGTAGAAATGTTAGCAAGCCACTGGAGTTTTGTAGGCGGGTGTTCTTTATTGATGACGACCAATTGTGTTTAGTTGATTCTTTGGACAAACGATGCATGCGAAGAAATAAGTACAAAGAGCTCCAGTGTAAGAACCTGCAGCCTCTTCAAGTTTGGCGGCGGAAGCTTAGCAGTATAGAAATATATATCTGCAGCTGGGAAAGGTTACTACCACCTACGATCTGTGGCTATGAATAAGATGCCATATCTGAATATACAAAAACAGAATCTGTGGTCTAGCATACAGTAGTTAGGCCCTGATAGTTAGTGACTATTACTTTCAGAAGTTAATGATCCGAACCATAATGCTGGGTCATCAAGGAATGGCTGTTGTACAAAACACCAACACCGTCCCCAGACTTAAACCTCATTAAGCACTTAGGGCTAGAATAAAACAGATACTGAGTAAAAAGCGGTTTATAAGTAAAGAAAACTTTAAAGAATGTTTAGCCAAGGTGTTCAGCAAAATAAACCAAAAAATTCACACAAAAAGTTGTAGAATCAATGCTAAGAATACTAAAAGCACTGATCACTTCAAAAGGAACTGTCACCAAGTACTGTAGCCGTGAGTAACTGTGAACTGCTTTTGTTATTGTGCTAGACGAATACTTCAGCATCGTCTATTTCTGCATGGAGTTTCTATTTTCGTGTTTGTTTTTAGAGCTATTTAATTGCTAAGACATTTTTAAAAATATTAACATAATCTACATATTCAACTAAATCAGATAATAAGACATCGCCCTATAGCTTGTTAGGTCCGGCGCCTGGTTCTGATGCGTGGTATGCTACCTTGGAACCTACATCTTGGATCATGTCACGGCAACCATCTTAGATGACATTGACCTTTGACCTTGACCTTAAAAATTACCAAAATTACTCAACATTTTCCGAAATTGGCCAAAAATTCGCCAAAATTCGCTAAATTGTTCCAGTTTATATAAAAAAAATATTTCAACAGAAAATTTAAACAAAAATTGAACATTCAACATTTTTGAGAGGAAAAAATTTAATTACTTTTTAATAGCATTAAAACACTACCCAGGCTAGGGGATAATGATCCCAAATCAGTCTTAATTTAGTTGAGTGAGGCCTCACGAGTAGCTAGTTTACGTCTTGTTAGTAACGCTGATTTTTGAAGTCACTTATGTTTAGGGAGGCATTGTGTCGTAAACTGTCTTTCGAATAATTTAAGAGTAATGTTCTACACTTTTTCTGTCCACACACAATTCTATAAAGCTGTAAGCGTGAGTTAGTCTATCGATTTCAACGACATAATGAGCCTGTCTTCGAGTTTATTAACTCTACTAGCTGCAATACCTGGCGTTGCCCGGGCTGAACACAGAATGTAGTTAGTAATTGTCTTCTTAATTTGAATGTCAAGTGTGAAAATTAATTTATATCACTTTCAGATCCCAACAGACGTTGTTCTGCCAGTTTATAGTTATTTACCTGGTCTGTATGTAATTTAGACTTTATAAAGTAATATAGAAAAAAGCTGAAAAATAAGAGATTACTAATATTGAAAAGATTCCATTATCTAGCTAATGCTCGGCCTGCATTGCAATGCCTCATTCAGTTTTGTTTTGTAATATGTTTGAAGTAGTTCCACATAAACAAATCATCCATCCATATCTCTCTATATATATTTATCTCTATCTACATTTATATATTACATCTATGTATCTCACTATCTCCATTTATCTCTTTATATCTACATATATACTTCCCACTATCTCTATATCTTCTATATATAAGTCTCTATATAGCTCTATACATCTATAGGTATATCTCTTTATCTAACCCATTTCATTCTCTATACCTCGCTCTATCTCAATTTATCTCTCCATCTCTATCTC
The DNA here is from genome assembly GCF_032445375.1 of Bacillus rossius redtenbacheri. NCBI lineage: Eukaryota > Metazoa > Arthropoda > Insecta > Phasmatodea > Bacillidae > Bacillus > Bacillus rossius. Next base: position 112,641,428 of record NC_086332.1, read on the forward strand.
ACTCTATATATATATATCACTCTATCTCTGTCTCTCTTTTATATTTAAATAAATTGTGTCATGCGTGCGCACTTATACAACAAAAACAGACGAAGTGCCGCTATATAAAATGAAAAAAACACACTTTTTGACACGATTCGTGCTCCAACTATTGAAAAATAGTTATACCGTCTCAGTAACCTTCATGGGCATACGCATAACAAATCACCAAAATTTCAACGCAATCGGATGAATGGTATAGGAACGCATACGGTACAAACAAACGAAAATTAAAGACACGACAAACGCATCAAACGATGGTGCGTTTAAAATTCAAGGCAACTCCATCTATTGACGAAGTTAAGAACAAAACTGTTCTTAGCGCCTTTATTTTGCTAGCCGCTGCGAGCTCCACTAAGCGGACTGGTCTCACCAAGGAGAAAAAATATTAATTTGCCAGACCTTACTATGTGTATGATCGTGTGTCAGACATAGAGAAATGACACTCACTCACTATTTGTATGTCTATGACATATGATTTTTTCTGTTATAAAATTAAATTATCACTTTTTCACTCCCTTAGGGCTGGAATTTCATATTAATATGTGGTCTGTGTGTTAATCCAGGTTATAAGCTAGCTGTAGGCCAAATTTCATTCAAATCCATTCCGTATTTTTTACGTGAAAGAGAAACAAACATCCATCCATCCATACTTACAAACTTCGCGTTTATAATATTAGTAGGCGAGGTGCTCGACCTTCAGCTATCCAAGACTCAACTTCGAATAATCTTGAGTTACTTCTCGCGCTTAGTAATTCAATACAGCGCCATGCTTTCTCCGCCTAGTAATTGATTGTAATTACGGAAATGGAGCGGGGAAATAGAAAACAAGTTGGTTACTGTATGTAATTATTTGAAGGCATTCCCAGCGGAGCCTCTCACGTCCATGATTGAAACAGGGAGTAGTGCACCTGAGCTTCTTACGGCTACCATATTGACGAGTGGCTGTGGACGTATAAAGGTAACTGAGCTGCCTAGTGTAACACTAAGGGTCATTGTAAACGAGCCCATTGGCGTTGTGTCACCTTCTCCAAGGACGCACGCAACCCATGAATGGGAACGCGCGTCTCATACCGCACAGTACAGGTGTGCCAAGTGTTGTAAGTTCGGCCACTCGGTCTCGTCACACCCTGATTCCATCGGAAACGTGAATTCACGTAAATGTTTCCGCTGAAAACACGCGGGACACAAGCGCTACCAGTGTCCGGGAAACTATAGAGTTTCGCCCGGATTGGTGGTCTGCGCGACCGTAAATTTAGGACAAATTCCACTCACCGGTTATTTAAATTATGTACATTCACATTTATCTCATCGTCAGCTTCCCGCTTTAGTTGCTACGGAAGCCACGCATTCCCTAACCAGTGGCGAATTTTTAAACGAGCTTTTTCAGCTCATCCCTCAGGTTGCATGCCTTTCACAGCGAGATAAGCTGATGAGTATTTGTGTAGCTTATAATGCAGTATTGAGTACGGACACTTCCGTTTTACTTCATATGGAAATTGACCGTTTCTCTTGGAATCGGAGATTCCTGGTGGTTCCACTACTTTCTCATTAAATAAATTTTTTTTTTTTACTTTCTGGGCAAGACGCGTGTGATATTACCACTCGTGAGCTGTGCTTTGGTTTTGAACTCACTGTAAAAATTAAATTCACATCTGATATTGATTTGTGCTGTATGTCCACGTTTAAAACCAAGAAGACTTCCAATGAGGCTGAAGACATTAAGAATTTAATCGCTTCTTTCCCCGATGCTTTGACTAAACGCATAGACAAGTGTGACGTTTTACATCACAAATTTTATTTAAAGGATTATATTCATATTTTCTCAAAATTTCAGAGGGTCAGCCCTCCTAAGTTGAAAATATTATGAACGATATTATCGATAGGTTCCTAAACGATAACGTAATTTCACAATTTGTCTCCAATTACAGTACTCAAACTTTTGTTGTGCCCACGAAATTTATCATGAGTTTAGGCTCGTACATAATTATATTCTGCTTAATCAGAAGATAATTGACGATAGTCTTTCTCTGCTCACTGTGGAAAGTGCCTTAAAGCATTAAGGTAAATCGAATATCTTCTCAGTAATTGATTTCAATGATAGTTTTCACCAATGTCTCTTAGATTCCTCTCGCAGTAAGTTTACAGTCTTTGTCACAACTTGGGGGCAATTTGAATTTATTCGAGTACACAGGGGCGTTAGTTTTGGAAGCCAGGCCTTAAGCCGTGTTTTGGATCACATATTAAGTTACATTAAATACAAAATATAATTTAATTATTTGGATGATATCATTGTGTAGTACAGAGTTAGTTTTGACGAAAATTCGCCATTTGTTTGAGGTATTCACGAGGCTAAGACTGTTAACAGGGAAGCTGTCGTTAGCGAATAGATCATTTAAATTTCTTGGTGATGTCATCACTGAAGGCAGGATACTCACGTATCCGGAAAAATAGCTCCAATTGTAAGTTTTCCCCGCCCAAATAACTTAAATAAAGGTTGTCCAAGGATTTTTAGGCTTTCTTGTGTATTATGCAAGACTAGGAGGTTGCAAAGAGCCTAAGGCACCCGTTAAAAAATGATAAATGTAGCAAACACTTTAATTTAATAAATAAATGGTGTTACACTCATGTAAATGCATTAAAAATGTCACTCTATTACTATGATTCAATTTTATAAATTATAAAGAACTTTAGCGAGTAGACTAATATTTTTACTTAATGATACATTTGTCTCCAGAATATAAATATCTCTTTAGCGTTACAGAGTCAGTGACTAAGTGATGAGCATATATATAAGATTAATACAAACAGGTGTATAAAATTAATAATTTTTTAGCAAACTAATTAAGATGAATTTTAATTAATAAAAAAACCACATCGATATTCTAAATGTTAATTCTATTGTACGGTGTATGATAAGTCAGCAAGTGACGGCTAAACTACTTAAATCTAACTCTGCTCCTCCTCGTGGGTACGTCACTGTCCATCCTCGTGGGTACGCCACTTCCCTACCTCGTGGGTACACCACTGCCCTTCTTCATGGGAACACCACTGCCCTTCTTCATGGGTACGCCACTGACCTTTTTTCGTGGGTACGCCACTGTCTTTCCTCGTGGGTACGCTACTGCCCTTTCTCGTGGGTACGACACTGCCCTTCTTCGTGGGCATGACACTGCCCTTCTTCGTGGGTACGCCACTGTCCTTCCTCGTGGGTACGCTACTGCACTTTCTCGTGGGTACGACACTGCCCTTCTTCGTGGGCATGACACTGCCCTTCTTCGTGGGTACGCCACTGTCCTTCCTCGTGGGTAAGACACTGCCCTTTCTCGTGGGTACGCCAATGTCCTTCCTCGTGGGTGCGCCACTGTCCTTCCTCGTGGGTACGCCACTGTCCTTCATCGTGGGTATGCTACTGCCCTTTCTCGTGGGTACGCCACTGTCCTTCTTCGTGGGCATGACACTGCCCTTCTTCGTGGGTACGCCACTGTCCTTCCTCGTGGGTACGACACTGCCCTTTCTCGTGGGTACGCCAATGTCCTTCCTCGTGGGTGCGCCACTGTCCTTCCTCGTGGGTACGCCACTGTCCTTCCTCGTGGGTACGACACTGCCCTTTCTCGTGGGTACGCCACTGTCCTTCCTCGTGGGTATGCTACTGCCCTTTCTCGTGGGTACGCCACTGTCCTTCCTCGTGGGTATGCTACTGCCCTTTCTCGTGGGTACGCCACTGTCCTTCTTCGTGGGCATGACACTGCCCTTCTTCGTGGGTACGCCACTGTCCTTCCTCGTGGGTACGACACTGCCCTTTCTCGTGGGTACGCCACTGTCCTTCTTCGTGGGCATGACACTGCCCTTCTTCGTGGGTACGCCACTGTCCTTCCTCGTAGGTACGACACTGCCCTTTCTCGTGGGTACGCCAATGTCCTTCTTCGTGGGTACGACACTGCCCTTCTTCGTGGGTACGCCACTATCCTTCCTCGTGGGTACGACACTGCCCTTTCTCGTGGGTACGCCACTGTCCTTCCTCGTGGGTATGCTACTGCCCTTTCTCGTGGGTACGCCACTGTCCTTCTTCGTGGGCATGACACTGCCCTTCTTCGTGGGTACGCCACTGTCCTTCCTCGTGGGTACGACACTGCCCTTTCTCGTGGGTACGCCAATGTCCTTCTTCGTGGGCATGACACTGCCCTTCTTCGTGGGTACGCCACTGTCCTTCCTCGTGGGTACGACACTGCCCTTTCTCGTGGGTACGCCAATGTCCTTCTTCGTGGGTACGACACTGCCCTTCTTCGTGGGTACGCCACTGTCCTTCCTCGTGGGTACGACACTGCCCTTTCTCGTGGGTACGCCACTGTCCTTCCTCGTGGGTATGCTACTGCCCTTTCTCGTGGGTACGCCACTGTCCTTCTTCGTGGGCATGACACTGCCCTTCTTCGTGGGTACGCCACTGTCCTTCCTCGTGGGTACGACACTGCCCTTTCTCGTGGGTACGCCACTGTCCTTCTTCGTGGGCATGACACTGCCCTTCTTCGTGGGTACGCCACTGTCCTTCCTCGTGGGTACGACACTGCCCTTTCTCGTGGGTACGCCAATGTCCTTCTTCGTGGGCATGACACTGCCCTTCTTCGTGGGTACGCCACTGTCCTTCCTCGTGGGTACGACACTGTCCTTCCTCGTGGGTACGCTACTGCACTTTCTCGTGGGTACGACACTGCCCTTCTTCGTGGGCATGACACTGCCCTTCTTCGTGGGTACGCCACTGTCCTTCCTCGTGGGTACGACACTGCCCTTTCTCGTGGGTACGCCAATGTCCTTCCTCTTGGGTGCGCCACTGTCCTTCCTCGTGGGTACGCCACTGTCCTTCCTCGTGGGTACGCTAATGTCCTTCCTCGTGGGTGCGCCACTGTCCTTCCTCGTGGGTACGCTAATGCCCTTCCTCGTGGGTACGACACTGCCCTTTCTCGTGGGTACGCCACTGTCCTTCCTCGTGGGTACGACACTACCCTTCTTCGTGGGTACGCCACTGTCCTTCCTCGTGGGTACGACACTGCCCTTTCTCGTGGGTACGACACTGCCCTTTCTCGTGGGTACGCCAATGTCCTTCCTCGTGGGTGCGCCACTGTCCTTCCTCGTGGGTACGACACTGCCCTTTTTTCGTGGGTACGCCAATGTCCTTCCTCGTGGGTGCGCCACTGTCCTTCCTCGTGGGTACGCTAATGTCCTTCCTCGTGGGTGCGCCACTGTCCTTCCTCGTGGGTACGCTAATGCCCTTCCTCGTGGGTACGACACTGCCCTTTCTCGTGGGTACGCCAATGTCCTTCCTCGTGGGTGCACCACTGTCCTTCCTCGTGGGTACGACACTGCCCTTTCTCGTGGGTACGCCAATGTCCTTCCTCGTGGTTACGCTAATGCCCTTCCTCGTGGGTACGACACTGCCCTTTCTCGTGGGTACGCCACTGTCCTTCCTCGTGGGTACGCTAATGCCCTTCCTCGTGGGTACGCCACTGTCCTTCCTCGTGGGTATGCTACTGCCCTTTCTCGTGGGTACGACACTGCCCTTTCTCGTGGGTACGCCACTGTCCTTCCTCGTGGGTACGCTAATGCCCTTCCTCGTGGGTACGACACTGCCCTTTCTCGTGGGTACGCCACTGTCCTTCCTCGTGGGTACGCTAATGCCCTTCCTCGTGGGTACGCCACTGTCCTTCCTCGTGGGTATGCTACTGCCCTTTCTCGTGGGTACGCCACTGTCCTTCCTCGTGGGTACGCTAATGCCCTTCCTCGTGGGTACGACACTGCCCTTTCTCGTAGGTACGCCACTGTCCTTCCTCGTGGGTATGCTACTGCCCTTTCTCGTGGGTACGACACTGCCCTTTCTCGTGGGTACGACACTGCCCTTTCTCGTGGGTACGCCAATGTCCTTCCTCGTGGTTACGCTAATGCCCTTCCTCGTGGGTACGACACTGCCCTTTCTCGTGGGTACGCCACTGTCCTTCCTCGTGGGTACGACACTGCCCTTTCTCGTGGGTACGCCACTGTCCTTCCTCGTGGGTATGCTACTGCCCTTTCTCGTGGGTACGCCACTGTCCTTCTTCGTGGGCATGACACTGCCCTTCTTCGTGGGTACGCCACTGTCCTTCCTCGTGGGTACGACACTGCCCTTTCTCGTGGGTACGCCAATGTCCTTCTTCGTGGGCATGACACTGCCCTTCTTCGTGGGTACGCCACTGTCCTTCCTCGTGGGTACGACACTGCCCTTTCTCGTGGGTACGCCAATGTCCTTCTTCGTGGGTACGACACTGCCCTTCTTCGTGGGTACGCCACTGTCCTTCCTCGTGGGTACGACACTGCCCTTTCTCGTGGGTACGCCACTGTCCTTCCTCGTGGGTATGCTACTGCCCTTTCTCGTGGGTACGCCACTGTCCTTCTTCGTGGGCATGACACTGCCCTTCTTCGTGGGTACGCCACTGTCCTTCCTCGTGGGTACGACACTGCCCTTTCTCGTGGGTACGCCACTGTCCTTCTTCGTGGGCATGACACTGCCCTTCTTCGTGGGTACGCCACTGTCCTTCCTCGTGGGTACGACACTGCCCTTTCTCGTGGGTACGCCAATGTCCTTCTTCGTGGGCATGACACTGCCCTTCTTCGTGGGTACGCCACTGTCCTTCCTCGTGGGTACGACACTGTCCTTCCTCGTGGGTACGCTACTGCACTTTCTCGTGGGTACGACACTGCCCTTCTTCGTGGGCATGACACTGCCCTTCTTCGTGGGTACGCCACTGTCCTTCCTCGTGGGTACGACACTGCCCTTTCTCGTGGGTACGCCAATGTCCTTCCTCTTGGGTGCGCCACTGTCCTTCCTCGTGGGTACGCCACTGTCCTTCCTCGTGGGTACGCTAATGTCCTTCCTCGTGGGTGCGCCACTGTCCTTCCTCGTGGGTACGCTAATGCCCTTCCTCGTGGGTACGACACTGCCCTTTCTCGTGGGTACGCCACTGTCCTTCCTCGTGGGTACGACACTACCCTTCTTCGTGGGTACGCCACTGTCCTTCCTCGTGGGTACGACACTGCCCTTTCTCGTGGGTACGACACTGCCCTTTCTCGTGGGTACGCCAATGTCCTTCCTCGTGGGTGCGCCACTGTCCTTCCTCGTGGGTACGACACTGCCCTTTTTTCGTGGGTACGCCAATGTCCTTCCTCGTGGGTGCGCCACTGTCCTTCCTCGTGGGTACGCTAATGTCCTTCCTCGTGGGTGCGCCACTGTCCTTCCTCGTGGGTACGCTAATGCCCTTCCTCGTGGGTACGACACTGCCCTTTCTCGTGGGTACGCCAATGTCCTTCCTCGTGGGTGCACCACTGTCCTTCCTCGTGGGTACGACACTGCCCTTTCTCGTGGGTACGCCAATGTCCTTCCTCGTGGTTACGCTAATGCCCTTCCTCGTGGGTACGACACTGCCCTTTCTCGTGGGTACGCCACTGTCCTTCCTCGTGGGTACGCTAATGCCCTTCCTCGTGGGTACGCCACTGTCCTTCCTCGTGGGTATGCTACTGCCCTTTCTCGTGGGTACGACACTGCCCTTTCTCGTGGGTACGACACTGCCCTTTCTCGTGGGTACGCCACTGTCCTTCCTCGTGGGTACGCTAATGCCCTTCCTCGTGGGTACGACACTGCCCTTTCTCGTGGGTACGCCACTGTCCTTCCTCGTGGGTACGCTAATGCCCTTCCTCGTGGGTACGCCACTGTCCTTCCTCGTGGGTATGCTACTGCCCTTTCTTGTGGGTACGCCACTGTCCTTCCTCGTGGGTACGCTAATGCCCTTCCTCGTGGGTACGACACTGCCCTTTCTCGTAGGTACGCCACTGTCCTTCCTCGTGGGTATGCTACTGCCCTTTCTCGTGGGTACGACACTGCCCTTTCTCGTGGGTACGACACTGCCCTTTCTCGTGGGTACGCCAATGTCCTTCCTCGTGGTTACGCTAATGCCCTTCCTCGTGGGTACGACACTGCCCTTTCTCGTGGGTACGCCACTGTCCTTCCTCGTGGGTACGCCACTGTCCTTCCTCGTGGGTACGACACTACCCTTCTACGTGGGTACGCCACTGTCCTTCCTCGTGGGTACGCCACTGTCCTTCCTCGTGGGTACGCTAATGCCCTTCCTCGTGGGTACGCCACTGTCCTTCCTCGTGGGTACGACACTACCCTTCTTCGTGGGTACGACACTGCCCTTTCTCGTGGTTACGACACTGCCCTTTCTCGTGGGTACGCTAATGTCCTTCCTCGTGGGTGCGCCACTGTCCTTCCTCGTGGGTACGCTAATGCCCTTCCTCGTGGGTACGACACTGCCCTTTCTCGTGGGTACGCCCATGTCCTTCCTCGTGGGTGCGCCACTGTCCTTCCTCGTGGGTACGACACTGCCCTTTCTCGTGGGTACGCCAATGTCCTTCCTCGTGGGTGCGCCACAGTCCTTCCTCGTGGGTACGCCACTGTCCTTTCTCGTGGGTACGCCACTGTCCTTCCTCGTGGGTACGCTAATGTCCTTCCTCGTGGGTGCGCCACTGTCCTTCCTCGTGGGTACGCTAATGCCCTTCCTCGTGGGTACGACACTGCCCTTTCTCGTGGGTACGCCAATGTCCTTTCTCGTGGGTGCGCCACTGTCCTTCCTCGTGGGTACGACACTGCCCTTTCTCGTGGGTACGCCAATGTCCTTCCTCGTGGTTACGCTAATGCCCTTCCTCGTGGGTACGACACTGCCCTTTCTCGTGGGTACGCCACTGTCCTTCTTCGTGGGCATGACACTGCCCTTCTTCGTGGGTACGCCACTGTCCTTCCTCGTGGGTACGCTACTGCACTTTCTCGTGGGTACGACACTGCCCTTCTTCGTGGGCATGACACTGCCCTTCTTCGTGGGTACGCCACTGTCCTTCCTCGTGGGTACGACACTGCCCTTTCTCGTGGGTACGCCAATGTCCTTCCTCGTGGGTGCGCCACTGTCCTTCCTCGTGGGTACGCCACTGTCCTTCCTCGTGGGTACGCTAATGTCCTTCCTCGTGGGTGCGCCACTGTCCTTCCTCGTGGGTACGCTAATGCCCTTCCTCGTGGGTACGACACTGCCCTTTCTCGTGGGTACGCCACTGTCCTTCCTCGTGGGTACGACACTACCCTTCTTCGTGGGTACGCCACCGTCCTTCCTCGTGGGTACGACACTGCCCTTTCTCGTGGGTACGACACTGCCCTTTCTCGTGGGTACGCCAATGTCCTTCCTCGTGGGTGCGCCACTGTCCTTCCTCGTGGGTACGACACTGCCCTTTCTCGTGGGTACGCCAATGTCCTTCCTCGCGGGTGCGCCACTGTCCTTCCTCGTGGGTACGCTAATGTCCTTCCTCGTGGGTGCGCCACTGTCCTTCCTCGTGGGTACGCTAATGCCCTTCCTCGTGGGTACGACACTGCCCTTTCTCGTGGGTACGCCAATGTCCTTCCTCGTGGGTGCACCACTGTCCTTCCTCGTGGGTACGACACTGCCCTTTCTCGTGGGTACGCCACTGTCCTTCCTCGTGGGTACGCTAATGCCCTTCCTCGTGGGTACGACACTGCCCTTTCTCGTGGGTACGCCACTGTTCTTCCTCGTGGGTACGCTAATGCCCTTCCTCGTGGGTACGCCACTGTCCTTCCTCGTGGGTATGCTACTGCCCTTTCTCGTGGGTACGCCACTGTCCTTCCTCGTGGGTACGCTAATGCCCTTCCTCGTGGGTACGACACTGCCCTTTCTCGTGGGAACGCCACTGTCCTTCCTCGTGGGTATGCTACTGCCCTTTCTCGTGGGTACGACACTGCCCTTTCTCGTGGGTACGACACTGCCCTTTCTCGTGGGTACGCCAATGTCCTTCCTCGTGGTTACGCTAATGCCCTTCCTCGTGGGTACGCCACTGTCCTTCGTCGTGGGTACGCCACTGTCCTTCCTCGTGGGTACGACACTACCCTTCTTCGTGGGTACGCCACTGTCCTTCCTCGTGGGTACGCTAATGCCCTTCCTCGTGGGTACGCCAATGTCCTTCCTCGTGGGTACACCACTGTCCTTCCTCGTGGGTACGCTAATGCCCTTCCTCGTGGGTACGCTAATGCCCTTCTTCGTGGGTACGCCACTGTCCTTCCTCGTGGGTACGCCACTGTCCTTCCTCGTGGGTACGCTAATGCTCTTCCTCGTGGTTACGCTAATGCCCTTCCTCGTGGGTACGATACTGCCCTTCTTCGTGGGCATGACACTGCCCTTCTTCGTGGGTACGCCACTGTCCTTCCTCGTGGGTACGACACTGCCCTTTCTCGTGGGTACGCCACTGTCCTTCCTCGTGGGTACGCCACTGTCCTTCCTCGTGGGTACGACACTACCCTTCTACGTGGGTACGACACTGCTCTTTCTCGTGGGTACGACACTGCCCTTTCTCGTGGGTACGCTAATGTCCTTCCTCGTGGGTGCGCCACTGTCCTTCCTCGTGGGTGCGCCACTGTCCTTCCTCGTGGGTACGCTAATGCCCTTCCTCGTGGGTACGACACTGCCCTTTCTCGTGGGTACGCCAATGTCCTTCCTCGTGGGTGCGCCACTGTCCTTCGTCGTGGGTACGACACTGCCCTTTCTCGTGGGTACGCCAATGTCCTTCCTCGTGGGTGCGCCACTGTCCTTCCTCGTGGGTACGCCACTGTCCTTCCTCGTGGGTACGCCACTGTCCTTCCTCGTGGGTACGCTAATGTCCTTCCTCGTGGGTGCGCCACTGTCCTTCCTCGTGGGTACGCTAATGCCCTTCCTCGTGGGTACGACACTGCCCTTTCTCGTGGGTACGCCAATGTCCTTCCTCGTGGGTGCGCCACTGTCCTTCCTCGTGGGTACGACACTGCCCTTTCTCGTGGGTACGACAATGTCCTTCCTCGTGGTTACGCTAATGCCCTTCAACGTGGGTAGGACACTGCCCTTTCTCGTGGGTACGCCAATGTCCTTCCTCGTGGGTGCGCCACTGTCCTTCCTCGTGGGTACGCCACTGTCCTTCCTCGTGGGTATGCTACTGCCCTTTCTCGTGGGTACGCCACTGTCCTTCCTCGTGGGTACGCTAATGCCCTTCCTCGTGGGTACGACACTGCCCTTTCTCGTGGGTACTCCAATGTCCTTCCTCGTGGGTGCGCCACTGTCCTTCCTCGTGGGTACGCCACTGTCCTTCCTCGTGGGTATGCTACTGCCCTTTCTCGTGGGTACGCCACTGTTCTTCCTCGTGGGTACGCTAATGCCCTTCCTCGTGGGTACGACACTGCCCTTTCTCGAGGGTACGCCACTGTCCTTCCTCGTGGGTACGCCACTGTCCTTCCTCGTGGGTACGACACTACCCTTCTTCGTGGGTACGCCACTGTCCTTCCTCGTGGGTACGCTAATGCCCTTCCTCGTGGGTACGACACTGCCCTTTCTCGTGGGTACGCCACTGTCCTTCCTCGTGGGTACGCCATTGTCCTTCCTCGTGGGTATGCTACTGCCCTTTCTCGTGGGTACACCACTGTCCTTCCTCGTGGGTACGCTAATGCCCTGCCTCGTGGGTACGCCACTGTCCTTCCTCGTGGGTATGCTACTGCCCTTTCTCGTGGGTACGACACTGCCCTTCTTCGTGGGTACGCCACTGTCCTTCCTCGTGGGTATGCTACTGCACTTTCTCGTGGGTACGCCACTGTCCTTCCTCGTGGGTACGACACTGCCCTTTCTCGTTGGTACACCACTGTCCTTCCTCGTGGGTACGCCACTGTCCTTCCTCGTGGGTACGCCACTGTCCTTCCTCGTGGGTACGCTAATGCCCTTCCTCGTGGGTACGCCACTGTCCTTCCTCGTGGGTATGCTACTGCCCTTTCTCGTGGGTACGAAACTGCCCTTCTTCGTGGGTACGCCACTGTCCTTCCTCGTGGGTACGCTACTGCACTTTCTCGTGGGTACGCCACTGTCCTTCCTCGTGGGTACGACACTGCCCTTTCTCGTGGGTACGCCAATGTCCTTCCTCGTGGGTACGCCACTGTCCTTCCTCGTGGGTACGACACTGCTCTTTCTCGTGGGTACGCCAATGTCCTTCCTCGTGGGTGCGCCACTGTCCTTCCTCGTGGGTACGCCACTGTCCTTCCTCGTGGGTACGCTAATGCCCTTCCTCGTGGGTACGCCACTGTCCTTCCTCGTGGGTATGCTACTGCCCTTTCTCGTGGGTACGACACTGCCCTTCTTCGTGGGTACGCCACTGTCCTTCCTCGTGGGTACGACACTGCCCTTTCTCGTGGGTACACCACTGTCCTTCCTCGTGGGTATGCTACTGCCCTTTCTAGTGGGTACGACACTGCCCTTCTTCGTGGGTACGCCACTGTCCTTCCTCGTGGGTACGACACTGCCCTTTCTCGTGGGTACGCCAATGTCCTTCCTCGTGGGTACGCCACTGTCCTTCCTCGTGGGTACGACACTGCCCTTTCTCGTGGGTACGCCAATGTCCATCCTCGTGGGTACGCCACTGTCCTTCCTCGTGGGTACGACACTGCCCTTTCTCGTGGGTACACCTCTGTCCTTCCTCGTGGGTATGCTACTGCCCTTCCTCGTGGGTACGACACTGCCCTTCCTCGTGGGTACGCTACTGCCCTTTCTCGTGGGTACGCTACTGCCCTTTCTCGTGGGTACACCACTGTACTTACTCGTGGGTATGCTACTGCCCTTCCTCGTGGGTACGACACTGCCCTTCTTCGTGGGTACGCCACTGTCCTTCCTCGTGGGTACGCCAATGTCCTTCCTCGTGGGTACGACACTGCCCTTTCTCGTGGGTACGCCACTGTCCTTCCTCGTGGGTACGCTACTGCCCTTTCTCGTGGGTACGCCACTGTCCTTCCTCGTGGGTACGCCACTGTCCTTCCTCGTGGGTACGCTACTGCCCTTTCTCGTGGGTACACAACTTTACTTCCTCGTGGGTACGCCACTGTCCTTCCTCGTGGGTACGCTACTGCCCTTCTTCGTGGGTACGACACTGCCCTTTCTCGTGGGTACGCCACTGTCCTTCCTCGTGGGTACGACACTGCCCTTTTTTGTGGGTACGCCACTGTCCTTCCTCGTGGGTATGCTACTGCCCTTCCTCGTGGGTACGACACTGCCCTTTCTCGTGGGTACGCCACTGTCCTTCTTCGTGGGTACGACACTGTCCTTCCTCGTGGGTACGACACTGCCCTTTTTTGTGGGTACGCCACTGTCCTTCCTCGTGGGTATGCTACTGCCCTTCCTCGTGGGTACGACACTGCCCTTTCTCGTGGGTACGCCACTGTCCTTCTTCGTGGGTACGACACTGCCCTTTCTCGTGGGTACGCCACTGTCCTTCCTCGTGGGTACGACACTGCCCTTCTTTGTGGGTACGCCACTGTCCTTCCTCGTGGGTACGACACTGCCCTTTCTCGTGGGTACGCTACTGCCCTTTCTCGTGGGTACACCACTGTACTTACTCGTGGGTATGCTACTGCCCTTCCTCGTGGGTACGACACTGCCCTTTCTCGTGGGTACGCCACTGTCCTTCCTCGTGGGTACGCCACTGTCCTTCCTCGTGGGTACGCCAATGTCCTTCCTCGTGTGTACGACACTGCCCTTTCTCGTGGGTACGCCACTGTCCTTCCTCGTGGGTACGCTACTGCCCTTTCTCGTGGGTACGCCACTGTCCTTCCTCGTGGGTACGCCACTGTCCTTCCTCGTGGGTACGCTACTGCCCTTTCTCGTGGGTACACCACTTTACTTCCTCGTGGGTACGCCACTGTCCTTCCTCGTGGGTACGCTACTGCCCTTCTTCGTGGGTACGACACTGCCCTTTCTCGTGGGTACGCCACTGTCCTTCCTCGTGGGTACGACACTGCCCTTTTTTGTGGGTACGCCACTGTCCTTCCTCGTGGGTATGCTACTGCCCTTCCTCGTGGGTACGACACTGCCCTTTCTCGTGGGTACGCCACTGTCCTTCCTCGTGGGTACGACACTGCCCTTTCTCGTGGGTACACCACTGTCCTTCCTCGTGGGTATGGCACTGCCCTTTCTCGTGGGTACGCCACTGCGCTTCCTCTATGGTTCGCCAGTCCTTCCTCGTGGTTACGCCACTGTCCTTCCTTCTGGGTACGCCACCCACGTCTCTTCCTAATGGGTACGCCATTGCCCTTTCTCGTGGGTACGCCACTGCCCTTCTTCGTGCGTACGTCAATATCCTTTTTTGAGGGTACGCTTTTCCATGCTTAATGGCTTTGACACTCTCTATAAAAATTTAGAAAACTAACTTTAATGCGAATGCAAATAATAAAAAAAAATTCCAAAAAAAATAATAATATTAACAATTTAAAAAATTAAATAATATAAATACTTTTATTAAAGTTGAAATTAAAAAACTTTAAATTTGATTAAATAATTATTATAAAATAGTATAAACTTAATTACATAATATTGGTTTATTTTTCAAATTATCGAGGTAAATTTTATTTATTAAATTTATAACAATAAAAACGCTTAATTTAATAAATAATTTTTAATTTTTAATACAAATAAATAATACTTATGGGAACATAAGCTCAATTAAATTTATACACTTGATTTATTTATAAATTCAATTTATATCACTAGTATTACAAATAAATAAATGTTTTTAATTAAATGAACCGGTATTCAATATCATTCACTAAAATTGGTTTATTATTTAAAAGCACTTATTTTAAAAATTCTAATGTAGCCATTTTTCATGTTATCAATTATTGTTTGTTGCAAGCTGCGTGCGCATCGTATTAAATTACTGTCATTATTTTTTCTCAAGCTGCCTAAAGAAGTAAAACATACCTCACTTATGTATAATGCTTATGTAGTCTGTTTTCATCCTGTCAATTTTTCTGCATGCTGCGAGCGCATCATAAAAATTCAATATTATCTTTTTTCCATAACGTGCCAAAAGAAGTGAAACTTCAAAAATAAACATTTCATAAAATTTGTATTTATGTAATTTTAGTTATCTTTAAGGCGTCTAAGGCACCAGTTGTCAAATGATGAATATAAAAAACCCTTAAATTCAATTCTATACACAAAATATTTATAAAAATTAATTAATTTTATAATATATTAATATTTATGTATAAAAATTATTTTTAATGAAGAATCTCTTGAAAAACTAAATTGCGCATTAATTGTCTTTGGTGATTCAATATACATTTTCATTTGACTTGCAACTCTTGATAGTGACAAAGCCACATACAGTTGGTCGTGTGAAGATATATTGAGGAATAAAATGTGTATTTCATATTGTAATCCATATAAAAAGTTAATACAAAAAAATACTATTCATCAACCTTATGCCATTAATCATTCAAACACAGAACGGCATATGGGAAGATAATGGTCAAACAGATAATCACTAACACACAGAATTATACAAATCAAATAACACACAGAATCATACATTTAAGTTACTTTACTCACCAATGATGTAAAGGAAAATTGCTTACCCAACACCAATACCTATGTAGTAAAAATATTATCTTAGCGCCACTGACTGCAGCAATTCTAGGAGGAACACGTTAGCAAAGAGCAATGATAATATATAGCCTACAACGTTACGCGATCATTGCTTAGACCCATCGCATTTGCGAGTTGTACGTTGTCCGAGGCCGAAAGACGGCTCGGAACTTACGAAAAGGAACCCTCGCCTGCCTTTTCGGGGTTGAAAAAATTTCAATCGGTTTTAGATTGTCAAGAGCTTGATCTCCACATGGACAACCAAGCCCTAAGTTAGCTTTGCAATCACCCAACCAGTTAGGAAAGTTTAGTCGTTTGATGCTAAGACTGTCGACATTTCAGTTAAAAATTCGTTATGTCAAGGGCGTTGAAAATATTGTTTCCGATTCCTTATCATGAATGTATAATTTAGAAGAATTTTGCGTAGATTCGGTTTCTTTCGACATTCCTTGTAAAGTAGTTGAGTCTTACTTGTGTAGGATCTTCCCTGAATCTTACTTGAACATTCGTGACTATCAGCGGGATGACCACTTATGTATTGAGGTTTAGCATGATTTACACACAGATAAGTTTATTCGTTATGTCATTGAGAAGGTTTTGGTATATTATACGGGTGCCAATGGCCATGTACTCAAAATCGTGGTACAGACTGTTTTACGTCCGGTAGTTTTGTAGTATTCCTATGATTACTCTCTGAGTGGACATTTAGGTATTGAACAGACATTTAGGAAAATCGCCGCTCACCTGTTGTGGCTAAGCTTCGTAGTCAAGTACGTTCATAAGTACGTGCTTGTTTGGACTGCCAAGTTTCTAAACCTCCGCAGTGAAAAAAATTAGGCTTACATGCGTTCACATTGACGTCTTTGGCCCTCACACCCGCTCTCGTCTGGGAAATAACTGTATACTCGTGGTGGTCGATGTTTTCACCAAATTTGTGATTGTTTTGCCCCTACGAGACACGAAGGCCATCATTATCACAAAGACTCTTAGGAGCAATGAGTGGAAAATGTTTGGGGCTCCCTCTGTCATAGTTTCTGACAACTCCACGTACTTCAGATCCAGCGAATATCGTGATATGTATTTTTAATGGGCCATGAAACCCGTTTATAGTAGTGCTTATTCCCGCAGGTAAAAACCAAGTGGAACGTGTCAATAAAATTATTAAGAGCATACTGATTGCTTTCTGTACAAAACATCAGACACTATGGGATAGCGATCTGGAATTTGTTAACGTCATTATAAAAAGCGCTGTTCATTGCGCCACTGAGTTTGCCCCATCTGTACCCTTCCTGGGGCGTGAGCTTACACACCCAGTCCTGAATATCTGGGGACTTCCCTCAGTGGATCCTTGTCTCGATCAACCTGCCCTTGGGGGTGTTGCAGAGAGAGTGGCTGGTAATCTGGAGTGAGCGCGCGAGTTAGGTATTGATAATTAAAACTCCACGAGAAGAAACCCTAATTTTGCCATAAATTACACTGATAGTGTAACCAGATTCTATTGCCTTCTAAGGCCAATCAGATAGGCTCTAAACGTACGTGTGCCCTTATAAGATTGTCCGTTTCTTCGGATTAAATACTGTTTTATGGCTCTAAAATTAAGTACAAGAAATCGCATGTTATACAAATAAAATATTTCCGTTCATATAGTGTATCTTGTCTATGCTAATGTGCATCTCTTCTCATCTTTCGTCTAACTTCTGCCTAGTTGTTCTGCCTTGAAGATTTCCGCCCAGCGCAGTGTACAAGGCCGGTCCGCTGTGCTGTGTGCTCCTCTCTCGTCGTGCTGCTTCGACTGCCCGAAGTCGTGTTGACACGCGTCTGAGCTCCGAAGGCGACACTGCCCTTCCTGGGCTGAGATTCTACAAGTCTCCTGGTGTCCGCGGTCGCCCTCCGGGTTGTCTGCCTACCCTGGCGCTCTGGTGGCGCCAGACCAGACTGTTCCGGTGGTGCCGTGGAGGTGCCATGACTACACGGTGGTACCTGATGCCCCCTGGACCTGGTGGTACCGGGTAGTTCCTGCATCGCTGACTCGGCGACCTCCTGCTCCGAAGATACTGCTGCTGATTCATAGCTTTATCTTCAGCACTAAAGTATTTTTACTGTCAATTATCGCACACACTCAACTATTTTGGGGTTTAGGTTTCTTTAATTGAGGGGGAGTAGCAGTAAACGGCTAAAGCCATATTCGTCCTTCAGTTATCTCCGCTTCCGTGCGTTTTTTCAGCTCAGAGTGGTCCTTCCCCTCTCTCCTTTCCTTCCTTTTCCTTGCCCCTATGCTGTTCGCTCCCTCCCTTTGTCCTGTGTTCCGCATGCGCCCCTCTCCCTTTTCTAGGTAGTAATTTTGGTATGCGGTGTTATCCCCCTGTCACGCTCTAAATTATGTTTGTTGTTAACGTTTGTTCACTTAATTGTGCGTTTGTAAAACACCGCCCATGATCGGATCCATTTGCGTCATGTTTTTATCATAATGGTTAAATTTAATATCAATTTGTCTGTCACACAACATTCTAGTGTTGCGTTTATCGTGATCCTAAAGAATTTACGCGATATAATACATTCATGTTATAGTAATCAACATTTGTATTGAACACATGACTTAAACGTTTGTAATTGCTTTCATCACCCTGGTTCGCATAGAATGTATTTATTCTTGTTACTATGATATCTCTTTGGTAATCATATTATGTACGTTATCACGTGTTTGCGCTGCTTATGTAAGCTACTTATCCAAGAGCACATAGTTTGTATTCCGTTTTAAATTACGTTCTTGTAAACGCTTATAATAATTTAATTTTTTTATTCTTATGTATTTTGTAATTTTTGTTAATGTTTGTTATCGGATTCTTTTACTAGCCCTTGATGAGCAGACTTTTGTGCCATCTGTTAAATCACTCACATTTGTATAACTAATTGTAATAGTCAAATGTCCTTTCGAAAATGCTTATAATTATTTCTTCTTCGATAACTGACTTGATTACTGAATGTCTGGTTATTGTACTAGTTCGAATTTATTGTATTAATAGACTATATTGGGAATCACATATAATTTTTTTAACATGACTTAATAACTCACAAGTGCTCCTATAATGGGCGAAACATCTGCTCTTGAGTAATTTATCTTATATTATTTTTCTTATTACCGTTTATCTCCTGAGCTGGTTGAAGCCTCCTCTGACGGAGATATGGTTACAATATTGTATGGTCATTGTGTGCTTCAGAGCGATTGAAGCATTTTGAGCTGTTTGTGCAGTTGGGAGCACTTGGAGCACTCGGAGTAATTGGAGCAGTTTAAGCACATGGAAAAGTTGTAGCAATTAAATCCCTTGGAGCACTCTGAGAAATTGGAGCGAAATGCCCTTGGAGCCAATAGAGCGATTTTGAGCAATTTGAGCGATTTGAGTAGTTGGATTAATAGGAGCAATTGGATCAGTTGGATCAGTTGGAGAAATTGGAGCAATTGGAGCAGTTGGAGCGATTGGAGAAATGTAGCCTTGTAGCTATTAGCCCCTTATACTAGTCGCTGCGAGTATTTATGTGATGTCCAGACGACGGTACCCTCAGTCCTTCTCTGCCTGCGGTACAGTACGGATCGACTCTTTTCAGTACGTTACCTGAAATTTAGTTGTTCCAACGTCGAGCTAAATGGACAGTTTATCATCAGCAGCCGAGACCTCGATGGCAGCGAAGCAGATAACAACGACATCTGTGATACCAACTGCAGAGGATAAATCAGCTGGTGCTATTCTATTGGCTGAAGTTTTGACAGCAACCTTGGAAACTTCAATGAACGACGGACTTTCATCGCACCAATGCAAATACTGTGGTACGTCATTCACTACCCTTCAAATGCTCGCAGGCATGAAAGCGGCTGATGTCGGGATAATGCACAAAGAATATTATTTCAGGGTATCAAATATAGTAAACTAATTTTACTAGATAGTCTCAATCAACATTATATTATTTGCACTGGGCCAGTTAAGTGCAAGCAAGAGCCTATTTATAACAAAATAAACTGTGTTGTTGTTATGACTCGCTTCTCATGCCAATTGCTTCGACTCTCAGTCCATCTCTGTCTGTGGTGCTATGCAAATCGTCTAATTTAACCAGTCTGGCAAATAAGTCAGGTAATTACCTATTGTTCTGAACTCGATGGCATCATTACTATCATTAACGTTGACCTGGACGTAAGGCCTACCATAAACAGGGCAGACCCTGATGGCAACATTGCTGACAGCTCCAGAGATCTCGATGGCGGCGACGACGCCGCAGATCCTGCTGGCAACGGCGTCAAAAGTTGCACCTACTGTTCCAGCAGAGCAGACCTTGGAAACGTCCATGATTAAAGATTCTCCAGTGTTGCCAACAACCTCGAAGATTTTAACATGTGCAGTGTCGTTAGCAGCAGGACGATGGATGTCAACAGTGCCAGTGAAATCGCTGAAACTAACGGTGTTCCAACATCCAACGGTATGTACTGGGACATAAAAAACTTTTAAATTCATGATTACGTAATACACAATTGTTATAATGACTCTGAATGCATTAAACTGGGGTTGTGGGTAGTTTATAAACTACGGAAGATTAAAAAGACATATCAAGAATTGGAACGGCCTGGTTGCACATTAATCAGAATCAGACCAGATATTATGCGACAAGAAATTTGTGTGCATAAAACATGTAAGGCATCATGCAATATTCACTGTCCCTTTAACGAAATTGAGAACTCTGTGCTGTGTGATAAATGTGGTAATCAACTGTCATATAGAACTGTCCTGAAAACACATGTCAACACATGTAAATGACTTGCTTTGAACTCTAAGAAGACTGTATAAATCAAGAAATGCTAGTTGTGATTTGTTAATTTTTGTTCTTGTTGTAGAATAAAAATTATGTAATAATGTTTTTGTTTGAAAAAGAACTTGTGGTATTTTTTTCTTGAACCTGTCAGTTGTATGATGAAATGAAGTCATATTTAATCAAATTAGTATTTTTGTATTTACCAAGGATTAAAGCAAGGATAGTAAGTAATCCCTCCAATTAATCAGAAAATTAATTTAAACATTTGAAATGAGTTTTAGGATATTTTTCCAAACTTCTAGGTTAATAATTATATAATTTCAAGATTTCTGTCAAGATGCAGACAAGTTGGCAGATGCCACGATTGTCTGGTAATAAATATTATAGTAACATATTAAATTGATATTATATGTAATCAAATAACTATTATTAACCTAAATTTATATTTTTTGTATCGAACAAGGATCTAAACAAGGACAGAAATCGATTTAACCAATTATTACATTAATAGGTGATTTGTTTGATTTATGGAATTTTTCCCGATTTTCTAGCTAAATAATGAAAGAATTACAAAATGGCGCCAAAATGGCTGATAAATTGGCTGCTGTTAAGGTAATAAATAGTACTGCACTCTAGCAGGAAAAATTTAAATTAATATGGAGGTAGCACCCTCTAGCAGATGATGTGTGTACTACATGACAATAGCACTCCTGGTACCGAGTATTGAATACAAGATTGCGGCATAACTCTCTAACATATGACATGTGTACTACATTACACTAGTACTCCTGGTAGCAAGTATTCAAAAATAAAAGATGGCAGTTCGGTCTCGAACAGGTGATGCTATTATTCCTTCGAATTAAAAAAAAAATTGCAAATCTGAAAGTGTTTTATTTTTTTAATACATTATTTAATTCTCAGTCTGGTAAATGTCCTGATGGCTGTGCAGTTAAATACATGTGTTTTCCAATTCACAGGTCCGAGCTGTGACAGTTCGAATCACCGTGCTTAAAGGTATTTTGTATAAAAATAAATTTAACATGGATAAGGGGAATAACCAAATTGGTAAGTAATGGAACATTAACCTTCTGCGCATGAGACAGAGTGATGTTGGTGCTATCTAGGTATAAACAGCAGAAACAAAGATGACGGTATCCAAGTTGGTGGCCTCTAGCAGAATAGAAAAAACCAAGATGGCGACCTCCAGAAGACGACAACCAGATGGCGAATATGATGTCAGACTCGAAAAATGGGGATGTAACTTTAGATACAATATGGCGGATGTATATTCATAATTAAAAATGGCTGCCATAGCGAAAATTGCAACGATGATGTCATAATTCAAAATAGCGGAAAGTTCTAGAATCCAAAATGGCAGATGTGATGTCATAATCCAAAATGGCAGAATCCAAGATGGCGGTCGGGGTCAAGGTCATGATAAAGATCTTTCAAGATGACCGCCGTGACATCACAATCCAAGATGGCGCATCCCATCCACACTTTATGATCCAGCTCCAGCCGCAGGAGAAACATTTATATACTACTTGCAACTTTCAGGAGCGTATTAACTGTGAAAGATCAAGGTCACAGAGGTATAGGTCGCCGAGGTAAAAGTCACCGAGGTCAAGGTCAAGGTTGAGGTCAATGTCACTGATGGGGATACTGAGGAAAATTTCCCCTCTCTGAGGAAGAGGCCCCTCTTGATATTCCAGAGGAAAGATATGTGAATTTTTCACTTGAAAAGGAATTCTTCCCTCGAAATAGAAAAAATTTGGAGACATAATGAGGACTTTTGAGGTGTATTAGGGTGTAAAAAGGGATATTTAAAGGTAAAAAGTCAAGGTCATTTGGATCCTGGATTCTGAGCCTGATGTTGAACTGCCATTTTACCACTAGCCTACTTATAGTATCCGGCATTAAGATTCATAGAATTTGTTTTAATTTATATAGGTACAAATCGCTGTGCCATCGTAACACCGAAAGCATAATATCACATGCTTTGAAAAATATTATTCCACCTCAAAATGTCGCTTAAATCTGTGTATCACTAAGACCAGTTAGATACGGGCATTGTCAGACAAGAGAAAGGGTGTAGATAATATGTGTCAACAGTTATCGTGTGTATTTGAGGAATCACTAATCACTGGTTTCTGTTTTATAGTGCGGTGTGATGGTTGGGATGTATCAGTTGTTAACACTTTATAGCGCATCACACCTTACATAACATTTGCTTTGATTGTTAACAGGAAAAAATCTCACGCCAGTTAAATAAAATGGAAAATGTCAAAGTTCCTCGAACAATCTGCGCATTTAATGTTGCGTAACTAAACAAAGTTTGATAACGAATGCTGGGTAATAAGGCTGCCTTTCAGTTGCTGATACAGGAATTTTTTCCGTCCAGGAAGGGAGAGAAAATTTGAAGAAAAAAAGGCATGTCAGCTAGTCATTCAGAACACGCCAGAGATATGTAACATCTAAACTCGGTAACTAGCAAAATCATGTGTTTACATGTTGCAATTATACTTAAAACACGACACCCAGACACAAAATTTAACGCAGAATTCTTTAAAATAATGCTAAGCTTAATAATTATACACAAATTGTGTTTTCAACTACTTTTCTGGACGCAAATTACACATAGATTCCGCATCCGCCTCTAGAATTCGCTGCTGGAGCATCTACGTCGACTATAAAACCATTAGATTTGCAGAGCGAAATTTTAAACTATATAATGAAATGGCTCCAATAAAAATGAAAGACATAAAAAAAAATACTAAACCCTGGCTGTAGACCCGATTTTCAACAAATTTTTAAAAATAAAATAATGACCATCTTGTTAACATTCATTATACATTAGTACTATATAGTTACCCTTTGACTTTGTTAACTTGGGTTCGCGCCA
This sequence comes from Bacillus rossius redtenbacheri, assembly GCF_032445375.1. Classification (NCBI taxonomy): domain Eukaryota; kingdom Metazoa; phylum Arthropoda; class Insecta; order Phasmatodea; family Bacillidae; genus Bacillus; species Bacillus rossius. The sequence continues at coordinate 112,664,675 of NC_086332.1, forward strand.
TCCGCCACAGATGGCAGCACCGTGGTTATTACACATTTCCGTTCTTGACTTCCGTCGCATTCACGAAATTACTCCTACCAAATGCCGTATACCGAGAGCTAAGATGTTACACATCAAATAAATATATAAAATTTGAGTACATTTTGTTTTTAAAAATAACCTACATTTATACTGTCACTAAATCACTGATACACGGGCCTACAGAAGTAGTCTTAGGCCACGCGGCTTCTCACAGTTGAATTGCAGGTGTTGTAACTACTCGCCTTACATCATCCAAAATAACGAACTGCCTTCACTGATATTTAGCCAAATTTTTTAAACTATTCCTCCACCCTGCATCCACCACTACAGCTGTTTCCACCCTGGTGAAGAGTACTAACGGTAGTGAACCCCTAAACTCTCTTTCATCTTCATTTTACAGCCATACATTAATAACCACGCTAAAACTCATATTAAAATATATAGCAATCTATATTACGGTTTTAAAGCCTAAGTAATTAAACAAATGTGATAAGACACCAATGATGCTTGAAATGTAAGGAGTGGGTTATTGGTACTTGTTATTATGGGTTTCGGATAGTGAATGAAGAGGAATGGTGTCATTGCTTCATAAACAATTTTTACAAGATGATACACCAATATTTTCTTACACTTTTTTTGAATGTGATGAAAGTGAGATGGCCAAACCCAGTAAGTTTTATCTTCTGATTTGGAAAACAGCGAAGGGACTTAACAATAGGCAGGTAGATATGATTACGAAAGGAAACAAAATAAACAATTGAATACCAAAGTTGTGACCAAAATCCATCATGAAATACATGTAAGTTCCAAGATGAAAAAACAAAATCTTTCTATCGACGAAGAGATGACATACTACAAAGATTTCCCATCGGTTCATTTATAGACCACATAATAACCTGAAAATTATCTTTTACTTTCTTATGACGTGGACCATATTTGAAGCATGCCGGTAATGAGAATGAAGAACACAGAATCAGTTTAAACAAAAAAAAAAAAAAAAAAACAGGACGACAGACCCAACCCAAAAAATGCAACTCTCTCACTTTGAAGTTAACAATAACGTGTATAAATGAAAGAAATGGTGGGCAGAATGTTTTAGACTTATCTAATTCGTTCTATCGACGCTAGTATTAACAAAGAAAGCAAACACCATCAATTAGGTAATATAAAACGTAACCTAAAACCACAGTTTGATTTAAACTAGCCAAGGCCGGCGAAGGTAGTCGATCATACCAAAATGTTGCGAATTTTGAGCTATACAGTTTATAACAATCTTTCACATCACTAAAGACGTCATAGCCTGGAAGGCTAGGTAGCTTAAACAATAAAACTGTTAAGCGCTCGTGGGTGATTTTACTTAGTTTTAACACTTCGGAACTAAGGAAATACCAAGAATAGCTTTAAAATCCACTACATAATGCGCACACACAACAGGCTATACGAAAATCTCCCATCAATAATCACGATATGTTCTGCGGAGGTAATCGAATGACTGATTTGACGTGCCAAGAGGCTGGAGTTTAATAATTGTCAAGCATTAATTTATATGTAGGTATTTTGTCTTTAATGCAGAAGGAAGTAAAATGTTCCCTTGGTAGTTTAGCCTAGTGCTCTTTTGAGTGTCGAAATTTTCCAAAAATATATTAGAGTATTATGGTTTTATTGTTTTTGTAAGAGCAATAACTTAAATGTAAAAAAAAATATAATTTCACAAGACGTTTCAGTGGTATTGCGATCGTGGAAAATAGTTATGTTACTAGAAATGTTAGCCGTGGTAAGTTAAATTAAAACCAAAACAACCTGTCTGCTGTCCCTTCCTATTGTTCACACAGGAATCCCTTGTCCCGAGTGAAGTGAATACATCATAAATTTAAGTAATTATATTTCCGTCTTGAGCCTTAACAATATCAGACGATTTCTATCACTTAAGACATTTAAAATGTGCTCATGAAAAGAAGAGGTACCTTAGCTATATTAAATCTATTTGCTTTCTGGCCTCTTTATAAACTGTTATTTGAACTAAATAAACAATTATATAACTAAATATCGCCCATTGCAATGCACAGGAATTTCAAGTCACTGGCGTTCTTCAGGCTAGCCACTAGGATCGCTACAGTCAGGTGTCTCCAGTGTTTACCATGTTAAAAGACCTGAGTTTCCTGATTTGTCGTACCACAATATTTGCTAAAATGTTAAACCATTTATATCCCTGTGCATGATAAACTTAAATGTGGAAACTTATGTGATGTCTTAAGCCATGATCGAAAAAGTACCACCTTAATGTTCTGGTTGTTAAAAATTATGTGTTTAAGCTGCAAGCCGCAGGAGGGTGGCATGAGGACGAGAGACTGCCGGAGAGGGCTGCGCAAGGGAAGGAAACTGCTAGAGGTTGGAGGCTAGAGGAAATGGGACTACCGGAGATGGGTGGTACGAGGGAGGATGACTTCCGGAGGGGGTTACGCGAGGGAGTGAGACTGCTGTAAAGGGAGGCATGAGGGAGGATCACTGCCATAAGGAGAAGCGCGAGGGAGTTAGTCGTCAGTAAGGACGATGGACCGCGAAGCTTGAGCTGCGCACCTCTTATTTGATGAGCGCATCGGACACTGAGTACCCTCTCTCTTTTCTCCTACTCATTTCCTCCGTTTCCATTCCTTCAGCACTTCTTTGCAGAGGACATGCTGTGCCTCCAATAGTGATTTTCGGCACAATTTTTAAATTTGAATTTTAAACCATCTTAACAGTAATTGTATAGCTTGTATTTAAACTTGTTCAGCCCACTGTAACCTCCCATTTAATATTTTTCGGCTAGTTCCTCGAGTCGTTCCCAGCGCAGTATCTGAGACTTTGCTGATCTTTGCGAAGCTAACATCGGCCTCATATTTTCCCCACCTAAATGCACGACCAACGATTGAAATTCACCCCTCCTGGCGTGACCAGGACCGCTTGTAGCTGCAGCTCATCAGGGCAGCCCATTTCTCAGAGCTGCCTGAGGTGTGCACTTAGTCAAGCCCCGTCCTAATGTTCCAGGGCTCTCGAGCACATATAGGCGCTCCGGGTAAAATATTTCTCACGAGCCAGCACCATCCCCTTTTCCTCAATTCCACGATTCAACGCCCAGAGCATTGACCGGTGCTTAACCCCGGCTTGCAATGGCCTGTCTCAAGGTCTTGACACTGTTGTTTGAATGTACCGCTTCTGACCTCTAGTGGTGGAGTTATCAACTACTTACCTGAGTGCTCAACAGACCTGCCCTCTAGCGACCCACACAACAAACGTTCTCTTGTCTTTCTCTTTCGACCCACCAGAGTGCTCCACCAGTCTCCTCCACAAGTCTCTTGCTTTTGAAGTTGTCTCGTTCAAGATGTGCGAGTCGACTTCACCTCTGTTTCGGCCACTCCCCAGCAGATAGCGCGGCGATCAGGCGCAAACTGCAGCACCGAGCTATCGAAGCCTGTATTTTCTCGATCCCCCCCTCGGCCATCTTCGGAACTTTTTGGCCCTGTAGCCGAAGTATCTCCTCCTTTTTCCAAAGCGAAGTGCCGAATTTAATTAAGCGACACAGGTGCCATACTAGGGACTTCTTGGCTTGACTTCCGACTGACTGCATCGTTCTCGGTCAGCTCTCAGCTAGATTTGACTTCACGACTTCACTTCAGATGTAGTCACCTCGTTAAGGGATGTTTTCCCAAATCTCGTTTTTTTGTTAACTTTTGTAAACAGTCAGTCAGAGTTATAGTTAATTGTTTGTAAAAAAATTTGTAATTATGAGTGTTTCCGTGTTCACCGCGCTAGTTTCGCAGACTCCTCGGTGAGACACCTCCTGATTCCAGGATCAACACCCTGTTTTGGTGAGTTGTCGATACCCATTTCTCTTCCCCGATATTTCCCCTTTCTGCGGGCATTTGTGCCTATTTACGACTGTCTGCTAACGAGGGCTAATTCCTTGGATTTGGCATGTTCGCAGAAAGGGTCCAAGACATGGTCCAAGAACATGTATCTAAGAACCGGGGCCGAGATTACGGCCAGATGGTCTTCCTGGCATGATAAGCAATAACCTCTAAATCAGCCGGTTATGGACGTCCACCTTCCAAATTCTTCGCGACGACTAAGGACCATTTTTTGTTCCGAAACACCAACAGCGGGACATTGCCGCAATAATTAGCAAGTCATAAATTAAAGTGAAAATACAAAATTTAAATACCACCACATTTTTATAATTACTTATGTACTAACAAGATCCTTAATATGACAAGTCTATATGTTAACATATTGTTCTATTTTTTTTATTATGTCTCAAATGATTTGTGTAATTATTTTTGGGCCATTCCTATTATAAATTGATTCTGTCATATACTTAACTCAGTCAATCTCTTGTTGTAACACTTCAGACTTATGAAATCAAAAAAATTGGAAGCATGCCTATAGACGAAACTCCATTCTTTATTTATTAATATAAAGTTACCAATCCACAGTATCCACAGTGATTACTGGGAGGCATTATATTTTTCTTTGATAGGCCTTTAGTGTAACCTCTGAGGTACTAAATTTTGTTTGCCTGTTCCCCTTTTTTCTAATCCCAGCCACTTCCAAGGTAACTTATTATTATCTTAATATAATTTTTTTATTATATTTCATTAAAAACTTTATAGATGCTAAGGCCATTGCAATGACTCACCTCCATGCATGCGCCCTTCTAGTTAAGAGTTAAGAAGTTAAATGTGGGTGCCATGTTAAATGTGGATGCCATTATTTTACTCCTGGGTGGTGACTTCAGAGTGGCAGCATGTTCCCCAGCAGATATGTCCGCAAGGTTATTTAAGGAGCATATAAGGGTGGCGTGCTATGTGAGTCGAGTTTATTGTATGTAGTTTCGTCGTCAGCCTTGGTAAAATTCGGTTTTGAAAGCACTCTTATGAAAATTTATTTTTGGCATCAACTTTGTTCGCAGCCGAGCATAGTGTTTGTTGTGGTTTCGGGTACTACAACCAATCAGTTTCCATTTGCATTGCCTTGAGATGCCTACTTATGTTGACCAAGCATTTGATTAGGAACTGAGATGCATTAGTTGCATCTCAGTTTTGCAGGCTTGTGGAGAGGGATTGGACAGTAGACAATCTTCGTTCATTAGAAGTGTGATGATACTTTTTATGCTCTTGTTTCCAGGGTGAAAGCACCCTCTTAATGTGTCAGGGTTCTCAAAATGCTGTATTTACTTCGCACCACTTGACAGCTGGTAGCACACACATTTGATGCAAATAGGGACTAGGATGTGTGCTGGTACAACTAAGTTACAGAAAGGGACATCCCAAGGGCTTTGTAATTATTTTCTCTAATGTTTATCGAATTTTGTCATGGTGTTACGAATGTTATCCTTTATAGCTTGTATTAGAATTAATGAATATACACTGTTGGGAGTCAGGTTGACAACGATTTCTGTCATGCATGGAAGTACGCAAAAATATAAGCATAGTACCTGAATACGTGTTTGTAAAGTTAAAACAATATGTTTAGGAGTTAAGCTTAATAAATTGGTGTATGTTCAATTCCTCTTTGTATGCCATTGTAGGCATTGGTTTTGTTGTTCCCACTAACTAGACCACTTGGCGTAGTTGGTGTTGGTCATAGTTGTGGCTACACCCTATTGCAAGATTGCCTAGTGTAAGGATAATGCCTTTTTTGTAATTTTATGTACCAGTTGTCTTAATCGGCCATGTCGGTGTTCTCTTCATGCACATGTCTGTACCAAGAAGAATGCTTTATTGCCTATTTGAAATATTCTGTTTATGTGCATCCATTGTTATAATGTTTAGGTTTTAATTTCGCTTATTGTTATGGCATCTTGTGGCTTTGCTTCTACACGCCTTACTGTTAACACAGTAAATGTTTTGGCTTTTCGTTTTGTAACAGTGTATGATACATGTTGATGTTTATACTATCTTTCTTACATTTGTTATCGGTGTCAGTCAGTTTAGATGAGGTTTGAGTAAAAGATAAATAAATATATTGACATACATGTTTCTTTGTATGTTAAAACCCTTTCTTAACAGGGTGTGTAGATGCATGCACGCAAACATGGTATTACGATGCAAAATCGAGTATAACACAAGGCAGAGTTAATATCCCTCATGTTCCAGATGCTAGTTTCAGGAGAAAGACTGCCGAAGAGTGTGAAATGAGGGAGAGTGACTGTTGGAGGGGTTGAGAAGAGGGAGGGAGTCTGCCTTAGGGGTGACACGAGTTAAGGAGATTGCCAGAAGGTGGTGGCACGAGGGAGGGTAACTGCCGAAGTGTTTGTCCAAGGGAGAAAGCCAGATGAAAGGAGAGTGGCACAAGGGTGGAAGACTGCTACGGAGGTAATGCACGAGATAGGGAGACTGCTTGAGGATATGGCGCTAAATGGGAGACTGCTGGAAGGAGGTGGCGCGAGAAATGGAGACTGACAAATGCTGGATGGTGTTATGTGAGGGAAGGAGACTGCCGGAGGGGGTATCACGAGGGAGAATAACTGCTGGAAGTGGGTGGCGCGAGGGGGGAGTGGTAGAAAGAAGCAAGTGTGACTGCTGTAGGGTGAAGCACATAAAATTTAACTGGTGAAAGAGGTGGTGTGAGGGAGGGAAACTGCCGGAAGGGGTTTTTGTGAGGGAGTGTGACTGACAGAGGATGGGTTCGAAAACGTTGGGCTGATAGTGTGGGGCCTGAGGGATAGAGACTGCTGGAGGGAAAGTGGTTGTGCGAAAATATTGTCTGCCAGAAAGGGGTGGTGCGAGTGAGGGAGACCGCTGAAAAGGGGTGGCATGTGTAAGGAAAATTGCCAGAGGGTGTGGTGCTAAGAAGGGTGAGTGCTGGAGGGGTAGCGCGAGGGAGGAAGACTGCTGAGGGGGGAGGGGTTGAAACGAGTGAGGGAAACTACTGAAGTGATGGTGTAAGGGAGGATGACTGTCAGAATGTGTGCCACGAGAAAGATTGACTGCTAGAGGAGGTGTATTGAGGAAGGGTTGACTGCAGGCACATGGTAGGGTGATTGCCTATTGTGGTGGTGAGAGTGAGGCCATCTGCCAGAATTGGTTGGCTCAAGATAGGGTGTCTGCCGAAAGGGGGTGGCACTAAGGAGGGTGGCTCCTGGAGGGTGTGGCATGAGAAACGGTAACTCGTAGAAAGGGTGGTGTGAGGGAGGGTGACTGTAGGAAGGGGTTGGCATGATGGAGTGTTCCTGCCAGACAGGATGGGTTCGAAGACGGTTGGCTGTTTAGGGGGCCCTGGGGAATCTAGACTGCTTGAAGGGAGTTTCACAAGGTGGTGCAAGATTGTGAAACTACCAGAAGGTGGTGGAGCGAGGTAGGAATTCAGCAGGAGAGGGATGGATAAGCAATAAAGACTTCCGGAAGGTGTAACACATGAGAGTGAGACTGCCAAAGGGTGTGGCACGAGGGAAAGAATGTGTTGAAAGGGGTGGTATGAGGGTGGGTAACTGCTGGAAAAGGGTTGCTCCAGGGAGAGAGACTACTGAAGGGGGAGTGGAACGAGGGAAAGAGACTACTCTAGGAGGGGGTCATGAGGGTGGTCGACTGCAGGAATGGGTTGGTGCGAGAAATGAAGATTTAATGGAGGGATGGGCATGAGAGCGAATGATTTTCAGAGGGGCTGGGGAAGGGGTTACACGAATAAGAGTGTCTGCCAAAAGGGTGTTGACACGACAGAATAAGGGAGGTGAACGGAGGGTTACTGCCATAGGGGGAGAGGTACAGCATACTAGAAGCCACAATAACTGAAACTATATATAGAACAATATGTTAAATTCGTCACTTTGCGAAAAATGTGATCATATACTGACATCGCGACTCTTTGACAGTCCATTCCAAATACTGTGAAGGTAGAAACGGAAATTTGGTCGGCTCCAAAATGTGACATCACTAATGTATATGAATATATAAATGGTCTGTTTTGGCTGTGACTCTCAGCTCGCCTTTGTTTGTGGAAGAGTGAGGCCAGAATCTCCTATCAGTTATTCAACAGTGTTAATCCTTACTAGGACTTGAAAGCTGAAACGACGAAGACATATGTACCAAAATTAATTTATGGTTCTTCGGGCTTTATCTGACCCATCAAATACAACATCGGCAATGTCCACTCCTTCAACATCAGGAACCCTGACTGCAGCAACGTCTTTGGAAACGCAGATCCCGATGACAACAGCTGCAAAGATTCCGATGGCAACGACGCTGAAAACTCCATAGATATCAATAATAGAAGGTGTACCATCGTCACCAACAGCACTAGATGAGACTTTAATTCGTGCAGTGTCTTCAGCAGCAGTGAAATGAATAACCAAGGAAGCCTCAACTGATGGTTTCCCATAATCTAACTGTATGTACTGTGACAATATAAAAAACTTTAAAATTCTTTATAATGTAATACATGATTGTAATAATAACTCTGAACGCATTAAATATCAGTGCACAAGTGTAGTGGCCAGTTCATATGCTATGGAATATTAAAAAGACACATCAGGAATGGTGATGGACTGGTTGCGCATTCATCAGGATTAAAACGCATCTTATGTGGCGTGATGTTGTTCATATGTTCAGTGTGAGGCATCATGAAATATAAATTACTGACCTTTCAATGAAACTTAGAATTCTAAGCTGTGTGCTGTATGTGGTGAACGACTGTAATGTGTAGATGCCCTCAAATTACATGACAATGCATGAAAGGGACTTGCTCCGCACTCCATAGCGACTGAAATAATTATCTAATGATTGGTTTTTTGTACTTGTAGAAATTATGTTAAAATTTTTTATTTGTAATTTAGTTTTTTCTTAAACGTGTCTTTTTTTTAGTAAATTGAGGTGATATTTAATAAAATTACCTTTTTATGTATAGACGAAGGATCTAACTTGTGACAGGAATCAATCGAATCGATCAGTAAATTTATTGGTGGTTTATTTACGATTTTTAGAATTTTTCCTAATTTATAGTTTTTCAATATGGCCGCCAAGACAACCGAAAATATGGCGGATGCCATGCAATATAATACTACTGCACTCTTGCAGTTAAAAGTTAAATCAATATGGGTGCAGAACCCTTTAGAAGATGAAAAAAATGGTGACTGTGTCGTCATCCAAAATGGCAGCCTCTAGCAAGCGAAAACAAGAGTGGTGCCATGATGTCATACTGACTGTTATAATATATGCCTTGATATTAGTGGGGTCAGTTGCCTGGTAGCCTTCATGGAGGACGGACAACATCGCAATATATTTGCCCTTAGCAGGTTCGAACCAAGCCATGGTGTAAGTGCGTTTTTTAAATTTAAATTGTATAAGTAAAACAATTTTTTTGTACATTTCAAAATTTTTCCTGGGACGGTGTACGTGACATCATAATTCAAAATGGGACGGCGATGTCACAATTCAAATTGGCTGAATCCAAGATGGCGAAAATTTCTAGATGTCAAAATGGTGACTGTGGCGTCATAATTTCAAAATGTAATCCAATATGGCAGGTTTCAAGAGGGCAGATCTAAAATGGCTGCCGGGGTCAAGGTCTGGGTCAAAGTTCGAGGTATAGGTCAAATGTTGAGGTCATTCAAGATGGCGACCGTGACATCACAATTCATGATGGCGGACCACATCCCCTATCCACATACGGGCACTAGTCCCTGGAGGAACTATTATAAACTAATTTTGTAAGATAATAAAATAGTATCTATTGACAGCAATTGTAGCCATTCTGAAAGTAAAAAATCAGTACTAAATTATTTTACAGTCGGTCACTAAGTATATCAGGTCTTTTCATGAAATTTTGTGCTATGATCAAACATAAATTATATTTTTAAAATGTCGAACAAAAAAATAAAAACCAAAATTCAGTCTTTCAGTTATATGTTCTTAAAATGAAAAATGGATTGTTATCAGTTTTCGCTCGTGCTGAAATACTACAAGAAAATTTATTTCCAAATTTCTCAGTTAAAATTTTCTTTTTCAAAATAAAATGTATAAAATACAAAAAATGTTTAAGATACACTAAAAAAAATCACTAATTATTAAGGGTGAGTTTAAACTTTTGTGCTCTATGGCTTTTATCTATTATAATAGCACACCGAAACAAATACAGCGCTAATGGCAGAACTCGTGATTTGGAAAGAGAGTAAAACGTCCATTTTCACGCTCCAAACTAAATATGAGGCACGCTATAGGGGCGGGTATTTTCCGCAGGGAAAACTGAACTCTCATTAGACTGCAATTAGATACCCCGCAACAGCAGTTTCTTCTTTGTGATTGGCGGCCGTCTGTGTTTCGCCGGGCCATTCAGTACGCGTTTGATCCCGCACAAAGTTGATAGTATACTGCGAGTTCCGGAAGTCATGCACGTGAGAGAAACACAAACGATCCTACAGTGTTTTAATACACAGCTTGACTCCAAATCTATTCGCGGTAAAAATATGACCCTGCCAATGATTTGTTTGTTTGAGTGTAGTCGTCGCTAATGACCACTCTGCAGAAAAAAAAAACGCACATTAGAGTTGATTGCAGCTTTTGGCGGCCATTGCCGCTGATGGATAACGAGCCTACAATTTAGCATTTAGCGGCACACTTCACAGCATGCTAGAGTCCACGCTCTAGTTATTCGTCGCAAGCATTTTCTGTTTGAGGTTACATGTCATTTACGAGTAGGTCTATCGGAATTCAACGATGTTTTCTAATAACTGAAGAGTCGGGTAGGGCGCGTCAATGTTGCGTCGGTCCACTCACGCAGAAGAAAGAAATATAGAGATATTTGAAGTCTAGCCTGTTATTTAAATATCAAGTGAAATGAGTAAATGTGTGATAGTCTTGGTGTCTGGGCTGGAGCCGTGTATTACCAGCTGTTTGAACCGATATTTTGCCGTACCTTTCATTGACTCAGCACGCTCTGAAGATGACTGAAGAGAATCAGCTTGCTTCTGTGATCGGTTTTCAGATTGCGAGGAGAACTGAGGCAATGAGAAACCCTCCACAAAAAAGGGCATCGAGTCCTCGGTGAGCGACCAATGAGCAGGGAGTATAAGCCACTAGAATGCGAACTCTGAGACTGCAGAAAGTAAATGAATACTACGTTCTTTGAATGATTACTGTAAAGGGGAGGACATACACCATTGTATAGGGAAAGCACGCCTGTCGCTGCGGTGTCCAAAGTTGTTTATCTGTATTTACAGTTTTTTTCGCATCTGTCTCGTCGTTGTCAGTCTACTGTGTTTTGTTAGTCTGTGCTGTGTTATTGTTATAATTCCTTCCAAGGAATTCTCTGTGCTGTCTTTACATTTTACATTTGAAATCGGCGGATTTTGGCTCGTTTTCTGTATGTTTGTCTATGTATGTTTTTTTTATCCGTTCTTCGAGTTTTCTCTATGACAAACAGCGCAAATTAGCAGTGAAATATGTCCAAGATAGTTATTTATACAGGTAACTTAATATTTTTCAAAGCTGACACCCTGTTCTGGTGGCAATTATTCAAGAAGTAGTTCTACGGCCTAGCGTTGTATTTAGAGGACACTAGAAGGAGCTTCTAGCGTGGTGTCATCTTCAAGCACAAGGCTGCGCTCTGTGGCGCTCCACGCAAGTTTGCAGCAACAGGCCGCGGAGAGCTAGTTCACACACCCGCCTGTGCCAGTTCTGTTTTTAAAATGGCTGGCAAGAGAAGCATGTATCATTTTGCTCATGGAAGAAGGAGCGATACTTGGTGCAACAGTGAAATGTTAAGAGGAGTCTGGTGGCAGTTCCGGGGCTGAAGCTGACCTGGGCACGGTGAGGTCTCGCCACTGCTCCGCCGTCAGGTTGGTAGCGCCGCGGCCCGGCACGCGGCACCAGTGGTCGGGGATGGCCAGCGCCATCACGAAGTTGTAGTACGGCATGGACACGAGCGCGATGAACAGCATGTTGAAGACTATGTTGTAGCGGCGCTGGAAGCGGCCCCGCGAGCCCACCTGCGCCATGATGGACTCGAACACGGCGTCGTCCGTGCCCGGCTGTTCCTCGGGCTGCATCGTGGCTGCCCGCTCGCGCGTCTGCAGGCGTCTGCCGCACGTGTTCCTCATCAGCCCGCCAGCGGCGCCCCTGGCGGCCGGCCGCCGCACCGTCGCCGCAGTTGCTAGCCGCGCCGTCCTTCCCTGTACGCCCGCCGTCAACCCCGCGTCTGCTTAATAAACACGGCAACAACCTTGTGACAACAAACATAACATTCGTTTCTACTAGAAAATATTATTTTCTTAAGTTATTATACCGATTTTAGGAAGAAAATAAACCCCAATTGCTCCAATCCTTTAAAACAAATTACTCATGTATGAAACATGGTAATATATATATTTGAACAGTTTATCCGTAAAATATTTTTTGTAATGGTATAAAGTTTTCTCTCTCGCCTGTGCTGTAAGTATTCGAGCTGCCCGGTGTTAGTATCTAGTAAAGCTACCGTGCCTTGCTCACCACGGCCCGTTATCACGCTGTAGTGCAGACATTCAAGATTTTGAATAGATGGCGGGGGGGGGGGGGGGGGGGGGGGGAGAGAGAGAGAGAGAGAAAATCTCGTTGTAGTAGCAGTCTATTGTTGTCGAGGTGTGTTCTGGTGGTACGCAATTACAATGCAGTGACTATTTAGAGTTACTCTTGCATAATTATTATTTATATACAGGATATATCTACTCTAATATTATAAAGAGGAAAGGTTTGTATTTTTGTGTGTATGTTTGTAATGAATAAACTCAAAGACTACTGTGCCGATTTCAAAATTTTTATCACCATTAGAAAGCTACATTCACCCTGAGTAACATAGGCTATATTTATTGCTATAAAAGATAAGGAATTCTTACTATAACTTTAGTAACGTAACCCAAGGTGTAAAAATAATGCCATAAAACATCTTACATCGCATGCGCTGCGGAAACTAACTATGATAGAACAAAAGTATGTCCTACAATATTAAAGAACATATCAATAACTACAAAAAACTTTGCGATACTATATGTCCAACTATTATCGTTATGTCACAATAACCTCTTTTTAAATTTTAAAAGTTGATAGACCATGTTATTCATATTTCTGTTTAAAACGCTTTGTTTTGCCATGGAGGTCGGAATGTCGCCTGGTACAGCCATGCTCGCGACGCGCGCTATGGTTATCTATGGATGATAGGTTTGTTTACGTTTGACTTGGCACGGGGCTCTTTCCTCTTTATAATCTACCCTACTAGCGGCCCGTCCCGGCTTCGCACGGGTGGACATGATTTTTTAAAATATTTTTACCTTTTATTTATATTTTGTTGTTGTTTCATTTCTATATTTTTTTTAACACAGTATCACATTATCTATGTATACTTACAATCCGAATTTGTTCATCGTTTTTTTATTAAAGTAACTTATATAATCTTAAGGGAAACATATTACTTAGTATTTTTTTATTTACTTTTATTCAACATTTTACATAGCCCCCAAACATTGTTGGACAATGAATTAGCTCAAACTGTTAACAGTCTATAAATTCTGATAGACACAATCTATCCCGAAATCGAAAATCTCACAGAAAGAAATTTTAATTGGCTCTGATCGAGGGCGATAGTGTCACCGAGAAACGACTCAGTAAATGAGATAAATAGAATGATTATGGAAAAAGTACCGGGTGATTTTAAATGTTACAAATCTATTAACACCGTGTGCCACACCACGAACTAAAATTTAAAGGAGGTACTCCCATTATGCTATTGAGAAATTTAAGCCCTCCCAGTATGTGTAATGGCACAGGCAACAAAAAAAAATATAAAAGGTAAAAATATAAAAAATCATGTCCACCCGTGCCGCAAGTATATATATATATATATATATATATATATATATATATATATATATATATATATATACATATATATATATATATATAGGGGGGTTTGCATGTGGGTGTGTCAAATATGTGAATTGTAAAAGTGTTTGTGATCAAATATATATATATATATATATATATATATATATATATATATATATCAGTGATGTTAGGACACAAGTAGGTTTTGATAAATTATAATTTCAGAATATTTATATTACTGTTTTGACATGCACAACACACAAAGCATATCAATAATATAAGGAACCAAACACATGCTTCAAACTATACTATGTAGGTATAGTTACAGGAAGTTATGTTCGGTCCGGCTTCTAACAAAAGTTCAAGTCTAATTGAATATTATTTTTTATGAAAATTATAAAGAAACTAAATTTGGGTTCGTAATATTCTCATATATAGACTGTACCTCGGCTTCAGTTCGATAGATTTAGATAATCATATAATATATAGGACCACTAGTTTTAATACAAGTTATGGGGAGAAACAAAGTTATATGCGACTATTTCAATAGTGTCAATTTCTGTGACCACACAAGATATTTGGTCAAACTAATATTCGGAAATGGTTAAGATATTCAGCTTACCTCAGTGTTAGCTTTAGAAACATCAATCTCGCTCGTAGTAATAATTATATTCATCACAAATATTATCGCAATCATTTAATTTTATCTTGCGGCCTTAATTCAGTATGAAATACCATGATTGTCATGATTAATAAGCTTGCAACGCTCAAAGTTATACTGGTAATGAAATTTATTTCACATTTCTTTTAGACTATCTTCTTCCAAACTTTCTTATTAATCAGATTTTCTAACTAAATATTACTATGGCCTGGGGTCATAGTTCCTATCAATCTTAAAATGAGATACACTTATAACGAACTATAAACTATACAAAATTGTAACATTAAAACAGTTAACATAAACAATGAGAAAATAAAATGAAATTGCATAGACAAACTATATGAATTAAAGTTAAAATAATAGTCTTTGCAGTCTGTTTGCATTACTGCTGCTATTCAATTGTCCCATAGCTGTATAACTATGTCATGTTTTTGAATTATTTCAGTCTTTGACAAATGTTTAAATAATTATATACATATAAAAATTATTGTTTATTATTTTTGTCTATTCTGAGTGGTCATTACCCGCCCATTGTTAAAGAAAAAATTACAGTTATCATTATAATTAATACGATACGCACAGATAACGTTTATATTCAAGACCACGGCAACGTTTACAGTCTTTAAATTATCTTTCTAACTATGGAGTATAAAAGGTAGTAAGTTGAGTCATTGGAGAGCAAGTTCTTGGTTTCTGTTGCAGAGAAAATAAACAGAATATCCAGGATGTTTACTAAATTATTGAAATTGTCGTATAAATAATTATGTTAGTATTTAAAATTCGTTTAGATTGTGAGTATAAATTATTTTGCAAATTTTCGTAAAGCTTAAAAACACAGTCCCAAAATGTTTTGGTATAATTTTATTTGTAATTAATAGGAGTAAATTAACTTTCAGAGACTTTTTAAATTCTGATGATATTTAAAAGGAACGGCACGCAGACAATTGTCAGACGCACCACTATCTCGAGCGAACAAGCAGCTGCTCTGTACGGCTCACGCCGAGATAAGACCCTGCGTGATCTTTGCCCAGTGCCGAGAGTTGTGCTGGCCCACATCCCGCCGAGCGCGGCTGGCTGCAAGAGTGTATCAAGTGGCAAGAGGAGAGCTAGTTCCCTACCACCTGCTGGCCAAGTGCGCACCTGTGCTAGTGCGACGCTAGCTGGTGCTTCTAGCGCGGTGTCGCCTCTAAACGCAAGGTCGTGGACTGATGTGCATTCTGATCGTCCTAGTAGGTCAACTATGGGATGTGATTATTATCTTTAATATTATATTGCGAATAAATGAAAATAAATGAGTAATGCAAGTCACTTCAGTGTTTTCAAAATTCTATACGAGGCGTTTCATGCTTATAAATTATTCTGAAACACCCTTTTTTAGCCATTTACACTATCATTAAAATACAGTTTTAAAAGCAGAATGTGTAGACATAACTACTGAATCACCGTCAGCAATTTATTAAATGTTATTTTAAAACTGATACTACATCGATATCTTGAACGGTTTTTAAAATGGTGAATTAAGTAGTATGTTTACGAAATGCATTTAATAATGTGCTAGAAGGGGTAGTAGTAATATCTTCGTGTGTTGCTTCAAACAAAATAATTTTTAGAAGAGTGAGAGTTTAGGTTTTTGAAATCATTTATGAACTTGCATTACACCTTTATCTTTATTTTCCCGCCTTACACAGTTACGGTCAGCGCTCAGCTCTACGCGCGAGAGCCAAGGCGCTAGAAGCACCAGCAAGCCGCACCTGATGCCGGCCCACTGACGCAAACCCCTGACTAGGCGGGTCCCTGGTCTTCTTTTCTCTTCTCTCAAAGTGTTCGGACTTTGTGACTTATGTCCTTGTTGTGTGAAGTGTTACTTGTGCCCCTATTGCGTGTCGTATAAACAGTTCGGCAAGATGGCGGGCCGCATACAGTCGGGTCGTTTGTTTTGTATTTGGCTATCGTTTCGTTGTCATATTTGTATTCAATAAATCAGACTTTTAATATATTTATGGTCCTCCGGAAGAAATTCGTTGAAATACAGAACATTTGGTCCACACGGGCCGGATATTTACCAGTAATCGTGCGTGTATTTGTGTCGTGTCTCGTGACGCTCATCTATTGTGATAGCGTTTTTTTTGATCTCATGTTGTCGCAGTGTTGGTGAATACTTTATTTGTCAAACTTTCATTTCCTTTATTTCTGTTTTGTGCATCAAACGGCAAAATGAATGACAAGACAGAAGTGTTAAAGATTCGTCTCGAGCGTGGGGAAAACAGGTTATGTCGTGCCGATGCACTTGCCGATAAAGTGATGAGTGACGATACGCAACGTGAGTTGTTTATCGCAACGTGTCGTGATCTGTCACAATTGCGTACTTGTTTTGAAGACGATCACTTGTCTTTGCAGATGTTGCTCAAAGATGACCCGGATTTCAACAAAAAACAGCACAGTGATCGCCTAAATGCTTTCGACGACACATATTATCGTGTTCAGGCAATATACATTGCCACATGCAACAAGAATAAATTGCATGACGGCACGAAAGCACCAACTTCGCACAACCCATCTCAAGTAACTCTTCCAGCTATAAAACTACCACATTTCTCAGGAAATCCAGCAGAGTGGCTTAATTTTTCTAACCTCTTTACCACATTGGTGGTAAACAATGCTCACTTGAACGATATTGAAAGGTTATCATACCTTAAAACATCACTGTCACCAGAACCACTCTCTCTTATCCAATCCCTGCCATTGATCAATGAGAACTTCAAAGTAGCTTGGAATTTGATTGAACAGAGATACAAAAATCTCAGGCTTATTGTGTCACACCACATTGATGCAATTATGCAGGCATCTACAGTGTCTCTTGCTCATCCTGCTTCATTAAGTGTCTTGGTGTCAGTGTTAAATGAACATATGGCTGCATTGTGTACTATGAAACTAGCAGTAGATTCTTGGGACCCACTCTTGCTACATTTTTTGGAAAGGAAGCTAGATAACCATTTACGTCAACAATGGGAACTACATATTTCTGTGAGTGACACAGAAATGCCTACATTTGCTCAGTTTTTAGCCTTCCTTGAAAGTCATCGCCGGGCTTCGGAGGCAATGTCTGGAGCCTCCAGTAAGTCAGGGTCTCGAGTAAGGCAGGCAAACTATAGCACTGTTGGAAACACATTTGATTCTGCTGTAAAGTGCAGTGTATGTGACAGTGACCACCCACTTTACAAATGTCCACAGTTTGTACAGTGCAAGCCAGAAGACCGCTACCAGATTTTCAAGAGACTTAACCTTTGTTTAAACTGCCTGGGAGCATCTCATCAAATGAAACAGTGTTGGTCAAAAACCAGCTGTCACTCATGCAAGAGTAGACATCACTCGCTTTTGCACTTCACTGAAGCCAACACGCATACACTTTTGAAAGAAGAAGCAACTTCATTTCAGCATTCTCCACCTGAATCTGCAGCAACAAAACCTACACCAGCTGTTGCATTGGCTACAGCTCAGAGACCTGGTCAATCAGAACCCAGAAACGTGTTATTATCCACTGCCTTGGTGGATGTACAAGACAGTGTCGGTGGTTACCAGAATTTTCGAGCAGTCTTAGACTCAGCCAGTCAGTCGAGCTTCATAACTGAACATTGTGCCCAGCTTTTGGGGTTGACTCGTCAGAAAGCATTCTTACCAATTTATGGACTATCACAAGCTCCCTTACACACAGCAAAGGGATTAGTTAAATGCTGCATTAAACCAGTTGGCAAAACAAACCCACAACTGCCACTTGCTGCATATGTTGTACCGAAAATAACTGCAGATTTGCCCACATTTCCTGTACATTCTGACATGTGGGATCATGTACTTCATTTGAATTTGGCTGACCCGACATTTGCTACTTCAAGTTCTATTGATATTTTGATTGTTTCCATATATACTCACGGGGCACAAGTTAGTAAAAAATGTGGATTCACCGGTCGCACTGGATACAGTTTTTGGTTGGATTCTTATGGGTAAAGTGCCCAGTCCCATTGTACCAACCAACCATAGTGTCACACTCTTCGTATCGACTATGTGCCCTCCGCCATCTCTGGAAACTGTGGTTGAAAGGTTTTGGGAAATAGAGGACTTCCCCACTTGTGCACATCTATCGCCAGAAGATGAAGCCTGTGAGGCTTTCTTTAAAACCACTCACCATCGAGAACCTTCTGGACGTTACGTGGTTTCCCTTCCATTCCATTCACCTAAACCAATACTTGGAGACTCAAGAGCACACGCTGTTCGCTGTCTAGAAGCCTTGGAGCGCCGTCTGGTCAAGCAACCTGGACTGTGTACCGAGTACCAGGCCTTCATGGAGGACTACTTGCAGAGTGGTCACATGGAGGTCATTGCCAACCCATTGCATGATGTTGAGTCAGCCTATTATCTTCCACATCATGGAGTTATCAAGGCAGAAAGCACCACCACCAAGCTGCGCGTTGTCTTCAATGCTTCTGCTAAGACCCAGCGAGACGCGAGTCTAAATGACATGCTGATGACCGGACCCAAATTACAGACAGATGTTCGAGAAATTCTGCTTCGGGTTCGTGTACATAAAGTTGTATTCACTGCAGACATCTAACAAATGTATCGGAAAATAATGGTGGACAAGGAGCATCAAGACTACCAGCGAATTGTGTGGCGTTGTTTTCCAACCGATCCTATAGTGGACTATCGTTTGCAGACTGTTACTTACGGAGTTTCATCTGCCCCTTATCTAGCAATTCGCACCTTGCATCAGCTGGCCCAAGATGAGCAATGTAACTTCCTTCAAGCAGCTCATGTTTTGAAGTCTGATTTCTATGTGGATGATGTTGTCACAGGGGCCAATAGTGTTGAAGAAGCCATTGCTCTTCAAAAGGAACTTATTGCTTTGTTGGCAGCTGGTGGCTTCCATCTCAGGAAGTTTGCCAGCACTCATAGTGAAGTGCTTGAATGGCTGTCCCCAGACCAGCTACAATCCCCAGCATCTATGTCTTTTGACAAAGAACAGCCAGCTGTGGTGAAAGTTCTTGGTGTACAGTGGAACCCTAGCTCAGACTGTTTTTCTTATCAGATGACTCCATTAAACAGCTCAAGCACCAAGAGGGCAATTCTTTCAAATATCGCCAGGATCTTTGATCCCCTTGGATGGCTGACGCCCATCCTCTTGTATGCCAAGTCTCTTGTACAGCTGTTGTGGCTCACTGGAGCAGGATGGGATGAACAGCTTCCTCCAGAGGTCTTATGCAGGTGGTGTGATTTTAAGTCTGAACTGTCTTTGTTGTCACAACTTCGACTGCCTCGGTGTGTATCAGGCTCAGTAAAAGCTGTTCATGAACTGCACGGGTTTTGCGACAGTTCAGAGGTTGGCTATGCGTGTGTCATCTATCTCAGATCAATGTTTTCAGATGGTGGAATCAAGGTCTCACTATTGATGGCAAAATCAAGAGTAGCACCGGTGAAAAGGATCTCTTTGCCTCGCCTTGAGTTGTGTGCAGCTGTGATGTTAGCCAAGCTAATCAGTTTCGTGACCAATGTATACAAGGGGGTGCTGGACATCATGCAAGTGTATGCATGGTCAGACTCAATAGTTGTTCTTCATTGGATTGCATCATCACCCCACCGATGGAAAACATTTGTGGCAAATCGTGTCAGCATCATACAGGACTTAACTGAAAAGGAATTCTGGAGACATGTTCGCACTGAAAACAACCCAGCAGATTGTGCATCCCGTGGCTTGTTGCCCTCACAACTTATTGATCATCCTCTGTGGTGGTCTGGAGCCCCATGGCTTAGACAGCCTCACAGCCAGTGGCCAAACGATACCCTGGGTAGTGTGGTAATCGATGATGCCATTGCATGTGAAGAAAAACTTACAGCAATAAGTTGTGTGACAGAGGTATCCCTAGAATTTGTTGCCAGATTCTCTTCCTTCAGCAAGCTGCAGAATGTTGTTGCTTACTGCCTTCGGTTTGGAGACAACTGTCGTCAACCTAAGGAAAGGCGTTCTCTGGGACCGTTGACAACTACGGAACTGCAAAGGGGCTTGGAAGTTTGCATTAGACATGCCCAATAATGCTTTGCAGCTGATAAGGTTAACTTGGACAAGGGGCAGTACAGTTCTCATCAAATTCAGCGCTTGTGCCCCTTCGTGGATAATGTGGGTATCATCCGTGTAGGAGGGAGGTTAAGTCAGGCATCCCTTCCCTATTCTGTTCAACACCCTATATTGTTGCCCAAAGATCACCCATTCACGTTAATGGTAATCAATCATTTTCATTGTTTACATTTGCACCCTGGTCCTCGAACTTTGCAAGCCATCCTGAGCCAACGATACTGGATTCTTTGTGCACGCTCTGTCATCAAAAGGGTTTTACGTGGGTGTATTAAATGCTTCCGCACTAAACCCTCTCCGTTCACTCCAACCATGGGAGAACTTCCATCTCCTAGAGTCCAACAAGTGACTGCTTTTCACCATACTGGTGTGGACTATGGTGGGCCCTTTCAGGTTACCACGACTCGCACTCGTGGTTGCAAGTCCACAAAAGCATACTTATGCTTGTTTGTTTGTCTTGCCACCAAAGCCCTACATTTGGAATTGGTTTCTGATCTCTCAACCAGTTTGTTCTTGGCAGCATTTTCTCGCTTCATCTCTCGAAGGGGAAGGCCAGCCCACGTTTACAGTGATTGTGGAACTAATTTTGTTGGAGCTCACCGAGAACTCAAAGAACTCTACCAGTTGATAAGACAGACAACCCATAACACTGAAGTGAGCAATAAGCTGAGTCAGGAAGGAATTGCATGGCATTTCAACCCCCCAGCAGCACCGCACTTTGGCGGGTTATGGGAGGCTGGCATGAAGTCTGTTAAAAGCCACTTAACTAAAGTCATTGGCTTACAGATCCTTTCTTATGAAGAGCTCTCGACCATCCTGATTCGCATCGAAGGGGTCTTAAACTCTCGTCCTCTTTGTGAGATCAGCTCAGACCCGTCAGAACTTGATGTCCTAATACCTGCTCATTTTTTGATTCTACAGCCCATAACATCATTACCCGAACCTGACATCACCCACCTCAACATTAACCGATTAAATCGCTGGCAGCTGGTCCAACGTATAATTCAAGATTTCTGAAAACGCTGGAGAAAGGAATATTTGTACTCACTCCAGCAGAGAAGCAAATGGACACAGCCAGGTGGTCAGCCCAAGATTGGAGATTTGGTCGTGATCAAAGATGAGCACACCCCTCCACTCAAATGGGGTCTCGCTCGAATTGAAGCTCTTCACCCAGGACCAGACCGAATTCCCCGGGTGGCTACTATCCGGACTGCTACAAGTGTCTTGCAACGTCCGCTGATTAAGCTGTGCCCTTTGCCAGTGGACAATGGTTATGATCTAGGACAGAATTCAACAAGATCATGTAATCTGTAACAAATTGCTTTCTTTTCCTTGCTGTATATACCTTTGTGTTTGTTACCTGGAGCTAACAACGGGGGCGGAATGTTCGGACTTTGTGACTTATGTCCTTGTTGTGTGAAGTGTTACTTGTGCCCCTATTGCGTGTCGTATAAACAGTTCGGCAAGATGGCGGGCCGCATACAGTCGGGTCGTTTGTTTTGTATTTGGCTATCGTTTCGTTGTCATATTTGTATTCAATAAATCAGACTTTTAATATATTTATGGTCCTCCGGAAGAAATTCGTTGAAATAAAGAACACAAAGTTTACTTCGAATTTAGAAAAAAAATTATCTGGTGCCTTTTTTTTGTTAGGTCAAGCACCAAGCGAACAAGTTTTTAATTGGATCGCAGATTATGGCAGACATTAGATAAATGTCTGAGATAATGAACACTTGAAAATGTAATGGAAAGATTTATTTTCGATGAAAATAGTAGCAATCAATTAATATGCAAGAGCAGTAAGGGCCTATGACGGACATTGTAACAAGCTCTGTTGCCGAAATTTAGTTTTGTAACAGTTACCTACAAAATAATTATTATTTATAGATGGCATGATTACAAGCAACATAATCGCATTTTTCTGTCGTACATCCAACATATTATAATAAAGAATATTGAAAGGAATAAATTATTGATATCCAACACATATTTCTAAATTAGAAAAAAAAAATTGAAAACTTTTGTTTGAAGTGAGGTTCTACACATGAAAATGAAACACGGAATTTGGCTTTACAGAAAAGAATCGAAACTTTTGAAATTTGTTGCTGAAATACACAATATTATTTTACAGGGCACATTGATGTGGCACTGCTTGTCTAATAGAATATATAGACTAGTTGCACTGGCTCGCCCAACTTCGAGCTTTGCCTTTTTTTGTAAAAGGGGTGGGGGGAATGCCGAAGTGTGATCGGTAGTATGATATCCCTATCCCTCTCAGTTAAATGGAAAGACAGAAATTTTGAAATATATATATATATATATATATATATATAATTAACGGTTCCTTAAACGAATATTAAAACGCATTTTCGACACCTGAAAAAGTCTTTCTCAAAACTTTGGTTTCGTCTGATGTTAAGAGTACACAATACAGTGAAGTAGTACATAGTAGGAACCCCGGCGGCGCGGCGGCGATGTACACTATCTCGTATTGGGACGTCATGACGACAACCTTGGATGACCTAGACCTTGACCTTTGACCTTTACCTCGAGGGCTGTCAGACGGCGAACACCTCGGCCACAGGAAAACCAGACGCTGTTCTCTTCACGATGAAGTAACGAAATGCTCAGATAAGGCTTCGATAATGTAACACAAGATCAGCGCTAGTAATGGGAGATTTGAAAAATAAAGGGGGTGGTTCATCTGTAGGTACCCTCAAACCCCTTCAGCGTCCATTGGAATATGGGAAGAGTTGGGGGGGGGGGGGGAGCATTTCCCGGAAAAAAGAGTCTACAAGAGTCTAAATTTCCATAGAAAAACAACATATTGCTAAAAATTTCCGAGCTCGAAAAAATTGATAAATATTGAAAAATTGCATTTTGGAAATAATTGGGTCTACATAAATGGCAATAGTCTCAAACTGTAGCAGATTTAGTCTACTTTTTTAATTGAATGGGTAGTTATCATCTAAATCTAGTTCCTCAGGGTTAAAATCACCAAAAATCGAAAGAAAACAAAATCGTAATATTTTAAACTTTTTTAAATTTTTGATTATGTTGCGTTCGGCACTCAAGGTCGAAAACTTAGATTATTAATTTGGCCAACATCATAACCAACGCAGCAAAAATCATAACTACTGGATCTGACGCAAGGTCACGTCCCCTTTCAGGCAACAAGGCTACTGAACTAGGCCTTTATCCCCAACTTCATGTATTCCACACAGTGAGTGTCACGGTCTGCCAAAGTGTTTGATAACTAATGTGTGGATTGGACCCCGTTAAAATTCAGAAAATTGGGGTTAAGTTTTATGTTGATATATTTTTTAAATTGAGATTCAACAAATTTTTGAAGTGTATCAGTTTAAAATGACTCCATAAAGTATGAACAGAGCTACAATTGTTTTGTTTATGCCCAATAAAGAGAATGGTCGTAGCCATATATGAAGTTCTTTTTACATGAGGTTTAATATTTATACTAACCATTTATTTGAAGTTGTTATAATCAATAATTCTTAACTAAACTTTGTATTTTTACAGACACTAACTGTTTAATAATTTCCGATCATTTCTGTTGTTAAAATTTATTTAAGTAATGACTTCATGAGCATCAGTATTGTTACCGGTAACTTAAATAAAACAGTAATTAATGAAAAAAGTTTCTTCTAGGTCAGCGTCAATATTGTGCAATATCAAATGATTATTTTATACAATCCAGTTTATTTAAAAACATAAATAGGAATCAATTGCTTTAAAATGAGTATTACCGGCCTAGAAGACAAGTAAACAGATATACAAGAAAATATTACACAATATCTTACGTAGGAGTGATTTATGTAAGTTTGTACATTCATCCATTAAAGTAAGCCTCCTAAACTACTATAGCATAGTCACGCCACGTCGATTACCCATAATTACTATTTCACAGGACATAAATTGTGGTAAATATTAATCACTGGACGATTAACTATCCATTTTCCATACACTTTTATAGTCCCCTGTATAAATGTACTTTTTATATGGAGAAAAATAAACAATTTCCACGGTTCATGGAAACGAGTGGTTATAGAAAAATGTCATGCTTAAAAAAACCCTGAGATATATTCCGAAAAAAAATTCTTTAATAGTTGATGACCAAAAATTAATTGATTTTTATTTAATATTTTATATACATAGAATTTTGAAAATATATTTATGTCCCAAAAACGTCCTGCTATTTTTCCACATGTTCAGTAACTGTAAAATATGTGTATGGGATAAAACTATAATAAATTCATAGTATTGAAAACAAACACAATTGATATAATATTATTAAATTTCAGAGCTCTGCTTTAAATTATTACATGTACTTCAAGTGTATTGTTTCGATTTATAATGTGGGGAGAACTGAGTTCGTAAGAGATAGCCCAATTACGATTATTACAGTTTTATTGATTACTAATATTTAGATTAATAACAAATTTTTGTACTTAAAAATGACCGATCACAAATCACTGGCACTTAAACATATTAATTCTAGAGTCAATTCTGTCAAGCTCCGCAGTTCGCACTCCTCACTGGAGCTAGGCTCAACAGTGCTTCGCCCCTTACCACGCACCTGTCTACACACACACACACACACACACAATATTGCGCCACTCAGACGCCGCACTGTCGCGGGACCATCGCTGAAGTCCTCGCGGAGGCCGGCGTCGCTGCTCGAGTACTTGGGCGCCCGACGAGAGCTGCTGTGACGAGTCGCGTCATCCCGGGACGACCCGACGCCCGAACAGTCCAGAAAAGCAGCGTCAATTCACGCTGCTCTGCGCGGCGGCCCGCGGAATTCCCAAGGGCGCTCAGCGACAGATAACAGCGCCGAGGAAGGACATTGTACACGGACGTGGTATGCCTTACGTCAATGGATGACACCTGACGTCGATGGCCGTGCAGTAGTATATAATAGGGGCTCCGGGGACTGGGTCCGGGTCGTGGTGCCGGTGTCGGTGTCCGCCATCTTGAATTGTAACGTCACGGCGGCCATCTTGGATGTGTGTGACCTTGACCTTTGACCTTGACCTTGAATTTGATCCTCAAAATGTGTCAAAATTTGCCAAAATTGGGCAAAAATTGCCCACAATTCCTCGAAATTCGCCAAAATTTTCATTTCTGTGGAAAAAAAATTCCGCCAAAAAATCTCAAAAAAATTCCACAATTCAAAAATTAGGATTTCGAAAATCCTCAAAAGTCATTTTGCCCTAGAAAGAACCCAAATTCCTAAAAACAGCATAAGCATCCATGTCTAAAGCCTCCGGTAAGCCATTTCTAGGAATAAGGATACCATGACTGCATCTTGGATTATGTCGTCACCGTTGCAATTATCGTTACGGTCGCCATCTTTAAAATCTTTATTAATGATCAGATTTTAATGGAAAAAAATTTAAAAATTATAAAAAAATTAAATAATAAAATTTGAATAAAAAATAATCAAAAAACAAACATTTACGACACGGAGCTCGGAGTCCTCGGTTCGAACCCGGCGAGGGCAAAAAAAATAAAAATGGCGAACGATCCTTCCCCCGTGGTGGCTGCAGACAGACTGACCCCCACCACTTATGTCAAAATATATATATTCACCTAGTATGACGTCATGTCCGCCATCTTGAAAATCCGTAATTTTTATGTTAGAAAATCGGGAAAATTTTTAAAAATCATTAAAAAATAGTATTGTGCGAGATCTCGAACCTCGAGAAAAATTTCGAGAAATATTGCATTCTCGAACAGCGAGCGAGAAAAATAATTTCTCGAAAAAAAAACGAGAATTTTTTTTTGGTACCGGTAACAACTCAATTGATAGTTGTAATATTATATGTTGAACATTACACACACACTGCCATTATTTTAGTTTAAATGTTTTAAAAATACCAAACGCGTCTGCCTGTTTGAACGAAAAATGATTTGGCGGAACACAAAGCAAACATGATGCAATCATTAAGAGATATTAGACTAGCCGATAGTCAACCATCCAAAACCTTTATCAATAACCGAAACTGTGAATAAAAACTGGCATATGAAATTCCAATTTATCCTGAAAGAAAAACTGCCGTATTTAATTTTTAAATTACGTAAGCGTAATACATAATAAAATACTTTCGAACCTAACCTACAAAATTGGTTTTGTTTACATACACGTTATTACGGTAAAGTTATTAAAAGCATTACCTTTAATTTAGTCATAATATTTTGTTCGGTAAAGTTTAATAGCATACTGAAATGTTGATTATTGCGGCAAAATACAAAATTTACTTTTTAACGAACAAAAGGAAATGGTGGTCATGCTGCCAGACCGAGTCTGCTTCGCATTTCTTTCCAATAAAAGACTGCGCAAGTCATGTGATTATTAAATGGACTGGAATGTAAAGGAATGGATTGAACACGCAGAACAATTCACGCCTTTGTATTACGTAAAATTACGTGAATGTGTGTGTTCAAACCCGTTGAAAAGGCAGAATAAATAGTATGTTCATCCCATTTCCTTTTCCACCTTTGTTTCACTCAGTCGTAAGACGTCACGAAAGGCCTTTTCACAATACCGCGATGCGACGCGATCTGACGACGCGATGTAGCGAAGGCAGCGACTTAAATATATGTCGCCAGCTAGCGCACTTCATAATAGCGCGAAGCGATCGCCATGCAACTGGCGGAAAAAAACCGAACCAGCCTCCACTCTGCTGGGGATATTTTACAACATGGTTGTAAACAAAAGTTTTTGTCAGGTATGTATATTCAGATTGTTGTTATTATATTTGTACACTGACTGACTGGTAGAAGCATTTATTTATGGATAGGAATCGCGAAGCCCATAATATATTTCTAACCAAGCATTATTTTTCTCCGTCTGATTACAATATTTGTTACTAGAAACATCGTACAAACACGGCTTTTTCTGAACTTCATCAATCAGACAGTCTTCAAAACTCATTTCAATTGAACAAAATCCACGTGTTGTTTACTAACATTACTTAGATGCATCAATACATCATTTCTTACCTCGTGTTTTCAGTTATTCTTCTTCTTTACCACAATCTTGTTTCTGATTGGCTGTTATTTCTGACGTCATTAGCGACATCGCCTAAGCGACGAAACAGCCTCGTCGCCAAGTGAGCTGTCGCGCATCGCGGGCGATGTAGTTGTGATTGGCTGGTTTTGTATGACGTCACGTCACATCGCGTCGCGTCACGGTATTGTGAAAAGGGCTTAGAATCCCGCCAAAGCCTCCCTAGTATCAATTTCTTTGTTTTCATTACAGTACCAGAGTTTCCCGTTTACGCGAGCTACTCTGCGGGTATGAATAAATAATGTGACGCCTGTTAAATGTTATTAGGAATATAGTATCGTGAAGGGGAAGGGGAAATCCACCTCACTTTACCTCAATGACGTTAACAATAAGAAACATAAAAAAAAAATATGGCCCTTGTAAAAGGGACAGGCAGAGTACCAGACGTGTTGTGTAACCCCTAAAGAAATAAGCGTAAATATCAGAAATACAAAAATACACAATTTTATTATTCTTTAAATCAAGTCCATATGAATATAGAGGGGTAACATATAACAAGAATTACGAAAGAAAGAATTTTGTAAACAGGTACTGATGAGCAATACAAATATCCAATATACAAATGTTATGTGCTAACGTTAATTAAATCATGGTAATAGCAGGTAGAATGCTGTCTGTCCGGACGTGAGAGGTGCGGCGGAGAAAAACGACAAACGCCTCGACGGAAAATGGGTCGGAAACAAGAAACAAATTCAGAGAAATGCACAAGGTGAAACACACTGGCAATGCAAAACAGGAATTACGAAACAAATTCGGTGTCCAGCAAACATTACTTTATGAGGCCAAAAAGGAGGCAAACCAAACATGACGCAGAAGGCAAATTACATAATTATAAAAAAAAAAAAAAATGTAAGACACCGACCAGAAAACACCTCGTAGCCATGCGTAACACGGCGCGACGCCGAAGCACCCCTCACGGCGATCGCTCCCGGAACAGAACAGAACGAGCAAAATAATTACACCCGTATATATAAAAAATCCAGATGGCGCTAGTGTCGCATTCAGTAGGCCTGGAAGGAGGCGCCTACGTCACGCGGACGTCACAAGGGAGTGCGGGAGGGGGCTTTAAGGGGAACGAGGGAAGGGGAGGAGCCGGCGGGCTCAATGCCGAAGCGCACGTTGCAAATTCCCGCCCCCTGGCGAAGCCTTCCGCAGGACGATGAAGCAGATGAATGCGACGATACGAGGAGCGACGAGTAGAGTATCTTGTATGTGGTTTCTTCGAAGTAGAGTGAAAACTCAGCGACGTCAGTAGGCAGCTGGAGTACAGATGGCTCACACGCACCAAGTCCAGTCCGCAGACGGAGAAAGTTTCGAGCAGGACTGCAGCGCCCGGAGCACCCCAGCAGCGCGGGACGGCGATGAGCAGGAAGAAGTATCTAAAGCACAATCCATGAAGAAGCCGCCACACGACACACAGCGCAAGCGCCCGCCCCCAAAACACCACAAGGGCTGGTGGCAGGCGAACTAGAAGAGGGGGCGGCGGTAACGGAGAATAAGAGCAGGTACGTATCACAGCTTCCGATCCAGCCCGAAACTGCAAGTCTCACAGGGCACCACCGCCGGGCGCAGCATTGTACGGAGGGGAGGTGGCTCGCAGCGGCGCTCGAAGAGGGGCGCCAGCGTGCTGCCACATCACAAACACTCCGACGAAGCGCGCCACAGCAGGTATCACTGCTCGACGAATCTCTGGGCTAGGCAGGGGCTGCGTAAACAGTACACGGAAGTCTCTAACACTACGAGAGGGCCCACCTCGTAGGAGACAACCAGCAGGAGCGGCGGGCACACTGACGAGAAGAGATGGCGCAGTCACTGTCGAGGCTTATGTCCATAACACGTAGGAAGCAGGAGCCGCCCGAAGAGCGTGACGCAGGCAGTGAAGAGTGGACGTCTCCTCTCTTCGCTGGGTGATGACTGAAGAAAGGCGGCGAAGACGGCTCGCCAGCAGCAGGATAATGGAGTGGCAGAGAGGAAATTACAAAGAAAAACATACAACACACTGCGCCACCCACAAATACTAAAAATATAGCTTCCCAATCACACAACTTACTTTCCAGTGCACTGGAAAGATTCACATAGTTTAGTAGGGAATAAATATACAATAAAACATAAAATACATTGTAAAAAAAAATAGCACCCCATTCAGCCAACAACCCTTTTATAGAGCTGGGCTGCCATACTAGTTGCGTACTGTAAACACTTATTCAAAGATTATTAGGACATAAATAATAAATCATAATATGGCTATAACTGTTAAAATACAAGTCTTAAACTATCCCTAGAAAATCATTCCAAACTTCCATGGGAAAATTTTAACAATAAGGCTAGGCCAGAGCAAAGACCTCCCTAAGGTGGTCAAGGTGGTCCTCAAAAGAATTGCTATATACAATAATGTCGTCGATGTAGTTGAAAACAAAACGAAATTTGAAATCACTTAGCACGTGATCAAGCACGCGGCTCAAGGCCTGGCTGCCAAAACTGACGCCCATAGGAATTCTGTTAAACTGGTAATGACCGAAAGGGGTTGAAAAGGCAGTATATTTACGGCAACTCGGATCCAACAGACATTGGTGGAAACTATGATTAAGGTCGATAACTGAAAATATACGAGCCTTG
This sequence comes from Bacillus rossius redtenbacheri, assembly GCF_032445375.1. Lineage (NCBI taxonomy): Eukaryota > Metazoa > Arthropoda > Insecta > Phasmatodea > Bacillidae > Bacillus > Bacillus rossius. The sequence continues at coordinate 112,695,010 of NC_086332.1, forward strand.
CCCAAGTGCTGTAGAGCACTCTCCACTGTAGGTAATGGCCATCTGTCATCAATAATCTTCTGATTCAATTCCTGGAAATTGTGAACTAATCGCCATTCCGTACTGTCCTTCTTGGGTACCAAGAAGGTTGGGGTACTGAAATCGGATGTAGATGGGGTAATAACATCGGCAGCCAACAATTTTTGAATAATTTCTCTCATGAACTGAAGTTTCGGGGGTGACACTTTTATATATCTGCTGCGAACGGGTACCTCATCCCTCACATAGAAGCGATAAGGCAGTACATCACACCTGCCAATCTTGCGGGTTATCACATCCGGAAACTCGCTTACTATGTCAGCGATAGCCTGGTCGGATTCGTGACTCGTCAGTTCCTTACAGGACATGACAATGGGCACGCGTTTTTCGTGCCGCAGCTGAATTTTTATAGATGGCGCAAAACCAAAAGACAACTCGTGTCTATGCAAATCCAACACGCAACGCGTGTTACTAAGGAAATCGAGACCCAAAACAAAATTAGACGCAAGTCCAGAAACCACAATAAACTTCCAACTCCAAGAAAATCTGTGAACCTTAAAGTGTAAAATCACCGAGCGACGGGCGCGCACGATGTCACCATTGGCCACGGAAATGATTACATCAGGCTCATTGACAACGAAACGCTTCAAATGACGATGCTGGCTAAGCAAACTGTCAAAACATGCCTCACTGATGCACGAACAAGTGGCTCCTGTATCGACGAGAGCGGGGTAAAAATTACCCAGTACAAGTAAGGGAAGAAAATGTAAAAACGCTTGAGGAAAGGATTTGCGCATAACACGACAACTACGACCCTTCCTGCGTGTCGTCAATGCCGGTTTCCCGGACATTGGACTCGGTAATGGCCCGCCTGACCGCAGCGGAAACACCACCTATCGCCAGCATTAACTCGAGAACTAGTGCACTCAGCTGTAACGTGTCCGAAAACACAACAATTAGCACATCGGCCATGGCCGCGAGTATCAATCCTAGCGGGGAGCGCGGCTGCGTTATTTACGGCCAAGTTCAAGGTCGCGGCAAGGGGCGGCTCGCTTACACGAGCAAGCGCCGCGCCGCTCGACACACCGCGGGGGCTAGCAAGCACGCCAGGCGGCTCGCTTACACAAGCATGGATACCGCCGGTCGGGCGGCCACGCGGACGGGCCGGCCCCCCGGGAGACTCGTTCACATGAGCGCGCACCCCAGCGCGTGAGGCGACATGCGGGAGCAACTCTTCGAACGAATGACGTAACACGTCACTCACTGGGGCGCGTCTCTCGAAAACAGGCGCGGCGTCGCCGTAACATGCACTTCCGTCAGGTGGTCGCGCATAAGTAGCAGGCCGACAGTCAGTCATGCCGACATGCCTGGGGGGAAAATATTCTCTACTGAAAGGAGACGACTTAGAGTCAGCGCCGCGCGTAGACACGGGAAATTCAGAGCGGTACTTGCTTGCCTCAGCGATACGGCTTTCTACCTCACCGCCCCACTCACGTAAGGCATTCAGGGTAGATGGAGGTGTCAACATAGCGCAGTTCTGAAGCACCACCGGCGCAAGATTACCTAGGATCAACTGCACAAATTCCCCTTCAGGAATTACCAAACTCAAAGCATCGGCATAATCACTAACAGAATTTACAAACTGAGTGACAGATTCATCGGGCTTTTGAAAGCGAAAAACCAGCTCTCGTTTACACACGTCGAGAACACGGGGCGGACAAACAGTGTGAACCAACTGTTTTTTAAACGCCGCGAAATCGTCTCCATGTGAAATAGCCTGCGTAAGAAGTTGCACATAAGTGCCAGTGCACTTACTCAGTAGGGCTTTCATGAAAGCCTCAGCAGGAACCAAATTCAATTTAAACAATCGCTCCGCGGCGATCACAAAATCCAAAGCGACACGCGGTTCGCTTCCGCCCAACACGGGGAGCGGCTTTAAGGCTACAAAGAAGAGCTTCTGATTAAAGGAAGCGCCCGTGGGCGGACTCACGTCAGGAAGGGACTGCCGTGTCCGGGGCTCAGGCATGGCTGCACACGAGTCACGCACGAACTGAGCGAGGCGCGCGCGAAGCACCGCCACGGTGTCCGTCGCCGAAGCCTCTAATTGATTTTCTTCGCAATGTTGGATGAGTTCCTCCTTGTGCAGCTTATATAACCAGGCAACCCCCGGCGAAGACATGGCTCTGAAACAGTAAACACAACAGCAAAAACACTCCGCAAGCAGAGTTGCGCAGAATTTGAAGTATCGTGAAGGTGAAGGGGAAATCCACCTCACTTTACCTCAATGATGTTAACAATAAGAAACATAAAAAAAAAATATGGCCCTTGTAAAAGGGACAGGCAGAGTGCCAGACGTGTTGAGTAACCCCTAAAGAAATAAGCGTAAATATCAGAAATACAAAAATACACAATTTTATTATTCTTTAAATCAAGTCCATATGAATATAGAGGGGTAACATATAACAAGAATTACGAAAGAAAGAATTTTGTAAACAGGTACTGATGAGCAATACAAATAGCCAATAAACAAATGTTATGTGCTAACGTTAATTAAATCATGGTAATAGCAGGTAGAATGCTGTCTGTCCGGACGTGAGAGGTGCGGCGGAGATAAACGACAAACGCCCCGACGGAAAATGGGTCTGAAACAAGAAACAAATTCAGAGAAATGCACAAGGTGAAACACACTGGCAATGCAAAACAGGAATTACGAAACAAATTTGGTGTCCAGCAAACATTACTTTATGAGGCCAAAAAGGAGGCAAACCAAACATGATGCAGAAGGCAAATTACATAATTATCAAAAAAAAAAAAAATGTTAGACACCGACCAGAAAACACCTTGTAGCCATGCGTAACACGGCGCGACGGCGAAGCACCCCTCACGGCGATCGCTCCCGGAACAGAACAGAACGAGCAAAATAATTACACCCCTATATATAAAAAATCCAGATGGCGCTAGTGTCGCATTCAGTAGGCCTGGAAGGAGGCGCCTACGTCACGCGGACGTCACAAGGGAGTGCGGGAGGGGGCTTTAAGGGGAACGAGGGAAGGGGAGGAGCCGGCGGGCCTCAGAATGCCGAAGCGCACGTTGCAAATTTCCGCCCCCTGGCGAAGCCTTCCGCAGGACGATGAAGCAGATGAATGCGACGATACGAGGAGCGACGAGTAGAGTATCTTGTATGTGGTTTCTTCGAAGTAGAGTGAAAACTCAGCGACGTCAGTAGGCAGCTGGAGTACAGATGGCTCACACGCACTAAGTCCAGTCTGCAGACGGGGGAAGTTTCGAGCAGGACTGCAGCGCCCGGAGCACCCCAGCAGCGCGGGACGGCGATAAGCAGGAAGAAGTATCTAAAGCACAATCCATGAAGAAGCCGCCACACGACACACAGTGCAAGCGCGCGCCCCCAAAACACCAAAAGGGCTGGTGGCAGGCGAACTAGAAGAGGGGGCGGCGGTAACGGAGAATAAGAGCAGGTACGTATCACAGCTTCCGATCCAGCCCGAAACTGCAAGTCTCACAGGGCACCACCGCCGGGCGCAGCATTGTACGGAGGGGAGGCGGCTCGCAGCGGCGCTCGAAGAGGGGCGCCAGCGTGCTGCCACATCACAAACACTCCGACGAAGCGCGCCACAGCAGGTATCACTGCTCGACGAATCTCTGGGCTAGGCAGGGGCTGCGTAAACAGTACACGGAAGTCTCTAACACTACGAGAGGGCCCACCTCGTAGGAGACAACCAGCAGGAGCGGCGGGCACACTGACGAGAAGAGATGGCGCAGTCACTGTCGAGGCTTATGTCCATAACACGTAGGAAGCAGGAGCCGCCCGAAGAGCGTGACGCAGGCAGTGAAGAGTGTACGTCTCCTCTCTTCGCTGGGTGATGACTGAAGAAAGGCGGCGAAGACGGCTCGCTAGCAGCAGGATAATGGAGTGGCAGAGAGGAAATTACAAAGAAAAACATACAACACACTGCGCCACCCACAAATACTAAAAATATAGCTTCCCAATCACACAACTTACTTTCCAGTGCACTGGAAAGATTCACATAGTTTAGTAGGGAATAAATATACAATAAAACATAAAATACATTGTAAAAAAAAATAGCACCCCATTCAGCCAACAACCCTTTTATAGAGCTGGGCTGCCATACTAGTTGCGTACTGTAAACACTTATTCAAATATTATTAGGACATAAATAATAAATCATAATATGGCTATAACTGTTAAAATACAAGTCTTAAACTATCCCTAGAAAATCATTCCAAACTTCCATGGGAAAATTTTAACAATAAGGCTAGGCCAGAGCAAAGACCTCCCTAAGGTGGTCAAGGTGGTCCTCAAAAGAATTGCTATATACAATAATGTCGTCAATGTAGTTGAAAACAAAACGAAATTTGAAATCACTTAGCACGTGATCAAGCACGTGGCTCAAGGCCTGGCTGCCAAAACTGACGCCCATAGGAATACTGTTAAACTGGTAATGACCGAAAGGGGTTGAAAAGGCAGTATATATTAACGGCAACTCGGATCCAACAGACATTGGTGGAAACTATGATTAAGGTCGATAACTGAAAATATACGAGCCTTGCCCAAGTGCTGTAGAGCACTCTCCACTGTAGGTAATGGCCATCTGTCATCAATAATCTTCTGATTCAATTCCTGGAAATTGTGAACTAATCGCCATTCCGTACTGTCCTTCTTGGGTACCAAGAAGGTTGGGGTACTGAAATCGGATGTAGATGGGGTAATAACATCGGCAGCCAACAATTTTTGAATAATTTCTCTCATGAACTGAAGTTTCGGGGGTGACACTTTTATATATCTGCTGCGAACGGGTACCTCATCCCTCACATAGAAGCGATAAGGCAGTACATCACACCTGCCAATCTTGCGGGTTATCACATCCGGAAACTCGCTTACTAAGTCAGCGATAGCCTGGTCGGATTCGTGACTCGTCAGTTCCTTACAGGACATGACAATGGGCACGCGTTTTTCGTGCCGCAGCTGAATTTTTATAGATGGCGCAAAACCAAAAGACAACTCGTGTCTATGCAAATCCAACACGCAACGCGTGTTACTAAGGAAATCGAGACCCAAAACAAAATTAGACGCAAGTCCAGAAACCACAATAAACTTCCAACTCCAAGAAAATCTGTGAACCTTAAAGTGTAAAATCACCGAGCGACGGGCGCGCACGATGTCACCATTGGCCACGGAAATGATTACATCAGGCTCATTGACAACGAAATGCTTCAAATGACGATGCTGGCTAAGCAAACTGTCAAAACATGCCTCACTGATGCACGAACAAGTGGCTCCTGTATCGACGAGAGCGGGGTAAAAATTACCCAGTACAAGTAAGGGAAGAAAATGTAAAAACGCTTGAGGAAAGGATTTGCGCATAACACGACGACTACGACCCTTCCTGCGTGTCGTCAATGCCGGTTTCCCGGACATTGGACTCGGTAATGGCCCGTCTGACCGCAGCGGAAACACCGCCTATCGCCAGCATTAACTCGAGAACTAGTGCACTCGGCTGTAACGTGTCCGAAAACACAACAATTAGCACATCGGCCACGGCCGCGAGTATCAATCCTAGCGGGGAGCGCGGCTGCGTTATTCACGGCCAAGTTCAAGGTCGCGGCAAGGGGCGGCTCGCTTACACGAGCAAGCGCCGCGCCGCTCGACACACCGCGGGGGCTAGCAAGCACGCCAGGCGGCTCGCTTACACAAGCATGGATACCGCCGGTCGGGCGGCCAATCTATTTTTATTTTTCTTGAGAATATCAGGTAGAACATAATCAATCAGCTTACTGATGAAGTAACAACGTACGGACCTTTAAATTATAACTTGTGGCTTGACTGTTTATGTGGTAAATCTTTTCCGTTCGAGGACAAAGTGAAGAAGTGTGCAATCAAGACATCGGCTGCAGTTATTTACAGTTCTAACGATGTCAAGCAAACTGTTAAACACGGTGTCCGGAAACTCTGTCAAGAAGAGGAGGACTATGTCTTTAAAGGTTCTGATTGGTCTCTGTCTAGTATAAACCGATTGGAGCTAAGAATAAGCCATTTCACACCGATGCGGAACTAAATGATTATAATATTGCTGGCTTTCGCATTTGATCCTGTAGTAGAATAGAAATTATGTAATAAATATTATGTTTGAGAAAGAACTTATAGTGTTTTATTTTCGAACCTGTAATTTTTGAGATATTTTTACATATATTTTTTTTTGTATCACCCAGGGGGCGAACCAAATATTGATTCAATATGTAAAGTAATGTATGATTTTTTCGGTGAATTTTGGAATTTTTCCCGAATTTCTAGCTAAATAATTACACGATTCCAAGATGGCGAACATAACGAAACATGCAACAATTATATGATCCAACATGGCGTTCATAATGTAAAGTGTAACGATAACATCGTACTCAACCAAAAGGCCGTAATGAAACATGCAACATTTATATAATCCAAGATGGCGACCGTAATTATATGTGCTACAGTGGTTTATAAGTAATATTTTATTAAATTTTTATTATTTAATTCAATGGATGATTTTTTAATGATTTTTAAAAATTTTCCCGATTTTCTAACATAAAAATTACGGATTTTCAAGATGGCGGACATGACGTCATACTAGGTGACGATATATACTTTGACATAAGTGGTGGGGGTCAGTCTGTCTGCAGCCACCACGGGGGAAGGATTGTTCGCCATTTTTATTTTTTTTTGCCCTCGCCGGGTTCGAACCGAGGACTCCGAGCTCCGTGTTGTAAATTTTTGTTTTTTGATTATTTTTTATTCAAATTTTATTTTTTAATTTTTTTATATTTTTAAATTTTTTTCCATTAAAATCTGATCATAAATAAAGATTTTAAAGATGGCGACCGTAACGATAATTGCAGCGGTGACGACATAATCCAAGATGGCAGTCATGGTATCCTTATTCCTAGAAATGGCTTACCGGAGGCTTTAGACATGGATGCTTAAGCCGTTTTTAGGAATTTGTGTTCTTTCTAGGGCAAAACGACTTTTGAGGATTTTCGAAATCCTAATTTTTGAATTGTGGAATTTTTTTGAGATTTTTTGGCGGAATTTTTTTTCCACAGAAATGGAAATTTTGGCGAATTTCGAGGAATTGTGGGCAATTTTTGCCCAATTTTGGCAAATTTTGACACATTTTGAGGATCAAATTCAAGGTCAAGGTCAAAGGTCAAGGTCACACACATCCAAGATGGCCGCCGTGACGTCACAATCCAAGATGGCGGACACCGGCACCGGCCTCACGCCCCGGACCCAGTCCCCGGAGCCCCTATTATATACTACTCCGTGCGGGGCCGCCAACCAGCTCCGAACCTTTGCTTCGCGGATTTGTCTCTCGCGTTCGTTACAGTAATTATGTATTTAAAAGGTTATTGCCATTGTTCACGGTTAATTTCGCTTAACAAAAAAGTAAGTTCGATATTAATTCCAAGAAATAAATCAAAACATCGGCAGCATCGTGAACCGGCTGGAGGCACAATTACATTCGCAGAAACAGATGCTAGACCGCCTATCTCAGAACATAGGCCAGGCCAAAGCAAGGCTAGAACAACATGAACAGCACACAGCAGCTGTTCTGCTGATTTCACGAACACAGTGCCAGGAATTAAAGTATGTGTGCTCCTCGAACTGCGAGGAGCTGACGAATAGAATCCCCGAACAGTCCTCGAAGTGCACACTGTACGTTTAGGGAAAGGATACACAGGGAGGCCAAGGAGAGTCTGCCCCACCGGCTTCAGCGAGCTTCAGGATAAGCACGCCCACCGCCGGGAGCGTCTGGAGAACCACCGCAGGCGACAGAAGGTTACTTCGAGAGGCAGCAGCCACTCACCTCTGCTTCGGCAGCCTTCCAAGCAGCTGCAAACACTCAGCTCCAGCACACGCCAAGATAACACAACCAACACAGCAAATGGATCATTTGTTTACTTGTCTGACCTCCTTCATCTGCCATGCGGAAAAAGTCAAGAATTAATTTAGGAAGATCTGCGAGTAGATTAATAATATCCCCCCATTATATTTTGTGTCTGGAATCAACGAAGGTCACCACGCACCTATGCATCCTAATGCGACGACCTTAATTGTGATAACAATCTTCCCATTGGAGAATCGGTGGAAAGGTTTGTCAAAGCCAGATTTATACGTGAAGCAGAAGCGCACAAGAGATGTAACGCATCGCGGAAGTGTTAATTTCAAGTAGGCGACCTGGTGCTTATGAAGACCGCCCACATTAGCAGAAAGTGGGAGCATCTCGCGAAGAAGTTGTTCCTGTTGTACGACGAACCATTCAAGATCGCCAAAGTAACGAACTAAAACTGTTACACCCTCATCGATACACTTACACCGAGAAAATCATTGGGCGGTATAACACCGCCAGCGTACAAGAATAGTATGAGACACCAATACACAAGTGTAGAACACGCAAGACAGCAGTAGGAGATGTACAGGAACACAAAACGGTACAGTCACCTGAAAGAAAAATTTCAGTCTGTCATCTCCGTACCTAGAGATGCTTCTGAAAAGCTATATAAGGTGCATGAACAGCATTGTTTACAGAGTTATGTATGATATGCTTCTACTGAAAAACTGCTTCATTTGTGGAAGTTTGGTGTGATACGAGATATCGCATGTGCCAATGTTACGCGGCCTGTGTAGAGCTGAGTGCTCTGATATTGTGTGTTGAGATAAATGCTCTGTTTACTAGGGTGTTACCTAGTATGTAAAACCAATTGTTTGACAATTGGTACCGCAATTTAGGAGTTTGTATGACCCGGCGAAAATACTAAACGGTGTTCACACAAATAGATTTTATACTGTTTTGATCCGATTGTTTATTTCATAGCAGCTGAAAATACTATAAACTGTCCAAGTATGTGTGACAAACTGTAAGAGTGTGATGGATTGTAATCGTAGCCTGCAAGCTATTCTAAGGCTAATGTGCTGTTTGTCGTTCTTGTAGTAAAGTTTGAATATCCTAAGTGTTCGCTGGATAATGACGATAAAGGTCACATACATATCAACACAAATTAACAACAATATAATGAGAAACCTTCTTTTACCTGGTCTTATACTCACCTGAAAGCATGTTAATCCAGATTACACTGAAAACACTATATATTTGATTTTACACCACTTAATACTTTTTCTTTTAATTTAAGTAGAAAACTAAACAACATAATTTGCTATATATCTTTGCATACATACATATTGCCTACCATTATTGCAGTGATAAAAATATGTTATTTGAAAATATTAAATAAAAATATTGAATTGACATTTTACCACTTGCTGATCTTTTTGGCAGAAGATTACACTTTTGCACTGGTAATTGAGAGCACAACGCTATTATACACGCTAAATTATCACGTTCTTGACGTGCTAGTGTTTATAAGCTTCCACCTGAAATGGGTGGAGGGTCTCGTGCGTGCATAGCACGGGACACGAGTTCCGAGGAGATAATGAAAAAGAATTTACAGTGAAATCTAGCTGTCAAGGTCAGCATCTGATATTTGATTTAGAGGATTAACGTGTCGTTACGTGAAATGTCCCCTCTTTGATCGCCTGCCATGTAGAATCGACTTGTTCTCATTACAAACACGTGTAGCATTGACGTGCTGCACATATGTACAGTAAAAGTAGCCGCGAGTCTGGCGCGATTCTCTTTGCAACGGCGATAATAAGACAAATAAAATATCCTCTTCAGCACACCCTCCAGGCGTAGGTAGCTTTCGAAGTACCTGGATATTATGGAATAGTATTGGAACTTCAATAAACGTCTGGAAGATTTAAAAAAACTTAATGTACTTTTTTCGTGTTCCAATTTCAGCAAAAATATTTCCAATTATTTTAACTCAATGCATCCACCATTTGCAGCAATGGTTGGTTGTATCAAAAAATGTTTAAGGCAAAAGAATTAGATTATATGATTAATATTTATATTTAATAGCGTGCCTAATAACAGAGTATAAATTTGTTGTTCTTTATCCTTTGATTTTTCCACCCCTTGTTATAATTGTTGGTCGTATAAAAATTATTTTAGACGATAGCTGTAAATAATATTTTCAGGTTTTACGTTAAATAAGAACGGATTGATTAGTGTAAATGGTACGGAAATCATATTATTTTAATTTTTACCTTTTGTTGTAATAGTTGATATTATCACAAATAGTTTAAAACGAAAGTTTAGATTAAATTTACACAATTTACCTACAATTGGAACAAATTCTATAGTGTGTGTAGTAAGGGTTATGAATTTTTTTGTCCAACACTTGTTTTTTCCCACCCTTTGCTATAATGGTTGGTCGTATAAATAATTATTGTGAACTAAAGTTGTTGATAATAATTTAAGGTTTTTGAATAAATGAGAATGTATATGATAGTGGTGGGTGGTATGGAAATTATGAACTATTTTTAATCCTACCATAGTTTTTTTTTCATCACACTTTAGCAATGGTTCTGTTTATCAAAATTTGTCAGTCAAAAGTTTTAGATATCAATTAAACCATTTACAAATGTTAGAACGGATTCGATAGCGTGTCTACTAAAGGAGTTATAATTTTATTGTCCTCCTTCTCTTGTTTTTTTCCACCACTTGGATTATGGTTGGTCGTATAAAAATTTATTTAGACAAATTTTTTTTTGACATTTCTCCCACGAGTTATTTCATTCATATGGATGTGATATATGTCTAATTATGTGAGTTACAGTGATTTTCTGTTTGTTTTTTTTTTAATTGTTCCTTATTTCTACCCCTTTTAGTGAAATTTTGCCCATTAGTGAACTCACTTGAGATTTTCAATTACCTACTCTATTTTATATATCGGTTTGAAAGTGATTCAGGCAAAATTATAGCAGTTCATATATCTACTTTTGAGTTGACGATGGTTTTGGGGTATATTAACCATGAAACTATATAAAAATCTTACGGAAGTCACACCATGGTAACTGCTAAAATAAGGTAGTCTTTCTTCGAAAATTACCACAAAGCCGTGCGATTCATCATCGGGAAATAAAAGCGCAAGCTCCCCAAAATAGACAAAAAGCGAAACAGTGAAGAGAGAAACAACCGCTGATGGTTGTAAAGAAAAAAATGACGAGGCTTTGAAAGGCCTGTTTCTGTTGTTAAATTGAAATGTGTTGGTGTTGTTATTGAATATAATATGTTTAATAAAACGTAATTTTATTATTTGTAAATCGGATTTTAAATCTTCTGGAATCTATGTAATAGGATATTATTAAAATTTAACAGGAAGTTAAAATATTATTGTTACACTTATATTAGTGTTACGATTTATTAAAATGAAATAATAAATCGTCGTGGGAAAACAACTGGGTTCGTAAATGTATAGCCCAATTAGAGATTTTACCACACATTTTATTGATTGCTGCTATTTACATCACTAACGAATGGCCTTCTAAAAATGCCTAATAACACATGTCTGCGAATTTTTTTTGAAAAGTTTTTTTGTTAAATGGTTAATATTTGTTTTAATTGGTTTAAAAGTAATAGAAAACGGTATTCATATGATATATACCACGTCACATTTATCAGATTTAGATGATATAGTATTTGAATACGAAAAAGAACAAAACAAAAATTTAATAAATGAATGAAAATCATTTTAGAATATTTTATAAAGTTTTATTGAGTCTATAGCTATTTTCACTACTTTCACAGTTATCTATTGCATTTATAAAGGAAAGTAATATTTTTATAAATGGAAGAATCACGGGCTTATTCAGTGTAGCTACAGATGTTTTAATTTCTTACCAAGAATAAGAAGATCAGAAATCACCGGTAGGAGATAAAAATATTACGTCAACATTAGTTAAAAACATTACAAGATAGTTTTCAGAATCTTTTATTTAGCTTTGCTATGTTTTATATTAAATTAACTGCTACTGAAAAACATTTTTTTTGAGGAGATATAGATAGTGAGACACAGTTTTCATGAGTAGGATGTTGTATATCCAATGAAATATTTAAAACATACCTATCGGAGCCTCACGACACACACATTGTCTTGGATACATTTTCCTCTGGAGTGTTTGACACATTCAGTGTTATCAAAAAGTTAGTGAAACACAGAGTTAAAACTCCCCCGTGCCAACAATAAGACAAGTAATTAAAATCATTTAAAAAAAATGACCGTTTCTGTAGATTAAAAAAAATAATAATTTATGTCACATTATTACAAACACCGACAGGGAAAGACGCAAGTAGATAAGTATGAACGAAACTTAAACGCGGCACATTATATCCCCATTCCCTCGTGAATACAGGATAAAAAATATTTTGCAATGAAGCCACAAGTCTCCGTGTGCTCCACGATGCATACCCAACCTCTCCAGAACATGGAGTTAGACTAGAAAGCAACAGTAAAGGTCTGGAAAAAAAGATAAGAAACCACATGAATTTGTGTAAAAGTAATACTTGCTTAAAATTAAATAAAAACCGAAAGATCAATAACATAAATCAATGTTACATTTCCGACAAAGTGCAGTTTTGACAAGTAATGCACAATAGCACCATAAAATAAAACTGACATAGCATGTCAAGAGGTATAATACTGGAGAAGCAGAAAAACACTCTGTACTCGTGTGTCAAAAGATCAAAGTGGAATCCAAGTATTGTCAGTACTGGAAATAAATATTAAAATAAGGCGAGAGAAAAGGACGTGTCTTGCCTATGATATGAATTGGAAGGAGCAATTTCACAACAGACAAACAAATACAGAATATATCTCAGTAATTTATCTTAAATATCGTAACAAACATACAGAAATATTTCTAGGTTTAACTATAGACCAGAAATGACCATTAGATTGTGTTGTGTATAACCAACACATAATATAACCATGAACAATATATAGATTTTTTTCTCTTCCCACGACAATTTTTCACAAAAACAAAAGTAATAGTACTTCTATTCTGTTAATAATTCATGTTTTTTAATATTTCGTTATATATAATTATATATAATTGCTTAATATGAACTTTATTCCAAAATAACTAAAGTAAATGTTAATAAAACGAATTTGTTATGTTGCTAGACATACTAATAAATTTTTATGTTAACACTGCCATTACACTAACTTTTTAGAATGTAATTTACACAAGAAATTTTGTTCGATTATTTATTAACATTTTATTCTTTAGAAAATAAATTTAAATAGAAGATTTCATAATGCATCAATAGCGCTTTTGAGCAATTAAAATAAACTTGGAGAGTTTTATTGCATAAAACACACCCAAAAGACACTGCGCTTCCGAATTGTACATGCGAAAGAAGTAAGAAAAATAATACTAAATGAAAAGAAATGTAAACAATCCGAGAGAATAAACAAAAAAAAAAAACCTCCGACTCGCAAGTAACCTGCAGATTGCGGGTTGAACACCAATTATCTAGATCATACACACAAAGAACAGGCTTCGTATCCCAAGCAGACTATGTGATGGCGACACAGCAACATTTAAACTTCGGAAGAAAGTAAACATGAGTAAATAATACCAATTTTGTTCGCAATTTCCATCTTGTGGTTTGGAGCTCATTTGACTCCATAACTTCGCTATCTACTATAATTCAAAAGATAGTCGCATAACAAGATATTGCACATTAAACTTACAGAGCAGGCAATGTGTAATAAAAAATAATGAAAAATGTAAGTTAACTAAAATCACATAAAAATAATTGATGAGCTCTCATCGTATATTCAATGCACGTAACACAAATAGTAGTATGTAAATGGGGCTACTAGATCAGGCTTCAGGCTGTGGAGCCGGGAGCCGGTGTCCGCCATCTTGGATTCTGACATCACGACGGCCATCTTGGAGTGTGACGTCACGGCGGCCATCTTGGAGTGTGACGTCACGGCGGCCATCTTGGATAAGCGTAACGGGACATATCGTAACGGGACACCGCGTAACGGGACATAACGTAACGGGACAAGTAGATCACGGTGGCCATCTTGGATCTGCCATTTTGGATGACGTCATTGTGTGTTCTCGAACATTCCGGCAGTGTGTTATCCACCATTTTGAATTATGACGTCGCCGTTGCAATTTTCGTTATGGTCGCCATCTTGAAATTTTGACGCCATCTTGAAAATATTTAATTATTATCCGATTTTAATGAAAAACATTCCAAAATTCATCAAAAAATTAACGTATTTGAATTCTGTTTGATTATATCGATTCCCGTCCTTGGTTCGATTCCCGGCGAGAGTAAACATCAGATCCTTCTTCCATGACAGCTACCTAGACTGATCTACCACCACCAGTACCAAGGTATATATCATCAACTGGTATTACGACATGTCCGCCATCTTGTCTTCATCCACTGGAGATCACCATCTTGTTTTCGTCCGCTAGAGTGTGCTGATACCATGTTAGTATAATTATCTGGTCACCACACCTTTGACCTTGACCTTGAACTTTAACCTTGACCTTGAACTTTGACCTTTGACCTTGAACTTGATATTTGACCTTAACCTTGACCTTTGAACTTGACCTTGAAATTTGACCTTGACCTTGAAATTTGATCCTGACCTTGAAATTTGACCTTGACCTTGAAATTTGCCCTTGACCTTGAAATTTGACCCTGACCTTGAAATTTGACCCTGACCTTAAAATTTGACCTTGACCTTGACATTAAACCTTGACCTTGAAATTTGACCTTGACCTTGAAATTTGACCTTGACCTTGAAATTTGACTTTGTCCTTGAAATTTGACTTTGTCCTTGTCGACCATCATGGATCCGACATTTTATGTTCAGTACATGCTACCAGGAGCTACCACCTGCTAGAGTACAGCATATTGTGTGTGTGTACTTGTATTATAGAGTACATTTCCATCTGGATAATTTTATTCTAACCCGCTACAGTGCAGTAATCATTTATTATGGAGGTGCCCCCGCCATCTTGAAATTCGGCCGCCATATTGAAATCATGTAATAATGTAGCTAGAAAAGCGGGAAAAAATCCAAAATTCATTAAATAAATTTGTAATCCATATAATGATTGATTGGATCGACTAAGGTCCTTGGTTCGATCCCTGGCCGATGCAAAACAACTTTAATTTTAAAAAAAATAAAAAAAAAGTGTTAGGTTTGAGAAAATAAAAACACCACAAGTTCATTTAAAAAAAATTTATTACATAAATTAAATACACTACTACAAGTACAAAAAAAAAACACTGACAAATTACCAAAGCCTTTTGGATTCCTCGATTCAAACAGTCTTCTTATTGTACGGACTAAGCCTTTTACTTGACTTTAAATGTCTATCCGATCCGTTCATCACCACAGCCAGAGACAGACTGAAGTTCATATCACTTATATAGTCTCATTAGCCGGTACAACACATGAGTCAAATCAATAACCATGTTCATTATACTTCTCGGAGCATTTTTTATAATGATGATGTAAGCTATCGAGACGTGAAATTAATTTATTACATTTTATACACTGAAATTGTATTCGTTTCAGTAAATTATTCGGACAACTGCTCCTTTCATGTCGGCGCGCATTTGTAGGTTTAGTAAAAGATGCGCCACAATATTTGCACTGATGCGAAGTACGCTCTTCAATAATTGAAGTATTCAATGCTGATGAAACTTCAGCTGATGGTGGAACAGCACATATCGAAGTCTCCTCCAGTGTTGTCAGAGGCGTTGCCAACGGGATCTGCTCCAACATCGCCGTCGCCGACGTCATGGTTCCCATAGTCGATGGTACATCCTCCATCGAGTACGACGTTAAAGTCGGTAAAGATGCCATCGAAGTCTCAAGAACAGGCAATTACACGACTTATGCACCAGAAGAAACAAACTAGATGATCCGTATACCGTCGACGGCAGTAACAAACTGAGCGTCCTGATGTCTAGGACTCGTTTATATACATTAACCGGTTTGAATAATACGCTAGTCAAATCAAGAACAATTTACTAAAATACTTGAGTCTAAACAACATTAAAAAAATAGAAGCACCATCAACAAAAAAGGAAGCATATTTGGAAGCACCATCAAAAAAGGAAGCACATTTGGAAGCACCATCAAAAAAGGAAGCACATTTGAAAGCATCAACAAAAAAGGAAAAACAATAGGAAGCACCGTCAACGAAACGGCAGCACATTTGGAAGCACCGTCATAGAAAAGGCAGCACATTTGGAAGCACCGTCATAGAAAAGGCAGCACATTTGGAAGCACCGACTACGAAAAGCAGCACATTTGGAAGCACCGACAACGAAAAGGCAGCACATTTGACAGCACCGACAACGAAAAGGCAGCACATTTGGAAGCACCGACTACGAAAAGGCAGCACATTTGGAAGCACCGTCATCGAAAAGGCAGCACATTTGGAAGCACCGACAACGTACAGGCAGCAAATTTGGAAGCACCGACAACGTAAAGGCAGCACATTTGGAAGCACCGACAACGAAAAGGCAGCACATATGGAAGCACCGACAACGAAAAGGCAACACATTTGGAAGCACCGACAACGAAAAGGCAGCACATTTGGAAGCACCGACAACGAAAAGGCAGCACATTTGGAAGCACCGACAACGAAAAGGCAGCACATTTGGAAGCACCGACAACGAAAAGACAGCACATTTGGAAGCACCGACTACGAAAAGGCAGCACATTTGGCAGCACCGACAACGAAAAGGCAGCACATTTGGAAGCACCGACAACGAAAAGGCAGCACATTTGGAAGCACCGACAACGTAAAGGCAGCACATTTGGAAGCACCGACTACGAAAAGGCAGCACATTTGGAAACACCGACAACGAAAAGGCAGCACATTTGGAAGCACCGACAACGAAAAGGCAGCACATTTTGGATGCATCATCGAATAAGGAAGCACATTTGGAAGCTCCATCAACTAAAAAAGGCAAAAAGGAAGCACAAGTTACGAGATCTAAGTCTTAGTAAGAAATCATAATACAAGAAATAAAAACATTACATTCTTATAATTTAAATTATTTATTTTATTGCTTTACATTATACAAATGCAAGTAAAACAAGTCAATATTGTATGTAGCTAGCATTCCTCAGTTCCTTGAGTATGAAGGATATTTATTTGATGCACGAATAGTTTCGTGCACAAAGCGAACCATGTAGAAGTCTTAGCCGGTCAACCAATATGTTTGGATCTTTCCATGATGTGTAATCATTCTCTTCTACCACCATCTTCCTTGCACCTTTATAATAAATATAATGATCTCTGGTGTCTTCCGTTTTACCACCAACCTCAGGGTAACTTTCATGTTTGAGACGGTGATCATCACAAGCTTGATCAGATTTATTTAATATATCTCATCGTTTCCATCGTTTCGGTCTCAGGACACCGCCACATTCTTCGATCTTGGCAGCTTTAGGTGCTTCATCATAGTCTATGTCTTTGTCAACAGCCTCAGAGTCACTGTAACAATCACCATAGAAGGAATCGTCTTCACCCAATTTACCGTAATAATTCGATGTTGATGATGTTGAAGTGTCTTCATCGTCTTCATGCTTCCTTTTTAGGAGTCCATCATTTTTACAAAGTAGGAAAGATCTACTTGAATTCGGCTGGAATATATTCTCACTTTTCACGTTAAGGATTCTTCCATTGTCTTCATTCTTCCGTAAATCATCAACCTTCTTCAATTTAAGTTCTTTGTCGAGTTCGGAAGAGCCAAGAAAATTATTGTCGTAATGCAGATCACTCTTCCTTGTAAACTTATCATTGTTGAGCAAAGATAGAGTTCTTGTACAAGCCAGAAATTTGTGCATTTTTTTATTTTTAATTTTTTATTAATTTATTTTTTTTTTAAATATTTTTTCTTGTAATTTTATGATATCAAAGAAAACATGTGGTGGTTTTCTCTGTGTGCTTCCGATTAATCTGGTCAATATTATGATGGTTTTCTCCGTGTGCTTCCGATTATTATTGTTAATATTATAGTGGTTTTCTCAGTGTGCTCCTGATTATTCTTGACAATATTATGATGGTTTTTCCCGTGTTCTTGCAATCATTCCTGTGGTTTCTTCAAGTGTTTCTGACTATTCTGAGAAACCGCTCTCTGCATGGATTTTTTTTTGTTCTAATGAGACATGACATTTTATTTGGAGTTACATTTAATTCGATAATTTCTGCTACTAAATCAAAACTTGCAATATTTTTATCAGGTGGAATTAACAAATATCATTACTCAGTCAAATTAATATTACGCCATGAGACATCTGTGGAGCACCAACATGCAAGACGAACTTCCTTTTCCTTGGAGTCTAACGAAGCCATCCTTCTTTTGCGATCGTTAGTGAGCATCCCGCATCCCGCATAAAATAACTAAATATTATTTACCTGCAAGCAACATGTGGCGACATCTGTTGTTGAAAAGCAGAACTACATGCATAAAGTACTTTTGCATGAGATATATTATTTCTCGCTGATGAAATTTGAAAAAATTTCTATTTAAGTATTGAATCTAATTTAAAACACTCAATTGGTATCTGGCATTAGTCTCAGTAACTAATATGAATTCCTCTTTGGGATCTGACGCTGTATCGAAAGAACATAGGTGTAAGTTTTGCAGTAAAGAGTTTATCTTGAGAAAGAATAAAAGACAACACGAGAAGAATGACTGTGTTAAAAATCCACTGCGCAATATGATAAGTTGTGTTCGATGTAGCAAGTCGTTTACGCGGAGAGAGAGCCTAAAAAGACATGGCAGAACTTGTAGCGCCAAGCCTGCGTACAAGCTAGAGGACAACGATGAATCGAATAGCCTAAGGAAGAGTGATCTGCATTACGACAATAATTTTCTTGGCTCTTCCGAACTCGACAAAGAACTTAAATTGAAGAAGGTTGATGATTTACGGAAGAATGAAGACAATGGAAGAATCCTTAACGTGAAAAGTGAGAATATATTCCAGGCGAATTCAAGTAGATCTTTCCTACTTTGTAAAAATGATGGACTCCTAAAAAGGAAGCATGAAGACGATGAAGACACTTCAACATCATCAACATCAAATTATTACGGTAAATTGGGTGAAGACGATTCCTTCTATGGTGATTGTTACAGTGACTCTGAGGCTGTTGACAAAGACATAGACTATGATGAAGCACCTAAAGCTGCCAAGATCGAAGAATGTGGCGGTGTCCTGAGACCGAAACGATGGAAACGATGAGATATATTAAATAAATATGATCAAGCTTGTGATGATCACCGTCTCAAACATGAAAGTTACCCTGAGGTTGGTGGTAAAACGGAAGACACCAGAGATCATAATATTTATTATAAAGGTGCAAGGAAGATGGTGGTAGAAGAGAATGATTACACATCATGGAAAGATCCAAACATATTGGTTGACCGGCTAAGACTTCTACATGGTTCGCTTTGTGCAGGAAACTATTCGTGCATCAAAGAAATATCCTTCATACTCAAGGAAATGAGGAATGCTAGCTACATACAATATTGACTTGTTTTACTTGCATTTGTATAATGTAAAGCAATAAAATAAATAATTTAAATTATAAGAATGTAATGTTTTTATTTCTTGTATTATGATTTCTTACTAAGACTTAGATCTCGTAACTTGTGCTTCCTTTTTGCCTTTTTTAGTTGATGGAGCTTCCAAATGTGCTTCCTTATTCGATGATGCATCCAAAATGTGCTGCCTTTTCGTTGTCGGTGCTTCCAAATGTGCTGCCTTTTCGTTGTCGGTGCTTCCAAATGTGCTGCCTTTTCGTAGTCGGTGCTTCCAAATGTGCTGCCTTTACGTTGTCGGTGCTTCCAAATGTGCTGCCTTTTCGTTGTCGGTGCTTCCAAATGTGCTGCCTTTTCGTTGTCGGTGCTGCCAAATGTGCTGCCTTTTCGTAGTCGGTGCTTCCAAATGTGCTGCCTTTTCGATGACGGTGCTTCCAAATGTGCTGCCTTTTCGTAGTCGGTGCTTCCAAATGTGCTGCTTTTCGTTGTCGGTGCTTCCAAATGTGCTGCCTTTCGATGACGGTGCTTCCAAATGTGCTGCCTTTTCGTAGTCGGTGCTTCCAAATGTGCTGCCATTTCGTTGTCGGTGCTTCCAAATATGCTGCCTTTTCGATGACGGTGCTGCCAAATGTGCTGCCTTTTCGTAGTCGGTGCTTCCAAATGTGCTGCCTTTTCGTTGTCGGTGCTGTCAAATGTGCTGCCTTTTCGTTGTCGGTGCTTCCAAATGTGCTGCTTTTCGTAGTCGGTGCTTCCAAATGTGCTGCCTTTTCTATGACGGTGCTTCCAAATGTGCTGCCTTTTCGTTGTCGGTGCTTCCAAATATGCTGCCTTTTCGATGACGGTGCTGCCAAATGTGCTGCCTTTTCGTAGTCAGTGCTTCCAAATGTGCTGCCTTTTCGTTGTCGGTGCTGTCAAATGTGCTGCCTTTTCGTTGTCGGTGCTTCCAAATGTGCTGCTTTTCGTAGTCGGTGCTTCCAAATGTGCTGCCTTTTCTATGACGGTGCTTCCAAATGTGCTGCCGTTTCGTTGACGGTGCTTCCTATGGTTTTTTCTTTTTTGTTGATGCTTTCAAATGTGCTTCCTTTTTTGATGGTGCTTCCAAATGTGCTTCCTTTTTTGATGGTGCTTCCAAATATGCTTTCTTTTTTGTTGATGGTGCTTCTATTTTTTTAATGTTGTTTAGACTCAAGTATTTTAGTAAATTGTTCTTGATTTGACTAGCGTATTATTCAAACCGGTTAATGTATATAAACGAGTCCTAGACATCAGGACGCTCAGTTTGTTACTGCCGTCGACGGTATACGGATCATCTAGTTTGTTTCTTCTGGTGCATAAGTCGTGTAATTGCCTGTTCTTGAGACTTCGATGGCATCTTTACCGACTTTAACGTCGTATTTGATGGAGGATGTACCATCGACTATGGGAACCATGACGTCTGCGACGGCGATGTTGGAGCAGATCTCGTTGGCAACGCCTCTGACAACACTGGAGGAGACTTCGATATGTGCTGTTCCACCATCAGCTGAAGTTTCATCAGCATTGAATACTTCAATTATTGAAGAGTGTACTTCGCATCAGTGCAAATATTGTGGCGCATCTTTTACTAAACCTACAAATGCGCGCCGACATGAAAGGAGCAGTTGTCCGAATAATTTACTGAAACGAATACAATTTCAGTGTATAAAATGTAATAAATTAATTTCACGTCTCGATAGCTTACATCATCATTATAAAAAATGCTCCGAGAAGTATAATGAACATGGTTATTGATTTGACTCATGTGTTGTACCGGCTAATGAGACTATATAAGTGATATGAACTTCAGTCTGTCTCTGGCTGTGGTGATGAACGGATCGGATAGATATTTAAAGTCATGTAAAAGGCTTAGTCCGTACAATAAGAAGACTGTTTGAATCGAGGAATCCAAAAGGCTTTGGTAATTTGTCAGTGTTTTTTTTTTTACTTGTAGTAGTGTATTTAATTTATGTAATAATTTTTTTTTAAAAGAACTTGTGGTGTTTTTATTTTCTCAAACCTAACACTTTTTTTAGTTTTTTTTTAAATTAAAGTTGTTTTGCATCGGCCAGGGATCGAACCAAAGACCTTAGTCGATCCAATCAATCATTATATGGATTACAAATTTATTTAATGAATTTTGGATTTTTTCCCGCTTTTCTAGCTACATTATTACATGATTTCAATATGGCGGCCGAATTTCAAGATGGCGGGGGCACCTCCATAATAAATGATTACTGCACTGTAGCGGGTTAGAATAAAATTATCCGGATGGAAATGTACTCTATAATATAAGTACACACACACAATATGCCGTACTCTAGCAGGTGGTAGCTCCTGGTAGCATGTACTGAACATAAAATGTCGGATCCATGATGGTCGACAAGGAAAAAGTCAAATTTCAAGGACAAAGTCAAATTTCAAGTTCAAGGTCAAATTTCAAGGTCAAGGTCAAATTTAAAGATCAAGGTCAAATTTCAAGGTCAAGGTTTAATTTCAAGGTCAAGGTCAAATTTCAAGGTCAGGGTCAAATTTCAAGGTCAGGGTAAAATTTCAAGGTCAAGGTCAAATTTCAAGGACAAGGTCAAATTTCAAGGTCAGGATCAAATTTCAAGGTCAAGGTCAAATTTCAAGGTCAAGTTCAAAGGTCAACGTCAAGGTCAAATATCAAGTTCAAGGTCAAAGGTCAAGGTCAAAGTTCAAGGTCAAGGTTAAAGTTCAAGGTCAAGGTCAAAGGTGTGGTGACCAGATAATTATACTAACATGGTATCAGCACACTCTAGCGGACGAAAACAAGATGGTGATCTCCAGTGGATGAAGACAAGATGGCGGACATGTCATAATACCAGTTGATGATATATACCTTGGTACTGGTGGTGGTAGATCAGTCTAGGTAGCTGTCATGGAAGAAGGATCTGATGTTTACTCTCGCCGGGAATCGAACCAAGGACGGGAATCGATATAATCAAACAGAATTCAAATACGTTAATTTTTTGATGAATTTTGGAATGTTTTTCATTAAAATCGGATAATAATTAAAGATTTTCAAGATGGCGTCAAAATTTCAAGATGGCGACCATAACGAAAATTGCAACGGCGACGTCATAATTCAAAATGGTGGATAACACACTGCCGGAATGTTCGAGAACACACAATGACGTCATCCAAAATGGCGGATCCAAGATGGCTACCGTGATCTACTTGTCCCGTTACGTTATGTCCCGTTACGCGGTGTCCCGTTACGATATGTCCCGTTACGCTTATCCAAGATGGCCGCCGTGACGTCACACTCCAAGATGGCCGCCGTGACGTCACACTCCAAGATGGCCGTCGTGACGTCAGAATCCAAGATGGCGGACACCGGCTCCCGGCTCCACAGCCTGAAGCCTGATCTAGTAGCCCCATTTACATACTACTACAAATTGATCCTTTAAATGATGTATTATGTATTATTGCCAATAGCATGTGGTAGGTGGTAGGAAGCGAGTGGTGTTCCGCAAGGAGGCGTAACTATTTCCATATCTCTCCTCGTTGTTTTAACGACACATTGGCTACCTCGAGCTCTGGAGGCGGTGTGCTGGAAGAGATAGCACAGACTTGAAGTGAATAAAGTATTTTTGTGTACTCCTCCCCGTCCCTCCCTGCTGCACATGCTCATCCCCTTGTGCGCTCTTGGAAAGAACCATGTGTGTACTCATATATTGTAAATGCAAAATTAAGTACGGTAACCACCGCCGCGAACATGGTTAAGTCATTAAGTAAATAATATTACAAGTAAAAAAACATTAGGGAAAATGAATCGTAAGTTTCCTTGAATTTTAAACGCACCATCCGTTGATGCGTTTGTCATGTCTTTAATTTTCGTTTGTTTGTACCGTATGCGTTCCTATACCATTCATCCGATTGCGTTTAAATTTTGGTGATTTGTTATGCGTATGCCCATGAAGGTTACTGAGATGGTATAACTATTTTTCTATAGTTGGAGCACGAATCGTGTCAAAAAATGTGTTTATTTCATTTTATATAGCGGCACTTCGTCTGTTTTTGTTGTATAAGTGCGCACGCATGACACAATTTATTTAAATATAAAAGAGAGACAGAGATAGAGTGATATATATAGAGTGAGATAGAGACGGAGAGATAAGTTGAGATAGAGCGAGGTATAGAGAATGAAATGGGTTAGATAAAGAGATATACCTATAGATGTATAGAGCTATATAGAGACTTATATATAGAAGATATAGAGATAGTGGGAAGTATATATGTAGACATAAAGAGATAAATAGAGATAGAGAGATACATAGATGTATATATATGTAGATAGAGATAAATATATATAGAGAGATATGGATGGATGATTTGTGTATGTGTAACTACTTTAAAAATATTACAAAACAAAACAGAATGAGGCATTGCAATGCATGCTGAGCATTAGCTAGATAATGGAATCTTTTCAATATTAGTAATCTCTTATTTTTCAGCTTTTTTATAGTGCTTTATAAAGTCTAGATTACATACAGACCACCAATTTTTTCGATATATACAGGTAAATAACTATTCACTGGCAGAACAACGTCTGTCGGGATCTGAAAGTGATATAAATTATTTTGCACACTTGACATTCAAACTAAGAATACAATTACTAACTACATCTGATTTCGAAAAAGGTCCCCTTCACCCTGTTTTCAGCCCGGGAAACGCCGGGTACTGCAGCTAGTCTAGAATAAATATAAAACAATTATAGCACCAACAATAGTTGCTGAACACAACACACATAATAGAATATTCTCCACTATTTCACAACCCTCCATGAAAAACGAAGGCGCCAAGAAAACATATCGACATAAAAAAAACCTTGTACCTACTCTGCCGGCCACCGCAGCCGAGAATGAGTCGCCAGGTGTGCCTTTCAGAGACAGCAGTGATTCCCATAGGGGTGAAATCAATATGTAATTATTTTAAAAGACTAATCTAAAACTAAGTACGTTTCAAACCACAAAAAAAAAATCAATGTTAGAACCCCATTGAGACATAATAAAACCGACTTGTGTAAAACGTAAGATCCCGAAGTCTGAACACACTTGACAACCACCATCGATTAAACCCGCAAACAAAGACTGCAAAAACTAACCCAAACCGTTAAACATTGCTGCACAACTTGGTAAAAAAATTAGCTGTTCTCAAACCTTAAATACATTCAATGTATTAATGTAAGTAATTGCACTAGCCAACTTAACATTCATATTCCACAAAATATTTTATTGACATAATGAGTGGAAGGATTATCATTTCGATAATATCTTAAAAAGCACCCCACGCTTTTTTTTAAATAAAATAATTTTTTTTCTTATATACAGTATTATTAATTTATATTTATCAAAAAATTTTAAATTATTCTTAATTCAAATTTATTAAAATTTATTTTCTATTTTTTAGTTTAGTTTTCTATATAAAGCATGTATTTTAGTTTTTTTTAAACTATTATTTATTTTGTATTTTAACAATAACACAGACTGCCTTTTCCCACATATTGCCAGACCTACCAGCCGGCCTGCCGGTCCACGGACCACTATTCAATATATTCACGGCGAACCCAGCACAACGCGCTCTGTCTCAGAAGGCACTGCTCAGCTGCCCTCAGAGAGCTCATCTAGCAGCCTCGCGTCACAGGCGCTAGGCTCATCCCGGCCCACAGCCCACAAGAGCGAGTCTTACTCCTCGTCGAACAGACATAGGTGCGAGTGTCACATGCAGATAAGGCATGGCAACGCCCTGCGTAGTGATTATCGGGTCCTTCCTTTCCCACACCCGACGAAAGCGGCGCCCGAAAAGATGTTTGTGATAACGAATACTTGACCACACTATTAGCTCTCTCCAAGCTGAACAGAATCACACCCGTGAACTTGAACAGAGCCCTTTAATGTGTTACAACACAACTGAGGTTTTAAAGATGAAATATTACAGTATCACTACATGTTATGTTATTTTGTGGTAACCTTGCACATTTTGATTTGTTAGGTATTCATACGGACGAGTCTACGACAAGAACTCCTTAAGTTTATATGTACAATCATAAGGAATGTACAGAATTAAGTACAGTGGTACCATAATGACACACAGGCTAGTCTCTGGCTTAGTAGGTAAATTGTCTCGCATGCACACATTTGTAAATGTGGTATTTTAATCTGGTGATCATACCTCATTAAATTTAGGCTGGTGAGCAAGCGTTTCGCAGAAAAATTAGAAATTTTTCACATATCAATTTTTTATGACCCTATGTATAGTCCCACGCCGTTTACCATAGCAATAGCTTCTATGCTGGTGCTGTGACTTCGTGCTTCCTCCTAACACTTGTGTTTTTTATTATAAGTGTTGACTGCCTGCAGTATATCAGTATATCACTCGTGGCACTGATTAGGACCGAGGACACCCAGTGCAGGCAAAAGCAAAGGTGTAATACACCAATCATTTTCTTATTAAGCGTGTGAGCTTTGTGATTTAAATTTAATGCATGTGTATAAAATTGAAGAAAAAAGAATTTTTTTCAAAATGGATTCTATAATTTCCCCAAATCTGATTTATAAATAAAACTTATAATTAAAAGTGTAAAAATCATCACCATTGACAGACAAAATGTAGACTAATAAAGTCATACAAGTAATCTCGACAAGTTCGATCAAAAAATGTAATTGAAATCAGTTGGAGCCAAATGTAGATGGAGCATATGGAGCACTTCGAAAAATTGGAGCACTTGGAGCAATTGGAACATTGGAGTTCTTGGAGCAATTGGAGCTTTGGAGCTGTGGAGCTGTTGAAGCTTTGGAGCTGTTGGAGCATTTGGAGCTGATTCAGCATTTGGAGCAATTTGAGCTTTGGAGCTGTTGGAGCTTTGGAGCTTTGGATCTGTCGGAGCTTTGGAGCTGTTGGAGCATTTGGAGCTTTGGAGCTGTTGGAGCTTTGGTGCTGTTGGTGCTTTGGAGCTGTTGGAGCTTTGGAGCTGTTAAAGCTTTGGAGCCAAAGACATTAGTACTTTCCTTGGCGATATTAGGCATTATATTATAAATCAGCTTACTGATGACATAGCAATAAACGCTCCTTAAAAATAATGCATGTGTCTGGAATGTATATATGGAAAGCCATATCTGTTCTATGACAAAGTGAAGAAGTGTGCGTTCAAGACATCGGTAGCAGGGATCAACAGTTTTGATGATGTGAAGCAAAATGATAAACACGGTGTACAGAAACTCTGTCAAGAAGAGGAGGACTATGTCAGTAAAGGTTCCGGTTGGTCTCTGTTTAGTATAAACCGATTGGAGCATAGAATTAGTCATTTCACGTCGATGCAGGACTAAGTGATTATAAGATTGTTAACTTACGTAAGAGTTCCTGTGGTAGAATAGAATTAATGTAAAAATATTTTTTGTAAAAGAACTTGTGGTGTTTTATTTCTCGAATCTGTCACTATTATGCTAAAATGATGTTATATTAGTAGTATATGAATGTATTTCCGGGAACAGACCTTAGGCTGTGGAGCCTGTGGAGCAGACCGCCATATTGGATTGTGACGTCACGGCGGCCATCTTGGGATCAAAAATTCATCAAAATTCCTTAAAAATTACTCAAAATTACTCAAAAATTCCCGTTTGAGGAAACATTTCTCGTTTTCTTCCTCAAAAATTAAAAAATTATGAATTCGAAAAAATTTAAAAGTCATTTTGCCTTAGAAAGAACACAATGCCCATATAGAGGCTTAAACACCATGTCTACAGCCTCCGATAAGCCTCTGACGTCATCCAGGATTATGTCATGGCATATGACGTCACTTTTGCAATTTCTGTTACGGCCGACATCTTGAAAATCTTTATTTATTATACGATTTTAATGAATTTTTTTAAATTGATAAAAAAAATTCAATTATTTAAATTTTAATAAAAAGATGTAAAAAACTTACATTTAAGACATGGAGCTCTCAGTCCTCGGTTCGAAACTGGTAAGAGCAAAAAATAAAAAACAACAGGTCCTTCCTCCACACAAGCCACCGCCAGACTGACCTCCCACCACTTATGTCTCTATATATATCGTCATCCAGTATGATGTCATGACCGTCATCTTAAAAATCTGTAATTCGTATGTTAGAAAATCAGGAAATTTTTTGAAAATCATTAAAAAATTAATCAATCGAATAATACAAATTTATTAAAATATTACTTAAAAATCATCATTGCGCATATCGTTATGGTTTCCATATTGGATTATATAAATTTTGCAAGTTTCGTTATGCCATCATCTTTGTTGAGTTCGATGTCATCGTTACACTCTTCGTTACGACCGCCATCTTGTATTAAGACGTAAATGTTTCAATTATTGATACGGCCGTCATCTTGAAAATCCATAATTTTAATGCTAGTAATTCCGAAAAAATTCCAAAAAATATTTAAAATTTTGCATACTTCAAATGTTTAGTTAATTAATTGTTTTCTGTCCTCGGTTCGATTCTCGACGAGAGTAAACCAGTAATTTATTAATATATTTAAAAAATTCTAAATAAAAAGTAATAAAAACGTCTTACACCACACCTGTCATTTTGAACTGTCACCACTGTATCAATTATCGGTACGGACGCCATCTTTAAAATCTTTATTTATTATCCGATTTTAATGAAAAAAGTTTAAAATTCATAAAAAAATAACTTATTAGAATACTGATTAATTAGATCGATTCCCGTCCCTGGTTCGAAACTGGTAAGAGCAAAAAATAAAAATCAATTACAATTAATTTACAATCGTCGAAATATACTTCTGACTTACAGGATGGTCTATTATAGACTGAATAAAATCTTGTGGGACATTTCTTGTTGATTACACATCAAAACATAGCTATCACAAAATAATTTATTGTTTAAACTGTTTTCTTTACAATAAATTAGAATATGTATAATTTTTGCACCTCTTCCTAATCATTCATAGATTTAGAAAACCATATATTTAACTATTCAAAGACAAAAACTAGACTTTTTAAAGTGAACAAACATTTAACACAAATTTTCCTCTGATAGTAAAAACATTAATACATAGTAATTATTTCCAATACAATTGTTTGAGAAATCATCTGTAAAAATATTTAACATTGTGCAAAATCTTTACTTACACTTACTAGAGTTTCACACTAAATGTAAAATGAAGAGATGATTAAACCAATGAATAGTCGCCTTGACGAACTTGAAAAGAAGGAAGAACTGCCCGCCACTGAGAATACGGAAGTTGATAATGAGGTGCCAACGGCAAAGAAGATGAAATATGAACCAGCTCGAGAAGAGGAATTACGAGTACCGATATTATGCATAAGAAAAAAGTATGTATATGTGGACACCAAGTGTTTGTATTGGCGTGGCCATACTTGAGATTATTCACGAACCAGAATAATGCCACGACCTATTGAGCATACAGAAAACATAATAAATGGCTCCTCGGTGCTAAAGAACGAAACACTTTATCAGGAAATATATGTGTAGAGGAGTACAAAACACATTTTACAAATTGCTGACTTGCAGACAACCTAAAAGCTATTCTTACAAGGATTTGAAAAAGTACAAAAAATGACAGAGCGTAATCATGCATATTTCCGCCATGACGATCCGGTAAGTGGCATATATTCAGACCAAGATCCTGAATAATTTGACATCCTCGCTAATCTCTTCAGTGAACTAGCAATACACATGCTATAGAGTGGTCAGAACTTTGACTATGTTTATTGGAATTACCCAAACGAATTGATCGATTGTCTAAGACTGGTGTTTGCTTTACTTATTGCAGGAAACTATTCGCAAACCGATATCATATTTATATTCGAAGAACTGAGGGAAGCAGGCTACATACTATGAGTCGAGTCGGAATCGTATGCTAACCTCATGCTTGTGGGAGATGGCAATACCTTCGATGCAAAGTCACAGAACATGGACTTGATGATTTATTTCTGGTGGATTTTGTTAAGATGATACCATATTTTCGAATGAACATGTGCTTCAAGTACATGTTAATGATCATCGGCGTGTACAGCAATTTTGCTTGGGCCAGACCTTTTTGAATTAAAGAATGCGAACCACTTAACTTATTTATTAATTTTATTTATTGCCTTATTTTAAGTGGCGAAGTTAAGGCGTACCGCTTTGTCTTACACTTAACCACATACATCTTTACTAACTAAGTACACATAACAAAAATTGTCACATATATATTGAAATAAAATCCGAATTAACATGTAAATACAAATATGAAAATAATAAAAAATTAGCACATACGATACAAATGAGCTACATGAAGTATAACGTATTATAGGCATACTATAAAAATATATTTTTTAAATCTATCTAATGCTAAAGTTATAAAGGTTTAAATATATTTAATAACCTAAATATTAATGAAAAAAGCTAACAAAGACACGAACAATTTAGGCCTAGCGCACACAGAGCAACTGTTCTGCAACTAGAGTCGGCAACCAGTTGCATCTGCAACTAGTTTGTAACTGAAACAAAACTTCTGTCCGCACACGTCAACGGGTCAGTTGTGAATCAGTTGCGTAATTAGTGGAGTATTTTGTAGGCCTAGTTCGCTGTGTTTTAAGGCATTGCCTTGACAATTTGTGCTTATCATGTCATCAGACTCAGACGAAGAGGATGTCATTAACTACTATCTTTACCGAAGGCGGCGAAGGACACAAAGAGAGCATTGGGTCCACCCTTATTTAAGAAATAATGTGAACTCTAGGCTATTTGTAGCAGCTAGAGATTTGTCTCAGTCATATAGGAATTTTAAATCTTTTTACCGAATGACAAAATATACGTTTTTGGAACTAACAAGACTGGTTGGCCCTTCCTTGGAGAAGATGGACACACACCTGAGGGAATGTATTCCAGCACAGGAAAGATTACTGATCACTCTGAGGTAAGTTTAATAAGTCAACTTTATTGTTATTTTAAATTTACATAAGAATAAAACATATCCACATAAGAAATGACCATTGAGTACTTATATTGAGTATTTACATGTTTGAGCTATTAAGACCTTGTGAAAAAGCGTTATAAAAATCTGCAGTTTGGATATTTACATCAGACGACATGTGAGTCAAGTCTATTTGTGAATCTCTTGAGTCGGACATCGTCGGTGAGGTGAGGATGGTGAGGCCTGATGAGGACCGTGGCTGCTGTTGATGGTGTCCCGAGAAACTTATGTCATCAATCACTCTCAACACCTGTCGCTTGAAACGTTTGATTTGTAAATCACTCAATTCTTCTAATTCTGGAATCAAGCTGAGCAGGAACATCTTGATCCCCTGCTGTCGATCAATTTTCTGATTGGTATCATCGGCCTCAGGTTTTGATAGTAGCTTTGCCCTTTTTTGCCTGAAGTACTCCGCTACCGTTTGGTCAGCTATGGTCGCAGCACTTTTGGCTTTTCTCTTTGGGATTTGAGTAGGCCTATTGCTTGATGTTGAACTTGTGGATTGCATTTCCACTGCCTGTTGGGAATGCTTTAAAATTGAGGGAGACATTTCTGGGGAAAAGTGGCCTTCGTCTGTAGGATCTATTTCCAACTGAATGGGGTCATCAATTTGGGTTTCAGAACCTTCAATTTCAGGAACTGTAGACTGGGTATTGCTGGGTTGTGGAGGCAAGTTTCCCGGAGAGGGGGGAGTTACTGTTTTTATGAATGGCAGACAAAACTGCATGGCATTTTCTAAGTAGTATGCCTTTTTCTTCCCCCCAGAACCACTAGGGGAAGGTTTCATTCTTCTCATTAAGACGGTTCGTAGATTTCTCCACTTCTCTTTGCAATCTTGCACTGAAACAAAAAAAGATAAAATCTTATGAAAAATTAGATATTTTCTTTATGTAAAACCTATTAAATTATCATAATTTTAATAGGTTTCACCTAACCTATATGTTTTTTTTCTGTTGCAGATATTTGGGAACTGGTGAAACATTTGTGGCAGTGTCCTTATATTTTGCAAGAGGTGAGAGTACATTTAGAAAAATTATCAAGGAAACCTCAGAAGCTATCTGGAACGTACTGAGGGATATTTACATGCCTGTTCCTACTCAAGATATGTTGAAACACATTGCTGATCGTTTTGAGCTGCTATGGAACCTTCCAAATTGCATTGGAGCACTGGACAGTAAGCACATAAGAATTGAAAAGTTTCCACTTACTGGATCTGAAAACTTCAATTACAAGCACTTCCACTCAACTGTACTTTTGGCATGTTGTGATGCCGATGGGCTCTTTACAATTATTGAGCCAGGTTATGCTGGGCGTAACAGTGATGGAGGCATTTTCAAAGCAAGCTCAATGAACTTCTGGATGGCACATGGTGATAATATCCCCTTGCCATCACCATTGCGGTATGATGAAAAAAACATACCGTTCCCATACTATTTCGTAGGAGACGAAGCCTTCCCACTGACTCGGAACCTTATGAGGCCTTTTTCAGGTAAAACACTGGACAATGTTAAACGAATATTTAACTACAGGTTGAGCCGAGGAAGGAAAACCATTGAATGTGTGTTTGGAATGGCAACAGAAAAGTTTGCAGTCTTAAACGGGCCAATACGATGTCGTGATTCTTCAACAGTAAATAGCATAGTGAGATCAGCTTGCATCCTACATAACTTTGTTCGAAAGCAGGAAGGAGCTGAGTACAGGCCTCAAGACATATCTCAACGTAAAAATCTAGCTCAACGTCCGACCGGTATTGAAACAAGAGACTTGGTGGTAAACAATGGATCATCAGCGATTGCTCTGAGAAATTATCTGGCCAATCATTTCCTTTCTGCAAGTTTACCGTGGCAGTGGAAAGCAGCAGTGTAACTACCCTGACTTAAGATAAAATTACAAAAAACTATACAATAGATTTGTGATGGATACAAAGAAATTAACGAAAAATGTGGTTATTTATAAACTGATGGTATGATTATCACTTTAGTAAAGTTATTAGGTTACTAATTTAATTTATAAGGGTCACTGTAAAATTGAACGTAAAACATTCACCCGTTCAAAAATTATTGTGCCTTGCACCGATTTGTACTCAAATTGAATCTAAGTAACAATATTTCGCTGAAAAATACAAAATAAAACCTTTTCTTACCTGGCATATTTACTTCAGCTGCCACTTCTTTCCATGCTTTCTCCGTTACATCTTTCCGTGAATAGTCTGGGAGTTTGTAATTGTACAGTGCTTCATGTTTCTCCACTTCTCCAACTAGCTTAATGTTCATTTCTTGGTCACCCATATTAATTTAACAATATGCGGCCGTAAAAAAACCAACAAAACAACAACACAAACCCCGTGATCACGTGTGACTGAAGTCTGCAACGCAACTGCAACCGCGGGCCCACGATTGGAAGCGACTGGTTTCAGACTGGTTTGAGATCGTCACAAACCGGTCGCGCAGTGTGCATTTCCCCACTCCAATACATTGCCGAGGTCACCAAAAGGTTGCGCGCCAAACTGGTTTGCAACTGTGGTTGCAAAGCAGTTGCTCTGTGTGCGCTAGGCCTTAGATGTATATACCAATACATTTTCTTACAATAAAGAATACATCAGTAGTATATTTTGGGGGCTACTAGATCAGGCGCCAGGCGGTGGTGGTGGTGTCGGCGTCCGCCATCTTGGATTGTGACGTCACGGCGGCCATCTTGGTTTGTGAAATCACGGCGGCCATCTTGGATAAGCGTAACGGGACACAGCGTAACGGGACACAGCGTAACGGGACACAACGTAACGGGACAAGTAGATCACGGCAGCCATCTTGGATCCGCCATCTTGGATCCGCCATTTTGGATGACGTCATTGTGTTCTAGAAAATTCCGGTGATGTGTTTTCCGCCATTTTGAATGATGACGTCACCGTTGCAATTTTCGTTACGGCCGCCATCTTTAACTTTTTTATTTATTATCCGATTTAAACGAATTTTTTTTAAAATTTATAAAAAAATTCACTTAATAAAAATTTAATAAAATATTAATAAAAAAATTACTTTTACGACACGGAGCTCGGAGTCCTCGGTTCGAACCCGATCAGGGCAAAAAAAATTAAAAAATGGCGACCGATCCTTCCCCCGCGGTGGACGCAGGCAGAATGACCCCCACCACTTTTACCAACGCATATACGAACTTAAACCCCCACTCCCCCACCACCCTTTTTTTAATTTATTATTTTCTCTTTTCAATGTACCTCTACAAAAAACTTTGTAATCAAAAATAAATAAAAAAACCTTATAAGGTTTTAGATGATAAAGTATGTATTAAAAAAATTCTACGTCTATTTGTCACGAAGAAGGTACTCGGTAGGGGGGAGGAGGAATTGAGGTAAAAACTAATGTATATATGTATGTACGATTACGTAGAAAAAAAATTTAATGTTTGTGTTTAATCATAATAATAAATCCTCGAGACATTACATGCAACTGACCTAAAATCAATAAATACGATTGCTCTTATAGAATTCACGGCAGTACGATGGAGGTAGTCAAGCAAGATGTTTGTTTGCCAGTGTGCATTACGCAGGACGATGAAACTGTCGGTCGTGAATCACGACATGGTATATTATTACCGTCCACCGTACGTTGCATCATAGCGGGACCGTCAAACTGTGGCAAGACGTGTGTTTTACTGAGTTTACTGGAGGAGCCAAACAGTCTTCGGTTCGAGAACGTTTACTTGTATTCCAAGTCGTTGCAACAGCCAAAGTACCGGCGCTTGGCCGCTGTTCTTCGCTCGGTGGATGGTCTGGAGTATTTTCCATTTAGCGATAATACCGATGTGGTGTCTACCGACGAAGCAAAGCCTAATTCCGTGTTTGTGTTCGATGATGTGGCTTGTGAGAAACAAGGCATAATACAAGAGTACTTTTCCATGGGTAGACACGCCAAGGTAGACTGCGTATACCTGTGTCAGACGTACGGTAGAATACCCAAACATTTGCTGCGTGATAATGCGAATGTTATAGTTTTGTTTCGCATGGACGAACTTAATTTACGCCACGCTTACGACGATCACGTAAACACCGACATGTCGTTTCAGGAATTTAAAGACATGTGTTCCTTGTGTTGGAATGACGAACACGGATTCCTAGTCATAGTCAAAGACTGGCCTCTATATAAGGGCAGGTACAGACAGGGTTTCGATCAGTTTATCGTCAAACATGAATCATAGCATTTCGAAATTTGGACGTAGCAGTAGAGCTCCGCGTACCGAACTATGCACCGTGAAACACGATGATGAAATACGTAAATACATTTCGCTACTTGGCGAAGAAATAAAACGAGCAAAAGACGAAATAATAGTGTACCTCGTAGCCATAGACCAGCGCGTGGAAGCTTTGGATTCTCGAATTCGCGACATGATCGAAGTTTCGAATGCACAAAGACGCGACGACCTAAAGTCGCTTCTGTCAAAACTTAATTCACGTCTGGTGTCTAAAGGTGCTTCGAAATAAACAGTATGGATGTTAACACCGATTTGGCTAAGCAACTGCACGATGTCATCGAGGCCATACGAACAAAGTACTTGCTCGCCATGCAACACAGATTAAGCGACGAGGTTCGAAGAGAGGAAAAATTGAAGCCCTTGAGTACACGTCTGGATAGTTTCATAACCAGGCGAGGGGACGTCGAAAACGTGAAACCGACTAAAATCGAAATAAAAGAAGAGCCGCAAACTACGTCCACGGGCAAACGAAAGCGAAGTCCACAATTAACAGACGATTCCAACGTATCTACTAGCGAAGACGAAGTTCGTGTCGGTCGAACTCTTAGGAAGAAACCTCGAAATAAAAAAGGTTTCGAAGTCGGTCCTCTCGCTAGCGAGTACCTGGCCTCCTCTGTGCCTCGAAACAGCGACGCGACGTATGGCGTGCATAAACGAGGTAGTAAATGGGTCCTTGGTTCGAAGGAGGTTCATTTCGTGTCCGGCGATAATATTGAATGTGGAAAAGAGGTGATAAAACTTACTCGTGGATTATGCAAACTTTTGTTTCGTAAAAAACCGCGGCGGTATTCAGAGGTGGATTTGCGAAAATATAGAAGATTGCTAGATGCTTCCAACGCCGTTTACGCAAAAAATGACCCGAAAACGGGTCGATTCAAAGATTATGAACATGATAAATATCCTTTGATAGCTAGTCTTTTCTTAGACATCGAGGGGGCCGGACTTTATAAACTCGACACTGGTAGAAAATTGGACTATGTATATTATGACGACCCCAATGAAATAGTTGATCGTCTTAGACTGCTGCAGGCATCTCAGAGCGTGGGAAATAATTCGCACACCAACGAAATCGCTTCCATACTTGAAGAATTACGGGAAGCGGGATATATTGAATAGTTATCATGTCAAAGTTTGCCATTGCGGGCGAGTTGCATAAACCCGCAAGACGTAATTATCCGCGTCGAAAAATCAAAATCAAAGGATTGGACGACAATTGGCAGTCTGATCTGCTCGAAATGTGCGAATATTCGCGTGTGAACAAGGGCTACAGGTACATTCTCATAGTCATAGACACCTATTCAAAGTTCCTGTGGGCTAGACCCTTAAAACGGAAAACCGCCGTGGAAGTTACGAGTGTCATGGCGAATATTTTGAGACATAAACGAAGACCTTCGTTACTGCAGACGGACGACGGGAAAGAATTCTACAATGCATCATTCAAGGCACTGATGAAAAAGTTTGACATTACGCATTATTCTACGTTTAGCGGTGTCAAAGCATCAATGGCAGAACGTGTAATTCGTACGATGAAGAATAAACTGTATAGGAATTTTACAGCGAACGGTAATTAGAGGTGGCTGAGTTTACTTCCTAAACTCGTGCGAGAATACAATTCTACTGTGCATTCTACAACGAAACTCAAGCCGAAGGACGTAAAGGACAATCGACTGCTTCGAACTGTCTACTCCAAGACGAATATACTAGATTCGCGAAAGAAAAAAGCGAATATCGACGACATTGTGCGGATTTCGAAAAATCGCGGAATTTTTCACAGGCCTTACAAAGGGAATTGGACTGGTGAACTTTTTCGTGTATGTAGAATAAAAAATACGTATCCACGTACTTATTTTCTCGAGGATCTGAAAGGAAAACGTATAACAGGAGCGTTTTATGGAGAAGAGATTATGAAAACTAAATTTCCAGATACTTTTCTCGTTGAAAAAGTGTTACGGCGTAAGAAGGGTAAGGCATTAATACGATGGTTGCATCATGGACCAGAGTTTGACTCGTGGATTGATGAAAAGGATATTTTAAAACAATGAGTTTGTGTAAAAACTTGTGTGTAAAACATATTTTGTATAAATAAATCTTTGTATGTAATAAATTGTATTTTTTATTTATTTCTGTACGTGTATAAATGCGTCATGCGGGGAGCGTGCGAGAAGCGCGACCGTCCCGGCCGAAAGACGTTGGACGACTGTCGTGGCTTTTACCCCCTCCACAGCGCCCGTGGCTGTGGTGGGGGGCCCGGCGGTGGTGGCAGGGTGGGGTGGTGAAAATCTTACTTTGCAGAAATATGATCCCTCCTCACACCTGCCCCATGCAGGTGCATCTTCCCCCTCCATGCCGCTCGTCGGACCGTGGGACACGGCGCTGGGGGGCACAGACCAGATGTCCTCTTCCAGGACACGTGTGCTGGTCGACGCTTGCTAACAATATATTACAAAAATTATTTTATTAAGAGTAACATTTAATATTTTTAACTATAAAGACGAAATGAAAAGGTTTATTCCAAGTATAAGGTTATAACGAATTAATTTTCTTTACAAGTATAAAGTCATAAAGAATTTATTTTTTTACAAGTATAAAGATGTATAATTTTTTTCCAGGTATAAAGTTTTAAAGATTATATTTAAAACACAATTGAGTATAGTGACTCGAGGATTTATTATTATGATTAAACACAAACATTAAATTTTTTTTCTACGTAATCGTACATACATATATACATTAGTTTTTACCTCAATTCCTCCTCCCCCCTACCGAGTACCTTCTTCGTGACAAATAGACGTAGAATTTTTTTAATACATACTTTATCATCTAAAACCTTATAAGGTATTTTTATTTATTTTTGATTACAAAGTTTTTTGTAGAGGTACATTGAAAAGAGAAAATAATAAATTAAAAAAAGGGTGGTGGGGGAGTGGGGGTTTAAGTTCGTATATGCGTTGGTAAAAGTGGTGGGGGTCATTCTGCCTGCGTCCACCGCGGGGGAAGGATCGGTCGCCATTTTTTAATTTTTTTTGCCCTGATCGGGTTCGAACCGAGGACTCCGAGCTCCGTGTCGTAAAAGTAATTTTTTTATTAATATTTTATTAAATTTTTATTAAGTGAATTTTTTTATAAATTTTAAAAAAAATTCGTTTAAATCGGATAATAAATAAAAAAGTTAAAGATGGCGGCCGTAACGAAAATTGCAACGGTGACGTCATCATTCAAAATGGCGGAAAACACATCACCGGAATTTTCTATAACACAATGACGTCATCCAAAATGGCGGATCCAAGAAGGCGGATCCAAGATGGCTGCCATGATCTACTTGTCCCGTTACGCTGTGTCCCGTTACGCTTATCCAAGATGGCCGCCGTGACGTCACAATCCAAGATGGCGGACGCCGACACCACCACCACCGCCTGGCGCCTGATCTAGTAGCCCCCAAACTATACTACTTACATCATATACACGTACATTCACACATATTCAATCACACATTCTGATACAACAGCTAAACCTGATTGTTGGAGCTAAGCAAGTACCTGAACAATTTTTTCTTAAACATAGAAAGGGAATTTTGAAGTCTGATTGACTCGGGTAGTTTATTCCAGGCACGAGCAGTAGTCACAGAGAAAGATTTTTAGTATACAGCTGTTTTATGTTGGAGGGTGAGCAAAGAAAAATTACTCTGCGAACGTGTGTCTATACCATGACGTGAACCGAGGAACTGAAATTTTTCAGCATGATAGGACGGGGCCTATGTCATTAATGTTTTCTTAAGCAGTAAAATGGAATGGAACTGTCGTCTTTTGTACAGTTTTAGCCAAGATAACCTAATGTAGAACGGGGATATATGCTAACGACTCTTTACATTAAAAATCAAACGGACACACAAATTTTGAATGCGCTGTAACCTTTTGCATTGCACAACGGTTAAATCGCAATAAACAGTATCACAGTAATCAAAAATCGGGTTTATGAGTGACTCAATTAAATATTTTTTAACACAAGTCGGCAAAAGCTTTTTCAGACGTTTTAGACCATGCAAAGCGCCGAACGCCCGTCTACATACCAATCTTATATGCTGAGACCAGTTTAGAGAGTTATCAAGCATAATACCCAAGTTTTTAACTGTTGGTGAAATGTCCAATTTTTGTTTATCTAAAACTATAGCAGGGATGCTAAATGAATTTATTACAGACTGCATAGCATTTGTCCCTAGCATTATTACGTGTGACATAGAAGGATTTATTTGCAAACCATTTTTTATCGACCATTAAAAAATATAATCAAGATCCATATTTAACTTACTTATATGATTAACTAAATCATGAGGTGGAAAAGACATGTAAACTTGTAAATTATCAGCATATAAGTGGTATCGACAGTGCTTAATGGATAGAGGAAGATCATTAATGTGTAAGGAAAACAAGAGCGGGCCAAGCACGGAACCCTGTGGAACCCCTGAGCTGACAAGGTGCCAGGCTGACATTGAGTTGCCAGATTTAACACACTGGCACCTGTTCCATAAGACTGACATAAACAAAACAACAGCATTATCAGAGAAACTGAAATAATATTTCAGTTTGACACAGAGAATATCGTGATCAACATTGTCAAAAGCCTTTTTGAAATCTAATAAGGTAAGCAGTGTAACATGCTTGTTATCAATTTCACGTTGAATGTAATCCAGTATATTGACATGTGCAGTAATTGTACTATGTTGTTTTCTAAACCCTGACTGGTATTTGACAAGCAAGTGATTTTCAGTTAGGTAAGCCCTCAGTTGACTAAGTACGATGTACTCCAGCAGCTTGGACCGAACTCGAAGAATATATATCGGACGGTAATCTGAGATCGATGATGGTGACTGGGTTTTGGGGACAGGTACAACATAAGCTAACTTCCACACCGAGGGGAACTGAGAGTTTTGCTAATGAGAAATTGAAAATATTACAGAGGGGAATGAGTAAACAGGGAAGCAGTATTTTCACTACTTGTATGGGCAGATTATATACACCTACAGCACTGCTTTTTATGCGGTAAACAGCTTTATGGATATTTTTTGAACGTTACTTGTTTGAAAGAAAACTTTAATTCAGAATGCGTAGAATTAATATGGATATCTGATATAGTATTATGCTTAGTTTCAGCGTCAAAAGGAGCTATATTCTTCAAAAATTGCAAGTTTAAGTCGTCAGCTTTAACATCGATCAAGTTTCGAGTTTCTTTTTCCCGTACCCATAGCCTTCGTAGATTTCTCCAGAGCTCGGCAGAAGAGGACATGAGAGAGCTAAGTGAAAGTGCATGATTGATCTTCACTTTGCGCACCTCTTGTGTACACTTATTTCTTAGTAAACGGTATGTTTCGAAGTGTTCATCAGCTAAGTCACTATTATTAGTTGACGATCTTCTGTCCTGTCTGTGCGCGGCATCTCTGCGCGCCATGAGCGCCAGTATAGCCTGGGTCATCCAGGGGAAAGGAGGACTCGTCACTCGCCGCTTTTTGAGAGGAGCGTGTTCATTAAGGAAATAGTCTAGGCTATTGCAGAAAAACTTTTCTTTATCGTCAATGGAATCGAGACTATTTATTTATTCCCAGGAAAGCTACTGCCCAGCTGTGACTAAAGCAGCTTTGTCAATATGTTTTAAGTGTCTATAAGTAATAATTTAAGCTGTAAATTTAGGAATGCGAATATAAAATACAGTTATGTAAGATATTTTATTAGGAAAATGAAGCCCAAAGATGCTTTGAACAATTTTTCCCAACACAAAGAAGAAATATCCAAGAAAGATCAAAGCTTAAGTCGGTGCCATTGTGTGGATTTCTAAGCAGAAAGTTTTCTTCAAGAAAGGTTACATTGCGAATTGTAGTGCCGCACTTTACCGTGTGACCTACATTCAGGAATCCGTCACTAAGACCTACTATCACAAATATTTGAAACACAAGCCTTTTCCCCATGTCGAAGTGATGTGCCCCAAAACATTTTGCTGAAGAAAATTTTTAACCGTAGAAATGGACGATTCAAAGAAAAATGGTGGGGTTTCCCACCTCGGTTTGATTCGTGGGTAGCAAATGGGAAATAGAGAAAAGCTAATGTTTTTTAGTTTGCTTGTTTGTACATGTAGTAGAATATAAATTACATAATAAATATTATTTGTGAAATTGTGTTGTATTATTTCTCGAACCTGGATTATTGAATTTCTTAGATAAAATATTTAATTATTGTGATATTTAACTAACTAAATATTTTTGAGCTTAAATTACTATTTCGCATAGACAAAGTATTGAAACAAGGACAGTTATCATTCGAATCAATCTATTTAGGTTTTTTTTAATTTTTTCCTATTTTTTGTTTTTGAAATATAGATATTCAATACGGTGACCAAGATGGCCGACAAAACAGCAGACATGACAATAGTTGCTGTCTGATGATTCATATTACGGCACTCTAGCAGTTAAAACACACTCTATAGATGTAAACAAGATATTGAATCCAAGATGGCTGCCATGACATCAAAATGTGTAAAAAATAGATGTCTTGGTATTAGCACTAGGGTCATTATGCTGTTAGTCCCCATAGAGAAAGGCCCTGTCACCATTTTTATTCAAGTGGAAACCCCAAATTCTATGATTTAAATTTTTTTTTATTAAAATGTATGTTAAAAAGTAATAAAATAATTTTTTCATAAATATTTTACATTTGTTTCAATTTTTTCGGAAAACAAATCCGGATTTTCAATATGGCGGATTTGATGCCATATTACAAAATGGCGGAAGGTTCTCGAAAACATAATTCCGGAAATGTTTAGAAAACAACATAATGGAAATTACATGGTGTAGGTAATCTAAGATGGCAGCCAGGGTCAAGATTCAAAGGTCATTGACCTGCTCCCCTAACTAATACCCTGTTATTTGCACACTAATATTTGATGTATTGAAACTACTATCCTACTAATATTATAAACGCGAAAGTTTGTAAGTATGGATGGATGGATGTTTGTTACTCAATCACGCCAGAACGGCTGAACAGATCTGGATGAAATTTGGCCTACAGAGAGCTCATAACCGGGATTAACACATAGACCACATATTAATATGAAATTCCAGCCCTAAGGGAATGAAAAAGTGATAATTTCATTTTATAACCAAAAAAATCATAGGTCATAGACAAACAAATAGTGAGTGTCATTTCTCTATGTCTGCCACACGATCATACACATAGTAAGGTCTGGCAAATTCAAATTTTTCTCCTTGGTGAGACCAGCCCGCTTAGTGGAGCTCGCAGCGGCTAGCAAAATAAAGACGCTAATAACAGTTTTATTCTTATCTTCGTCAATAGATAGAGTTGCCTTGAATTTTAAATGCACTATCATTTGATGCGTTTGTCATGGCTTTAATTTTCGTTTGTTTGTGCCGTATGCGTTCATCCGATTGCGATGAAATCTTGGTGTGTTGTTATGCGCATGCCCGTGAAGGTTTCTGAGACGGTATAACTATTTTGCAATAGTTGGAACACGAATCGTTTCAAAAAATGTTTTCATTTCATATTATATAGCGGCACTTCATCTGTTTTTGTTTAATAAGTGCTCACGCATGAAACAATTTATTTAAATATAAAAGAGAGATGGAGATAGAGTGATATATATATATAGAGAGAGAGATAGAGAGAGACGGAGAGATAAGTTGAGATAGAGCGAGGTATAGAGAATGAAATGGGTTAGATAAAGAGAGATGTATAGATGTATAGAGCTATAAAGGGATTTATATATAGAAGAGATAGAGATAGTGGGAGGTATATATGTAGATATAAAGATATAAATAGAGATAGAGACATACATATATATAGATGTAGATAGAGATAAATATATATTTAGAGGGATGGATAGATGATTTGAATATGCGTAACTACTTCAAACATATTACAAAACAAAACTGAATGAGGCATTGTAATGCATGCCGAGCATTAGCTAGATAATGGAATCTTTTCAATATTAGTAATCTCTTATTTTTCAGCTTTTTTTATAGTGCTTTATAGAGTCTAGATTACATACAGGCCACCAATTTTGAGATGTATACAGGTAAATAAATGTACTCTGACAGAACGTCTTTCGGGATCTGAAAGTGATATAAATTATTTTGCACACTTGACATTCAAATTAAGAAGACAATTACTAACTACATCTGATTTCGAAAAAGGTCCCCTTCACCCTGTGTTCAGCCCGGGCAACGCCGGGTACTGCAGCTAGTGTAAAATAATTTTCCAGAAATATTCGTCTAATTTCAATTTGTAAACAAAATAATGAGTATACTGCAAACTGTGTTAAAGTTTTATTTTTATTACGATAATTACATATTCTAGGACCACAGAAAAATAAAAAAAAAGGATTTAATGGACAGAGTAAATACTCTAGACAAATCCAAAATATATGTGTCAGAATCTTAGCGTTGTCAGACCAATCCAGAATATAGTAGAATATGTGCGCATTATTAACATTGAATTTGTTTTCCATTAATGTGCCAACATTATTTGAAAATAATATTTTTTTCCTCTTAGTAAAACTTATTTTAATCGTTGTATGAATTTAAGTTGATATTTAACTTCCAGTGCTCCAATTTTAATAATAAAAGAGAAAAATGTTAGTGATTAAATATAAAATACTGTATTTAACTTTTTATTAATAAAATATTACAGCAAGTTTCTCTGGTCCACTAAGTTATTTGTCCACGTTCGCCTATATGAATAGCATTTAGTTGTCCGGTATTGGCTTGTAATGTATTTTGGAAAATCCTACAGCACAGCCTCGCTGAATAAGGTGACAGGAGACAGCCAGGAGGTTGCAAATGTCCCTGCGTAACCTGATTGTTGGTGGCTCCCACGGCTCTGATAGCAAAAACAAGGTCATGTTATTTCCATATGTCTCTCTTTCACTCACTTTTCATCACACCTTTCTTACGTGTTTTGCAAACAATTAAAGCTAGGTGATCCTCGGCAGCTGTGTTGCTGAAAGTGTGAACTAGGCAATCTGTTTACTGAGGTGCTCCACGACGCCACACTATATGTAAAGCATTCCAAATTTATCTTTTTACACTTGCGAATTCCTTTCACGAAAACAAGTGATTCGACAATATGTACGTTTTTGTTAAGTTCATTTAATAAACATTACAGCTTATTATTATAAAATTATATACTTAAAATATGTTATCTCCGTTTTATTAATAAAAGCAAATGAATATTGCTAATAATGTTTTTACATTAGTAATATACCTGTTATTAGAAACTTTGTTTGCCTTTGTTACTTCGTAGCAAGAATAATGTAATTTTTCTAAAAAAAATTTATCTAAGATTAGCGAGAAAGTAGATAACATATATTTTCTTTTAATTTTCTCGTAAGGAGTCACCTGTCGTGTGTAGTCGGTGTTTTTCGGAACATTCTTTACATAATATTTATTGGCATGGCCTGGTGTGGTGAG
Source organism: Bacillus rossius redtenbacheri (assembly GCF_032445375.1). Taxonomy (NCBI): domain Eukaryota; kingdom Metazoa; phylum Arthropoda; class Insecta; order Phasmatodea; family Bacillidae; genus Bacillus; species Bacillus rossius. Next base: position 112,739,292 of record NC_086332.1, read on the forward strand.
TTCTACTTCTACAGTCTTCCCACCAAAAATATCCTCCCCGTTTCAACACATGAAATATCGTTTTTAAAATATAATTTTCCTCTTAGAGATCTCCTTATGATCGTTTATTGAGAGCAATGTATTTTTTTCTATAATATTTTCAGTTTTTTTAATATGCTATTTTGGAATTTTAACTATTCATATTAATTTTTCTCTCTAGATTTACATGGTCCAGTACTGATTATCATTTCTCTAATAATATAATGTAAAAAGAAGGATGTTAAAAAAAATTAGTTCACTTGTTCGATAGAAAGCTTTTAAAAAATTGGCTCATTTTATTATAGGTAGTTGTGGGGGAAGATGCTCCCAAACGAGAGCATCAAACGTTTTTTTACTGACCACAATCATCGGTGTCTTTTCTATTCACTTGCACGTGATATCGAGGAAAATAGTACATGGATATCAACAGTTTTTTTTAATTTTGGAAAAAAATTATGTATCTGACCAATAGTTCAAAAATTTATTTTTAAAAGAATACGTCTGTGACAGTTTTCAGTATTACACTTCAAATTCCCCTGCGATTGACAAGAGCCCAATATTTCGTATTCCTCCACTCCGCTCGCCTTGTGTCAAGGGTTTTGAAGTTTGAGTCCTACATTTGGCATATGTGTTATTACGATTAGTTTGTTTGTGAGTCATTCGCCATCACTGAGGTTTGTTGTTAGTATCTTTTAAAATAAAACAAAACAAAATATTGTGGCCCGAAGACCAAATGGTGTGGCCATGTGGCCATTTTGCGTTCATATTACCTTTTTCTTAGACGGATTCGTAAGCGCTTATTTCCTCTTTAATTTCTTTAGTGAATTTTATCATATTGGATTTATATAGATATTTTAACTTAAACTCATTTATTTAATATTTTGTTTTATTGTAAGTATGAATTATAGACTCTAGTATTGTACTTTATTGGTTAGGTGTTGGCGAGAGTGTTGGGAGCGCGAGTGACGTCACGCGAGGCAGTGGTCGGGGAGCGAGCAGCTGTGAGCGTGTGCTGCCCGGTGCATCGTGGCACAAGCTGCATTTCCTTCTACTGGAACACCCGAGGTGCCAGTATCTCTAATACCCCCGCGCAACTCTAATGCACAATATCTACGAACTGTGGTGATAGTTACGCATTTTTAATAGTTTGCTGCAAACTTCGGCTGATGTTATTTTTTCTGGTGTGTTGGTGCTGGTTTGACTAGCATGTGAGTGCTAGATTTACCAAACAGGCCCAGCAAAGTAAAAACAAGAAAATCGTACAGTATTACGAAGCCTAGAATCACTTTTAACTTCAGTTTCAATCGTGGTATTTTATGGGCATAGTTTGGTTAGCCATTTTACGTGAATTTGCTTGGGAAGCTTTATTCAGTACATTTAAAGTGATTAGCGGTTCAGTATTTTTCCGCGCTCAGCCCTATGCAATGTTCGTGCCAGCACATGTGAAACCTATTGAACTTTAGCGTGGAGTGTGACAGTACAGTCGTGCAAATAGTGCACATTTTGAAGTACATTAAAATAAGGAAGCACATTAGGAAATAAATTATACTTTAAGAAACTAAAAAATCACGCTTTTATAGTTAATCGATAAAAAGTAAAGAATAATTCTAATAAGAATAAATAATAAATAACTAATAAGAAATTATAACAATTTATATCCCTTCTGCAGAGACACGGTATGTGACAGAGGTATATTGTAAGTAACGCGGGTTGTTCATTATATTTTGTGTTCTGGTCGTAGGTTTAAAGTTTATCATCTTGATAACAGGATGAAAAATGGGAAACGAAGATTTTTTGACGTGACAACGTCTAATAAATCGATGAACACCGGCTGCACGCACGAAAAAGTGTCCCGTTACGCACATTGTCCCGTTTCGCTGTGTCCCGTTACGGTCATTTTATATTTCTCTTTGCTAACCTGAACCTCCTAGCATTGCGACCGAGTCCGTGGCGTAATTCTGTTTTCATGCATTTCAATGTAACATTTTCATTGTTCGTTGCTAACCCGTTCCTCCTAGCATTGCTGCAGAGTCCGTGGCGCAAATATCTCTCTTCCACTCGATTGGAACAACCATCGATTTGACTTTTTCGAGGCACATTAAACTTGAAACACTCCCATTCGTTTCCTACTTTTCCTATCATCGTACTATCCTTAACAGAATAACACAGATTGGAAGAAGTTAAATAGCAAACATGTATAAAAGTTATAGTTAAAATAATCACTTCGTTAAAGTAATAAATATATTTGAATTAATGAGTGCAAATAAAAGTAAATTTATCAATTAAATTGTAGATTTCATTTCACTCCTTCTTTGTATCCATACAAAATAGTGATAATTCAATAAAAATGATTCAATTTTATTCATAAAAGTATGGAATCATTTCATCAATGTTTTGTTATGACGTTGTCACGTTAAACTATCGTCCGTAAACCGACTTTACAGACAACCAATTTTTTTTGTAAACATTTTTCACAGCGATGCGTCAGTAGGTCTGTTTTGTTTTCAGTTCAATTACTTACATGTACTACATTTTTACACTAACTCTGCATTTCTGTATATAACTGGTAAGAAATTATAAAATTTATATCGAGCACCCCACGCTTTTACCATATTGACAAAAATTTTCTCGTTAGTCATTTTATTCTTATATTAAGAATTATTTCATACATTTTATTTAGATTAACTATAAAACCGAATTTTTTTAGTTTTTAAACTATAATTTATTTTTCACTTATTAGTTCGATTTACAATAAAAGTGGTGTTTATGTTTGTTTTTTAAACTATTATTTATGGATGGATTAATTTATCCTTAACTTTGATATTTGGACTGCTGGAATTAGACTTGCTCTCCAATGGATCTTAATTAACGGGTCTGGATGGTATTCTCTCTGTTTTTTGTTGAATCATATTTGACCAGATAATCAGGTTGTCTTATGTATTATCTCGTACTCTAATCATTTCATACAATGCTTCACCGTTACATGGGACTCTGCCTGTTAGTTTTGAGCTATAAAGTTCTTATACTCGAATACCGTGTAGAGACCGTCCGCGGCTAAGTGTTACATAAGCTTGTCCAGCAACATACAGTCGAAAACCTATAAACGACTGATGCCATGATGCACGTACAATTCTTGAGAAATCGTTAATTCTCATGTAAGCACTGGTATCCTCTGTAGGCTCGCCATTGGTCTCAACAGCCATCTCTGCCGGTGTTTCTTCTACTCTTATTATATCCTCTTCATTGATGACAAAGTTTTGGTCGATAGTGACATCTTTTTAGAGAGGGTTGTTTGCTGCTAACCAATACAGTGCTTCATACACATTTTGCCTACTTATTGAAAACTGCCACGTTACGTTTAAATTCTCTAGACGCTCAGTAACGAAAACAATCCCAGCATTATTTGAAGTTCTTGGAAGCATATACGGAAAGTTTTCAGTAACCTCGAAAACCTCTTGAACGAACAATACTGCCTGACCTCGGAATCTATATTGCCCAAATACGCCACTTAACTTGATAATTGTAACAAACGGAATAATGCGTGAAATCAGCCTTTGTAAAACTTGTGACGAATTTACATTATTTTTTGTCGCTACATCCCCCTGCTGGGAGTGGGTAATTTGCGCGCCTGCTGCCTTTATTGGATGTGATAGTCATTTCTCAGGCTCCCTCTCCGGAAGGAAATCGTTAATCCTGATGATCCTGATCAGGAAAATGGAACCAAATTATCAAATTATTGTATTGTCATCGTTCCTTGACAAGTGTGCAAAATTTCGAATTAATCTGACCTTTTAAAGTGGGTAAAAATTTAGTTCAAAGATTCCGTTACATACAAACATACATACAGTTGAAGCTAATAAAAGCGTGATAAAACAGGAAGCTGTATTACGAGAACTCAGAAATTATATTAAGAGAAAGAATTTTTTTTCTAGATAATCGAGTTATTTTTCTATTTTATATACGTGCTAGTAAACCAGTCATTATTGTGTGTACTCAACAGACGATCGATCACATTTTAGGATCTTGCCATGTCGTGTAATCGATATCTTCTGCTGCAACCGTCTTCCGAGAATATTTATTATTAATATTTTCAAGATCTCTGAAGTATTCTGTTTTAATACCAGCCTTAAAGTTACTGCCATCATCGTCCCAGTGATCATAGCAAGCTTGATAAGAATATTATATCTAACTGTGCCGTTTACAACGTTTTGGTCTGAGCTCTTCAACGCAGTTTTATATCTTGTAAGCCTCAGATGCTGCATCACAGTCTTAGATCTTTTCAGCTTCAGCTCGTCATATATTGTTCACAATTTCATAGAGGCGACTTGAATTTTTTTTTTCCCACGAAGATGCTACTTTCTTCGTTAGTTTTCGATTTAAACATTTTTTGAGATCGTTAAAGTCGTTTAATATTTTGTTCTCATTCCACTTTCTTGATGTTGTAGATCAATCCTCGTTATCAGTAGTCAGCTCAGTTGTACAGATCTTTTGATTCAAGAAATAATTTCGACGAGAAAATTTCTGCTACTGACTGCAACTATATGGTTTTTGTAAGGACTTAAATACACTCAGTCCTCTCGTGACATTTAGCATTTATTCTCAACGTGAACTATTTGCAGCAGAATTTACACATGTGTTCTATCGATAACACTACAGGCTTCGAACCGGGATATATATTAGCTTCTGCAACTAATACCACATGCAAACTAAGAGCTTTAATTTGAAACAATTATTGAATAGAACTTTTTATATTTCGTCAGCGAGAGTTAATTTAATTCATACAAGAAACTTGTTGCATGTAGTTCCTATTCTTACCAACATATGTCACCACGTTCTGTATTAAGGTAAATATTATTTGTTTGTTTTTTATTTGGGAAGAATGAAGTTCTCTCACGGTCGTAAGAGGAGGGCTTCGCTAGACATCAATGAAATGGAAATTCGTTTTGCTTGATGGTGTTTCTCAGATGTCTCAAGGCATAGTAATGAGAATGTATTTTCTTTTCATTGTTTGTACATCGTTAAGTCTGTAGTCGGAACTGATGACTTAATTATCCAGCACTGTTATAAGCGAAAAGCATTTTTCAGGGATTCTTGGTCCTATATTAGGTGTGAAACATGCTAAGTTAGTTGATATATTTGCTTGTAATCGGTTTGATCAATATTTTAGGTCTGACAGTTCCGAGACTCTTGTCTACTTGAAATAGGCCATTGCTTGTTTGAAAGGAATGTCAATTATCGAAAAAATATGTCCACTTGTTTCGTATAAACTTGGCTAATATGTCTGACATTGTAGATACCTACTATCTTGGTACAAATACACTTGGCCTATGTCTAACATTGTACATGACCTGTTTAAAATGTTCGCCAAGCGTCGAAAATAAGGTGATTGGCTACTGACTGTTAGTGCCTGACCACCAAATAGACATGCTTGGCCAACCTGCTACATAAGTCTAACCAACCTAGGTGACGTTCCTGGACAACAAACTGGATGTGCCTGGCCCCCAACTGATAGTGCCAGGTTAATCGACTGTCATGTGGAGATGCCCTGGAAACACATGCTAAGGCATGCTAAAGGATTTGCTTCGCCTTCTAAGAAGATTGCAGTAATCGAGAAACGCTAGTAATTTGTTTGTTTTTGTACTTAAAGAATTGACATAATATATATTTTTTGTATTTTGTTGTTTTATTTCTTGTTCCAGTCATCTTAAGGTTAAATTTAAAAATGAAGGTTTTTCTTGAAAGTAACATTATTTTGCATCGAGCAAGAATTGAACCAAGGACAGAAATCTATTTAATTAATCAGTTAATTAATTTATGTTTTTTTGTTGGTAATTAGAATTTATTCTGAATTTCTAGCTCAATAATTACAGAATTACAAGATGGTGGCTCAGATGGACATAAAGATGGCGAACGCCACGGTAATAATAATCACTGCACTCTAGCTGGTGGTAGCACACTCTAGCAGATGATGTTTGTACTATGTACCACTAGCGCTCCTTGTATCGATTGCTGAAAACAAGATGGCGGCAGCGCCCTCTAGCATACCATGTATGGTAACTAGCTCTCCTGGTAGCAAGTATTGAAAATAAATATGGTGGCAACGCCCTCTAGCAGGTGATGATATTATTCCTTGAAAAAAAAAATTCCTATATGTTATCTTTTTATATACCTTAATTAATTCTAAATCTGAAAAATATCTCGATGAGCGTGTTGACAAAGGCCTATGTTTTTAAATTCAGAGGTAAGAGCTGTTAAGAATCTTTAGTTCTTTTTAATTCAAAATCCGAGAGGTCAAAGCACTGTGTTGGTGATCTGCAGGTCGTGGGTTTAAGTCTACATATCTACGAAATATCGTTAACTTAATTAAAAGCTTTAAAGAACCACCATAAAGACTAAGATAAAACGAGTATTACAGTAGAAGTAGTGAACAAGGAGAAATGTTAAAATATGGCATCTGGCGGCGGAAGAGTACCTCACAGGCGACACGAGTCAACTAGCGAACCATTGTGCAGGTTTGCGGATGACAAAGACGAATGATACCGAAGATCGTCCACGAACACCCGATCATAGGTAACGAGCGGCAGACAGGCGCGAATATGACCGATTCATCACGATTAGCAAGCCACCGCCAAGCCGTAGTCCCATAAGAAATAACTTTAGGCCAGACTTCTCTATTTTATACTACTTACATACTTTCTCATATTATTGCATGCTTTTACATACTTTCGTGATTCGTAATTCGAATATCTATACTTTTAACTCTATCATAAATCCATTAAGAAATACTTACATTCCACTGAATAGATGGCCAAGCACCATTTAATGAAGGTCTTTGCTCAGCGCATGATTAAGCTAGTTACAAATATTAAAGTACCCTAAAAATTTGCTATATTCTTTATCTGTGAAGTTTCTCTTCCAATGCGCGTAGTGACCACGCAAAACTTTTTTTTTTTTTTTAACACGGACACTTATGAGAACCTGATACAAGTACTTACTTATTAATTTTAAATGACGCCACATTAGTAGATCGCGCCCGTGCGACGCCAGGGCGTATCTTCGGTAGACATTTGGAAAATAGCTCTTTACGTGTGTGTCAGATTGTATTACAGTGTTATCTTCAGTGAATAATTAACCCTCCCCTGTCTTGAAAGCCTGTGAAGCCGACTATGAAGGTCGCCACAGTGCTGCAGTGGCTGGCGCGACTGCGGGGCGCAGAAGCTGCAGGACGTGTTGCGGTGGTCAGGGCTGCCGAGTGGGACACGTGGCGGACGTTACCGTGACTAGCGGTTTCCCGTCACTTCCACCCACCATCGTCTCTACTGACTGCCATTGCGACATACCCTTATGCTTCAAGTCATTCGTTCAACTTGTTCAGTGTAACGAAGCGTCAGGTAAGTGGTGATACTAGGAGTTGGGATCGCTGTGAGATAGTAGTCAGTTATATTGGACGAGTTGACTATATAATAAGTGGCATGTATTTTTCGACGATTAATATGACCGCTCATTAGACTGCAATTAGGTTAGCGATTGTTCCCTTGTAGTTGGCGACCGTCTGCTAGAGAAGCCATCGCGCTGTTTGAACGGGCCACTCAGAACGCGTTTGTTTCCGAACTCGATGTCTGTGATTGGTATTTTAAAAGTATACATGTACCTGAAAGACTATCACCCATCCAGAAACACAGAAGATGCTGCAGTGTTTTAACTTCCAGCTAGTCTAGGGAAGCTTTTTTTGCGAAATATGCATCCCCTAGTTATGGAAAACGTCTCTTTCAATTTCATACAACAGTAAAAAAAAATGTTTTATTAATGTTAAAAAATGATGGAAATTCATATTTATCCGTTTTAATGAAGTAATTTATTCATACTTGTGTGAGTATAAATTTAAAATATTTAGTACATTAGATAGCATCATATAAACTAAAGCTTTCAACAAAAATAGTTCTACTTTTTTTGTACATCAGTTGATTACCAAGCAATCGTTTTGTAAACTCGTACACTCATGAAAGGCCTCGCACACAGGACACCGGAGTCTACACAGAGGACTGCAGTGTGTGCAGGAGGAGGGGGAGGAGGAGGAGGGTCGAGGCAGCGAGGCGCGGCCAGGCGCCGCAGTTGGCGACGACCCACGCGCTGTAGCGGGACACCTCGGTGTAGACGCCCGGCCAGCCGGCCACGGCGCAGTCTGCGCCCCACGACACGAGGCCCGCCAGGAAGTCACCGCACACCAGCGGCCCGCCCGAGTCGCCCTGCGCACACAGGCCTGCCGTGGCTTGTGGAGGTCGTGGAGGAACAATAGCCATCTACACACATTCCTTCTTCAAACAAAACATCTACAACAATCATTTACTATAACTCTAGGATGCAAAACACGATTTGTGTTAAGAAAATAACATTTATTTGAAAATAAATTTTTATACTCCTTTTTTTTCTGGCATAAAAAACCAAATATTAAGTTGTAGGATTTCTAACAACGAACTTATTCACGCTATGTCGCCTCTTGTTTATAATAATAATAAGCGCCAAATAACGTTAAAGTCACAATTTTGTCTTTCTCAGCCTAGAAATCAGCACAAACCCTTAAACGTGGGCCATATAAACCATAAAGTTATCTCATTCACAATTACAATTTAAATGTTTTTTCTTATTGCTCATATGTTTACTTTATTTTACTGCTTCTATCAAAATTATTTTGAAAGAATTGGCTATGGAAGCCATAAAGAATCAATTAAAGCTATTTCTAAAGCATTTTCGGAGAATTGAGTAATCCTATATTATGATTTCTCAAGACTACACATAAAGTGTTTTGTCACTGCGCCCAGCACTAAGTTTAATGAAAAGTAAAAGGTGTGAGGGCAAGTGACTTCATTACAATATTATGTGTGAGTGAAGGCAGTGTCGGAATGCAGAGGCATATAATATGGCAGCACATTAAGCAAAAACTCTCACCACCATACCTAAATTTTTCTCAAGTGTAAACCTTTTACAAAAAAATCTCTAGCTTACTGGACGTGGAGTTCAGTGGTAAAGTCCCAAATTATAACAAACTTTCAGCTTGTACGAGTCTGGCATTGAAATCATCCTGATGGCGACTGGTTTTTATTTCTGGGTGTGAATTCGAAAATCTCCGTCGAAAACGTAATGTTGCGAACCCGAGAGACAAGACCACGATGCCAGGTTCGGAGCTGGTTGGCGGCCCTGCACGGCCACTGACGTCACGCACCGTGTCACGAGCAGTACACTGACGTGAGGCATGCCACGCGCGCCTGGCAGGATTACAAGGGTCGACGCTACCCCCTCCCCCCTTCGCTTCCCGCGCATCGTCCTTCCTCGGCGCTGTTATCTATCGCTGAGCGACTTTGGGAATTCCGCCGGCCGCCACGCGGGGTGGCGAGAATAAACACCGCCTTTCGCGATGTTTCGGGGGTCGGGTCGGCCCGGGATGACGCGACTCGTCACTGCCACTCTCGACGGTTTGAGAAGGGCGCTCCAGGTACTTAAGCAGCGACGCCGGCCTGCGCGATAAACCGCGGCGGGAGTCCCGCGAGAGTTCCGAGCGAGTTCGGAGAGTTCCGCGAGTGAAGGGAAGTGCGACATCGGCGAAGAGGGTGAGAGACCCCCTCGAAAGTGGCTCGACGAGTAGCGACGGGATCGAGAGAGTGCGACCGAGTGGCGCGAGGTTGTGTGAGGACAAGCACGAGGTGAGGAGAAAACCTCGGTTGAGCCTAGCTCCAATGAGGAGTGATAACTGTGGAAATTGATATACAATTAGTGACTTACAAATAAACATTTTTAAGTGCCAGTGATTGGTGATCGGTCATTATTAAGTACAATTATTTATCAGCAATGTAAATATTAGTAATTAATAAAACTGAAACAAAACTTAATTGGGCTATCACTTACGAACCCAGTTTTCTCCCCACATTATATTCGTAACAGTACTAACCTGACATGAATCTTTACCACCTTCTTGATAACCAGCACACAACATGCCAGGTTTTATTAAATTCACAGTTCTGTTGTAATTGTCGCACGGCATTATGGGAACGATGACATACCTCAATACCATGGACAATGAGTTGATGTTCATCTGAAATACACAGAAATTTCCAGATTTTGTCAACTATATACAATAAAATGCTTAAGTTGATAATTAAATTTTTTCATCCATGAGCTAAATACAACAGCATTACCAAAAAGATTCGTCTAAAAGAATCACATAATATAATACATTCAATAGTCGGTACGGTTGAAATGAAGCAAACAATTAGTTTGATAAGCGGTTATCTAAGAAGCAACACTGTCTTATGCGGGCTGCCTATCTGCACAGTGATGTAGCAGTCTTATATGGGCTGCCTATCTGCACAGGGATGTGGCTGTCTTATGCGGGCTACATATCCGCAAAAGGAATGGCTGTCTTATGCGGGCTGCCTATCCGCACAGGGATGTGGCTGTCTTATGCGGGCTGCCTATCCGCACAGGGATGTGGCTGTCTTATGCGGGCTGCTTACCCGCACAGGGATGTGGCTGTCTTATGCGGGCTGCCTATCCGCACAGGGATGTGGCTGTCTTATGAGGGCTGCCTATCCGCACAGGGATATGGCTGTCTTATGCGGGCTGCCTATCCGCACAGGGATGTGGCTGTCTTATGCGCGCTGCTTACCCGCACAGGGATGTGGCTGTCTTATGCGGGCTGCTTACCCGAACAGGGATGTGGCTGTCTTATGCGGGCTGCCTATCCGCACAGGGATGTAGCTGTCTTATGCGGGCTGCTTACTCGCACAGGGATGTGGCTGTCTTATGCGGGCTGCCTATCCACACAGGGATGTGGCTGTCTTATGAGGGCTGCCTATCCGCACAGGGATATGGCTCTCTTATGCGGGCTGCCTATCCGCACAGGGATGTGGCTGTCTTATGCGGGCTGCTTACCCGAACAGTGATGTGGCTCTCTTATGCGGGCTGCCTATCCGCACAGGGATGTAGCTGTCTTATGCGAGCTGCTTACCCGCACAGGGATGTGGCTGTCTTATGCGGGCTGCCTATCCACACAGGGATGTGGCTGTCTTATGAGGGCTGCCTATCCGCACAGGGATATGGCTGTCTTATGCGGGCTGCCTATCCGCACAGGGATGTGGCTGTCTTATGCGCGCTGCTTACCCGCACAGGGATGTGGCTGTCTTATGCGGGCTGCTTACCCGAACAGGGATGTGGCTGTCTTATGCGGGCTGCCTATCCGCACAGGGATGTGGCTGTTTTATGCGGGCTGCTTACCCGCACAGGGATGTGGCTGTCTTATGCGGGCTGCCTATCCACACAGGGATGTGGCTGTCTTATGCGGGCTGCTTACCCGCACAGGGATGTGGCTGTCTTATGCGGGCTGCTTACCCGCACAGGGATGTGGCTGTCTTATGCGGGCTTCTTACCCACACAGGGATGTGGCTGTCTTATGCGGGCTGCTTACCCGCACAGGGATGTGGCTGTCCTATGCGGGCTGCTTACCCACACAGTGATGTGGCTGTCTTATGCGGGCTGCTTACCCACACAGGGATGTGGCTGTCTTATGCGGGCAGCCTATCCGCACAGGGATGTGGCTGTCTTATGCGGGCTGCCTATCCGCACAGGGATGTGGCTCTCTTATGTGGGCTGCCTATTCGCACATTAATGTGGCAGTCTTATGCGGGCTGCCTATCCGCACAGGGATGTGGCTGTCTTATGCGGGCTGCCTATCCGCACATAGATGTGGCTGTCTTATGCGGGCTGCCTATCCGCACAGGGATGTGGCATGTCTTATGCGGGCTGCCTATCCGCAAAGGGATGTGGCGTGCTAAGGCCCGCGGTGCACGTAGTCACGTTCTCTGTAAAATTTTCAGCAGTGGATTATGTTCACACTACAAGGCTGCATAATTATGATTACCTGCTTACTTTGTGAGTATCTAGTTTAGGTCAATAATGGTTTTTCTTTTAATTGTTTATATGTTATAACTGATTTAAGGAACGCACGGCAAAATAATTCGTGACTTTTCTCGGTGAATGATGTGGTTTTTGGGAGCTTTTACACAGCTACTGGGCGTCTTGTAGGTTTTGGGAGTGATAATTAAGAATTGTGTGTGTAGGGAGGGTGAGGTTATGTGTACGTGTGTTGAGTGTATAAGGTTACACTAACGTGTTTATAAAAGAAATGGGGAGATGTTAGCAAATAATTTATTTCCTTGAGCACAATGGTGACATTATCGTCAGAACAAATGTGATACCACTTCCAAGAATATAACCCACGCTCTTAATTTTGGTAAACTAATTGTAGGTTAGAAAATGTTTGTAAAATATCGCTTCTCAACTTAACTATATGGGTGTCCCAGTAATTTTAGTTCAAATACTGATATAAAATAACATGAATTATCAATAACGATGAATATTTACGTATTTGTCGATAACTAGTTAAACATGTGCAATATAAAAAAATAGGTATGCAGAGCTTAGTTCATATGACTATTATTAATGAAGCCTTTGGTGTGTCGTTTGAAACAACACGCATTCGTAAGGCTCACGTGATCGATAACAAAATATTACGTAAGTGTTTTTGAAGACCTTAAATATAGCACCCGAAATATTTTGTGTGGTGTAATATCGCATGAAAATTGAGGTAAGGTTAATTTAAGCCACGTACAGCTTAGCTCAAATCATAAGGTCAGTATTTTCCATTCTTAATTCATTCTTAAAATGGCATATGTGTAAAAATTTAATTAATTTTAAACATTTGTATTAAATAATGTAGTCAATCATACAATAAAATTTCAGGTGCTCAAAATTTTTATTTCACATCATAACCGTTTAAGAATGATTTTTAAAAATTGTATATGTGTAGGTCTTTTAAATGTATAGTATATATTAAGTAACTGATTTTATTACTTATGTTTCAGAGTGTATGAAGATATATTTTACCTTGATGAAATCACACTTTCCTCCTTTTCATTTCATGAATTAGACAATTTAAAAAAATTAATCACAACCCTATTATTTTTACTATGTTCATGCCATCGTCTACTTTGGAACACTCATTTACTATGGCTAGAGCTATGTTTATAATAATTAAATAAATCCACCCTATTACAAAAACCTCCCATTATTTAAGGATATTTGAAACAATCACATCTTTGTTTGAAATGTAGAGTAGGATTTTAAATAACTTATCCAAAGTATTAGTTGGTTCTTAGTTTTGTTAGCATTACTTAAAAAATATCCTCAAAATTATTTACCCTTGTCCTGTTTTCCTACAGTTATTTCGATGTAAAGTTAAGAATTAATTAATTATAGAAAAATATCTTAACCAGAAAAATCCAAACATTCCTTTTTTCTTTTGCAGATGATGTAAACTCCAAACTAATAAACCTATATTTATATTTTTTATATAATAAACCTATTTTTATTTTGAGTTTAAATTGACCTTGGCAATACCAACTAATAGATTCCATAACTTTTTTTATAGTTTAAATGATAATAATCCCTGTTACAATTTAAGAGGTGATATTTTGGCGAATGTTGAATAAGAGAAGGTAGCTTAAAGTATATTTAATTATAGTTTCCTATATTATGAATAATTTTCTATTTGATTAGAAGGTATTATTATTAAATATTAAAACTATGTTCACTATATTTTACCTTTTAAATACTATAAATTCTAGAAGTTGTAAAAAAGAGTTGGTAGATTTTGCATGTTTGTAAATTATACTACATAACTTACATCACGTTTGAGTAGCTTCAGAGACATACATTTATATATTTTTAAAATTTAACTGCCTTTTCTCCCATTTTGGTGGTCAAATATAGAAAGCTGATATGGTTAAAACTGATATTAAATTGTAATTTTGTACGCTTCATCTTAATTTTCTTGGATATATGATTTATTACAATAAATACTAGCGTGCCCCTGTTTCACTAATTTGGCACCGAACATCGAAAAATTGAAAAAGTGCTCGAATTAATTAATTATTTAAGTTATTCATCCAGCCTAATTTGCTATGGAAATATAAATATTTATGATAAAACTTAACCACCTTCCTTTTTACACCATTGAAAGGCTAAATCCGGAAAAAATTTATAAATACAATTCGTAACTCTATGTGCTTGTTGTTTATTCTTAATTTCTAACCCTAAGATACATTAGATACTGAAATATGCATTTCTTTCTATAGACCAACCCTTAGGGCCTGAATCTTGCAAATTAGTCAAATAATAATTTTTAGTTTATTATTTTTACAATTTAATTTACGTCTTAGTTTCAGAGATACAATATTTTAAAATAAATGAAAACATTTTCATCACCTTAAAAACGAATTTTAATAAATACAAATTTAAGCAATACGAAACTTTAGATTAAAGTTTTTTTTAGTAGGTATCGTACTTCTAGTCCTAATTGAAATGGAATTGCTAACATTAAGTTTTAAAACACACCTACTGCTTTTATTTAACTTAGGGTGTGAATTACACAAATTTGTGAACTAAACAAAGTTTTCGTATGTTTATTGTACACACCTTTTTTATTGTTTTAAATTAAATTTTAAGTAAAAATCATGTATCTTAAAAACATATTTACCCCTTAGAACTGGAAATACGCAAAATAAAATTTGTAGTTGGTGGTTTTTGTTATGCTTGGTTGAATTCGGAGATATAATAAATATCTTGAAACTACATGTATCTCGTTTTCAGTACCCAAGGGTTAAATGATGCAAAATGGTGACATTGTGGTTGGTAGTTTTCGTATGATTATTATTGGTACCCAAAATAATTAAATATGCTTCAAAACTTATTTCGGATAGGTATATATAATTTATTCTAATTATTTTGGATGTATAATTATTCATATATAACCACAATTTTCACCCCTTAATCGTTGAATTTCGCGAAATATAAAAAAATTGGTTGGTAGTTTTCGTGTGTTTATAATTGTTACCCAATATAGTTTCTTCTGCTTGATTAATTTCAGATATATAATGAATTATCTTAAAACCATATAAACATCTTTTTCACCCCTTATGGGATGGAATTCTGTAATTATATATAACCTTGTTTTTACGTTAGCCAAAGAGCTTTTTAAAAAAATAATCATAATTCGTCAATTAGTTTTTGATTGATGCCCGAACTACTGACACTCACATAAACAGACAACAAGACATAAATTTTGAAAACTAATTTTTTGATCTCTCAATAATGTAGATAGCCATTTCCAATAGTTTTTTTTTACTTTATTTCATCATATGTACAGACGTTTTACCTCGAAAAGTTTTATTATTAGTACCTATAGATGAACAACACCGCCCCTCGAGTTGCAACTACTAGGACGCACAGTTTCGACGCACAAGGCATGCAGTGAGCATTCTGGAAGTAAAACCCACAGAAGGCAGTGCAGGGCAGGCCCTGATGCCAGAGTCCGGTGGAAGGCCATACTCCGACTGTCACGAGACTCGAGACACAGAGTATGAACGCAGAGGGAGACAATGAAGAGATACCGGCAAGAGCGAAGGCTCTCTGAACAAGTCACTCGTTATCCCAAAGGCTGGTAAGGAACCGAGCAAGAACTAAATAAACGGGAGAGAACTCACGTCATAGAAGCCCCAGCCGGAGACGACACAAGAGGTGTTGTACTCTATGGAGGTGTTTCTCAGAGGTATGGCGGCGATGTTCAGACCGTTCACGGACAAAGGAGCGTTAAGCTGAAACAAAGAATGAACACATTAAAATTTATTAGATCTGACATTTACAGTGTTTTTCACAACTCTAAATGGAATGAAATGGTAAAGAAATTTAGTTAGTACACTAGCCAGAAGGAATATATCCAGCACTTCATGACCTCTTCCTCAAACAGCAATATATTTTTTTACACTAGGCCTAAGTATAATGAAATGTCTGTTTTATGAAACGGGGCTTAAAACGATTACCAAGAACCCCCCCGATAAGTAGGGGTAACCTGGTAGTTCTGGGGCTGGAGTAAACAAAGCAAACAAATGGTTGCTCAGGGCCCAGAGGTGGGCGTGGCACCACGTGTCTGGAGGTGGGCGTGGCCACCCGGCCACGTGGCGGCTCCGCAGGTGGTTGTTGCTCTTTAAATACCACTTTGCGTGGAGCTGTCTGCTGGTGACGTCACTGCCGGCGGCCATCTTGGTTCATATCTGTATCGCGGCGAACCGCGCCCTGAACACGGGGACGAAACACGACAGTCACTAGAACAGTCACTAGACCAGGTTGACCGTTGGGGGAGGAATAATTAACATTTATTGCACCATGGGACCTCTAATGGAAATTCAGTAATTTTCATATTTTGTCCAAAGAGTTTTTTAGTTTGATTTATACTTATTCAGCAATAAAATAATATTTCACCACTTTTCTAAGAGTACTTTATGCCTAGGAGTCACAAATAATTAAATTTATCGGGCGCTCCAATAGAGGTCCCCTGGGCATGGGGGAAAGTAGTCCCTAATGGGTGGTCCCTCGGCGGTTTCCTGGCGACTAGGTCGTGCTGAGCTGCGACGGTAGTTCCCTCCCTGCAAGCTGCCAAACCTCGTCAAACACAAGCATTGTTTACTATGTTGACGCTATGGTCAAGGTTCACAAGGTACTGGAGAGAAAGGGACAGTGAGCCACAGGTAATTGTAGTCAGGGTATTTCTAACTTTCGCAAGAGAAGGTTCCTGCAATATTTTTTCTTCCAGAACCAGGCAAATAGTGGACTTGGAGTTTCAGACCAAGAAGATTCTCCTTAATGTTAGTACTATAACTATTTATTTTATAATACTGTTTGTATGGATCATTGGGATAATTTTCTTATTGGCAGTAATTTTAGGGACTTAATATTCTTTGTGTATAATTGTAATACAGTGAAATTTCATTTTCTAGGTTCAGAACCAAACGAGCTGCGCCATAGATTTGATGTTTGGTCAGATGATCCTTATTACTCACCATCTGATAGTGATGAAGAAGAACATGAGCCACGTAGAGAGCAAGGTTTATTAGCAGCTGATAACCATTATAGAATTAGTGTGTCCGGATTTAGTGCATCAGTCAATGAAAGCCCTGAATGTAGTGCACCTGTTCACAATGAAGCGGAAACTATTGTCTCGGAATCGAAAGTGCCGGCAACTAGGGAATTCCGAGATTTGAGTGTCGAGGATGTGCTTTTAGTGGAGAAAGCAAGACACCACCTTTTGACATTGTTTAGAGTGATGTGGAATGCAGAAATAAAATTATCACATTTGAGCTAAAGCCCACTATTAATCCTCAGCTTACAGCGGACATGGCGATACTGTATGTTTATTTTGTTGTTCACAATGAAATTCTGGATAATATTATTGAATATACTAATCAATATGCCGAAAAAATTAATAGATAGTGGCATTATTGATGAATATATTTCTGCCTCAAGTAGACTAAATGACCGGTATCCCACTGATAGGAGTGATATTATGAAATTTGTAGGCATTTTGGGGTACTTGGGATTAGTAAAATATCTGTCCAAACACTTATACTGGATTACCCATTATCTTTACAAAAATAAAGTCTGTCACAGAGCTATGTCAGGAAACAGATTTGAAGTACTGTTTCCTTTGTGGCACTTCTCATACAACGAAAAATGCATAGGAAACGATAGAGTCCATAAAATTCAACATTTGGTTGACTTCAGAAAAATTATAATTCGTTAGTCACTCCAGGTGAAGTAGTTTGCGTGAATGAATCAAAGGTACCGTTTAGAGGAAGGCTCATCATCAAACAGTATCTTCCAAACAAAGCCCACAAATACGGAGTCAAATTTTTAAACAGTACTGTAACAAGGACAACACATGGAGTTCGAAGATTTATTAAGGGAAGGAGAAAGAAGCAGGTGTTTCAATCCCTACAAATATAGTCATGGGCTTAGCCGAAAAATGATTGGATAAAGGACGTGTAGAGTCGGCAAAAAAATTGCTAAATCGGAAAACCCATTTATTAGGCACTATACGGAAACGCAGGAGGAATTTGCCAGTTGAGGTAGTGTCTGCACAGCTAATAGGGAAAGATATGATGGTCCGACAGAGCGAAGAGCACTACTGTGCTCAATTGGAAGGACAAAAGGAATGTTGTCATTTTATGCACGAAACACGGATCTTTAAAGTTCCAGAAAAGACTAGGATAGGTATTGTAACCAAACCGAAGGCAGATGTAGATTATAATGATTGTAAAGCTATATAGATATCTCAGACCAAATGCGTAGCTACAATACGCCATTACGTAAAAGCTTATTTTGGTATTAAAAAATTGCTTTGGAATTTATTTTCGGAACCAGTTTAGTCAATAGCCATATTCTCTTCAAGCTGGCCACTAAAACAATATTTCAATCACAGACTAAAAGAAAAAAGTGGCGGTAAGTTTTCCACGCAACGAGTCTGCCGTAGTGAAATTCGTTCCTGCACAATGACATTCAAGAGGAGGACCAAACCGCAAAGTATGGAAAGGCTGCAGTGGGTGCAAAATAAAGAAAAAAATAGATTTAATTAACAAAAATAAGTTTTAAAAAGTGGCCACGTATTGTGCCGTATGACCATTAGAACTTTTTTTACATCCAATGTTTTGATGAATCTCATCAGAGTGATGCAAATTTAATTTTTTTCCTGCTACAGGGTTCAGAGTGGTAGTGGTGGTTGTTGCCGATGTCCGCCAAATTAGATTATGACGTTCAAAATTTACCATAATTTGCTCAAAATGGCTCATAATTTACACAAGTATACGAAAAATTCGTCAACATTTCCAGTTTTTGGGGACACAAATTCCGCCAAAAATCTAAAATAAAACTCAAAATACAAAAAATCCATTTTAGAGGAAAAACTCGTAAAAAATTCGAACGTTCGAAATTCAAAATGGCTCAAATAACTTTTATCTTAGAAGAAACGAAAATTCCTCATAGCAGTTTAATTTCCACGTCATCTAGCCGTCGAGGTCATGTCCACCATCTTGTCGTCTGCTGGAGACCACCATTTAGAATTGTAACGTCATCTCTGCAATTATCATTGCGGCCGCCATCTTTCAAATCCGTAACTATTATCCGTTTTTAACGCGAAATATATTAAAATTTATAAAAAATTAATTAATAAAATAATTTCGACATTTTAAAATTTGTCCGTCATATTGAAAATCCGATAATTGGAGCTAGAAATTCGAGATAATATTTTTTTAAAAAAATATTAACTTATTAAATTTTTATAGTAAAATTTATAAAAAGTTACTGGGTTAGAACCCGGTGAGGGCAATCATTAAAAATGGTAACTGATACTTCATCCACAGAAGCCACAAGTAGACTGATGCCAAGGCAGATATTACATGTCGGCCATATTTTTTTTTTATCTGCTGGAGGCCACCATCTTGGATCCGACATATGAGTTTCGTTCGCTAGAGTGCACTGTCACCCTATAAGTATCATCTTTGCCTGCTGGAGTGCAGTAATTATTTATTAACAGTCAACTGTTGCGATATCCGCCATCTTGTTGGCATCTTGGCCACCAACTCTCATTTATGTAATTATTTAGCTATTAATTCGGGAAAAATTCCAAATGCAATGCAAACTATATACATAGATATTAATTAAGTAATTTGTTTTATAAATTTTAGAATTTTTCCCGAAATTCTAGCTCGAATAATACGGATATTTATTACGGTGGTCAATTTTCAAAATAGTGATAGATTTTTTATTAAAACTTTATCAATTTAATTTTTTATTAAATTTTAAAAATATTCCTGTTAAAATCGGACAATATTTATGGATTTTAAATATCGCGGCCGTAACGATGATTGCAACGATAGTCACAATTAAAATTTGTGTTCTCCAGCAGACGACAAAATGGCGGACATGACCTCGGCGGCTTAGGGTGGCTACACGACGTGGAATTGAAACTGCTATGAGTAATTTTCGTTATTATTTTAATACCGTAATTTTGATTTTGGCTATCAAATGTTATCCCCTTTCCAGATAACTCTTTTAACTATCGTAAAAGAAATTTCGTAGTTTCAAACTTTACCGTGATATTTCTGATGGCTATTGTGCAAACCATTTGAGAAACAAATGTTATCACGAATGCGTTTGTTTTTTCGAGGGGCAACGGTGGTACGGCGGTCAAATGCGTGAGGCGAGAGAGAAGCTTGGACAGCAGCTATGATGTGGGAGAAGGTGTCAAATAGCGGACGTGTGAGCACGTTGGCCTGGTGGACGTTTGAAAACGAGCTGCAGAAACTCCTACCTTGGAGTTAGCCAGCTCGTTGTTTGTGCCTACCAAGTGTTGACTTCCAGGGGGACCTGATGTGGTGGCTGTCATTTGGAAGAGAGAAATCATTTTCTGTTCTACAACGCCGCTTGATTGATTAAATTTTTGCAATGCCCAATACGGGCTTTGACCTGGTATTTATAAAAAAAATTAAAACACTGTGGATATTCTTGCGACAGTGAAAGGTAAATGGTATTTGTGCATGCCTTAAAAAAAAGCATATATTTGACTGTTTATACAAGTGCGTCGTGTGGAAATTTACAGAAGTTTATGCTGGTAAAATGCAACTTTATAGCAGCATGCGTAGCTGTTCCCTGACTTGGAATGTATTTGAATGTGTTTATTTGCATGGCTCTAAACGATAATATACCTCGGCCTATGTTTATGGGTCAGTATGCGGCATAGCTGATTTCCCTATTTGTTTTACTATTGCAATGGACTTTGTATTAAAGCACTGGTGGAAAATTTATTGTCTCAAAATGGAATTATTGCGGGAAATCATTAACGTTTTTTAATTCTGGCACTAAAGTAAGAGTAAAGCTCTGTATCTTATAAAATTAAGCAGTTAGTGTTGCAAATGGCAAGTAGCATCAAAGACAAATGAACAATTCACACGGTATTTGTGAACAAATTTTGTTGCCCAATAACAGAACTGAGCACAATGCTTTGTGAAATGATAATATTGATTTTTGGTGACTTATTAGGAAACTTTACCGACGGAGTCATGCAGTCGTCGTCCAAAAGTGAATGGGGTTTATTTAACGAACGATTTCATTACTGCTATATGTCTGTCATCATAGGGTGCAAAAGTATATTATATATTACTCTTTTTTGATCAGCCATCTTAAAGACTTATTAGTTTATAACTTTAAATATATTAATTTAAATATTTTTGGAGGCTAAGCATATATTTAAAAGACTCATAATATTGAAAGTAGTATGCAACTAAAAATAATGTCATTATTATGTATTTGTATCGTACTAGTTACTTTATTTCTGCTTTTTTTTTTTTGTAAATTGGTGCAAATGGATTATGAAATTACGTATATGTTATGTAAAAAGAGCAGTTAGGTATACGATGTTAGTTTTATGGATAATTTCATATTATATAGTCTTTGTATCAAAGATATATCAAAAGGTAAATTGAATCGAAATATTTTGTGGATAAAATAAATATTGTTTGGGTTTATTTAGTTGTTTTCCATGACTCAACAACTTTATTTCATTTCCTTTTAGTACCAGCATTTTCCTTCAATGGTAGGGGAAAGTGGTGAAATACCGCACAGGTGGGCAATACCGCACAGCCCCTTTTTTATGTTAACTGTAGGCTGAGCGCCGCCTTGTACGTGGCACGCTCTAGCGGGAGAGTGGGTGAACTAAGTAGTAAGAGACTATTTTGGTAGTAGCCGTATGAGTGTCGCGACCTGCTCAGAAAGTTTTTTTAACATTTCCTTCTTATTTTGTTGTTTCTTATTTAAGAGGTAAGTACTATTTATATTCAATTTAAGTTTAATTCATATAACTGGTTGGATTCGGCATTTTTTTACGGTAGTATGCTAAATATATCGTTTGAATAACGAACTTTGTTTCTTGTTTAGAGGAGCTAAAACGGCGGAACACATCGTGGGGTATTACCGTACAAGTAGGGTGGGTAATGGCGTACAGTGTGCGGTATTGCCCCTTTGTTGTGGTTTATGACTAAATATAATTTTTAAATCTATTTTCCAGATAGAAAACTAATTTATCATAAAGAATTCCGTTAAAATATTAAACAGTCATTTATTTAACATAGACTAACAGAAATCATGTGTAGGTGCAAAACATTATTTTTAAGCAACTTTTGTGTTGCCTGTCAATAAAGGTGAATAATAAAATACAATACATGAACAATATTTTTGCTTATTTTTCATATGTTTATGCAGCAAATTTTTTGATAAATTTGGTGTATAAATATTGTCAAGACCCTTATAAAACTACCTGGCATGGTCTTATAAGCAAATTTGGTCGGCTCTTTTAGGCCAACTGTAAGGATTTGTTTTCACGCAGTTGTATGTTACGATACAATGTTACATAGTGGATATGACTCCTACAAGTATTCTTTTAAAACTGTTTTCACAGATGGCGAGGAAGAGAGTGAGAACCACAAATAGAGCGAAATGGACTGCAGAGAGTATGAAGGAAGCATTGAATGCCATGGCAATGGGTTGAGGGTTTAGGAAAGTAGCAAGATCTTTTGGGATTCCTGTATCCACTCTAAAATATCGGTACAAATCTGGACACTCACATGAAGCTAGCTTAGGTAGAAACTCAGTCTTCTCAGCAGCCCAAAAAAAGGAACTAACCAATCATATAATAACGATGGCTAGAATGTTTCATGGAATCACGCCTGTAGATTTGCGCCGAATTGCTTTCGAATTCGCTGAGAAAAATTCTATCCGGAATGATTTTAATGCAAGTTCTCGAACAGCTGGAAAAGACTGGCTTCGAGGGTTTCTTAAGCGAAATCCACAAGTCAGCCTTCGCAAGCCAGAAACAACAAGTTTGAATAGAGTTATTGGGTTCATTGAAGCTGCTGTAAAAGAGTTTTCTTCAAACCTTGAAACAGTGAAGACGAAACACAAATTTCAGGGGTCAAGAATATTCAATATGGATGAGACAGGAATATCTGTTGTTCAGACTCCAAGTAAAATTTTGGCGCCCAAAGGCCAAAAACAAGTTGGATCACTAACAAGCCTGGAAAGAGGCAAAAACATAACTGTCTGCATGGCTATGAGTGCAAGTGGGTCATACATACCACCGATGTTTGTTTTCCCAAGAGTGAGGATGAGTCCAACTTTGAAGAAGGGAGGTCCTGAAGGGGCAATATATGACTGCTCTAAGAATGGGTGGATCAACGAAGATCTTTTCATTAAATGGCTGGAGCATTTTGAAGCACATGTGAAGCCAACAAAAGAAGACCCAGTGCTGTTGATCACCGATAACCATAACTCTCACAAGACATTAAATGCATTCAATTTTTGTCGAGATCATGGTATTGTTATGATAACGATTCCTCCTCACACCTCGCATCGTCTCCAACCACTGGACTTAACATTCTTTTGTCCCTTAAAAAATGCCTACAACAGAGAGTGCGACTTGTTTATTAAGGTAAATGCATTTAAAAGGATAAATGCAGACGATGTTGCAATGTTGTTCAACAAAGCATTTATGAGGGTTGCGACTATTGAGAAAGGAGTTTCTGGATTCTCTGCTGCAGGAATTTATCCCATGAACCTTGATAAATTCACAAAGGATGATTTTACATTCCCTACCACTCAGATAAGTTCCAGGCGTACGTCTGACCTTGTAACCGTTTCTGATGATTTCGCAGAAAGAAGTGAAGTCGAGAATAGTCATGATCATACGGTTAGGCCTACAGTCAGTGAAAACGAAAACATTCAGGAAGAAAACGTTGTGAATGAATCGAGTGAAAACGCTGAATGTTACCAGCAAACTGTCATTAGGCCTACTGAAAAGGATTTATCTACTGCTACAACTTCCATTAGGTTTTCTGATGTAAATCCCATTCCTTGTCTTAGACCTACAGCTGGACCTTCAGAGGCAACACCTAGGCATCGGTCTAGGCAGCATTCGGTAATTTTCACTGCAACTCCAACTAAAGTCGTGCTTGAAGAAGCTATGAAGAAAAAACAAGCAAAGAACATAAAAAAACCTAAAAGCTAAGAAAAGAGAAGCGAATCCTGACAGGCGTATGAGCACCAGCAATAAGAAATTGAAGCTTGAGGAGACAATAAAGAAAAGTAATAAAATAAGCAAATTTGGTCCAAAGAATTAACTTTTTGGCACTGCCAGTTCCGATGATGCAAGTGATGCAGATTATTTTGCACATTTATGCGATGACAATGATATTGACGATCTTGACGAATTATTTAACCAAATTTCAACTACGCCTACACCTGATTCAAGTGTCACGTGCATGTTTTGTAGGGAGTTTGGCAGAAATAATGAGTTGTGGTTCAGATGTGTTTTTTGTTCGGGATGGGTACATGCTGACTGTAGCGCATCTGACACAGCAGAAAATTTTGTGTGTGACTTTTGGACTGTGAGAGGAAAACATTAAAAAATTAATAATTACTTATTATGTAGAAATAATTCTAATGTGCGATTTTCTGGCCTGATATACATGTCTTAGTTTTATATTTTTCCCAAAGGTCTAAATGTAATAAAAAGTTTAAATGGAGTGTGTAATTTATGCTTCATAGTCGGTAGTTAGTTTATGTTGTGTTACTTGTACATAATAATATGGTGTGCGACATTGCCCCATGGTGTGTGCGGTATTGCCCCATGGGGTGGGGAATACCGAACAATTGCATCATTTTGTTTTGTTGTAAAATGTAAATAAACTTATTAGTTTTTTGCAGATTATATTATAGAGATGCAAAAGGTATATATCTAGGTTCGTATAATTAGTCAGCATATTTTAAAACAAATAATAAATTTCAATTTATAGCACTTATTCCTTAAGTGTGCGGTATTTCCCCACTTTCCCCTACACTGATAGTGGGGTTTAAATTTATTTTAATTATCTGTTGTACGATAACATGGTTTTCGTCAAGATTTTATTTATTTATTATTATGAAATTAAATGTTAAAGATAATATGCTATGAGTATCGTTATGTAAGAGTAAATATTATATTGTTAATTGTTTTCAACGAGATTAAGCCACGAACAATCTGAATTATTATATACATCCACAATAGCAATTACTGTATTTCCTCATATAATGTTGCAAACTATCCTGAACTGAATTTATTTTAAATTATTTTATTTTATTTTGTTCCATAACAGCATTTCAAGCTAACTGATTTTGTGATTTGTCATTGTTTGTAATTTTATTAATTACTGTTACTTACCGGTATTCTGCTGCTTAATATGTGTACGAAGGCTGCCGGATATGGCCTTACAGCAGCCAATCAGCACCCAGATTTGAGTTAACAATAAGCCTTTTGATCAACAGGGAGGAAGTAGTAGAAATAAGTAAAAAAAAAGAAATGTCTTAGGCGTATGCTTCGAAAGGCTTAGCCTGACGGTGTCATGTAGTATTTTTAATATTGTGTAAAATATTTACTACAGTTTGTGATAATATAGTGCGCGTTGAAATCTACATTCTGCAAAGGCGTGACGTGAGTAAATGTGGCGAGATGTGACTATGTTTCACTTAATTATTTAGGGATTTCAATTGAAGCCTAAGCCATTGCCATTACATTCAAGCCTTTCTCAATAGTGCCACTATCTTCGTTTGAAACTTTATTTTTGTTTTGCCCCAGTACCTGTGTCTTAAACTGAAAATACCTGCATTTAAATAAGTTCGAGCAGTTTAATTAATATTTTGAGACATTTATAAGCTGGAATAATATACCGGAGGTCTGTTTAAGTGTAATCATCGCAAACCCTGAACAAACTAGCTGTGATAAATTTGAACAATTGATCGTGATACAAATGCATAAAGTTAACTAATTATGAAATATTTTAAAACTGAGTTAACATTTTTCTGGATTTATTTTAATATTGAACGAGTTTAAAGAACTTTTGAAATAATTTATCTCGCCGTACATCCTGTTAATTATATCCAGTTAAACATCACCAGGTCTACCCTAATAATAATAAACATTAATCTTTTTTTCATTTTAATTTTGTAAATCTAAATCAACCTACAGAAACGCATATACTATTTGCCATTTAGTGTTCTTGTTTATGTATGTATGTATGTATTATGTCTTAGGGTATTGTAAGTGTATATGTATGTGTAGGTGTAGTGTTTTAGGTATATTAAAGGTGTTTTGTGTCCCATTCCCAAACTATCAAGATTTTATTGTTTCAGTATATACTATTTACCACCAATTTTTCACACCAGTAACGTATTTTATTGTAGTATCAACCAATCTCAGTTTTTATTTATATTTAATAGTATTTTATGTCAGTTGTATTAGTCTTCTGTGTGGTATCAACCAGTGATCTTAATACGGTCACATCATAACATTATAAGTAAGCGCACAGAACACTGTTCCTTTTAGAAATAGTCTTCTTTTGAAAAAACATCCCTGCTAGGTGGCATAGTTTTTGGGGTCTGTGTTGCTTATCCATAATGTCACATGACCACTTTCTCCGCCGTAGCCACCCACACAGACTGACCACCCACCACTAATGCGAAGGTAGATATATCGCAAGCCAGTATGATGTCACGTCCGCCATCTTTAATCGATCAACGTGTTTTCGTCTGGTGGTGACGCCAAATTTGAATTATGACTTAACAGCTGCAATCATGTTTTCGTTATCTTGGATTATGAAATAACAGTACCATCATGTTTTTGTCTGGTGAAAGCATCATTATTTGTATTACTTTGCAACGTGCGCGACGGCTCAGTCGCCCGCCGGCTCTTCCCCTTCCCTCGTTCCCCTTTAAACCCCTCCCTCCATCCCTTCTGACGTCCGCGTGACGTAGGCACCTCCTTCCAGGCCTACTGATCGCAACACTAGCGCCATCTGGATTTTTTATATATAGGGCTGTTTTTCATTTGCTCGTTCTGTTCTGTTCCGGGAGCGATCGCCGTGAGGGGTACTTCGGTGTTGCGCCATGTTACGCATGGCTAGGATGTGCTTTCTGGTCGGTGTCTTATATTTTAGATAGTTCAGTAGTTTGCCTTCTGCGTCCATGTTTGTCTTCTTTTTCTTTTGGGCTCGTAAAGTAATGATTGCTGGACACCGACTCTATTTCGTAATTATCTGGTTTGCATTGCCAGTGTGTTTTACATAAATTGCATTAATTGGCTTTCCTTAGTTATTTTTTTATGTTCTCTTCGAGGCCATGTGTTTTGTTAAGGGTAAATTTTTCCTGGCCTCCTTGTTTGCCTTGTGTTCATTTCGAAGTTGTTACTTGCTTCTGACCCATTTTCCGTTGGGGCGTATGTCGTTTTCTCCGCCGCACCTCTCACGTCCGGACCGACAGCATTCTCTCTAGATTTACTTGTATGGATTTTAATAACGATAGCACGCAAATTGTATACTGACTATTTGTATTGATCACGTGTATTTACGTAATTTTTTTGTACTTAACATTGCTCCCTCTTTATTGGCAGTTCACTTGTCATGTATTGTCCCTCCATATTCATATGGGGCTTGAGTTAATCGATAATAAAGTTGTGTATTTCTGTCACGATATGTATGCTTTTTCTTTAGGGGCTTTTGACTTAACTTTCCGCACAACACGTCTGGCACTCTGCCTGACCCTATTACCAGGGTCAATGCTTTTTTGTCATTTATCTATTTATTAACGTAATTGAGGTAAAGTGAAGTAGACCCTCCTTCCCCTTCACGATACTTCAACTTGCTACCGGGAGCTATGGTGTCATGTAGTACACACGTCATCTGCCAGAGTGTGTAGCCGCCATATTGGTTTAATTTTTACCAGCTATAGTGCAGTATTATTTATTTATTGCCAAGGTATATACCATATTGTCAGTCGTCCGGCCGCCATCTTGGAAATCGTAATTATTTAAACACTTAATAAAAGCTGCTTAAATTCCTAATTATCCGCTTCTAGTAAGATTCTGATGACGTAATTGCCGAACTTAAGGAAGTTTGTAATTATTAAGCTAGAAATTCATTAAAAAATTCTAAAAATTATTAAAACATTAATTTTTATATGCATAGATGATTTCTATATATTTTCGTTTTTAATGCGATCCTTGCTCGATGTAAAACAAAGCGTTAAATTTAGAGGAAAAAATTTATTTATTTTAATTTAACATTGATGTGATAGGTCCGTGAAACAAAATAACAAATTTACAAATAAATAATTAAGTACCGTATGTAAATTCTACAAACACAATAAACAAAGCAAAATACGAGTGTTTATCGATGTCGGTAATCTTCTTAGAAGGCAGAGCGAGTCCTTTTCATGTGATTTCAGGGCAGTTCTACGTGACAGTCGATTAACCAGACATGTCCAGTCAGCAAGGCACATACAGTTAGATGACCAGACACGACCAGCCGATTGGTGGGGCTAACACAGCCAGTTGATGGCCAGCCACGTCCAATTTTAATATCAGTATAGTCAGTAGCCAAGATCCTTAATTTTCGATACTTAGCATATGTACATTTCAAACAGTTTATGTAAGATGTCAAACTTATATACCAGACGTTTCAGTACCACGAGACCAATCATGACCTCACTACAGACTTGACGATGCGCAATTAACTAAAAGAACGAACTTGCTCCAACCGCTCAAATGCTCCATCTTCTCTAAGTACTCCAATGATCAATTGCTCTAGTGTTATAACAACTCCAAGTGCACAAATCTACAATACTCCAATTTGTTCTAGTACTCCAATAGCTCCGAGTACCTACTCCAATGCTCCAAGTGTTCCAACTGCTCCAACTACATTTGGCTCCATATAATTGCAATTCCATTTTGATCGAACTTGCTCCGATTGCTGGAATTATATTTATTATTTATCTCCAAGTTGTTATTCATTGGTGATGATTTGTACGTCTTTAAGTTAGAAGTTGTAAGTAGTGTAGAATAGGGGCTCCGAGCCCTGGCTTCTGGCTGTGGTGCTTGGTGCCAACCGCCATCTTGGATTTGTGACGTCATGGTGGCCATTTTTGGTGTCATATTTCCTCAAAATTCCTAAAAAAAATCCCTATTTTAAGGGAAAAATTTCTGTTTTGAGGGAAAATTTCCTGCTTTAGTCCTCAAAAATGCCAATGGCTTATAATTCCCCAAAGTGGCTTAAATTCCCCAAAGTGGCTTGTCCATGTGGAATTTAAGACACTTTGGGGAATTTAAGCCATAGGATGACATGACAGCCATTTTAAATTATGACTTAACTTTTTCAATTATCGTTACGGCCGCCAACTTGAAAAACCGTAATTTTGATACTAGAAAATCGGGAAAATTTTTAATTAATCAAATATTAATAAAATGTTATTTATAAACAACGTTGCAATTTTCGTTACGGCCACCACCTAAAAAATCCGTAATTTTTATGCTATAAATTTGGGGAAAAAATTAAAATTTATAAAAAAAAAATAATAATGTAAATCACATCTTAAAAATCGGTAATTATTATCAAATTTTAATGAGAAAAAATTTAAGATTTATAAAAAAATTAATTAATCAAATTTTAATAAAAAATTATTTAAAACACGCTTATACATCCTTGGTTCGAACCCGGCAGTCAAAAATAAAAAAAAATACGACAGATCCTTCCTTCATGGAAGCCGCCGATAGACTGAACTCCCACCATTAATGTCAAGGTATATATCGACAGCTAGTATAAAGTCACTTTCGCCATCTTATTTTCATCTGTTGGAGGCCACCATCTTGTTTTCGTATGCTAGAGTGCGCTACCACCATGTTAGTTTAATTTTTTTCCACTACACCTTTCAACTAGGCCTTGACTGTTGACCTTGACCTTTGACCTTGACCTTTGATCATTCATTTGACATTGACCTTTAACATTGACCCCAGTGACCATCTTGGATCCATCATCTTGTGTTCAGTACTCTATACCAGTAGCGCTAGTTAACACACATCACCTGCTAGAGGACATCGCCACCATCTTGTTTTCAATACTTGTTACTAGGAGCGCTGGTGTCATGTAGTACACTTCATCTGCCTGTGTGTGTTGCCGTCATATTAGTTTAATTATTAGCCACTCGAGTGCAGTATTATTTAATAACAGACAGTTATCTCTCACGGCATCCACCATTTTTAAATTTGGACGACATCTTAGAAATTCGTAATTATTGACACTAAACCGACCGGGCATACTTTGCCACCAACTTGATGTGTCTGGCCAACAACTGGTCATGCCTGGTCGCTGACTGGACAGGTCTAGCTGATAATGGACATTTTGGCCACAAACTGATTGTACCTGGCCGCTGATTACGTGCTTGGCTACTGAATAGACATGTCTAGCTACCAACTGGATGCATCTTCTCACCTACTGGCTATTGAATAGACGTGTCTGGCTACTGACTGGGTGTATCATGCCAACAACTTGATGTATTTGTCCAACCTATCTGACTTTCCTAGACAACCAACTGGATATGACTGGGCACCAATTGGACGCGCCTGTTTAATCGTCTGTCATGTTTATCTGCCCTGAAGGCACATGTAAAGGCATTCAAAGCACTTGCTTCGCCTCCTAAGAAGATTGCAGAAATCGAGAAATACTAGGCCTCGCGGTTCCTATTTACTCATTCTATTTGCCTGACTTTGTACATGGCCTGGCTTGTGGTTCGGAGACGTTTTGCTTATAAATTTGTAGTTGGCGCTCTTTTTTTTTTTTTTTTAAAGCGCACAGAGTACAGCCCATTGTAGTCGTAGTGATATCAAGAAACATATTTATTCAGCCGGTAGGAGTCATTGTTTGCAATGACGGTGATTAATTAAATAAGTATATAATCTTTTGTATTGACCAAGGATCGAACCGAGTACACACATAATTTCAAACATGATATTTAAAGGTTTTTTGATAATTTTTAGAATTATTTTCCGTATTTCTAGGTTAATTATTATGAGTTTACAATATGGCGGTGAATATGTCATCATCGGCTTACTGAAGGATGGTACCTGAGGAATTTAAGCCGCTCTTAGGATTTTGCCCATGTTTTATTAAAAAGTGTCTCTTTTATTACCTAGAATAAACATGTTTGCATCAAGCAAGGATCTAAACAAGGACAGGGATCGATATAATCAATCAGTTAATTATGAGTAAATTTTTAATGAATTTTT
Organism: Bacillus rossius redtenbacheri; assembly: GCF_032445375.1. NCBI lineage: Eukaryota > Metazoa > Arthropoda > Insecta > Phasmatodea > Bacillidae > Bacillus > Bacillus rossius. The sequence goes on from NC_086332.1 coordinate 112,770,388, forward strand.
GGAGTTTCCCGGAATTTACAATTAAAAAAATTATAGAGCGTTAAGATGGCAGTCAATATTTGATCATCGTCTTACTGGTGGCTGTTACTAGAAGAATTTAAGCCTATTTTAAGACTTTCTACCATATTTATTTAAATTAATATAATTTTAATTAAATTTGAATTTGTTCTTCGATCAAGTAGCGAACCAAGGACAGGAACCGATCGAATCAATCAATTTATTAATTGCAGGTTTTGATGATTTTTGGAATTTTTCCCTAATTTCTAGTTAAATAATTACAGTTTTCCAAGATGGCGGCTAAGGCAGCCGACAAGAAGACAGGTGCCCTGGCAAAAATTATACTGCACTCTAGAGGGGAAAATTAATATAATAAGGTGGTAGCGCCCTCTATCAAACGACGTATGTACTATGTGTAACTAGCTCTTCATGTAGATGCCTCCAGCAGATGAAAACAAGATGGCGGCCTCCAGCAGACGAAAACCAAATGGCGGATCCAAGATGATGAATGTGAGGTCATACTGACTGGCATAATATCTACCTTGGCATTAGTTGTGGGAGGTCAGTCTGTCGGTGGCTTCAATGGAGGAACGATCCATCGCTTTTTGCTTTCATCGAGTTAGAACCGAGGACTTAATGACGTAGTGGGTTTTTACATTTTAATTTTATAAAATTGTATTAAAATATTTTTTTATTTAATTAAAAATATTTTTGAATATTACGATAATATTTTCAGATGTTCAAGATGGTCGACTTGATGTTTAAATTTCAAAATTAGGGAATTATTTTCTTAAAATTTTTATTATTATTGTTGTTTATATTTATTTATATGTTTCAATTTTTTAATCGATTTGTCCCGATAATAATGTCGGAATTGAAAATAGCCACCATAACATCACTTTTCTAAATGGTGGAATTATGTTCCATTAAATTTTTATTAATTGTAATTTTTAATTTTTAATTTTTTTTTCAGATTTGGGCGAGATCTAGTTCAATGTCAAAGCTCCCTTCCAGAGGTTTATAGGAGGCTTGTTAATGGGGAATGTATGCCTATGTGTGGAATTTTAGACCTTTGAAGGCAAAAATATTTTGAGTCATTTAGAAAAAAATTTTAAACTTTTTATTAGAATTTTTATCTCAAAAATGGAAATTTTGATTTTTTGTTTGGGGGGGGGGGGGGGATATTTTGAGCAAATTTTTAGTAATTTGTTGGCAAAATTTGGAAAATTTTGAAGGTTTAGGTCAAAGGTCAAAGTCATTCAAGATGGCTGACATGATGTAATTGCGGTTGATCATGACTCCATCCACAATACAGTTCCTGGCTCCTAGGCTCGGAGAACTACCATCAACACTAGTTTCAACAGCTATTCAGGTAACAATAATTTGACTAAAATAATAATTCTGTATTTGCTAATACTATTCCAAAAATTGCTGTATCTTTTTTTTATTTTTTATTTTTTATTTTTTTTAGATATTTATGAATTCAGTTTTTTGACTGGGTTTGGAAACAATCAGAATATTTTGAGAATAAAAAATCCAATCAGTGAGCAAAAAAATATATACATTCATTTAAACGGACACATTTTCTTATCTCCATGACATGATTGATTAAGATGTATAAGTGGTTGGTCACGATTTTTTTGCATGGGAGGTATTGTATTATCTAATACAGTGTAATAAAAGTTTATCCTGTGTGGCGTGATCGTGTTGCATAACATTAAATAAACACTGCAAAAGTAACATAAAAATGAATGATTGTTTTAATTAGATAAAAAGTACAGTAGCACGTATCTCGCACGAACCAACATCTGGGTTGCTAAACCTATTTTCACGCTTTTCTGAAGCCTGACTAAGTTCTTCTTATGGACTACAGTAGAGGGAGCATAGGCATTCTGGATATCTAAAGGATATGCAAATTAATGAATTCATCATTGTAACCCCTTTTTCCTCCACCCGCTTCCCTACCACTCCTCCCCCACCCCATACTCTGTCAGTCAACATTAATTTTTTTCCATCGTTCTATTGTTTTCTCCCCCTATAACTGGGTGGTCCCCTTCCCCACTCCCACTTACGTCACCCCAACAAGGGGGCTAAGCCCATTAATCATTATTAAATTTTTTTCTGTTTATTTATTGGTGTGGACAGGTCTACTCCCTCCCACCACTCCTTCTACCCCTCTCCCCCCTCTGCAAACCCTAACCACTCATTCCCACAAATTATATTTTCTTTTGATTTCCTGCTGGACTAAGTTGAGTAATTGGGGGATAGATGTTGTCGTCCATCTTTGATTTGGCTATCTTGAATGACATCACAGTTAGTTGAGAAGTTGGTAGGTAGGTGGTAGCACCACAGTCGCTGTGTTATATTTTTGTATTGTAAAAATCTGAGATCCATGATCACTCCTGTGATCTCGAGGTTGGGATATGAGCACTTTGTCCACTCGATCACCGACTCAATTGAAAAGCAGAGAAGTAAATAAGGTATATAAAAATAATAATGGAGGTGTAGTTGAAATTTTAAAGTTGAGCGAAATTAATGTTGTGGGTATTCAAATAAATCATTAGGAGGAGGAGAGGAATGTGAATGAAAGGGGAAGGAGGACTAAGGAGGAAGCTGGAAGAAGTTAAGAGAGGGGAAGATGAAATGCTCAAGTATGTAATTAATGGCATGGATATCACAGCTAGAGTGTAGTATCAGAGATGGATACCAGGATCACCACCATATTTGATGTCAGAAATGGCAGAAAGAGTGTGTCACCATATTTTATTTTCAAAATGGCCACGAGGTTCGCTAGTGTCTTCTTGAGATTGTTGTGTTACTCGCACTAGGGTATATTTCCAAAAATGGCGGGCAGACCGCACGACAGTCGCAATCTATAATTGCGTTACTCACCACTAGGGTATCAAAATGGCAGGAAGAACACACTACATGTAATGCTGGAAATGGCGGCAACATTTCAAAATGACGGAACCGTTATGTTTCGTGCACCTGATGCATGCAATATGACTTGTACAAATTTTCGAAAATACTCCTACACTTTGCACTTCAAATATGTTTAATTCCATAAATTAATTTAACTTTATAAATTCTCATGCAATATTAGCTTAAAAAATGGTACTCACCACAAGTTGGTGTATTCCACTTACACGGCAGTATTCCCGAATGTCACACGCAAAACATTTTATCCCCCCAAAGGCAAATATGCTAAGACATAACTAGTTAGAGGGTATTCTCGCCATCATGCATTCAGCTGCAACATTTAGCTACAAATGTATGAATGACCATTAAAACCCTGACTTGAGACCAATAATATTCCTACTGTAAATAACAATTGGAGTATTACTGATAAGGGATAAACACAAAAGTGGGTTACCCCACTAACTAATTCCTACATCCAAAATCTTAATATCTAAACAAATGAATATATATAAATCACTCTTCCTCCTTGTAGCCTCGAGGTGTAATCACCGGTGGCTCGACCTTCTTCACTTATCTCCCCCCAAGCTACGTTCTTCTTCAATTTCTTCCCCATCCTTGTTTGGTCCATAGTCCACGTCCTTTCCCTCTTCCATTACAATATAATCTTCTTCAACATCTTCATGTACATTTTCATGAACTTCGTCGATATCCCAGCCTAACATCTCGTCAAAAAATTTATATATTTGCACAACATTTAACACAACCCCAAATAGCGTGGGCATGACTGTAAAAAATACTGTGACTGCTGCTGAGTTCAAACAAGAAATGCGGGCTTAGCCTTGACCAAACGTACGGACATCCCTCTTCCTCCTTCTTTCACCCCTTTCACATCGCGAGAAACACATTCCCCAGGATAAAAAGGGTCCTCAGTCTTTTCCCGAGTGACTTCCTCATAATTAAAACACAAAGGGAACACTTATAACTTCTGCCATCCGTCACCGAGGCTCGTCACAGCCGCGCAACTTTCAACTTTCCGCCGGACCTCACCTGCGTCTTGGGCGGGTCAGAGAAATGTACAGTAGTTTAGAAAACTGCTCCCATTTCATTCTCCCACTGGAGGGGCACTTCGAGAGTCAACAACAACAGATTAGTCATGCGCAATCCACGTTCGTAACGTAGGAGTAAAACCAACCCATGACACTAATAGAAGAGTCTTCGTATGCTTGTGAATCTTCACAACGAAGAAAGCATCACGGAAGTTGGTAGGTTGAATCTCTTCATTATAAAAGTCTCCTTTTTATTTTAATTACTATCAAGATCTGATATATTAAAATATTTTGCGTATTTTTACAATTTTGAATAATTAATTCGTCCAAATTGCCAGGTATCCTTTCGTAAAAATGATTTATGACGTGAAACATCCACAAAATCGCCAACTCGCGCCTTAGACCTGAGGTGATAGATTTTCTTAATGATTCTGTATACATTTTTCAGCTGAGTTGTCGGTTATGCCTTGTGGAGGAATATTTATTGCTCTATGATGTCTGGAGTTGTATGTACGTAGAACATCAGGCAAAATCATAAACCACTTTTCAGTACTACGTATTGTCATCACACGACAAATCAGAGATTGCAATGAGCGATTAAAACATACAATAACAGTTGCCTTGATTTAACTGTTTATGGAATAATGTGTTAATCCATTTTCTTTCATTATTTCATGAAATGATTTATTATAAAACTCTTTACCAAAATCGCTCTGAATTTTGGCAAAATGGCCCGACTTTTTTGGAATATTTTTTGATCGCTTTATAAACACAAATTCCTGTCTTGGGTTTAACAGGTTCAGCATAAGCGCACTTAGAATAAACATCAATTGCGATTAGAATATACTTGTAACATTTATTTTTAGAAGAATATGGAATGTATTCTACAATATATATTTACATTAAATTGTGCAAACCTCGCATCTCTACTTTTCGCCATGGAAAAATACTACGAGCGCCTCAATGCAACACGTGTGCCATGGTGCACCGTGCACTAATATTGAAATGTAGCCTGATTCACGTAGTTCTTCCATAATGAAAAGTAGGCTAATTCGTTACTATGTGAAGTATTTCCTGCAGCCTCGGAAGCCATTAACAACTTTAATCTGTCTACAAGTTCATTCCATGAATCCTAGAACACACAAAATTGATTTTCCTCTAAGTCCTATTTTTGTATTAAACCACTCTTCTGAGACATGCCAATGCTTGGGAATAATTTCTTTGTAATATCGAATTTAGGATGCATAACACTTTTATAATGCATGCTATAAGATTCATTGCACTTATAAATGGCTCCTGTAATCTCCAATAATTCTTTATATTGTTTTAAAGCAACCAACGAATACATTTTTGGCTCCCTAGAATCCACACGAATAATATATCTTTCTTCCCCTTATACCACCTATTTTTACGTTTATAAACGGCATATGTTGTGTCATTTAGCCAGGTGTTGAAGCCTGACTGATAGACCTGAGCCTCTTCGCCTATGTATTCATTAGACGCAACATGCAAACCAGCCCTGCGTTTGCTTGATCGGACAATTGGGGGTAAGTCTTCATTATCTGTACTCTCCTCGCTAGATAAAGAACGTTTCAAAAAGTTTTTTTTTCAGACTTTGGGTTTATAATTTCCGGTTTCACATAATTGAGTCATTGCTCATAGACGGCGTCTTCCCAATCTTACCCAAACGTAAAGTTATTGGTTCAAAATTAATTTCATTCACAGAATCCCGTTCAAGCTGGAGTTTTTTGGCCAATAGATACTTGGCACGCACGTCTTTAATAACTTGCTCCAGTTTACCAGCCTTGACCAACCTGACTGAACCCACCCAAGCAAGGAAGACTTTGATACGCTGTTAGTTTACAGGTTTCGAGGCCCGAGATTTCGAACCTCGATTAGAGCTTTGTTTCAGAGGTGCAGGTTTTCCAACAACAGTCACAGTAGGTTTAAGCTGACAGAAATTAACCTATCAAGAATGTTTTTTACACCATCAATGGAAAGAACTAACTGAGACAGTCGTTGCATGAATATCATTTCTAGATCCAAATTTTTGCAAATATTCATTCTTATTTCCCCGTAGCATAATTTTAGCTTCAGCTACAACTGCACGACTCACAGCATCCTCAAAAATATATATTTTTTTCTCCAACAGAAGAGAGTGCATTTTACCGAATTTTGCGGGAATGTCGGAAATACGTGAATTCAACTGAGACAATGAATGCAGCCTATTGACTTCAATATTTCCTATAGATTATGAATCGTTAAAAATATCTTAAATTCTTTGAACGGCTGTATCATCTCTTCATTCAAACTGCGCATCGCATTTGTCATAACTTTTGAAATACTATGAGTAGTATATCCGGACACAGGGTGCAGGGTGTGGTGGCTGTGGTGCCGACGGCCATATAAGATTATGTCACGGCAGTCATTTTGGTGTCAAATTTCCACAAAATTCCTGAAAAATTACTCAGAATTCCTAAAAGTTTCCCTATTTTTAGGGAATAATTCACGTTTTGAGGGTAAATTTCCAATTTCTTCCTCAAAAAATCCAGAGAGGTCAAATTTCCTAAGAGTGGGGCAATTTTTTTTTCAGTACGGGGCAATTTTCCTCAGAGTGGGGTAATTTTCCCTCAAAAGCCCTAGCAGAGACCTTGAACTTGAACGTAGTCTTGAAATTCTTTAATCTATAACAGGAAAATTTCGAATAATTTAAAATATATAAATATATATATAATTGCCTACTTTAAATGTTTAGTTACTTAAATCATTTCAGTCCTCGTTTCGATTCCCCACGTTAAAATAACAATTAAAAACCAATTTAAATGATATTTTAATAAAAACTCTTCTCACATAACACCCACCAGCTTAGATTACAATATTTTAAAATTATTTCATGTTAGCCATTTAGAAAATCCATAATTTGTATCCTAATAAATCGGGAAAAATGTTTAAATTAATAAAAAAAATTATGAATAAAATTTTAATAAAAACTAACTTGCATCATGGAATCCTCGGTTAGAAACCTTTGGGGTCAATTGATTATAAATGGCAACAGATTTTTCCTACATGGAATACACTAATGCCAAGGCACATATTACGTCATTCGGTATGATATCATGGCGGTCATCTTGTTTTCGTCTGCTAGTTTGTATCCAACATATTGTTTTCGTCTGCTAGTGGGCGATGTCACCATATTTGTTTAATTTTTACTCACTAGAGTTCAGTAAATATTTATTTCCAGGGAGCACGCCATATTGAAATCCCCTTTCTTGAAAATCTGTAATTTTTCCGCAAAAAATTCGGGAAATATTCAAAATAACATCCAAAAATTCACTTTTAAAAATATGATTGATTCTAACACAAAACAATGCTTAGTTTTATCTTCACTGGGTGCAAAATAATATAATTTAATTACAATTACCCAAATAAAGTGACAGTTTCGAGAAATAAAACAATAAAATTACAAATAACAATTTATTACATAATTCCTAATCTACCACAAAAACATAAATATGAGCAAATAATAAATATTATTTTTGCAATGACCAGAGTCTGTTTGTTCTCAGTTGCAATTGGTCCACATGACTGAGTGTCCTTTCGCTGCCTTTTCCCTGGTATTCTTCCGCTTCGCGACAGATATTTTCAATAGCATCATTTACACGTGTTAGTTAAATGTGTGATAGGTAAATAGCAGTATTCATAGTCTTGAATGTTCTTTTACAAGTCTCGTCTTGAAATGGCTCAGGTTTATCATAAGTATAATAGAGCCACAAATTATACTTCACTGACCGAATTCTTACCAATATCTCTTCAAATTTATTAACAATATCATTGTTGACATCTGTTAGATAGGTACGAACATCTCTTAATGTAAGAGAACCATTTAGGTAATAAAAACCTTTACACATTCCACAGAATGCTGAATTGGCCAGGTAGAATTCATTTTTATTAGGTTTGAACGCACTGTGAACAGTCGTAAGTAGTATAAAACTGTAGGTCTGTGAACTGGGTCCTGGGTCCGGTGCCGGTGTCCGTCATATTGGATTGTGACATCACGGTGGCCATCTTGGTGTCATATTTTATTACAATTCCTCAACCATTACTCAAAATTACTCAAAAATTTCTAAAAATTTCCCAACTTCAAGGAAACATTTCCCATTTTGAAGGAAAATTATGTCGTCATCGTTGCAATTTTCGTTACGGCCGCCATTTTGAAGTAGGTATGATGTCATCGTTTAAATTTTCGTTATGGCTACAATCTTAAAAAAACTATAATTATTATCCGATTTTTACAAGAAAACCATTTTAAAATTTATAAAAAGTTATATAATTAAATTTGATAGCAAAATTAATAAAAAGGCACTGGGTTTGAAACCACGAAAAAATTCGATTAAAAATGGCGATGGATTCAACCTCCACAGAAGCCAACGGCAGACTGACCTCCCAACACTCATGTCATGGCAGATTTTACGCCATTTGGTATGACGTAATGGTGGCCAAAGGTTTTCGTTTTCTAGAGGCCGACATATTGGATCCGAAATATTGTTATTGTCTGTTAGAGAGCGCTTCCGCCATAATAGTTTAATAATTACCCGCTGAAGTGCAGTATTCATTTATTAATGTGGCATCCGCAATATTTATATTTGGCCGCCTTCTTGTAAATATGTAATTTTTTAGCTATAAATTTGGAACATTTCCAAAATATATTAAAAAATTCACTGATTAAAATAATGATTGATTCGTTCACTTCTGTCCACCGTTTGATACCATGCAGTAGAGGATTAATTAATTTTTTTTTTATATATTAAACAGTCGAAGGTCCGGGGAAAAATAACAAAAAATCATCAATATTACACGAATCAACAGGTCAAAAGAGTTAGCATTCACGCCAAGTGCCAGTCACTTATATAGTAAGAACCACGTATTCGATACCTACCCGTCACTGTGTATTTTTTCTTTGCGTCATGTGGAAAAGTAAATCCAAATGCGAAGTTAAAAGTATTCACGTACGACTAGTCAAAGTAACTAAATACAAGCTCGTTAACCACAAAAGTTAAAAAAAAAAATCACGAGGCAGAGGTCGCCTGAACGAGAATCGTCTACCGACGCGCGGGGAGAGATTCACAAGCCTGCAGACGTGTCAGGTAACCAACAACCTGACCTCAACATGCGTCACACACGCCTCCGTCCCCGGCCGTATCGCTAACACGTATAAATCGCTGCTGAAATCATAACCCGGTACATGAAAAGTACTTGTTGGAATCGCCTCAAAGTACGAAAAATGGAACGAGAGTAGAAAACGAGCCTAATAAAGAAACATTTGCGCCCAGAATAAATTTGTAGTGCATATACCAGAGTCTAACCCAGGCCATATGGTACAAAAAAATAAATTGCCACGAATAATAATAAACAAAAAATTTTCATACAGACAAAAATAATCAGAATCATGAAACTTATTTTTTTCTATACTTACTAACATTTTCATGTTCAATACAGACGTATAGACCAGGCGTCTCCGAAACACGAGGTCAATCTTGACTTAACTTTAGTCTTGACTACATACATTTAACGAAACAACACACATATTCAACAAAAGAAAAGAAAACACATTTAACGAAACGACACAAATTCAACAAATGAAAAGAACGCACAATGTCCGCAATGAACACGCAATGAACATGCAATACACACACACTTGACACGGAATGAACACGCACTGTACACAACGAACACGCACTGTACACAACGAACACGCAATGAACACACTAATCACACACCGAGCTGTGTGATGCTTGTATAGTTGTGTGGACAAAGTAGATGGCTAGTATGGAGAGTACTGCGGAGTGGGGTGTTGTGAAGGGGGTCGGTAACGCGCCTCTGAATGATATTGTGTTAGTGGGGGGGGGGGGGGGGGAGAGGGTAGTGTGAAGGTGTACGTGTTTTTTTATTAAATAGTTTTAAATATTTAAAAAAATATTTTATTTAATTCGACTACTTGTCACGACTAACAAAAATATTTTTATTCGATATGAAGTGCATCTCGTAGCGGCAGTAATGGCTTAGGTGAGTGTTGTAACTGCATCATATACACTATAGCGATCAGACATTAAGTTGAAATTTAAAATGTTATATGTTGGATGTAAATATTTTGGCAGTTTGGTTGTTGTTGTTGTTTCCATTTTTTATATAGTTTCAGTTTTTTGTTGCATACTTGCAGTTTTCATTGTATAGTTTCCATTTTCTGTTGTATAGTTTCCATTTTTGTTATATAGTTTCCGTTTTTTGCTGTAAAGTTTCCGTTTGTTGCTGTATTGTTCCCGTTTTTTGTTTTATAGTTACTTTTTTTGCTGTATAGTTTCCGTTTTTTTGTTTTAAAGTTTCCGTTTTTGTTGAAAAGTTTCCGTTTTTGCTGTATAGATTCCGTTTTTTGCTGTATAGTTTCCATTTTTGGTATATGGTTTCAGTTTTTTATATATAGTTTTTGTTGTATAAAATATGTTCTTAATTTAATAAATAAGATTTTACCTACATGATACTCATTATTTTTTTAATTTTTATAACCTTTATCCTCCAAGGTACTGATACTTAAAAATGTCTTAGAGAATGGTAAAATGTAATTATACGCAGATATTAAAATATCTTCTTTCATGCAGCTTTTAAATCACACGTACGCAAACACGGACTTGTGAGGACTCTGAAAAATTTCTGGTCCGCTAAGATGGAGTAATAAATTAAAAAAATTAAACTAACTAAATATATTTAATTATCATGATTAAAACCATCGCATCTACAACGATAGTATTGATAACATATACCACAGACTATACATAAAAACATCATAAATGACTATGCCTTTAACAAAATATGGCGGTCTTAAAAAAAATTACTTTGGATTTTTTGGCCTATAAGGGTCATAATAACACTGGCAGGTTATAGAAACTCGACCTTACATACATACACTAAAATACTTTAGGAGCCAATACTCGATGACGACATCCACAAAGATGGCGGGTCCAAGATGGTGGTCTCCATCAGATGCTGGAGATGCTAAAGTAACATAATGTGCTATGCACAGGAGTGGCGCGTTCGATGATGATGTAATGTAAAGTTTAATACAAAAGTGGAGTGCTCGATGATGATTTAATTGTAATGTAATGTGCAATGCATATGAGTGTGGACACTCGATGATGATGTAATAGTAATGGAATGTGCAATGCATAGCAGTGGGGTGCTGATGATATAATCTTAATGGAATGTGCTATGCATAGCAGTGTGGTGCTCGAGGATGATTTCATCGTAGAGGAATGTTCAATGCTTAGGAGTGGGATACTCGATGATGGATGTAATCGTAATGGAATATGAAATGTATGGAAGTGGGGCGTTCGCTGATGATGTAATCGTAATGGAATGAGTAATGCATAGGAGTTGAGCGTTTGATGACGGTTAAATTTAAATAAAATTTTATAAAATATTTTTTATACATTTTTAAAAATTTCTCCCGATTTTCTAAGTTAATAGTTACGGACTTTAAAGATGACTGGCATGATGAGCTAAGTCAAAATGGTGAACTGTTCTAGAAAACAAAATGACGGGATGTTATAGAAAACAAAGTGGCTAGATTTGCTAGAAAACAAAATAGCGGAATATTCTAGAAAATAAAATGGCGGAATATTTATGAAAAACAAAGTGGTCTTCGGAAGTAACGTAATCGAAGATGACCGACGCGATCCCTAAATCTGCGCCCTAATAAATGTATGAAATGACAGGTAATAGGGTTTTACAAGTTAAACTAGCACTCCCCAAAATAGGAGAACTGACCCTCCCTGCGGATCTTGCGACCCCCCCCCCCCCTCCTTTCGGATCTTGCATCTCCGGATATCCTACAGCAGATAAAAGGGGGATATTTTCTCGAAAAAGGAAATTTTCCCTCGAAAAAGGGAAATTTTGGTGCATAATGAGGTCCTTTGAGGTGTTTTGCCACCAGAAGTGACGTAATCCAAGATGTTCGCCGGAAATTAAGTCATCCAATATGGCCGCCGTGGCTCCTTAGCTCCCGAACCTCACCCCCTGTCCCAGGATGAACTATAGATACCTACTGATGCCTGTCAGATTCTCTATCCGCCACCTGTCTCAAAACTCTCATTTTCCTACTTATAATATGCAAGGCTAAAACGAAACATTAATTTTGAAGTGGCAAGCCGAAACAAGTAATTTAATTATCAAATTTGAAAGCTAGAAGTTAAGCGGCCTCAATGAAACAATTTATGACCAACTAGCAAGAAAAACTGAGACGAAAGAGGTTGAAAATAATGCTTGGAGTTGCTCACATGCCCTACGGAGATGCTATTGCGCCTGCGCAGCGCACCAGAGGAGAGGAAACACATAACCAGGCAGGGGGGAAGAAGGAATGGTGGGAACAGAAGGACGGACGGTTGGCGTGCAGATGACATCACAAAGCGTTCGATTACGCTTCAAATATTCCAGCCCAATTCTCTCAGTGAGATAAAACGTCCCTCCTATTATTCGGGTAATATTAAACAAAAGGTTCAGATTTTCATCCAAAGACAGCACATAGTGCCTTCTGAGACCACACAATCTTGAGTTATGGTGAAGCGCAGTAATAGGTTAGTGGCCCTGAATTTCAGCTACAAAAAAAGGTTGACAGAAACCATTGCGTGATTTATCACCTAAACTGACTGTTAAGGAATACACGCTCACTTTCCTGGAAAAAGTACATCAAAAAGTGTTGTAAGAAGACATTATTTATATCTAATTTACACATCATGAATTTCGTCCATAGAAATTTACATGATATTGCACGATCTTAATGAATTTTCACAGATGTAAGATATCCATTCTAATAAAACCCACTGAAGAAATTGGTTCTTTCATTTCAAATTAGTTTCATTAGGTTTGAAAAATGAAATCTCGACAAATTATTTTGAAAGCACGAGAGGTTGCATGTCGTGTGTGGCCAGGGCTGCAGCTGGACACGCCTCAACCACGCGGTTCCTCCGCAGAGGGCGATACCACTGCTCGCCACGAGGCTACCGCGTGTGCTGTCCACCCACACACGTCTCGCTCGTGTTATCTCAAGCACGTGCTCCAATCAGCTGTCCAACCGCACTGCCGCTGGCAGGATGACGTGGGACACGGCTCTAGACTCTTGTCTTCTGCGCACGACTCCGTCATTGAATGAACCTCAAAACCCACGTGTGTTTACAATGACATGTGGGTTTGTTTACCAATGGCTCTCCAATAGACACCCCTTGTGTTGAAATTATTCAACGATATGCAAGCAATGAATTATCACACACTAAACCATGTCAATTAAAGGCACAAAGTTGTACGAGATTGTATAAGTATAACCTCGACAACGTGGTACTTACGTCCGCCATGTCACACGCTTTCAACAGGTTCCACTGGCAATAAGCCGGTCACAATGTGGTGAACCTTACGTGTGCAGACGTCTCCATTACTAGCCATGGCTTCAACGACAACCGAACTGAGATGTAGAAAAATCCTAAATCACTGGCTGTTGATCATGTTTCCTTCTATGACTGGCGTCTCATAGTTTATGTGACTCGTGGCCATGCACAGTGGCTTAAGGCGGCGAGACCTCTGTGGGTAGTAACCTCACTCACGAATATAATTGTTTTTGCCTATGGTGAAATATACTTTGGATTCGCTTTATTTTTAATTTTTTTATATTAATTTTTTTTAACATTTGTATAATATTCCACATCACGAAACTTATGCCGTGGTGTTGAGAGTGTGATGTGTTATTGCAATTATAATTTATTTTTAATTTCGATTACTCAAAATATGTGTTGACAACATAACGAGAGTAATGGATTGGTTTCATACACTGATTAAAACCACAACTTATAAAACACAGTAATAACCATTGTGCCTATCCCCTCCCCATGCCGTAACACATTACCAATTGGTCTCGTGCTGCCTGAAGGCATTTCCGACACGGCCAGCTCCCACGCCTCTCTCCACCACTAGCCAAGCACAGCTATAATTATTTCTCCAGTAAGTCTTTAATAATATGAAATACGTGATGAAACGTTTTTTTGACTACGCATAACTCGTTCACATGTATACAAATCATATGTACGAATTTCATTATGCCATTGTGCTTGTCCTATATCTTATTATTTGTCTTGCAATTGTCGTGAGTCCAGTGAGGGTTTTGGTTGTAGATATGAGTCAATTTCACACACTATGAAAGAGGATTTTTTTTTCCTGGATGGAACGATTGTGGCTCAGACAGTTAAACTTACAAAACTGTTTAGTCATACTGTAATCTGCATGAAGGGAATACTGAATGTCTCCGTGCTATCGCGCCAGACTCCAGTAACAGTAGGCCACATCACATGAAACTAAGCTGGGAAACCAACAACCAGAGACGCGTGGCTGCGATGCAGAAGTATCGTCGTTGCACAAGGTTCCCCTGAGGCTGGTGGGTGGGCAGCCCGCGTGGCGTGTAGTACCGCGTGGTGCCTACGTCTCAGGGGCAACTGAATGAAGGTTTTTTTCCTTCGGAACCTCATCAACCGGTGATATAGAAATAATTTGCAAAATGAAACAGAAGGCGTGCGACTAGCTCTGTAGCAAGCACGCCTACCTCTTCAAAAGAGTTCGCCAGTTAATGTCGAGACGTTGCAATGTTTGCAACAAAACTGTGGACCATGATTTTGGGAGTTTTCTGCAAAAAAAAAAAATAGAAAAATCTTAGAATCAAAAAGACCTAAAAGAAATCAAAAATAAACAATGCAGCGCTACAAAGATCATTCCTACTAGTTTTCTCAAGCCTATTAATTTAGGCACCATGCATACGCATGCGAGGTGTTTCCAGCCGATGTCGCCGAGGATAGGAAAACACACGAGAAGTCACGTGATCACAGTGGCATGTAGGGAACACTGGCCCGGGCCCGAGACGGCCAGCCCCATAACCCACAGTTGTATTGCACCGTGTCTTACATGTGTTCCAATTCTATACTCTGATCTTTTTTTTTAACATACCTTATCCACAAATTTGCTCCCGAACTGCTCACACGACCACTTCGGTGACAGGTACTTGAGAAAGTTACAAATACAATTAATGGCCGCCTGTCAAATTGTTAACCAGCCATCGTTCACGCCCAACAAGCGAATCTTGAAGTATCTTATCTGGCGCTGGCACGGACACGACAAAAGCGGCCGGCGGCAGGGGGACGTGTACTCTCTCGACCAGTGCGTGCAGATGGGGAGCTGGGCGCCTCGCTGGGTACTAGCGCTGGCTGTTGCGGCGGGGGTGCGCGCTGCGCCCTGGCGGTCAGGTGAGCGCAGGCCGCAGTCGACCACGATCCCTTCAGAGTTAGCGAACCTTCGAGCGAACCAAAGCACGTGGTTCGTCCTCTACGTAAAGAACCGTTTCTTTGAGAGTCGGTTGCTCTAGAGCTGAACACGATTCTGGAGAATGTAAAACGCGGAGAGATCTAGACATTGGAACGAGCGAATAACCGGCCAGTCTGATTCGTTCGTAGAACGACTCGTGACGTCAGGTGCGTCTGTAATCAAGAACCAACGATAACTAATCAGACAAAGAGTAATTGGAAAGGGATGGGTGTGAAAGTTAGCAACTCAACAAGTATGTCGTTACAATGTATGTCATGTAAATATTGCATAATTTTCTTTACTAAAATTATCTGCGAGAGCTTGGAAAAGTTATCACGCACCTTTTTCTGCAACAGTCAGTATACAGTTAAACATCTGGAATTTCATATA
Organism: Bacillus rossius redtenbacheri; assembly: GCF_032445375.1. Classification (NCBI taxonomy): domain Eukaryota; kingdom Metazoa; phylum Arthropoda; class Insecta; order Phasmatodea; family Bacillidae; genus Bacillus; species Bacillus rossius. Next base: position 112,786,125 of record NC_086332.1, read on the forward strand.
TCCGAGCCGATCAGAGAGTGATAACGAGCCAGGCAAGAAGGCCAGACCTCTAGACGTAACAAACACTCGAATGGGTGAACGAGTTATTGTTCTTGAGATGTGCCAGATCCCGTTGACGGCGGTCACAACTAAGAGAACGAAATGAACGAATCTTTTGAACAATTAATCACATGGAACTGATTCAAATTAATCGGTTCGGTGAAATGAATCGTTCTGCCCATCACTACCTGGCAGTCCGTAGTCTGAGACGCACCTGGCCTAACTGCTCCCACTAAAGCATGTCTCATCCTTAGTTTGCAATGTGCATTTAAATGGGCATTTATGCTCTCTGTACAATGCACGCTACGCTTGCTTCCATGTTCTCTCTTTCTAGATATCCGTGACCCGATTAACCGGGCATTCGGTTAATGGGGTTCTCAATTAAAAATTAAACATTTCTTTTTTTGGGAGGGGCGGGTGGATCAAGCCCGTGAAATGAAATTCATTGAAAATGTGTATTTTAGGTCATTGCAAATTATTTCATTCGTACATATTTTTAAAATTAAATCATAAGTGGCAGTAATTCTTGTACATTTGTTGTGTAGAAATAACTTACAAAATTATGCTGTATTGTATAACCTAAATACATTTGAATTAGATTATCCGGGATTTTCGCTTATCCGTGCTAACTTAAACACTCCCCCCCCCCCAACCACAATTACACCGGTTATTCAAGGTCTTGCTGTAAACGATAGATCATAAAAGTTTTAGACACAACTTTTTTATGTAACGAGCTTTTTGTGTTGAAACATTAGAAGTTTTAAAGTAAAATTTGTGATTAGAATTACGGTAATACAATTTTCTTGTTGTATTTACATAAGCGTATCGTCTGATAATATTCCAGTTTTATGTGTAACATCTTAGCTCTTAGCTCTCGGCAGACGACTCTTGGTAGGCGTGCGACGACAGTCAAGGCACGGTGATGTGTGACAAGAAGTCGGAAGGAGCCACGCCATTCAGTTTTATTTTGAGAAATTAATACTATCACTTGTTAAACACAATTATAGTTGAGTTTTAAAAAAATATTTTTTTTTACAGTTTTTTTTCTTAAATTAATACTTAAAATGTTACAGCCATTTAAAGATTTTAAAATACCTCCTTCTCTAAAGTTTACCCAGAAGCAAAACGTATGTAGAGTATTAAAGGATATTTACAAAAATACCAACGAATCTATGAATCACTCCTGTGCAAAAGTGATACAAGTATTTATTTTTAACAACCAATAGTGTCATCTGTTAAATAGAAATACAGTTCAGTTTTATACAAAGAAATTTTTTCCCAGTTTTTTTCTAAAATAAATACTTCAGAAAATAAAGAACATGAATTGTTTTGGTGGGTTTTGGGATATGTTTGAGTTATATACATTTGGAGTAATATTTTAATATAAATACCAATGGTTTTATATAAAATAACTATGTGATATATATATAAATAATTTATTTATTAACTTAAGGATAAACAATCCATAACAAAGACATGTGACCAAGTATGGAGCTTGACTTTGGACGTTTAGAGTAATGAATCGTCCTTGGTGTTTTACATTTGTTAGTGATTTCTTTCAAGTCATTTTTGCTTTTATCAGAAACGTTTCATTATATAGTACAACCTTTCGCTCAGAAAATGGAATGATTCAATAGTTGTCGTAACTGCTGCGGTAGCGAACGGCGGGTGTGAACTACGTGTGAACCGCGTTTTGAAATTTAGTGATTTATTACGAATACAGTTCCATATAATTAAAAACCATTTGTTATTGTGAATATTAGTTGTATAAATGGTGCTTACAAAAAATTTCAAGAGTATTTTCAAATGTATTTATATAAAAGAGATTTTGTTCTTGTATGTGTAATTTATTAGCATTATAATTGATAAAATTATAATTTATGAATAATTAAAAATAATAAATTAGATAAACATTAAGAATATTTATTGATCATCATTATTAGATAAAATTTATCTCAATTATTTCACTAAATTAAATTATTAATTTTATATAAATGTTTATATTAATATTGAATACTGAATATTTATTTCATTAATTAATTGTTGTTACAGTTAATTTTTAAATAGTTCAGAGACATCAATCAAAATGAGGTATAACTAACTTATAGCTCGTATACATAAGTTCGCACACTTTTTTTTTACTTATTGTTGATTATGGGTTATTATTTTACAGGAAAATTATTTATAGCACTCCATCACTATAAAATAAAATTCATTCCATTTAAATATTTACTATGATCAAAAAAATATATTTAAGTGATATATAATCTTTTGACAAAATCGTTTAAATGAAGATGGCATCTCTTAGTTACGTCTCCTTAAAGAAAAAAAAAAACATTGTATCAGATGATTACTCTGATGAAATACATCAGCAAAATATATTTCCAAAATTCCAATTCTAAATTTTACTTTAAAAAATACGATGTTTCTTATACATGATAAACATTTTTCATTGCATCATTAAGTTGTATGTAAAAAATTTTGAGATATATGGTTTATATCTGGCAACAGAGCACACTGGAACAAGGACAGCGCTAATGGCAGTAATAGTGTATTGGAAAGAGAGAGTGGATGCCATTACACTGCACACTGCTAACTAAGGCCGGCCGCTCAGTAGAGCGAGGCCCGGGCGCCAGCTCGAGATACAGATACCTCGTTACTCACTTGATGTTTAATAACTTTAATATTTACCTACACAGAATTGGTCTGAATTTAACCGAGAAACTTCGCTGCAGCCTCAACTCGTGAAAATAAGTTGAAAACGTTTTTCTTTACTTATAGTGTAAAGTGTATCCCAAGACTGGTGTACGCCTTAGTAGTTGCAATTGGACCATCATTTATAGAAAAATATATATAAAGTACGTATTTGTAATGGAACGCCAAGCGTCCTGATAGTCTCTACAAACACAACTATTATTGCTCAAGTAAAATTATTCAATTGAAATAATTTAGGGTTTCACTCTTATTTCCCATAACCTTTTTCTGACTCGGAGATATAATGTGGTTTTCAAATGCTAATTATGAATGTGCATGTCAAAAGTAATGGAAAATGTCATTTTGTTATACTTCCCTTAACTGCTTCGTTTTCGAGAAAAACTTCGAAATACTTCGACGCCTGGAAGGGGTGCAACACTCACAACTCACTCTGTTGAAATAGCTGCCTAAAGTCATGGGCATTGATTGTTAAGTGATAGACACGCCAATGGAGGTATTTCGAAGAGATAATTGAACTAGTAATAAAACTCACTACTCCAGATGTAACTTTAAATACTTAAACATGAATGCTGAACAAACATTGCGTGTCATTAAACACCATAACAGAAAAAAAAATTGGGCACACCTTTATTTGCGAGGAAATATCTTTTTATAAAACATACTTGTTAATTAAAGGAAATTTACTTTGTGTACCACAATTCACATAATGTAGCACTTAGCTTCAGAAACTGACTTGATCAGTACGGCGACAGTACACTACTACATAGCTAGCTATAAAATGCAAAACAAGTTCAGCAACAGCTTACCGAAAGTCACACTCATTCTTACCCAGCAGGGTGGCGCATTTTTCTTTTTGTTGCCTCCTTCTAGGACTAACAAGAAGGTAGTTTTGGAACATAGCACGAGTTGTGAGAAAGCAAGCAATTTTATTCACAAAAGTGTCAAACATAAAGGCACACTAAACAACTCACAACAATCCAAATGTTCTCTTGTCTTTATGAATAACTTGAAATATTATTTAAGTAACAAAGCTGCTCTCATCAGCTTGTTACTGTTAAAAAAATCAGAAGAAACAAACACTGAGATTAATACGAATTACTTATATTAATAATCATGTGGTAGGCAATATTTACTAAAAACAAACGATAACTTATTGCCTTTGAATTTTACCACTCCTGGACACTTACATATGCTTAAAATGCACTCTATAAATATTTTTACAAAAAAACATAAAATTTACAAAACTTCACAAGGGCTTCTCGGGATGTACAAAATTTAACAGTCGGTCATCCTGAGCCCTAGATTCTAACACAATAAAAATACATAAAATACATATTATAAATAAAGGGCTAACCAACACGCGTTATGACGTCTAGCCCAGTAAATTTAAGTTGACACTTTAAACGTCGCTATATAATTTAAATGTAGTTGACGACTGTTGGTCTGAAAGCGTGGCCCCTCGCCTTGAGGTGCGCGCAGTTCCCGGTGTGGAGGTGCTGACTCCTGCTCGCCCCGCGGTGCTCTGGCGGCTGGCTGTGCTTCAGCAAGAAGCCCAGACACGCCTCCGCGCCCACTCGTTATGCCTCGTGCCACTTCCTGGCGATAGTTACAATCACTGTCCAGTGATTCGCCTGCGAAGACCCAACACAACATGCACTCGCTCATAAGCGTTTGTAGTGTCTGTCTCTATACACACAGCGCGCCCCTCGTACAACCAGCCCTTATTCAAGCTTCGAACGGTGTTACTTATACCTGTCTTGAGCTCACTTAGTCCTCAAACTCACATCCCCCTCACTCGCTCGACGAGTAACTACTTACAGTCGTCGACGAGTTGCTAAAGACGTACCCGGGTACTCTAATCACCGTGTTCTCTCGGATACAAAGGAGCGGGTTTTCGGAAATTTGTTCGCTGAGCTAGTTACCTACTCGTTGAGGGAGTTACCTTCTAACTGGACTTCGAAATTCGCCGTTCGCTGCTTCCTCTGGCCATGGGCCAAGTCTGTCATCAATGAATGCAGAAATGTCTGTTGTTCACATCGAGGCTACCTCCGCACTTGTAGACCTCTGTGGCCTCGGGCAGCGCGACACTCTCTGGTAGCGAGAGCGGAGAACTCTGCCTGGGCGATTCCCGGAACCGCCCAGAACAGTCTCTCGCAGTGTGGCTCGCCTGCTTAGTTCCGGCCACGTGTGATGACGTGGAACAAGTCGGAGTGGTTTGCCCCTTGCGTAAAGACTCTGCAGGCAACTTCACAAACACAGATGTGCGGTGGTTGGTCTACCACAAGACGCTAATGACTGACAAAACAGGAGGTGTCGAAAGAAAGTTACAGGTGAATGCTTAAACTTGTAAGATTCTGAAGATTGTGTTTTGAGCATATATTTTGTGCACCACGTTCCACAACTGCCCGCACTTACATAGTACCCTAATTATTTCAATTGAACAGTTTTACTTCAGCAACATGATAAGCAGTGTTTGTTTAACTTTGTTCAATTATACAGTATTCAGACGCTTGGTGTTCCATCATAATTACTTTCTTTATTATTATCAATAAAGGACTGTTCCAGCTGCAACTTCACAAGCTTTAGGAAGCACTTTAGACCATTAGTTGTATAAATGTTTTCAATAGTTTTCACGTGATCAACCTGCAGCCAAAGTTTATTGGTCGCAGTTCAGATTCATTCATCAACAAATTACTTTCTTGTTTACTTTTCAGTTACATTAGCTGGCAGCCCACCACTAGGAGCTCATGTCTCAGTGATTCCCAAATCTGGGATCGTTCAAATGCGGCCAATCATTTGCAAGTGCCTGACTCATGCACGGTAGAAACATTTCTGCCCAGTACAACTGATCTTCCTGGCCATCTTATTTCTCCTGTATTTCCGGCTGGTTTCTGCAGGGTTCCCCCCGTGTATGCAGCGGTTACCTGGGCCCAACTTGACTAGAGTTAAGATGAGGGGCGTCAGTCACGGCGTGGATCCCTGGTTGAAACACGTGAGCGCGGCTGAAACCCCGCGAACACCGCTGTCGCGTCAGTATCGCGGCAGGTCCCTGCCTGTGGCTGCACGCAGGCGATGGCGTCACGGGGTGCAGCGTGCGGGTGACGGGAGACCTGCCCGAGCCGCAGCCCTTGCTGCTGGAGCCGCGGGGCAGCCCCGACGTGTTCGGCTTCAAGCTGCCTGCGCTGCCCGGCAACACGCTGCTCTTCCGGCGCGGCGAGGAGGTGGCGCTCTCCTGCGTCGGCGCCACGAACCACGTGACCGCGCTCGCCGCCTGCGCGCAGGACACCACCTTCGTGGTCGCCGGCGCGCGGCGCAACTTCTCCGAGCTGGCCTGCGAGTGAGTGTGGCCGACAGAACTGTCGAGAACACGCGTCACGGCGAACAACAGTTGGCTCATTGTTAATGTTATCAATTAGGTGCCTTAAAATTTGTACATCCGCGTTTCATTTCAGTGAGTGTCATATATTTCATTTATAATGTATTGCGTTCTTAGAATTATTCTTGCAAAGTGAAAGATTTATTTAAATAACTTTATGAACTACACCATTACTGGTTTTTCACAGTATGTACGAGGGCTGGTTTTTTTTCAACCTCCGAAAGGCTATATAAAAAAAGGAAATTTACGTAACATAGTAATTCTACCACCAAAAGTACAGTAGGGTCTTACTTATTTTAATACATAAAAGCCAAAACTATCGAGGCATTTGTCATATCGTAACGCAAGCTTATCTATGCATGTTTCGAAGAAGTTAGCTGCCAGTGAATAGAGATAACAGGACAAGTGCCTTGATCTCCCGCTCCCTCACGACACCACTGTGAGGCGGGTGGACTAATTGTGCGGAGTATTGTGCCTCATTATTCATATTCTTGCGATAATTCTTGACGCGGAAGCCAGTGCGCCGCGCGATTAGTCCACCCGCCTTACAGCGGTGTCGTAAGGGAGCGGGAGATCAAGGCACTTGTCCTGTTATCTCTATTCAGTGGCGGCTAACTTCTTCGAAACATGCATAGATAAGCTTGTGTTACAATATGACAAATGCCTCGATAGTTTTGGCTTTTATGTAATAAAATAAGTAAGATCCTACTGTACTTTTGGTGGTAGAGTTACTATGTTACATATATTTCCTTTTTTTATATATGAAAAAAAAACAGCCCTCGTAATAATCAAGAAAGATTATTACACAAACAGAGAAAAAAAATCAGTCGATGTAAAAAGTGAAACCTCAATTATCTGTTCTGTCTATGTATTTAACATTTGACGTAGGGTGATTTTGGCTTGCTTTCTCTGTGTTTGTGTATCCATATTTCTTGTTAATCCTTGTGTTTTTTCAATGACACACAGAGAACAGTGGTGCATATGTCGCAAAGGAATGCCAGAGTCGAGTGGTGCTCGGTTACAGGCAGTACCCCTTCCACACGGCGCGCAGGACCGGCGCCCTCTGCAACGCGGGGCGCGCCACGGAGATTGAGATAGGCTTCTCGCTCGGTGCGAGGTTCTACCGGCTGCTGGAAGTGTGCTTCGACGAGGCGCTGCTCTCGCCCGTCTACACGAGGTTCCTCATGGTGGCACAGATCCGCAACTACCAGTCCCGCTTCCCGCGGCCCGCCTGGACCACCGGCGACTTCTACCGCGGCGTGTCGCCCAACTCGCGCTACGTGCGCAACCAACAGATCGCCACCGTCGGCGAGATCCTGGGCGACGTGGCGCTGGCGGAGAAGTACATCTCGCGCAGCTCGGACTACTTCCTGGCGCGGGGCCACCTCGCCGCCAAGGTGGACTTCTTGTACGGCGCCCAGCAGCGCGCCACCTTCTACTACGTGAACGCCGCTCCACAGTGGCAGACCTTCAACGGCGGCAACTGGGAGCGCCTGGAGTCGAGCGTGCGCGCGTACGCGACGCTCACCGCCTCGGACCTGGTGGTGTACACGGGCGTGCACGGCGTCTCGACGCTGCCCGACGCGGCCGGCGTCCAGCGGGAGCTATACCTGCACGTGGACGAGAACGGTAACCGCGGCATGCCGGTGCCACGGCTGTACTGGAAGGCCGTGTACAACCCGCGCACCAGGGCTGGCGCGGTCTTCCTCGGCGTCAACAATCCATACGAGGCGAGCCCTGGCGCCGACTACTTCCTCTGCAGGGACGTGAGCGGCAGGATGCCCTGGCTGCTGTGGAGCCCCGACAACCAGACCCTCGGCTTCGCGTACGCCTGCGAGGTGGACGACTTCCGGAGGGCGGTGCCCGTGCTGCCCTGGTTCCCGGTCGACTCGCTGCTCGAGTGACCACTCGCTGCTCGACTCTTCTTCGGAGCTCCATCACTCGCTTGCCAGATTGTAACGCCCCTCGTACCTCAAAATTAAATTATTTTAATTTTATAAGAAAAAAACCTTGGAAACTGCTGGGCAAAATATTAAGAAGAATAAAGTTATTTACCATAGGGGGCACGAGGTGGTGAACAAGACAAATTTAGACTCCCTGCACACAAGTAACTTGGGAGCTAGAAGACCGTTAAATAGAGTAAGGTATATAATAAATAAACACTTCATAAGTAGCCTGGTCTATAGGTTTCCATGGTTTATTTGATTAGGTTTTGTTTTGGCATAGTTTCTATATCACAATAAAAGGTCTTAGCAAGTAACAAAAAGGAGGGCCGGCCCGAAATTATTTAAACATATTTATATTATATTAATTAAACATCGTCACAGAACAAAAATTGAAACATTCGACCTTATTAGATTCTTTCGATGATTACATAAATAACAGTCTCATTGATTTTACATATTAAAGTCGATTAAGTTCTTAAGGCACTGTTCGCTGGTATGCATTTAATTAATTTAGTTCATTATATGTAAGGGGAAAATATGTTTCTCATATCACCCGGGTCTTCAAAGGATGACGTCGGGCTGGGAAAAACTCTCTTCTTAGGGGGAAAAGCAGCTGGAGGTCCCGAATGACATGCTGGGAGCAAAAACGTCCCCCAACACTTGGACCCTGTCTGAAACACAAGTCAAATTCCAAACGAATTAGACCTGCTTCCAGACAGTCAAACACAGTCGGCGCGAAGGCCAACAAACGGGAATTCAGGGAGGAAAAAGATCGAAATAACTCACCAAATAGGGTATAGCTCCAGGTCTCAGGAGATGTCTTGCGCAGAAGACCAGGAGGCGCGGACCAAAATACCGCGGATGACACGGAAGAAACCATCGTTTTAGGAAAATTCGAAAGAAGTAATAGTTTAACTAATATCTAACTTGCTGCCTAATGACTAAGACTGACTGGCTACCGTTCAACTGGGATCACATCCCCTAATACAGCTGACTACATCTTGAATTGAAGACGATCCGTCGTAGCCGCGAAAAGAGACGGCGAGTAGGTCTGCCCGACCTGCAGCACGGTTAGTAGCCAATCTCCAAGTCCTGAGTGCTGCGATGGCGGACAAGTCTCCTAATTAAAACGGGCGGTCGGCTCAGGGCCGAAAACATGCGGAGGTGCCCGAGTGGTCGTAAGCACTACTTCAGTTGTTCGCGCCGAAGAGCGACTGCTGCGGCTTCTACCGGCAGGTACAGAAAGCAACATACAATCGACTATTACAGGCCGCGAGGAGGAATCATAGGGCCTTATGGTGTAGCTGGTGGTGCACTCTGGTGGCCTAAAGGGGACATAAAGGGGGGAGTTAACAAGATCGCCCACAGGTGTCGCTGGCGTCAGCTCCACGAGCTGGCTCCAAGAGAAGACGTTACAGTTTCTGCCGTTAGATGTCGTGGGGGGGCTATTTAGGGCAAGTGAGAATGTCCTTGGAGTAGGCCGCCACCTTGGCGGGGTTCACCACAGGTCAATGGTCCTGGGCTAATTTCTCAGAAACGAGGGGTGTGGAGAGAGAGGGGAGGGTGGACAGAAAAGCGCAGAGATGGCTGGGAACGGAGGTCCACGGGAGACTCGTTCGTGCCGAGACTCGCTACTCTCAGCGTATCTCTGATAAGTAGCAGCTTGCAGGCCAGAAGCTGCTCTATGTGATTTTAGTCAAGAAGGGAAGTAATGTTACAAACCCGGGACATGACTGCAGGCGAGATAAATTTCAACCGGGCTGCCGACGACTACATTAGACTAGCAAAAGCTCAGATAGATCCTTGAGAAAAGGTGCTTCGGTCCACTGGCACACAGTTTAACTACGTAGAGTACACCAGCCTAACCAAGTGTAAATCACCCCTTTAGTAACCAGATTATAAGAAAAATAAAATTTCCAAAAATATTTAAAAATTATAATAACAAATTTTAAAAAAAAAGTGTCGAAATGCCTAATTTCCGGCACAAGATATACTTCCAGATAACTGAACTTTCAGGGCAACTTGGCCCGATCTCGAGACTGCCTAGCTGTGCGTTCCACTGGAGACGGACACGCGGTAGGAAGGAGAGTGTTTTCAGCGGACTAGAGGCTCCAAGGGTGAACGCAAGAAGGAATCTTACAAAACCTTTTAAAATATATAGTTGTCACAAACGAAAGGAAATAATTTAAAAGCACACCGCGAACAGTTATTCTGTCTCCCCCAATTTAATTCGTTATACGCTCTTGGTGGACTTGGCAATGATTTAAGTGTTTTTACACGCTAAATATTTTCTGGAAAGTTCATGTTTAAATTTAATTAACTCCGTTTAGGCATTGTTTCTCCTTGTATTTGTATCTATATGAAGCTGAGAAAGTTTAGTGTCACGAAAAATATGGAAATCATATATTGTGTATCAAAATCATGAATCATTTTTTTCCATGAAAGTGTTGTACACCATTGTAACACAGCACCGTAAGAGTGAGTTTAAGATAAGTAACCACAAACATTTCACCGCACCTTCACCATATGTTGAAGTACATAACCACGTAACTTAATGTTGCACATAATATTGCGTTTGGTATCTGTTACCACGTAACGTAGCACTGAATCATAACAGAGGGTTTGGGATACGTATCCAAGTTACGTAGAAGCACACCAAAACAGTATGTTTGGCCATTTAATATTATTATAGTATCACCTTGAGAAATAACTCAAATTATTTAGACATATTAAAAAGGATTATGTATATTTAGAAACTTTTTTGAGAATAATTTTTAGATAGTACATATAATGCATACATATAATGCATACATGCGATTGACGCATGTACGGGTTTTGCTCATAAATTGAAACTAAAACATAGCTACGTTATTCCCGCCTACCTGGTCACACACACGGCGTGCAGAGCTTCAGGAAAAACAACGGATTTCAAAACTACTCAAGATATCCGAGTGGGGTATTTTTACGAAAAGCATTTAAGAGTTCGCTGAGGCCCGAAAAGTACTTTTAATTTTGAATCATGTTTTTAAACTGTATTTCTAGAAGAGTTAAAATGGCTGAAACTCATGTTTTCAGAGTAATTTTTAGGTGTAAAACAAGTGGTACAGATTCTTGAAAGCACTTAAGGGACTTGCATTACACCTTTATCTTAATTTCCCCGCAATTTAATGTTACGGTCAACGCTCAAATTTCACAGTTATCCTGTGGCGACAAGAAAACTGCGCGGCAGTTCAGAGCCTTGCGCTTAGAGACTATACCGCGCTAGAAGCACCAGCGAGAGTCGCGCTTATCATCCCGCCTCACTTACACACTACACCCCTGACGAGGCGGGCCCCTTAAGATTCTATTTCCAGAGGAATTTTTTCAACATTTGTGGTTGCTTTGTTTTCACCTATAACGATAGCTAATAAGTCGTGAAATTACTGTCAGCTACCGATAACTTTATGGAGTCGCATTAATTTACCTTTTTATTTTAGAAAAGTATGTAGTTGTACTGTATTTTGTAGTTGTAGCTTGTCATTACAGTTGATTTTGCATCAATGAATACACAATGACGTGTCCTTTACCTAATTTAGACGGCAGTGAAATCATCTAAATGAATTAGCAGCATAAAGGAAAAAGTAATTTTGCTTAGAATGCTTTTGAAAACCGTTCATCAAAATATATTCCTGTGCATGTACAAATATAACAGTTTAAACTGTGATGATACATCCTTGTGGAATTTACAAAACTAAAAGTGTATCTGAACATGCAAATAATGTATCTCCCAAAAGAAAAATAAATGTGTAGTTAAATCATGTATAAGCCATATTTTACATAAATTTGTTACAAAAGTATTACGGTAGTTTAGTAACACGGTTTAAAGAAAATTGATATCGTTTTTTTCTGAGAATTGCTTTGTAAAATGGAAACTCTAATCCAACATAATGGTTTTTGTGATTTACCCAAAATAATAGACACTGTTTGCCTAAAAGCGTTGCATTATTGCCAACCAATATTCCTTAAACTAAAAGGCATTTTCTTTATTAGCGTCTTGCCTTAAAAACTTAGCGGGAGACATTCTTGTAAAATTCTTGCATCACACACTACTGACTGGAAAGATACAATATGCAGAGTTATACTAACAATCGCAATCGCGGTGTTTTCAGGGCATACACTGCTAGTACTTTCGTATGATATGTAGTACTTGTTTATAATTATTTAGTGTTTTAGTATATCTAACAACAGATTTAGTACTTTTCTTGTTTAAGAGTGAGCGTTAGTTAAATTTTTTGCTGCAGATTGGAATTAAATTTTGTCAAAAGTTTTATTTAGCTACTGTTTTTGTCTGTACATAGTTTCGAAATTTTTCATAACATTTTAATTGAGATATTACACCTTAAGTTTTAATAATTTAAAGCAGTTTTATACAGAATTTTAAAAAGTCTCGTGTCTGACGCGTTAACTATATATGCATGTAACCTTCTTGTTTACTAAAATAAAATTTCGTGTTAATAGGTGCAATAATTATATCATAAAATAATTAAATTATAAATCTCTGCATAATGCAGAAGTGCAGTATTTTATGAAATCGCCTCTTACACGTTACTGACATATTGTAGAGAGATGGTATGAAGCCCTTATAGAGACAAAGCACCATGGATATTTGTTAAGGCTAAAATATGTCAGAGCTATATCTGGGAAAGCCAAACGATGATCAGCTAATATTACCAATTTTTCACACGTAGCGAGTGCAGATGTCTGTGAAACTATTTCCACCTAAGTTCGTATTCGACGAATCAAAATGGAAGTTAAACTATTATACAGTAGAAAGAATACTGCATCGTTTGATACCTAACATATGTCTGTGCACTGCCTGGAAACTCTAATCGATGGTTAGTTGAAAGTCCAATTTCGCGTTGTTTTTGGAATTTTACACGCAGCCGTTTAAAAATAATACGCGCTGAAGAGCCCTGAACAGTGCTGCTAAGGATTGAGCAGCGGGAACTTCCCTGAACCAGGTACTACCTGCTCCTAGTGGGGTCTGGCGAGGCCGCGCTAAGCCGCTTATCTCTCTTCAAGATCAGGAAAGGGGACAGTGCCTTGTTACCTGCCTCTTTCTGACCACTGAACCATGGAAGTGCAGAGTGTATCAGTGCTGTCGTTCAAGTTCCTTGTGCCAGCTGAAAGAAACTTGCATCAACAGCTTCTATGTTCAAAGAGATAATTAGTAATCATATTGAATTATTTATAAATAATTTTTATTAACGTTACCTTATTTTTCCCTGTTCACTTACAATTATGTTTATCTCACACGTCTGCCTCCCTACTCTCAGTACGCCTTCATGGCCAGTGACAGTAAACCTTGCTATCATTAAGGCCCGTTATGTAATGACACGGAACGTAATCAAACGGAAACGCATCTCGTAAACGCAAGACGACCATTTACGGTACTCCGTCAGCTCGTTCTACAGTGTACGGATTTCACGGAAACATAACAAAACTTGCGCCAATAAGCGTAAAAAATACTGACGTCACGCAACATCATTGTAAACAAGCTCAAACGTGAAATTTTAAACATGCATCCATTTTATGTTTAGTTTACGTTGAATTGTGCATGATGACTTCTGTTTGATGCATTTAACTAGTCAAACGGCTTATAATTAGAGACGCCTGAATTTCGCGAATAGATTTCGTGACTGGTTGTATTGCATATCACTGCATCTCATATTCACGTAACTGATTGGGTGTTTGTTACTCTCGCGCGTCTGGGCACTTAAAAAATATATATGTCAAATATCGTACCACGCGTATGCTAATGTATGATTAATCACTTACTGTAATTTTTACATCTCGGAATGCATTTATACACAATACATTCGGCTTCGTTTTGATAAAACTTCAACAATTAGCTTGTCTGTATTTCACGGTAAATTTATCAATGTACTGAAATGTCACTTCTGGTTTTAAAAAAATAAGTTTTATATATCATACTGTATAAAAACATAAAATTGTGTGAATTAGCACATAACAAACAAGGTAAAGAACCTAGATTTCATAAAATCATTGCTACATCCATCGTTTTTAAAGTCACGATGTATGTAGATTAACCGACATGCCGAAGGCATTACTTGTTGGAATTTCGCGCTTAATATAGCTCTAAAACTAAATATTTACATTCGTTAAAAGTGTGCCGCAAATATACTTCTGTTTGTTTATTGACTTTTTTTTCCTTTTTTTTTTTTTCACTTGAGCCATCGTCGTTACCCAGCCTTTTTTGGCCGTTCAAAACTGGTATTCCCGAAAGAGAGGTGTACACCAAACTAAACTTTTTTTGATATTCCAGACAGAAGAAATGACGTCTTAAATAATAAAGCGGAAACAACTAGCAAATACATAAATATCGTATGGGGAAGGTACCTAAGGGTAGGGTATCGTACTCCGAGTGCAGACTTGTTATTGGGCGCCTGTAGACATCTGGGGGCCGAAGGGATGAAAGCAATGAAGCCCTGCAATGTCGAAGCGCTTGAATGAGCGGGGTGGTGGAAACGAGAGATCCCCGAGAAACCCCCCCCCCCTCCCCCAACCACGAAATTGGAACTATTCCTACATGCGAAATTCCGGGCTTCTGTCCCGCTGGGATCGAACCCAGATCGTTTTGGTGGGAGGCGAGGGGTCTGACCCCTCGACCACCGCGGACCCTAACATGATATTCAAAAACAAGAATAAAATGGACATGTACATGGTATACGTAGTGATAAAATAGTGCATTGCTATTAGCTGCATGGAAGAACGCATGCACAAGAGTTCGGCATTGCCCATTTCTCCATCTGTCTTACGCTTGCGGATGCGAATACGTGTACACTTACGTGTGAATGTAGAACGAACTTAGAGGGTCTTACGTTTCCCTTTCCGTGATACGTATACGTTTGTGTGTCACGGTCAAACGGGCCTAATAATTACTTGCATAGCCGTTTCATAAATAAGTAGGTACATACTTAAAATTAAATGTATAACTCCTGTGCCCAGAAAACTGCTCGTAACTAAATAGGCACTTCGTTAACGATGCTAAGACTTTGCTGCAACTATTTTAGTATACAACGTGTATTTGAGTTAAATTTATTAACATTTCTGAATGCGTACTGCTGTATTTTCGTAAACTTAATACCACACACGTGATGTCACGGAAGTTGTTATTATGGCATAGTTGTAATGCACGTGTTAATGAAGCCTCTATTGTTTTATATAATCATCCTAACTACAATATTAATTTCAACGACAGTTTGTCATTTATTTGGATAAAAAAAAATTATCTTGGTTTTCATCTGAAATAAGTGCATATGGCCTGAACACTAGCGAAGTACGCTGCTTTCAAATAACACTACAACAATTTAAATTACAAAAATTACAATTAAAACTTTTTTATATATCTGGTTATTTACTAAAAATACGTTAATGGAATTTTAAAGAAAATAGACCCTAGTTAACTTTAAAGAAACCGCGTCTCCATGAAGATTCGAACCACAAAACATTTTTCTCTATATTAATCTATACACTGCTAACTAAACATACCCCAGAACAAATGAACAGTAAACACCAAAACGAAAATATTTAACAGAATTAGCATTAAATGTACAAAACAAAAAAGTTTGTTTTACAATAGCATAAAAATTACAATATACAATAAGCGCGGATGTGAGTGTCTTATAGTGCCTGGTTATAATACTACTATAACAACCACGATTTAGTTAATTATTTTGGACAACGCCATTTATGTTTTGAACTGTTAGTCATCTAAAAACCTCCGAAAACCAAATAAATAAATAAAATATTAACAACAGAAAAAAAATAATTTAAAAGAAAAACAAGACCGAGTCAGATGTATTCAAACACAGTCTGAACCAGCAAGGAAAATAAAAATAAATATGGACAATACAACGAAAACATCACAGACCAAATACTTAACCTCAAAAAAACTAGACAGCACAAGAATTCCGTGAAACGAACTTCGTCAAAAATAATGTATTAAACACAGACGAACACAGTGGACATACAGAGAGACAGATTGGATGCAAGCAGACAGAAAAACTGGACAACGCAGCAAACACATAAAGACAACGATGAAAATAAAAAATGCTGTGAACAACACAACGACGACAGCACTAACGAACACAGAAGTTTTTCAATGACATCAGGCACAAACAGTCTGATATGTGTGCACATCGCAGTGACATCGTTATTTAATTATAATTTTAATTGTAACAAAAATTGGAATTCGGTGTTTTTATTTTGGATGTATAATATTTCTACGTGTAATAGTATAAAACAGGTATATTTTAACTGTTACAATATAAAAAGTTCTTTAAATGGTTGTGTATTTTTATTTTCGTCCAAAACAGTCTGTTTGTGCCTGATGGCGGGAACAGATGTCAGTTCCCGAAACGAGGCAACTACTTTCATTGAAAAACTTCTGTGTTTGTTAGTGCTGTCGTTGTTGTGTTGTCCATAGTATTAGTCTGAATGCTCGGTTCGCCCACGCTTTGTTATAATAAGTCCTATAGCATCGATCATACAATTCCGTATTCCTGTAGCTGTCTCGCCAGATGCGCAAAACTGGCATGCGTTTTCAAGAAATGATATAACCACAGAACATTTTTGAAAAGCAGCATAATTATAAATCGGCCCCTTTGCATTACAGTTATTATATTGCGGAAAATACATTTTGTAGGAACAGATTTTTTTTCGTGGCAACCAATAAATAGTTCGTGACTAAACGAATGTAGCACTAATAAACAGTTCAGTGACTGAGTAAATATTATCAATGTTACATATGATCAATAGCGTACCAATCTGCTAAGTTGGTCGATATCGTACTATTAGCCCCACCTCGAAGCTTAGTCGTGTCCCGATTAACCATTTCGTGTTATTATTATTATTGTGTTTTGATGCAGTGTTTACCATTTCCTTGCCTTGAACTTATACTTGCAACATTGCACTTATTCACGGTCACAATAAAATAATTCACCTTCATTCAATAAGTTGACAAAATTAGATTTAAGTACATATGCAGAACTCACAGTCTACTTGACCAATCACTTGCAGTACTGACTGCAAAGGATGCTTTCGCAGTTCTGTCTGGCCGTTCATTAATATGATAACGGCAGTGTACAAATTAAAACAGACCGAGATGTCTGACTGAATTTAAGTCTGCACAGTACTGTATTGTAAATTAAAACTTTTCTGAAACGAGCATTTGAAAGCATCATGGAGAATTACGTAACGGAAGTTAAAGACAAAAAATCTTAAAATGCTTGCGTACCAATGTTATTTCAGTTCAAAAAAGCTAGCGTTCCACTATTTCTTATATTTTTTAATCTTCGTGACATGATAAAGTTATATTATTACAATGCTGTTTACGTAATATATTGAAGTCACTCAACTTAAAGATTAAAGCAGTGTTAATGTTGTTAATCTTGCTACTCTTTCGCCAGAAATTGTAATCTCCATCATCAGGGTAACAGCCATGGTACAAAGAGTGGGAAGGTATACCGTGTAGGTCAGTGGTGAGGGCATATAGTTGAATAAGTAACAATCTAGAGCCACTACGCTGCCAGGAACATGGCAGATTAGATTTTGTCCGTTATCACTCCTCGTTAATATGCCGCACTGTGCGTTCTATAATGGACGTAAAGTTTTTATCATTTCTGAAAGCCGTTGGGTTTGCGAAGACAATATATAAATGTGTGTAAGAGAAGAGACACTGTTAACGTGATCACAGGTTATCACATATTGTGATCGTTGGAACGTTATCAATAGCAGTCATAAAAATTAGAGTTGAATTTATTGTTTAATTAACTTGCGTAAGCGGTAGTATTTCTTTGGTTTATTTATGTTAGTTCTACCTTTGCATTACAATATCAACGGAATGTTCGTGATTATATATATAATCATACATATACATACACACACAAACTCATGCTGTTACAAGCTTTTGGCTTCAGATGGTATATAGTCTATCCCATGAACGAGTGTAGGCCTACTTCTTTACATCTCGTAAAAGTAATTTTAAAAACTAAACGTAGTACCTATTTTATATTCGCAAATATATGATATAACTTGCCACAGGGACGATTAAAGGTGAAACGATGTAAACAGCAAAAGTAACTAAGTAATTTGAAAATAATGATGTCTAAGTGGATGAATAAATAACAATTTTATGAGTAGGGTACTCGAGTCTCATACCCCGAGGGCAGACTGTAACTGGGCGCCCGTTGTCATCTGCATGCCCTGAAGGATGCAGAAGCGACGGAATGAGAACGGGAGATCCCCGGCAACGTCAGAATGCAAAAAATCTCGGATCGCCTTTCGAAGAAATATTGCCTGTTTTGCATCATGTCGCTAAAATAATGACGTAGTCCTCTTAACAACTATATTTCCATTTTTCCCTTCATTATTTTCCCTTATGCCTAAACAATTAATATTGAGCGAATAAACTCCCAACTGGTTCAAACACAACTTCCGAATATGCATTCGAAATATTTAAGGGTACACATTTTCGTACAAGAAAGTTCGAAGTGTGTACTGACCACTATTTGGTTGGATGCTAGGTTCACCATAGGCTCATTCACGCAATTTAACTACCACATCATTAATTCTACTTTTTGTTACAAATTATTTGTATTATTTGTGTTAATACAATATCATAATTTTACCACATATATTTACAATTGGGAGGTATTTGCTAGCAGACTGACTATTGAAATAATGATGTTTTGTTTTCGATTTGCTCTGCAACTAAAACACTAGAAAAAATCAAATGGAATTGACAACCAAAAATGCATCTATTTACACAAAGAATTTTGGTATGTTACTTTACTACTTTAATTAAGGATGATAAGCTGAGGTCGCAACGAGACCTTTGCATTTTTTTATCTTTCTTTATCATGTGCTTATTATAACACAGAAATTGAATTACAGTTTATGAAATTTTATGCCCATAAAATTTGTTTAACGTATTTCGTTTACAACAAGACTACAGACTATGTCAAACTATGTCAATATATTACAATTGATGGTGTAGTCTGAAAAATTACGATTTTAAATGAAAACAATGGCTAAACCTAACATGGTAATTTTCCATTTAAAACAATACGACGAGAACAAATACATCATATTTAATTTATGTAATTTTGTGTTAAATCCATGCAAAACTAATGATAACAATACATTTGGTTCTACAATATGTGATCCAACGAGTTACATCTTTGCTTAACATGTTTCTTCACCAATTTCAGGCCAACCACACATAAGAAAAATTCAGTTTGGTGTTTAGAAACAGATTCAGTTAAAATTTTTTCCTTGCGTATTTACTTTTACAATACAAACTTACAACTATGTACTGAAAATACTTTCCTCCCCTTTTTTTAAAAATGCACATTTGTCGATGTTTTAAGATTTTATGGAAAACGAAACAAACGTAAAATTTTAATAATTTATTTTGAGTAATAATATTATATAAAATATGATTTAAACAATGCTCTCCCAAAACTGTTTACACATAATTTGCAGAGCTAGATGAATAAACAATTTTACCTTTAGAATAAATTTTTATATTTTATGTAGTACGCATTACTTTTAATCCTAATTCTATACGCACAGAGGCGCACCCAGGAATTTTTTTCGGGGGGTGTTTTAAGTTTGTTTTTTTATGAAGGAACACCGGTTTCAAAAATAAAGAGGGGGTCCGGGGGTCCTCTCCCGGGAAAATTTGGATTTCTAGGTGAAAATTTGTGCTATTTAAGAAATTTTTGTATCTAATTATTGAATATACTGCTGGTAGAAAAAAAAATTTTTAGTACGGTACTAAATTTTGTTTTAGACAAGAATCAAACAAAGATACCTTTATCAAACCCAGGGTCTCGTCCGCTCAAAATCAGTATTATTTTAATACCATGAGAATCATAGCATGCATTAAAATCCACATTCTGTGCAACTTAAATCACTGACAATGATGGTTTGCTTTTTACTGCATTCACACACACAAATTAAGTTCACTCTACGAGTAAAAACGAAGGGTATAAAATTCACACATATAATGTCTAGTTAAAACTGCATAAATAAGTCCAAAACTATGCAAAAATTGAGATAAAAGTAGCACACAAACAATTCTTAGTTTTATATAACACAAACTAATTTGTAAAAAAAATTTAAGTAATTCACGGTAGCATACTATAAATGTAATCAGGGGCGCAACAACAGGGGGAGGCAAGGGTATTTTTTTCCCCCTCTGAAACCTTGAAGTGGGGGCAAACGGGGGCAAAGAAAGTGCTGTGTAATCAATTTTTAGATAATAAAACTGCTTAAATAGCACCATTTTCCACCTTGAAATACAAATTTTCCCGGGGGAGGACCCCCGGACCCCCCGCTTCAATAGGGGGGATCGATAATTCTTCATAAATTTAGTTGTTGCGCCCCTGAATGTAATACTACAATAACACTGATCAGCGATCACCAATCTTTACTACTGAAGGCCCGAAGCCAAAGGAAAGGAAAAATATATATCGAAATGAAGTACTAACTACAACTTTTTACACGATGTATTAAAGTTCGCACATTACACACTTTAAAGGTAATATATTATAAATCTTTTACTGGTTATAGTAATTTTGGAAGTCCCTAATTTTCAGGAATACTCTTTTTTTTGTCTAAATCTAATCTAGTATAATACATAGCAAAGTAAATAATTAATACACAGCATCAGTAAAAGAATTGTGTCACTGAATTTGAATGAATTATAAAAATAGACTTGTTCTAATGTTCCGTCTGTCCTTCTAGGAAACGAAAGCCTCATATTTAACAATGCTGCATCAGTTCTGTCAAATACAGTTGATGATACATATTGCAGACATGCTAAATGAAATGTTCGTGGTACACTATTAAAAAACACTACTAAAAAACTATTATTCACGACAAGGCAATATGATTGGTTTGAACGATCAAGCAAGTCTCGAACGTCGAAACTCGAATGATTTCACTTATTCCATTCCAAGTATTCCGTCTGCGCTGCTATAATCTACTGTTAAAGCATGGCTCCATATATCAACTTGCCCCCCCCCCCCCTCCCCCCCCCCAGGTTATCGGCTGACGACGCTCTTGGGCACGGGTGAGTTGGGGACTGGGTTCTGTACTGACAGACCATTTCCTGGAAAATGTGCGCAGGGCAACAGTTGTTTACTCATCGCGAAATACTTGTGAAGACATGCACGCAATCAGTGGGTCGTGCCTGCTCTGTGGTAGGAATTATTCGTCTAGAAATGAGAATTAATGTTTTTGTATTGCACAGTAATGTATGCTCTCTGGCGACTAGAGCCACGTGATATCACAAGTGCCTCTGTCCAACCTGCATTCCTGCCACGAATCTACCCATCATCATGAATTGCAGGTTTACTGTGTTTCATGTAAGTTGTCCGTGTTTTGACGATTCTCTTCCGAGAAAGACGTCCGCCCTCTCCATTATAGTGGTAGTGGTGCTTAATCCTCATACTTCCCGGCTTCTTGAAAAAAAAAAAAAAACAGGGTCTGTGCTCTCTTGTTTGTGTTTACAGGCACTTTTCTCGGAAGAGCAACATAAAAAAAATGGACAATTACTTGAAATACAGTATAGTAGCTGACACACAAATGAGAAATCTATCAATTCCCTGCAAGCCGCTTACCTTCATGTTCAGCATCATAACTAGTTCCTGGCTTTGGTCGTTTGGAGAAGTAGTTCAAAAATTAAAACCATGTTTACGTTTAGACATTCTGATACAGCACTCACTATCAACATCAGTTCTAAAACTCGCGAAGAAGAACACTGCCCAGTTCCCACAATCTTCGGTAATGTTACACGGTAGCCGAAAACAGACTAAGTAAGAGAAAATGAAAATGCATCGACTAACAGAGCGAGGGATAACGATTAGGGGAGGGGGTGCCGGGTAGATATTGCTAGGTGCTGCATGGTAAGCATAGTCTTCTGGCGACACCATAATGTATACGCTGACGTGAAAACATCTCACACAGTTTGGTAGATTGAGCGCTGCCCATAGACCATCGTACCTATTTTTCTGGGACTGGGAATGTTTTTACTTTTTCCATTCTAGATTTTTTCTTCACATTTTCGGAGGGGGTTTAAACCCCCCCCCCCCCCCCAAAAAAAAAAAACCTGGGTGCGCCACTGTATACCCAACTTTTAACGAAATTTCTTTCATTGCATATTTATTACTACCGACACGATTTACACTGATTGTTATTAGGTAAATTTCAAGTAAATAATACCTTTTGTAGCCGAACCCACGGTGCGAATTATGGGAAATTTTATATAGTTTTTCGTTTCATATTCCACAAATACAATTTGTGGACACGATAACTGCTGCAATTTTTTACCAATCACTTCTAAACTGATAAATAAATTCTGAAAGTGGAAAATCTCGATCAAATTCGTTAATAGACAATATCTGACCAAAGTGGTAGAATTGGGGAAGGTTTTTCGAAAACTCGAAAAATCGCTATAACTCCCATAATATTATAAATACCATATTCGTTTGAACGTATTAAAATTTGTACAAGTAATGCAATGAATTTTGGTCTTAGCTATTTTTTTATACGACCAACCATAACTGCAGGGGGTTGATAAAACAAGGGTTTGAGGACAATATAAAAATCATAACTCCCAATGTAGGCATAACTTCGGATCTATGCGATTTTTGTATTATTGTTATGATTTTTATCTAAAACGTTTGTCTAAAACATTTTTGGATTAGAGAAACGTTTTCTGAAAGGGGTCAAAAAATAAGGGCGAATTATTAAAAACAATTCATAAAACGACCTTAGTAGAAACACTACCAAATCCGTTCAAATTTTTTGTTAATCTTTTAATTTTGATCTAAAAATTTAGTCTTATAACATATTTTTATAAGACGAACTTTTTTTAAAGGGGTTATATAAATATGGGTTGGATATAAAAAAACCATTACTCCCTTAGAAGAAACAAATCAGTGCAAATATTTTGTAAAACTTATAATTTTTATCTAAAACTTTTGTATAAAATTATTTTTTACGAGACGAGCCAATATTGCAAGGGGTTAAAAAAACAAGAGTTGGAGAAGGAAAAAAAATCATAGCAAGGTCACAACTTTGGATCCGTACGATTATTGTATTAATTTAATAATTCTAATCTTAAACTTATGTGTAGAAAAATTTTTGATTACACAAAAATTGCTGCAAGGGAATGAAAAAAGTGTGGTATAATTAAAAAAAAATTACACTTCCCTTCTTAGGCATACCATAAAATCCGTTCAAACTGTGCTTAAATCTTATAATATTCATCCAAAACATTTTGTCTAAGAACATTCTTTATAATACAAACCATTGCTGCAAGGGATTTTGAAAACTTTGGTATGGAATATGAGAATAATTAAAAGCTCATTATCATGTACTCTATAGAATTAATTTTTGTTTTTGTTTACATTTTTAGTGTTGCAAATAAGTAGAATAGAAAAGGGGCTCCTGGGACAGGGTTCAGGGTAAGGTGCCTGAGGTGCCGACCGCCATATTGGATTGTAACGTCATGGCGGCAATCTTGGATGCTCGTGACCTTGACCTTGACATTTGACATTCAAAAAGTGCCAAAATTCTACAAATTTGGGCAAAATTTGCCCAAAATTCCTTCAAATTCGCCAAAATTTCCATTTTGTTGGAAAAAAATTCCACCAAAACATTTCAAAAAATTCCACAATTCAAAAATTAGGATTTCGAAAAACCTCAAAAGTAGTTTTGCCTTAGAAAGAACTCAAAATCCTAAAAGCGGCTTAAGAATCCTTAGAGCTAGCCGCTATAAGCCTCAGAGGTCATGACCTTGAAAATAAGGATGCCATGGCAGCCATTTTGAATTATGACGTCACCGTTGCAATTATCGTTACGGCCGCCATCTTTAAAATCTTTATTTACTATCCGATTTTAATATAAAAAAATATTAAACTCTAGAAAAAATTAAATTAATAAAATAACATAAAAAATATTTAAAAATTTACTTTTACGACACCGAGTTCGGAGTCCTCGGTTCGAACCTGGCGAGGGCAAAAAAATAGAAAATGGCGACAGATCCTTCACTCACAGTGGCTGCTGGCATACTGACCCCCACTACTTATTTTAAAGTATATATATCGTCACCTAGTATGACATCATGTCCGCCATCTTGAAAATCCGTAGTTTTTATGTTAGAAAAACGGGAAAAAATTTAAAAATGATTAAAAAAATTAATCAATCGAATTAAATAATAAAAATCTTTAGAAATACCTTTGCACTTTTTGCTACGACCACCATATTGAAAATCCGTAATTTTAAAGCTAGAGATTCGAGAAAAATTTCAAAATTCATCAAATAAATATGTAAGCAATATACTGATTGATTCGATCGTTTCATGTCCTTGGTTCTATCTTTGGTTAATGTAAAAAAAATATTACAATTATTTAAAAAAAAATAATTTCAATAAATCATGATCAAAATTCTTAAAGAGGCTAAAAATCCTCTACTACCATCATCCTAAAAGTCATCATGTCCGCCATCTTGGAAATTCGTAATTATTTAGCTATAACTCGGGAAAATTTTCAAAGTTCATTAAATAAATTTGCAACTAATAAAATGATTAGTTAGATTGACTTAGAACCTTGGTACGATTCGGAATGACGATGAAAACAAAATTAAACATAACAACAATTCAACAAAATAGTGACAGGTTCGATAAATAAAGCAACACATGTTCTTTTTACATAATTTCTATTCTACTACAGGATCACTTGCGAAAGCCAGCAATATTATAAACATTTAGGTCCGCATAGGCGTGAAATGACTAATTCTTATCTCCAATCGCCTTATACTAGACAGAGTCCAACCAGAACCTTTACAGACATAGTCCTCCTCTTCTTGACAGAGTTTCTGGATACCGTTTTTAACAGTTTGCTTCACATCGTCAGAATTGTAAATTACTGCAGCCGATGTCTTGAATGCACACTTCTTCACTTCGTCTTCGAATGGATACGGCTTTCCATATATACAGTCCAACCACAAGTTATATTTTAATGGACCGTTTGTTGCTACGTCAGCAGTAAGCTGATTGATTATGTCCTCTATGATATCATCAAGAAAAATACAAATGTCTTTCGACTCACCTAACGTATTTAGATAATAGTAGTCTTTCAATGTTCCACGAAATGCAGACTGCGCCAAGTAGAACCCATTATCATTCACTTGTAATGCGCCGAACACAGTCTTAGGTTTATTTTCATGTTCAGACGTCATACCAATCGGTTGCTGCACATCGGTTTTCTTGCTTGTTCTCTTACGAGTCTCCAATATAAAGCGAGGAGTTTAAATTTCTACAGGTAGTTCTTCAGTAGACTCACGGACTTTACCGTTGCATTTTTTCACATGTCGCAAACTATCAATACGTGTAAACCATTCATGACACTCATCACAGCGAAACTTTATACGAGAAGGATTCTTCTTACATTTACTCCGTTCATGTCTTCGTGCTACATGAGCAAATGCGAACGACATATCGCAGTAGCTGCAAGGATACCGGGGTGATGAAGACGAGCCTTTCAGTCCCGATAAAGATACTAACGTTGCCGCAGTTGCGCCATCTCCAGGCATACTCTTATGAACATCAATGCATCGTTGTTGCACCGAAACCTTTACTTTCTGCCGCGCAGCAGGACCTTTGCATGTCTTCATGTGCGTTTTCATATTATCTTGTCTTGCAAATTGCTTGTGACATTTCTCACAAACAATCATTTTACGATAAAGGTTCTTGACACATTCTCTCTTCTCATGCTGTCGATCATTGCTGTTGTTTGTGAAAATCTTGTCACAGTAACAGCACCGATGTTCGTTAGTCGTTGTTGAATCACCAATCATTGAAGTCTGCATCGAGGGTGAAACGAAGTTCGTCGAGATTTCCTGTGTAGCAAGCACCACCGGCATTAATGTCTCTTCTGCTGGTGGTATCTCGACTGTTGAAGTCTCCTCCAGTGTTGACGTTGACGTTGCCAACGGAATTTGCCCCACCATCGTCGTCGCTGAATTAATGGTTCCCGTAGACGATGGTACAACCTCCATCAAGTTCGACGTTAAAGACGGTAAAGATGCCATCGAGTTCACAAGAACAGGCAATTACACGACTTATGCACCAGTAGCATCAAACTAAATGATCATTACACCGTCGACGTCAGTAAAAAACTGAGCGACCTGCTGTCTAGGACTCGCTTATATACATGCACCGGATGGAATAATTCACTAGTCAAATCAAGAACCATTTACTATAATACTCGAGTCAAAACTACATTTAAAAAAGAAGCACGCCAAAATAAGGTAACACATTTGGAAGCAAATTCCAGTTTTATTATTTTATCCTTCAACCCATCATCCCAAACTAAATTAAATCATCTTAGTAATAGTAAAAAAAATCAACAAAGTTCCTTTCATTTAATCTTAGGAACCGCATCATCCTTTCTACCTATAGTTTAGTTTCTTGAGCCCAAGAATCTTTCATTATATACCATGCAGTGTTCTTCAAGCGATGTGGTATACCACCATTTATACATACAAATCTATCCTATCAATGATTTGTTTACACATAAAAAAACCTTCACGTTATTTTTACATGTTTTATTAAATTATCACTTCGACTAAAATAATTACCACTCATAGTAATTTCTACAAAGAACTCTTTTCCCAAGACATTTTAACCATCATTTTTGAAAACAACCATGTCCCTTCTATATCACAAAGGAAAGTAGGGTAGAGGAGATAGGTCAAACAAGTGCTAGTCTCTTATAGGGTAAGGAACAGGTGTTCGATACCTATCTCAGACATTGTAGCATCTATGTATTTGTCTTACCTCATGTAGAAATATATATTCCAATGCATACGAATTTAAACTTATCCCCGTGCGTCTAGTCAAAAGTACCTAAATTCAAGCACGTTAACCTCAAAGAAAATTAAAAAGATTGTCAAGGATAGAGACAGAGACTACACGATCGAAACACGCCTACCATCACCTGCAAATTAACATTGACCCCTCGCGCGGGAGTTGCAAGCTTGCATTTTATTTTATGTAGATGAAGGAAAATGAGTGTCGAAGTTGGAAAGAGTATGTATAAATGAGTGTCGATGATGGAAAATGAGTATTGAATTGAGTGTCTATGATGGAAAATGAGTGTAGGATTGAGTGTCGAAGATGGAAAATGAGTGACTAATATTGAGTGTCGATGATAGAAAATTAGTCTCGAATTTAGTGACGATGATGGAAAATGAGTGTAGAATTGAGTGCTTATAATGTGATATGAGTGTCAGTGATGGCAAATGAGTGAAGAATTAACTTGCATCCAGCACTGTGTATGTGTAGCTAGGTTCTGAAGGGTCAATGGATTCCTGGTCCTATATAAATGTAAACTTTGCTAACATGTTCACTGTCAGGATTATTTAACTAGCCGCCGGTATGCTGTAAAATGTTCGAATGTAAATGAATAATTGGTTGTTAATTGACTTCTTTTAGTTTCTGTGTGCTGAGTGTAGCTGAGTAGACTGATGGAAGTAAGTGAGGAGCTTAATGTAGAATGGACTTGTGTTGATGGATATGATGGTGTCTACTGTATGTGCTTAAATCGAATGCTGGTGGTCTGATAATATGTTGGGTTATTTACGAAGATATTTATACACGTGTGCTATGACAAGCATATAAATGTCTAGTAAATTTATAGAGTAGGTCTCTTGTTTCGGAGACTTTTGTCGTAAGGCTTGAGAAGGATCGACTCTGAATGCTTAGGAATTCGAAGATGCTTGGTACTGAGCAAATCTTGGCTGTAGATATATCAACACTGAAGGTCCCCTGAACTGTAGATGAGAGGTACAAAAAATAATTGACTTGTACATAGCCTGGTATCGGATAAAATAATTTTGTCATATGTTGTAGACATTAGGGGTCAGTTGGAGGTTATGTGTAGCTGTACATATTAAATTTAAATTTGAGTAGTTTAAATTATGTTTGGATTCTGAAAGTTCCATTGTTCAGAGACTCTTGGTCCTTCTAGTAAGTCTAAATGAACCGTGTGTGTAGGATGTGCAATTAGTTGTTTCAATATATAATTTAAACTTGTATTCCTTTAAATTTCTAAAAAAAATTTAAGTAATGACAATTGAACGTGTGTTGACTTGAGTATTATTCAAGCGGACACTGTTATTTAAGCGAGTCATAGACAGCAGGTCCGTCAGTCCACCTCTTGTAGTGGTACAGTGCAGATCTGTTGGATTGACTTGTCTGCATATAAGTCCGATATATGAATATTCATGTGTATCCGAACTCATTGGTAGCAACGTCGACATCGGTACAAATCCCAATGGTGGCGGGCTCAACGGCTGCAGAGATCTTGGCGGAGGGTCTCGCGTCTTCACCGGGGTCCCTGACGACGGAGGCGATGATGACGAAGCAGATCCCGATTACAACGATGAGGGACGCTCCAAAGATTCCGATGGTAACGAGGCTACCGTCTCCAGAGATCCCGATGATGACTGTATCTACTGACTCTTCACTCCAAGAGACTTCAATGTGTGCATTATCAACAGCGGAGGAGACTCCGATACCTGTAACTACTCCTCATTTGGCAAATAAAATTTTTTGTGTGCATTTCCCAGCTTCTGCATCAGTCGTGTATACTTCCGATTCTTTGACATCCATTACAGATGATCTGTCAATGTCGACTGGGAAATCTCCAGCTCATGCAACATACGGGACTTCGCCGCCTACAACGGCAGTGCACATTGAAAGTAATATACTTTCCGAGACGTCGGTGACTCTAGGTCTAACGAGGAGACATCTGTGTACGTACTGCGACAAAAGTTTAAAATACCGTCAACATGCAAGAAGACATGAAAATCATGTCTGTAGAAGAAACGCTAAACGTGTGACATTTCCGTGTGACCAATGTGGTGTACATTTCACAAACAAAAGTAATTTGATTAGGCATTGTAAAAGCAAAGTTCATTTGCAAGTTGGACATCGGGGAAGCGATGGTAATTGCGATGAATTTCTGTATCAGTGCCGCTACTGTGGTAAACGTTTTGAACGATTACGAAGTACACGCATCCATGAAAATAATGGCTGCAGAAGAAATCTTGACCGTGTAAAATTTCTGTGTGAGAAGTGCGGTGTACAGGTTACACGAAAAGTTTACTTGAAAAAACATTATAAGTTTTGTAAAGGTGGGTTTCTAGCATCATCTCTGGTCCTCTAAGGTGTTACACTCCTGATCTGATGTAGCGTGATCTGTATGAATTAGATGTATTTTGTCACTTTTAAAACGAAATAATTTATTTTAATAAAAATGAATGTTGCAAGGACTGAAAAATGTATACGATATATATATACCGTGTCAGATTTCTTTGTATAAAAATGTAAAATTTTAAATAAATTATTGAATTAAAGAATTTTTCATTTATTTTTCCTAACCTATATCGTTTATCTAAATGTAATAAACTAAATGTGACACGTAATTTTGGTAGAATTTGTAATGCGCGTTTTGTCTAGTTTGTGTGTATTATTTTTTTTACCAATAATGCTGAAGACAGTTTTTTTTTTGCTAAAATTATTTTTGTCTGAGTATGTCATCTGCATTCTTAAAATTTTTTTATGGGTGATGTTTTGGTAATGTGTTGGTACAGGTAATACCGTAACATTAGAGCAAACCTGACGTCGATGGTGTAAGGATCGCCTAGTTTGATTCTACTGGTGCATAAGTCATGTAATTGCCTGTTCTTGTGAACTCGATGGCATCTTTACCGTCTTTAACGTCGAACTCGATGGAGGTTGTACCATCGTCTACGGGAACCATGACTTCAGCGACGACGATGGTGGGGCAAATTCCGTTGGCAACGTCAACGTCAACACTGGAGGAGACTTCAACAGTCGAGATACCACCAGCAGAAGAGACTTTAATGTCGGTGGTGCTGGCTACACAGGAAATCTCGACGAACTTCGTTTCACCCTCGATGCAGACTTCAATGATTGGTGATTCAACAACGACTAACGAACATCGGTGCTGTTACTGTGACAAGATTTTCACAAACAACAGCAATGATCGACAGCATGAGAAGAGAGAATTTGTCAAGAACCTTTATCGTAAAATGATTGTTTGTGAGAAATGTCACAAGCAATTTGCAAGACAAGATAATATGAAAACGCACATGAAGACATGCAAAGGTCCTGCTGCGCGGCAGAAAGTAAAGGTTTCGGTGCAACAACGATGCATTGATGTTCATAAGAGTATGCCTGAAGATGGCGCAACTGCGGCAACGTTAGTATCTTTATCGGGACTGAAAGGCTCGTCTTCATCACCCCGGTATCCTTGCAGCTACTGCGATATGTCGTTCGCATTTGCTCATGTAGCACGAAGACATGAACGGAGTAAATGTAAGAAGAATCCTTCTCGTATAAAGTTTCGCTGTGATGAGTGTCATGAATGGTTTACACGTATTGATAGTTTGCGACAACATGTGAAAAAATGCAACGGTAAAGTCCGTGAGTCTACTGAAGAACTACCTGTAGAAATTTAAACTCCTCGCTTTATATTGGAGACTCGTAAGAGAACAAGCTAGAAAACCGATGTGCAGAAACCGATTGGTATGGCGTCTGAACATGAAAATAAACCTAAGACTGTGTTCGGCGCATTACAAGTGAATGATAATGGGTTCTACTTGGCGCAGTATGCATTTCGTGGAACATTGAAAGACTACTATTATCTAAATACGTTAGGTGAGTCGAAAGACATTTGTAATTTTCTTGATGATATCAGAGAGGACATAATAAATCAGCTTACTGCTGACGTAGCAACAAACGGTCCATTAAAATATAACTTGTGGTTGGACTGTATATATGGAAAGCCGTATCCATTCGAAGACGAAGTGAAGAAGTGTGCATTCAAGACATCGGCTGCAGTAATTTAATATTCTGACAATGTGAAGCAAACTGTTAAAAACGGTATCCAGAAACTCTGTCAAGAAGAGGAGGACTTTGTATGTAAAGGTTCTGGTTGGACTCTGTCTAATATAAGCCGATTGGAGATAAGAATTAGTCAATTCACGCCTATGCGGACCTAAATGTTTATAATATTTGCTGGCTTTCGCAAGTGAACCTGTAGTAGAATAGAAATTATGTAAAAAGAACATGTGTTGCTTTATTTATCGAACCTGTCACTATTACGTTGAATTGTTGTTATGTTTAATTTTGTTTTCATCGTCATTCCGAATCGTACCAAGGACCTAAGTCAATCTAACTAATCATTTTATTAGTTGCAAATTTATTTAATGAACTTTGAAAATTTTCCCGAGTTATAGCTAAATAATTACGAATTTCCAAGATGGTGGACATGATGACTTTTAGGATGATGGTAGTAGAGGATTTTTAGCCTCTTTAAGAATTTTGATCATGATTTATTGAAATTATTATTTTTTAAATAATTGTAATATTTTTTTTACATTAACCAAAGATAGAACCCAGGACAGGAAACGATCGAATCAATCAGTATATTGCTTACAAATTTATTTGATGAATTTTGAAATTTTTCTCGAATCTCTAGCTTTAAAATTACGGATTTTCAATATGGTGGTCGTAGCAAAAAGTGCAAAGGTATTTCTAAAGATTTTTATTATTTAATTCGATTGATTAATTTTTTTAATCATTTTTAAATTTTTTCCCGTTTTTCTAACATAAAAACTACGGATTTTCAAGATGGCGGACATGATGTCATACTAGGTGACGATATATATACTTTGACATAAGTGGTGGGGGTCAGTATGCCAGCAGCCACTGTGAGGGAAGGATTGGTCGCCATTTTTTATTTTTTGCCCTCGCCAGTTTCGAACCGAGGACTCAGAACTCGGTGTCGTTAAAGTAAATTTTTAAATATTTTTTATTAAAATTTTATTAATTTAATTTTTTTTATAATTTAGATTTTTTTATATTAAAATCGGATAGTAAATAAAGATTTTAAAGATAGCGGTCGTAACGATAATTGCAACGGTGACGTCATGATTCAAAATGGCTGCCATGGCATCCTTATTTTCAAGGTCATGACCTCGGAGGCTTAGAGCGACTAGCTCTAAGGATGCTTAAGCCGCTTTCAGGATTTTGAGTTTTTCTAAGGCGAAACGACTTTTGAGGTTTTTCGAAATCCTAATTTTTGAATTGTGTAATTTTTGAGATATTTCGATGGAATTGTTTTCCAAAAAAATGGAAATTTAGGCGATTTTTAAGGAATTTTGGGCAAATTTTGCCTAATTTTGGAGAATTTTGGCACTTTTTGAAGGTCAAATGTCAAGGTCAAGGTCAAAGGTCACGACCATACAAGATGGCCGCTGTGACGTCACAATCCAATATGGCGGTCGGCACCTCGGCACCTCACCCTGAACCCTGTCCCAGGAGCCCCTTTTCTATACTACTCAAATATTTTCCTACGTAAATTTTGTTACAAACCATTACTGTGTGGTGTGGGAATAAAAACTATATAAATCTAAAAATGTTATTACTTTTTTAACAAATATATTTAATAAACTTTAGAAAAATTTTAAAACGTTAAGCTGAAATAATTTTTGATAAAAAGAACAATAAAAACCGAAGTTGGGATTTAAAAAAACAATACCTAACCTTAATAAGTATCCATTTAAAGGAATTTTATTTTTATTACCTTTTTTTAATATTACCTTAAAACTTTGTCCAAAGGATATTTTTGTACGATCACGTATTAGTGGCAAGGATGAAAAGTAGTGTTTGAAGGTTGAAAACAATTACATAACTACTTAGTAGGTACAATATTAAATTCGTTTAGACATTAAATTCTTAATGCATTGAGTTGAGAAAAAAAAACATTAAAAATAGTTTCGCTATCTGGAATGCAAGAAAATGTTTAGTCGGACATTTTTTAATATTGTATAAAATATCTATAATAGGATGTTATGTACATTAAGTTTTTAAAATGTTCCAGGAGTTTGTAAATATCTTCAAATCCCTTACACTTTGAAATCTACGTATGCATGTAGGCTTTGTCGAAATAAATTGTTTATATCTATTTTCAGATGCACACGAGATAGTGACATAAATTAATCATCATCCAGTCTCAACAAGTTTCCAATTCCAAATTAATATGTTTCAAAAGGTAATATCAATACTAACTTTTAATATATTATCTTCGAAATATTTTTTGGATTTTTTTTAAAATAGATGTTTCCTAATGCATAATGATAAACACAATAAAAACAAATTTAAATGGAAAATTAGTAAATTCACTTTGAAAAATTTAATGCATAAAGTGGCTTACTTACATTCTGCACTTAACGATTCAAATGTTACTAGGTGTTTTAAATTACCTGGAATACAAATTGAAACCAAATTACAAAATTTGCATCTTCGTTTTGCTGATGACGTGCCATATAACATGTATATTTTCTTTGAAATTTTATCCAAATCGGCTGCAACAAAAGACCTAACTATAAAATGTGTTCAACAATATATTTTTTTTTTTTTACTAAAGCATTTTGGAACAAATGTTGAAACTTATACAATTTTTATTTCTATAAATTTAGCAATATTATGCATGCAGAAAAAATTCTCTTTTCTTTATTTAAAATGCTTCGCAATAAAAAATCAGATACATCAAGTTACGGTTAGGTTTGTTAAGGCCTCCTAGATTTATTATATATATTTAAATGAAATTATTTACATTAAGAAGATTAACGGATATTATTGTTGGCAAAACAGTTCACAATTATACTGACAAATTTGGACGTCGTTTGACTAAATGGTTTTTGATTTATGGCGAGTTGAGTTTGACAGATTTTTTGATGCGCGTGAACATGTACTGCACGCGCTAGCAACTGACGATCAAAAATAGCGGACGCGCATACACACTCCTTGCGTCTTACGCATCCCAGCTACGTCACAGGACGAGATCGCCCTCCCTCCCCCCCGCCATTCTGTTTTGCTCTTCATAACGGCCCAACCCAACCCCAACCGCTCTAGCCAGACACAGTGGCGGCATCTAATACTGCTTGATTGACAGCAGCTACCCAGCTACGACAGAGCGCTCTATGAGGATATTCTTGAATTGTTTGAAAGGCTATTCTGTGACCTCCGTGGCTCCTCCTCGACTTTGTCATTTCCTCCTTCCATCTCCGGGCTGTCGCTCACTCTTAAGGAGCCCTATACACGAACAGTTTTGCCTTCAGTTCGGATAATAAGGTCTAACTGAGAGAGTGCCGCCTGTTCTACCTTCACCTACACACCTGCAGTTACGACTGTCAGTTCACGTTCATCAGCACACCTTGCGAACTGGTCGAGTGAACACACGTTGAAACAGTTCGTGGGGAAAATATCATGCGATGATAAAATATGTGTATCAAAAATGGGCATAATTACATACATGTATATATAAAAAAAACTCACTTGCAGCTTTAAAATATGGTATATTCTCAAAAAAATGGAAAATGTTGCATGTATGGGAGAAACAAACAATTCAAATGGAAAATTAATCTTATAAAATATATTTTGACCATTTCGCTGTAGTACAATAAAATAGAGGGTGAACAGGCGCCACTGTTTAAATTCCCAAAGTCCAACAGTCCCTAATATCTGCCAGTTCTACCTAACACGTGCCACTATTGTAATTCTCACAGTCCAAAAGTCCCAACTCTCTGTTGGGCGACATCCTTATACTAGTCAGTTCCGCATGACAGGCACCACTGTTGTAATACTCCCAGTCCAACAGTCCCAAATATCATTCAGGCTGAAGACTCATGCACATTTTTTCGTTCTGACAGGTGCCAGATTTGTAATACTCCCAGTCAAACAATTCCGACTATCGGCTGTGTTGCAGCTTTATACTCGTCAGTTCCGCCTGGCATTTACAACTGTTGTTATTCCTACGGTCCAACAGTCCCGACCATAGGCCGGGTGGTAAACTTATTAATTTCAGTTCCGTCTGACAGTTGCCATTGTTGTATTTCCCACAGTCCAACATTCTCGACTATCTACCGGCCTACAACCTAATTCATATTAGTTTATACTGACAGTGCAGGCCTGAGCAGGCCGCTCGGTAGCCCGAATTGTGCGCCTGTGAGGTCTTTAGACAGAGTTAAAGTATTAGGTATTATTTACTTGTCTGGCTGCCCCAGTAATAATGGTGTAATTACCTGTAGTAATGCGATGTCGTTGACTGGAATGGTGTTGTTTGAGATATAGTGGAAATCCTCGTGCAGTATTATTCTTCTGACCAGCCGCACAGTGGTGAGGTTGCCGAGATAGATGCTGCCTGCCACCACCACCAGCTGGTGGGCCACCGCTCTGCATCACAGCCGCCATATTGCAATAAATCAAGGGTGTGACGTGTTTAAACAACTCCTAACTGTTCATTTAAGTGGCCTGCCTAGTCATGAGTGGTTTTATGCAATGGTAGTTGGTGCTTCTAGCATGGTATCGCCTCTAACTGCAAGGCTTGTGAGCAGTCTTCTCATCGTACATGGAGCAACTGTGTGTTTTGAATGGAAAACATAACATTAAGTGGCCAAGTAATAAAGATAAAGGTGTAAGGCAGATCCCCTGAGTCATTTTAAGAATCTCTCCTAGGAATTTCATAACCTAATATTATAATGAAAAAACCATGTTTCGGCCATTTAAATTCTTCTAATAATATAGTTTTAAAATGGTGTCTGTAAACAGAACTACCTCAGGGAATTTTAAAATTCTTTTTGTAAGCAGACAACATTCGGATATCTTGAGCAGTTTTAAGAACGCATGTTTTTTCTGAAGCTCTGCACACTGTACTTATGTGTGTCCAGGTAACTGCGGGCTATCGGCCTTCCATATGTACTAATTTATTATGAGTTAGTATTTGATATGTGCCGATAATGCGGCATTTCGGCACCATTATTTCTAATAATAATAAAAAATTATATTATTTCCTAAATTAATTTTTTTATCTAAACTTATATGCCTAGTTTTTAAAAAACTTCTTCGGCCCAGTGTACGGCCGGACCCATGTTTCTTCGGTGTAGTGCACTCATGCCCCTTTTATTTTTCTGACTCGTCAACCGCAATTTTCTCCGGCTAGTCTTAGCCAAGCAGCCGGCTTCATATTTTTCCCGCTTGGAGCCATGCCCCGGGTGTTGGTAGCCAACACCGTCGTGTAGCAAAACGCTTGCGGAAGGCAACCTGCCACCCAGCACCCCTTCCGAGAGACAGCCTGACATCGGCGTCTTTCGCGAATAACTCCGGTCAGGTTCAACAACGCCCAAGCACGTCTGTGTCTCCAGTTGAGGTCCATTCCCACCCCGCCCGCGATTCTCTCCAGCCCCCCCCCCCCCCCGGGTCCTCCCTTGCCAAAGGTGCTGTGAGCCAAAGACCCCCGATGACCCGGACTGCCCGTCCGAGCGCGATTGGTCGCCAGTATGGGGCGCGACGTTTGAAAAGACTCGCACCCGGGTCTACTGTACTTCATGCCCGCGACATCTAGCGAGAGTGGCCAGACTAACGGGCAGCTTCCCCTTCTCTCCGCCAGAGGGCAGCACGGCCCTCGTCCCTCCGAGCCAGCCGTAAGGGATCGACTCGGATCCAACTCGAGAGGTCGTTCCCCACTCGTCGTTACTCGTGACTCGCCAGGGCAAGGCAGTGGGAGGCGTCATCACCAACCGCCCCCCCCCCCCCCTCTTTGATGGGCGCAGTCACTTTCTTTAATTAGGCGCGCCGACGCCATTTTTGGACATTTGGCGGGCAGCATCTGGACCGTACGGACCAGGCGTCGCGATTCGCGAGAGTCTGCCACTGTATTATTTCCAAGACGCGGCACTACGAAATGTAGTCTCGAACGTCAAGGCATAGATGCCTTATTTTTCGTATTTTTAAAATTGGCTGCCCGTACTAGTTTTTTTTTTTGTATCTAAATTTTTTTACTGTTCTCGTCATGGCTACCATGGACTTCCGCGCCGGGAGTTTCCAACTCTACTACTGGAGCCAGACAACGTGACTTTACCCCGCTGTTTTGGGTAAGTGATCATCATATCTCCCCCCCCCCCCTCCCTTTCGCCTTTCCCTGGGCGTAGTCTTGCCCAGCTTTAGCCACCTGTTAACCAGTCTAAGCAATTTGGGACTTTGGTTACAGGCGGGGTCCAAGAATTAGATCCAAGAATTAGATCCAAGAATAAAATTCAAGAATTAGGACGGATCTTCGCCGCCAAAATTAGCAGTCCGTGATTGGGCTCATGGAGTCACAAGATTTCTCCCCACACCGGTCGACATACAAGTGACTTCAGAAATCGACTTCTTCTGGACTTTAATCTACAAAAACATCCGGTGCCAGGACCGCCAGTTTTCAGGACATATTAGTTGGTTAAATTCATTTTAAAAGCAAATTAAAAATGTAATTATCTTTGTTTTGAGCCTGCGAGCTCTCGTAAGAACAGGGCCGTGTTTAAGAGATATGGTTGTTTTTCTTTTTATATGTATTTTGTTGCCCAGGGGCTCCCTTCTGTTTGTAATTAATGTATTTTAATACATGTGTGCTTAAAGATAAAAAAATTAAAAGAAAATACTAAGTAAATAATTTTAGTAAAAGGGCAGTTGTATAAATCAAACCAGCATTTTTTTATTTCATTATTATTCATCCTCGATCCACATAGCCTCTTAGAATTACTAGTAAGTTATAAGTAAATTCCTTTGTACTACAGTAGTATATAATAGGGCATCCGAGATCAGGCTTCAGGCTGTGGTGCTTGGTGCCGAGCCACATCGCTGATTCTTACGTCACGGTGGCCATCTTGGATGAGCGTAATGGGACACAGCATAATGGGACAAGTAGTACCTTGACCTTGACCCTGGCGACCATTTTGGATCCGCCATCTTGGATCTGCCATTTTGGATGACGTAATTTAGTTTTATAGAACATTCTGGCATTTTGTTTTCCGCCATTTTGAATTATGACGTCACCGTTGCAATTTCCGTTATGGCCGCCATCTTTAACTTTGTTATTTATTATCCGAATTTAATGAAAAAAATTTTAAATTAGTAAAAAAATTAAATTAATTAAATTTTAATAAAAAAATATTTTAAAAAACAAACATTTACGACATGGAGTTCGGAGACCTCGGTTCGAACCCGGTGAGGGCAAAAAAAATGGCGACAGATCCTTTCCCCACTGTGGATGCAGGCAGACTGACCCCCACCACTTCTTTCATAGCATATATATCATCAGGTAGTATGACATAATGTCCGCCATCTTGAAAATCCGTAATTTTTATGTTAGAAAATCGGTAAAAATTTTAAATATCATTAAAAAAATTTATCAATCGAATTAAAAAGTAAAAATCTTAAAAAACACCGTTGCACTTTTCGTGACGGCCGCCATCTTGAAAATCCATAATTTTAATGCTAGAGATTCGAGAAAAATTCCCAAAATTCATCAAAAAAATTACTAATAAGAAAACTGATTTATTAGTTCGATTCCTGTTCTTGGTTCGAAACTGCTAAGAGCAAAAAAACAATGGAACCTTCCTCCACAGAAGCCACCTACAGACCGAACTACCGCCACCAATACCAAGGTATACAGGTATATACCGTCAGCTGGTATGACGACATGTCTGCCATCTTGTCTTCATCTGCTGGATACCACCATCTTGTTTTCGTCTGCTAGAGTGTGCTGATACCATGTTAGTATAATTTTCAGGTCACCATACCTTTATCCTCAACTGTTGGCATTGAACTTTGTCCTTGACCTTGAACTATGATGTTGACCTATAAATTTGACCTTGACCTTGAAATTTAACCTTGACCTTGTCCTCCGTGCAGTGTTGCTTGGCGGGTCCAACAGAGAAATGAAGGTAGATTCCCCCCACCATGTGGTCCTGGAGGAGGCGGAGCTAGCGCTTCCGCCGGTGAGCGGATATGCGCTTACAAATTTTTTCCCCTTCCGCCTAAGACGCACACAAACGTTTCTCGCGGTCATCACCTGGCGGCGGCGTAATATACATTAGTTTCCTCTCCCAGCACTGTCGAACTGTATTCATTTTGATGTTTTTAATTATAAACTTTTTTATAAATGTAGAAAATTTTAATTTTAAATTTTTTTTTATACATGTAACACATTATTATTTTGAATACAAACTTTTTTATACATGTAACACATTATTTTAAATATAAACTTTTTTATAAATGTAAATAATTTCTATATTGGAATTTTTCCCTGCTACTTTTTAATAACTAATAATATTTAATGTGAAACTAGAATATTTAATATTTTTTTAAACTTTAATTTAGCATAGTTATGGAGGATTAATATAAACATACACACATACATTAGATTTATTTTATTTCCTACAATTCCCCGTCTGGTACCAGACGAATACAGAGGACGCATTTCAATGTAGAGGTGTAGTTCATTAGATAAAGTTCTGCTTGTATATTTTCTCTATAGTCTCACACACAACATATAAATTTTTATGGGCGATAAAAATATAACACGTAATTTTAAGTCACTGATGATTATGATTAGTTAGTACACACCTGGTTCACATAATAGTTTTGATATAGCTACGGAACAATAACTGTCGCAACAAGGAGTGACAACACTTGAACACTGCAAATATCTCACGCTATACTTGACATCACGCAGATCACCGTTCTTCTTCGGAGAACTCTGGTATGGAGCGATGGCTATCCGTACACTTCAGCACGGGATTATGTTGCGGTAGCGATGGCGACGGTGTAGACTTAGCAGAATTTGACGATCGACGTGATGCAATTGACGTTAGTGGCGTCAATGGTCTCGTCAGGGTGGAAGATGACAAAGATGGTGATCCGTCACGAGATGTAGCAGGCTCTCGGGCAGCACCAGCAATGGTGGTGTGGGGAGATGTCGACTCACGTGATGGTCCATGGTTCACGAACTGACGAGAGCCCGCCTCTCCAAACCCTTGACGGGCAGACTCTACTGGTGAGTGGTCACGTTCGGGGGATCGACCCCATGGCTCGTCTCGCGACCAGCGACGTCCCTGTCCTCTGCAGCACTCGATGGCATACCAATTGAGTAGGTACGTTTCCTCGTCTTCTTCATTGCTTATATCGTCAATAAGTATGTACGTAGAGGACTCCAGCATCCATGGGTCGACGATTAATTTTTTCGTTGACATGTTAGTTGCTGCAAAGACCTCGATGCTGGCAATGAGGAGAGGAGATGGAGTGATGCTTTAGAAGAACACTAGTGCTGCACGGTGTCGATGACGGCTGTGGCCCTACTTTCCTCGCAGAGTGCAATCACCTTGGCTGTTATGTAGTTGGTGATCATTACGTCGATCGGGTCCGGATGTAATTGGTTAATCACTTCGTTAATGTTCATTACGGTTTCGTAAACGTCGGTTATGTCGTAAAAGTAGTATGTAAATGGGGATTCTAAAACAGGCGTCAGGCGGTGGAACTGTGTGTCCTTTCCGCCATCTTGGATTGTGACGTACAGCGGCCATTTTTGACTCAAAATTCCTCAAAATTCCTCAAAATTGACTCAAAATTCCTCAAAATTGACTCAAAATGACTCAAAAATTCCCGTTTTCGAGGGAAAAATTCCCGTTTCGAGGGAAAATTTCCCGTTTTATTCCGTAAAAATCCCAGCAGCTAGAAATGTCCATATGTAGGCTTAAGCATCCATGTCTACAGCCTCAGATAAGCCTCATCATGGATGTGACCTTGACCTTTGACCTTGACCTTGACCCCCATGGCCATTTTGGATCCGCCATCTTGGATGTCGTAATTGTGTTTTCTAGAACATTCCGGCATTGTGTAATCCGCCATTTTGAATTATGACGTCACCGTTGCAATTTTCGTTACGCCCGCCATCTTTAACTTTTTTATTTATTATCCGATTTTAATGGAAAAAATTTTAAAATTCATAAAAAATCCATTTAATAAAATTTTTATAAAAATATTTAAAAAACATACTTTTACGACACGGAGTTCGGAGTCCTCGCTTCGAACCCGACGGGTGCAAAAAAAATTAAAAATGGCGACCGATCCTTCCCCCCGCAGTGGGTACTGGCATACTGACTCCCATCAATTTTTTCAAATCATATATATCGTCACCTAGTATGACGTCATGTCCGCCATCTTGTCTTCATTGCTGGAGACCACCATCTTGTTTTCACCCGCTAGAGTGTACCGATACCATGTTAGTATAATTTTCTGGGCACCATACCATTGTCCTCAACTGTTGGCATTAAACTTTGTCATTGACCTTGAACTTTGACCTTGTTCTTGAACTTTGACCTGTCCTTGAACTTTGACCTTGAACTTTGACCTTGACCTTTAAATTTGACCTTGACCTTGACCTTGAAATTTGACCTTGACCTTAAAATTTTACCGTGACCTTGATCTTTGACTTTTAACCTTGATGAACATCATGGATCCGTCATTGTATGTTCAGTACATGCTACCAGGAGCTACCACATGCTAGCGATCATTGCCATCATCATGTTTTCGTCTGCTGGAGGACACCATCTTGTGTGTACTCGTCTTACCATCATGATAGTTTTATTATAACCTGATACAGTGCACTAATCATTTATTACTGAGGTGCCCGCCATCTTGAAATCATGTAATTATTTAGTTAGAAATGCGGGGAAAATTCCAAAAGTCACCGAAAAAATCAATAATTAATTTTCAAATTGAATCGATGGATTCCTGTCCACGGTTCGATTCCTGACCAGTGACAGTTGTAACTAATTATTAAATAAATTTTAGATTCTGTTTTCCATTACCTTTCGTGGAGTTAATTAATCATTCACTCTACGAAAAAAACTCAAGCCAATATACCTGACCAACGAATTAATACATTGCCGATTAGCCTATTATGAAAGTCTAATTTTTCAATAATCTGAATAACCTATAAGCCGTTCATGTACAAAACCACACATATAGACCAATTAATTGCCTTCAGTCCATGAGACCGAGTCATGTCATTATCAGACGTATAGACTAGTCATTTCAGGTCCGCATGACCTTCTTCGTTAGCTAATTATATTCAATTAATCCGTCGTGACATTTTTTATACTTACTAAAGGACCAAGTGACCTTGAAAAATATTTTAGTAACACCAAGAGGTTTTTAAACTAGTAAATATTTAATCACTACATTTTGTACTACGCACAATCAACAAAAAAGGAAGCACCGACAACGAAAAGGAAGCACCATCAACGAAAAGGCCGCACCACCATCGAAAAGGCAGCTCATTTTGAAGCACCGACAACGAAAAGGCAGCACCGCCAACGAAAAGGAAGCACATTTGGAAGCACCGATAAAGAAAAGGCAGCACCGCCAACGAAAAGGAAGCACATTTGGAAGCACCGACACCGAAAAGGCAGCACCGGCATCGAAAAGGAAGCACATTTAGAAGCACCGACACCGAAAAGGCAGCACCGGCATCGAAAAGGAAGCACATTTGGAAGCACCGACTAGAAAAGGCAGCACCGCCAACGAAAAGGAAGCACATTTGGAAGCACCGACAACGAAAAGGCAGCACCGCCAACGAAAAGGAAGCACATTTGGAAGCACCGACAACGAAAAGGCAGCACTGGCATCGAAAAAGGTACCACATTTGGAAGCAGCGACAACGAAAAGGCAGCACATTTGGAAGCACCGACAAAGAAAAGGCCGCACCGTCAACGAAAAGGCAGCGCATTTGAAAGCAACGTCAACGAAAAGGCAGCACCGTCATCGTAAAGGCACGGACCGCTAGACCGGGTCATGACAATATCAGACATATAGACCATGAACTCAGTACGCACAGGAAAAAGGAATGTACACGAAGGAAAACGGAACGTACACGCAGGAAAACGGAATTTACACTCAGGAAAACGGAACGTACACGCAGGAAAAACGGAATGTACACGCAGGAAAACGGAAGGTACACGCAGTAAAACGGAACGTACACGCAGGAAAAACGGAATGTACACGCAGGAAAACGGAAGGTATACGCAGGAAAACGGAACGTACACGCAGGAAAACGGATCGTTCACGCAGGAAAACGGAATGTTCACGCAGGAAAACGGAATGTACACGCAGGAAAACGGAATTTACACGCAGGAAAACGGAAGGTACACACAGTAAAACGGAACGTACACGCAGGAAAAACGGAACGTACACGCAGGAAAACGGAAGGTACACGCAGGAAAACGGAACGTACACGCAGGAAAACGGAATGTACACGCAGGAAAACGGAACGTACACGCAGGAAAACGGAACGTACACACAGGAAACGGAATGTACACGCAGGAAACGGATTGATCACAGGCTCCAAAATTCATTGGCTCCAATATTCATTGACTCCAATATTCATTGGCTCCAATATTCATTTACTCCAATATACATTGACTCCAATATTCATTGGCTTCGATATTCATTGGCTCCATCAGTCATTGTCACCAACAGTCTTTTGGTTCCAAAAGTCTTTTGGCTCTAAATATATTTGGTTAGAATTCTTCGAGTCTAAGAGACTATGAGGCCACATGGCTACGAGTCTAAAATGATCTAGCTATTTACGAGTTATACACGGCTTGCGAGGCTAGAGCTACGAAGCTTCTAGTTCACAAGTTTACGTGACTTCGAGGATACAGAACTACAAGTCTGCATGAGTACTTGACTACGAAGCTACTCGTCTACAAGGCTCCAGTTGCCGTATCTGTCTTCGACGGAATTTTCTCTTTTGTTCCAACTGCTTCATCAGCATTATGTTATAAGATTACAAGGCTACTTGCTTACGTAGCTTCAAGTCTACGAGGCTCCATTACATCATGTCTACGCGACTACGAGCCATGAGGTTACGAGACTATGTGAATACG
Source organism: Bacillus rossius redtenbacheri (assembly GCF_032445375.1). Classification (NCBI taxonomy): domain Eukaryota; kingdom Metazoa; phylum Arthropoda; class Insecta; order Phasmatodea; family Bacillidae; genus Bacillus; species Bacillus rossius. The sequence continues at coordinate 112,830,135 of NC_086332.1, forward strand.
AATCTTCAAGTTTACGAGACTGCGAGGCTACAGAGCTACGAAGCCTCTAGAAAACGAGTTTACGTGTCTGCATGGATACAGGAGTACAAGTCTGCATGAGTTCTTGACTACGAAGCTACTCGTCTACAAGGCTCCAATTACTACATTTGTCTTCGACGGAATTTTCTCTTTTGCTACATCTGCACCATCAGCATTATGTTATAAGATTACAAGGCTACTTGCTTACGTAGCTTCAAGTCTACGAGGCTCCAATGCATCATAACTACGAGACTACGTGCCATGAGGTTACGAGACTATGCGATTGCAAGTCTTCAAGGTTACGTCATCGCGAGGCTATAGAACTACCAAGCTTCCAGAACGTATGGTTACGAGACTGCATGACTAATTGGCGGCGCGGCTACGAAACTTCATGTCTCTAACCGACTACAATAGCACTATTCAGTGGTGAGAGTTAATTTATCTCATGCAAAGGTACTTGCTGCAAGTAGTTCCGCTTTTCAACATCAGATGACGTCACGTGTTGCTTGCAGGTAAATAATATTTATTTCTTATATGCGGGATGCTCACAATCGATCGCATAAGAAGGATGGCTTCGTTAGTCTCCAAAGAGAAGGAAGTTCATCCTTCCTGCTAGTGCTTCTCAGATTTCTCACGGTCCGCCATCTTGGATTGCGACGTTACGGCAACCATCTTTGATGGGTGTGACCTTGACCTTTGACCGAAACCGCAGGAATGATACAAGCACTCGGATTAATCATCAAAATATTGATAAGAATAATCAGGAGCACACGGAGAAAACCATCACAATATTGTTAAGAATAATCAGAAGCACACGGAGAAAAACGACACAAGTTTTCTTTGATAACATAAAATTACAGGGAAAACAAAAATTTAAATAAAAAATAAATAAATAAAAAATTTAAAAAAATTTAAAAATACATAAACTGATTCTGCTAGCTTGTAAACTTATCATTGTTGAGCAAAGATAGAGTTTTAGTACAAGCCAGAATTTTATGTATTTTTAAATTTTTTCAAATTTTTTATTAATTTATTTTTTTTTAATTTTAGAAAAATTTTTTTCCCTGTAATTTTATGTTATCAAAGAAAACCTGTGTCGTTTTTCTCCGTGTGCTTCTGATTATTCTTAACAATATTGTGATGGTTTTCTCCGTGTGCTCCTGATTATTCTTATCAATATTTTGATGATTAATCCGAGTGCTTGCGATCATTCCTGCGGTTTCGGTCAAAGGTCAAGGTCACACCCATCAAAGATGGTCGCCGTAACGTCCCAATCCAAGATGGCGGACCGTGAGAAATCTGAGAAGCACTAGCAGGAAGGATGAACTTCCTTCTCCTTGGAGACTAACGAAGCCATCCTTCTTATGCGATCGATTGTGAGCATCCCGCATATAAGAAATAAATATTATTTACCTGCAAGCAACACGTGACGTCATCTGATGTTGAAAAGCGGAACTACTTGCAGCAAGTACCTTTGCATGAGATAAATTAACTCTCACCACTGAATAGTGCTATTGTAGTCGGTTAGAGACATGAAGTTTCGTAGCCGCGCCGCCAATTAGTCATGCAGTCTCGTAACCATACGTTCTGGAAGCTTGGTAGTTCTATAGCCTCGCGATGACGTAACCTTGAAGACTTGCAATCGCATAGTCTCGTAACCTCATGGCACGTAGTCTCGTAGTTATGATGCATTGGAGCCTCGTAGACTTGAAGCTACGTAAGCAAGTAGCCTTGTAATCTTATAACATAATGCTGATGGTGCAGATGTAGCAAAATAGAAAATTCCGTCGAAGACAAATGTAGTAATTGGAGCCTTGTAGACGAGTAGCTTCGTAGTCAAGAACTCATGCAGACTTGTACTCCTGTATCCATGCAGACACGTAAACTCGTTTTCTAGAGGCTTCGTAGCTCTGTAGCCTCGCAGTCTGGTAAACTTGAAGAAGCGTATTCACGTAGTCTCGTAACCTCATGGCTCGTAGTCGCGTAGACATGATGTAATGGAGCCTCGTAGACTTGAAGCTACGTAAGCAAGTAGCCTTGTAATCTTATAACATAATGATGATGAAGCAGTTGGAACAAAAGAGAAAATTCCGTCGAAGACAGATACGGCAACTGGAGCCTTGTAGACGAGTAGCTTCGTAGTCAAGTACTCATGCAGACTTGTAGTCCTGTATCCTCGCAGTCACGTAAACTTGTGAACTAGAAGCTTCGTAGCTCTAGCCTCGCAAGCCGTGTATAACTCGTAAATAGCTAGATCATTTTAGACTCGTAGCCATGTGACCTCATAGTCTCTTAGACTCGAAGAATTCTAACCAAATATATTTAGAGCCAAAAGACTTTTGGAACCAAAAGACTGTTGGTGACAATGACTGATGGAGCCAATGAATATTGAAGCCAATGAATATTGAAGTCAATGTATATTGGAGTAAATGAATATTGGAGCCAATGAATATTGGAGTCAATGAATATTGGAGCCAATGAATTTTGGAGACTGTGATCAATCCGTTTCCTGCGTGTAAGTTCCGTTTCCTGTGTGTACGTTCCGTTTTCCTGCGTGTACGTTCCGTTTTCCTGCGTGTACCTTCCGTTTTCCTGCGTGTACCTTCCGTTTTCCTGCGTGTACGTTCCGTTTTTCCTGCGTGTACGTTCAGTTTTACTGTGTGTACCTTCCGTTTTCCTGCGTGTAAATTCCGTTTTCCTGCGTGTACATTCCGTTTTCCTGCGTGAACATTCCGTTTTCCTGCGTGAACGATCCGTTTTCCTGCGTGTACGTTCCGTTTTCCTGCGTATACCTTCCGTTTTCCTGCGTGTACATTCCGTTTTTCCTGCGTGTACGTTCCGTTTTACTGCGTGTACCTTCCGTTTTCCTGCGTGTACATTCCGTTTTTCCTGCGTGTACGTTCCGTTTTCCTGAGTGTAAATTCCGTTTTCCTGTGTGTATATTCCGTTTTCCTGCGTGTACATTCCGTTTTCCTGAGTGTAAATTCCGTTTTCCTGCGTGTACGTTCCGTTTTCCTGCGTGTACATTCCTTTTTCCTGTGCGTACTGAGTTTATGGTCTATATGTCTGATATTGTCATGACCCGGTCTAGCGGTCCGTGCCTTTACGATGACGGTGCTGCCTTTTCGTTGACGTTGCTTTCAAATGCGCTGCCTTTTCGTTGACGGTGCGGCCTTTTCTTTGTCGGTGCTTCCAAATGTGCTGCCTTTTCGTTGTCGGTGCTTCCAAATGTGGTACCTTTTTCGATGCCAGTGCTGCCTTTTCGTTGTCGGTGCTTCCAAATGTGCTTCCTTTTCGTTGGCGGCGCTGCCTTTTCGTTGTCGGTGCTTCCAAATGTGCTTCCTTTTCGTTGGCGGTGCTGCCTTTTCGTTGTCGGTGCTTCCAAATGTGCTTCCTTTTCGATGCCGGTGCTGCATTTTCGGTGTCGGTGCTTCCAAATGTGCTTCCTTTTCGATGCCGGTGCTGCCTTTTCGGTGTCGGTGCTTCTAAATGTGCTTCCTTTTCGATGCCGGTGCTGCCTTTTCTTTGTCGGTGCTTCCAAATGTGCTTCCTTTTCGTTGGCGGTGCTGCCTTTTCTTTATCGGTGCTTCCAAATGTGCTTCCTTTTCGTTGGCGGTGCTGCCTTTTCGTTGTCGGTGCTTCAAAATGAGCTGCCTTTTCGATGGCGGTGCGGCCTTTTCGTTGATGGTGCTTCCTTTTCGTTGTCGGTGCTTCCTTTTTTGTTGATTGTTGGTAGTACAAAATGTAGTGATTGAATATTTACTAGTTTAAAAACCTCTTGGTGTTACTAAAATATTTTTTAAGGTCACTTGGTCCTTTAGTAAGTATAAAAAATGTCACGACGGATTAATTGAATATAATTAGCTAACGAAGAAGGTCATGCGGACCTGAAATGACTAGTCTATACGTCTGATAATGACATGACTCGGTCTCATGGACTGAAGGCAATTAATTGGTCTATATGTGTGGTTTTGTACATGAACGGCTTATAGGTTATTCAGTTTATTGAAAAATTAGACTTTCATAATAGGCTAATCGGCAATGTATTAATTCGTTGGTCAGGTATATTGGCTTGAGTTTTTTTCGTAGAGTGAATGATTAATTAACTCCACGAAAGGTAATGGAAAACAGAATCTAAAATTTATTTAATAATTAGTTACAACTGTCACTGGTCAGGAATCGAACCGTGGACAGGAATCCATCGATTCAATTTGAAAATTAATTATTGATTTTTTCGGTGACTTTTGGAATTTTCCCCGCATTTCTAACTAAATAATTACATGATTTCAAGATGGCGGGCACCTCAGTAATAAATGATAAGTGCACTGTATCAGGTTATAATAAAACTTTCATGATGGTAAGACGAGTACACACAAGATGGTGTCCTCCAGCAGACGAAAACATGATGATGGCAATGATCGCTAGCATGTGGTAGCTCCTGGTAGCATGTACTGAACATACAATGACGGATCCATGATGTTCATCAAGGTTAAAAGTCAAAGATCAAGGTCACGGTAAAATTTTAAGGTCAAGGTCAAATTTCAAGGTCAAGGTCAAATTTAAAGGTCAAGGTCAAAGTTCAAGGTCAAAGTTCAAGGACAGGTCAAAGTTCAAGAACAAGGTCAAAGTTCAAGGTCAATGACAAAGTTTAATGCCAACAGTTGAGGACAATGGTATGGTGCCCAGAAAATTATACTAACATGGTATCGGTACACTCTAGCGGGTGAAAACAAGATGGTGGTCTCCAGCAACGAAGACAAGATGGCGGACATGACGTCATACTAGGTGACGATATATATGATTTGAAAAAAGTGATGGGAGTCAGTATGCCAGTACCCAGTGCGGGGGGAAGGATCGGTCGCCATTTTTAATTTTTTTTGCACCCGTCGTGTTCGAAGCGAGGACTCCGAACTCCGTGTCGTAAAAGTATGTTTTTTAAATATTTTTATAAAAATTTTATTAAATGGATTTTTTATGAATTTTAAAATTTTTTCCATTAAAATCGGATAATAAATAAAAAAGTTAAAGATGGCGGGCGTAACGAAAATTGCAACGGTGACGTCATAATTCAAAATGGCGGATAACACAATGCCGGAATGTTCTATAAAACACAATTACGACATCCAAGATGGCGGATCCAAAATGGCTGTCGGGGTCAAGGTCAAGGTCAAAGGTCAAGGTCACATCCATGATGAGGCTTATCTGAGGCTGTAGACATGGATGCTTAAGCCTACATATGGACATTTCTAGCTGCTGGGATTTTTACGGAATAAAACGGGAAATTTTCCCTCGATACGGGAATTTTTCCCTCGAAAACGGGAATTTTTGAGTCATTTTGAGTCAATTTTGAGGAATTTTGAATCAATTTTGAGGAATTTTGAGTCAAAAATGGCCGCTGTGACGTCACAATCCAAGATGGCGGAAAGGACACACAGCTCCACCGCCTGACGCCTGTTTTAGAATCCCCATTTACATACTACTCGTAAACGTCGTAACCTGCAACGATTTCGGCGATGGTCACGTACGGATTTTCATACGTGGGAGCGATCGGTGCCACGTGCTGTTCCAATTTTAACTCACGATATTTTTTTCCTAACCTAACTAAAAACTAAGTGTGTTTGGGAGGGGTCCGGGTTAGGGAGGGAGACTAAGTGCGTCTCAGGCCGAAGCCTATCACGCCTTAGTCATGCTGGGATTAGCCATGCAGGGAGAGGGTCGCATGCATCATGTGCTAGGAGGGGATTGGCCAGCCATGGCAGCGATTGGCGCCATGACTAACTCCCCTCACTCTTATCTCTAGTCTAAACTACTAGTTAAGTTGGGCCCAGGTAAAACCTGAATAGACACAGGGAAAACCCTGGTCACTTTCATGCGGAATGAAAGTTTGCATGCATTAAATGTAGGAAAGTACAGGAGACAGAGGATGGTCTGGATGAAGAGTTTGCCAGAGTAGAAAGATTCTACCATGCGGGGGTTGGGCACTTGGACTCGAGGTCCGCTTTGGTGTCTTCTTCGGGACTGGAATTTGATGGCCTGGGACGCAAGCGCCCCTGGTGGTGAGTGTAACACGAAACACTCACATCCGCTCCAGACAGCAGCACCTATAAACTGAGCTTATTACAATAAATGCATGTTGCGTGGGCGAGGCCGTGCTAACATGCCTAATAGGTACTTTAAATAAGCATAACTAAAACTATGTTTTTTTTTTAGTAATAATGTTTTTATTAATACTATATATTATAATATAGGATAATGTAACTACTTTAAAGTCTATTCACTTGTTATAGTGGAAGAATTGTCGGCGTATACGTTTAAAGGCGAATGAAGAAGGAGCATTCGTATTTTATTATTTTATTAAATGGGGGTTTTATATGCGTGCCACTTCCGAAGGACGCCGCCCATTAGCATACAGCATGCCACTCGTATCGGTACCCCCAACTCGATCGGTATATACTTTCACTGATAGCCCAAGCAGGCGCCTCCAGGCATGGCACGGCATCTGCAGTTAAATTATTAACTTAAGTCGTCACCTCGCTCTTTAGCATGGCCATGCCCATGTGCGCAGACAGTATGCCACAGTAGTGTATAACTTTACTGCTCGCAAGGCAGACCCGCCCCGTACGAGGCTCTTCATTTCTGTATAATACAGCCTACTAGCTATTTAAATTTAAAATACGTAATGATGATATGTGTCACTGTAAATTATTACTTCGCCTCGCACCGCAACTCAGTCATGCCCATGTTTGCGATCGATTGGACACCCTACGCATTTGGTGTTTCTTTTTACCGTCCGCAAGGGCAGACTCGCCGCTGTACGAGGCTCATCATTGCTGGATAATTACATCCTACTTATTTATTTAGTATTTATAAGTTGAATAATATAAGTTAAGGTATTACTCGCGTAGGAAGTTAGTCCGTCCGCAACGGCGGGGCCGGGATCTGTACGCGGCGTGATTGGCCAGCTGGATCGGTCAATCACAGAGCAGCTAGGGTGGCCTTTGCGCTAGTATTGAAATTGGCATTTTATATTTAAGATATAATTCTGGGTCGTGGTCTCCAAGAGAGGAAATATACACATTTGTACTCAAGTGACACTTATCATAGAATTTCTGTGCAGTCCTGACATAATAATCTTTCAGGAGTTCGAGTTTAAGCTCCCTGTTCATAGCCCTGACGGGGCAGTACACAGGCGCATCTGTCGCGATACGAATGCACTTTTTCTGTATTCGCTGCAACTTTATCAAGTTGCTCTCAGCTGCTGTTGCCCACACTGGTGCCGCATCTATACTAATATTATAAAGCTGAAGAGTTTGTTTGTTTGTTTGTTTGTTTGAACGCGCTAATCTCAGGAACCACTGGTCCGATTTGAAAAATGCTTTCAGTGTTGGATAGTACATTTATCGAGGAAGGCTATAGGCTATATTATATTATCAATAACATTAGGGATCCTTACTAAAAGTCTAATTTAGAATCAAATGCGTTGGAGGGGGTTAGATACAACATGCAGTACACGTACGAAGTGTGTGTTGACAATGCCGCAGGTGCTAGAAGTTTATTTCCTATTGCCTATTAACATTGTTGCCACGCACTAGATGCCTTATCATTCTTGATTTTCCCATGCAAGTAAAAAAAAACCTGTGTGATATTAACAACAAAGCAATCAGTACCCTCATATAGAATACATATAGATAGTGTGAGGTATATATGTAGATGTAAAGAGATAAATACAGATAGAGATACATAGATATATGGGACTATAGATGTAGATAGAGATAAATATATATTTAGAGACATGGATAGATTATTTGTATATGTGTAACTACTTCAAACATATTACAAAACCAAACTGAATGAGGCATTGCAATGCATGCTGAGCATTAGCTAGATAATGGAATCTTTTCAATATTATTAATCCCTTATTTTTCAGTTTTTTTTTCTATATTGCTTTATAGAGTCTAGATTACATACAGACCAGGTAAATAACTATAAACTGGCAGAACAACGTCTGTCGGGATCTGAAAGTGATATAAATTATTTTGCACACTTGACATTCAAATTAAGAAGACCATTACTTACTACATCTGATCTCTAAACAATTCCCCTTCACCGTGTTCAGCCCGGGCAACGCTGGGTACTTCAGCTAGTATGTTATAATGGGCTTAATAATTAACGCTTTATATATTACTAAGCCATTTTTACTTAGCTCCCTAGTCTCCGGCTCATGACTGGATAGAGTGTCATGAGTCGTGCGAAGGCAGCCTTTCTTTTTAGTTCTATATGATCGCGCCAAAATAGTTTTCTATCCATATGTACTCCTAGATATTTAACTATATTTTTATGTGATATTACAACATCGAAAAGTGTTAGGCGTGGTCTAATTTCTAGTTCTGGTAGATGTTTACGCGTGAATACTATGGGGTCTGACTTTGTCGGATTTACTTTAATTCGCCATTTTGTGCACCAATTTTCAAATAGGTTTAATGCGGTTAGCATCCTTTCTGCTGCCAAATTTAAGTTTTTTGACCTACTGGACAGAACCGTGTCGTCTGCATATAATCCAAATTGTATATATCTATGTTCGGGTCTTAGCGTATCGTAAATAAAAATAGTACAGGCCCTAGAATACTGCCTTGCGGGACCCCTGCTTTAATTTGTTTTACATCTGACTGAGCCCCTTCAGTCGTGACTCTAAATGACCTTTCACTTAAATATGAGGCAAGTAGTTTTATATAACAGTCGGGGAAACCTGCTTTGTAAAGTTTATATATTAATCCCGCATGGAAGACTTTATAGAATGCTTTTTCAACGTCTATAAAAGTTGCTATACTATAATGGTTCCAGGTAAACACATCAATTATTAATTCTGTCATTCTAACTAGTTGATGTGTTGTTGAATGTTTTCCACGGAAACCAAACTGTTCGCTAGGCAATACGTTATTATTTTTAATGTGTGTGTTGAGTCTTTGAAGAATGATATACTCAGCCACCTTTGATAATATATTCAGTAAACTAAAAGGTCTATAGTTTTGTGGGAGGGTTTTATCTTTGCCAAGTTTTTTAAACTTTTACGTTCGCTTCTTTCCATTGCGAGGGGAAGTATTGTAAATTAAATATAGGATTTATTAGGGCTGCCAGATACTCAAGGATTTCTTCTGGCAGCTTATTAAGTACAATTGCCTGGATTCCATCGTTTCCAGGGGCCTTACGGGGTTTCATACGTTTAATAGCTTGTTTATCTTCCTGCGATTGAGTTAAAAAAGGCTCTGTGGTTAGGGGTTGATTTAATTTAAGTCTAATTTCCCTATAAACTTCAGCGGTAAATCGCGGGTCGCAGGGCTCGAGATTTGGTGAGAAAGCTAATTCTAGAGTATTCGCGAATGCCTGGGCTTTATCGATCGGGGTGAATGCGACACCAGTGGGGGTCTGCAGCGAAGGTATTTTCTCTGTTTTACGGAGAAACAGCTTTGTCATATTCCAGGTGCTATTATCTTGCACCTGGAGCTTCGAAACTTTCTCGTTCCATAGGCTACTCCTCCATAGTGCTATTTTATCGGAAATTACTTTTTGTAACTCATTAATGCGCCGTTTAATATCCCGTTGTCGACGTCTCCTGAATTCATGCCTTAATCTTTTTTTCTGGGTAATTAAATCTCTAATATACAACGGCAGCTCGTCCTGCTTAAAATTAACCTCCTTTTCTGGAATGCACGAGTTCATTGCAAGCTAAATTTGTTCTGTAAGTTCAATTACTGTTGAATCTATATTTTCTTTAGTTCAAAGTTAGCAGCATCGGCTGCAGGTAAATTGTCAATTAGTCTTGCCTGAAAACCTCTCCAGTCTGCTTTTTTGTAGTCTTTAGATTTTCTCGGCGGATTGATGGCAGTATCCACGTCATTGAATATTAAGTGGGCTGGAAAGTGATCAGATGACATTTCGTGTACGACTTTGAGTTCGAATCCCGTGTGAACTCTCTTGTTTAGGACGATATCTAAAATATCTGGGGTGAGCCTTATTGCTCCACTGTCGTGAGTTGGCTCTGAGGGAGCATATATTTGGTAGTTTTTAGTAGACTCGTGCTTCGTTACACAAAGCCGTTTGCCATGTTACGTCGACAGTTCCAGTCTGTATGCTTGGCGTTAATGTCACCTTCTGCTAGAAACGCGGGTACCGATTGATAACTTATAAATTATCTAGATCATTGGAGCTGATGGAGCTGTTGACTCTTTGGAGCTATGGAGCTTTAGGAGCTGTTGGAGCTTTTGGAGCATTGGAACATTTAGAACTGTTGGAGCATTAGAGCTGTTGGTATTTTGGAGCTGCATGAGCTTTGGAGCTCTTGGAGTCTTGCTTATATTGTTGAGATCGAATTAATGAAACGAGAACGTATCACACTGCTTCGAATTTTTTCGATCATATGTGCTTCTTTTTGAAATGTTGTTTTGACTCGTGTATTATAGTAAATGGTTCTTGATTTGACTAGCATATGATTCCGTCGGTTTCATGTAAATAAGCGAGTCCTCAGACGGCGGGGCTTTCAGTTTGTTACTGACGACGACGGTGTAAGGGTCAGCTAGTTTGTCTCATCTGGTGCATAAGCTAAACCTAGACACCGACAGTTCTTCCACAATAACTAGTGAATAGACGTTAATATAATTACTTTAGCCTATATTATGTTATATAATATATATTTAAAAAAATCTAAAAAATCAAAAACCAAAAACATAGTTTTAGTTATGCTTAGTTAAAGTACCGTTAATGCATGTCATCACGCGCAACATGCATTTAATAAAATTAGTTTAGTTTGTAGGATGATTAATTTTCTTTCTTTTAGTTATAGGTGCTGCTGTCTGGAGCGGATGTGAGTGTTTCGTGTTACACTCACCACCAGGGGCGCTTGCGTCCCAGGCCATCAAATTCCAGTCCCGAAGAAGACACCAAAGCGGACCTCGAGTCCAAGTGCCCAACCCCCGCATGGTAGAATCTTTCTACTCTGGCAAACTCTTCATCCAGACCATCCTCTGTCTCCTGTACTTTCCTACATTTAATGCATGCAAACTTGCATCCCGCATGAAAGTGCCCAGGGTTTTCCCTGTGTCTATTCAGGTTTTACCTGGGCCCAACTTAATTAGTAGTTTAGACTAGAGATAAGAGTGAGGGGAGTTAGTCATGGCAGCAATCGCTGCCATGGCTGGCCAATCCCCTCCTAGCACATGATGCATGCTACCCTCTCCCTGCATGGCTAATCCCAGCATGACTAAGGCGTGATAGGCTTCGGCCTGAGACGCACTTAGTCTCCCTCCCTAACCCGGACCCCTCCCAAACACACTTAGTTTTTAGTTAGGTTAGGAAAAAAATTGGTGCATAAGCCACGTAACTACATGTTCTTGAGAACTCGATGGCATTTTTACCGACTTTAACGTCGAATTCGATGGAGGTTGTACCATCGACTACGGGAACCCTGTCGTCAGCGACGACGATGACAGCGGAGCGATCAATGACCGCGGTGTCGGCAGACTCGGAGATCCCGACGTTATCGGTACCTTCAACTGCAGACATTTCGACGGTGTCTCTGATACCCGCATCGACTTGTGCTGTTCCATCGGATGAAGTTTCACCAACATCATTGCAGACTTCAAATAACTACGAACATTTATCGCGTCAGTGCAAATACTGCAGTGCAGCATTCACTACCACTTCATGTGCGCGCAGACATGAAAGAAGTGGTTGTTCGAGTAATGCTCAAAGAATACTATTTCAGTGCAACAAGTGCATTAAACTAATTTCACGTCTCAATAGCTTACATCGTCATTATAAATATTCTCCGAGAAAGTTAAGTGCAAGCATAATGAGCATGGTTGTTGTTTTGACACATATATTGAACCAGCCAATGAGAATATATAAGTGGGGTCCAGACGATAAGACGTTCAGTCAGTCTCTGGCTGCGGTGCTGTGCTGATCGGGTAGTTAGATTTGAATAACATAATAATAGACCAGTATCTAGCAGTTTTTGAGAAATCGATGGTATCATTACCACTACTAACACTGACCTGGATGTAAGGCCTACTATCAACAGTGCAGATCCGATGACAACGTCCTCAACAACTACACCTACTCTCTCAGAACAGCAGGAGATTTCAACCTATGCAACATCTTCCACAGTGCAGAACTGGAAGGCTTCAGAAGTTAACATTTCAACGAATTTACAATGGTTGACAACAGTGCTAGTGACAGCGATAAAGGAAGCGGCATCTGACGGCGTTCCATACACCCCACTGTACGTACTGTGACAAAATCAAAAACTTGAAATTACGTGATTGTGTAATACACAATTGTAATAATAACTCTGAACGCATTAAATATCAGTGCAATAGGTGTTGTAGCCCAGGGGCGTAGCCAGGGGGGGGGGGGGGGTTAGGGGTTCAACCCCCCCCCCCCCCTTAGCACCAAATCTTTAATTAATTTCTTATTCATCACTCAAACAAATTTCATTTTTAAATTAATAAAATTTTTATCATTACCTACAATATTTAAATTTAAGTACCGAAAACTGCTAAAATAGCACTATTTTACACATTAAAATCCAAATTTTTCCGGGGGAGGACACCCGGACCCCCCGCTTTAATACGGGGGGGGGGGGGCGCATGCGTCTTAACACCCCCCATACACAAATCCTGGCTACGCCACTGTTGTAGCCACTTTATACACTATGGGAGATTTAAAAGACACCTCAGGAATTGTGATAGACTGGCTGTACATTCATCAGATTCAAGCTGTATATACTGCGACAAGGCATTTGTATGCATAAAACATGAAGACATCATGAAATATATCACTGTCCTTTCAATGAAATTGATAATTCTTCTCTGTGTGAAAACTTTGGTAATCAACTGTCATGTGGAAATGCTCTGAAAAGACATTCAAAGTCGTGTAAAGGACTTAATCCATATAATAAGATGACTTTTAAGATCGAAAATGCTCAAGACTTTAGTAATTTGTCTGTGTTTTTTTTGTACTTGTAGTAGTGTAAAATTGATATAATAAAATTTTTGTTTTTAAAAGAACTTGCGGTGTTTTATTTTCCCGAACCTGAAATTATTTCAGTTTGTTAATTGTCCATGTATCTTACCAAGTGTATAGTCGATCTAATTAATCAGGAATTTAATGAGTGATTGTTTTGATGATTTTTGGGATTTTTCCCGGATTTATAGATAAATAATTACACGATTCCAAGATGGCGCCCAAATTTACAGATGGCGGGCACCTCAGTAATAATAATGATTACTGCACTCTAGCAGGTTAGAATAAAACTAGCATGATGGCAATGCACTCTATAAGACGAGTGCACACACAAGATGGTGTCCACCAGCAGACGAAAACAAGATGGTGTCAATGTCCTCTAGCAAGTGGTAGCTCCTGGTAGCATGTACTGAACACAAAATGTCGGATCCATGATGGTCGTCAAGGTCAGTCAAATTTATAGTTCAAGTTCAAAGATCAAGGTCAATATCAAATTTAAAGGTCAAGGTCAAAGTCAAATTTCAAGGTACAGGTCAAAGTCAAGGTCAAAGTTCAATATAAATGTCAAATCCAAGGTCACGGTCAAAATTCAATGCCAACAGTCGAAGTCAAAGGTATGAACAGAAAATTACACTAACATGGCATCAGACACTCTAGCAGACGAAAACACAATGGTGGCCTGCGGTGGACGAAGACAAAATGGCGGACATGACGTCATACCAGCTGATGATATATACCTTGGTATTGGTGGTGGGAGGTCAGTCTACAGGTGGCTTCTGTGGAGGAAGGTTCTGTCAGTTTTTTTATTATTTTGATCTTACCAGGTTCGAACCGAGGACTTCAAGGCCTAAGTGCGTTTATAAATAGAATTTTATTAAAATTTAATTAATATAATTTTTTTTAATTTTTTAATTTTTTTCAGATGTTCTAGCATAAAAGTTGCGGTTTTTAAAGATGGTGGCCGTAACGAAAAGTGCAACGGTCTAGAATCAAATATGGCGGTCATAACAAAACGTATAACGGTGACATCGTAATCATTTAAGATGACGGGCGTAACGAAACATGCAACATTTATGGAATTTAAAATGGTGGTCGTAACGATATTTGCAACAGGGTTTTTAAATTATTATTTTATTAGAATTATTTTAATTAAATTTTTTATGAATTTTAAATTTGTTTTATTAAAATAGGATAATAAATAAAAAATTCATGATGGCTGCCGTAACGTAAATTGCAGTGGTGACGTCATAATCCTAGATGACGTCAGATGCTTATCGGAGGCTGTAGACATGGATGCTTAAGCATCTTTTAGGATTTTGTGTTCTTTCTAAGGCAAAAGACTAATGAGGTTTTACGAAATCCTAATTTTTGAATTTTTGAGGGAGAAAACGAGAAATTTTTCCTCAAAACTAATTTTTGAGTAGTTTTGAGTCATTTTTGAGGAATTGTGAGGAATTTTGTAGTCCAATATGGCCGCCGTGACGTCAAAATCCAAGATGTCGGTCTGCACCAGGCACCACGCGCCAGTGCCAGTCCATGGAGCCCCTTTTCTATACTACTCATGCCACATGTGCAACCTGTCTCTCGGTGCAGAGACCTGCTGCTCGGGAGCTACTCACCCGTCCACGCAGTGTCCTGCCGTGATGACGAAGCTGCGGGTGAGGATGGCACCCCCACACACATGCTTGTTGTTCCTGCGCACCGACACCTGCAACACGACGTGGCGCTGCGTTCTGCAAGTGTTTTATTTTTTGTATTGCCACTGAAAAAACTTCGGGACCAAGTACACTGTAATTTTTTTTGTAAATGGAATAGATATATTTATGTAATATTACAGATTTTTGTAAATTTCTACATTTACATGAAGACAACGGTAACACTACAAAATAGTGTTCGCAGTTATAATGAGTTTGAATTCTTACCCGGATATGTATGCTCTGTATATTCTCAGTAACTTCAATAGTTAAAGTTATTTGTAAACCGTTCCCTGAATAGCTTCCCAGAATTAACTGCGCACATAAATAAGGATAATAAAAAAATTGGGTGCGTGTACTTATGTACGCGCGTGAGTTGTTATACTTCTTTGGCATCATTAAAAATATTTTTTAATTGCATGCAAATAATTAATTACAATAAAATAATAAAAGGGCTGGAAAAAGATTGCCAACACAGTCAATAAAGTTCAGTTTAAATTTGAAAAATTAAATAAATAAAATTTAGAGAATAATAAATATATATGACATTATTTGTACTAAATAGTATAAGATTCTTGATTTAAAATATTTATTATTGGTTATTTAATATTTTTAAAGAAAATAAATAAATTTAATAATAAATTCAAAAATTTAATTTAAGTTTTTTTTTTCATTTTTTAAATATTTATTATTTTCTTAATTTAATATTCACGTTTCATATTTATCAAAAAGCTTTCATTAAATTTGTTCATTAATTTTGATAAATTGTTATTATTTATTCTATTCAATAATAAATATCAAAAATTAATATTTTAATTTGATGTTCGATTTTAATTTTTATTACAATTTTTTTATTAAATGTTTTATTAAATTTATTTCTTTATTCTGTAAATATTAAATAACATAATAATAAATATTTAACATTGATAACTTAATAATACTTAGTATTAATTATATTAAATAATAATATTTTAATTTATATCAATTAGTAATACATACGGATAGTTAACATTAATTATATTGGAGCACTTGAAATGTATAAAGGCACATTTTTTTTTACTTATATTTACGAATATAAAATAATATTAATCAAAATATTCAATTTAAATCATTACTGAATATAATTTATTAGCACAAATATAATTCGCACTTGTATGAAACTAAAACACGTGTTGTGAATGTAGAAACTAGAAACATGTGGATAAATAATATAATAATGAAAACAGTGATCAGAGGCGACGAGCATGCCAACATGCACAACTAATAGAGGTTCTATTTATATTTTATTGGTAGCTTTTTTTCGAGACTTAATGAGCGGTTTAGCGGGCAGCTTCAACCTGTTAATTTTGTGTTACAGTGATGCGCGCGCATCTTAAAACTTCACGCTCATCATTTTTTTCATAACACGCCTAAAGAACTATAACTTCAAAAAAATTAAAATTAAATATCTACCGCCGAATTTTGAACCACGTTCTTTCAGCATATTGACCGCGCAGTATAACCACTGCTCTGACAGAAGGTTACGGGGAAAATGTGTGTTATATTTGAAGTAATACCAAAATAATGTGTTTTTTTTTAAACCTTGGAATTTACTCTTTACTATAACTATTTTAGTTTACCAAAATAAATTCCATGGTATTTTCACTATCATAAAGTTTCATTTGGCACACCAATACGTTTTGTATGTCCCCTAATGTGGGTTTATGTTCATACACGTGCGTCCGCCATCTTCCTGTGGAAATGTCGTCACATGGTGCGCGCGCAGCTTCAACCTGTTAATTTTGTGTTACAGTGATGCGCGCGCATCTTAAAATTTCACTCTCATCATTTTTTCATAACGTGCCTAAAGAAGTATAACTTCAAAAATAAATTCAATTAAATTGTTGAGTATTAGATTTAACTTTACCATGGTTTTGAAAATTATGCTCGAATGTAACCTCAATTAAAAAGTAAAAATATATGCCAGTTTTTGGAAGAAATACTTATTAATATCTCGAAATATGTATTTAATTTATTAAAAAATAACCATAGCCATTTTTGTACTAAATAACAATGTTTTTTCTTTTGCTGTATTACAAACTATATATTGTAAACTGGTTTCCAAAGGAATCTTTTGTAAAGGTAGGAAAAACGTTTATCTGAGAATAGTAAATTTAATTATTTCCCAGTTTTGTACAACTTATATTGATATTGGGTGTTTTAAGATATATTTTCTGTAGATGAGAAGTGAATACAAGCATGATTTAACAAAATATCTTAGACACAAAATATTGCTGTATTTCGCTGGTTGTCATTGAAGAACCTCTGGAATGGACAACAAGGAAAGAACATCGGGAATGGACAACAAAAGAAGAACTTCGGGGACTGACAGCAAGGGAAGAACCATTGAAATTGACAAGTGAAGAACATTTGGATTGGATAAGAAGGGGAGAAAATTGTGAAATGACAACAAGGGAAGAATCTTTGGATTGGACAACAAGGTAAATGCCTCGGAAATTGACAGCAAAGGAAGAACCTCAAAATGGACAGCAAGAATGAGATCTTTAGAAATAGGCAATAAGAAAAAAATTGTGAATAAACAACAAGGGAAAATCCACGAGAATAAAAAACAATGGAAGAACTTCAGTAATAGATAAGTAAAGAACCTTGGGAATTGACAATAAGGGAAGAACATTTGAACTAGGAAACATGGAAAGAACCTCGGTAATAGACAACAAGGGAAATACCTCGGAAATGGACACCAAGGGAAGATCCTAGAAAATGGACAGCAAGAAAAGTTCTTTAGACATAGATAAAAAAAAGTAAAACCTTGGGAATAAACAATAAGGGAAAAACCACGAGAATAGAAAACTATGGAATAAGCTCAGGAATGAACAAGTAAATAATCTCAGGAATTGACGTATAGGAGAGACCATTTGGATTGGGAAACAAGAAAATAACCTCGGTAATGGACAGCAAGGTAAGAACCTCGATAATGGACGGCAACAAAATAATTTAGGAATGCACTGTTACGCAGTTTCGC
Source organism: Bacillus rossius redtenbacheri (assembly GCF_032445375.1). Lineage (NCBI taxonomy): Eukaryota > Metazoa > Arthropoda > Insecta > Phasmatodea > Bacillidae > Bacillus > Bacillus rossius. Next base: position 112,847,886 of record NC_086332.1, read on the forward strand.
ACTGCGTAACTATACGACTACCAGGCAGCGCCCCTGGCTATCTGATGGATACCACCCGCAGCACAGGGGCGCGCAATGTTCGATTGCTGCGCGCCGGACGGCAATGCGTCGGGGCCGCTCGGGCCGCTTCGACTCCGCCCGGCTTCGCGGGCTTCGTCCGGAACTACCAAAATGACGTACTTCCGCTGCGGGTATCCAGACTGTTCCTCGGTCGGGCCCCGGCGGACTATATAAACCGGCCCAGCCAATGCTTCTGCAGGCGGTCGGTGGTCGTCTCTCGGGGCGTGCGCATCTCTCTCGCGGGCTGTTGGCTGGGAGTTCCCTGCGACCTATTGGGTAACCGAAGGCTGGCAGTGCGTGTTGGTTTTGTGTGCGTGCTGGGGGCGGCCTAGCAGCGCCAACTGCTACCGACCGCGTCCCGCGGGTGGCGGATACGGGAGCCCAGCTCGAGAGTTGCAATCTCGCTGGGGTGGCTGTGAATAACCAATAGCAGTCCGCGGACCAATGGCCGGCCTGTGGAGTCGTTATCACGGCTGTCGGTGTGAAAGGTAGCCTGAATGCAGCTCGGCGCGCGGCAGGAAGCAGCTTCGTCGGCGAAGGCCCGCAGGGGAGCTCGATGTGCTGAAAAAATGCGAAGTGTGGACGAACTGCGGGCTGGAACTTGCGGAGCTGTGAACTGCTGCGCGCGCAACGGAATTGAAATGCATCGGAACTCTGAAGGAAGACATCAGGAACCTTCAGCTGGGGCTGCTGTAGCTGTGGCAGCAGTAGCCTCGAGCGGCGCGACCTTAAACCGTCTCGGGGATTTTGGGTGGCGAGGTTGGTTCCCTCCCCCCACCCTGGCTTGAAAAGTACTGCTGTTGACCTGAAGAAGGAAGATGAAGATGGCGCAACGTCAGGCTGCCTTTCGCCTCGAGAGCCAGCAGTTCGAGCCGGTTTACTGGCTCGTCTGCCCACTTCTGTCTTAACTGTGGCTGCCTGGGCAGCTGTGGCTGGGCTGACGTGAAGTCGCCCGCCCCTGGGGGCGCATGCGCCCCTGGCTAATAATAACCCAGGAGCTCCCAACTTTAAATGCGGGCCGCAAGCCCAAGCACCCAACTCCACCAAGGTTGATTTTCAGCCCCTCCAACTCTTCTTACCTGGACCCTTCTTCCTCTTGTCCAGTAGTTACCTGCTTGCTTAATGCATGTTAATTGATCCCCGCATGAACCGGCCCAGGGTTTTCCCTGTGTTTATGCAGGTTTTACCTGGGTCACACTTAGCTAGCTTTTAAGCTAGGCGACCAATGGGGCGTCAGTCATGGCGCCAATCGCAGCCATGGCTGGCCAATAAACCCCAATAAGCACATGATGCACGCGCCCTTGTCCTGCATGGTTAAAAACCCGCATGGTAGAGTGTATAGGCTTCGGCCTGAGACACACTTAGGTCCTCCCCTAACCTGGACCCGTCCCTACACAATTAGAATTAACTTAGGCTAGGAAAAAAACAAAATCGCTTCTGCAGGCAGTCTCCCACTGGCACAGCAGCGTGAACCTGCAGTGACGACTATCTACACCACCGGCCTCCTCCGTCACGCTGCGGGCTGGGTTTTCCAATTTTTCCCAGCATCTTATACCTTTGCTGGTAATACCTTATTTTCATTCTTTGCTTTATTTCCCCCGCTCGTAGCAGTGTTTACGAAAGTGCTCCAAGAGCTGGAGCGTTTGAACCCAACTGTTGGTGGTGGGATCGTGTAATTTACACGAGTGAGTATCTTGCTCAATAGGTGATACTTGACTTGTCAAACCTTAAAAAAAAAAAAAAAAAACTCCGTCACGCTGCCCGACGACGTGCCGACCGCTTCAGGAAGGAAACGGTAAGAGACGCCGTCAGAATCTAAGTCCGTAAGGGACTCTGAAAAATTTTCAACCCAGTTTAAATATTACAAGTCCACGAGGGACTTAGAATAAATTCAAGCCGAATTAGTTTGGACTTAGAATTTTCGCAGAGTGAGGAAACAGAAAATTTGCCTCGTCTGTAGAATGAAGGGAACTGTTTCGTGAAGGTTACGGGTAAGTAAATGTTTGACTGGTGTTGAAAGTAAAATGGCAGTGGGGCAGTGTGGCATGAGACGGAGGAGAGGTCGAGTACCGCATAACGTAAAGTGTACCAACTTGCAATACGTTGAGGCTTACCGTAACGTAACCAACGTAGTTTTACGTAACGGATTCGACTGAACTGTTATAAGTTCCCGGACTACACAATCAATGTAACGATCACTCCTGTGTGAACTTCAGTACGCAGCTACTTCGTAGAACGACTGACGAGGCGAGTAAAGATAAAGACTGCTCGCCGCAATATTGGCGGGGCTCCTCGGCATACCGCTGTCAGTAACCAGGAGACTTTTGAATACGACCCGCTGAGTGTAAGAACGTGTGTGTAAGAACGTAAACATTTTAAGTGTCATAACTTCGGTATTGAGACTTACACCAGAAACACTGTTTAAGAACTTCAAATAATCAGACCACGATGAGAGAGAATGTATTTCAAGTTTAATCGATATTTCTTTATTATCTGGGTAAATTAGTTACAGATAATACTTAACTGTACTATAAGCGATTTCATGTCAGTTCTCCTTAATTATTTTCTTTACCTTTCTTATTTCTAATTGTAATTTGATATGTTTGGCAAATGTTAAATTCATGTTAGTACAGTTATTTAACGTAATATTGAATGTGCCAAAAACCAAATGATTTGATGTTCATATTTTCTGCTAAGATAATTTGTTTTTTGCTTTATAATAAGGCGTTAATTTAATGTGTGTGAAATATATATGTGATCCAATATTGTTAATTATATTTTTTTCACAGACATCGTGGGCACTTGCTGTAATCGTCAAAATAACAAATCAGAAGGTTGTCATATCTGAGCATGCGTGTATTGAAGGATGTGATGTTGTTATTACAAGTTTTGTTAATAAAAGCACTTTTGTTTCATGAACTTTAGAACCACTTTCTAAGATTCTCCCATTGTCCTCCCGCCCTTCCGAACTGGAGGTAACAGCACAATAAGGAAAACCCTCGGAAATGGAAAACAAGGGAAGAAACTCGGGAATGGACAATAAGGAAAGTACCTCGAAAATGGATAAGTGAAGAACCTCGGGAACGGATAACAAGGGAAGAATCTCGAGAATAGACAACAAGGAAAAAACCTCGAGAATTGACAGCAAGGGAAAAACCTGGGGAATGGGTGGAGAAAAATTGAGCAATGAAATTTAATATATGGCCCGACTGTGATTTTACAAAGCTGGAGCCCTTTGATGGAGAGGAAGACAGGAAATCATTCAAAGCAATTAATATTGCCATTATATCAACCATTCTTCATTCAGTTGAAACATGCAGTCATTAATCCACAAAATAAAAATCATAAATGTTTTCAGTAGACTGTTTTAACTCAATTTGTTGAAGTACCGAGTGAATCAATATTACATTGAAATGGAAGGAAGATTTAACTTCAAGTGACTAAATTATTCTACACTACTTTGTCAGAGAGTTACATTTGAGCACAGAAACCCGCAGGTATCAGTTAACATCTATGGTCTGGATGAAAACATAAAAGTTGTACCATTATGTGTGTCGAAGAAAGAAAAACCACGTCTGTGTAGGTCATATGTTATTGTCTGAGTAAAATGGCAAAAATTATCATTACAAATTTTTCAATATTAGTAAGGATCCTGTTAACTGCTCATCAAAAGTCCATTGTGTTTTATAAAAGGTGTTTCAACTAATATGATAGTAAAAAACGAGTATCTAGTTTGAATAGTCAGAACATGTTTGACAAGCATATGAAGTACTGTATGGAACAGGCACCAGACAAGAATGCAAGTCTGAAATGGAAAGCGATGAAAAGCCTCCAGTACATCATTTCAAAAATTATCTAAATGCAGACAAATTACCCATTGTCATGTATGTTGATTTTGAGGCCATGCTTGTTCCCATTAGCACATGTCAGCCAAACCCAAACCAATCATAATAACGTTCATACAGGAAGCATGAAAGTAGTATTCGAATGTATGTCCTGGGACACGGGTTCTGGGTGAGGAGTGAGTGTACGGCTGCCATCTTGGATTATGATGCCACGGCGGCCATTTTGGATGACCTTTACCTTGAACATTAACCTTGACCTTTGACCTTCAAAATTAACCAAAATTAACCACAATTAGTCAAAATTTACCCATAAATCCCCAAAATTTGCCAAAATTTCCATTTTTCTGGAAACCAATCCCGCCAAAAATTCTCAAAAATTCCACAGTTAAAAAATTAAGATTTCGAAAACCTCAAAATACTGTTTGCCTTAGAAAGAACACAATGTCCTAACAGAGGCTTAAGCATCAATGCCTAAAGCCTCTGACATCATCTAGGATTATGACCGCCATCTTGAATTATGACGTAACCGTTGCAATATCTGTTACGGTCGCCATATTGAAAATACGTAATATTTATGTTAGAAAATCGGGAAAAATTTTAAAAATCATAAAAAAATTAAATATTCAACTTTAATAATACAAATTTGATAAAAATATAATTTAAAACTTTTAAATGTACACTTACATCATGGAGCTCGGAGTCCTCTGTTCGAACACAGTGAGGGCAAAAATCTAAATGACGACCTATCCTTTCTCCACGGAAGCCGCTGGCAGACTGACCTCCCACCACTTATGTCAAGTTATATATCGTCAGAAAGTATGATGTCATCTCCGCCATTTTGTAAATCTATATTTATTATCCGATTTTAACAAAAAAGTTTTAAAATTTATAAAAAAATTAAATTAATCAAAATTTGATTAAATTTTTTTAAAAAAAAACTTTGCATATTTTCTTACGGCCTCCATCTTGAAAATATGTAATTTTTATGCTAGAAATTCCAAAAAAAATTCCAAAAATTATTTTAAAATTGCCTACTTCAAATGTTTAGTTATTAAAACGGTTTTGTTCACCGTATTATTTTATTTTTATTTTATTTCTTAAATATTTTTTTCTGTTATTTTATGATATAAAAGAAAATTGAGATGGTTTTTTCCGTGTGCTCCTGATTATTCTTGTCAATATGATGATCTGTAGTGACTTAATATTTACTAGTTCAAAACCTCTTGGTGTTACTCAAATATGTTTCAAGGTCACTTGGTCCTTTAGTATGTATAAAAAAAATTTCACGATGGTCTAATTGGCTGTAATTAGCTAACGACGAAGAAGGTCATGATGTCCCTAAATGACTTGCCTATACGTCTGATATTGTCATGACTCGGTCTCATGGTCCGGATACACTTGGCCTGTATGTGTGACTTTGTACATGAACGATTTATAGGTTACTCAGATTATCGAAAAACCAGACTTTCATGTTGGGCTTATCGGCAATGTATTTAATTCGTGGATAATTGTCGTATATAGTCTTAGTTTTATTTCTGAAGAGAGAATGATTACTAAACTCCACGAAAGTTAATGGAAAACAGAATCGAAAATTGATTTAATATTTAGTTACACTTGTTACTGTTCAAGTATCCAACCAAGGACCGGAACTGATCGAATCAATTTGTAATTTGATTGTAAATTGTTTGGTGAATTTAGGAATTTTTCTCGAATTTATAGCTAAATAATTACACGATATCAAGATGGCGTCCAAATATCCAGGTGCGAGCACCTCAGTAATAATAAATGATTACTGCACTCTAGCGGGTTAGAATAAAACTAGCATGATGGTAATGATAGTAAGACGAGTACACACACAAGATGGTGTCCGACCAGCAGACGAAAACAAGATGGTGGCAATGACCACTATCAGGTGGTAGCTCCTGGTAGCATGTACTGAACATAAAATGTCGGATCCATGATGGTCAAGGTCAAAGTCAAATTTCAAGGTCAAGGTTAAATTTCAATTTCAAGATCAAATTTCAAGGTCAAGGTAAAATTTCAAGGTCATGTTCAAGGACAAGGTCAAGGTTCAAGGTCAATGTCAAAGGTAGGTGGCTTCTGTGGAGGAAGGATATGTCGTTTTTTTTATTTTTTGCTCTTACCGATTTAGAACCAATAACGGGAATCGATATAATCATTCAGTATTCTAATAAGTTAATTTTTTGGTGAATTTTGAACTTTTTTCATTAAAATCGGGTAATAAATAAAGATTTTCAAGATGGTGCCTTAAACGAAAATAGATACAAGTAGTGACATAATTTAAAATGTTGGGTGTGGTGTAAGACGTTTTTATTACTTTTTATTGAGAATTTTTTAAAATATATTGATAAATTACTCGTTTACTCTCGCCGGAAATCAAACCGAGGACCGAAAACAATTAAGTAAGTAAACATTTGAAGTAGGCAATTTTTAAAATATTTTTTTGGAATTTTTTCGGAATTGCTAGCATTATAATTACAGATTTTCAAGATAGATGCCGTAATGAAACATGCAACATTAAGAGGATCCAATATGGCGGTCGTAATTTAAAGTAATGACATCGTACTCAACCAAGATGGCGGGCGTAACAAAACATGCATTATTAATATAATCCAAGATGGCGACCGTAACAATGAGTGCAACAATGGTTTTAAGTAATATTTTATTAAATTTTTATTATTTAATTCGTTTAAATATTATTTTTTAATGATTTTTAAAAAAAATTCCTGATTTTCTCGCATTACAATTACGGATTTCAAGATGGCGGCCATGATGTCATACTAGGTGACGATTAATATACTTTGACATAAGTGGTGGGGGGAGTCAATCTGCCAGCGGCTTCCTTGGAGGAAGGATTGGTCGTAATTTTTTTGTCCTTCACCAGGTTCGAACCGAGGACTCCAAGCTCCATGTTGATAAAGTATGTTTTTAAATTTTTTTTAAATTTAATAATTGAATTTTTTTATAAAATTTAAAAAAATTTCATTAAAATCGGATAATAAATAAAGATATTCAAGATGACGGGCGTAACGGAAATTGCAACGGTGACGTCATAATCCTAGATGACGTCAGAGGCTTATCGGAGGCTGTAGACATGGATGTTTAAGCCTCTTTTAGGATTTTGTGTTCTTTCTAAGGCAAAAGACTTTTGAGGTATTCGAAGACCTAACTTTGAATTTTGGAGGAATAAAACGAGAAATTTTTCCTCAAAACTGTAATTTTGAGTCATTTTTGAGTCCAAGATGGCCGCCGTGACGTCACTAATTTAAGATGGCGAAAAACACCACCACTACACCCTGAACCATATGCCCGGAATCCCTTTTACATACTACTACAGATATATTTCCCCAACAAAAAAAAAATACTTTTTTTTCTCCAAATATTTTCTTTGCATAACCAATGCTTATACCACAAAAAATATAAATTCTAGCTAACTAGAAAGCACATACATACTTATTTATTTTGAAAATGGCATTTTTACATAAAATATATTAGTCGAACATTGTTTGAAAACATTACATTTGTACGAAAATTCACTCTGTAGTACATTATTTGCACATATTTGCTCTGCAATCATCACACATTGCTTTTCCACACACACTGCAAACGTTTTTTGTTTTCTTATCCTGGCTGCGAGGACACAGACGACAACTTCTCCTTTTCCCAGTTGTTTTTTCAGGGGATTCTTGTTCGATTTCTTTCTTCAAAAATCTTTCAATGGATAATCGCAGTTCTCTGGGCAGCCTGTTATTTTTCATTCTCCTGTCCATGTGTTTGTGAACAAGTTCTCTCGCAAGTTCCTTTAGAAAGGTATATCTTGGTATTTCACAATTTTTTGCATAACGGCCACGTAATACAAAACTATTAACCGCAGCAATATTCAAACTTGCATAAAAGAGAGCTAGTGGCCATCTATTTGTTCGGCGGTTGTTGAATAATTGGCACACTTTCTGTCAAGAGAATCAACACCTGATTTGTGTTATTGTAAAATGCAATAATCCCAGGTTTGCCTGTTTCTACGTAAGTTGATTCGGTATGGTGCATTGTTGAAATCAGAAGCACAGCTTGTCCTTTCTTTGGAACATAATAGAGAAGTGTGATGTCTTTAGTAAATCCGTAGATACTACTGCCTTCTTGTCTTTTTCTATTTGGTAGGAATGTGGCTGGTATTTCTTTCTTGTTTTTCTTCAGTGTTCCAACATAAGTAAGGCCCCGGTTGCGTAATTCCTCGGCAACTTCAACGGAGGAAAACCAGTTATCTGCAGTAATATTACAGTTGGTATTTACAATCGGTTGAACTAGGTAATTGTAAAACGGCTTGTGTTGGTTTTAGAAATTTTCCGTCTACTTGCGGGAGTAACTTGCCATCACAATCCTTCCCAGTGTAAATATATGCATTGTAAAAATAACTTGTTCTGGAATCACTTAGTATCATTAATTTGATTCCATATTTTGATGATTTATTCGGCATATAGGCCTACATGCGTAATCTGCAACGTCCTCTAAAACCAACCAGCATTTCATCAATGCATGCCAATTCACCGAGTGAGTAATATAACTGAGAGCTTTTCACAAGTTCATTTAAATCCTAGATATAGCTGCGGAAGGATCATTTTCTTTTCGTTGTTCCCTGTCCTCATAATTATCAAAACGCAAACATGACAGAAGGATTAGAAGCCTCTTTACAGACATAGGTGAAGTGATAAAGTTTTAAACTTCAAAGACAGTGTAACACAGTGTAAATTATGTTTAGACTATGTTTGTTGGTACTTATCTTTCAATAAAACTTTCCTGCTTTTTTCCCATTATGAGTTAATTTTTTTAACTTAAATTTTACTTTTTAAAACAATAAAAATAGTGTATCACTTGAACCCATGTATTGGGGTGAAGCGATACAGACAAAAGTAATGCATTGTGTATCACTACTGTGGAATGCTGGGGTGAAGAGAGAGTATTTTTATAGTTTATTATTACTATACTGAGTATGAGAGAGTAAAATAGGCATGTTTAAGCATATGTTAGCGTAACTGCTGGCTCTTATAGCACATTTTTGTTTCTCATAATAAAAAGTTTAAGGAATACATAAAGTTTGATAGGTATCAAACAAAAAATAATAGTAATCAGTACCTACTCAAAATACCTACTATATATCACACATATTAAAATTGACCAATCTGAACACAGTGTTGACAATCCAAATACCAAAACAGAAATAATCTAACTAAAAGTTATAAGGAAATTTCAAACGTCCATAATGAAGCACACTTGGTTGAGGTAGCTAGGAAATGACTTCATGAGGATAAACTAAAACTTTTTCTGCTATGTCTGGCCACACAAATGTGTACTTGTGATTCCTATAATATTTTAGAAATTTTAGTTCCACTGTTCTGTTCTTGCAGTGTTGTTGTGGTTTGCCATCACATCCGAAACCTGAGCAGCATAGTGTTTTTTTCCTTGTTTGTTTTTGAATCTTTCAACTTGACTTTGAGGAAATCTCCCTCTCATATATGCACGTAATCTGGTAATACATTAGTGTCATTTTCTTGTTCTTCATGAACATCAGAATCAGGATTTTTTTCTGTTTCCTCTTCATCAGAGCCAGATAGATCATCTGGATCTGATTCACTGCAAGAGTTCTTGTTTGTCACACTTCTGCCTGTCTCCACTTGAAGTTTCCCACTCCTTTTGGTTCTCAGTTGCTGTCTGTTCTTTCCATAACGCATCTCCTGAAGAATATAAATGAGGCTCTTTTCCATAGCATTTTCAATAGGATTTGCATCCACACCCTCATTAGGCAGCTGCTTGAGAAATTCATTGTGGTCCAAAGGAACAATGCCTGATTTCCTGATCCCACTTTTGATGTTTTCTGTAGCCATGTTCTGAATACTGTCCACAAGCTTCTTGAGAAGACAAGGAAAGTGGACTATGCTTAAACTTCCACGGTTTCCCTGGTTTCGCCAAGATTGGAGAAGTTTTCTCCACTCAGATTTTAGCGGCCGAAAAAAGTCCATATCTAATGTTTGCGCATAGCGTGTTGAATATTTCGGTAAAGTTATAAAAGTTATATTGTTCTCAAAACATGATCTTAAGACTGCTTCAGAGATATGGCTGCTAAGATTATCTCCAATCAATACCCTGGGGGCAGGCTGTTTTCGAAGATAGGGTAGTGCGATAGTAAAAAACCACTCAAACTTATTTTGATCGAACCACCCACTTTTCGTACATTCATATATTGTCCCTGTGGGGCCTTTATTTCTCCAAGAGTCATATATATTTTCTGCTTTATAAAACACGTAAATGGGAAGAAGAGTTCCTTCTCCGCTACAGGAAAACATTAGTGATATTGATGACTTTGTATAGTCTGTTATGTTCTCTGGGTGCTTTTTACCTCTCCTGCAAATAATCTTCTTACTCCCTGGGTCGTCAGTAAGATTAGTCTCATCAAAATTTACAACACTCATAGGATGTACACCACTGAATGTTATTTCAAGGTTATTGAAATACTCGTTTACTGTGTCTGCAGATACAGCTGCCCGTGCTCTCTTGATATTTTCTGACATTCTTGCAGTTAATTCGTTTTTATTCCTTCGCAAAAATGAAACAACCCAGTCATATCCAGGAAGGTTGTTCTGGAACTTACGAATATGCCTTCCCAAAGAATCCAAATACCCTTTCACAAAAAATCGTAGATCCATATATGTCATTGGAAATCCCCATTCTCCAAGAATGATCAGTTTCTCTGAAATAAACAAAATATGAATTAGGTAGGTACAGATGAAGTCAAGCCCTATCTTTGAAATAATTGTAGTCCATAAGATCAAACACTTAGCCTTACCTTTCAAAATAGCTTCTTCAACATCACTTAATGTTGTCTGTCCTCCATATTTTCTCTGTTTAATGTTTTTACATTTTCTGTAAATCTTCATCTTATCAATGTTGTATTTTTTAGCTACTTCTCTGAATGAAATTTTCTCGTTTTTCACTTCTTAAACAGCCTTTTCCAGATTATCTAAATTGACAGGTACGTAAGGCTTTGACCCTGGTCGCCTTTTGTAGTGTCTCGGCATTCTTTCGCTTTGCAACAAAGACAAATAATTTATAAAATAAAAAAAATACTTGTTGGGGTGAAGTGAGACAGTGTATAATTTCACCCCTTTAAAGTGTTCATAAAACAAATATTACCTTAAAATTCAAAAATAAATTTACAGAACAAAATATAAATATCAAGTAATGTTGCTAAACAATGTATATTACCTGGCCACAGTAGTTATATTTTGTAGTAAATACAGCAAATATGTTAGATCCAATAAGTTTCCGTCAACCAAATAAAAACACATAAACAGAACCACAGAACTCTGATTATAACCTCTCTACTGGGCTAGAAAAAGGCGGGAACACCAAGCTGATTTTCCAAAGATATAGAACATGCTTTGATGAATACAGTGCATTGTTGTTTTGTGATTGTAGAGACATCTGTGCTTGGGAAATATATTTTTCTCAGAAAATTGGAAGTGTTTTATCACTTCACCCTCCTGTATCACTTAACCCCAAAATACGGTAACACATATAAAAATTTCCCGACCAGTGCCGTCTGTTGCAAATAGAGATTCCAGATCTTCGTGGTTTGATTTGAACACTGACCAAAAGTACAAAACACCTAAAAATGCGTCAAACTCCATGCAATCCAGGTCAGACAACTCAGATTTATTTTCCATTGAATATTTTTCTTTCAATATTTTTAGTTTTTTGTTGGTGTGTAAAATAACTTTATCAGCAATATCTTGAGTAAAAATACATTTCCACACTTCTAATGGTGTTTTAGTAGTGGGTAAATTCTTTGCTGGCTCTTTTTAACCCGGTAAATGAGAGACAATATTGTGCTTAGGTGTTCTAACAGTTTTTGTTGCAGGTGTAGAACACCGTTTGTACATATTTTTACCATAATAGTATTTAACTTTTGAATGTTCACTGACCAAATCACTGCTTCCATGATATTGTCGCTCAATGTTTTCACAGTCCATTTCTTGGCGATGTTGAGTTGCACATTCTTCACCATTATCTTGATTTTCGTTTTCATCACAGCTGATTTCAGAATCTGAATTTTGATTACTACCTGGAAGATAATCATCTTATTCTGTACTTTCATCACTTAAGTCACTTCCAATATCTTTCAAACACTTAGAAATAGTTTCGTCATAATCTGGATCGCCCACACGCACACATGTTCGTTTAGAAGCCATTTTATCACTTCTGAGATAGAAACATATCTGGTGACGTGGTGTCACTACGACACCAAGTTATCTTTACGACCTGATATATAGCACCAGACAGCGATAACAAATCTTGAAATCTGACACTGCAGGAGGAGACTATGTGATATCCAAGCGAAAGGTAGATGGCACCACAAGCAAGTAAGTGCCTTGAACTGCACATAGATGGCAGCGAGTTAAAGTTCTGCTGGGGTCTGGATAAGGGTTAGTCTTGTTTATTAGTGATTCTCAGATGTCTCAGAGCTTATTATTATATATGACTGAGTAATGGTATTTTCGTTTGAATTCCACCTGATAAAAATATTACAAGTGATGATTTAGTAGCAAAAATTCAATTAATTAAATTTAACTCTAAATAAATGACATGACTCATTAAGTAAAAAATCCTTCATGGATAGTTCTGTTTCTCAGAAACAACCAGAAGCACTTGGAGAAACCACAAGAATAATCGGGAGCACACGGAGAAAACCGTCACACAATTTTTTTTAATATCAAAAAATCACAGAAAAAATAATAATAATTAATAATAAAAAATTAAAATTAAAAAAATATCAAAAACAGCTTCTGCCAGCTTGTAAACTTCTCATTTGTCGAGAAAGGATAAAGTTATAGTACAATAAGAATTTTTAATTTTTTTGTTTTTTATTTATTATTATTTTTATTATTATTATTTTATTTTTCTGTGATGTTTTTAATATTAAAGAAATTTGTGTGACGGTTTACTCCGTGTGCTCCCGATATTTCTTGTGGTTTCTCCAAGTGCTTCGGGTTGTTTCTGAGAAACAGATCTATGCATGAAGGATTTTTTACTTAATGAGTCATGTCATTTTATTCATAGTTAAATTTAATTAATTGAATTTCTGCTACTAAATCATCACTTGTAATATTTTATCAGGTGGAATTCAAACGAAAATACCATTACTCAGTCATATATAATAATAAGCTCTGAGATATCTGAGAATCACTAATAATCAAGACCAACTTCCTTCTCTTAGGTGCTTAGCGAAGCCATCCTTCTTTTGCGATCGTTAGTGAGCATCCTGCATCCCACATAAAAGAACTAAATAATATTTACCTGTAAGCAGCTTGTGGTGTCATCTGTTGACAAGAATCGACACTACTTTAAACCGGTTATTTTGCATGATATAAATTAACTCTCACCACTGAATGTTGCTATTGTAGTCAGTTAGAGCCAAGTAGTCTCGTAGCCACGTAGCCTCATGTCCTGGAAACTTCGTAGTCCTGTAGCCTCGCAGTCTCGTAACCTTGTGTTCTGGAAGCTTCGTAGTCCTGTAGCCTCGCAGTCTCGTAACCTTGTAGACCTTGTGTTCAAATTCAAGGACAATGTTCAAGGTCAAGGTCAACATTCAAGGTCAAAGTCAAAGTTCAAGGTCAAGGTCAAATTTACAGGAAAAATTCAAATTTCAATGCCAAGGTCAAATTTCAAAGTCAAGGTCAAAGTTTAAGGTCAAAGTCAAACTTCTAGGTCAAGGTCAATCTTCAAGGTCAAGGTCAAAGTTCAATGTCAACTGTCGAGGTCAAATGTATGGTGAAAAGAAAAATATATAAACATGGCATCAGCACACTCTAGCAGACGAAAACAATATGGTGGCCTCCAGCGGACGAAGACAAGATGGCGGATGTGACATCATACCAGCTGACGATATATACCTTGGTATTAGTGGTGGGAGGTTAGTCTGCCGGTGGCTTCAGTGGAGGAAGGATAGGTCTTCATTTTTATTTTTTTGCCCTCACCGTGTTCGAACCAAGGACTTCAAGCTCCATGACGTAAGTGTAATTTTTTTTATTTTTGTAAATATTTTTTTATTAAATTTTGTATTTTAAATTCGATTTATTATTTTTTTTATAAATTTTAATCATTTTGCCGATTCTCTAACATAAAAACTACGGATTTTCAAGATGGCGGCTTTAACGAAAATGGCATCATTTGACTTGATGTAAGTTTTTGGACATACGCCATTGCTAAGAACTTTTTCTGTTGAAGAAAAACTAATAAATAAAATAAATAAATAAAAATAAAAATAAAAATACTCAAAAAAAGATACAAAAAACACACAAAATTAAGCAAACAATTGCTGTTGTCAACAAGGATATGAACACCACAAAATATTCCGAAACAGGAATATGGTCAGCAAACAAAGAAAAAACAAAGAAAAATGTACTAAGAGAACGAAAAAATCCCCACAAATGATGACAACACAAAAATATTGAAACCCAAAATAATTCAGCACAACAGTTGTGAGTATTTTTATTTTTATTTTTATTTATTTATTTTATTTATTAGTTTTTCTTCAACAGAAAAAGTTCTTAGCAATGGCGTATGTCCAAAAACTTACATCAAGTCATGCACTCCCATTGCACAAATCTTTTAAAGATAACATGGCATCATTTGTTTTTTAATAATTTGAAACCAAATTTTAATTATTTAATTTTTTATATATATTTTAAAATATTTTTCATTAAAATCCTATAATAAATAAAGATATTCCAGATGGCGGCTGTAATTGAAATTGCAAAGGTGACGTCATCATTCAAAATGGCGGAATGTTCGAGAAAACAAAATGGCGGAGATCTGTCATCCAAGATGGCGGGTCCAAGATGGCCGCCAAGGTCAAGGTCAAAAGTCAAGGTCATCCAAGATGGCCGCCATGAGGTCACAATCCATGATGGCGGTCAGCTCCTCGGCTCATCCCCCTGAACCCTGTGCCCGGACATACATTCCTATACTACTTTTGACCTTGACTTGAACTTTGAACTTGACCTTTGACCTTGAACTTTTTGACGTGTGACATTTGTCGGCATTAAATTCAATCTCTATTAATGTGGTTAATTTTTATTATGTAAAACGAGCAATCACAGTTCTTTTGTCGAGTTCCCAGCCAGATATTAGTAAATAAGTACACGTATTATTATTTGCATATGAGCACATCTACTCCTCTGACAATGCATCAAACTAGAAGTTTCAACTTCAAAACTTGTGCTTGACTTAATTGAAACGTAACTGCGGCTTTCCGACCACTGCTTAGTAGCATCGTACACAACGAGGCGACCTTACTGACCTGATAAGGAAACTTCGTGTCGTCTTCAGCCTGTACCCCACCGAAGATTTTCTGCTGTATGTTCTGAGACCTTCCTCTGATGTTTGCAAACACGTCAGATGGCTGTGAAATATGCCTTGTAGTGTTCTCAGAGTATCCAGATCCTGAAATACAAAACAAATAAGTAGCCTTTTGCAGGAAACGAATTAACTTAAAGGGAATAAGGCATTTTGTACAATTTGTAACATATATTTTAAGAAGCCTAAGCTAGTTTATTCAGACCGTAAGTCTATTTTAATGTCACGAACATTAAAAGTAGGTATCATACACCGATCATCAAATTTGAAATAGTTTTCGTATATTTTAGCTATCACATAATATTGCTATGATTGTGTATGTAAATTAAAAATATTTGCTTTATTTTACAATAAAGATATAAGTAAATATAGAATGTTGGAAACAGTACCTAATATAATATTTTATATCAGGAGTTCCCAAATCTTTTCAGTTCGCGGTGCACCTACCGATTAAGTATTTTGTCGCGACGTTCTAGTCTAAATATGTGTATGATGACAAAAAAAATTAGAAGGATAAATTTTTTGTTGACACTAGGTACAAAACTGAACACAACCACAACCTGAGGCTTACATAGAAGTATACATTAAAATTCAGTGGCACGTTTTTGTGACGTGTGAGCTTGGTGAACTCCATACATTTTTTCAAAGTGCGGAATAAGGCTTGACACTGTAACTCTCATTTCTCGCTCCACATTGATCTTATAGTAGCGCCGAGGGGGAGCGGTAAGTAATATCAGCATGTTAAAGATTGGCCCCTTAAAAGGGGAGGGGGAAGTAGCGAGGTAGGTTGGAGCCGGTGAGGGTAAAGGCAGATGCTATTCGACGATGGTGTTCTCGGCTGCTTGTCATGTCATATCCCTCCCCCTGGCCCGGACACCCTGGTGACATCACTGCTGGTTCATCCTCCCGAAGGCGCGCCCCGAACCCGGAGTCGCAGTTCGGCCGGCCGAGATGCTCAAGCCAGCCCCGCGCAATGCCCGTTTCCTCAGCGCCTTTCACGGGGCTCTTAGCCCAAACCGTTACAGCACGTGTTCTATTGTTCTGCTGTACTCGCGAGCCGAGGTCGTCAAGCTGCCGGACCCACGTGTAGCAATATAGTCCTTTTTTGAAAACATTAGGAGACGTAACAAAACATAAAGGTATGTCAAATGAAACGTTTTGATAGTAAAACTTCCCTGCAATATATTTTGTAAATTAAAATAGTCATAGAAAGTAGTAATAGCAAGATTTAAAATACGTTATGAAAATGCATTACAACAATTATAAACTTTAGTCTCCATTTATAACAGCGTGAGTATAGGTAGCGTAGTGGCAAAGCGGATGGGTGATGCTATAGAATTGATTATTGATGTGGTTCAATACCATCTCGCTAAAATAATTTTTTCTTTTACTTTTTTAAATTACAGAATACTGAAATAAACGTATTATGCTTTAAGCAATAATATATTTATATATTTTTTTTTATCTTATTGCTATAATATTATTAAATATATAACATTCCATTAATTTTATTATTTCATACTAGGTAAATTTATTTTTACTTAAATTAAATTATATGTTCACAAGTACTTAAAAAAAATTAATACTCAATTTAAAATACAATGTTTGTTAGGAAACATATTTCCATAAATTATTAATGAATAAACTAACCCTTCATAGAAACACAGACCTGTTAGCCTAAATGAAAATGTGAGATAGTTTTTCTTCACTTTAGGTTTAACTTTATTATGCTAACTATGCTTCTTTCTTTGTCTCACTGGGATGAAAAAAATGTTAGTTGCAATTTTTGAGTAAATAGTAAAATAATTTAGTAATCAAGTAACGTATATAAAATATGTGAATCAGAATTGTTATCTTAATATTACAATGAAATTATCACCATTACTACTGTGAATTAGATAGATGAACTGCTTGATTAATGTAATATTATAAATATATAATAAATAAACTACAGTAAAACAAACGCAATTTCCCTTGTATTCATTAAATTTTAGATTTTGAAACTAATCTACCAATGAAATTTCAATATCGTTATTTTAATAATTGCTCTGAATTATTTTTTAATACTAAACCCGCAATTTATATATATTTAACAAGTGAAGTATAAAAAAAATTCAAAAATCATTCACCAGGTTACATATATTTTTTTAATAAACAGCTGCAATTTTCTTATATTTTTAGTATTTGGTTAAATGGACAGCAACCGACGGCGTGTACCTTGCCACCAACATAACTTGTAGTCTAACCAGCCGACTGGACGCGCGTGTCTGTTCAACCTATCTGAAGTTCCTAGACAACTGACTAGATGTGGCTGGCCACTCACTGCTTTTGCCGGCCACTGATTGTACATTGCTTGTTAATCGACTGTCATGTAGAACTACTCTAAAAATATTTTTCAAGGCATGCAAAGGACTCGCTTCGCCTTCTAAGAATACTGTAAAAATCGAGATATGCTAGTAATTTCTTTGTTTGTACTTGTCAAATTGATGTAATAATTTTTTATCTATAATTTCCTTGCTTTTTTTCCTTGAATGTTAAATTTAAATAAATGAATTTTTTTAAACTGAAATTAAACTTTTGTATCAAGTAATCCGAACCGTGGTCAGAATCAACCGAATCAGTCAGTAAATTAATTGCTGAATTTTTTCCCCCCGAATATACAGGTTAATAATTACGAATTTCTAAGCTGGTTTTCAAGATGGCACCGGTATCTTCCTGGCGGCTGGTTGATGGGAAATTTAAGCAGGTTTTTAGGATTTTTACCATTATTTTAAAAAAAAAAAATTCAAAAATAATCATTTTGCATTAACCAAGGATCAAACCAAGGACTGGAATCAATCAAATCAATTAGTGGCTGGTAGATGAGAAATTTATACATATTTTAGGTTTTTTTCATATTTTACTAAATAAATAATTTTTTTACTTGAAAGTACAATTTTTTGCATTGAGCAAGGATCAAAACAAGGAGTGAAATAATCGTTTTAATTAGCGAATTTTTTGATAGATTTAGGAAATTTTTACGAATTCCTAGCTTAATAAATACTGAGTTTTAAAAATTGTATATTCCAATATGGCGGATGTGGAGTCATCTAAACGGCCACCGACCTCCCAATCAGAGACATCGAGTGGCGGACACGTCCGAACATGGCCGAATCCTTACGATAGGTAAGCCACAACTGAGTAAGCCACCAAGCCATATTCCCATAAAAAAAAATGCATTGTGTTCGTATCCCCTATTTCCTGCTACTCTACTCCGATATGCTTGCTTTGCTCGGCAACTGCGTTGGCTGGTTTTCTGTTAACATTCTAGGTTTCATGTGTATGGAGTGAAGAATTCTTTCTTCAAACTTTTATGCACACCTTTATACCCGTGGATATAACAAAAGGTACGGCAGAAATTGGGCATTGTGTATGGTCAGTTGAGACATATAGAAATTAATAAGAAATATATCCTGTAGTCAGGAACCAAATACAGGAAGCATCACATATCAAAAACGTAAATTGTAAAAGTCTTCACAACAAAATAATTAAGTTTAACTACAGAGGCTGCTATCTGATTTGCTTGTCACAGTGGAATAACGGTTGTGTCGTCTGCTAGGGAGCGACACTTTTTAAAAATAATGAAATAACTGTTTACCATCGTTAGTGTGTGTCAAACTATAGTAATGTATGAGAGGTCATGTCACATTTATATTTCAAAAATAGTTTACCAAGGGGGCACCATCTTTAATTCTAGCTTGTGCTTCCAGACGACGCCATTTTTATATTTGCCGCTAAAGTATGCTAGTAGTTGGCGCCACATTCCAAAACGTAAAAGGTGCCACAATAAAATTTCAAAAGATGTAAAATGTGCTACAATTTAATTTAATAATACATAAACAATGCCACATTAAATTAAAGATAAACGTATGCGGTAAATAACACCACATTTAATTTAAAAAATAAGTATTAATATTAAAACTCACCAAATTTAAAATTTAAAAAATATTAACTGGTAAATTTCAGTTCAATTTTAAAATAATAAAAAGCACCAACGGCTTTGTCGTCTACTAGGAGTAAAGGCGCGAATAGCACGTATATCTGAACATCTTGGGTTGGCATAGTTCGCCCAAGGATATGCATTAAAAAATCCTTATAGTATTATGTATCTTTATACTCTTTAAGATTTTAGTGATAAATACATAGCATTACCTTGTTTATTTAAAAAAAACTTTATAGTAAATTTTAATGTTAGGTCTGGCTTTCTCTGTTTATTACATAAGGATAACTTTTAATTTATTTATATTAATATATGGAAGGACAGTATGTTATAGGCATACCATATTTATAAATTACAATCCATTAAATTGTTTGATTTAATACAATTCCTTGGGCATACGCCATTGCAGATTTTCACTGTTTTCATGGAAAAAATTCAAGAACGCAAATTAAGAAACATAAACCCACCGAGAACAAGCCTAAACAGCTATGTCAAACAGACAAACACAACGATGTACCTAAATATGTATTATGGACAACACATCGACGACAGAACAGACGTAGGTACACATTCAGACTTAAATACCAGACAGCACAAGTATTCCGCGGAAGGAATTAAGTCATGAAAATAATAATAACAGTACAGACGAACACCGTGCACTAACAAAGACGAGACAGTTTCAACAATAACAGTAAATGCAGACAGACAACAAAACCTCGGCAAAGCAGCAAATACACGAACACAACGATGACGATAAACAGATATTATAGACAACACCGACGAACACATTGGTTTCCTATGACAGAACATTTGCGACGTTTCAGGAACTGGCATCCGTTCCCTTCATCAGGCAAGGTGACTTTTGTGGTAAATTGTTTTCTTTTTTGACTAAAGGTATCCATATTTTTTTAATTCAATACTTTGTTGGCTTATAATATTGTTATTTCTGACAATAAATACTGATTCCTTTGGTTTACTTTCAATTGAGTGTTCTTCCTGTATGAGTAGAGCAGCAGTGTCCCAGAGTATTTTGTGACTGTTGTCACAAGCATGTTCAGAAAGTTTCACCCTGCTTTATGTTATTTTTATGTTCTTTAATGCGTGTTGAAAAGGCCCTGCCGTTTTTCCAGTGTACATTCACCACATTCACAAGGGATCTGGTAAACACAGTTCTGATATTGTAACTTATCTGTGGAATGGTTTTACTCTGGTAATCATGCGTTTGATGATAGAATTTGACTTGTAAACTGTTCTTAGTCAGTGTTTGTTTCCCAATCGTATTATATTTCCGAGAAGCCACGAACATAGGGAATAACCAATGTACCACTTGGCTTATCTGTATATTTTTGTTGAGTATTTTTGGATTTGTTTGTTGTGATGTGCTTTTTTGTAATGTCAGGTATTTTTGCAAGCAGTTTATATTTTAAGTTATGTTCCTCAGAAACTGATTTACTGCCGGAAAAATAATTTCAGCTACGTTAATTATTAAGATGTGAAATATGACAGTTTTGGTGCTTTTCGAATGGTTTGAATTGAAATGAAGGTATTGGCCTGCATGTATTGGTTTCCTGTATACTTTAGTGGTGATTTTGCAGTTTTTCTGGAAACTAGGATGACAAGGAAAGGATGGTTCCCTTCAGTTTCCATTTAATATGTGAGCTGTATAGATGGTCTGAGTGAATTGAGGAAATAGGCAAACTCTTCTTATTTTTCGGGGCCATGTTAACAGACAAAACAATTGTTGTCAACATAACGAATCCAGATTTCATTACGGGTGGTCGTTTACTTAAGTGCTTCTTGCACGAAACTCTCCATGAAAATGTTGCCATTCCATCTGTTTGCTGATAGAATTCGTATTTGAACTGCAAATAGGTTGTATTGACACAAAAAGTGATAAGTTTCATGAGTGATGGGATAATTATTTCTGTTCGTTGTTTCAAGGTGCTGTCATTTTCCAATTTAGTTTTCACAGCAGTAATTGTTTCTGGTACAGGGACGTTAGTGAATAGGCTTTGAACATCAAAGCTTACGAGTAGGTCAGTTGATGCTATTTATAATGTCTTGGTTAAGATGATGAAGTGACAAGAATCATTAATAAAGGTAGGTGTTTGGCCTGTGAGTAGTTCGGCAATTTTAGCAGAAATTTAGAAAGTTTTTTATATGGATGATTACAAGAGCTAATAATAGGTCGCGAAGACAGGCCTGGACCGTGGATTTTTGGTAGGCCATAAATGTAAGGTGGCTCACTGCTGTGATGTGTTAGGGGAATCCTGGTTTTGACTGGTAAAAACGACTTATGGATACCTTTAGTTAAACCAAATTACCACAAAAATCACTTGCAAAGCTCAGATTACTTGCTTAATGAAGCAACCCCCGACAGCCATTGCTGGCTGACTGACAGGGCTATCATAATTGCCCTGCCGGACCCAGTGGCCGAACACCTGGAGTTGGCATCGAACCCCGGAGCCAGCAGGGAGAACCAGGCGAGTGGTTGACCTCCAGTTGTAAAATAGGGATGAAGTTTTTGGCGTGGGGTGATGTCAAGGAGATTTTTATTAACTAAGAAGCTCTTTCTGAGATTGTCCGGTCAAAGTGGCCATTATTTAATTTAAATTTGAGTCTAAACGGTCTTAAGCTACTGTAATTGCGTGTGTTTCCATCCTTGGGCTGAGAGCCGGGGGTGAGGGTGAGATTTGATTTTAACAGGTAGCTTTGGCTGTTCATTTCAAAGAATGTTAGATTTGGTTTAATTTAATGAGCTAGTAAATTTAATTTTGATTTAAAATTAATTATTCAGTCGCTGTGTTTCTGTGGAGAGTGCTGGATATAATACTTAACTGTTAAGTGTGCTAGTATGTCGTGTGTGTGCCGAAATGTTGAGACCGTGGACCACTGATCTCCTCCCTTTAACGGTAGTAGGGGCTAGGCCAAATTACTTGCAAACCAACAACCATCACAGCAATAGGTGCGCGACCAATCAGGGGAGCCCTCGCCTGCCATTAGCTGTGCTAGTTGAAGAGTTGAGCCTGAGCAGCAGAAGGAAGAGGTGGTACGAGGAGCAGCTCTCCAATAACCTGCGGGAACTTCGATCGTAGCTGTGGCTAGCACTTCTGAGTGCTACCCAGTGCCCAGTATTTAGAAAGGTGCCTGTGTGTCTCGAGCTCACAGTTGTAGGTGAAGTGTGTTACGGTAGTGTATATTTAACGTCCGACGAGCTCAGCGACACCCGGGGTGTTAGAACCCCTGCAGCCTAGCCCTATCCCAGCTAACTCCCGGGGGAAGGTCAGTGGGTGCACCTGAGCTGAAGGTATGGCTGAAGGCGCAACAATGGACGCCAGCCTCTCAAGCAGTGGCGATCAGCCTGGCTGGACCACAGTTGCAAGCAAGAGGGCAAAGCGTGCCCAAAGCGACCCAAATGTAGACAGCGACGTCTAGGGGGACCCCGCCCCTACTCCCGCCCCCCAAGCGCATTCAGCGCCCGCAACCAAGGCTTCCAAAGTAAAGCCATTTTTCGTGTTCCTGGATGTAGGTCACCAATTCCCGAGGGTTTATCACGCCCTCGTATCAGCTTTGGCGGAAAAGCTTGTCTGCCAGAACCGCGGTCGTGACGAACTTATGATTCACAAAGCCAGTATCCCGGAATACCACCGAGCCATCAAGGCCCTAGAGGCCATAGGAGGCCAGCATTCCGTCATGCTTCAGCGGGACGAGATGCCTAAGAAATTGGTCTTGCGTGGCGTACACCGCCACACCCCCAGGACTTCCTGAAATATGAGTTCAACGCTGCCAAATTACCAGTGCAAAATTGTTGGTTTCTTGAGAACCGACAGCATCGCGAGAAGTGCGACGCACTGGTTATTGACGTACCGCAGAGCTGCTCATCCTGAAAGAGTTCGCTGGCATGGCCATCCGTGTCGACAACTACCTCTGGCCCTAGTCAATGTAGCAAAAGCCAGCGGTTCAACCACGTTGGCAAGGGCTTCAGGGCCGCTCCTATCTGCAGGTGGTGCAGTGGCCCGCACCGCGCCCCCGACTGCCCTCTGGCCGGGCAACAGGAGCACAAAATGTGTGCTCTCTGCGACGAACAGCACTAAGTCAACTACAAGAAGGAAAGCCGCCTTCCCCCCAGGCACGCAAGGAGCGCGAACAACAGTCTCGCCGCGACATGCGCGCGAACCAGCGAGCCGCAACTCAACCCCCGCCACAGCAACCAGACCCCTCAGGCTACTTCGGTCCACCGAGGCCGAATCCCTGGGCTACCCCACGCTACCCCCGCCCCCGATCCTCGGCCAGTACATGGTCCAGGCGGGAGGCAACAGTCGAGGCCCTCCAGCACCGTGAGTCCAGCTACAACGAGCTGCAAACAATCCCTGGCAGCGCAAGCCGCGGCAGAAACAATCAAAACAGCTCAAGAAAATTGGACTGGCCACAAGAGTTGCAATGGCAGGCCTTAACAGTCTACCCCAGCTGTCCCAGCTGTCCCAGCTGCCCCAAACCATAGAAAAAACCGCACAGTCCCCGCAGCAGGCAGCACCTGTCGCCGCAGAGACCATGGCAGTTGACGCAGCCCCAGTACCACCAACTGCCCCGCCCACACCCGCCACCAACACGGAAGTGCCACATCTGGAGGATATTCAATCCATTCTCCAGGTCAATAAGGCCATAAGGGCCAACGCCTAACTGCAAAGTGCCATCGGCCCACTATGCCAGTTGATGGTAATTTGGCTCGATCCAGCCACATCCGTGGCCGACAATATCCATGCTACCATGGATTGTGTCTGTTCGCTTGCCGACACCACCCATGGCGGCAACTTATTTAGACCCGAGTTGCAACACAACCCCGGCCAGTAGTTTTAAGTTACATTCCCTCTTATTCTGGAATGCACGTGGCATCAAAAATAATTTAACGGAATTTATAAACCACCTGGACAAATATAAAATAAAATAGCAGCGATAATTGGAACCCACTTAGTACCGACTGAGATTAACAATTATAAATTATGTCCTTTACAGGCACGACCGAGACGCTAAAAGCGGCGTAGTATCCCTGGCAGTCCACAGCAGCATTAGGCACTCTGCTTGCCAGCTCCCTGATTTTAAAAACTTAGAAGCAATAGGAATAAATTTATCTATAAACTGTCAACAAATTAAAATAATATCAATGTATGCGATCCCAGGAAGGTCCCTCAGTGTGGCTGATCTGTATGCTCTGTATGGGACAGCCCCGAGCTTCCTCGCTGTAGGTGACACAAATGCGAGACACTTAGAGTGGAACTGCAAGCGTGCTACAGCGAATGGTAGGTACTATATACCCACCAGCTAAATAAAAAATATCATGTACATGCTCCCTCCGAGCCTACACCTGACTCAGGCAGGCTGATATACAAGTGTGTCAACATGGGATTCGAACTCAAGGTTGTACACGATATGTCGTCAGACCATTTCCCTGTTCACTTGATATTCGATGATGCAACCCTAGACTCAAACCCACCGCGTAAAATTAGGGATTACAAGAACATGGACTGGCAACGTTTTAAAAACTATTTAACGATAAATCTCCCTGATGCGGCCTATATTTGCATTGAAAATAGCGAAAACCTAGATTCCGTGATAACAGGACTAACTGCAAAAATCCAGGATTTTATCAGCCAGGGCATTCCAGAAAAAGAGGTTAGGCTAGCACATGACGAACTGCCAGAGTACATCCGCCGTTTGATTTCACAAAAAAAAATTGACTGTGGCACGAATAAACACGGTGTCGTACACAACAGACGAAACGCCTAATAAACGAACTACAACAGCCATATCTGACCTATTTTCACTCTGGCGAAGCAGCCAGCGGAAAGCGAAAGAAGCAAGACTCAAAACCCAGGACGGTAGCGCCTAGACACTGACGAAACGACTCTAGAACAAATCGGATAAAATCCCGGCCCTTCAAACAAACAATGATGTAGCTTTCCAGCCCCGCAACAATGTGCAAGCTTTCGCTGATGTCTTGGAAACAGCCTTCCAGCCAAATATGCAGCCTTGTTACAGGCAATTCACAGCGCAAATTTACCACGAAATTCGTGTCAAATTGCGACAACCCACAGTCTCTGAACCCTTGCGAACCCAAGCACAGGAAGTCAAGTGAACTATCGGAAAAATGAAGCCACGCAAAGCCCCTAGGAATGACAGCATACAGGTGGTCGTTCTCAAACTCCCGGACGAGGCCCTAGAATATCTAGCCGAATTCATAAATGCAATGCTCACAGTAAATATTTTCCCTTCCCAATGGAAGGCAGCTAAAGTTATAGTCTTCCATAAGCCAGTTAAAGATAAAACATTACCCCAGAACTACAGACCAGTCAGTCTATTAAATACTGTGTCAAAAGTCGCCAAGAGTATTTTACTACAACTACTCAATCGACACATTTACGACAACAACCTACTGCCAAATGATCAGTTCGGCTTTTGCAGTACTCATTCGGCAGTGCACCAGCTTGTGCGTCTCACAGAAGAGATAACAAGCGCATTTAACGTACAAGACTACGTAGTCGCTATGTTTAGAGACGTATAAGAAGCCTTCGACAGAGTATTTCATGCGGGGCTAATCTATAAACTTTATCAAACAGGATTCCCTGACTGCTACATCAAGCTAGTCGCGTCCTACCTAGCAGACAGAACCTTCAGAGTATTTACTGAAGGGGCTCTATCTGACCTTAAACAAATAAAAGCAGGAGTGGTTCAGGGAAGTATCATATGCCCTGTCCTCTTAAATATATATGTATATGTCAGTGACATGCCACGCCACGCACACCACCTAGTGAAGCTGGGCTGCTATGCAGACGACACAGTGATGTGTAGCAGGTCTCACATCCTCCAGCTAGCCACAAACAGGCTACAAGTCGCACTCACTGAGTGAACACAACTAAGCCAGAGGCCATTATGTTTACTCGCAAGAATCTCCTCCCCTGCAGCCCATAGGCTGAAATCGCGTTTGTTTGACGAACACATCCCACATAAGGACGTGGTGAAATACCTAGGCGCCCACATGGAAAGAAAACTGCTCTAGCGACACTACATTGACACCAAGCGAAAGCAAGAACAGGCTAGAATGAGCTCCGTATACCCAGTTATGAGTAGGTGATGTTGCAGCAGGGTTAAAACCGGCTTACTGCTCTACAAAGCTCTCATACACACTATTATAACTTATGCAGCCCCTGTTTGAGCAACTGCAGCCTCCACACACCTGATAAAACTACAGCTAATTCAGAACAAGTGTATTCTAATCGCCACAGACGCCCCAGTGTACTGCCCTGTAGAAGCATTGCATCGCGAAACCGAGTCAGAAACTTTGCAAGACTTTTATATCCGAACCACTCAAAATTTTACGGTAAGTGCGTAAATAATTTAAACCTTCATGTTTCCTCGGTCGGGAATTATGATCCCTACGTGGAACAGAAATACAAACGCCCCAAATCAATCCTCGCTCATCGTCCCTCGAAGCGACGCGCCACTGGCCGAACAGCCGGCCAATAACAGCCGCGCTGCGCACAGCCGAGGCCGGACCTCAACCTAGTCGTTGCGAACCGGTGATAAAATTCCGCCCATAAGATTTGTATTGCTGACAGTTCTTCGTCAATAGTTTTAAGTATTCATCTATTATTTCGCGTAAACAATAGTTATTAGTATTTAATAAATACATACTGTACCGTGCCATGCGGAGCTTCCTGACAAACAGGCAAACCCAGCTCCGACTCTAGGGAGGCCAGGGCAGCACTGAACGGCATGTTAGGATTAGTCAATTTTCTTTCACACTTCTTAATTTAAATTGGGCTGGCTGGCAGCCCGGCGGTAAACGACAAAAATTCGCCCCCGAAATAACCAATACCACCCGAAATCAATGCGGACAGCAATGTCCAATCCCCTACCCCCTACTCAATCCAACTCTTCCAGAACCATCCCTCTGTTTCCCGTAACCAACCTGCTTGATATTAATGCATGAAATTTTGCATCCCGCATGTCAGTGCCCAGGGTTTTCCCTGTGTCAATTCAGGTATTACCTGGGCTCAACTTATTTAGTTTAAGTCTAGAATAGTCAGTGAGGGGAGTTAGTCACGGCGCCAATCGCTGCCATGGCCGGCCAATCCCCCTCCTAGCACCTGATGCATGCTACCCCTCCTTCGTGGCTAACACCCTGCATTATTAGAGCGTATATTCTTCTGCCTGAGACACACTTAGAGTCATACCTACCTAGACCCTCCCGCGCATTTTTAATTTTAAGTTAGATTAAGAAAAAAATCATTTGCCTGTAATTACACATCTGCCGTCAGTTCTTCCACTATATTTAAGTATTATTTACTTTTAAAATTACAAGTCATACAGGGCTCCCTATAAATAATGGGTAGGCACTGTATGGCATATTAGCATACCTAAGCACTTTCACTACGTCTAGATGTCATGCTGCACTTACATACAAGACATACTCCGGCCTTAGGGAGTCAGCTTGCAGGAGCGCCCTGTGTGGTATATTAGAATGGTTAGTGTACTCCTAGCTTAAGAAAAAGATACGATGTGCTGTTACATGACTATTCCGTGCACAGAAAGTTTATTGTTTTTATTTTAAATAACATTTTATATAATTATTATTATTTGTTTACGGTTTCATGTTTATGCTCTATTGTTGGTTATTGGACGTATCTACGAGTGCTACACTCTATGGCGTATCTACGAGTGCTACACTCTATGGCGTAGCCCGAGTGACATTGAAGCCTCAATTGACAAGACCCCTCTAGGGAACTAATGACTTAAACGGCAAATTGAACTTTTTGCACGTAATTTGTATAAGAGAACTTTCATTAACTTAAATTAACGTTTTAAATTTGAGACATTTTAGTATTTTAAGATGTATTGTGGAATGTCTGTATTTTGTTTTCATGTGTTAATTAAGTCAACGATCTTTGTGTCTCGGCCAATGGGAGGCCGAGTTGCTTAAGTTAAGCATCTTTAAGAAAGTTAAGAAAAAAGTTTGGAACGGCTACGGCGTTGGCTAGACAGCCTGGGTTGCAATCCCCTTGAAAATCGAATAATTCAACTAGCTAAATAGATCATCCAGTTAAAAGGATGTTTTTAATCGCCGTCTAAAGGTAATTATATGTGATTTATACAGGGCACATCCTACATGATGCGTATTTAGGTGTGATATTAACGTGAGTAAAATCGACTCATTATGCTACATTGAAAAGACCGTTTTCTGCAAAAAACGTAATTTTATCCTGCCAAACACGTACATAAACAGTGATTTTGTGTCGAACTAAGTAAAGCCCTGCAGTGACAAACATTTTTAAGCCAATTACTATTCTGTTTTACACATTCCTAGTTCTAACCCAGAGGTGAACTGAGACGGAGTTCTCATGATGTTCTACCTTCCCTACACACTGAATTCAGCCGAGGTACACTATTTTAAATTAACTGTCAACGATAATAAATTATATTTTGATACACTAACTTCGATCGAAGAGTGAGAGCAGCGGACATAGTAAATTAATTAAACGAACTTTTGTTATATTTGTTATGTGTGCAACATATCCTATACCACTGGCCAATCCAATTATATATATATATATATATATATATATATATATATATATTTGTCTTATTAAAGATTGTTTATTTAATACTATTTTTATTCTATTATTATTTGACAGTATATATGTATTTTTAATGATCCTAAATCTACATGTTTTCACTCTTGTACAAATACTAGATTTGAAGTGTTATATTTTCTTTTTCTCTTATGTATTCCACTACACTTGTTCTATCTTGATAATAAAATTAAGGTTTACATAAGAGTGGCGCTCAGAAACAATTCTAAAAATCAAAGTGTCTCAATTGAACTGAGTGACCCTAATAAGGAGTAGAGTTATGCAAACACCTACTCATAACCCAGCAGTAAATACCAATATTCACATTTATTCAGGGTATAATTCACAGTAGTGTGTAGTAATAACTCAGAGTGTTCACCAACGTGGTTTCTTATTGCCTACAGCAAACCATTATACTGTCGCGGTTCGAAATTTTACAGGGTTTTTGAAATCAAATTTAGGGACTTTACTGACGGGACTCTGGGCTGGCTGCTCTGTTCACTCGTCAGCGCAAGTGGCGTGACCATGTAATTGGGGCACGGGGCCGGCGCGGCGCACTGCGGGCTTGCAGATTTTTGTTTGTTGTTCGGCCGTGCCTGGCGCAGCCACGGGCCGCAGTTACTGGGGCGCGCTGTCGTAACAAGCCGCGCGGGGTGGCCTGCACGTCGGGGTAGAGGGGGGTAGCCTTCCCAGATGTTCTAGTGAGTTGTTTAGTAAATTTGGCTTCAATAACGAGCGGTTGTTATGCTAGGCGCGGCGGTGCGCGCGAATCTAAGCGCAAGTGAGTGGTAGCTCGAGGCTCACTCTGGCGGAAGCTATGGCCGTCGCCAGTGGTAACGAGTTGCTAGGTCGTAAAGTAGTTTGAGTTAAGCTCGGCATGTAATCGTCTTTAAGCTCACTCTGGCGGAGGCTAGGTCTCGTCAGGGGTCACGAGTCATAGTTTTGAAAATGTAATGTTCATTCGGGTTTTCAAGGGCAGGAGAGGCCTCTACGTTAGTTTTCTTTTTTTTTGTAATCAATCAAGAAATGCTTATTGGAAAATGTGAATATTGAATTATCTTTGTTTGAATGTTAATGATAAATTAAGATGTAGTCGGGAGGAGTAGGGAAGAGTTTAGTGAAGTTCTCTCTTTCTCTCTTGTAAGGTCGTTCAATAGTTAAGGAAGTAATGAAGTTATTGTTGTTGTAAATTTTAATCCCGTTTTGTAAATGTTCGTACAGACTGATTTTGCTTTATTTGACTTTAAAAAAATAAAATCATTTTAATTTCGTATTATGTTATTTTGCAAAATCTCCTTAGTTCAGCTCTCTCACCAGACATCCTGTACGGGATGACGAACCTATTAACTTCGATCCACGGTACATTAAAGGATTTTATGAAGTTAAGAGGAATTGTGATTAATACCTTTCGTAGAGTTATGCCAAGCGAGTGTTTTTATGTCAAGAGCTACGATTCTCTGCCCACGTAACATTTGGTGGTTATGATTACGTTTCCTTTTTTCACCCCCCTGAAAGTGAGACGTGACAATATACACTCCAGGAGCCAATTCAGAAGAGAGTAGTTAGTTCAACGAAATAAACAAAAAAAATATTAGTTACTGTATTATTTCATTAAGCCTTATCTTAAGTAGTGCTCACCCATGCCTCGGCTGGGTGTAATGCATATTTATAAATTATAGCTTGTAAGTTTTTTTTTCTCTCTAGTTTTAGGTGCTGACTGGCAGAGGAGTGAGTGGGTGGTTTGTCCACTTACCGCCAGGAGCGCTCGCGTCCCTGGTCATTAAATCCAGACCTGGATACGATACAAAGCGGACCACGAGTCCAAGTGCCCAAACCCTCGCATAGTATGCTCTTTTCTACTCTGTCCAACTCTTCATCCAGCCATCCTCTGTCTCCTGTATCCTCCTACACTTAATGCATTCAAACTTGCACAACGCATGGCTTTGCCCAGGGTTTTCCCTGTGGCTATGCAAGTTTTACCTGGGCCCAATATAACTAGTAGTTTAGCCTAGATTTCAGAGTGAGGGGAGTTAATTATGACATCAATCGCTGTCATGGCTGGCCAATCCCCTCCCAGCACACGATGCATGTGACCCTTTCCCTGCATGGGTAATCCCAGCATGACTAGGCAATAGGCTTCATCCTGAGACGCACCTAGGTCCCTCCCTAACCCGGACCCTCCCAAATACACTTAGTTTTAGTTATGTTAGTAAAAAAGTTTTTTATCGCCGACCACTGCCACTTCCCTCGCGCCTCCCAGGCGTGCACATCGCCGGCAGGCTCCTTACTAAAGTAAAAACCATCACAAATATTCTAAAATCAATATAAATCTGCTAAAAACGCTCCGACGGCTCCACTTACCCATAAAATCATTAAATAAATACAATTTTCACGCAATAGCCAACAAACTGCCCCCATTGGCCAGAGCGAAACCCACTACCCAATGAAAGTGAGGCAACGCCTCGCATGCCTTGACTCCATTTTTCTTATCACATGCACTGATTGCTTTCTTTTTCTTTCTACAGCACCTTCCTGTGACCTTGCACACCTCCATATTATGTTTAACGCGCTTTCGGCTTACCTATTAACTGCTATATCTTCAAAATGTTGTTAGCCACCACCGAGGCAGCGGATATTTACCCTGCCACCCCTCGTATTTCCTTGTAGGCAGGGAGTGGGAGGGAGAAACAAAGACATATTAAGAGGAACTGAGTGGCGCACAGCTTTTCTCTTCGACCAACTGCTGGGCCCTGCCCTGAAAGTTAGCTAAAGACAAGGAGGGGAGGGAGCCTGCTCCCATTGACTCTTAACATATCTAATGCTGACCAATGGGAGGACAAAAGCCCCTAAAAAAGCTTGCACCTCCCCCGCGCTGAGCGCTTCGCTCTATGATGAATGGCGAGGCGGATCGGTCAGCTGTCGAGTTGCTACCTAGCTGTCGTGGTGGAAGCATCGAACTTTCTAGCTCCACCATGCCTACGCCATCGAAGACCTCCGCGACATCTACGCCCAACTCCAGCTTTGTCATGGATAAGAACTTCCATTTCTTGAGCCTCGTTGAGCTCGTGCCAAACTGTTTCGACATTTGCGAGGACGCCCAGAAGGCACACGACTCCTCCCAATAAATGGCTCTGAAGCTCAACTACGATGCGCTCCGGCCACCTCAATGGAATCACCTGTCTTCGGTGCTGAGGTGACGGGACACCGGGTCAGATCAAATCACCTGTGCCAGCACCTGAGCTCTAGCCTGTGCCCTCATGGCCCGGTGGCCATCGCCACCCCTGACCGGCCTGGACAGTTGACGATCTTCATGAGGGGTGTAAACACAATGAGTATGTCCGGGGACTGGCGCTGGCGTGTGATGCCTGGTGCTAGTCCGCCATCTTTGATTGTGACGTCACGGCGGCCATCTTAGATGACCTTAACCTTGAGATTGGGCCTTTATCTTGAACTTTGACCTTCAAAATTTGCCCAAATTGACCAAAGTTTGCTCAAAATTCCTCAAAATTCGCCAAAATTTCCAGGTTTTTTGGGAAAAAATTCTGCCAAACAATCTGAATATTTTGAAAAATTAAAAAAAAATTCTCTTTTCGAGGGAAAAATTCCCGTTTCGAAGGAAAATATCCCGTTTTTAGACCTTAAAAATACAAGCGGCTAGAAATGTCCATATATTGGCTTAAGCATCCATGTCTACAGCCTCCGATAAGCCTCTGACGTCATCACGGATTATGACGTCACCATTTCAATTTCCGTTACGGCCGCCATCTTGAAAATCTTTATTTATTATTCGATTTTAATGAAAAAAAGTTCAAAATTCATCAAACAATTAACTTATTATAATTCTGATTGATTATATCGATTCCCGTACTTGTTTAAAATCCGCTAAGAGTAAAAAAATCAACAGATTCTTCCTCCACATCTTTACCGACTTTAACGACGAACATGATGGACGTTGTACCATCGTCTAAGGGAACCTTGACGTCAGCAACGACGAAGAAGGTGCAGATCCCGTTGGCAACGACGACGACAACATTGGAGGAGACTTCATCAGTCGTGGTACCACCAGCAGAAGAGAGGTTAAATACTACAGAGCTAGCTGTGCAGGAAACCACGACAAACGACGATTCGACCTCGATGGAGACTTCAATGGATGTTGATTTGACAACTAACGAACATCGGTGCTGTTACTGCGACAAGATTTTCTCAAACAACAGCAATGCTCGACGACACGAGAGGAGCGAATGTGCTAAGAACCTTTATCGTAAAATGATTGGTTGTGAGAAATGTGATAAGCAGTTTGCTAGAAAAGATAATATGAAAACGCACATGAAGGCATGCAAAGGTCCTGCTGTGCGGCAGAAAGTAAAGGTTTCGGTGCAACAACGATGCATTGATGTTCATAAGAGTATGCTTGGAGATGGTAAAATCGTAGTAACATCAACATCTGGATCAGGTCTGAAAGGCTCGTCTTCATCACCACGGTATCCTTGCAGCTACTGTGATACGTCGTTTACATTTTCCCATGATGCACGAAGACATGAGCGGAGCAAATGCATGAAGAATCCTTATCGCATGAAGTTTCGCTGTAATGAGTGTCATGAATGGTTTACTCGAATTGATAATTTGAGACGACATGCGAAAAAATGTAAAGGTGAAGTCCGTGCACCTACTGCAGAACTACCTGAAGAAATTTCGACTCCTCGGTTTAGGTTGAAGGCTCGTGAGCGTACAGGCAAAAAAACACATGCGCAGTAACTGATTGCTATGGTATCTGGACATGGAACTAAACTTAAGACTGTGGTCGGTGCTCTACAGGTGAATGATAATGGCTTCTACTTGGCGCAGTCTGCATTTCGTGAAACGTTGAAAGACTACTATTATTTAAATACGTTAGGTGAGACGAAGGACATTTGTAATTTTCTTGATAGACAGGACATAATCAATCAGCTTACTGATGACGTAGCAACAAACGGACCTTTGAAATATAACTTGTGGTTGGACTTTATATATGGAAAGCCGTATCCGTTAGATGACCAATTGAAGAAATGTGCATTCAAGACATCGGCTGCATTAATTTACAGTTCTGACGATGTGAAGCAAACTGTTAAAAACGGTATCCTGAAACTCTGTCAAGAAGAGGACTATGTCAGTAAAGGTTCCGGTTGGTCTCTGTCTAGTATAAACCGATTGGAGCTAAGAATTAGTCATTTCACGCCTATGCAGACCTAAATGATTATAAGATTACTAACCTTCGCAAGTGGTCCTGTAGTAGAATAGAAATTATGTAATAAAATGTTTATTTTTAAAAGAACTTAAGATGTTTTATTTCTCCAACCTTACACTTATCTGGTATTTAAATTAAATTTATTTTTAGCTTCGACCATAGATTGAACCAAGTATCGAATCAATCATTACTTAAATGAGTGATTTTTTAGGTGAATTTAGGAGTGGATGGTTAATAAACTCCGCGAAAGATAATGGAAAACAGAATCTAAAATTTATTTAATAATTAGTTACAACTGTCACTGGTCAAGAATCGAACCGTGGACAGGAATCCATTGATTTAGTTTGTAAATTAATAATTGATTTTTTCGGAGACTTTTGGAATTTTTCCCGCATTTCTAGCTAAATAATTACATGATTTTAAGATGGTTAACAAATTTCAAGATGGTGGGCACCTCAGTAATAATAAATGATTACTGCACTGTAGCAGGTTAGAATAAAACTAGCATGATGGTAAGACGAGTACACACAAGATGGTGTCCTCCAGCAGACGAAAACAAGATGGAGGCAATGACCACTAGCAGGTGGAAGCTCCTGGTAGCATGTACTGATCATAAAATGACGGATCCATGATGGTCGTCAAGGTAAAAGTCAAAGGTCAAGGTCAAATTTCAAGGTTAAGGTCAATGTTTAAGGTCAACCGTTGATGTGCAGGTATGGCGAACAGAAAATTATACTAACATGACACCAGCACACTATAGCAGGCAAAAACAAGATGGTGGCCTCCAGCAGACGAAGACAAGATGGTGGGCATGACGTCATACTAGTTGATGTTATATATACCTTGGTATTGGTGGTAGGTTATTCTGTAGGTGGCTTCTGTGGAGGAAGGATCTGTTGATTTTTTTTGCTCTTAGCGGATTTGAACCAAGTACGGGAATCAATATAATCAATCAGAATTCTAATAAGTAAATTTTCTGATGAATTTTGAACTTTTTTTCATTAAAATCGAATAATAAATAAAGATTTTCAAGATGGCGGCCGTAACGGAAGTTGCAGCGATAACGTCATAATCCTAGATGAAGTCAGAGGCTTATCGGAGGCTGTAGACAAGGATGCTTAAGCCTATTTGTGTTCTTTCTAAGGCAAAAGACTTTTGAGGTTTTTTGAAATCCTCATTTTCCCTCGCAACGGGAATTTTTCCTCAAAACGGGAATTTTTTAGTCATTTTGAGCCATTTTTGAGGAATTTTGAGCCATTTTTGAGTCCAATATGGCCGCCGTGATGTCACAATCCAAGATGGCGGACCGACAATCACAATCCACATCCTGCATCCTGTTTCCGGAGCCCCATTTACTCACTACTTCCATAAAAGGTTATTTAAAATAATAAAATGTACACTTACGCCATGGAGCTCGGAGTCCTCGGTTCAAACCCGGCGAGGTC
This sequence comes from Bacillus rossius redtenbacheri, assembly GCF_032445375.1. NCBI lineage: Eukaryota > Metazoa > Arthropoda > Insecta > Phasmatodea > Bacillidae > Bacillus > Bacillus rossius. The sequence continues at coordinate 112,883,492 of NC_086332.1, forward strand.
AAAAATAATTTAAAAAAAAATGGCTTCAGGTCCTTCCTCCACGGAAGCTATCGGCAGACTGACCTCCCACCAATTATGTCAAGGTATTCGTCAGCGAGGCTTAAAATCCTCTACTACCATCATTCTATAAGCCATCAAGACCACAATAGTAGAAATTCGTAATAATTAACCTAGAAATTCAGGAAAAGGTTCAAAATTTATTGAATGAATTTGCAATCAATATACTGATTAATTAGATCGACTTAGGTCCTTAGTACGATCGTGGATGATGCAAAAAAAATTAAATATAACAACAATTTAACATAATAATGACAGGTTCTAGAAATAAAACACCACAAACTCTTTCACAAAATATATTTTATTGCGTAATTTCTATTCTACTACATGATCACCTGTGAAGGTTAGCAGTCATACAAACATTTAGGTCCGCATAGGTGTGAAATGACTAATTCTTAGCTCCAATCGGTTTATATTAGACAGAGACCAGCAAGAACCTTTACTGACATAGTCCTTCTCTTCTTGACAGAGTTTCTGGACACCGTGTTTAACTGTTTGCTTCACATCGTTAGAACTGTAAATTACTGCAGACGATGTCTTGAATGCACACTTCTTCACTTTGTCATCGAACGGATACGACTTTCCATATATACAGTCCAACCACAAGTTATATTTCAATGGACCGTTTGTTGCTACATCATTAGTAAGCTGATTAATTATGTCCTGTCTGATATCATCAAGAAAAGTACAAATGTCATTCGACTCACTTAATGTATTTAGATAATAGAAGTCTTTCAATGTTCCACGAAATGCAGACTGTGCCAAATAGAAGCCATTATTATTCACCTATAATGCACCGAACACAGTCTTGGGTTTAGTTTTATGTCCAGACGTCATAGCAATCTGTTGCTACACATCTGATTTTGGCTTGTACGCTTACGAGTCACCTATCTAAACCGAGGAGTCGAACTTTCTACAGGTAGTTCAACAGTAGGCACACGGACTTCACCTTTACAGTTTTTCGCATGTCGGTGCAAATTATCAATTCTAGTAAACCATTTATGTCACTCATCACAGCGAAACTTCATGCCAGAAGGATTCTTCGTAATTTACTCCTCTCATGTCTCCGTACATAATGTGCAAATGCAAACGTCATATTGCAGTAGCCACAAGGATGCCTAGTTGAAGACGAACCCGAACCAGATGTCGATGTAACTGTGGTTATACCATTTCCAGCCATACTCTTATGCACATCATCATTCGCTGTTGGACCGAAACCTTTACTTTCTGCCGCACTGCAGGGCCTTTCCATGTTTCCAAGTGATGCTTCAAATTAGCATTTCTTGTAAATTGCTTGCGTCACTTAATACAGCCAAACATTTTACGATAAAGGTTCTTAGCACATTCTCTCTTCTCGTGTCGAGGAACATGGCTGATGTTTGAGAAAATCTTGTCGCAGTAACGACATCGATGTTCGTTAGTTGTTGAAGATTTGCCATCCATTGAAGTCTCCATCGAGGGCGAAACAGCGTTCGTCGAGGTTTCCTGTACAGCCAGCACTACCGGCATTAATGTCTGTTCTGCTGGTGGTATCACGTATGTTGAGGTCTCCTCCAGTGTTGACGTCGTCGTTGCCAACGGGATCTGCTCCATCACCGTCGTCGCTGACGTCAGGGTTTGCGTAGTCGATGGTACAACCTCCATCGAGTTCGATGTTAAAGACGGTAAAGTTGCCATCGAGTTCTCAAGAACAGGTAATTTACACGACTTATGCACCAGATGAAAAAAACTAGGTGATCCTTACACCGTCGACGACCGTAACAAACTGAGCGACCTTCTGTCTAGAACTCGCTTATATACATGCACAGGATGGAATAATACGCTAGTCAAATCAAGAACCATAATATGGTTCTTGATTTGACTAGCGTATTACTATAATACTCGTGTCAAAACAACATTTAAAAATAAAGCACAAAAAAATATGGTAACTCAATTGGAAGCAAATTCGACAAATATTGTGAACACGCTCTGTACGCAATGTACACACAGAACACACAGTACACACAGTAAACGGAACGAACACGCAAACGCAATGTTCACGCTATTGACTCGCAATACACGCATTGTACACGTAATTTACGCAATGACCACACAATATTCACGCATTTGAAGCGGTTAATGAAAACGAAGCACATTTCGAAGCACTATCATCGAAAAAGAAGCATATTTGGAAGCACAATCACAAAAAGGAAGCACATTTGGAAGCACAATCGGAAGCACAGTCGGAAGCACATTTGATGAAGAGGAATAACATTTGGAAGCACAATAAACTAAGAGGTAGCAGTATTACGACACTGAGATACATTCGATTATTTTTTTTATAGATTTTAAAAATTTTCCCGATTTTCCAACATAAAAAATTTGGATTTTCAAGATGGCGTCCGTAACGGAAATGAAATGTTAGTTTTTAAAATCTTTTTAATCAAAATTTAATTATTCAATTTTTTTATATTTAATTTTTTTTTAAAATAAAATCGGATAGTAAATAAAGATTTCCAAGATGACGGACATGATGTCATACTCGCTGAAGATATATATACCTTGACATAAGTGGTGGGAGGTCAGTCTGCCAATAGCTTCCGTAGAGGAAGGACCTGTCGCCATTTTTTTTATCTCGCCTGGTTGAACCGAGGACTCCGAGCTCCATGGCATAAGTGTATATTAAATTTTTTAAATTATTTTTATGGAATTTTATTATTAAAATAGATTATTTAATTTTTTTATAAATTTTAAAATTTTTCCCAATTTTATAACATAAAAATTACGGATTTTCAAGATTGCGATCGTAACATAAATCGCAACTGTTTTTAAAATCTTTTTAATAAAAATTTAGTTATTAAATTTTTTATAATTTTAAATTTTTTTTCATTAAAATCAGATAATAAATAAAGATTTCAAGACGGTGGCCGTAACGGAAATTTAAACGGTGCCGTCATAATCCATGATGACGTCAGAGACTTATCGGAGGCTGTAGACATGAATGCTTAAGCATATATATGGACATTTCTAGCTGTTGGTATTTTTAATTACTAAAAACGGGAAATTTTTCCTTTGAAACGGGAATCTTTCCCTTGAAAAGAGAATTTTTTTTTTTTTTGAGAAATTTTGGCGGAATTTTTTTCCAAAAAAATGGAAACTTGGGCGAAATTTGAGGAATTTTAAGCAAGTTTTAGTAAATTTTGGCAAATTTTGAAGGTCAAAGTTCAAGGTCAAGGTCGAAGTTCCAGGTTAAGTTCATCCAACATGGCCACCGTGACGTCACAATCAAATATGTCGGACTAGCACCAGGCACCACGTGCCAGCGCCAGTCCCCGGACATACTATCTATTATATACTACTAGAGGCTGCTACAGCTGAACAAAAACACCATGCAGGAGTACCTGCAAGTCGCATCTCCAGCTGTCTGGGTGACCCAGGAACCAACCCGTTACATCACCTGGCAGCTCTACGAGCCGATCTCTGCTTGTGAAGCACGAACAGCAGCTGCTACGTTACCCGAACCAGCTACATTGCAAGACTGTAGCACCCAAACGGCACCACCACCAGCACCGGCGGCGACCAAGAGGCAGCACACGCATTCGGCCATCCCAGCGGAGAGCCGTAGCATTGCTACTCAAAATGCAGTTTTGACTTGGGTGAAAGGTGCAGATGCCGTCCTGCTCTCCGACCCCACGACCTCGACGTCGTCGCTGCCGCCGACGACCCGCGCAGCCAAGGAGACGCAGACCGCTCCCAGGAAGAGGAACGAGCGGGACATGAAGCCCGCTGAGTAGGCACAGACCAGCGGCCACAGAAGAGGGCGCGCTGGCACTTTGTCGGGAGGGCAGATGGCTCTCAAAGGCGCAGTGTTGGCGCATCGCCAGCCGGACCACAGGGCGCCCCCCAGCCTGCACCGAGTGGCTCTCAGGAAGGAGGAAGAGGCCACTCGGCTACTGGAGGCGGCCGACAGCAAGCATGTGGCAGCGCCCCGAGCAGGTACACGCGGCACTGCCCCGCCTGCACAGGCACACGAGCCAGCCGTGGGCCAGGCCCTCGCTTCCAGTAAAGGAAGGGGGGATATTGGTCCATGCTCTGGGAGTCGGAATACAACTTCTAGTACGCATCAACACAATAAATAAAACGAAATGAACAGCACCGCCCTGGGCAGCAATCCTAGCGTCCAGGCACAACACATAAACTTCAAAATAGTGCTGCAGATAAATAACAAATAATAAAATTTCAGCCTACAATAAAGTAAAATACAATTTTTCCCGCGCTGTTGCAGCACAATCCAACTGCGCGGTTAACTATCCAGCCATGGGTCGGGGGAAGTCGTGCCCTCCTCACGGCCTAGCCTCTCTCCCGGCAAAGAGATGAGGTTCGCGGCTCATGATTTAGGAGCTCTCAGGTCTCCATGACAAACACTCGACAAACAAGAAAATATCCAATCATAAACAAAAAAAAAAAGTTATTCAAGTTTTCCCAGCCACGTGCGGTGCATCGGGTGGTCGACATGTGTTTGTGTACGGTCCGCAACAACTCCGATCCAAGTTTAACCAAACTGATCTGATTGCTAGGCCGCTGCCATTCTAGCTCGCTCTGCCAAGGCAGGACATGCAGGAGCGACAGTAGTGAGCTCTGGCCCTGCTCCTGCTGGCGACCCAGGCCGAGATACATGCATCCCTGTCACTTGTCAGGGGAGAGCTCAGGGGACTTGTGGATATGTAAATATGTACCTAAATAAAAAATTATATATATATATATAGCCTATAAAAAATATCAAAAATACTAATACCAAATACTAATTAAAGAAGGGCCTCCCAGTCATCTCCTCTCTTACCCAGCACGTTAAACTTCCAAATTACCGAGTTAAACATTCCTCCATAGCCCATTTATAAATGTCTAGATAGCCTATAGCTTCAATACATTTTCTGTACCGCCCGCAACGGATTTCATTGAAGTTAAAAAAACTACAGCATAACTCATATTCTACTTTCTGTTTCAGGTCTACCGTTAGCTTCCCTCTGAGGGAAAACAAACGACATTTTGTGGGCTCGCTCTAAATTTGACCGACTACTTGGGAACCCAGTACTTTCGGTACATAGCGCGGCCAATTGTTAATAACATAGTATCTTTTTTCCTACACCAACACGACCACACGATGATATGCCTGTGCGAGTGTCGGCCTGATTATCCTGTGACATGCATATATAAGACTGGCTACCCATGCTTGTGTCTAACGGGTTTCGTTGGAGCTGCTCACACAGCATTAGTCTACACTGCACGCCACACCCGAGATTATTAAGAATTTTTAAAATATTTTTATTAATAAATTACATGTTTACTCTCGCCGGTAATTTAACCGAGGATCGGGATGGATTGAGTAACTAAACATTTGAAGAAGTCAATTTTTTATTAATTTATGCTAATTTTTTCGGAATATTTTGTTCAAAATATAAAGGATTTTAGGTTTATGATCAAGGTCAGGGTCATGGCCTCGGCGGCTTAGGGCAGCTTGTCCATGGGGAATTTAAACCGCTATAAGAAATTGTCGATTTTTCTAAGGAAAAGTAATTTGAGGCATTTCGAATTTCGATTTATTTTAAATTTTTTGTGTAATGAAACGAGAAATTTTTCTTAAAAACGGGAAATTTCCCCCCGAAATAAGGAAATTTTGAGGAATTTTTGAAGGTCAAGGTCATTCAAGATGACCACCGTAACGTCATCATAGATGTAGGTTCTAAGATAGCAGACACCGCCACCACAACACACACTGGCACCATGTTCCAAGAAATACCAAACTATACTACTTTCTGTCTGAAAAACTAAGTGGATTAACCACAGCGAGAACAAGAGGCGTAAGTTTTGTGTCTTACCTGCTATGATGACTGGCGTAGTAAACAAATTCGTAAATGATATACACAAAGCAACTTGCCATAACCTCAACATGTTGCCTAGCAAAATACTGTTAGCGTGGCACATGGTCGTTTGCTGTTATCTGACTGATAACTCCAGTGCTGATGAGGGAGATAAGTATATAAAATGAAATCATATTATCGGCATTCGTATAACCGATACGTTAGGAGATAGTGACTTTCTAGTTGAATATATTTTCATTTTGTAACGACGCGCACAGGCGCCGGGCTCGATCCAAAAAGCGGTGGCATCAGTAACCTTGTGGTCAGCAGGAACAGCGCCGGCGCGGCCAGTGTTGCGAGGAAGCAAGGACTGTCAACAAGGACGCGGACACGAGGTTCAAACACAGGGGCCTCGCCCTTGGGGCTCCCCTGGCCTCCGAGACGATGTAGCCGTGTCTCGCCTCGTCGGGAGGGCGGCCGCGATCGTGACAGAAGACCTGCGAGGCAGTTAAAGACGCCGATGCTCAAGTTTTTACTGTGATACAGCTAGAGGCAGTACTCACTAATATTATCGTTTATTTCCCTCGGAACTCCTTCAGACCTAAGATTTTAAAGGTAAAGCATAACAGTAGTATGTTTTGGTATTTTCGAACCTTGGCTTCTGGCTGAGGATGGAGGATTGTCGATGCTGTGGAAGCCATTTTGGATAACCTTGAACTTGACATTGACCTTTGATTTTGACCTTGACCTTTTGCCTAAATTTTCCCGAAATTAGCCTAAATCCGCCAGAATTTCCAGTTTTTTTTTTTAATTTCAAAAATCTTGAAAAATAAAATATGTATTTCTTTCGAGGGGAAAATTCAAGTTTTGAGAGAAATTTTCCCATTTTAGTCCTCAAAAATTCCAACGGCTTGAAAATTCCCCAAAGTGGCTTTAATTCCCGGCAACAAGTCTCTCTTAAGCCACCGAGGTCATGACCTAGACCATTTTAATGTCACGGCCGCCATTTTGAATTGTTAGGTAACCTTCGCAACTATCATTCCATCTTCGAAATCTGTATTTTTTATGCTATAAAATCGGGAAAATTTTGTAAATTTCTAAAAAAAATTAATTATTTAAATTTAAATAAAAAAAATTTGCAATCTTGGATGGACGTCACAGCCACCATATTGAAAATCCGTAATTATTACCCAAAATTCAGGAAATTTTTAAAAGTTATAAAAAAATAATTAATCAATTTTTAATAAAAATTTAATTTTAAAACGTACTTACGTCATGGAGACTTCAGTTGGAACCTGGTGCAGACAAAATAAAAATGACGACAGATCCTTCCTCAGTGGAAGACACCAAAAGACTAAATTCCCACCACTAATGCCAAGGTATGTGTGTGTTTATATATATATATATATATATATATATATATATATATATATATATATATATATCGCTACTAGTATGACATCACGACCGCATTCTTGTTTTCATCTGATGGAGGCTGCCATCTTATTTTCGTCTGCTAGACTATGCTGTCGCCATATTAGTTTAATTTTCACCCGATATAGTTTAGTAATTATTTATTGCCAGAGCGCTCACCATTGGTCGGCCATCTTGGCCACCATCTTGGAAATATGTATTTAACAAGCTAGAAATTAAAATTACCAAAATTAAAAAAAAAAAATCAGCAGTTCATTATTTTATTAATTCGATCTATAACAGTGCTTGGTTCGATCTTTGCTCGATTAAAAAAAAGGTGGTTTTAGGTTTAAAATACTCTTATTTAATAAAATATGGAGGAAAGTCCAAAAAGCAACTTAGGATCATAGTCTACCAGCCTCCAGGAAGTCATTGATGACATATTGGCTGCCATCTTGGAAATCCACAATATTTTACATAGAAATTCGGAAAAAATTCCAAAAATCATCAAAACTGTCACTCATTAATGTACTTATTTATTCGATCGATATCCATCTTTGATTCGAGCCTTCGTTCAGAAAAAAATACAAATTTAATTAAATAGGTATCACAAGTTAACATAAAAATGTAAGGTTCAAAAAGAACTTTTTTTACACATATAATTTTTACATAATTTCTACTCTACTATGGGAATACTTGTCAATGTTAGCAATCTAATAAATATTTAGTTCTGCATCGGCTTGAACTGACTATTTCTTAGCTCCAATCGGTTTACTGAAGACAGAGACCAGCCAGATCCTTTTCCTACGTAGTCTTTTTCTTCCCGACAGAGTTTCTCGATACTGTGTTTAACAGACTGCTTCACATCGTCGGAATCGTAAATGGGAGTATTCGCTGACTTGAATGCGCACTTCTTCACTTTGTTCTCTAACGGAAATGGTTTGCCATATACACAGTCTATCCACAAATTATATTTTAAAGATCCGTACGTTCCTATTTCTTCTGTAAGCTGATTAATTATGTTCTGCTTGCTATCATCAAGAAAAGTCAGAATGTATTTTGACTCACTAAATGTATTTAGATAATAGTAATCTTTCAACTTTCTACGAAATGCAGATTTCGCCATGTGGAATCTGTTATCGTTTACCTGTAATGCAGCAAGCACAGTCTTAGGCTTAGATTCATGTTGAGGTCTCATCGCATTCGGTTGCTGAACTTCTGTTTTTCTGCTTGTGTGCATACGAGTTACCAATCTAAAATGAGGAGTCGAAATGTCTGCAGGTAGTTCAAAAGTAGGCACACGGACTTCACCTTTACATATTTTCGCATGCCTATGCAAACTGTCAATTCGTGTAAACTAAACATGGCCCTCATCACAGTGAAATTTCTTACGAGAATAATTCTTTACACATTTGCGACTTTCATGTCTTTGTGCTTCATGAGAAAATGAAAAAGCCATATCACAGTAGCTCCAAGGATGCCTGGTTGAAAAAAAGGCGAACCTTTCAGGCTCGAACCAGATTATGATGTAACTGATGTAGTACTGATTCCCGGTGTACTCTTATATACATCAATCAATCGCTGTTGTAGCGAAACATTTACTTTCTGCCGTCCAGCAGGACCTTTGCATGTCTTCAAGTGCTTTTTAACTTATCATTTCTTGCAAATTGCTTGAGTAGTATGTTTTGGCCGGTCCGGGGACAGGGTCCAGGGGGAGGTGCCTGGTGCCGAACCGTAATCTTGGATTGTGACGTCACGGCGGCCATCTTGGATGAGTGTGACCTTGATCTTTGACCTTGACCTTGAAATTTGACCTTCAAAATTTGGCAAAATTTGCCCAAAATTCCTCAAAATTTGCCAAAAATTCCTCCAAAAATTCTCAAAAAATTCCACAATTCAAAAATTAGGATTTCGAAAATCCTCAAAATACTTTTTGCCTTAGAAAGAACTCAAAATCCTAAAAGAGGCTTAAGCATCCATGTCTACAGCCTACGATAAGCCTCTGACATCAGCTAGGATTATGACCGCCATTTTGAATTATGACGCCACCTTTGCAATTTCCGTTACGGCTGCCATCATGAAAATATTTAATTATCATCCAATTATAATGAAAAAAAATTAAAATTTATAAAAAAATTCAATAAATAAAATTTTAGTAAAAACTTTTTAAAAAAACTTACACTTTTGACATGGATCTCGGAGTCCTCGGTTCGAACTGGGTGAGAGCAAAAAAAAATGGCTACCGATCCTTCCCTCACAGTGGCTGCTGGCAAACTGACCCCCACCACTTTTTACCATGCATAGGTATATATCATCAGGTATTATGATGTCATGTCCGCCATCTTGAAAATCCGTAATTTCAGTGCTATAAATTCGGGGAAAATCCCAAAATTCATCAAAATATTACTTATTAGAATACTGATTGATTAGATCGATTCCCATCCTTGGTTCTATATCTGACCGATACCAAACAACTTTAATTTAAAAAAATTACCACAAACGTGACAGGTTTGAGAAAATAATAAACACCGCAAGCTCTTTTAAAAAATTTTATTACATAAATTCTACACTACTACAAGTACAAAAACAAAACAATAAAATTACTAAATTCTTGTGGATTTCTCGATTCAAACAGTCTTCTTATTGTACGTACTAAGTCCTTTACATGACTTTAAATGTCTATTCAGTTTATCAGGTCGACATATTGGTACACCACAATTTTCACACAAAGACGAATTATCGACTTCATTAAAAGGACAGTGTTATATTTCATGTTGTTTTGCACTTCGAATATTTGCTAATGTTTTGTTACAAAATATACAGCTTGATTCTTATGAATGTACAGCCAGTCTATCACAATTCCTGAGGTGTCGTTTTAATCTTCCATAGTGTATAAACTTGCTTAAACACCTGTTGCACTGATATTTAATGTGATCAGAGTTATTATTACAATTGTGTATTACATAATCCCGTAATTTCAAGTTTTTGATCTTCTCACAGTACCTACAGTTGGGTGATGGAACATCTTTGGATGCTCCTTCCTTCATGAATGTCACTGGAACTGTTGACAACCATTGAAACACTGCTGAAATGTTAACTTCTGAAGCCTTTGAGGTTTGCTCTGTGGAAGATGTTGCACACGTCGTAATCTCCTACTGTGTTGAGAGAGTAGGTGTAGCTGTAGACGACGTTGTAATCGGGCTCTGCACTGATGATGGTAGACCTTCAATCCAGGTTGGTGTTAATAGTGGTAATGATGCCATCGATTTCACAAGAATAGCTAGATACTGGTCAATTATGTTATACAAGTCTAACTATCCGATCCGTTCATCACCGCAGCCAGAGACGGACTGAAGTTCATATCACCAGGGTCTCACTTATATATTCTCATTAGCTGGTACAACACATGAGTCAAAACAATAACCATGTTCATTATACTTGCACTTAACTTTCTCGGAACAATTTTTATAATGACGATGTAAGCAATCGAGACCTGAAATTAATTTACCGCACTTGTCACATTGAACCTCTGTTCTTTTCAGTAAATTATTCGGACAACTGCTTCTTTCATGTCTGCGCGCATTTGTAGGTTTAGTAAAAGATGAGCCACAGTATTTGCACTGATGCGATGTACACTCCTCATTAATTTAAGTCTGGAATGCAGATGATGAAACTTCAGCTGATGGTGGAACAGCACATATCAAAGCCTCCTTGGCAGCTGGAATCGGAATCTCCATCATCATCGTTGCTGCCATCGAGGTCCCCGTTGCTGTCGGTAAACAGTCTATCCCGGTCGACATTGGAACAGTAACTAAATCTCACGAAACTTACTGAAGAGAGCAGGTCCGTACTTCACAGCGGCCTTAGGTGAACTGAGGGTCCAGTCGTCTGAACCTCGCTTATATACCCGCCGTCTACTGGTATAATACATGAGTCAAAATATTGTCTGTATTTAAAAAAATTTTACTAGGTACCTAAAAATGATAGAAATAAAAATACACAAGTTCAAGTTTTACACCTTTATTTAAAAAAAATTACACAAATACATATTAGGTTAAGGAATCAAGCATTTTCGCAAGCAATGTATTTGATGCCATACAAACTGCCTCGTTAATTCCGTTTCCAACCGCCTCGTTGACTCCGGTTCCAACTGGTTCGCAGGTCACGAGATCAGGAACACAGGTTTCCAGGTGGTCATCTTTTGCGACGTCGTCAACTCCTGCAAAACATGGTCGATGGCGTCTGTGATCACGTCTGCGCCTGGGCTTTGGCTCAGTGCTAGTTGGGACAGATTCACTGCCTAAACTTCGACGACGAGACGCAGGTCGTTTGGACGTCTGCGTAGAAGCATTACAGGTCACAACAGGTTGCAACACGCCCATGTTTGGTGTTTCACTTGCAGACGAGGCGACTACCTCAGCGATGCTAGCAGGAAGTATTGTGTGCGGTCTCATGTGATAGACGGCACAGTTTCCAGGTTCGCTACAATCTAATAGCTGCTGAGTCGGTTCGTAGGTCACAGGAAAGTGCGCAAACCGCCAATGCTGAGCGCCTCCATCACAGGTTTCTGTATATGTACGTAGATACCCGGAATCCCAGTAGCTGTACTCGACACTGCTTGAAGCTAGGTCTTACGCTCACGTACACATTAGCAGGATGAAACGTAAACATCTTCCTGCAGGTCGAACATCAACTGAAGGCACGTACGGATGTACGTCTTTTATATATGCACGCTCCTACTAACACTGTGTGTTCCATTTATGCATTAACTGCGAGTTTGTACAGGCACAGACACGTTCAAACTTGTCACGTGGCTGCACGTCGTATATCGTACTAAGCTTGCACAGGGAAGGACAGCCGTAGTCGGTCTGTAGGTATACAATTTCAACTGACGCATCACACAACTTGCTCAGCCATTTCTTCTGTGCAGGTCCGACAACGTAAATTATTTCGTTTTGAAATAATAAATCTTCAATAGTGTTTTTCACTTGGTGGTACGGAATTTTTCCTTCTTCACACTCTAGTCCGTGATAATATTTACATAGCCGTTCATTCGACCATTTACTTTTTTCGTCTAGTAGTTTCCAAGGATACGGAGGTCGGAACATGCGAGTTCGAGTCTTGTCTCCGGAGGTGACGCTAATTTCCTTGAGCACGAATCCATTTTGACTCTGGAAACCTTGCAGGTTGCAATACATCTTGTCGCTAGCAATGCTCGGTCGTAACTAAATTATCATCGAAAACGTAACAGTATTTATGTCAGAAATTTCACAAGTTTGTCTCGACAATTGTACGAAGCAAGCCGATCGTGAAGTATCAGACAAAAAGCAAAGGTGTTTGGTGGAATGTTTCCGCTAGTCGTTATCTCGATCCTACAGTCGATGATGTTTGAATTTATTCGATCATCCTGTTTGGAAACGTCAAACACCATTAACGGAGCCTTGTTCTTGAAACTGTCGGGAATCAGTATTGGTGACTGTCTCCGCCCATAGTAAGCTTGCTGAAACTTGGCGTACATTTGATATGCGAGAAGAAATATTCCACTTTCAAAGTCAATGTTCATATCAATGTACGGATAACTTTCGCTGTTTAAAAATATGTTTACACTACGTATTTGACAGTTATCGAATACGGAGCGACTTACTCCTGCATTGAGCTGTCTTCCGGTCTGAAGCCCGACAATGATGTATCTTGGTTTTTCCCTAGCGAAGCTGGACTTTACTATCCAATTGATACGCTGACTATGAGGCAAGCCAGGACAAGTTTCCAGGCTCCAGGAACGGAATGGCACATCGAAGTTCTTGCCATTTTCTATGTTCTTCAACATCTTGACTCGTTCAACGGTTCTCACTTGGATGTGAGGCAGTATCCACTCGATAGACAGTAGTGTTCGCGAGACATCTTGAGGGTTTTCTGCAGCGGCGACAGTTGCATTAATGTGCGTGTTGGCTAGAAGCAGTACGAGCTCTTGTTTCGAATTAATGATTATATGCTTGTAGTCCTCAGCGAATCCAAGAAGCATGGACAGAGGAACACAAACTTCGAACTTCCCTTCGGCATAAACCGGAAGCTTATATTCATCCTTGAGAGCACCGGCCATCTTTGCAGCAGACAGTTCATTTGGCGTGAGCGAAAGGTAATTTTTCATAGCAGATGTTATGCCTACATCTCTCGTCTGGTCTACCTCGACGCCATTGAGTACATATGTAATGCGCTCGATTAGGTGAAGAATACCATTGCAGGATATTGACGTCGTCGGATGCGTACCATCCGCTTTTGTCAGCGAGCCTCTTATACGTAAAAATGACTGCGAAGGTAAAGTACAGATATATTGGTGCTGTACAGCAATGCGTACTTCCGATGGTAGTGCGTACGGTCCGAGCAGGAAAGGGTGGTACTCATGCAATTCCATTTTCGTAATGCTGTCATCAAATATAACCGGATCTTCCACGTTGTGGATTTCGTCTTCCATATTTATTCGGCACTTGTCCAATACTAAGAAGATACTTTATGCTGTCAGGTGTTAATGCACCGATGTCTGTTTGAGAACTGTTCTTATTCACAATACGATTTATTTTATAACTGTTTCGTGTTACGAACTTTATGCCAATCGCTTCAAGTGCAGACGTAATGTAATTTCTTCGTCTTGAAAATTCACCAATCGTCCTCGCTGGTCAACGATTCTGAAGACGACTTCGTGTGCGCACTTCACGATGACTGGAACGTAAATGATACTTTGCGGTACTTCGACCAGTTTATATCCTGGCGGGACCATCGGCGAAAACTCGTGCAGAATGTTGCTTGTCAAATTACAGTTTATTCTTATGACATTCACAGGCAAAATGTTTACTGCTCGCGTAGATTCGTACGTTCTTCCTGTATCATACACATTTGATTCGAATCCGAGCATCGTACCTATGGTCCCAGGTTTCGTAAAGTCGACATTTTCACTGCATGTTAGAATGATTTTTTGAGTGTTTGGATTTCCAAGCAGTTGAAAGTCTAAATCCTTTGGCAACATATCCCTGATGTAATTTGCAATTTCGTCAATTTCGTAAGAGCCAAAAGGTAACTATATTTCATAAGCGGTCCCATTGCTTTTCAGGAAGCATATCTTGCAATTTTCTTCTTCGATATTCGGTATCGCATTATACGTTTGAAAATCTACGATTCCGATACACCATTCTCCGTCTAAATCCAGAGGCGGGAATCGAACCGCCCGCAGCTCAGATACTTTACCTGTCAAGGTAAGTGTTATCGACATGACTAATAAATTATCATCACTGCACAACCTTTAAGTAGCAATGGTTTTTGTCAGCTAATTTTTAAGTGTTAAAAAGCGAAGACACAAGTGTCCGCAGTTTGTTTTATTAAACTTCTGCTCCGTTTCGTAAATGTAAAACAATGTAGTGGTTCGGCCCAGGTAGCGCTTAAGTTCGGGCGGATGTCTCAAATTACCGAAACTGTCGTAGTAAGTAGCTTTTTTCCCCTCTTTACACAGGCCACCCAGTACGTGCCGCGACCCGCCGACGTGTCTAAATTAATTATGGCGCACTCACGTGTCTTTGGCTTGCTGGGTAAAGTATCTAGCATAAACACGCCTCGGAAATTTTTTATTTTCAGTTTGCGTGCGTACTTGATTAAATCTATATTGGTGAGCGGATGTTTCGGCAAAGAACTTAGGATTTTTTCATTCGTTTCTTTCTCATGCATCGACCTGATTTGTGAGGTTGCAAGTAGAGTCCTGCGCCGTTTTTTTTTTTTTACCCATGGCAATAGCTTCCATGCTGGCGTTGTGTCTTTGAGCTTCTTTTAACTGCTTGAGCTCATTATTTGAAGGTTTGATTGCCCGCACAATACCGCTCGTTGCACCGATGAGGCCGCCGAAAGCACCCGATGCAGGCCAAAGCAAAGGAAGAAATCCTCCTATAATCTGCTTGTCGAGAGTCTGTAATTTTTGCTTGGCTTTTTGCACGCCTGCACCAATCTTGCGTTTGGTCTTGCGTGAGTTAGTATTTGACTTGATGGAGCTGGCTCGACGAGCACCCAGTCCTAATTTGGTATTTGCCTTCATGATTTTGGAAACGCCCCAAGCCGCGATTTTCTCTCCTAGTCCCGCATTCGACGATTTACTTATATCTTCGGCTTCCTGTGCCAATATCTCGTCGGCCCGCTGTCTGGATTCCAGATCCTTGCTTAATGAAAATTCAATATCGTGCTGCTTGCACTTTTCGTTGAGAGAGTTAATGCCCACTTCACCGTGAGGTACCTTTTCGCTAGTTTAGTGCCGGGGCCGCAGAACCTGTAGTCGGGAATGTGTAGCTTGAATGACAGATTGTTTATCAGTGAGTTCACGAGTCCTGCACCGATGTATTTTTTGTTCTTATCTCTTCGAGTCATTGCACACAACTGACCAGAAAGTATAAATACGCTTGTCATGTCCACCAGTTTGGCCTCGGCTGGTATGATAGCACAAGCCCCAAGTGCGCCACCCATCCTACATAATCTATGGGGAGGAAAGTTAGTTCGCCACCCGCCCCTAGATGGCAGACAAAGGGGAATGTAAATTAAGGTAACTTTGTCTACCTGCCCAGCCTAATTCAGGACAAATATGTAAATACCCAGTGTGGTATCAAGAAGCCTTTAAATTATACAAGTGAATGTAAAGAGAATTGTAATTCGAATATGTATGCACAGGAAGGGTACATACGTGCCATCCCTGATGAATATGTACATACATTGTATATTTACTCTGGCTGAGCTAAGCCAGGGAGAGAGCTCTTCCCAGTAATTTCTGGGTTAATAAAAGTGACAGAAAATTTGAGCAGTATAATTTAGGCAGCGACCTCTCTGGAGGACTGCTCCTCCTTCCTACCTCTCCCTGCTCTTGGGCAGCGACCTCTGCTCGGGGACCACTCCCGCTCTCCCCCCCCCCCCCTCCTCTGCCCGCTCGCTCCCTGCTCTTGGGCAGAGACCCCTGCTTGGGGACCGCTCCCGCTTCTCCCCCCTGCCCGACCTTCCCCTGCTCTTGGGCAGCGACCCTTGTTCGGGGACCGCTCCCGCTCCTCCCCTCTGCCAGGGACAAGTCACGCTTATTTATACATTTTCTTTAGTACAATGCAAGTCGTCAAGCAAGAAGTGTGTTTGCCCGTGCGCATTACGCAAGACGATGTATTTAGTGCGCGTGAATCACGACATGGCTTACTGTTGTCTTCTGCCGTACGATGCATAATGGCGGGTCCGTCCAACTGCGGTAAAACGTGCGTTCTACTGAGTTTATTAGAAGAGCCAAACGGTCTTAGGTTCGAAAACGTGTACCTCTATTCCAAATCGTTGCAACAGCCAAAGTACCAGCGACTAGCTACGGTTCTGCAATCTATGGATGGTCTGGAGTATTTCCTGTTTAATGATAATGTGGATGTGGTACCTCCAAGCGAAACAAAAGCCAATTCCGTGTTTGTTTTCGACGATGTAATGTGCGAGAAGCAAGGCATAATACAATAGTACTTTTCCATGGGCAGACACGCCAAGGTAGACTGCATATACCTGTGTCAGACAAACAGTTGTATTCCAAAACATCTCCTACGAGACAACGCGAATGTTATAGTGCTTTTTCGCATGGATGAACTTAATTAACATCACGCTTATGACTACCACGTAAACACCGATATAACATTCCAGGAATTCAAATACATGTGCTCCTTGTGTTGGAAAGAAGAACACGGATTCCTAGTTATAGTCAAGGACTGGCCTCTATATAAGGGCAGGTACAGACAAGGTTTCGATCAGTTTATCGTCAAACATGAATCTTAGCATTTCCAAATTTGGACGTGGCAGTCGAGACTTACGTACTGCTCTCAAGTCTCATGACGACGTAAACAGCAATTAAATTTCGCTACTGGCTCAAAAAGTAGAAAGTGTGAATAACGAATCACTAGAATACCTGCTAGCCATCGACCAGCGCGTGGAAGCCTCGGATTTTCGTATTTCGCGACATGATCGAAGTATAGAATGCACAAAGTTGTGACGATTTGAGGACTTTTCGAAGTAGTCTGAAAGAATCACTATCTAACTTGTCAACAAACTCAGATTTAGCCAAACACAAGAAAGAAGTTTCTGCGAACGAATAAAAAAAGTATAAAAGGAGGTCTTGCAATATGTTTTCAGCCAGTACAATGTCAGACCTGGCCAGTGACCTTCATCGAGATATACAGTCTGTTCGTGAAAAATATCTACTTGCTAGACGAACCAGACTTGCACGTGAGATGGAGAATGAGGAGATATTTAAACCAATCACTAGTCGCCTCGACGAACTTAAAAACAAGAAGAACCAGCCATCATTGTGAAAACAGAAGTTGAAGATGAAATACCAACTGTAAAGAAGAGAAAGTATGAACCAGATCGAGAAGAAGAGGAAAACGAGTACAGAGTCCATGCACAAGAAAAAAATACTGAAAAAGGGACACTAAGTTAATGCAATGGTCCGGCCATACCTGATATCGTTTACGAGTAGGAATAATGACACGACCTACGGTGTGTACAGAAAACATAAATAGTGGTTCCTCGGTGCTAGAGAAATAGACTTTCTACCAGGAAATATCGTGCGCGTAGAAGAGTGTAAAACACGCGGGACTCCGGGTCTGTACTAATTGCTGTTTCGCAGGGAGCCTAAAGGATATTTTCACAAAGACTTACAAGAGTACAAAAAACTGCTAGAGCTAACCAATGCACTTTTTCGCGATAACTATCCAGATAGTGGTGTATATAAAGACGAAGAACATGAAAAAATTGACATTCTCGCTAATCTCTTCAGTGAACTAACAATACATGGTGAAGGTTTAAAAAAGCTAGAAAGTGATCAGATAGTTGACTATGTATATTGGAACGACCCCAATGAATTAGTTGATCGCCTTAGAATTCTACATGTTTCGCTTAGTGTAGGAAACTATTCGCACATCAACGAAATATTCTCCATACTTGAAGAACTAAGGGAAGCCGGCTACGTGCAATGAGTCGAACCGGAATCGCTCGCGAACTTCATGCTCCTGCTAGACGGAAATACCTTCGTCGCAAAGTCATAGTTCGCGGAATTGATGATTTATTCCAGCCGGACCTTGTTGAGATGATACCGTATTTCCGATTGAATAAAGGTTTCAAGTACATGTTGACAGTAATCGATGTTTATAGCAAGTTCGCTTGGCTAAACCTGTAAAATCAAAGACTGCAAATGAAGTAGCCAAGGCCATGAACAATATTTTGCGGGATGAACGTGCACCGTCGCACCTGCAAACGGACCTCGGGAAAGAATTCTACAATGCAACCTTCAAGGCTTTGATGAAGAAGAATGGCTTTAAACACTACTCTACATTTAGTAATGTCAAAGCCTTTGTTGTCGAAAGGTTTAACAGAACTTTGTATTCCAAGATATGGCGACAGTTCACGGCTAACGGAAATTACAAGTCGCTTGACATCTTGCCGAAACTATCAACGGTGCATTCTACCACGAAAATGAAGCCAAAGGACGTAACGGACAATCGCCTGCTTCAAACAGTGTTTTCCAACACGAAGAAGAAAGATCCACGAAAGCTTAAAGCTAACGTCGGTGACATTGTGCGAATCTTCAAGCAGAAATGTATCTTCGAGAAAGGTTTCACTGCGAACTGGAGTCCTGAACTTTTCTGTGTGACACATGTTCGTGAATCAGAGCCTAGGACTTACTACCTCGAAGATTTGGACCACAAACCTATCCGTGGCGGCTTCTATGCCAAAGAGATTCAGCCTACGTTGTATACCGATACGTACTTGGTGGAGAAGATTATAAAATGAAGAAATGGATGTTCCTACGTCCAGTGGTGGGGCTTTCCACCTCACTTTAATTAGTGGTTGGCAGATGCAGAAATCGAGAAATCCACAAGACTTTAGTAATTTGTCTGTGTTTTTTTTTTGTACTTGTAGTAGCGTAGAATTTATGTAATAAAATTTTTTAAAAGAGCTTGCGGTGTTTTTTATTTTCTCAAACCTGTCACTTTTGTGGTAGTTTTTTTAAATTAAAATTGCTTTGTATCGGTCAGGGATAGAACCAAGGATGGGAATCGTTCTAATCAATCAGTATTCTAATAAGTAATTTTTTTGATGAATTTTGGGATTTTTCCCGAATTTATAGCACTGAAATTACGGATTTTCAAGATGGCGGAAATGACATCATAATACCTGATGATATATATGCATGGTAAAAAGTGGTGGGGGTCAGTTTGCCAGCAGCCACTGTGAGAGAAGAATCGGTTGCCATTTTTATTTATTTTTTTTGCTCTCACCGAGTTCGAACTGAGGACTCTGAGCTCCATGTCGAAATTGTGAGTTTTTTAAATAGTTTTTATTAAAATTTTATTAATTGAATTTTCTTATAAATTTTAATTTTTTTCATTATAATCGGAGAATAATTAAATATTTTCAATATGGCAGCAATAACGGAAATTTCAAAGGTGGCGTCATAATTCAAAATGGCGGTCATAATACTAGATGACGTCAGAGGCTTATCGTAGGCTGTAGACATGGATGCTTAAGCCTCTTTTAGGATTTTGAGTTCTTTCTAAGACAAAAAGTTTTTTTTGAGGATTTTCGAAATCCTAATTTTTGAATTGCGGAATTTTTTGAGAATTTTTGGATGAATTTTTTTCCAAAAAATGGCAATTTTTGGCAAATTTTGACAAGTTTTGAAGGTCAAATTTCAAGGTCAAGGTCAAAGTTTTCTAAAAGCTGTTAAGTGTTATAGTAATGACAACCGTAAGTAATATTCTATTCTAATGTACTGTTAGGCAGGTAATTGGATGAACTTCCTTGATTTAATATGAAACATCATTAGTTCTGGAGTAAGAAAATATTTAATTTAATACAGTTTGACAACTATTTCTTTTATAAATAATATTCCTGTATTAATTTAATTATTAATATCAAAGGCTTTGGACAAATCACATAACATACCTAATGATAAATTATTTCTATACTTCCCATTTAAAATTGAATTTATGAAGTCATTCTATTAAGAGCTGCTGACATTTTTTATCTTTTGGAAACCATACAGATGACAGGTAAGCATTTTGAGTGAACTTTATATTTTTTTCAACAGCTAGCCCCTATCAATACTTTTTATGCCTTGAACACATAAACTATGATATATGCTTAACCTGTAATATAATCGGAACTAATAAATTCAGTGTAGATAGGTATTTATCTTTTTTTATTAAATTTGATATCATATAATTTAATATTTATGGGTTTTTATACACATATACCCAAAAAAATTACAAACACGTGCAATTTAGTTTTAAACTGTGGGTACACGGGTAAGTTTTATATTGTGATAGTGGGTAATAATTCGTTATATTTACATGTAACAATGTCAAAGAAGTGTAGTGGTGCAGAATGCCGCAAACGAAGGAAAGAGAAAGAAAGTGCAGAACTAATTGAACTGAAAAGAAAGTTATCGTGTTATTTTTCAAAAACAATTGAGGCGTTAAATAAAAAACAGTTTTCTAGAGATAGTGAAGAAGTAACACAGACTGAAACATCGGCTACTTCACACGTTCCTTCTGTTCCCAGCACCAGCTCAGAGTGCGAGTCTGTGGTTGTTCAAGGGTCCAGTGGCACAGTTGATATGGCAAATGAAAATGTAGTGTAAACAGGTTGGTGAAAAACGGGATGGCAAAGAAGTAGTATATAATAGCCGGTCCTGAAACTGGCTTCTGGCTGTGGTGCTTGGTGCCGAGCCACATCTCTGACGTCACGTCTATCTGTGACGTCACGGCGGCCATCTTGGAAGAGTGTAACGGGACACAGCGTAACGCAACATAAAGTAACGGGACATAACGTAACGGGACAAGTAGATCACGGCAGCCATCTTGGATCCGCCATCTTGGATCCGCCATTTTGGATGACGTCATTTTGTTTTCTCGAACATTCCAGCATTTTGTTGTCCGCCATATTGGATTATGACGTCACCGTTGCATTTTCCGTTACGGCCGCCATCTTTAACTTTTTTATTTATTATCCGATTTTAATGAATTTTTAAAAAAAAAAAGTTAAATAATATAAATTTAATAAAATATTTATAAAAAACATACTTTTTAGACACGGAGTTCGGAGTCCTCGGTTCAAACCCGACAAGTGCAAAAAAAAATTAAAAATGGCTACCGATCCTTCCCTCTCAGTGGACGCAGGCAGACTAACCCCCACCACTTATGTCATAGTATACATATCTTC
Organism: Bacillus rossius redtenbacheri; assembly: GCF_032445375.1. NCBI lineage: Eukaryota > Metazoa > Arthropoda > Insecta > Phasmatodea > Bacillidae > Bacillus > Bacillus rossius. Next base: position 112,905,058 of record NC_086332.1, read on the forward strand.
ACCTAGTATGACGTCATGTCCGCCATCTTGAAAATCTTTATTTATTATCCGATTTTAATGAAAAAAATTCCAAAATTCATCAAAAAATTAACGTATTTGAATTCTGTTTGATTATATCGATGTACGTCCTTGGTTCGATTCCCGGCGAGAGTAAACGGTTGATCCTTCCTCCATGAAAGCTACCTAGACTGATCTACCACCTCCAGTACCAAGGTATATATAATCAACTGGTATGACATCATGTCCGCCATCTTGTATTAATCCGCTGGAGACCGTCATCTTGTTTTCATCTGCTAGAGTGTGCCGTTACCATGTAGTATAATTTTATGTTCACCATACCTTTGTCCTCAACTGTTGACATTGAACTTTGACCTTGACCTTGAACTTTGACCTTGACCTTGAACTTTGACCTTGACCTTGAAATTTGACTTTGACCTTGAAATTTTACCTTGACCTTGAAATTTGACCTTGAACTTGAAATTTGACCGTGACATTGAAATTTGACTTTGTCCTTGAAATTTGACTTTGTCCTTGTCGACCATCATGGATCCGACATTTTATGTTCAGTACATGCTACCAGGGGCTACCACCTGCCAGAGTACTCCATCTTGTGTGTGTACTTGTATTATGGAGTACATTTCCATCTGGATAATTTTATTCTAACCCGCTACAGTGCAGTAATCATTTATTACCGAGGTGCCCCCGCCATCTTGAAATTCGACCGCCATCTTGAAATCATGTAATAATGTAGCTAGAAAAGCTGGAAAAAATCCAAAATTCATTAAATAAATCATTCATTAACTTACATATTGATTCGATTCGCTCCAGTCCTTGGTTCGATCCCTGAATGATGCAAAACATTTAATTTTATATAAAAAATAATAATTTCAATAAACCATGTTCAAAATTCTTAAAGAGACTTTAAATCCTCTACTACCATCATCCTATCAGACATCAAGACCACCATATTGGAAATTCATAATTGTAATGCTAGAGATTCGTGAAAAAGTTCAAAATTCATTAAATAAATTTGTAATCTATATACTGATTGATTAAATCGACTAAGGTCCTTGGTTCGATCCCTGGCCGATACAAATCAACTTTAATTTTAAAAAAGTACCAGAAAAGTGTAAGGTTCGAGAAATAAAACACCTCAAAGTCTTTTACAAACATAATATTTATTACACAATTTCTATCCTACTACAGAATCACTTGCGAAAGCCAGCAATCTTATAAACATTTAGCCCTGCATAGACGTGCATCGACTACTTCTTAGCTCCAAATGGCTCCAAATGCTCCAAACGGCCTTCAAATGGCTCCAACAGCTCCAACAACCTACAAATGCTTGACAGCTCCAAATGGCTCCAAATGCTTCAAAAGGCTCCAAATGCTCCAACAGCTCCAAAAAAAGGCTCCAAATGCTACAATAACCACCAAATGCTTAACACAGCTCCAAATGGCTCCAAATGCTCCAAACGGCCTCCAAATACTTGACAGCCTCCAAATGCTTGACAGCTCCAAATGGCTCCAAATGCTCCAAACGGCTCCAAATGCTCCTAATGTCTCCAAATTGCTCCAAATGCTCCAAACGGCTCCAAATGTCTCCAAATTGCTCCAAATGCTCCAAACGGCTCCAAATGCTCCAAATGCTCCAAATGGCTCCAAATGCTCCAAATGGCTCCAACAGCTCCAAAAGGCTCCAAATGCTTCAAAAGGCTCCAATTGTTCCAAGAGCTCCATCTTCAATTGATTCCAACTGATTCCAATTACTTTTCTTATCGAACTTGGCATGGTTACTAACATGTCTTTATTAGTATACATTTTGACTGGCAGTGGTAACGTATTTTGCACCTTTAAGTTATAAGTTTTATTTAGAAATCAGATTTCGATAAATGGTAGATACCATTTGGAAAGAAAATATATTAATTTATCTTCAAGTTTATACACATACATTTAATTTAAGCCATTATTGTATGTAGCCAGCTTCCCTCAGTTCTTTGAGTATGAAGGATATTTCTTTAATGTTCGAATAGTTTCCTGCACAAAGCGATCCATGTAGTAGTCGTAGCCTGTCAACCAATATGTTAGGATCTTCCCATGAGGTATAATCAAACTCTTCTGCTGCGTTCATCATCCTTGCATGTTTATAATAAATATTATCTCTGGTGTCTATCGTTTTAACACCAACCTCAAGGACACTTTCGTCATCGTGCCAGTGATTATCACAAGCTTGATCAGGATAATTTATTTTATTACGACGTTTCCATCGTTTTGGTCTCAAACCACCATCACAGTCTTCGCTCTTGCATGCTTTTGGTGCTTCAGCACAGTACTCAATCATGTCAGCCTTAGATGTGTCAGCACAGTCTTCGTTCACGCCAGCTTCTGATGTGTCACCACAGTCTTCAATCATGTCAGCACCACAAACTTGATCAGGATAATTTATTTTATTACGTCGTTTCCATCGTTTTGGTCTCAGACCGCCATCACAGTCTTCGATCTTGCCTGCTTTAGGTGCTTCAGTACAGTACTCAATCATGTCAGCCTTAGATGTGTCAGCACAGTCTTCGTTCACGCCAGCTTCTGATGTGTCACCACAGTCTTCAATCATGTCAGCACCACAAACTTGATCAGGATAATTTATTTTATTACGTCGTTTCAATCGTTTTGGTCTCAGACCGCCATCACAGTCTTCGATCTTGCCTGCTTTAGGTGCTTCAGTACAGTACTCAATCATGTCAGCCTCAGATGTGTCACCACAATCTTCAATCATGCACGCTTCAGATGATTCATCAAAGTCTTCGACCTTGTAAGCTTTAGATGGTTCTCCATCTTTCTCATTTTCATGGAGACGACTAGATATTGGAGTAAATATATTTTCATTTCTAATGTGGTTACAACTTCCTTCGTTTGTTTTAAATTTTAAATTATTATCTTGATCTAGATCAGTAATTTTAGCATTAGCTTTTTCGCCTTCGTTCCTCTTCCGCGATGTTGTAGCCCAGTCTTCGTTATCTTTATTCATCTTAATTGTACAGGTCTTGTAATGTCTATCCAAGTAATATCTTCTACCAAAGGATTTCTGACACTGACTGCAATGAAATGGTTTTTGACAAGGACCCAAATTACACTCGCTTCTCTCATGTCGTTTAGCATTCTTTCTCAAGGTAAACACCTTGCTACAGTATCTACAGTGATGACGTTTCGATACAGCGTCAGATCCTAAATCGGAATTCATATTAGTTACCGACACTAATGCCAGATGCAAACTAAGAGTTTTAAATTAGATATATTACTTAAATAGAATTTTTTAATTATTTCATCAGCGAGAATTAATTTATCTCATTCAAAGGTACTTTTTGCAAGTAGTTCTGCTTTTCAACAACAGATGTCGCCACATGTTACTTGCAGGTAAATAATATTTAGTTCTTTTATGCGGGATGCGGGATGCTCACTAACGATCGAAATAGAACGATGGCTTCGCTAGACTCCAAGGAGAAGGAAGTTCGTCCATCCTGTTAGTGCTTCTTAGATTTCTCAGAAATTATTTGACTGAGTAATGATAATTTTTGTTTTTTAATTTCCGCCTGATAAAAATATTACAAGTAATGATTGAGTAGCAGAAGTTCACTAATTATATGCAACCTTGAATAAAAAATGACATGCTTCATTAAGTAAAAAAATCCTTCATGCAGAGATAAATTCCTCATCAGTAACCAGAAGCACTCGGAGAAATCCATCAGATGTCTAGTCAGGAATAATCAGAAGCACCCAGTGAAAACCATCAAAATATTGTCAAGATTAATCAGGAGCACACGGAGAAATCCATCAAAATATTGTCAAGAATAATCAGAAGCACACGGAGAAATCCACCATAATACTGTCAAGAATAAACTGGAGCACACGGAGAAAACCGCCATAATATTGACAAGAATAATCGGAAGCACACGGAGAAAACCGCCACAAGTTTTCTTTGATATCATAAAATTTCAGGAAAAAATAATAATAAAAAATAAAAATAAATTAATAAAAATAAAATAAAAAATACATAAAATTCTGGCTTGTACTAGAACTATATCTTTGCTCAACAATGAGAAGTTCACAAGCTAGCAGAATCTGTTTATGTATTTTTTATTTTATTTTTTTTTATTTTTTATTAATTTATTTTTATTTTTTATTATTATTTTTTCCTGAAATTTTATGATATCAAAGAAAACTTGTGGCGGTTTTCTCCGTGTGCTTCCGATTATTCTTGTCAATATTATGGCGGTTTTCTCCGTGTGCTCCAGTTTATTCTTGACAGTATTATGGTGGATTTCTCCGTGTGCTTCTGATTATTCTTGACAATATTTTGATGGATTTCTCCGTGTGCTCCTGATTAATCTTGACAATATTTTGATGGTTTTCACTGGGTGCTTCTGATTATTCCTGACTAGACATCTGATGGATTTCTCCGAGTGCTTCTGGTTACTGATGAGGAATTTATCTCTGCATGAAGGATTTTTTTACTTAATGAAGCATGTCATTTTTTATTCAAGGTTGCATATAATTAGTGAACTTCTGCTACTCAATCATTACTTGTAATATTTTTATCAGGCGGAAATTAAAAAAAAAAAATTATCATTACTCAGTCAAATAATTTCTGAGAAATCTAAGAAGCACTAACAGGATGGACGAACTTCCTTCTCCTTGGAGTCTAGCGAAGCCATCGTTCTATTTCGATCGTTAGTGAGCATCCCGCATCCCGCATAAAAGAACTAAATATTATTTACCTGCAAGTAACATGTGGCGACATCTGTTGTTGAAAAGCAGAACTACTTGCAAAAAGTACCTTTGAATGAGATAAATTAATTCTCGCTGATGAAATAATTAAAAAATTCTATTTAAGTAATATATCTAATTTAAAACTCTTAGTTTGCATCTGGCATTAGTCTCGGTAACTAATATGAATTCCGATTTAGGATCTGACGCTGTATCGAAACGTCATCACTGTAGATACTGTAGCAAGGTGTTTACCTTGAGAAAGAATGCTAAACGACATGAGAGAAGCGAGTGTAATTTGGGTCCTTGTCAAAAACCATTTCATTGCAGTCAGTGTCAGAAATCCTTTGGTAGAAGATATTACTTGGATAGACATTACAAGACCTGTACAATTAAGATGAATAAAGATAACGAAGACTGGGCTACAACATCGCGGAAGAGGAACGAAGGCGAAAAAGCTAATGCTAAAATTACTGATCTAGATCAAGATAATAATTTAAAATTTAAAACAAACGAAGGAAGTTGTAACCACATTAGAAATGAAAATATATTTACTCCAATATCTAGTCGTCTCCATGAAAATGAGAAAGATGGAGAACCATCTGAAGCTTACAAGGTCGAAGACTTTGATGAATCATCTGAAGCGTGCATGATTGAAGATTGTGGTGACACATCTGAGGCTGACATGATTGAGTACTGTACTGAAGCACCTAAAGCAGGCAAGATCGAAGACTGTGATGGCGGTCTGAGACCAAAACGATGGAAACGACGTAATAAAATAAATTATCCTGATCAAGTTTGTGGTGCTGACATGATTGAAGACTGTGGTGACACATCAGAAGCTGGCGTGAACGAAGACTGTGCTGACACATCTAAGGCTGACATGATTGAGTACTGTACTGAAGCACCTAAAGCAGGCAAGATCGAAGACTGTGATGGCGGTCTGAGACCAAAACGATGGAAACGACGTAATAAAATAAATTATCCTGATCAAGTTTGTGGTGCTGACATGATTGAAGACTGTGGTGACACATCAGAAGCTGGCGTGAACGAAGACTGTGCTGACACATCTAAGGCTGACATGATTGAGTACTGTGCTGAAGCACCAAAAGCATGCAAGAGCGAAGACTGTGATGGTGGTTTGAGACCAAAACGATGGAAACGTCGTAATAAAATAAATTATCCTGATCAAGCTTGTGATAATCACTGGCACGATGACGAAAGTGTCCTTGAGGTTGGTGTTAAAACGATAGACACCAGAGATAATATTTATTATAAACATGCAAGGATGATGAACGCAGCAGAAGAGTTTGATTATACCTCATGGGAAGATCCTAACATATTGGTTGACAGGCTACGACTACTACATGGATCGCTTTGTGCAGGAAACTATTCGAACATTAAAGAAATATCCTTCATACTCAAAGAACTGAGGGAAGCTGGCTACATACAATAATGGCTTAAATTAAATGTATGTGTATAAACTTGAAGATAAATTAATATATTTTCTTTCCAAATGGTATCTACCATTTATCGAAATCTGATTTCTAAATAAAACTTATAACTTAAAGGTGCAAAATACGTTACCACTGCCAGTCAAAATGTATACTAATAAAGACATGTTAGTAACCATGCCAAGTTCGATAAGAAAAGTAATTGGAATCAGTTGGAATCAATTGAAGATGGAGCTCTTGGAACAATTGGAGCCTTTTGAAGCATTTGGAGCCTTTTGGAGCTGTTGGAGCCATTTGGAGCATTTGGAGCCATTTGGAGCATTTGGAGCATTTGGAGCCGTTTGGAGCATTTGGAGCAATTTGGAGACATTTGGAGCCGTTTGGAGCATTTGGAGCAATTTGGAGACATTAGGAGCATTTGGAGCCGTTTGGAGCATTTGGAGCCATTTGGAGCTGTCAAGCATTTGGAGGCTGTCAAGCATTTGGAGGCCGTTTGGAGCATTTGGAGCCATTTGGAGCTGTGTTAAGCATTTGGTGGTTATTGTAGCATTTGGAGCCTTTTTTTGGAGCTGTTGGAGCATTTGGAGCCTTTTGAAGCATTTGGAGCCATTTGGAGCTGTCAAGCATTTGTAGGTTGTTGGAGCTGTTGGAGCCATTTGAAGGCCGTTTGGAGCATTTGGAGCCATTTGGAGCTAAGAAGTAGTCGATGCACGTCTATGCAGGGCTAAATGTTTATAAGATTGCTGGCTTTCGCAAGTGATTCTGTAGTAGGATAGAAATTGTGTAATAAATATTATGTTTGTAAAAGACTTTGAGGTGTTTTATTTCTCGAACCTTACACTTTTCTGGTACTTTTTTAAAATTAAAGTTGATTTGTATCGGCCAGGGATCGAACCAAGGACCTTAGTCGATTTAATCAATCAGTATATAGATTACAAATTTATTTAATGAATTTTGAACTTTTTCACGAATCTCTAGCATTACAATTATGAATTTCCAATATGGTGGTCTTGATGTCTGATAGGATGATGGTAGTAGAGGATTTAAAGTCTCTTTAAGAATTTTGAACATGGTTTATTGAAATTATTATTTTTTATATAAAATTAAATGTTTTGCATCATTCAGGGTTCGAACCAAGGACTGGAGCGAATCGAATCAATATGTAAGTTAATGAATGATTTATTTAATGAATTTTGGATTTTTTCCAGCTTTTCTAGCTACATTATTACATGATTTCAAGATGGCGGTCGAATTTCAAGATGGCGGGGGCACCTCGGTAATAAATGATTACTGCACTGTAGCGGGTTAGAATAAAATTATCCAGATGGAAATGTACTCCATAATACAAGTACACACACAAGATGGAGTACTCTGGCAGGTGGTAGCTCCTGGTAGCATGTACTGAACATAAAATGTCGGATCCATGATGGTCGACAAGGACAAAGTCAAATTTCAAGGACAAAGTCAAATTTCAATGTCACTGTCAAATTTCAAGTTCAAGGTCAAATTTCAAGGTCAAGGTAAAATTTCAAGGTCAAAGTCAAATTTCAAGGTCAAGGTCAAAGTTCAAGGTCAAGGTCAAAGTTCAATGTCAACAGTTGAGGACAAAGGTATGGTGAACATAAAATTATACTACATGGTAACGGCACACTCTAGCAGATGAAAACAAGATGACGGTCTCCAGCGGATTAATACAAGATGGCGGACATGATGTCATACCAGTTGATGATATATACCTTGGTACTGGAGGTGGTAGATCAGTCTAGGTAGCTTTCATGGAGGAAGGATCAACCGTTTACTCTCGCCGGGAATCGAACCAAGGACGTACATCGATATAATCAAACAGAATTCAAATACGTTAATTTTTTGATGAATTTTGGAATTTTTTTCATTAAAATCGGATAATAAATAAAGATTTTCAAGATGGCGTCCAAATTTCAAGATGGCGGACATGACGTCATACTAGGTGAAGATATGTATACTATGACATAAGTGGTGGGGGTTAGTCTGCCTGCGTCCACTGAGAGGGAAGGATCGGTAGCCATTTTTAATTTTTTTTTGCACTTGTCGGGTTTGAACCGAGGACTCCGAACTCCGTGTCTAAAAAGTATGTTTTTTATAAATATTTTATTAAATTTATATTATTTAACTTTTTTTTTTTAAAAATTCATTAAAATCGGATAATAAATAAAAAAGTTAAAGATGGCGGCCGTAACGGAAAATGCAACGGTGACGTCATAATCCAATATGGCGGACAACAAAATGCTGGAATGTTCGAGAAAACAAAATGACGTCATCCAAAATGGCGGATCCAAGATGGCGGATCCAAGATGGCTGCCGTGATCTACTTGTCCCGTTACATTATGTCCCGTTACTTTATGTCCCATTACGCTGTGTCCCGTTACACTCATCCAAGATGGCCGCCGTGACGTCACAGTTAGACGTGACGTCAGAGATGTGGCTCGGCACCAAGCACCACAGCCAGAAGCCAGTTTCAGGACCGGCTATTATATACTACTCAAAGAGATAATTTCATGTGATAGAGGAAACTTTGAAGAAACTCTCACATCTGAACAAAATAGGTTAATAATAAATTTAGGTCCTCACCAGCCGAAAGGTCCATTCCCGAAAGACCAAGACTGTAGAAATAAAAATAGGGGGTTTGATGAGAAATGGTATTTTCAGAAAAATAAAAATAACCAATTAAAAGTAAAACGTAGCTGGTTATGCTATTCAAAAGTCCTAAATGTTTGCAACTGTCAACCTTGCTGGCTTCCTGATGTCTTGTAGTGAAGTAGGGTTTACCAAAAGTACGTCCGATTGGGCACATTTAGGACGAAACATAACAAACCATGAACAGTCACATGGTCACGCAATTTCAAGTGAAATATACTTTTACTGGAAAATGGGTCTGACTGTTGACTGTGAAAATCTAGAAGAGATTAAAAGAAGCTACTGATTATTGGAGAAAAGTGCTAAAACGCGTTGTAGATGTAATTATAACTTTAGCTACAAATGACTTGCCACTGAGGGAGCATAGGGTGTCAGTTGACGATACTGAATCCAACGGAAAATTCCTTGAAATAATTCACACATTTACAAAATATAACCAAGTCCTAGCAGACTTTATAAAACAACCGAAACGAAGTGTCAATTACCTCAGTCCTCAAATTCAAAATGAATTGATCAGTCACATTGCCAATTAAATAAGAAAACAAATTAAGAACGAAATTTAGGAAAACCCCTTTGTAACTTTAATTTTTGATACAACTCAAGACATTGCAAAAATTGACCAGTTAAGCACAGTGTTTCGCTATGTGACAATCAAAACTGACGATGAAGAAAAGCCAGTAAAGTTGGTAATAGAAGATAGCTTTTTGTGGATTTACTGAGGTAGAAAGCCAAAAATCAGAATATTTGGAAAAACCTTTACTAAGTATAACAAGTATAATTGAAGAATTCTCGAATGTTTCTAAAGTTCGACGTCAAGGATACGACGGAGCCTCAAATATGAGTGGGGTTTATTCAGGCCTTCAAGCGAGAATCAAAGAAAAAAATCCGTCAGCAAAATATGTGCACTGTTGTGCGCATGCACTTAACCTGGTAATTAATGATTGCGTAACAAATGTTCCTGAGATCAGTAACTTTTTCTACAATTTTCAAAATCTCTATGTATTTTTCAAAGTCATATCAAGATGGAAATTGTTGAGAAAATCAGCGATGTTAGACAAACATCAGAAAAAGGTGTGCCCAAATAGATGGTCTTCGAGAAATCAAGCCATCAACGCTCTTCGTAGTGGTTATTTTGATATTATGAAAATAATAACTCTATTGAGCGTGGATGGTAAAGACCAAGAATAGATGGACCAAGCGAATTCACTTTAAAAATATTTTGGACAGTTTCCTACAGTAATTTTTATTTTGATAGAAAGTGTTGTACTAGAATCAATTGACAGTATCTCCAAAAAACTACAAAGTGTTGAAGAAGATTTAGAATATAAACGCTAGATGCTATAAAATCTCAAAACAAAAATCAGTAAACTCAGAAAAGGGTGTCAAACCTTAAAAAATGATGCTACGGAACTTTACTTACAATGGAATGTTCCGCCCCACTTTCCCGTCTCAAGAATAAGAAGGAATAAAACAATGTTCGATGAAGTGCAGGTTGATGACCCAGTTATAGATTAAGATAAGCGTTTTCAAGTTGAAGTATTCAACCGAAGCTTGGACATAATAAGTACCCATGTTACAGAGCGTTTTATCGCGGTCAGTGAAATCTGTTCAACTTATAAGTGCTTGAGGCCCTCGTTTTTAAAGGACTCAAATGATGAACAAATATTCTAATCTTGCAAAGTTTTAGTACAAAACTACTCAGATTATCTCTCTTAGAACCTAGGCCTACAGGCTGTTAGATTTCAAACCTGTTTTTTAAGTCAAATTGAAGAAATGTAATGTATTAGGGACCTAGTGGATACTATAATAGTGCGTGCAAAAGTTAGATCCAGTTTTCTTGATCTAGTCAATGCGTACCTACTTAATTTTTTTGACAATACCTGTTACAACTGCAAGTGCCGAGAGGTCATTCTCAAAACTGAAAATCATCAAGAACTATCTAAGAAGCATAATGTCGCAAGAGTGGTTAAGCTCCTTATCAACGATATCTATTGAATGTGCTAGAGCTAGAACCATTGACTTAGATGACGCCATAACACAATTTGCAAGTGCCAAATCACGAAAAAAAAATTCACTAAAACCACTTTAAATCGTGACTAGTTAAGCAAGACTCATATAAAGTATGTTTTTTTTTTGTTTCTCGTGTAAAAATGTTATTATTGACTTTTGGATTCGCTCTTTTACAATGTAAAATCCTTTGCTTTTTTATTCATTACTCGAGAAATGTTAATTATCTTACATTGATTTCTCAATTGAACATGAACTACCTTGTTTACTTATTAAACTACGATTTAAAAAGAATAGCTTAATTTATAATATAATGCCTTCATATAAAAGCAGATTCCCTTTATTAGCACAGTATTCTTTATGTAAATTTACGACAGTTAAACAAAAAACGTAATAAAATATTAGACGGCACGAATTCTAAAGCTTGGTCCTGAGCAGCTGATGTGGTATTAATCATTTTACAAACATTTCCCAAAACGGATGTCAAATTTGTTCATTATCTTTCAATCTCAATAATTTTACTATTTCCTTTAAAAGATGTTAATAAAGACAAATAAGCATTAAATTCAGTTACGAAAGTGCCAAGCTTCAGAATTAGCATTCTTACAAAATGTCTGTCTCATAAGTCTGTAAGTCCCTTTGACCTTTCTAATTCAGTTACTAATGACAGGGGCGGATCCAGTGCCGGGCGACCCGGGCAATCGCCCAGGGCCCCGCGCCTAGTGGGGCCCCACGTCTGCCCTCACCCTAGCACCTGTCATGTAAGGTGTTCGAAATTATGTTGTACACCCCTAATGTTTATTAGAACCTCTTTTATATGTATTACCCGCAACATGCAGGGGACGAGTGTCAGATAATCGGGTTGGCAATATGTGGATCACATTACCTGACATTTGCCAGCCGGCGATGCTGATTAGTGTTTGCTTCAGGTGACAGTTATCACAGATACGGCGACAACAAGGCTTTGCTCTGAGTGTCGTTTTCCTCTGATATATCTCTGGGGAAGGTCGGTGAAAAGTACATACAGTTGTGCTTTTTTTGTTTTCTGTTTATATTAATGCTGCCAGTTATCAAAGGAATTGAAAGTGGATATAGGTCGCTATGTATACCTTAAACTTCCTCTCAACCTTCTCAAATAAAGTGACTGTAGTCAGCGGCTGATAATTAGCCTTCCCTTCCCTTTTACGATATTCAAAAATGGAGGGGGTGTGAACGTACGCGTTAAAGACCGATGTTGTTACTGCAGTGTCGCCAGATCAGTAGAAATATTAAGTCATGTATCGTGCAGTGCACATTTTGAATCTCTATTCGTACATCCTGTTATTTTGTTATAACTACTTTCAATGATATTTATTAATGGGGCTAGTTATATCAGACTGTTTCATAATCAAGGCTAAAATTTTTATTGGTTAGTTTCAGTCAGATTAATTTACGATGACCTCTCGTGATCGTGACTTTGGTAGGAAATATGATTCTGGCAGTTCCAAACGGAAAAAAATTGAAAAACGCAACGAACTTGAAAAAAATTAAGTGGTTCTTTAACAAAATATTTAAAGACTGATAAAATTACTGTAGATAAGGAACAGTTGTGCATTAGAGATTCAATACCATTAACAGAAGTGAATCTCCCATGAAAAACAATGAAGTGTTGTGTTCCGAGTGTATGTCTGCGTCATCCGAACATCTGTGCCTGCGAGATTCAACGATGGCAGAGGAAGAAGTTACTGTCGCTGCAGAGGTAGGACTTAGTAGCCAAGTGATACACCTTTCGGAAACCATGAGGTGATTTATCCTGAGTCGACGTCATCATCATCTGCACATGTGCTATTAGAGGATTGTCTTATCCCTGGTTGTGGGACATGGCAGTGGTGAGTCTCAGGTGGGGATAAAAAACCCTGGCGCTCTGGGTCGATCACCAGCGATGCAGGGTCCTGGTGGATGCCAGGTATGAGGGGCGGGATATCGATGAGGATAAGAGGACAGGTGGGTGGTTTGATTGGGGAGACGAAAGTCGGGGGATGGGGGAACAGCATCTCAGCAGTCGGTAGGTGCTCGGGTGAGTAGAGGACCAGCGCGAAGTCTTAAGTTTAACCACGCTCTGCTACCAATTGATAAGCCTCTCGTGCCCAAAAATTATATTATTTTAATTTAATAAAAAGCCTAGGAAACAGCTGAGCTAAATTATAGAGAAAAATACAAGCATTACCAGAGGGGGCACGAGGTGGTGAACAAGACAATTTTATACTCCCTGCACACAGGTAACTTGGGAGCTAGTGGATCATTTAAATTGATTAAGGTATATGATAAATAAATAAAAACTATTATAAGTAGCTTGGTCTATAGGTTTCCCTGGTTTATTTAAAAAGGTTTTGTTTTATCTTTGTTTTGATTTCACAATAAAATATATTAGCAAGTAACAAAAAGGAGGGCCAGCCCAAAATTATTAAAACACATTATACTATACATTTAACAATAAAAAATGACATTTTATAGCAGGTTAGGTTCGTTTACTCATTACTATTACAATTTCACATATTTTAATTTGATAAGTTCGCTATGGCACTGCTCGCTTGTCTTCGTTTAAATAATTTGTTTTGTTGCTGGTAGGGGAAGTTATATGTTAAATATCACCCGGGGCTTCAAGTTGGACATCTGGCCGGGAGGAAGCTCTTCTTAGAGAGAAATGAAGTTGGAGGTCCTGGACAACATGATGGGTGCAATTTCGGCGCCCAAATGTTGGACTCTGTCTGAAACACAAGCCAAATTCCAAACAAATTAGACCTGCTTCCAGACAGTCAAACACAGTCGGCGCGAAAAGGCCAACAAACGAGAAATCGGGGAGGAAAAATATACCGAAGTAACTCACCAAACAGGGTGTAGCTCCAGGGCTCAGGAGATGTCTCGCGTTAACATCAGAAAGGTGCGGACCGAGAATTGCGCGGAGGATGCGGCAGAAATCATCAATAAGGAAAAAAAATTAATAAAATTTCAACTAAGACATGACTTGCTTCTAATTGTTACTACTGACTGGCTACTACAGAAATTTTAAGCTGGAATCACATCCCTTAACACAGCTGACTACATTCCTTGTTCCCACTAGTTCGACGTTGCCGCGAAAAGCCACTTAACCTAGGTGATGCCGAGAAGACGTGGTAAGTAGCCGAAGTCAGAGTACTAAGAGCCGCCGTGGCGGACTAAGCTCCTAATTAAAACGGGCGGTAGGCCCTAGGGAAGAGAGGGGGAAGGTTCGGCTCTGGGCCGAAGACATCCGGAGGTGACCGAGTGGTCGTAAGCACGACTTCAGTTGTTTGCGCCGAAAGGCGACTGCTGCGATCTCTACCGGCAGGCACATAAAGCAACATACAATCGACTTCTACAGACCGCGAGGAGGAAGCATAGGGCCTTATGGCCAACCAGTGCTGTACTCTGGCAGCCTAAAGGGAAAGAAGGGGGGGTTAGCCAGCTCGCCAACAGGTGTCGCGGGGGTCAGCTCCACGAGCTGGCGACAAGAGAAGAAGTTACTATGTCCGCCGCTAGATGTCGAGGGTGGTCCATCCTGGCCCATATTTTTTCTTATGTCACGTCGACCTTGAAATCGGCCAACACTTGGTGGGGTTCACCGCAGGACAATAATCCTGGGCTTAATTCTTAGAATCATGGGGGGGTGTAGGTGGAGTAAGGGGGGGCAGAAAACGCAACCAGGCTGGGAACGAGCCTCCTAGCCATGACTTTCGAGGAGTGAACCTAAGACGTATGCATGACGGGAAAGGCTATGGTAAGCTCGTCTCTGAGAAATGGTAACAACTCGTCCAGAGCTGCTGTATGCAGTTTTGGTCACGCAGGGAAATAATTTTACGGGCCGAGAACGTGACTGCAAGCGAAGTAAATTTCAACCGGGCTGCCAACGACTTCATTAGACTGCAAAAGATCAGATTGGTCCCTGAGAAAAGGTGCTTCAGGCTACCGGCACAAAGTTTAACTACATAGAGTACACCAGCCTAACAAAGTGTAAATCACCCTTTTGTAACTAGGTTATATAAAAAATAAAATTTCCAAAAATAATTAAAAGTAATAATAACAATTTAAAAATAATGTGCCGATATTCCTCATTTCCAGCACATGTTAGAGCTAAATAATAGATAAAGTATTAAAGAATATGTACTTTGCAATCATTTTGAACTGCACTCGAGATATAGCTCGGATTGAACAATCGACAATAATTCTAAGAATAATAAACGAAGACACTGCATAAATTGAGGAAAATTTTGTAAAATGTGTAGCTGTAGAAAAAACTACTGGTGAAAAGCTGGCCGATTACATAATAAACAAATTGGAGGAGTTAGGCTTGTCTATTGTCAACTGCAGGGGTCTAAGCTATGGCAATGGTGCTATCATGCGTGGGGAAAAGAGTGGTGTACAAATAAGGCTACTCAACATTAATTCTCTTGCATTCTTTGTACAGTGTGTTAGCCACAGCTGGAACTTAGTATTGGGAGACGCTGCTTCATCTTGTTCTCAAGTGCAGACATTTTTTGGTCTTTTGCAAAGACTGTACACAGTTTTCTCTTGCTCAATTGAACGACGGGGTATTCTGAAGTCGCATATTAACATTTCTCTCAAACCTCTTTCCGAAACCAGATGGGAGTGCAGAATTGATTCTGTAAAAGCTGTGAGGTATCAGCTAAGCAATGTTTGTGATGCTTTGTCAAGTCTTCGTAAGAGTAACACAGACTGTGGTTTAATAAGTGAGTGTCAGTCGTTAGAAAACGAAATTACTACATACGAGTTTGCTGCATCTCTTGTGGTGTGGTACGATATTCTTGTCAGAATAAACACCATCAGTAAGGTTGTCGTAGCCCCGGATATCACCCCCGTGATGCGGGTTGCGTAGTATGCTCAGGGAGGGTTCAGGCCTCGTGGCGGGGGAAATTAACACTATCCGAGCTACAATGATGTTTCGACAGTTTCACCACAAGTATTTATTGAGCCCTTCGCGTAATCTAGGTACATGGGCAATCCGCGGCACAACACCCGTCCCTCTGCGGTGTGAGGCTCGGCTGCACGTGTTTGGGGTTGGGCAGGCGCCAAGTGCGGACTGCACCCCCTGGTCCTTTATGCGAATGATGAACGGTCTCTGCCCCTTCCTTTTATAGTGAGAAACCAATTAAGTTGGAACGCCGTCGCCAGCGACGTGAAGTCCGGCCCGTGGCGGCACGCACGTGTCCGCCGATGTGCGAAATGTCCCGCTTCAACAAAACCAAGAAAATACTTATTTACAATTAAATTAGATTCAATGACGACCGATAGCGTAACGCCCGTGAACGTGGAAGTCCCGATCGCCCGGATCCAGTCTCACCAGTTCTGGCTCACATCTCGCTGCCGCACTCGTCTCGCCGTGCG
This sequence comes from Bacillus rossius redtenbacheri, assembly GCF_032445375.1. Taxonomy (NCBI): domain Eukaryota; kingdom Metazoa; phylum Arthropoda; class Insecta; order Phasmatodea; family Bacillidae; genus Bacillus; species Bacillus rossius. Next base: position 112,921,353 of record NC_086332.1, read on the forward strand.
ACCACCTTCCTCGGCCACCAGATGACTACCCTCTCGTTGCCCGGCGACCCTCGTTCCGAGACACGTCTGTCCTCTCCGGCCGCCAGACTCCGACTCCCCTCTCCTGCCGCGCGTCTGCCTCTCCGCCCGACCACCCCCCACCTCCGCGACACGTGCAGCGCTCGGAGAGATTTCGGGTGTTGGCCTCGGCTTCGTTGCCGGGTGACAACAAATAAAAATAATACTTGGAAAGACATATAACAATAATAAAATTACAAAAATTACTGAAAAATAATACATAAAAACAATACATGACCCTTATTAAGTAAAAAGTGTGTTCTTAATATATTAATATATACAAATTAAAATGTCACACTGCACGGGCAGGGGTGGTTCAGGAGATGGCGCAGCATAACCGACTTTATGAGCAGGGGAGACACTTGGGTCGGCATCAAGGTATGGCAAAATGTAAATGTGCATTTAGGTGTGGCAGTTAAGCACTTAGAAACATTTGTCAAGTGGTTAGATGAATATCGTCTGAGTGGTTTCAATACGGCATTGGTAACAGCAAGTGAAGTAGCAGAAGAAGTTGGCATCAATAGCGTGTTTAAGAACAGCAGCAGATGGCGTAAAAAAAGTTCTTCTATGAAAGAAAGATGAAGCTCTCGAGCGTCCACCTTTAGATAATTTCAAAATAAACTATTTTCTGGTGGTAGTAAATGCTGTCAGCCAAGATTTGCAGCTTTGAAGACCTATAAAAGCATGTTTGGCTTTATGTATCAAATCAAGGGCCTACAGAACATGAGTGATGAAGATCTGATGAATAATTGTCAAGAGCTACAGATTTCATTGAGCGCCAGAGATAAAAGTGATATTGATGCTGTGGAACTCTATGAGGAATTAAAAATGTTGGCCCTTGTCTACAATGGAGAACAAGACGATGTATTTTCAGTTCTTAAGTACATTGTACAAAATAGCTTGATAGATGTATACCCAAACATTTTTGTAGCATTGAGAATAATAGGTACAATTCCTGTGACAGTAACATCTGCAGAAAGGAGTTTCTCCAAGTTTAAGCTTATTAAGACTTATACAAGAAACTCCATGACACAAGATCGACTATCATCTTTAGCCCTTCTCTCCATAGAAAACGATCTCATAGAAGACTTCAGCCAGAAAAAATGTCGCAGGGTTACATTTTAATGAAGTGCAGTAAAAGCAAATGTCACAAGAGCTTGTATTGTGAGATGAGTTGGTGTGGTAATATTTTGCCTTGAAATGTTGTAGTTGTGTTTTTTCCTTAAAACCATTTATTTTCATAAGTGAGGGAAAAAATTCACCCATGTGAATTTTGTACCAAATTAATTTTACGACTAATTTACATAATTATATAGCTTAAACAGCTATATAAATTAACCCTCATTTACATGTGGCATATATTTGAGTATTTGTACAAAAACCATTCAAATTTATTTTCGTATTTTTATTTTTCTTCTTTATATTATTTTATTTTATGTGAAAAATATTGTATGTAAGAAAATGAAAAAAGGAAATATTATTGTTTTTTTTTTTTTTTGCTTTTAATTTTTTATATTTTTTATTATTTCACTTTTAAAAATATTCACAGCTTTTATAGACTTATAAAATGACCAAATTTCACCAGAATTAAATTGTATGTATTAAAAAAACTAACCTAATTACAATTTACCACAAAAGAAAATTGATTTACCAATGTCGAAATTTAGGTTCCATGTAGGCTCAAAAGTTTAATTTTCTATTTTTCCAGGAGAGTGACCACAAATATCCCTTTCCCCAGTGGTATTCCATACTCCAGTCTGATAAGACCACCCCCCCCCCCCCGGCCGATTCCCAGGGAGATACAAGGGCCCCGCTGAAATAAATTGTCCAGGGCCCCGCAGAGTCTAGGTCCGCCACTGACTAATGATCAACGATAAAAACACAATATAGTGACTACAATACTGTAAAAAAAAATGGGGCTATGGTAGTGGGACTATGGTAGTGAATGTGCCTTGCCCTAGGGTGATGTTTTTCGATGGTTCGGGTTGGGGGGGGGGGGGGGGGGCTTGATATATCTGCTCCAGGGCGCTCCAAACCTTGCTACGACACTGCATATAAACACTAATTTTTCAAAGCATCAAGTCTAACACTTTCTTTTACAACAAACTCGCAATGCATTCAGAAGATATATATGATATAAAAATATAAAATCATTACATCTTCTCATTGATAGCATCAGAGATGATATTATTGACATTTTAAGTTGTTGAAATATAAGGTTATAAAAACAAACTCTTATTTCCCCCTCAGAAATCATTTTTATTGAACCTTTCTTAATTTCTAGGTATCACTTAAATGCCATTGAAATAACTTTCTCAATGAAACCACAGTTACAATAAGGATCGATAAAATAATTCTTCAAATATATGAGGCATTCCAGTAGTTCAATTTCTAATTTCTTCACATAACTGCAAAAAACATAAGCAAGCAAATTACAAGTACTGATTATGTTGTTAATAGGTCAACTAATGACACTCTGGAGAAGAAACAAAGTGAATGACCAACACTGTCAAAAAATACTATTTACAATAATCGAAAGCATAAAATAATGAAAATAAATAATAATTAACTCTTTGACCAATGTTATTAAGCCAGTCCGGAACATCAAATTTTCGCTAATTTCTTCTCTGAAATTTTGATATTCTTATCAAATTTTGCAAAAATTATTTTCTCTTTATAAAATGAAAAGGAGTCTACAGTTTTATGAAAAACATATGCTTCGATAATAAAAGGGCTGGTGTGGGGTCCTCGGTGGTTGTCCAGCTTGTGTTGCCCTGGAGCTGTCGTCCGCTGGGGACTAGACCCTAATGTTACTACAGTGTTGCCGGCTACTCAGGGGTTCGGTAGAGGGAGTTTGTGCTGCGTGGCCGAGGGATCTAGTCTCACCAGAAATAAGAAGTCCAAATAAAGTTTCCGGGTCTTTTATACACATCAATGTAGACACTTTACAAAGGGCTACCGCGGATCCGCCTGTGACAATCTCGATAGGGTGTAGCCCGGTTCCGTGCGCTTTTGCTTTGTTAAATATGGGACATCCCGCCTGTGCCGATATAGACCCTTCCTTATTAGAGGCGACGCTAAACACGGCTGACGTAGCCTGGTGAAAAATGATGGGGAAACCATCACAAGATCTGTATGTCCCTATTCCGGCAAATACTCCAACTACATAGTCTCTATGATAAAACAAAGCAGCAATGACTTATATACAATGACTCGCGTCCAACCCGATGACTGACAAATTATATGAAACAATGACTGGGAAGACACGTATGAAAAAACTATGCTAGCGATGGCTAACTTGCAGTTTAATAGTTCACGACTCACAAGACTCGTATTGAAACTTGAACGAAAAATGGCTGTGTCAAAAACACAAATGAAAACTATGGTTAACTACCGCACGGAACAGCTCACGACTACTATAGACGCCGCACATGGCCAAGTCCTCTCTCAGCTAGACTCTCTCACCACCAGCGCAGAGTGACGCCTCTCCCGCGACCACTGCCTCTCGTGCTAGGATGACGACTGACTCCCACTCCGCCCGGCGCGCCCGAGCACCCGCGTCTCCCCCCTCCTTCGCGAGCCCGCAGAATACGCGGATTGGCCGCAGGAGGAAACCACGGCCTAGGCACCCAGTGAACAATACAACTATAAAAATTAAGTAAAAATTTAAACGAAAATTATTTACAATTAATTAAAAACAAAATATATACAATAAAAGTCAAATCCTTGAAAGAAAACACACGCCGCACTGAACCACGCTCTCGTTGCACCATTAAGCAAGAGAGGGCACTGACGAGGCATAACGACCTGAAGGAGCCGGGGAGACACTTGGGTCGACGTCAGAGCCACCCCTGATTACATACTTGAATAATCCAGCTCTGAGATCTCTGAATATAAAAAATCTCTAGAGAATGAGGTAAATAGCCACTACAGCGTATAGCTGGTACAATAGATAGAAAAGGCCCAAATATTAGAGCTAAAATCAAGTCATATAAAATAATGACAATCAACAATCCTGAAAACCTCAAGTCATATGCGCGAGCCATACATTACTACAGTACTAATCAATGCCGCATTAACTTTCTGATAAGCATTACGTATTTTAAAAGTAAATACGATGCAAATATGTAACAACAATAACAACATGTAATGTCGTCGTCCCTCCGAAGGCCATAAAGCCTGGCCTCCACCCGCCAGTATTAAACCCCGCTAACGAAACGCACTCCTAGCCCATGTCACGTGAGTCAAGCGAGCCGTCGATGCCGGTGAGTGCCTTCACAGATTACGTCCATATGCCAACACCACCAAACAGTTCTTATGCATTATTAATTACTGTGAGTAATGAAGCGATTTTTAATTAACAGAACAACCCTTAATAATGAAAGTGCATCATAGGGGTGCAGCAGTTTTCCCCATGGGAAACGGCAATTAATAAACGTTGCCGTCGTCCGGGGTCTCGGGCTCGAGTCCCGGTGTGGCTCCTAGTGGGAAAAGGCGGTTCTTGATCTGTGTTGTCCGGGTGGGCGCCAGACTAGCTCGTTTCTAGTCGTGAATTTGGGGTCGTGGATGTATGTGCCCCTGCGTGGCCCACTAGGGCCGGCGGCGGTGTTGCGTGAGATGATTTTAAATAAGAGACGTGGAGTTGAGGTGGTGGTGTCGTACCTTTTATTCAGAGGAGCGAGTCGTACACAATACAACACTCTACAGAGGTCCCCGGGGGGTTTTTACTTGTTATTCCGTGGCGCCGTATTGTTTGTGTTCCGCGTTACGTGGCCTCGGATGCTGTTATGTCTCAGACGTCTCACTGGGTACGCAGGTAACGTAATTTCGTAACACAAAGGCGGGACACAAAATACACTGAATTAAGGGGGCGCGTACAGGTTACATGGCACTCGTTACTCGGGTAACGTAAGTTAGCAATACAAAACACGGGATACAAAAATACACTGAATTAAGGGGGTGCGTACAAGTTACGTGGCACTCGTTACTCGGGTAACGTAAGTTAGCAATACAAAACACGGGATACAAAAATACACTGGATTAAGGGGGCGCGCACAAGTTACGTGGCACTCGTTACTCGGGTAACGTAAGTTGGCAGTACAAAATACGGGATACAAAAATACACTGAATTAAGGGGGCGGGCGATTGGAGACGGCCAATCCCGTATGCAAATGTCTCGGCGCGGGTGTTGTGCCCACTGTGGTGAAACACGCACCGCAATTAAGTTTGTCCAAGTTCCCTTGCGGGTTTGTGGTCAGCGCCGTGCGCGTGACCTAAAATAAAGTTCTGTACGTTGCGGGAGACGGCCCGTGCCGTATGCTGAAGAGCAGCCCCGCTGACCAAGTGTGGTGCGGGGTGTCCTTAAGTTGATGCGGCCGGATTAGGTCCTGGACCGAAAAAAGGGACCGGGTACTCACGGAGAGGTTAAGTAATAAAAGGGGTTTGGTTAATTAGTGACTATATTTACCGGACGTTACTTTCAATGTAGACAAAGGATGTTGCCTCTCCGTGGGACGTAGGTCCGCCCCGGTCCATGAGCTGCGCTGAACTGCCGAACTGGCATGGCGTCCGAGGGAGGCTCGGCCTCTCTCGCGCCAGGCGTGACCTCATTACGCTAGACTCCAAACGGGTGTGTCTGGAAGAGATTTTATTGTCGCTAAAATCCTAATTTAATGTTTCAGGAGGAATGGGTACGGTTCTTCTCTTGTCTACTCAGGTTTCCGCGGCTTTGTCTTTAATTGCTGTTCGGGTCGCCTGACTCGGGTGGGCCATGGCCAGGGGTGTGTTCCGTTAGCGGGAGCATATACTGGCGGGTGCAGGTCGGGCTCTGGGGTGGTCGTCGGCCAGACGACGTCAACGTCCAGAACGTCCCTTGCGGCCTTCCGCCAATAATTAACCACAGTGTTAATCAACCTAATTCACCTCCCTGTTTTTACTTGCGAATAGCCACTGGAGTACCCAGTCAACAAGTGACAGATAGTCTCCAGCTTGACTTTCTATTTTCAAATTATTTTAATCTCAATTTTTATTATGTATTATTATTATAGTCCTTCAGCCAACTAATTCAGACAGATGTCATTAAGTTATGAGGGTTCTAGAAATAATAATGACTAATTATAATTATAAAATTGGAATAACGGCACATTAGAAAGTTCGGCGCGTCATGACCCTTCCTCCCCTCCCAAGCCGGCACAAAGTGGCTGTAGAGATTTACTCACGGCCCGAGGCGGAATTGTGATCCCGCGGGGAGACTTCAACGTTTGTATTCCTGATTCTTCATACTGGTAAATATAATAATTCACTAAAACCTCTTTTTCCTCTCCCCGCGTGCCCCCGTGCCCTTTTCCGGTGCAGGGCTTATCCCGGCCACTTTAATTTTTGCTCGTCGCGGAACAACGGTTCGCGACGCAGTCACTTTATTATCTTCGTGGGCCCGCGACTCACACAGGTGAGCCCGGGCACGAAGCTATCTACAGTTCAGCACAGGAGTGGCCGTTAACCCACCCAAACTCTTCGGCGACCCACAAACCAATGTAGGGATCTTGTTTGTAAGTGCCGCAATGTAACACGTAATTAATTGTCATTGCGAGTGTGTGTAGTGCCAACGTATTTTTGTCAAGTGTAATTGTGTAACATGTGCCCATCCACACTATGTGAGACGCGCAATTAAAAAACCAGCACCTAAATACAGTTTTCTTTATTTCGTAAATGCGTCCTGAACAATTAGGAAACAGTCATCTATACTGTTTAAGGCCAGTGCATATTAGAAGCAGGGACTCCCTCCCACCATCAACAGCTGTCGATCCTAGTGGAGCACGCAGGGGCCAAAACCCACGACCACCTCGGTTAATCCTCGCATTAACCTGGCGCCCACCGGAGATTTCCTTTAGAGCCACTGAAAACCACTAGGACCGCCCCGGGTTTCGATCAAGAGACCGCGGGTGATGGCAGTAAGAACTACATATTTTCCAGTGCCCAACTTAATAACCTAATATTTTAAAACAAGGAAATGGAGTCCTAATGACAATCATTCAACATCTGACCAAATATAGCACAATTAATTGCCTGAATTTTTTTATTATGAGTATTTTTCTTATTATTTAATAACTGCCAAGATAGCGGACGATGGCCGTGGTTATTGGGAAAAATGTTCATAGACGAGAGAGTCAAATGCCCGATCGTAGATCTTCGTTTTTTTTTTTTTTTGTTCATTGTAAATAAATATGGCAGTATTTATAAAAGGATACTAATGGTCAATTATGTTAGGTTAGCTACATTATAAATACTTAAAAACATTGTGGATGGTTGATTTGGTTAGGATAGCTACATTAAAGATACGGAAATAACATGAATTCGGGTTTTGGCTCTCTCGTCTGTGAAAAGAAGGCTTCCCGTGTTTATATGTTCGGTAACACAAAACAACATCCCGACGTTGGCCGAAGTGAATTCTTCGGGTATGTAGGCTTCACTGGACTCCATAGAACCAAAACAAGCAGTCTAATCGAACAAAAACAGTATAAGAGTTTTAAGGATACCTACTAATCTGTAGTTATCTCCGACATTGTTTATGTTATGAAGTAGTTTACATGACTGTGGTTGGGTTGTATTTTTGGCAGTAAGAGTTTAAATTTATGGAATTTCAAAAAAATTATGTCAGCAAACCCTAAGAGAACGGTTTATGTTGGTGAGTTTCCAAACAATTTTAAAAAGGGAAGGTGATTTAATTGTAGCTAACCTGGTAACAAGTAGTTAGGTCCGTTCTACAATGACACGGAAACTGAGACGGATCTCACGGAACAGAGTTTCTACAATAACACGTAGACAAAGAGGGACATTTACGATTAGCTCGCAATGTGCTGAACTCTTCGGTTTACGTTGCTCCGTGTGACCAATAGAAACTAAGAGTACAGTACACTCCCGATTATCCGCGAAATTAAGTGGCAGGACCATCGCGGATAGTGAAAATCGCGGATAATCCTCAAAAGAGCCGAAAATGGGAAACAAAAATGGAAACATTAATTTCAACTTAAAAATATTGACCTTTATGTACAGTAAAGTTAGAATTAACAGAGTAAATATGTAATGTAAGGATTATCGTCAAGAAATTTTTTAAAAATCTGAAATAACTTTCATTATATGCTCTTTTACGTCCTCTTTTCATTACAGCCTGCGGAGATAAGAAATTCCAATTACTTTTGGAGATATCGCCGTTCTTATTTTGCAATACAAGACCTATGTAATCATTCGACCAATGCCATTTTATATTTTGCCGTGTGTGCGTGAATGCCTAAATAACAGAAAGTTTCCATTAGTTAAGGTTAGTTAAATTATAAATACTTCAAAATAAACGGAAATTAAAAATAATATCAATTAATTTTACTTGTATAGTTTTAAGTATTTATAATGTAACTGACCTGACCTAACAAAATGGGACAAAGGTAGATTAGGTCAGATCAGCTACATTATAAATACTTTGAAACTGAACGGACATTAAAAATAATAAAATTAATTTTAATGGTTGTTTAGTTTTAAAGTATTTATAATGTAGCTGACCTGACCTAACAAACCGGGACAAAGGATGAACAGTAGGAACTCACGTAATTTTCTTTTTACTTATTTCTTGCGCAACAAATAAAACATTAAAATTTGAAACGTTAAAAACTCACCTAAGTTATAGGTGGGTGCAATTCCTTTGCCATTTGTAGAAAATGATGTAGTCGTTCACCTACGTCGCGTAAAAAAAAAAATCATACTCGTAAACAAGCAACAATGGTGGACGCCGCAGTGCACAGGATGAAAATTAAAAAATTCGATATCTCCTAAAGTATTTGGAATTTCTTATCTCCGCCGATTTTAATGAAAAGAGGAAGTTAAAGAGCACAGGATGAAAGTATTTTCGGAATTTTAAATTTTTTTTTTTACAAATATTGCCCAAATATGAAAATTAAAAAATTCTATATCTCCTAAAGTATTTGTAATTTCCTATCTCCGCAGGCTGTAATGAAAAGAGGGCGTAAAAGAGCATATAATGAAAGTTATTTCAGATTTTTAAAAAAAGTTTTGACGATAATCCGTACACTACATATTTACCATTAACAGCAAAAAATTTTAAATAATGCTAAAATTTTAGTATTTTACTGAATAATTAACATACAATACATTTCAGTAATGTAACACAAAAGTGCTCAACCATAAGACTAGAACCATGCTCATCTGATACGGCACCGAGATTTTCCGGAAAGAAATCTAAATGCGAGTCCAAAAAATGAATTTTGAGTGACATATTGCATCCTAAAGTTTTATAAGCAGAAAGTAGCTCTCGAATGATTTGTCGCTAGTTATCAGCTTTTGTATTACCTAGAAAATTATGACATACTTTTACAAAAGCCACCCAAGCTTTTTTTTCAGCTGTGCTCAACTTCAAATTGAAAACTTCATCTCTTATAAGCTCTCGTATTTGCGGACCTACAAAAATCCCTTCTTTCCATTTCGCGTCACTGATTCGAGGAAATTTTGTTTTGAGATATTGAAAGCCTGCACCATCCTTGTTCATAGCTTTCACTAAGTTTTTCATGAGCCCCAACTTTATATGAAGTGGCAAAAAAATTTTGTCACTTGGCACTAGAGGTTCTTGAGATACATTTTTACGTCCAGGTGTCAAGCTTTATCTTTGCGGCCAAGTTTTCACTTTGTAGGTACTTAATGTTTGTCTCTTGCGCGACTGTCCCACTCACATAAAAAAACAGCAAAACTTGGTGTATCCTCCTTGCAATCCAGTAAGTATAGCGACAACTTTTAAGTCAGCACAAATATTCCATAGGTATTGAGAATATTTTTTTTCAAGTAATACCTCCAGATTTACATAATTTTCTTTCATGTTTGTTGCATGTGCTAGAGGCACTGATGGGTATTTATTTCCATTGTGAAGTAAAACAGCTTTCAAAAAAAGTCTCCATTCATCAGAATTTTCTGGGAAACTCAGTTCTTTAAGAAGCCCTGCAGCATCATTACAATATACTAAATCATTTTCTTTGAAAAAGTAACTCGTAAAATCTTCTTGTCTTGTGCGAAAATATGAGACTCTTACTATTATCCAACAAATTCCACTGTTTCAATCTTGATCCGAGTAATTGAGACTTAGATTTTGATAGCCCCAAGTCTCTAACGAGATCATTTAAATCAGGTTGTTTAAGAAAATAAGGTTCTTTTGATGGGCTTGAAGATCCAGATAAAGCTTATGATGATGAAGATTTACAGGTAAAAATAAAACTCGATTGAGGCTGTAGACCAGAAGTATTTTCATTTTCCATCTTCTCGCTATTTTTTGGAGGTACTGGAGGTGAACTGCCTTCACCATGAGGAAGTGGTCTCTTTGCAGATGCGATGTTTGGATATACAATCTTGTTTTTATTTTTTTTCAAGAATCCTCGTGTTGATGTCATGCAGAAATAACAGTCATTTTCATGATTCTGAGGTTCACTCCAAAGCATTGGCATCGTAAACGGTATAGATTTGTGACTTCCTTCAAGCCAACCTCTCAAGGTTCTTGAACAACTGTTACAGCAAATTTTTGGGAACCAACTTTTATCCCTCTCATCGATAGAGAATCCAAAATAAAGCTGATAAGCTTTTTTATAACAAGATCTGTTATCGCATTTCGCTGTGTTTTTAGAGTAAATCACCACAAATGTAACAAAAACAGTCGGTATAATTCTTACAAGTGCGCGGCATTTTATAACCTAAAATTGAATGGAATTTATCTAAAAAAAATTTAATTTCTATTTTATATTTATTATCTCTGTTCATAAAAAAAATGGATAACTTACACATAAAATACTTAAAATATATGTATAACATAAATTTTGTGCAAAACTTACTAAAGTATTTGATATATAACGTAAACAATTAAAAGACAACTTTTCAACTAACTGTTATAAAGTCACAGTGTAGGTATAGGTACTGCGCAGGCACATATGTACTACCATAAAAATCACTTTCGGCACTTTCCTTCTTTCTGTTATAACTAGCAGAACCCTATTTTGTATGTATATACATTGTTTATAATGTTAACGCATAAAACAAATTTAAAAAAAAAAAGGAAATTTATGATATTTTGGAAAAAAATTCATATCGAAAAATCTAGACGTGATAGAAAAAATTGGCCATAGGGAACAGATTCAGAGCATCAAAATCTTCATATTTATGACATAATTTTTTGAAGGAAGATTTTGTTGCAGACCAGTGTTATTATTATTATTTTCCTCGGCTTGTTAATAACATGAGTGCCACACGGGATGGTACTGGAGAAGGTGAAGAGGTTTATACGAGATAGCAGTGTGGTAAATTGGACAGGAGACTTACTTAGGCCCGTTCTGTAATGATAACGAAAACGGAGACAGATCTCACAGAACAGAGTTTATACAACAGCACGCAGATGGAGACTGACCTGTATGGATTAGATCAGCAATGCTGAGCTTTATCATTTATGTTGCCCCATGCAACCAATAGAAGCCAAGTACTTAGCTGCAGTGGTTGGCATGTTTGTTTAAGTTCTAAATACATTAAAAAATGTTTTAAGAACAAGATTATCATGTTTTCTATTATTTCTTTGTCAAGGTATATTCTGCCTTTTCTAAGCTTTCTAAGCTTAATATTATTTTTAATTAATATTTCCTAATCTTGAAATGCAATTTCATTGGTTGCCATTTGTTATGTTTCCATGCATTGTGGAAGCAGCAGACACGATATACTGAAATGTTCAGGCAGATCTGTCCCTGTTTCTGTTCCATTGTAGAACGGTGTTTAGGAATAAGAAACGGTGGGTGAAGGTGGAAAAGGAAAGTTAGTAAAAGGTGGAAGTGTCATCAGGGGTACCACAGGGAAGTGTTATGAGGCCCTCTTTATTCGTTGTTATGATGAACAGTATTGGAGAAAAAAATGGAAGGTAGGCTGAGGATGTTTGCAGATGACTTTCGTGTATGAAATGGAGGAGGGGGGGAGGATACCTGCAGTGTGTTTTGAACTGGCTAGAGCGCTTGTCAATGATGAATGGGATGGAGTTAAATGTAAAAAAGATGGTTAGGTTTAGAAGGAGAACATTATTAAAGATAGTTTATTGCTGAAAAGGGCAGAAGATAAATTAGGCAGAGGATTACAGGTACCTTGGGGTAATCCTGCAGAACAACCTGGGAGGGAGGAAGCAGGTACCACGGTGGTAAAGCATGGGCAGAGGGGGCTGCGGTTTAAAGGGAACTGGATGTGGTTAAAGGCAGAGGCGAACTACACATTTAGTCAGGCCGATGGAGTATGTGGCACCGTATCTGATGACAGAGATAGGAGAGATGGAGAAAGTACAGCGCAGGGCAGCGAGATAGGTAATGAGTATGTAGAGAATAGAACCAGACCATCTGGTGGGAAACACTACAGGGGAAAGGGCGAGTACAAAGGCTAGTGAGATTGATCAAGGGAGACTGGAAATAGGTTGCACGGGGGTTTTGACAGAGGAAGGAGAGACCATGAGTGGAGATACAGAGGGAGTGGAGGTGAACAGAGAGAAAGAAGCACTGATTCCTAGAGAGGACGGGGCGAGAGTGGAGTGGTCTGTAGGGAAAGGTATTGGAAGTGAGAGGTGCGAAGGACCTGCAGAGAAAGCTAAATTAAGTGGGAGAGTAGTGTAGAGGTGGAATGTCTTGCCACTGGGCGAAATCCCAATTGTAGGTAGCCTACATATTTTAAATATAATTGAACATACCTATCTGTTCATTGCTGCTCTACACCCCACATCACCTCACTTTAGGCATTCTTGTGGGTGACTGCAACAACAGGTCTGTCCCTCTGATATGTATATTCCTTCGTAATTTACACCAGACGAGGAACAAATTTTGATGATGAATACAAACGCTTGCCAATGTCGTCACAAGTGGTTAGGTCATTAGTGAAACCTCTTCTTGGGAAAGGTTATTGTGTCATTACTGACAATTTTTATACCTCACCACAGCTATCAGATATATTGCTATCACATCGAACCGATTCTTATGGGACTGTGAAAACTACAAGAAAAGAAATGCCACCAGAATTGCAGAAACGAAAATTTCCAAAAGGCAGTGTCATGGCTTTCCAAAGAGGGAAACTATTTGCATTGAAGTGGATGGACAAAAAACCAGTCACAATGTTGTCTACAATCCACAATTCAATATATGGACAACGGCACATGAAACCACAAGTTGTGTTAGATTACAACAGTACAATGGGAGGTGTGGACATTGTTGACCAGCGCACAACAGACTATGCAGTACCCAGGAAGAGGGGGAAAAAATACTATAAGGTTTTTTTTCCATTTAGTGGACCTAGCAATATGGAATTCATTTTTGTTATATTCAAAGTTGGGAGGGAAGCAGTCACATTTGGAGTACAGAGAGGCTGTTGTCAAAAATTTGATTGAACAGTTTCACAAGCCAACAACGTCGCCAGGACGAGGTAGGCCTGGAAAATCAACGAATCCACTGAGAATGACTGAACGTCACTTTCCAGCTATGATCCCGCCAACTGACAAAAAAAGCAATCCTACACGCCAGTGTGCAATGTGCAGCAGAGTGACAGATGCACGGCGTGAAACACGGTACATGTGTGAAGACTGTGGTGTGCTACTGTGTGTAGTGCCGTGCTTCAGAGGTTATCATACAACAGCAGACATTCAGGCAGAAATTAGTTAGGCCTACAGTCAGAGTGAAATGTATTCAAGAATAACTCCACAAATGTCAATACAGACTCGTGACATTATTCAGCTACTGTATTCAAATAAACATTATTTTATTTATTGTGCTGTGAAAAAAAAATTAATGTCTCACATAAAAACTTTGTTTTTTGTAAAGAATGTCATCCTTGACATTACAATGATTTTTTGTGTATTTGTGAATGTTCAGCTATTGCAATTAGTGTATACTGTACAAACCTTGTGAGGTAAATTTTTATACAAAGATCTATTCAGACTGACAACATTTACATATCATATGTACATATTTTGATTTTCATGTTATTCAGGCAATTTTATAAAAGTAGATGTAATTTTGTAAAAGAAATATGGTATGTTTCAAAAGTTATTTCATTGGTTTCTATGTAAGCTTATAGTAAATCTGGCTAATGTTATAAATATGTTTAGTTATCTTAGTGAATATTAGCACTGACGAGTATACACGGGTTAATAAACCAGTGTCCATTCAAAATGACATGATGGTGTGATAAACGTTAATTTTAATGTATTTTGTGTGGTATGTCTATTTGCATATTGAATAGGTACATTATATTGCTGCATAAATGTGATTTTCAGATAACTACTTTTGAGAAATAATTATAACCATGCTGAACATTACTAATGTTATTATAATAACTGTTCAAATTCCAATATGTGTTAAATGTTTTTTATCTAAATATTTATCTAATTGATTATATTCCATAAATATTTATAATGTATTTCCATATATTTCAACAATGATGAGTATATTCGGGTTAGTAAAACAGTGTGCATTAAAAATTACATAATTTTGTAAAAAAAAATGTAAAAACTTATGTTTTACATGTGGTACGTTTATTTGCATATTGAAAACAATACATTACTGCAAAAAAAAAAACGTTTAAAAAATGGTTTTTTTGGACACATATATTTAGCCATAATATATATGTTAAGGGGTTAAGAATTTAAACTATTTCCTGGTTTTAGTTTGATGCAGTTTGAGAGGGAACTTGTAACTTATAATATAACTTTCCTTGTAAGAAAATAAGTTTTCTCAAATATATACTTTCTTTTCTAAACTATACAGTGAGCTTTTGTGATTCTTGGAATAGAATCCCCGAAATATACTTTTCACATCTAGTTCCATACTTGGTGAATCCATCTCATCACACATGTGCGCAAGAGTGATGTTACCAACCTACTTTGCTAAGATGCAAAAATCACTTTTTCACTCAAAGCTGCTTGTAAAACCTGTATCTTAATGATCCTCCAAACCATACGCGGATGGATCCCTTGAAAAATAATTCCAAACATTTTTTTTTTTTTTATTTTACTTTACTTTCTGACATTACTGTTTGCCTTCTAGTATACATGGCAGACAGGGCCGTACATAAGGGTATCCACTAACAAAAGGGAGGAATACAGAAGCAAAGCAAACAGCGGACGTTCCTGGTGCTAAGTGTTGTCTCCTGCGACAGGGGGACTGGCGGAGGAAGTGGACGACAAGGTGCTCCATGCTGCCTTCATCCCTTTTGGGGACATCCTGGACATACAGATACCTCTGGACTACGAGAGCGAGAAGCATCGCGGCTTCGCGTTCGTGGAGTTCGAGGCTGCAGAGGATGCTGCTGCTGCCATTGACAACATGGTAACTGTAGCTGCCTTTAGTTCAGCTTACTTTGCCCAGCAGTTACTTATTTGCCAAGTGTGTGCAGAGGTGTTACACATGGAGACGATGTAAGCAATGCCGATCGCAACTTATTTCAAAAGCTTCTTAGTCAGCCACTGGCAACGGTTCAGATATTATTTCTTATCTTCTTATCCAGAGAGCAGTGGTTGAGTGGTTACAACACTCGTCTCCCACCAAGGCAATCTGGGTTTGATTCCTGGATTATACGCAATTGTGAAACCTGGTTGATGTTGCAGTGCCTGTTGGTTTTATCTCAATTTATTCCCATTTCCCCCCAGTTCATTGCTGCTCTACACCCCACATCACCTCACTTTAGGCATTCTTGTGGGTGACTGCAACGACAGGTCTGTCCCTCTGGGAGGGCAGCTGGCTCTGGTGAGTGTCCCCCCGATTCCATTCATGTAGACCCTGCCTCAGGTGGGAAACCACATGAAAATTTTTTTTATCTTGTTATTCATTAACCCTTGCACTCCGGTGAAGTGAGGGGGCTGGCCTGACCTTGGACACAGGCACTATGACTAACCAGCCATGATCCCTATACGTGATACTCAACTTCTTCAGATTTCTTTACATAATATTTTAATTTTACACTTGACACTGGTAAACATGTTTCTTGGCAATTTTTTTATTTATTTTAATATAATTTTTTTGCTATATTTATATAATTTACGTGAAAAATATAATGAAAACAGTTAGCCTACCATCATCATTTAGATCGTAGACTATTTTAAAAACCTTTTTAGTGTGATAAATTTTGAAGCACGTAGTGGCACATAATGTTGCATTGCATTCTTTGCAACAAACTTTAGTTTTCTTTCTCTTATTGTAGGCTTTGCACACAACTCACGTCTTTTATGCATTCCATTTATCGGGAAGGTGAGGTCCTGCTATCAGTCTCGGTGGAAAGTCTAATCTTCTTCCTCCGCCTTATTTTCCAAAATTTGTTCTATGATTTTCATGTGAAATCTAGCATACCAAATTTTTGCAACAAAGTTATTGTACAAACAATACAAATTGAAAACAGTCATATCAATAATATTAAAAAAGCAACTTGTGGTACCACTTTGATGATTTCCTAATGCTTTTCACTCTTTTCATTATCATGTCACTCCTCTCAACAGATCCCATTGATTTATTGTAATTAAGTTCAACATTTGGTTTAAGTTTTTATCCAGTTTTTAAGCCAATTTTGAAAGTTTGTCACGTCTACTCGATTAAAGGTTCAGCGCATATAAACGTCTCTTTTGTCTCACCATTTTACTGCCATCATTAGGCCTAAAACAGATTGGAAAGTAAATTCTCCCTATTTCAGCTTTTCAGCCACTATTTAGGCATTTCTTTCCTTGTATGACAAACAGTCTTAATGGATTTGTTGCCTGGTCTTAAAACCAACAAATAATTTTGGGCTGGTGTACTAGTTGTCGCAGAAATGCCAAGACCATTGTCTTGAATGTCTGTAGGTGCTCCACAATACACAATAAAGTCTAAAATATAATTGGTAAGAACATCACAGAAAACACAGTTTCACTCCAAAACTGGTCCTTTTTGCAGGAATATACTGTTTTATTTTTAGTCTGCCCTTTAACATCATCAGTAACTTGTAAATGCACAAATTTTTGCATGAGAAGAAATTATTTTTATATATCTCTGTAAAATGATTTATGATTGGTCACACTTTGAACAAAGTGTGAGACTCTTTGTTGTTGGAGGAATGAAGAAATTGTAACATGTTCTGAAAATTTTCAATATGGCAATTTTGAAAATAATGGTGTGTGCAAAAATTTTTTTGTGACCAATATTCAGATACACTCAATTTTGGAATTCTTGTTATTATAAATGCTGTGGCAATAAAAATATGAACTTCACTTTAACTTACATTGGTCACACATTGTTTCCTCGCACCTATTTTTTTTTATAACGGTTGCAAAAAAAATAGTAGTTGAAAAAACCCCATGCTCATTCAAACCCACTGCATCTGTTTCAAACTTTATTCCTGAATGAACATCGTCAAACTTTTGTTTTTTTGGAGTCCAATTCGTTCACTGCCAAACAATTTTTCTTTTCATTGGTGGTTGGGTTTCTTCCTCATCTTCCTCAATAAAAGAGGATTCATCTATTACTAAAGAATAATAAATAGCTGTTGCAGAAGAAGTGCCTGATGTGGAAGGAATTGCTGAAGATATTTCTGCTGAAGTAGAATGACTGGCTAAAGAAGTCTGTATGTATACAGTAGACTGTGCGGCAGAAGTTTCTTCAGATTCTTATGGTGATTCATCTTCACTGGTTACAATATCAAATTCACTATTGAGGATCAGTTCAAGAGCCTCCTCCACAGTATATTTTTTTTTCTTTTACATTTAAAAAAAATTAAAAAAAGAAAGCTATACATATATATTTCTGTAATCAACTATGCACTTACACTTACATCCGCATAGCTCTCAAACACACAGAAAAAACAAGTTTCTAAACACCAAAAGGGCTATAATAACTGGATGTAAGTGTAATGGAAAAAGGAATACGTAAAAAAAAATTATTTATGACTATCATGTCACCCTAAAAGGGTGGCGCAGGCAATGCCAAAGTCATTTGTCAAGGCCCAGTGATGGACCAGCTCATTAAATACGCTCGGAAAAGGTGGAGTGAAACGGAAAAGGTTGTGGTGAAAGGGCTCAAAATTGTAAATCACTGCATCTAGCAGCTGCTCCAGTAGTTACTAAAGACTCACGAGACATCCACTGGATAGTACCCTTCCACAGCACTTCTCAGTAGGGAAGCAGAAAAAAGCAGATAGCGGCCCGGCAGGGCCAGGCGAGCACAACTGCTACAGCAGTCCACCGGTCACCGGGACCAGCCAGGTGTCGGCCAGAGTTAATGAGTTAATCTGCTAGGTTAATACTTTGAATTTAAGGGTTTTAAGAATTTGTTTTATTTTTTTTATTTTTTCCCTTATTTTTACGAGTGAGTGTGACAGTAATAGCTACGCAACCCTTACAGCTGGCGCACCAACGAGGGCCCAATAGATAGTCCTCAGTTGTATCAGGATAGCCTGCAGCCATCTTATTTCGTCACATCTTCTATTTTCCCTTGTCCCTACACCGAGGAAGCCGCCATGTCCATTTAAGAAGGTACGTACTTCCTGCGGTGCAAGAGCAAAGCCGGAGAGAGCAAAGAGGAAGTTGAACGCAAGTCGGCAGGACTATGTAACGACACAGACGGCGAGGTTTTATCGCCCGATGGTTACGAGGCAAATATAAAAATTTATGATAAGGTAACTGATCATACAAGCGCCATTGACCGAATGTAACAGTTTCTGTACGCCAAAAATAAATAAAAGTATGTGTTCCATGCAGTAGTAAAAACATCACAGACAGGAATGAACTAAATCACCGTGGTATGGAGGATTTCATGCGTGCTTTTAACGCGCTTTCCTCACAGCTAAACGTGTCTGGCATTACAGACAAACAATATTGCAGACAAATTAGCACGTTAAAGAATGGAAGTGGTGGAGTTGTGACATAGTCTTTCTGAGGATTTATCATGGCAACAGGCCAAACAAAATAAAACTATTTCAGATGAATTAGCACGTCAAAGAACTGAAGCTGCAGAGCAAAGTGCAAAATTGATGAATACTGTCAAGGCAAAAATTACCGAAAGCATAAATAAAATGCAAGTGGAAGTGTTAGCGAGAGTAGATAATAAAATCTCAGAGTTTACGCAACACGTCGCTGCACAAATACAGGACATGCGAGGCGAGGTACAAAACTTTTGTAAGTCAATCACCACAAATTTACTGCTAGCTGATGATTGAATAATTACGTCAATATTAGCTCCCCATATTATTCCTAGAGTATCTCTTTTACATCAGTCAGTCACAACACTATCATTTCAACTTATTGGATTTGTCCTACTACACTTGTTCTAACATCTACCCCAGAATAGAAAAACAAAAACATATGAATTGGTAAATTTTTAAAGACTTATATAGCTGAATGATGTTTATCCTAGCTTGAGAAAGATTCTTCTCCTTGCTCCCATTTATTCTTTTATTCTCTTGTGAACACTCCTCTTTGCTTACCTTATGATATGATTTTTTTTTTCTTTTTTCAGTACACAAAGTATTCTTTACCAGTCAAGAGCTTGACTGCTGTTGCATTTATTAATATTTAAGTGTGGCCTTCGTTTTCACACTCTTTGTCATACAAGAATATGTGATATATTTTATGACATTATTATTAGTCTGTTTAAGTCATATCCATAATGAACACTTAGATATGTAATGGAAGTAAAATCATTTTAATGTGTCTGAACACAGACTATTTTGTTGTACACATGCTATTATATTGTAATATTAATAAATGAGAATGTATATAACAGAACTCTCTAATGTATGTTGTCAAGAATTATGAGGAACATTTTCCTGATGTGCTACTTATGAGATTAAGGATAGTGACATATCATTTTGATTAAGCGGATGACCATTGATATAGATCAACTTAACCATTTAGTTGATAAAGCCTCTTAGGAAGTGATTTAACGTAAAGAATTGTTTGTACGTGATTAGGTATAACGTCTTAACACACTAGTGAGTGTTGTAATGAATATAGTGCTACAGTTTGCACACAACTAAAATGGTGACGCACCGCTATAGTCAGTAATTCTGCGTCAGATTCAAAATGATTTCATCGAATAACAGATGTACTATTTGAAAATATTTCTACAGTCGTTAACTAATAAATCACAGCATTGATGATACAAAAATGACCAGAAATTGTAAATATAATCTATTGTTATCTATAATCTATAATTGTTGTATCATGTATGTTTAAATAAGATTTATAGTCCACCCATTAGGTATAATTTTGGTGCAAAAGGTTGAGGAGTTTTGAAACTTGGCAGGATTGTAGACTTGGGAGCCTGAAATATAACCTTAAGTTTGCGACCTTGGGCGACCGCCGCGACCACCGCCATCTTGAAAAAATGGCGCCCAAAATAGGTTTTTTGCAAATAACTTAGTTCCTGAATGTTTTACAGAAAAATGTTTCAAATATAAAATGTAGAGGATACAATTATATACAAAATTGCTTCTATGTGTTTTTTTCGTCAGACCTAAATTTTTCGAGTTATAGGGCTGAAAACTGAGGAAAATATTTAAAATTGCATTATAACCGCATTAGCAAGTTACTTTGGGCCGATTATCTGCCCATTAGCTTACTAAAAGTTGTTTTAAGCAATAAAGTAATAAAAGTTTATCATTCAATCAACTCGTTTCCACACCATCCATGAGGTAGAGTTGAGCGGCGCGTTTTTTTTTTATGTGGTATCCCTCGTAGGCCTAATCCACGCTCAAAACAGTCCTTGCTCAAAACAATCCTTGCTCAAAGCTTACATGTATGTTTTCTGTCGTTTTGTACTAAACGATGTCCCTGGTTCACTATGCTCACAATCTTTAGTCTTGCTCGTATCCATCCTCCTCCAACACCCTCTCCAAGGAATCGAGGACGTCATCAACCTCGAATGTATCTTTTGAGTCGGAATCCGCTACTAAATCGGGAATGTTTTCACATGCTTTCCCATTGCAGTAAAGACACATCACCGAGCACTTTAAGCCAATTTTCCGACATCCAAATGCTCCTGCACAGCCCTTTTTACATTTACAGGATATCCATTTTAAAATTATGTCGGGGGCTGGTTCTGACGTAGTGCGAATAGCATCGAGCCCATGTTTAGTTTTCTGCCAGCCATATTTCTCAGGATCTTTTTCACTATCACACCACATCGCGACTTGGTGGTATGTGTTGTCTTGCAGCATCTCTTGTGGGTGGAAGGGATGCAAGATTAAACTTGTTCTTGGACACAGATTTCACAAAAGTTTTGAAGCGTAGTGAATCCAATGTGTCCTCTGCAGACGATCCACCATACAGTGCCAATAAGAATGTTTCACCAGCTGCGGCGAGAGTCTCTACATCTGCTTCTATGTCTTTGAAGGTTGCTGCAGTGTGAAGCAACGATTCATTTTTTCCCAAGAGACTGAGGAACTTCAATTTACCTTGATTAAATAGAGCAGAGGTGGTATCACAACCACTGATTGCATGTAAAAACAAAATATTCTTAGCCACATCTTCGTTATATTTCAGGCTTCGTGTCGAATAAAGTGTTTCTACACTTTTGCCAATTGCCGGTTTCAGCAAAAAAAATATTTGAATGATTTCTTGCCTTTGCAGTTAAGAGAACCAACAAATCTATATCTGCTCTGACAACAAAAACACGTGTAAATGTTGACGACATGTCGATGGCGGTCTGAATGATGAGCACATCCGCATCTTCTACTGCCTGCTTCACTGTGAAATTATTTTCTTCAAACTTTGTAACCAACATTGAAATTCCTTTTGTTAGCATCGCTCGCCAAAAATTTTTCTTGCGAAACAGGCGGAATCATATCTTCACCAAAAATTATATCAGTAAACATATGTGCTCTGGAGCGTCGACATCTTTCTGCACTCTTTGTATTACGGCTAGCAGCGTTCGCTGGATAACCGTCAAAGACTACAACTGTACTAGGACCAAAGTGTCTTTGGACATATTGCACGTAGTACATGCATATTGTGCCACACGAATCGTTGCGATGCCATACTACTCGATGCAACAAGAAGCTGCCATCCAAAACATGCAAGCTGTCATTCAGTTGTACAGGTTTGTCCACTGGACTAAATGCTTTAAACAGTGACGAGTTTGTTCCTTTTCGCATACCATCCTCATTAAATAATGATAGAGGGAATGGTGCAAGTTCATATTTGAAATAATTTTTCAATTCTTCATCACTTTTTTTGGCGATAAAGATTCTTTGAAACAACAGCAGTGGATTGATGAAAATAGGAATGTTATCTACTTTGATACTGCTATTTTCTGCTCCCAACGAAAGTACTACATCTTTACGCTTGAATTTTAAGGAGCCAAAATTGTTGCCAACAGTCTTTGTGACAGCCACAGCACCAATTTCTCGGGCCATATGGCAATTTAATGTTCCAACACCAACTATGCCACTGTTGATGGAGAGTAAACTGTCGACTTGCGGAAACGGATTATGTTGTGACAACCATTCTGTAATCTTTATCACATCGTTCCTGTCACGTTGCATACGTGTTAGGCGCATATCAACATGCTGCTCTGTTGTTCCTGTTCGGTTGTTGCAGAATTCTTCTATTTCTTCACAGACATTATGCAGATAGGGCATCCCTAGTGTCCACATGGTTAAGACACTGTCCGTCATACCGCGTCCATGTGTCAGACCACCAATGCTCTTCATGGTGCGCATTAGTGTCTGTTCTATGGTCATATTTGACCAAATGCCGGACCAAAATTTATCTGACCGCCTGATGGTGAAATGGCCTTTCTTTGTAAAGAGCTCGTATTCAGCCGGATCCATTTTTTCTTCCAGTGTGAACATATCCTGCAAGTACAGATGACTTGACTTTGCATAAAGAAAGTGGCCGCAAGCATGGAAGTAAGGCAGCATTTGTTGCATAGTCTCTAAATGAAGCTGCCAATTTCCCATACGTTCCGCTTCAATGAACTGTTTTAGTAATGAAACCATGTGTAAGTATTGCACCCAAAGCTTTGCCGTTGGTCCATTGGCCTCAAGTTGTGCTAAACGATCTTTAAATTTTTGTGAGACCGATTTGTAGCACTCATTGTTATCCATCGCCAGTACAGCAGCTTTATCATTTTTTTTGAGTAGCAACATCATTCCAGTTTCTTCCTCCTCTGATAGGTCTACATCATGCCAAACTATATTAGCTATCGCCTGATGACATAAAATATGAGCCCTGATCGCCCTTGCATAGGCATGTTCGCTCAGCATTTTCTCTACAGTGTGTTCAGCGTATATGGTGGACAATAGTTCCTTCAAACCACTGCCATTCATTACATAACCAATACATCCCATGAATGACATTACACAGTGAAAACCACCAAGTCTGTGGGCAACATGATTTCATTCTGGACCAGGGTGACTGGCAATAATATCTCTAGCTTTGATATAAAGTGGTTGATCGAAAGTGATGAAACATGTTTTCTGCTTCAAACTTCTGCATTTTTCTGCAGCTGACAGAAGAGCAGTGAATATTGTATCATGGTTGTTTGGCGGGGCATTGATGAAAGGCAAGCACAGTACTTGTGATCTTTTGAAGGGTTTGTCCTGTGTAGCTTCCTCCATGAAACCATTCCAACTTGGAATTGACAGCATATTCGCACTTTTACCATACAGCCACAGCAAATCTCAACTCGAAGGTAACACATCATTCTTACATTGATGTACTGTCTCAAGATCTTGAATGACAATTTCTTGCAGCCCCGACTGGTTATTCCTTCTAAAAATCTGTGTGGGCACATTTCCAAACTGCCCGACGACTTTAGCTGAAGGCATCGTTTCTCTACGAAGAATAGCTTGGTCTGGAGCAATAGCATCCTTAGGTGTCACACAGTGGATTCCTCCCATGGCGTGGAAAGTATTCAAGCCATCTAAAGTATTTGTATTGAAGTCAGCATTGTCAAAGACAAACTGCGAGAATGCTCCTGCGAGGATTCCGATTGGTGGACGCATAATAGTTGATATTTCAAACAACACACATTCCCTGTACGATGCTAAAAATCCCAAAGCTGACAAAACGTCTAGTAGCTGCTGCGAGCCAAATTTCTTGTACAAATAAGTACCAACACCGATTTGCAATGCAGACAAAAATGACCGTGGTCTGGCATTTGCGATTATTGCATGGGCTATAGCCTTACATTTAACAAGCCATTTGTCAGTATTGCCACGTTTATGTTTGACAATCACTTGTTCGAGAAAACAGAGCAATTTTTTCGGTATTACTGTGTCAACGTCTTCGAGAAACTGATCTGAAGGTGGATATTCCTTTGTTTCGTAAACTTGGAGCGAATATCTTCCAAAATAATATTTGCTGCTGCTTGCACAACTCTTAAGCGTTCCTCCACCGCATCAGTTTTCTTCGAAGCATACCATGATTCTGTTAATATTTTAAAACCAGTGTTTCTGAAGCATATTAGAGTTCCTTTCTGTGTCACAACAATCAATATATCCTCGCCATATTTTTTCAATAACCGAGCTTTCACAGTTCTTGGATCTGGCCGGTAATCTTCTTCGATTACATGCATCAATTCATCCATGGAGAACTGGCATTCTTAACCGTTATTTCCTAAATACAAGTAAATCTCTTCCATGGCTTCATCAACGTTTGAAGCCGGTCGGTAGCCTCTTTTCTTTTCCGATTGTAGCGGACTGTACAATTTCTTCAAGCACTATCTGTGGTAGCGCGCCTCTACTGCAACCAAATCCTGTACATTGCATATGCGTTCAGAGATGGCTTTACCCCAGTCATCATGCCGGTTTTGGGCGCACATTAAAATGTTTTCTTTCATTGTCAGACTTCTTACTTCATATATTGTATCTCGGTCGCTTATTCGGGTTTTCTTCAAATTTACCAAATATTCTTCACTAATTTATAAATTGCATAAGAAACAAAACATTTTAAAGTCAAATGCTGGTGCAGTAGATCGTCGCGATGATGACGGTGCATCTTTTAACACAGTGTCGCTTTGCCCACGTCGTTTTGCTGCTGCGATAAGTTTTTCATTAATGTACTGTTTACGGCATGCATCATGCACAGTAACAGACTGTCGATTCACCAAAAACGTAGAACTCTTACCATTGTCTCGTTTTATGCTACTTTCACGAAATTTATCCATGCCTTTTTGTTTCACCTCAATTGTGGTTCCCTCGCTCAAGGTTCTTTCACAAATAAAGCACAAATACTCATTACTGTTCGCCATGGCCTGTGTGAGAAGCAACCACTGAACAACAAAGCACACTGGCCACTTTCTGCTGACTGCTGGTATTTGTCGTAGAAACAGGGGGGCCTGCAACAGATGCTGACGACCAGGTACGCCTATGTCCTTCTCTTCATATACAGGCTTCCCACCTCATGGCATGCTGTCATAAACCTGAGAGAAATTTATTTATAGAAGGATCTTCCATAGGTTCATGGGACAATTTGAAAACCCTTACAGGAACAAAAATGCAAAATGAAATGGTAGACACGATAGTGACAGGAGACAATATGGCGGCGGTTACATTCTTCAAGATGTCAGGAATGATCTAGAGATCCGAAGCCACCAATAACGTGCATCAGGATCCGCTATTTATCTCGGTTCAGGAAGGTGAACAAAACGTATTAATCATATTTATCAGATATTAAATATAAAATGCTTCAACTATCTGTACTGTGTGCATTATTTATATCGCATAAATGTGTTAATTTCAACAACTGAATGCCAGCAAACAAAAAAAAAAGTTAATATACACTTTGCTGTGTTTTTAATACATGTAAAACGTTTACAATTATAGCCAACGAGTTCCAGAAAAATATATTATAGACCACACATACGAGTAAATGATAATCACATTTTTAAACAATGCATCTGCATAAGATCCACATAGTCCTGTTAAGAGACCAAATAGCCACATAACACATAAGTATTAGTCATATGACCCCCATTACAAAGAATACCTAGTCTGAAGAACTTTGTATACTGCAAATAAGTAAAATTAAATGATCTGTAAATAACAAATTACTAGCAAAGAAATACTTTGTTTCGTTTAACATACAGTATTCATAGGCAGGCATGACATTTTCCCTGGAAATCACTATTATAAGCTTAAATAATACATTTTCACATTTTAAAAAAGTAATATCTCTTTACCTTTCTTATATTTAGCCGTATGTTTCTTAAAACCACATGTAAAAACTACCGCACGCATTGTCTGCAGGTCAAGTGAATCTTGTTTTCAACAATGGAAGTCCGAAGCAATGGTGCGCGGAGTTAATGCGCATTAAAAAACGCGGAACTCAACTCGTCCTGGGGTGGGGTGGAAAAGAGTTGGTAGAAGTAAGAGGTTTTTTTATTTCTTTATTGCATGAAACGTTTTTTCGTACGCTATTGGGCGGGAAATTGGTGAAACGTAGCTTGTAAATACTGATTTTCTACAGTTTATAACCACTCACTTGATGTTTTGGCCCTGTAACTCGGAAACTTTAGGTCTGACGAAAAAAACGCTTAGGAGTAATTTTGTAGAAAATGTTATCTTCTTCATTTTTTATCTTAAACATTTTTATATAAAATCTCCAGAAAATAAGTTATTTGCAAAAAAGCTAATTTGGGCACCATTTTTTCAAGATGGCGGCGGACGCGGCGGTCGTTCAAGGTCGCAAACTTAAGGTTATATACAGGACACCCAAGTCTTCAATCCTGCCAATTTTCAAAACTCCTCAACCTTTTGCACCAGAATACCTTTTTTATGTCTATAATGAGTGGACTATTGTGTTATTGTATAAAATTAAGGTGTATTATCACTAAAATTTTATGTTCATTTTATTTTAAAGCATTATAATGTGATATAAGTTCAAGGGTGATATTTACGGTGTAAAGTGAAAAATACTAAGAGCAAGCACAGTTGCTACAGACTTTTGCAAGGACAGAAAGAGACTGCAACTAAACAAATTATGTTATCTTTTTTTTTTTTTTTTTTGTGTATTTCAAGTATTATTAATTTGCATTATATGTTTGTCAAATCAGAGTATAAGGTAATTACAATAAGGTAGAGCAATTAGTCTTAAATTTCCTGTAGCGGCTCTGTAAACATATGTGTGTGTATATATATGATATATATATGTGTGTGTGTTTAACTTAATTAATTATTGTTTTAGCACCCTATGTGGTTTTTATCTGTATATATGTCAAACTATATTCTTCATGTGTTTTAAGTACTTATTGAGTTTGTGCATGTGGGATGACCTAAGGTTAATTCATAACAGTTTATATGGTATTTATATTAGGATTCATTTAGTCTTTGCTGTATATCTTATTAAAGATTTGATATTCCGTTTCCTGCTATGTTTTGCATCATTGCACATTTTAACAGTCTTCCAGTATTTTATCCGCTCGCCAAGTAGGAAGTTGAAGTTCTTCTATTGTTCCTCTTAGGATAGTTTCTCGTACTCCGGTGGAAGTAAGGGAATAGCAGGACCAAGAAGAGGAGAATGGAAGGTTCTGAGCACGGATTATGCACGTTCAAGACGTCTCCAGTGTGAGGGTCGGTCCCACTGATCCAGGGACCCTGCATGGGTACATGAAGCTGCGCGGCAACCGCGAGTTTATGTAGCTTTGCTAGCAGTACAAGTTGAAGAAGTCTGTTTTCTTCACATAAACTTAGGTAGTCGTAGTCTCTTCCATAGCACATCCGCGTCGATCAATGTCCGCCCTCGTGTATTTCAAGGCTTCAGTCCAAGCGGAGCACTTTTTACACATGTTGTAATGGGTGAGACAAACCCTTTATAGCAGTTTGCAGCCCAACCTGATGGAAGAGAGCATCATTCCAGTCACGGTACATTCTACAGAGTCGTAGTTGTAGATTTTTTCTACACAGAAAGTAGGCATCTATCCTCATCCGGCAAAGAACAGCACCAGAGGTCCTGTAACACCAGAGCTTCAGCACCCTATCCCTGTGTTACGCCAAATATACTTATCCCCGTAAACCGTGTGTACACCTGAGGCTGATACCAATTCTCAGGATGAACAAAAATTTTTACATTAGCTTTTCAATGGGTCGTCCTGCATGTAAGTAATAACTATTCAAAGAGTTTATAGAGTATATAATTAAGACATGTAACATTTTATTGCAATGTGTAAGTTCACTAACTTATTCCTACCTAAATAGTTCACGTAATTTTTTTGCAGTATTGAAATAGAGACACAAAATTTAAAATATGAATTGTTTTATTTCAGTTAATTACTATTTTATATACTATCTCAATCCATGATCCAAGAATTGATCAGATGAGTTTTGATTAATATTATAGTGGCAATTAAATAATGTTTGTATTATTATATTATTTGTGAATAAGTTAATTTATGTCCCGTAAATAAGAGAGTTTCTAGTCATTTTAAAAATGTAACAGGCTCTCTGGTGTTATTCATCACTCCTGCATGCTCTGCATTGCTTGCTGGGATAGAGTCACATACAGATAGAGAATAGAAAAAGTGTATGAAAAAAATCTTTGCTACCGTGAACATTTTTTTTTATTTTTTTTTAATGTTTTCTAGATTAAAGATGTATTCTGTGTTCCGACTAAAGCCTAGGCTACATTCACGATAGCATGCAATGATCTTGTAGATTGCACAGCTGCACACGTGCACAGCACACAATTAAAAGCTACATTCCTCGCACAACACAGTAATTCATAACATTCCAATTTATTTCCCCCCACATTTATGTGTTTTAAAAATTTTCATTTTCAAATGTTTACTCTGTAATGTTCTCCAGAACGACTCGGAGCTGTTTGGGAGGACCGTACGAGTGAACCTGGCCAAGCCGCAGAAGATCAAGGAGGGCTCGTCGAAGCCTGTGTGGTCGGACGACACCTGGCTGCAGCAGCACGCCGGGGAGACCTTGGACAAGGGCAAGGACAAGGATGTGGACCAGGACAGTGACTCCGCAGCGGCCAAGAGAACGGGAGAAACCTCCGACACGGTCAGCTATTTTGTTACGGCATCCTTACATGCATTTTATTGTATTTTTGCATCTGGCTGCATCAGGGTCAAGAAAACATGGTTTCTTCATGTTTTATTTGTATGTTGTAGCGTGATGGTTCTGGAACATACCTATGTTGCGGGGGAAGCAGGGTAATGATCAGGGTTACTAAACATAGCAACAGGTAGTTAATTAACAAATTGTTGTTACACAAGTGTCACGTGTGCTATTCTCTGTGTCACTTTTGTCGTCTGCTGTTGATGTCACAGTTGGTTCAGCAGGTAGAAGATACATGCTGCTGATGTCAGGAGCACTGGTGTTATTATAATATAAAAATCCAATTGTGGTAGCTGTGGACTGAACCGAGGGATGCAGTATGTGCTGCAAACTCGTATTTTTGGCACAATTTCTAATTTGAATTTTTTTTAAAAATTAAATAATGTCACCAGTCATTTCTCCCTGCAAGAACTTAAACTTGTTCCTCATTCTGCACACTCCTATTCAATCTTTATCAGACCTGTCCCCCCAAATTTTCCCAGCCCTAGATCCAATGTTTGTCGAGTCTTCTGTCAGTCAGACTCAGTATCACTTGATCTCCGCCTTGGCGCATGGACATTGCCTGTAATTCGCCCCCGATCCGTGACGAGAACTGCTACGAATTGCAAGCTCTCAGGGCAGACCTGTTCCAAGACCTCGCCTGATGCGAGCACTCCTTGACATGCGCGCGAATCATCTTCGCCAAAGTATAGTCACACCTCCGGGTTCTTTAGAGCATCTTTCCCACTGGCATTGCAGTTTTAATCCCTCCCCCCCTCTCCAAGTTTTCCTGGGAACTCTGCCTCGGGGCTTTGACCTGCTACTAACCCAGCCAGGGTCGGCCTGTCCCCAATGCCACGACACTAGTCCCAAAAGTACATGCTTATGCCACCTAGCTGGGAGTTTGAACGCCTGCCCTCTGGCGTCTCCCGAAGTAAAAAGTTCCTCTTAGTTCCTTCCCAGGCCACCAGAACGCTGGCTCAGTCCTCTCCATAAGCTACATGCTACTAGCAGCCGCCTCACACAAGTTGACATCTACTCGGTTCAGCCACACCTCAGTAGGTGGCGCTGACATCGGGCAGTACCACCAACTTCGAGATATCTAAGTCTGCCTTTCTCGACAATCACCTCGGTGATTTTCGGTACCTTTCGGTTTGAAAACAGAAGTCTCCCCCCTTTCTTTCTTTAACGTCACCTTTTTAATTACGAGTCTCGGCCGCCCCAAACGTACTGCACTGCACGGCGCGCCGCGATTCGGGACTGACTGCATAGTATCTACATCATCGGGATGCCTCTCCATTCTTTTCTTTTAAGATGTGATTAGACAAGACAAGGGATGATTCCCACAAAGGTAGTGTTTAGGCATTAGTCTGTGCATGTAGGTCTAGCCCAAATAGTGTTCATAAATATTTATTTAAATTTTTAATCATGAAAACATCCGCGACAACCGCGAGATCGCGAACTCAGAACAACCAGGCAGATCCTGGAAGACATCACCCTGTTTGGTGAGTTTTTACGACCATCACTCCCCGACCATCATCGTGACTAGAAGGCATTTTCTGCCTATTTCACCAACTGTCTGTGAGTCAGTCCTGAACGTATGTGTTTCGGATCTATTCACAGACAGGGTCCAAGTGCTGGACCAGGGACCGAGTGCTAGACCTGGGTACTTTTCCAAGGACCAGATCAGTCTCCATGGGCCAGATGACTTAAGGCTGTTCCACTTCGCATAGCAACCTTCAAAGCACCAGCCTTTCAGTTTTTAAAACCTTTTCGGACTAGCATCCAACCACGACGTTTCTCAAATCAGGAATCCTGAAGCTCCATAAGACTCTTTAAAATGTTTATTTGTCACAAACTGTGTTTAATATATATAATTGTCTAATACAGGCCAGCCCATTGTTTTATTAATGTTATCTTAAATCCATGTTATATGTGTTTTCTGTTAATCAAACTATATTATATATCTATATTAGGTAATGGAAAATAACCAAAAGTAAAATAAAAACAGACAAACTAATGTCTGGATGAAGTCATTATCTTACCTTCTGAAACCAAAAGAACCACTGGTTACACTCAGGAATCAGGTGAGACTGACAAGGCGAATCAAGGCATACTTGAGTTGGCATGTAAAAGGCATTTAGCCACTATGCTATTGCTGCTAGTAGGCATTCCATTAAGTGCATTATATCTATGCACAGAGTGCACACTGAAGGTAATATTCCCCAAGTGCCATGTTGGATTCAGCAACCACCATGTTCTGTAGGTGTAGTGCGGAGGCATTCTTTTATGTGCATGAGACACATATGTGAGTCTCATAAGAAAGTTTCAATTACTAATTTGATGTGTCTTTATAATTTATATTCAATTAATATAAGCTCTGATTTATATGTGTACTTTTTTCTTTTAAATAAAACAGTGGAGAATGTATTAATTATTTTATAAGGATAGCCGGCTTGCTCTTATATACTTAGTTTACTAAACAAAAAAAAAGTTTATATTTGTAATAAGGTGTAATGTATTTATTTAAATTAGGGCATGCTATAGTATAAGGTAAATTAAAATTTGACTATATCCCCAAAAAAGCAAGCCATTCTCCTTGCGGAGACACGAGGTTAACTGCACTGAAGAAGACATTTACTCCGTGGAAGGTATTTACTCGGCAGACACTAACATTTCCAATCATGAAGCCAAACCATGTTTAAAGAGCGAATGAACAAGGTAGCTATAATTTCAGAAAACTACGAGGGTTATTTTTTTTTCAACCTCCGATCGGCTGTAGTAAAAAAACAGGAATGAATTGGGAAATTATTTTAATGTCAAAAGAAACGTACATCTTTACTCTATTTTTCCACATAATCACCGTTCAGATTGAGGCATTTGTCGTACCGATGCACCAGCTTTCCAATACCCTCTGCATAAAATGATGCCTCCTGCCTATTCAGCCACGTTTTAACAGTGCCCTGCAGTGTGATTACAGTCTCATTTCTCCATGGCATGCCCATTAATCGATACCCTAATCGCTCATACACGAATTGACATGTCTCGTAGTGTTTACCCCCTTCCACCAACCACGTGGAGCGGCCAACTCACACCTCAGTTGAAGCTTGGTTATGGGAATGTCAACATGGCTGCAACGATAAACTGTACGGCGAAATGCGAGCTGCGTGGAGTCATCCGTTTCTTACAGGCAGAAGGGCACACTGCAGCAGAAATCCATCGCTGAATGAGTGTTGTGTACGGTGAAAACTTTATGAGCGATGGCGTTGTGCGAGAGTGGTGTCGGAAACTCCGCGAAGGCCGTATTGATGTTCATGATGAAGGTGGCCAAGGAAGGAAGTCGGTAGCAACAGATGAAACAGTTCAGAGAGTTGATGCAGTTGTTCGTGAGAGACGTCGATTTCACGATTTCAGAACTGTCTGAACAATTTCCGCTCATTTCAAGGTCAGCCCTATACGCCATTGTTACAGACAATCTCGGATACAGGAAAATCTGTGCCCGATGGGTACCCAAGATGTTGACTGACATCAACAAGGAGCGGTGAATGGCATAAGCCTTGTTTTTGCTGCATTACGCAGACGATGGTGAACACTTTTTGACTCAAATTGTGACAGGTGATGAAACATGGATTCATTTCGATAATGAAGAAACAAAACTTCAATCACAACAGTGGATGCACACCTATTCTCCAAACAAGCCGAAAAAGTTCAAACGGACATTCAGCACCAAGAAACAGATGGCTACAGTGTTCTGGGATCACCAAGGTGTGCTACTGGTTGATTTCATGGAGCCAGGGACAACAATCAATGCTGCTGCATACTGCGCGACACTACGACGGCTAAGACAGTCGATACGCAACACGCGGAGAGGAATGCTGACATCTGGTGTTGTCTTGCTTCATGACAACGCCCGACCGCATAGTGCCGCCGTAACACAACTCCTTGCAAGATTTTGATGGGAAGTGTTTGATCACCCTCCTTACAGTCCGGATTTGGCACAGAGTGACTATCACCTTTTCCCTACGTTGAAAAAGTGGCTTGGAGGACGACGCTTCAACACCAATGATGAACTGCAGAGCACTGTTAAAACGTGGCTGAATAAGCAGGAGGCATCATTTTATGCAGAGGGTATTGGAAAGCTGGTGCATCGGTACGACAAATGCCTCAATCTGCACGGTGATTATGTGGAAAAATAGAGTAAAGATGTACGTTTCTTTTGACATTAAAATAATTTCCCAATTCATTCCCGTTTTTTTATTACAGCCGATCAGAGGTTGAAAAAAAAACCTCGTATAAGCATTTGCTTTCTGAAGACTGTGTCAGCAATTTGCTTTGGGGGCATAAATATCCACATCTTGCTTCAGCTTATATCTCACCTCATATCACCCTCCCTAATTTTCAGCTTTTTTCCCTATTCCCACATTTCTTTTTTATACATTCAGCAGTCAGTCATCTTACAATGTAATTGTGACTCTGCTGACTTTGCCTCCAAATCTAGGTAGTAGGAAAACACCAGCACTCTCATTATATCCTGCTCGGAGGAATGTCTGGGTTTAAAGCACACAACATAGCTTTATTTTGCCTCGCCCACTGACTCCTGAGAAGGATGTAGGAAAACACTGGCATTCTCTCATCCCCTGCTCGGAACAATATCTTGATATAAGGCACATTACATCGCTCTATTTTGCTTCCCTAGCTGACCCCCGAGGGTGTTTTTAAGAAAAAACCAGCACTCTTTCATTATCCTCTTTTCGGATGTCTGGTAAATAGGCACACTACAACATAGCTCTATTTTGTCTCACCATCTGGGGAGGCAAAAAAGAGCAATGAAGTGTGCCTTATATTAAGATAGCATTCTGTGCAGGGGATCATATGACAATGCCAGTGTTTTCCTACAACCTTTCTCAGTTGTCAGCTGGGGAGGAAAAATTATTATCTATTTTGTGTGCCTTATACCCACCTATCCGAGCAGGAGATAATGAGAGAATGCTGGTGTTTTCCTTCAACCACCCTCGGGAATAAGCTGGGTAGGCAAAATAGAGCTATTTTAAGTGCCTTATAATAAATCATCAGAGCATGAGATAGTGAGTGATTGCTGTTTTTTCCTACTACCACCCTCGGGAATGAGTTGGGGAGACACAATAATCCTATGCAGTGGCGTAGCCAGAATTTGTGAATGGGGGGTGTTAAGAAGCATGCCCCTCCCCCTCCCCCTCTGTATTAATGCGGGGGGTCTGGGGGTCCTCCCCCGGGAAAATTTTGGATTTTAAGGTGTAAAATAGTGCTATTTTAGCAGTTTTTCGGTACTTAAATTTAAATATTGTAATGGTAAAAATTTTATTAATTTTAATATGAAATTTGTTTGAGTGATGAAAAAGAAATTAATTAAAGATTTGGTGCTAAGGGTGGCGGGGGGGTTTGAACCCCTAAAACCCCCCCCTGGCTACGCCCCTGATCCTATGTTGTGTGCCTTAACCCCAGGCATACGAGCAGGGGATAGTGAAAGAGGACTGGTGTTTTCTTACAACACTTGAGAGTCATCTGGGGAGGCACGATAGAGTTATGTTGTGTTCCTTATATCCAGATAACCGAACAGGGGATAATGAGTGAATGCTGTTGTTTTCTTACAACCAACCTCAAGAGTCAGCTGGGGAGGCACTATAGAGCGATTGTATGTGCCTTTTACCCAATTTATTTTCCGAGTAGGTGATAAGGTGAGAGTGCTGTGTTTTCCTACAACCACCCTTCTTAGTGAGCTGGAAAGACATAATAGAGAGATGGTGTGTGTCTTATACCAAGACATCTGAGCAGGGGATATTTAAGAGTGCTGTGTTATCCTATAAACACCCTTAGATGTCAGCTGGCAAGGCAAAATGAAGCTATGTTGTGTGCCTTAAACCCAGACTGCCCGAGCAGGCGATAATGAGTTATTGTGTACTTTTAACCAACCTCAGGCCTAGGTCTTTGCCTGCCAACTCAAAGATGCTTGCATCCCTCAGTTCTGTCCCGAACCACTAAAATGTATTATCTATAAAAAAAATTACACCAGCGCTCCTGACATCAGCGACACCTACTTTCAATCTGCTGAATGAAATGTGACTTCACCAGCAGATGACAGAATAGACCTAGAGAATAGCACCAGCATAACATATTCCTCAGCTCATGTTATTTAAATATCCACATGACACTTTTGGACAAACATCTTGTGGAGCAACTACCTGATGCTTTGTTTAGCAACCCCCAATCATTATCCTGCTGCCCCTGCTTCTATGGTATGTCTCAGAACCATCATGTTTTCCCTACTCACGTAATGACAAAAATGTTTTTGAATAAAATTTTTATTTACATTTCAATTTGAATTGAGTAGTTTATTTTAATTGAAATTTAAGTATTTTAGTTAAATTTTAATTTATGTTTTTTCATAGTTTAATATTATTACATTTTTATGTAACCTCGAAATATGCGAAGTTCTTATAAAATAGTATGTGTTACATATTGTTGGCTAACCTTTTAGTATAATTGATTAATTCAAGAATGGTTTAGAACTATAGTCAGGCCAGATTATGAAATGTCAATAAATTTTATACAGGCATAACCAAGATGATTAATTACAGTACAATAGTATTTAAAAACAAGTTGTAATATGTTGCTCTATAGATAGAAAAAGTACAGATTAGCTAGGTTGTCTTTAAAAATATCATCAAAGAAATGTACTTGTAAAATGTAACCAGCTATAAAACAGAAACCACTGTACTTAACTGAAGATCGGCAGTTAATCAAAAATTCAGAATTTAACACCTTTCTCTGTGCTAGGAATTTGTATTTCCCATTCAGTTTGAATTTGCTAAATTATGAACCCATGCAAATGCATGGTTACTGAAACTTACCCTTGATTTCATTAGAGTGAGCCAGAGGCAAAGAAGTCAAAGAAGAACCCACAGGTGTATTTTGACATCAAGGTTGGCAAGACGAGCATCGGCAGGATAATCATCATGCTGAGGCCAGACGTGGTCCCCAAGACGGCAGAGAATTTTCGCTGCCTCTGCACCCACGAGAAGGGCTTTGGCTACCAGGGAAGCACGTTCCACAGGATCATCCCAGACTTTGTATCCTTTAATAAGTGTGGGCCTAATGGCTGCTAGATAACTTTTTAATGACATATGTACATTGTTGAATAATGTATATGTTAAGTATTCTTCAGTTTTTCACAAAACTTTACTTTTAAAATCAGTTACCACTATTTAATTTTCTGCCTTCACAATAATTGCCTTTTCTGTATATGAATTCAAATCATCTGGCAAAATGAATGAATAAATTAAATTTCGTATGTAGGCATTGTCATTTCTATTTTATTTTCATTTTGTGTTATTTATTCGTTATTTTTGATCTATATATTTTAATCACACACACACACACCTATATGTATATTAACACACTAACTTAAAAACTAGACTATAAATACTTACATAATTTCATCCCTAAGGGGGAAAAAGAGGGGGAATATGTTTTAAAAATAATTTATTATATCTCTGACACTAATTTAGCTAAGTATAAGATATTCTGGATCAATAATCAACATATAATAACTACAAACCACAATTATTATGTTTGGCTTAAATCAACCTCTATGGGGTGAAAAGGAATTAAGTATGTTTTTAAGATTATTTTATATCTCCAATTTAAAATGAGAATGTTAAATTATTTTGCGTACGAATAATAAACATACAAAAACTACCAAACACAAATGTTATATATTTCATATTTCAACTTCTAAGTGGTTAAATTTTGAATGTATGTTTTTAAGATTTATAATTATATCTCCTAATCAGCTAAGAGTAATAAAGATATTGTGTACCAATAATAAACATACAAAAACTAACAACCTCAATTTTATATTTTTCAAAATTTAACTCCTAATGGGTTAAAAAGTGTATATTATTTTTAATTTAATAATTAGGTACAACTCTGAATTTTATTGAGCATAATAAATTATTTTGAATACCAATAATAAACATACAAAAACTCTCAACCATAATTTTACCATTAATTTAAGTCAATCCTTAAGGGGGGGAAACAGAGGTCAATATGGTTTGAAGGTACTTAATGATATCTCTGAAGCTAACCGAGCATAAATAAAGAATACTAGATGCCTATAAAAAAAAACACACTAATTACTAACCACATTTTACCATTTTGCAAAATTCTAGCTCAAATGGTTGAAAAAAAGGGGGGATATGGTTTTAAGATAAATAATTTTCACTTCAAATTAAATCAAGATAATAATAAAAAATGGGCACCAATAATAAAACATACAAAAATTACCTACCACAATTTTACCGTTTAAAGAATTTCAAACCCAAAGTTTGGTAAAAGGGTTAGGTGTGTTTTTAAAACAAAAACCCAACAATTCTAATTTAATTAGAACTATAATTGCTAATTTTTGGCAAATATTTTAAAAAATTTTGTCTTAGCAACTTATTTAGTCAGATTTCAATTAAATTGTAAAAATTATAAACTAATAATTATTATTTTACAAATTTTCAATATTCTGCCTCTTAGGGGCGTAATGGATTTAAGTTTTGTTTAAAAAAATTAATGCATAAATCAGAATCTTCTAAATTTAAGTATTAGAAATTAGTAATGAACAACAAACATATAGAGTTAGGATTTTTTTTATTTTTTATTTTTTTATTTGTTTTACGGATTTCACATTAAGGGTGTGATGAGGGAGTAAGTTTTGTTTTTTATTAAAATATTTATATTTCTTTAGAAATAAAATGGGATGTAAGAAACTTAGCATAATAACCTAAGTAATTAATTTCATTTGCCATTTTTTTTTATATTCAACCCCAATGGCAGTGAAATGACAGCACATTAGTTTTTATAGCAAAAAGAATTAAAGCAAAGAGTTTGAGATTAAGGTAATAAATTGAGCAAGAATAACTTATAAAATTATTAGGGATGGGTCGATTCGATTCTCCGATTCCTCGATACCACTGAATATTAAAAAATTTGGGTACTTAGTATCGGGTACTAAAAAAGGGCAAGGTAGGTTAGATATCGGTTAAGTTAAGCAAATACGGTAGTAATATATTTTCGTCTGAGCTTTTCTTTCATACCTATTTTAATATATCTTACTGCCGTATGTGCATCAAATTCCTAATGATGCTCATTATTATTAAATATTAATTTTATTCGAATAAAAATAAAAAATAAAAACAATGTTACCGGGCATGTTTAACCTCTAATTAAAACTCCACGATCGAAGAACATTATTCCTCACTTATGTATTAGACGTAAATAAATTGTAAAAAGACTAATTAATTTTATTTACATTTAAGAAAAGTCCATTGTTTTTTGTGAAGAAAGTGATGGTTATGAAACGAGATCACATCACGTGTCGTCACCATTTTAGTTGTGATCCATTCAAGGATGATGGCCTCCACAAAACGGGAAGCCTAAGATGTACATCTAGTTCTGTCCCTGCCCAAACATGCCCAAATATTCACCTTCGGCCAACCTCGGGTTTATTAATATATATTTATATTTCTCTATTTATTTTAATGTAGCTATACTAACCTAACTAACCGTCCATAGTGTTATAAAGTGTTTTAATGTAGCTAACCTAACCGACCACTTTTAAATATTTGAATTCATTTTTCCTGTACAAAATTAAAACAAATCCTGAGGTTGGCCGAAGGTGAATATTCGGGCGTGTTCGGGCAGGGACAGAACTTGATGTACATCTTAGGCTTCTCCCACAAAACCTCTGGTGCCCATAAAACATAAAGTCAAGTCGAAACTTATCGATTCGTTGCGTACGGGACAAATTGTATAATGAAAGCAACAATCGATTTTAAAGAATTCTCTGGCCATACCGCCAACAGAGGCTCGTGTTTATTACTTGCAAAGGAAAACAGTAATTCACCGTCGTGCTATTGAGGTTACTGTGAATTGTTTCGCATATGCTATTTATTTTGCACAAATATTATTTTGCTAAAACTATTTTCAAGTATTTTGCTAGTTTGTTTCTAAAACGAATGTTCGCCGACTGTCGTTTCAAATTAAGTGGCGAATTGTCTGATATTGTATCAACATGTCTAAAGTTTGGGAACATTTTCGCATCAATAGTGAAAATGACAAATATGCAATTTGTAATCATTGTAGTGTGCAAATTTCACGGGGCGGTACTTCCAAATCTACAACCAATTTAATGAAGAATTTGAAATCCCGGCACACATTACTACCAGAAAAAAACAGAGTGTTTGCAGAAAAACAAACTTTTGTTTACAGCACTGTCACCAACAAGTCAAAAGGTACCACAGAAAAAAAGTTGTGCTACCTTTGAATAGTGGTGTGCTTACCTGTTACTTTTGAGTATCAGTGAAATCGGTTCCAGTGAAATTTATGTTTCTGTGAAATTAAACGGTGAACGGTGAAATCTCTCTCTAGTAATGCTCGTAATCGTAACTGCTTCCTCGCACCGAAAAATGGTGAAATAAAGGGGATAAGTGAATTCACTGCCTCTCTGTGAATGATGAAATTAAATACATAAATAAATATGTAACGTGTTAAAAAATTGTTAGTCTAATACCATTTGTATGGGCTAATGTATGAATATATCTGTGGCTTGGTTCTAAAAGGGCCAATGTCAAAAATAACAGTTCCGAGATATTAACCTCTGAATATATGGTTTATTCTTAAAATATTAATGGCAAAGAAACTATGCACACCAATGTTATGATACTTCCCCAATACAAACTGGAGTCCATGACGAGTATAGTACACCAAGTCCAACTTCTCTAGACACATTAACCAAAAAAAAATTAATGACATTGGCCCTTATTTCGTTTAAAATGGGTTAAAATTGCGGACATTGGCCTTGAAAAAGCACACAAAATACATACTAATTAGAACCTTTAACTACTATTTAGACATATTAATTAGATGAAATAATTTCAGTTCTTATCAAGTTAAGAGGACTCTTGAACATAATCAGTCAATGCACATTAACATATGAATAATTTCACTAATTAATATTCTTCTCCACCATGTATATTCTCTTACATTATGCTCAGTAAAAAACAGAAATAAATACATGTATTACATTGTAGCCCAATAAAACAACAAACAAAATAAGCACATCCATTGTATCCGCAAGGTTTTGGTTCGTATTAAACAGGTCTAAGTTTCACTTTATTCAGTGTCTGCTTCATTTTCTTCACTGTCATCAGGAGATACCCACCGGTAAGCTCAACGGATGGTGTGAGTCCCTTCAGGAATGACTCATAAAATTGACGACTGTTGGGATGAATGAAAGGTAAGAGAGACTTCAAATAATTTACCTTCTCTAATGGAAGTGGTAATGGCATACTTTAAATAGGACTTAAGGTTGGAAGCGAATTCCTTTTCTTGTGCCTTCGTGACAGATCAAGTATCTTGAATTGTTCATCATCTTGGAAAGAATATTTGAACTTGATTGTATCGGAACCTTAAAAAATCATATCTCATCCACTTTATTCTCAACCAAGAAATTTTTTCTCCTTCGGTATCAACCTTCCGGTGAACATAATGATTGCTAAGCAATTCCTTGAAGTTCAAAAAGTCTTTCTGCTCCATTTCAACAACTGTTATGGGTGGATGTCATCGTACCATTTGAATAAGGTTAGCCCAGTCTCTTGGAAGTTCTACATTTACTGTTGTGTTTTTCTTTGTTTTCTCAATTGCCGCATGTACCGTATCAGCTTCCATATGATTATGGCCAGGCTCTAGGAATTTATGATTGATAATCAGTGTTCTGCTTTTAATGTTTACAGTTTTCACATGAGTCCGTAACATTACGGCCACGTAAATGTTGCGATTTTGGCCAGGACAGGAATCACTATACATATATTCACTTCTTCAATTGCATCAGGTATACTCTGCAGATACTTGTATAAACAGGATTAAATTTCCTGTCCACCTCTTGCTTCAATAGTTTCATCCCAGATTAAACAAGTAGCAGCAGATTTCTGGAGACCTGTCTCATGTATTATTAAGTTAAATGTCCAGAGTTTTCGTTTATAAAATGCTACTCCACTCACAAAAAGTGGGGTAGGGAGGCATTTCTGAAGATAAAATGACATTGGTATGCAGTTACTGTTACTTTTACTTAGCGATTTGTCTTTCCTTTTTTCTTCATATGAAGATTCTGCCAGCTCCAAGTGTATCTTCTTTTCTTTCTCAAGCTTGTTCCAGAACAATTACATCTAGGGATGGGATTTTCGAATCTTGGATTCGTCGAATATACCGAATCCTATGGATTCGAGGATTCGTAGGATCCGAGGTGGGATTCGAGGTGGGATTCGAGATGGGTTTTTAAGAGTTTTAGGTAGTAATTGATAATTGTAGTGCTGGGCGAAGTTTGAAAATTTAGAACCGAACCGAACCCTTACGTTCGGTTCGGTTCGGTTCGGTTCGAAACCTCTTAAAATATATTCGAAAAACCGAACGTTCGTTTAAAAAAAATTACGTTTTTCTAATTTTCTAACCCCCATTTGAGACCATTCACAAAACAGCTCAACAAAAT
This sequence comes from Bacillus rossius redtenbacheri, assembly GCF_032445375.1. NCBI lineage: Eukaryota > Metazoa > Arthropoda > Insecta > Phasmatodea > Bacillidae > Bacillus > Bacillus rossius. Next base: position 112,963,036 of record NC_086332.1, read on the forward strand.
TCTATTAGTTGTAATATTCCTACTTTTATCGCATAATCGTCGCCTCAACAGTTTCAAGCTCAGACAAAATAAAAATAAAATAATTAATCGTCGCATAACTCGCATAGCATTTTTTCATATGGGCGCGCTTTGTTTTTTGATTACTTTAGAGAATTTTGTATGCATTTGTCGTACTACGTAATATAAACTATCGTACAAATGCCAAAGGTATTGTATATTATACCTTTAACTATAGTGCGTGTACGAGAAGTGTTGTAAAATCACCAAAAATTGCGTACCCCATACGTTAAACTAAAGCGCATGTACGAGAACTCTCGTATTTCGGCAAAACTAACGTGATCAAGTTAACACAAGACAAATGCGGTAGGAAATGATTACGTAAATTACGTATTTTAAATTACTGGGGTGTATTTATTTTCTTTGGCCTTTTTGGTTATAACAGTCAGGCAATGAAAATATTAATTTAATCTTGTGTATTAAAAGTACTGGTCCAGTAAATTTTACAGTACGGTACTAATTTGACTAGCGTAGTCGCGGCAGCCATCATTATTTCTCGTGTTTTCTTTTTTCCGACGCAAATTTCTAGAGGTGTAAAAGTAACGAAAAAAAGGGTACCCGTATGTATTCGTTACTATAACAATCAGTACTCGTTATTATCGTATCGTTACTCGTTACTTCTGATACCGCATAACATGCAACGAATCGAGTCGTATTGCGTATGCGTACATTATGACGTCGCGTAAATAATAATAATTAGAATACATACAATTAACAATATTTGATAATTAACAGTTTTTGTTAACCAAGAAACAATTAAATCTCATTAGAGCGGCCTTATATTATCTCTTTTAAGATAATAAAAAACCGTGAAAATTCGCGATAATAAAAAACAAAAACATACATATTTCCAATTTGTAAAAAATACTTTCTTACGTTGTTTCTGTTCCAATCTCAAACGTTGTCTACACACACAATACCTTTAATAAACAGTAAAAAAACTTGGACGACGAATTTCCAAATTATACTTTACTTAATAAACAAACATCGTTCTTTGTAACATAAATTCATCGAATATGCGCGCGCATGCGTGAAACATACGAAACATGCGAGTAACGAAATATGCGAGTAACGAAATGCAGCCGTGTGTAACGTTTCGTTACTCGTATATAGACGGCGCACCCGTTACTCAGTAACGAATACATACGGTTTGCTACAGCTCTACAAATTTCTATAACCACACTTTTTACGTTGCGTTTACAATATTATTGTTCTTGAGGTGATTTGCGATGAGCAGGCTAACGTCGTTTAAGTTTTCCAAATGGAGAAAAGATAATGACGACCCGGATGACCCAGAACCACCCCAAAAAAACCGTCTAAAGTTTCTTCTAACGAGCAGCATTCTTCCAAGAAAACAGCAACTGCAGTCAGCGGGTTTTGTAATGTAGATAGGTAACTTAATTCACATTCGCCTTTTTTTTAATGTCCTATTAAAAAGTTTTACTTATTAAAAATGTTAGGTTATGTCTACCACAAAAATATGTTATGTGGCCTTATGCTGAATGTTCGTCATCTTTATAATATTTTTTTTAAATGGAGGTTAGTGTACACTTAAAAAGGAATATAGTCTTTTTGAAATTTAGATGTAACTTCTTCACTAATTAAAAGTTGGTATATATATAAGCTAAGCTATATAATGTTTTAATTTTAGATATGGCTGGAGAATCTTTCTTTCTCGCCACTCAGTTAAAGACCAAAATGCTGGAACTTCATGAATTAAAAGTTGGTATTTATATAAGCTAAGCTATATAATGTTTTAATTTTACATAGGGTAGGTGGGGGCAAAAGTTGCCATGGGGCAAAAGTTTCCATCTATATTTGAAAAAGACCAGGAATAGTTTTGAAGGAAATCCACTAGGCAGCGCACTTGTTTGTTGCTTGTCAGTTGTCTAATGAAACCTCGTGACGATCTACCAGCACCAGGCCAGGAATATGAGATGAGTGTTTTTTTGTCCTTTTTGATGTAATTTTTTGCCGTTTTCGAGTGTTAGCTGACGTAACTAAAAAGTGTGTATAGTTTTGAGAAAATTTTCTCGTTTTAGGCTGGTACATAACCTTTCAAATCCTTTCACAAGATTTTGCATTACTTGTGTACAATGGCGGGAATTACAACTTAACCGAAGTAACCTAAAATGGGGTAAAAGTTTCCACACACAATGGGGCAAAGGTTTCCAATGGCATCCTTTGCCCCTATCATTATTTTTATTTAGTTTTATGTCCTGTTTTTAGTTAGGGTTCATAATTTGTACTCCTGTTCTCTCTTAGATATAGATTATAGTCAATGTAACTTGATTTGAATGACATATATAATAGTTAGGGTAATCATTTCAGGAATTACAAAAGAAAAACTGACCAAAAACCCCTCACTCAAGCTCTCTATGACCAAGCATGTTCATTGGTGAAGGAAGGAGTTTCTTTGCGTCAGGCAGCCAAAGCGATTGGATTCTCACACACCGCATTAATGAAAAGGATGCGACTTGGAAAAGGGGGGTCTTGGACGTTTCAGGAAGATTTTTACATTGGCACAAGAAGATGATTTAGTTCGTCACTGTGTGGAATTGGACAAACGGTTTTTCGGTTTGAGTCTCAAGTCTTTGAGATATCTTCTGTATGCTTATGCTAAGAAAAATAGCATCTTCTGTCCATTTTCTGACGAATCAAAAATGGCCGGAAGGGATTTTACCCGAGCGTTTATGAAGAGAAACAAGCTATCGTTGAGAACCGCACGTAAGACAAGTGTGGCACGTACCATGGGATTTAACCGTCAACAACTAAAACTGTATTTCGACAACTTGGAAGATACCTTATAAAAATATAACTTTGGGCCAGAACGTATTTACAACATGGATGAATCCGGAGTTCAGACAGTGCCAAATAAAATACCAAAGCACATAGCTCCCACTGGTAAGAAGGAAGTGGCGAAGTCTACATCCGCTGAACAGGGTAAAACGATAACAGTGGTCTGTGCAATGAGTGCGGTCGGACAATTTGTACCTCCATTTTTTATATATGGAAGAAAACGAGAAAATAGGCTGCTTATCAAAGGAGGACCGATAGGTTGTGACATGGCATTGACGGATAAAGGCTACATGAACTCAGCAACTTTTGTGAAATGGCTGGATCACTTTAAGAAGTAAACAAATACTACTCCTGAGAACCCAATACTTCTTATACTGGATAACCACATTTCACACATCAGTTTGATAGCTGTTGAGTTTGCTAAGTCCAATTAAATTCATTTGCTTACACTACCGCCGCATAGCAGTCACAAAACGCAGCCCTTGGACAGGTGTTTCTTCAGGCCATTCAAAGCCTTTTATGATGCGGCTGCAGATAGCTGGACAAACGCAAACCCTGGGCAAACAATAAGTGAATTTGAAGTCTCACAACTTGTTAAAATTGCCTTTGAAAGAGCAGCAACTGTTGAAACAGCAGTTCAAGGTTTTCACAGCACTGGAATCTATCCTTTCGATAAAAATAAATTTACAGATATAGACTTTCTGCCCTCCGAAGTAACAGATCAAGAACCTGAAGTTACAGAACCACAAGACGATGAGGAACAGAGGTTCATATATTTCAACCATGACCGCAATGACCATCCACCTCGAGGGGACGACCTTCCACCGGAGTCACAATTACCAGGGAGAGGCCTGAAATCAGTTTTACTTACCTCAACGCCTAACAAAAAATATCTAGAGGAAAAAGAACAAGAGAAGGCGAAGAGAGAAAAGAGTAGTAAATTGTTAAAGAAGAATAAGAAACCAAGAAAGGCATTGTTTCCACCACCCAAGCATAAGCTTCAGCGAACTAAGAAGCCATCACCACCATCATACACCTCTTCTGACAGTGATTCCTATTCTGTTCACAATTCAAGCTCGGATATGGATGGACTCTTCTCTGAAACAGAAAACGAAGAAGATGATGAACCAAGTGAATCAGCCAGAGCACCAGGAAGTTGCAGCTGAATGATTTTGCTGTGGTGAAAGTTCAAGGCAAAACCAAAGACTCGGTGAGGTTATATGTTTCAAAGATTGTCCACGTTTTTGACAATGGATATTATGCTCTATTTTACAGAAGAATTCCTCAAACTCAGCGATTTTCAGAAACAAAAGAGGAAGCATTTCTTAAACCTCAAGATATTTACATGACACTCTCCAAGCCAATCAAGTGCACTTCTGGACGATTCATAAATACAGTAACTTTTTCCAGTGATTTCAATGACTTAACAATTTATTGATAAACTTAAACTGGGATTTAAGTAGGCTTTGAATGAGTCTACTTCCCTACTTAATTAGTTTTTCCTACAATAAGTAGTTACTCCTTTGTTTTTACCCATTTCTCTTTGTAATAATATTTTATAACATTCTTTTGTAATTTTCTTGTTTCTTACTTTTGTTATTTTGTAATTTTCTATATTATAATATGTAATAAATGATTCTTACGTGTCTAAAAAGGCTGAATAAACCCAAACGTGTAGGCCTATGTTTTATTAGTGATTTTTTATGCCTATCTAGCTATAAACCGATGAGTGGGGCAAAGGTTGACAGTGGTAACCTTTGCCCCACTCAGTGGGGCAAAGGTTTCCAAAGACATATTTTAGAAAAAAGAAAAATTCGGTGCTTAAATCTTTTGGAAAACAATTCATTTATATACTGAAGGTGCAGGAGATATCCTATTACAATACCAACCACTTTTTGGAACGATAGGAATATTTGGGGGACCAGGGTAAAGTCAAACTTCGAAACTGGAAACCTTTGCCCCCACCTACCCTATGGCTGGAGAACCTTTCTTTCTCACCACTCAGTTAAAGACCAAAATGCTGGTCATCGGTTCATTTTAATTCAAAACAATTATTTCTGTATGAGGTTTGGTTCGGCTCGGTTCGAAACCAGAGAACTGAGGTTCGTCCAGCTCTAGAAAATTGTATACCTAAACTATATTATAAAGGTAACGGAAATGGCACAAACACACGATAAACTACGCTGCATTTTGTCAATTAGCATAACTACTCTATCATTTCCAACCTTCAATAATATAACATTGCAGAAAAAAACGTAACTTTTTTTAAATGGTGTCTGTTATACAAACGTATTTTATTGAAAACATAGGAAGGATTAATTTAACAGAGAATTAGACAGATGCAAACTTACGTGTGTGGTTTTTGAGGTTATTTGTCTCTATTTTATATCAGGTGTATACACTATGCACTTATTTTATAATTTTATAAATACACATGTGATTTTTTTAATACATAGGCCTATGTAATTTTTTAAAATAAATGTGTGATTTTTCTTAATAACATGTGGTGAAGTTTAGTGTGGGACTGGGATTCGAGATTCGATGACAAACACTGAGGATTCGAACAAGGATTCGGATTCGACCAAAATGTGGATTCGTCCCATCCCTAATTACATCCTTACTGGATTTAAGAAGTAACTCATACCGATTACATTTACCACATGTGTCATTTTTCGGCTTGAAATTCTGCTTTCAACAATTATCTATATTGATAACTGTCAAATGTTGCCAACATACATATTTTTAATTTTCATGATTATGTTGACATGTTTTTTTCCAGCAACAGCGTATAAACATAAAGTAAATATCAGTATATGAGGGGTCACAATTGCCAATGTCATGCAAACTAAGCCAAATATCACAGTACTGTTATTGCTATAATGGCCAATGTTGACATTGGCCATTGCTTATTTGGCGCTTTAATAGACCAATGTCAACATTGGCCCTTGTAGCACAAAATGAAGAATTAATTATTGTTGTGACTTTGGCCCCATCATAACTTGTATCTGCCACATGGTAAGTTACAGACATTGGCCATTATAGCACAAAATGCACCACTTTTGAAAATGCAAATTGGACTTAATAACTCATTTGTGTAAAAAATTGACATTGGCCCTTTTAGAACCAAGCCGCAGATATATAGTACTGTTTTTTGTACAATTTGTACTATAAATACTTTGTATTAACAATGCTATTTTACTTTAATTTAAATCAATTTTGTAAGATAAACCATTAAAAACTTTGGTCTTATTCAAGTTCTCATAAATGTTTTAAAATTAAGATGTGTTCATTATATTATTCAACTGAAAGAACAGGGATATAAATATGGAATCAATATTATTAAAAATATTTAAAAACTAATTAATATGTAGTGTTTTTCAATTTTAACTCGAAATAAACTCAAAAAAATTAAAGTTTTCTGTGAAAAACATTGCATGTATTTAATAATATTATTATTCAAACATTATTTATTTGCCACTATAATATTAATCAAAACTCATATTATCAATTCTTGGATCATGGATTGAGATAGTATATACAATAGTAATTAATTGAAATAAAACAATTCATATTTTAAATTTTGTGTCTATTTCAATACTGCAAAATAATTATGTAAACTATTTAGGTAGGAATAAAGTTAGTGAACTTACACATTTGTAATAAAATGTTACATGTCTTAATTATATACTCTATAAACTCTTTGAATAGTTATTACTTACATGCAGGACGACCCATTGAAAACCTAATATAAAATTTTTTGTTCATCCTGAGAATTGGTATCAGCCTCAGGTGTACACACGGTTTACGGGGATAAGTATATTTGGCGTAACACAGGGATAGGGTGCTGAAGCTCTGGTGTTACAGGACCTCTGGTGCTGTTCTTTGCCGGATCAGGATAGATGCCTACTTGCTGTGTAGAAAAAATCTACAGCTGTGCAATCTACAAGATCATTGCATGCTATCGTGAATGTAGCCTAGGCTTTAGTCGGAACACAGAATACATCTTTAATCTAGAAAACATTAAAAAAAATGTTCGTGGTAGCAAAGATTTTTTTCATACACTTTTTCTATTCTCTATCTGTATGTGACTCTATCCCAGCAAGCAATGCATGCATGCAGGAGTGATGAATAACACCAGAGAACCTGTTACTTTTCTTAAAATGGTCAATAACTTTATTGCAACGACTAGAAACTCTCTTATTTACGGGACATAAATTAACTTATTCACAAATAATATAATCAACTAAAATGTAGAGTACTCAGGAAAAGAATCAACCCAACCATGAAGAAGAAAAATTGAATGAAATAATTGCAAATATTTTATCATAGCCATCAAAGTCAACAAGTTCTACAGTCATAAGTTGAAACGGAAACCTAAAAATTTGGTGAATAAATATGTAATAATAAATTACAATCAATTATTACAAATTAATAACATTTACTTGTATTAGCAATTATTAACTAAGTTAAAAAAAATGAACTGCCTGCGTTGGAGTACGTTCCAAAAGTTTTTGCGCATTGCGCTGCTCCGTCCTTACTTAAGCTGAAAGAAAACAAAACATTCTTAGGTATAAAATATAAGTTAAATTATAAACTATTTTAATTAAAGTACATATTATTTTAGGGGTGCATGGCACAGACTCTGCCAGCCTCTTTGATGCAGACACACACATGCACGCACACACACTTGTTGGTGGGAGGTTTGAATAGAGGGTGATGGTGGGGGGTGAGGGGGCCTGAAGCAGGACGAGGCAATTCGACTTACAGAGGCGTAGCTCTGGTCAACGTTTAAACCTTTCTGCTAAGGTACTGACTTATTACTTAAATTTAATTTCTGGGAATCAATTGTGTATCAGTTATCAAATCTGTAACTGGATTGGTATCAATTTGTATCCATATCGCCCATCGCTATGGCCATCCTTGTTTTGATTATTCATGGTTTTCTGAAATACTCCTTCCACTAAATTGCTATAAAATATTGTCACTAATTTGCAAAAGTGTTATGTTTGACCAGAAAATATTTTGCCTTTTACAAGATAGCATGATGTAGTTTTGATAATTGTAGTTTCACATTAAGTCCTTTAATAACTACTAAGGTATTTGTCAACAATACACGACTACATAGACGGTTAATTAGAAACACTGCTTGGTTACAGATAAAACATTATACACTACTGCCTCGTGTCTGTCGTCCATTGTGGCGCGAGTTCACTGTCGCCAACCTAGGAAACCCAACTTATCCACGACAATAATGAAATGTTTTTATTTTAGCAGGCATTCATGTTTTGGTTTAAATAATATACAATATATGTAGATATGGTTAATTTCAAAATCATCAAAAAAAAACTGGGCTGAAGTATATTGCATGTAGTCTTAATAACTTATACAAGACAATAAGTTCCTTTTTTTATTATTGTATTATTTTGGTGTGTTCTGTTACAGTGATATAGAGTTAAAGTTATGTATACCAATTTTTGTAAAAAAAAATAATTTTAAAAATACAGGAAATATTATTCCAAATCTGCCTAGCATGCTACACTTGACCCAGTCTATGGGATGTCCACATTCTGAAAAGTCAGGAAAGTCACTGATTTTACTTGACACCCTGGAAAAGTCATGGAAATTCTCTAGTTATAATTTCAGGAGGAAATATCATGCTTCAACCTGCCATCACCCAGACTATGAAAAGCATTCTTTTTTCCTAATGTCATTTTAATGCATAGTCTTACACACTATAAAATGGCTAATGCAAGTTTAGTTACTGTTTAGTTAAAGAAAGCGTAGAGAGAACTAGGTCAGCTATGGGGATGATGAAGGATAGATATTTAATTTCTTTTAGAAAATTGCATCATAGGTATTATTATTTTATTTACACACACACAGACACACACACGACATGAAATTTGGGTCAAGAAATGTTACAGATTTTTGTAGCCACCCTGGTATATAAGATAAATCTCTGGTCAGGGGCATACACAAGGGAAGGGGAGAATATATTCCCTTGAAATCCTAAAACATATATCATTCTCACAAAAAAATTTGAAAGAATTTGAAAGCAACCAGTGGGAAAAGTGTTTTGGTCCCCCCTCCACCAAATTATCTTCTGTGTATGCTCCCGCCTCTAGTAATGGATATATTAAAAAGTAGCAATGTCCCATGTCTTATAGTTCTTGATTAATTTTTGAAGTTTGAAAAAAAGTCATTAAGAGACAACATAAATCAGATTAATTTTTGAAGTTTGAAAAAAAGTCATTAAGAGACAACATAAATCAGGTGTATTTTGGGAAGGAATCGGCTATAGGATTCCACCATTGACTTGGAGTGGTTTCAGCTTTCGGGTAAGCCGGATGGCTGAACTGAGACTTGAACCCAGGTCCTCCAGGGTCTAAGGCTGGTATTTATAGTCGCATCTTGAGCAATGTCTTGAGACCGTCTTGACGAAGACGGTCTTGTTTCTCAAGGCAGCGATTTCAATCTCCATGTTTCATAGTCCGCGAACAAGACGAGCTTCATGAAGACTGCATGCTCAAGCAAGAGCTTGTTTGCCGTACTTATGGCTTGACGAAGCACTTACTTGAGACAGCCGAAAAGACACGAGCATACACGAACTTTGGCGATTGAACTGTTTTCGTTAAATATTCTGGTCCTATTCACACCAAGCACTGAAACCCCAGAATTTGGGGCTATTTATAGTAACAAGATTTAGTGAGTATATATCACTACATTCGAAGTGCGTTTGTACGTTGATGTGGGGAATTCGTTTATTGTTTTAATACTCTTGAATCACACATGGAAAAATTGATGTTTTGCGACCACAAATATGCATACCTTGTAGTACATCTCAGCTTGTGTCACTTGAGATGAATGAAATTAAGAACTTTATAGACTTTTGTCTTTCCTGTGCAAGTTTAACATTAAGAAATTATGTATCTAACTATTTAATAATACCCTTTTAAAAAATAATAAAATTAAGTTAGCATCTTCAGAACTGTTAATACTGAATTACTACTTGTTTAAAAGCTACCTGTCTTTACAGAATTATCAAAAAATATTTCAGGTAGGTAGTGAAAAACTTTTTTTTTTTTTTTGAGAAAATGTCACTCTGCTTCAGCTTCAGGATAAGGTACAGTAAATGTTAGTTTAATAAAAATATCAGATTTAACTACACAGTAAAAGAAAAATTTTAATTTAAGTAAGAAAAATGTATGTTTAGAATTATAACAATAAGTTTGAACGAATCTGATAAGGGTACATAGTAAGGAACTTAAAATTTTGTAAATCCCTTTATAAAGTGTTTGTTCATCAATAATATAAGACATTAATTTCCTCATATAATAGGTTAAGTTTTCTTGTTCAAGTTACTTGTGATTCTATAATTTAATCGTATTATAAGTAAAATATATAGACTACAGTATGTCTCAAGCCTACTGCGTATGAAATAACCAAATCATTTAATTGAGCTATGTATTTAAATATATCATAACAATTATATTTTAAAAAATTAATCTAATAAAATTTCTCTTAAAGCTATATTTACATTTTTCATTTACTGTAACTATAAAAAAAACATTGTCAGGGCCAGGATTTGAACCACATTCGCATTGTTTCTCATTCTATTGACTTGGAAACCATCTCCCTAACCATTACACTACGAAACCTCTTAACGAGTTTTGGTGGAAAATTATGGTATATCAATAGTCTAATGCCACTTTTTCTTAAATTATTTTTAATGTATTTTGGGTGTCACGAATGTAGAATTAAATTTTCTGATAATGATATGTACCATCAACCATAATTAAACGCATCGTTTTCCACATCCATTGTACTCGTTCTGTGATCGATACGTAAATAAACGTGTCTGTTTTGCACTTGAAAATGTAACCACTGGTCACTAACAAACACTAAACTCATTTAAAATACATATAAAATTGCTTCAGCACTTCATACAGGATTTATTTAAGTTTAAAAATACGAGGTTCACGAGAATCCACCATTTTATACATTGCGATCAGAACAAGCAATTGCTTGAGACATGCCTGCAGCAGTCTTGGCAAAGACGATCTTATTCGTGTTCTTAGGCACGGTCTCAGCGACTATGAAACATGCTTCTACGATGGTGTTCTCAAGCAACGACTATGAGACAGGAGAATGCCCTCTCAGAAATAAGAAATATGTGACTATCATAAGTTGGTCTTAATCAAGATTGTCTTGTTTGCGATCACTTGAGATCATCTCAAGCAACCTCTATGGCACACAAATGTTAAATAAGAATGCATATAAGAATTTCTTGACGAAGGAATTGCTCAAGACGTGAATATAAATACCACCCCAAGAGTGTGTTGCAGTAAACTGATAGTAATGAGCTGGAGTGCACCATGCACGATAAAACAAGTGGATAGGGGCTGGCCAGGTGCCCGAGCTTGCATTGATTCACTGGTTTAAAATTTTTGTAACTGCAATTTAAAAATATTACGTAGGTCAGAGCAGATGCATATGTGTACTTATTTATCTCACAGAAGCCAAATTTTATCAATTCAAATTTATTGCTGTTGGAATTGTTGCTAAATGCCATTCACATTTTTGTTTAAAAAAATAATAATAATAAAAAAATTCATGTATTACTGTGCAGATAGTATTATTTTGTATGTAAATAATTACCGAATAAATACTGGCAGACCTTGCCAGTGGTATTTTTAGAACAATTTATAGTGCACAGTTATAGAATACGTTGTCAAAGCAAAGCAGTAGAATGTCAATGATACTTAATTGCTGAATGTTCATACTTTACTGAAGTTAAATTAGGTATTATCACTCTACGAAATGAATTTTAATTTTTCCTGCTAGATTTTACTACTATTTGGTTGGTATACAAAAAGTACATATTATTATTTCATGAATTTTTTATAAGCAGCATTTTCCCAGCTTGTAGCAACTTTAACCCTGAGTTAGATGTGCCAAGGAGGAGACTTCACGAACCACGACGGCACCGGCGGCAGGTCAGTCTACGGCAAGAAGTTCGAGGACGAGAACTTCACCCTGAAGCACACGGGTGCCGGCGTGCTGTCCATGGCCAACTCTGGCCCCAACACCAACGGCTCCCAGTTCTTCCTGTGCACCGCGCGCACCGACTGGTGTGTCACACCCTGCTTCACGTCTCTCAGATGTACACCCGTGTGATCGTGGTGATTTCATTAGGGTGCTCGTTTTGCTTTGCTTTAACTGCACATGACTTACCAAGTAGTATAAGCCAAGTTTATTAAATATGCTCTTTTTCCTAACACCTTTGTTAAAGCATGATGTTAAAATTTTGGTGCTCCTGATAACTTTATTTTTACTCTTAATTTTTTGTTTGTAAATTGTGTAAGATGAAAATTTCAACTTTGTACATGAATTGTACAGGAATACAAGCCATTACTAGGCTCACATTAGTAGGGACATGCAAATTTCCCATTTACGATAAAACGAATTTTTACGCGAAATTCGTAAGTTTAACACGAATAACCTCACTTTTACATAATTTCTGATACCGCGAATTTTTTTTGCGAAATACGTTTGTTTACCACGAATAACCACACTTTCCCGCCATTTGGTAACTTAAAAAAAGTAAATAAATAGCCGTTGTCACCACTAACACCATCAACGTTAAGACTACACTTGCCAATGTTTATGTTTCATTATTTAGTTGATACGACGCGTTCTTGGCGAACTGCACTCGTGCACTAAACGCTCATGTCTCGAAGGCACGTTTACAGAGTCAAAGAGTAATGTACGGCCATTTTGTTGGATATTTTGTGCGTTACAGCGCTTGTGTCGCGAAGCAAATTATAAATTACGCTCAACTGTTCATCTTGCATGTACTATGGACTGTACAAACTGTTTTAATTAGGGATGGGAAATATAGTTCTTTGGAAAGAACTAGTTCGTTCGGAACTAGTCACTTCAGAGACTAGTTATTTAGGAACCGTTCTATTGAACTACATCGGTCGCGGACTGTATCGCGGTTTCCAATGTTTAAACAAAATATTTCATACATGACACCAACACAATCGTTACAGACTTTTTGTTTTATGGGCATTTCTTTTTCTATAAATAAAAGAGGCACACAGTAATCCGATGCTTGTAAACAATATCTCCCATTACAAATGAGCGACTATCATATTGTTTTTCTTTCACACACTTCTTACATTTTTGAATGTGTATTAATTTATTTTCTGCGAGTAAAGTGCTTATTTTCACATGTGTACAAAACAAAATAATGGTATAGTGTTTTCTCATCTGTGACAACCTAAGCTGATTTTTTTCGTATTAGGTAAGTTTTATAATGTTTTAAATTTTAGTGTAGTTTTGTAATGTGTGGTCTATGTGTTATTAAAGTTTAATTTCAGATTGTATAGGCTATCTGAAATTTAACGTAATTACACTTATTTACATGACACGTTTTTTAATGCCAATATGTAATGTAAATGTCTAAAGAATATTAGATAAAAATTTAGAGTTCACGATCGTCAAACGATACATCATTGCGCAAGAAAGAACGAAACGAAAATAATGACCGACAGCCTAACTTACTGTGTGAACTATCTATGTCTTTGAACTAGCTAGTTCAGTGTGTATATGTACTCCCTTTCTCTTCGGTCTTCGTAGTTCAGATGAGTACTTGGAACGTCTCTGCTTGGAACTGACGAAGCGATGGGGAAATAATGGTAAGGGGGGAGATGAGCCAAAATAAAGAACAAACATAAGAGAGGGAAGAAAGCAAGAAAGAAAGACGTGGCATATTGGGTGACAGTTGTTGCCTGGGGGGGGGGGGGGGGGATCTTTCGCACATGCGCAGTAAGGACCAAACAGAGTAGGAGAAGAGAAACACGCAAAGAACGAAAGAACGATTGTTTTTGGTAACAGCGAACTAGTCACCTAGGGATATTTCGCGCATGCGCAGTAAGGACCAAACAGAGTAGGAGAAGAGAAACACGCAAAGAACGAAAGAACGATTGTTTTTGGTAACAGCGAACTAGTCACCTAGGGATATTTCGCGCATGCGCAGTAAGGACCAAACAGAGTAGGAGAAGAGAAACACGCAAAGAACGAAAGAACGATTGTTTTTGGTAACAGCGAACTAGTCACCTAGTTCGCTCGTCAGAACAGTTCCAAATGAACTGGTAGTTCGCGAACTACCCATCCCTAGTTTTAATTTTGTTCTCTTACAGTAAACAAACTTAACAATTACGTTTTATGTTTAAGAATGATAATTTTTGTTCAAAAATGTTGTATATAGTGCAACAATTTAAAAAAACTGTAGTTTGTGATAGAAAACGTCTTCATATTTCTCAGCATAGGTTTGAAAGTGTAAAATATGCCGAAACCTCAAGCAATCGCCAAACTTCGTGAGCGCGAATTTCGTGATAGTGGATTATATGCGAGGGTAAATACGTAGTTGGGCGATATGTGTTAAATTTTTTTTTTTCAATCCGAAAATACTTTAATAACGAGGCTAAAAGACTGGAGCTAGCCAAACGCTCATGTTTTGCATAGTGAGCTTACCAAGGTGCAGCGCAACTTTGGAAACATGGAGTGCATTTTTTTGATGAAACAAAACAAGTTTTGGACCACATGAACACCACGAAAGCAGCTGCTGTGAAAATAAGTGTAGTGCAAGTGTCTACAAAATCTTTGGTGAAGCTTACCAGCTTGATGGCTACAGATGCAAGCAGACTTGACTTTGAAACACTGACTGTCTTTAATCCAAAAAATATTTTGATTACGGACATGAGCCCTATTTTGCTTGCTAGTTGTGTAAAGTTTCTACTCTGAAAGAAATGGACCGCCAGGAGCTGATCACCGGTTTTGGAGAGTTAAATCAGATAGTTGAGAAACAAATGAAGGAAAGCAGTGTGGATGTAGTTAAGGCACTTCAAGTTTTAAAACTTTCACAACCTGAATTTTCTGACAAGTGCCTGGAAGCAGTGTGGATGTTGTGTGCAAACGTTGATTCGGAACGCTTCTTGTTACAATACAATAATGTTCTCACTGACAAGAGAACTAATTTAGTAATTTGAAACAAGAAAATTGAGCTACAATGGCTATTTTTTCATTTGAAAGTTAAATGTTGTGTCAAAGTACTTTGGTTCTGAAATTATTGGGTTGACTTAATTTAGAATCTGAGTTCTTAAACTTGTGTCTTTTTAACCTATATTTGTGTAATTTTAATTTATAATGTTTCAATTGATGGTGCAATTATATTACAATGTTCTCTTCATATTTCTTACACTTGAAATTGTAAAAATATAAAAAATAATAACCCCACTTTTAGGTAAAAATAACACCGATTTTAAGGGAAAATAACACCACTTTTCATCACAAAATAAACACACCTTTTGCATGTCTCTACACATTAGTGAAGTTGCAATGCAAGGTGTTCTGCAGGCCAGCATCGAAGAAAGCACTCGGTGCATGTTCTTGCCAAAACATTTTCCACACTCATTTACAGCTAATGCATATCCATCGGAGAACTCCGTTAGACTGTAATGCCCCATGGCAGCGATGTGAACAAACGCACAGCAGGCTGCACCGGATGTGGTGGGACGATGCACCAGAGGCTGATACGATACTAAAGCTCGGACAGTGTTCAGCGAGCAATGAACCGACCACAACACAGGAAACCATTGTGCGCTTCACTGTTGGTTGTAACACCTGCATTACTGCAGACCATCACTGGATGGGTTTTGTGACATTGTATAGGCAGACCAGGGTAGGATTTCCTCTTATTTTGTATTCTGCCACTCTCGAACAAAGTGCACTGTACAAGTGGAATAAAAATCTAACACTAATAAGTTGATTAATGTTTAAGAATTTTATACTTTAAGTGGTTTATGTTCATACATTTAGCGTAAATACACGTAGCGAATAGAAAGAAGAACTAAGTACTTCGTAGCATTGCAGACCCCTGCCCTCCCCATCTTTGCAGAATATTTTTATGCCATTATGTTTTCCAGTAAGACAGTACATCAACTGATTATATGGTCCAAGGTCTTAGTGACATAATTTTTCATACTTGTATTTTATTATTCTTAATATTCTAATAATTAATATTCTTGGTATTTTATTCAAAAAGTCAAACAAGATTTCCAGTCAAACAAGAGTTCTTAAATGAGCATTTGCTGCATTGTGCTACAAATCAACATGAAAGGTAGCTGCAAGAATGACATTGCACATGCATTAAGCAGTTTCCCCACCGCCTCATGCCACCCATCTCACGATCCAACAGCTCGACAATGGTTTCATAAGACATTGTGTCGGGACCACCCACAATATTGTGAATCCTGATGTGGCAGGAATGGTTCTTTGTATTCTTTGTGTAGAATGGAACATCATTCATCATGCACTGGTTAATTCTGAAAGAGTGCTGCATTTAATTCTTCAATGGTGTTATTAATCTGCATAGAAAATGTATGTAAACTAATTACTTTCTCAAATATGCATCGCTCTACGTAGCCAAGTGGCTACCAACTTGTGTAGATGATTCCCAGTCAGCTGACTCTACGTTCAGTTGAAGCACTTAACTACACACAAAAATGTTTGTATCTGTATCTACCATGTTCTTCTGTTGCATATTTTATTAAGTATTCTAAATTTTTTCTTCAGATTTCAATATTTCAAAGAATATCTTTCTGTTTTATTGGAAAGTGTTTAATGGTGCTATAGGCCACAAAACCAGATCTTTCACTGATATAAAATTATCTGAGTAAGTATGATGCATATGATTCAGAAAACTTAAAAGGACATTCCAAAAACATTAACTCGAGAAACAGAAACTTTTGGTTTCTGTAGTTCCTGCATTGCTAATAAGTACTGCCCTTCTGCCATGTGTCCACAGTCCAACTCCACAGAAACAGTGGGAACTCTGTTAGTTCATTTGAATGTTTGCAACCAATCATTCAAGGTCACTAATGAAATGACCACTTTAACTGTAATGCAGTCTGTTTACTGCAGCTGTGAAACTAACATATACCTGAGCTTTGTGTTTGTAAAGGGAATTTAAGTAATGTAATTGTTGTCTAGTGCATGGGTGGATGACACCCGATACTAATACCATGAGTCAGTCTGTGGTTGTTTATGTTCTACTGCCGGCATGATGCTGCTTAGCAAGGTGTTCAGAATCAACTTTAATTTTGGAGATTTCATCCTGTTTGCCCTTTTTGTGTATAGTCATGCAACTTAAGAATCTTATTGTTTGTTGTATCTTTCCAGGTTGGACAACAAGCACGTGGTATTCGGCCATGTTATCAGTGGAATGGATGTTGTTAGGAAGATGGAGGTATGTTGAATTCCAGCACAATATGTAGTGCAGTAGTCATTGCTCCAAATAAAAAGTTTATGACAAAAATTTCCCAATTTTGACAAGCTACGATAACATGTTACGGAAAAGTGTTCTTCCTTTCCATTCAGCTCTTTCTACGTACTCCTATTTGTGCTGGGATTATTGAATGTACATTACACACTTGTGGAGCTAGTTTTATGTGTATTTTCATGCCATGTTTGGTCTATACACTATACAGTAAATCCTCTGTATGTATTAACAAAACTGAAGGGACTGAATATTTGTGGGTTTTTTTATAAAGGAATAGAATGAAACAAGGGAGTAATTTTACTGATTTTTACACCTTTCCTAGAGACAACATGTGAAATTTTGAGTGTGACTGTCATAAAAATTACAGTGCATAATTATATAAAATGAGTTTTTAAATTAAAGAATTTATAGAAGTATTATATCAATATAAGAGATGTGCCTATATCAATGCTGTCTTAACGTAAAATTATGCTGTTGTTTGCTAATGTTATAGTTTTAACAGCATACAAGAGCTATAAAATTATGTTATGGAAATACACTTTTATCACAGAAGTAATACAGTCTTATAGGTATACTTTCTATTTCATATAATATTAAATGGTTTGGATTTAATATTAAATGGTTAATTTGTTTAAGCTTGTACGTAACCAACATGGTTAGCCAAGTTACATATTGTTTTGAAGGTTTTAACAGTTTATGAAATTTCTTATAAAATCCTTACAAATCTTGGAAAAACCTAGAATTTGGTTTTGTAACGAGAGAGGCCACCCTGATTAGACATCTTCTAAAGATACACCACTCTAATTTTGGTTATGTTTTTAAAAGCCCCATTGTGACCTACAATGCTTTTTTTTGGGTATTTAAACTGAATTCGTTGTATCTATAAAATAAGTTGTGTTTCATTTTCTGTATTTTTATTCTGTGACAAAAATGCACTTGGTGACCCAATTATAAATTGGGTTTAACCATGCTGTGACTCTACTTATTGATATAATTTTATGTTTTATTTTAATTAAATTTGTAGCTCAGTGATTAATTGGAAGTATTGTTACCACCCACCACCTCCGGCTAGCTCAAATTAGGTGATGAGTGGAACATACAGGTTGCAGGTCACGAAGAAAGAAGAAATTTATAAACAATGTTCTATGTATTACCTGGTTTTAATTATTCATTTAAAAATCACAAAATATTTAGCACATCAGAGCACACAACAAACATTTAACCGGTACCTCCATAAAGGGAAAAAGCACGTAATGTTATTACAAATTACATTATATTGCCCGGATAAGTTCCGGACAGCAACGGCTGGACAAAACACTTTGTCACCTCGCTGTGAGCTTTGCCTACGACTACGGTCAAAAATGTCTAATTTATTTAAATGTCAGAAGAGAAAAAAAAGGGTTGTTAGGCATCGCCCGGATCGTAGCCGCTAAGTTGTAGTTCAATATAACATTGCTAAATGATGCACGGTGCTCAGACAATGATTTTACAGCCTTCCTTTCCTTCGTGCGGGCAGTGTCCTGGGCTCGCTGACGTAATTTTCAGCCAATCACGGCGCATAGCAACAGAAGCTTCCACGAAATGCTTACTTCTGTTCCCACGACGCAGCGATTTTGTATCTTTCTCGCACTCCCGTGACCGTGACTCACACGCCTAGCGTGTGAAATGAAGCCTCGGCCGTGGAAAAACGAAGGAGAATTACGTCAGCACGCCTTCCCACACAAAGAAGCCAGCAAAAAAATTACTTCAAAAATAAACTGATGAATTTTTTAATTAAAAACAATAAACCCGGAGAAATATTTTCACAATAACTTTGAAAAAAAACTTTACATCTAACCTGAAATATGACCAAAATTTATAACAAATGATTATTACTGGATTGCATGAGGAAGGCTGTAATCTGGGTTCTTACAGTATTTCCAATAATTTGGAGCTACACCTTGTTGATCAAAACAACCCCTGATTAATTGATTAATTAATCAAAACAATCAACTAAGAAACCATATTATTTAACCCAACTCTTGTTAACGTAAGGAAAACCTATTAAATTTAAAAAACTCATTTAATGGCCAAATATCCCTATTAATTATTGAAAAACATTTTTTCCCTTTTTACCATAGTCAAAATATTCTCAATTGATTGGACAAAAATCCTAATCCAACATATTGAGGAATATGCTTTTATACCCTATTAAAAAGATAATGCTCCAAATTTTTTTTATATATATATATCTCAGAGTGTGTGTGTGTGTGTGTGTCTAAGGGTGTGTGTCTGTTTGTGTGTGTGTGGAGGGGGTAGAAATTTGGTGTGGGTTTGTGATTCTGTGTGTTTGTGTTTATTTTTGTGTATTTGTGCATTTTTTGCGTGTGTTTTTGTGTTATTTGTTTGTTTATGTTCGTATTCTTTTGGGTGTTTTGTGTTTGTGTATTTATTTTTTTGTGTGTGTATATTCTCTTCCCTATTATGTGTTTGTTCTAATATTGGTAGTTAATGTTTATGTGAAAGATTGACCTACAAAAAGGTTTTGCAGAGATTGGAAAACTAAAAAATTTAAAAAAAAAAAATTTTTAAGGTAATTTTTTTAAATAAATAAATTTTGAGTACACAATATTTGATTTTACTGCAAATTTTTCTTCATCTAAATTGCAGAAGTTTATTTGCAGTTGCAACTAAGTAATTTTGAATGATTTTCACTTCTAAGTACAGAGTAACAAATTAGCATAGTCATAAACATTTTTCATAGTTGATAGATATGTCTAAGTATTAATATTCACAGTTTTTCTGTAGTATTATGTATTAGTATAATGTTTTTTCGTTCTCTGTGATTGGTTGGTTTCCTATAAAAGTAAAAGGCTTATAGGTGATGTATATCTAATAATGTGGTGTATCATTATTGTGCATGCATAAAGACCTCTTAGTGAATACCTCATTGTTTCAGAAATACGGAACGAAATCAGGGCAGCCAACAGAGAAGATAGTTATTGCCACGTGCGGAGAGCTGGTCTGAGTTCCTCATGTGTGTGACCACCGAGTGGTGACTGATGCTAGTGCGTTGTTGTCAGCAGATAAACTGCTACACTTTCCTGCTCATTTATTTGGCTGAACAAACAAAATGTGGTAGCAGTGAAATGCTCAAACTTACCTTTTTGATTCTTATTGATGGAACTTTATTTCCGTTGCAGGAATGAATAAACATGTACATATAATTTTTTTTTTATTGATTAATTGATTGTTACATATGTTTATTACAGCATGTAAAAAATGTATTTTATTATTGAGTCTAAGAACAACTCCAGTTTTATAAAGTTTAATCAAATTAATTCACACATTTGCTTGGCATTGTTAATTTTTGCCACATCAAAATTATTGAATGTACTGACTAACATTTTGGTCAGCAATGCAATCACAATAATCACTGAGTAACTAACTCTGCTTTCCTGAAGATGAAATTTTGATTTCCACCACCATATAATACATATATATATATATTTTCAAACATGCTTTTAAATACTTTTATTTAAAGATCCAAGTTAGAATGGTACTGTACTCTCAAGTACAGTACACATTTGTTAATGAATTAGATCTAAGCAAACAAGACAAATTTATATGCATGTATCTTTGTAGAGTTATTAATGTTACCTTGTATCTCATGCTTGGATTGCAGTGGAGACCAAGTTGAAACCAGCATCAGAGTGATACTACCTGGCAATTTAACATTAAATATTATTTTGTATACCGTCAGAAGTTAATTACAATAAATTTTGATAATTTTTTTATTTTGCTATTATTGTCAATTTTTTTCTAAGCCATAAATAGTGTCTATTGTCATTATTGTTATTTGTAGTCATTCTGAAAAAAAAGAAAAAAATTCCATTTAAATCGGTCACTATTAAAAACAAGGCATTAACATTAAAGTATGTGCTATACTCAATCACAGCCAGACTTTTCAATATTTAAAGAGATAAAAACATTTAATTGACAAAAGTGGTTGAAACCATGATTGTGCCTTTCCTTTGTGTCTCCTTAAAAGTATAAATTCAGTTCTATGCTTTTGATGAATTACAACTAAAAAAAATCCAAAAACTCATTGTAAATTTTCTTTTAAAAAAAAAAAATATGTTTCAGATGTATTTTTAAAAATGATCATTACTTTATAAAGTTATATCTAAAACTTTTGTGCTCAATCATGTATATCTGGCAAAAGATCACATGGAAACAAACTAATGGCAGAATTTGTGCATTGAAAAAAGAGTGTAAATGTCCATTAAAATGCACACTGAAAACTAAGGATTAGACACACTATAAATCCAGACAGTTTTGTGTTTGGAGTTTGTCGCTAGAGGGCAGCGACACCGCGTTTTGCTATGTAGTAAGCCAGTGTCCGAGACTGCCCGCGACTTGGACCAGATCAAGGGGCATCTTAAAAACATGGGGGGGGGGGGGGGGGGGGGGGGTGATAGTCCCACCTTTATCGTAATAATGCCCAAGTGGCCGAAGAATGGAGGCCAGGAGGCTCTGTCCCGAGCAACTGAGAGTTTTACAGGTACTCATGTTGGAGTACAGTTAAATAGAAGTTGTGCCTCATGTGGACATAGCGCATACAGTGACTGTGTTGCGGTGTATCAAAGTGTATTTTTTACTGTCTACAGTGGTGTATGTAAGAAAAACCTTCCCATCCAGCAGACCTATCTTTATTTTCCCGTGCCTCCTTTTGGCCCAAAACTGTGTTGTGTCACTGGCAGAATAATCAGTCCCAAGTTTTTCCACATTATGCCACTTACGTTGAGTCATGGGTTGAATGAAATTCAGAGATTATTTCACCAATGTAAATTTTTTATATATTGCATAATACAGGATGTTACATTCTGGGTAGATTTAGGGAAAGGTCAGAGAAGGTGGAATTGGTCACATAAAGTCAGGGAATTAACTTTAAATCTTATAAAAGTCATGGAAATTCCCCAGTGGTAGTCATTTCAGGAGGAAAATTTCATGATCCAGTTCGTCATCACTCAAGCTGTGAAAGGTTGTTGTTTGCTTTTTTTTTTTTTTTTTTTTTTTTTTTTAAATTTCAAATTTTATTAAAATGCATAGTCATACAAACTATAAAATAGTTTATGTAAGGTTCAGTTTGAATTTTAGTTATGTTTATTTAATTCTAAGCTAGCTATGGCTGTATTTTCATTATTTTTGTTATGAAACTACAAAATAATTAAATTATTTATATATATATATATATATATATATATATATATATATATATATATATATATATATATATATATATATATATATATATATATATTCAAGGATATTTTTAAATATTTATAATGGAAAGTGAGGGAAATTCGGGGAAATTTTATTCTAGATTTGTAGAGAACCTCCAACAAACATACGGTAATTTAAAAAAATATATATTTCAAATTCATTTGAATATCACTTTTTTTCCTCAAAAAATGCTGAGAAACATTCTTACTTCTACCTAGTCTTCCACGTAAGCAAATTTACCACTTGATGCACAGTAAAGCAAGCTAATACCAAATATGAAATATGTCTATTTTTACACTGCAGGGAAAATGGACTTGTTTATTGAAGAATAGATTCTTGGTCTTGTGTTAGGTTTGACTAAGTAAAAGATACTCATAAACTGTGTACATAAGAAGTATGAAATTTATACTGTTTAATTAGCTTAGTATTGAAATTCTGCTTAATAATATTGAATATGTTTGCAGTATCCTGGCAAATACTTCACCACGTACTTTACAACTATGCAAATCGGAATTGTGTATTTTTTTATTGAAAACTAAAATACATTTACATAAAATTGTGACACTGGCTAACAATACGTTGTACAAAACAACCACATTTCCATTTTTGGAATATGAGAATGGTTTGTAACATTGCAAGGCCCTGCCCTCCCCAGAATTTCTGAGGAATTAATATACCATGTTTTATCGCATAATCGACGCAAATTTTATACTAAAATCAAGTTTGAAAAGTAGGGGTGCAACATTTTTGAGGAAAAAAAAAAATTTTGTTAGGTTAAGTTATTCATAAAAAAAAAACATTCATTAAATTACGTTTATTTAATAAGTGCAGTATATAAAAGCACGCCAAACAATTTAAATTAATAAGTCATGCAACGAAAAACTTACTTCAACTTTAAATAGAAAAACAAAATGTGAATGTGAGCCTGAACGAACGCATAACTATCATCGTAGTAGACACTTACCATGAAAGAGTGCGTGCCAACAAATGTAGTTAACTCAGCACTCGACAGAGAGCGCACGTTTCATGCAATCAGCGAGATATCGATATTCAACTACGTGTGAGTGCTCTTTACGGGAAGCAACATAACCAAACATGAATGATGCCAACTAGCGCTGGCTACATTTTTTATAAGCGATACACCGCAGCGACGCAGATGTACAGACAAAGGTTATAACGTTTAAAAAGTCTTAAAAAGAAAATTTACACATCAGGCAACTTCGTATTTCCGTTAATTAAATAAGTAAGTAGTAATGTTTGAATAAATATTAGATTTCTACTTTAAAATACTTTGTTTTATATGGAAAAGATACCTACACAAAGTGCTTGGACTCTAATAGCGGGACAAAAAACATCGTGCGATGTTTACGCGAGAGGTTTTTTTATCTGAATTTTGACGTCCTAAAATATAGGTGTGATGATTATGCACGTGCGACGATTATGCAATAAAACAGGGTAATGTTTTATTCATTCAGAGGAATCAGCTGATTACATAGTTTCAATGATTATAATGAACTATATTTTATACTTTTATTTTATCATTAGTAATATTCTTGTAAATAATTTTTGTGTTAAGATGTCTTATTTAAAAAAAAGCCATTTAACAATATTTTTACTGGTTCTCATTTTTCTTACTTAGTTATGTTTGTAAATTAATTTTTTCAGTATGTTATTTACTTTCAATGTTTTAAAGCCTATATTTTACTTTTGGAGTTATTCAGAAGCTTCATAATGATTCTAGAACACTTGGTATTGAGTAAAGGAAAGGACGAGAGACAGGTGCGTGACTCGGTGGCGCCATGGTTTTTCCAGTACCGAGGCTTTCTGGTACTTTCTGTATGTATTCTTATAATGGGAAAGTTAAACTTATGCATTTCCCCACATTATTTATTATCAGTTGACTGAAAAGAGAGAGACAGTAAAGCAGGCACAGGCTTCTGGAAGATTTTCTGTAGTGAAATATGTTGTGAGAACTGTGTTATGATTGGTTGGGAAGGTTACGTGCCTGCCTTATCCCCCTGCATGTAGGCTGTGGCATCTTCTTGCCAGTTCTCTGCTCGATGTCGTGTGCATAAGTCGCGTTTGGCAGGGGTTCCATGTCAAAATTAATTAATATGTGCTGCGCCGTGTGCTAAAACAAGTATATCACAGATGGTTTTAAATATTTTTTGTTTCCAGTTCTTTGCATTTATCACTTTTGTCATAATAAACAGTATTGTATATTTAAATTTGAACTGTTTTGTATGACACCTCAGACTCTAGGCACATTGCTGTTCCGACATTGACACAATACCCAGACCCCTCTAAGGACTATTGGTCATAACAGTTTACAACTAAAATAATATTTTATGAACTATGTGATTCTTATATTAAAACTGTGACTTTTCCACACTAAACTACTTTTGTTGATAGTTTCTGTTGTGGAATTGTTACCTGCAAAGTTTATCTACGCGGCTTTCCAGCCAAACAGGAACCAGGATACTACATTTAAGTACCTACTTTTTTAAAATTAATAATGCAAAATGAACTTTAGGGCATCAAAAATGGTGTAGAAGAATTAAGTGACACTGTACTAAGACCATCAGAGTTTAGACAGTGCTTAAGTGAATTAACTTATTTACAACAATATTACAACAGTATTTTTATGTGGTCTGAAGTGTTATTGTGTAAAATACAGTATAATATTTATTGATATGTTCACGTAATAAGTGTTGGAGTACTTTTTTGTACTAACGTTATTCCTCACTTACATAGGTACAGACTTGATAACATTTTGTGAAATAGAACAACATGTCATATGTTGGAGGACAAAACACTGATTTTAAGTAATTTCAAACAAATTTAATACTTTAACAAATTGAATACGAACACTGTAAATAGACAATAATGAAGTTAGTTGATTCTCACACTCAGTGGTCCTGTTTGTACCTGTCTTCTTGCTTACCACTGAGTTAAAGCTAGCTGCAATGAACCCCATATTTTAAATTATTGATAAAGACTTAATAAAAGTGTTGTGCTATATGGAAGTATTTTGAACTATGAACACTATAAGAACTTTTGTTTATATGCATGTGTCCAACATATCACCTGCTTTTTTTTATGTTTTAATATTCTATTATAGTGCTATTATAGTTCTTATTAACAAATATCAATAGAGAACAAGTATAATAGACTTCTGTATTTAATGAAAGTTATGGTTAATTTCTACACAAACTGTGTAATCCAGTGTATATTTACATACATGTGTACATAAAACTGTTTTCCTATATTTATGTTTTCAGTTTCTCATTTAATAAGCTTGTGGTTTCCCCGGATACATGATAGTTGTCTCTGTACTACACTTGACCTTCATAGCACACACATTTCTATCTGTTTATGTTAGACTGATCATACTCCTCCTGATTAAGAATAGCTCTTGACAATAAATAACTAGTCTAGCACTAGCACAGCCAAAATCAATTTCTTTTTGGACATTTATTTTGAATTTTAATTTTTCATCGACCACAGTATTCAGCCCACGATGGGGCTTAAGTAAATTTTGCCGCCATCCCAAAGACACTTTTGTCCTTGGCTTGTACCGTCAACGCCAAGCGACATAGAGCCTTATTAACAAAATATAAAATGTGAAAAGAAGTATTAAGAATGTTTTGGACACCATAAAAATTAATAAACATTTATATTTTTCGAGCAGAGAAATTTAGTTTGTGTTGTTATGAGAACTGTGTGGACTTGTGAGCATAGTGTAATGGCAGACAGTGTTTGGTTTTTGTGCAGATCTACAAAAATAAATTTACGTAAAAATACAACTAACTCATTTTCTTCAGTAAAAACTGCATAATCAAATTCATACTTAACCTCTTAATTAAAAGCATCAACAAACATTTTTTGGCGAACATTATTTTTATTTATTATTTTTGAAGTGTTTCATGAATGTTGCAAGTCAGGTCATGTTTTAGCGGGGCCAATCTGAGTTGTAATAGGTTTTATTCATTGCATGGTTTTTCGCAAGGGGAAATGTGGAGGAAGTTGCCTTGGCCTGTTTGTTTCCTGGAGGTACTTCCGATTCCGCCACCAATTCGTTCCATCGCTGCTCCACACACACCCCACCTCACCTCAAGCACACACCAGGCTGGTCGTTGCGAGAGGTCAGCCCCTCTGGTAGGACAGCTGGCTCCTGTGAGCGTCAGCCCCATTCCATCTGCATACACCGTACCTCAGGCGGAAAACTACTTGTTGGTTTTCATTTTTCCACCTTATTAATAAAAAACACCAAACCTTTGTGACCACATACTGTCCGCTACTGCAATGCTCAGGACAAGCTCTTGTAGTCTCGGAGAGCATGCCTGTGTGCTAGTTCTCAAGCAGGTTGACCCTCGTGGGTCCCACATTGTGACGTCGTGACATATGCCTTTAATTTTTTATATACATATATCTTTTAAATCTCCATCTTTTTTATTAACATAATTTTGAGATAGAATTTTCAGGTATTTCATCAATGTTTATACTTATATGATCATCATTTGAATAAAGGATAGTTATGTGTGTGTATATATATGTATTAAATAGTTGCATGTGACGCCATTCCCGCTGCCTGTTTTGGTTTTTTAATTAAATATTAGCGTTGTAAAAGATCTCAGGGGTTTTAACGGGGGTTCGGCCTCGTGGCTGCAGGCAGGAGCGCGTCTCGGTTCAGAAATTACCTGGGCTGTTCAGGCTACCCAGGACGCCTTGTAAATGAATGGTAAACGAGTTACAGGACACTGCACTTTATTCAGTATTGATACACTTATTCGTCCCGATACTGTCCGCGTCCGTTGTCGGACCACTGTGACACGCGTATCTCTGAACGTAACGGCGCGCGCGACCAAGATAGATTGCAAAGTAATATCGACAAGCTGAAACGGTGGATTCTCTTCCCTATGAAAAGTTTGGCAGATAGTCACGGAACTGGTGTTGCCACAACTTAGGCTGACATGTAAATACGTAGAGAAGTTCCTATGTTCAGGATTGTTTGCAGTCTAGCCTGCGACGAAATATTAATGTCTCTAAAATTACGTGAACACGCCAGCTGGAGACGTACACGTAAAAGTCTCTTGGAAATGAAAGTTATTTAGTTAAAATACACGTTTAGAATGATGATAATTAAAAAGCGAAAGTTAGTCAGTAGCATACAACACTCGTTACAAATAGCCTACGGTAATAACGATTAACTGGCTATGAAGCCGAAAACTGCGTAACACTATACGCTGTCCTTAAACTGGACATGATATTACGTAGAACATGTGAAAATTCCCTGTCGGGATAAAAATTACTAAGTTACGAGTCGCACGAAATATCGTGCGACTGAGGTGGGGTCGGCGCCGAGCAAGTTAAAGGATTTTAAAAGACTTACACTATTGCTGATATGGAGATGAAGCGCGAAAGTTGATGGCCCGACGTTCGCGGAGCGCCCGACCCCTTCGAGCTCCCGACGGTAACTGAGTTCGAGACCGCCCTGTGGCCTCGCGCCTAAACGCGTGGAGCGCGGGAAAACCGACCCGACCAGTTTTGGACTTAAAGACAAGTTACACAATATATGCTTATAAAACAATTAGACATAATTTTCCTTACATGAATCCTCTTTTAAATTGTTATTAATTTAGTTGTTTTAATTTGACAGAATAATTATATATTTAATTAGGCGCATTGCCACACCCGGCCGGGCGCTGACGTCGCTTTGGAGTTCGTCGCGGCGCACTTTCACACACTCTGCGGACATCACGCTCGGGCGTGTTCGGCGCACTTAAGAGCAAGTGTTGTTGTGACATAACGGCCTGTGCGAACCAGAGGGAGCACCGGCGGTCGGCGTCACATGTTTCTGTTCAGTATTCACACATTGTATAAGGACATTTATTCAACATTTTCGTTTTTAAAGAGTTATTTAAACCAAGCTATGTATTTGGCAAAAACTTTACCGCCTTTAGGTTTTAAGACTTTTTCAGCAATATTACATTTTTTTTTTTTTAATTTTTTAAAGTTTTTCCTCATTTTAATTTTCTGATTAAGTTTATAAATTGTTTTCTATTTGATTGAAAATGTTATAATTTTACTGCATTATTTTGATCTGTTGGTTTTGCAAAATTTCTTAATATTTTGCTTTCATTATCATTTTCAAGCTTCTGAGAAAATAAAACTTTATCATTACCAAGATAAATTGTAATATTTTTTACATCATCTAAGAATAATTTTATGAAAATACCTTCATTTTCAATATTTTATATTGTTATGTGATGTATACTTTATTTGGTGATTGTACAGGATCATGGAGACTGATTGCTGGGATTCTAAACTGTTATAATGAAATAATTATGTAATAGCTGTACACCTGTAGCATCTTTAAATGCGCAGAAAAGTTAAATTTTATGTTAAATGAGCCCAGATGTGTGGGGTTGTGTACTCTGGCCAACAGTAGACTTTGCTCTGTGCAGATAGGTAAGGTACATACATAAAGAGAAGGGTGCTGCAGCAATTGTAGCTTTATCAATGGACAGGATTCAGATGATGTGGCAGGAGATTGAAAACCATGTAGACACTACCAGAGCTACAAATGGTGCCCATATTGAATTAGACAAGGTAAGTCTACAACATCAAAATTTTCTGAATATTTTAAGTGTCAAACATGGATATCCATGATGACACTGTATTTAACAGAAAGTCATTATTAAAAATCATTGTAAATTGCTTCTCATTTAAATACATATGTACTTATGTTGTAGTACTTTCTTTTATCAAGTCATATTAAATATTATTTTTTTTTTCTAATTTAAAATTATTTCAATTTTTCCAAACACTATGTATATTTATATTTTAATATTTTTTAATAAATTGTAAGTAATTTTAAATTTGTTTTTGATAACTAATCATTTAGAAATGATTTTAAAGCAAACAATTCATTTTTAAAATAAATTATTTTATGTATTAATTTTGTAAATTTGGTCTGAATTTCTTTATTAGAATCAGCAACTTTTGAAATAGGTAGTTTTCTTTAAATGCTCTTTTTTTTTATTATTTTATAGTTTTTTTTATTAATCATGAAAGTTATCAAAACATTGCCCGGCTCGGGTCAGGCGCATCTGCGCACCATGGGGTCCTCAACACGTCTTCACCGCTTGTAACTGCCATATCATAAGTTTTTCTTAATCCTTTATCATCGGCTCCGTGGCCAGCCCCAACTTCAGTGTAGTTTTAAAGAACTAATTGTGTAACTAAATAGAATCATTTGTACCCAAGTTTTTGTCAGTTTTTTGTCTTTTTACTTTGTAGTCGACGGGTGAGGTGCTCGCATCCATTCTCAGGTAGAAAACCCTGCTTATGAACTTTTCATCACCGCCCACAGCTAGGCCATCCACGAGAGAAACGTGTAAACTTTCTACGTAACTAATTCAGCAATCCTGGGACTTTCCGGTAGGCCATGCTCATCCACGTGGGAAACGTGTTTGCGCGGACCCTCTGCCCATGCTTAAAGTCAGATTTGTGTTCTCCTGTGTAACTTCGTCATTGCACCAATTCATAACGTTAATGAGCTGAACACAACTCCTCGTGAAACGTGTCAAACATCTAACATTCTTGCGCGCACTTAGAACCAGGTGCATATGTAATCTTAGTGTATTTTGTAATTATTGTCCCGTGTTCTGCTGTGCTTAAAGTGTTTGCCGTGTACTAGATAATGGACTTGGAAGTGCCAATCAAACTGGAACCTTGTACCACCACCACTGCCCTTCACACCTCATTGCCATTGGATATTTAAATCAGCACCCCGACTAGAGTTGTGACCATAACACTCATGTTCTAGATGTACGCAGAGCCGTGCTATGGCACCGATACGATACCAGCTAGGTGCTGTAGTAGCACCATGTAATAAAACAACATCAGTTTGCAGTTTTCCTGTTTTATTCAGTCACTGCTGTCTACAGCCACGTGGCCAAGAACCCCCATGAGATCTCACTGGTCATAAAAATTATATTCACCACAAGACAGCCCATTTGACAACAAATGGCGCCCAACTAGTGTGGCTAGCAAACTCGCAAACTAAAAACTTTAAAATTTTAAAGAATAATTTTCTAAATTTCTTAAAGTCCGAAAACCACGTAGGACAGTGCATGCAATGCTGGAGCAGAAGTCGGCGCGCGATAAGAGCGAGTCAAGTTACGAGGTGTCGCACACATATCACCTTACAGCTGCGCGCCGCAGGAACAGCATTTCCCCCATCCTTGCCAATGATCGCAGCCGATCTCAAACTAGAATAGCTTCGGCCGGTAGCGAGCCGAGCCGAGCCACGCTGAACTTAGCCGAACAAGCCCACTTCACGACATTGCGCATCCGCGATAACATCCGCGGGGCAAGAAGCGTGCGGCCACGGACCCTTCAGCCAGAAGTGAGCAGAAGGCAATTAAGATGGAGGACAGTTGTGCGAGGTGCTCCTTGCCATGCGAGAAGAGCGAGTCGTTAGAGGAAGACACGGGAGCACATTGGAGCTGTCAACTGGACAATCGAGCGCTGCTGGGGGACAACAGTGTAGAGCCAGGGGGGAGTCTTATGCGAGACAGTGAACAGCCAGGGATATAGCCGCGTCACACGACCACAGCCCTGATGATACAGGGCCTGAGGGACGACCTCATCCTGGGTCTATCCTGGCTCATCCAGGAGGATGCAATCATCGATGTTCGAGAGGGTAAGCTACATTTAGGTCGTCATGGCAGGAGAACTCTGTAGGTACTGCCTAAGTCAAGGGCCAGCCTTACAACCCACACACATATTCACGTTAACTGAGCTCCGGAATGAGGTCCCTCCAAGCACGCACCATGATTCAACGATGTCCTAGCCCAACAGCCTTAGGTGTTCGCAGCGACGGACATGCTATGTCGCACAATGGTGACCGAACACACTATTCCCACCCGACCACACGAACCCAGATTTGTAAATCAAATAGGCCTTGGACCTAGATAATGAGACGCCATTCAGACCCATATTGCAAATATGTTGCGGGAGGGGTCATTGCGCTGAGTGAGTCGGTGTACAACTGTTTAATGGTAATGGCCAAAAAGAGACGGATCGCTCAGATTTTGCATGAACACCTATCAATTCAGTCACCATTTCCACACCCCTACCCCTCATCATCATCACCGATGCCTTGGCAGAACTGGGAGATGCCTGCTTTTTCTCATCTTTCTCGAGGACAGACCCAAGATGGCCTTCACCACACCTGATGGCCGCAGATTCCAATTTCCGAACCGAGACGCGCTCCTGCCTGCAGCCACGAGGCCGAACCCCCGTTAAAACCCCTGAGATCTTTTACAACGCTAATATTTAATTAAAAAACTAAGACAGGCAGCGGGAGTGGCGTCATTTGGCGCGCAACTAGTGTGGCTTTCGTAAAACGAACTTTTGAAATTAATTCAGCACGAGTGAGTTAAGGCCGGCAAGTGGCATTCAGTTTTTGTGACATTTTTATCATTTCGGGACTATTCATTAAGGAACATTTGTATTTTAAAAATTTTAATTTTATTTTCATAACTCCGACGCGACAGTCTCACGCCAAGGCTTCAGCGGAAGCCAACGCGCCAGGTCACGGGATACGGCGCCGCGAAATAGCGACGGGAGACGGCGCAGCGAGATAGTAACGGGAGACAAGAGGATTGGTTTCGCCGCGACCCGATAACGTCGGCACTGCGAGATACGACTGGGATCGGTTACACGGCGTCTCACCGCGATCGGTTACGACTCTGTACCGCGGGAACGGCGCGCCGCAACCGCGGGACAGCTGCTCGGCGCAGAGTGACAGCCACGCACGGCCGCGCGCGTATCACCGGGCTTCCGCGGGACAGGAGGCGTGCGAGCACGGGACACCGACTCGGGGGTGAGGGGAGGCGGTCCTCCCTACCTGCTCGCGCCCTGTCATCGACGTCCTGATCCGTCGCTCGTATCAGTCTGCTGCGACCGCGTGACAGAGGCTGCACGTCGTTATCAACATGAACGACTTCCAGGAGGCATATGAGTCCTGGGCCGAAGAGGACTTCCCAGAGCCAGGCGAGAGTTGCTATCACTACTCAAATTATGAATGCGGATTTTGTTACGAGTACCGGACGTATGGCATGACGATGTGCTGTATGCCATCATGCCCCGGCGTGACATCTGACGGGTGGTTCTGCTGGACATGCGGGAGTTTATGGCACAATGAGTGTGTACATCCGATCGCTCGAGAAGAGGCGGAGATGTTTGGATTGAGGTGTGAACATTGCCGAAAGAAGCAGTGTACAGGCAGGGCCGCAATCGCCACGACGCCGGCCCCGGAAGTTCACACATCCACAACTCCTGGGGGCCAGACGACCACGAAAGACGAGTGGTCACACTGTGCGGACGCCGACACGCTTCTCACAATGTCTCTGCTTGAGACGAGAATACTCCCGATGCCACTGCAACCGCCACCGCCACCGCCTGCCGAGAACGCTACTGGTGCGGCGCTGCGTCTCAACCTGGCAACATCGCCGCACTTCCCAGCCGGCCAACAGGCCGCCGAAGCAGATACGCACAGTGCTATGACCATCACGCCGCCCCCGACGCCTCCGCCACCGCCTGCCGAGAACGCTACTGGTGCGGCGCTGCGTCTCAACCTGACAACATCGCCGCACTTCCCAGCCGGCCAACAGGCCGACGAAGCAGTAAGGCACCATGCTATGACCATCACGCCGCCCCCGACGCCGCCGCCCCCAACTGCCGTGAAGGCTCCCGGGGAATTGACACGGTGCAAACCGGCCGTGATGACACATCCGCCAGAGGGCAAAACGAACACTGAGGCGACAACGACCACTGAGGCGACAACGACAGAGGATCACCCGGAGGAACCACTCCGATGGCGCCTACCACGGTCGCTGAGAAATCGGCTGGCACAGGGCTGTGGCGCAAAACGACGATTTTGCGGCACTCTCCGGGGGATCAGCCACCTGCCGAGCCATTCAGAGTCGGCCCGACGCCACCTCAGGCATGTCAACAAGGGCGTGCCGCCACCGCACGTCACACACGTCAACAAGAGCGTGCCGCCACCGCACATCACGCACGTCAACAAGGACGTGCCGCCACCGCACGTCAACAAGAGCGTGCCGCCATCGCACATCACGCACATCAACAAGAGCGTGCCGCCATCGCACGTCACGCACGTCAACAAGAGCGTGCCGCCACCGCACATCACGCACGTCAACAAGAGCGTGCCGCCACCGCCTGTCACGCACGTCAACCAGAGCGTGCCGCCACCGCACGTCACGCACGTCAACAAGGGCGTGCCGCCACCACACGTCACGCACAGCAACAAGGTCGTGCCGCCACCGCATGTCACGCACGGCAACAAGGGCGTGCCACCACCGCACGTCACGCACGTCAACAAGAGTGTGCCGCCACAACACGTCACGCATGGCAACAAGGGCGTGCCGCCACCGCACGTCACGCACGGCAACAAGGGCGTGCCGCCACCGCACGTCAACAAGGGCGTGCCACTCACACCAGCCACGCACATCACCAAGGGCGTGCCACTCACGCACGTCAACAAGGGCGTGCCACTCACGCCAGCCGCGCACGTCACCAAGGGCGTGCCACTCACACCAGATGCACACGTGACAGGGGGCGTGCCACTTTCGCCCACCACCCACGTCACAGGGGGCATGCCATTTCCGCCCACCGCACACGTCACAGGGGGCGTGCCACTTCCGCCCGCCGCGCACACCGCAGGGAGCGTGCCCTTCCCGCCCGCCGCACACGTCACCGGGGGCGTGCCACTTCCGCCGCCGCGCCCGCTACTGAGGGTACGCCACTGCCGCCCGCCACACGCGCCGCTGAAGGCGCCACACCAACTCCGCACGCCACGCGTGCCACTTTGGGCGCGCCGCCTGCTGCTGAATGCGCCGCGACGCTGCCGCCGCCGCCCACCACGGCCGCCCCCATGGCAACAGGTGCGGCCCACAAAGGCACCACGACACCGCCGCCGCCGCCCAACTCGGCCGCCCCCATGGTGACAGGTGCGGCCCACAAAGGCACCACGACGCCGCCGCCCACCTCGGCCACAGGAGCGACCCACGCGCACACTACGACGCCGCCGGACACACCAGGTTAGTGCTTAGTCCGCCAACCAGTGTACCACTTCCATGCGAGTGAGGAGTACTGTTGTTGAGCATAACGGCCTCGTTGGAGGGGGGGCTTTTGACGCCGACTGCCGGTGCTCCCTCTGGTTCGCACAGGCCGTTATGTCACAACAACACTTGCTCTTAAGTGCGCCGAACACGCCCGAGCGTGATGTCTGCCGAGTGTGTGAAAGTGC
Source organism: Bacillus rossius redtenbacheri (assembly GCF_032445375.1). Classification (NCBI taxonomy): domain Eukaryota; kingdom Metazoa; phylum Arthropoda; class Insecta; order Phasmatodea; family Bacillidae; genus Bacillus; species Bacillus rossius. The sequence continues at coordinate 112,997,847 of NC_086332.1, forward strand.
GCCGCGACGAACACCAAAGCGACGTCAGCGCCCGGCCGGGTGTGGCAATGCGCCTAATTCATTATATAATTATTCTGTCAAATTAAAACAACTAAATTAATAACAATTTAAAAGAGGATTCATGTAAGGAAAATTATGTCTAATTGTTTTATAAGCATATATTGTGTAACTTGTCTTTAAGTCCAAAACTGGTCGGGTCGGTTTTCCCGCGCTCCACGCGTTTAGGCGCGAGGCCGCAGGGCGGTCTCAAACTCAGTTACCGTCGGGAGCTCGAAGGGGTCGGGCGCTCCGCGAACGTCGGGCCATCAACTTTCGCGCTTCATCTCCATATCAGCAATAGTGTAAGTCTTTTAAAATCCTTTAACTTGCTCGGCGCCGACCCCACCTCAGTCGCACGATATTTCGTGTGACTCGTAACTTATTAATTTTTATCCCGACAGGGAATTTTCTCATGTTCTACGTAATATTGTGTCCAGTTTAAGGACAGCGTATAGTGTTACGCAGTTTTCGGCTTCATAGCCAGTTAATTGTTATTACCGTAGGCTTTTTGTAACGAGTGTTGAATGCTACTGACTAACTTTCGCCTGTTAATTATCATCATTCTAAACGTGTAATTTGTAACGTGTGTTTTAACTAAATAACTTTCATTTCCAAGAGACTTTTACGTGTACGTCTCCAGCTGGCGTATCCACGTAATTTTAGAGACATTAATATTTCGTCGCAGGCTAGACTGCAAACAATCCTGAACATAGGAACTTCTCTACGTATTTACATGTCAGCCTAAGTTGTGGCAACACCAGTTCCGTGACTATCTGCCAAACCTTTCATAGGGACGAGAATCCACCGTTTCAGCTTGTCGATATTACTTTGCAATCTATCTTGGTCGCGCGCGCCGTTACGTTCAGAGATACGCATGTCACAGCGGTCCGACAACGGACGCGGCCAGTATCGGGACGAATAAGTGTATCAATACTGAATAAAGTGCAGTGTCCTGTAACTCGTTTACCATTCTGACGACAGTCGTCGTACCCTCCCAGATACAGAGGCCGTACCTGGCCACCGACGCGGGCCTGAGGGGGCCTGTTTTCCCCCCCCCCAGTGAACCCCAGTGTGTGCGACGGCCAGGGACGCACCCGCGTGCGCCCTAGCATGCCAACGAGTGTTTTTTCTATGTGACTTTATCTTTTATTTCAGTGTGTATATATTTGTAAACGATTAAGGGATTTGAATGTGTGTAATTAACTTATTTTATTTATTATTCATTGTGCAAGTTCGCTGTGTAATTAATGTCTCGTGTATGTCTTTGTAAATAATTCAATAACTTTTTCTGAAGCGTTTCGCCGTAGTATGTAATTGCAGCCTGGCGCGCCGCGGGACGGAGCTCTCTCCCACGCCGGCCGATTTTCCCCTCCCTCCCCGCCACCCGCGGGCGCCGGCCCGCGGGCGAGCGGGGAGAGTCAGTCGCGTCCTGGTCTCGAGCGGAGACAGACGTGTTCGTTGCTCCGCGAGCCGCGCACGTTGCGCTCGGGATTGAACGTTCGCTCAGTCCGCAGTCGGTCACGGCAGCTGAGCTGCCACCGCGAATCAGCTTAGCATTGTTAACTTACGAGTCATCGGGAGACGTGTCTAGCGGGCAGTTTCTACAACGCGAACGTGGTGCTACGAGTCTCTGAACTTTTCGCAGTCCACGGAACATTACGTAACGGGCCGCGTATGTACAGCGCTCCGTCTTCGGGCCCTCTCTCACTGGGTCAGCCTAGCATTAATAAACTTTACGATTCGCGCCGAAACGTATTTGAGAACCGCCCCGTCATCAGGGAGTCCGTGTCGCCGTGGTAGGGCACTTGTTCCGCGACGGTTCCGCCAGGCTGCGGCAGGACTTTATAAGCGTTAATAAAAGACGGCTCGTGAAATTCGTTAATGCTGTGTTCTGCTTGCGACAACCTACCAACATTCCTCGCAATCACTTCACTCTCCCTCCAGGTCCCGCCTTTCCCGGTCCCGGCCACGTTGGCCTGGACCCACACCTCTCCGACGAGGGCAGTACGGGCATAACAGGACATTTATTTCAACGGGAAAACGGGGACCTGAAGCCGAGGGACGTCATTTGGCGCCCAACTAGTGTGGCCGTAAGCATACGCAAGCGCACGCAAGCGCACGCAAGCGCACGCAAGCGCGCAGGTGCAGGACAGAACGGAAGCAGGTGCGGCTGCGCGGCGTGGGAGCGGCTCGAATTCGAGACGTCGCGCCGGCGCGCCGGCGGGAGATAACGCAGCGCGGGAACGGCGCGAACACGAGACGTTTCGGCGAGAGATAGCGCGTCGTGGGGGACAGAAATACAAGACGGCGGTGCAGCGGTATCCCGGACTGAAGATAACGCGCTGGGGAGGATCGTATTGTATTACTGGGGGAGATTGTGTTCACGATCCGCGGATCAGTAGCACAGGAGGACAGGATGGCGTGGAAACAGGCGGGACAAGAAAGATACGATCTAATCAGTTTCGAAACGGACTTGTGTGAGGAGGGAGACTCCGCGAAAATGGACGTAAAAAACGAGGTGTGCGGGTCCGGCGGCGCGGCCGAGGGCGCGAACAGCACGGACAGCACAGTTGAGGACAGTAATCGGGAACAGGGGGACAGGCACGCGGACGCAGATGGGCCGGTAGTGCGGTACGTGAGCGCGCAGTTTGAGTTGCCAGAGTTTGCGGGGAGAGACAACGAGGACCCGCGGGAGTTTTTGCGGGAGTGTGAACACCTCCTAAAACTGTACGAAGTGCGACGGGCGGAGTGGACGCCGCGAGTGGCGGGACAGCTCCGCGGTGAGGCAAGGAACTGGTGGTCAATGGCCGGGAGTTTTGATACCGAGTGGGGACATTTTGTACGCCAAGTCAAAACTAGGTTTGATAACGATCAGGCGCGGGCAATGTGTTTGCGGACATTTTATTGCCGAAACCAGGAGGAGGACGAGAGTGCAGAGCAGTTCATTTACGAGAAGTTACGCATGTTCCGCCGATTGGGGACAAGTGGGGACGTGAGTGCGGCGTTGCCAACCATTGTCGAACAATTGCTGCCAGAGTTTCGCCCCTTCATGAGGACGGCTGCTGGTCGTGACACGGAGGAGTTCGTGGCCCTCGCCCGCGTGATCGAACGTGACATGTCGCAGTGGAGGACGGCACTCAGGGGCGCGAGAGCTCCCCGTGCTCGCTCGGGGCCGCGGGGGGTCACCGTCACAGAGGTCACGGACAGTGACTTGGCCGTGGTGAGCTACGCCGGCGGCGCGGGACCGCGCAGGACAACAGACCGCGGTGGCACCAGGGAACGCCCGGAACCAGCTGCGACAGGAGGAGGACGTCACGAGCGGACAGATACGAGAGAGAGGGACGAACGTCCGCCGCGATGCCGTTTTTGCCCGGACGCGTACCATTGGCATCGCCTCTGCCCCACCAGAGCCGCGTGGGAGGAGGCGCGCGAAGGCAACACGTCGCAGGCGGGAAACGCAGGACCGGGGGCGGAGGGACAACTGGGTGCCGCTCCCCGGCCCGCCAGCCACCGGCAGTCCCAGTAACTGACAGAACACGTCGACCACCACCGGCGCCTACCGCACTAACGTCCTGTATGCCGCCGGGAAGCAGGGGACAACGGGACTACTCCTCATCAGCTGTCCCCACGCCGAGGCAACTGCGGGGACAGCTGACTGCCGGCGCCACCACCGCGGCCCTGAGGCCGGGTATACCAGGGCCGGACCAGCCGCCTCGTCGACACGCCGTCGACGGGGTGGACAACCAGAGCGTCAGCGCAGGCATCCCGCCGGCCATCTCCGTGCAGGGACAGCTGACTGCCGGCGCCACCACCGCGGCCCTGAGGCCGGTTATACCAGGGCCGGACCAGCCGCCTCGTCGACACGCCGTCGACGGGGTGGACAATCAGAGCATCAGCGCAGGCGTCCCGCCGGCCATCTCCGGGCAGGGACAGCTGACTGCCGGCGCCACCACCGCGGCCCTGAGGCCGGGTGTACCAGGGCCGGACCAGCCGCCTCGTCGACACGCCGTCGACGGGGTGGACAATCAGAGCATCAGCGCAGGCATCCCGCCGGCCATCTCCGTGCAGGGACAGCTGACTGCCGGCGCCACCACCGCGGCCCTGAGGCCGGTTATACCAGGGCCGGACCAGCCGCCTCGTCGACCTGTCGTCGACGAGGTGGACCACCGGAACGTCAACACGTCGGCGCCGGAGCGAACCGCGGACCTCGCCGCGAGTTCCCCACGCCCGGACGGCCAGGTGGTCGGGGGCGGTGGGGGACAGACGACTGCACAGCTGGGGCAGGTCGGCCCCGAGGAGCCGGAGCTGCTGCGAATTCCTGTCCGCGCTAACGGGCGGGAGATGCTGGCCCTGGTGGACACCGCCGCCAGCCGAACCTACATCGCGGCCCACCTGGTGGGAGCGGAGGCAGTGACACCGCGGAGGGAGCTGGTGCAGCTGGCCACCAGGGACGCCGTCGTTGCAGCAGGGAGCATCACTCAGGTAACAATGAGCATCGTTGGTCACGTTAGCCACGTCGAGGCCTGGGTGGTCCCCGAGCTCCGCGAGGGGCTGATTCTGGGGGTCCCATGGCTGCACGAGGTCGACGCCACCGTGGAAGTACGAGCTGGCCGGATGCACTTCGGCACCCAGGGGCGCTGGACGGTGTACGGCGTGCACCAGGTTCCCCCCAGTCCCCCTCAGTCAGTCATTCGCCTAGAAGACCTTCAGCACGGTGTTCCAGAGGAGTACGTCGATGTCATCAACCATGTCCTCACCTCTCAGGCACAGGTATTTGCGGCCGCGGACCGGCTACGACGGACAAACGTGACGGAGCACCGGATACCGATGGTACCGCACCGCCCTCCCTTTGAGAAGGTATACGGATTTGGCATCCGGGAACGGGAGGCCATACAGACTCAAATTGACGAGATGTTACGTGACGGGGTAGTGGAACCCAGCACCTCCCCGTATAACTCACAGGTGGTGCTGGCCACCAAGAAAGACGGAAGTCTACGCTTTTGTGTAAACTTCAAGGCGATAAACAAACTGACCATTCCCGCCCCGCCCCCGCAGATCAATATCACAGACGCACTGGCAGGACTGGGGGACGCCACTATTTTCACGACACTAGACTTAAAATCAGGCTACTGGCAGGTGCCGGTATGTCTGGAGGACCGCCCTAAGACGGCATTTACGGCACCAGACGGTCGACGTTACCAGTTCTGCGCCATGCCGTTTGGTCTCATGGACGCCCCTGCCACGTTCCAGGCCCTGATGGTACGTGTTCTGGATGGGTACATTGGTGAGTTCGCCAGTGCCTATCTGGACGACGTTATCATCTGGTCCAGGACGTGGGAGGAACATGCGCACCATCTGGCATTGGTGCTAGAACGTATGGCCAGACACGGACTGACGTGCGCCCCAAAGAAATGCCACATTGGGGCCACGGAAATAGAGTTCCTAGGACACATAGTGACGGCGGAGGGGTGCCGCCCCCGACCTGAGCAGTTGGAGCTAATAGAGGGAAAGGGGGCACCGAAGACCAGGAAGCAGCTCCAGAAGCTGCTGGGGCTGCTCAACTGGCTGCGGTCCTTCGTCCCCGACTTCGCCACGGTGACGGCCCCGATGACGGACCTACTGTCGCCGAAGACTAAGTTCCGGTGGACCCCCGCCGCGGACGAGGCCTTGCGACAGGTGAAGCGCCGGTTCAGGAACTGTCACACGCTCTCACGCCTGGTGCCCAGCCGCCCCATCTTCATCCAGACGGATGCGAGTCAGGAGGGGATGGGGGCGGTGTTGTACCAGATGGATGACCGGGGCGAGAGGCGCGTGATCGAGTACGCCAGTGCCAAGTTTGGGCAGGCTGAGCGGAAGTATCACGTGAATGAGCAAGAGTGCCTTGCGGTGGTCTGGGCCCTACAGAGGTACCGTCACCACGTCGAGGGCCGCTCATTCACGCTGAGAACCGACAGCCAATGCCTCCGCTGGTTGGACTCCGCTCAGGGCCGGAAGTCTAAGTTCACTCGGTGGGCCATGCTGATCCAGGAATTCTCGTTCACGGTCGAGCACATTCCTGGACGTGAAAATCAGTTGGCCGACGAGTTGTCCCGGAATCCGGACCCTGAGAATGAGTTCCACGACGACCAGGGCTGGGAGGAAGTGCTCCTCCCTGAGCGTGAGCGCGGGGTAGAGGACTCGGTGCCGCGACCGTGCGCGTTGTACGCGCTGACAAGCCCCACTGCTCCTGCACCCGACGCGCGACCCGAGACTATGACTGACCTGCTGGCGTGGGTCCACGCGGCGCAACTCCGGGACCCCGACACCCGGACCCGACTGACAGAGTGTGGGGAGGGGGTGATACCGGGCTGCCGGAGCCTGAACGGGGTGCTCCAGACCAGGGGGGCTCACAGGTCGAGCGGGTGGCGGACCCACGTGCCGCCCGAGGCCAGGCGCTGGGTCCTGAGCTACCTGCATGACCACCCCCTGGCGGGACACCCGGGCGCGGAGCAGACGCTGCGTGAGGTCAGACGGACGTTCCGCTGGCCTGGCGACGCGGCAGAAGTGAGACGCTACGTGCGGGCCTGCCTGCGTTGCCAGGAGCGGAAGTCCAGGCGACCCGACGGCAAGGAGCAGCAGGTCCCACGACGGCCCCGGAATCCCTTCCACACTGTGGCGGTGGATATTATGGGGCCGTATCCTCGCACGTCCCGTGGTCGGCGATTCATTGTTGTGGTCACGGATGTCTTCACCCGCTGGGCGGAGGCGTTCGCAGTACCAAACGTGAAAGCCGGCACCGTGATTGCCCTGCTCGAGCGCGAGTTCTTCCCGCGATACGGGTACCCCGCGGTCCTGCTGACGGACAACGGGGTGCAGTTCACGGGGAGAAGCTGGCGAGTGTCCTGCGCGTGTTGGGGGGTGGAGCATCACACGACGCCCACCTACCATCCGCGTGCGAATCCGACCGAAAGGCGGAATCAGGACATTAAAACTCAGCTGCGCATCCGGTTGGACGAGGACCACACCAAGTGGGACCTGCACCTGCCGACGCTGCTGTTTTGCCTGCGCCGTCGGACGAACGCGGTCACGGGCCATTCCCCCGCTGAACTGGTGCAGGGCCGGAACCTCGCCCTGCCCGGGGAAGCGCGAGCAACCCCCGACTTGCACGACATGACCATGGACGATCTGCGCGAAGACGCCCGACGTCGCCAAGCTGACTACCTGACTAGACGTACGCCGCAGACGCACCAGCCCCCAGCACGACTAGAGCCTGGCCAGCAGGTGTTTGTTAAGTGTCATCACCTGTCGGCTGGCGAGCGGGGCTTTTGCGCCAGTCTGGCTCCTAAGTGGGCGGGGCCACAGGAGATCGTAGACAGACTGGGCACCACCTCGTACCTCGTGCGTCGCGCCGACGGACGGACAACTAAGGTGCACAGGGACGACATTCGACTGATAGGCGACCCGCACGACGAGTACAACCACGACGACAGCGGACCAGTGGACGGTGACGAGGCCGAGGATGACGTCACCGAAGGTGTACTGGCCGACCTCGGCGCCCCTGTGGTGGTACCGCCGGAGCCGGACCTGGGACGTCGACGGGGACACGCCCACCCCAGGTCACTGCGGGGGGTGGGCAGGAACGTTGACAGGGACGACGACACACGGGACAGGACCGATGACAACGTCGCAGTAGGGGTCCTGGTCGACCTCGGTGACCCCGTGGTGACGCCACCGGAGCCGGATCAGGGACGTCGACGGGGACACGCCCACCCCAGGTCACTGCGGGGGGTGGGCAGGAACGTTGACAGGGACGACGACACACGGGACAGGACCGATGACAACGTCGCAGTAGGAGTCCTGGTCGACCTCGGTGACCCCGTGGTGACGCCACCGGAGCCGGATCAGGGATGTCGACGAGGACACGCCCACCCCAGGTCACTGCGGGGGGTGGGCAGGAACGTTGACAGGGACGACGACACACGGGACAGGACCGATGACAACGTCGCAGTAGGAGTCCTGGTCGACCTCGGTGACCCCGTGGTGACGCCACCGGAGCCGGATCAGGGACGTCGACGAGGACACGCCCACCCCAAGTCACTGCGGGGGGTTGGCAGGAACGTTGACAGGGACGACGACACCTGGGGCACGACACATGGACGGGCCCCCACGACGACACCGACTCAGCCTCCTACGGGGGGACAGCAAAAGGGGAACGGTGGTTGGCAACTGGCAAGAGGGGGCGGGGAACGGACGCCCGTCAGAAGGGGCAGAAGGGGTCCGCGTGGCGCAAGCATGGCAGAGCTGGAGCGCTTCGTGGACCGGGTGCTCCCGCCTGATGACGTCAGCGCCTACGCCAACGACACTGATGGACCACTCATCGAGGACGTAACACATGACAACACTGCTCAGGGCGACCTGGTCGACCTGAGTGAACCAGTGGTGACGTTGCCGGAGCCTACCCAGAGACGTGGACGGCGGTACGTCCACTCCTGGGAACGGCGGGTGACGGGGACGGACGTGAGCAAGGACGTGACAGACGGGGTAACGGTCCGGCTCCTCAGTGGGGAGGGCGATGTCGACAGGGCCTAGCAGGTGGTCCTGGACTTGCCTTCCGGGGAGCCGAGGATGACCGCTCACGCGGGGAGGGGACCGGCGTTGCGCCGGTCCACGCGTGAGAAGACGGCCCCCCACTACCTCCGGGACTATGAGTGGGGGAGTCAGCGCAAACCCCGCGACGTAAGACAAACAACCGACGGGGGGTTACGCTGCAGCGTGATGCAGCTCCTGCCCCAGTTTGCCCGACCCGGACGGAATGACGTGACGAGCTCCGACGACCAGACAAGTGGCCGGACGCGGACGCGGCTGCCGGTCTAGGTCGGCGTCGGGGGCCAGGACGGCCTCGGGAGAGGGGGGGCATATGACGACAGTCGTCGTACCCTCCCAGATACAGAGGCCGTACCTGGCCACCGACGCGGGCCTGAGGGGGCCTGTTTCCCCCCCCCCAGTGAACCCCAGTGTGTGCGACGGCCAGGGACGCACCCGCGTGCGCCCTAGCATGCCAACGAGTGTTTTTTCTATGTGACTTTATCTTTTATTTCAGTGTGTATATATTTGTAAACGATTAAGGGATTTGAATGTGTGTAATTAACTTATTTTATTTATTATTCATTGTGCAAGTTCGCTGTGTAATTAATGTCTCGTGTATGTCTTTGTAAATAATTCAATAACTTTTTCTGAAGCGTTTCGCCGTAGTATGTAATTGCAGCCTGGCGCGCCGCGGGACGGAGCTCTCTCCCACGCCGGCCGATTTTCCCCTCCCTCCCCGCCACCCGCGGGCGCCGGCCCGCGGGCGAGCGGGGAGAGTCAGTCGCGTCCTGGTCTCGAGCGGAGACAGACGTGTTCGTTGCTCCGCGAGCCGCGCACGTTGCGCTCGGGATTGAACGTTCGCTCAGTCCGCAGTCGGTCACGGCAGCTGAGCTGCCACCGCGAATCAGCTTAGCATTGTTAACTTACGAGTCATCGGGAGACGTGTCTAGCGGGCAGTTTCTACAACGCGAACGTGGTGCTACGAGTCTCTGAACTTTTCGCCGTCCACGGAACATTACGTAACGGGCCGCGTATGTACAGCGCTCCGTCTTCGGGCCCTCTCTCACTGGGTCAGCCTAGCATTAATAAACTTTACGATTCGCGCCGAAACGTATTTGAGAACCGCCCCGTCATCAGGGAGTCCGTGTCGCCGTGGTAGGGCACTTGTTCCGCGACGGTTCCGCCAGGCTGCGGCAGGACTTTATAAGCGTTAATAAAAGACGGCTCGTGAAATTCGTTAATGCCGTGTTCTGCTTGCGACAACCTACCAACATTCCTCGCAATCACTTCACTCTCCCTCCAGGTCCCGCCTTTCCCGGTCCCGGCCACGTAGGCCTGGACCCACACCTCTCCGACGAGGGCAGTACGGGCATAACAGGACATTTATTTCAACGGGAAAACGGGGACCTGAAGCCGAGGGACGTCAATTCATTTACAAGGCGTCCTGGGTGGCCTGAACAGCCCAGGTAATTTCCGAACCGAGACGCGCTCCTGCCTGCAGCCACGAGGCCGAACCCCCGTTAAAACCCCTGAGAATTTTTACAACGCTAATATTTAATTAAAAAAATAAAACAGGCAGCGGGAGTGGCGTCACACGTCCCCTCGCGCTGGTGGCTGGGGCTCGAATGAACTTCATCCCGAACTTTGCCATGATTGCACCAATGACAGACCTGTTGTCTCCCAAGTTTTAAACCAAATGGACAAGCGAGGCAGACTGCGCACTCATTGACGTGGAAAGCCTGTTCAGGATGTGCCACACGTTTGGTTGAAATCCGAAGACCAATTATCGAACGTGTCATGTCACACTGACCTCGAGGCAATCTACCGGGACGACGGTAGCTGGTAGGACTTGCGGCGACCACCGGGAAACCCCCCCCCCCCCGACCCCGCCGGGAAAAGACACAGCCCTACCAAAAATTCACACAAACCAACATAAATACTACCTATAGAAAACAAGATTTTCTGTTGTGTTCAGTGCTGAAATTGGACATTTATATTGGTTTCTGTGGTAATGCTTAGTGTATTTCAGTGGTGTCTGTTGGTTTCTGTTGTAATTCTCAGTGGTTTATGTTGTTTTTCAGTGGGTTTATTGTATTATTTTGGGTTTTGTTGGTTTTTGGTGTTTCCATTGTATTCTGTTGGTTTCTCTTGTAAGACACTCTATTGGGGTCTGTTGTTTTCTAGTGTTTTCTATTGTTTTCTGTTTTTTTCTGTTGTAAGTCATTATATTAGTTTATGTTGTACCTAATTAAATGTTGACGTCCGACCGAAGGCCACCCTAAAGCCTGACCTGCAACCGCCAGTATCCAACCCCGCTAACGGAACGCGCCCCTAGCCATGGCCCACCCGAGTCAGGCGAGCGCCGCGGAACTTAGGTATTTCAACGCCCTTCATTAATTGGCAAGACAAACCAAGCCATGTATACAGTAAATTCACCAAACTTTAATGAACCCGCCACATTGAATTAATAACACCGTGCAACACAAGTGCGACGTAGGAGTGCCCGGGTCACTCACGTGTAGCTTTCTACTAAAACAGCTGTGAGTGCAACCCTTGCGGCCTTCAGCCTAAATACAATAGTGAAATATGTGACGTAACTCAAACCGCCCCAAATTAGCATTATCATTCCCCACTGGAGTAGTTATCAAGAAACAGACAGTCTCCAGTATGACTCTAATATTTAACCTTTTTTTAGACAAACTTATTAAATGTCATTTCTAAAACATATATAGATATTAAGTTAATCATTAAGTTTTATTGTATGAATTTAGAGCCACTTGCTTTTTATTATTAACGTAATTTTTTACAAATAACGGAACTTTAGAAACTCTGGCGCGACAGGTAGCTCACCCCTCCCCTCGCGCCAGGGTATATGCCAGTACAGCGCGACTCGCGGACCGGGACGGACGCACGTCCCACGGGGAGCCATCATCTCTTGTATTCATCGAACTTTAATCTGGTAATTATAGTCACAACCGAAACCTTTTTTAAATACTCCCCGTGTGCGCCCGGTCCTTTTCCAGTGTAGGGCCTAACCCAGCCGCGTCAATTTAACACGCCCCACACAAAGCATTACGTGGGGCCGTGCAATATACGGCACGGGCCGACTCCCGCCACCTCAGATTTTCGCTTAATCGCCAAGTGCACAGGCACTGGCTACATTCAATAGTAGACGTGTTCTTAATTTAATAGCGAGCCACGGTCCACACAGGTGGGCCCGCGCGTCGCCGATTACCAATTATGGGATTAGCCGACTCTAATCAAACACTCTCCCTCAACTGCAACTGGCGTGAGGGCATAACGTTAGTGACGGCGCGTCAGAGCGCCTCGTGTGTAATTGACAATGTACTTTATGTTAGGGAATTCGTGTGATTGTAAGTGCCGTGTAATTTGCCAACGTAATTAAAAATCCACACCGCACACTCCGTGCGCGACGTGTGAACGACAGTGAAAACCGTGTACATTATATCTAAACCTCACCAATCCAGTTAGGGATCAGCGTCTTATGCTGTGTAGGGCCAGTAGGGCAACAGGCATTAGGGATCCCTAGCATCATCACCACCGCCGCCGTTCCTAGCGGGCCACACAGGAGCTTTCGAACCTCACGACCCACCTCGTGGTTAACCACCGCGTTAGCCTGGCGCCCTCCCAGACACGTTTCCCCGCAACAGAACAGCCTTCCCGCTAGGAACACCGCCGAGTCTCGAACACGAGAACCCGGGCGACGGCAATGTTTTTTTGTTGTATTCTATTGTTTTCTGTTGAAAGACACTTTTGGGGTCTGTTGTTTTCTGGTGTGTTTTATTGTATTCTGGTGGTTTTTGTTTACATCTCCTACACCAGTCCATTCGACCCGAACATGCAGTGTCCCAGCTCACCTGCGTGATTATTAATTGGACACTCCCATGTCACCACCCGATGACAGGCTGGCAGTGACAGCAGTCACGCCTTCTATAGATAGTTCGATTCAAACCCGTAGAGCACCAGGTTACGACATGTCCCGGCAACAGCGTCCAGTGCTGGTGTGATGTCCTCAGTTGTCACTGTCGAACAGCTCCTTATGGCGGGCAGTCTGCCAGGCAGAGAGGGGCTGCAGCTTTACCTCTTGCTGGGCAACAAGGAGGAGGAGGGAGGGAACAGTCCTAGAGCTAGAGGTGGGTCGAAAAGTATCAACCTTATACTTTGGCACTGATACGCGCCTGTATCAGGAACGGCAAACGAGTACACTTGAAAAGTATCAGGTACTTTAGTATCAGTTCAGAATTCGCCTGGAACAACACCACGGCCAATGTGCGCAGAACCCGATCGCAGATGACGGTCACTTGGGCAGAGCTTGTTAAAGGGGAGGGAGCAGGAACGACGAATAAGGGATAAAGAAGGGAAATAATGTAGGGGAGGAAGCGCAGGGGAAGGCGTTGAAGGAGAGGTGCAAAGCGAAATTGTTACGAGTCGTTTGGTTATTGTCCCACATCAAAGTGCGCTCAGAGCGCAGCGCGTGCACAGACTCGTTCAATAATAAAACTAATGAAATTTTAATATTAAAAAGTACATTAATACAAGATATAATATTTATATTTGTGCACCTAACAGCTATGAAAATGCAAATAAATTCTCAGTTGACACTAATAACAGATGTAATCAACATTAGGACTTTTTTTCCGAAAACAATTAGTAACTAGTGTTTTCATACATTAAAAGGTTACGATTTTATAAAAAATTAAAAATTAAAAAAAAAAACAGATACGTACATTAGTGAGCATACTATATCAATGTTTACGTTTCAAATGTTTCTTCAGATTAGTCGATGATGATTTATAACTCAGTTTTTGTTTACACAAATTACAATTAGCAAACTCATTATTTTCCGTAAAAAAATTCCACACAAATGAAGTCTTTTTCGTGCACTTATCCATTCCTTATTTCACTATAAAGATGGATACTAACTACAAAGCATGACAGCCCGCAACAATGTACATGGTGATACACGGCCAGGACGAACTGCAGTGAATGTTGAACTGATTGATACCAAATACTGTAGAGGGAGAATACAGGACAGCTCGCTCGTTTTCGCGAGAAACCGACGGTGCTGCGCTCTCGCGGCTCGGCGTGATGACTGCCCCTAGCTGCCGCGACCACGGCCGCGCCATACGAGAACCTCTTGAGGGCCGATATTATGACCTCCGGCTAAATCCTCAGGTTAGCTAGCCTCCAGGTAAGGCTAGCCTCCGGTTAACGAAAGAGGGGTGTATTATGACCCATACTTAGCCTGCGGTTGGCTAACCGGAACCTGACGAAGCGTGTGGTGTAATAATGGTTGTGTTGGTAATGAAATAAAACAGAATTTGGTAACTTTTGTTGCAAGACAGTTATTTTTTCTGGTAGAATGTTAGTCAGCTGTTTGTTTGTATTGTGATTCGGAATGTTTACAGCTGCAGTAAAGAAATATGCCGCGAACTTTATCTTGCAACAGATATAATTAAATTAACCAAAAACTACTTTGACGTCAAACCTGCTTTGTATTAAACCATAAAATTACAATTTACGATTCAAAACCGTGTGTTTTCAACTTTACTCTTGTATTGAAACTCATGATTTTGTTAGGTTATATATTAAGCCAAAACTAACGAAGTAATTCTATACCAACAAATAAATAGGGATGACATTTTTGCTAGAGAACACTTATTTCTTTCATAAATTTATTTCATAATCAAATAATATAGACCCCGTTTCGGGAGAATACTTGTCGATTTTCATTTCACTGGTGTAGGTTTCATTTTTGTACTAATAGTTTCGTAACACGTATCCAAATTAATCCGATCCTGATGGAATTAGTTTGTGGTATAGAATGCTTGCTGTTTTAATTTAGTAGGTCGAGAGATCCTAGATATATTCACTGGGGAAATAATTATGATTGTAAAATGTATACGAAAGAAATATATTTTTACAAGACCTGACATAATTTGTTTGCATCGTGATATGTTAGGTATTTTGTGTTATGTACAGGATTTTTCAACATTCTAAATTAAAACAGCAAGTATAATGTAAAACATGACCTACATATAAAGGGTCATGCCGATAGGATCAAGGGATAAACTTGGATACGGTAAACAGAATAATTCCAGTGCTGTTTTCGTTTTGCACTTGCGTGGCAGGTAGATAATAAGTACCTAATGGTTTGTAAGATAGGGAAGGGATAATTGGGTAACATTTATTTTCACATTCAATTGTATTCATTGAATTAGAACCACGTCTGAAGTCGTATGAAGCGCATTTCATTCCCGGCATATGTCCACTGTATTACGAATAAAAATTCACAGATACAACTTCCACGAAAACACGCATTTCATAGGTAATAATAACCCTCGTTTTGCAATTTTAAAATTCACTTATTTACACATATTCTTAAGCAGGAACATTTAAGTTTATATACATAGCATACGTTTATGTACTTCGTGATCAATTAAAATCAAATAATAATACACGACTCGACGAGAATAGAAAAGCGTGACTACACTTTCATGTCATGTAATTTTTAATAAAACTTTGACGAATACGGTGAAGCATTTTACATTTAGTAATAAATTATTCCATCGCATCCTGCAAATATTCAATAGAATTCCTCAAAAAGTCATCATCACTATCAACAACTAACCTCGCCTGATACATCGCCATTTTATTTTCTGTTGCTTAGCCTCAGGTTAAGCAGCTAGCGGCCGGTTCATCCACCCGCTAGGTTAGCCGGAACTTTAACTGGAAGGTAGACGTTAACAGGGAGTCATAAAACCGAAATAAGAGCTAGCCTGCGGTTAAATTTTAGCCGGAACTTTAGCCGGAGGTCATAAAACCGGCCCTGAAACTAAACTCGCTGAAGTACAAAGAGTAACCGTCAGAATTATTATTTAATATTTTTTAAAAAATTCTATTGCCTTATAGAACGTAAAAATTTTCCCCAAGTCAAAATATTTCTCTTAAAAAAACATACTATCGTGAGTTGTAATATTTCCCACTTCCCGCTACTTATTTAGGTACAGCTGGATTTATTTATTTATTTATTTATTTATTTATTATGGCCTTCTATACAACCCAAGCAGATGGGAAGAAGTTGTCAATTTGCAGAACCACATTTCACATACCGTACATATATCATTAGAGAACCGCAATAAAATACTACATAAGTATTACATATGAAAACAAATACATATTTAAACAAATTCAAACAGATAGAAGTTGTCAGTTTAAAAGCATTTTCGTAGCTTGTATATTATTTCCTTTTTCATTTACAATGGAAGTGAATCTTGTAAAACTTGTTCTAGCTCTGGTACCATTGTAATAATGCATTTATTTAAATATTATTATAACGAGGTATTAATACATATACATATATTTTAAAAAAACGTTTAACCAATACGCTGTTGAACGATAGCAAATCAATAGTATTTAGTGGCTAAAAAATTTGGATAATTGAATTAATTCATTAGATAATTCCCTAAATGAACGATGATTAGCAATAGAATGCTTTGGAAATTTTTACTTAAATTTTCCTTGAAAATATGCTGTTCATTGTTAACTATTTTTTACATCGAAAGCAATTAACTTTTAAGCAAATAAATTTACATCTGCATGGCCGCAAAGAATACGAGGGTCAACACAATTTTTTTCAAAAGAATCTGTTGATTAGGCTAGGTGCAATGACGAGTTGAATTTAATACATTTTATGCTTGGAATGCATGGCCGTGGGTGCTGTTAACACGCCGAGCCGCTAGGTAGCAGCGCTGACGCTCTTCGCCCGCGCGGCTGTGCTATTAGTATAGAGCTGTCCTGTATTCTCCCTCTACAGTATTTGTTGATACTGGCTGTATCAGGCGGGCATGAGAGTAACAGAGATAGAGAATTACCGGGCGTGATAAATAATGTATCAGATTCTCCTTCCGGTCGCACGGTCTGTGTACGCGGAACTTTGTTGCTTTCTGGGACCGTCTGATACAGAAGTATCAGAAACTTGTAACTAGGTACATTACTGTATCAGTATCAGGTTGGAACAGACACTGAAAATTGCTGTAACAACGCACCTCTACCTAGAGCATAGCCTCGAAATACCGCTCCAGGGGGAGGGTCCTAGAGTAGAGATGGGCCGATAGTAGTATGTAAATGGGGCTACTGGATCAGGATGCAGGATGTGGAGCCGGAGCCGGTGTCCGCCATCTTGGATTGTGACGTCACGGCGGCCATCTTGGATTGTGACATCACGGCGGCCATCTTGGATTGTGACGTCACGGCGGCCATCTTGGATTGTGACGTCACGGCGGCCATCTTGGATTGTGACGTCACGGCGGCCATCTTGGATTGTGACATCACGGCGGCCATCTTGGATGTGTGTAACAGGACACCGTGTAACGGGACACCGCGTAACGGGACACCGCGTAATGGGACAGCGTAACGGGACAAGTAGATCACGGCAGCCATCTTGGATCCGCCATCTGTAAATCGAGCGCCCCACTCATTATGATGGAATTTTCTTCTCCGTCGCCATATTGATTTTTTTTCTGTTCCGCTGGAGGCCGCCATCTTGGATACCGTCGACTTTTTTTCTGTTGTTTGTTCCTAGATAGCGCCAGCGTCGCTCTTTATTTTTTCTGTTCCACTGGAGGCCGCCATCTTGGATACCGTTGATTTTGTTTATGTTGTTTGTTCCTAGATAACACCAGCATCGCTCTTGATTTTTTTTTGTTCTGCCGCAGGCCGCCATCTTGGATACCGTCGACTTTGTTTCTGTCGTTTGTTCCGAGAGAGCGCCAGCGTCGCTCTGTCTCATCACATAAGGTCGATGTTCCATTACCTACCATAGCTATTATGAATCTTATCGACATTTTAAATTTAATTTTTTATGAAAAATATATTGGAAAGCTGTGATTCGAACCATCGCAGCTCTGATCTCTAGGTTGGAAAACATACGCCTTTAACCGCTCGGCCATCGAGACATTTACCAGACCGAAGATTAAATAAGGTATATATAAAAATAACATGCATATTTGGACTTGTAATTTTTTAAATTTAAAGTAATAATAGCACCACCTGTTCGAGACAGACCCACCATCTTTTCATTTGGCCGCCATCTTGAAAATCCGTAATTTTTATGCTAGAGATGCGGGAAAAAGTTCAAAATTCATTAAATAAATTGACAATAAATATAATGATTGATTATATCGATTCCCGTCCTTGGTTCGAAACCGGTGAGGGCAAAAAATAAAAAAAAACTCATATCCTTCCTCCACAGAAGCCACCTACAGACCGATCTACCGTCACCAATACCATGGTTCATATATCGTCAGCTGATATGACGTCATGTCCGCCATCTTGTCTTCATACGCTGGAGACCACCATCTTGTTTTCGTCTGCTAGAGTGTGTCGATACCATGTTAGTATAATTATCTGGTCACCACACTTTTGTCCTCAACTGTTGACCTTGACCTTTGACCTTGACCTTGAAATATGACCTTGACCTTGAAATTTGACCTTGACATTGAAATTTGACCCTGACCTTGAAATTTGACCTTGACCTTGAACTTTGACCTTGACCTTGAAATTTGATTTTGACCTTGAACATTTACCTTGACCTTGAAATTTGACCTTGACCTTGAAATTTAACCTTGACGTTGAAATTTACCTTCACCTTGAAATTTGACCTTGACTTTGAAGTTTGACTTTGCCCTTGTCGACCATCATGGACCCGACATTTAATGTTCAGTAGATGCTACCAGGAGCTACCACCTGCTGGAGTACGTCATCTTGTGTGTGACTAATATTATAGAGTACATTTCCATCTGGATAATTTCATTCTAACCCGCTACAGTGCAGTAAACATTTATTACCGAGGTGCCCCCCGCCATATTGAAATTCGGACGCCATCTTGAAATCATGTAATAATGTAGCTAGAAAAGCGGGAAAAAATCCAAAATTCATCAAAAAAATCACTCATTAATTTACATATCGATTCGATCCGCTCCAGTCCTTGGTTCGATCCTCGATCGTTGCAATAATGTTTAATTTTATGAAAAAATAATAACTTCAATAAGCCACGTTCAACATTCTTAAAGAGACTTTAAAACCTCTACTACCATCATCCTATAAGCCATCAAGACCACCATATTGAAAATTTGTAATAATTAAACTAAAAATTCAGGAAAAAGTTAAAAATTCATTAAATAAATTTGCAAACAATATACTGATTAATTAGGTCGTCTAAGGTCCTTGGCACGATCCTGGACGAAGCTAAAATAAATTTAATTTAAATACCAGAAAAGCGTAAGGTTCGAGAAATAAAACACCACAAAGTCGTTTACAAACATAATATTTATTACACAATTTCTATCCTACTACAGAATCACTTGCGAAAGCCAGCAAACTTATAAACATTTAGCTTTGCATAGACGTGCAACGACTACTTCTTAGCTCCAAATGCTCCAGCAGCTCCAAATGCTCCAACAGCCTCCAAATGCTCCAACAGCCTCCAAATGGCTCCAACAGCTCCAAATGCCCCAACTACCTTTTCTTTCAACAGCTCCAATGATATTGGGCCACAATGCTACGAGTCTAAGAGACTACGAGGCTACAAGGCTACGAGTCTAAAAGGATCTAGCTGGTTCCGAGTTAAACATGGCTGAGAGACTGCATGACTAAACAACCACATGGCTACGAAACTAAATGTCTATGAAGCTACATGGATACAAGTCTACTCGGCTCCAACACGCAATGTACACACAGTACACACAGGAAAACGTAAAATACACACAGGAAAACGTAATGTACACACAGGAAAACGAAAAGTACACACAGGAAAACGAAAAGTACAAACAGGAAAACGAAATGTACAAACAGGAAAACGAAATGTAAAAACAGGAAAACGAAATGTACACACAGGAAAACGAAATGTACAAACAGGAAAACGAAATGTACACACAGGAAAACGAAATGTACAAACAGGAAAACGAAATGTACAAACAGGAAAACGAAATGTACACACAGGAAAACGAAATGTACAAACAGGAAAAAGAAAAGTACACACAGGAAAACGAAATGTACAAACAGGAAAACGAAATGTACAAACAGGAAAACGAAATGTACAAACAGGAAAACGAAATGTACACACAGGAAAACGGAATGTACACACAGGAAATCGGAACGTACACACAGTACACACAGGAAACGGAATGATCACACATACAGTAGCGGAAACACAGGCTTATTTGGAAATCAGGATACAAGAAATAAATCATACTTTTTTTAAATATAAATAATTCATTTTATTTTTCATTAGTACACACATGACAGTTAATCAAATGATTATTGTATGTAGCCAGCGTTCCGAAGTTCTTACAGTATGGGCGATACTTCCACGATATGCAAGTAGTTTCCTCTACGAACAGATGCCACCATCAGTCTTAGCCGTTCAACCAATATTTTTGGATCTTTCCATGATGTGGAATCAATCTCTTCTGCCACCATCTTCATTGCTTGTTTATTATAAATATTATGATCTCTGGTGTCTTCCGTTTTAACACCATCCTCAGGGTTACTTTCATCATCTAGCCAGCGATCATCACAAGCTTGATCAGATTTATTTATTATAACACGACGTTTCCATCGCTTCGGTCTCAGGACACCACCACATTCTTCGATCTTGTCAGCTTTAGGTTCTGCATCACAGTCTGTGCCTTTGTAAACAGCCTCAGAGTCACTGTAGCAATCACCGTAGAAGACAACGTCTTCACCCAGATTACTGCAAGAACTCAATATCGTTGATGTCGAAGTGTCTTCATCGCCTGTATGCTTCCTTTTCAGGAGTCCACCATTTATACAAAGTATGGAGGATCTGCTAAATATAGGCTTGAATGTATTCTCACTTTTCACAGTGTTGATACCTTCATTAGTTTCAGTCTTCCCGATACCATCAACATCCTTCAATATTTGTTTCTCGTCACGATCGGCGTGCTAAGGCTTCCATCTTTTCTATATTCATAATATTATTTGTCTTTAAATCTCCGCGTCCGTGTCACTATCACAGATGTAAATCATCATCATAGCTGTCATCAATATTGTCATGAGCTGCATCAATATAACTCATTTTATGATATCGTTTCCACATTTCAGTTGTCAGTGATTTACCACAATCTATGATCTTGTGAGCTCCATTCTCATTTTCTGTAAAAGCCTATGAGTCCAGTTTTATTATTTAATCCTTCAACCCATCATCACAAACTCAATTAAATAATTGTAGTATATATAAAAAAAATCATCAAAGTTCCTCTCATTTAATCTTGGAAACCGTATCATCCTTTCCACCTATAGTAGGTATAGTTTCTTGAGCCCAAGAGTCTTTCATTATATATACCATGCAGTGTTCTTCAAGAGATGTAGTATACCACCATTTCTACATACAAATTCATCCTATCATTAATTTGTTTACACATTAGAAAAACCTTCACGCTGTTTTTACGTGTTTTATTAAATTACCACTTCGACTAAAATAATTACCACACATAGTAATTTCTACAAAGGACACTTTGTCCAAGACATTTTAACCATAATCTGTCAGAAAACAGCCATGTCCCATCTATATCACAAAGTAAACGAGGGTTAGTGGAGATAGGTCAAACAAGTGCTAGTCACTCATAGGGTAAGAACCATGTGTTCGATACCTATCTCAGTCAATGTAGCATCTATGTATTTTTATTACCTCATGTAGAAAAATATGTTCCAATGCATACGAATTTAAACTTATTCACGTACGACTAGTCAAAAGTACATAAATTCAAGCACGCCAACCGCAAAAAAAAAAAATTCTCAATGATAGAGGCAGAGACTTCTCGATCGAGACACGCCTACCATCACCTGCAAATGAACATTGACCCCTCGCGCGGGAGTTGCAAGCTTGCAGAATGCTGCGACACTCATATGTTTTGCTCAAGACATGCATACATCTCATCACTAGCCTTCCAACTCAGTACACGTAAAACTCCAGTGAAATCATAATCCAGCATACGTAAAGTACTTGCTGGAACCACTTCAAAGTATACATCACCGAACCAGAGCAGAAAATCAGCCTACGAATGTATATCTTGCTACCTACAAAAATAAATGTGTAGCACATATACGAGAGGAGTCGAACTTTACATACCATACTCAATACTCTGATAATTATAAGCGGCAAAATATTTTAAATCATGACCCCGGCTAGTATACATTTTTATCGTGAACCCTAAATTCATGTTAGTAATCAGTACGAATGTGTGAGTAATTCGGACGAATAATCGCTTACCAAGTATCCAGAATCTTACTGTTACAGCCCAGCCAGTGCACCAGATTACTTCGAAGTGTACGCAATTGATTAACATTATTCAATTTTTTAATATCACCTCCGTAGTGTACACCAATATATGACAGGTTACGATTTAAGACCATAGATTTCCCACAAGTATGTTATGTTTATTTCGGGAGAGTAATAAATTATTATTTTAGAAATAATAAATCAAGTTCCTATCAGATTTGCTCTAATGTTACGACATTACCTGTACCTGCACTTTACCAAAACATCTCCCATAAAAATCTTAAGAATGCAGATGGCATACTCAGACTGAAATAATTTTAGCAAAAAAAAAACTGTCTTCAGCATTATTGGTAAACAAAATAATACTCACAAACAAGACAAAACGGACATTACAAATCCGACCTAAATTACGTGCCACATGTAGTTTATTACATTAAGATAAACGATGTAGGTTAAGAAAAATTAATAAAAAAATTCTTTAATTCAATAATTTATTTTAAATTGTACATGCATACACAATAAAATCTGAAACTGTATATATATCGTATACATTCTCTCTGTCCTTGCAACATTCATTTCTATTAAAATAAATTATTATATTTCGTTTTAAGAGTGACAAAATACAACTAATTCATACAGATCACGATACATCAGATCAGGAGTGTAAACCTTAGAGGACCAGAGATGATGCTAGAAACCCATCTTTACAAAATTTATAATGTTTTTTTCAAGTAAAATTTTCGTGTAACCTGTACACCGCACTTCTCACACAGAAATTTTACACGGTCAAGATTTCTTCTGCATCCATGCTTTTCATGGATGCGTGTACTTCGTAGTCGCTCAAATCGTTTACCACAGTAGCGGCACTGATACAGATATTCATCGCAATTATCATCGCTTCCTCGATGTTCAACTTGCAAATGAACTTTGCTTTTACAATGCCTAATCAAATTACTTTTGTTTGTGAAATGTACACCACATGGGTCACACGGAAATGTCACACGATTAGCGTTTCTTCTACAGACATGATTTTCATGTCTTCTTGCATGTTGACGGTATTTAAAACTTTTGTTACAGTAACAGCACCGATGTTCGTTAGTCGTTCTTGAATCACCAGTCATTGAAGTTTCCATCGAGGAAGAAACGAAGTTCGTAGAGTTCTCCTGTGTAGCCAGCACCACCGGCATTAAAGTCTCTCCTGCTGACGGTATCACGACTGTTGAAGTCTCCTCTTGTGATGACGTCGTCGTCGTTGCCGACGGGATCTGCACCTTCTCCGCCATAGCTGACGTCAGGGTTCCCGTAGTCGATGGTACAACATCCATCAAGTTCGTCGTTTTAGATGGTAAAGATGCCATCGAGTTCACAAGAACAGGTAATTACGCGTCTTATGCACCAGAAGAATCAAACTAGGTGATCCTTACACCGTCGTCGTCGCCAGTAACAAACTGAGCGACCTGCCGCCGCCGTTTCCTCATATGCTCGGCCGGGAGCGTGTGACAGCGATACCGGGAACTATTACGTTCCCATAACTCGCTATGTGGTCGCCAATATAAATAGTGCAACCCCGTCACTTTGATCGAATCATTGGAAACGTCGGCGGGGCGCGATGTGTGTGATTTTAAGATTAAAGGTGGCTCACGGTCCAGAAGAAGTAAAATAGCTGTCGCATGTTGCTTGGCTCTATTTTTAATAGTGTAGGTGTCAGGCGGGGGGAGGTCACCCTTTCCCCTCAGTTAGTTGGCTAACTGATGCATGAGAGTGTCGTGATGTCTGTATTTAGAGGCGTGTGGAGTGTGCGCAAAAATGGCCTAATTAATTTCGTTGTGTGAGTGTAGTGTATAGCTCCAAGGCCGCACATACCCGGCTGACCAAGCAGGCATATCATCGTGTAAGTTTACCGATGTGTAGGAGAAATTACATAGATTAGTAAACACCTGGCCGCCTTAAGGACCGAACTATTGCGTTCCAGTATAGTTCGGTCAAAGTTAGGCTAAACCAGTATTGCTGTAGTTAGCCCCCAGGCTGTTGTCGTCTAAACCTGAAAAATAGAGAGTGAAATTAGTAAATGAATGTCATCCTATTCTATTATTGTTCGAGCAGAGAGATGCCCTCGTCCAGTGGTTTTTTTTTTTTTTTTTTTTTTTTTCGCAATTCAAAAACCCATGCCTTCCGAAACGCGGCCGGCACTGGAGGTGAAGCCTGCCAGGCGGGTCTCGCCCTTCAGGCATACGGAGTCAGCCCTAACACACAGGCAGTGGACCGCTGCATGGGTCAAAACCTACACCTGCATGCTTCGGACCATTTCGAATTAGCAAGAAAATGAAAGTTACATTAATGAATTAATTAATAATGGCTGGGGAAAACAACTAGCAAGGACTAGTGGAGGAGGTGGGGGAAGGAAAGATTTGGTAATTAAAGGAATTTGGGCCTGCGGTCGAGTTGTCGCTGGTTTATAATTAGAGCCCCGCTGGGTCAAAGGTAGTGTTGACGCAATAAAATAGAGCCCCGCTGGGCCAAAAGTAGTGTTGACGCAATGTTTACGAGTCCTGGGCATGTCAATCATTGGCTAGTCCAATGTTGATTATTTGCACCGCAGGACGTAGACAGGCACATCGGGGCCAGAGAGAAACGTCTGCTATGTTTGCTAAGTTGCCCTGCGTACATGGGATGTGTGGATTCTAGTATAACCTGGCTTAGGCAAGTCGCGGTTTTTTAAACTGTCGCTGTGCAGCTGGGTCGTAGTCCGGAAGTGAATTCATATAAGTATTGGCATGTTCAGGGAGCTGGCCATAAAAAGACCTGTTTTGCCGTTTTATATATTCCTCTACATATTCTACTTTGAGTAGCTGGTGTACTTCTAGTGTGCTGGTGTACCAGCCGCAATCTGCAATGGCTCTAAGAAATTTATTTTGAGTGACCTGTACTTTATCGATATGGCATTTTGCTGCATAGCCCCAGATTTCGCAAGCATATAATAATTGAGGGCGAACTATTTGTAAATACAGCTGTAATTTTTTCTTTCTAGGAAATTGGGGGGCCTTAAACATTGAGTATAGGCTGCGCAAAGTGCCTCGCGCAAACTGTGTCACCTTAGTGGTGTGAACTTTCCAGGTGAGCCTGGTATCTAGAGTTAAACCTAAATATCTAGCCGATTTAACAAATGGTATGGCTTGATTAAAAATTTTTAATTCGCGGTCGGGGGCGGTGTATTTTTTAGTTAAAATTAAAGTTGTGGACTTGGCTCCATTTATTTTAATGCGCCAGCGAGTGTACCATTGTTCGAGTGAGGTAAGCTGCCTCTGAACTTTGGTTAAAGCAAACTTCAAATTCGGGGATTGATATATTATTGCAGTGTCGTCTGCATATAATTGCACGTGGGCATGTTCCCGCGGGATGTCGGCTGTGTAAACATTATAGAAAAAGGGTGAGAGTGGGGACCCCTGCGGCACACCTGCTGTCAGCTCCCGAGTGGATGATTTCGCCCCCTCTATTGATACAAAAAATTTTCGACGCCATAAATAGTGGGCCACCAGATGAATATACGTGTCTGGAAAGTTAAATGTAATTAATTTTTGAATTAAGCCAGGTATCCAAACTTTGTCGAAAGCTTTTTCCGCGTCTAGCATCGTTGCGACAGTAAATTTCGCTCGTGAGTTAAAACCGTCAGTGGCCTCTTCAATGAGCTTAATTAGGGGGTGAGAGGTAGAGTGGCCCCTTCTAAAACCAAATTGGTTATCTGGAATGACTTCGTGTTCGTCCGAATGGTGTTGAAGTCGTTTGAGTAAAATTTTTTCGAAAATTTTACTCATGCTATTTAGGAGGCTAATAGGTCGCCTGTTTTGTGGTAGTGACGCATTTTTTCCCGGTTTCGGAATGGTGATAACTTTAGCTAGTTTCCATGACGCTGGGTAGGATTTAAGAATAAAAATAGCATTTATTATTTTAAGAAAGTATTGTATAGCCTGAAATGATAATTTCTTTAAAGTATCAAAATTTATTCCGTCAGGTCCGCCTGCTTTATTTTTTGGTCGCGAGTGAATAGCTTCTAAGAGCTCTTTAATTGTTACGAGTTCCGGCTCGGCTTGTGGAACGATTTGTAAATAGTTATTAACAGCTACTGTCGTGGTCCTAGTAAACTGAGGCTCGTTTATGTCCTCGTTTGGTGAAAATTGTTTTTCAAAAATGTCTGCTATAGCATTTGCTTTATCTATCGCGTCATATTTAATGCCCGCGTTTGTAACAATGGCCGGTGTGGAGATAAATTTATTTTTCCCTCGTAAATTGCGTGTGAGCCGCCACATTTGCCGAGGTTGAGTTGCGCACTCTGTTATTAAGTTTCCGTATTTTTCTATTTTTAAATCTTTAAGTTTTCGCGAGACTTGAGCTTTAAGGCGATTGTATTCAGTCCTAGCTTGCGGTGTTCTCGTTCGTTGATAAGTGTTGCGCGCCTGCCGTTTTAAAACGATTAGCATGTCTACATCTGGGTAATTTATTCGCGTAAATTCTCTTTTATTCACGATTTTCGTGTGTTTTTTGCGCACGTCTGTAATTGTGTCGGTGAAAAGTTTTACGTGAGTTTCGAGCTCATCTGCTGTGTCTATCGCTGGAGTTTCTGTAAAAGTTAATTCCAGGTCTTCGCGAAATTTGTCCCAGTCGGGAATACCAAAAGTGCGGCTAAATATCGCTGCGCAAAATTGAGCATTAAAAGTTAATTGAATAAGTACCGGAAAATGGTCTGAGTCAAGCTCATCTAATTTTTCTGAAATAACCTGCGCACCTGGTATGTTTGTAAGAGCTATATCTAATATGTCAGGCATGCCACCATTCGTTGGATAGCAAGTTGGCGAGCCTGGAGCAAAAATTTCGTAATTATTTGCTACCGAATGATCTAATAATTTTCTGCCTGCTGGGTTAGTATTTTTGCATCCCCAGTCTTCGTTTTTGCTGTTTAAATCGCCTGCGATGAAAAAGTGTTGCTGTGGATTAATTAATTGATTTAAATCCCTAGAAAGTAGTGGCTTATCTGGGGGTTTATATACTGCCGACATGCAGACATGCGCATTTTTATTACGAATATTTATGCTGGTGGCCTCTAGGTGCTCTAAGCCAGTTATTTCTATCGGATGGTGATGAATCCCGTGTTTAATTAATATGGCTGTGCCGCCCCCACGAGTGGCGCGGTCAGTGCGGTAAGTGGTGTAACCACAAATATTAAATCGATGATGCGGTGATAGGTGAGTCTCGGTAATGAATGCCACATCAATCCCATATATTACAAGGCACTGTTCCAACTCGTACGACCGAAGGCGGAGACCACATGCATTAAAGTTTAGGAGTTGTAGTGTTTTCCCCATGTTTACTGCCATTTACTGGAGCACTGTCGCGAGTGCTTCCAATAGAATGGTTTGGCGGTATTTAATGCTCTCGGTGGAGCGGATGCGTGCGTAATACGGTTCGAGTGCCTTCACTAAATTCCAATAATCGCACATGCGCAAGATCTCTGCGAGTTCCGCGAGGCTAGTGATATTATTATTTGGCTGTGCTTCTGGCGCGGTTTCTGTTCTATGCTGCTGGCTCTTCTCGACGCGAGCCTGCACGATTTCCGTTGCCGTGCGCCGCGGTGCGCTTACGCCTGACGTAGCTGCCGCGTATGACGTGGAAGCTACTGCCTGTGTTTGATTTATGCCCGGTTGGCTGGCCTGCTCGCTGGGCCGTGCGTTTCGCGGACTGCGCTCTGTTGTTGTTGTTGTTGCCCGGTGCACGTGTTCCCTGGTGGGCGCGGGGGGAGGGGGGAAACTTTCCCGCGTCGGTGCGGCCGGCTGTGCTCGCGAGGCTGTGCGCGCAGCTTTCTGTGCTGCCTGTTCCGCGGCGGCCTGTCTACGCGACTCTACGATCTTCAAAAACGCGGGGCACTGTCGCCAGGCCGCGGTGTGGCCTGTCTCTTTACAGTTCGAGCACACCTTTGGTGCCTCCTCTGGGACTGGGCATTCGCTGCGGGGATGCGAACCCGCGCACCTGATGCATTTAGGTACTTCTGAACAGTTTCCGGTGGTGTGTCCGAAGGAACTACACCTCTTACAGAGCGGGACGTCTTCCGCGCGAGTCGTGTACCGCTCAATCTTTATACCACTTGTGTAGTATAGTTGTTTGACGGCGTAGATGTCGTGCGCGCTAGGTGCCACGCACACCACGAATGACGGTGTTGGCTCGAAAAACTCTTGCCCTGAGTTGCGGTCTGTTAGCCGCCGACTGAGCTGTTTGATGAAATTTACTTTAAACCCGAGCGCGGTGAGCTCCTCAGAAATCGCATCAACCGGCGTGAATTTACTCAAATTCTTTATCACTACTTTTTCCCCTCGCTCGCTGGGCTGGGAGAAAGTGTGGAAAGGCACATCGTTTGCCTTAAACCAAGCGGTCGCTTTGTCTTGGTCCAATTTGCCATCAAATGTTATGCGCACTTCTTGACGCTTCGTCAGCGTCATTCGGTTTTTGATGCCGAGTCGCGCGAAGGCAGGGCCCAAGCTGCCGATTGCCTGACTGTTGCGGATTACGAAAGGTACGCGTTTGTAGCGCGGAGCCTCGTCAGTCGGTGTCCGTTGTTGCGGTGTCGGTCCCGCTTGTGACGCATCGCTATTACGCCTGCGTTGTCTACGCTCAACAGTGGTGAAGCCACTGTTGTCGTCCTCGGTTGTGGTGGGCTGGAGCCCTGACGGTTTTTTAGACTGAACAAAGTGTTCAGTCTCTGATTCGCTGCCCTCATGCGTGCGCTTCGTCGCGGTGCCGACCTCCATCTCCTCGTCGCTACTACTCATCGCAAGTAGGTGCCCCGCCTTGAAAAAAGCAGGGCACACAACAGGCGTATCGTCCGACCTAACTAGCGTGGTATTCCTATCTGTTCGCCGCGTCCTAGCTACCTATCGAACCTAGCACCTTACGCACTGGCCACTGACCTGAGCTTCCTTTTTAGGAACGCCAGGCTAGGCAAAGAGAGAGGCTGACCCTTCTCCGACCAGCACGCGGTAAAGAATGAGCGACCTGCTGTCTAGGACTCGCTTATATACATGCACCGGTTGGAATAATACGCTAGTCAAATCAAGAACCATTTACTATAATACTCGAGTCAATACATCATCCAATGTTATTACTAAAAAAAAAATTAGGAATTTCAAGAAATAAAAGTTTAAATTATATATTGAAACAACTAATCTCTCATCCTACATACACGGTTCATTTAGACTTACTAGAAGGATTAAGAGTCTCTGAACAATGGAACTTTCAGAAACCAAACATAGTTTCAACTACTCAAATTTAAATTTTATTATGTACAGCTACACATAACCTCCAACTGACTCCAAATGTCTACAACACATTTCTAAAATAATTTATACGATACCGGGCTAGGTCCAAAGTCAATTATTTTTGTACCTCTCATCTACAGTTCAGGAGTCCTTCAGTGTTGATATAGCTACAGACAAGACATGTCCAGTACCATACATCTTCAAAGCCTTCAGAGTCGATCCTTGTTAAGCCTTATGACAAAAGTCTCCGAAACAAGAGTCCTACTCTATAAGTTTAGTATACACTTTTATGCTTTTCATAGCACACATCGATAAATATCTTCGTAAATAACCCAACATATTATCAGACCACTAGCATTCGATTTATGCACATACAGTAGGACACCAACATATCCATCAACACAAGTCCATTCTACATTAAGCTCCTCACTTATTTTCATCAGTCTACACTCAGCACACAAAAACTAAATGAAGTCAATTAACAACCTAGTATTTATATACATCCAGTCATTTAACAGCATACCGATGGCTAGTTAAATAATATTGACAGTGATCATGTTAGCTAAGTTTAAATTTATATAGGACCAGGGACCCATTGAACCTTCAGAACCGAGCTACACATACTCAGTGCTAGATGCAAGTTAATACTACACTCATTTGCCATCACTCATTTTCCATAATCGACTCTCTATTCGACACCCATTTTACATAATCGAAACACATTTTCCATCATCGACACACAATTCAACACTCATTTTCCATCACCGACACACAATTCAACACTCATTTTCCATCATCGAAACTCAATTCGTCACTCATTTTCCGTCATCGACACTCAATTCAACACTCATTTTCCGTCATCGACACTCAATTCTACATACTCTTTCCTTCTTCAACACTCATTTTCCTTCATCTACATAAAATAAAATGTAAACTTTCCAACACCCACACACACACACATAGATATTAAAATAGTCATCCGCAACTCAATTCTTTAATGTAGAAAACACATGAACTTTATTAGGACATGAATAACGACACATTTTAATATCAATTCTTTAAATTATATTTATATCAAAAATACAAAAGTATAAAATTTCATCAGTCAATACACATTACTAACTTATTATATATACCCTGAAATTCTAAGTTCATCAAGAATAGTCCACGTTTCTTTGATAACTGATACAATTTCGTCATCTTGCGAAACAAGTAAAAGTCGCAACCTGTTCGTTAACACGTTCGGGTCTTTCCACGATATATAATCAATTTCACTTGATGCCACCATCTTCTTCGAATGTTTGCTGAACATATTCTGAAAATCGTTGTAATAATGATTATGATAATTTGTATCATCATCATCGGTGCTGTTCACATCTTTATCAAACACACTGACATCTTCATCTTGCATATCCCAGTATTTCGAATTTTTTGACATTGGAGTACCATCCTTGGTATCAAGCTTACTTGCTAATTTTCCAAAAAAATATTCCAAAGTCCGTAGAAGTCTACTATAAGACGACTTGTCACTTTTTCTGGAGATGTTACTTTCATTATCTTCTACCTTACTTATATCTTCAACACCAGTTAAGCTATTTCCTTCCTCAAGACCTGGAGATATTTTAACACAATCGCTTTTAAGACTAGGTAGATCAATTTCATTGTAAGACATACTGTCCCCGAACATAGCGGCTCCATCTACGTACTTTATCTCCTGCGCGAGCTTGGCTTTACAAGTTTTATCGTGTCTTTTTAAATTCTCTCTTCGTGTCAACCGTCTTCCACACTTGCCACAAATTAGTATTTGACGGTATGGGCTTTTAACACATTCGTTCTTTTCATGTCTAAGAGCATTATAGATGTTATCAAAGTATTTGCTACAGTATGTACAATGTCCTCCAGATCGAGATCGATATTTGTGTATCGTACCTTCACTAGTCTGTACGTACTCCATAATGGTTGAATAGCAACTAAAGGTATTTTTTAGGTACTTCGTATTTTCATGTATGAACATTCATCAATTATTTACGAAAAAAGATTTTGTTTTCTCATTTTGAAGAAAAAATCATGTTCCATGTATTTTTACTACCCACCTTCATATTTCCTCATATGTTATGTTGTAAAAGCAACCAAAGTTGGTTGTAGGTTATGGAATGCTCACTCACGATCTCTTGAAAAAGGTGTACCTCCCTAGATCTCAAGAGGAAGAACATTGACCTTATTTAAAAATTAGTGAATAATATCATGGTCTAGCAAGAATCACAAGATAATCTATTCTCATATTAGCAACCATCATGTATCAGTTGTCTGTATAAGCAGTCAATGTTTTGTGTGGGATGCAGGATGCTCCCTTACGATCGCAACAGAAGGAGGGCTTCGCTAGAACACAAGGGGAAGGGAAATCTTCGTGTGTGATAGCGTTTCTCAGTTTTTTCATGACGTAGTAATCGTCTGATTAATGAACTTTTGTATTTGCCTGATTTCCACCTGTTAAAATTCTTTTTTAAGTGTTGATTTGATAATATGACTTCGGAAATTTATATGAAACTCTGAATAAAATTACCTGTCTTAGACACCAAGAACAATACAGTTTGTCCTTCATGTTAATGCTTATCAGCTGTCTCAAAGCATATTATTTGTCTGAGTAAGGTTATTATTTTTTAAATCCACCTGATAAAAATATTGTAAGTGGTGATTTATTGACAGAATTTCACTAATTAAATGTAACTCTGAATAGAAATGACATGACTCATTAAGTAAAAAATTCTTCATGCAGAGATAGATTTCTCACAAATAATCAGGAGCACTCGGAGAAAACCATCAGATGTCTAGCCAGGAATAATCAGAAACACTTGGAGAAAGCCATCAATATATTAACAAGAATAATCAGAAGCACTCGGAGAAAACCATAAGATGTCTAGTCAGGTATAATCTGGAGCACACGGAGAAAACCACCATAATATTGTCAATATTATGGTGTTTATCTCCGTGTGCTTCCGATTATTCTTGACAATATTATGGTGGTTTTCTCCGTGTGCTCCAGATTATACCTGACTAGACATCTTATGGTTTATTCCGAGTGCTTCTGATTATTCTTGTTAATATATTGATGGCTTTCTCCAAGTGTTTCTGATTATTCCTGGCTAGACATCTGATGGTTTTCTCCGAGTGCTCCTGATTATTTGTGAGAAATCTATCTCTGCATGAAGAATTTTTTACTTAATGAGTCATGTCATTTCTATTCAGAGTTACATTTAATTAGTGAAATTCTGTCAATAAATCACCACTTACAATATTTTTATCAGGTGGATTTAAAAAATAATAACCTTACTCAGACAAATAATATGCTTTGAGACAGCTGATAAGCATTAACATGAAGGACAAACTGTATTGTTCTTGGTGTCTAAGACAGGTAATTTTATTCAGAGTTTCGTATAAATTTCCGAAGTCATATTATCAAATCAACACTTAAAAAAGAATTTTAACAGGTGGAAATCAGGCAAATACAAAAGTTCATTAATCAGACGATTACTACGTCATGAAAAAACTGAGAAACGCTATCACACACGAAGATTTCCCTTCCCCTTGTGTTCTAGCGAAGCCCTCCTTCTGTTGCGATCGTAAGGGAGCATCCTGCATCCCACACAAAACATTGACTGCTTATACAGACAACTGATACATGATGGTTGCTAATATGAGAATAGATTATCTTGTGATTCTTGCTAGACCATGATATTATTCACTAATTTTTAAATAAGGTCAATGTTCTTCCTCTTGAGATCTAGGGAGGTACACCTTTTTCAAGTGATCGTGAGTGAGCATTCCATAACCTACAACCAACTTTGGTTGCTTTTACAACATAACATATGAGGAAATATGAAGGTGGGTAGTAAAACTACATGGAACATGATTTTTTCTTCAAAATGAGAAAACAAAATCTTTTTTCGTAAATAATTGATGAATGTTCATACATGAAAATACGAAGTACCTAAAAAATACCTTTAGTTGCTATTCAACCATTATGGAGTACGTACAGACTAGTGAAGGTACGATACACAAATATCGATCTCGATCTGGAGGACATTGTACATACTGTAGCAAATACTTTGATAACATCTATAATGCTCGTAGACATGAAAAGAACGAATGTGTTAAAAGCCCATACCGTCAAATACTAATTTGTGGCAAGTGTGGAAGACGGTTGACACGAAGAGAGAATTAAAAAAGACACGATAAAACTTGTAAAGCCAAGCTCGCGCAGGAGATAAAGTACGTAGATGGAGACGCTATGCTCGGGGACAGTATGTCTTACAATGAAATTGATCTACCTAGTCTTAAAAGCGATTGTGTTAAAATATCTCCAGGTCTTGAGGAAGGAAATAGCTTAACTGGTGTTGAAGATATAAGTAAGGTAGAAGATAATGAAAGTAACATCTCCAGAAAAAGTGACAAGTCGTCTTATAGTAGACTTCTACGGACTTTGGAATATTTTTTTGGAAAATTAGCAAGTAAGCTTGATACCAAGGATGGTACTCCAATGTCAAAAAATTCGAAATACTGGGATATGCAAGATGAAGATGTCAGTGTGTTTGATAAAGATGTGAACAGCACCGATGATGATGATACAAATTATCATAATCATTATTACAACGATTTTCAGAATATGTTCAGCAAACATTCGAAGAAGATGGTGGCATCAAGTGAAATTGATTATATATCGTGGAAAGACCCGAACGTGTTAACGAACAGGTTGCGACTTTTACTTGTTTCGCAAGATGACGAAATTGTATCAGTTATCAAAGAAACGTGGACTATTCTTGATGAACTTAGAATTTCAGGGTATATATAATAAGTTAGTAATGTGTATTGACTGATGAAATTTTATACTTTTGTATTTTTGATATAAATATAATTTAAAGAATTGATATTAAAATGTGTCGTTATTCATGTCCTAATAAAGTTCATGTGTTTTCTACATTAAAGAATTGAGTTGCGGATGACTATTTTAATATCTATGTGTGTGTGTGTGGGTGTTGGAAAGTTTACATTTTATTTTATGTAGATGAAGGAAAATGAGTGTTGAAGAAGGAAAGAGTATGTAGAATTGAGTGTCGATGACGGAAAATGAGTGTTGAATTGAGTGTCGATGACGGAAAATGAGTGACGAATTGAGTTTCGATGATGGAAAATGAGTGTTGAATTGTGTGTCGGTGATGGAAAATGAGTGTTGAATTGTGTGTCGATGATGGAAAATGTGTTTCGATTATGTAAAATGGGTGTCGAATAGAGAGTCGATTATGGAAAATGAGTGATGGCAAATGAGTGTAGTATTAACTTGCATCTAGCACTGAGTATGTGTAGCTCGGTTCTGAAGGTTCAATGGGTCCCTGGTCCTATATAAATTTAAACTTAGCTAACATGATCACTGTCAATATTATTTAACTAGCCATCGGTATGCTGTTAAATGACTGGATGTATATAAATACTAGGTTGTTAATTGACTTCATTTAGTTTTTGTGTGCTGAGTGTAGACTGATGAAAATAAGTGAGGAGCTTAATGTAGAATGGACTTGTGTTGATGGATATGTTGGTGTCCTACTGTATGTGCATAAATCGAATGCTAGTGGTCTGATAATATGTTGGGTTATTTACGAAGATATTTATCGATGTGTGCTATGAAAAGCATAAAAGTGTATACTAAACTTATAGAGTAGGACTCTTGTTTCGGAGACTTTTGTCATAAGGCTTAACAAGGATCGACTCTGAAGGCTTTGAAGATGTATGGTACTGGACATGTCTTGTCTGTAGCTATATCAACACTGAAGGACTCCTGAACTGTAGATGAGAGGTACAAAAATAATTGACTTTGGACCTAGCCCGGTATCGTATAAATTATTTTAGAAATGTGTTGTAGACATTTGGAGTCAGTTGGAGGTTATGTGTAGCTGTACATAATAAAATTTAAATTTGAGTAGTTGAAACTATGTTTGGTTTCTGAAAGTTCCATTGTTCAGAGACTCTTAATCCTTCTAGTAAGTCTAAATGAACCGTGTATGTAGGATGAGAGATTAGTTGTTTCAATATATAATTTAAACTTTTATTTCTTGAAATTCCTAATTTTTTTTAGTAATAACATTGGATGATGTATTGACTCGAGTATTATAGTAAATGGTTCTTGATTTGACTAGCGTATTATTCCAACCGGTGCATGTATATAAGCGAGTCCTAGACAGCAGGTCGCTCAGTTTGTTACTGGCGACGACGACGGTGTAAGGATCACCTAGTTTGATTCTTCTGGTGCATAAGACGCGTAATTACCTGTTCTTGTGAACTCGATGGCATCTTTACCATCTAAAACGACGAACTTGATGGATGTTGTACCATCGACTACGGGAACCCTGACGTCAGCTATGGCGGAGAAGGTGCAGATCCCGTCGGCAACGACGACGACGTCATCACAAGAGGAGACTTCAACAGTCGTGATACCGTCAGCAGGAGATACTTTAATGCCGGTGGTGCTGGCTACACAGGAGAACTCTACGAACTTCGTTTCTTCCTCGATGGAAACTTCAATGACTGTTGATTCAAGAACGAATAACGAACATCGGTGCTGTTACTGTAACAAAAGTTTTAAATACCGTCAACATGCAAGAAGACATGAAAATCATGTCTGTAGAAGAAACGCTAATCGTGTGACATTTCCGTGTGACCCATGTGGTGTACATTTCACAAACAAAAGTAATTTGATTAGGCATTGTAAAAGCAAAGTTCATTTGCAAGTTGAACATCGAGGAAGCGATGATAATTGCGATGAATATCTGTATCAGTGCCGCTACTGTGGTAAACGATTTGAGCGACTACGAAGTACACGCATCCATGAAAAGCATGGATGCAGAAGAAATCTTGACCGTGTAAAATTTCTTTGTGAGAAGTGCGGTGTACAGGTTACACGAAAATTTTACTTGAAAAAACATTATAAATTTTGTAAAGATGGGTTTCTAGCATCATCTCTGGTCCTCTAAGGTGTTACACTCCTGATCTGATGTATCGTGATCTGTATGAATTAGTTGTATTTTGTCACTCTTAAAACGAAATATAATAATTTATTTTAATAGAAATGAATGTTGCAAGGACTGAGAAAATGTATACGATATATATATATACAGTTTCAGATTTTATTGTGTATGCATGTACAATTTAAAATAAATTATTGAATTAAAGAATTTTTTTATTAATTTTTCTTAACCTACATCGTTTATCTTAATGTAATAAACTACATGTGGCACGTAATTAAGGTCGGATTTGTAATGTCCGTTTTGTCTTGTTTGTGAGTATTATTTTGTTTACCAATAATGCTGAAGACAGTTTTTTTTTTTGCTAAAATTATTTCAGTCTGAGTATGCCATCTGCATTCTTAAGATTTTTATGGGAGATGTTTTGGTAAAGTGCAGGTACAGGTAATACCGTAACATTAGAGCAAATCTGATAGGAACTTGATTTATTATTTCTAAAATAATAATTTATTACTCTCCCGAAATAAACATAACATACTTGTGGGAAATCTATGGTCTTAAATCGTAACCTGTCGTATATTGGTGTACACTACGGAGGTGATATTAAAAAATTGAATAATGTTAATCAATTGCGTACACTTCCAAGTAATCTGGTGCACTGGCTGGGCTGTAACAGTAAGATTCTGGATACTTGGTAAGCGATTATTCGTCCGAATTACTCACACATTCGTACTGATTACTGACATGAATTTAGGGTTCACGAAAAAAATGTATACTAGCCGGGGTCATGATTTAAAATATTTTGCCGCTTATAATTATCAGAGTATTGAGTATGGTATGTAAAGTTCGACTCCTCTCGTATATGTGCTACACATTTATTTTTGTAGGTAGCAAGATATACATTCGTAGGCTGATTTTCTGCTCTGGTTCGGTGATGTATACTTTGAAGTGGTTCCAGCAAGTACTTTACGTATGCTGGATTATGATTTCACTGGAGTTTTACGTGTACTGAGTTGGAAGGCTAGTGATGAGATGTATGCATGTCTTGAGCAAAACATATGAGTGTCGCAGCATTCTGCAAGCTTGCAACTCCCGCGCGAGGGGTCAATGTTCATTTGCAGGTGATGGTAGGCGTGTCTCGATCGAGAAGTCTCTGCCTCTATCCTTGAGAATTTTTTTTTGCGGTTGGCGTGCTTGAATTTATGTACTTTTGCTAGTCGTACGTGAATAAGTTTAAATTCGTATGCATTGGAACATATTTTTCTACATGAGGTAATAAAAATACATAGATGCTACATTGACTGAGATAGGTATCGAACACATGGTTCTTACCCTATGAGTGACTAGCACTTGTTTGACCTATCTCCACTAACCCTCGTTTACTTTGTGATATAGATGGGACATGGCTGTTTTCTGACAGATTATGGTTAAAATGTCTTGGACAAAGTGTCCTTTGTAGAAATTACTATGTGTGGTAATTATTTTAGTCGAAGTGGTAATTTAATAAAACACGTAAAAACAGCGTGAAGGTTTTTCTAATGTGTAAACAAATTAATGATAGGATGAATTTGTATGTAGAAATGGTGGTATACTACATCTCTTGAAGAACACTGCATGGTATATATAATGAAAGGCTCTTGGGCTCAAGAAACTATACCTACTATAGGTGGAAAGGATGATACGGTTTCCAAGATTAAATGAGAGGAACTTTGATGATTTTTTTTATATATACTACAATTATTTAATTGAGTTTGTGATGATGGGTTGAAGGATTAAATAATAAAACTGGACTCATAGGCTTTTACAGAAAATGAGAATGGAGCTCACAAGATCATAGATTGTGGTAAATCACTGACAACTGAAATGTGGAAACGATATCATAAAATGAGTTATAT
Organism: Bacillus rossius redtenbacheri; assembly: GCF_032445375.1. Classification (NCBI taxonomy): domain Eukaryota; kingdom Metazoa; phylum Arthropoda; class Insecta; order Phasmatodea; family Bacillidae; genus Bacillus; species Bacillus rossius. The sequence goes on from NC_086332.1 coordinate 113,035,984, forward strand.
TGATGCAGCTCATGACAATATTGATGACAGCTATGATGATGATTTACATCTGTGATAGTGACACGGACGCGGAGATTTAAAGACAAATAATATTATGAATATAGAAAAGATGGAAGCCTTAGCACGCCGATCGTGACGAGAAACAAATATTGAAGGATGTTGATGGTATCGGGAAGACTGAAACTAATGAAGGTATCAACACTGTGAAAAGTGAGAATACATTCAAGCCTATATTTAGCAGATCCTCCATACTTTGTATAAATGGTGGACTCCTGAAAAGGAAGCATACAGGCGATGAAGACACTTCGACATCAACGATATTGAGTTCTTGCAGTAATCTGGGTGAAGACGTTGTCTTCTACGGTGATTGCTACAGTGACTCTGAGGCTGTTTACAAAGGCACAGACTGTGATGCAGAACCTAAAGCTGACAAGATCGAAGAATGTGGTGGTGTCCTGAGACCGAAGCGATGGAAACGTCGTGTTATAATAAATAAATCTGATCAAGCTTGTGATGATCGCTGGCTAGATGATGAAAGTAACCCTGAGGATGGTGTTAAAACGGAAGACACCAGAGATCATAATATTTATAATAAACAAGCAATGAAGATGGTGGCAGAAGAGATTGATTCCACATCATGGAAAGATCCAAAAATATTGGTTGAACGGCTAAGACTGATGGTGGCATCTGTTCGTAGAGGAAACTACTTGCATATCGTGGAAGTATCGCCCATACTGTAAGAACTTCGGAACGCTGGCTACATACAATAATCATTTGATTAACTGTCATGTGTGTACTAATGAAAAATAAAATGAATTATTTATATTTAAAAAAAGTATGATTTATTTCTTGTATCCTGATTTCCAAATAAGCCTGTGTTTCCGCTACTGTATGTGTGATCATTCCGTTTCCTGTGTGTACTGTGTGTACGTTCCGATTTCCTGTGTGTACATTCCGTTTTCCTGTGTGTACATTTCGTTTTCCTGTTTGTACATTTCGTTTTCCTGTTTGTACATTTCGTTTTCCTGTTTGTACATTTCGTTTTCCTGTGTGTACTTTTCTTTTTCCTGTTTGTACATTTCGTTTTCCTGTGTGTACATTTCGTTTTCCTGTTTGTACATTTCGTTTTCCTGTTTGTACATTTCGTTTTCCTGTTTGTACTTTTCGTTTTCCTGTGTGTACTTTTCGTTTTCCTGTGTGTACATTACGTTTTCCTGTGTGTACATTACGTTTTCCTGTGTGTACTGTGTGTACAATGCGTGTTGGAGCCGAGTAGACTTGTATCCATGTAGCTTCATAGACATTTAGTTTCGTAGCCATGTGGTCTTTTAGTCATGCAGTCTCTCAGCCATGTTTAACTCGGAACCAGCTAGATCCTTTTAGACTCGTAGCCTTGTAGCCTCGTAGTCTCTTAGACTCGTAGCATTGTGGCCCAATATCATTGGAGCTGTTGAAAGAAAAGGTAGTTGGGGCATTTGGAGCTGTTGGAGCCATTTGGAGGCTGTTGGAGCATTTGGAGGCTGTTGGAGCATTTGGAGCTGCTGGAGCATTTGGAGCTAAGAAGTAGTCGTTGCACGTCTATGCAAAGCTAAATGTTTATAAGTTTGCTGGCTTTCGCAAGTGATTCTGTAGTAGGATAGAAATTGTGTAATAAATATTATGTTTGTAAACGACTTTGTGGTGTTTTATTTCTCGAACCTTACGCTTTTCTGGTATTTAAATTAAATTTATTTTAGCTTCGTCCAGGATCGTGCCAAGGACCTTAGACGACCTAATTAATCAGTATATTGTTTGCAAATTTATTTAATGAATTTTTAACTTTTTCCTGAATTTTTAGTTTAATTATTACAAATTTTCAATATGGTGGTCTTGATGGCTTATAGGATGATGGTAGTAGAGGTTTTAAAGTCTCTTTAAGAATGTTGAACGTGGCTTATTGAAGTTATTATTTTTTCATAAAATTAAACATTATTGCAACGATCGAGGATCGAACCAAGGACTGGAGCGGATCGAATCGATATGTAAATTAATGAGTGATTTTTTTGATGAATTTTGGATTTTTTCCCGCTTTTCTAGCTACATTATTACATGATTTCAAGATGGCGTCCGAATTTCAATATGGCGGGGGGCACCTCGGTAATAAATGTTTACTGCACTGTAGCGGGTTAGAATGAAATTATCCAGATGGAAATGTACTCTATAATATTAGTCACACACAAGATGACGTACTCCAGCAGGTGGTAGCTCCTGGTAGCATCTACTGAACATTAAATGTCGGGTCCATGATGGTCGACAAGGGCAAAGTCAAACTTCAAAGTCAAGGTCAAATTTCAAGGTGAAGGTAAATTTCAACGTCAAGGTTAAATTTCAAGGTCAAGGTCAAATTTCAAGGTCAAGGTAAATGTTCAAGGTCAAAATCAAATTTCAAGGTCAAGGTCAAAGTTCAAGGTCAAGGTCAAATTTCAAGGTCAGGGTCAAATTTCAATGTCAAGGTCAAATTTCAAGGTCAACAGTTGAGGACAAAAGTGTGGTGACCAGATAATTATACTAACATGGTATCGACACACTCTAGCAGACGAAAACAAGATGGTGGTCTCCAGCGTATGAAGACAAGATGGCGGACATGACGTAATATCAGCTGACGATATATGAACCTTGGTATTTGTGACGGTAGATCGGTCTGTAGGTGGCTTCTGTGGAGGAAGGATATGATGTTTTTTTTATGTTTTGCCCTCACTGGTTTCGAACCAAGGACGGGAATCGATATAATCAATCATTATATTTATTGTCAATTTATTTAATGAATTTTGAACTTTTTCCCGCATCTCTAGCATAAAAATTACGGATTTTCAAGATGGCGGCCAAATGAAAAGATGGTGGGTCTGTCTCGAACTGGTGGTGCTAATATTACTTTAAATTTAAAAAATTACAAGTCCAAATATGCATGTTATTTTTATATATACCTTATTTAATCTTCGGTCTGGTAAATGTCTCGATGGCCGAGCGGTTAAAGGCGTATGTTTTCCAACCTAGAGATCAGAGCTGCGATGGTTCGAATCACAGCGTTTCCAATATATTTTTCATAAAAAATTAAATTTAAAATGTCGATAAGGTTCATAATAGCTATGGTAGGTAATGGAACATCGACCTTATGTGATGAGACAGAGCGACGCTGGCGCTCTCTCGGAAAAAACGACAGAAACAAAGTCGACGGTATCCAAGATGGCGGCCTGCGGCAGAACAAAAAAAATCAAGAGCGATGCTGGTGCTATCTAGGAACAAACAACATAAACAAAATCAACGGTATCCAAGATGGCGGCCTCCAGTGGAACAGAAAAAATAAAGAGCGACGCTGGCACTATCTAGGAACAAACAACAGAAAAAATGTCGACGGTATCCAAGTTGGCGGCCTCCAGCGGAACAGAAAAAAAATCAATATGGCGACGGAGACGAAAATTCCATCATAATGAGTGGGGCGCTTGATTTACAGATGGCGGATCCAAGATGGCTGCCGTGATCTACTTGTCCCGTTACGCTCTCCCGTTTACGCTGTGTCCCGTTACGCGGTGTCCCGTTACACGGTGTCCTGTTACACGCATCCAAGATGGCCGCCGTGACATCACAATCCAAGATGGCCGCCGTGACGTCACAATCCAAGATGGCCACCGTGACGTCACAATCCAAGATGGCCGCCGTGACGTCACAATCCAAGATGGTGGACATCGGCTCCGGCTCCACATCCTGCATCCTGATCCAGTAGCCCCATTTACATACTACTGCCGATGGTTCACGAACCACTCAAATGAAACGGTTCGTGTCCCAGAACACTCAGGAACTAGTTCCCAGAAAAAGAACCGTGGTTCACCAGCTCAGCAAGAGTGGACAGTGGGAAGAACCCTGAAGGAGAGGTTCGCTAGTTGTTCTTTGTTCCTTCTCCTCCACAACTCTCGGCTATCGCGTTCGGCGCGGTCTCGTGGTTCTTGGTTCATCCTTCTTTCTTCTTGTCATCGCTGGACGCTGATTCGCTCTCCACGATTCTTTGCTCGTCAACTCCACTACCCCCCCCCCCCCCCCCTTCACCAAAAAAAAACTTTCATCAGCCAGGTCGCCAGGATACTGTTTCACTGTTTTTAGCTCTCTCTCGCTCGTGATGTATACGAATTAATCAACTCGAGCAATAACTGTGACCAACTTCACAGAACAGCGTGGAGATAAATAACTCAAGTTCGTTAGTATTGTTTCTGTGCATTGTGTTATAGATCCAAGTAATGTATAATTAATACGCTTTCCTGTAATGTATAATTAATACGCTTTCCTCTGGTTAAGTACATACTTATACATTAATATAATTTTTATAAATTGTACTGTTATGGTAATTTGTTTCAATTAATGAATTTTGCCGAATTGATTTTTGCAAATGCGAATTTCAGTTATATTGTTAATTAATTTTAACACTACAGAATTGATAGCAACAATTTTTTTTCCAGAGTTTCATTTTAAATTTAAATGGTTATAAATTATATTTTTTTAATTACTGTGCTTACGACATGTTGTAAGCCTTTTTTTTTTTTTTTTTTTTTTTTTTTTAACGTTTCTAAAACCTTTCCTCAATGTTTCGCTTATGAAATAGTGAACTTTTTCTCCATGCTGTTGAAAGCAATGTTTTTTGCATAAAATTAAAATTAATTTTACTAAGTCAAACCATAACGACAGTCATTTCAATTTTCAAACAACCGCCGGAATCGATGAGTCAGTATAGTACAGAGGAAGATGAGAAAAGAAAGCGTTGAGCATGAGAAAGAACCGACTCGGTGAGGCGAGTGCCGAAGCCGAATATAAAGAGAAAACGAGCGATTCCTTCTAGTTGTACGAGACTTTTTTAATGAACCACTGAACCATTTAAAAGAACTAGTTCACTTTAAAGAATTTGGTTCCGAACCACTCAATGGAATGAACCGTACTGCCCATCCTTATCCTAGAGCGTAAACCTCAAGAGGTTGCTCCAGGGAAGAGAGATGCTAGAGCATATTCCCGAAGGCTGTTCCAGAGGAAAGATGAAACAGTAAGTAATAATCCATTTCTAGGTTCCTAATGTATTTCCCCAGTCTTTCATGTGGTAAGATCTCTGACTAGTACAGTACAAGCCAAGGTTATATACATGTCGGTTACATTAGCATTACTGTCAATATTTACAGATTTAGCCTTTGCAGTATGTTCTATAAGATGTCACTGACTGTCCTGATCATATGCTAATTTCTGACTCACGGGATGCTCCTAACACGAACGGAAGCCTGCTCCTTCCCTGAGTAATGACACAATGAATCCCACTTATTTACATTCTGCAGCAGGCGCCATCTATCGGCCCCAGGTGCATCACCATCATACAGGACACTAGCTTAGGCATAGAGATTAGGTAAAAAATATCCCGTAGTGTTGGGGCAGCCATGTTTGTTTCAGGGATGAGCATGTAGCACTCGCACAAGGGGGCCGAGGCCAAATGCAGGACACAACAGTTAATTGAGGGCATACAAAAGGGGTTACACACAGATGCAGTTCCCAAACTCTGGTCCATGCATGATGCTATCCTTCCCGTACTTCATATGGTCATGATATACTAGCTCGATATACACAAGCCTGAAGCCCGCACTCCAGATCGACGACCGAGTGCAACGACCTGGTGCTCCGCTCCAGTGTGTGTTGGGGGGGGGGGGGGGCGTCGATGCACATAATGGCCTCGTTGGAGGGGGCATTTGATGCCAATTGTCGGTGTTTCTCTGTCGCACAGGCAGTTATGCCACATCGATGCCCACCCCTATAGCATGCACGTCGATGTATCGATGATCACCCATGCGGCAATCAAATGTTCATGTCTGCATCTGCCATTGCCATATGGGAATTTGTCCGCCAAACAGGGGCGAATATTCTATGTAAGCATTGTAAGCAGTGCTTACAGTTAGAAAATGTCCTACATATGTGGTAATGCATTCTGAAGTGGCATCTATCAATGATAAACTCTTGAATAGCTAACACACAGTCTGTTATAATACCGCCTCATTGACGCCTCGCTGTTTGTAATTTTTAGACAGTGGACTCCCCTCCCTAACCGCACGGTATCCCTATAGGCTGACTGAAGCCGGCCGAGCTGCCTACTCGCCCTCTCCCCTCTGCGGCAGCGCGACATCCCTCTGTAAGCACTTCTCCTCTTGAATACAGGCAGCTGTGAGCTCTTATTGGCCAGACCATCACCCCCTCCCACGAATGTGCGTGCCAGAGGGAGGGCGGAGGTCCAATCAGCTGGGCATCCCATTACCATCTGCCTGTAAGTTGACAACCCAGCCGTGCACGCTGTAAGCAGATAGCTTCCTGCTTGCAGCCACTATCAGCCGACTGGAAATTCAGACACTGCTTATCGAAGCGGGGAAAGGGGAAACTCTCCTCTACGACGATCTTAGCGCCATGATTGGCCTGTCAACAGCTTTCTTGTTTTAATCATGTAACGTACAGCGATTATCAATAATTGAAACGTGGTTAAAGTGCAAGATATTATAAACGCATCAGGGACAAGGTTTAGAATTTTTTTTATTGAAAGGGTAGATCAATTTCAGCAATATCTTGAGAAATTACGTGATAGTTTCGATGATTTCTGGTGCAAAATTGAGGATAATTTGGTAGCTTGACAGAAGATAGTCAGCCCAAAAAAAAAATAGCTATATAACATTTCGGATGACAAGAATACCAGGTACAGTCGATTATATTTTGAAATCACAGACAAAAATTAAAGAAAAAATAAGTAAAAGATTTGGTGATATTGGCAGTCTCTTCTTCATTGGTTTGCTCAATTTCATTGAGTTTACTGTTTATTCACGATCATTTCCCGAAAAACTATTCAAGTCCTTAAAATTTTTTTATGGACAATTCTTCGATTTTGCCAGACTGAGAAGCGAACTTTCCGTGGTTTATTCTTCAAAATAATTTCACTAGAACAGAGGTATTTCCGTAACTCTCAAGGGCAATCGCGGGTCTCAGCATTGTCTTTGTTATCAGTTGAAAAAAAAAAAGAATTGCAAGACCTAACAAAAAATAATACATTTTACGACAATGTGATCAACATGTTTGCGAAGCAGGGCCGTCGAAATCAGCTTATGTATTAGTAGTGACTAAACACTTGGGTTACGTTTGGTATTTTTAGAACCAAAAACATTAGTGCATAGCTTTCCTTTCATGACACAGAGAATTAAGTTCATGAGCGTCGTCCATCTTGGCGGAGCGAGTCACCACCAGTACCAGGCTCATCAAATATGAGGGTGAGTTTACATCTACTAAGGCAAGGATTTACATCCACTCGTGATAAATTAGTAAATAAACATTATAAACATTTTACTAAAACAAAATTCTCTATTCCTTAGGCATGTTAGTTTTCTGAACTGTCTCCTAGTAGTAAGTTCGTAATGATTTATTAATTTAAGTTAAAATGGTTTAATGCATTGCTTACACATGCAATCAACCCACGCCTCGCCACTGCCGCCAAATATAGTTCCAAGACTTTGTTCTATAATTCTTAATTGATAATTTGACGCCGTCGTCGGTGCTCCCTTTGAGAGCACAGACCGTTATGTGTCTTCAACACCTGATCAGTGCTGTGCCAACGAACACGCCCGCACGTGCAACGTAGTGCAGTGCCCCGAACGGCGTGACGTCAGTCACGGCCTCCTACGTGTGCAAAGCGCCCGGCCGGGTGTGGCACTGCGCAACTAAATAATTTGTTCATGCATTCAATAAAACAAACAGAAACTTATACTTGTAAAATAACTAATAATTAATATTAATTCAATAATCATTTTGTAAACTGGTATCATTCACAAAACTGGCCGAAATCATCTTTCCGCGCTCCGCAGTTTCCCGCGGAATTTCCCCCCTCCCTGGCCAAGGTGGCCAGGGAGGTTAGTCGGTCGTCATCGGTGACTCGCCAGTGCCGGCAGCCCCGCGCACGGGAAGCACTCACCTTTCGCGCCAATTCATCATTAACTACAATAGGTAATTATAGTCAAACCGTTTCAACAGCTTCCCGGTCGGCCCTAACCTGCCGTATGAGATTTCGTACGGTCTTTAAATATAATGTGTGGCTCGCCACCGAGCCTTTCTTGTGATACGTGAGTTAAATAGGCGACCCGCCGTGGTGCCTGCGCCTCACGCTATCAAAACCCCCCACGGGGAATTAGTTCATCGCCCACGCGGGGCGGCACTGCGCCAAACGCGAGAATAAGTTTACGGACGATTCATCAACTGGGACGTGCGACGGTCACGGACGTGATATCCCACCGGATTCCGCCGTGCCCGTACCCAGCATAACGTGGCCCTCGCCACCACGCGGAGTAGCCGCCATTGTGTGACCACCTGAGTGGGACACCCGGACCTGGTCCGAACCCGGGACTAGCCCTAGTGACTTTAGTGTATTGTTTCTGTGTTAGTAACTTTGTGTAACCCGCCGTAAGCGTACTTCATATCACGCCCCGCCCAGACTCTCTCGGGCGCAGAACCAGGCTTGCCGCTCACCAGGCTTGCTGCTCACCTGCACATTCATCTCGCCTCTCGCCGGGTAACTACCCCTCTTAATGTACTAGCCACCGGGCCACTGAGCGGCCGTAACGAGTACCGCCAAGAGAGGGTGGTGTAGGTGGAGCATAGGTCGACGATGAAGCGGCCAGTCGCGTGAGCGTGTCAAGTGTAACGTGTGCGACGGAATAAACCAGTTAAAAGTACGTGTGTGTTTTTACTAATACGGCATCCTGGGAGGCCATAACAACCCAGGGAGCCCTTTGCCGATTCGTCCCTGCCTGCAGCCATGAGGCCAGGAACCCCGCCCTTGTGATCAAAATTAATCAAAACATTTCTAATTCACGTAAATTCAAATCAGGCAGCGGGGACGGCGTCAAATTGTTAATCAAAATATCAAAATTTGTTTTGCATACATAATCAAATTCCTTAAATCTCAGCCCGAGTCGTTCCCGTGCTCCGTGTACTTCGCGCAGGAAACTTGGCTTTCAGTGGTGTGGAGATGCCAAGTCCGGGCCAGTCGTCGCTTGCCCCGCTTATGGTTCGTATATGTACTTGCACCATGGGATACTCAATGTTTTGTTTTCACCGCTTGTAACTGCCATATCGTAAGTATTTTTCAATCCTGTTTTATCTGCCCCGTGGCCAGCCCCACTTTCGGTGTAGTTTTAATATAATAGTATCATTTGCAACTATGCATTTGCGATTTTTTGTCTTTTTACCTTTGCAATCTACGGGCCGTGTGCTTGCACCCATCCTCGGGTAAAAATCCTTGCTTGTGAACTTTCCATTATCGCCCGCACTGGGCAATCCATGGACGAAATGTGTAGACTTTCTACAAAACATTTTACATAATTAATTCAGCAACCATGGTATTTTGTGGTAGACCTTGCTCATCCACATGTGAAATGTGCTTGTGCTTGCTTAAAGTCAAAGACTTGTCTCCTCCTGTGTTACTTCGTCACCGATTTTTAACGTAACTCAATTCAACTGAACTCCTAGCGAGACTCGTCAAACATCTTACAGACTCTGAACCAGGTGCATATGTAATCTTAGTTTATTTTGTAATGATAATTATCTCATGTTCTACCATGCAAAATTGCTCGCCATGTATTACAGCACAGAATTGATCGTAGTGCCACCTGCGGACCTTCACGCCGCATTACCATTTAACATTTAAATCTGTGCCCCGAATGTAGTCGTAATCATAATAATCATGTTCTACAATTACACAGAGCCATGCTATGGCACTGATACGATACGGGCTGGGTGCTGTGGTAGCACCATGTAAATAGTACTTTCCATATAATAAATCGACATCGTTTTGCAGTTTTCCTGGTTCATTCAATCACTGCTGTTTCCAGGCACGTAGCCAGGAATGCCCCACCCCCATGATATTGCGCGGGCATAAAATCAATCATTTTCACCACGAGACAGCCCATACGAAAAAAATGCAATGTATTGATGCTGCCTGTTTTGAAATTACGTTGACGTCCCTCGGCTTTAGGTCCCCGATTCCCCGTTTACGTGACTATCCAGTTATGCCCGTACTGCTCTCGTCGGTGAGGAGTGGGTCCAGGCCAACGTGGCTGGGACCTGGAACTGCGGGACCTGGAGGGAGAGTTAGGTGAGGAGGCATAGTTGTAGGCTGTTCCAGGGATAACTCGGCGTAGATGATTTCACGAGCCCCTTTTATTATCGTTTTATAGCCTGCCGCACCCTTTTGGAACCGTCGCGGAACAAGCGCCCTATCCGCGGCGACCCGGACTCCCGTAAGACCGTACTGTCCGTTAACACGTCCCGACCCGGGTTGGGAACTTTACAACGTAATACTGACCCCGTTTAAGGTTACTCTGCGAAGAAGCGCAATACGTGCGCGGCATGTTACGTAATGTTTCGTAAAGACGACGAAGGTTCAGTGACCCGTAATTGCGCGTCCGCGTTCTGGAATTCTCGACTGGTAACGTGACTCGAAAGACTCGTAAATTCGGTTAGATGAATGACTCGCGGAGGCAGCTCGGCTGCCGCGACAATCCGTGAACTAAAACGTTCGACTGGTCACGAGCTCAAGGTACGCGCCTCGCGAGCAGCGCGGAGTGGCGTACACGACTGTCTCGGTTCGAGCCCTGAACACGACTGACTCTCCCCGCCCGCCAGCGGGCCGGAGCCCGCGGGCTGCGGGGGAGGGGAGGAGAAATCGGCCGGCGTGGGAGAGGTCCCGCCCCGCGGTGCGCCAGGCTGCAATTACATACTAGCACACTTGAGAAAACACAGAATATTTACACAGCTAAATGAAACATTAATCACAAGCAAATTTACAGAATTAATAAATTACGATTACATTATTTACATACTTGTTGAGGCCCGTGACCTTTTGGGAAAAATATACAAACACAAATTATCTATTGCACAAAAAGACTCACTGGCACGCTAGGGCGCACGCGGGTGCGTCCCTGGCCGTCGCACTTCACCGATGTTGCACTGGGAAAAACACACTACCTCAGGCCCACGTTGGTGGCCAGGTACGGCCTCTGCACCTGGGAGGGTATGACGACTGTCGTCAACGTGAACTAAAAAGGTTTAAAGAATTTTGATCTCAAGGGCGGGGTTCCTGGCCTCATGGCTGCAAGCAGCGACGCGTCGGCAAAGGGCCCCCCGGGCTGTTATGGCCTCCCAGGACGCCGTATTAGAGAAAACACACACGTAGGTTTAACAGATTTATTACGTCGTACACGTTAAACTTCTCTACGTCACATGTGGCACTCTCACGCGTCTGGCTGCATCATCGTCGACCTCCACTCAGCCTACACCACCCTCAATTGGTGGTACTCTTTACGGTCGCTCCATAGCCCGGCGGCTAGTACTTTTAAGATGGGTAGGTAACACTGCGAATTACGAGACGGATGCTCGGGGAAGCGGCAAGCCCGTTTCTGCACACGTGGATGTTTGTGCGGGATGTAACACGGGGTACGCTAACGTCTGGTTATACAAGTTCACTTAACAAAGAAATATTACACTAGAGTCACTAAGGGCTAGTCCCGAGTTCGTGGTAAAGTTCAAGTGTCCCACTCAGGTGGTCACACAAAGGCGGCTAATCCGCATGGTGGCAGGGCCACGTTATGCTGGGGACGGGCGTGGCGGAATCTGGCGGGATATCTCGTCCACGACCGTTGCACGTCCCAGGTGATGAATCGTTATTAAACTCTGTTTCGCGTTCGGCACTGTGCCGCCCCGCGTGGGCTATGAACTAGTTCCCCGAGGTTTTTTTTAATAGCGTGAGGCGCAGGCGCCACGATGGGCCGCCTAAATAATTACACTTACGTAGCACTGGAAAGACTCGGTGGCGAGTCACACATTTTAACGAAAGACCGCACGAGATATCGTACGGCCGATTAGGGCCGACCCGGGAGCTGTTGATAAAGATTTGAAGATAGTTACCTATTGCCGTTAACGTGGAGGTGGCGCGAAAGATGAATGCTCCCCGTGCGCGGGGCTGCCGGCCCAGGTGAGAACTAGATCGCTACTGACTATTCTCCCTGGCAACCGGGCCAGGGAGGGGGAAAAGTCCGCGGGAAACTGCGGAGCGCGGGAAGGTGATTCCGGCCAGTTTTTGAACGATATTGGTTTACAAAATGATTAGTTAATTAACAATAATTATTGGCTGTTTTAAAAGTTTTAGTTTTTGATTGTTTTATGAAATGCATGTACATAGACTACCTAGTTGCGCAATGCCACACCCGGCCGGGCGCCTTGCACACGTAGGATGCCGTGACTGACGTCACGCCGTTCGGGGCACTGCACTACCTTGCACGCACGGGCGTGTTGGTGGCACAGCACTGATCAGGTGTTGAGGACACATAACGGCCTGTGCTCTCAGAGGGAGCACTGACGGCGGCGTCAGTATATTGCTGGGTAATATATCATTTTATGAATTTTAAAATGAATATGTGGTGAAATGACCTATGTGTCATACTTTCACTGATGTTGATAACTTTATGGTGAACTTTCACCATAAACTACATTTCAAACTAACTTCAGTTATATGAAACATACTGACGCCGCCGTCAGTGCTCCCTCTGAGAGCACAGGCCGTTATGTGTCCTCAACACCTGATCAGTGCCGCGCCTGCGCGCGCAACATAGTGCAGTGCCCCGAACGGCGTGACGTCAGTCACGGCCCCCTACGAGTGCAAAGCGCCCGGCCGGGTGTGGCACTGCGCAAGGGTATTATTTATTCATGCATTTGATAATATAAACAGAAACTAATAAATGTAAAACCATCAATAATTAATGTTAAGTTAATAATCATTTTATAAAGGGTTATAATTCACCAAACTGGCCGAAGTCATCTTCCCGCGCTCCGCAGTTTTCCCGCGGAATTTCCCCCTCCCTGGCCCCGGCGGCCAGGGAGGTTAGTCAGTCGCCATCCAGCACTCGCCCGGGCCGGCAGCCCACGCACGGGGAGCTCTCAACTTTCGCGCCAACATCCAGTAACTACAATAGGTAATTATAGCCAAATCGTTTTATTTCAGCTCCCCGGTCGGCCCGAATCGACCGTTCGAGATCCCGCGCGGTCCATTAATAAAATGTGCAGTCCAACACAGGACTTTTAGTATAATACGTAATTGACTAGGTGGCCCATCGTGGCACCTGCGCCTCACGCTGTAAAGTCCCACATCGGGACATAGTTCATCGCCCACGCAGGGCGGCACTGCGCCAAACGCGATACCAAACTTTCAGACGAGTCATTAACTGGGACGTGCCACGGCCACGCGTGTGATATCCTGCAAGATTCCACCGTGTCCGTACCCAGCGTAACGTGGCCCTCGCCACCACGCGGAGTAGCCGCCTTTGTATACCCATCTGTGCGGGACTAACCACAGTGATTATAGTGTAATGTGTTATCTTAAGTAATTTTGCGGGACCTATCGCCCATGCATTTCACGTTGCGTCCACGTACTTTCGCATAAGTCGGAATAGGTTCATCGTGCGCGGAGCTTAGGTCGACGATGAAGCGGCCAGTTACGTGAGCGTGTAACGTGTAGATTGTGCGACGGAATAAAACAGCTAAAAATACGTGTGTGTTTTATTAATCAGGCGTCCTGGGAGGCCATAACAGCCCGGGGGGCCCTTTGTCGCTTTGTCGACACGTCCCTGCCTGCAGCCACGAGGCCAGGTACCCCGCCCTTGAGACCCGAAATTAATTAAACAGTTTAAATTCACGTAAAATTCAGATCAGGCAACGGGGACGGCGTCAATACATAGTTGCACGAATGTCTGATTTTATTAATTCCATGTAATATTGAAATTATCTAGGTTTCTAGGTAGTCTACTGTCTTTCTGCTATGCTACAAAAAAATATTAAGACCCGATATGCAGCGATACCCAGCTTCTACAGGTTTACTACATACAAGAACAGTTTTCAGCAAGCGACAATAATTGGAGAATGATACTACGTCGGAGAATCGTCAGCAGTCCAGTATGTAGATCAGGGCCCTGTGTTGTCTTCAGCTGCTGCAGAAAGTTTCCACACTTCAAAAGTAGTCAGACTCTATCTCGAGCTTCAGCATATTCTAGTACTAGTGTCGTGGTGTGAAGGAGGACCAGTCTACCAACTATCAACAAACAAGGACTATCAATTTCAAAAGTATGAAATACGATGAGTTTCAAGTGTAATTGTGGATTGTAAATAAGGTACCTTAATTGTGTTGTATTGTTATTTATGTAGTGTTATTATGTATGTGTTTTGTGTGATCTTGTGTAGTGATAGAATGCTATTAGCAAACATTTAAATGAAGTCTCACTTTTAATTTCTGCTTTATTTTCTCATTTTAAAGTTTTCAATTTTTGGAGCCTATTACAATGCTGATTCAATTTTGCCTTTTTTCTTAATACCCTCAGTAGATATATCAGATATAATTTTTCTTTTAATGTCATTAACGAATAACTGCTCTATTAATGTTGTTACTCAATGGTCTAAAGTAAATAAGTTTGCATATTTGAACTGAGAATTATTAACGAAAAGAATTCATCATACTTCGATTGGTAAAAGTCTCATTAATGGCTCGACCATCACCGTTATGCATTTGATTTTTTACTATAGTTCATAATTCCATAATTAGAACAAATTTTAAAACTTTGTTTCCTTTTGCGTACACTGATTAAAATTCTTATCAGATTGATTTTGAAAATCATAAAGATGTTTTTTTTTCTGAACGAATTATGTTAACTTCATTTCCTTCTTGAGTAATGTAATGTTCTTTAAAATCAAACGTTTTCAATGGTCTGCTTTGGCGCTCAATTTCCACATAATTTGATTACTATGTTCAGACACTGATGAGATTAGCATATGTGTGATGTTTAGTTGGTATTACTGTATCCAATTTTAGGTGTTGCTCAAACTAGTGAAACGTTTAACTTTCACAATGTTGGACATATTAACTTGAGATGTAGGTTTCATACGTAGTTATTTCTCAATAAATGCTACCACAGGATACAACTGCTTAAAGCTCTAACTGCCAACAGATGGGGAGCAGATATTCATACCCTGAGGACTATCTTTCTCGCTACCGTCCGAACTAATCTAATATACGGTTGTATTCTCCTACAGCATATATCTAAGACTCAAGCTTATTGGTTGGAAAAAATACAGAACGAAGCCATGAAGATTATTCTAGGAGCTTTCAAATCTACACCAATTATATATCTGCAAGTTGAGTTAGGTATATTGCCTTTAACGTTATACCGACCACTAACTTACTGTAAACATTGGACTCATCTACATCAGACGAAGTTAACCAGCCTCAAAAGGTTGATGGATAAAGTATATGAAATTCCCCTGTCTATATAAAACGAAGTTTGGTATCCATGTTGCCCGCCCAAATACAATCAAACTTTTCCTATGATTATGCATGTCACCATTATACTCCCACTGTCAGAATTTTCGGAGGCAAAGATATCTCGCCTATTGCTCTCCGTCAGATTGTTCTGGAAATACTTGCACAATACCTGGACAGTACCCATCTCTATACCGATGGTTCCAAAACTTCTGCTGGAACGGGAGCAGTTTGGTTTGATAAGACTAATCACAAAACGGGCCTCTACCAATTACCTACTTACATCACCATTTATCTGGCGGAAGCATTCGCGATTTATCAAGCATTGACATATATACTAAACTGTCAGATAAAAGCTCCTCTCATACTCTCAGTCTCTGCTAGCGTTTTAACCTCGCTACAATCCTTCCGGACTCCTGCGGAGCTTCTTATCCTTGAAATTAAAAAATTATGCTTAGCCATTCGTGAATACACAAACGAACCTGTATTTCTATGGATTCCCAGTCATACTGGCGTACACAACAATGAAATAGTCGATAATCTAGCGAAAATGGCAATTACACAGGGTGTCCCTATGTACCCGCGATCTCCGCAGCTCTTACAACCACTTATCAAGGCCCATTATCATTTTCTCATGATTTCCCAATTGACACAATTATCTGCTGCCCGCTCTACCTTATATCATGAGTTACATGGTACTACATTTAAGGTTATATCCCACTACCCCCTGTCATCACATCGCAATCATGCTATAATATCTTTCTGTCTTCGTTCCGATCACAATAGTTCACCGGCACATCTTTACAAGCTGGGTATTATTGATTCGGCGGGTTGTTCCTGCGGAAACCCTTATGCAGATATGCGACATATACTTCTGGAATGTCCAAATTTTGTGGACAGACAAAAAATGTATCAGGACTTGCAAAAGCTGGGATTGCCTTTCCCCTTGTTGTATCCTTCGATGTTATACCACCATCCACATGAGGTATGTCAGATCTTAATTGATTTCATTCTACGCAATCATATTCATGTATAACCCTGAAGTAGTAATAATCCGAGGTGGCCGGTTTCCGTGCCCATCCTCTTATTCCTTCATCCATAGCCTTCCGCTCCTGTGGTAGATAGGCCTCTACCAAGAAGACTAGCCTCCCTACCCGTGTTTTTCCTTACCATAGGTCACCCACTAACGTCTAAGTTCAGCTGCTTTGAATCATGGCTGCTGGTTCACACCGTAGGCCACTTAACCAAAAAAAAAAAAGTAAACTGATATTACCATGCGATAATACTGCTGCAAGGTCATTAGACCTTGATACTGCTGCTACTATCATTGGTCATTAAGCTATTGTAAACATAGTGTGAATCAGCAAAATGGTAATGTCTTCGGTAGTGAGTCTTTGTTATGTTGTCTACCGGATCTTATTAGCAATTCTACATTCTAATTCTAACTTCTGTCTGTCATCCATTCTTTCTTGAGATTTCGGAATCGATACTGTTCACCAGTACTATACAAATCGGTATTTTTTTTTTCGCGGGAAAACGTTATATTCTGTTTGTTTTTTATATGGTTACGTTGGTGTTTATTTTTGTATTTCTAATCTATTATTATTTGCACCATGGCGACCAAACGTCGGCCATTGCATCAAAATCGTAAGTTTGACTTTCGCCCTAATACGGATAACTTCAGGCTGAATTCGGAAACACCGCAATGTGAAACCAGGGGGAAGAAACCTCTGCCGGATCCGTCCTCCGTGCAGCAAGTGTTACTAATGATGGTACTGCATGTCTGTAGGAAATCCATGTTTGTAGACACGAGTGTGAAGGTCGGAATCTACGGTGGTAGCCTTTTCATCGTGTCCCTCTTGGCGGACGTTCTACCAGTGCCTCGGACTTATTTTGCGAGATCAGACAATTTATTTAATCAGTATTTTGTCAAGTTTGGCTGGGGGTGGACGCTATGCCTGACGGTGCCGTTCGTCGTGCTGACTAGTTACACCTACTGTTGTGGCAGGCGAGAGAAGATAGGGCAGCATCTCGTGAGACTCGGAGTTGCCACTGCAGCGTGGCTCTTTTGGACTAAACTCTTCAACTACGTCGAAAACAACTACGGCAGGTGCAACGTTGCCGACAAGAAATTCCAGGCGAAACAAGCTTGTCTCGAGGGTGGATTTTTCTGGCATGGATTCGACATTTCAGGTCATGCTTTCATACTGATCTACAGCAGCTTAGTAATTATCGAAGAGTGTAGGGCGATTAATGGTTGGGATAGCATAAGAGACATGATCAGGAATGAAACCCACTTGAGGTCTTCACGTGAAAATAAATCAGAAAGAAGCGCGTTACGAGGTTTAACTAATGAAGAATTTAATGTGTTGCAGCTTTCATACGAAAAGTTTACTCCATATGTGCGTTCTCTATTTATTGCCATGACTTTACTCTCAGTGCTGTGGGATGTCATGCTAATAAGCACAATGTTGTATTATCATATAATGGTAGAGAAATTTATCAGTGGTGCTGTGGCTATTTTAACTTGGTTTGTAACATATAGGTTTTGGTATGTGATGCCGAATGTCCTGCCAAACCTACCTGGCGATGGACTGTTCAAGTACAGGGAGACACGGTTGCCGAGGCCTCCGTCTTTCAAACGCAAGGCAACTGCTACTAAAGGACAGCTGCCCAAGTTCATGGGAATGCCTCTGTATGGGCTTAAGAAACAAGATATGAAAGAAGATGATGAGGAAAATGGTGAAAATGATGCACCTTTGGGTAACACTAGTTTACGAATATGAGGTTAATGATACTGATATATTATTAAGTCCCCTGAGTATCTTTTAAATGTGATAAAGGTATGGTATGAACTTTGAGACCTCTAAAATTCAACTTACACCTTTAATTTATTGATGGTAAAAATTATTTATTGAATTTACTTGTACATAGGCTACTATTTAAAATTTTCCTTTATCTTTAATACCCATAAAATTTGACCCTAGTTATTTATTGTTGTTAGATTCTTGTACTAAAAAAAGAGAATTATATAAGTTTTTCTTACCTCTGAAATAATGGATGTTTTTTAATCTCTGTGGAGTCCATTTGAGCCAGAATGATCCCTAAAAGTGTATCCTGAAGGATGTCTGCCATTTTTGTTGATCTTGCAGAGAATCACTAATAATCTTTCAGTCTTTCTTGCAGCTTTTCATGGAACGATAAGTGGTTCTTATCTTTAAATGCATCCTTGCTGCTGTCTGTACAGGTACAAATATAACTAGTCTTTTTTATCAATCAACTTCTGTCGTGTTTTTTTTTTCTGTTTCGTGGGTGTTACTTTCTTTTAACACCTATAATCAACAGAAATATATATTCTAAAAAAGGTGTTATCTCAAGAAATTACTGCTAAAAACATTTTTGTTTATAAATAAGGTTGTGTTAGCAACTAAAATGCTCTTATAACCTTTCTTAATGAATAATTTTGTGTAAAATTGGCAATGTTTATGTTTTTAACATTTTGTGGTAAATATGTATTTAGGTGGTATTTGTGAAAAAAAATTTTGAAAATCCGAAAATACTTTTATTATATGCTCTTTAACTTCCTCACCCGGCGGAGATAAGAAATTCCAAATACTTTAGGAGATATCGCTGTTCTTAGTTTGCAATACAAGACCTGTCCAATCATTCGACCGCCGCAAATTTTTATTTTGCCATGTGTTTGTGAATGCCTAATTAATTAAAATGGTCGATTAGGTCAGGTCAGTTACATTATAAATACTTTCAAACTAAGCGGACATTAAAAAAAATATGAATTAATTTTAATGGTTTTTTAGTTTTAAAGTATTCATAATGTAACTGACCTGACATAACAAACCGGGACAAAGGATGAACAGTAGGAACTCACATATTTTTTTTTACTCATTATTTGCGCAACAATATCCAAATAACAAATAAAACATTAAAATTTGAAACGTTAAAAAATCATACTCGTAAACAAGAAACACTGTTAAATGCCGCATGAATGCACAGGTTATGTGATGAAAATTAAAAAATTCGATATCTCCTAAAGTATTTGGAATTTATTATCTCCGTCGGGTTTAACGAAAAGAGGAAGTTAAAGAGCATAGAATAAAAGTTTTTTCGGAATTTAAAATTTTTTTTTAACAAATATCGCCCAACTATGAAAATTAAAAAATTTGATATCTCCTAAAGTATTTGGAATTTCTTATCTCTGCCGGGTTTAATGAAAAGAGGAAGTTAAAGAGCATATAATAAAAGTATGTTCGGGTTTGTAAATTTTTTTTCCACAAATACCGCCCAACTACATATTTACCCATTTAGTTCTAAACAAAGCATATACTTTCAACAATACAATAGACTAATGAAAATGATTAATATCTTACATCATAGCTTTTCCGTAAGTAAAAATAAAATTAAGTAAATACCATTATGCAACACTAGAGATGTTCCGTATTCACTCTGAAAACGGCTTTAATAAATTTTTTTTTTAATGTTTCTGAGAAATCACAGTTTTTATCTCACATTTCAATACCTGTGCATTGCCACTACTGCTGCCATTAATTGTTTGCAGTGTTGGTTTGTGTGTTTATTTTGATGAACTTTCTTCAAATTTTATGAATGGTCAATTAGGTAAGGTTAGCTACATTAAAATACTTTCAAACATTGTGTACGGTTGGTTGGGTTATTACAGCTACATTAAAAATAAAACTATAAAATATTTTTTATGGTTACTTAGGAATTACAAATTTAAGATGTGGCTGTCCTGAACTAACCGACCGTCCACAATATTTTAAAGTATTTTTAATGTCTCTAACCCAGAGTAACACAATTTCACAGTATTTTTTAATGTCGCTATAGGTACTAACCCATGCAACTGTCCACAATATTTTTAAGTATTTTTTTACATCGCTAACATAACCTATGAACCATTCTTTACTGCATAGTTAAAGACACTGCTTTAAATGTAATGCAGGGTGGCCAGCGACCGGGAAAACCGGGAAGAGTCATGGAAAAGTCAGGGAACTTTTTTAGCTGTCAGAGAAATTTTTTGTAGGTGATTCAGTCTGCGTTTATCTACTTTTATGAAAAATGTCACGTGTTTAGATATTCAAAATCTTTTCTAAACATAAATCTCCATTCCAGATTTGAAAAGCACGTGTGTATTTATTAAATGTATCGTGATGTTCATCTAGTAACACGTCAGACTATGTCTTCGAGAGCAATCAAACTTTTCGTAATCGATTGTAATGCGTGACTGCAAGATATTGAGATTGGTACCCAATGCAGTCGAAAATATCGTAATCGAATGTAAAATGTGCAACTGCGAGAAACGTGAGCGTCGCTATGCACTTATTCGTTATTGACTTCTTGGTTACGTAATACGTTGTTAATGTGATTGATATGCAAAACTGCGAATGCTGATTGAAGTGGAAAGTCGCCGCAGTGTTTTTTTATCAAGTAAGTATTCTCCACATTTTAATGTGTTTCTACACAGATTTTGTGGTTAGGCTGTACCCCAAAATGGCGGTGTAGCATTGCACAATGAGGATTTGTTATATACATATATATTTTTTTGGGTCATAAGAATATTGATTAAGAATAATTTTGATATGAAAGATAGTAATTATTTAATATGTAGATAAGGACAGTTCAGAGTTGTTAAGAATTGTTACTAATTACTTTGGTTAAATTTCATGGAAAGCCTTAAAATACTTATTTCCTTGAGATATTTAATTATTAATTTGAGGGTTAATTCCAGTCCATAATAAATAATTTTGACATTTGATAATTAATGTCAGTAATTGTTTTGTTTAAAGCAGTATAGATTATAATTTTACAGGACATCATTTTTAAACAAAAGTTTCTAATATGGTATGAATTTCAACTTTGTTTACTAAATTTTGAACATTGTATTTGAATTTGTTGGGTAATTTTAAATTCTATTGGATATTGCTAGTGTAATATCTTGAGAATAGTCTGGAAGGTACAGAAGGAAGAGCGGACAGGCGCGACACTCTGGCGCCAGAAAGTTATTTTTCACTTTGTAAATTTGTGTTTGGGATTTACGCGTCACGTTGTACGCACAGCTGTAGCGACCGTCTGGAAGGGTCTCTGGAGGCTACCACTAGCCAGCCAATCAGGGCGAGCCCTGGCGTCAAGTGATGTGCCCGTACGAATTTCCTTATATGGTCATGTTTTGGAATTATGTGCGCTGATTGGTCAGTTGGCCCACGGGGTTGCCTCCCTTGTTTTCACCTTTACAAGGGAAGGTAATCTCGTCGACCAAGTCACTTGTTGCTCGATCGTCGCCGAACTCGGTCGCGTCGTCGGCAAGTCGCAAGACAAATGGAAAATTAATAAGAGATAATTTAACGCCTAGGGGCTGGGGCCAGGCCTTAATTTTTCTACCTAAGTTCATTTTTTTCGGACAAATTAACTAGAAATTTAGGCCCTAGGCGTCGGCATCGGCCCGACTTCGTGTGATTTCGGTCCGCGATCGACGGTACCTTGAGTTATGTAATTAACCAAGGGACATTACTAAGTCTTTTTTTTTCTTTGGCGAGTGACAAGACTCCTCGACCATCAACGGCAAGATGTATGGTGCTGTGGTATGTATTTGGACCTCATCCTATCAAAACTCAAAGACATCGTTAAAATTTGTATAAGAAAAGACAAAAACTGTGCAAGTAGCGAAGTTTTTCTAACTAAATTCATTTGTAAAATTGTGTATTGAGGCCATGTAACAATGAGAAAAAACACTTTTTTTAAAGAAATAAACAAAGATAATTTAATAAACTCTTTTATTTCCAAATAACGCAGAACCATGGTAATGAAAAATTCCTCAGGAACATTGTTTGTTTTGTTTTGTTACGTTTCTCTGTGTGCTTAGCCGGGCAAAAACATACAACGTAACAGCGGTTTGCTAGTTTCATTTTTGTGTTCGGTATTTTTAAAATCAAACACTAGGCGCTTGGTATTATAATTTCTCTGACACTTTAAAATGCAGAAGTGATATTTAGGTTTTTATCTTAAACTTCATGTTAACTGCTGTCTTACTCAGTAACATTTTTGTAAGAAAATGGTATGAAGGCCTTGTGCTTTGTGTAGTCAATTACTTACTATTATATTTATTAATTTTGTTCATCTGTTCTTGTGTTTGCAGGTAGCCCAGACTTTCATATAAAAAATGTCAACTCAAAAACAATGTAGGTTTCAGTCGAACTGGCTGCAGGAGCCCCAATTTTCTTCTTGGCTGGAGAGAGATGCCAAAAGCATAAATATGGCATATTGCAATCTGTGTTTCAAAAGTTTTTCTTTGAGTAATATGGGACGGCGTGCGGTGACTAGCCACGTAATTTCTAAAAGCCATATGCTGGCTAGCAACTCTGCAAGGGATTCTACTTCACTGAAGAATTTCTTTATTTCAACGGATTCTGTCTCAAATATTATGCCACATGCATTAAATCCAGTTACAGTTCAGCCTGATGTGATTCATACTAATGCAATTCAGTCTGATGCGATTCATACTGATGCAATTCAGTCTGATGCCAGCACTTCATTGGGTGTTGTGGAGCAGCAGTGTGACAAGTCAAAAGGATTAGGCATAAAGACTTTTTTATTCAATGACAGTGTAACTAATGCAGATATTCTTTGGTGTCTTCAAACTGTTATGACTCACAAGTCACTCAGGTCTGCAGGCAAAGATGTTCTTCTGTTTAAGGAAATGTTTCCTGACAGCCAAATTGCCCAAAAGATGCATCTTCAGAGGTTGAAAATAGCATACACAGTGGTTTATGGACTTGCTCCATATTTCAAAAAATAACTGTTAAGCAAGTTATCAGAGTGTGAGTTTCTAGTGTTTGGGTTTGATGAATCCCTTAATAAAGTATCACAAAAGCAACAGATGGACATCAATGTAAGGTTCTGGGACAGTTCTGTGAGTGAAGTGAAAGCTCGTTACTTAAAATCAGTGTTCCTTACACGTACCACAGCAACTCATATGGTGTCTGCATTCAAGGATGGAATTTCTCCTATCAGTGCCAAGAAAACTATGCAAATATCTATGGATGGACCAAACGTCAACCACAAGTTTTTGAGGGATCTCCAGGCAGATATGAAAGCTGATGGTGTAGATAAAGAGATGTTAGACATCGGAAGTTGTGGACTGCATGTAGTGTAAGTATATTAGTTATTTATGTTCTGTTGCATTTCTTTACCTGACAAATTTATTATGTTTTATAGCTTACTTTTCATCCCCAGACATGGAGCTTTCAAAGCGGGACTGCAGATCACCAAATGGAGGATTGTAGAGTTTTTGAGAGCCCTCCACAATCTCTTCAAAGATGTCCCAGCAAGACGTGCAATGTACACATCATGTACAAATTCTCAAATTTTTCCTGTGAAGTTTTGTGCTGTGCGGTGGCTTGAAAACAGTTGTGTAGCTCAGCGGGCTATTCAGATGTTGCCAAGTGTGATTATTTTTGTAAATGAAATGGAAAAGAGTAAAAGTTCTCCCTCTTGTGGTAGCTTCAGGGTTGTAAAGGAAGCCATTGCTGATGCTCTTCTTCCTTAAAGTTAACATTTTTCAAATCGTTTGCTGAGGAATTGGAACCATTTCTTTCTGAATTTCAGTCAGATGCTCCACTTTCTCCATTTTTGCATTCTTGTCTCACTGCATTAATGAGAGAACAGTTGGAACGCATTGTAAAACCTGAAGCAATTGAAGTTGCTGCTTCAGTTTTTAAAGTTGACATCAGTAATAATAATATTTTGCTGCCTGCAAAAGTTATTAAGCTAGGTTTTGCAACTAAAAGTGCATTAAAAAAATATAAAGGGGCTAAAAGAAGTGCAGATTCTTGAATTCCGTCAAGATGTTAGACAGTTTTGCAGAAATTTTTACTCGGCATGCTTCAGAGGTCACCTCTTAAGTACAAACTGACAAGAGCAGTATCTTGTTTTGATCCCACGTTGGCAGCCAGCAGTCAGTCTCCTTCAGAAAAGAGACTTGATGTTCTTCTGACAGAACTAGTAGATCATAATTGGTTAGATGGTTCAAGTGCTGATAAGGCTGCTCGAGAATTCAAAATGTTGTGCTCTGTTCCACACATCCAACAACAGCTGAAAGTGTATTCCCGCAAAGCTGAACATGTGGATCACTTTTGGTCTAAAATATTTTCTTAAAATATTTTCTGAAAACCATGACACTTATCATATTTCACGGATCATGCAAATGGTAACATGCTTGTCCCATGGGAATGCAAACCTTGAGCAAGGTTTTTCGGTAAATGCTGAAAGTTTGATAGTGAATATGAAAGAAGAATCATTGATTGCAAGGAGAGTCATGTATGATGCTGTCACCAACGTTGGAGGTTTGAACAAGTTATCCATCACCAAACCTCTGATTCATTCTGTAAAAAATGCCCATGCTCGCTACAAAGAAGCGAATGAAAAGAAACAGGAAGAAGAATATGCGTTATCAAAGGGAATGTTGAAGAAGAAGAAAGCTGCCGCTCTGGTAAAGGAGCTCGAGGCATAAAAAGCTGCACTTATGTTAAATGCACAGAGGGAAGTTGAACTAATTGAAAAAGAAATTTTGTCTTTGAATTAGTAATATGTTGTTCGCAGCTACAAAAGAAAACAAGTATGTGTACATCTATGTTTCAAGTTTTTTCAGCTAGTGATTTCTTTACAATTTAGGATGTCTGTGTGGGAAACTTATGGCCAACAAACATGAGAAGTGAGATTTTGGATAGTGTTCAGTAATTATACCTGTGTCTTCAGCATTTTTATTTATTTATTAACGATACCAACTTTATTCAGATTTAGAACATTGTGCTTGTCATTTTGTTGAACATCACATCAACAGGCATGCTATCTTCAAATGTTTGATCAAATTTTTAAACTACTTAATAAACAAACTATTAAAGTGCAATTTATTTTTTGTGAACTGCTGTGAATAGTTTGAAGCCGCCAGGGTGAGTAATTATATTTTTGTCAATTTTTCCATTGAATAAATTTCTTACATGTTGATTATTACTCACATATAATTTTAAAATTTCAGTAATTCTGTGTTGGCATAGTTGCCACATTGTTATTTTTGTATCTTTGCTGAGAAATTAATGCATTTTAAGTAGCTGCATTGATAGGCCTACACTATATCGTGTAAAATTTTTGTATTTTATAGTGGTCAGGGAATTTTCTTTTAGACCTGGAAAAGTCAGGGAATTTTTTTATACTGACTTGCTGGCCATCCTCAATGTCAAAAAAAATTTAATTTAATGACATTTGGACAAACAACCAACAAACAGAAAATATAATCATTAATATTTCCCTACAACAGCAATATGCCATCTGTTAACTACTTTTATTGTAAAACAGTACCTCTTTTGACTAAAGTTCTCCAAAATAAACACAGAAACTCGTATTGGTATTGGCGGCACCGTCCATGTACAGGTATTGTAACGTACGTTGAAAGTGTGATTTCTCATGAACTATCATGTATTTATTAATGCTGTTTTCAGGGTAAATACAGAAATTCTCTAGTGTTGTAAAATGGTATTTTCATAATTTTATTTTAACTTTGCGGAAAATCCGCGACATAAGATATTGACCATGAAAACAATAAAATACATGAAAAGTTGCTCTGTTTAAATTTACCCTTAGTTTAAAACTTGACTTCATTGTCTGTGTAAAAACTGTGATGTGCTCAAAAGTGAGAGAAAAGCACATGAAAATTGCAGTAAAATGTTAATTTTCATATATTTAATGTTTAGATGTACTCAATGAATTGAACTGTTTCAATACATATTGAAATTAACATAGGTAATAAAAAAAATATCTATTTTTTGTAAGTATTGTATTTGCTTGTGTGATAGCTGATTTGTATCTTTAATTATGAAACCACAGGATAGATTTGAAGGCCTGTTGTAACCCTTAAATTGGCAAAATGACTTTGACTACAGAATTTTTTTTTTTCATTTGTAGCTCATAATAGATCCTAAATAGGCACTATAAAATCAATTTTTAAAAAATGTTAATGTTTTTTTTATTAAAGTTATGACTATGTATCCTACAAGATACATTGCCTGTCAGCCAACGAAATAAGTTTCACATGTTTTGTATCTATTAAGATACTTATCCAGCTTGTTATTATACATCACCATGAATACATTTTATCAATTAAGTTTTTTTCCACTATACCAATGTATTTAAATGCTTAAAAAGAATACTAAAGTAAGTACTTTAGAGTACAGTAGAGCACCCCTCAACTCTAATTCCCACAAACGGAACTCCCGATATCGGGAACTAATTTTCCAAAAAAAATAAAACATTACAAAACATTTCCGCACTGGAACGAGGCGTTTTTGCTTTTACCTGACTGTACATGTCTTGTAGGCGCGCGTGCGCACGTCTGTCAGAGAGCTAACTATAGCCAGTCTTTCCCGTGCATTGCGTAAATACACCGCTGGTTTTCACGTCGGACGTGAATTACTATAAAGATGTTTATGCTATAAGTAGTTTTATTGTTTCACTATGTCAAGTAAACAGAAAATTCCGGCCGGCCCGAGAGTATGTACACCGACTCCCACTACACACGCTGACACACGTGATAGCCAGTAACATTTACTTCCAACGTGTGATGCTTTCAGTTTGTAGACAATAATTTAGTGTACAAATATGTATTATGTACATATTTATACTTTAATGTATGGTTAAACAGTCTACATTTACCTGTATTTCTCTATCTCTGTGTTTTTAAATGAGATGCTTGAAGTGTTATTCTTGTGTATGTGAAATGTAAACTGTGCGTGGCAGTGACTATACACTCTCCAGGAAGTGTGAATCACTAGCACGTCAACACAGAAGTAACACAACACTGCAGCTGTAGTCCTACTACCTCCCCGGAACCCTCTTCAATATCCACTTCGCTCACGCACGCACCCACCCACAGAGATAAGAAACACCCGCTTGCCAGCTTGCTAGAATGAAGGTAATTCAACCAGCCCGGAGTTTTACGACCCGGCACGTTTTGAAAACAGTACGTATGTAGAGCTACATATTTTTTATTGTATGATTTTATAACTGTGGAAAATATTTACAGTACAACTTTGGCTATACACATAAGTTAATATGTGCAGCATGTAATGGCTTTTTTCTTTGCCTCCTACCGCAACTCTCCTTACCCGGAATTTTCCCATAACCGGGATAGACCTCCCCCAATGATTCCGGTTGAGGGGTGCACTACTGTAGTATCAAAAATTACACAACACATTTCTGCAAATGCATTTTTCAAGAACCCAGAAAACTAATTTGGGTTAAGTTTTCATATCTATAGCATGAAAAGGATTGGTTACTTAGTTGTCAATTGAAAAAAAAAAAAAAAAAAAACATTAATTATTGTGAAAGTTTACAAAACAGTTCCTTTTTTCTGTGAAACACAAACGAGTGTTGCACTTCTTACACATGACTGATGTTTGTCCAGAAGGCCAGTTTCACCATCTTCCTTTCTTCCCAAAAACATACCTTACATCATCATGTGGTCTAGAAACCACTGGAGTTTTAATTTTTTTCTTTGGTCCTTTAACTTCTTGAGAAGATGGTCTTCCTCTTTTTCTACTCTTGAAAAGAAGGCAGTCGACTATTTCAAGCCTGAATTCTTTTAAATTCTCTGTTTTTGTCTGTCCAAGAAGTGCCATGTTTCTCCTGTACAGCAACCATGCATTATATATCAATGATCTGAGAGAAAATGCTCATGTACCATCTATGACACTTAAAGCCAGTCCTGCACAATGCCACCAGCATGTCAGCAATGTCAACTCCTCCCATGTGGGCATTATAATGTTTGACAATTTGTGGGCATGGAACTTCTACTTTTCCATTTTGTTCATCTCGACATGTTCCATCTCCTTTGGTAGCAGATCCCCTTGATTTTTGACTTTAGAAACAGGATATGCATCAACGTAAGAACTACACAACAGAACTGCCTTGTCATCACTCCATTTTACAACAGCTACCTTTGAAATATTGTCAACTACCTGATGAAATTAACCCCTTCCTTGTTTCGCTAGTTGCTTATCAGTTTGCAGTGGACAGTTGCTTATGCGATTTTGTCTCAGTGTTCCTATTGAGAGGATTCCTTTCTTTTCTGATTTCTCAAGTGCTCAACAAGACCAGGTGAACAGAAGAAATTATCAAGTACACGGCACAACCTTCAGTATTCGGGATACTTTGACACAGAACAATTACAACTTTTCCACTAAGCCCAAGACCTTCCTCCTGCTCAGTAAAATGAAACCTGGAAAATGTGTCTTCTCCACCATAAAGGAGAAAATAATTTACAATGCCAGAAACCCCACAACGAACAAACATTTTAAAATCCCATCTTATTGGTTTGGTTTTTATATATTGTCTTCTTGACCCTGCTCTGGTTCCCTTATAGGAGGGTATCATCATTTCATCCACTGACTGTTTGTTTTCTTGCTCTAATGCTACACAATTTTGGCGCACTAATACTGGCCTTATCTTGAAATATCTGTCGTCTGTCACATTTGAATTGTCAGAAAAATGAAGGTACCTCCTAAGAGCCTGGTAGCGCTTCAATGACATAACACAGGCTATTTTTTCATAACGCAACTTTTGAGACCAATAATCTGTGTATGCAGGCATTTGGACAATACCCATAAGTAGTTCAATTGCCAAAAAGTCATAAATTTCCTCTCTTCTTGTCTGTAAACATCGACCAGTCATTTGAGTTGAGTAAAGGTTTGTTTTCACAACAATAATATCAACCAAATCATCATCGAACAATTTTTTGAAATATTCTAATGGGCTTGATTTACTAGGTGGGCACAGGAAATTGTCATCACAAATGTCAACAGGATAAAAAAATTCTTCTTTCCAACTGAAACTAACTTTTGACTTCATGGCTTTGTTTTTTATATATTTTTTATTTGGGATTTTTACAGGAGATTTTGATCCAATCTGGTTTAGACTTTTTTGAACCCCATGATATTGTGAATTTTCAGTAGCGCCAAATATGGGACTAGTTTCAACTTCTATTTCACCGAACACGGGAATATCATTCACAGCGATTTCATCACCTTTATTGTCCACTTTCTCTGTAGCTTGAGTTAAGTTTGGAAGATTTTTATCATCATGCAACTGTTCTTGCAATAAAGTATCAAAATTATGTTGAGAAGAAAATGTATCTGAACAGTGTTTGTTACAAAGTATCTCATCGTTGTCTTCTTTTTCAGTCACATCAGAGTCTGCATTCTTCTTTGGAACAAGAATAAAAGAAATTTCATATTCTTGCTGCTTTTCTTCATTCTCTTGTTTTGCAAGACTCATAATAAGTTATATCCTGCTTTTCAACTCACCAGCCTGCAACATAAAAATTCCACACGTCTAACTTATAGCTTCCTTTGGGTAGTTTATCATTTGATTTCATCTAAATAGAACATACAAAAAGTGTGTAAAAATTGTTTAATGTGTTGTATACTATTGTTATACAAATTATTCCTCAATAATTAACAATATATCTTATTTTTCATTCTTGAAAACACAATTCCATCATAACCTTTATAAAGGTAATGTATCTAGATAGATAACAATAATAAATGCAACCTAATTCCTGGACACCTGGCAATGTATCTTCAGATATACAATAATAAATACAGCCAAAATATTGGGTTCCTAGCAATGTATCTTTTCAGATACATAATATTTAATCCATTTTTTAAATTTTTCTCCTTTGATAAATGACTAAAATATATCATCATATCAAATCTTACATCATTGAAAATTCATTTTACAACCATACAAAATTGAAATCATTTTAGATAACAAAGAATTTTCAGTTTATTCTTATCTTGTACTGAGATTTTCCATGGCTTCTGGTAGCCATGCTGGCACTGTAGTACATAATTCTCTCTGTAGAGTGCTCCACATGAAAACTGATAGAATGACTGTTTAGAAGTCACTGTATAGAGTATGCGAAGAATTATGTTGTCATTGCCCATGTAGTAAAAACAAAAAAATATTTCTTAAAATAATTTTAAAAAATTATGTATCTGACAGGATACTGTCAATTTAAGGGTTAAAATGTGCTTGAAAAATCGGGAAAGCAAGATTTTTTTTGAGATAAGAATTCTTATTTGAATAATGTGATGCTAGTTTCACAACTAAGCATACTCATTCTTGTCCTAAAAATTGTAACTTACTGGTCGTACATTTCAAATTATTAATCCTAAGTAATAACTGTTTGATTTTTAACAATAAATTCCTTGATGTTATTTCAAAATTCTAAAAACTTATTCCAAGCCATTTGTATGTTTAATCTCTTTCCTGAAAAACAGACTGCTTAGTTCAGAGTTTTAAATAAGAAATTGAGGTACAGTTAATGGTGACATCATCAAGATATTTATTTTGAGAAATGATTTCTTTAGGACTGCAAACACTCGAAAAATTAAGTCTTTATTTTTGTACAATAATTATACTTTCTACTACTCTTTGCTGTTGGCACCCTAATCATCCAAGGACATGAGTTTATGCAGTAACCACAGGAATAATAAAAAAACATGAAGGGATATATTTTTTTAATTTATTTCCTTTTTTGGTTTAGTTTTAAGCGACATGGCCTTTGCTAGTTAATGGATAGTTGAAGCATTATGAAAACTGTAACACAGAGAGAGGTTTTAAAATGAATTTAAAAAAAATATATTTGCAATTCTTAGATCAGGCTTAAATGCCTAGTGGGCCAGTTATATTAAATCTCTCGCATAATTTTTTTTGTGTTTGATTGAAAAACAATGTTACCAAGTCATTGAAGTTGTTTATGAGTAGAATCTTTTGTGGTTGTATAATTTGGTATTAATACTCTTATTATTCACCTTATTTAGCGGTTGTGAAGTTATTTCGTTTGTTATCGTTTTGAAGCTAGCTGTTTCGAATGTGTAGAGGGTCACTACCCAAACCTTGGTGCGCAACAAAGTTATTTGCGAGCCAAGTATTGGCATTCCTGGCCAGATTCTTTTATAATGAGAAACTGTGAGCTGGAAATCCTCTTCAGCAGAAATTAAATTATTTTCTCCCCACAGTGTGTATTTACTTTCTCACAAATGCTTAAATTAAGGTGGTCACCTCCTACTTTTGCTATGAGGCCTTGAATTAAAAACTAGATTGTCTATTTATCAATAGGATAGGTGGCATCTTAAGTTGTATTGGCTGAATCGTAATTATAGTGTTTTGGTATTTGGGGTTGAATGTTTTTTATAAGAAAAGTCAATGTTCATGTGGTTTGTATTGCTTGTGTCTAGATTCAGACATGTGTATAAACTAGTTCATGTCTTCCACTGCATTATATAGATGCACCTGAGTATCAAGAATTATTATAAATGGTTTGTGTTTGAACTTGTGATTTTTAACAGTTTTTTTTTAATTGAGTTCAGTAATGCTGACCCATATACTTTGTTTTGCACAGTGAATTTTTTTTGTTTCATGCAGCTGCTTAGTATTTGTGTTTTAAATTAGATATACCTATAGGTTAGGGGCAATTTTTCATATAACATTAAATGCATTTTAGTGTCAGTGTTGCAAAATTCACTTTTTATTTTTTAATGTGGCCAAAGTATTGTGTCTGTGCAATGTGACAACTTGATTTTGTAGTTAACTGATAGGTGTCAATAGTGTGATGGCGCGATGCAAAGATGACGATGCGACAAAAAAATATCACGTTAACGTGAACGTACGGTTTCTACCCGCACGACAACAAAAAATAAAATGATTTTATTCAAACGGTTTCTAGCTGTTACATATACACCAAACATACGACAGCGATCAATGCTTGCAAGTTATTTTAACTTATATGTTTGGAAGAAGTTTGTTGTATTAAAATTTAACATTCAGTTGTAAAATTTACTGTGCGTAAAACGATCTCGGAGATTTCACGGGTAAATTTAGTATATATAAAAAAACAAAACAATCATCAATTTAACTATCTTTCAAAAATAAAAACAAAATTCTGACACAAATTCAGTAACATGGCACTGGCAACACGATGGAAATAAAAAATATTTCTAATCGGAAAGTCTGTCGCGCTGGCCTCAAAGGTGTCGAACATGATTGGTTGTAAATCTTGTTGTGTTATTGTGATTCCAGCATTGAAGTGCAACGGAATTGAAGTCTGACTGAAGGGGACGTTCTTTTCAGTGGTGTGGAGCTAGAAGTTGTGTTTGTCACTTCAATAATTGAGTTTGTTGCATGCTCAGGTGTAGAATCAGAAGGTCCTGGTAGACTGTGTTTGTTAACAAATCACAGTCAGTTCCTACCTTCTTGGCATCATTCTAAGTTACGTACCCAAGTGTTTCAAGCTTGTTGTAATCTTAGGAGGTCCCGCCTTCTTAAGTACAGCAATTTTGATATTTAAATTTTTTTGTCATTACTTTAATGGCTATTTATAAACTTTTAACTCAATTGGAATATATCCGTTGCATTATTTGTTCTGCCACATATATTTTCAACAGATATTCACTTCAAATAATATCATGGCATCATGAGTGAAATAAAGGTGCAAAGTTTTTGTAAGTTTTCATTACTTGAGTGACTTTTTACACACATGATATTGCACCAAGTGAATATCTGTAGGAAATATATGAGGCAGAACAATAAATGCAAGGGAAATATCAAATTAATATTGTAGAATAAGTCCTTAAATAAATGTAATGACAAAAAAAATGAAAAATCAGTAAGGCTTGAGAGATGGAGGCTTAAGCCTGTGCACAACTGTGTTTATTTACTTTGTGTTGCCTGTATGTCGTCTTCACCTGGGTTTGTCTCTGAGTCGGACTGTGCCTTGGAAGTGAGAGGAAATGTCTTAAAAATATACTTTTGTTCTTTAGGTTTGCAATTCATCAATTTCTGTCAGTTTTTTAACCTTCAGTTATTATGGTGCTTTGTATGTTAGAAGTATCTGGTATTAAATTTTTTACCCAGTTAACACATTTTTACAAATATTTTCCTATACAAACTTGATTTCTATTTTTTCTCCTCCTGCCTGTGATGTCACACATCCTATAAAATTTCTACCTTTTTATGACTTAAATTTAAGGAGAAAGAATATGATTACTTGATATTGCTTGATTATTCAACTCCACTTATCCTCTTTCCTGTTGAATTACATCATTCATGTAATGGTATTAAGAATCGTTGTTGTGCTATGGTGCTATTATGAGCAGTTGTTATTTTAAACCTACCTCAGAAATTGCTAAGATTGGCACAAATTATTTCTCTGTTGCATCTGATCACTTTGAAAATTTTGATGACTAAAAGTTTTGGACAGTAACTCAATAAAGTGAAGGTTTGTTTGTAGGAAGTATTTATAGCATGATTTAAGTCATTAAAACAAATACAAAAATACAAACATAACCTAGTGTCATACCTATGCATTTAAAAATATTTCAGGTAAATTTTTTTTAGTAATGTGATACATGTATAACTTTTAATGTGTGTACATAAGTACACACACCCTTTTTTATTTTACATAGGCAATTGTAATTTTTTATTATGTTTGTGTTATGAAGTTTAATTATGCTGATTCTGGTAATCTGTATGTGCTAATAATAGGCACTTGGAACCTCTTTTTTAAGGGGGTAGCTATAAATCTAAAGGTGTCATCCTGCACTCAACAAATTTACGGTAGTATATATTTTTTATTATTTATTATTGATTTTTTGCTCTCGTCAAAGCAGAGAAAAAGCATTTTTTTTTGCAG
Organism: Bacillus rossius redtenbacheri; assembly: GCF_032445375.1. Lineage (NCBI taxonomy): Eukaryota > Metazoa > Arthropoda > Insecta > Phasmatodea > Bacillidae > Bacillus > Bacillus rossius. The sequence continues at coordinate 113,070,144 of NC_086332.1, forward strand.
GTCTCTACATATTGGGTATTAAAACCATTATTAATGTAAAATGTCCATCACATTTGTATGAAAGCAATTTTTTTTTAAATAGAGTTGAGCAAGACAAAGGATTATTTTGTTCTCGTGTGTATAAATGAGTAAGTCTGTGATTGAACTGTGTTTACAGTGTTTTTAAAAAGTGGCCAGTTATAGTTCATCTTGTCAGTCATTGTGTTGCCTTTGTCAGTGACATGTAAAACTAGGAAAGAAAAGGACAAAGATAGACAGAACAATACAAGGCACCAGGCAAGTTGTACATGAGCAGATTAGACAGACATCTCACAAAGAGTTGTACTTTTTAATCACATTTGTTAAAAAAAAAAAAAAAAAAAAAAACTGCTTCATTTTGAGACAAACACAAAACTGAAAAATCTATAAATTTAAAGTGTTATAAATTTTCTAATTTTGCATTAATTCCATCACTAAGTGCTTATTTAATGTAATGTGATATGATATGATAAAAAAAAAGTTTTCATGATTATTTTAGTTCTCAGTATCTCAATATTACTATTCAAATATATTTGTTTCAGTTTGAACTAAAAACTAAATATACATTTGCACATAATTATAAACTGCCTTCACATGATTACCAAATGCTTATTGAATTGGCTTTTATCTTGCTACATGCAAGGTTTTTACACTTGTGAAGGAATGTACCAGGAGTCCCTACCAAATAATTTTTACTGTACACTAAAACTTAATAAACCAAGAAGTTTAAATCTTTAATTAATGGTTGAGGGCTATAACTGTGTTTAATTAATTAAACTTCTAGTGTTGTCAGTGTGTTGGAGAACTTGTTTGTAAATAAGGAACACATTTTCCAAAGCACTTCTGGCCACTTTGTCAGCTCTCTGTATGTTGTATTACGTATAAACCTTTTACTGGGACAAGGTCAGTAATCTTCATAATTTTACCAGTTCTTAACTGCTTTAAAATCTGGTATATTCACAAAGAATAAAAAAAAATACTTATTGCCTGAATAATCCAAACTAATAAATTTGTTACTAATTACATTAAGTTTACAAAAGTGCTGTAACAAAACTATGAAAGTATCATCCATGTTACATTAATTATTACACTGATGTTATATATATATATATAATACAATATGGAAGAGTTTGGACATGTTTACTGTGGTTTGAAACATCTGAGTTCGTGCTTGTTTTAACGTTGAGCTAGCACATGTCTTGAGTTCTTTAGAGGCCACATCATAGCAACCCTAACTTAGTGCTGGCACACTTACACAAAGTTCCCTGTCAACAGAATACTGTCATTTTACATTATACTATGCCAGAAACGTGTGCAGTATGTTATTCAAAAACAGCAATTATTGAAAATTTTACATGGTAACAATGAGGGATAAAATGACAATAATGTTACTAAAAATAGTTTTGTTGTTTGCATAGGTTAGTGAACATGATATGACCTAAACTCTGCCATTTTGATTTATTTGGAAAATAATTACGAGTAAATTTCTTTTGCAGTGTTTGGTATCAAGGACATCAGTCACTTAACATTTATTTACATAATCTCTGCTAGATTGTTTGACACTGTAGACTAGCATATGGCATGGCATCTTTAGGGGAATGGTGCACCAGCATTATAGTCAACAAAGCCATATTTGTTTAACAATTCAGCTGTAAGATAATGTTTGAAGCATTGTATAAGATTTTTTTTTTTTTTTTTGAATTTTGAAATGAAAGCAAAGTTATTGTTAATTTTCTAAAATTTTTAACATTTAAGTGTTTGAATTTAGTAGTAGTAAAACTTTCGTAGATAAATTTTCAAACGGGAAAGATATGATTAAAACCATAATTTTTATATGTAATTATTATTAATTTAATGTGATATTCATTTGGGAGTTTAATTGCATTCACATTTCATTTATAATTTTAACTGATACAATCTGTCATCTGAAGGATTTACTTTATTTTAGTCTTTTATTACAATTGGACCTACCTTACACTGAAGTTTTAGCGACGTGTAATATCAGTGACGAGTGGCCAAGCGCATTTAGGTGTTACGAACATTTTCAGCAGTTTTCCAAACTTTTTCAACGCATCTACTTCTCTCCTCCTTCACTGAGCACCAGCGCTCAAGGGAGGGACCTCATTTGAGTTTCGATAATTTTTTTTATAATGCTTGGGTTAACACTGGTAGGACAAAAATTACAAATCTATTGTTACTATTATAATTCATAGAAAACCTTACAAGTTATGCGACACTTGCAGATCACGTATAAAGTTATGGCCACAGTAATGTTTATAGTCCATAGATATTTTCTTTTAATTGTGGGGTTAAAAAATATGTACATTAATGAGGTGGACTGATAAAATTATTTGCTTCCGGTCCTTAGTTTCTCATGACAGCCGTGTGGTAGTAATGAAATTTAACAGAAACAAAAATTATTGAAGCTCAAAAACACTTTCAGTATGTAAACAAAACAATGCATTTTAAATAGCTTTACTGATTTTTTTACCTCTTGTACTTACCATAGTTAATCGACTAGTTTTTGTCTGCGAGTTGAGATATTCCCGGAAAGACGAAATGCAGAGGAAGCCTCAGCAGTGACACAAGTGCCCCGGAAATAAAGCAAATAGCCTGTGAAAAATTGTTCACAGCTGAATGTTTGCTATGTAGTAGTCAACAATGCTTAAATACATACCATAGGTTAACCGGCATACAAGGGGAGACCAAAAACAAAAACTGGATTTTTGTCATAAAACATTTATTTATTACCTTTTTTACAAAATCCCTTCAGTCACCTTAACATTAGATGTGAAGTCAAGTCATTTTTCCCCACTGTTTGAAGCATCTCTGGAATTCTTCAACTTTGCTATCCTCTAGTGCCCTTTTCAAGGCTATTTTTAACGACTCCACATCATTAAAATGCTTCACTTTTAGATTTTTCTTCATTTTCGGGAACAGGAAAATTCACCTGGGGCCGAATAGGGAGGGTGGGTAACAACAGACCACCCCTGAAAGACCACATAGTGGTTCACTCTTAAGGCCATGTGTGCGGGGGTGTTGTGATGAAGGAACCAGTCACCTGATCGCCAAAGTTCCAGGCGTTCCCTCCGCAAATCCTCTTGCAAATTTTTAAAACTTCCAAATAAAAATGCTAGTTAACAGTCTGCCCAGGGGAAACAAATTCCCGGTGCACAATTCCATTAACATCAATACATACAATGGTCATCGTCTTAACATTTGACCTCACTTGTCTTGCTGTTTTTGGTCTGGGTTGAGTTGGGAGTCTTCCATTGGCTTGGTTTCTGGGTCATACCCGTACCACCGACTCTCATCACCTGTAATGACTTTGGTCAAAAAGTTTGGATCACTTTCAATCTCTTTTTTCAAGTCCTGGCTCAAATTCAATCACACGTAAGAGAAAAACAATACAATCAAAAGTTAACCTACAAACTGATGCCGTTTGGGTAGCTGTTAAGTGAACTAACTCCATCTAGCGGGACAACTTGTCTGCCACATCTACGAATGGCAGTGCTCTATCAGTCCGGTACATTGTGCGTCACTCAGAAAAAGTATAGTTAAGTTATAGATGATGGGATCTTACAGCATTATTTTAAAATGATTCTTACTAGCACAGTTTTTACAGTACACTGTATGTAAAGAAATCTAGAATATTATAGAAACAATTTTGTACACAACTATGTTAAAAACATTGTTGCAAAGTTTTATTTATAAAATGAAATATAAATTAAATTATGCAAAAACTATTTTTGCAAGTTACTGAAACTAATTTTTTTTTTTAAAAAACAAAGAAACCAACATCAAAATCATCTGGATTAATGTATTTTTTTTTCTTTTAGCTTTAAGACTGTTTGATTACAAAGAGTCTAGTGTAATTAGTTGGTTCGCTAAATCAGCACTAGCATTGCAAAGTGCACTGTGCTATGGCGATGCTGCAGCAACTCAGAACCCAAGAAAGACGTTACAACATTTTTTACACACGACCTTGTTCACCTAATATTTAACAATTTACTTGTGTAGGGAATGCTGTAAACACACAAGAGTTTATCTTATTGAGTAACTTTGAGTTGTATTCATGTAAGTAGGACTTTATTAATCATCTTTCTGAAGTGAAAGATTTTTGATTAAGCCATATTAATGTATCTTAATAAATTAGTTTAAGCTTGACAAGATGAACACTCAAGAAACAAAATAGGTATTATTTATAATACAAATATGTATAAAATATTCCAAGTCAGCTTTACTTCTAATAGTTAGGCTACCTCTAGCAGAATTTCACATTTCTATTTATTTTGAAAAATGTCTGGATTGTGAATGCAGGATCACTATTTTGGTTAAAGTAATTATAAATATTAAATACACTATTTCACATTGCAGATGAGGCATATCATAAGAGAAAAATATGCTCCCAGTATGAAATTTGTCAAGAATGTGCATTTTGTTTTGAAGATTTAAAAAGTTTGAAGTTTGGGTGTTAGTGTTAAAAATTATTTTAAAACTAAAAAAACATTATACACTGTATTTTCACAAAATATTTATCAGCGACAAAAACTTATTTTTCTGGGGTATTTTTTTTTCCATATACTAAATGCCCACTAACAAATAAGAGATGAAGTGTATTCAATTATCAGATTATCCAAACCTGGAGTAGGAACAAACAAATGAAATGGGTAAATCTAAGTGAAACAAACACAAAATTATAATATTCGTCACAAGTTGATACTAATTAATTTTATATATCGTTGGACCCTTATTTTTATGTGAAATGTGTTTTTATGCTCTTAACTGAGATTAAAAAACTTATTTCATAACTTAATCAATTAAAATATTACCTTTAATATTAACACTTGGAACATTTTTCAACATAGATAATTAAAATAGCATTTCTAAATTATTTTGGTAAATTCATAGAGAATGCATATTTTTAAAAAAAACTGCATAAATGGGAAGCATTTTAAAGGACTGCTGTAAGTCGCTGTCATCTAGGTCTTAACTGCATGTTTTCGGTGAGACACAAAAGATCAACAGCAGAAAACTTTTCAGCGCATTATTTAGCATAGTCGAAGTTACCATGGTGCAAAAATTCAGCTGTGAACAATTTTTCACAAGTTATGCATTTTTAGGTCTTCCATTTCCTGCGTGGGCCAAATGCAAGAAAGCCTGGCTTGGACCGATTATCGCATCACGGCTGAGAGGATTAGGAGCAGGGAAGGAGGGGGAGAAGGCTTCTCTTAGTTTCTTGCTTCCCTCTGTTCGCTTGAAGGATTATTGTGAAGAGAGAGACTGAGAGCGTTTTGTAAGACCTTCCAGCAATGCCCGTTAGATGGCAGGCCTCGGAGCTACCACCTTCGACAACCCCGCCCCCTCGCCACTAGCTTGTTGAATCTTACCCGACAGCTTATATATGATCACGCTGACTACATGTTATTAATGAGCAAGCATTTATGAATCAGATAAGTCAATTTCCAGCTTATTCTAATGCACCAATCACCTTATGTCTGCATCTTGTAGTCACACAATTTGTTACATTGGCTTAGTTAAATATTTTCAGATACGTATAATGGTAAAACTTTGTTATTACTAAAGTACATTTTCTGTACCACAGATTTTATGTACCCCATATTTATAATTAGAATCTATGTAGATATTAGATTATTTTTATATAGTGCAGATTCCAAAAATTCCTGCATTATTTACAAGAGTTGGTTTTTGGATAACTTTAAGTGGTAAGAAACATTGTAATAATTTTGGAAGACCATAATTCTTCAATGCTTCTTTGAGTACATAAGGTTTTGAGGATCCCAAATTGTGTTTCAAAGGCCTTACAATTGGCATGATGCAGACATTATGTTGACTAAATGATTGGTCAAAGTACCTTCCAAAAACTATAAAAGCAAGTAGATTATTACCAGGGCTGGCAGTTTTTTTTACAGTTCATTTAATTTTCTTGGCTGGATTACTTTGAGTTAAATAAATGCTATAACTTACTTTGCACACAGATATTGAGGTCTCTAAGCCAAAATTGCAAGTATGCATTAATTATGGCTAAAAATCTCAACAGGTCATTGTAGTACGCACAGTACATCTGAAAGCTTGGGAAACTATGAAACCACCCTGAAATACGGTGATATGTACAAAAATGGACGAAAAAATGAATATGCAAACACAAAGAAAACAAGCAAAAATCAGCAAGGGCAGACACAGTGGGCTGACAGCAATGAGGCAGGTTGCAACAAGTACTGTAATAAGACACAAAAGAACTTTAGACAACACAGGGCCAAACAGACGAACCCAATGATGTTACTAAACACATCATGTGGACAACAAGAGACGCACAGGCGAACCCAATGTAGGGACGAAACAGATATTCTGGACAAGATGATGATAGCACAAACACAATAGGCTTCCTGAGACAAAACTAATGTCTGTTCCTGTCCTAAGGCAAAAATCATATCCCAATTTTACACGGAGTTTATCAACCTTGAATATGTTGGTCATGGTGTACATTCTATTTAACATCACTCTAAGGCTGTGGAATAAATGTTTTAATGTATGATGAAATGATGATACATTAATATTATAATTAGAACTTGAGATTACTACTACATCAAATACCCAAAAAATAAAGATTGCACGATTTCATGGCCATTGTCTGAAGTAGCTTGGCTTCTGGGATGCAGAAGCCAAGCTACTTTACCCAATAAATAGTTAAGTTAAAATAAAATGTACATTTGAAGAACTGACAGTGTGTGACTAGAAGGTTTAAGTCTCGCAGCTGTTATCCAGACAATGGTATCTGACTGGAATTTGTTGTTCTTGTTCAGGAATAAACTCAACTGTTACAAGCTTTGCAATATCCTACACCTCCTGCAGAGGTGATGAAATATGAATGGAGCATTGGTGTGATGAATAGGTGGAGGAAACAGGAGTAAGTTAAGAAACCCACCGAGCATGGCAACGTCTGTCGGGAATGGAATAAGGATTGCCTTAGTCACCATGACCCTACACTAAGTAGCCAACAACCAACTCCAACCAATAGTATCTCACGCTAATTGGAATCACAAATGTTTTCCCATGCCTTTCAACATGCATCGTCCGGTTTCACGCTGGGTAGCGTGAGAACAAAATATTCATTATATGTTGTGTGCAAGTCATCGTTGAGTAACAAAGAAGTACTTACCCTTGAAAGCTGCACAAGCAGTGAAAAGCATGTACATTGAAACCTCATAATAAAGTACCTCACTATAAAGGATCTCTCACTTATAAGTATGTATACATTTTCAGGTCCCAAATAATATTTTTTACATTCAGTAACAGTTCAGTATAAAGTACTTTATTTAATTAAGTACCAAAAAGGTGGGTTTTTTCAGGTACGTTGAAATGAGATTTCACTGTACAAACCTTAAAAAAAATGAATTGGTTTGTTTTATGTATTTTTCTGTCATGCCAAAATAAAATCCATTCAAGCAGATCATATGAAAAGTCATGTTTTTCTCAGTCACGGTGTGGTGGAATATGATGTGGTTCAAGTATAAGCAAAACCAACTGCATGTGTGAAGATAGTCTTTAGTGGAAAACTATGTCCATTTTGTCTTATTCACAGTAACAAACAGTACACTCCTTCCTCCCTTGATTGAGGATTAGCATAACAATAAGTCATCATCTGTTAAAAATAATGTGAATCTTTCAGTACTTGCCAGTGAACTTGCATGTTCTCATGTTAATAAACTTATAATACAAAACTTGGACACAAAATTTAACGTGTGTGTCTATATATATATATATATATATATATATATATATATATATATATATATATATATATATATATATATATATATATATATATATATATATATATATATATATATATATATATATATATAAATAGGATGTTGGTATGTATGTATGACGTTGATAAACTCTGATGCCATTTGACCAATTGCCATGAAAGTTGGCACCTCAAAGTGTTTTTTCATGGAGAAGGTCTTTATGCTATCCATTTTTTGTGATTCACCGCTAGATGGAGTTGCTGCGCATCAACTTCTATTCTATTCAATCGATCTCCACAGAAATTGGTATATTGTGATTTTTACTGTCCTTAATTCTTAATAACAACGAATAGTGGTTGTGACTGTGATGAGTATTTGGTGAGTAATTTTAAATTGGAATACCATTTCAAATGCTTTATAGGTTCTAGATTACATACAAACTTCCATTTCAGATATATTGAGGTAAGTAATTAAACATTGGCAGAACATCTGCCTGGTTATGCTAGTAAATATATAAAGAGTATTAATTTTAAGGGAAAACTGTAAAAATATTTTCCGTTTTAAAGCCTAACTAAAATCATGTTTATTGGTAATAACCTAACTGAACCCAACCCAGGTTAGGTTAGGCTAATTTTTATTTATTTCCTACAATTTTTCTCAAAGTCTATGCATTTGATGTAGTTCAGGTAGTTTCGGAACAGTAACGATGCAGTCGTGCGCACGTTGTAGGCAATGAGGGTTAAAAGAATAAAAGAAAAAATGGTGCATTTGATATTCAGCTAGTTTCGGAACAGCTATGATGCAGTTCGTCCTCACAGTGTAAGCATGTGCTTAGTCACTATTTGCTTGATTCTGGTATTCAATTCCAGGTGACAATATACTCAAACATATCACCACGGTCTAGGAAAAAAAAAGATTTATTCAAAATAGTGAAATACAGACAATGCAAACAACTGACAAGTAATTAATGTCAGAGAATAAAAGAAGGATATGTTTAAATGCATGTTACCTCATTAATAAATAATTAATTAATTGTGACACAAAAACAATACCCACATACTTTCCCAATACATAGCTTGATGGGGGGAGGAAATACATATACAGATGAATCACGCGAGTCCGCAATCTTTTCGAGATTTATGATATTTCACGTGGTTACACATTTTCGTTCATTAAACTTCCATTCAATTCACTAAATCCTCCGACCTCCTGTACCGAGAGCTAAAATGTTTACACATAAAAAATAGGCGTTGGGTTAAAATAACTGTGCTCTCCTTTGAAATGCTTGCTTGCATTCAGGAAATATTAGTTCGTAGCATGGTCTTGAAAAGTTTGTCAAAGTTAATTACTAATTAGATCACTGGCCAGCTCAAAATAAAAACATCAGAACCCTTCATTAAAATACTTCCCCATATGTCACACGACTGGTATTGCTGCACAGTACATGAGCAGGAAATCAAGCTCATGAGACAGGCAACTAGGACGTTGCTGATTCATGATTCCCATCCTTTGTTTGAATGTCTGTTCAGTTGCAGCAGGCAGGATTTATTTCTCAGTTTTATTTTTTGCACTTGTCAATCTTTGAGAACAGCATGTTACTATTTGCAGGAAAAAAATTCACTGAAATGCAGAGATTGTTGATACTTTACCAAGGAAGCCCAAAGAATTATTTGCAAGGAATAAATCCAGAGGAATGTGCATAGTCACTCAGTGGTTAACATACTTGGGCTAGAGATGTGGGCACACGCCTGCCTCTACTGGCCCACTGGCCCTGTGATCTGTGGCAGTCTGCTTTTGTATTTAGTTAGTTTGTGATGGAGCAATGTCATGTAAAAAAATATACTCAGTAGTGCAAGTGCCTTATCCTCAAAGTTAACAGTCGGAGGTCTGTAAGAGTACTATTTACACGAGATTTGGTCGAGTTAAGTGATGTTTGGCTGAAAACTATGGAAAATATGTGCAATTCTTTAGAAACACCTCAAACCGAAACTAGTCTTGACATTAAAATAATCGTAGACACCTCCCACCCTTCACAAAAATTCATACATTCATTTAAAGTAAAAATCCATTTCACTTCTGCCCCCCCCCCCCCCCCCCCCCCCCCCCGGTGCATCCTTTTATGAGTGACTCAGCATTAACTCTCCAGAATATAACATCCTATCTCTGGACTGACTTACTGGAAATACATATGCAAAATATATTGAAATTTAAATTATTGATCTCTTCAGTACTACAAAAATGTACTTTACACTGCAGCAAATTATGTATCTGGGAGTATTGGAGACATTACGTAACATTGTGTTAGTAATTATTCACTATTTATCAGGGCGTGAATCAAACAGCTGTAATTCTAGCTGTCATGAAAGTAGTTAAGCATGCTGTGCTTCCCATGAATAACAGTACACCTGAAGGTGAGACCCGTGGAACTGCAGGAAATTTAACCACTGTTACACCTCCATATCACTTTAACTGAACCAACAGATTATGGTACTCTTATTTAAGCTTGTGTGTCACCTATATTTGTACCAGATGATTTTCAGTTAATCCTTGCTGAGTGAGTTTATTTTCCATGACATTGCTCAACACTAATGAACCAAATGACATAAGGATAGGAATGGAAGAATAAGTTACGGTGAACATCTGGTGTTCCCTGCATAAGTAAACAGCCTGTGTCTCCCTGGCGCTCCTATCCAGATGAGGCTCTGGAAGAGATAAGCATGTACCTATGTTTTTTTAACTGCTAAAAAGTACAAGCTGACTGTTTCGGTGTTCTTACTTTTCATGGCAGGGAACATGATGCCATTCATAGTATACCAAGCCCCATTACGTATGTCGGGCTTATATTGAATTTTGAACATTAAATTTAAACCCACAGTTCTAAAATTTTCAAAAAATAAATATATTTTTATAAATGGTTTCACAGGTACAGGCAAGGCACTGACAATAGCTTATAATTACAATGTGTAATAATCAATGGATTCATATTTGTGGAATGATGTAAATTATGATACAAGAGGAATTTCCAAGTTTGAACAGCTATTCATCCGCTCAGAAATCCCACTGAGATTTAAAGTGAGATCCTTACTCCAAGTTCAAGTAAGCACTGTCACACTAAAAGCAGTGCCAAACTTTATGTTCTGCTCGAAACTGCTTGCGACACCTGCTAACCCCAGGTGGATGGACTGATAATACTTTCCACCTTAATTTCTAATACTTCCTAAATACTGCGACACGAAGTGCTACTAGACAGAGCCGTGCTTTGTGGTTGTTCGCACAAAATGACCATCTCTTTGGACACTATGCAATCAAGTAGACTAGCTATGTGCTGTTGCAGCGGCGTGCTTCTGTCTTTTTACCATGGTGTGATTTTACGATGGGACTCGGGCATTCATTTCAACTTGGAGTAGAGGAGAATCCCCAGAGCAACAACGGAGACCGCGCCCGCCACGCCTAACCCTATGAACTCCGGCGCTTGTCTGCTCAGGAGTGTTTGCAGACTGAACAGAGTGGACGGGACGGCCTTGCGATAAGACTCCCGCTTGCGCGCTCGCCGGTAGTACTGCGACACATGGGGCTTCTTGCCGCCCTCCCAGAAGTAGCCTGCCAGGCCCAGTCGGTCGAGACGGTCTAGTATCAGCGTGAGGTTGATGTCGGCTACTGTGAAGCGTTCACAGCACAGCCACCTGTCAGCCGCATCTAGAACGATAATGTAAAATGTTAACAGAAGAACTGCATAAAACATCACACAAACTTCATTTTAAATCAATTACATCAGTAGTACTTTGACAACAAAAAATTATGTTTCTGACTAAAATAAGGTTAACTGCTGTAATGGGTAGTGAAGTGATATGCGAGGATCTATAAACACAAGTTTCTGCATACTGTAATGAGTCAGATCAGCCTGGCTAAGACAACCTAACTCTATCACAGTCCAAATTCCCCTACACATGACCACGGCAGCAGGAAAAAAATTCTGCATTTCGAAGATTAATTTTTTTTACAAGGATTTAATGGTTGTAATTGTAACAAAGTTCTGAAGCTTCATGAAATTACTTTTTCACGAAAACAGTTGCCAAATACATTCTGAATACACAGTTCAAACAGGTTCTTCACTTACATTGTTCGTCGTCCAAAACAAAATTAATATGTAATTGTCCAGCGGCACACAAACAAAAGATGCAAATGGTTGTTAAAATAAAACTAAATATTTTGCTGTTCCTCACAAAGGTAGACAATTACCAGAAAAATACAAGTCGGGGCGACTGCAGCGTGGGAACTTCCTTGATTTCCCTGGGCCATAAACACAGATGTGGCCTGGCCCAGACCTTAATTAGTGAATTTCTCAGAACTTCACCACCTGCATTACATTAAGAGCTTGCCAAGCACCACAAAACCTACCAACAACTGACTAGACAAAACACCACTCAACTATATTGTAGGATACACAAGATGTTGTGTACATTTATCTTGCAAAACCATAAAAAGGACATAAATATCCTTCAAGAATGTAATTATCAGTTAAGTAAAACAATATTCTTACCATCATACATAAACTATTTTCAATGTTTTTTTTTTATTTTGTTCTGTATTACAGTGTGGATTATAGAGTATACTGTAATAAACTGGACAATATTAGTGTTATGCACTACTTATATGTTTTTTAATTCAAATTTTTGCTATATTGTAATAGGTACTGTATTTTGTACTTGACACGTCCTATACCTAATACACAGCATATTTTGATAGTTCAAAGGTTGCAAATAAGTAATTAAATAGGTAAAATCATTTCAAAACTTAAGTAATTAAAGAAAAACTCAATTTTTGGTTCAAATGCAATAAAACTATCCTTTGATCATAATACATTAGAAAAATATTACTTTAAAATCAAAATTATTTTTACACTACAAATTTTTTAAACTTACATTTTACATTTCAAAATAATAATAAATAGTAGTTACTAACTTCACCAAATAGTATCCACAACTTGAATACCACTTCAACATTAAATAAACTGTTCAACGTTCTCGCACCCAACAAAAATGACATTTTTTTTACATACAATATTGATGATGCACCACCGTACTGACTTAATTTTTTCTGATCATGGACGATGCCTGTTCAAGGGATCCAGCAAGCTATGGTTACATTTTGACCTCATCAAATATTGCATTGCTTCACTCTCCTCAGAAAATCTAACGAAACACTTATTGCATGATGATCCATGGTCACAAAATTCGTTATCATGTTTCATTAGCATTTGTACCGATTTTTCAGTAGGCATTCATACTCTTGAGAAGCATAAACAAGGTTTCACTCATTGTTAGTACATTTTCACCAAGTACAGTAAAATAATTGACAACTTTTTGTATTTCACAGCAGTTGTCATCTTGTTAAGTTTTGTTGGATGTGAAATACAAAATAAGAAAAAGAATTGTCATTTTTATATAAAAAAAAAAACAATTGGTAGCTTAAATATTTTACAAGTCACATCCATAGTTTAAATGCTGTTGCAGTTATTTTAAACTTGAAGCCAATATCACAAAACATTTAATAGAGAACATGCATCTCATGTAGTGAACGAGAAAAAGTTCTGTGACAGAAGCAATATGGAAATTCTGCTAAACTCCTTAGGCTGGCATTGTTTAAACCAAAATAATCCCTTTTGGCACAGCCTACACGTGCAGGTAGATTTCAAAGTACCTATTTCTTCTGGAATGTTATGGACACTTCTAGAAACTTATGGAACATTTTGAGAATTTAAAATACATAACATGTTTTTCAATATTCCAAAATAATAAATATAACATTTGCTCATATTCTATGCAGAGAAAATGTAAATGTTTTTAATTTAATGTATCGAGCATTGAATAACTTACAACCATTTTTATACAATGCCTACTACGGTATTTACGATTACCTTCAAACACTACATTTTATACTTTTCACTAACAAGTGGTTGTATAAAAATTTGTTTGGGCCAAGAGTTTAGATATTGTTTAGAAGGTTTAAAATAAGTTTGAAAGAATTTGATAGTGTACGTAGTAAGGAAGTTTTTAATTTTTTAAAAATATATTTTGTACAAGTAGTACAGAAGAAGTTTTATTTATTTTATCAATGACAAAATAAAATTTAGTATCTTATTAATATTCTTTTATAAGCAAAATTATTGTTTTTTTGAATATTAATTGTGTATAGAGAAAAAGCCACATGGTTTTACTAATCAGTTTATCTATGGCGGGAGAATTAATTTATTTTGTGTTTGTTTTTCAGCATTTTAATATTTTTAAATAGTCTTAAAAAAATGTTTCAGAAGAGAATGTTAAGAAAGAATTAAATGTTTTAACGTTTTAAGTGTAATGTAAGCAACCAGAAGTGTGATGCCATGGTAGGCTAGCATGTAAGAACATTTCAGTACATCGAATACAGCACTATTTGATGGCAGTTATCGCAGTTTTTCAGAGGTCACATCCTGTTAGAAGTTTTCAAAAAAAGTTTGGTTTTCCGGTTGGCTAAAGAAAAAAAAACACTTAAATTTCTTTCTATTGGAGATTACGAAATATGTTTTTTTATATAATTCTGCAGAAACATTAAGGCTAGGATAGCCTGAAATGTTTAAATTACATAGTACCTATATTCTTTGAAAATATTGGCCAATGAGCTAAACTATTCAGTAGAGTCATGCGAGTATAGGCTTTTTAGGTCGAGTCGAGTTCGAGCGAGTATTCAAGAAATGTTTCGAGTTCGAGTTAAATTTGAGTCGAGTAGTAAAATCCATAAATATCCAATATTTATATATAACTGTCATGTTTCAAGACCAGCAAATATCAAGGCCCTATACAAATCTCGGGTGTGAGGATTCTCATTGTTGCAAATATTTTCATGGTCTTTAATAATTTTGTTTCTTTTGAAAATGCAGAGTATTATTAAAATTTACTTGTTAACAAAAAAAAAAGTATAAAGGCATGTTTTAATCACCGACACCGAGCAAAATTTTATTCAAAACCATAGCATAAGTGGAAAATAATTTGTCAACATTCTTACCAGTCACCTAGCTGCAGGGTATATTAAGGATTTCCACTGTTCCAGGAAATTTTTGTAGCCATACAATAAATATCAACTTTTTTTTAGAATAGTTATACTGTATATATTTTAATATACATGCCTAAGCCTGAACATAACTCAATATTTAAAAAAAAGACAGCAACATTTTACTATAGAAATGATCATAATGAACATTTTTGTAAAAGTCTTTCATGGAGAAACACCAGCTGTTCAATGTGCTCTGGAGCAAGGTTTTCTCGGCGTGTGGATACAGTGTTTCCAGCACATGAAAACAGTCTTTCACTGGCCACTTGTGTGGCAGGTATAGCCAGATAATGCTTTGCTACACCTTTCAATAAATGAAATCGTTGCTGGTTGCTGTGCCACCATTGACAGACATTGTCAGTTCGGTCAGTTTTTAAGCTGATGTGCTTCCATCATAAAGTGTCCCTGTAAAAGAAACAAAATATCAAATAAAATTTATCTCTTATTTTAGTTATTTTGGATATGGGTTAAATTTTGACAAAAGGTAATTTAAAATAAGAAAATTATCTTGAGTCAGATTTTTTTGTGGGCAATTCATTGAATTTTACGTGAACAATATTTAAACTAAGATAGTGTGACTAAATGTATAGGACTTATTGGCTTATTGCACATTTAGTACCTGCTGAAGCAGATGAATGTATGTGCTTCATCGTGTCAAATGCAGACCAAAGATTGTGGTTGACTTTGTCAATGGTAGATGAAGAACTGGGCTGCTGTTCACTGACGGACTGCGTTGTATGAGCAGAATTAGTATTATTCAATTCTTGAATTTCTTTTGAAATCTCATGCAGTTCAAGAGTAACTTCATGGCTCTCGAGCAACACAGACTTAAACCTAGGGTCTAGCAGCATAGCATTTCTAGACAGCTTACAGCATTTGTAGTCTGGAAATATTGACATGGTACTGTTTTTCAGCTGTTTTGCAAACATAAGGCCTTCCCCACTTTCTCCTGCTGCAATATGCTTGTTGATTACATTCAATATTCCATGCAGGACTGGAATTCTCAGAGACATTGTAGGTTGTTTGTCGACACACATTTCATTGGTAGCATGGTTTATAGGCTGTAGTACTGCTACGATATCAGCAACCATTTTCCACTGTTTGGCAGACAAACCATCTTTTCCATGTTGTATCAGATCTGCCATTACAGGTTCTTTCTGTTCTAACAGTCTTGACAGCATTATAAACTCACTATTCCACCTTGTATCAACCATCTTAAGAAAGGTATGTTCTGGGAACCCCATTTGCCTTTGTTTGCTGTGCAGTCGCTCTCTTGCAGCATTGCTGTGGTTGTAATATGACACAATGTCACGAGCTGATGCTAAGAGTTCCACCACACCTAGTCCTTTATTAGCATCTTGAATGGCCAGTTGGAGGGTATGTGCAAAACAAAATATGTGGTTAAACTGTCCATTTGATAGAGCATTAATAATGTTTCGAGCATTGTCGGACACTACATACAAAGGAACACACAAATTGTTGAGTCCCCATGTCTCCAGAAGTAGTGTAAGTTTCTCCTTGATTGCACTTCCTGTGTGGCTGCCTGGGAAGTGTGATATATCCAAAATATGTTTCTTCATTTCAAATGACTCTGATATGTAGTGACAAGTGAGGGAAATATACCCATCACCAGCTCGAGATGACCACATGTCAGTGGTGAAAGAAACTGAATGTAAGCCACACTGTTTGTCATTAGAAAGTTCATTTTGCAAACAGCTTATCTCCTCATTATACAAGGCAGGTATTATCGACCTCGAAAATGTCGAGGCATGTGGTAGCTGATACTTAGGTTCCAGTACTGAGCACAGTTTCGTAAACCCTCGATCTTGGACAATTGAGTAGGGTTGCAAGTCCATAGCAATCATTTTTCCTACACTTTTCGTAATTTCTTGTGCACGAGGGTGATCCTTCGGGAAAACTAATGGCTTAGAAAAGGAATCACCTAAAGTCAACTGCTTCAGTCCACTTCCTGTTTTCCTCTTAACACCTTGATTTTGTTGATTTTGTTCACTTCGTTGTTTTTCTTTTTCGTGACTAAACGTTTTGTACAAAGCTAATTCGGTTTCGTGCAAACTGAGATGACGAATTAAAGCACTGGTTGATGATGATGGTGTCATCAAATTCTTTCCACAATGTTTGCACGTGGCATTTAAACTGTCCATTTTGTCATAAAAACTCCGCACGACAGTCTTTGAAGACCCACCTGGCAGTGATTCCACTGCTTGCAAACTGCTCATTATGTAAGAAATTAAGAACCTATAAAACGAAAAAACCAACGTATTTTATGCTCTTGAACTGGGTTCCAAACTTTGTAAACTATACGTGCTATGGTCACAAACCAGCGTGACCAACATACCGTATTTATTGATGTACCAATCGGCGAGCTATTGATATTGAAATTCAACTACGTGCGTGCACTCTATGCTGTCATCAACGTAACCAAACAGTAAACACGAATGGTGCCGAGTGCCAACTAGCGCTGAATACTGAGCAGATTTTGTATCGGCAAATTTATGCAGAAAGTGGTTCAACAGTTTTAAAATATTTAAAAAAGTGGACGTTCCAGTTGTAGATTGAATCAGTGGGCAAGTTTAAAGTGTAGTATTATGACGTGATTGCATGTAACAATATTGTACTTGAAACAGAACAAATTAATCTGCACGAATTCAATTAACGCGAATGTGCATAACGTGAGAACAATTTTTGTGTAAGGGTTTCAGATAGCGCGAAATAAAAATCGGCATAACACGAGGTGAGAGTAAAATTTTTGGTATAAAACTGCTGCCGCTGGGTGTCACCGCATCGTCGGATACATACACGTGAATGCTGCTCGGGCAGTGTCTAGCCGAGCTTGGCGCGTCCACTATCGCACGAAAAGCCGTCTCAGCTGTCATGTTATCTTACCCGCCCGCAAGAAAAGCCGCTTAGGTAGCTTCTGTGAGAGCGTGAGAAACTCGTCCGGCCAGGCTGGCGGTAGCGGCGGCTTTACGTCATACGTGACGTGACGCTTACCTCTCCATCCCCTGCTAATTCTTCAAGGCTCATCCCTCCCAGAGCCACAAACCATGTAAAAACACCCCCCCCCCCCCCTTTTCCTCCTAACATTTCAACACATTTCCTCCCTTATTACAACCTTCTGCGTGAGAAACTGTCAGCATCCTCCTCCCCTCCCACACCGCGTGCGACAAAAGCCAGGTTGTATTGTCCATTCTCGGTAAAATAAATATTTTTATGGGCTTATACGACTGTCCTTCGCCGTTAATAAATACTTTATAAGTTATTATGATACAATTTGTTTATTAGTCACACAGCAGTTTCTGCTGAATAATCACTAATACCTCGAATTTTATTGAATAGAAAAATTTAGCAGGGCCAGAAATACCGTATATTTATTTTACTGCATAGTAACTTTTCCATCTGCATTCCAACGTGGTTTTTTTATTACGCTGTGAAGGGACGTGGAAGAGATAATTGCTTGAGCTGTTAAAATAAACATCGCTGACGGCAAGGGCGGGAGCGCATCCTGTCTGTCTGTCGCTGTGATTATCTACTCCAAAAACATGTCACAGCATTTCAGGATAGCATTGTTCTTATATCTTTCGTTTATAGCCTAATGTTTCTACCTGATCCACACAAGTTCCTTCGCCACGTTTTGAACGAAAATAACCACGGCTAGCATAGCCGAACTCGCATGACGCGAATTCACTTAGCGCGAGTATTTATCGGTACCCATTGTTCGGGAAATGCGAGTCCGAGGTGTAATGGGTTTCTTTTATTTACATGCACAAACAAGGTTAGTTAACATGTAATTTTAAATATTTTTATACTTAGGCCTAACCAAAAAAGTCTGAAAAGACATCATTAAACTCGAACTCGACTTCCGAGCACTAATTAAAAACTCGACTCAAACTCGAAATTCGAGTACTCGCAGGTCTCTACGTATTCAGATCAGTATTCTGTGCACTGAATAGTACGAATACTCAATTTTGTGTTAAACTAACAGATATTTCTAGAACAAATACAAAACAGATATTGAAATTAGCTCCCTCTTTATAAATAAATTATATTGAGAATAATCTGGAAATGTACATCATTAATTCTGATGTTCATTAAAATATTACATATTTGAATATTTTCTATAAGTGACATTTTATTTGGAAAAACTTTGTCCAAATTCACCAACCTAGAGGTAGAGAAAACTAGTGTGTGCTTTATAATGAACTAGTCCTGGCAAAATCAGGTACATACATGGTTGCTGATATCCATGCAATTCTTACGGCTTGTAGATAGATAAATAAATAATTTATAGTTGTTATAATTACAGTAAAACCTCGCTCGTACGGCCCACGGTTTGTACGTACACCTCGGTCGTACGTACAGATTTTCAGAAACCGTGAAAAATGAGGCAAAAAATATATATGAAAAGTGTAACAAATACGTTAAAGTTTATTCAAATACAGTTGCAACCTGCAGCGTTTATAGCAAATGCGGGCTACATACACATTGCGTCACAGTAAAAAATTTTTAAAAAAAGGCCGCAATTTGATGTAAATTTACCGTCAATAGCGTGCCGTACGTGGAGAAATGTCATTGTACTCGGTCAGCTGTTGTTACGGCGCGGCGTGGCCGCCGGCTGGCTCTCATTGTTCGCTGAGCTGCGCATGCGCAGTATAACTCACTCTACACTCCGCCCAGACTCGTTCCCTTCCATCAGCAGCCAGCAAATAGAAGCGAGCTTAGCGGAAAAAAATATAAACTCCACCTCCCGTGTACCAGTTTTGTACAGTTCTAATACCAGTTTATTGGTATACGCACCAGTTTTCTCGCTGCCGTGACGTGTTCAAGTTTACGTTCATCTCGATGTCTTGACACCAATAATTAATTATTTACGATCCCCAGAAATAAATGGTTAGTTTAAAAATATGCGTCAACTGTACAATACTTCCGAAATTATAAAATACGTATAAAACAGTTACCAAGACTCCGCTTATTTTATCTTGTTAAGTTTATGTCTCGTACCAGTATTTCGGCTAAGTTGTGACATAAATACAGTATCAGAACTTAAGCAGCCACGTAATATTCCCATTTCGTTTATACATTCATGAGTTTACGTTTTTCCCTCGTGCATTTTAGATTGTCTCCTGCTATAATTACACGGACTTCTACATGCCTAGGCATAAATTATTATAAGTTTAGAAATAAAAGCAACTTTTCATGTTATAAAATATGTATATTTTGCGTTTTAAAATATTCATTGCCGACTATAAACGTTACGTTTTTCACTATGTTTTTAGGCCTACTAGCTAATCTTATCTACACTTAAAGTACCCACGGTATTTTTTTTATTTGAGCAAATATATTGTGTGTTAATTATTATTTTATTGATATAAAATATTAAAAATGTAAACACGGGGCTTACGATACTGCTTTCAGTGTCGAGTTTTTTTTTATTTTTACGTTTGATTAGCTCAAGTGTTGTTCCTGCACGAATAGGATATAATTTCGATCAAATAACATCAGCATAATATATAGACACGGCAGATCATTTCCCGTGGCAGCAGGACACGGCAACGACAATGGCAATTCATTTCCCGCGGCAGCGGTGGGAAAAATTGGTTGGAGGAGGGGGTGGGGGGAGCCACAAATGGACGTAATTTGGCCTCGCTGGTTCGTACGTACAACTCGGTCGTAAGGACAAATTTTGGAGAACCGTGAGTGTACGTAGAATCGAAGTTTCACTATATGAAAACTCAAATAGTGCATAAGAGTGTGTTACTAAAGAAATAACATTGATTCTAAGATTCTAAGAATACTAACTCTTGATATTAATATTTTTAATAAAAAAAGTTGCACCATGGTAGTGGCTACGATAGGTATTATTTCCTGGAAATATACCAAACAGAGCAAGTAGCACCATGGTTTGTGCATGCTGTTATTACTCTTTCTTTCACACAAACCTACCACAGCACCCATATACAACCACGGCAAGGCTGATGTGTGGCACACGCTGAGTAAACAACTGACACCTGAAGTTGCACGCCCAAGCAAACACAAGGTTGGCTAGTGCTTTGGAAGTATAATTTTGACTACAGATTTTTCAAGGGACTGCAAGACATCTCATCATGTCATGATGCCATCATACTACACCACTGGCATAGTACAGAGAGTGCTACCACCTTCGCAATCCACTAACAAATGGTTATATCCAGTGCTGTTGAAGCTCAGATTAAAGACCTATATAAGTTCACTGCCCAAAACCGATGCAACCTTTATTAAAGTAATGCACACAGACACTGGAGAGTGAAATTCACGAAATTCTAAAGCCACATATTGAATAACAGAAAATTTTTAGAAAATGATGGAAAATTAGCATGCCATGTGTTATGCTAATTTAATGAATGCGTAAACACACAAACCTAAAGAAAAATCCTTATAGCATAGAGCAGTTACAGAGCATTTACAATGAAGTATTGGAATGTTTTCACGTGGCCAGTGATTCAATAGTGCTTAAATAACACACACAGACTACTTATTCCTAAGTAACACAACACAGTTTTGACTTAAGGACAGGGCATTTCTGGGGTGCAGCAAGTTTTTTTGTTCACCATCAGAAGGGAACAAATATCTCATCAGAGAAAAGAACAATGACTTAGGAGCCCCGCCTGCCTGGGAACACATATGGTGTGCAGAGCTTCAGATAAAAACACACAATTAAAAAAATGTTCATCAAGATATCCAAGTGGGATCTGTTTACAAAAAGCAAATAATAATACACTGAGGGCAGATGAGTAGTTTTGTTTCTATATTCAATTTTTTAACTGTAATTTTTAGAGGAGAGAAAATGGCTAAAACTAGTGTCTTCAGAATAACTTTTAGGCATCAAACATTTGTTAAAGATCGTTGAAAGCATTCGAGGAACTTGCATTGCACCATCTTCATTTCTCTACATATGATGTTATACTACTGCTGGAGATGGACAAGTCGGAAAATTTTTAGGTCAAGTTGAGACGAGTCGAGTTGAGTCCACGCTTCCTAATTTTTTCGCTGAGTCGAGTCAAATCTATAAAAATCGAGCCCAGCTCAAGGAATTGAAGATATTTTGGAGAATAATTTTATGTTCCTGTTGTTTATGTTAATATACAATTAACAGTATATTAAAGTTTAATATATCTTCAAAAAGTTAGTTATTTGTGTCAACTGAATGAGCAAAATATAACTATCAATTATACCTATTTATGATTTATTTTAAAATTGAATATTTTATTTCCACTGGATTCTGTAAATCTCAGTGGCTGTGAAGGCCTTTGAATTCAAACAAAATTGTGTGGTTAAATTAATCAAATAATGAGAAAATATTGATAGTAACTTTAACAATTTTTTTTCCCCTCTTTTTAAATTTTGGATTGAAACATTCTTTTGAAGATCGATGAGTATTTTGCATGACTGTTTAAAAGTGTCAAAGCTTGAAATAGAAGAATTATGATGATAACGGTAGATTTAAGTACTAGTGTACTTCATCTATGAGCTTTGGCTACAATTTTTTACTTGCCAACTGGAATTCTACAAAAGACTGTATTCTGTGAGCGATGTGCCACTAATTAGTTTTGTGGCCACTACATGTATCTTTGAATTGATGACAGCTTAGTGTTGTTCTAGTAATATGATATCACATTCATGATTTTAAATTTTTTTTTGGTTTTAGTATTCTTTGGTGTTTCTACCTACTCTAGTGGCCTGTGGGCCCCAAAAATTGTCTTAGTCTCCCGCAGCCCCACCAGGCTTAAGCCCACTTCATTTCCTATCACATGAACATTCAACCTTCCCTTCAGCTAGCCCACGCCAGTTATTGTCTGCTGCACATGGCCGTAGAGCGCGGCTGCATGGCTGTATAGTCACGCCTTAGTCTACAGTGCAATGTGTCTTTTGCACATGGCATGCTCGGATTCCTCTTGGTGTGCGCACGGGGCAGCACTGATAGCAACGCCGAGAAATGAAACTGCAGCCTCGCTCCCACGCCAGGTAGCATTCCTAACTACCCTTCCCCCCCTCCTTTTCCACTTACCTGTACTTGGCAACACCGCAGGACAGCCCACTCGTATCCCTCCGCGAACTACTTCCTACGAAACCTGGTTTCCCCTCCCTGCTGGCCCATATACCACTAGAATGTACAATCCGCCCTCCGGTGCTACTTTTCCCCTCTGGCGGACAGATACAATTAAGCTCCCTAGATCCTTGGCTGTCGACGAGACGCCATGGTGCGAGAAATATATGGACCATCATAGTGTCTAAACGCGAGTTCCTTATTTCCGTCCGGTTTGTTTTTTAGTCAGAGTTTTAAGTGCTGATCTATTCACTAGCATGTAGTCGCCTACATTTGGGAGAGTTTCCCAAAGATTTTTTCCCACATTATGTAGAATTTGCTGTGATCTTTTACCTCTTTCTTTTCCATCTTTCGTGTGTGTGCCACGCAACTGGATTATGGATTCTCCAGCATTTCAGCTCCTCCCCGTGATGTTCTAAGGACATTGTTTGTACCCATATAATTGGTAAGTGAAACAGAATGTTGTCCTATGGCTATCCCCCCCCAATTGTTTGAATTAACAACCTTACATCGCATTAGTATCGAAAATTTTGATGCTAATTATTTTGTGCAGTGGGTCCCAGCTTCCACTGTGGTTCTATGCCCTCTCTGGTCAATTTGCTTCCAATGATTTACTGCACCTTCTTATCATCGGGGCTGAGGATATCTCTCTTAGTGCTGAGCTGATACAGATTCTGAGCCTTTTCCGATACTACCGATACTGCCGATTCTATTACCGATACTGCCTAAATGTTATTACTAGTGTGTTGGATAAAGCCAACATATTTTACTTTAGAAATATAATGCAATAACACAAATAAATGACCATAACTTTAAATATAACTTATAAAATGTTTAATAAATGCAGATTACTTACTACAAGAAAGAGGTAAAAACAGAACCTAGCCGCCATATTGGCTACACTACGAATACTTGTACCTTGCTAGAGCTATGGCAACGGTGGAAATGCCGTTGCATCTGGCAACGCTGTGTTTCAAATTAGCTACTATCATTTTTAATAGTGTATGCTATATATACATATACATATACATATATACACACACACACACATATATATAGACATATATATAGACACACACACACACACACACACACACTGCAAGAAGTTACGTTACGGTTTCTAATGAAAAAGAAGTTAGCTATACAGACGTGTTGCATCGCTGCAGGCCTATTAAACAAAAGGCTGTTACTATATTTATGTAATTTTTCAACGTCGTTGCTTAAACACGGGCCTATGTTTGGAAAGTCACTGCAACGCAAGCAAAGCTTATTTTGCATCACTTTTTGAATGCGTCGAGTTGAAATTTTACAATTCCCGGCATAACCCAAGTTAGTTCATAAACTACTTGTGCCTTTTTTATACTTTCGTATTTTGATTTTTTAATGCATAAACATACACTGTAGACTGTAACCATATTTTTTCTTTCTGTTTAGCGAAAATTTTGTAGAAAGGGATAAATAAACTCTGTTGGGATCATGAAATAAAACACAATGTTTATGTATTAATACGTACAAATTTATCGGTTTTAATATCGGCATTTTTTATGTGAATCGTACACGACTCCGATATTGATTATATCGGCCGGTTTCGATAAATGAAACCGGGTTCGGCTCAGCACTATTCGCTCTGTCACACGGTTTCCAGAACATATACCCAGCTACTGGTTTGAAGGAACACATCTAAATTTCTTTGATGTAACTGCACTGAAAATTTCTGATCTGATACCTCTTTCATAGTCGACGATCTAGTCACTAATTGTAATTTCTTATAATAAAAAAATTATGTTCAAGGTCCCTTTTTTTATGTTTTACTACAGTTTTGGATAATGTTGTCTGATCTATGTTTTTCAATATAAATGTAAGCAGAACAAAAGAAAAAGGAATTTCTATGTGAAAGTTTATTAAAGTATAGTTCATAAAACTTAATAGTCAATTTTGATTTATTTTCCTAGCTTTTATTCCTGGTCATTATAAAGACCCCGATCCATTAAACTAAATTACATTTGTAACTGGTCCCTCAACCTCTGTCTAAGAACTGAGCACGCATCCATGTTACTATCAGAGACGTTACAGCGATTATCAAGTCTTTGAGAATAAAACTGCATTCATAAAGACCAAGAATATTACTAACTACGAATGCAGATACTTACAAGCAGCACACACAAGAGAAAAGACTATGGTGGACTATCAATCCAATCAGTAACTTTAATTCACTAGGACGAACTGATTTAACTTCGAAACTACCAATGGTTTGTAAGATGTCCTCCAAAAATGGTAAGTACTTGATATAAGTATGTTTTGTAAATATGTAAGTATCTCAAGTGCAATTTGTTGATATGAGCAGTAACTTCAGTTTCAATTTGTGAATATTTCTTACAAATAACTTTCTATATTTCTTGTGTTCAAGTTAAGAAGATATCCAGAGGTTAATGGGATTAACTTTTAGATCTTCTTTGCTCTTGTTTGGCTGGTAATTTATTTGTTGAAATATCTTGAATTTATTTTTGATTCAAAGAATAACTCAAACATTAATGAATTATTTGACTGTTCGACTTAGTGTCCAAGTTGGAAACTATCACATCAAGATAGTAATTACTTTGATTTGCTAGCCAAAGTAATAATGGCAACCAATTAAATTCTACATGGGGTTTGAATATTTCAGGTTGTTCCATTAACCGTTAATTGACTAGTATAGGTTAAATTTTATTCTATTTGTAGTAATTAGTGATGGCCTGATGGGTCAATTCCTGTTTTTTTCCCGGTTCTCGGTTTGGTACCGGTTCCCAAAAATCGGTTCTCGGTTCTTGGTCCTCGGTTCTGATTTAAACAATAAAATAAACATTATTCACACATTATTTATGAGGTTTTTAAGTAATAAACTATTTATTTTTTTGGCTACAAAAAAAAGCACTTAAAAGCCTGTATCCAGACTTACATCTTCAACAATTTACTGTTTATAACACTGAAAATAATAATTTGTTTGTATTGTTCTGTCCTCAATGTTTTTTATTGTATGCTTACAAAGAAATGCGTTGGCATAACGTTTTAGTTTTTAAAGAGGCTATCAAAGCAAATAAAAAGGTTTAGTATAGTTTTCAAGCTACAGTAAACACACCAACCTATTACAAAAAATGTAATATGTATTAATAAAAAAAAATAATTCTAAATAATATAGAGAACACTTAATAAAACTAAAATTTACTATATTAATCTAGTAATTACCTCATGAAATCTACATACACCCTCCTTTAAAACATAGGAATATAAATAAAATATTACAATAATGGAAATAAATACAATGACGGTGAACATTCAAAGAATTAAAATAAATTGTCCATCGAACTTATTGCCTACATTGAATTCAGTTTGTTTGCACAGTCAACAGTAAATTACCGTATTTAATCGCATAATGTCCGCACATTTCTTTTTAAATACTTGAAATGGAATTTTTTTAAATCCGCATAAAGTCCGCACCAGACAAAGCAACCTTGGCCACCCCTGAAAGACACAGTAACGGGATGGAAATTTACCGACACTGTCAACAATGCTTTGACCTTGAGTTGTTCATTTCTCCGGAGTGGTCGCTGAGAGGGTTTGTAGCGTGGTGAAACTGTCCGGACTCAGAAACTCGCACTCCACTGCGCAGCTGCCTGCGACGTCACGTGAGTTGCAAGGGGATGGGCTATATATAGCACAAGCCAGTATACGTCCCACGCGCAGACGCGCGGACAAAGCAGCTGCAACTGACACTATGTCACATGTTTATCTAACATCGCGTTTGCTGAGAGGCTTTAATTTTGTTTTCATGTAAGATATGATACGCAACGGTAAAGAAAACGTCAGCTGTAACAGAATGGACATACAAAAATTCTTACATGTCAGGAAGACAAGGCTCTGCTTTGTTTTTGTTAAAAATTCCTGCTCAGCCTTTTCCACGCTCTGCACTCCTCCCCCCACTTCAGTCAAGCAGGCAGGAGGGGACTCGCATGCACAGACGTCTGCCGGTAACTTTTTTTATACACACAGTGGGCAAGGGACAGGGAGGGAGACTCACCGGTGCCGGCTAATGCAGACATTAGACATCTGCCCCGTGCCGTCAGTGGCCATCTCAATGAAAGATTAAAGAAATATCTTTTCACGCAAAGCGTTTATTTTGTGTAGGCTGGCTGCGGCTTCTGAACGTAAGAACGCACACGCGAGTGACAGAGAAGAAAAAAAAATGAGTGGCATCTTCCACTAATCGCCGGCACCCAATTATCTTGACACCTGTCACATTTCTCACGTCCGCTGCGGAGGGTCACCAGTCACCAGCGCTCTGCGAAGTAGTGTGCTGCCGTTAATATTTTTCAACTGGGCCGAGGGAAGGGTGCCAATTTTACGAAGCAGCGATTCTACTAATGCAATCCGCGGAACCGTGAGCATACGTAAAATCAGGGTACTAGTAAACTAATTATGAGAGAACAATTTTTTTACTCTACACAAAACATGTAAAATATTGAGGAAAAATTCTTTTTCCGGACTACACCTCATAATGTCCGCACCCCATTTTTCCCCCTCAAAAATGTAGCCAAATTACTGCGGACATAATGTGAGTAAATACGGTAATGCCACACTTCTGATGCCATTTCTTACACAATTAGCTTTATTTGGCCAGAATAATTATACTTTACAAGTGTCAACAAGCATTTCATTTGACCAGTCAATAGTAAAATACATCTACACATCCATACTCAACTTTACACAAAAAAAAAATCATG
Organism: Bacillus rossius redtenbacheri; assembly: GCF_032445375.1. NCBI lineage: Eukaryota > Metazoa > Arthropoda > Insecta > Phasmatodea > Bacillidae > Bacillus > Bacillus rossius. Next base: position 113,097,878 of record NC_086332.1, read on the forward strand.
TGTTTGCAAGATATTCGTCAATGCTATTAACACTAAAAACAAAGACGTGCCACTTTCAAAGCAATCCCGTTTGTCTAAAAGAGAAAGTTACTAGCCATTCCGCTAGATGGCTGCAGATGCAGTGAACTTACACTCCACAGCACTGCACAAAAAGCAGAAAATTTTAAAATACCAAAAATTATTACGGAAAATTTTAAATCAAATTTTAATTCTATTAAACAAATATCCTGTGGAATTTGCCACTTTTAATTTTTCTTTATACACGAGTCACCCATACTTACGTGTCAACGACTCAATTATCAGCCTATTTTAAAAACTAATTGAAACAAACATGGTGTCTTTCTGCTCTCACATCTCTGCTGAGGCACGTTATAGAGTTGCACACATCTATGAACTACATCTATGGCACATTCAACTGTTATGTTTTGATTGTCAAACGTACTTTGTTTACAGATGTGACGAGAATATTAAATATTTTCACGTGTAATTTATTTTATAGTTAGAGATGAATATTATTCCACAGAAGTCCAAAAAAATAATTCATATGTGAATTGGACGTGATTTGAGTCATTTCATGCAGCAGTTCAGTTGTAGTGAAGGACTATTTTTGTAAGGATTTTGCTATACTGCCGGTACCGGCACCGACACCGACATTTTACCTGTGGTTCTCGGTGCCAGTTAAAATGCTGAGAACCGTAGGAACCGAGAACCGGTACCGACCCATCCCTAGTAGTGCATAATTCAAACAAGCAGATAGTTCAATGTTATCTACCTACAGGGTTCGTCCGGAAAGTAATAGGACTAATTTTCTTCCGCCGCGACTGTACTTCGGAGCGTGTACGCACCGACTGGATTCAGTAGAGGGGGTTCCTAGCTAACAAACGAGCGGCAGGTCAGTTGTCTCCAAGCAGCTGGAGAGTCAGGACAGGCTTTTTCGCGCGACATGTTTCTGTGAGTGGTACAAGCTGAAAATGCAACGTTCGTTAAACCAGAGGTACGCGATTAAATTCTGTGTGAAACTCGGTAAATCTGCGACAGAGACGTTTGATATGATCAAGCAGGCTTACCCAGATGATGCTTTAGCAAGAAGTGGTGTGTTTCGGTGGCACAAGGCCTTTTCGGAGGGCCGGGAAGAGGTCGCCGATGAAGACCGTGCTGGAAGACCTTCGACTTCGACAAACCCCGACAATGTGACTCGTGTGCGCAAAGTTTTGAACTCAGACCGTCGACTGAGTATTCGTTTAATTGCCCAGATGTTAAATTTACCAAAATCTGTGGTTCATGACATTGTGACGGAGCATTTGAACATGCGCAAGGTGTGTGCGAAGATGGTCCCAAAAGTGCTCACTGACGACCAGAAATTGCGGCGAGTGGAAGTGTGCCAAGAAACAGCTACCTGACCAAGGCCGGCATCCCAACGCTTCCGCAGCCGGCCTACAGCCCAGATGTGGCCCCCCGGACTTCTTTTTGTTTCCTCGCTTGAAAAGGCCGATGAAAGGCGAGCATTTTGAGACGACAAAGGAGATCCAAGCAGCTTGCACCGCGGCTCTCAAGGCTATTCCGGAGAAGGCCTTCCGTGACGCCTTCAATGCTTGTAAATCGCGGTGGCAGCGCTGCATCGACGCAGGAGCCTACTTTGAAAGTTTTTAAATAATTGTAACGATTGGCTCAATAAATTTTTTTAAATCGACTCAGTCCTATTAATTTCCAAACAAACCCTGTATCATTTGTTGCATTAAAATCAAGTCTTTCAAAACTATTTTGCAATTTGAACATGTTAAATTAATTTCTATATTATTTGGAAATGAACTATTATTAATAGAACGGTAATAAATTGGTAAACATTTCTGTTATACCTATCTTATAATACTAGAATTTATCTTACGGATACTTTAAGAGATTTACTTATAAGGTACCATCAAAAGTAAGTATCCACAGTTAATTCGATCACATAGTGCAGAAAGGAACCTACATTAAAAAAATTAATCTCTTTCTCTCTCTCTCTGTGTGTGTGTGTGTGTGTGTCTGCACGTATCTGCGTGTGCATGCACGCATGTATGTGTGTGTATGTGTCTATAGTGGCACGATTCCTTTTCTAGTGTTTTTATGTTCGGCTGCCAAGCACCAACCTTCTTCTCCTTTTTACTGCTGTCTATTGCGAGGCCAAGTAAAAGCTCTTTAATTCAGCATTTTCTGGATGGATTAGCAATTTTGCCAGATTATTGAATGTCAATATATTTTAAACAAGAACACTAGAGAAAAATTAATAATATCAATACACAGTAGAATACACTAATCTGGACCCCTGAAAGACAGTTATTTCAAACTGGAATTTAAAAAAAAAAGCAGACTTTACTAGTTTTTTGACAGTAAAAATTGAGGTCTGCGTATACAGTAGTATTAAAACAAAACTTTAGTTGCTAAAAAAACTTTAATTTATAAAATTAGATTTTTATAGTTTTACTCTTTTTTTTTATGGTTTTACCCTTCTAAACCTTGTACTACCTGCATTTTAAGGCAAATTCCATTTAATCCAGACTTTCGGTGATCCGGACAGGGTCCAGTCCCATCGTCCGGATCAGCAGGTCTCTACTGCTCAGTGTAATGACAGTTAAAACAAGTTGCAATAAGCTGTTCTATGGCTGAACACTAAGTACACAGTTGTAATAATGTGCTTATGTATCCCAAAAGAAAACAGGAATCCATCTCTATTCACGCCAGACTACAGAACGTGGTGGATGAAAGAGCTCTGTTCTGTCCACCTGCGGAGGCGTCCGCCAGCTCGCGCTCCACGGCCGTGAGGACGGTGTCTGCGTGGTCCAGCACCTTCTGGAACTCCTCCCGATCCTCGAGAGCCGAGAGCTTCGAGTCCTGGCTGTCTGCCTTCCTCAGCAGCACCTCGCGAGCCTCCGCGCTCCGGCCCGCCTGCTCGCGCAGGGCCGCGCTGCTGCTCTTCTCCGCCGCTGCAACAGCGCCGGTCCTCTCCTGGCACTCTCCCTTCCTCCCAACAGTGCACAACTGTGGAGCAGCATTACAGACCACCCGGGTTTCAAGCCCTGATTTATGTGTTACTTGGCCTCAGCAGTTTCCTTTGTGGAGTCTATCTGTCACTAACAACCATGCTGTCTGAAAGCCATTAGGTCCAAGTACTAAAATAAAAATTACTCTCAGATATTCCATTTATAATTATTATAAATGGTGAAATATAAATTAAGGTGGTTCTGCTAATTTAATTAATATCAAACAAAACATTAAACATTTTATTTTTATAAACGGGTTTTATTCTAAATTTGCTTTTTAAACTCTCAATAATTTGGGTTCAAATTTTTTTCCCCGACTATTTCTGCATCATCATTTACCGAAATCAAAAATATTAAAAAAATTCTTCCAATAATATTTTGATTAAATTCATATGTAACATTGTTTTGGTGTCATATTTAATCTGCGGTTAATTTAGATTCTTGAATGTTAAGCACCCAAATAAAAGAAGGCATGTAATGTAAGACACCCCTGAGTTTAAGACAGTTTCTAAAACTTTAAGGAGACCTCAAATAAAAATAATAATTTAGAAGTTGAATATAGAATGCTTAACAATTAAGACCCCATTTTCATCTTAAATATATAAAATATCCTCTTATTACAGCAAGGCTTTACTGATTATTCATCTAAGTGGCATGTGTTACAAATGAGGCGGTTAGAATCAAAGGGATGTATGTGACAGAATACAGATTTATGTTAGTTGAATGTTAATAGAAAACTGTAGGCAAAGGGCAATTGTTTGGTCCCAAAGGGATACATGTATACTATAAGATTTGTGCTGCCATTAAACAATTTTTCGTAAATTAGCCTACTTAACAAAATGTTTATTGTTTTGAGAAAAAAAGTCTGAAAGCCGTTCGCTTCTGGCCAACTCAAAATTTTTTTGGTCAGAAAGAAATAAATAATCACAATAATTTATGTTTTTTTACCATAATTAACTATTGCAGTACTCCCAAGTACCACAAATTTTCTGTAATTAATACTGGTTTGGATGTGCCGTTATGGAACTACAGAGTGTTATTTATTACGTAAACAGAGAAGCATAAAAAAATTGTGTTTATCAGCATTTTGTACTATAAATATAGCTAGCTCATATAGCTCATAAAGCTCATGTAATAATAATTTGTAACGAAATTTAAAAAAATATAATTCCTGAAACTCATTTGAGCTTACCAAAAATAAATTTATTTGTAAACCTGTGTTATTATTAAATTATGTAATGAATAGATCAGCTTGTTACTGTATAAAAGTGAGTGTTAATCATTTTGTAGAATCTGTTATTTGGCATAAACTTAATAGCATTTGTTTATATGTGTTTTATTGTATGCACAAATGTGACTACTGATGGATGTGCTTGGACATTAGCAGCACTGCGATACGAGCTTTGCACAGTTCTAATTAACGTGAACGGCTGACAGTCTGCTGTAGCAGTGGTAACTGATAAGGACTGCAATAAAGTACTGATCTGACAACTCGCCTACCATCAAGGACAACCATTTTCGTATCCCTTCAGATGCGCACTCTATTTCCTCAAGTGGGGAATGCTGCAGACATAACCCCTCACTCCTCCACACAGGCAGCACTGACATGTCTGTCCCTTGGACAGGACAGCCAACACTAGAGTGTGTGTGACTCTGCTCTTCTTCTCCTCTCATCCAAGTCCACTTTGCCAAGGCCATGATGTCACTCGTGAAAAATTATAAAAACAAAAACTAACCAATGCTTTACAAAGAATCATCATAATGTACTTAAAGAATAAAAATAATTATTCATAGAATATGTGGCAATAGTAAGTCAGTATGCCAACTTGCTTCGCCGCCATGTCAAAATTACAGAATCGTCATGGTGAGTCCAGGAGACTGCTGCGGTTTCCATGCAAGTTTTGGTGATTGGTAGCACATAAGTTTCTGAGGAGAGTTTTATAAAAAGTGGAAATATTAAAAAGTTTGTTACCGGTTCACTCTTGCTTCAGGAATCATTTTCATTTGACCCCTAATCGGCACGCGGATACCACCCACCACACTCTGGACAAACTCCGCCTGTGCGCCGCTCCACCTGGCTTCACATCAAATAGTCTGGGCATTGCCAGCCACGAGGAAGCTACCCAGCCTAGAAGTGGAACCTCGGCTGGAAGAGAGGGAGAGAGGAGGACAGCAACAGGCACAGATGTGCTGCCTCGCCCTCCACTGCCCGTGTTGACGTCACCACACCCACCGCCCACCTCGTGGACTTCGAAGTTTGGTAAGCTCGCTGCTTTTCGGAAATGTTTAAAGACTTGGGCTTTTTCCTATGTCAAGACATTTACATCTGGAGTAAAGTCATAAAGAGAAATAGGTTGAACACTGAGTGAGTGTTGTGCTGAGCGAGCAAGCAAGCAAGCAAGTAACACAGTGAGTTAATTTGTGAATGCGCTCTTTGATTTATAAGAGTTTGGTACGATTTGGGTCAGAGATTCGTCCACGAGTGTCTGTCAGAAGCCCGGACTAGCACGAGGCGAGGCGAGCAAGGTGGCAAGGCAGGTGTTGTGCTGCGCAAAAACAGCATTGCTGTTAATACTCATGAACATTACAGTACTGTGTCTGCTTGACTGTGGTTACATGACGGACATTTCTACCCGGAGTTACTTAGGTCCCATCTCTGACACTTTTTGTGCGATAGGAAGAGCGAGACTGAACACTCAACTTGTGTTTCTCGCTAGTCTATTTGTATAGTTAATGGACAAGGGACTTCCCAGTGCTTGCTGAAGAAGGCATCATGGACTCCGCGGGGAGAGGCAATGACCATAATTCCCCGTGTTTGCAGTAGGAGCGAGCAGTTGCCACTAGGTTGTCTTACTTGTTGACGTGTTCACTGCACTCCATGTGCGAGTGGCTACCAGCTACTCGGCCACCATGCTCCTGCACCCTTCAAGGCCAGTAACACAATTAATCGCTACTGCATTCCCAGGCGGTGGAATTCATCTGAATTCATCGAACTGTCTCTTTTTTCGACAGTCATTAATGACGGCGGACATTTAATTTTTTTATCTACCTATTTTGTAACGTTATTAGTTATGGCTTCATATTCTAGTCATAATAGAATTCCTTGGTGAGAGGTTTCATTTGTAATGTTAATGGTTTTAATCACCTTGCCTTGGCTTAATTTTAATGGCTTTTGAAGATGGGTATTTTCAATTTAAATGGCCAAAGTTATTTTAGAGAGCCAAGTAATAACTAGTTATTTTGATATTGTATTTTAATTGTAATGGCTTGCTTTTTTGACCTGGCTATCTTCGAGTAACGTAAACACATGCAGCCATTTTTATCAACCCCCCTTTTAAATATATTTTATTTCATATGTTTTTGGAACATTACTGTAGTCACATAGTTTTGTCATCACAGATTTCCCATGATACAAAGAATACGGAATATCATTCCATCCAAGCTATAATTATTCTATCGCCGTGCATTTAATTGCCTTGTAAAGTTAACCTTTTGCTGAATAAAAATCAGTCACTATGTACGCCTTGTTTAATGTAAGACATTTGAGCACCTATCCTTAGTGGGGATTGTTTTAAGTTTAATGGCATTGGTCATTATAAAGACACTAAAAGTACCAGCTGGTTTCTGAATAACACAAAAATGTAAAATACATTTTGAAAATTTAAAATTGTTATGGAAAAGATACAGAACATTATATTTCTTTGTATAATAGTCAAAAGCCGAATAACCACAATAAAACAGTTCTGCTTTGTGCATTGCTATTTCATGCATCCTCTATACCTGCTTGGTTGTATCAGAGCTCCCCACAACATTCATGTGGCAAGGGTCGTGGATTCGATACCATCACCCCGGCACTACTCTTATTTGTGAGCACTAAGACCTTGGAGGTTCCATTGTGACAACTCTTTTGATGCGGAAAAAGGAAATGTAATTTTTACACAGAAAGTGTAGCAGTGAGCAGTTGCTGTAAAGAACAACAGAGAGAAATAACACACAATATGAAAATATGAATTTCTATGAGAGAAAAAAAACACACCACTTTGAAGTACATATTTAGTTTACAAATGGCAGCACCAAATACAAACTAGTCCACCACAGCAATGCATCGCAGCGTAGGAAAAACCCCTTTCTACAAAAGTTGCATGCCACAAGTAAGCATTTCAAGCATTTGAGATAAGTGGAATGACACAGTTATGCAAATCTCTTACATTTATAAGCTGGACTCCCAATCATCCGTTTCATCCGTCCGTCACCTGTCCGTCCGTCAATCACGTGACCTGCAGCCAATCAGATGGCCCGAAAAATTCCATCCGTCCGTCCGTCAAAACCTTGCCAAACTTTAGCTTTTGACGGACCAACGATGGTCCACCGCCTTGTTAAGTCGATCGTCTTCAATACGACTTTCCGAAAACAGTGTTTGATTTTTTTAATTTGCAATATATAGAAGGCTGTGTCATATTGACAGATTATTATTCTCATAAAAACGGTAAAGATTGCTTATGAGAATGAGCTTTTCGGAAGAAATGCTGATAAATTACTTCCGGGAAAGGGAGCATTTGTATAATATATATAGCAAAGACTATCGGAATAAGCAACTGAGGGAAAAAGCCTAGATAGAAATAGCTTCTTTCTGTTTCCTTTGACACAGTAATAAAAGAAAAATAATTTTATTTATTGCTGGCATGACTAATGTTATTTTTAAGACGGCACCCATTTAATCCACTTGTCAAAGCACGGTTCCCGCCAGTCAACTTATTATCACATTCAAAAAAAACAAAAGTTAATTATTCCAAGTAAATTGTTTTCACCAAAAGTTTACCTACAATTGAGAATGTATGTGGCGGAAAGTTGTAGCACTGATATTTTAGAATAGTGACGGACGGACGGATGGCGGATGGTTGAGAGTCGGTAATAATTGCCGAAAGAAATAATGGACCGAAATTGATGGACTGACGGGTGACGGACGGATGAAACGGATGATTTGGAGTCCAGCTTTACAGTGGTATCAGAGTGTCGCCTCACCCAGAAGCAGCCTCCGGATTGGCTGGATGAAGGGCAGTCGTGGGTTGTGAATGTACTCTGGGTGCAGGAAGGAGCCCATGGTGATGATGCCGGCCGGGATGTGCTCCAGAGCAGCACGGTACTGCGCTACTTTCTGCCGCACCTCGGCGCCCAGGTCGGTGGCTTTCAGGCTCGGGGAGACACCTTCACAAACACCATTACATCGTGCATTCCAATATACTGCCATTTTACTACACACAGACAATCAACTGTCGAGTTGCAAAGCACAAGGCTCAAACTGCCAGTCATGTAGCAGACAGCAAAGTCGATAAGTTTTGCTGCACCATGCAGTCAGCTTGGTTGGTTGCTTGGTTGTCTCCCTGTTGAAGGTTGTTCCAAGTCAACCAATCCTGTCAGATATATTCTAAACTAATTATAGTTTCCGCAATTTCGTCGTAACAATTGAGGTAGCCTCTTGTGGAGCCAGCTAGTGTCTAAAATGAAATTATCTAATTTATTTAATAATTTCCTTAATTCTAGCCCAACTCTTCCAGTATCAAGAATTGTGTTACGATACTTGAGTGTAAAAGTCAAGGTAAGGTGTTTCAAAGGTACGTTAAATAATAATATCGTAATTTTAGACCTTGGAATAAAGTGTAATCAAAATCCAAATGTACTGTTTATATTCATGTGCAGTGCGTGTTATGACGGTGACAATACACTTTGACATATATAAAACAACACATAACATAAATATTACCTTAAACTAACTTATTCTAAGCTACAGATGGAATTTGATATGACTATCAACTTCCAGCATCCAACAATTCTACTAACACTTGAGTGAGTTGTTTTCACTATCAAATGTTAAATATTTAAGTGTAATTTAAAGTATTTCGTACCATTAAAGTCACACATTAAAATGAAAGGTAAAATTAGTAAGTTATCAATTCTTAACTAAAATCAGTCCTGTAGAGCGTGGACCACTGGGTACGTTCAAGCAGTACTTGTCAGCAAAAGATAACAACACATTATTATACTACCAAATTCTATCTGTACTGAGTCATACTATCATGATCGGGATCGCGATTCCGGGATTTGATTCTAAATCTAAAGATGAACACGTTAAGAATGTTTTCTTTACAGAGGATATCCATTATAATACTAAAGAGTCTAGATCGGTCAAAACAATGTTCGTTGCGCTTAAACTGAAATTATTTCAGGGATTTCTATATGGCGAGTCTTCGGTTGATGGAGTAAGAGACCAAACCTTGAAGTAGGATAACCACGAGACGTGTGGGCTCTCGGAGACTCCTTGGTTCAACACGTCAAGGACTGCGGTAGTGGTGCAGCTTCTCCGTCCTCTAGCGAGCGGCAGGAATACGCACAGTAACACCTCCGTCCTTCCGGATATGGGCGGCGACAGGACTGGACTGCGCGACGTTCATCCTTCCTGGGCTCGAACTGTGACTTCTCATTTTGACAGGATTCTTTTTTCTTCGTATTACAAACGGTGTTTAATCTTCGTAGTAGTCATAGAATATCAAGTGAATTTGGCGATCTCTTGAAGACGGATTTCCTGCGATTTCTCTTCTTAGAAATAATTATTTAAAATCTTGGTATTTGAGTATAATCTTCCGTAGATTAAATATTGTTATTCTCTTACAAACTCAACTACTATTTGTAGTAGTGGTTTTTTCCTATCTTCGAATAAATGTATTAAATTATATATAAATTAAAAAATGCATTGCGTTTTAGCTGCTGTCTCAATAAATTCTCCATTAGTTCTAAAATAATATTTTTTCCTCACTAATAATTTTCTTTTGTTTTAAAACAAAAATAATAAAATTACTGATAATTTCTGACGTGTTCATCTTTAAATTAATTGTTAATTCAAAATACTACTGCTATACTAACTTTGACAATATTTAAAAATAAAATAAACATAGAGTTATACATAGACAAACAATAACGAAAGAAATTTACTGTCTGGGTTGATCACAGAGTCCAAATAAACATAAGAAATGAAATATAAAGAAAACTAAATAAATATTACATAAAATTAAATATTTACTTTCTATAAAGCGTAAATATTGCCTTTATACTCTCTACCAATAGAAATTACTCACAATGATTTGATCAGCAAACTGGGAACGTCACGGGCCTCTGTTGTCAAATACTATAAGATGTATACCTAATTGCCAGACCTTCAAATAGTGGCAAGACATGTATTTTATTGTCGCCGATTCAGCATCCTAATGGAGTAAATTTTGAAAATATTTATATTCGAAGATATTTAAATATCTGGAACAGCCAAAGTATTAACATTTAGCATAGGTGCTGCCTAATGTCGAGGGAAATTTTTTTTTCATTTTCGCAAAAATGAAGAAGTTATTCCACCAAGAAATGTTCTAGCAAATTCAATCATCGTGTTTGATGACATTAGGCGTGAAAAACAGAAAATAATGCAGCAGTTTTTTTTCTTCCCATGGGGCAATATGTATCGTGTGACTGTTTTTATTTAATTCAGACGTAGAGTCAAACTCGCAAACAGTTGGTTTGCGATAACGCTAATTTGATAATTTTTTTTTAAATGGATTTTAGAAACCTCCAGCTTGTTTACCAAGAGCACATCGCCTCCGACATGTCATTCGATAAATTTAAAGATATCTGTGCTCGTTGTTGGAATAGCAATGATGGGTACGGTTTTATAGTCTAGCTAAGGATTTTCCTCTACAAAAAGCACGTTACCGCTGTGGCTGCGATAACTTCATTGTGTTCCATTCGTGAAGAATGAAATTGACCATCTCCACTTTTGGATGCGGCGGAAATAAATGTTAGCAAGAGTTATGCTAGACTTTTACTGAAGATTGCCACGTTAGCGGGAAACGTCTGTGTGGTATAGGAGTTCTTCGTGACACAACAGATGCAGCCACAAAGATTTACGTAGATGTCGTTTCTGGCGCCAACACACACTCACTGAGTGCACTGGCGGATATTTTAGAACGGGAGATGAATGTGCTAAAAAATGGGCTAGCTGCCACTCATGATTTGCCCAGCACTGTGGTCACATACCTACGAGAAGCGGAATCTAGCAACCGAGACCCTTTCACTAATATTCTAGAAAAATTTGTAACATTGCAGAACCCTGCCCTCCAATATAAATAATTTTCTTTTAAACTTCTTTTATGTGTAAGCAGTAATAAGTCAAATGTTTTTTGAGTGATGTATAAGTTAGGAAACAGTATATTCAGAAATTATGGATACTAGTATATGTTATTTTCACCTGCTATGTTTTTAAGAAGGTATTGATTATTTTATTAGACATTTTCTATCAGTAATTTTTATGTAATTATTCACAAATGAGCCGTTGTACTAGATTTTTACCTGTTTAGGCCTACTTTTTCAGGTTTTTTCTCAATAAGTTTAATTTTGTAAAGTAATTCGTATTATAATTATTGTTCTTAAATTTTATTAACGTGTTGTAATATAATTATAAATCACGGGACTGTGTCTGGGCTTGTGTGATGGTTAGAAAGAGAGGCATGAGAGGCCTGTAAGTGGGAGTGAGAAAGGAACAGTGCTTCCCCGCCAACCGAGATAAAGACGGTAATTCCCCCCCTGCATGGGAACTGAGTGATAACTGCTCTCTCACGGTGTAGGAGAGAGAACGAGAATGGAAGTCCCCGATTTCGATGTGAAATTGAAAAGAGACTGATCAGGGGAAGCCCAGAGTTCTGTGTGTAAAAGGTTTTTTCATGTATTGTAACTTGTTCTGTGATTGGCTTGTATCTGTAAGAGTGAATGAAGCGTGCGTGTGATTGGTCGGTGAGGTCATGTGACGTCTACTCCCTGCGTGGAGGAGACGAGTTCATGAGATCACCAGTCGTCTGTCGATCGCTGCCCCAGTAGGTCGCGTTCGATGGCTTCTCGCTAAATTATAATGTAATTTACGAAGAGATAATTTCACGTTGGTGGTCGGAGCCAGGCCTATTATTAAATCAACCTAATTTTTTATATATTTCGTTTTCGGGTATAATTAGAAATTACGGCCACCTTCGTAGGCGTTTTGGCTCGGGGCGAGATTCATTTTCGCTGGGTGCGGCCCTGTTCCAGGTCGCACCATCTTCGTATACTTGCAGTAAAACATTACTGAAGGACTATATTTTTTCCGGTAAATTCTCATCACGTGAACTACGAGCATCTGTTCGACGGGCATATGTATGTGGAATGAATGAGCAGCCTCTTTTTGAAGTGTTTGACTTCGTCGGTATATTCTATTTGAAAAAATAAAAAACAACAAAAATTACAATCTGCGTTGAACTGTTTATTTTGTACATAACGAACCGTTATATTTGGCGCCCGGCCGCGCGGCTTGAATTTGGACACGACCCTGAGGTTAAGACGGACATTTTCGGCAGTAAATAAAAAATATAAACATTCTCAAAACAAGTTTGCGACTACGATAACCTTAAATAACAACAATCTACGATAAATAGTGAACAGTTTAGAAGAAAACGGCAAAGTGTTTCCAGAATTATCGGCGCAGCTGAGCGGCGAAGGCGGTTTTTCTTCGCGACGAGAGTTACGAGCTGTTTCAGTGAGTGAAGTGTTCCAGAGAGACGACGGAAAACGGTACTTCGAGGGACAGAGCGACCCAAGGCACCGTGGGACTTCAGGCCTGTCGCATCGCGGGACTTCGAGATCGTCACTTCGCGGGACACCGTGGGATGAATCGCCGATGATAGCAAGTGGAAAATTTAAGAAAACTGTATTTTTTGTATTGGTTTAGAGGATTTAATTTGTATTTGTGTAAAATTTTGTAATTTGTGTATGTCAACATGGATAACTCTAGTACCAACAGTAGCGAATCAGATTTTATGGGTTTTCAGGAAAATGTAGAAAATTCCGAACAGTCAAATCCAAATTTGGAGACAAGTTTAATTGAACAGGATTTTCCATGTCAAAAGGAAAAACCTGTAAACATGGAGCATCCTGCCGAACTAGGTCAGGATATGGAATCTCGCACAATTAGCAGCCCAGTTGAGGTTATGGGGGGGTCGGTTTCAATTGATCAATTGTTATTGAATATGATGAGGGAAATGAAACAGGGACAACAGGAAATGACACAAAAAATTGAACAGGGTTTTACATGTCAACAGGAATTAAAACAGGATCTTACTAATAAAATTGAACAGGGACAAAAGGATCTTACTCTAAAACTAGAACAGGGTCTAGCACAAAACACGCAGGAAATAAGGCAGGAAATTTCACAGGTGAAATCCGAAATGATAAAACAAATGCAACAGGAACTGGTCAAGATGGAGGTTAAAATTGACCATGTACAAACAGAAATGAAAGAACAATTGGGTACATGCGAACAAAGGGTTGAGATATGTGAGTCGGTAATTGATAACCTACAGACTGGCCTGGAAAGCTGTAATGGGGAGGTGGGCAGTGTGAAGGAAAGTGTAGGAATAATGAAACATAAAGTACAAAAGCATGTAGAAAAAATATCTGCATTACAGGAAAATTTCAGTCAAATTCAAATTAGCATGGATAGGGACCACAATGAGCTCGTTGAGGTGCATGGTAAAGCGAATGAGAATGCCAGAGGTATTTTATTGAATGAAAGGGAGATTGAGGAAGTCAAAAGCAATTTTGAGGTTAATGTTGAAAAAGTTTTGATGGAAAATAGGAGAATTAGTAACCAATTGGAAAAGTTTAGAGACGAGGTTGGACATGAGTGTTTGAAAAAAGTAGAAGAAAAATTGGGGAAAATTAAGGGCGATTCTAATGGAGGGATTAGGAGTACAGTGCTTACTGTGGATGAAGTTAACATTTTTGAAAAAAGTGTACCAAAATTCTACGGGGATGACCGAGGGGCAACCCCAATACAGTTCATCACAAAGTGTGAAAAAGTTTTTGGATATTTGAAAGGTTCAGATGAACAGCAAGTAGAATTGTTTGTATCAAAATTAGATGGGGCAGCATTGCAATGGGCGATGCATAAAGAGAGTGAGTGGAAAACTTTTGAACAAGTTAAAACAGCCTTTTTAGACAAGTATTGGGGAATTTATGTTCAGGACGATTTCTTGCAGTACTTGTTTACGGGAAAATATAGGCATAGGGATGGTCACATGGCTCCATATGTACAAAGGTTGTATCTACAATCAAAATTTTTGAACAACCCTATAACTGATGAACGTTTTATCTCCCATATTGTTCATCATTTTTTCCAGCAAGTACAGAACTGCATTCTAGGGGCCAGGGCAAAAACTGTGGACGAGGTCATCGATTTGTTGGAAACGTTGGACAGGAGAAATGAGAGGGAGGAAGGACTGAGGGGCCGAGATCCAGACCATCGGGACCCAAGAGGACCACCCAGAGATAGGGGTCACCATCCTGAGGGTCAACAGCAGGAGGTAAGACCACTGCGAGTACAGGAACGTCGGGGGGACCATCAGCTACCCAGGTGGAGACCGGAGCCCCGTCTGCAGGAGCAAAGGCAGGGTGAGGACAGGCAAGACAGACAGGGAAATGGACCGAGGAGGCAGGAAAACCGTAATTTAAACAGGTAAGCGGGAAGGATCGAGCCCCAAATCCCTCCCAGGAGTGTGACCTAGGGGTCAAATCAAAATGACATACAATACAAACAAATGAGTCTGGAATAATCTCACACGAGCTGGAAGAGCTATTAAAAGAAGCAGAAGGGCCTACCAACATTGTTCAAGGTAAAATAGGTATATGCCCATACATTTATGGTAAAATTGTCTGTGCCAGTAAGGAAGCAAATATGTTAGTTGATTCAGGTAGTGAGGTGACTGCCATGTCAGAAGAATTTTTTATGTCTTTAGGTAATGAAATTTCAAAATCCGCAGCAGTATTTCCAGTTTCAAATGTAACCATTATTGGAGCCACAGGGATTAGGAATAAAAATGTCAAAAAACAGGTACTACTAGAGATAAAATTTGGAGAGGTAACGATGTGGGTAGTGTTCCTAATTGTTAAAGGGCTCAGTATTGATATTGTTTTGGGGGCAGACTGGCTGCAGCGAAATAATGTGATAATAGACTATTCTATGCAGTGGATACATGTGGCAGGAACCCTCATTGATTTCGGAGCAGAAATAAAAGCAAAATCATTTAATTTAAGGATAATACGAGGAGAAAATTTTGAAGAAACAGAATTGAAGTGTAATTTGTTGGAAAAACAATACATTACAAAAAATGATGTAGATCAGATAACCTTTCATAGTGGTACTGTAGAACAACAGGAAAAATTAAGGGGAATTTTACATGTAGAAAACAAAGCTTTTGCAAACTTTCCAGGGTTAAATAATAAGTATGAATGTAAGTTAAATTTGAGAGAGCACCAACCATTCGTTCAAAAACCATATCCAGTAGCTTATCAGTTGAGACCAGCTGTGGAGCAAGAAATTCAGAATATGATAGATACAGACATTATCGAGAGACGCAGTTCTGAATATTTGAATCCTATGGTAGTGGTCAAAAAGAAAAATGGGGGGGGTGAGATTGTGTTTGGATGCTAGGAAAGTCAATCAAATTATAATCCCAGACAGAGAAGCACCAGAACCAATGGACGAATTGTTACAAAAATTTGAGGGTTGTGCGTATTTTTCGAAAATCGATTTGGTTGCATCGTATTGGCAAATTTCTTTAGCACTTGAATCTAGGCTTTGTACTGCATTTCCCTATCAAGTAAAAACATATTGTTTTAAAAGGCTACCTTTTGGACTAAATGTTTCGGTCAGTCATTTCATTAGGGGGCTCGAGGCAGTTTTAGGACCTGAAATTCTAAATTTGGTGACAATTTATGTAGATGACATCATGATTGCCACTGCTACATTTGAAGAACACTGTGACATTATTGAAAGGGTTTTGAGAAAACTGCAAGAGGGGGGAATGACAGCAAATTTACAAAAATCTGAATTTCTGAAGGATGAGATAACGTTTCTCGGTAATGTAGTTAATGCAGAGGGCATCCATATTGACCCTGAGAAACTGAAAGCAGTAAGGGAATTTCCTCCCCTAAAAACCGTAAACAGTTAGAACGCTTCATTGGCTTTTTCAATTTTTTTAGGAAATATATACAAAATTTCAGTGGAATCTGTGGACCGTTGAGAAAGCTTATGCAGAAGGGGCAGAGTTGGGAGTGGGGACCTGAACAAGAGGAAGCAGTAGAAAGACTCAAACAGGAGTTAGAGAAGGAAGTGTTGTTGCATCATCCGAAGTTAGACGAAAAGTTCTACATTGCTTGCGATGCATCAAACGAGGCTGTAGGGGCCATGTTGTTCCAAGTGAATGAGGAGGGGGAGCAGGTACCCATCAGTTTTGCAAGCAGGGCACTCAACACTGCAGAAATAAACTACACCACCACAGAAAAGGAATTACTCAGTATTGTGTTTTCATGTTCTAAATTTCGCACTTACATTTATGGCAGGGAAACAGTAGTGTTAACAGATCACAAGGCTTTGTGCCACATAAATTCATGTAAATTGTTACACGGTAGAATCACCAGGTGGATTTTGGCATTACAGGAATACACTTTAGACATACAACATGTTCCAGGAAAAACGCAGGTAGTAGCTGATGCTCTTTCAAGGGGAATTGCAGACGTGGAGGCCACTCAGGCACAGGAGTTTCAGATTCGGAGAATTTGTAAACAAATGCAGGAAGTTAGTGAAGGACTGAAGGAATTTTCAGGGCAACTTAAGGATGAAGTTAATAAAGATCCTCGATTACAAATTGTAATTAAAGAGTTGGAATCTACAAATTGTAGAGGTATTATCAAGGAAAAGTTTGTGGTTAAAGAGGGCTATTTATTTCAAAATGTAAACAATGAATTGTCGCAATGGGTTTTATGTATTCCGAATAATTTAAGTACTGAAATTTGTAAACTTATGCATGCAGAGTGTGGACATTTTGGTGTAAGAAAAACTGTACAGTATGTAAAAGGATTTTGTATATTTAGAGACATGTACCGAACTGTGGCTAAGGTAGTCAGGCAGTGTTTACCATGTGCACAGACAAAAGTAATGAACAGTAAGTGCAAAGGAGTCATGCAACATGTGTTGGCAACTAAGCCATTAGAGGTAGTATGTGTCGATTTGTTTGGTCTGCTACCACGGGGAAGGAGTGGAGTAAAATACATTTTTGTTGTTCTTGATGTATTCACAAAATATGTTAAATTGTACCCGATCAAACGAGCAACAGCTCAAGTGGTAACAGAGAAAATTCTGGATGTGTATGTAAAGGAAATAGGTGTGCCACAAAAGATTATTTCAGATAATGGACCTCAGTTTCGGGGAGAGGTATGGAAAACATTAACTGGTATTCTTGGTATTGAACTAGGCCATACAGCAGTGTACCATCCAGCTGCTAATCCAGTGGAGAGAGTGATGAGGGAACTGGGTAGGTTATTTCGATTGTACTGTAGTGAAAACCATAGCCAATGGGCTAATATTGTGAGTGAAGTGGAAGCTATTATAAACAATGTTTGGCATGAAAGCACAGGTTTTTCGCCAATAGAATTAATGCAACAAAAGTTACCTACTTCAAAACTGCAAGAACTAATTGGTTATCCAGACAATGATACGGTGAGGGTAAAAGACAAATTGGAAAAGGCAGGGAAAAGACTGTTGTATAAGGCAGAGGAAAGGAAAAGTAGATTTGACAAAGGAGTTAAACCTTGTGTTTTTAAAGTAGGGGATGAAGTACTTATAGCATCCCATAAATTGTCTTCACTGTATGAACAAAAAATTCATAAGTTTTTTCACTTGTACGATGGACCTTTTGCAATAGAATCTATTGTAGGCCATAATGTTTATAAGGTAAATGGTGTAAATTGGCATGTATCACTACTTAAACCTTGGAAAATCCAGTGAAATGTTAAGGACAGAATATGTAAATTAATGTAGATAAGTGATAAGGATAAACAATTACATGTTTTTTGATGTATAATCTTACGCAGTGTGGAAATTCTTGTGGTAATAAGCTTAACATGTTTATGTTTTGTGTAATTTTTGGTATAACTTTGTATAATTTTGTGTGTAATTTGGAAAAAAGTTAGCCGAGCTGACTAGCAGCTAAAAGGGTTGTAATTGAGCGTCCCTTACCTTTCGGCTAGCTCAGGAGTTAGGAAGGAAAGAGAAGGAAGTTGGTAAAACTTTGTGTATTTTTTATGTGTAATAAGGTTAGCCGAGCTGACTAGCAGCTAAAAGGGTTGTAGTTGGGCGCCCCTTACCTTTCGGCTAGCTCGGGAGTTAGGCATGATGGAGGAAAGGAACTGTGTGTATTTTTATGTCTGATGATAACAATGTTTTTGTTTGTTTTTTATATTATAGTTAATGATACTAGCAAATGTAAGTGAATAATGTAAACAAATGAAAATGCAGTATGGATAAACAATTAAGTTTGGGTGTATTTTGGTGTAAATGCTAGGCTGTGTAACATTTTAACAAGAAAATTTGAATATAATGAGTGATAATCTAGTGTGTTGTATAAAAGTTTTTGAAGTTTCAAATAACTAATTTAATGTTTTCTGGAGTTGTATTTGTTGTGGAAGATTTATTATGTGAGTTTCTGTGTGTTAGGAAGTTGAGGCATTTAGTAGAAGTTGTAGTTCATGGGTTATCAATGCGGAGCAGTCTAGTCCTAATTTGGAAATAAGTGTTGTCCAGTGGTTGAAGTTATGATAGAGGTATTGGTAAGATTCTTAAAATATTAGAAGTTGGTTTTTTGGAGGGAATTTAGGAAAATTTGGTGTCAACAGTTTTGAAGCGATAGTGTTGTCAAGGTTTTGTAAGTGCAGATATGAAGAGTGGAGATATTGGTTAATTTGTGGGTTAGAGTGGTTGTTCCATGAGATTTGAGGAGTTTAGAAGCAGCAGAGAATCAGAGTAACAGCGGTTTTTTAAGGGATTTTAAAGGAAATAATGTGTTTTGAGGTTTTTTATTGTCGTCGTCGAGGTTTCTGCCGAGGTGTAAGTGTTTGAGAAGTTGAAGTTATTGTTTTTATCGTCGTTGTTGTTAAGGTGGTCATGGAGACGTAATTCCTGGAGCTTAAGATTTTCATCGTCGTTGAGGTAGTTATGGAGTTTATTGCAGCTGGTGTTGAGGTTTCCACAGTTGTAAAAGTAAGTTGTTCAGAGTTTTTTGTTATGGAAGATTCTTTGTTGACCAGGGGGTGTCTGCTTGAAGTTTATAGAGAGACCAGTTTCAAAGTAACTTGTATTATGCACTGATGAGAGGGAGATGACCATTTGTGAAGAGTTGTTGACACTTTGTAGTAAGAGGTATGTTTTCAAATTTTTGGCTTTTTAACAAAAGAATTGAGGTTGTTGCAGTTTTTAACAACATTTTGTATTTCGATATAAACAAGGGTAGTAACGACTGGATACATTTATTTCTAAGGATGTTTTTGTATATATTTTGTACAAGTTAGTTTTTCACTTTTGTAACTTTTCAATTAAATGTAGTGTTAATTTAATTGAAAAGTTGGGGGGGTTATGTAACATTGCAGAACCCTGCCCTTCAATATAAATAATTTTCTTTTAAACTTCTTTTATGTGTAAGCAGTAATAAGTCAAATGTTTTTTGAGTGATGTATAAGTTAGGAAACAGTATATTCAGAAATTATGGAAAGTAGTATATGTTATTTTCACCTGCTATGTTTTTAAGAAGGTAGTGATTATTTTATTAGACATTTTCTATCAGTAATTTTTATGTAATTATTCACAAATGAGCCGTTGTACTAGATTTTTACCTGTTTAGGCCTACTTTTTCAGGTTTTTTCTCAATAAGTTTAATTTTGTAAAGTAATTCGTATTATAATTATTGTTCTTAAATTTTATTAACGTGTTGTAATATAATTATAAATCACGGGACTGTGTCTGGGCTTGTGTGATGGTTAGAAAGAGAGGCATGAGAGGCCTGTAAGTGGGAGTGAGAAAGGAACAGTGCTTCCCCGCCAACCGAGATAAAGACGGTAATTCCCCCCCTGCATGGAAACTGAGTGATAACTGCTCTCTCACGGTGTAGGAGAGAGAACGAGAATGGAAGTCCCCGATTTCGATGTGAAATTGAAAAGAGACTGATCAGGGGAAGCCCAGAGTTCTGTGTGTAAAAGGTTTTTTCATGTATTGTAACTTGTTCTGTGATTGGCTTGTATCTGTAAGAGTGAATGAAGTGTGCGTGTGATTGGTCGGTGAGGTCATGTGACGTCTACTCCCTGCGTGGAGGAGACGAGTTCATGAGATCACCAGTCGTCTGTCGATCGCTGCCCCAGTAGGTCGCGTTCGATGGCTTCTCGCTAAATTATAATGTAATTTACGAAGAGATAATTTCACGTTGGTGGTCGGAGCCAGGCCTATTATTAAATCAACCTAATTTTTTATATATTTCGTTTTCGGGTATAATTGCGTTTTGGCTCGGGGCGAGATTAATTTTCGCTGGGTGCGGCCCTGTTCCAGGTCGCACCATCTTCGTATACTTGCAGTAAAACATTACTGAAGGACTATATTTTTTCCGGTAAATTCTCATCACGTGAACTACGAGCATCTGTTCGACGGGCATATGTATGTGGAATGAATGAGCAGCCTCTTTTTGAAGTGTTTGACTTCGTCGGTATATTCTATTTGAAAAAATAAAAAACAACAAAAATTACAATCTGCGTTGAACTGTTTATTTTGTATATAACGAACCGTTATAAATTACATCAGGCCGATATGAAGCAAGACATTGTTGAAGTGAAAACTCTGTTATATGCTAGTTACGATGTGATGTCTGATGAGGTAAAAAAAGTTTTTAATGAGCTGAAAGATATTGTAAGCGCATCACATGATGTGCAAAGGGATGTGGGCAGTTACCTACGTCAAGCAGAGTGCGATACATGCAAATATTTTGCCAGAATTCTAGAGCTGTTGGCGACTCCATACTGGCGGGCCCAAATAGAATGTTGCTGAGGTGATGGAACTTTTGGTGACTGAACTTAGTGAAACTGCGGACGCGCAAAGATGTGACTACGATGCACCGAAAAATGCTTTGGTTGCTGCACGCGATAAACACTGCGCGATATAACTGCATACCTTAGGCAGGTAGAGGCCACAACCTGGGATTCTTTTACCGAGCTATATATATATACACACACACACACAGAAGTCAAAATCTTTGTTTGATATACTCTTTATATAAGCCACCACTATTACAAAGCTATAGGCATTATTATAGTGATATCTTTATAAGTATGCTTATTTTTTATAGTGCCAGGTTACAGCCATAATTTTTTAACTGTGTGTACTCAGGTTTTTATTTTTTAATATATGTTATATAATTTAATGTATCAAAACTGTATATTAATTACTACTGTATATGATTTGCTGGTAGCACCATGACAAAATATCCGCTGTACTGAATTTGAGTTCTGTATGTGAGTGTCCTATGTGTTTTGTATTAACAACTCCCCTTCAGGCTGCCTGGAGAAATGGAGGCTTATAAATAAATAAATTAAAAAAAAAAAAAAAATAAATAATTGTATATAGTTATTAAAAACAAATGTATTATTTATTTTACTGCAATCCTTTATACTTATTGCATATTTATAAAATATTGTATATAGTATTTAAATATATATATATATATATATATATAGTTTAAATTTGGCAGCACTATAATAAAGATGGCGGCCTCTGGTGTTTGAATTCACTAGCAGACAATAAATTTGTTGGCACCCTCTGGTGCCTGGATTTGCATCCGCTACACAAGATGGCGGCCTTCAGCAGACGACTGTATTTTAAGAATTCTTTTAAATTTGGCTGCAATATAAAAAAAGTGGCTTTGGAGTTTAAACTTGGCTCAGCTCTGACTCACTAGCAGATGAAAAAGTCTTTGATGCCCTCTGGTGGTTTGAATTTGGCACCAGGACACAAGATGGCGGCTACAGCAAACAACTGTATTTTTTTAAGATTAGGCGCCACCAGTACCAAAGAAAAGTTGGCGGTGTTTAAACTTGGCACCAGTACACAATATGGTGATCCCTAACAGACGACTGTATTTTTTAATTTGGCGCCTCCAACCATAGTATATATTCCTTATTTAATTCTTTCTCTCCCAACAATCACCCTGGTATAGTGGCTACCATTGCGGCCTACAAATTGGAATCCCCGGGTTTGCAGCAATACTGAATTTTCTTTTTAAAAATAACACCTGTGCTCCCTAGCTTGGAAAATATGAACCAACATGGCCGCCGGCTGTGACGCCAACAGCAGACATGACAAACCACCTGAAGAGACGCCACGTGACCTGACGGTCATACGCCCCTCGCAGTCATGTGGTGCCATGCCCACCTCTGGAGCCCTGATGCAAAACACTTGTTTTGTTTACGTTTGGTCGCCAGACTTTAGCGCTACCCCTACTGACAATGCACATGTAAGTAGTAGGCTTTAATTTTAAGATTACTCTCATTCCTTATTGCTTGAGATAATAATCTCTGCATGAAATAAAATCTGAAGGTAATGGATGGTATTTGTGAATGTTAGAAGTTGATACTGAATCTATCCTTCTAAAGACCTTTCCTAACTACATGTACACTAACCACGGTTGCTTGTATTCACAAGCAATAGATACCCATATAAAGTAATGAACCACTGTAAACTGCTGCCACCAATCAGTTTTTCTTTTATTAATGTCAAAAAACACTTGGTAAGTTTTTAATTTTTGGCAAGGGAAATTTAAATACAGTGCCAATGTTGATGTCACTATAATTAAACAGCTGTTCAAATCTTTTTAAGTATCAGTGTTCTATTTACACGGATTTCTATATTAGAATACTTTTGAAATTTACTCCCTTCTAAATTACATTCAGCAAAACCATAAAGTTATTGGTGGGTCATGGTCTGAACAGCGTACAGGGGTTGCAGAATGGCTCAAGCAGCCAAACACATCACTGGTTTTATATAAACAAAACTGCTAAACTGGGCACAAGCCTTTCTCCTGAATTGAACCATTGCCATCACACACTCCTCATCAAAGACATTCCAATCCCTTCATTCTCATTACCATTGAATTTTTCCCTTTTTTCTTTTCTCGTGCTCTCCTTACTAAACCCTCCTAGAGTTAGTTCTACCTCCTATTTATAGGCTTCCCGTTGCACCTCGTTGCCACACTCTTACCCCACCCTCCTTCCCCACTCATTGCTTGATACTTAATACACGCTGTGCCAACAACTCCAAGTCTGTAACAGGAGGTTGAAAAAGGCTACTCATCTTTTGTTTGGAACTCTTCTGCATGGTAACATATTTTGTTAATTACTTTATCCAGTTAATTTACTGCTCAAAATCTGACTAAGTAACACTGTAACAGATGCTGAGCAGCAATGTCCTGTGTGAGACATTCTTTTACAATTACCACACTTGAGAGTTTAATTTTCTCGCCTTTCTTGTAATAAGGATTAATAATTTTTTGTGCAGGACCAAAAGTATCCTTGAAAGTCATCCTAC
Organism: Bacillus rossius redtenbacheri; assembly: GCF_032445375.1. Classification (NCBI taxonomy): domain Eukaryota; kingdom Metazoa; phylum Arthropoda; class Insecta; order Phasmatodea; family Bacillidae; genus Bacillus; species Bacillus rossius. Next base: position 113,121,416 of record NC_086332.1, read on the forward strand.
ACAACAAAAGTATAGTTTTTCGTATGATCACAGAAAACTGATCTTTAAGCTGCTTTCCTATTTTTTGTAACATGCTAACTATTGATTGTCCAGAAAAGATTGTCATTTTAAATATTTCAATTTTATGATAAAAAAAAATACAGAAACTTCTCAGGATTTTATAACAGTTTTCAGCGATCTGATTACACACAGATGCTTGCAATGCTATTCTTGAAGGTTTTTATTGGCCTATTGTCAGTCACTGTCAATTGAGCAACTTCACAGTGTTACGAACATACTGTGGTGAAAGCCAGTGAGCCCACTAGCAGTGGGTGGCCCCGGGTGGGGCGTGGCCTATTGACGTAACACATTCTTTCTTGGATTAGCGCTGCCGGTCTCTCCACCTTCCTGCCCCCTCCACTTGCTTCATTTTTCCTCAGTGCTTTGTCATCCATCCCTCATCATCCATCTGGAGTGTTCTACGGGCTTCCAGAGGCCACCACGTGGAGTGGTGTGACTAGTACACCACTGTTCTGGGAGCTTCGGAAGTCGGGTCGACCCTCATGACGCATCACATCAGGAGTGCGAGACCATTCCAGAAAGACGGTCGAGGGATACAAAAGCAGCGACGCCAGCCTCTGAAGCAGCGGTGTGGTAGAGTGACCCCTCGGTGAGCGATAACGGAACGACAAGTGACGGGCTCCGTGTGCAGTGACTGGTGTATCGGGGACTGTGTCGTGGTGTTGGGACAGAGGCGAGAGGCAAGAGATGAGCATTAGGGAGAGCCACTGTGGAGAGGAGCTCCACTGGGGAGAGTGAACTGTGAACTGAACGAAGGAGTAATTAATTTGTGAACATACATTTCAAGTGTTTGATCTAACTAATAGTATAAATATTAGTATTAAATAAAACTGTATTTAATTAATAAGGCTATCCTTTATGAACCTGTTTTTCTTGCAAGTTCAAGTACCATAGGTAAGAGAAGTATGGATGATCTTAATTCAAGGATTTAGAAATAATTAATATTGAATTTTAAAAAATAAAAATTAAATAATCATTTTAAAAATTTATAATTTTGATTTCTTAAAAAAAAAAAATTACTTAGTTGTGAATGCAGTAAAGTTAACATGAAACTTGTTCAGCACTTAAGATATGAGTAAATCCAAATCCTCTATAAGTACAAATTTGTTTTTATTGTATATTGTACATCAATGCATTCCTCATACATAGTAATGACTCATCAGAAAAATGTGAGAAATGTTTTTGATGTGTTAGTATTTATCAATACCACATGCACAGTTAATTTACAATAAATCTTCAAAGATAATGTTGTTGTCAGGGTTTACTGATTTAAATCACAATTATAGTTTAAACACTTTAAACCATGGTTTCAACCATGATTTAAATCAAGTGTTTTTTTTAATAAATGTATTTTTAAATAGAATATATTAATAAATTTTAATGAAAGATCTAATTCCACTCTAATAACAACAATGGTTTGCTCATTAATGTTTCATTGTGATAAAAGAACATATAATAATATACATCAAGATCTTATCATTTAAATAATTATCTGATTATTTGTAAATTATACCCAGCTAAATACTCCTCTAAAATTAAATTAATTATTAAATTGTAGTCAAAAGTATAAAAAAAAAAGGAAATAAATAAGTTTATCATTTTTAAAAATTATATTTTGTAGGAAATCCTTGACAGTACTGTAAATTCCATTTTTGTGAGAACACCCATTCTATGGAGAATCCTGTTTAATGTAGCTAGCCTTACCTAATCAACCATTCACAATATTTGAATTTCTTCAGAGCAAATGCACAAGACACAGGTAAACAATTAATGGCGGCGGCAGCGGCAATGCACAGATATTGAAATGTGAAACTGGAATATCTCAGAAACTAGCAGGAATTTACAAACACTGTTTTAAGGGTAAATACAGGAACATCTCGTGTGTTGAAATATGTTATCTTCGTAATTTAATTTTTACTTTGCAGAAAAGCCGCGCTGTAAGATATTTACCGAAATACCTTTTTTGTGGTTGTCACAGTCAGGTGTGCAGATTTGCTGGACTTCATTTCTTTAATGTTATAACTTTCATTGTTCAAAATAAGTGGTAAAAAACGGGATGTTGTATGGCTTTCATTTGAACATGGTGGGAAACAAAATAACCAATGTAATAAAAAAAACTGGTTCAAACGAAAAAAAAAAAATTGTTTGGTTTTTAAAAAAAAAACTATTTTCTTTTCCAACCCTGGTTGTGGTAATTCATGACATGGAATGATGCATAAGGTGCAGCAAAATGTCAGCGAACATGACGCGGCCAAACTCAAAAGCCAAGACTGGATTGACAACGACCGCCAAAGCCTGAGATCATGTTTTTCTTTTGAATAGCAAACCAAGTTTTACTAATGTTATTACAATACTCACCATTACTGAAGTTGTCTTCCAAGTAATCTATTATCCTGGCAGACTCCGGGATAACTTTGACACCATCCTTGAGAACAGGCACTTCGGCCTTTGGGTTGAGCTGCAGATACCATGGCTGGTACTGCTCGCCTTTCGCCAGGTTCATAGCGTGGCTCTGGAAGGGAAGCTTCTTCTCATACAGCGCCATTAACACCTAGTAGCACATGCATGGCTTTCAGTTGGGGGCTCACACCCCTTTTTTTTTTCAATTTCCAATCATTACTATTAGTTAAGGGTTATGTCTACCAATTTAACTCTATATCTCTCTTATAGTTCTGTCACAAATATTTTCATGAGATATATACTAAGTGTGAGATGATTACTGTAAAATAATCATGACTTTTTATATTACCATTAGTAAATATCTATCGAAAATATTTGTAAATTAACAAATGAAAGGTGGTATAGCGTTCAATTTAGATAAATAGCCTTTATTAATAATAATGCTGAGAAAATGAAAAAATATCAACATGGCATATGAAACCCCACCTTAACAGGAAATTCCAATGGACAATATTTTATTTTCACTGAGCCCAACATCTCACCAACAATTAGCACATTCCAGAAAAAATAAAACACACAACACATGTCTTTAAAATATATATAAAAAAAATCACTCTTGAACAGCATTTGCCTGGAGTCATTTTGGAAAACCATAGAAAACAGAAATTAAGATGGCTGGACCGGAAAGCCAACAGAATGAAAGTCCAGTTCTGACCACTGCACCAACTCACCCTGTTCAACAGACTAAATGCAAGTAGATAAAACTAAGGGCCTGGCCTGCTGATTTTGGAGTACTGCAACATCAGTAAAAAACACACGTGCACGCCACACACACACACTCACACACACATACCCACACACAAATACACATACTCACACACACCCCCACACAAATGCCCACATTCACACCCACACACACAGACCCACACCACAATTACACATACTCACACACACCCACACCACAATTACACATACTCACACACACCCACACAATTACACATACACACACACCCACACCACAATTACACATACACTCTCACACCCACACATAACTCCACACCTATTCACATACACTCCTATAACCCCCCCCCCCCCCCGCACACACACACACCAAATGTTTCTAAAGTCCACTAGGGGTTTTGAAAAATTGTAACTAGATAAATAATTGAGCTAGCTACACACGGTCTTTGATTGATCAAAGTTAAACACTGAATTTTTTTTTTACCATTTTAGTAGACCTCGTGAGCCCCCTTGGTAGCTCGGAGAATGTCCAGACGATATTCTAGGTCTTGCCAGGTTCTGCAAAGCATGTCCGCTGGACATTCCTGATAAGGGTCTTCAGGACATCACTGTTTGGGACCCAGTCTCCTAACGTGGTCACTAGGAGGTTGCTTTAACTGTTTTTGGCAATTACGTTGAGTCTGGGTGACTGATTTTGTTGCAAAAAGCCATGCCACACAACTGCATGCTCTTCAATAGTACCCATATCAAATCAATTGACGGACACAAATAAAGAACGCAACTTATGCTATGTGCTGGTGCAAAGAACAAACTTTCAATCTTTTACTTCAATTTGCTTCAAACAGCATGTAGCAAACTCAATTAATTCTCTCATGATACATTTTCAAAACTCTTAGTGGACTTTAGACACATTGTTTTACTAACTATTGCCACTCATTGAAATTATGTCAACTCTAATGAGTACTTTGCTCTCGCAATAATAGCAAATATTTAAATGCTGATAAGTGTAAACGATATATAGGAAATTTAATGAGTGCCAGCATAAGAATCTCATGACTTTCATGACAACTAGTATTTTGTTTACAATTTGAAAAGCTTTAGAAATCTTAAAATAAAGATGTCCTAGTATGATTTTTTTTTTCCCAGTTCAAAAGTAGCCACCGAACTTCACAATATTAAACCTACGTAAGCTCTGCAGAACTATACTCCATTAAAACTATAAACACTATTTTAATGTCTAATAGACAGCCCATTATTATTTTGCTGTGTCCAGTCAATCAAATATTACCATTCATAAAAAACCTAACCACTATTTGTAAAAAGTTAAAAAATAAATAAAAAATAACAGAAAATGTAGATTTTTAATTGACTTAGCATAACTAAAGCTGTGTCACATGTTATCTGCTGAGGGCTCTACATGGTTTCATGACCTTGAAAACTGTATCAAAGCTGTGACATTTAAAGGCAACCATCACTTTGTCTAGGCATGGTAGAAGAGACATCACGGTAGCCACAAAGGGTGTTTGTTTGGGTGGGGAGTAGTTGTAACAGATCCGGAAAACTAGATGGATATGAGCTCATAATTCTGAATTGTTTGTGTATGTAGGAGATACTGCATTTTGAGCGAAAATCATTTGAGAATTCAAAGCATGATTATGAATAATGGACACATTACCAGGAATTGAATGTGCCATGCCAGCCAACAGTACAATATATATTTACTTCTTGATTCCTAAAGTAATGATTCTTAAACAAACAAGGATATTACAATTCAGAAAATGTCCACTTCTTAAAAATCAAGGAGTTAAAAGAGAAAGGCTTAAAAGGCATTAAAACTTAACAATACAATTGCAGTTGTTTTAACTGTTTCACTGCATCCCTCTATACACAACAGAAAATGCCTCCCATTTTAAGGTTTTAGAATGCAAAAGGAATGAAAAATGCTCTAGGGGACATTTAAATTAATGCTCTATTCACTAGTAAAAATACTACTACTTTTAACTTAAATTGAAACAATCAGTTGACATTTTATTACATTTGGGTGTGGCTGGTTACAAAAAAAAATGCATCCAAACAGAAACTAACAAGGATTTTTATTTTACTTGTCCCTATTTTAATCTCATCCTTACAAGTCGTACATAAAATATATTTATTACTCCAGATTTGCTGTGTAAACAGGTGACAAGCAAGAAGCAAAGCAAAGATATTTTTACTATTTCAAAGCAGATATCGTTAACGGAAAAACAAACTCAATTACTACCTTTTGTGAATAAAATGAAAAGTGATGATGATATAGTAGCAGCCCATTTCCAATATTGTTTCCAGTATTTTTAATATATGTATCTCTTTCTGTTCCAGCCATTTTCAGTCTTACGTCCTTCAACTGTGCACAGAAGCATAAACACTCCGAAATTGCACATATCAGCTGTTGCTAGGCTAATTTCATAAACAAATAACCTACACACCCGAGAGCCAATCAACAGAAAATGGTAATTAGTTATTGTTTTGTTGGTTTACATGATTGTATCCTGAAACGTTCCGTTACCTATTTATAATACTAGTTATTAATTCCAATTTTTGATACTGCTACCAGAACGAAGACAACCGGTATATTGGTGGACTTCATAAAATTACTTAAAAGATGCACGGGTACTTTGGAAAACCTAGTAAAAGTTCCGTATCATATCTTTTTGAATTTCTAAATCCTGCTGCAGTTTGGCACAAGTCCAATGGCATGCAGTAATGTATATTTTCCCTTTACCATCTTACTGAACTACACCACATTCCTTTAAGTCACCCCCTCTTCCAAACTATTCCAGTCACCCATCGTTCTTATGATCATAGTTTTTCCCCTCTTTCTGTTCTCATTCTCTCTTTAAAGCAAGCTGTCCTCTGCACTCCCTATAATTCTCTCTCAAGAACCACTGCATAAGGTTCCCACGCCACCAGCGCATACTCAATCATGGGGTGCAACAAGGCGGTGTAAGTATTCTCTTTCTCCCCTTAGTGCCCTTCCCAGCACACACATTAAGGTCTGCCTGCTTTTCTTTACAACTTTCTCCACCTGTTCCCAACACCCCAGAATTCCTTGGATCATTATCACCAGATAGGTACTTATAACTTTCTTTCACCCTTATCACCTCTCCTCTCAAATGATAATCCCTCTTATCGCCATTCATTTCTTGGTGAATCTGACCACCCTTGACTTACCCACATTAATCCTTATATCAATCATTTCTACCCATTCTTTCAATCTATACTAGTCTTCCTGCAATCCTCCCACCTCTGCATCCGTATACACCACACAGTCAACTACATAGAGTCGCATGTCCCCATTCATGTTTCGCTATCAATAAAAGCCGACAATTCTATACATACGTTTATTGTACCACGTGTTTCACCATTCTACCCTTTACAATATCCTCATTCCCCGATCTTCTCTTGTCTCTCTTCCACCACTACCAACTTCACCTTCTCACTTCCTCATGCAACAAATCTTCCTCTCTTTGGGCAATGTTAACACATTTGACACTGTTACAAATTAAGTTTGTTTCTAGGCCTCACTTCCCTTCCACTTCTTGTCCGCACTAGTGACTTCTCTTGTTTCTGATTATGTCTCTTTCCTGCGTCTGGCCACCCTTTCCATCCTTCCTCTTCCTCCTCAATGTCCTCAGCCTCTTCTCCCATCGGTTCTTCCATCCTCTCTTTTGAGTTCTGTTTTGTTTCGTTGCATGATGACCAATTTCTCTTGTGGATGACTTTGAGTTAGTGCCTGTTTCTTCTCAGTATTCTTCCATCTACCTTGACGAGATATGAACGTGGAGTACAACCTTCTGAACATACTGTGCCATACCTCTGTATGTCTGTAATCCATACTGTGTCCAGAGAATAGATTGGACTATGTTCTTTAACTCTATGTGATTTGTCGAAATTTCTCTTTTGATGAATGGTTTGGAAGTCTTCCCTTCTAACTGTCTTCGGGCACAACTTCGATGGCAACACTGGTAAGCGGAGTGATCGTCCCATGAGAAGTTGTGCCGGACTATAATGAAGGTCTGAGAGTGGTATGATCCTGTATGCCAGCAGACCTAGATGCGGGTCTGCCAACTGCTTGATGACATTTTTCAGATTCTTGACCGCTGCTTCTACTTCCCCATTACTTTGTGGATACCGTAGGCTGCTGGTAACATGTGTGAAGCCATACTCTGTTGCAAAATCTTTAAAAGCTTGCGACACATACTGGGGTCCATTGTCCGACCTTACTTCTCGCGGGATTCCTTGACGTGAAAAATCAGCTTTGCATCTTGTTATCGTGGCTTCAGATGTAATGGCCGGCATTTCAAATATGTCTGGGTATCTGGAGTAGTAATCAACAATAATAAGGTAATGCTTTCCGTTCCTCTCCGCTAGGTCCGTATCGACCCCTTCCCATGGCACTTGTGGTAAAGGCGACGGAATCAGGGGTTACGGTCTGTTTGGTTTTTCTCTTATGCATGGTACATAGCTGGTGACGAGTGCTTTAATGTCATTTGTAATCCCAGGCCACCACACTGTAGCCTTGGCTCTTTCGATACACTTCTTTATCCCCAGATGTCCGACATGGATCCTGTTCAATATTTCAATGCGTAACTTGCCAGGTATCACTATGGTAACTCCTTTCATCAATATGCCTTTCACCATAGACAATTCCCTCTGCACAGCCCAATATTCCCGACAGTTCAGAGCTACATCTGTGGGTTTGCGAGGCCATCCATTTCGAACCAGTTTTATTAGTTCTTGGCATGTCGTGACCGACGCCTGCACTTGACGTACCTCCTCCGTTCTGGTGTCCGATGCCGGAAACGATGCCATAAATTGGAATTCCCTTTCTCAACCTCCTCAAATGACAGGCTCTCATTCTCACCCGGTGCTACAAGGGGAGCTCGGGACTATGTATCTGGGGCGTAGAACCTTTTTTCCTGCTACGTGCTGTATGGTATATGAATAACGCATCAACCTCATCCTATACCTCTGCAACCTTGGGGGCAGTTCGTCGATGTTTTTCTTCCCCAATATCGTGACGAGTGGCTGATGATCCGTCTGGAGGAGAATATGTTTACCAAGGATGTAGATGTAGAATCGAACAAGGCTGAACAGAAATGTTTTCTTGTTTTTCTAGCTGCTGGATAGCTGTTGACTCGTACTTTCTTCCATATGACACTGATGGAACGTTGAGAATGTCAGGAGAATATATAATATTCTTCACCAAACTTCGGCAACTGGTAGTCGGGCGTCGGCGACATATTCTTCCAAACTTCGATGCTGTTAGCATTTTACGCAAACCTTTAAAACCAATAGTAGGAACTGGCACTCTGAATTACATCCGCTATCCCACAAAACCAGATTCACGCGCACTCAGTGCCGTGCACAGCCTTAAAAAGTGGGGGGGTGGGGTTATAAAATTTCGCCCCCCCCCCCCCAACCCCGTCATTATTAGGCGATTGAAGAAAAAAAATCAATAATAAACAAAAAGTTTTATTTTTAATATCAATACCTCAGTAATTTGACCATGTTGTTTGGTGTAAATTTTAAACATACACGTGTTGACAATTTTCCAATTTCTCCAATTGAAAAAGTAAATTTTAAATATATTTTACAACGTTTAACCCTTTCTCAATAGTGCTAATAGTCCCAAAAGCAGAAATAGTATACTTTTAGCATATAATAATATTCTTCAAGAAAATAAATTTATTTTAAACAAATCCAACTTAACATTCTTCACTGTACTTATTTTTAAATCTTACAATGAAAATATTTTATGTATCATACCACAAAATAAGATATAAATAAAAATTTCTTTTTGCAGAAGAACTGTATACATAAACTGAGAAATTTTTCAGTGCAGGCGACGTGCCTTAATAGCGGCAAATTGCTCTATAACTTTATCAGAAGATAGGTTGCGAGCATTGTCACTTTCTATTGAGAGTATTGCCAGTCCAGATAACCTTTCTTGAGCAATGGTGGATCGCAAGTAGTTTTTGATGAGTTTCAGCTTGCTGAAACTTCTTTCGCATGAGGCTATTGAAACTGGAATAGTCAATAACAATTTATATGCCGTAAAGGATTCTGTGAAAGCTTCCTGCAAGTCATTGTTTACAATTATTTGAATTACATCTTTGGGTTTAGATTTTGGTGGAAGTTTGTCAGCCAGGATGTTTCTTAAAGAAAGAAGCTCGGAATAGAGGCCACTGTCCAAGTCCCGCTCGTAATGTCTCGTCAGCTGTTCACAGGATTTCTGTAAATCATTGCTACTTAGTTTCATGAGTCGGCAGGGATACATGAATGAAAACATGTTTGCTACGTCTATAAGGCCTTCAAAACTTTCGGAAAGGCTTGCAATTTTCCTGTCCAACATTCTGTTGTAGATATTAACTTCGAAAGCTTTATTCTTGTCTGTAATTGGCTCATATTTAGTTAACTCATCCGAAAATGATACCTTTCTTCTTTGTCGTTTTTCAGAGAGTTGTACGGATACTCCCAATTTACTTGCAAGTTGTATGGCTTCATCCATGAAACTGCTGAACTCATTTGCTCTCATATTCTGTATATTCTTGGTCGAAGACTGGAGAAGATCAGCTGCAGTCAAAATATCACAATCTGCCTTTTGCAAGTATTTGCTTGTTATATTCAGCAACAATACGATGTTATCCTATATAACAAGCATCACAATGAAATCAAATTTTGATATATGACTCAAAAGACCATCACAGTCACATTTATCACTGACATCTTTACTTTCTGACTTGATGCACTTGAGAACATCAAAGATTTTTGGCAGGGCTTTTCGGAGATTGCGAATTGGAGCAAGTCGGCCTTCCCAACGTGTGTGGTGCAGACTTGCTTAACTATGACTGACCTTTTTGGCAGGCTATTGTCTTGTTGATTTTCAGGTATTTCATCATTTGTGTTTTGCAGTACCTATATCTTCAGTTGGGTCACATTCATGAATTCTTTCAGAAGCCATAGCTGAGTCTGAAGCTTTTATGAGCATTTCCCACCGACGGTTACTTGAAGAGAAGAATGTGTAAAACTTCTGTACTACTCCAAAGAAAGTTACTATCTCGGGATCAACTTTAGCCGAATCTGCTATGACGAGATTAAGAGTGTGGGGTGCACAGTGAACATAAACAGCCAACGGATTTTGTTCTTTGATACGTGTTTGTACTCCAGAAGAATAGCCCTTCATTACTGATGCACCATCATAGCTTTGCCCTCTACAGTTAGCAATATCCAGTCCCAGATTTTCCAAGAAAGAGAGCATTTTAACCACGAAGTCAGTGGCTCTTGCTTCATCTCCTGGTATACAGATGAATCCAAGGAATGACTCGGTGACTTTAACTTGGTCATCAATTTGGACATAACGAATTATGAAGGATAACTGATCAGTGTGGGAAGTGTCAGTGGTTGTATCTACCATAACAGAGTAATATATTGCATTTTTGATAGCGTCAATGATGGCCTATTGAACTTGTTTGCCAAGAACAATTAACTCATTCTAAATTCTGTTGCTGAGATACTTTACTCCTTCCTTCTTGTTTATGTGGTTATGTAAAACCGGATCATATTTAGCTAGCAAGTACACTAGAGCCAAGAAATTCCCACTGTGTCTATGGCCAATTTGTTCAACTGACCCACGAAATGCCATATTCTGTGCATAAAGAAGCAGAATTACATCAATGATTCGTTTTAAAATATTATTCCAATTAGCAACCTCGTGTTCATATTGTTGCTGTAGATGGCGATCAATTAAGGCATTGCTACTGACCATTTTCAAAGAAATCAGAGCATTTCTATGCAAATATGATTTTTCATGTTTTGCCACCTTGTCATGTATCTTACGCCAGTTACAAACACCTACTCTGCTAAATGCTGGATCGTAGTTAGGATCACTAGTTTTGGAGAACAGCCAGCAACAGAAACAATAAAGTCTGTCATGTTTCACTGAGTAATGGATCCAGCCAGTTTTTGAATGCCTTTGTTGGTAAATAGCAGGGGTAAAATGGCCTCCATACTTATTTTTGGGAAACTGGCATTGGTCCTTTGTTGGCTGACAAGGCCCTACTTTGAGTAGAAATTTCTTGGTCTCAAAATTAAGTTCACTGCCAGATCTGCCACCATAATATATTGGATCACTTGGCCACTTTTGACTGAGCAGATTTTCAAGTTCTGTGTCGTTGCCTATCTCATTAGTTTGGTTCGGTAGAAATTCTATTAGTACTTTTGGAGATGAATCCAAATTCTTCAGAGAGGTCAACGGAGTGTCATCTTGAACTGCACAATTCCTTAATGAGTTATCTAGATTTTTTTCAGGGTAAGTTGTTTCCCTGAAATAAAATCAAATTGATAAAAATTGAACAATTAACAATGAACATGTTTCGTCTAAACAAAAATCCTGAAACAATACTTACACAGAAATGAGCCCAGATTTCCCAGTAATTGAACTGCTTGCTAGTTCTGGTATTGTAGATACTATTACTGCTTCAGAAAAACCTTTGGAACTCTTCAATGTTTTTATTTGTGGGAAGTCTGTTAAAGTTTGAGCTGGATCAAAATCCATCACAGAGTTCAAAGGAGTATAATCTTGAACTGCGCAATTCTTTAATGAGTTATCAAAAAAAATTTCAAGGTAAGTTGATTCCCTGAAATAAATTCAAATTGATAAAAATTGAACAATTAACAATGAACATGTGTCGTATAAACAAAAATCCTGAAACAATAATCACACAGAAATGAGCCCAGATTGCCCAGTATTTGAACTGCTTGTTTGTTTCGGTATTGAAGTTGGAGATATTTCTTCAGATAAATTCTCAGAACTTCTTACATGACTTTGTAACAACTTTTCACTTAAAATTGAACCTGAAGTTTCCACAGATGTAGATGGAGCAGGGTCTGAGCCTGGATTTAAAAAATTTAGCAAAGAAGCTCGTGTATTTTATCTTCTTCGTCGTGCAGTCGCTTTTGCAACTTTCGCTAAGCTCCAGAAAGTTTAGCATATTTCCGCTTTGCAAGAGGGTGTGAGTCCATATCTGTAAAATTAGGTAATTTACTATACTGACGCAATCACTGTGTAACACATAGGCTACATATACATACTTTCCGAGCCAATAAAAATAAGTTACTTTCTAAAATGTTTAGGCAACATAGATTTTTTAATATAAAAATATAAGCTCATCACTTTTTATTTTAATATCAAATTGTATAATCATGATTGTTTGATTGAGATATTGAGATGGGTCAGGTGTATGTTGTGATTTATTTACTATTGAATTTTATAATTGAGCCACGAATACTTCAACGCTGATGGCCTAAGCTTTTATTTTTTGGTACGTTGATTTCGCATTTACATAATATTATGTACCTATCTCAAAAATGTATTTTTGCGAATTAGTAGCCAACGTTTTTTAATGTTTCATGTAATCTCGATGCCATTAAGAAAATATTGTTCAATTTTAATGCATCTGTTTTTAAGATATAAAAATCAGCACTCGAACAATTAATTATAATACAAGTAACTAACTAGAGCTGTACCGATTCACAAATTTTTGCCGATACGCCGATATGCCGATACACACATACAGATGTTGCCGATACGTCTATTCCAAACCGATACAAGGGAAAACACTTTTTTTTCCCGCCACATGATCGTACAGCACCACAAATTACACGTGCTTTACTTTAATTATCTTGCATAATTTCATACAGTTTTTTATTTTAAATTTTGTTTGGACGTATTTGTGGTAACTTAAGTTAGTGCATTGCCATCCTAATTTTGTTTACATTAACCTTTGGCCTACTACAAACCAAAATTAGGTGTAACTACTGTGCAAGCACCATACTCTAATTTTGTAGAATAAGCAGTTTCTTAAAATACTTTTAAATATCCTCTCTCACATAAATAATATTCAAACCATGTATAACTGAGAAGCAATAATAAGAAACATCTGTCTATTTAACTGTCCAAAACAATAATGGTGCACGTAAATGTGAAGACAAATGAATAGCAACTTACGAAGAATTATAGAATATTTACCATAACTACAGCACAAAACCCAATATTTACCTTAAGATAATTATCTTAAAAAGAACAAGATTCTGTGAAAATACCGTAATTACTGCAGAAGCATGATAAGCTACCACATTTGCACTATAGTTACCGTGACACAGTTTTACAAAACTAATTAATTATCAAATTTATTATGAAAAGAAATAAAAAAGATAGCCGTATGTACATACCTCCTCGATATTTCGCCTCCTGTAGAAAATTTCGCCCCCTCTGGCGATTTGTGTGGGGGGAGAAAACACCCCCCAACCCCCCCACTAAGCACGGCACTGCGCGCACTGCAGGATACAGGAACGTGGCTCCGTTTTCCTAGGATCGCGCATGCGCGATGCGTGGTGCGTGATGCGTCATTGTGTGACCACGCAGCACTCGAGTCTGTGCGTTGATACGGGGCTGGTTTTCAAGGACGCGCAAGCGGGGTTTCCCCATTCAGGCGACTGCGTGTCGCGCGTGCGTATCGCGCAGCAGTTGCCTGGCCGCCGTGATCATGCGTGCGTTTTATAATGGAGGCAAAGTGTTTCACTGCAGAACAGAATGAATAAATGATTGATTTAGTGAAAGCAATTTTCTCAACAACTAATTGCGGAAACTAGACTAAAGGTGTGCCAAGTTGTGTCTGAGATGGAACTGAAATCGTTGATGGAGCAGCAGAAACCAATCCATATCACGAACAACAACCTTATCAACACGTGGATACTGACATTAGTTTTCCTGTATTTGCCATACACCCCACTCAAGTCTGCATATCTTCAGACAGAAATAGCAGTAACGATGCTAATGTAGAAGGAGGCTTTGTGAGACTCATTTAGAATATAACCAGTATAATTTCACAGAGTGAATGAATGCAGAGACATATCAATTAATACTAGTAGTATAGGAAAGTATTTCCGAGGACAGGCCTCAGGCGGTGGATTGAGATTGTCGGTCCGCCATCTTGGATTGTGACGTCACGGCGGCCATCTTGGATTGTGACGTCACTGCGGCCATCTTGGATAAGCGTAACGTGACACTTTTTCGTGCGTGCAGCAGGCGTAACGGGACACAGCGTAATGGGACAAGTAGATCACGGCGGCCATTTTGGATCCGCCATCTTGGATCCGCCATTTTGGATGACGTAATTGTGTTTTCTCGAAAATTCCGGTGATGTGTTTTCCGCCATAATGGATGATGACGTCACCGTTGCAATTTTCGTTACGGCCGCCATCTTTAACTTTTTTATTTATTATCCGATTTTAACGAATTTTTTTCTGTTCAACTGGAGGCCGCCATCTTGGATACCGACGACTCTGTTTCTGTTGTTTGTTCCTAGATAGCGCCAGCGTCGCTCTTGATTTTTTTCTGTTCCACTGGGGGCCGCCATCTTGGATACCGTCGACTTTGTTTCTGTTGTTTGTTCCTAGATAGCACCAGCGTCGCTCTTGACTTTTTTCTGTTCCACCGAGGGCCGCCATCTTGAATACCGTCGACTTTGTTTATGTTGTTTGTTCCTAGATAGCGCCAGCGTCGCTCTGTCTCATCACATAAGGTCGATGTTCCATTACCTACCATAGCTATTATGAACCTTATCGACATTTTAAATTTAATTTTTTATGAAAAATATATTGGAAACGCTGTGATTCGAACCATCGCAGCTCTGATCTCTAGGTTGGAAAACATACGCCTTTAACCGCTCGGCCATCGAGACATTTACCAGACCGAAGATTAAATAAGGTATATATAAAAATAACATGCATATTTGGACGTGTAATTTTTTTTAAATTTAAAGTAATAATAGCACCACCTGTTCGAGACAGACCTACCATCTTGTCATTTGGCCGCCATCTTGAAAAACCATAATTTTTATGCTAGAGATGCGGGAAAAAGTTCAAAATTCATTAAATAAATTGACAATAAATATAATGATTGATTATATCGATTCCCGTTCTTGGTTCGAAACCGGTGAGGGTAAAAAATAAAAAAACATCAGATCCTTCCTCCACAGAAGCCACCTACAGACCGATCTACCGTCACCAATACCAAGGTTCATATATCGTCAGCTGATATGACGTCATGTCCGCCATCTTGTCTTCATCCGCTGGAGACCACCATCTTGTTTTCGTCTGCTAGAGTGTGCCGATACCATGTTAGTATAATTATCTGGTCACCACACCATTGACCTTGACCTTTGACCTTGACCTTGAAATTTGACCCTGACCTTGAAATTTGACCTTGACCTTGAAATTTGACCTTGACCTTGAAATTTGATCTTGACCTTGAAATTTGACCTTGAAATTTGACCTTGACCTTGAAATTTGACCTTGACCTTGAAATTTTACCTTGACCTTAAAAATCTGACCTTGACCTTGAAATTTGACCTTGACCTTGAAATTTGACCCTGACCTTGAAATTTGACCTTGACCTTGAAATTTGACCTTGACCTTGGAATTTGACCTTGACATTTGGAATTTGACCTTGACCTTGAAATTTGACCTTGACTTTGAAATTTGACCTTCACCTTGAAATTTGACCTTGACTTTGAAATTGGACCTTGACTTTGAAAATTGACCTTCACCTTGAAATTTTACCTTGACTTTGAAGTTTGACTTTGTTCTTGTCGACCATCATGGACCCGACATTTAATGTTCAGTAGATGCTACCAGGAGCTACCACCTGCTGGAGTACGTCATCTTGTGTGTGTACTCATATTATAGAGTACATTTCCATCTGGATAATTTCATTCTAACCCGCTACAGTGCAGTAAACATTTATTACCGAGGTGCCCCCCGCCATCTTGAAATTCCGACGCCATCTTGAAATCATGTAATAATGTAGCTAGAAAAGCGGGAAAAAATCCAAAATTCATCAAAAAAATCACTCATCAATTTACATATCGATTCGATCCGCTCCAGTCCTTGGTTCGATCCTCGATCGTTGCAATAATGTTTAATTTTATGAAAAAATAATAACTTCAATAAGCCACGTTCAACATTCTTAAAGAGACTTTAAAACCTCTACTACCATCATCCTATAAGCCATCAAGACCACCATATTGAAAATTCGTAATAATTAAACTAAAAATTCAGGAAAAAGTTAAAAACTCATTAAATAAATTGGCAAACAATATACTGATTAATTAGGTCGTCTAAGGTCCTTGGCACGATCCTGGACGAAGCTAAAATAAATTTAATTTAAATACCAGAAAAGCGTAAGGTTCGAGAAATAAAACACCACAAAGTCGTTTACAAACATAATATTTATTACACAATTTCTATCCTACTACAGAATCACTTGCGAAAGCCAGCAAACTTATAAACATTTAGCTTTGCATAGACGTGCAACGACTACTTCTTAGCTCCAAATGCTCCAGCAGCTCCAAATGCTCCAACAGCCTCCAAATGCTCCAACAGCCTTCAAATGGCTCCAACAGCTCCAAATGCCCCAACTACCTTTTCTTTCAACAGCTCCAATGATATTGGACCACAATGCTACGAGTCTAAGAGACTACGAGGCTACAAGGCTACGAGTCTAAAAGGATCTAGCTGGTTCCGAGTTAAACATGGCTGAGAGACTGCATGACTAAAAGACCGCATGGCTACGAAACTAAATGTCTATGAAGCTACATGGATACAAGTCTACTCGGCTCCAACACGCAATGTACACACAGTACACACAGGAAAACGTAATGTACACACAGGAAAACGTAATGTACACACAGGAAAACGAAAAGTACACACAGGAAAACGAAAAGTACAAACAGGAAAACGAAATGTACAAACAGGAAAACGAAATGTACAAACAGGAAAACGAAATATACACACAGGAATACGAAATGTACAAACAGGAAAACGAAATGTACAAACAGGAAAACGAAATGTACAAACAGGAAAACGAAATGTACACACAGGAAAACGAAATGTACAAACAGGAAAACGAAATGTAGAAACAGGAAAACGAAATGTACAAACAGGAAAACGAAATGTACAAACAGGAAAACGAAATGTACAAACAGGAAAACGAAATGTACAAACAGGAAAACGAAATGTACACACAGGAAAACGGAACGTACACACAGGAAACGGAACGTACACACAGTACACACAGGAAACGGAATGATCACACATACAGTAGCGGAAACACAGGCTTATTTGGAAATCAGGATACAAGAAATAAATCATACTTTTTTTAAATATAAATAATTCATTTTATTTTTCATTAGTACACACATGACAGTTAATCAAATGATTATTGTATGTAGCCAGCGTTCCGAAGTTCTTACAGTATGGGCGATACTTCCACGATATGCAAGTAGTTTCCTCTACGAACAGATGCCACCATCAGTCTTAGCCGGTCAACCAATATTTTTGGATCTTTCCATGATGTGGAATCAATCTCTTCTGCCACCATCTTCATTGCTTGTTTATTATAAATATTATGATCTCTGGTGTCTTCCGTTTTAACACCATCCTCAGGGTTACTTTCATCATCTAGCCAGCGATCATCACAAGCTTGATCAGATTTATTTATTATAACACGACGTTTCCATCGCTTCGGTCTCAGGACACCACCACATTCTTCGATCTTGTCAGCTTTAGGTTCTGCATCACAGTCTATGCCTTTGTAAACAGCCTCAGAGTCACTGTAGCAATCACCGTAGAAGACAACGTCTTCACCCAGATTACTGCAAGAACTCAATATCGTTGATGTCGAAGTGTCTTCATCGCCTGTATGCTTCCTTTTCAGGAGTCCACCATTTATACAAAGTATGGAGGATCTGCTAAATATAGGCTTGAATGTATTCTCACTTTTCACAGTGTTGATACCTTCATTAGTTTCAGTCTTCCCGATACCATCAACATCCTTCAATATTTGTTTCTCGTCACGATCAGCGTGCTAAGGCTTCCATCTTTTCTATATTCATAATATTATTTGTCTTTAAATCTCCGCGTCCGTGTCACTATCACATATGTAAATCATCATCATAGCTGTCATCTATATTGTCATGAGCTGCATCAATATAACTCATTTTATGATATCGTTTCCACATTTCAGTTGTCAGTGATTTACCACAATCTATGATCTTGTGAGCTCCATTCTCATTTTCTGTAAAAGCCTATGAGTCCAGTTTTATTATTTAATCCTTCAACCCATCATCACAAACTCAATTAAATATTATCAAAGCTCCTTTCATTTAATCTTGGAAACCGTATCATCCTTTCCACCTATAGTAGGTATAGTTTCTTGAGCCCAAGAGCCTTTCATTATATATACCATGCAGTGTTCTTCAAGAGATGTAGTATACCACCATTTCTACATACAAATTCATCCTATCATTAATTTGTTTACACATTAGAAAAACCTTCACGCTATTTTTACGTGTTTTATTAAATTACCACTTCGACTAAAATAATTACCACACATAGTAATTTCTACAAAGGACACTTTGTCCAAGACATTTTAACCATAATCTGTCTGAAAACAGCCATGTCCCATCTATATCACAAAGTAAACGAGGGTTAGTGGAGATAGGTCAAACAAGTGCTAGTCACTCATAGGGTAAGAACCTTGTGTTCGATACCTATCTCAGTCAATGTAGCATCTATGTATTTTTATTACCTCATGTAGAAAAATATGTTCCAATGCATACGAATTTAAACTTATTCACGTACGACTAGCAAAAGTACATAAATTCAAGCACGCCAACCGCAAAAAAAAATTCTCAATGATAGAGGCAGAGACTTCTCGATCGAGACACGCCTACCATCACCTGCAAATGAACATTGACCCCTCGCGCGGGAATTGCAAGCTTGCAGAATGCTGCGACACTCATATGTTTTGCTCAAGACATGCATACATCTCATCACTAGCCTTCCAACTCAGTACACGTAAAACTCCAGTGAAATCATAATCCAGCATACGTAAAGTACTTGCTGGAACCACTTCAAAGTATACATCACCGAACCAGAGCAGAAAATCAGCCTACGAATGTATATCTTGCTACCTACAAAAATAAATGTGTAGCACATACACGAGAGGAGTCGAACTTTACATACCATACTCAATACTCTGATAATTATAAGCGGCAAAATATTTTATTTCATGACCCCGGCTAGTATACATTTTTTTCATGAACCCTGAATTCATGTTAGTAATCAGTACGAATGTGTGAGTAATTCGGACGAATAATCGCTTACCAAGTATCCAGAATCTTACTGTTACAGCCCAGCCAGTGCACCAGATTACTTCGAAGTGTACGCAATTGATTAACATTATTCAATTTTTTAATATCACCTCCGTAGTGTACACCAATATATGACAGGTTACGATTTAAGACCATAGATTTCCCACAAGTATGTTATGTTTATTTCGGGAGAGTAATAAATTATTATTTTAGAAATAATAAATCAAGTTCCTATCAGATTTGCTCTAATGTTACGGCATTACCTGTACCTGCACTTTACCAAAACATCTCCCATAAAAATCTTAAGAATGCAGATGGCATACTCAGACTGAAATAATTTTAACAAAAAAAAAACTGTCGTCAGCATTATTGGTAAACAAAATAATACTCACAAACAAGACAAAACGGACATTACAAATCCGACCTAAATTACGTGCCACATGTAGTTTATTACATTAAGATAAACGATGTAGGTTAAGAAATATTAATAAAAAAATTCTTTAATTCAATAATTTATTTTAAATTGTACATGCATAAACAATAAAATCTGACACTGTATGTATATATATCGTATACATTTTCTCAGTCCTTGCAACATTCATTTCTATTAAAATAAATTATTATATTTCGTTTTAAGAGTGACAAAATACAACTAATTCATACAGATCACGATACATCAGATCAGGAGTGTAACACCTTAGAGGACCAGAGATGATGCTAGAAACCCATCTTTACAAAATTTATAATGTTTTTTCAAGTAAAATTTTCGTGTAACCTGTACACCGCACTTCTCACACAGAAATTTTACACGGTCAAGATTTCTTCTGCATCCATGCTTTTCATGGATGCGTGTACTTCGTAGTCGCTCAAATCGTTTACCACAGTAGCGGCACTGATACAGATATTCATCGCAATTATCATCGCTTCCTCGATGTTCAACTTGCAAATGAACTTTGCTTTTACAATGCCTAATCAAATTACTTTTGTTTGTGAAATGTACACCACATGGGTCACACGGAAATGTCACACGATTAGCGTTTCTTCTACAGACATGATTTTCATGTCTTCTTGCATGTTGACGGTATTTAAAACTTTTGTCACAGTAACAGCACCGATGTTCGTTAGTCGTTCTTGAATCACCATCCATTGAAGTTTCCATCGAGGACGAAACGAAGTTCGTAGAGTTTTCCTGTGTAGCCAGCACCACCGGCATTAAAGTCTCTCCTGCTGACGGTATCACGACTGTTGAAGTCTCCTCTTGTGATGACGTCGTCGTCGTTGCCGACGGGATCTGCACCTTCTCCGCCATAGCTGACGTCAGGGTTCCCGTAGTCGATGGTACAACATCCATCAAGTTCGTCGTTTTAGATGGTAAAGATGCCATCGAGTTCACAAGAACAGGTAATTACGCGTCTTATGCACCAGAAGAATCAAACTAGGTGATCCTTACACCGTCGTCGTCGCCAGTAACAAACTGAGCGACCTGCTGTCTAGGACTCGCTTATATACATGCACCGGTTGGAATAATACGCTAGTCAAATCAAGAACTATTTACTATAATACTCGAGTCAATACATCATCCAATGTTATTACTAAAAAAAATTAGGAATTTCAAGAAATAAAAGTTTAAATTATATATTGAAACAACTAATCTCTCATCCTACATACACGGTTCATTTAGACTTACTAGAAGGATAAAGAGTCTCTGAACAATGGAACTTTCAGAAACCAAACATAGTTTCAACTACTCAAATTTAAATTTTATTATGTACAGCTACACATAACCTCCAACTGACTCCAAATGTCTACAACACATTTCTAAAATAATTTATACGATACCGGGCTAGGTCCAAAGTCAATTATTTTTGTACCTCTCATCTACAGTTCAGGAGTCCTTCAGTGTTGATATAGCTACAGACAAGACATGTCCAGTACCATACATCTTCAAAGCCTTCAGAGTCGATCCTTGTTAAGCCTTATGACAAAAGTCTCCGAAACAAGAGTCCTACTCTATAAGTTTACTATACACTTTTATGCTTTTCATAGCACACATCGATAAATATCTTCGTAAATAACCCAACATATTATCAGACCACTAGCATTCGATTTATGCACATACAGTAGGACACCAACATATCCATCAACACAAGTCCATTCTACATTAAGCTCCTCACTTATTTTCTTCAGTCTACACTCAGCACACAAAAACTAAATGAAGTCAATTAACAACCTAGTATTTATATACATCCAGTCATTTAACAGCATACCGATGGCTAGTTAAATAATATTGACAGTGATCATGTTAGCTAAGTTTAAATTTATATAGGACCAGGGACCCATTGAACCTTCAGAACCGAGCTACACATACTCAGTGCTGGATGCAAGTTAATACTACACTCATTTGCCATCACTCATTTTCCATAATCGACTCTCTATTCGACACCCATTTTACATAATCGAAACACATTTTCCATCATCGACACACAATTCAACACTCATTTTCCATCACCGACACACAATTCAACACTCATTTTCCATCATCGAAACTCAATTTGTCACTCATTTTCCGTCATCGACACTCAATTCAACACTCATTTTCCGTCATCGACACTCAATTCAACACTCATTTTCCGTCATCGACACTCAATTCTACATACTCTTTCCTTCTTCAACACTCATTTTCCTTCATCTACATAAAATAAAATGTAAACTTTCCAACACCCACACACACACACACATAGATATTAAAATAGTCATCCGCAACTCAATTATTTAATGTAGAAAACACATGAACTTTATTAGGATATGAATAACGACACATTTTAATATCAATTTTTAAAATTATATTTATATCAAAAATACAAAAGTATAAAATTTCATCAGTCAATACACATTACTAACTTATTATATATACCCTGAAATTCTAAGTTCATCAAGAATAGTCCACGTTTCTTTGATAACTGATACAATTTCGTCATCTTGCGAAACAAGTAAAAGTCGCAACCTGTTCGTTAACACGTTCGGGTCTTTCCACGATATATAATCAATTTCACTTGATGCCACCATCTTCTTCGAATGTTTGCTGAACATATTCTGAAAATCGTTGTAATAATGATTATGATAATTTGTATCATCATCATCGGTGCTGTTCACATCTTTATCAAACACACTGACATCTTCATCTTGCATATCCCAGTATTTCGAATTTTTTGACATTGGAGTACCATCCTTGGTATCAAGCTTACTTGCTAATTTTCCAAAAAAATATTCCAAAGTCCGTAGAAGTCTACTATAAGACGACTTGTCACTTTTTCTGGAGATGTTACTTTCATTATCTTCTACCTTACTTATATCTTCAACACCAGTTAAGCTATTTCCTTCCTCAAGACCTGGAGATATTTTAACACAATCGCTTTTAAGACTAGGTAGATCAATTTCATTGTAAGACATACTGTCCCCGAGCATAGCGTCTCCATCTACGTACTTTATCTCCTGCGCGAGCTTGGCTTTACAAGTTTTATCGTGTCGTTTTAAATTCTCTCTTCGTGTCAACCGTCTTCCACACTTGCCACAAATTAGTATTTGACGGTATGGGCTTTTAACACATTCGTTCTTTTCATGTCTACGAGCATTATAGATGTTATCAAAGTATTTGCTACAGTATGTACAATGTCCTCCAGATCGAGATCGATATTTGTGTATCGTACCTTCACTAGTCTGTACGTACTCCATAATGGTTGAATAGCAACTAAAGGTATTTTTTAGGTACTTCGTATTTTCATGTATGAACATTCATCAATTATTTACGAAAAAATATTTTTTTTTTTCTCATTTTGAAGAAAAAATCATGTTCCACGTAGTTTTACTACCCACCTTCATATTTCCTCATATGTTATGTTGTAAAAGCAACCAAAGTTGGTTGTAGGTTATGGAATGCTCACTCACGATCTCTTGAAAAAGGTGTACCTCCCTAGATCTCAAGAGGAAGAACATTGACCTTATTTAAAAATTAGTGAATAATATCATGGTCTAGCAAGAATCACAAGATAATCTATTCTCATATTAGCAACCATCATGTATCAGTTGTCTGTATAAGCAGTCAATGTTTTGTGTGGGATGCAGGATGCTCCCTTACGATCGCAACAGAAGGAGGGCTTCGCTAGAACACAAGGGGAAGGGAAATCTTCGTGTGTGATAGCGTTTCTCAGTTTTTTCATGACGTAGTAATCGTCTGATTAATGAACTTTTGTTTTTGCCTGATTTCCACCTGTTAAAATTCTTTTTTAAGTGTTGATTTGATAATATGACTTCGGAAATTTATACGAAACTCTGAATAAAATTACCTGTCTTAGACACCAAGAACAATACAGTTTGTCCTTCATGTTAATGCTTATCAGCTGTCTCAAAGCATATTATTTGTCTGAGTAAGGTTATTATTTTTTAAATCCACCTGATAAAAATATTGTAAGTGGTGATTTATTGACAGAATTTCACTAATTAAATGTAACTCTGAATAGAAATGACATGACTCATTAAGTAAAAAATTCTTCATGCAGAGATAGATTTCTCACAAATAATCAGGAGCACTCGGAGAAAACCATCAGATGTCTAGCCAGGAATAATCAGAAACACTTGGAGAAAGCCATCAATATATTAACAAGAATAATCAGAAGCACTCGGAGAAAACCATAAGATGTCTAGTCAGGTATAATCTGGAGCACACGGAGAAACCACCATAATATTGTCAAGAATAATCGGAAGCACACGGAGAAAAACACCATAATATTGACAAGAATAATCGGAAGCACACGGAGAAAACCGCCACAAGTTTTCTTTCATATCATAAAATTTCAGGAAAAAATAATAATAAATAAAAATTAATTAATAAAAAATTAAAAATAAAATACAAAAAATACATAAACAGATTCTGCTAGCTCGTAAACTTCTCATTGTTGAGCAAAGATATAGTTCTAGTACAAGCCAGAATTTTATGTATTTTTTGTATTTTATTTTTAATTTTTTATTAATTAATTTTTATTTATTATTATTTTTTCCTGAAATTTTATGATATAAAAGAAAACTTGTGGCGGTTTTCTCCGTGTGCTTCCGATTATTCTTGTCAATATTATGGTGTTTTTCTCCGTGTGCTTCCGATTATTCTTGACAATATTATGGTGGTTTCTCCGTGTGCTCCAGATTATACCTGACTAGACATCTTATGGTTTTCTCCGAGTGCTTCTGATTATTCTTGTTAATATATTGATGGCTTTCTCCAAGTGTTTCTGATTATTCCTGGCTAGACATCTGATGGTTTTCTCCGAGTGCTCCTGATTATTTGTGAGAAATCTATCTCTGCATGAAGAATTTTTTACTTAATGAGTCATGTCATTTCTATTCAGAGTTACATTTAATTAGTGAAATTCTGTCAATAAATCACCACTTACAATATTTTTATCAGGTGGATTTAAAAAATAATAACCTTACTCAGACAAATAATATGCTTTGAGACAGCTGATAAGCATTAACATGAAGGACAAACTGTATTGTTCTTGGTGTCTAAGACAGGTAATTTTATTCAGAGTTTCGTATAAATTTCCGAAGTCATATTATCAAATCAACACTTAAAAAAGAATTTTAACAGGTGGAAATCAGGCAAAAACAAAAGTTCATTAATCAGACGATTACTACGTCATGAAAAAACTGAGAAACGCTATCACACACGAAGATTTCCCTTCCCCTTGTGTTCTAGCGAAGCCCTCCTTCTGTTGCGATCGTAAGGGAGCATCCTGCATCCCACACAAAACATTGACTGCTTATACAGACAACTGATACATGATGGTTGCTAATATGAGAATAGATTATCTTGTGATTCTTGCTAGACCATGATATTATTCACTAATTTTTAAATAAGGTCAATGTTCTTCCTCTTGAGATCTAGGGAGGTACACCTTTTTCAAGAGATCGTGAGTGAGCATTCCATAACCTACAACCAACTTTGGTTGCTTTTACAACATAACATATGAGGAAATATGAAGGTGGGTAGTAAAACTACGTGGAACATGATTTTTTCTTCAAAATGAGAAAAAAAAAATATTTTTTCGTAAATAATTGATGAATGTTCATACATGAAAATACGAAGTACCTAAAAAATACCTTTAGTTGCTATTCAACCATTATGGAGTACGTACAGACTAGTGAAGGTACGATACACAAATATCGATCTCGATCTGGAGGACATTGTACATACTGTAGCAAATACTTTGATAACATCTATAATGCTCGTAGACATGAAAAGAACGAATGTGTTAAAAGCCCATACCGTCAAATACTAATTTGTGGCAAGTGTGGAAGACGGTTGACACGAAGAGAGAATTTAAAACGACACGATAAAACTTGTAAAGCCAAGCTCGCGCAGGAGATAAAGTACGTAGATGGAGACGCTATGCTCGGGGACAGTATGTCTTACAATGAAATTGATCTACCTAGTCTTAAAAGCGATTGTGTTAAAATATCTCCAGGTCTTGAGGAAGGAAATAGCTTAACTGGTGTTGAAGATATAAGTAAGGTAGAAGATAATGAAAGTAACATCTCCAGAAAAAGTGACAAGTCGTCTTATAGTAGACTTCTACGGACTTTGGAATATTTTTTTGGAAAATTAGCAAGTAAGCTTGATACCAAGGATGGTACTCCAATGTCAAAAAATTCGAAATACTGGGATATGCAAGATGAAGATGTCAGTGTGTTTGATAAAGATGTGAACAGCACCGATGATGATGATACAAATTATCATAATCATTATTACAACGATTTTCAGAATATGTTCAGCAAACATTCGAAGAAGATGGTGGCATCAAGTGAAATTGATTATATATCGTGGAAAGACCCGAACGTGTTAACGAACAGGTTGCGACTTTTACTTGTTTCGCAAGATGACGAAATTGTATCAGTTATCAAAGAAACGTGGACTATTCTTGATGAACTTAGAATTTCAGGGTATATATAATAAGTTAGTAATGTGTATTGACTGATGAAATTTTATACTTTTGTATTTTTGATATAAATATAATTTTAAAAATTGATATTAAAATGTGTCGTTATTCATATCCTAATAAAGTTCATGTGTTTTCTACATTAAATAATTGAGTTGCGGATGACTATTTTAATATCTATGTGTGTGTGTGTGTGGGTGTTGGAAAGTTTACATTTTATTTTATGTAGATGAAGGAAAATGAGTGTTGAAGAAGGAAAGAGTATGTAGAATTGAGTGTCGATGACGGAAAATGAGTGTTGAATTGAGTGTCGATGACGGAAAATGAGTGTTGAATTGAGTGTCGATGACGGAAAATGAGTGACAAATTGAGTTTCGATGATGGAAAATGAGTGTTGAATTGTGTGTCGGTGATGGAAAATGAGTGTTGAATTGTGTGTCGATGATGGAAAATGTGTTTCGATTATGTAAAATGGGTGTCGAATAGAGAGTCGATTATGGAAAATGAGTGATGGCAAATGAGTGTAGTATTAACTTGCATCCAGCACTGAGTATGTGTAGCTCGGTTCTGAAGGTTCAATGGGTCCCTGGTCCTATATAAATTTAAACTTAGCTAACATGATCACTGTCAATATTATTTAACTAGCCATCGGTATGCTGTTAAATGACTGGATGTATATAAATACTAGGTTGTTAATTGACTTCATTTAGTTTTTGTGTGCTGAGTGTAGACTGAAGAAAATAAGTGAGGAGCTTAATGTAGAATGGACTTGTGTTGATGGATATGTTGGTGTCCTACTGTATGTGCATAAATCGAATGCTAGTGGTCTGATAATATGTTGGGTTATTTACGAAGATATTTATCGATGTGTGCTATGAAAAGCATAAAAGTGTATAGTAAACTTATAGAGTAGGACTCTTGTTTCGGAGACTTTTGTCATAAGGCTTAACAAGGATCGACTCTGAAGGCTTTGAAGATGTATGGTACTGGACATGTCTTGTCTGTAGCTATATCAACACTGAAGGACTCCTGAACTGTAGATGAGAGGTACAAAAATAATTGACTTTGGACCTAGCCCGGTATCGTATAAATTATTTTAGAAATGTGTTGTAGACATTTGGAGTCAGTTGGAGGTTATGTGTAGCTGTACATAATAAAATTTAAATTTGAGTAGTTGAAACTATGTTTGGTTTCTGAAAGTTCCATTGTTCAGAGACTCTTTATCCTTCTAGTAAGTCTAAATGAACCGTGTATGTAGGATGAGAGATTAGTTGTTTCAATATATAATTTAAACTTTTATTTCTTGAAATTCCTAATTTTTTTTAGTAATAACATTGGATGATGTATTGACTCGAGTATTATAGTAAATAGTTCTTGATTTGACTAGCGTATTATTCCAACCGGTGCATGTATATAAGCGAGTCCTAGACAGCAGGTCGCTCAGTTTGTTACTGGCGACGACGACGGTGTAAGGATCACCTAGTTTGATTCTTCTGGTGCATAAGACGCGTAATTACCTGTTCTTGTGAACTCGATGGCATCTTTACCATCTAAAACGACGAACTTGATGGATGTTGTACCATCGACTACGGGAACCCTGACGTCAGCTATGGCGGAGAAGGTGCAGATCCCGTCGGCAACGACGACGACGTCATCACAAGAGGAGACTTCAACAGTCGTGATACCGTCAGCAGGAGAGACTTTAATGCCGGTGGTGCTGGCTACACAGGAAAACTCTACGAACTTCGTTTCGTCCTCGATGGAAACTTCAATGGATGGTGATTCAAGAACGACTAACGAACATCGGTGCTGTTACTGTGACAAAAGTTTTAAATACCGTCAACATGCAAGAAGACATGAAAATCATGTCTGTAGAAGAAACGCTAATCGTGTGACATTTCCGTGTGACCCATGTGGTGTACATTTCACAAACAAAAGTAATTTGATTAGGCATTGTAAAAGCAAAGTTCATTTGCAAGTTGAACATCGAGGAAGCGATGATAATTGCGATGAATATCTGTATCAGTGCCGCTACTGTGGTAAACGATTTGAGCGACTACGAAGTACACGCATCCATGAAAAGCATGGATGCAGAAGAAATCTTGACCGTGTAAAATTTCTGTGTGAGAAGTGCGGTGTACAGGTTACACGAAAATTTTACTTGAAAAAACATTATAAATTTTGTAAAGATGGGTTTCTAGCATCATCTCTGGTCCTCTAAGGTGTTACACTCCTGATCTGATGTATCGTGATCTGTATGAATTAGTTGTATTTTGTCACTCTTAAAACGAAATATATAATAATTTATTTTAATAGAAATGAATGTTGCAAGGACTGAGAAAATGTATACGATATATATACATACAGTGTCAGATTTTATTGTGTATGCATGTACAATTTAAAATAAATTATTGAATTAAAGAATTTTTTTATTAATATTTCTTAACCTACATCGTTTATCTTAATGTAATAAACTACATGTGGCACGTAATTTAGGTCGGATTTGTAATGTCCGTTTTGTCTTGTTTGTGAGTATTATTTTGTTTACCAATAATGCTGACGACAGTTTTTTTTTTTTTGCTAAAATTATTTCAGTCTGAGTATGCCATCTGCATTCTTAAGATTTTTATGGGAGATGTTTTGGTAAAGTGCAGGTACAGGTAATGCCGTAACATTAGAGCAAATCTGATAGGAACTTGATTTATTATTTCTAAAATAATAATTTATTACTCTCCCGAAATAAACATAACATACTTGTGGGAAATCTATGGTCTTAAATCGTAACCTGTCATATATTGGTGTACACTACGGAGGTGATATTAAAAAATTGAATAATGTTAATCAATTGCGTACACTTCGAAGTAATCTGGTGCACTGGCTGGGCTGTAACAGTAAGATTCTGGATACTTGGTAAGCGATTATTCGTCCGAATTACTCACACATTCGTACTGATTACTAACATGAATTTAGGGTTCATGAAAAAAATGTATACTAGCCGGGGTCATGAAATAAAATATTTTGCCGCTTATAATTATCAGAGTATTGAGTATGGTATGTAAAGTTCGACTCCTCTCGTGTATGTGCTACACATTTATTTTTGTAGGTAGCAAGATATACATTCGTAGGCTGATTTTCTGCTCTGGTTCGGTGATGTATACTTTGAAGTGGTTCCAGCAAGTACTTTACGTATGCTGGATTATGATTTCACTGGAGTTTTACGTGTACTGAGTTGGAAGGCTAGTGATGAGATGTATGCATGTCTTGAGCAAAACATATGAGTGTCGCAGCATTCTGCAAGCTTGCAATTCCCGCGCGAGGGGTCAATGTTCATTTGCAGGTGATGGTAGGCGTGTCTCGATCGAGAAGTCTCTGCCTCTATCATTGAGAATTTTTTTTTGCGGTTGGCGTGCTTGAATTTATGTACTTTTGCTAGTCGTACGTGAATAAGTTTAAATTCGTATGCATTGGAACATATTTTTCTACATGAGGTAATAAAAATACATAGATGCTACATTGACTGAGATAGGTATCGAACACATGGTTCTTACCCTATGAGTGACTAGCACTTGTTTGACCTATCTCCACTAACCCTCGTTTACTTTGTGATATAGATGGGACATGGCTGTTTTCAGACAGATTATGGTTAAAATGTCTTGGACAAAGTGTCCTTTGTAGAAATTACTATGTGTGGTAATTATTTTAGTCGAAGTGGTAATTTAATAAAACACGTAAAAATTGCGTGAAGGTTTTTCTAATGTGTAAACAAATTAATGATAGGATGAATTTGTATGTAGAAATGGTGGTATACTACATCTCTTGAAGAACACTGCATGGTATATATAATGAAAGGCTCTTGGGCTCAAGAAACTATACCTACTATAGGTGGAAAGGATGATACGGTTTCCAAGATTAAATGAAAGGAACTTTGATGATTTTTTTTCTATATACTACAATTATTTAATTGAGTTTGTGATGATGGGTTGAAGGATTAAATAATAAAACTGGACTCATAGGCTTTTACAGAAAATGAGAATGGAGCTCACAAGATCATAGATTGTGGTAAATCACTGACAACTGAAATGTGGAAACGATATCATAAAATGAGTTATATTGATGCAGCTCATGACAATATAGATGACAGCTATGATGATGATTTACATTTGTGATAGTGACACGGACGCGGAGATTTAAAGACAAATAATATTATGAATATAGAAAAGATGGAAGCCTTAGCACGCCGATCGTGACGAGAAACAAATATTGAAGGATGCTGATGGTATCGGGAAGACTGAAACTAATGAAGGTATCAACACTGTGAAAAGTGAGAATACATTCAAGCCTATATTTAGCAGATCCTCCATACTTTGTATAAATGGTGGACTCCTGAAAAGGAAGCATACAGGCGATGAAGACACTTCGACATCAACGATATTGAGTTCTTGCAGTAATCTGGGTGAAGACGTTGTCTTCTACGGTGATTGCTACAGTGACTCTGAGGCTGTTTACAAAGGCATAGACTGTGATGCAGAACCTAAAGCTGACAAGATCGAAGAATGTGGTGGTGTCCTGAGACCGAAGCGATGGAAACGTCGTGTTATAATAAATAAATCTGATCAAGCTTGTGATGATCGCTGGCTAGATGATGAAAGTAACCCTGAGGATGGTGTTAAAACGGAAGACACCAGAGATCATAATATTTATAATAAACAAGCAATGAAGATGGTGGCAGAAGAGATTGATTCCACATCATGGAAAGATCCAAAAATATTGGTTGACCGGCTAAGACTGATGGTGGCATCTGTTCGTAGAGGAAACTACTTGCATATCGTGGAAGTATCGCCCATACTGTAAGAACTTCGGAACGCTGGCTACATACAATAATCATTTGATTAACTGTCATGTGTGTACTAATGAAAAATAAAATGAATTATTTATATTTAAAAAAAGTATGATTTATTTCTTGTATCCTGATTTCCAAATAAGCCTGTGTTTCCGCTACTGTATGTGTGATCATTCCGTTTCCTGTGTGTACTGTGTGTACGTTCCGTTTCCTGTGTGTACGTTCCGTTTTCCTGTTTGTACATTTCGTTTTCCTGTTTGTACATTTCGTTTTCCTGTTTGTACATTTCGTTTTCCTGTTTGTACATTTCGTTTTCCTGTTTGTACATTTCGTTTTCCTGTTTGTACATTTCGTTTTCCTGTTTCTACATTTCGTTTTCCTGTTTGTACATTTCGTTTTCCTGTGTGTACATTTCGTTTTCCTGTTTGTACATTTCGTTTTCCTGTTTGTACATTTCGTTTTCCTGTTTGTACATTTCGTATTCCTGTGTGTATATTTCGTTTTCCTGTTTGTACATTTCGTTTTCCTGTTTGTACATTTCGTTTTCCTGTTTGTACTTTTCGTTTTCCTGTGTGTACTTTTCGTTTTCCTGTGTGTACATTACGTTTTCCTGTGTGTACATTACGTTTTCCTGTGTGTACTGTGTGTACATTGCGTGTTGGAGCCGAGTAGACTTGTATCCATGTAGCTTCATAGACATTTAGTTTCGTAGCCATGCGGTCTTTTAGTCATGCAGTCTCTCAGCCATGTTTAACTCGGAACCAGCTAGATCCTTTTAGACTCGTAGCCTTGTAGCCTCGTAGTCTCTTAGACTCGTAGCATTGTGGTCCAATATCATTGGAGCTGTTGAAAGAAAAGGTAGTTGGGGCATTTGGAGCTGTTGGAGCCATTTGAAGGCTGTTGGAGCATTTGGAGGCTGTTGGAGCATTTGGAGCTGCTGGAGCATTTGGAGCTAAGAAGTAGTCGTTGCACGTCTATGCAAAGCTAAATGTTTATAAGTTTGCTGGCTTTCGCAAGTGATTCTGTAGTAGGATAGAAATTGTGTAATAAATATTATGTTTGTAAACGACTTTGTGGTGTTTTATTTCTCGAACCTTACGCTTTTCTGGTATTTAAATTAAATTTATTTTAGCTTCGTCCAGGATCGTGCCAAGGACCTTAGACGACCTAATTAATCAGTATATTGTTTGCCAATTTATTTAATGAGTTTTTAACTTTTTCCTGAATTTTTAGTTTAATTATTACGAATTTTCAATATGGTGGTCTTGATGGCTTATAGGATGATGGTAGTAGAGGTTTTAAAGTCTCTTTAAGAATGTTGAACGTGGCTTATTGAAGTTATTATTTTTTCATAAAATTAAACATTATTGCAACGATCGAGGATCGAACCAAGGACTGGAGCGGATCGAATCGATATGTAAATTGATGAGTGATTTTTTTGATGAATTTTGGATTTTTTCCCGCTTTTCTAGCTACATTATTACATGATTTCAAGATGGCGTCGGAATTTCAAGATGGCGGGGGGCACCTCGGTAATAAATGTTTACTGCACTGTAGCGGGTTAGAATGAAATTATCCAGATGGAAATGTACTCTATAATATGAGTACACACACAAGATGACGTACTCCAGCAGGTGGTAGCTCCTGGTAGCATCTACTGAACATTAAATGTCGGGTCCATGATGGTCGACAAGAACAAAGTCAAACTTCAAAGTCAAGGTAAAATTTCAAGGTGAAGGTCAATTTTCAAAGTCAAGGTCCAATTTCAAAGTCAAGGTCAAATTTCAAGGTGAAGGTCAAATTTCAAAGTCAAGGTCAAATTTCAAGGTCAAGGTCAAATTCCAAATGTCAAGGTCAAATTCCAAGGTCAAGGTCAAATTTCAAGGTCAAGGTCAAATTTCAAGGTCAGGGTCAAATTTCAAGGTCAAGGTCAGATTTTTAAGGTCAAGGTAAAATTTCAAGGTCAAGGTCAAATTTCAAGGTCAAGGTCAAATTTCAAGGTCAAATTTCAAGGTCAAGATCAAATTTCAAGGTCAAGGTCAAATTTCAAGGTCAAGGTCAAATTTCAAGGTCAGGGTCAAATTTCAAGGTCAAGGTCAAAGGTCAAGGTCAATGGTGTGGTGACCAGATAATTATACTAACATGGTATCGGCACACTCTAGCAGACGAAAACAAGATGGTGGTCTCCAGCGGATGAAGACAAGATGGCGGACATGACGTTATATCAGCTGACGATATATGAACCTTGGTATTGGTGACGGTAGATCGGTCTGTAGGTGGCTTCTGTGGAGGAAGGATCTGATGTTTTTTTATTTTTTACCCTCACCGGTTTCGAACCAAGAACGGGAATCGATATAATCAATCATTATATTTATTGTCAATTTATTTAATGAATTTTGAACTTTTTCCCGCATCTCTAGCATAAAAATTATGGTTTTTCAAGATGGCGGCCAAATGACAAGATGGTAGGTCTGTCTCGAACAGGTGGTGCTATTATTACTTTAAATTAAAAAAAAATTACACGTCCAAATATGCATGTTATTTTTATATATACCTTATTTAATCTTCGGTCTGGTAAATGTCTCGATGGTCGAGCGGTTAAAGGCGTATGTTTTCCAACCTAGAGATCAGAGCTGTGATGGTTCGAATCACAGCGTTTCCAATATATTTTTCATAAAAAATTAAATTTAAAATGTCGATAAGGTTCATAATAGCTATGGTAGGTAATGGAACATCGACCTTATGTGATGAGACAGAGCGACGCTGGCGCTATCTAGGAACAAACAACATAAACAAAGTCGACGGTATCCAAGATGGCGGCCCTCGGTGGAACAGAAAAAAGTCAAGAGCGACGCTGGTGCTATCTAGGAACAAACAACAGAAACAAAGTCGACGGTATCCAAGATGGCGGCCCCCAGTGGAACAGAAAAAAATCAAGAGCGACGCTGGCGCTATCTAGGAACAAACAACAGAAACAGAGTCGTCGGTATCCAAGATGGGGCCTCCAGTGGAACAGAAAAAAATTCGTTAAAATCGGATAATAAATAAAAAAGTTAAAGATGGCGGCCGTAACGAAAATTGCAACGGTGACGTCATCATCCATTATGGCGGAAAACACATCACCGGAATTTTCGAGAAAACACAATTACGTCATCCAAAATGGCGGATCCAAGATGGCGGATCCAAAATGGCCGCCGTGATCTACTTGTCCCGTTACGCTGTGTCCCGTTACGCCTGCTGCACGCACGAAAAAGTGTCACGTTACGCTTATCCAAGATGGCCGCAGTGACGTCACAATCCAAGATGGCCGCCGTGACGTCACAATCCAAGATGGCGGACCGACAATCTCAATCCACCGCCTGAGGCCTGTCCTCGGAAATACTTTCCTATACTACTAATACTATTAATAAAGTACTTTACATAAATACATTTAAATGGTTTATAACACCAATAATTTCAGTTTCGTTAAGTAACAATTTGGATAGTGTTTCTGTTTAAGTAATGCATCTATACATAAAAAATATAAAAAATAAACATTTATTTTAATTAGTTGAATTTGTTTACCCGAGAGTTAAAACATCCTTCTGTTCAAAATATAGTATTGGTCTTTTGACTCTGTTGTACTGCGATCTCGTGATGTCTTCTTTAGCAAAGCCTAATACTGTATCAAAAATTTCTTTCAAACACTGAAATATTCCTTAAATTTAGTTTCGTTTTCGATTACGTGACGTAAAATCAATATGTTATAACACCCTTCGTCATCTCTTCTTCTAAGTATATCACTGTCATATTCTAGGAAGCACGAGAGCAATAAATCCTCATCAGCTTCTTCCTCCAGCAAAACGGCGGCGGTCGTTGCTTCTATCGCGCAGACTGTTTCCCACATTCTAACAAAACACCCCCGCCTCAGTGATCACGGATATGACGTTGGCGCATCGCGCATGACACATCGCGCATGCGTGATCCTAGGAAAATGTGGCTTTGTGCCAGATGGAATTTGACAATATGTGTAGCGCGTGTATTTTTTTTTACCTGTATCCTAGATAACAGATGGTTTAGTTGCAATTTTTTTATGTTAAAGCACTTGCCAGCACAATATGAATTAGACGAATAGATATTTGGAATGCTCAAAGCAATGCTTGAAAATATAGATACCTATATACCTAAGTTAGTAGATTGTACCATAAATACTAAGTTATTATTTTAGTTAATAATTAATTTTTTTCCCTCAGTTTTGAGGGATTTCTGTAGAAATTATCAAGAATGCTGAAATCTTGGCATTTTCTCGCACCAAGCCGATAGTATCTTGGTACTTGGTACCTGTAAACTGGTCTGTATACCAAGAAAGTGGTACGTCAAACATCCTTGTAGCAGGAAAGTTTATCATTGTGTGTGGTTGTGGTCTCTGCTGGTCAGAAACTCGCCTGACAACTTCCCCTCCAGCGCCTCCAGCCGCCAGTTACCCCCTCCCTGCTCGGCCACGCCACGCATCAACCATCGCTTCCGCTGCAAGCAACACCAAGCTGACACTGGGCGCGCGAAAATACCTAGTTTTTACAAATGATTTCATGGAAATTCAGATCGGTGACCATCAACTTTTATAATATCATTTTGTTCACATGATTGTGCACTTCAGTCACACTGACAAAATAATTACAGCTTTCTATAAGTGCGACAAGAAATGAGGCACACATTTCTTTGTTTTTCACATTTTTTAAGGCAATTAACATTGTGACGTGTGAAATTAAAATCGATAGATATTACTAGCCAAATTTTTCTCGCAAGGTTAAAAATTTCAAGGCTCTATCTTTAATACTTCATTCAAAAAATGATTGAAACAATGTGAGTGTTTTCCAAGTTTTGTGAAGGGGTACATAATGCTCTTAAGAGTGGGATAAATAGCTACTAGAAATTCCAGCTGCTTGAAGCGTAACATGTGCGCCTGATATTGTACGTTAGACCGATATTGCTCTGAGTCCCTCGCGATAGGCGACACTTCTCAGTCCCACGATAAGGACCGAAAGGGGTGGGGTGGCACTGCGAGGCAGTCGGATTTAGTTTTCCTTGCTGTCGCTGTGTTAGCTCGGGATATATGAATGGATGTTCATTTATAAATGGCGAAAACAAACGCAAGTTTTGTAAAAGGTAATGCTCGTGGTAAATTGCATTTGTCTGTGCGAAGAAAACGGAATAGAGGTAAAAATCTAGCAAATCGGAGAGAGAAAAATAAGTAAGTACACAAATTATTTATATTATTCATGGGTCGTTTTCAGTGTATAGCTTCAGGCAGTGTTATTAATAAAAACATGTGTTTTTTTACTTTGATTTAAGGTTAAAGGAAAGCACAAAGACTGAAGAAAGTACGCCAATTGCAGAAACTACATCTGATAATGCTAACAGCAAGAAGAAATTACGTTACAGTATGAATAGTTTATATTGTGTATTTTATTTTGTAATAAAGGAAAAACCTTTTTACTTCAGTAAATACTATTCATGAAATATACATGTGTTATATATGTGATACATTATATATAAAATACATTTTAGTGTTAAATGGGATACAAACAAGAGATACTTTTATATGCTGCGTGATGAAACAACATGATAGCTTTGAAAACTTGTAATATTTTTATGTATATTCTCAATTTGTATATAACCACGAGGTAAACTATTGTAACTTATGTATTTTTTTTTTTTACAAATCAGCTTTACAGTTTTGAGTAATTATTCGTATTTTGTGCTGTGCTTATAGTGTTGGAACTGAAAAATCTGTAAAACTTATCCCCCAATAAATGCCTTGCAAAGTAATATCCCAAGGTATATTTAGTTCATTTCATTTTTATACAACTATTATTATTTGGTTGAAAATAATATGTATGCCAAGTAACCTAAAAGCAACTAAAAATTATTAATTGTATGTCCACAATCCAGTTAAATATTTGTAAATAAACGGTACTATAAAATATATAGGTGCAAAGAATACTTTAAGAATAATGTAAATAAGGTGAACGCGAATGCAGTGACAAGAGAAATGCAGAGTAACCCGACAAGACATGTGTTATCGAAAACCAGACCATCCTCTCCACCCCTTCCACACATTCGTCAACAAGGCGCAGATAACAGCTGGAACCCGACCACTCTAATGGTGAGGATTATCTACAGCGCTCGGGTCTTGCTGAAGGGATGAAATAAAAGTGTCCTATCTCCAAACAGTGAAGTGGCAAATTTTCGGCTGAAACATGAATGTGCAGTGACTTACGTGTGTGCAAGTAATTCGCAATTGTATGAAGATAATTATTTCCAAAAATCATATACTATAAAAGAATGTTACATGTAAATCGTTCAGTTTTTACTTTATTGTTATTACGATTACATACTTTATTTTCTGCAAGTTGTCAAATTTGCGCTAATATATAAAAACCTTTTTACTTATTAATTTTGCTTATTAATAACAACATTAACCACATTCTGACAACTGGGATCAGTCATTATACCTTTCCTCAATGATGTGTAAATTTCTCATTCATCTGCATTAACTGCTTTGACCTCTACTTGTCGTCGCATTAACCACTAAAACAGCTCTAAATAAAGCCCTTTATCGCCCTCTTAAGTCAACACACAGTCTAATTTGTCCGTTAGGCTTTGGGACCAGCACCACTCTCGCGCACCAATCTATGGGGCAGTCAACTGGTGATATAACCCCCAATTTTACCATCCTCCGTATTTCTTGTTCCAGTTTTGGTTTTAATGGAATAGGAACCCTTCTGGGGCAAGCTATGTTTACTGGTGTTATATCCTTTTTCAGTTTTATTGTATATGGTGTTTTCATCTGTCCTAAACCTGTAAATAACGATGGGCATCTCTCTCTTGGATCGAAGGTTTCCTTGTATCCTACCTCCGTCACCCACTTAAGAATTCCCAGTGCCTCCACCACAGGATGTCCCAGAAGTGGTTCTTTCATTCATTTAACAACATAGACTTCCTGATGGGTTATGTTCCCTTCACATGACAAGTCAGTTTTAAATTTCCCTATCGTATCTAGATGAGTTATACATGGACCCAATAACTTCATTTTTTATTGCCTCTTTCCAATACCTGTCCTGTCTTTTCTGTGAATGTGACAAAGTTATCTTCTGGCAACACTGTGACATCTGCCTCAGTATCTATTTTTAAAGTGACTTCGACTCCTCCCATTCTGATCCTTGCCCTCCACGGTGGACTTGCTGCTGTCCTGGTATCAACACTCGCCAAAAACAGACCTGTTCCATGTATCTCCTCCTGGATTTCCGATACCTGCCGATTCCTATCTTAGGTGCCCGAAATGGCCTATCCGGCTGCATGCTCTGCATCTTTCCTTTATGGCCAGGCATCTCTCTACATGGCCTTTTTCAAAAGGACCTCCACACTGAAAACATTCTTTCTGACTAGTCAAGGTATTGTAACTGTGCGTTGTATTTTTAGGGCCCTGTTTACCATTTTGGCTGTGGTTTTCATATCCTGCTTTCAGCCTAACTCTATCAATGTTCTCTCCTTCTGTTTGTTCCACACCTGCTTTTTGTACGACTTCTTGTTGTTTCCTAACCGCCTCCGTTTGCCTGGCCTTTGTAACCGCACTTTCTAAAGTGAGGTTGACGTCGACCCAAGTGTCTCCCCGGCTCCTTCAGGCCGTTATGCCTCGCCAGCGCCATCTCTTGAGTGTGTTGTGCGACGCAAGTGTCGGTGACGTGCGACATATGTTTCCTATACAGGATATGACTTATTATTTTATTATAAATATATTTTTGCTTTATGTTTTTGTATATTTTTATTATAATTAATTTTGTATTGAAGGGTTTTGTATTTTATAAGTTTTAATTGTTCACCGGGCGCCAAGGCCGCGGCTTCCGCCTGTGACCAATCAGCGTGTTCCGCGGGCTCGCGGAGAAGGGGGGAGACGCGGGCGCTCAGGCGCGGCAGGAGAGTGGGAGAGGAGTCGTCGCCAGGACTCGGCAGACAGCGGTCACGCGAGTGTCATCGCTCCGCGCTAGCGGGAGCAAGTCGTGGACCCGGCACGAGAGGCGACGGACGTCTTGGGGACGTCACTCCGTGACGGTGAGGCAAGCGGACGCGGTATTTGCAGAGCCACTAGACTTTTGCCGTGCGGAGACGTTTTCATAAACTTTGCAGTCG
Organism: Bacillus rossius redtenbacheri; assembly: GCF_032445375.1. Taxonomy (NCBI): domain Eukaryota; kingdom Metazoa; phylum Arthropoda; class Insecta; order Phasmatodea; family Bacillidae; genus Bacillus; species Bacillus rossius. The sequence goes on from NC_086332.1 coordinate 113,160,871, forward strand.
AGCTTGTCGTTGAGCAGTTACGGTCGCGAGTTTTCGTTTTACTTTTCGCACACGCGTGTTCTGTTGTCAATTCAGGCGAGTTGCGATTCTTTGTTTCATCCTGGTCATCCGCAGTCTTAGGTTCTGTGTTATTTTTCTTTTAATTTCTTTCTGGCCTGTGCAGAATACAGTCAGACAGACATCCTATCACGCGCGGGTCTTAAGGAGTATATTCTTTACCGTGGGAGTGATAGTCATCACGGGCGGGACGTCCCGTAATTTTCTTAACTGGATCAGTGCGCGGAACCGGGTTTCGACCCACCTCGAATTAGTCACAGGCGGAAACGTGGCAGCCCCATGTAAAGTGTTCGGGGTCTTGTACATAAAGGACCATCAAACTTTATTAGAATTGTTTTCATTTAATCTCTGGAGACTAAGTTCCTCGGCCACGCGGCCTGAACCCCCTCTCTACCGAACCCTGAGTAGCCGGCAGTACAGCAGCATTGTCAGGAACTAGTCGACCAGACCACGACAAGGTTAGTATCCAACTGTAACGTCTCTGACAGTTTTTTGTCCGTTAAGCCGACAACAAATCTACCCCGCACCAGTTCTTCCCGCAAGGTCTTATACTCGCAATGTTCTGCTAATGTGTGTAAAGCTGTAATAAATGGATCTACTGATTCGTTTACAATTTGCGAATGCTGATTAAAACTAGCCCTTTCAAAAATTATGTTCCTTCTTGGAATAAAGTAAGATTCCATTTTCTTTGTAACAAACTCGTACGACTTTAAATCTTCCTTTGAGAGGTTAAATGAGTTGACAACCTCCTCTGCTTCCTGTCCCATTATATAAATCAATGTACTAACCTGTACATCGCCCTCCTTTTCGCTAATCCACTCACCAACCTGTATCTCTGAAACCTTTTGAACCAGCTACTCCATTCCTCCGGCTTTCTGAATTCAAAACTGCAAGGTGGCGGAACGAAGCTTGTAGTTACACTTCCCGCCATTATCTCGCACTTTTACTTCTTCTTCCTATCTTGAACACTCCCGCTTTCCTTTAACCGATTTATTTCTCCCCCACTTTTCTGGATCCCACTTCTGACACCATGTTTCGCTATCAATAAAAGCCGACAATTCTATACATACGTTTATTGTACCACGTGTTTCACCATTCTCCCCTTTACAATATCCTCATTCCCCGAACGTCTCTCGTCTCTCTTCCACCACTACCAACTTCACCTTCTCACTTCCTCATGCAACACAATTCAAACCTTCTCCAATAACGTTAACCATAATAGTGAAGAGCAGAGGCTCCATTACACTGCCCTGTAGTACCCCTGATGTAATACAGCTCTTCTCCGACACTACATTTCCTACTCGTACTGCTTTCTTTCTGTTTTTTAGGAAGTCCCCAATTCACCTCACCAACCTCCTATCCGTTATCACTCCTTTCACCTTTTGCCTCAACTTACATGATACACATTATTAAATGATTTTTCGAAGTCAATGAAGCCAGCATAAATCTGCCTTCCCCTGTCTACACCCTGCACCAGATACTCGAAACAAACCACCCAACTCTGTTTCACACAAATTACCCCCCCTGAATCTATGCTGCACGTCATACAATAAATGCCTTTTTTCCATCCCCCCTGCCACATGCCTGGGAACTATTAATTCCAACATTTTCCCTATTGCTGATGTTAGACTCACAGGTATGAAGCTGGCAGTGTCCTCTTGATTTCCCCATTTCTTATACATAGAAACAACAACTTCCTCCTGCTATTACTGTGCCGGAAATTTGGTATTTCGACACATTTTTTCTTCTTCTAATTTTATATAATTTTAAATTATTTTTGGAAATTTTATTTTTCTTTATAATTTGGTTACTTAGGGTGATTTACTCTTTGTTAGGCTGGTGTACTCCCCTAAGTTAAACTTTGTGCCAGTAGACAGAAGCACCTTTCCCAGAGACCTATAGGATCTTTTGCAGATCTAAGACTTTGTTGGCAGCCCGTTTGAAATTTCCCTCGCTTACAGGCACGTCCCAGGCCTGTAACGTTACTTCACTTCATGACTAAAACTGCATACAGCAGCTCTGGACGAGCGGTTACCATTTCTCAGAGGCGAGCTGACCATAGCCTTTACCGTCACGAATACGTATTAGGTTCTCTCCTCGAAAAGCACGTCATGGACGCGCGTTCCCAGCGTCCTTGCGTTTTATGCCCCCCACTTACTCCACTCCCCCTCTTTAGTTCTGAGAATTCACCTCCGGAGCATTGCCCTGCCGTTAACCCCACCAAGTGTTAGCCGTCGTCAAGGACGACTTGTATAAAAAATGTGTGTGCCAAGATGGACCGCACATGACATCTAGCGGCAAACTCGCTAACCGCCCAGTCAACTTACCCTGTAGGCCGCCAGAGAGCTGCACCTGACTGCCCCTTTATTCCCTTGTTAAAGCAGATGCCTTGGGCGAGTCGATTCTTTTTTATTTCAGACACCCCTCAACAGGTAGCGCTAAGGTCGGCCAGTGCTACCAACTTCGAGACATCAGTCAGAGTTTTTTTATGATTCCCACTCGGGGAACTTCGGAACCTTTCGGTCCGGACTCCCAGTCCCCCCCCCCCTCCACTTTTGATAGAACAGTTACTTTTAATTACGAGACGCTGTTCTTCGCGAGACCACTTCGCGTCGCGACTGCAGACGGACCATTTGCGATTATCGGCGAGTCGACGAGACACTGCAAGACTTCCATCCGGCCGCAACCGACTATGTAGTCGCCTAAATAAGGGATGCTATCCCTGTAATTTTTTAAGTAGTTTAGTCTGTCTGCTTAGTACAAAGAGTAATAGTTATTTTTCTTTTAAATTATTTATTTTGAAATGATGAAAACGCCCGCGCCCAGCCGCGTATTCACGGGATCCAGTTCCTGGCTGGCGACGCATCGGTAAATAGAAGCCGACTTCCCTGTCTGGTGAGTGACGATCCGCGACTTTCCCCAACGCCCCCCCCCCCTTAACTTTGCGGGCATTTTCTGCCCCATATACTGTCTGTGTACAAGTTCTGATCAGTTTTGATTCGGACTGTTCGTAGACAGGGTCCGAGAGCCGGACGCCGAATTGGCATTTACATCTCCCTTCCTCAACGGCACACAGGCGCCCTGGCATCATGTTCCCGCGTGATCTCCGGGAAACGAAGCCCCGACCTCCGGCGCTACTGTATTTCTCAACTTTATTTGAACTTTCATAAATTACGCCGTCAGACGATGTTCATCATATAAACATAATTACTGGACTTTAAGTACATACCTCGACTGGGATAGTTTAAATATATTTGTATTTTTTATTGATTTATGTATTTTTTTAAAATGGAACTTTTTATAATTGAATTTAGGGTCGACCCATATTTTTTTCCTGAATATAACTGAGATCTGTTTAAGTACCTTAATTGATATTGTATGTTTGTATTTTTTTAACATCTGTTATAAATTTTCCTTTAATAACTTTGACGTAATTATATTCAGATGGAATCACACGTTGTTTCTGTTCATTTCTAATAACATTGTGAAACCTTAAAGATCCCCAGCACATTGGTGGTGTTTGGTTCGTCTGTATGTGGCTTCTGTGGAGGAAGGATCTGATGTTTTTTTTTTTGCTCTTAGCGGTTTCTAACCAAGGAAAGGATTCGAACTAATCGATCAGTATTCTAATAAGTACATTTTTTGATGAATTTTGGAATTATTCTCGAATCTGTAGCATTAAAATTATGGATTTTCAAGATAGCGGACATGATGTCATGTTCACTGGCGATATATATGCTTTGAAAAAAGTGGTGGGAGTCAGTTTTCCTGCAGCCATTGTGAGGGAAGGATCGGTCGCCATTTTTATTTTTTTGCCCTCACCGGGTTCGAACCGAGGACTCAGAGCTCCGTGTCGTAGATTTATATTTTTCAAATTTTATTAATTAAATTTTTTTAAAATATTAATTTTTTATTATTAAAATCGGATAATAAATAAAAAGTTAAAGATGGCGGGCGTAACAGAAACTGCAACGGTGATGTCATAATTCAAAATGGCGGAAAACACAATGCCGGAATGTTCGAGAAAACAAAATGACGTCATCCAAAATGGCGGAATCCAAGATGGCGGACCAAAATGGCCGCCGGGGTCAAGTTCACAGTACTACTTGTCCCGTTATGTTGTGTCCCGTTACGTTGTGTCCCGTTACACTGATGGCCGACGTGACGTCACAATCCAATATGGCGGCCGTAACGGAAATTGCAATGGTGACATCATTATACATGATGACGTCAGAGGCTTATCGTAGGCTGTAGACATGGATGCTTAAGCCTATATATGGACATTTCTAGACTCTGGTATTTTTAAGGACTAAAACGGGAATTTTTTCCTCGAAAACGGGAAATTTTTCCTCAAAACGGGAATTTTTGAGTAATTTTGAGCCATTTTTGAGGAATTTTGAGGAATTTTTGAGTTCAAGATGGCGGACGACACCGCCGGCCACACACCACACTCCTACTCCTGATCTCGGACCGGCTATCCTATACTACTGTCTTGTAGTCAAATAGCGCTGGGTCTAAGACTATTTGGAATCTAATACTTTTGATGTCATTGATTGTTGGATTCAAAGACTGTTGAAGCAAACGAATGTTGGATTCATAGACTAATGGAGCCAATGACTATTGAAGCCAATGACATTTGGAACAAAAAATGTTGGATTCATAGACTGTTGGAGATATTATATCCTAAATTAACATTGACGATCGCATCCTACCGAGTTGAATGTACATGAGTATGTACCTCCTTTTCGTTAAATGCGCTTCCGTTTTGTAGAATTTCCGCCCAAATGTGCTTCCTTTTCATTAAATGCTTGACCGATGTGAATGTTGCGTAGTCATTGCGTGTACACTGCGTAAATTGCGTGTACATTGCGTGTATTGTGCATCAGTTGAGTGAACATTGCGTGTTCCTTCCGTTTACGGTGTGTACTGTGTGTACTGTATGTTCATTACGTGTATTGCGCGTACATAGTGTGTCAATTGCTTTGGAACTGTTCGAGATTTGGAGCTTTATAGCTGTTGGAGCTTTGGAGCTGTTGGAGCTGTTGGAGCTTTGGAGCTGTTGGAGCTGTTGGAGATTTGGAGCTGTTGGAACATTTGGAGCTTTGGAGCTTTTAAAGAATATGGAGCTTTGGAGCTGTTGGAGCATTTGGAGCTGTTGAAGCTTTGGAGCTGTTGGAGCTATGGAGCTGTTAGAGCTTTGGAGCTGTTGGAACTATGGAGTTGTTGGAGCTTAATAGCTTTTGGAGCTTTGGAGCTGTTGAAGCATTTGAGCCAAAGACATTTTTATTTTAGTTGGAGGTATCAGGCAGAATATTATAAATCAGCTTGCTGATGATGTAGCAACAAATGTTCCTTTAAAGTATATAACATGTGGCTGGACTCTATATATGGAAAGTCATATATGATCAATGGCAAAGTGAATATGTGTGCATTCAAGACATCGGCTGCAGTCATTTACAGTCTGACGTCGTGAAGCAGACTGTTAAACATGGTGTCCAGAAACTCTATCAAGAAGAGGAGGACTATGTCAGTAAACATTCTGGCTGGTCACTGTCTAGCATAAACCGTTTGGAGCTAAGAATGAGTCATTTCACGGGTATGCAGACCTAAATGTTTATAAGATTGCTAACCTTCGCAGGTGTTTCTGTAGTAGAATAAAAGATATTTAATAAAATGTATTTTTTTAAAAAACTTGTGCTGTTTTATTTTCGAACCTGTCACTATTATGCTGAATTGATTTTATATTAAATTAATTTTATATTGTCCAGGGATCGAACCAAGTTTCGAATCAATCATTACTTTAATGAGTTAATGTTTAGATGAATTTTGGATTTTTTTTCCCGAATATTTGGCTAAATAATTACATGATTCCAAAATGGTGCCCAAATATCCAGATGGCAGACACCTCAGTAATAATAAATGACTACTGCACTCTAGCGGGTTAGAATAAAACTAGCATGATGGTAATGCACTCAATAAGACGAGCACACACACAAGATGGTGTCTTCCAGCAGACGAAAACAAGATGGTGGCAATGTCCTCTAGCAGGTGGTAGCTACTGGTAGCATGTACTGAACACAAAATGTCGGATCCATGATGGTCTTCAAGGTCAAGGTCAAATTTCAAGTTAAAGGTCAATTTTCAAGGTCAAATTTCAAGGTCAAGTTCAATTTTTAAGGTCGAGCTCAAAGTTCAAGGTCAAGGTAAAGGTCAAGGTCAAAGTTTAAGGTCAAGGTCAAAGTTATATGCCATCAGTCGAGGTCAAAGGTATGGTGAACAGAAAATCATACTAACATGGCATCAGCACACTCTAGCAGACGAAAACAAGATGGTGGTCTCCAGCAGACGAAGGCAAGATGGCGGACATGACGTCATACCATCTGACGATATATACCTTGTTATTGGTGGTGAGAGGTCAGTCTAGGCAGCTTCCGTGGAGGTAGGATCTGTCATTCTTTATTTTTTGCACTTACCGGTTTCGAACCAAGTACAGGAATCGATCTACTCAATCAGTATCATAATAAGTTAATTTTTTAATGAATTTTGAACTTTATTCGTTAAAAAAAGGATAATAAATAAAGATTTACAAGATGGCGCCCATAACGATAATGATACAAGTGGTGACATAATTCAAAATGTCGGGTGTGCCTAAAGACATTTTATTACTTTTTATTGAGAGTTTTTTTATACATTAATTAATTACTGGTTTACTCTCGCCGGAAATCGAACCGAGGACTGAAATCGTTTAAATAACTAAACATTTGAAGTAGGCAATTGTTTAAAATAATTTTGGAATTTTCCCCTGAATCTCTAGCATTGAAATTACGGATTTTCAAGATGGTGGTCGTAACGAAATATGCAACGTTTTTTAAAGACTTTTTTATTAAAAAAATATTTTTTTATTTTAGAAATTTTAAAACCATTTTTAATTATAATCGGATAATAAATAAATATTTCCAAGATGGCGGACATGATGTCATTCTCTCTGACGATATATTATAAACCTTGACATAAGTGGTGGGAGGTCAGTCTGCCAGCAGCTTCCATGAAGGAAGGATGGGTACTAATTTTTTTTGACCTCACCGAGTTTGAACCGAGGACTTCGAGCTCCATGGCAAAATGTACATTTAATTTTTTTAATATTTTTTTTTATTAAAATTTTATAATTAAATTTGATTGATTAATTTTTTTATGGTTTTTAAAAAAAATTTCCCGATTTTCTAACATAAAAACTACGGATTTTCAAGATGGCGGCCGTAAATAAAATTGCAATGGTGACGTAATTCAAACGGGCGGTCATGGTATCCTAATTCCTAGAAATGGCTTATCGGAGGCTTTATACATGGATGCTTTTGTCGTTTTAAGGAATTTGGGTTCTAAGGCAAATTTTTTTTTGAGGTTTACGAAATCCTAATTTTTGAATTGTGGAATTTTTTGAGAATTTTTGGCAGGATTTTTTTCCAAAAAAAAAAATGGAAATGTTGGCGATTTTTGGATAATTTTGGTGATTTTGGGCTAAATTTTGGCTAATTTTGAAGGTCAAAGGTCAACGTCAAAATTCAATTTCAAGGTCATCCAAGATGGCCGCCGTGTCGTCACAATCCAAGATGGCGGTCGGCACCTAGCAGCACGCGCCAGCGCCAGTCCACGGACATACATTTACATACTACTGGTAGGGCTTATGACAAACACAGATGTAGTTAGCTAGCCGAATTTCAGTCAGGTAGATTTGCAGGTCATAATATCTAGGACCTCTGAGTAAGTTCTGAATGGAAAAACAACAGCAGGATAGCTGAAATAAATGTCTTAAGACTATGACTCAAAGGTTCTGCATCGGGAACCAGAATTAATTTAATTCCGTGGGAGATGCAAAATGCTATAGACAGAAATGTTCTCATCAGAATCGGACTCGCAGTAACTACTCAGCTTAGTCTTAATCTTGGATCGCTATGATATGGTCTCGACCGACGTGGGAGGAATCAACATATTCGAACAGATTCCCTGAATCTGGGGACGCACCACAGCGCCGAAATACCACAACACCGAACGTACAATAATGCCGAATACCATAACGCCGAATGTCAAAATTGACCACAACGCCGACAGCTATAAAACTGCTGTGTACCACAACGCCGAATTACCAAAACGCCGAAATACATTAACGTCGAAAAAAGTCATTGCAGGACTGCCACAAAGGTTACGTTAGGTAAGGTTAGCACACAAATTCATTCAGTTGTTTTTCATTTTGCTCCTGTGGCCGTCCTTCCCCGCAAAATCATTTTTCGGCGTTGGGGTAATTCGGCGTTGTGGTACACAGCAATTTTCTAGCTGTCGGCGTTGTGGTCAATTTTGACATTCGGCGTTATGGTATTCGGCGTTATTGTACGTTCGGTGTTGTGGTATTTAGGCATTGTGGTAACGACCCCTGAATCTGACAGGTAACATAGCATGTCCCTAACTCTTTAATACCATTAACAATCTATGTATGGCGCTGTAGGTACGAATTTTCTTGTCGCTCGTGCAGGGCTCCGAGGATTCGGAGACCCTCACATACACGAAAGACGTCTTCGCTCCTTCAGTGGCGGACCTCTTCTACTTATGTCGTTCTTAAATAAACTTCTATCGTTCAGTTTGTTGTGGCAACCAAGGGTCAAGGCTGCTGAGAGAATTGACTGAAAACTGAATTTATAACATCTTGGAGAAATGAAACCATTTAATAAACCGTTATTGGTACATGAAAATAATAAAATGGAATATTCAATCAAATAAATATGTAGATGAGACACCAACAAAAATTAAAATATAACCAAATTAATTACTTTAACTTCAATGAGTTGTGGTATTACCAGTTTGTTTTAGTTTATTTACACACATATATAATCAGATCAATGCTTAGAATAATTAAAAATAATAGTCATGATAATAAAATATGGGAACAACAACTTAAAGCATGCTCACTATATACCTACACTTCCTTACATTATTTCTGATCATGTGCCGGCAGCAAGAAGACATTTATGAGTGTGACTTCCTCGCTAAACACGAATCTTCCCTCGCCGCCGTTTCCTCATATGCTCGGCCGGGAGCGTGTTACAGCGATACCAGGAACTATTATGTTCCCATAGTTCGCTATGTGGTTGCCAATATAAATATTGCGACCCCGTCACTTTGTTCGAATCATTGGAAACGACGGCAAGGTGCGAATTGTGAGATCGGCTCACGGGCCAGAAGGTAGTAAAATAGCTGTCGCATGTTGCCTGGCTCTATTTTTAATAGTGTAGATGTCAGGCGGAGGTATGTCACCATTTCCCCTCAGTTGTGTCGTGATGTATGCAAAGAAATTTTCTGTTAGTGAGACTCGTAGCCAATGTTCTGGACAAGGCGTCCAGCTCTCTAGTAGGGCAGTTTGGGAGTGGTAGCTCCAAACACCATGTGATGAATCGTAATTTGCCGAAGGTGGAGGCATTTGGTGCGACTCTGTCTGGCGCTGTGAATGTTAGATGTGCAAATTGCTGTCAGTATGGGCATGGGTCCTCGCGTTGCAGTAGTCCACAGATTGCTTATTCTGAACGACTGTGTTTCTGTTACAAGCAACCAGGTCATGTTAGGGAGAAATGTCCGGGAAACGAGGCCGCTCCACTCATGTGAGGTGTGTGAGGGGGGTTAAAAAGAAGGGAATTCGCCTCGTGCATGTCAAGTCCCAATACTCTTGTATGGTAAAAAGGTTTTGGCACTTGTGGATACAGGGGCCCCGCATTGCGTGGTTAGTGCTAAATTTTTCGAAAGTTTGTTGAGGGAATGCCCTCATTTATAGAGGATGTGTTCAGAAGAACCGCAGTTGCGAGCTTGTGTAGCTAATGGAGAAATGGTGTCTTTTAGATCCTGTGTCCGATTACATTTTAAAATTGATTGTTTTTCCTGGAGCTTTATTTTCTGGATAATTCCGCAGATCACTGCAGACATTATTATAGGCTTAGACTTTTTAGGGCATGCTCAGTGTGTTGTAGATGCAGACAAGCAGTGCTTGCGTTTTGCTTTTGCATCGGATGTTGAGGTTCCTTGGGCTAATGAGGGCAGTTGTTCCGTGATGGAAGTGGTTGTGAAGGAAGGAGGCCAGATTAAGCAATTGAGTAGTATATTGGAGGAATATTCTGATGTTGTCACAAAGAAATTGGGAAGATGTGATGTGTTTCCCTATCTTTTCGTGTCAAGGTAGACTTACCGGTTAGAGAGCGTCCATACCGCTATCTCCCCCTAAATTGCAGATTATGCGAACACTCATCGATAAATTGCTGCAGGCGGGTGTCATATCACCCTCGGTACCTGAATATTGTATCCCGACTTTCTTGGTTGCCAAGAAAGAACCAGGTGAATTCACGCTAGTTCATTCCTTTAAGCAGGTTAATGACCTCATAGTATTTGACCCATTTCCCATGCCGGCGGTTGAGAGTGCTTTGCAGCATCTGAGTTGTGCCAAGTACTTCACTATTGTGGACCTGAACTCTAGTTTCCATCAGGTGCTAATACATCCTGAGTGTAGGAAATTTGTGGACTTTTCCACCCCATGGGGTCATTTTGAGTATAATAGGGTACCTTTGTGTTCCTCATTTGGGTCACAGTCGTTGTCTCGAGTGCTGGAACATATACTGGGTGACATTAAATTTCAGTTTGTGTTCAACTATATAGATGACATTATTATATATATAAATTCCTGGGATGAGCACCTGGATCATTCATGTTCGACAGGTTTTTGACAGACTTCGGTTGGCAGGTACTGCCAATCCGAATAAGATTTCCCTGTGTAAAAGACATGTTAGATTTTTGGGTTATTTTATTTATTCTGGAGAACTGTTGATTGATCCTGATAAGGTTGCTCCTATACTTAATTTTCCGCGGCCGAAGAATGTGAAGGGTGTACAACTATTCCTTGGTGTTTTGGGTTACTACGCCCGTTTTGTTAACATTTTTCTGTTCATGCGGCTCCTTTGAATCTTCTGAAGCGAAAAGGTCAAAAATTCTAGTGGGGTGAAGATCAAGAATCGGTGTTCAAAATTCTCAAGAGTAAGTTCGCCTCTCCTCCAGTTCTCATGTTGCCTGACTTTTCTAAGCATTTTGCAAGCAAGTGGATGCATCTTCCTTGGCTCTGGGACAGTGATGTTAGATAGACAGTGCTTCTGTAATGGTACTGCGAATTCAAAATTATGGTACATTGGTAAAAAATATGGTACATAAAAAATGTCTCAAATCAAAATTTTGGGTTTTCATTGCTCAACACATGATTGAATTTTACAGTAATGATATAAAAAAAACTATAAATGGTATAAATAAATATATATATCTTATATATAAAAATGAATCGCCGTGCGTTAGTCTGGCTAAAACTCGAAAATGGCTGGACCGATTTTAATAATTTTTGTTTTGTTTTGTTCGCCTTAATACAGGGGTGGTTTAGGGGAAAAAATAAGGAAAATCCCAAAATTTGTTCTTTTTTGTTACGCTTTCGCGCCTTAACTACAGAACCGATCATCATGAAATTTTGCATACACGTTGTCAGGGGTACAGAAAAGGACATAGGGTATATTTTATCCAGAAATAAGTAATTGTTTAAAATATATTAATAAACACTTTAAAAGAAAACCAAACTAGCCGCTGGTTGATTATTGGCGTGTTTGTGTCATTTCTCCTTGGCCGCCATAGATTTTTCCTTCTCCTTGGCGAGACCTGTCCGCTTAGCGAAGTTTTATATAAATTATGAATATTTCATTAGTAACTATTTGTGGAAATAGTGTAAAAATATCTGTTATTCAATCCGTGTGGTTGTGTGAAATCTATTACATTTAAAATCTTTATTTTTTCTTCGTAAAAATGGTAGTGGATTTTAAGAATATATTTAGTTAAAGCGAATTTAATAAAAATTTGAAAACATTCATTTTGATCAGCCATTCTATTAAGGCAAATTAACTTTGCAGGTTTAAACATAACAACAAATGCATTCGAATGTGTTTAAACGAGATTCGAGGAATTTGTTTAAGGATTTCAATATTGTGATCTTTTCAAGGTAAGTTCGCTGCTCCATGCATAACTGTAATTCATTTCATGCAGTTGTGTGGAATCTATTACATTAAAAAAAATGGTTTTTAAAAAAAAGGTAGTGGATTTTGAGAATATATTTGGTTAAAGTGAATTTAATTACATTTTGCGAACATTCATTTTGATCAATCATTATATCAAGGCTTTTTGGTTAGTAAGGATTTATTGTTTTTTTACGATTTTTTGATTAGTAAGGTTTAATTTGGTTGTTAAGTTTTATTTATTTGGTTAATAAGGTTAATTAGGTTTTTTGATTATTAAGGTTAATTGACTTTGCACGCTTAGACATAGAGTAATATGGGACAAGATTGCGCGTCGGGTAAGAGTGCGCACGTGCTGTTTCTCCATGAACGATTTTCAGCAGTTGGTCACAGTGTTTTGCTGGATGAAGGTGACATGGCGGATAGCAAGTTGATGTAATTTCATTGAAGTGCGCCAGTTACTTGCTTCATTATAAGGTATGTACGATTTTCACACACATTTATTTAATTTTGTGCTTCGTGAACTTAAGCTTCTTCAAAAATTATTTATGTAAGAAAATAATTTTAGTTATTCAGACATATTTCACACTGTTTTTGTTACATATTCATAGCAAGATCGTAAGAAACAGTTTATGCATTGTGCTGCGATCTACTGTGAAAATGTACAACTACGTGTGGGGCTAGAGTGCGCCTGTAGAGAGGGGGCAAAAGTGCGCAATGCGTATTTTTGCCCTGCATTTATATTAAGGGCAAAACAATCGCAAATATTTTCTCTGTTGTTGGATCATTTGAATAATGTTATTGTATTATTATTTTTTATTACATTGCACATTACTGGTTGTTATACACTTCCATTATCTATACTAATATTATAAAGCTGAAGACTTTGTTTGTTTTGACGCCGTCGTCGGTGCTCCCACTGAGAGCACAGGCCGTTATGTGTCCTCAACGCCTGATCAGTGCCACGCCTCGAACGCGCCCGTGCGTGCAACGTAGTGCAGTGCCCCGAACGGCGTGACGTCAGTCACGCCCCCCTACGTGTGCAAAGCGCCCGGCCGGGTGTGGCACTGCGCAACTAAATAATTTGTTTTGCATTCGATAAAATAAACAAAAAAAAAATACTTGTAAAATAACTAATGATTAATATTAATTCAATAATCATTTTGTAAACTGGTATCATTCACAAAACTGGCCGAAATCATCTTCCCGCGCTCCGCAGTTTCCCGCGGAATTTCCCCCCTCCCTGGCACCGGTGGCCAGGGAGGTTAGTCAGTCGCCATCCAGCACTCGCCAGAGCCGGCAGCCCGCACACGGGGAGCTCTCAACTTTCGCGCCAACTTCACCATTCACTGCAATAGGTAATTATAGTCAAACCGTTTAACTCAGCACATGGTCGACCCGAATCGGCCGTTCGAGATTTCGTACGGCCCTTCAATATAATGTGTGCTTTTCGTGTGCTACGTAATTAATTAGGTGACCCTCCGTGGCATCTGCGCCTCACGCTAGTGAAATCCCACATCGGGAATTAGTTCATCGCCCACGTGGGGCGGCACTGCGCCAAATGCGAACTTAAGTTTTCAGACGAGTCATTAACTGGGACGTGCCACGGTCACGGGTGCGATATCCTGCCGGATTCTGCCACGTCCGTACCCAGCATAACGTGGACCTAGCCACCGCGCGGAGTAGCTGCCATTGTGTAACCACCTGTGTGGGACACCCGGACCTGGTCCAAACCCGGGACTAACCACAGCGACTGTAGTGTAGTGTTTTGTATTAAGTAATGTTGTATGACCAGTCGTCCACGTATTTCACGTTGCGTTCCGCAAACTTTCAACTAGGTAGGAACAGACTTACAGCTCACCCGAGCATCCAACTCGCAACTCGCCGGGAACAACCCCTATTAACGTACTAGTCACCGGGTTACTGTGTGGCCGTAATAAGTACCGCCAATAGAGGGCGGCCTGCGTGGAGCATAGGTCGACGATGAAGCGGCCAGTCGCGTGAGCATGTCAAGTGTAAAGTGTGCGACGGAATAAACCAGTTAAAAGTACGTGTGTGTTTTTACTAATACGGCGTCCTGGGAGGCCATAACAGCCCAGGGAGCCCTTTGCCGACGCGTCCCTGCCTGCAGCCACGAGGCCAGGAACCCCGCCCTTGAGATCAAAATTAATCAAAACATTTCTAATTCACACAAAATTCAAATCAGGCAGCGGAGACGGCGTCAGTTTGTTTGAACGCGCTAATCTCAGGAACCACTCGTCCGATTTGAAAAATTCTTTCAGTGTTGGATAGTACATTTATCCAGGAAGTCTATAGGCTCTATTATATTATCAATAACATTAGGGATCCTTACTATAAGTCCAATTTAGAATCAAATGCATTGGAGGGGGTTAGATACAACATGCAGTACACGTACGAAGTGTGTGTTGACAATGCCGCAGGCGCTAGAAGAATATTAAGCGAAATACCACTCACTGACTCACTCATCACGAGATCTCTAAAACTATACACCCGATTGACTTGAAATTTAGCAAAGTTACTCATTTTGTGATGTAGACGCTCACTAAGAACGGATTCTGCGGAAATCCGATCCCAAGGGTAGTTTCGGGGGCGTAATGTATTAAAATTTCCAGTTTTTGTTAAGAAATCACCATGGCAATGGCTGTTGCTTTGTCGATGCTTCATTCGTCTCTATGGCAACGACTATTTCATTGTTAGTGCAGTCCTCATCACCGTTGAAATTTTGCGGGCACTTTAAATATCAAAAATTGCCCTTTTTTTCAAGTATATATTTTTTACAGACTTGAAACTTCACAGTATTGTTCATTATGTTACACAGGATGACATTTTCCGAAAATTAGATCCCATGGGTGGTTAAAACCCGGCATCAGTGGGTACTTTGTCTGCATGAGAACAGGAGGGGCATGTATAATGAGCGGCGCAAGAGTGATCTGCCTGTAGACTGCCGTAGCGAAGTACGGGTACATCAGCTGTACGTTGCGTGCATGAGTTGGGAAACCATCGGTGCTATTCATTATCTCCGGTACATTATACAGCATTGTAATAAATTTTCACTGAATTATTTTTATTTACCATTACTGTAAATGGGAGATGTGGCTTAATTTTTTCCCATTAGAATAGCCGTGCGAAGCAGGGTCGGGCAGCTAGTATATATATATGTATGTGTGTATATATATATATATATATATATATATATATATATATATATATATATATAAATTAGCTCATGCTTTTAAAATCACAAAATTACGAACGTTTGGCACTGAAACACTGGCACAATGATTATTCACTATCAGTATTAAAAGAAAATATGTCTGTGACAGTTGGTGTGTTATCGTATGTAGGATGTTCCTTGGAATCAGATTCGGGATACAGGTGTGTTGCTGTCATCCTCTTCAACATCTCGTCAGATGGCTGGAAATTACTGCAGCAAGCACCAGTTTTTTCTTTCACACACTGTGATGCTAGCACAATTCCATTAACAGTCTCTGTTACAAGTCGATTCCTGGTCTTGGTCTTGATGACATTTATCTTACTAAATATGCGCTCACAATCAGCATTCGAGTGGGGAAGAGATAATACTGTGAGAGCAAAATTAGGCAATGCTGTATACAAAACATTCTCATCTTCATTCTTGAATTTCAGCAACTTATCCCAGAACTGTCATGTTCTTCCTCTTTAGCGATATCATCTGCTAAAGTTTCGAATGGTAGGTGCCTCCATTCATCATCAATTTGTTGCATTTCGCACATCTCCACAGGCTTTTCTCTCTTTACTTGGTTTGCAAGATCCAGAAGAGATGGAGTTGTAATGCGTTCCTTCTGCGACAAAGCTTTCTTTGGATGCAATACAGAAATGGAATCATACATAGGATCTGCAAAATCAAATCGTCGTTTTATTCCTTGACACCCTTTTATGAGGAAGTCTCGACATTTGGTTCGTAAGTTTTCGATCAGATCGGGCCTATCTTGAACACTTTGCTTATTTATTTCTGTCATCACACCTACACCAAGATAAATGTTTTGAATTTGCAAAAAATGCTGTTCAGACTCCGGACAGATAGACCACAGAGGTGTGTGTGCCACAGTCTTGTTCCACATATGCACAAAGTAATTCCCGGTAGGAACTTGCCATCTTCTCTTTTAGAACAGTAAGTAGTACCTTTTCAGACTGAAAGTACTTATTCACTGAAACAAACTTTGGAAGTAAACCAACTTTGGAAGTACTACCCACTTCAGGTAAAGATAAAACAATTTCATGAATGAGTCCCGGAGAGCATTGAATATTTTTTCGGCAGAAATGGTACCGTCTTCTTGCCACTTATCTGAGAAGAATAAAAGCAATGCCTCCAATTGTTCTATTACTCTCTCCACTACAGCAAACAAAGACAGCCATCTAGTTTGTGCAGGGTGTAATAAATTGTGCACCTTGATTTCCATAAATTTTTGGAACTCTGAAAGTTGAGATTGCTGTTTTGCACTGCATTTCATGTAGTTGTATATATTCCTTGCGAGATCTTCACATATATGTGGCAGACATTCACATGCTTCACTTGCACATCTATGAAGAGAGTGGCAAACACATTTCATTACAATTATCCCTGGACAAGTTTTTTTCAAACGACTTGCCACCGTATTATGTTAGCCAACCATTGTTGAAGCAGAATCTGATCAAAAACCGATTATATTTTCATTTGGAATGCAATAATCAGAAAACGATTTCATTATGATCTTGTACAGATGTGCTCCTGTTGCTCCTTGCTCAGCAGAGACTGCATCACAAGATGGAAACATTTCTGCGAGATCCCAAAACTGGCTTACCACTCGCCCAATAAACGAATCATAAAAACGCACCACAACACATGAAGTTTTTGCAGCACCTATATCAGTTGATTCGTCTGTCAAAATAGAAAACTTTACCAGCTTGAACTTTTCTGAAAGTTCGTGTTTGTGCAGCACCAATAACACTTTTTCACAACAGCAGTAGCGTTATTTCTTTTCATGACCATGCCTTGGGCTATTTTAGAGTCAGGAAAATTCAGTTTCATAACTTCTACCAGTAGCGGATCCAGAGGGGGGCTAAGGGGCTCAAGCCCCCTCCAAAAGCATCTGGGTCCACTGTTGTTTTATTGTTTGCCTTGATAAAGCCTAGCCTCACTGGGTCAAACCCCTCCCAAACCAAAATCCTGGATCCGCCACTGACTTCTACTAAATGATCCATCGCAGAGAAAGGAATATTGTAGGCAGCAAAATATGCTGCAATCCTTATTTCTGCTTCTTTTACCTGGTTTTGATGAGGTGTAACAGCTTTATTCTGGTTTTAGCATAAACTCACACAGTTTACTGATTTCATGTTCGCATCCTTCATAGATTTAGAATGTTTGCCCGAGTTTCAATGCAGTTTTAAAACAGATGTGTCAGCTTTCATTACAACATTACAAATTTAAATTTTGCTTTAAAACAGTCTTCCAGGACTGGACTCATCCACAGTTTCATGTCATCCAATGTTTCCCATTCCAAACAATATTTCTGAACACATTTTTTTTTTTTACTTTTGAGAGCACATTTTTTCTTAAAAGTAGAATGTACTCCAGGATCATCACTATCTTCTCCGCATGAACTCATTATGTTAGCACACACTATCTCTAATCTCTAAAAACAACACTAAAAAGGCAGCTAGCAATATAAACTTTTGATGTATAATTCCGATAATTCCGACTTTATAAAATATTATTACGGAACACATATCACTCCACCGGCGAGGCGAGGTAACTAACTACTGAAAACAATCAACAATGTACTGTAATTCGTTTCATGTTCAGTGTGATAAGCTTTCCCGCGTTTCCTTTACCCTTCCCTTTAAGATTTGAGCGACGCGGGAACTGCCGTCATGTGATCTGACAGTCCCAGCAGCCCAGTTGTAGTATTATATTACAGATAAGTAAGCATGCATGTGAACAGGCGACACTACGAAATTATAATATACACTGGGCACATTTTATCAACAAGGAAGCCGATATGGCGAATATAATATACAACAAAAATCGCCAGAAACCTGATAGATAGTCAGATTATGGTACATTTGCGTACCATGACGACTTCGCCATGGTACACGGTACACTAGGTCCAATTATGGTACAAGTACCATGAAAATGGTACGTCTAACAACCCTGCTCTGGGATCAGTTTTGGGACAAACGGAAGAGGGTAGGTTGAGGCCCATTGCGTATGCCAGTCGGGCGCTTACAGTTTCTGAGCACAAGCTTAGTGCTTATGAAAAGGAAGGTCTTGCATGCATTTATGGTATGGAAAAGTTTCAAACATATTTGGACTGTTCTGAATTTGATTTATATTCTGACAACCAGCCTCTGACATGGCTTTTGAACCACCCTGATCAACAGGGCAGAATTGGTAGATGGGTGTTGCCCTTCTCTCGTTTTCGGTACAAAATGCATCATATTCGTGGAGCTGATAATGTGGTCGGAGATGCACTTTAGCCCATGTTTCAGCCGGAAGAGTACCAGGTTAAACCTACCGAAGATGTCAAGGTAGCAGAGGTGTCGGCCTTGCGGGTCATTCCGGAGACTTTCGTCAACTTGAAAGAGGCTCAAGCACAGGACCCTTTTGTGTAGAATTGTCCCAAACAATTGCTAATGGTGATACTATTCCTTATTGTGTGCATAATGGACTAGTCTGTTATACGAGGAAGACAGGACGAGCAAAAAAGGTGCTAGTTCCCTTGTCGTTACGATCGGTTGTGTTGAAGTATTTACATTCCTCGGTGTTTGGAGGACATTTAGGGAGGGCAAAAACATTGAAGAAGATTGCTTTACATTTTGCATGGCCATCTCTAATTGAGGATGTTAAGAATTATGTGCAGAAATGTTCAGATTGTCAGCTTTGTAAGCCTCCCCGTCAAGCTAACTTGGGATTGCATGCTGCTAGTTTGCCTGAAGCTCCTTGGCACTTAGATGTGTTTGGCTCTCTAGTGAGGACCAAAAAGGGTAATGTGTGCATTTTGATTTTATTATAATTTTTTTTTTTAAATTTGTGTTTTGGCTCCCTATGAGAAATCTGAAAGCCGCTTCTGTGGTGAAAGTTTTGACATCCCAGCTCTTTGGGGCTTCGTGTTTTCTGACTTCGGATAATGCCAAGTGTTTTCAGTCAGTGGCATATAAGAATATGTGTTTAGAATGGGCAATTCGACCAATTTCAGTAGCCTACTCCATATTTTCCCAAGGGTAACATGGTAGAACGATTTAATTGTAATCTTAAGTCTTGTCTAAAAAAATTTTATAATAAGGACCACACCCTTTGGGATGAGGATCTGGACTTGATTAATCTGGGTTTCAATGCTGCTGAGCATTGGTCAACAGGGTTCCCTCCTTCCCTGCCCTTCCTTGGTAGGCATCTTGCACAACCTCTGCTCAATGAGTGGGGAATCCCTTCTCCTTCATTCCTGCTAGATGATGCTTCCCGCGAAAAGCTTTTTGAAACAGTGGTTTCTAATTTAAAATGGGCTCAAGCGATGGTAGCAAGCCGTTATGATGCTTCACATGAACAGCACAGTTTTCACCCAGGAGACTTGGTTTGTTGCAGGAATTATGTGCTGCATGATGCTACGGCTAAGGTCAGCAGTAAGCTGATACCTAGTTTTGTTGGGCCATTTGTCATAAAGAGGTTTTTAGGTAAAAATACTGTGTTACTTGTAAATAAAGTAAGCAAGGTGTTTAGAAAAGCTCTCACTAGTCAGATAAAAATATTGTTAAGTAGTTTGTTACAATGGTTCTATTTACCTAAAATTAATGCATTTTGGATTGTTGATTTATTATGTCGAAAAGGGGTAATTTCTCACGGATAATTATATTGAGTATGCTTGAAACACATATATTCATGAGATTTATGTATTTCTGTCTGTGTCATGGTTTAGTTTTAAGTGGTTAGGTTAGAAAGGTTGTTTGTGTTCATAATTTTGTTGAGATGCTATTTTGATATTTTGTTGTTGAATTTTTGGTACGATAGGTAAACATACGCTTCTCCCAGTGTTTTCCCCTTGTTTCCAATGCCTATAACTTGATTCCCATTCTTGATATGGATCGCCACGCTGTAAGAAGTTTGGCTGTTACATGGAACTGGATGTTAATGGATGCTACATCATCGAGGAAGAGGATTTTGGACTCCCTTGCTGCCAAAACTACCCTCGTCTAGACCGGAGGATGCTCTGGAAGATGGGTACGACTGAACCCTTCTTACTGTGGTGCTCATCTCCTGAAATTCGCTGGAGTGCTGCCTGCTCGTGGAGCATGTTCCTGAACTCAGCGTCCTGGTTGACACCGCTGTTCAGCAGTTGACGAACTTCTAGGTGCTCTTTGCCTGGTGCTACTTTGTTTCTGTCTGCAGCGAAGTAATCTCTTATCTATTCTTCTGGACTTCGTTTGCTCTATTCTTCTTTTCGTGAGCGTGCTATGTTTAATCTTCATTTGATGACAGACTTCGACTTGGGAGATCTGAGTGTATAACTATGTAACTAGGAGTGGTGGAACATCAAGGGGGATGATTTTAGGGTGTCAAACCATAGTCAGGGTTTTAAGGGTGGGTTGTTGTGCTGGCAGCAAGAAGACATTTATGAGTGTGACGTCCTCGCTAAACAAGAATCTTCCCTCTTTCCTCCTCTCCTTCTTATTGCCCCCTCCCTGGTGGTCTGTACTGCCTTCCTTCCTTTTCCCCTACTCCAGTCTTCTCTCTGCGCATGCGCTCTAGTGGCCGGTCATCCTGGTAGTTGCAACGGCTGTCTGACGTTCTTATTATTTTAGTTTCGAACGAGGCAACATGTAATTAATCGGGTAGCAGATAGTTCTCCGTGTCCGACGTGTGTGGGCAGCACTAAGGTTAGGGTATGTGATTAAATATGAATAAGCCATTTTCCTTAATTTGTTTTTGTGTTGCCTTTGGAAAACGTTTTTGGATTACCATTAATTTTGTTGTGTAGGAATCATTTGTGTGCAATAATGTAGCTCAGTCGTTTTGTTTGGCTGTGTTGCCTTTGGGCTTTGCCCAGTATTATCAAGTTTTTTTTAAGGTTAACTTTAATGTTCACGATTGGTCTGTGCATGGCACTCTCTATGTTAAAAGGAGTTAAGATAAACATCGCGAGGAATTTAATGCTTTAATAATAACTGTGTACGTGTTGCTTTTACCGACTCCGCGGGGTCGTTATATATGTTTAGTACTTAAATTGTTTTTTAATTGTTTTATTGTATTACAATTTGTACTTCACGTAATAAATTATTGTGATCGTACTTACGAAGGTTCGTGAATCCATGACATGGTTAGGTTAGGTAGTCATGTGCAAAGTTTGTTGGAACCTTTGTCAGATGCGGTAATTGTATCAGGCTTCTCCCTTTTGGTATAGCAGTTACGACTTAATTGTTTTTGGTCATTATTTTCATGAACTTTGTACCTTTATGTGCTTACTTCCGACTTTTCGCTGTCAGTTTCATAGTTGCATGTTACTTGTTTTGAACAAATAAACTGTTGAACGAAATTGTGTAAATTCCTTGGAAAGTACTATTTTTGTGAGAGTTCACATGTCCTTCATTAGTCACCTTGCTTCTTCACTGCTAATGTTCTATTGCAGTCTTCTATTCAATTGATTGGTAAATACTTGTACTAATCCCTGGGGTTGGTACAATCATTCTGCGAAACGGTATTATGATATTTCCGGTAGTAGGCATATCGATACCTTTCTAACGAGTCCATAGTTTAGGTTAGCTACAGCTTGTGATAAATCGAGTGAAAGGTTGGTTGGGTTAGGTTAGTTACATTAAAAATACTTTGAAATCGTGTGGATGATTGATTAAGTTAGGTAAGCTAACTTAAAATTAAATTAAAATCGTGTGGACTGTTGGTTTTCACATTTTTATCTCTTTTTTTTGGCCGTGCCTCTCTCCTCCATATTTACCTCCACTTTTCTATACAGTACCCAAATGGGTGTAAAGTGGTAGTTAAAGTATAGGTAGTGACGCCAACCGCCGGTGCTCCCTCTGGTTCGCACAGGCCATTATGTCACAACAACACTTACTCTTAAGTGCATCGAACACGCCCGAGCGTGACGTCCGCCGAGTGAGTGAAAGTGCACCGCGACGAACACTAAGTCGATTACAGCGCCCAGCCGGGTGTGGCAATGCGCTAAATTAAATCAGTAATTATTCTTTTAAAACAAAAACAACCAAATTAATAACAATTAAAAGATAATTAATTCAAGTGAAATTATGTACAATTGTTCAATAATCATGTATTGTCAAATATGTTCTTTAAGTCCAAAACTGGTCGGAGCTGTTTTCCCGCGCTTCACGTGTCTTGGCGCGAGGTCGCGCGGTGCCTTCGCGCGCAGTTGCCGTCGGGAGCTCACAGGGGTCGATCGCCCCGCGAACGCAGAGCCTCCAGATTTCACGCCACATCCAAGTCATCGCAATAGTGTAAGTTCATTAAATCCTTTTTTCAGCTCTGCGCCCGACCCTGCTCAGTCGTACGTCATTTCGTGTGACTCATAACTTAATGCTTTTATTCCCAACAGGGAGGTTTAAATTTATTATGTAATTTTCATGTCCTGAGCATAAGGACAGCGTAAATGAGTCTTACACAGTTTTCAGGCTTCGAAGCCAGTTAATCATTATTTGTCATGGACTCCTAGCCAGCCTCGTGTGTCAGGTTCAAACTCTTTAATCTACGTATTTAATTTTCATCTTATTTAAATGTGTAACATCTAACGTGCAATCTAACCACGTAATAATTGCTTTAAGCCGTAATAAGTGACTGTGACTCTCGTGTTCCCATCTAGCCGGGCCTACGTACATTTCGGGACATTGACATTTTGTAACAGGTTAGATTGCAAATATCTTTAGAACATTCAATTGTATGTGCTGTTTTCCATGTTATCGTCATTGACTGCATAAGCCGTTGCAGCAAGTAGCTCCGCGATTATTTGCCGCATCCTTCACGTCGGTAACGGCCACAGTATAAGCCCGCACATACCGTTTTGCCAACTATCCTGGTCGCGCGCGTCGTCTACGTATAGGGACTCTCGTGCAGTGACGGTCAGACAACAGACGCGGCCAGTCCTTGGACAAATGTGTGTAACGTTTTTAATAAAGTGCAGTGTCGTGTCAATCAGTTTATCATTTATTTCTAAGGCGTCCTGGGTAGTTTCAAACCGCGACGCGCTCCTGCCTGCAGCCACGAGGTTGGATCCCTGTTTTTGCCCCTGAGATCATTTTCAGACTGATAATTACTTCAAAAACTTAGCGGGAGTGGCATCAGTAGTTAAGATGCTGCTTAAGGTTTTCAGACTTTGAACACATTTGCATTATAACATAAGGCATAAGTAATTTTGAAAAAAAATTGGAAAGGAAATCAGTTGCTGTTTATAAGCAGTTATTGAGTGTGATACTGGTTTAAAATATTAAATTTACGAAACCGTAAGACATGAATTTACTAACACTAAAAATAAATATCTAATGCTATTGAGGAATGCTTTGAACATTAACGAACTTCTTTCAAATGCAAGATGTTGATTTTGTTTGATCATACCGTACAGTGCTAAGACAGAGCTTGGTGTCATAGAATAACCTAGCACAACGTTTTTTTCGGAGACATTTGTAAAAAAGTACAATAACCATTATTCTTTAATTTTAGCAACTTCTTCCTATACTCCATTCCAGCTCATCACGTCGAATGACAAACAATCGTATAATTATTGAAATTTTAAAACCTCATTATGGTAAAAAAAAAAAATACCCCATACCTACTTAAAAATGGCAAACTCTGCCTAATTGCGCTCCAAAATACGCTGTACATCAGTAAAATGATTTAACTTTCACCAAATATTACAGCATATATATGTGTATATACACACATATGTATTCTAATTAATTCAATACCATGTCATTGCATAATAAAACACATAGCACCAATGCAATGTTTTGAATCTCAATGTGGATCTGGAACCAAATATCGTAATAGCTCAGACTGTTCGCTTTATCAGACAACACTGCGACAAAGTGTGCCTCAAACTGTATTGTCATCATAGCTATTGCGGACCTCGTGGTCCGTACGCCAGAGCCGAGCATCGAACCAAAGACCTGCGAAGAGTTCCAGGCCGCGGAATGCCGCCCACTGCCTCTTGTTCTGAAATAGAGTTTATGATTGGATTTTTGTAAAAAAAGATGATACTGGGTTACTTCTAAGTTGTTGTTAAAATTTGTTTCTTTGGCGGGATCGCGGTAGGGACTCGAACCTACGTGCTGCTGAGGGCAATGCGATGAATAAAGAAGTGGGAGGAAATAAATGAGTGAGATTAGGTAAAAACCGGTTTGAATCGCAGTGTGAGCTGTTTCAGTCGTACTGCCTGCCCTGTGCTCTAATTGCCAGAGTTTATAGATTGCTTACACAGGCAGTGTGCATAAGCTTTGTAAGATAGTGTACAGTTGTCGTTTTGAATTTGGTTTTCGAAGTCGTAATTACTGGGCTTGCAAAATGTGATGATGATGATGATGATGATGATGATTGGTTGCAGCGTGGAGGAGTGAGAGGCCCAGCCACCGCTTTAAAATGCCACTGATTTTTTTTTTTACCTTGACCAGGGATAGAAAATAGGTACTTCTTTTCCTAGAACCATCTGCAGCTGATGTGGATAAAATATTTGTGGAGATGAGTGAGATGACACACTGCACAGGGCGACAGTCCCGCTCAATACGGCCCCTGGGAGCTCCCGCCGCAAGAGGCCGTCACTCGAGCCCTCCGCTCGCTCCAGGAGACTGTACAGCCAGTGCTCTGGCTCGCTGCTTTCACGCGTAGTCACGCGGTCGGGTTTGCCGATATGAGAGAGAGCTGACACCACTGTCCCGCCTCACCATGCGCTCGTTGCGGTTAATGCCAAAGTCGTGGGTTCGTGCACCAGTGACCCCAACTATTCCTGTCTCACCTTGGACTACCGGCTGTGAGCTCCCGAGAGAACTCGCGGCTGTCGCACTGCGGGCGCGCGCGCTTGACAGTGTTGAGCGCCGCGGCTGTCTGTCCCTCACGGATCAGGTCCGCACGAGGTGAGTTAGTGATTGTTTCCGCAACTAAGCAAGTGTGTCGTTAAGTAGGTATGTGTGTGACCCCTTAAGAGTTACGGTACTGGTTTAATGAACGCCTTAATATATTTTGCGGTCCCAGCCCAGATTTAGAATGTAGTGCTCACTTAGTGTATTTAATCATGCATAAATAGTCTGGCCCCAGGTAACGGAATAGCCCACAAGCGACGAACAGTCTCTGGTTTAACTAATGATTATCAAATAAAAAGTTTCCAAATACATAATACACACAGTCAGTCAGTCGTTTCTCATGTGGATAATTTAACTAAGTAAAATGTAAGATGTTAAATTTTACATAAAGTGTTTATAAGTGCTTTATGGATGTGGCACATGAGGGCACTGTCCCTCCTCTTTCCCGCCATTCCCCTCATTAGGAGTTCGCGGTACAAGGCGGACGTGAGCATCATGCGTGGAAGCCTTACCACCATCACTGAGT
This sequence comes from Bacillus rossius redtenbacheri, assembly GCF_032445375.1. Classification (NCBI taxonomy): domain Eukaryota; kingdom Metazoa; phylum Arthropoda; class Insecta; order Phasmatodea; family Bacillidae; genus Bacillus; species Bacillus rossius. The sequence continues at coordinate 113,186,590 of NC_086332.1, forward strand.
TATCCGTGCCGGTAAATCTTATTCATAAAGCGAAACCTTCGGTACTTAATTCACCACGAATACCTGGACCAGTTTGCGTTACAGGGCGTGACTCTCCCGCCGTAACTTGTCCGTCGCCGCGCGACCACACCGTGGAGTTTTTAAAAGAGTACAAGGCCAACTGATTCGGATCACAATTTTTCTATAACGGGATAGCCGTCAGAGCGCGTAGATGAGTAACGTGAAGTACAACATATGTTAACAGTGTTTCCAGTGTAAATTGTAGCATACCGACACAGGCTAAGTACCTGTCCATCGGCTCGTGTAAATAAATGACGCCCGCCAAAAGTTTTTTTTTTTTTTTTCAGTAATTGTCCGCCCAACCTACTTATGAATCAACTACCTATGCGGAGAACAGATGTATCCACCGAGCTTAGTGCGCCACACTGGGGCCTGCGACCCACACCAACCCTGAGGTTAGAAGTCTGGGCTAACCTGGCGCCCTCCTGGACCAAGCTCATATTTAAATTATTGTAAATTACTTCTGCGTCATTAAGTTCAACCTGGTTCTCAGTCATGGTACCACCAGGTGGGGAAAATCTATTAATAAATTTATTAACTTTTGTAATGTTTAAAACAGTAAAATAAACTAAAATAAATATACAATAAACCATGTAAACACATCGTTTCGACATATTTAACATTTTGGATAATATTGAAAACATGAACGAAAATACAAGAAATGGGGAAAAGCATAAACAAACCTTTTCGTGGGAAATAATCGTCACTATTGTGTAATATCAATGAATTGAGAGAAGTAGGTTCTTGAATCAGACATCGAGGCTTGCATATTATCATCAACAGTTAACACGGTCAGTGCTGTATGTGCATCACCTCCTTCGACGTTGAAGGCAGCCATTTCCGAAGTTGAAGAATTGCTTGAAACAGATGCCTGGGGAGAAAAAGTGTGGGCTAGCGTTGTGTTTGGCTGTTGCAAATTAGCTGTAGAGTCATTAGGACAGGGGAAGAAAGAACAGATAACCGTTGTGAGATTTGCTAATGTTGAGAACTAGCAGGCACAAAAAAAGCCAATATCGGAGTCAAACATAATTTTATTTATGTACTGCTGAAATATAGCTTATGTCTTATTTTCGTAAGTTTTTAATTTCATAGCGACATGTTCAACATAAATGTCCCAAGCATCGCGATCTATTGAACAGTTTAATATGTACATAACTTGGCCAACTTGAGTTGCAGGTGGTGATGTTTTTCGTGTGCTTGCCATCAGCCAAGGTCTCGAACTCGATTCCCGCGGTGAGTCTAAGGGGCTGGTTGTGGATTATGGTTTAATTTTCCAGGAGGGCGCCAGGCTAGCTCGTGCGTCTAACCATTTGTGGGGTCCATCGGCCCCAACGTGCTTCCCTAGACTCGGTGGCTTGGATTTAATAGTGTAATATAGCTGCTAATGAAACATGATGGCACTCCCTATTCAGAATAGATGGCCGGTGCCTAACTACGCAACAGAAACACTCATTTTGACTCGTGAACGTGGGTTACACGTATTTATTGACGAACATGGATTTTACACTACACTAGACTTGATTAGTTCTTTGAACAGAAATGGATACACGAGAATTACAAGACACTATACTCTTGATTGTGTTACGAATATCTCTCCCTAGGGCAGTTCGTCGTAGGGGAGGTTTAGTGGTCACTTGGAGTCGGCCACGTCTGTATATTAAAGATAACAGGCGGTAAGCCTAATTCGCGTGTGCGAATTATTCACATTAAATTAATCCCGAGGGGATGTGGTTGAGGTCGGCAGACGTTTTCTCGGCTGCGTTAACTAAAGCTCTGTCTCCTGGAGCCGGCCAAGTCCAGATAATGGCTGTCCTTAAGGCGTCCCTGTGGCCCTTGGCCTTAAGGCAGAAATTTACGATGGCTGGGTTTATCCCTGCACTGTAAAAACCGACCCGGGGTCGCGAGGGGAGTTGATGTTAAAGAAGGTTTGAGACATGACTATAATTACCAGTGTGAAGAATCAGAGAATTGAAGGCTCCCCACAGAACGAACACTTTCGCCCCGGGCCGCGAGCTAATCAGAAATACTGCCGGAGGGGTCTGCCGTGCGGGGGGGACAGTTCAGCGGCACGCCAATCCACGAGTCAAGAAAGAGGTTACCGTTATTCGGTTTAATATTTGAATACTACTCACTAAATGTACATGACCCTTGTGTGATTAATTATTCAGGTGATAATTTCTTTTCTAAACATTGACTAAAGTTTTAATTGCTAACATTGAAACTTTATTTTTTGAAAAAAAATGAGTCAAAGGAAAGACTCGCAATCAAAAGTTAAAAACCACTGGTTCTGTTTATGTTTGTGGTTTGTTCTGGATGTTGCTTCAGCACTTTACCTTACACTTAATTTAAGCCATTGGGCCGTGATGAAACTTAAGGCCGTTCGTTAATTACTATGCAGTGAGGGGGCTTTCACTCGTGTGCTACGACGCACATTTCGAACTACGTGTTGATTAAATGGAATTGTTTTACGAGTGCGTTCGACGATATATTGATGGTTGTTCGCGCTAGGTGGAGTTATTTGGCAAAATTGTAACACTGGGAGTACTTGCGTCACAGCTCTGCGCTTGACCTGGGTAGGGTTTGCTAGGGGTGCGTTCCACCAGCGGGAGCCAATACTGGCGGGCTGAGACCGGGCTCGGATGGCCTCCGGCGGTACTACATCATGCTTGTTTGGAGCATTAGTATTGTCAAACTTTCTTCGGTTGAAGTAGATACCGGGAACTCATTATCTCATTTACTTGTTGAGAAGTTTTTTCCTGTTTTGCTTCATGTGAATCAGCTGCATTTATGTTCTCGTACTCCATCTCGTTTGATAAACAGGTGTTGAACCCTCCGAACTGCCAATCTGCGCATAGAATACAGAAAAAAAAAGCAATAAATACCTTTCGAAAACTAATTTTTTTACATATGTTCATACTTAGGTATATCTTGCATATCAACAAAAGTCCCAGTCATATGTGACTGGAGTAATTTTATCGGCTGACAATCGTAGTACGCAAGACAGTGTTCCAAGTTGATTCTTCATTTTTAACTCATTTGCTATTTTGTATTCATTTCAAATAATATTTTTTTGTTTATTTCGTATCCTTTTCTTAAGCTAGGACTACACTACCTATTCTAATAAGCCACACTGGGCCCTCCTGCAGTCTGACTCCCTAAGGCCGGAGTATGTCTTGTCTGTAAGTGCAGCATGGCATCTAGACGTAGTGAAAGTGCTTATGTATTCTAATATGTCATACAGTGTCATACAGTGCCTACCTATGACTTGTAATTTTAAAGGTAAATAATACTTAAATATAGTGGAATAACTGACAGCAGATGTGTAATTACAGGCAAATGTTTTTTTTCTTAATCTAACTTAAAATTAAAAATGTGCGGGAGGGTCTAGGTAGGGAAGACTCTAAGTGTGTCTCAGGCCGAAGAATATACACTCTAATCATGCAGGGTATTAGCCACGCAGGAGGGGTAGCATGCATCATGTGCTAGGCCATGGCAGCGATTGGCGACGTGACTAACTCCCCTCACTGACTATTCTAGACTAACACTAAATAAGTTGAGGCCAGGTAATACCTGAATTGACACAGGGAAAACCCTGGGCACTTACATGCGGGATGCAAAATTTCATGCATTAATATCAAGCAGGTTGGTTACGGGAAACAGAAGGATGGTTCTGGAAGAAGAGTTGGACAGAGTAGAAAAGAGTCTACCATGCAGGGATTTGGGGGCTTGGACTTTATGTCTGCTTTAATTTTGGATGGCACTGGTTGTTTTGGGGGCGACGTTTGTCATTTCCTGCTGGGCTGCCAGCCAGCCAGCCCAATTTAAATTAGGATGTGTGAAAAAGAATAATTAAGTTATTTTATGATGGATTTAACCCTGCAAATGTGTGGTATGCCGCGTGTGATTCAAAATATCATGCCTTTCGGAAACACAGCCGGCACCGGAGGTGAAGCCTGCTAGGCGAGCCATACCCCTCAGACAAGAGAGTCAGCCCTGACACAACTTGCAGAGAACCCCCGGGGGCCGATCATACATCTGTGTGCTTCGCACTATTTTGAATCAGGACTGTGATTTGTTTATTGCCAGAGGTGTTGTTTTTTTGGAGATTTTCCCATGTTTAACACGAACTTTTTTGAGTATTACAAACTAAATACTTAAAACTATCGACGACTAGCTGCCAGCAATACAAAACTTGTGGGCGGAATTTTCCGACCCGTCCACAATGGCGTGGTCGGGGTCCGGCCTCGGCTTTGCGCAGTGCAGCTGTGATTGGTCGGCTAAGGGGGACGATAGGCGAAGATTGATTTTGGGCATTTGTATTTTTGTTGCATGTCGGGATCATAATTTCCGAGCGAAGAAACATGTGTGTTTGAAATATTTACGCATTTATCGTAAAAGGTTTGTGTAGTTCGGATCTAAAATTTTTGCAAATTTTCCGACTCGGTTTTACTATGCAATGCTTCTACAGGCAGTACACTGGGGAATCGGTAGCGATTCGAATACACGTGTTCTGAATTCGCTGAAGTTTTATCAGGTGTATGGGTGAACTGCAGTTGCCCACATAGGGGCTGCATAAGTTATAATAGGGCGAATGAGAGCTTTGTAGAGCAGCAAGGCATTTTTGACAGTGCTGCCGCATCGCCTGCTCATGAATGAGTATAGGGAGCTCATTCTGACCTGAGCTTGTGTTTGTTTGGCGTCTATATGGTGGCACGAAAACAATTTCCTGTCAATATGGTGGCCAAGGTATTTAACTACGTCTTTGTGATGAATGTGTTCGTCAAACAGACTAATTTGTGGCCCGTTGTCGACTGGCATGAGATTTTTGTGTGTAAACACAATATCTTCTGACTTAGTTGTGTTTACTTTGATTCGCCAGGTCACGCACCACTGTTGAAACTCGGTGAGTGTAACTTGTAGCCTGTTGTGGCTAGCTGGAGGTTGTGAGACCTGCTATAGAGTACCGTGTCGTCTGCATAGCAGCCCAGCTTTACTAGACAGTGTGTGGGGTGTGGCATATCACTGACATATATATATATATAAGAGGACAGGGCCCAAAATGCTACCTTGTGGCACTCCTGCTCTTATTTGTTTAAAGCCAGATAGAGCCTCTTTAGTAGATACTCTGAAGGTTCTATCTGCTATGTAGGATGATACTAGCTTGATATAGCAGTCTGGAAATCCTTTTTAGAAAAATTTGTAGGTTAGCCCCGCATGAAATATTCCGTCGAAGGCTTTTTCTACATCTATAAACGTAGCGAATATGTAGGCTTGTACATTAAATGTGCTTTTTATCTCTTCTGTTAGAAGCACTATCTGGTGTACTGTCGAATGAGTGCTGCGAAAGCCGAACTGTTAATTTGGCAGTATGTTGTTGTCATAAATTTGTCGATTGAGTCAATGTATTAAAATACTCTCGGCGAATTTCGACACGGTACTTAATAGGCTGATTGGCCTGTAGTTCTGGGGTAATGTTTTATCTTTACCTGGCTTATGGTAGACTATAACTTAAGCTTCCTTCCACTGGAAGGGGTAAATATTTAGTCTGAGCATTGCATTTATGCATTCAGCTAGATATTCTAGGGGCTCGACTGGGAGTTTTTTGAGAACGGCAGCCTGTATGCTGTCATTCCTAGGGACTTTGTGCTGCTTCAGTTTTCTAATAGTTCACTTGACTTCCTGTGCTTGGGTTCGCAAGGGTTCAGAGACTGTGGGTTATCGCAATTTTACTCGAATTTTGCGGTAAATTTGCGCTGTGAATTGCCCGTCACAAGACTGCATGTTTGGCTGGAAGGCTGTTTCCAAGACATCAGCGAAAGCTTGCGTCTTGTCGCGGGGTTGGAAAGATTCACCATCGTTAATTTGAAGGGGCTGGATTTTATCCGATTTTTTTAAGAGCCATTTCGTCGGTGTCCAGGCACTGCGGTCCTGAGTTTTGAGACTTGCCACTTAAGTTTCCCACTGGCTGCTTCGTCAGAGTGAAATTTCGTCGGATATGACTGTTTGTGTTCATTTATTCGGTATTTCGTCTGATGTGTACGACACCATGTATATTCGCACTGTAATCGATTTTTTTACGAAATCATACTGTGGATGTATTATGGCAATTCATTATGTGCCAACCTAACCTCTGTTTCTGGGATGCACTGGCTAATACCATCCTGGATTTTTGCAGTTAGTTCTGTTAGCGCGAAATCTAGGTTTTCGTTATTTTCAATGCTAATTTTGGCCACTTCAGGAATATTTGCTGTTTAATAGTTTTTAAAACGTTGCTAGTCCACTTTCTTGTTATCCATAATTTTACAGGGTGGGTTTGAGTCTATAGTTGTGTTGTCGAATATCAAGTGGACAGGGAAATATCGGACGACATGTCGTATGCAACCTCGAATTCGAATCCCGTGTTGACATGCTTGTTAAGAATGATATCTAGTATATCGGGCAAGTTATTGGGTTGGCCTGAGTCATGTGTAGGCCCGGAGGGAGCATGAACCTGATAGTTTTTATTTAGCTGGTGGGTATAGAATTGCCTACCATTCGCTGTGGCACACCTGCTGTTCCACTCTAAGTGTTTCGCGTTTATGTTACCTACAGCGAGGAAGCTCGGAGCTGCCCTATACAGGGCATCCAGATATGCCACACTGAGGGACCTACCTGGGTTTGCATACATTGATATTAGTTTTATTTTTGGCGGTTTATTGTTAAATTAATTCGAATTGCTTCTAAATTATTTAAGTCAGGAAGATAGCAAGCAGAGTGCTTAACGCTGTTGTGGACTGTCAGGGCTACTCTGCCGCCTCTCGCATCTCGGTAGCGCCTGTCTTACTTAGAATTCTAACTTAGAATTGTTAATCTGTCGGTCGGCACTAAGTGCATTTCGCTTATAGCAGCAATTTTTATGTTATATTTGTCCAGGTAGTTTATAAATTCCGGTAGTTTATTTTTGATACTGCGTGCATTCCAGAATAGGAGGGAATGTAACTTAAACTACTGGCTGGGGTTGTATCGCAACTCGGGGCCAAATTAGTTGCTGCTATGGATGGTGTCAGCAATAGGTGGGAACGTAACTTAAAACTACTGGCTGGGGTTGTGTCGCAACTCGGGGCCAAATTAGTTGCCGCTATGGTTGGTGTCGGCAAGTGCACAGTTGCAATCCATGGTAGAATGGATTTGTCGACCATGGTTTTGGCTAGTTCAAGCCAAATAATCATCAACTGGCACAGTGAGCCGATGGCACTCTGCAGTTGGGCATTGACACTTATGACATTATTGCTCTGGAGGATGGATTGAACATCCTTCAGCTGTGGCACCTGCATGTTGGTGGCGGGTGTGGGTGGGGGTGGTGGCGACACCAGGGCTTCGTCAACAGCCATGGTCTCTACTACTATTGGCGCTGCCTGTCTCGGGATTGTCTGGGGCACCAGCTTAGTCGGGGCAGTTGTGGCAAGCTTATTTGCTGACAGCTTTTCCTGAGTAGGCTTTTTTGTACCCAGTCCAGTGCTTTTTAAGCTGTCTGGGCTGGGTCTGCTGTCTACGTGGCCGTGGGTTGTTAGCCAGCACTGGGGAGACCAGCTCATTGTAGCTGGGCTCACAGTGCTGATACAGGGGTGTGAACCTGTTGTTTCCCGGTTGAGCCAGGTACTGGCCGAGGGTCGTGTGCGGGGGGTACCTAGGGGGCCCCCAGGTATTGGGTCTCGGTGGGTCAAATTACTCAGGAGGTATTGGTCGCTGTTGTGGGGCCTGTGCCACCATTTGTTTGTTGAAAAACAGGTCGTGGCGAGACTGCTACTCATTCTCCTTACGAACCTGGGAGGGGGGAGGTGCCTGCGGCTCTCCTTCTTAATCTCAATGCACCCTCTGTAGTTGGCACAATGCTGGAATGTTTTTTGGTTGGGTTGTCCACCGTGTGGGCAATCAGGGGCGCGGTGTGGGCCACTGCACCACCTGTACACCGGATGTACCTTGCAGCCCTTGCCAATGTGGCCAAAATGCTGGCAGTTGCCGCACTGGTTTGGGCCAGAGGGATGCCTGTATTCGTCGACACATATTAACATTCCGGCAAACTCACACAGTACAGAGATTTTTTCGCTGTGGCAGGACTGCGGCACTTCATTCACTAGTGCATAGAACGTTTCCCGATTCTGTCGCTTCTCGAGGAACCAATAGTTCTGCACGGGCAAATTGGATTTGACAAAATCCTGTTGGAGGAAGTCATTTGGGGTGTGGTGGTGTACGCCTCTTAGGACAAATTTCTTTGGGATTTCATCCCGCTAAAGCAGCACCGAGTTCTGCGCTTCAATGGCCTCAAAAACCTTAATTGCTCGGTGATACTCCAGGATGTTGGCCATGTTTACCTGCATCTCGTCTCGGCTGCAGTTTTAGCATGTGAACTTTTCTGTGAGTGCAACCTTGAGAGCAGAGTACACCATCGGTACTGGTGCCCCTGGTCCAAGAAGACAAACAGGGGCCTAATACGTGTAGCTTTCAGTGCGGCCGCATCAGGCGGCTGTTGAGGAGGAGGGATGGGGCCCGCCTCTTCGCCACTGCTTGCATCAGACACTTCCATGTGCGAGCGTTTCACTCTCTATGATGTAATGAGAGTTCATCCACTTTTTTCGGCGTTGCCAGGCCCAGTGTGGGCTTCACGGTCAGTAATATCACTTTCGCTTGTCATAGTTTTTGTCACCTCACACCTGGGTGCACCCACTGACTGTCCCCCAGGACTAAGTTAGCCGGGTTCTGGCTAGGTTATAGGTTTTCTAGCTTCCCGGGTGTTGCCAGGCTTGTCGGACATCACTATTCTTACACACTGCAGCTAACTATTACCACCTGTGCGCACGAATCATACAGGCACCTTTCATTGATCACTGAGCAGCACTCAGAAGTGCTAGCCACAGCTAGAAGCGAAGATCCTGCAGGTTCTATGAGAGCTACTCGGCAGGAACTCCGAGGAAAGCAAAAATTGATTTTTTCCTTCACAGATTCCATGCGTATTTCCATGTTAGTGACTATGTCTTTCCAAGCATCATATTTTTTCTTCAGTTTATTATGATGTAATTTATGGTTGGTTTGCTCTAATTCTAACTTCCCTTCGTTCAACCCAATCAGCTTAAGGCACTTTTTACTGTCCATTCAATCAAAGTAAACACAGTCAACAAAATAAACAGAAATGCACTCTGAATGTAAAATTTACATATTGGTTGATCGAACTGGCAGCTTATGATCGTATAGACTACTGTTCTCAGTGGCTGCTGGGAGGTTTACACAATTGCACGCAACTAACTACGAATCCTTTGATTTACCGACTAGAGATGGAACCCGCCCGAACATTTGCGAACAGATTTCACGAACTATGTTTGGCGCGGGTAAGCATTCAAAACGAACGCGCATCCTGTTTGAGAACGTTTGTGAACAGTGTTTGTGAAAGATGCGCGTTTTTTGTAAACCAACTTTTAGGCTCCCCCTTTGCGAATGCCGTACCCTCTTGCCCGTGAGAGCGCTGGTAGGGTGCTTCCTCCCTACTCCTTGGTTTTAATTTTTTTTTGTGTATATACCCAACGTCAATAGATGTTTTCATGTACCTGAAATAAAAAATTCCTGTACCCGAAAGCACCCGAAAATATCCGAATGTAGAGGTAGTGTACTCGAATTGCGGTGGTATGGCTGGAAACATTGATTTATATGCTCTCTAGTCGTAGTTTAATATAACCGAAGATATTTTGTTTTCCCCGATTCGGTGTCTGAACATCGGTAGGGACAGGTGGTTCCTGTCTTCTGTATCAGGCTGAATATAAATTTAGATAATGTTTCTCAATTTGACTTGACAGTTGCGAACACAGTCTCTATCTCGCAAGATATGGATATGGATTCTAGTAATTTGACTAAAAGAAAATTACCGGAAGAAGAAACGATGGAAATAAATCGTCATACTAAAAATCATAGGATAATCTAAATTTCTCAGCCAACATCAGAAAATGCCAGGTACCCTATGTACATGGTTCAAGGCAGCTATTCCCATCTAAGCATCCGGGCCCATTTATTATACTTGTAGAATCAATCGATCACAATATAGTTAATCTTCATCCCATCTCTCTGGGAAGAAAGTTGCACCCTAACCAAGACATTCTAAAAATAACAAGTTCGGGTCCGAACAGGTTAAAAATTTCCTTCAGTTCCTCTCGTGGGGTTAATCAATTCGTGTCCTCCGATATCCCTGATAAATTAAATGTTAAATGCCACATACCTCAGAGTCTAACTCAACGCGAAGGATTGATTTATGGAGTGCCACTTGAAATAAATTTGGAAGAAATTATTATAGGTGTGGAATCGCCAAAACCTATCCTTCACCTAGAACGACTAACTAAATTTGTTCCAAATAATGTCCGGGGTGCCTACTAAACTCATCAAAATAACCTTTGAAGGTCAAGCTCTCCCAGATTACATAGCTATCTACAAAGAACGCTATAAAGCAAAACCTAGAGTGCAGTCAGTGATACAGTGCCACAAATGCCAACATTTTGGGCATACAGCTAAAATTTGTAGATCAAAATTCCCTTCATGTGCCATTTGCTCTGAGAATCATTTGCAGGATGATTGCAAAAATCAAAACACTCCAAAATGTGTTAATTGCCAAAAGACAAAATCAACTATCCCATTTGGGAACTCGAAAGGGAGGTGAAAAGAGTAATGGCTTACCTCAACTTACCATATATGGCAGCTAAACACCACGTGTTGAAAAATACAGGGTAATCATTCCCTAACATAAGTCCTTCCCATCAACAGTTGGATATCCCTTCACCCAGGGACTTTCCACCTGTGCACAAGCCACCTACTCCATCTCAGCACAGACACACATTTGATCATACTTACGCACAATCAGTACTTAATTAATCTCATACTTCTCACAGTAGAAAGGATGGATATACCGTCTGCTACAAGGAAATTCCTCCAGTTACCATGACCGCAGGTCCAGAACAGTTCAACCTTCAACACTATTATTCACAATTCCGCCCAGATACCCCAGATATTACTCAAGGAAATCTTCCTCGAGAATCAGTAACACCGGGTTTGGCTCATACCCCTACAGGTTCCCCTGCCTTACCACACAGACCTACAGAAATCCCGGAAATGTCTAATACACCCGCCTACCGGCAGTCTCCCACGCTTCCCAAGATTAACATGGAAAAGCTCCAATCATTGATAGACACTCTAGAAATAATGTTTACGGAGGCTAGACCACAATCCTCTTATTCCTTAGATAAGGAAAGTCTAGTTGCTGCCTTTGTTAAAGTGTTAGAATAACCCGGTATTCCGTATGCAATTGTCTATTATACAATGGAACATTCGCTTCTTCACTGCAAACCGCTTTCCGCTGTTACACTACCTTGAGAATAATCCTTGTGATGCAGTAATACTTACAGAAACGAGACTCTCTCAGGATCATCAATTTCATATCCCGGGATTTAGTCTCTTTACTAAACAGCGGGGCGACCGGGGAACTGTAATTCTAATAGCACATAAACACATTTGCTCTGAAATTCTCATCACCTATCCCCCAATACTGCCGGTATGGAAGCAACAGCGGTTCAACTCAACTTTCAAAATTACACCTTGCACATTGTCTCAGTTTATGTCCATCCTCATACAGTCTACGAGACCCAGAAGTGGGCAACTTTCTTAAATCAATTTCCCAGTCCTTGTATTATAGGAGGAGATTTTAATGCTCATCACACCTTCTGGGATAACTCTTACAATGACACGGCCGGTATGCGTTTATTTGACTTAATACATTCCACTCCATTCCTTCTGCTCAACGATAAACAACCCACATGGCTTGGTCCACCGACCACCTCTCCCACAGCAATTGATTTAACTTTCATCTCTCCTGACCTGGCAGGATTGCTACAATGAAATGTTTTGACAGATAATTGGGGTAGTGACCACTTCCCTATTCACATCCATACCCATTCCACTTCTTGGGACAGAGCCCTTTTTCTAGAATATTACACTTTTATAACCTCCCAAGCCGACTGGAATAAATATACAACGATAATTAAAGAATAAACTGCTCATATATTATTAGAGGAGATGGGGGATATTTCAGAATTATATGGAAAAATTTATCATACTATAATTACAGCCGCCTCTGCATCTATACCACTTAAGAAGAAAGGTGTGACTTCTGGAAAGTGTAAAGTCCCATGGTGGGATAATCATTGTAATGAAATCAACACACAGAGAAAATAGCCCTCAGAGAATATAGACGCGCTGCTACTACGGTGAATTTCATTAAACTTAAAAATCTCAAGCCTCTGCTAAATTAATTTGGAAACAATGCAAGAGGGCCCACTGGCAACAATTTTGTTCCACACTGTCGCGTACCACCCCATTAAAATTTATGTGGAAAAAATTTTCTTCCTTCAGAACTAGTATTAGTCAATCCCCTTCCACCATTATACCAAACACACTGTTACCAGACTTTAAGAAGATGATTGCCCCGGATTACGCTCCTAATATTAATCCATTTACACAGGCTGTGCAGGTTCCACCCGGACGCTACATTCCAAATCCACATATGCTGTTAAATCATTTCTCTATTTCAGAACTTCATAAATGCCTCTATACGGCCAGAGAATCTTCCCCTGGACCAGATCTCATAACTAATAATATGATCAAACATTTACCATCCAATGATACAAGTCTTCTATTACATATATTTAATATGATTTACGACACCGGTTATATTCCCCCTCCATGGAAAGAGTTTTATGTCCTTCCAATTCACAAACCAGGTAAACCACCTCTCTTACCTTCGTCCTACCGTCCCATAGCCTTACGATCTAATATAGCAAAACTATTTGAGAAACTAATTAAGAATCGATTAGTTTAGTGGTTAGAACATCACTCCCTAATCCGACAGGAACAATGTGGTTTTAGATTTGGTGTTGGTACGGTGGACGCTATTAGTTATTTCTAATCACGTATTCGTCAAGCGCTCCAACAAAAAGAGATCCTCGGCTCACTATTTATGGACATATCTTCTGCATTTGACAGTGTACAATTACAGATTTTATATCAGAAATTAACTAAATTAGGCATACCATTTAAACTCAATAACATCATTCATGACTTATTCGTTCATCGCATCTATAAACCTCGAATGGCAAATAATGACCCTTATACACGACACGTCCATCAAAGTTTAGTACAGGATAGCACTTTAAGTCCTATTCTATTTATTCTGTATACACAATACTTAATCTTCCATATCGGACCCTATGTCTACCTTACAGCATACGCTGGATGACATAGTACTCTGGTACCAAAGCCCCACTTTTCAAGATGTCTGTGAAAAGTTGACGGTTGCTATCCAATCTACCAACAAATGGTTATGTAACTGAACATGGGATGTCTTTATCATTATCGAAAACCCATCTTGTATATTTCACCAAGAAACGTTACAGACAACCCCTCCCTACTCTATCATTAGAAGGTTACGATTTTCCGGCAGTCCCTTATACAAAATATTTAGGAGTAATTTTTGACAAGAAACTTAATGGTCTTGAACACATAAATTATGTGATCGATAAATGCTCCCGCAGACTTCAACTGCTTAAAGCTTTAACTGCTAAAAGATGGGGAGCGGATATCCACACACTGTGTGCTTTATTCCTCTCTACAATCAGAACTAATTTATTATATGGCAGTATTATTTTACAAAAGTCTCAAAGACGCAAGCGTATCGATTGGAGAAAATACAGAATGCAGCCATGAGAATTATTTTAGGAGCTTTCAAATCTACCCCAATTACATATATGTAAGTCGAATAAGGCCTTTTACCTTTAACGATATACCGACAATTAGCTTGACGTCGTACCGACCATGGCCGTTAAGCCCGTGCTCCGCACCGCCAGTACCGTATCCCGTTTTCGGAGCGCGCCCCTTGCCCAGCCAGATTGAGTCAGGCGAGCGCCTCGGGCGTGACCCCAATAGACATAATGATATTTAAAGGTACGGAACCCCGGAGGCTCAAACCCATAATTCAATTAAGGGAAAAGCCATTAGTACGAAATTACTAATTACCCGACATGTAATAAGTGCGTCGTAGCCACTCTGGGCGAGTACACCACGCACGGAGCAGACAACAAACCTTATTAACAGTCACCGCGGCCACTGGCCTTGATTAAAATGCCCATGACTATGATCAAGTCAGAATAGAAGAAATCCCTCTAAAACAATTCACAGTTGGACAATATGTTAGTAAATTTACAGTCGCCAACTTGATGTCACAATTTAAATAATTAAATACATTAAAACCATTGTTAAGCCTTAAGCACACAATTACCAGGTGCTACATTTTAATTGGGCACCTGGAACATGTTTTAACTGGTAATAGAGTAAATTCAATTAATATAAGTTATTTGACGCCGACTCACAAAGAAGAGAAAGTTTCTCTTCCTTGCGAGGCGGCCATGTTCGGCAGTCTCCAACCACTCCGCGCCGGGAACAGACGTGTGTCCGTGGGCAGCATCCAAGTTTTCTTTATTTGATTATTTTATTCTGTACTAAATCCTTAAATTTAAAACCTTTTATTAATTCACCGCTGCCCACGTCGACTCGGCGCGTATTTTGCGGAGCCGGGCCTATCCCGACCGTCTTCAGTGTGATACCGCGCGACGTATCATATCACAGAACGTACGGTACTGGCCGACTCCAGCGAAAGTGTTTGTACTTAAGGACGCCGTGCATATGCCTGCCAGCTGCACACACGTAAGTGTTTCGCCGAATTTAGGAGCCCGCTCATAGAGCCCCCCCTGCACCCGTTAACTTTCGGCGCTGGCCGTCTCCAGCGAGCATCGACCCACGTCCCGCGAGACTGCCGCGGTAACCATTGTCACGTAGTGTTGTGTTTAGTGTTGGTGAGAATTTTTAGCGGGAATGAACCGCGGAGCGGACTTGTAGAGTGTACCGTGTACCCACATGGACCCCCGGTGAAACTCTCAAATTAAATGTATTCTCATCAACTCGTATATCATTTTCCGTAATTCCCCGTCCTCCACACGGCCGAGCGGCCTTCACAGTCAAGGTAGAACCATTCAGGTTACATTCAAGCCGTGTACCTAGCGGGGCACGCGGGGGCAGAGTACCCACGACCCCACACCAACGGCCTAGCAGCCCGCTAGCCTGGCACCCCTCCGGACAACAAGAGCATCGCGACGCCCGTAGCGCCCGTCAGGTACCCCCCGGGCCTTTCACAGAGGTCGGGTGACAGCAAGCTTATGGTAAACATTGGATTAATCTATATCTGTCCCGACTTTCATGCCTAAACAGAATATTGGATATGATCTATGATATTCCACAGTCCATTAAACGCAGTTCTTTGTTAATTTTGCCGACTCAGATTTAATCAAAGTTTTCCTTTCCTTATGAATGTCAACATTATTGTCCCACTGTCTACATTTTCGGCCTCAAAGATAATTCGCCCATTGCCCTACGTCAGATAGCCACAGAAATGCTAGCACAATACATGGACTCTACCCATATATACACCGATGGTTCTAAAACTTCTCACGAAACAGGAGCAGCCTGGTTTGATAAAACTAATGGCAGAACTGGCTTATATCAATTGCCTACTTACATGACTATTTATCTCGCTGAAGCATTCGCAATTTATCAAGCATTGCAATATGTGTTAACCTATCAGATAAAGTCTCCTCTAATAATATCTGACTCGGCCAGTGTTTTAACCGCGTTACGATCTTTACATGATCCTTCGGAGATTCTTCTTCTTGAAATCAAAAAATTATGCTTGAATATTCGTCAAAGCACACTGGAACCAGTTTTTATATGGGTTCCCAGTCATATTGGCATACACGGCAATGAAATCATTGATAATCTTGCACAATTGGCAATTACGGGGGTCGTCTCTATGTATCCTAGATCCCCGCACCTTCTACACCCTATTATAAAGGCCCATTACCATAACCTCATGATTTCCGACTGGACAAAATTATCAACGTCACGCTCTACTTTATATCACGACATACATGGCACCTCATTTAATATCATATCTGCTACCCCCATTCATCACATCGCCATCGGCCTGTACTCTCTTTTCGTCTTCGCACAGACTGACGTCGACCCAAGTGTCGACCCAGTTCTCACAGCCCGTTATGCCATGCCAACGCCTTCTCCTGCCCTGGGTTGCGTGTGCGACGATGGTGCTGTGCAGCTAGGGCAGGGGGGGGGGGGTAGAGGTTCACGCGCCAGTGGAAAATTAATGTAAATACTTAAGAACCGGACGGGATGAGTTGTTGTAAATATTTTGTAACATCCTTTACTGTAACGTGTTTATTTTATTATTTTAAGTGTAATGTGTAAGAAGTTGTGATTGTACACCGGGCGCCAAAGCCGTAGCTTCTGCCTGTGACCAATCAGTGTAATCCGCGGGCTCAGGGAGAGGGTAGGGGACGCGGGCGCTCGGTCGCGCGAGGCAGGGAGGCAGGCAGTCGGCAGCTGGGCGCTGGAGACAGTGGACGTGTCTGCGAGATCGCTCCAAGACGGTGAGGATGGGCGCGGTGTCTTGCTGTAGTTCAGGCCTTGCCGAGAGGAAGTAATTCCTATCTTACAGTTGTGTTGTCATTTAGGCGAGAGTGTCACCTCGTCATTCAGTCGCGGCTTGCAGTCAGTCACTTCTCTCGCGTGCGTGTTTTCTCCGTTGGTTTACGAATCGCGGAGTCCTTTTGCGGACTGGATATTCGCCATTGCTTGTACGGTAATTTACGGTCCCTCCCGGGCACCATGTTGTCTGGTCAGTCGTTCAGCTTATGGGGCGAGTCATATAGAGTTCAAGTCTTAGCGGCGCGGGTATTGCTCGTCACGAACGGGACGTCACGTTTTTTTCCCATACAGTATCAGTGCGCGGAACCGGGCTTCGCCCTACAGAATCAGTCACAGGCGGAAACGTGGCAGCCCCTTGTAAAGGGTTAGATTTACCGTATATAAATAACCTGGAAACTGTCTTCGAGTGTGTCAATTGTTACCCTGGTGACCAAGTCCCTTGGCCATGCGGCCCGAACCTCCCTCTACCGAACACTGAGTAGCCGGCAAAATACTATCATTCAAGGGGCTAGTCGGCCAGGCGCCGACAAGTGTCGCCCAACATGGTAGCCTATCGCAAACTTTCAAATTTTCAAACTTTCAAATGTTCAAATTTTTCAAAGTTTCAACGTACGCCACAGGACGGGAAGGAAGGCGCGCAGGTGCAGCGGAAGTCGGCGCGACGGAGTGGCGCGACGTAGCGGCGCGGAGCGCAAGATAACCAGTCGGCTTGTATTACGGCTCGTCTCACGCCGGGATCGGTTGAGCGATAAGGCGGCGGAGATAGCGCGTAACTTCAGCTGGGCGGGAAAGTGTCAGGCGAGCCTAGAACACGGAGATAACAACCAAGAAAAGGGATTTGTTGTCTGTGTCAGAGAGATAGGAGATAACAACCGTGAGAGGATTTGTTGTCTGCGGCAGGGGAGATAGGAGACAACATGAACGACTTCCAAGAGGCGTATGAGTCCTGGGCCGACACGGGCTTTCCGGAGCCAGACGAGAGTTGTGTTCATTTCTCAAATTATGAATGTGGTTTTTGCTTCGAATACCGGGAGTATGGTATGACGAGGTGCGGTGCGGATTCATGCCCCGGCGGGACACCTGATGGGTGGATCTACGAGAAGTGCGGAAATCTATGGCACGAGGAGTGTTCACATCTGATCGATCGAGAAGAAGCGTGGAGGTTTGGGTTTACATGTGAACCGTGCCGAGCGAAGGTGTACTGGGCGGAAGCAACACGTTGCTCACCACGCCTCTGCTGGGAACGACAGAACTCCCGATGCCGCTGCAACCAACGCCGCCGCAACAGACACCACAACAACAGACACCACCACAACAGACGCCGCCGCAACGGACGCCACCACTCCAGATGCTGCCAACGACGTCGCCCCCGGAATGGCACCCATCCACAACTCCTTGGGGCCAGGCGACCACGAAAGACGAGTGGTCCTACTGTGCGGATGCCGTCATGTTGCTCACCACGCCTATGCTGGAAACGACAAAACTTCCTATGCCGCTACAACTGATGGTGCCGCAACAGATGCCGCCGCAACAGATGCCGCCGCAACAGATGCCGCCGCAACAGACGCCACCGCCACAGACGCCACAGCAACAGACGCCATCACACCAGACGACGCCGCAAACGACGCCGCCGCAAACGACGCCGCCGCAAAAGATGCCGCCGCAACAGACGCCACCACACCAGGCGCCGCCACAACCGAGGCCACCACTCCAGATGCCGCTGTGATCGCCTATTTCAATCTGACTAGCCCGGTTATCGGCAGACCAACAAAGTAATTTGGTTAATACCAAATTTGAGAACCTCTAAAGAACATATATGATCTCTGATTACATGTTTATGATTATTGGTGGTGAATCAATAACAATCAGTAACACTTTACGTTAAGGTGATCCACTGTGTTATTTATAAACACAATATTATACTTATCATTAATCTTAATTTTTACTCCAATTCCAATAATAACTCAAACGATTCACTGTTGTAATATGAATAGTTGTATTACTGGAAATTATAATGTTTTCACATTACAACATTGTAATTGGAATTTTTACAATAATAACTATATTCAGTAGAATGGTTAAAAGATTAATATTGCACAACCTGTGTAATAGGACACCTCTTCAAATAAAAATTTAATATTTATATTGCAATATCATTTGAAACTTGATATTAAAAATATTGCTATATTCAAATGTAGTAAAGTTTTAAGTTATTTTAGCTCAATCGGGACTCTTCGGTTAGTATCTCAGGTTATATGGGTGTAAGTAGGTGAATCAGACATAAGATTGATAAACTGCTGTCGGGTTATGTAATGCTACTAATTATAAGCTTGTGGAGTTGGAAAGATGTAAAAATTTCTCGAAGTTCATAGTTACCTCAGAATATGCCGCAAGTTAAGGACAATACCACCTTAAGATATGGTATTTCAACTATACCGTGAACTGTGCATCTCAGTGACTACATTCGTACTGACGTAGTGATGTCCTAGTTCTCGATCTTCCTGATGATGACTCCACAGGAACAGCGGCCCTCGGTGTGTACAGCTGGATGTGGTACAGGTCCCGATGTGGACAGCGATTGTTAGTTGATGGGTCTCCAAACCTGCGATTCTTGATGACGACGAAGGGCAGTTGTTCACATTCTTGATAATGATGTAGTGATTTACTATCCACGATGACGCATATGTAGTTCTTGACTATCTTCGACGACTACTATGTAGTTCTGGTCTACCTTCGATGACGACTAAGTAGTTCTTGAATACCTTCGACGACGATTATGTAGTTCTGGTCTATCTCCGATGACGACTAGTTAGTTCTTGAATACCTTCGACGACGACTATGTAGTTCTGGTCTATCTTCGATGACGACTATGTAGTTCTTGAATACCTTTGACGACGATTATGTAGTTCTTGACGAATATTGGCAGCGATTAACTATAAGTTTTATATAAATTTTAGATTCGTACATTTCAAACTCTCCGTCAAGTTTGCTGCTTATCATTTTCTTTCATGCTCGCCGTACAAATTCACCATTTCTAATAAAAATTCCCCATCGACCTTGTAATTTAAAAGCAAGAATAGAGGAAAAAGGCAATAAATATTTTTAAATCCAAAGATATCGTTGTTAAAAGTTACTATGAAGTATAATGAAAAGAAAAAGAAGAAAGTTCCCCAAAACATAAGTTGTGGCAATACTTCACAAATAAATATATACAAATTTTGAAATTAAATAACATTATTAATTACTATAAACTACTGGTTGGTTTATACCGCCAACGACGCCGCCCCCGGAAATGCACCCATCCGCAACTCCTTGGGGCCAGGCGACCACGAAATACGAGTGGTCCTACTGTGCGGATGTCGACACGTTGCTCACAATGTCACTGCTTGAGACGACAACACTCCCGATGCCGCTGCAACCGACGCTGCCGCACCACCGCCACCACCACAGACGCCACCACCACAGACGCCACCGCGACAGACGCCGTCACCGCGACAGACGCCGTCACTGCAACAGACACCACAACAACAGACGCCGTAACCACAGACGCAGCCGCCCCCGACGCCGCCACCGCCGCCTGCTGAGAAAGCTACTGGTGCGGTGCTGCATCACACCGAGACAACATTGCAGTGCTTCCAGGACGGCCAACCAGCCACCGAAGCAGTTGCGCACCATGCAATGACCATCACGCCGCCCACGACGCCGCCGCGCGCGCCACTGTGGGCGCGCCACCTACACATGTCATGCGCGTCGCTGAAGGCACCGCGCCACCGCCCACCATGGGGGGTGCGCCCCAGCCGACCACCGCATACGCTGCTGAAGGCGCCACGCCACCTCCGCCCACCAGGTGTGCCACCTGTGGCGCATCGCCACCGCCCACCATGCACGCCGCTGTGGGCGAGCCGCCGAAACTCGCCATATGTGCCACCTGTGGCACATCGCCACCGCCCGTCATGCGTGCCGCTGTAGGCGCACCGCCGAAGCCTGCCATGTGTGCCACCTGTGGTGCATCGCCGCCAGCCGCCACGCGCGCCGCTGTGGGCGCGCCGCTGAAGCACGCCATATGTGCCACCTTTGGCGCATTGCTGCCGCCCACCACGCGCGCCGCTGTGGGCATGCCGCCGCCTGCCTCTGAAGGCGCCGCGACGCTGCCGCTGCCGCCCACCTCGGCCGCCCCCATGGCGACAGGTGCGGTACACACGCACACCACGATGCCACCGGACACACCAGGTTAGTGCTCCAGTACAATGGCCAGGTGCGTCACTCCCTGGCACGTGAATAAATGAGAGACGTTGGCGAGCATAACGGTCTCGTGGGAGGGGGGGCATTTGACGTCGACCCAAGTGTCAACCCAACTCTCACAGCCCGTTATGCCACGCCAACGCCTTCTCCTGCCCTGGGTTGCGTGTGCGACGATGGTGCTGTGCGGCCATGGCAGGGGGGAAGAGAGGTTCACGTGCCAGTGGAAAATTAATGTAAATACTTAAGAACCGGACAGGACGAATTGTTGTAAATATTTTGTAACATCCTTTACTGTAATGTGTTTATTTTATTATTTGAAGTGTAATGTGTAAGAAGTTGTGATTGTACACCGGGCGCCAAAGTCGTGGCTTCTGCCTGTGACCAATTAGCGTGTTCCGCGGGCTCGCGGAGAAGGGAGGGGACGTGGGCCCTCGGTCGCGCGAGGCGGGGAGGCAGGCAGTCGGCAGCTGGGCACTGGAGACAGTGGACGTGTCTGCGAGATCGCTCCAAGACGGTGAGAACGGGCGCGGTGTCTTGCTGTAGTTCAAGCCTTGCCGAGAGGAAGTAATTCCTATCTTACAGTCGTGTTGTCATTTAGGCGAGTGTGTCACCTCGTCATTCAGTCGCGGCTTGCAGTCAGTCACTAATCTCGCGTGCGTGTTTTCTCCGTTGGTTTACGAATCGCGGAGTCCTTTTGCGGACTGGATATTCGCCATTGCTTGTACAGTAATTTACGGCCCCTCCCGGGCACCGTGTTGTCTGGTCAGTCGTTCAGCTTATGGGGCGAGTCATATAGAGTTCAAGTCTTAGCGGCGCGGGTATTGCTCGTCACAAACGGGACGTCACGTGTTTTTCCCATACAGTATCAGTGCGCGGAACCGGGCTTCGCCCTACAGAATCAGTCACAGGCGGAAATTTGGCAGCCCCTTGTAAAGGGTTTGATTTACCGTATATAAATAAGCTGGAAACTGTCTTCGAGTGTGTCAATTGTTATCCTGGTGACTAAGTCCCTTGTTCACGCGGCCGAACCTCCCTCTACCGAACACTGAGTAGCCGGCAAAATACTATCATTCAGGGGCTAGTCGGCCAGGCGACGACAAGACCATAATAGTTCACCAGCTCATCTTTATAAATTGGGGATTCTTGACACAGCTGGTTGTTTTTGTGGAGACCCTTATGGCGACCTGAAACATATACTACTCGAATGTCCTCAATATGTAGGTAGACAACGGATGTTACAAGAATGGATGAAATTAGGATTGTCATTCCCCTTCCCATACCCTTCGATGTTATACGAACATACACACGAAGTATGCGCGATATTAGTTGATTTCATTATACATAATAATATTCTAATATAACCCATGTTTAGTAAATCTTCCGTGGTGGCCGGATACTAATCCCATCCTAATACTCCTCTCATCCATGGCCTTCAATTCCTGTGGTAGATCGGCCTCGGCCTCTACCGAGAAGATAAGGCATTCTTACCATTATCATTCTAGTAGATACTTTACCAGGGTTGTTAGACGTACCATTTTCATGGTACTTGTACCATAATTGGACCTAGTGTACCATTTACCATGGCGAAGTCGTCATGGTACGCAAATGTACCATAATCTGACTATCTATCAGGTTTCTAACGATTTTTGTTGTATATTATATTCGCCATATCGGCTTCCTTGTTGATAAAATGTGCCCAGTGTATATTATAATTTCGTAGTGTCGCCTGTTCACATGCCTGCTTACTTATCTGTAATATAATACTACAACTGGGCTGCCGGGACTGTCAGATCACATGACGGTAGTTCCCGCGTCGCTCAAATCTTAAAGGGAAGGGTGAAGGAAACGCGGGAAAGCTTATCACACTGAACATGAAACGAATTACAGTACATTGTTGATTGTTATCAGTAGTTAGTTACCTCGCCTCGCCGGTGGAGTGATATGTGTTCCGTAATAATATTTTATAAAGTCGGAATTATCGGAATTATACATCAAAATTTTATATTGCTAGCTGCCTTTTTAGTGTTGTTTTTTAGAGATTAGAGGTAGTGTTTGCTAACATAATGAGTTCATGCGGAGAAGATAGTGATGATCCTGGAGTACATTCTACTGCTAAGAAAAAATGTGCTCTCAAAAGTAATAAAAAAAATGTGTTCAGAAATATTGTTTGGAATCGGAAACATTGGATGACATGAAACTGTGGATGAGTCCAGTCCTGGAAGACTGTTTTAAAGCAAAATATAAATTTGTAATGTTGTAATGAAAGCTGACACATCTGTTTTAAAACTGCATTGAAACTCGGGCAAACATTCAAAATCTATGAAGGATGCGAACATGAAATCAGTAAACTGTATGAGTTTTTGCTAAAACCAGAATAAATCTGTTACACCTCATCAAAACCAGGTAAAAGAAGCAGAAATAAGGATTGCAGCATATTTTGCTGCCTACAATATTCCTTTCTCTGCGATGGATCATTTAGTAGAAGTCAGTGGCGGATCCAGGATTTTGGTTTGGGAGGGGCTTGACCCAGTGAGGCTAGGCTTTATCAAGGCAAACAATAAAACATCAGTGGACCCAGATGCTTTTGGAGGGGGCTTGAGCCCCTTAGCCCCCCTCTGGATCCGCTACTGGTAGAAGTTATGAAACTGAATTTTCCTGACTCTAAAATAGCCCAAGGCATGGTCATGAAAAGAAATAACGCTACTGCTGTTGTGAAAAAGTGTTATTGGTGTTGCACAAACACGAACTTTCAGAAAAGTTCAAGCTGGTAAAGTTTTCTATTTTGACAGACGAATCAACTGATATAGGTGCAGCAAAAACTTCATGTGTTGTGGTGCGTTTTTATGATTCGTTTATTGGGCGAGTGGTAAGCCAGTTTTGGGATCTCGCAGAAGTGTTTCCATCTTGTGATGCAGTCTCTGCTGAGCAAGGAGCAACAGGAGCACATCTGTACGAGATCATAATGAAATCGTTTTCTGATTATTACATTCCAAATGAAAATATAATCGGTTTTGGATCAGATTCTGCTTTAACAATGGTTGGCTAACATAATACAGCGGCAAGTCGTTTGAAAAAATCTTGTCCAGGGATAATTGTAATGAAATGTGTTTGCCACTCTCTTCACAGATGTGCAAGTGAAGCATGTGAATGTCTGCCACGTATATGTGAAGATCTCGCAAGGAATATATACAACTACATGAAATGCAGTGCAAAACGGCAATCTCAACTTTAAGTGTTCCAAAAATTTATGGAAATCAAGGTGCACAATTTATTACACCCTGCACAAACTAGATGGCTGTCTTTGTTTGCTGTAGTGGAGAGAGTAATAGAACAATTGGAGGCATTGCTTTTATTCTTCTCAGATAAGTGGCAAGAAGACGGTACCATTTCTGCCGAAAAAATATTCAATGCTCTCCGGGACCCATTCATGAAATTGTTTTATCTTTACCTGAAGTGGGTAGTACTTCCAAAGTTGGTTTACTTCCAAAGTTTGTTTCAGTGAATAAGTACTTTCAGTCTGAAAAGGTACTACTTACTGTTCTAAAAGAGAAGATGGCAAGTTCCCACTGGGAATTACTTTGTGCATATGTGGAACAAGACTGTGGCACACACACCTCTGTGGTCTATCTGTCCGGAGTCTGAACAGCATTTTTTGCAAATTCAAAACATTTATCTTGGTGTAGGTGTGAGGACAGAAATAAATAAGCAAAGTGTTCAAGATAGGCCCGATCTGATCGAAAACTTACGAACCAAATGTCGAGACTTCCTCATAATAGGGTGTCAAGGAATAAAACGACGATTTGATTTTGCAGATCCTATGTATGATTCCATTTCTGTATTGCATCCAAAGAAAGCTTTGTCGCAGAAGGAACGCATTACAACTCCATCTCTTCTGGATCTTGCAAACCAAGTAAAGAGAGAAAAGCCTGTGGAGATGTGCGAAATGCAACAATTTGATGATGAATGGAGGCACCTACCATTCGAAACTTTAGCAGATGATATCGCTAAAGAGGAAGAACATGACAGTTCTGGGATAAGTTGCTGAAATTCAAGAATGAAGATGAGAATGTTTTGTATACAGCATTGCCTAATTTTGCTCTCACAGTATTATCTCTTCCCCACTCGAATGCTGATTGTGAGCGCATATTTAGTAAGATAAATGTCATCAAGACCAAGACCAGGAATCGACTTGTAACAGAGACTGTTAATGGAATTGTGCTAGCATCACAGTGTGTGAAAGAAAAACTGGTGCTTGCTGCAGTAATTTCCAGCCATCTGACGAGATGTTGAAGAGGATGACAGCAACACACCTGTATCCCGAATCTGATTCCAAGGAACATCCTACATACGATAACACACCAACTGTCCCAGACATATTTTCATTTAATTCTGATAGTGAATAATCATTGTGCCAGTGTTTCAGTGCCAAACGTTCGTAATTTTGTGATTTTAAAAGCATGATCTTATATATATATATATATATATATATATATATATATATATATATATATACACACACACACATATATATATATACATATATATACTAGCTGCCCGACCCGGCTTCGCACGGTTATACTAATGGGAAAAAATTAAGCCACATCTCCCATTTACAGTAATGGTAAATAAAAATAATTCAGTGAAAATTTATTACAATGCTGTATAATGTACCGGAGATAATGAATAGCACCGATGGTTTCCCGACTCATGCACGCAACGTACAGCTGATGTACCCGTACTTCGCTACGGCAGTCTACAGGCAGATCACTCTTGCGCCGCTCATTATACATGCCCCTCCTTGTGGGTACGCCATTGCCGCGCGATGCCCGTTGCCATGGAGACGCAGAAGGCATGAACAATGCAAAATCCTGTTCTCATGCAGACAAAGTACCCACTGATGCCTGGTTTTAACCACCCATGGGATCTAATTTTCCGAAAATGTCATCCTGTGTAACATAATGAACAATACTGTGAAGTTTCAAGTCTGTAAAAAATATATACTTGAAAAAAAGGGCAATTTTTGATATTTAAAGTAGTACCCGCAAAATTTCAACGGTGATGAGGACTGCACTAACAATGAAATAGTCGTTGCCATAGAGACGAATGAAGCATCGACAAAGCAACAGCCATTGCCATGGTGATTTCCTACCAAAAACTGGAAATTTTAATACATTACCCCCCCGAAACTACCCTTGGGATCGGATTTCCGAAGAATCCGTTCTTAGTGAGCATCTACATCACAAAATGAGTAACTTTGCTAAATTTCAAGTCAATCGGGTGTATAGTTTTAGAGATCTCGTGATGAGTGAGTCAGTGAGTGGTATTTCGCTTAATAAACTTCTAGCGCCTGCGGCATTGTCAACACACACTTCGTACGTGTACTGCATGTTGTATCTAACCCCCTCCAATGCATTTGATTCTAAATTGGACTTTTAGTAACGATCCCTAATGTTATTGATAATATAATAGAGCCTATAGACTTCCTCGATAAATGTACTATCCAACACTGAAAGAATTTTTCAAATCGGACGAGTGGTTCCTGAGATTAGCGCGTTCAAACAAACTGACGCCGTCCCCGCTGCCTGATTTAAATTTTGTGTGAATTAGAAATGTTTTGATTAATTTTGATCTCAAGGGCGGGGTTTCTGGCCTCGTGGCTGCAGGCAGGGACGCGTCGGCAAAGGGCTCCCCGGGCTGTTATGGTCTCCCAGGATGCCGTATTAGTAAAAACACACACGTACTTTTAACTGGTTTATTCCGTCGCACACTTTACACTTGACACACTCACGCGACTGGCCGCTTCATCGTCGACCTATGCTCCACGCAGGCCACACTCTATTGGCGGTACTTATTACGGCCACACAGTAACCCGGTGACTAGTACGTTAATAGGGGTTGTTCTCGGCGAGTTGCGAGTTGGATGCTCGGGTGAGCGGTAAGTCTGTTCCTACCTACGTGAAAGTTTGCGGAACGCAACGTGAAATACGTGGACGACTGGTCATACAACATTACTTAATACAAAACACTACACTACAGTCGCTGTGGTTAGTCCCGGGTTCGGACCAGGTCCGGGTGTTCCACACAGGTGGTTACACAATGGCGGCTACTCCGCGCGGTGGCTAGGGCCACGTTATGCTGGGTACGGATGCGGCGGAATCCGGCAGGATATCGCACCTGCGACCGTGGCACGTCCCAGTTAATGACTCGTCTGAAAACTTAAGTTCGCATTTGGCGCAGTGCCGCCCCGCATGGGCGATGAACTAATTCCCGATGTGGGATTTCACTAGCGTGAGGCGCAGATGTCACGGAGGGTCACCTAATTAATTACGTAGCACACGAAAAGCACACATTATATTGAAGGGCCGTACGAAATCTCGAACGGCCGATTCGGGTCGACCGTGTGCTGAGTTAAACGGTTTGACTATAATTACCTATTGCAGTGAATGGTGAAGTTGGCGCGAAAGTTGAGAGCTCCCCGTGCGCGGGCTGCCGGCCCTGGCGAGTGCTGGATGGCGACTGACTAACCTCCCTGGCCACCGGGGCCAGGGAGGGGGGAAATTCCGCGGGAAACTGCGGAGCGCGGGAAGATGATTTCGGCCAGTTTTGTGAATGATACCAGTTTACAAAATGATTATTGAATTAATATTAATTATTAGTTATTTTACAAGTATTAGTTTTTGTTTGTTTTATCGAATGCATGAACAAATTATTTAGTTGCGCAGTGCCACACCCGGCCGGGCGCTTTGCACACGTAGGGGGCCGTGACTGACGTCACGCCGTTCGGGGCACTGCACTACGTTGCACGCACGGGCGCGTTCGAGGCGTGGCACTGATCAGGTGTTGAGGACACATAACGGCCTGTGCTCTCAGAGGGAGCACCGACGACGGCGTCAAAACAAACAAAGTCTTCAGCTTTATAATATTAGTATAGATAATGGAAATGTATAACAACCAGTAATGTGCAATGTAATAAAAAATAATAATACAATAACATTATTCAAATGATCCAACAACAGAGAAAATATTTGCGATTGTTTTGCCCTTAATATAAATGCAGGGCAAAAATACGCATTGCGCACTTTTGCCCCCTCTCTACAGGCGAACTCTAGCCCCACACGTAGTTGTACATTTTCACAGTAGATCGCAGCACAATGCATAAACTGTTTCTTACGATCTTGCTATGAATATGTAACAAAAACAGTGTGAAATATGTCTGAATAACTAAAATTATTTTCTTACATATATAATTTTTGAAGAAGCTTAAGTTCGCGAAGCACAACATTACATAAATGTGTGTGAAAATCGTACATACCTTATAATGAAGCAAGTAACTGGCGCACTTCAATGAAATTACATCAACTTGCTATACGCCATGTCACCTTCATCCAGCAAAACACTGTGACCAACTGCTGAAAATCGTTCATGGAGAAACAGCACATGCGCACTCTTACCCGACGCGCAATCTTGTCCCATCTTACTCTATGTCTAAGCGTGCAAAGTCAATTAACCTTAATAATCAAAAAACCTAATTAACCTTATTAACCAAATAAATAAAACTTAACAACCAAATTAAACCTTACTAATCAAAAAATCGTAAAAAAACAATAAAACCTAACTAACCAAAAAGCCTTGATATGATGATTAATCAAAATGAATGTTCGCAAAATGTAATTAAATTCACTTTAACCAAATATATTCTCAAAATCCACTACATTTTTTTTAAAAACATTTTTTTAAATGTAATAGATTCCACACAACTGCATGAAATGAATTACAGTTATGCATGGAGCAGCGAATTTACCTTGAAAACATCACAATATTGAAATCCTTAAACAAATTCCTCGAATCTCGTTTAAACACATTTGAATGCATTTGTGGTTATGTCTAAACCTGCAAAGTTAATTTGCCTTAATAGAATGGCTGATCAAAATGAATGTTTTCAAATTTTTATTAAATTCGCTTTAACTAAATATATTCTTAAAATCCACTACCATTTTTACGAAGAAAAAATAAAGATTTTAAATGTCATAGATTTCACACAACCACACGGATTGATTAACAGATATTTTTACACTATTTCCACAAATAGTTACTAATGAAATATTCATAATTTATATAAAACTTCGCTAAGCGGACGGGTCTCGCCAAGGAGAAGGAAAAATCTATGGCGGCCAAGAAGAAATGACACAAACACGCCAATAATCAACCAGCTGCTAGTTTGGTTTTCTATTAAAGTGTTTATTCATATATTTTAAACAATTACTTATTTCTGGATAAAATATACCCTATGTCCTTTTCTGTACCCCTGACAACGTGTATGCAAAATTTCATGATGATCGGTTCTGTAGTTAAGGCGCGAAAGCGTAACAAAAAAGAATAAATTTTGGGATTTTCCTTATTTTTTCCCCTAAACCACCCCTGTATTAAGGCGAACAAAACAAAACAAAAATTATTAAAATCGGTCCAGCCGTTTTCGAGTTTCAGCCAGACTAACGCACGGCGATTCGTTTTTATATATAAGATATATATATTTATTTATACCATTTATAGGTTTTTTTATATCATTACTGTAAAATTCAATCATGTGTTGAGCAATGAACCCCAAAATTTTGATTTGAGACATTTTTTATGTACCATATTTTTAACAATGTACCATAATTTTGAATGCGCAGTACCATTACAGAAGTACTGTCTATCTAACATCAATGCATCACTGTACTTTACTAATATAGTAGTACCGCTTATTTGAACCATGGCTGCCTTCTCACGCCGTAGGCCACCATTTAAAAAAAAATTAAATAAATAATTTGTTTTCCCCTTTTTTACCCGTATATGATAAGGGAATTTATAAAATTAATGTCATGATGTCATGTTATGATTTGTTGTAGATATGTTAAATAAATATATGTGTAGATTTTACATACCTGCTAGAAATATGTGTGCATCAAATACTAAATCAATGCTAACGGGTAAAGTTGCTGTTGTGACAGCATCAACTGATGGGTATGCTTTATATAATAGAAACAAAAAAATGTCAATAGTATTATTTTTTTAAATAATAGTACTCTGTTTAAAAAAAAAAGTAATATCCCCATCCCCCCACACCCTTTGAATTTTTTGAAAATTTTAATTAACCCGGAAATGTGCTAGCAGTCTTTCCTAATTATTTTGTCCATACTAATTACCAGGTGTTAGCTTAAAAATAATTAAGATTAATTAAATGCATAGTTGCATTTCCTATTCAGTTTTATAGGTGTACAATCATGGCAAAGACTTTTCTTAGCATGTTTGCAGGCAAGTTCAGCCGCCCTCTTGCCGTCCTGTTCAGGTTCTCGGTTCAATCCAAGATACTCTTCCAGAGAGGATTCATTTCACAGAAATTGTTGTGTATATTTCTATAGAGAAAGTATTATTAAACAAAACAGACTAGGGGTATTGGGATAGTAATTGGCCATAGTCTTTAGTAAGAAACTACCCCAGCACTTGCATTGCGTGACTTAGTGACTTAGAAAACCATTAAAAACCAAAATCAGTAATCACCCCGGAATTCAAGCCCGGTCCAATATCTTACCATTGTGCCATCGGCTGACAGAGAACAATGGGAGTTCTCGAGTTCCTGTGTTATGTCTAATCTTATTAACTATGATTCTCTTCTTTACTTAAAGGAAGAATGTAAGGAAGCAGGCAGTGTGTAAGTGACATGAAGGGTTAATGTCCCTACACAGCTGGACGGTGAGGAAAAGCCCGGTGTTGAGGATTTGCAATACCGACAGCGTAAGAGATGGGTGCTGCGTGGCAGGATCGGGTACGCGATCGCGGCGCGGCTGGCGGCAGACGGGGCCCGGGTGGTGGTGAGCAGTCGCAAGGAGGGCAACGTGCGGAGCGCAGTCGACCGGCTGAAGGCAGGCGGCTTCCCCGTGGCCGGCGTCGTGTGCCACGTGGGGAGGGCAGAGGACCGGAGCCGTCTCTTCCAGGAGGCCGTCCACAGGTTCGGAGGCATCGACATCCTCGTGTCGAACGCTGCCGTCAACCCGGCGGTCGGCCCGGTGCTGGAGGTGCGTGCCAGGGCAGTCGTACGCCTGCCTCATTGTTGACCTTGTCACAGTCAAACAACTGAAACCAACTCATTGGCATTAAAAGGTTTTTAATGGCTGCACGAGTTATGTACTATCAATGGTAATTTTCTTACGTTGCGGCTTTTCTGGGAATAAATTATTAAATTCCAAGAAACCTTTTTTTGTACGGATAAGAATTTCGTCTATTTACTCTAAACACAGTGTTTCTAAATTCAGAATGGTTTTCGAGAAATATCTGTTTGTAGGTTACACTACAATACCTGCGCATTGATACTGCAATTGCCATTTATTGTTTTTCCGTGTGGGTCTGTGTGTTTGTTCACAGAATTTTAGTCAACATAGGAATTACGTTAATAATGAAAGTTAATATTAGGAATGTATTGCAATTATAATGAAATTTTAATGTTTATACTAAAGACATTCCTCTATTTAACCTTTAAACAGCATTTATTAATTCCTACTAGTTTCTAAGAGATTACCATTCTTAGTTCACATTTGATAGCCTATGCAGTGAAGCAGTCGCCGCCATGTTGTGCTTTAATTGTGTTGCTAATCCTGTGGTTTTCCATATGTAAGAACGTTTTAACATTGCAAGACCCTGCCCTCCCAAACTTTTAAAAGTAGGTACTTCTTAAAATAATAAATATTATTCTTCGCCATTCAGAGGAATCAGCTGATTATATAGCCTTCAAGGTCGTAGTGACCTAGTTGTTCATATGTACTTGTATTTTATTATTGTTAATATTCTTGTAATTAATTGTAATGTTAAAGTATTTTATTTAGAAAAGCCTCTTTGTCTTTACTATAATTTTATTAGCTTTCATTTTGCTGGCTTGGTTATTATTTGTATAAGTGTGAATTTCAGTAATCTATTGCAGTTAAATATAATTTTTTTTTAATAATAATTTTGTGTATGTGTTTTATAGTGGTTTTAAAACAGTGAGGAATTGTGTGCAATGAAAGAAACAATGACGTGCAGTGACACAGCGGCGCCAAAAAACAATGGTTTATAGAATCTTGTGTAAGAGAGAGACGGACGTTAGCCCAAACCGTGGGAATATCTGACTGGGGAATCCCAGAATCCTATGTTGGATTTTGTTATGGCCACACATACAACAACTGGCATCAACGCGGTGTGCAAGGCAGACATACATCTGGCAACACAGCAGGGCCTGGCCAGCAATAACATGGTGTGATGTCGGACCCGCGAGTTAAAACATATTGTAAGAGAACTTAACAGATTTAAAAGAGATGGAAGGTGTAAGAGAAGGACAGAGACTAGTGACACAGCAAGGAGAAGCTCTCAAAGAGGGGGGTGTCTGAATCATAATTGTAAGAATAAGTGCAGCCAATGGCAAGGCAGTATTTTGGGGAAGTCCCCTAACTGAGTTGTCCTAAGGGTTTTGTAATGTGGTGTTTTTTCGTCAGTCGTGCAAAGGCTTGGGCCGAGAGATTGTGCCGTCTTCACGGCTCGGCAATATGTAA
This sequence comes from Bacillus rossius redtenbacheri, assembly GCF_032445375.1. Taxonomy (NCBI): domain Eukaryota; kingdom Metazoa; phylum Arthropoda; class Insecta; order Phasmatodea; family Bacillidae; genus Bacillus; species Bacillus rossius. The sequence goes on from NC_086332.1 coordinate 113,219,069, forward strand.
TATTAGTTGTTTGAGAAGAATAAAAGTGAAAATTTATTTTGAACGTCTACAGAGTAAACAAGTGGCTCATGAGACTCATAATATTTTTAAAGATAAATTTGCTTTAAAATCTTTAGATAGTGTTCCTGTTTTGAACACTACTGATCCCCTACAAATTTTGAGTTTTGTTTTGGCAGTTGGAAAGATTATCTTCGCAAAGCATTTTACTCAAGAGTCAGAGCTCCTAAGTAGTTGAATTTTTAAGTGCATAGTTCTATTGAGGAGCTCTAGTGTAAGTAGGTTGAGACACTTCTGGTGTCTCATGTTATTATGTTTAATGTTTAATTAGGTTTAATTTTAATGTTAACGTAATTTTTTAATTTATGCTTTCATATTTATTTTTATTTACGTCTTCAAAAGTCTCAGTTAAAATTAATCAAAGACTTTGGTTTTCCGTGCAGCCATTTACCTCTGTTGAATGGACTTGTCCACGTATGAAAGAGGGGAATTAGCGGAGGGAGGTGGATGACGTCACTGGTGTGTGACGTATGCAGGGGAGAGACTGTTTGGACTCTGGCGGAGACAGTGGCTTGTGGGCATTGACCGACGGCGGAACAGCTGGTAGTTCCATGAATATGGGGTGTCAGTGTAGCTCCATGCACGGGAGTAGAGACGCGACCCACACGGTTGTTGTGAACTGTTAACCCTGGAGACTGCTACGCGGTGCCATCGTTGCCGCGGCCTGCATCAGCTGATTTTTTTATAATTTGGAAGGAACGGCAACGTATTTACAGTAAGTGATCTTAAACTTCTCGTGAGTCGCGAGTGTTAATGGAACTCGCCCCAAAGTGCGAAGACCGCTGCCATTTGACTCTTCTACATGTGTCACCTACGCCGAGTCTACAACCCAGGTACCCGGAGGCACCGCGTGCGCTACAGTTGTGGTAAATTTCTACTACACGGCGAGAATTATTGTAAGTAAAACTTTGATTTGTTATTGGGGGAAGAAGAAGTTGTTTGGGAAGGTGTGCAAGCTTTGGTGTGGACTCCCCCCCCCCCCCCCCCTCCCGTCCTTCAAGAGTACGGACTTAGACTTATGCGAAAGCAAGGCGTTGGTGTTGTAGGTAACGTGATCTCTACGGCCGGGCGTCACGTAAGGATTGTAATTTTTATGTCAGTATTACGTGTATTATTATTTATCCTTTTTTTATGTGTCAGAATAAATTTAAATGTTTGCTTGCGAAGCAATTAGTATGAAGCCTGCAATAATCTACTCAACACATAATCAAGTGTTTAATATTAGTTTTGCGTCTCTACCTTGTCTACGCGACTAGCCATGGTGAAGTCAGTCAGCTGGGTTCAAACAGAACGATTGTAACTGGCTGTCCTGGTTGGGACGGACGTGGGCTGCTCGCCCCGGCACGGGGTAGCAGGCTACAAGGTCTAACAATAAAAATAACCTAACCAGTTTTAGATCTGGACATTTGGGACATTTTGGTACATTTTGGTACCCAGTGTGATAGTTAGAAGATTTTGGTTTTAAATGTTATTTTCTTAATAAGACTGCCATGGGGCACAATTTTGCAGAAACCCCTCCACTTAATTTTTGTAATTCAGTACTGATTTTTTTTGTTAAAATTTAGCTTAAAGCCTCTAGTATAAGAGCTCCTGTACTGGTGAAAGATCACTACTGCTAAACACTCCCCCCTTCCCTTTTTTTAAAAAATAATTATGGCTTGAAATGTTTGAAGTGGGCCCAGTGAAGTGTTAGCTAAGCTGTTCCTGGAGAGGAAGGCGTAGTCTGCCGGACCTAAGAGCATCTTGCCCCACGAGGAGGACACTTGTTTCCAGCAAGTCAAACACAGATGCCCTGAGAGTCAAAAGATCAAAAAGAGACTGCAAGTAAAACAAACCTATGTGCTATGTGAGTTAAGAGGAGCAATAAGAAACATGCTGCTTTCATTTTGCTAACCCTCTAATAAGAACCCAGCACTTTACAGCTAAGATGGACTGGAGGGAGAGTGGTTTACCCTCTGCTCTGTGGCAGGAAGGTAAGGGGTCAGTGGTTGAAGCTCATGAATTAGAAGTTTTATAAACAAAGAGGAAAGTTCCACAAATAAAGAAAACATATCATAAAGTCAAGCATGACATACACAGAACACCCTGTGGAGGTCATAAGTACGAGGGTAGAAACAAGCTCCATCCAGCCGATTCATCCCCATCCTCCTGCATGCAACAGCAACATAAGTACCACCAGACGAGTTACACAGTTTTGAGCTTTTTAAACTTGCATAAAATTATGGTCTCACATCCCAGAAAGTACCGTATAAACATTTTTAAACGTAGAATTTTAAGAACTCCCAGAAAAATATGCTATGTTTATGTCTTGGTCACATTAGTTTGAGATTGTAGAATGTTGCTTCGTCAGTACACGTGTAATTGTGATTCTTAAACTACACAGGTCAGAGTGCGTTGTGTTCATCTAGCATCTTCTCACTAGCAGGGAATAGATGTGTGCAATGTCTGCGGTAATGTTTTATCTTTCCAGTGCAAGGAATCGGAGTGGGATAAGATATTTGACATCAATGTGAAGTCTGCCTACCTGTTGTCCAAGGAAGTGCTCCCGCACATGAGGAAGAGGAATGGCGGTTCTATTATTTACATTTCTTCCATTGCTGGTTTCCAGCCAATGCCAGTAAGTACATACTACACCTATGTTTGCAAGTTAGGTACATTAGGCCTTGTTCTCTGCAGGTTCTGATGTCTTTGTGACTGATCAGATCAGCTTACAAAATACATTCTAAAATAGTATCGGTATAGTTTTCTTTGCCTTAAAACAATGGAATAAAATCAAAAGATTGAATGCTAAGGGTTTCCACAATAATTTATAAATAACATTTTGACGCTTAGCCAACAACACCTAACATTTCAGTAACTTTGTAGGAGGGTCAGAAAACTGCTTATTTTCAAGTACGTATACTGTTTATTTATTGTAATGCTATTTTTTTTATTTTAAAATATTTTGAATACTTTTTTACTACAAAGCAAGGGTGACCAACTACACTCCTATTACCTCAGCATGGAGCCTACTGCAGCATCTGCTTTGTGTATTTAGGCAGTTTCCAAGGTTCCATTTTTGTGCGATGGTGCTGCTATCTCTTGGATTTTTGCAGTAAAAATTGTATCGGTTTGAATAGAGGGTGGTGGTGTTTGGGCAGTGGCATATCGGACTCAAAGGGGCCGCAGGCTTGGACGATGTCAACATATTGACCAGCAGACACTTCATGTTGCGATTAAACCTGCCTTATACAATGTTTAATTGATGCCATATCTTCTGTTACGCTCATAACAGTCATAACCCTTGGGTATAAAAGTAGGCATGACAGTTTGTATAGCAGTAGAGAAGAATTAATTAGTTTCCTTACACACACATTACCTAATATGCTAACAGAAAAATAGCCACCATAATTGCTGACCAATGCATATACAGTGGAATCTGCTCATAATGACATCGAAGGGAATTGACAAACACATCATAATAAGCACACGTCATACAAAGCGTTTTGTGAAAAAAACAACCTTTTTTAGGTGAATTCTTATCTACGTATTTTATTAGAGAAAATTAGCATATAAACATGTATACATGTTTATATGCTAATTATATACAAACATGATACACACACACACACACAAAACACACACACACACACATTTTTCATTTTTAAATAAACCCCTTCAGTGTTAAATTTTTTAAAGTTATTTGGTTGAAAAAAAAGCAGGTTTTGTTATTATCCTTTCCAATTCTTTGTTTATTCTTGGAATAAAAAATAATCTTAACACAATTGTTTCAAAAAAATTTAGATCACTATAATTATTTGAATTTTATGTTTACATGTTATCCTGAATAAGGTATGTTTGGAAATTATTACTGAAATAAGCATTTTATTCAATATTTTTAATTAGTTAAACAATATTCACAATCTTAATCATCATCATAATCATCGTCGTCGTCCTCATCTTCGTCGTCTTCGCCTTCAACAACAATTGCAAATACATTTACAAACAAATTTCAATATAACTTTCATATGTGTATAAAAACTAATAAATGTTATATCTCTATTGACTCTGAAAAATACCATTATTTTTTAACATGCTATCGATTGTTTTATATACATTTGATTGAAAAACATACTTATTCAACAAAGATATGTTACCACTGTAGGTGAACAGTTACTTTCCAATCTAGAAATACAATGTAAATTAATTCTAATAAATGAATAAATGCAACGAAATATTAATATACAATGTTAAAACTTTTGACACAATTTACTTATAAATAACTTAAGACTACATGACATTGTGCAATAATCCTTACTTTTTGAAGGTTACAAATAAAAAGTTAAATAAACATACCAGTGGCATTTCAGTTGGAAATAATAGTTTTTTTCAGGACATTGTTTTTTGACTTACAATAAAAAAACTTTATTTTTCTGCAAAAATATTCATTTTTGTTTTGGTGTGGTAAGGCCTGAAGCAGGGTGCAACACACAGGCCTACATCACACTTGGGGCAGAAGTACCTACCTGCTCTCTCTTCTTACCCTCTTGCCTTTATCGTCTCTCTTTGAGCAGCAAACCGTACATTGTCTTGTAGGCGTTTTCTTTTTCTCGGTTGGTAGAATAATTTCCAAAAAAGGCGCTCTGTCAACCTCAGTGGATTAGGGGTATTTCCTGGCCTTCCACCTGTAAGATGTTATGTTGGCAACATGTTAACCAACATCCAGGCGGCCATGTTGTGTGGCAGGAACAATGAAAAACGTGTAAGCTTGTACATACGTGCAATTAAAGACTTAAGATGATAAAACTGCAGTGAACTTCTTATTTATAACATGGTATCAGGCGCGGGGTTATTTGTGTTCTTGTTGCGAATGTAGAAAGTTCGTTCGGCTCGCCATCAAGACCAAAATGGACAAGTTTGCGAAACCACCTGATCACCTTTGTGTCGAGGGTAACCTAGACAAAAACTGGACCTTTTGGAAGCAAAAATTCAACCTGTATCTGCAAGTTTTAAAGATAAAAGATGATGCCGAGATCCCACGAGTTGCACTCTTACTTAATGCTATCGGAGATAAAGGGATTGAGATTTACAACTCATTCAACCTCGTTGAAACCGAACGGGAGAAGTTTGAAACAGTGATTGCACGATTTGATAAGTACTGTTCGCCACGGAAGAATTTGCTGTATCATCGGTTCCAGTTCTTGACTTCGAGGAGGCCAGAAGGTATGGCAATAGAACAGTTTGTTACTGATCTTAAAAATCTTTCACGCGTGTGTGAGTTCGGCCAGCAAGAAAGTTTTTTGTGCCGGGACATATTAGTGGCGGGAATTAACGACTCTGTTATGCAAGAGAAGCTGCTGCAAGGTGGAGACGACTTGACTCTTGACAAAGCTGTAGATGTGTGCCGGTCTGTTGAAGCAAGTCGTATTCAGCTCAAAGCCATGCAAGGCACCACAGGGAATCCAAACGCAAGTTCATCTAAGGATGTATTGTCAGTTCAGTCACCCCAAAGTCTGGGAAAATCAGGTTATGTTAGGCAACAGCCCAGTCGTATTTGTGGTTATTGTGGATACAATCATGGACGTGAGAAGCAGTGCCCGGCTTTTAATAAAACATGTGCTAAATGTCACCAGAAAAATCATTTTGCAGCAGTGTGTAAGAATCCATCGGCCCGTCAACAATCTACAGATCATAGTACACACAATAGGCAGCCTAACCTACGTCAAGCCAATGCTGTCTCTGTGGATGTAGAATCACTGTCACATCAAGATGAAACAGTCTATAATCCTAATCAGTACCTATATATATCTGAAGTTGGTGTACCCACTCCTCGTGATAATCAGTCATGGTGGGAACCAATCACTGTTGTCTCCACAGTTGTACAATTCAAGCTTGACACGGCTGCGCAAGTCAACACATTGCCGCTTGTTCTGCTCGATAAACTCGGTGTAGGTGATAATCACATTCAGAAGAACGGCCCAGTTTTGCGAGCATATGGGGAGTTTGAAATACCTCACTTAGGGTCTATCACACTGCCATGTGTTGTGCGCAATAATCTACATTACCTACAGTTTGAAGTTGTGGACGTTCCTACAGCTGTTCCTCTTCTGGGTTTGGAAGCTTGCCAGAAACTGCACCTGGTCCAGCGTGTCAGTGCTATCAATCAACATTTTGGATCATCTAAGGAGGACTTACTACATGAGTTCCAAGATGTATTTACAGGATTAGGAAAGTTTCCTGGTAAGCCACTTACTATTCATGTTGATCCTAATGCATCTCCTGTTGCTAACCCTTGTCGGAGAGTTCCACGTAGTTTATTTGATAGACTGAAGATAGCTTTGACAGAACTTGAGAAGGCGGGTGTCATCACCAAAGTAACCAGTCCGACGGCATGGGTAAACAATCTGGTGATAGTTGAAAAACCAAATGGGGACCTGAGAATATGTCTTGATCCCAATAGCCTTAATAAAGCCATTCAGCGGGAAATGCATCCTATTCCCTCTCCAGAAGACCTCGCCTCAAGACTGGCAGGGTTCAAGTACTATGCAACATGTGATTTGTCTAATGGTTTTTTACAGGTCACTCTTGATAAGGCAAGCTCAGAGCTGTGTTGTTTTGTAACACCGTTTGGGAGGTTTAAATTTAATCGCCTACCTTTTGGAATTAGTTGTGCTCCTGAGATATTTCAGAGGAAAACAACTGAGATATTTGGTGATATTGATGGAGTTGAGATATACTTTGATGACATTATTATGAGAGCAAACACTCAGTCTGATTTAGAGTCAATAGTTCGTAAGGTGTTGTGCAGAGCTAGAGAATGTAATGTCAAGCTTAATAAATCTAAGTTTCAGTATCAAGCATCTCGTGTAAGCTATGTTGGAAATGTAATCTCTGCACAAGGTATTGAGCCAGAAACAAAACATGTTGAAGCTATTGTGTCCATGCCAGTGCCCTGTAATAAGACAGAGTTGTTACGTTTTCTTGGCTTAGTAAAGTATGTAGGAAGATTCATTCCTAATCTAGCAAAAGTCTCTGCTCCTTTGAGACTCCTTACTCACAGCGATGAACCTTGGCAGTGGTCAGGTGAACAGGATTCAGCATTTGAATTGCTGAAAAATCTCATTTCTTCTGCACCTGTTTTAGGGGTCTATGACCCAAGCCTGGAACTCATAATCCAAACTGATGCATCCTCTCTGGGAATAGGCTGCTGTGCCTTACAGAATGACAAGCCGATTGCATTTGCATCAAGGAGTCTAACTAGCTCTGAACAGAAGTGGGCACCAATTGAAATGGAATTTTTGGCTGTAAAATTTGCTTGTGAAAGGTTTCATGAATTTACATATGGGAGGCCAGTAACAGTTCACAGTGATCATAAACCACTTGTAGGCATCATGAATAAGGACTTAAATGTGTTGACACCTCGCATTCAGAATATTAGGCTTAAATTGCTGCGATATTCAGTAACAGTTGTCCACAAACCAGGGTCTGAAATGTATGTTGCAGATGCTTTGTCTCGGGCATTTCTGAAAAGTGATGATAACTCCCATGACGACTTGCAGTTTTCAGTTCATTCATTGGTGTCCAATCTACCCATGTCTGAAGAAAAAAAAGAGCAGTTCAGAGAAGCTACAGCACATGATCCCCAACTCTCGGCCCTCATGAAGGTTATTTCTGATGGCTGGCCTGTATCAAAACAGTTGTTACCTGATTCCTGTAAAATGTTTTGGAGGTTAAAGCATTTGTTGGAAGTAGTAGATGGCTTGATTTTTGTTGGGTTAAAAATATTTGTGCCTGCATCTCTGAGACCAGCCATGCTATCTTTAATCCATGAAACTCACTTTGGGATCAGTAAATGTAAAGCCAGAGCCAGAGAGGCACTTTACTGGCCTAATATGTCCCAGGACATTGAAATACTTGTTGGTAGATGTGAAGTTTGTCAAACCTATCAAAGATGCAACACTAAGGAGCCGTTGTTGCCACATCCAATACCTGACCGGCCTTGGGCTCATTTGGGGATGGATATCTTACAGTTCGCAGGGAAGAATTTCTTAGTTGTCATCGATTACTACTCTAAATGGTTAGAAGTGAAACTTCTTACAGATAAATCATCAACTGAAGTAATCAAACAGTTGGAACATGTTTTTGCTAGTTTAGGTAGTCCAGATTTAATTGTCTCTGATAATGTGCCTTTCAACAGTTATGAATTTAAGAAGTTTGCTGAATGTTGGAATTTTAAAGTTCAAACCACTAGTCCACACTACCCTCAGTCTAATGGGCTTGCTGAAAAAGCAGTGGATATTACAAAGCGTATGTTACGGAAGGTATCAGGGTGTAAAATCCCCTTATCTCTAGCACTACTTGAATACAGAAATACTCCTATTCCTGGTATTCAACTGTCCCCAGCTCAAATGCTGTTGCACCGTCGATTGAAGTCCAAAATTCCCACTCACTCAGATCTGCTTAAACCACACATTCATGCTGATGTTCCTGATAGATTACAGGGACGTCAGGAGAGTCAGAAGTTGTACTTTGATAGGGGTGCGAAAGCCCTCCCTGAATTGCATCCAAATCAGTTTGTTAGAGTTCAACAAGGTAATATGTGGAACCCAGCCACTATTGTTAGTAAATATGATACACCTCGCTCATATTTGCTTAAGACATTAGATGGCACTGTCTACCGGAGAAACAGAAAACACTTAAGGACAGTACCTGGCTTTGTAAATAATGTGCCTTCAGGTTGTGATACTGACTTGCCAAGAGACTGTGAAAGTGCTACTTCTATTATTGAACGGGGTTCTGATTCCGTCAGTGGTAGTGAAGAAACAATGCTCGATTCATTGCCAACCCTTAGGCCAGGAAGGGCTATTAGAAGGCCTCGCTATTTAGAGGATTATGTACATTAGTTGTAGACATATGGAAATGTAAACAGTCACAGTTGCATGTGAGCTACCTAATTGTAGTGTTTTGTATGTAAACTTGAAATGTAAACAGATACTGTTGTTGAGCCATGTAACTATGTGAACTGGTTGTAGTTTATTGGGTGTAAATTTTGTATGTTTTTAGTGTCAATCCATATATAGTAAAGGAGATGTAAGATGTTATGTTGGCAACATGTTAACCAACATCCAGGCGGCCATGTTGTGTGGCAGGAACAATGAAAAACGTGTAAGCTTGTACATACGTGCAATTAAAGACTTAAGATGATAAAACTGCAGTGAACTTCTTATTTATAACACCACCATGAGAAGAAAATTCTTGGGAGTGGTATTTCTCAAACATTTTTTCTACAATAAGTCACCTGTATTCCAAATGAGCAAGGCAGCCACCAGACTTCATGTACAAAACAAATGAGTTCCACAATGCCTGTTCAAGCAGGTGGAAAAAAATTTTTTTGTAAAATTTTTTCCCCCTTTTTCTGGGTAGTTGGCCAAATGCTGGTCCACTCGATCAACACCACCCATGGTCTGGTTATAATCTATTACAAGTTTGGGTTTTATTACCGTATCATTCCTTCTTTTCATATTTACCATCTCAGAGTAAGCAGATATCCTTCTTATCTTGCCAGCGAATTACTGTAACCTTCCCACAGGGCCGGAACTAGGAGATTCGTTAGGGGGGGCAAAGCTTAATTTGCCGCCCCGTCCTTACCAACATTATAAAATACACTTTTTCGTTAGAAGCGGTGGTTGAAATGATACCATTCACTTATACATAATTGAGAACTTTTATTTATCAAGTACACTAATTGGAAAACTAATACAATTACATTTTTTATTATAATATAGTAGACTGTTATCAAACTATTGTTTATTGTTTGCACAACAGTGAAAATTAATGTCTTACCAATAAGTTTATTAAGTACTAAAATTACATAAGGAACATGTGATTCTGAATTAAGTATAATATTGTATATATAACCATACAAAGAAATTCAGTTCAAAATTTAATTTTTAGCATGATTAGCTGCAAAAGTGTTAATAATATCATCAAAATTGATCAAAGCAGCTCGTTTGTTTTCAATAGATATAATACTTAGATTTGTTAATCTCTGCTGGCCCATCGTGCTTCTCAAAAGCTTTTAATAAGTTTAAGTTTACTAAAACTTCTTTCACCTGACACAATTATAACTGGAAGGGTGAAAAACATTCTCAGAGTAGTAGTAATGTTAGGATGTGCCTCCTCCAGTTTGTTTTTGGAAATAAGGCTCAACATTGTTGATGCTGTAGCATCTTTTAATTCATAGTCTACTGTTAATGCATGGTGCTTAAAACTTTCAATTTCAAATACGAATTCTTCTTTGTTAAGATCGGCACTGTGTTTCCTAATTCTGCTGCTTTGATTTTTATTCTTCTACTTCCATTTTAGGAATTTGAACACCACTAAAAAATCCAAACTTATTGTTAATGTTCTCCAAAGCCTTAAACGTTTTACTCAGTTTCATAATTAATCTGTCAATGACTTTAAACATTACTTGATGTAAGTTTTTTGGACATACGCCATTGCTAAGCACCTTTTCTGTAGAAGAAAACTAAAAAATAAAATTAATAAATAAGTAAAAATAACCAAAAGACAAAAAGCACAAATTAAGCAAAAAATTGCTGTTGTCAACAGAATTAAACACCACAAAATATTCTGTAACAGGAATATGGTCAACAAACAAAGAAAAACAAAGAAAAATGTACTAAGAGAACGAAAAAAAAACCACAAATCATGACGACACAATAATATTGAACCCAAAAAAAATTCAGCACAATGGTTGAAACGAGACAAAAACACGACAAAACAAAAGATTTCCAAAACAGAATAGAACGATAAAAACCCCACAAATGATGACAGCACAAAAATATTGAACCCAAAAAAATTCAGCACAACAGTTGAAATGAGACAATAACACGACAAAACGAAAAGACGAAACAAACACAATAGTTTTTCCAAAACATAAACAAGCGACGTTTCGGGAACTGCTATCTGCTCCCGTCCTCAGGCAGAGACGCACATGGTACGAAAACACAGGAGCGACTGAGTAGGGGCTGGAAAAATGAGGGTATTTATCAGAGAAAGGGCTACATCTTGCTCAGCCAAGTGATCACCCGTGCAATGGGTCCTTGAGAGGCCAGCTCTCATCGCAGTGGTTTTACTCACTCCAGACCACGAATTATGGTAATACTTGTTTCTTAGAGTGAAGCAACGCATTTGAAGTACGAATATATTTACAAATTATGCATAATCAAGTTAAATAGAATTTCTTAATTTCTTGGCTAACTTATTGGTTGCGATATGTACACTTTCAAAACTTTTTTTAATGACTAGTTTCAACTTGTTTTAGTGAACCACTTTTCATATTTTGTCGCCCCCTGATATTTGCCGCCCGGGGCACATGCCCCCCATGCCCCCCCTTAGTTCCGGCCCTGCCTTCCCATGTTGTGCTGCTACTATTTCCCCCTTCTTTAGCTTCTTCTTGTTTTTCACGCTGGGAGGCATATCTTTACGAGACAATTTTTCAGTCCCATATGTGTCAGTCTTGCGAATATTCAGCAGATCTGCCAGTTGCGGTGAGGTGTAAAAATTGTCGGTTGTGACACAGTAACCTTTGTCCAACAAAGGCTCTACCAGCGCAAGAACAATTTGAGAGGACACTGGAAGATTCTTGTTTTCACTTAAAAAAACACTGTTCCTTTCCCTGTTTAAACAATAAAATTCCAAATATACCCCGACTTTCATTCACATAACATATATGTCTTTATGCAGAATCTTGCTCTTTTTTCGGGGATGTACTGAATCCATCCAAGTCGGCCTTTGTACAGCATTAGGCTCTCGTTAATAGTGATATCTCTGTCAGGTGTGTACAATGCCCGAAATTTTTCATTTAAAAATTTCAATACCGGCCAAATTTTATTTAGTTTGGGTCAAGGGTGCTGTTCTGGGTCATATGAAGGATTGTCAAAGAAATGAAGATATTTTTTCAACATCACAAATCTCCGGTATGACATCATTCTTGGGAATATTGGCATGCTCAACGATGGATTTTTACTCCAAAAAAGTCTTTGTTCTGGCTTATTTACAATACTTTGCAAAATTGTTATAGCAAAAAAGTTCGGATTTCATTATTTGTGGTTGGATGCCACTGAGACCTAAGTGGAGACTTTACTGGTTTATTTTGAAGGTACTGATCTGCATACAAATTTGTCTCTTTTGTAATCAAGCTTATCAAATTGTCATCAAAAGTTGTTCAAAAAACTGCAAGATATCTGTGGATGGATCAACTTCAAAATTTAGTTTTGAGTCAGACATAAAAATGAATCTTGGAGGAGGAGGAGGAAGCTCACCTTCGGTGTTTACTTCACACCACACCCAAACATCAGCCAAATCAAGTGTTTCAGCATCTATTTCTTCACTAATTGCACTTGAAAATGACGATTCACTACCTGAACTACTTTCAAAATCGTTTGAAACACTGTCACTTTCCATGGTAAAATTTAGAAAAAATTATTTACATCAAAAATACTAAGTGATGCTCACGAAAAAAGGTGTTTATCATGTCTTATTGCCACAATTTATATATAGTGTGTGTATGTATATATATATATATATATATATATATATATATATATATATATGTATATATATGTATATATATGTATATATATATAATTTACAGGCAGAAAATGTACTATAAACTGCACAAAAGTTAATATAATAATTCACCTTCCCCAAAAGTAATTATTTCCGCGAACGTAATATAAACATGCAAGGAAACAGTGCAATACCTAATAGACACCGCAGAAAAAATAGCGGGAGTTATCTGCTACTGGCTGCTATTGGATACATGCTGCTATCTGTAGGATATTGAATAACTATATACTATGTATACGCTAGTGTGATCTGTTAGCAGACAGAGCAACTAAATAAGGCCAAATAATTGCCGCGGTAAATGATTTTGCTTTCCATGTTTAGAAACAAAAGTATACTTAACCGCATGGTCAAATAAAACAAGTGCTGCTATCTAGCAAGGAAACGTAGAAACACATTTCAATATAGGCTTAGGCTGCTCTCTGGCGAATAAAGAGTACACTAATTCCATAAAGAAAAGGAGAACGAATTAACTCGGGAAAATGAATATTTACACACATAATTTTGCTCAACCCGATTTATTTTGGGCAATTTTTTTTAGGAACTCTTTGTAATCCCGAGTTAACTCGGGCAAATGCATTAAGAGGTTAAGAAATCTGTAATTTTTGTCTGCTTTTGTTTTTTTTCATTTTATTGTAATAACAGTCTCTAATACTATTGTGTATAGAACATCGCCATGGCCAAATTACTATAATTTTCAATATTGCTATGAACAAATCGTGATATTAATTCTGCAGCCTTTAATGCCTCTTTTGGGGTAGGTAATGGTGCTTCCTCGACTTCCTCTTCCCTTTCCCCATCACTTTCGAGGTGTTCCCTGGCATTAATGTTCTGTACGATATTTGCATCGGTGGGTTCTTTTCGGATGTGAGAAGAGCACTATTGATGTCAACATAATCGTCCCACATTTCTGGTGCTGCTAAATAATCTGAATTTATGTTTCGTGACCACAAAGATAAAGGGACGACATATTTTTCATCAAATTCATGTTTTGCTGTTTGAACAGGTAAACCGTCATGGTTTCCAATGAATTCAGCATGTTTGAAACAGTTGTGAATGGTACTTTGTGACATTTTATTCCAGGTATCATTAACCATCAGAATTGCATCTAGCACCGTTATTTTCGTAGAAGAGTGGTTTTCATTAGCATCAAGACAATTGACCATTTTGAGCTTAAGGTTTTTTCTAAAATTAGTTTTGAGTGATCGTATTATTCCCTGATCCATTGGCTGTAGTACTGATGTTGTATTCGGCGGAAGGAAAGCAAGTGTTATAGACTTTAAATCAGTAACTTTTGGATGCGCTGGGCAATTATCAATCAGCAATAAAATCTTTTTCTTCTTCTTCACCAAATCAGGATCCCAATTTCGAACCTATTTTTAAAAAAAGCTCTGACGTCATCCAAGCTCTACGATTGTTAGCATAATCGACAGGTAACGATTTCACACTGCTAAAAAATCTTGGTTTTTGTGACTTTCCAATAACGAGCAATTTCTTTTTCTCAGTGCCACTCATATTTGCTGCTACCATGACAGTTATTCTGTCTTTCGACAACTTGCCTCCACTACAATTCTCACCTTTAAATTTCAAAGTTTTGTCCGGCATTAATTTGTAAAACAGTCCAGTTTCATCAGCATTAAAAATCTCATCATCAGAAAATTGTCTTTGTAGATTCGGCCACACAGACGTCAACCAGTTTGTTGTTGAATTTTGATCAACAGACGAAGATTCACCGACAATTTTTCCCGCCACAATGTTATGTCGAACTTTAAAACGACTGATCCAGCTTGCAGAACAATTGAAGTCGAGAATACCAAAATGCGTGGCAAAAATATTTGCCTTTTCCTGTAGCATAGGACCGCTGACAGGTATTCCCTTGTTTCTCGTGATTTTAAACCACTGAATTAATGCTTGATCAACATTTTCTTGTCGCGATTTTCGAAGCCTCTTCGGTTTCAAAACATTTGAATTGAATGATTGCTTAATCCGGTTCTTGTTTTTGAAAATCATTGAGATTGTCGAATGATCCACGCCAAATTCCTTAGCAAGAGAAGAGTTTGATTCTCCATTTTCTAATCTGCATATAATTGTTCCTTTCTCCTCAATCGTAAATGCTTTACGGCATTGAGATGACATGTTTTCCACAGGATATCATAAACACAATGCGTGACCTTCAAGTGTCAATTACTCATTGAGGTTCAAGACAAAAAAGAGCCACATGCCATGTCATTGGGAATTAACGAACATTGCCGAAGGTGTAAAGAATCATGTCGGTAATTATAACCGGACATAATGTATTTAAAAATGGGTCACAATAAGCTACATGTCACTGTAAGCAAAGTCATTATATCTGACTTATTTACAAAGAATTTTATATGAAAACCAAATTTTGTTGTGTTATGTCATAATAGGCGGTTCGTCAATATAGGCGGAGTCATAATAAACTGATTCTACTGTATGCATAGAAATAAACATATTGCTGTAATTTAACCCAAATCTGAAAATAAATTAACATTTCAGCAGTGGAATCTAAAATTATGTAACCTGGGGATTGGATTTTTCTTATTTTATCTTCTATACTTCACTTGCAAAACAATGCAACAAAGTTGTCTTAGTATAGTAGGTATATAAAAATATTCTTTGCAATTTTTGAATCAGTGAAACTGAATTTTCCTGTTAGGCTATTTTAAATCTAGTAACATTAACTAAAAAGGATATAAGATTATTGGGGTTTATTTAATTTAGGTGTTTATGATATAACCATAACATTACATGGAATTAGTCACTTCATTGAGACAATTGCAGCAATAATTGTGCTCATTTAACGTTAAGTGTTCAAAATTTTACCAGTTTTAATGTTTTTAGATTTTGATTAATTACTTATTAAATTAGTTTTAAAAATTATAAAATATTAATTACTAACTTCAGACAAAGGAACAAGCATATTTTAACATAATAGTAATGCCCATCATTCTAAAATTCTTAATGATTTAAAACTAGCTCACTTTTTCCATTTCACAGGAGTGCAGATCTTATAAATACAGTGTAAACTCTTTATAACGTCACTCGTTTTAACGACAAACACCTTAAAACGTTGAAATTGCTTGACTTTGGTTGGTTTACCTTGTTTTCTATACAATAATACACTCTATATAGCATCACACTCACTCTATTTAACAACAAAATTACGGCATTATAAATCATTAAGCAGTACTTTCTAAGTTGCCGAAGTTGATAAGAACTGCAGCTGTGTACATTCTTTAGTTTGCTGTTTTGTTGTTGTATTATCTAGCACGTGTTTACTTCGACTGACGTATCGGAGATTCTAAGAAATTTTGTCTTTTGTTTTTGTATGATGAACTTACACATGTTTACCTCGGTCACTAGAATTTGGTCAAGTTGTTACACATTATCATTTTCACAGTTTCTTACAGACCTTCAAACTGTAAACATGGCAAGTAAACGAAAATCTTTGTGTATTGACGAAAAAGTTTTATTAAGCACTTGATGCAGCGAAACTATTAGAAAAATACTTTTTATATAATCAAAGTGATCCAGCAGTATCTCAAGGTATCAGTAAAATACAATTAAACTAATGGAGCAGCAAAAAACATCAAAAGAAGATAACAGACTATATGCAATAAGTGTTGTTATTTGTATGAATATTAATGTTCGTGTGTAAAATGTGTACTATATTAGTAAATACATATTATTATAGACTAGTAAAACAATATCTTTTATTTCTTTCCATTTAATAACCACACTCTATAACGCCGAAAAACGCTAAGTCCGTTAAGTGTCGCTATATAGAGTTTACACTGTAATTCATTTACCCATGTATAATGTATGAAGACTTATTTAATAACAAACTTAGGTGTAAATATATATAAAATTAATTTTTTTCAAGGTCATTGTGCTCGTAATATTTATTTTTTCTATAAGTAACAAATAAAGGCTTAGTAATATGAAATAACTAAACCAACTGACTGAGCTTTGTATCAAAAGTTATTAAAAAAAATAGATATACAAAAAACTAATAATACCTTTTTGCTTGAATTTTAATTTGTATACTGCAATATTCATTTAAATAAAAAAAAAAAAGTTTTTATATTGACTGGACTTCAACCAAACCATAAAGAATTGCTGTTGATATGCATGGGCATGCTTTGTCACTGAGCTATAGTAGCACGGCATAAGTTATATTGAGACTGTAATCAATATAGTAATGACATATTTGATATTTCTATTGTATTTTTCAGTTGTGATCACTCCTTGGTATGACTATTTAAGTTACAATATTAGAATAATTTTTTTGCTGTAAATTTTCATTTGGCATATCAATACAATTGGCGAGTTCCCTGATGTTCACGAATTGGAATATTTGTAGGATTATGCTGTAATACATGGGTCTGTCATGTTGACAACTTCGGTTTGGCTCCTGTGCACGAGGCTACAATCACTGGCCACAATATTGAAATAGTCAAACTGCAGTCACTATCATTAATGGGCATAGCCTCGCAACTGGGGAGCTTGTAAAGTGACGCTCTGGTTGTAGAGAGTGCCCGTGGCTGGTGGTTAATGTTTGAGAACACCACGACATGCCCCGCAGACGGGAAACCAGACAACACTCATGTCTGCCGCCTACTTGCAGTGTGATTTGAGAATCACAATGGACAGTTCTAGTGTCCAGGTCAAACAGTATTGAGTCACGAACACACAACACTGATGCAGTCCTGCAAGTCCTGCGGTGTCTGTATGTGGCAGTTGCTGGGGACCTACTCTGTCAGCAAGACTGCGCTCCTGGGACTCACCAAAGCAGCTGCAGCAGACCTCGCGAAGGAGAACATACGAGTGAACTGTGTGGCCCCGGGCATTGTCAGAACCAGGTTTTCCAGCGCTGTAAGTACGTAGAGTACGCAGTTACAAAATTCTCTACTTTTGAGTCTGTTATTTTAGTTGAAGTACAACATTCCATAAAACATTTAAATTATGTTAGCAACAATATTTAAAAGCTGTAGAATAGTATAATGTTAATATAGACTGTATGTTTAAATAAATTGTGTGTGTTTAGATCCACGAAGATGAGGGTACGAGAACCGCTGTCCTCTCACAAGTTCCTTTAGGAAGGTGAGTCCTGGGTGGTCCAGTTATATGTGAGGAAAACAGCAATTTTGTTTCTTGGTTGTAGCATTCATTTTATATAAGGGTTACATTTTTGTATTTGTCGTATGATTACATTTTTGTTTAAGTAGATGGAAGGTGGATGATGTTGACGGTAAAGGTGCACCGAGGGTTCATCAGAGATCAAGGACACAGCTATGCACTTGTGAGGGACCTCGCTACGTCACTTGCTCTTGTGGTGTACGAGAGCTGTTTGGTTGGATATAATTTTGGGCCTCTAGATGGTGTTTGCCAGCTAAAAAGATATAATCTGATAATATTATATTTTTACACTCAAAAACAAACACACAAATTTGTGTCACTCTACTAAGTTGATAGCTTTTCTTTGTAATTTACGGTCGGTATATGTGCATGAATTTGTTGAAATTTTGTTATAAACATGTTGAATAATTAATTTTTTCATTAAATTTGTTAATCCTTGTAAAATATAAAGTAAAATCTATTTTACATGTCTTATAATTACTTAAGTGTCAATCAGATTGAACCTACAAATTTATTTTCAAAGTGGCAACATTTGTTTCCCTAGAAGTATGCGAGTACACAGACACTGATCACTGACCGCCAGGCAGTCTGCAGCCATCAAGTGGTTGCACATGCAATCCTGTAGGGGTGAGGTCATGTAAAGCTGGAGTCACAATGCCACAACAGGCCCGACACGCTCAGCAGCCAGTGAAATACAAGGTCGCCGTGAGCTCACCCCGACAGCCTGAATGGAATAGATTCTATTTGTAATTTTGTCATGTCGTGCTGCCCGACAGGAAGCAAAACGGAAACAGATAGGAAACATTACAGAACTAAACTTAAAATATTAACCTTATACTTGGTAAATCTTAATTCTGAAAAATTAAATTTCATTTTACATGTGGTTACTTTTCAATATTTGTAGATTGCCTTCATATATGTTTATATAAATGGATACATTGTGTTTATTGTCAATGTTGTTATTGTAGATTGGTGAAGATTTAATATAAAAATGGACAAGTTCGTGAATAACTTTTAATTATTAAAGTTCAGACTCATGGTATTCTGTTTGACATTGGATTGAAGGACTACAGAAATCAGCCTAAAAAGAAAAAGCATGGGCTGAGATAGCATGTTCTTTTTCTGTTCTACATTGTTTTTAGCGCATTCTATAATGCATTTTATGGAAGTACTTGGCTTGAAACAATTTGCTGACAGCCAAATCAGAAATCGTCCGGTTAATCTTGTCGTGGTATTGTGACCTTATGCTTTTAATTCTGTGATGCTGGAACACTGTATGACAGTTTGTCGGAATTGTCGTGTTGTGTTCATCATGGCATTGGGACTCCAGCTTAAGGCCGCAGAGACAGGGGAACAAACCTGAATAACATACTACCACTTCGGTAACACACACAAAACACAACTTCAAACATTTGTTAAAACATATATAGAACACCATGTTTATGATTGGAAACCGATTGGAAATGGTCTAAGATCTCATAGGAACACAACAGAAACATGCTAGAACAAGTGGGGCAAGTAGCCCTCATACTAATTAAACAAAAGGAATTATAACCATAGACAACATTTAATTAAACACATTACTTCAAATCGATAAGCAGAATATTAGCTCTTAAAAAAATATTACTGTGTTTTATTGCATAATCATTAAACATTTAATGTTAAAATCAAGTTTGACACGCAGGGGTCAATATTTATGCGAGAAAACCATTTTTGTTAAGGTTAAGTTTTTCATAAAAAAAAACATGTTGCATGAAAATTACCTTTAGTTAAATAGTAGCGTATACAAAAGCACACCAAACAATTTAAATTAATTTGTCATGAGTCATGCAACAAAAGCATGTTTAGTTCAACTTAAAATAGAAAAACAAAAATCGTTACCCGTACGTAAGCTGGAACTTACGTAGTGTACCCATAACATAACTATCATTGTAGTACACACTAACCACGAAAGAGTGCAGGCTATCAAATGTAGTTTACTCAGCAAGAGACAGAACTCGCTCGTTGCATGCAGTTGGCGAGCTATCAATATCAATATTCGACTGTGTGTGCACTATATACAGCCATCAATGTAACCAAACATGAAAGATGCCAAGTAGCGCTGGCTACATTAATACGATTAATACGCGCTACACAGTGACTTTGAACAGATAAAAGTTATAACGTTTGAAATCTTTAAAAGAAAATTTACACATTGGATAACATTGTATTTCTGTTAACTATACAAGTAAGTGGTAATAACCTAATGAATAATGGATTTCAATTTTAAAATACATAATTTTATATTGGAAAAGCATGTAATAGGCAACAACTTACATGGTGAGAAAAAAAACTTAAGGAGAAAACGACAAGATACAGTTTATTGGAAGGGATGTCGTGTTGTGCGGATACATGTTAAACAAGTTTTACTGTAATTGTAATTACTATATTTTCCCATTACGTAATGAAATGGTTTAGATAGAAGCGAAACAAAAGTGAAAAAATACTAAACCCTGGCTTTGGACCTGGAATGTTAGTACAATACTGCCCATCTTGTTAAAATTCACCAAACAGTAATACTATAAAGTTTCTGTACATGTTAGATAATTACAACATAAAGTATTAAAGGTTAGTTGTATTATCAAAAATTTTAATTTTTTTAAAACTTTGGAAATTCACTGACATGGTTTTCTAATAAAAGTAATCAATTTAATTTTAATTAAAATTTAAGGTTATAGGCCTACCTAGTATGAAATAATCAATCCTATGGACTGAGCTATGTACAGTAGAATCCCGCCGATGCGACCCCCCTCTGATGCGTCCATTCCGTTTATACGACCGTTTTTTGAGAAACCGTGAAAAATATGAGCAGATAAAGTCGAAAATTTGAGTAAAATCGGCTGAAAAACAAGTCTGTTACTTTGTTGGGTGCTATGTGTTCACGTTTATCTTGGCGAGCGCTGTACTGTTAGCAGGCAGGCATACAAAAGATGGCTAAAAATAGATACCACCCCTCTAGACTGTCCAAGCTAGCCAATACCGGTAAACTGCGCGCATCACCTGATAGCATTTACGCGCGCGTCTATTGCCGTCCCGGTCCCGGTCCCGGTCCCGTTTGACGATTGTGACTCGTTTTTCAATTTACACGGACTCGTGGATTCGTGAAAATGAGTATAAAGAGAGCCAGTTTGTTGCTAATGAAAAATTATGAGATTATACAGCAAGTGGATAAGACAACAATTTCCAAGACGAAGATAGCACAGAAATATGGCATTCCGAAGTCTACTCTCTTCACGATTCTTAAAAAGAGAGAAGAAATTATAAATGCAGTACAGAAGGAAGGCAGCAATTTGCAATTGCATATTAGGTGCTTCAAGTGTGCGTGAGAGATAAGATAAAGAAGGTGAAGAGGGCGAGACCTGCCAGCCAATATATTTGTGGGAGGGGGAGACAGATAAAAGAGAGCAAGCCCTGCAGTAAGCGGAAGTGCAAGTTCAAGGTCGACATTTACCGTCACACTCTCGCTACCTAACGATGCTGCTGGTTGCCAGCCTCGCACACACACACACACTCGCACGCACGCACATACGCACGCGCGCGCCGCCAGACGGTGGCGACTGGCGAGTAGATGCGTGCGCAGCCAGCAGTTCCGCTCTCCTTCCCCTCATTTACCCGTTCACACCTGTTTTTTTTTCTTTTTTTTTTTTTTACGCTGTGAAGGGACGTGGAAAAGATAATTGCTTGAGCTGTCAAAATAAACATCGCTGACGGCAAGGGCGGGAGCACATCCTGTCGGTCTGTCGCTGTGATTATCTACTCCAAAAACATATCACAGCATTTCAGGATAGCATTGTTCTTATATCTTTCGTTTATAGCCGAATGTTTTCTACCTGATCCACACAAGTTCCTTCGCCACGTTTTGAACGATAATAACAACCAGCCGGCTAGCATAGCTGAACTCGCGTGACGCAAATTCACTTTATAATTGTGGGGAGGGAGGGGGGGGGGGGGGGGTAAAATTGGCCCGAATTCTCTATTGCGACCATTACGTTTATAAGTCCGTTTTTCTGGAAACCGTGAGGGGTCGCATCAGCGGTATTCTACTGTATTTAATAACATTATAGCAATAAGATAAACAAATAAAATGTAATCATTTATATTTGCTTCAAGCAATATTTCTATAATCTAGTAATAATCTGTTATAAAAAAAATGTAAACAAAAGTTTTTCCAGTAACAAAATTTGAACGATGTTTCTTGAGCTAAGAACCGTGCACTTTACCGCTGTGCTACCAAGCCTGATGGGAGTTGACAAGGAGAATATTTATTATAATAATTATCAGGGTAGCCAGCCAACCGGGAAATCGGGAAATACGGGAAATAGCCAGGATTTCTTAAAAAAACCAGGAATACCTGGAATCAACCAGGAATTTTTATTAGAACCGGGAATTTTTTTTATGAAGTAACAATCACAATAACATACGGCTGTTAAATGAGCACGTTCACCACCCGTCGAAGCACGACAGTGTGCTCGTGTGCTATATTTTGTGAAAGTTAATTTGTTCATATTACATTTAAAAACTTTTGTAGTACGTAAGAAACCGTTAACAATTCAGACTTCCATAATTATTATGTTTCTGTATTCAAAAGCAACAGCATTTTGGCTGAAAATGTTGTTGTAGGATGGTAGTAATTTCTCGCACGGCATGTTGGTAGCACTAGTTATGTATGTATATTTGTTTTTACTTTGCGCTCATGTTGTTGCGTCACGGTATCACGGATACTTTTCTTGAGTTTTTTTTAAAAGTTTAGTTGTGCGGGACGTTGTTTTGAATCTTTTAATCTAACATGTAATTGGCGCAGACTATCAAAATGTCAACGAGTTCGGTCACCACATACAATGACAAATGTACGGAAGAGTTTGAATGGGTGGAGAAAGATCCAAAGTGCGGGACGAACGCTATTTGCAATTTCTGTAATGTTAAAATCTATATCGGTAGCATGGATGGGAAGAACAGCATTAGCCAGCCACGCAAGAGGGGCAAAACACGTGCGTTTGGTGTCAAGTAATTTTTGTGACGTGAGA
Organism: Bacillus rossius redtenbacheri; assembly: GCF_032445375.1. Classification (NCBI taxonomy): domain Eukaryota; kingdom Metazoa; phylum Arthropoda; class Insecta; order Phasmatodea; family Bacillidae; genus Bacillus; species Bacillus rossius. The sequence goes on from NC_086332.1 coordinate 113,241,961, forward strand.
TTATAAATTTTTTGTTGGTGGTAGGTTTTGTTTTAAGCAAGTTCATTGATTTAATTTTTAAGCCTATAGTTAAGTTGTCTATTGTTTAACGGCAATAAAACATCATATTGTGTGTGCTTTGTGTAACAAAAATGCAAATTGTATGCAAATATTGATAAAAACCACCCTTGAAAAAACCTGGAAAAAACCAGGAATTTTATTATCCCAGAAGAGTGGCCACCCTGATTATTGTAATGCCAGTTTCCTTAAGGATTTTAAAACTTGGAATTTTTATTTTGACTATGTTTACCAAATATATTCCAGGGTATTTTCACTATCATAAAGTTTCATTTGCCATACCAATACGTTTGGTATGTCACGTGGGTCCGCCATCTTAGTGACACATTTCTGTTCATCGACTTCCTTTCCATTTTCACAAAATAAAATAATACTCCTAACAAATGCCATAAACAGAGAGCTAAGATGTTTACACTTAAAAGAAAATGGTTTTGTTTCAATAACCAGATGTCCTCCAAAGAACCAAAGGCTTTTACGCCCTTCTTTGTCACTGGACTGCACAACCATGTACACCATGTTTGTTACCATGGTGATCACAAAGTTCAACAAATAATAGTTCTTACATTAAAAATAAAGGTCACGAACTTGACGTTTTGTTGTATGTGTAGATTTTGCCATAAATCCGATTCACATGAGAGATGTCGTCGTTAGGCAAATATGTTTTTCTTGGATAGCAATTAACTTTTAACTTTTCAGAATTCTATATGTATTTAACTTATAAATTTAAAATTAAGCTTACTGACAAATAAAGTATTTTTCATTAATGAAAATGTTAAAACCAAATTGTACCTAGTACAAGGTGGCCACACTGCCGAGAATTTTGGAAACCTTCAATGAGGCAGCAATTTTTTGCGGCAGTGAATTACAGAAGTTTTGAAAGCCATCAAGAATTATCTGTTTGTCTAGCAAGTTGTAAACAGTTGAAAAACAATGTGTGTGTCTACAAACTGAGTCACTTACAGTCAAACCTCTCTGAAACGACCCCTCACGGTTCCCAGGAATAGGGTCTTTATAGAGGGGGGGGGGGGGGGGGTCGTAATAGATGTTTTCCGAAATTTTCAGTTGATATCACCCCCCCCCCCCCCCCTTTCCAAACCGCTACTCGCTAAGAAACCAGCCGTACAATGGTAGGATGCTGTCACTCACAATGCTAGACGGCTTTGCTTTAAACCCACTTCAACCTTAATGACAAGACAGTTGCCCTACAGGCCACCTCTAAAGAAAATATGTCAAAAGACAGTTTATTTTTACTGGTTAGTTTACATGTACATTTTCTGCTTGCCGTAGTTAAATACACTAGAACCCCGATGTCATGAACCCCGGATTTAACGAAGCGTGATTTTACAAATACATTCTCGGGAACCGTCAAAAAATTGGACATTTTGACCAAAATGTGAAAATCAGAAAAATATTAAAAACGAAATGAAAGATCATTAAAATCTGTTAATTTTAACACACAGCGTATTTTTGTGTCGGCTTTAATACTTCCAATAATGTTCATGTAAGAATACAAAAAAATAATGGGACATTTCCTTTAAAAATATGGCAGCTGTAGATTCTGCAACGCGGGTGGGCGCACACTAAGTTCGCCCGGCTGGCTGGCGGCAGCAGCTTCATGACACATAAGCTCACCCCTTCCTCCTCGTTGACATTCTTCAAGGCTAGCTCATCCCTCCCAGACACACAAACCATCTAGTGTCCTCCATTATAACACCCCAACTTCGCTTCCTTTGAAAAACCTTCAGTGAGAAAATGCTCATTTCACCCTCCCTTCTCCTGTAAAATTGGGCTATTATGAATGGGGTACTAAAGTGGCGAGGGAGGGGTAGGATAGTTGTAAATATTTTCGGACTCCTCCCCCCCCAAAAACACGCCCAAAAAAAAGTATGTCAAAATATGTCACTTTTCACACCAAGTTTGAGTTCAGACATTTCTGGCAAGGAATTTACAAGCTTTCAAACTTAAATACAAATGTATTTTAATAGCAAGGGTCCTATGAAAAGGAATATACCGAATAAAATCAAGTTGGACCCCCTGCTGTCACCAAGCAAAGCATAAAACGGCCCAATGCGTGGTCGCTGCGTTATTGCTCGTGCGAGAGGTGAGACGTGGAATGTTAGAAGTAAGATAAATGCGGGGGAGTCAGACGGCAGCCAGTGTGTTCCTGCGTGGGAAATAAGTGGCGTAGCCTTTTTTTTTATGCTGGGTGAAGTGACCTTTTTCTGTCAACCCACGGGAAAAGATAATGGTTTGAGCTGTCAGAATAAACATCCCTGCGGCAGTTAAAACAAGTTGAGACGGGCGAGCATCCAGTCGGTTGCTGTGTATATCTACTCGAAAAACATAACATCTCAATTCATAACAAGATTCCTTATAACCTACACGTATTGCCGGATGTTTTCAGCCTGATCCATGCAAGTTCTTTAGCCACGTTTTGAATGAAAACAACTGGCGGGCCAGTGTTGTGCCCTGTTTTGCGGATACATAAAGCTTTTATCAATTTTCTGACAGTTTTAATATATTTTTACTCTCCTCGTTAAAATGAAGCAGATAACGTGATTGTTAACAAGAGCAAGCAGCATCCGAGATCGGCCGCAGCGCACGGTACGGGGAGAGGGTGAGCCGACTACCACATTCACACGCTGCGGCCGGAGGGTTTGTCCTGCGTTGTATTAATAGTAATTAATATTTAATGGTATTTTATTTATTAAGTCATAATACACATAATCGGGAAAAAAAAAAAAAAAAACCTGAATTAGTCATCAACAATAGTTCACAAATTAAAGCCAGAAAATATGCCAAATAGGACTTCAAAAACTAAGCAAACATTATCAACCAATAGTAATCAAAATCAAGAGAAATCCAGCAGGTAGTTTTGCCTTAACTGCGTACCACACTAGACACTCGCAAAAAGCTAAACGTAAACACATTGCCACAAAAACCTTTATCTGCACCCTGCCGGCAAAGGGATGTGGAATGGGGGTTGTTAAGCGCTGACAGCTGTCGACAGGAAGTGGTATCTATTTTTAGATATGCGCTGTTTACGGCAGTACAGCATTGGGCAAGAGAAACGCAGTAACACGCTACTCACCACAAGAAACTTATTTTCGGCAAATTTTTTCATGGTTCCTCGAAATGGGTTGTAATAGAGAGGTGGTCGCAATAAATAGGGTCGCAACAAAAAGGTTTTACTGTATATCACTTTTTACCTCTGTTGTTTACTACCTCACCCTCTGCATGGAAGGTAAAATAAGAGAAGTTTGTCTCATGGTGTCCTCATTTATGCTTTTTTTTTCCTTCACAAATTTTTTATTCACAGTAACAAATGCAGATTCAAAAAATTTTTTAAATACGGCCGTACTTTGACATGATTTACACACAAAATAGGAGAAACTCAATTTATGAAAAACCATAAAATAGGTAAATACAGAAGATACTGCATTGTTAATTGATGCCAGGATTATTTTATCCTCTTTTTGATGTGTAAATATCTTAGCTCTCAGCATACCTCATTTGGTAGGAGAATTGCATGAAAATTGAACGGAAATGTGGGACAAAAATGGTGGACCCATCTGTAGCAACACAAAAGAAATAAATGAGGGAGTGACAAAGAAATTAGCCACAGTCTTTAGTAATAACCATCCCAGCAATTGCCTGAAATGTTTTACAAAGACCAAACTCGAGATGCCCACATCAAATTATCTTGTCATTGTGCTATTGGGCTTTATCTCGTAAGGTTTAACTTTGAAGTCTAACATCAATTAAACTTTTTCCATTCGATAGAATCATTACATTGTTTTTTGTTGATGTATGTTATATTTAAAAAATAATTTTTCCCCCCCTTCAGTTGAATGACTTCATAACCCATGTAAAGTTTAGCTTATAAGTGTCCTTGTTTGAAGTGCACATCCAAGAGTGAAGTGCTGCTACACAGGTGTAATGGTGATGCAGGTTGGCAGAGCCGCGCGAGATTGCAGGCTTGGTGTCGTTCCTGTGCAGCGACGATGCGTCGTACATCACGGGAGAGACGGTAGTGGCTGCGGGAGGCATGCAGTCCCGCCTGTGAGCCACTGGGACTGGCTTCGGGGACGCCTCGAGAGATGCTCGTTGTGTGACTAGAATTACTCACAGCTTGAAGCCAGTTTTACACAGCATAGTGCGGGCCAGAAGTCTTGCGAGGTACTTCCCAACATTCTATGGGCATGATTTTCTCGTAATGGATGGATAGAACTACCGTGTTTTATTGCATAATTGTCGCACAGTTATGCTAAAATCAAGTTTGAAAAGTAGGGGTATGACTTTTATGCGAGAAATCCATTATTGTTGAGTTTAATTTTTTTATAACAACAAAACTGTTGCATGGAAATTACATTTAGTTAAAATGCTGAGTGCGCAAAAGCGCGCCAAACAATTAAAACTGATTAGTAATTCCTCAAATACATATTTTGTAACAACTTCACTGATAATGACTCAAATGTGAGTTGGAACTAACATAGTGTACCCATAACTATCCATTTTCTTAATACACACCACGAAAGAGTGCGGTCTATAAAATGTAGTTTACTCTGCTTGCAATCGGCGAGCTATCAATTTTAGACTACGTGCGCCGCACTCTGTACAGGCATCAACATAACCAAACATGTATGATGCCAACAAGCGCTGGTCTTCATTTTCATACATGCTTCACAGCAACGGCAGAACAGATAGAAATTATAATGTTTGAAAAAGTGTTTGAAAGAGAATATTTACACATTGGAAACTTGTTATTTCTGTTAATTAAATAAGTAAATGGTAATATTTAGATGAACAATGTATTTAAACTTCAATAAAACATGGTTTCATACGGGGAACTAAGTTTTTGGGCAATAAAACACGGTAAACAGTAAGTAGAGCAATGTACGGCTGACTCGGCATGGCTTGGTTACACATCAGCTGTTCCAAAAACATCATACATCGTAATAATGCTGCCACATGTTTTTAGTATAACAAGTCTGTCAACAAAGAAAACTGCCTCTTTTGGTAAGTTTGAATAAATTCTACTAACATCATGTTTGTTGTCACACAGTTCTTTGTTTTTCGCAGCTTCCTCTTTGTTAACTTACAGGCTTAAATTCTTTATTAGTGTCTGACTGTTTTAAACCAATGATCACACTACTTATTTTTTCTGTAAAACTCATTATGGTTAATGCAAGATGAAAACTGCTTCTATTGTGGAAAAATAAATAATTAATGACTTGAGTATTGAATACTGTCGATTTTAATAATGGTGGATTATTGGTCTGAAATAAATCAAAATTATTTCTCTACCACAATAGAACTCATAAATGTGTACCAATTGCCTTGAAAGAAAACCATTTCTTTAACCTTTATGTTCTTTAATAACCCAATTTAATTCTTACTCTTACATTATAGTTTATTTCACACCATTCTGAGTGTGATTATTTTGTTCATTTACTACCATTGTTCTAGGCTTCATTGCCGTTTCACACTAATAATAAACTTGTTTTGAATGGGTATAGTACACGAAGGGAAAGTGTCGTGCCATTCTGATTTGTATTCTCTTCTCCTTTCACTCTGCTTACCGAGTGGTGACAGCTCGCAAGCCTCCTGGCCCGCACAGATCAGAATGTTTGTCTCCTGGGTTGCAGACATAAAAATTAGTGCCTTCTTTTTTGACATGTTCTTGTCTTTACCTAACTACACATAAATTGATTCACCGTAGCAAATATTTGCCACTGATTTTGTATTTTATAGGGTTGCTAACAAGGAAAACCTGGAAATGTCGGGGATTTTCAGCAACGGGGAAAAAGTTAGGGAATTTAGATAGTCAGGTAATATTATTAATGACAAGGTTAATAAAAAATTAAAATTATAGGACACTTATTTTGATTTATACCAGATCCATGTACACATCCTTTCTTCCCACTTTCCAAACTTTATCTAAGTGTTACAAAATGTTTTCCTCCCATTCTATACCTTTATCAGCACTTCAACCACTCGCATTGTCTTCAGCGCTATTGACAATAGTGCGAGAAAATAATTTCTAGTTGCCTGTTGCAACATTGAAGTGTGGTATGTGTACGAGTTACTATTTTGAATTTGAATTTTTTATAGCTATTGGCGACTTAATTAAATGTATCTGTGGTCAGAAATTTTTTTTTACAAACCTGAAAAAATATTAATTTTATTGTCGCAGGTATGTTATACCCAGATTTTTTCTTGTAACAAAAAAAAAATATAATTGGCTTGTTTTACACAAGTCTATTGTAAAATGTGGTGTAGGATACAAACTACACTGTTATTAAAACATCACATCAACTTGTCAATTATTTGCTAACTTAACGAAGATGACCTGTTCAGAAAGTTTCATTCAAGAGCATATTTTAAAACATCAAAAATTCTTGACTATTTGTGGCTTGCATAACCCAGTAGATATTCTGTTTATATGGATGTGTAATAGGCATGTGCGAAGCTTCGATAGTAGAATCAAATTCGAAGTTTTTTTAATAGTCGATAACACTTCGAAACAATATGAACTATTCACATTAAACGAAGCTTCGTATCATTCAAGTCTTTACGTCACACATGCGATTTATTTTCTGTTAACTTTGGAAGATCGACCTCTCGCACGAGTGTGACTTCATAATTGATTGTTAATTTCGTTGTAACAACCCAGATTACAGCCTTCCTCATGCATTCCAGTAATAATAATTTGTATAAATTGTTGTCATATTTCAGTTTAGAAATAAAGTTTTTCCTTTGAGAAGTGTTTGTGAACGAAATTTCACCGGGTTTATTGTTTTTAATTTTAAAATGCATTTTAGTTTATTTTTGAAGTAATAATTTTTTTTTTTTTTTGCTGGCTTCTTTGTGTGGGAAGGCATGCTGACCTGATTCTCCTTGGTTATTTTCACGACCAAGGCCTTTTTTTCACACGCTAGGCGTGTGAGTCACGGTCACGGGAGTGTGAGAGAGAGAGAAAATTGCTGCGTCGTGGTAACAGAAGTAAGCATTTCGTTGAAGTTTCTGTTGCTATGCGCCGTGATTGGCTGTGAATTACATCAGCGAGCCCAGGACACGGCCCGCACAAGGGAAGGAAGGCTGTAAAGTCAGTCATTGTCTGAGCACCGTGCCGAACTGTCATTGTTCGGGCACCGGGCCGAGCAGGCAGTGGTCGGGCGATGGCTCCGTGTTTTATCTTTATTTTTTAAAAATAAACATTTAATTAATATTTATTCTACTTGTGCGAAAGATATTGGAATTTTTACATGAATAAAAAAAAGCAGTTAATACATCGAACATTGCGTATAAATTTTTTCGTGACCTGTTACTAACCTGTATGTTCCACTCATTACCTAATTTTGAGCTAGCGGTGGTGAGTGGTGACATTTGGCGGCCCAACGTGTGGCTGGCACGGACTTCTACACATCCTGAATTAGTAAAATTTTCAAAGAACAATTTTTTTCTCTTCAAAAAAATATGTCAAGGACTTCAAGCTGCGTACACATCCATCAATCATCGGTTGTGCTGTTTACCGCCTGACTGTTTTAACTAGTGCTTTGTCCACGTGTTGTGAAAACCATGAGAGACCGAAGCTGTGAGACCCAGGGGTGTCCAGTACGCAAAACTTCGAAATCGTTGCATCGCGGGACTTCGCAGAACTTCGAGATCGTAGCATCGTGGAACTACGTGGAATTTCGAGATCGTCACATCACGGGACTACGTGGGACAGAGCAACAAACACAGCAAGTCAACTAAGGTCGTAATTTAGAAACTTATATTTTTTTGGAACACTGGTTAGGTAGAAATGGTTTTATTTGTTTCAGTAAAGTGTAAAAATGAGTAGTCTGGACAGTGGGGAAGAGTTTCTGGGATTTTGGGAGAACTCTGATAAATTTGCGGAAAATATTAAACAAATCAGGGAAATTTAAACACATAATTTATAAACCAGGTTTTTCTAGGTCCCCTGTAAATGTTTGGTAGCATGGAACATCCTGTAGGATGATAATTGCAATAATACAACAAATGTCACAAGGACAGGCAGAACTGAAAAGAGATTTAGGGAATCAAATTGCACAGGGGTGACAGGTTATCTGACGGGAATTGGTAAAAGTGAGAACTGAAATTAAAAATATGCATGCTAATGTAAACAATCAAATTTCCGCATGTGCATCAAGGGTTGAGAGCTGTGAATCACGAGTGGAAAGGGAACAAGTTAATTTAGAAATTTGTGAAAGGGAAGTAATAGTGTTAAAAGAAAATGTTGAATTTATTGGGTATGATGAACATGAAAACATAAACATTGGAAACACATTTGAAAAGATTCAAGATGAGGTGAACATTTTTTTGTAAAATAAGAGGTACCGTAATGGACATGGGATCAGGAGTTTGTGTAAACAGATGACAGAAGTAGAGACTGAGATGAAAGTGTTCTCTGAAAAACTGAAGGATGAGGTTGCCGAGGAGGTAACAAAGGAATTGAGTTCTGCAGATTGCAGAGAAGTAATAAAAGGACATTTTGTGATAAAAGGACATATTTTTCAAAACCTAAACAGTAATGTGCCAAAATGTGGGTTGTGTGTACCGAATAGTTTACAAACTAAAATTTGTACACTGATGCATGTGGAATCTGGACACAGTGGAGTGAAAAAAATTGTGATACATGTTCAGGTGTTTTGTAGGTTGAAAAATGTAAAAAGTTGTTTATTATGGGCACAGACAGAAGTAATGAATGAGAAATGTACAGGGGTGATGCAACCTCTGCAGGAAATTGTGTGTGTAGACTTGTTTGGTCCACTGCCTAGATGGAGGGGTGGAGTCAAATATAGTTTTGTTTTGTTTGATGTATTTTTTAAACTTTTTGCCATTTTTTAATGTTTTCAGAATTTTTTTTATACTTTGAATTATGTACATTTTGATGTTTTGTATTTTATAAGGTTTTTGTATTTTTTGAAGATTTGTTATACTATAATATAGGAATATATACATAAGATTAATGACAGAAAATTTTTATGATGAATAATAGCATTTTTTACAAGGTTTTTAAAGAGAAGGAAGGCTATACACATAAATTTTGAAGATAAATAACTCTATGTTAATGTGAATGTTTTTCTGTTTTGAAACAATAATGATAATATATGTTTAAATTCTTTTGCGTAGACTGGTACTAAATTTTATTTGAAGAAATACTTTACATTGTGATAATTTCATTGCACTTGGGTAATGTTTTGTTTGTTTAATATTGTATCATGCGAAGAGGTTAACTGAAATTTATTATGATTTATGTTTTCGGTAAAATGATAGAATATTGAAAAGGTTTAATGTTTTAAAACAAGTGCCACACATGTGTAATGTAAAATGTGTAGTTTGGATTGAATGACAGGGTATCAATCAACATCCTATATTAAAGGTATGAAATGTAACGCTATACGTTAATGAAAAAAAGTCGTCGAGTTTTGAAGCTGCAGAAGCAGTTGTGTGTTCATGATGGCCTGAGTTTAGGCGGATTTTTTGTATTGCCCTAAATAAGTAGCAAATGTTTTTTGTGAAGCGTGGTTTATGAGGCAGCTGGGGGGCCAGGAGGTTAATTTTAAATATATTTCCGGCATGGAGTCCGATGTTTTTATTTGCAAGGGTGCGTCCCTTCTCCTTAGTCGCTCCCACCTCTCGCAACCTAAGGAAGGTCATTTGTTCACGTAATTTGTTTTTTGAAGAAGAGAAGCGTACGACTGTATCATAATGAAGTGTTTGTCATGCCATGTCTGTAGAGTTATCATCTTGTTGTTTGTTTAAAATTATTTTAGATGAGTCATGGGTAGATACTAGAGCTGGGCGGGATCCCGATTTTTCGGGAAATTTCGGGAATGAATTTTTCCCGAAATTATTCGGGAAAGTAATATTTCCCGAAAATGTATATTGATAATTTTTCTGATAAAATCACTGCGTAACCTATCTTTAGGTGTCTTCGTAACGGAACATAAGTTTTCTGTGATTACAGTAGAACCTCATTTTTACGTACCTGAGATATACGAATTTGCGTAATTAACGTATTTTTTTTACTGCCACCGTCATCTTCCCTATAGTTTTAATGCATTATTTTCCCGTTTATTGCAAAGCATTTCCCGCAATTAATGTTGCATTAGCGCTCCATTTTATAGCTAACCGTGACACAAGTTTAGACGGAACAATAAAAGTAAAGCGAATTGTGTAAACTGTATTTAGTTTACTTTACTACGTGCGTTTGTGGCCACGGCAATTTCTCAGCTTCGTTTGCCATTGTAAACATTTTTTTTGTGCCACTTGCCAAGGTGTACCATACGGCCATGAGTAAAACGTTTGGTGATGTGAACGTTCAAAGTCTTGTAAATATGGCGTCTTCGTGCATGTTCGGTGATGTTCGTTTTAACGAATAAGAAATATTGCGGAAAGACGTTGGCGACACTGATGTATATTACATCGAAATGTATTTGAACGTTCATAAATTTGGTGTTTAGGACAAACGACGGTGAAAGCAAAGATAGGCGTTGAGAGAAACTGTGGTGAAATGTTATTTCTAAATATTTACATATCGTAAAGTTTGTCACCGATGCTGTTCCACACACAAAGCCGAGCGCCAGAGATTCAGGTTCCTTTCTCTACAGAACAAGATATTCAATGTATTTTACTCCGGTTTTAAACGCATTGTGATATTATCTGTGTTGGCGAGTATTTTAGTGTGAAGTTTTTTACATAAGGTGTGTGTGTTTATGTACGTGAATTTCATCATGGAAAGTCGCCACACCAAATTAAAAACTCCTATCTGGTCTTTTTACCAAAAAATGCCAGATAATGTGTCTGCACAGTGTAAACAATGCAAAAAGGTTTTAAAAACCAATTTTGGTAGCACATCTGGGTTGCTTCGACATCTGATGCAACATCCAAATTTGAAAAAATAACTTGAACAGATAGAAGCAACACGGAAAGGCGGAAATATTGGGGAAAAAACTTTAGAACCAACAAAGAAGCAACTTCGCTTAGACGAAGCTTACAAATGGCCTTCAACACATGAAAGGGCCATTTCACTGACGAACTGTATTGGGGAATGGATAGCTGATGCTTAGAGCCAAGATTATATGGTTTTATGCGAAATCGCGAATTTTCACGCGAAATTCATCCCAAACCGCGAAAAACGCGAAATGGTTTCTAACCACAAATAAACACCTCAATATTGATTTAAATCGTTAACAACCGACTATTGGTTGATTGACAAAAATTCCGTATCTGTTTGTAGAAGAAATGGTCGTCATCTAACTGCAGTGTGGTGGTTATTTAATGCGTTAATTATTCATCTTAAAAAATTACAAGCTATCACAAAAATTGACGATTTCACGAACAAAAAAAAGATCGTTATCGGAGTTAGGTTATGGTTTTTAAACGCATCTAGCCACTAGAGATCACACAATATTAACAACTGACGATCGTAAACTAAAATTAACAAGTTAACAAACACAACAACGTGAAAAATCTCAGCGCCTTGTTTGCTGTATCCTTTGAAATATACACGTGAACAAAAACTGCATTCATTAAATAAATACGTATGAAAATAAAATAAAAGCGAATATTGATATTTAATGATAACTTGATATTTAATGAAATTTCACTGTAACGCAATTTTGTGTGCTTGTTGAATAAGCAGTTTACCGTGAAGCCTTCATTTTCATTTCACACTTCACAGGCGAGAGAGCCAAAATCGTAACATAATCGAAGTTTTCCGATCGCTAATGAAAAAGCACCATATTGCAAGGATTTATTTATTTTACGGTCATTAAATATTTTAAATAACGCTTACCTACCCAACCCTTCCGGAAAATAAATAAAAACATTTATTTCACTGACCTGACATAACCTAACCTTTTACTTCGGGTATAAGGCTCTCTTGCTTGTAAAAAGTAGGCTTCCCGCGGTTTATTTTTTCGCTACAACTTCAGTAAATACTAGTTTTTGGTACCTCCGGGCTTTGTTTACAAATGACGTGCATAAATGAAAGCTAAATTTCTTAATCATGCCGAAAAATAAAGCTACTGCGGCATCACGTGCTGACGAGTTTAAGAATGAGGGATTATACGTCAGTGACGGAAAAATACTTTTCTGTAAATATTGTAATTGCCGTTTGGAGCATGAACGTAAGGACACGGTAAACAAGCACATAATTAGCGACAAACATGTAAAAGCTAAACGATCCCCATGCACTTTGAAACGACAGCTTTCTATCCCAGAAGCAGGAGTGGCGCAAATATGCGCAAAAAAACAAAAGGAAGATTTTGTTCTCGAAACTGTTGAAGCCTTTGTAGCTGCAGGTATTCCTCTTGAGAAACTTGACAACAGCAAGCTGACTGCATGGATGCAGAAGCATGTAAGTGGTGCTGGTGATCTTCCAACCGGATTGGATGAGGAAAAAGTACATTCTCCTACTTAGAGAGAAAAAAGAAGTGGAAATCAAGCAGCAGCTCTTGGGGAAAGATGTGGTCATACTCACAGATGAAACCACTGACAAGAGTAATAATTGTGTTTTCAACATCTTGTTTAAAATTCTGAAACCAGGTGCTGAACAAGATGTTATCTTAGGGGCTTCTTGCGTCCTTGATGCAGCAAATGCTGTTTGTTGTTCTCGGGCAGTGATTGATGTATGCTCCAAATATGAAGTCAAGGAAGAAAACATAATTGCATATGTTACAGATAGTGCCAGGTACATGACAAAATCTGCTGGCACCCTTGAAGGTGTATTTGGTGACCACATGTACCACATACAATGTTGGGCCCATAAAGTAAACATTGTTGGGCAAATCTGGCAAAACAACTTGGAAGAACTGAACCTCTTCGTTTGTAAGGTAAAGATGGCCTTTCTTAACACCAGAAAGAGGAGGCATGCATACCTTCAATTTCTTCTCCAGAAACATGGAGAAAACAAGGCTCTGGTCAAGTTATTCCCCATGCCAGTTGTTACACGTTGGAACACATGGTTTGAATCTGTATCATACCTCGCACTCCATCTGCACGACATTGTGGAGTTCTTTGAGCAGCTTAGCGAAGATAACTCTGGTGTTAAATATATCAAGGGACTCCAGAAGGAAGAGTTACAATGTCTTGAGGCCACTCTTACATTTGTGGCTCAAAACTGTAACACCTTTGTAGAGCTAATTAATTTTCTTGAAGGAACAAAGTATCCTACTGCTCATCAGTTGTGCACAAAATTGAGTAAACTGCAAACTACTCTTGATGTCTTGGCTAAGGGAATATTTCCTGAAAATGTTGAAGACATTTTGGCTGAAATGAAAACTGTCAACTCTGCAGCCCTTACAGAGCAGTTCAAGAACACAGCTAAACTCAGTCTTATAAAACTGATTGATCTGGTGAACACTGATCCATCTCGTCAACTATTTCTGGGAATCAGCGCTCTAATGAATCCTCAAAATGTAGGAAACATTCGTGTGGAGGAAAAAGAATTCCAGAAACATATTGGGAACCTACCTTTCCTTTGCAAGGTGCAGAAGACCTCTGTAGCGACAGGCTACATAACACTCCAAAACCTGGTTTCCCAAGAGCAGAAGAAACCGCATGTGAACTACATAGACATGGTGGACATACTATGTAAAATGAAAGCGGATTATCCTGAATTTGCAGCTGCTGCTTTAAAGTTAATATGGATACCTGCAACGAATGTGGACTCAGAAAGATCTTTTTCTAAGTATTCTGTAGTTGTAAGTGACAGAAGAAGATCTCTAAAACCACAGAATGCTGAACTGCTGACAATGGTGGCTTTTTCCTGAGCTTAATTATATTGCATTTATAGAACAAAGGTTTAACTGTAGTTTATTATATTTTAATTAATTTAGACTCTCTCCTGAACTCAGGAACAGTACTTACCTGCATAAGAATACTGAATATTTTAGTTGTTAATTTTTTATGTACTTTTATGTTTATGTTTAATGTGCATATTTTAAGTCTCTAACCACGAATTATTGAATCATTTGATCAAGGCAGCTCTGCTAGGTGTGTACATGTTATTACATGTGTTTTAATTTTTTATGACGATAAAGACGAAATCCACAATTCTTAATGACGAAAAGTCCTTTTTCATAACACCATAAAATCTTGGCTCTACTGATGCTATGTTGCCATACAGTACAGTGGAAAATCATAAATTTCAAAAAGTCCTTAAAATAGCTCAACCACTTTATTCAGTGCCATCTCGTAACACTTTTTCAAGAAGAGTAATACCTGAACTGTACAACAAAACAAAGGCAAAAATGTCTGAACATATTGCCAATGCAATAAGTTTATCCATAATTGCTTCTTTATCATTCACTTGTGATTTGTGGACATCTGCTAGCAACGAAGCATTCATGTCGCTGACATGTCATTTTATTGAAGATTTCGACATGAAGAAGTACTGTTTAGGGTGTTACAGCTTTCCTGGTGGACACACTGGTGAAGCAATTAGTGAGAAACTAGTAGAGTGCTTCAATGAATGGGACTTAGAAAATGCAGGGGACAAAGTGGACATGTACATTGTGAGTGATAATGGACGAAACCTTAAGTTGGGACTTTCACTATGCAAACTTAAGTTTACGCAGCTGCAGTGCTTTGCACATACACTGCAGCTTGTATTGCAAGATGCTGTTAAAGTAACATGTGAGATCAAAGAGGTACTGAAAAAGTCACGTTCGATTGTTGGACGATACAAACACAGTGCGCGAGCAACTGAACAGTTGCATCGAATTCAAGAAGAACTAGATCTGCCGGTACTAAACTTGATTCAAGACTGTCAGACAAGATGGAATTCAGAGTTTTTAATGCTGAAGAGATTGTTTGACAACAAGATACCTCTTTCTCGTCACTTACCAACACTGAACATGGACAATCTGCAGTTGAGTGAATGGAACCTTATTGACTCTTACATTAATATATTGCAACCATTGTATGATGCTACAACCCAACTTTGTGGTGAACGTTCACCATCAGCATCAATGGTCATTCCGGTCATTTTTTCTCTAAAAAATTGTCTGAAGGCCTACATCAACACCAATGCAAAACAGGGATGGGAGTTTGCAAATGAGGTACTTCTGGCTCTCCAAGCCCGATTTCCATGCTACGATCGAAAAGAGCCATACTTTACTGCAATGTTAGTAGACCCGAGGTTTAAGGCTGTTGTAATTCCAACGGAAGAAAAACTTTTGGCACGTAACCACCTGGATAAAAAAGTAAAAGAAATCACACAGGCAATGGCACAACCAGGTATTGTTTAATTTATTTGTAGGCCTAGTTATTTTATTTATACAAAAGCCACTATAGCATTGTGTAAGAATGTGGTGTTTCTTTTTCTTTCAGTAACAACTGCAGGTACCAGTGAGTTGGCACAGAGTTCTACTTCTCTCTGGAGTGTTTTTGACGAACTTGCTGAGAGCGAATCAAGTAACCAGATCATGTCATCAGAAACTGATTGCTATTTCAGTATGCCTGTTATACAAAGAAGTGATGGTCCCCTAAAGTGGTGGAGAGAAAAAGGAAAAGATGCGTTCCCTAACATGTGTAAAGTTGCAATGCAGTATTTAGGCATTCCTGCAACAGAAACAGCAAGTGAACGTGTGTTTTCTTCTGCTGGGAACATTGTATCCCCCAAGCGTATGTCCCTTTCCTCAGAACATACAGAGGAACTGGTGTTCATACACGAAAATGGAGGCATTTCATAGTATTGTTTATTTTTCAAAATTTTTATTTTAATACTCTGGCTTTTAAAAGTTAAAATGTTATGGTTATGATAGCCCATTTTTGAAATAAATAAATTTGCTTGGATACATATTGCACTTTTAAATAATTCCCGTTCCCGTCCCGTTTCCAGAGGGAAATCATAGCTTCCCGCCCGAATTTTTCCCGAACCAAAATTACCTATCCTGTACAGCCCTAGTGGATACTAATCTCACATTCCAGAAATTCTGGCAATGCAAATGGTGTAACGGGAGTAACTAAAGGAAATGCAACCTTGGCTAATATTGGTTCTAGATGTGGATTTTTACTAAGGGGATTATTGATGTACAAGTCAGGTACGACAGTCTGAGATTATCACGGGGAAATGAATGCTACTAATTTTGAAAAATGGCTGTCCGAACATGTTCTACCAAACTTGCCACCATTTTCTGCTGTAGTAATGGATAATGCGCCATGTCACTCCAAACAAGACTATAAGCCTCCTTCGAAATGCAGTACAAAAAAGAAATGATTGCATGGCTAAAATGCAGAGTTGTAATGTGTGATTAAAAAATGCTGAAATGCCTATTGATGGAACTAGTATGAAAGCATAAACCAAAGAGATTGTTTTTAAATTTATTTGAGCATGTTGAGTAAACCCATGACAGTTTAAAGTAGAATTTGTGAGTTTTGAGAATGTTTCCTAAGTGGCAGGGAAGATAGATAAATTTGGGGTGTCACCCACATTTGTAGGGATTTTTATTTTAGTGCATTGAAATGTTTGTGATGTATGTAGGAACTTCAGAGGTTAGGTTTGAACAGATTTTTCTCATTTTTTTTTGTGCTTTTGTAACTTCTCAGTGAAAAGCTTTGGCTGCACTCTTGGTTGATCCCAGATTTAAATGTGTTCTTCTATCAACAATGGAATTAGAAGCCATTCTAGCTTGGAAATTAAAAGTATGAAAACTGATTCCATTAATATACACGAAGTTAAAACTAGCATTCGCAGCTCCACACCAATGTCTTCTTTATTGACTGTCTTGGACAATATTTCAGCACAAGATAATAAAGATTATGATGAAGGAGAAGAGGTACGACGGTACTTAAAAGAACCCCGCATCAGCAGACATGAGAATCTATTAAATTGGTGAGAAAATGAAGGCACAAAGTACCGATATTTATCCAAAGTAGCTCTAAAGTATCTGTGGTGGGTTCCTGCCACAAAAGTAAATACAGAGCGTCTCTTTTCAGCAGCTGAGAATATTTCAGCATGAAGAGAAAACTTGCTTCCTCAGCATGTAGAACAATTGGTGTTTTTACATGCCAACTTAAAATAAAAGCTAAACTGCTGACAGGCTGTAACTAGAGCCTAATGTTTAAATGTTTTATATGCTACTAGATTTAAATGGTGTTTTATGTATATATTTTTTAAAATAGTTATTGTGTTTTGTTCTTGCCCCAAATGGTCATTGGAGTTCAATAATTTTTCCCGGTGTAGTAAAGAATTCATTTTATGTACTTATAACCATGGACATTTTTTGAAGGCTCAAAAGAACAGTACTTCAATTTATGTTGTATGATGGTGTACATGTTCATAAAACTAGGATAAGTTAATTTTATATATAAGGATTTTTGAAAAATAGTTTGTTTCATGTTTTTAAATAAAACAGATTAAAGCTGCAATTTTTTTTAATGTAGGGCACTTTATTATAGGGTTGGTGAGTGGAGATTTAAAAAAATTAAGATAATTTTTTTGCTTGTAAAATGCAACTATTCGCATTCCATTCGATTTCGCACAAATAGTTACAATTCGCTTTGCACTTCGATTCACAATGAAAATTTAACATTCGCACATGCCTAATGTGTAATAAACTACTACCTTCAAAATGTAACTCTGTGGAGTTGCAAAGTTTATATTGTTATAAGTAGAGGCACAATTATATGGTAATGTGCGATAAAACGAAATAACACCGAAAATTGCTTTAAAACACGAAATAAAACAAAATTGTGCGAAATCCGCGACATGTCACGAAATTTCGTCTAGCCTGATTATTTACGTTTTTTTTCCATTCTGTAAGGACAATTCACTATCTTCAGCACAATCAAATATTTCTGACAGTAACTAGCAGCCATATATATTATATGCGACGGTGATTCATTATAGATTTTAAAATGAAGTCTCGGAATTAACGTAATATTTTCTTTAAACGGTAATCTTGTGTACCATAATAATTTAAGATGTTGATAACTATGATACAATGGCCGCCGTTCACTTTATGTAAATACAAAAATAACAAACGTGAAAAATATGTTTTTCTAAGATTACGTTTTTAATCATTAAAATATTACACACTAAAGCGCATTGCTTTTACTGTTTATTTAAAATAAAGTACGTAGGGTACGAAAATAAAATTAACCCTGCTTAACGTAACGATTGTAAATAATAAATAGTACATGTTTATGTCGGTATTAATTTTCACGTACGTATGTTGGTATTCGGTATGCGTTTGTATTCGCATCTATTCTCCATTGTTTTGATCTTTCCAGCACGGCAAGTTTTTGCGTATTAAGAAGTTAAATTCTTCCTATGTAATTAAAAAATTTTGATAATGCCTAAAACGAAGGTTTCTGCCAGTGACCGATCAAAAGAATTTTCCAGCGAAGGATTTTATTTCAGTGATAAAATGTTAATGTGCAAATTCTGTAACTGCAGGCTAGACTACGAGAGACGCAATACGCTTGTGAAACGTGTCGCGAGTGAGAAACATAAGCGTTTGAGGCAAAACTCATCTGTTAAACGACATCCTTGTCTAAGAGTCTTTAATGCCATTAATTTGCTGTTCAACCCAAGAAATGTGAGTACGGTTAGCATAGAAGATGCAAACCTATAGAAGTCTCTGCATAACTTGCCTTCTGTTTCCCATATTCCCATTGATACATTCATACATGGCTATGTTGCTTTCAAAAAAATAATTGAGGATGAACTTTCATTGCCAGAAACAAGCCAAATTGATTTTGCATAGGTACTTTGCTCCCTTAAAGGGGACTACAGTGAATTTGCTCAAGTCAGTTTAAGGGCAATCTGGTTCCCAACATCAAATGTTGATGCAGAACGTTCATTTTCCAGGTACTCACTGGTAGTTAGTGACAGAAGACAATGTCTCACTCCAAAAAATGCGGAAAATTTAACTATGATAGTATTTCAATAAAACCGTCACTTTGGAAGTGCTTAATTGTGTAATTTTGTAGTGTATGTGATTGTAATTGTCGTGAAATTTTTAGTAGTTATTTAAAAGTTTGAATTTATGAATTTGCAAATGAACTTAATTGTAATTAGATCATGAGGTTTTAGTTTTTATTAATATTTGTTTCAATAAATTTGCATGTCGTACAGAAAAACAAGAAAATTTTTCCGTGGGTATTTTGAGCAAAAGAATAAAACCATATAACACCGAAATCTTTATTTCTTTACACCGAAATTTGTCTTAAAATAACACCACAAAATCTTGACTCTAGTTATAAGTTAGTGGAAACATAATTTGTGGGCATTTAAGTAAAATGAGGGTTATGTAGCTCATATCTCTTTAGCTGATAGCTGATAAGACATAAAATAGTATTTTTACGTTCAGTAAATACAAATGTCTTCCAATCTTGTGAGCTGTCAGCACAGGGGTAAAGAGGAAAGAGAGGATGAAGGATAACAGAGGAAGAAGGGAAAGGGAGTGTGTTGCAGTGGGGGATTCCGTCTCCCTTCCTACATTAATAACCATGTGAAGTATATTGGCAGGTAGTGTGTGATGAGTAATGGTACCGATTGTAAAGAGTAGGAAAAATAACGTGATTCGCAGCAAAGAGAGAGAAATAATTAGTAAAGTAATATCAATCTGTGATCAAAACGGTCGTGAAAAATGCAGTTCAATTCCTTTTCACAAAACAATGGAACGTGCTGCAAATTATACAGATATAAGCAAAGCAACAGTGATGCGTTTTCGGAAGAAACAAATTGCAATGCCAAATAAACTGCATACAACACCAGAGAAAAAGAGGTAAGCCATGCATTTAATACATGTGTAATAAGCTTCAGTGATGTTAAAAAAAATATATTTATCATTGGTTATGTTAGGTGTACGTATGTTTATTTCTTTTTGATTATTAAGAGTGCTACATTGTATATTTTATGAGCAGGCCACGAAAAAACCCAAAAATGAGATCCACAGCTTTGATAAATGTGTCATAAGAGACACAATCCAGGAATTCTATGCGGTAAAAAAAGTTATCCCTACAGTGCGCAAACTAATTTCTGCATTAGGGGACAAGTTGGTTGGCAGTGAAGCCCTCCATCTCAAGAGATTATTGCGAAGTATAGGCTTCGTCTGGAAACGGTGCAAAGACAGGCTCTGTTTGTTGATAATATGAGCTGATATAGTGGCATGGTGCTCCAAGTACCTCACAACCTTTATGAGTCGTGGGTAGATACTAATCTCACATTCCAGAAATTCTGGCAATGCAAAAATGATGTAACGGGAGTAACTAAAGGAAATGCAACCTTGGCTAATATTGGTTCTAGATGTGGATTTTTACTAAGGGGATTATTGATGTATAAGTCAGGTACGACAGATTATCACGGGGAAATGAATGCTACTAATTTTGAAAAATGGCTGTCCGAACATGTTCTACCAAACTTGCCGCCATTTTCTGATGTAGTAATGGATAATGCGCCATGTCACTCCAAACAAGACTATAAGCCTTCTTCGAAATGCAGGAAAAAAAAGAATGATTGCATGGCTAAAATGCAGAGTTGTAGTGTGTGATTAAAAAATGCTGAAATGCCTATTGATGGAACTAGTATGAAAGCATAAACCAAAGAATGTTTCGGGTTAATCAACTTTTAAAAAAATACAGGGCTTCACGTCATTTGACTCCCACTATACATCTTTGAAAGCAACGCTATTAAATTAGCGTGGGCAAAGATAAGGAGGTGCATCGGGATTGTAATACTGTGTAATTTTTCTGCGCAAGCACTTCAGACGCACACATTGGATGCTGTTAAATCCATAACGAATGACTGGGTGGGCTACTGCAATCATGTTGAAAAATTAGATTATAATTACTGAACAAGGGGATGCAAAATAGACATGGCAATGGACCAGTTTTTAGTAAATTTACATAATGATAGTGATGATGACAAATTCCTTCCATCAACAAGCAACAGTGTAAATGTCAACAGAGATAAAAATAGTGATAGTGCTACATCATGTTTGGCTCAGACTTTGTAAGAGCTGGTATTTATTCTTTGACTTATAGAGATTTCGTGATATTTTAATGTTTCCTTATCGCCTCATTTCATAGGACTGAGAGGTACCATTTTGCCACTCTTGGTTTATGTGAGCCGTGGACCAAACCAACACTGCATTCATTGTGGCGAGTTTACAAACTTTAGTCAAGATTTCTTTATAATCACTTAATGTTACAATTCTTGATGACTGTTTACATTGTATTCAATGTAACAAACTGCTATCATTCCTCTTTTTACGTTTTCACAGATATATAATTGAATGCTGCATATTTTTAGAACGCCTAGTATACAGCCAGGCCGTGTGCCACGACGTTCCATGTGCGCTACCCACCACCGCTTTGTTCTGCTGATCCGTGCTAAGCAATGTTTGTTGTTGGAACTATGGGGTGCAGCTCATTACTTTTGTGGTCCTTACAGTATATATATTGTTTAGTTGATGACTAAGAAAATTTGTTCCTATGATTATACTACATTTCTAATATTGATAATACTACATGAATGGAGTTATTTGTCAACATTACCTACATCTCTTACCAGGTATTAAGAATTTT
Organism: Bacillus rossius redtenbacheri; assembly: GCF_032445375.1. Lineage (NCBI taxonomy): Eukaryota > Metazoa > Arthropoda > Insecta > Phasmatodea > Bacillidae > Bacillus > Bacillus rossius. Next base: position 113,263,588 of record NC_086332.1, read on the forward strand.
TAAAGAAGTGCTTCATCATGATAGCGGAATATTCAGTTTGACTGAACTTTTTTTTTATCATAAAATCATAAACATGTAGTTTTTATTTAAATAAATAAGTAATAAAGACTGGTGGTACAAGTACCTTGATGTTTCTCGAGAGGGGAACGTGGTAGATGCTGCAGTTGCCCCCACCCACTTGTTCCATAGTGCCCCGTTAGCATTTCGTCACCACCTTTTGTCATCTCGAGCAACCTTGATGTCAATTAGATGTTAGGCTTGATTATTTCCATTCCATGTTTTTAAATACAGAATGTTCACAAATTGCAAAGCATAAATTTATTGGGTGGCATGGAATCCCAAAACAAGGAAGTTTTGTTAAGAATAAAAACATTCTAGGAATCAGCTATACTTTTTTATATTTTGTGAGTATATCTGTGTGCAAAAAAAACCCTTACCATAGCAGTTAACACACAAAATTGGAACACTGATTCTCCTGAATATAATTGACAGATCCATTAGTATGCATGGTAACATCATACAAAAAAATATAAAAATAAACTTGCCACAACTGTATAACTTAACAGTTTACAACACAAAATACTCACTGTAATTCCATACAGAAAGCATAATTTGTTTGTGTCCACGAACACACAAGACAAGCTTCATTAACTGTCATTTTACTCTACCAAGTTTAACTTCACAGATGTTAAGTCATCCCATCATTGCAACTGGATATTAAAAATTATTTTAAATAATATTTTGATCACTAGAAACATACCACAGTAATAAACCGCAAGTTGCAATAAAATAACTTATTAATAACTAATGAAACCTGTGTAATTGTAATTACGAGAGACTATCTAATGCTCATCATTAGCACAACCAGACCCTATTCTGTTGAAACATTTGTGCTAGCTTCAAAAGAGAGCTTGCCCATAAGATGTAGACCAGATTAAAAAGTATTAATATCACTCAGAAATAAAAAAAAACCTTGCATTGGTCACATCAAAGCACAGTATATGTTTTATGAAGAGAGACTGCTGATACTGCGAGGCGCAGTGAGTCCTAACCGATCATGGTTCTTTTCCTGCCCCTGGACCTGACTTCGTCCAGCTTCCTGAGCACCTCGGCAGAGTCCTTGTTGCACTTCCTGTAGCTGGCGAGGACGCAGGGGAAGAAGGAGTCCATGTCCGCATGAGTGCTGAGGAGCGCTCGTTCCAGGACGTACAGGTCTACCGCCTTGTCCTCCGCCGTGGCCTGCCCCACGCTCAGCCCGAAGTCTATCAGCACCAGCCTGTCCTCTGCATCGCCCGTCGCCAAGAGCATGTTGGACGTGGTGAGGTCCCCGTGGATCAGGTTGTGGGCGTGCATCCTCCCCACGGCCGAGCCGACCTGCTTGGCCACGTCGCTCAACCTGGCCTCTCGCTCCTCTCCGTTGGTCAGCGACGCTATGTAGTCCTTCACTGTCACGCTGTCGTCCATGTATTCCATGAATATGCACTTCCTGTTCATGTCCACCAAGTACACTGCAGGTGTTCTGATCCCTGCACAGTAAAATACACATTCACTACCCACATTACAATACATGAAGTTACATTTTCATAAACAAAAAAAATTGTCATAGAGGTATATATTTTATTTGGTTTATTTGTTTGGCTGTTTACATATTTTTAATGGTTTATCCATATACTGGATGAATTTCATTGCCCCGTTCATCCACAAAAATAAAAAGCAGTCGATTATAAAAATATTTTTACATGTTTTTCATCACTTGGATTACATAAAAAAACTAGCTGCCCGACCCGGCTTCGCACGGCTATACTAATGGGAAAAAATTAAGCCACATCTCCCATTTACAGTAATGGTAAATAAAAAAAATTCAGTGAAAATTTATTACAATGCTGTATAATGTACCGGAGAGAAAATGAATAGCACCGGTTTCCCGACTCGTGCACGCAACGTACAACTGATGTACCCGTACTTCGCTAAGGCAGTCTACAGGCAGATCACTCTTGCGCCGCTCATTATACATGCCCCTCCTTGTGGGTACGCCACTGCCGCGCGATGCCCGTTGCCATGGAGACGCAGAAGGCATGAACAATGCAAAATCCTGTTCTCATGCAGTTAAAGTACCCACTGTTGCCTGGTTTTAACCACCCATGGGATCTAATTTTTGGAAAATGTCATCCTGCGTAACATAAGGAACATTACTGTGAAGTTTCAAGTCTGTAAAATATATATACTTTGCAGTGTGGTGGGTACGAGACGCACCACCTTACAAACTTGCGCACGAAGACACCAAATTAAATTGAAATGATTAAATTTAAATGAATAAATTGAAATGATTAAATTGAATTATTCCAGCTAGATGGAACACACAGAAGCTTCTGAGGTTGAGTTGAATCAGATCATAGACACATTTAACACAATTATTATATTTATTACTTTAACCCTTTCCTGCCTGGTGGTACTTGTGAGTCCCACAATCTTTGAAGCCCCATAGAAATAGTGTGTGCATGTTTGAAACCACATGCTGCCTGTTGGGACCTCTGGGTCCCTGTATAGCTCCGCTCTGCCAGTTGTCGAAGAAGTTCGATTGACAGCCAAGAGGTTGCAGCACTAAAACGGCAGCACTGCACCAGTCTGGAGCGCCCTTTTTTTTGTTTGTTGAGCTGGACATATAATAATTGCCTGTCAGGACTTAAAAGTCCCATCATTAAAAAATATATTAAATATAAATAAAAAAATTTGGAAAAAATTATGGCCTCCTTTTATGCCTACTTAAATATAAAAATGAAATAAAAATTACAAAATTCAATTTTTTTACATTTCTCGGCAGGAAAGGGTTAACATCTTTATAATGGCAACCTCAAACAAACAGCAGGTACATAAGTGATCTGAAACGCGTAATGCGAACTCCAAGTATTTCATTAGTATCCATATGTAAGTACACAATTAGGCTTGCTAGCGTTGATACTCCAAAAATTATATACATAGTTTCCTAGGTAAATTACAAGCACACACAGGTGCTGAAAAATATAAAATGGCTCAATAAAACAAGATAAATTAGTACAGAAAACATACAGAAAGGCCTTTCATTAAACACGACGTCGTGGGTCTACGCAATTACACATGACTGGTCGGTTGGGCTTTGGCGTATGAGACGGTGATACAAGAGCAAACTAGAAAAATTACGTTAGGACAACGTCTCATACTTGCAAGACGACGAACAACAGGGATAGTACAGGGGCCCTAGCAAGTTTAACTTGGCACGTTGCTAAAGGAAATCAAAAACAGAGATATTATTTACACATGGCTAAATTCAACAAGAAAAATGCCAAGCCAGGGTAATAGGCAATCCCGCGGGGCCACATTGCAAAACTAATAACAGCAACGTTTATAGTCGGATAGGTATTGGGTTGTTCCCAACGTAAGACTATGTAAAGGGTTAATCGTTAGCTCTAGAAATGGACTGAAATTTACTGGAAACAGCCCATTACGTTACGTTCGCCAAACATGGCTACAACATGCAAAGAAGCAACGAGAAGTCAATTACCGACCATGACGGAGCCCAGACGACCAGTACCCGCAGGCTGGGAAAGCGTAAGCGAAGCGACAGACCCGAGGCCTACTTCCTCGCACCCTTATATAAAAAACATAGATGGCGCTTCAGTCGCGGCTCTGTGAATGCAGGTGGGAGAGCGCCGACGTCACACAACCTGGGGGAGGGGAAATCCGGGGGGGGGGGGGGGGGGGAAGTGGGAAGGGGAGGGAAATCAGTGCACATGACCTCAAGAAGACAGCGCAGCCTCTTCAACTTGAAAAAAAGGGCAATAAAAAAACAAATTAAACACAGAGGAAAAAAAATAATAGTTTAGGTTTGCGATTTAAAGTGATAAAAAGTATTTAAATACTAATTGAACTTTTATGAGGGTACTGATTGCTTCGTTGTTAATATCACACGGGTGTTTTTTACTTGTATGGGAAAATTAAGAATGATAAGGCATCTAGTGCGTGGCAACAATGTTAATAGGCAATAGGAAATAAACTTCTAGCGCCTGCGGCATTGTCAACACACACTTCGTACGTGTACTGCATGTTGTATCTAACCCCCTACAATGCATTTTATTCTAAAAAGGACTTTTAGTAAGGATCCCTAATGTTATTGATATTATAATATAGCCTATAGTCTTCCTCGATAAATGTACTATCCAACACTGAAAGAATTTTTCAAATTGGATTAGTGGTTCCTGAGATTAGCACGTTCAAACAAACAAACAAACAAACAAACCTTTCAGCTTTATAATATTAGTATTGAAGTATAGATATAAAAAACTTACTTACACACAACCACCTCATTTTTCACACATTTTATATTGTTGTAAGAAAAAATCATATAAGCATTAATTCGTTTACAGTTATAGCTATTTCAAGTTTTGTGTAGCAAGTTACCCATAGAGTGACAACACTATGAAAGTGATCACAGAAGTTTGTTGGATTGAGAATCCAGGAACAACATTTTGGTGTATTATTTGAGTTTATTGCTCGTGGTCATGTGTTTTCTTTTCCAAGTATTATTCACTTGGCTATTATTTATGTACTGCTAGGTCTATTCTAGTGAACAAGGAGATCTGTGTGCACGTTTGTATGTGCGAGTGCATATGTGTGCACAGCACATGTGTACATGTGTGAGATTATATATGTACATAAAACTCAGCGCTGGTAGTTGTCACTAACATGGTGCAAGTATCATGACTTTAAAAATTGTTTTTAAATTTATGATCTGTAACAATATGTAGGTAGTTATACTGATTATTGAAGGAAAATATCATTTCCCCATCTCATTCACAGTAAGTAGTCTTTAGTTTCCTACTGGTGACTGGCCACACTAAAATAACAGATATGAAAATAAGTAATTAAATGATGTAAGACATTTTATGATACACAAAATAAGCAAGCAATGTAAATTTTTTTAAAAGAATATAAAAATTTGTAGCTACCACAAAAATGCAGCAATAAAAGAAAAATCAACATAAAAAAAAGGGGTGTGACAATTATACACAAATAAAACTTACATATGGGGTCCAAAAATTTTAACAGAAAACCTAAAAACCTTAATGTAAGCTGTTATCTAAAAGCTTATATGCACAATTTACAAGTACGAAAAAATTAACAATCAATAAAATACAGTGGTTACAGTATACCTAATATCTATACTAACATGTCACATTATTTTCAGAATTACTAAATTTTAATAAAAACATAGTTTCATTATTGGCTTCCAATCCTTTTTCACGTACACCATTTCCTCAGTGGCAGAACAAAGAGAGTTGTGATATCACAGAAGAGAACCACATCAATAAATTTTTAGAATGAGAAAAATATTCCAATATTCTCTGTACCTATCTAAATAAAAAATGCTTTACACAAGTACAATTTTATTCTCAGATTTAAAATGTCATGAAATTTCTTTCAAGTGATTAAATTTATAAACAGATTGTTCAAATTGTACATATCACTATACTCCCATCCCTTGAAGTAATGCCCTAAATTTTTCAAGGAAAACAAATCGCTAATGAAATACTTTTTTTCCATAAGTGTGTGTTTCAGACAAAATAAATTGGTTTCCTAACATAAATGTGCTTAATGACTATAATTTTAATCAATTTACAAAAATAATTATAAGTCTATACATTAAAATTAAAAATACATTTAAATAATAAACATTATAATTACATTTTGAGATTAAATAGTGTAAAAAAAAACTTGGCTGGAGTGTGCGAATAACCAAACTCAAATGTGAAAGACTATTTAATGTATGACTTTGGGAGTCCACGTTTAAGGTGAATCTGTAATCATTTCCTTGTAACATCAAATGAATGTATTTCTGAAATATGAAATAAATACAGCAATGGGAAAATATATAAAAAATCTTAACGTATTTGGCAGCCTTAAAAAGAAATGGTAAACTATATTAATTATTATGAACTTGATCATCTAGAAGCATTATGAAACTTTTATTCTCATAACATGTGTGAACATTGAAAACAAAATCATTTACAATACATGTATTGATCACACTTATGGCAATACTCAGAATTGTGATAATTATTAACTATATAAGTTTCTTGAATCAAAAATAAAAGTTACCGTAAAATGGGTTGAACAGAAACAGTCCGTTCAGAGAACCATAAAAACCCAATTCTTCAATGTAAAGTACTCATAATAATGTTGGCAAACAACTTGAAAAATATAAAAATTTTAAATGAATGATTTTATTCATAGACTTTTTGAGCAGGCTATTTCTATTCACCCCGTTTTATGGTATCAAATTACATAAATATTTAATACTGATGTTTAAAATATATCAGATCAATTTGAGTGCAAACTTCTAATTTAAGTTGATATCTGTAAAAAATAAATATTTTCTGACTTTCCAAATTAAAATATTTGCAATGTAAGAATGTAATTTTTAGTTTGTTAACCCACCCACCATCTTGTATATGCTAAGACTAAATATGTGGCAAGAAATGTTTAGGTCAGAAATATTTTAAAAAATTTCCAAATTTCAAAAATAAGCACATTAACTTAATGCACATTAATGATTGATGGTATTACTACTACTAACTTCAGCTCAAGAGGTGATTGAATTCTAGTTCCCAGACCTCTGAAAGAGGTCTGGATGCACCTTCGTAGATGAACATGTCTTCAGATGCAATGAGCGGAAATAGCACGGTAGGATGCCGTTCTACAGGCATCATGCACAAGGGAGATTTGGAACAAGCTCATTAACGAAACATAATCAGGAAGATGCACTGGAAGTAGGCAACATCTGTTCCTCAAAGACTGTCTACTGCTGAAGAAAACACAAAAAAAAAAAGAAATAGCAAAATAAGAAAGAATTATGATTGTAAGTTGAAAAAAAACTTTTTATTCGACTTACAATCATAAATCATTCTTAGATGACAATATTTTTTATGTACAGGATCTTCTGACGTACTGAATTAAAACAGCAAGCATCATGTACCACAGGATCAAGCCAAAAGCATCAAGCCTTCAGAATCCAGTGATAAACTTCAATATTTGAAACTGAAGAATTAGTGCAAATTAGTGCAGTGAGTAAACAATGACTGGTGGCGGTAGTGTGAAAAAGGCAGGTATTGTAATGTAAGTTTTAAACTGTTACTTTTCATGAACTAGTAGGAATTAAGAAACCATGTTTTCAGGATACATTTAGGGACGTCAGTAAATCTGTATTGTACGGATTAGCGCCAAAAAAAATCGTACAAATATGAAATAACTTTCATTATATGCTATCTTACGTCCTCTTTTCAGAACCGCCTGCGGAGATAAAAAATTCCGTTCATCACCATTGTTGCTTGTTTACAAGTATGATTATTTTTTTCGCGACGTAGTTGAACGACTACATCACGTAAAAAGAAAATTACGTGAGTTCCTACTGTTCATCCTTTTTCCCGGTTTGTTAGGTCAGGTCAGCTACATTATAAATACTTTAAAACTAAACAACCATTAAAATTAATTTTTATTATTTTTAATGTCCGTTCAGTTTCAAAGTATTTATACTGTAGCTGACCTGACCTTATCTACCTTTGTCCCGTTTTGTTAGGTCAGGTCAGTTACATTATAAATACTTAAAACTATACAAGTAAAATTATTTGATATTATTTTAATTTCCGTTTATTTTGAATTATTTATCATGTAACTAACCTTACCTAATGGAAAATTTCTGTTATTTAGGCATTCACGCACACACGGCAAAATATAAAATGGCGTCTGTTAAATGATTACATAGGGCTTGTATTGCAAAATAAGAACGGCGATATCTCCAAAAGTAATTGGAATATTTAATCTCCGCAGGCGGTTCTGAAAAGAGGACGTAAAAGAGCATATAATGAAAGTTATTTCATATTTGTACGATTTTTTTTGGCGCTAATCCGTACAATACAGATTTACCGGGACGTCTCTAGTATCAACTTGAAAAACATATTTTCCAGTTTTATTTACTTTTCGTTCCCCGAAGCCGCAACGTTCGATGCTGGTTTAGTAATATAAGCAATAAACTATTATTTTTCACAAGCTACATAGTAGGAATTTAAAAAAGCATCCCTTCAGTGTAAGGGACTAGTGTAGTGTGTAAAAACCATGTTTTTTTTTTCTCTTTCCGTTTTAAAAAGCCTCGTTGACTGAAAATTACTAACGAGAAATATAACGAATTAATTTTCTGGTTTACCTTTTTTTTTTATTTATTTTTAGTGGTGCCCAGTACACAATTTACTTTTTTTCTCTTTGAAAAGTGGCTCTTATTTAAAATTACCAATTTTTCATCGTAATAAGTGTTAAAAAAGTACCTGCAATTTTGCACTTCAAAATAGTCCTTGCTTCAGCTTTAATTCTTTCTTTATTAAGTTGTTCATCCAAATCCTCATGTCGGTAAGTTTTCCTAAATCTTTCTTTCACCAAAGTAAGTTTACCCAAATAAATTCCTTTGTACAGTCTAGCCTCGGCACCTTGACCAATCAACTGGAAACTGGGATCAACCATAATATTATAACTATACGAACATAGGGGACTACGAACAATTTCAAGAAAATGTTACTGAAGAGTTAATTTTTTTAAAGGTAACAAAATAAACAAAACATATAACCCTTGAGTCACTACGAAGGAAGAGTAGTACTAAAATCTAAAAGCAAATAAAAAAACACAGACATAGAGTATGTGTATACCAATATTTTATAAAGTGGTGAAATAGAAATAATTAATTAAACGTACTCCCCCCTAGGCAGTAATAAAAGCACGAGAGACAGTATCGTTCATTGTCAGCTATCGAGACGTACCCACCCACGAGCACCATTGTCGAGTCCATTCCTCGAACTGTGCAGTGTGTAATTCCAATATTTGTTCTTTTGGATATTAAGCTATCAAGATGTAACGTGCCGCTTCGCTCAATATGAAATTTCGTCTAAAGAACAAATATAGATTGGCCGTGGAAGCGCCAGGCAGAAACAGTACTAAACACATTACCCATAGGGGCACAGCGCACACACAACAAAATATATGATTAACCTCCTTAAAACTTGGTAAGGTTATGTGGATCGTGATCAAGGATAAGAAATTAATAAGACCTGGTTTGGTTTACATTGGCATTTACTTAATGATTTTGTTGCTGTTATTTCTACTTTACAAACCTTATTCTACTGAAGATAACCTATGGCATTACAGCCGAAACAAAATACCAAGAAAATTGTTGACCTTATTTGCTATACTTAATACAGTAAATATTGTTAAACAATAAACCAAATGGGAGGCCCCGGGGCGAGATATTATAATAAGTAACAATGGTTATATTTGACTGAATTTAAGGTCATTTGGTTTCTTAACTTTACAGGCCATTGAATATTGAGAATATTGAGCGCGCAGGCTCTTCATAAGACAAATTATAAAAAAAATAATTACATTTACTCGTTAAATGAATAAAAGTTTCCTGAAACTGGTTGTTCAGAATTATAAATTATTTTAGGGTTTTTTCCACTCAGGGAAAAATATGTTGAAAGCTGGAACTCTTGAGAAATTCTCCGATTGCAGGAGGCGATGAATTTCGGTGAACTAACTCATGAACTGCATGGGAGTTGAATTTGGAGCGGAATCTCTCATCCTAGTTCTTGATCCCCGCCTGCAACCAGTATTCCCATCAAATTAGGTTGGTTAACAGGCGGCTGATGTTGGGCGAAGTTAAGCCCACGAGAACCGGAAAAGAAAAGGTGTGTGTGGGGCGACGAAATAACTTACCTAAGCTGCGGGGTGGAGTAGATCAGGTCGGTCCCTGGAGATGGCCAGGTGATGCGCGACGCGGAAGATTGCTGTCGCCATGAAGAATAATAAGTAAAGACAAAAAAACTATTTCAAAAAATAAACTATTTCGGGCAGCAAAAAAATTAAAAATTGAGTGCTAAGGCACATGGCCTTGTCGATAACCAACTACATGCTTTAGAGAAAGCCGTTCACGACTTTTCAGAAGCGCGTTGTCTCGGGCTGCGAAGAGAGATCCGCCCTTACCGCGTGCTGCCTGCCGAATCGTCAAAAATGGCGCCGGCTCGCCTAATTAAAGCTGTCTTTGGTCGCCTGTCCAGGGGAGGGGCTTCGGAAAACCCGAAGGGAACCCGAATGGTTCCGAAAGAAAAAAAAGGGCTCCGGCGACCTATCGACTGAGTGTGAGGTCGACTGTTTCTCCTGGTGGGGATAGGGTGGTCAGTAGTGCGCTCTCGCTCTCAGCTAGTTCGTCCTTTCGCCGCTAGATGGCGTGGGCATGCAGATCGGAGTATCGCAGAGACCATCGTGGCACTTGGTGGCCGCCATTTTGCAAGTGGGGGGGATTTTGGCCTTGAGGTTGGTCATTGCCGCGGCTGGCCGATGACCGCTGTGGACCAGGACGGGGTGGAGGGTATGTCCGGTGAATGACCTGCCCTGGGAGACTTCGCCAGCCAGGCGTCGGGACGTGCGGCGGAGCTTGAAAAAAGGACACCAAAACGTGTTAGAGACCGCAAACTTCAGCACACCTCCGAGAAGGGGTGGAGGTGACCATGGGAAGCTTAGGGCGGCTACTTTCGTCACGCGTAGCGCTAAACTCGTGACGAGACGCGACGGCCAGTGGATACCGTTGCTGATGATAGCCCTGTAGTCGGCTAGACCCAGCAAATTTGGTAGGAAACGGCGGTGAGAGCACTATACTGCTCAACAAGCTAACCTGCCGGTACACTCGACCAAACAAGTTTGGATGGGGGCGAAAGCAGCGGGCGAAGGAGGAAAATTGAAGTTATAAAAAAATTTAAAATTTTGTAAAACTAAGAAAATAAAAAAAATCCTGCCTAAAGTAGCACTGATTCGACACAAAGACAACAGTTAGTCACGTTATTTTTTAGAACTATCAAATATTGAATCGCAGTTATTTTATTCATATCGTGTCTCACCACTTTCAGCTCCTTGCAGAGGCCGAATGTGTCTCGGAATACACCCACTAGATCTTACGCGAGCTTTATCCTACCATACTTCTCATCATTCAAGTCAATCAAATTACCAGCATGGATGTGTGCCAGCTGCAATTAATGTAAGTGTACTTAACTAGTGCATGTGTGCACCGCAAAAAAAAAGTTCGCCCTGCTGTGACCTGACTTGTAAGCACTCATTTACCCGTATAGCCATTTTCCCATCCCGGTAAGCAATCTAATGAGAATGTTAGTCTAGTAGGGGTGTGTGTCCACAGGCCGAAACACATGGGCCAACTAGTTCAAACTAGTCTGGACACAAACCATTCTTATCCAGCACGGTGTAATGTTTCTTCTAATTATGTATTTGAACTCATTGAATTTGTAGTTGATACTGGGCGCCACTCCTACGTATACATTAACTTTGTTATCAAAGAAAACAAGTGAAATAAAATACATAAGAGTGACGTCGACCCAAGTGTCTCCTCGGCTCCTTCAGGCCGTTATGCCTCGTAAACGCCCTCCCTTGCGATACTAGTGCACCGACTGTGAAGTGCGGCGAGCAGGGACGCAGATCTAATGTTTAGGTAGAGTGAAAAACATGGAGAAAATAGGATTACTGAACATACACAATATTAAATAACAACAAAATAAAATATGGTTAAACAGATAGTCTTTAATAAAATAAATATATATAATTTTTGGCTTGGCAAGTGGTATATAATTATGTCTTTATAACCAACAGGAAATATGTTGCACACATGAATCTCCCACAAAAGTTCATTGGTTCAGTTTATTATGTCCGTTGTTCTCACTCTTGGATCGAAGAAAATATATAAAATATAGTTTATTATCATTAAAGTTTAATTTTTAAAAATATACCTCGGCTTAGTTCAGTATGTTGGTGGGTAGAACAACATGAGATTCCAGTCTTATTTCAACTCTGGGTATGAACTGTGATATGTAAGTAGAATATTAATTGGACTAAAATGTTTGTTTTTGGAGAGCTTTACTTAGTTTTGAAAGATAATCAATGTTTTTATTCGTAGTTAACAGGATAGAATTACATTCGGTGCAGGAAACAATCTCTTACGACGGAGAATTATGAGTCAGTTTTACTCACGTCAAGATACACTCCTAATTACACATCAGTGCGGATGTGCCCTATATTAATTACATACATTTAATCACACGTCGATTTAAACATCTTTAAAACATGGATAATCTAACTTAGCTTCGCAGATTGTCTGATATATGAGGGATTGAAACCCAGGCGATTTCATCAACGCCGCCACCATTCCATTACTTTTTTTTCATTCAGTTTTAAAACTCTTAACTTAAGTAACTCGGCCTCCCATTGGCCGGAGTACAAAAGCCGTTAACGTAAATTTACATTTCAAAACAAATACCGACTTCCAACAATACATCATGAAAATACCAAAATGTCACAAATTTAAAATGTTAATTTCAAACAATGAATATCCTTTTATATAAAATACGTGGGAAAAGTTTCATTTGCCATTAAAGTCAATAGTGCCCTAGAGGGGTCTTGCCAATAGTTGCTCACATGTCAGCTCGGGCTACGTCATAGAGTGTAGCACACGTAGATATGTCCAACTACAAATATAGAGCATTTAACATAGGAAAATAAACAAATAACAATAATTATATTAAAATGTTATTAAAATTAAAATAATTCACTTTCTGTGCATGGGATAGTCATGTAACAGCACAACGGCTGACAGCCCTCGGTAAGCCACACATGCCGAATGATCCACAACCTGCCTCCCTGTGAGAAGTTGTCTTTCTGAGAGAGCTGGCGCTGGGTAACAACAACCAGGAATGTCGAGTGACATCCGTGACATCCGCCACATCTTTACACTTCGCAGGAGATGACATAACAACAATTTAATTAATGAAATTTCAAAGTACCTAGTTCAACATGTAAAAGTTAAGTTCTGGTGTCATAGTTATGTTTATATAAAAAATATGTTTTTAATATTTTATTTTTTTGTAACCATTGTAAATCATGATCGTTCAAGTCAAATTGTCATGTACTTAGAGCTAGGGTGGTAATCATATATATGTCTTGAGCAAATCCTTCGTCAAGAAATTCTTATATGCATTCTTAATTAAATACTTGGGTGCCATAGACGTTGTTTGAGATTGTCTCACAAGATCGCAAACAAGACAGTCTAGATGAAGACCATCTTATAATAGTCCCATATTTCTTATTTCCGAGAGGGAATTCTCTTGTATCATAGTCGTTGCTTGAGAACACCATCGCATAAGCATGTTTCATAGTCGCTGAGGCCTTGCTTAAGAACACGAAAAAGACCGCCTTTGCCAAGACCACTGGAGACATGTCTCAAGCAATTGGTTGTTTGGATCGCAGTGTATAAAATGGCTGATTCTCGTGAACCTCGTATTATTAAACTTATATTAATCCTATATGAAGTGCTGAAGCAATTTGATATGTGTTTTAAATGAATTTAGTGTTTGTTTGTGACTGGTGTTTACATTTTCAAGTGCTAACCAGACCCATTTATTTACATATCAATTACAAAACGAGTACCTACAATTGGACGGCTTTTATATAAATGGAACCAAGCGCCATTCAGTCACAACTGAGAAAAGACTGTTCAAAGTATCCATATGTCAAAAAAATAATGAAACATCTACATAAAAAAATCAATGTAAAATATTTTAACAGGTATAATAAGCTGCTTTATTATTATGCACAACATTGTGAATTCTCTTCCTATCATAGTTTAATCAGTAAAAATGGATGTTGGTTCTCTTTGAATAAAATAAAGTAGAGTTTTTTTTAAAAAGAACCAAGTATAATGGAACATGAATGCCATGGTCACGTTGTCAAAAAAACAAATACCGTAATACACCATTTTAAATACCTTAATACCCATCGTTCAGTAATTGCCCATTGCAAATCTACATAATCAGTCTTAAAACAATCTGGCAAGTGTTCTTCATGTATCGGATATAAGCTTTGTGTTAAAAATGCCAGATACCCTGAAAGAATAACTTATACCATATGAGATGACAAATAAATCACAAAAATGTTTTTAAAAGTCAGTTGGTTATGAGAAACTTTTACATACACATTTCAGCATAAAACACAAAGCAATTTATTATTAATCTTCCATTGTGAAGTCTGCGTTATTCCCAAAGCCATCTATGTCATCTTAAACCTCTGTACTCGATTGAAATTTCTGATAAAAATGCCATACTCCTTGAGGTATAAGATGATGAATAGATTTAATACCCTTAAGCTTTTCCTTACTTATAGGCTTTCCTTCAGGCCACAGGGAAATTAATTTAGATGATTGAAATCCATCTGAGGGTCTCCCTCATCGCTTGTTTTTGTTAATGTTAACATCAATGAAAGTTTCTTGAGAATGGCTGGTCTTCATCTGAAGAACTTGTGGTTTACATCCCTCCAATTTAATTTGACGAAGTGTGAGCCAGTTAATTTTATTTCATTCTGTGTCAATCTTCCTGTTGGTGATCTCTTTCTCTATTTCACTGGTCCCTTTAAAGTCGTCATTCTGCATTTGTGTCACAACAAATTTTCTCTTTTTACGGCATCCTTCCATTACCTTTATGTAGTCCTCCAAAGTATATAGTCGCTGTTGTTTTAGGGCAGATTCCACATCGCCAAAATCAGAATTATTCGGGAGGTGTGACCTGAAACTAAATACTTAAGTGTCACAGAATTCAGTGAGTTTGGATCACCAAACAATGTGTTCATCATTAGTACCATTTTGATATTCCTATCCTGGCCCCCACACGAGTCAGACCACAAAATGATGTCTGTGACATTCCTTCCGACATGAGTAACAATATGCTTTCGCAAGCTGGAACCCACTTCTTGGGCATCTCTTCCGGCAGTGCCTTGTACCCATCCCTTGTTGGGATTCTAGGCAGAGGCAATGTTTTCTCCATGTCATAACATAACATTTCCACATTTTCACATTCCTTTGCAGTCTTAAGCTCACGATTCATTGCATCTCTTGCTTCTTCAGCTTCTGACTGATGCACATTTAACTCATTCATAATTGTTTTCTTTTCAATGTTGTTGCAGTTTTGCATTGCTGCATTGCTGTATCTTTTTTCAGCTTTTTCCGTTTGATATTAAAATCTCTGTGAAGTATCATTCTGTTGCAACTAAAACTTACTGCTCCATTTCCTTCATTTTTCTCTCTGTATAATTCATACATTTTTGATTCTGTAAGTTCTGTAGATAGGTATTGTGTATCACCACTCACTCGCCGACAGTAGTGTGATTTATACCTACAAAACTTGTTGATGTGATCCTTAATTTTTTGAATTGCAACGGGAGAAATTCGAGGCACACCTTTTCTTTGAGTTTCTCTCTTGTCAGTTACACAATCGGAGCGAATTTTGTTCAGTGATGTGTTGACTCGTTTTGTTGATACTCCCAAGGCATGAGTAAACATTTCTCTGCAGACATTCACTTTGTCCAGTTCGTATTTTCTAGTGTATTGTCGTTTGTTAGATGATGACCTCTTTCTTTTAACATTTACCTCTTGAATATGTGCAGCAATGAAAGCAGTCTGGCAATCATAAAATCCTAAATCCCAAAATTAATTTTTTTTCTAGAATCAATATTAACATTGTCTTTGCATCGTTTGGGGTAGTTGCAATTAAAATCATTGAATTTCTTGGGACTTCAGTAAGTACCTTTAACTACGAAATGAGGTTTGATGGTGTCTTTTAGATTTTTCCGTGACTGGCATGTTTGACATACATGCTTTCGTTTTCTCATCTTTTTAGGTCTACCTCCTTTCTTATTTTGAGTCGTTTGCCCATCTAACTTTTCAGGTACATTACTATTATTTTTATTCTCTTCCTCTATGTCTTTGGTCTCTCTATGTTCACCTTCATTGCCTGAATCTAAATGTGGAGTGTAGTCTGGATTTTGAACACTATCATTTGTATGATCCTTTTGACAATATACATCATGATCTTGTTAAAAAAACACACACACAATAACAAATCTAATATTAACTTACAGAATTTTGTACCCTCAAGTATTTCAAAATCTACATTGAATTAAAAACAAATTGAATCCAGCAGCTGTTTGATTTCACAATATTATCACTGTTGAATCACCATAATATTACGTGGTTCTTTTTAAATCAAGAAAGAAAATACACATTAAATATTCTTTAAACAGAACCAACCGCCAAATGTCACTTGGTTCAGTTTAAATAAAAGTAGAAAACCTCTATGCAAAATGGTTGTTGGTTCAAGTGCTCACAAATAGCAGCACAGTCTAGATATCACTTGGGTCTATTTTTTTAAAGAATTTAGCGTGTTTCATGCATTCAGTTATGGGTATATCTCAAAAATGTAAAAAATGGCGCTTGGTTCTTTTTATATAAAAGCCGTCCAATTGATGTGGAAGATGATGATTTAAATGATGGTTAATGAAGTTCATATCACCATCAAAAAATGAAATCATATTCGTGACACCCAGAATCCATAAAAAAATATTTAAAAAATCTGTGGCATTTACAGTAATATATCATAATCTCCCTATGAAATTCCTTAGAGCTTAGGAAGTATAATGGTCCAACTGATAGATTTTGGATAAATATAACAAGCTGAAATGGTATTGACGACAGTTGTCACGCCCTCCTAGGCTAGAGGCCGTTCCTGCCCATCGCCGAGTACCTGAGGGGGCGCGCGCTGTCCCCCCTAGCCAGTGCACTGCAGTGTTCATCGTAAGGACGCACCCGCGTGCGCCTTAAAGTGTCCATGTTTAAAGACAGCTGAAAGACGAACAACTATTGTATATGTGTAAATATTGCTTTGTTAATAGTGTCATGTTTATTAGGGTTCTTGTGTAGCGATGTAGAGGCCGCACCTGGACCGTGGCGAGCGCACGGTCTCGTTCGTACCGGCGCTCCTCAGTGCCTGACACAGAATACAGAGGGTGGTGCCTGATGCAGCTCGTGTAATCAGGAAAGATTGTCTTCTTTGTTACGTTTTGCATGCAGAAGAGCAACCATGAGCCACCACATATCTAAAGAGAAAATTTTAACCTAGCATTTTCGGCATTGTTTTGGATTAATTAATTAATTTTTTTTGACTCAACCTATTGACGTCCCTCTGCTTTAGGTCCCTGATTCCCCATTTGCATAATTGTCCTGTTTTACCCGTGCAGCTCTAGTCGGTGAGGAGTGAGTTCAGGCCAACGTGGCCGGGACGGGAAAATACGGGACCTGGAGGGAATTTTAGGTGAGAAGGAGGAATGGTAGGCAGCTCCAAGGATAACTCGGTGATGTCCGTTCCATGAGCCCCTTTTATTGTCGCATAGAGAGCCTGCCGCAGCCTGGCGGACACGTCGCGAATGAGCGCCCTCCCCGCCACGACCCGGACTCCCGGAAGAAAGTCTCGTCTTTTTAATACGTCCCGACACCAACAGGGAAGGTAATCCCGTAACTATCGTTCCGGTTACGTTTGTTCTGTAATGATGCACAGCGCGTGCGTGGTCCGTTACGTAAGAGATTCGTACTGACTGAGAGGTTCGGCGGTCCGTAGATGCGCGTACACGGCCTATTACGTTCGGCTGGTGACGTCCCGGAAAACTTGTAAAACTCAATACGGCCAGTGATACAACGAATACAGCTCAGCTGCAGAGACGACCCGTGACGTTTCACTGTCGGCGGACTGCGAGATGAGAAAACACGCCTCACGAGCAGCGCGGAGTGGCGTGCACGTCTGCTCTCTGTCGCGCCCAGAGTACCACTGCACCCCTCCGCCCGCCAGCAGACCGAGGCCTGCAGGCCGCGGTGGAGGGGGGGGAGGGGAAATCGGCCGGCGTGGGAGAGGCCCACCCCATGACGTGCCAGGCTGCGATTACATTACTAGCACGGCATAAGCACTTGAGAAAATCACAAAATTTTAACACAACTTTAGCGAGTAATTAATTAAAGAGCAAATTTACACATAAATTAATTAGTTACGATTACATGACAAGCGAAGTATATACACAGTGTTTCAGACGTGAGAGTTATGTTACGTTACAAAATATACACAATTGTTGAGGCTCGTGACCATTTAAAAATACATAAAAAGTATAATTATTTATAACACAAAAAGAAGCCCACTGGCATGCAAGGGCGCACGCGGGTGCGTCCCTGACCGTAGCACTTCACAGATGGTGCACTGGGGGGACAAAACTCCCTTAGAACCACGTCGGTGGACAGGTACGGCCTCTGCATCTGGGAGGGTACGACGATTGTCGTCACTATGTTATTCATAACAAACCATTGAAATCAATTTGTTTAGGTTAAGTATCTAAAGGGGCCCCTTACCTTAAAATTTATTTTAACTATCAGTATAACTGTATACTCAACATTTGATATTAACCTTGTTATTATTATTTAAATTTAAATAATTAAAAGAAAAGAAAATATAAGGAACAGAAAAACGATATAGTTGTATTTATTTAACTAAAACCACTGTCTATTAATTTTATGACTAGGGTTAATATTTAACTATTTTATCCTGTGTAATATGGCCTCCCCAGTCGGCTCAAGGTTCTCATGATTTTACTACATGTCTAACAAGGCACCATTGAGCCCATTCCCATGCTTTCACGTTGACCTCTGTGCCTCCTTGGTGTTTTAGGGCCAGGTTGAAGTAACAGAGGGTGGCAGAGCTTGGTAGCAGAGCTGGTGGTTCTGGTGTTTTGTTGGTCGTGTTTTCACATGTGTAGATGTTTGTCTTGCATGTGTTGACGTCGTACCGACCATGGCCTTTAAGCCCGTGCTCCGCACCGCCAGTACCGTATCCCGTTTTCGGAGCGCGCCTCTTGCCCAGCCGGATTGAGTCAGGCGAGCGCCCCGGGCGTGACCCCAATAGACAACAAACCTCATTAACAGTCACCGCGGCCACTGGCCTTAATTAAAATACCCGTGACTATGATCGTGTCAGATTAGAAGAAATCCAACTAAAACAGCTCACAGTGAGACAATATGTTGATAAATTTACAGTCGCCAACTTGATGCCACATTTCAAATAATTAAATACTACTATAAAACAGTTGTTAAGCCTTAAGCACACAATTACCAGGTGCTAACTTTTAATTGAGCACCTGGAACGTGTTTTTAGCTTATAATAGAGCAAATTAAGTTAATATAAGTTTTTTGACGCCGACTCACAAAGAAGAGAAAGTTTCACTTCCTTGCGAGGCGGCCATGTCCGGCAGTATCGAACCACTCCGCGCCGGGAACAGACATGTGTCCGTGGGCAGCATCCAAGTTTTCTTTCTGTGGTTATTTTATCCTATACTAAATATTTAAATTCAAACCTCTTATTAATTCATAGCTGCCCACGTCGACTCGGCGCGTATTTTACGGAACCGGGCCTATCCCGACCGTCTTCATCGTGATACCGCGCTGCAGATCGTATCACTCACGTAAGTGTTTCGCCGAATTTAGGAGCCCGCTAATAGAGCCCCCCCTGCACCCGTTAATGTTCGGCGCTGGCCGTCTCCAGCGAGCATCGATCCGCGTCCCGCGAGACTGCCGCAGTAACCATTAGTGTCGTGTAGTGTTATGTTTTTTCTGTGTTAATTGTGTAATGGCTAGACGTCGCCAAGTGTTGGTGAGAGTGTTTTGTAGCGGGACTAGATTAAAGGTAATTCTCACCAACTCGTGTACACTAATTTTCCGGAGTCTCCCGTCCTCCACACGGCCGAGCGGCCTTCACAGTCAAGGGAGAGCCATTCAGGGTAGATTCAAACCGTGTACCTGGCGGGACACGCAGGGGCAGAGTACCCACGTCCCAACACCAACGGCCTAGCAACCCGCTAGCCTGGCGCCCCTCCGGACAACAAGAGCACCGCGACGCCCGTAGCGCCCGTCAGGTACCCCCCGGGCCTTTCACATAGGTCGGGTGATGGCAAATGGAGCCCTTGCGTTGGGCATAACTACAACCGAACATCACAAAAACGCAGCAAGATCAGACAAAGGGGACAGAAGACGGCCATTTTGGACGCGCGCTGTGGAATTTGGCACACAGAGGAGCAGCGACAAAGGGACCACCCGGAAGAGCGCGTCACCGCCCGCGCCGACCCTCGCCAACTTTCACTTTCACCCCCACCCCTCCCCTTTGGGCCTTCAGCGAACATCCTCGCCCGCACACCACCCCCCCCCCCCCCATCCACCTTCACATCCTCGCGCTCTCCGCCGCTGCTACACATAGATATCTGCATCCCCCCTTCGCAGTGGCCAGTCTCGGCTCTCCCTTTTGTGCGGCTTTCTGGCGCCTCTCGGCCAGCGGCACGAATCAGTGCGCGCGCCAACCCCCCTCACCACTCTTCATTCGCCAGGAGTCTGTTTGTAAACAGAGCCACGTGCGCGCACGAAGCGACTGTCAACACCGACGCGCCGCGCAACGCAATGGCAGACAGACTCAAGATGAACACCTGTCGAGTCTGCTACTGGCCACAGGGCAGGGACCTGGTAACGGGGAAAGCGAACCCTTTACAGACATGTAAATGCGCACCGGATTACAACATGCCCGCAATCAAGGTCGAAGCGCTCATAGAACCGTGGCACGACAGCACGGAGACGGAATTACAGGCGCGAACACCACCGGTGGACCACACACCCCTACCGAGCCGTACCACCCTGGCCATCACCGCCCCCCCAACCACCCACGCCAGCGACTGGAGCTCGCACCCTGGCCGCGCGACGCACGCGCTGGACATCACCGAGGCCAAGTGCGTGTGGCCCGGCCTGGAAGACCTGGCCCGAGCCCTGCCGCCCCGCAGAGCGACTCTGCCAGAGTTCGCCGGAGCCCCGCACGAGGACCCAGGGGAATTCCTGACGCAGTGCAAGACGCGCCTGACCTGGTGCCGGACGCACCAATCGGAGTGGACAGAGCGGGTCAGCGAGCAGCTGCGAGGGACCGCTCGGAGCTGGTGGAGCATGTGGGGCCGGTTTGCCATGCCATGGGGCGAGTTTACGGACATGTTCCGACACCGGTTCGACACAGGATCGCCCCTCGTCGAGTGTTCCACCTCATTCTATGGGGCTCGGCAGAAGGACAGCGAGGCAGTGGAGGCGTTCATCGCCACTAAACTCCAATTGTTTCGCCGCATCTCGCCTGGCACCCACCTGTCCGGGGCACTGCCCATCATCACAGGCTTAGTGAGGGACGAGCTGCAGCCCTTTCTGCGTCGCTGCCACACCGGCGGTGTAGCGGAGTACGTGCAGGAAGCACGCGAGATGGAACGCAACTTCCAGAGAGCCTGCAAGCGCGGCCCGACCACGAGCACCCGAGGGGTTGACAGCCCACCAGAAGCCCGGCGGAACACCGCACTACGGGACTCACCCTCACACCAACACCGAGGACTACGAGCCATCGAGGCGCCGCCAACTTGGCGAGCGGAGCGACCGCGGGACGCCGGAGCACGAGAGCAAGTCCCCCTGTGTCGCTTGGGATGCCCGCGTGGTGAACGTCACTGGCACAATGAGTGCCCGCGGGGATTCCGGGCGGCGCGACCCGCCACACCACCGCGCCAGGAGACGCACGTGGTACCACCTCCGCCACAGCGCACCAGCCCGGCCCAGTCGAGAAACGGCCCCCGGGGGGACCGGGATTAAAGCTCCCTCCCCCCGCACAGACCATCAACCCCGCGCCTGGCGGGGTGCGCGCCCTCCCGACCTTGGGACAGCTGGGCCGCCCGCGGGACAACCTGTTCCGCATCCCCGTGGAGGTGAACGGCCGGCCAGCTGCCGCGCTCGACGACACGGGAGCGAGCGACGTGTTCGTACGCCCCGCGATCGTACCCGCAGGCTCGTTGCATCCGGGCAGCGGCGAGCTGCGCCTGGCTACCACCACACACACCGGGCCGATGCTGGGGCATGCTGAGATCGTGGTGAGTACGCAGGAATTAAACAGTAGTGTGTCCACAGTAGTCGTGCAAGACTTGTGTGACGAGGTGGTGCTAGGACTCCCCTGGTTGGTCCAGCAAGATGCGGTCTTGGAGCTAGGACCCCCCCGCCTCAACCTGGGAAGAGCCGAGAGGTACGTGGTGTACGCACTAGGACAGACGCCCCCCCGACAGGACGCGGTGCTGACCCTGGCGGACGTGCGCCACGACGTCCCCCCCTCCTACCAGGCTGAGGTAAACAAGGTCCTCGCCGCCCGACCCGAAGTGTTTGCCGTGGACGGAACCTTGAGACGGACCACCGTCACCGAACACTGCATCCCCACCCTGACTGACGACCCAGTGTTCGACCCGCCCCGCGGCTACGGGTTTCGCGAGCAGCGAATCATCCGGGAGCAGGTGGACGCGATGCTGCACGACGGAGTCATCGAGCCGTCCCACAGCCGGTACAATGCGTGCATTGTGCTGGCCAGCAAGAAAGACGGGACAAGCCGATTCTGTGTGGACTTCCGGCCGTTAAATGCCGTGACCGTCAGCGCCCCGCCCCCCCAGATTAGCGTCGAGGCCGCCGTAGCTGGCTTGGGAAGGGCCCAGGTCTTCAGCACCTTGGACCTGAAGTCCGGGTACTGGCAAGTGCCCATACGACGCGGGGACCGGGAGAAGACGGCGTTCACGGTGCCAGACGGACGGAGGTTCCAGTTCAGAGCCATGCCATTCGGCCTAAAGTGCGCCCCGTCCACCTTCCTTTGCATGATGACCCGTGTGCTGGAGGGCTACATCGGACAGTTCGCCCTAGCATACCTGGACGACGTCATAGTGTACTCAGACACCTGGGAGGACACTGCCGCCATCTGGCCTTGGTGATGGAGTGGTTGGCCACAAACCACCTGACGGCCAACCCAGCCAAATGCCATCTCGGAGCCGCCGAGGTCAACTTCCTGGGCCACGTGGTCAACGCGGAGGGGAACCGCCCCCAACTAGGTCACCTCCAGCAGATCGCGATGGCAGAAGTCCCACGCACCCGGAAGCAACTGAGTGCTTCATCGGGCTGCTGAACTGGCTCCGGAACTATATTCCGAATTTTTCACAAGTCATCGCGCCTCTGACGGACCTGTTGTCGCCCCAAGTCCGCTACCACTGGGGCTCGCCCGCCCAGACCGCATTCGAGGCCGTCAAGAGCGTGTTTACCCGGTGCCACACACTGGCCTGCATCGACCCCGAGCGCCCACTCGTCCTCCAGACGGACGCCAGCGCCCTGGGAACCGGAGCCGTGCTGTACCAGGTGAACGACCATGGAGAACAGCAGGTGGTGGACTACGCCAGCGCGAAGTTCGGCGCGGCGGAGAGGCGGTACCACAGCAACGAACAGGAGTGCTTGGCGGTGGTGTGGGCCATGAAGAAATAGCGTCCACACCTGGAGGGCAGGCATTTCACCCTCCGCACCGACAACTGCTGCCTCACCTGGCTCCACACCATGCAGGGGAGGAAGGGGAAGCTGATCCGCTGGGCGCTGCTCCTACAGTCGTTCGACTTTACGGTCGAGCACGTGCCAGGCGCGGAAAATCAGCTCACCGACCTGTTCTCGCGCGAGCCAGACGGCAGACGGGAGGTGCTGGACGAGGAGGAGTGGGACGAAATCCTGCCTCCATCCCACACCAGCACGACTGCCGATGGACACCCTACCTGCACCTGCCTCACGCTCGGCGTAGAAAGGACTGAAGACCCTCCCAGTACCGAGGCCGACCTGGAGCAGCGCGTTCTCACGGCCCAGCGCCGCTCGCCAAACGCTGACCGGCGCCGCGATACAGCGCGCGGAGGAGAGCACCCCGCCTGGCAGCTCCGGGGCGACCGGGTCATGACCAGACCGCCGGGGGAAGAGGACGAGTGGAAGACCTACGTCCCACCCGAAGCGCGCGAGGCAACACTGCGATTCTACCACAATCATGACCTCGCCGGACACCCAGGCTCGGACCAGACCCGAGAAGCCGTCTGCCGGTACTACCACTGGCCGGGGGTGAACCGGGATGTCCGAGTCTATGTCCGGGAGTGCGAGATCTGCCAGCGCCGCAAGGCCCGCAGAGGCGACGGCACGCAGCAACAGCAGCCTTGCCAGCCGTCAACACCGTTCCAGACGCTCGCGCTGGACGTAATGGGGCCGTACCCCCGCTCGCCGCGGGGTAAGCGCTTCCTAGTGGTCGTGACCGACATGTTCACCCGCTGGACAGAAGCCTACCCCTGCGGCAATGCACGGGCGGCCACCATCATCGAAGTACTGACGCGCGAGTTCCTCACTCGGTTCGGCTACCCGGAGTCCGTCTTGACGGACAACGGCAGCCAGTTCCTGGGGGCCCGGTGGAATGGGTGGTGCCAAGAGGCACACATCATCCACCACACTACACCCTCATACCACCCCAGGGCCAATCCGACCGAGCACAGGAATCATGATCTGAAAACTCAACTGCGGCTGCGCCTAGGGGAGGACCACGCCCAGTGGGACCGCCACGTCGCCGACGCACTGTTCTGCGTCCGGTGGCGCATGATCGCGGCCACTGGGATGACCCCCGCTGAGATGATCCAGGGGCGTAACCTGCCGCTGCCCGGCGACTAGGCAACACACGGCGTACCGCACCCAGGAGAGCAACCAGAGGAGCGCGACGAGCGACGAACCCAGGAGCACGACGCGGCACGCGCAAGCCAAGCCGCTACAGTCAGGGAATCACGCCCCAGACAGCGCGACCCCCGGCACAACTGCGGGCCGGCGATCGGATGTACGTCCGAGCGTACCCCCTGTCGGCAGCGCCGCGCAATTACTGCGCCAGACTCGCTCCCCGCTGGGAGGGGCCCTACACCGTGACGCGGCGCCTGGGGGCGACGTCCTACATGGTGGACTTGGGCGGCCGCTGCGTGCAGAAGATCCACCGGGACCACCTGCGTGTGGCGGCGACCCCCGGGGAACCACTCCTGACCGAACCCGAACATGGGGACACAGCAGACGGACCAGACATCCCCCTTGATGCACTCCCTCCTGGAGGACTGGAGCAACAGCGAGAGGAAGCAGAGGACACAGCTTCAGATGAGCACGAGCACCTCACCGACGGGGAACTGGACGCAGACGAACCCCACGACCCCAGCGAGGCACCCTGTCCTGCAGAAACCGCGCCACGAGGTGAGGCCCCCGAGAGCGAGCCGCCCCCGTGGCACGAGGAACCTACGGAGACTCACACCACGCCGCACCGGCGGAGACGGGGCCGGCCCCGCCACGCCAGGTGCCGGGTGACAGAAGTCGCAGGGGTCGACTCCGAAGACCCCACCAGAGCGACCGTTGACCCCGAACCTATCATATCCGACCCAGACGAGGACGAAGAGGAATCGCCCCCGAGCCCGACCAGAGGTGGTTGGGGGTACGCGGCCTCCTTGCCGACGCAACTTTCCGCATCACCATCACACAACCGCGTGAGGAGGGGGCTGGACGTCCCCGTCGGACACGACGCAGACCAGCGAGGCTGCGGGAGTTCGTCCTGAACACCACCCCGGGGTGGAGCTCACCCAGCCCGGCGCTGATACCCGAGCGGGAACACCAGCCCTACGGACGGCAAGGCCCGACGAGCCCCGAGGGGAGTAGCCCCCGAGAGAGCCACCGACGGGAGCGCCGGCCCCCGGCCCACCTGGCCGAGTACGTCCTGGGCAGTCTCGTCACTCCGCCCCACACATCACGCGCCGCTGCGCCGCCTCCCGGCCCAGCTGCCCACACAGCGACCGAGGCGGCGTCCGCTTGCGCCAGCACCTCTTGTGCCGCAGCGCGGCCTCCCGGCCCAGCTGCCCACACAGCGACCGAGGCGGAGTCCGCCTGCGCCGACACTCCATGCGCCACGGCACCACCTCCCGGCCCAGCTGCCAACGCAGCGACCAAGGCGGCGTCCGCCTGCGCCGACATTCCATGCGCCGCGGCGCCGCCTCCCAGCCCAGCTGCCCACGTAGCGACCGAGGCGGCGTCCACCTGCGCCGACACCTCATGCGCGGCGGCGCCGCCTCCCGGCCCAGCTGCCCACTCAGCGACCAAGGCGGCGTCCGCCTGCGCCGACACTTCATGCGCCGCGGCTCCACCTCCCGGCCCAGCTGACCACGCAGCGACCAAGGCGGCGTCCTCCTGCGCCAGCACCTCATGCGCCGCGGCGCCCCCTCCCGGCCCAGCTGCCCACGCAGCGACCGAGGCGGCGTCCGCCTGCGCCGACACTTCATGCGCCGCGGCGCGGCCTCCCGGCCCAGCTGACCACGCAGCGACCGAGGCGGCTTCCGCCTGCGCCCGCACCTCATGCGCCACGGCGCCGCCTCCCGGTCCAGCTGCCCACGCAGCGACCGAGGCGGCGTCCGCCTGTGCCGACACTTCATGCGCCGCGGCGCCGCCTCCCGGCCCAGCTGACCACGCAGCGACCGAGGCGGCGTCCGCCTGCGCCCGCACCTCATGCGCCGCGGCGCCGCCTCCTGGTCCAGCTGCCCACGCAGCGACCGAGGCGGCGTCCGCCTGCGCCGACACTTCATGCGCCGCGGCGCCGCCTCCCGGCCCAGCTCTCCACGCAGCGACCAAGGCGGCGTCCGCCTGCGCCGCCACGTCATGCGCCGCGGCGCCGCCTCCCGGCCCAGCTGCCCACGCAGCGCCCGAGGCGGTGTCCGCCTGCGCCAGCACCTCATGCGCCGTGGCGCCGTCTCCCGGCCCAGCTGCCCACGCAGCGCCCGAGGCGGCGTCCGCCTGCGGCAGCACCTCATGCGCCGCGGCGCCGCCACCCGGCCCAGCTGCCCACGCAGCGACCGAGGAGGCGTCCGCCTGCGCCGACACGTCATACGCCGCCGGCGCTAAGGCACCACGCGCTATGGGATCGCGTGTCGAAGTGTGCCGGCTGAGCTAGGGGGTCGTCTTACAGCGGGAGCGGGAACACGGGGCGGAGACGGGCTTCCACTGGGGGGGCATTTGACGTCGTACCGACCATGGCCTTTAAGCCCGTGCTCCGCACCGCCAGTACTGTATCCCGTTTTCGGAGCGCGCCTCTTGCCCAGCCGGATTGAGTCAGGCGAGCGCCCCGGGCGTGACCCCAATAGACAACAAACCTCATTATCAGTCACCGCGGCAACTGGCCTTAATTAAAATGCCCGTCACTATGATTGTCTCAGATTAGAAGAAATCCAACTAAAACAGCTCACAGCGAGACAATATGTTGATAAATTTACAGTCGCCAACTTGATGCCACAATTCAAATAATTAAATACTACTATAAAACAGTTGTTAAGCCTTAAGCACACAATTACCAGGTGCTAACTTTTAATTGAGCACCTGGAATGTGTTTTTAGCTTATAATAGAGCAAATTAAGTTAATATAAGTTTTTTGACGCCGATTCACAAAGAAGAGAAAGTTTCACTTCCTTGCGAGGCGGCCATGTCCGGCAGTCTCGAACCACTCCGCGCCGGGAACAGTCATGTGTCCGTGTGCAGCAGCCAAGTTTTCTTTCTGTGGTTATTTTATTCTATACTTAATATTTGAATTCAAACCTCTTATTAATTCATAGCTGCCCACGTCGACTCGGCGCGTATTTTACGGAACCGGGCCTATCCCGACCGTCTTCATCGTGATACCGCGCTGCAGATTGTATCACTCACGTAAGTGTTTCGCCGAATTTAGGAGCCCGCTCATATAGCCCCCCCTGCACCCGTTAATGTTCGGCGCTGGCCGTCTCCAGCGAGCATCGACCCGCGTCCCGCGAGACTGCCACGGTTACCATTAGTGTCGCGTAGTGTTATGTTTTTTCTGTATTAATTGTGTAACGGCTAGACGTCGCCAAGTGTTGGTGAGAGTGTTTTGTAGCGGGACTAGATTAAAGGTAATTCTCACCAACTCGTGTACACTAATTTTCCAGAGTCTCCCGTCCTCCACACGGCCGAGCGGCCTTCATAGTCAAGGGAGAGCCATTCAGGGTAGATTCAAGCCGTGTACCTGGCGGGGCACGCGGGGGCAGATTAGTCACGACCCAACACCAACGGCCTAGCAGCCCGCTAGCCTGGCGCCCCTCCGGACAACAAGAGCACCGCGACGCCCGTAGCGCCCGTCAGGTACCCCCCGGGCCTTTCACATAGGTCGGGTGACGGCAGTGTCTACCCTCAAATGTGCATGGCTTGGTTGTGGCAATATTTTTTTACTGTCGTTTTTATTGTGGTAGTTTTTTTATTTGTTATTTTAATTTTGTCCTTTTCAATCATCCCTGAGTTCCTCATAATGAATAAATTGATCTTTGAGTGCCAATTGCGTGGCATTTCATGTGAAAATTCCACGGTGGCACATTTGCGTAAAACTTGCGTTTGGCTCTTCAAAATAGCACTCCAGTCGATCATGACTTTTTGATAACAGTGAACCCTAATGAGGAGTATAAAACCTGCACGAGTAAGATACTAGTTTTACAGAAGTTGGTTTCAAACTTAGATAATGAGAATTTTTCCATCACACTCCCTCGTGTCAGAAAACGTTTGAATCACTTGAACACATTGTCGACGTTCCCGTGGTTCGGAGTCGCTGCCCAGCTGCTCCGGTAGAGAGGGTACGTGCTACGTGGCTAGGGAACTACCCTAACTCGGGTGAAATAAAAGAGTTTATGACATTAAGTTTTGTTTACTGCACACGTCACACACTGTACATGGGCTGTCACAGCTCCCATCTGTGACAGTCCATCAGGGCGAGGCCCGGCACCAGCACTTTGAGCACAACACGACACTACCAGGGACCTGACTGGCGGTGACACGACTGTGACGCGACTGGTGGTGACATGACAGTGATGCAACTGGCGGTGACATGACAGTGACGCGACTGACAGTGGCGTGAATGATGGTGACGTGACTGGCAGTGACGCGAATGACGATGACACGAAAGACTGTGATGTAACTGCCAACGCGAATGACGATGACGTGACAACGGTGACACGACTGACAGTGTCCGTTCGACTCTCACTTACAACTTCGCGACCGCACTCTCTCATTCCACTCAGGCGACTAACTCCACCCACGCTCCGCGACGTCTCAGCGGCCTCCCCCCTTGCCGCGCGCACATGAATCTCCCCTCTTCCCTTCGTGAGCGAGTGCGTGGAGCCCACATGGTCACAGGCGGGGAGACGCGACTCAGTCGCCCGGGAAACACATCTACAGGTACACAACAAGACAAATATATATTTACACACTCACATAATTACATAAACAAAACCTTTGTTGCACTTTTGCGCACACGCGCCGCCTCACACGCAAGCCTGAAGCAGGAACAGGCAATAATGGCCTCAGCGAACCGGAGGAGCACTTGGGACGACGTCAAATGTCGCCCCTCCCTGAGGCCATTTTGCCCGCTGATGCTACGATCACACACACTTCACCATTAACATTTGGGCACTCGGGCGTTCATATTGGTGGCTCATGGGCAGAAGTAGGAGTAACCCGCTGGGTGGGAACCCATGGCCAATAGTCTAGCATGTAGGAGGGAGGCCTGCGGTGACGAGTGGAACGGCGAGCTATTTCCGGAACCTGGGAATTTGGGGCGATGTCTGGGTGCATAGGTGGGGATCTGTCCCCTTCCTTCACCTCATCAAGGAGTTCAATGATGACCCCTTCCTCGGGGCCACAGGGCCCTTCAGGTGGATAACCTATGTGGTGGTGGTACCCATCCCCATTTAACTCTTCCATTACTTTCTCGGGGAATACGATTTTAGGGATGGTGTCAATGGCTGGTAATTCAGGGTCCTCTCCATCAGGGATTGGGGTAAGGGATGTGTTAGCGACAGAGTTTTTGGCATCCCTGGAGTCCAGCCTGTCAGCAAGCTCATCCAGGTGGTCCATAGTGAAACCGTTTGGCTCATACCCATATGCTTGTTGGGTGGGCGTAGCTTCTCGGGAAAATACTGGAGCTTCGGGGTTTAAAGAAACCTCGCAACCCGCTGGGTTGGTATTGCCAGTGACCATTTCGTCACCGAAGTTCGTCGGCACCTGAGGTGAGTCCGATCTCCTTCCTTCCCTACTGCTGTAGTTTCTTCCAGGGTCGGTGTCTAAGGGCATCGGGTCAGAATTAACACAACGGCCTCCCCACGGTGTCTCTGGTTGGTCACTGGGGCTGTCCCGGTCTGTAACACCAACCGCGGCTCCTGCAGTTGATGGCTGCTGCAGCATTTAGACCTTTGCTAGCTGCATGGCATCACGGTATATTTTGGCTGTTCCGCCATTCGGCTGCCGCACCCAAGCGAGCCACCACCTCCCTGGGCTCGGACCACTTGGGCGTGAGGCCCGCGCAAAACCCACGGTCACTGACCGACAGATGCTGGAGCCGTACATGCACAAACTGGCCTGGAATGATTTGCGGGGGTGGATTTAAGGACTGGGGCGTTCGATGAACCAGAAACTGGGCCTGATGCCTGCGTGCCCCAGCCCGTAGGTACTCTACCGGGAAAGGTTCTTCTGTTTGAATGACGCCCAGTTCGGCTGGCAATGCCAAGTTGTGACCTTGGAGCAGCTCATCTGGAGAATATTCCGTGATCTCATTCGTGCGCCAGCGGAGGCAGTACAAGAGGGTGGGGAGGTGAATTACCCACTTAGTGTGGTCCTTATCAAGGCGGATACAGAGCTGGGTCTTAATGTCTTGGTTGCGGCGTTCAGTGGGATTTGTTCTGGGATGATAGGTAGGGGTGGTGTGATGATGGACCCCCCACCGCCCACATGCCTTCTGCCAGCTGTGACCCGTAAACTGGACTCCATTATCTGTGAGCAGCACTCGCGGATACCCATACTGTGGGAACACCTCTCGGTCCAGTAGGGCGATGATTGTTCCCGCCTTGACATTTGCGACAGCAAATGCCTCGGTCCATCGTGTGAACACATCAGTGACTACAATGATGAACCACTTTCCCCGGGAGGCGCGTGGGTAGGGGCCCATAATATCAAGGGCCACCTCATGGAATGGGTGGTCAGGGCGTCGGGGAACCTGCTGCTCCACCCAATCAGGTCGACGCACCTTACACCGTTTGGGAGCGTTGGCACTCAGGCACGAACCGCTTGACGTTGGCCATAATCTCCGGCCAGTGGAACGTCCTGCGGATTTCTCGCAGGGTCTGTTCAGTCCCAGGGTGCCCCGCCAGCTAATGACTGTGGAAGAACAGTAGGATGGCTGGCCGTGCAGCAGGGGGTACATGAATGCTCCAGCGGCTTTCTCTACGAGTACCACGGGTCTGAAGCATGCCATCGAGAATACGCTGATGGGGAAATGATTGGTTGCCACACTCCGCCAGTCGGGCTCGCATTTGTGGGTCGTCCTGCTGGACGTCACACACATGTGCAGCGGGGGGGGGGAGGGTTGAGAATGGTCCCTACCTATCCCTAACTGCAATACAGAGTGTAACAAGAAGACAAAATAAAGGGTTCTATTACCCTTATTTAAGGCGCAGTAAGGTTTTGAAGTAAATCCAAAGTTACCAAAAATAACATTTTATTATAGACGAAACAGGTATATATATATATAAAAGTACAATTTTAGATAAAGGACATAAATAGTAACAATACTGATGATAATAAGCTGCACACACTAGCTCAATATACCAATTGGGCTGTAGTAACAATTCCGCGCATAATAAATTATTCATGAGTCAATTTGGCACATGGCCACAAACATAGAATTCTTTGCATTATACATTTTTGTATATTTGTATATTTCAATCGCCTTAAATCTTTTACTTAAGTGTTTACAATATGATAACGTGGTTTTCGTGATTCATTTCCGATATTTTCATAGTCCAATAAATTTGCAATCAACTGCATTTACACGTGAAATCTTACTGCTAAAAAATTACATAATACGCAGTTTAGATTACGAGCATAACATTCGTACAAAACATAAGATAATAATCTGCTGAAATAATAGTGCAGAAGAAATCAAATACACACAACTTTATCCAATAGGACGAACGTTACTTGCGCAATACCTCTGAACTGTATTAAACAGATGGCTATTCATGACTAACATGATATAAGGTACAACGTATTCTTTCAGCTTACGTCAGTATATTCTTATACCTATCGTGATTTTAGGAAATAACGACATAGCATATATATAAATATCGATTTCAGAGCAATACAACTTTAAATGGGCCAAACGCCCATTCTACAACTCTATCATTAAACCTACTACTGACTTAAGATATATAAGACGTCTGCTCGGAAGTACGTCGGGCAGTGACGTGAATGAAGCTACAATCATAAGCAAGGAAACACGAACTCTGGCGCAACTACTACCGACAAGAGATTGATGTAAGTAAGCCTTACTGAGGGCGACGCGAGTGCCAAAAAAGAGAGAAATTCAAACATATAGTATTCAAGTTTGCACTAAATAACAACGAAGCGATACGGTAGGTAACCGTAACATAACTGAACCTACTACCATCTGACCGCATTCGGACATAATAACCTTCCGAAACGTAACGACGGCGAGCAAGACCCCATCGATATTACCACTAGCATAGATTCACCGTGTTTAAGCCTAACATCGCCTAATGCCCGACGGACTGTCGATCACTCCGAAGAGCAAGCAGACAGTGGCAAGACATGCAAAATCTGGAGTTTATATAGGCCTATGAAACTACGCCACTAGGCGCGCTAAAATCGCGGCGGGATGGAGGGAGTAGATGGGAGTGGGGATGGAGGGAGGGAAGGAGACTATAGGGTGGAGGGGGAAAAGGGGAGGAAGACGATGGGAGCGCTACCTATACCGACCGACAGTGTAGCCAACTGCTACACATGAGCCACCAGCTCTGCCATTGTGGTGAATGTGGTGGCCGGCTCCGGTGTGCTGGGCCCAGGCAGCGTGTACAGTAGGGCCTCGTCGGGGGCTGGGTCCGAATAGTTGGTAATCGGAACCGGGGGCAGGAGGTTGTCCCACCGCTGGTCATCGTGGTCTATGGTTCTGGGGTCCG
Organism: Bacillus rossius redtenbacheri; assembly: GCF_032445375.1. Lineage (NCBI taxonomy): Eukaryota > Metazoa > Arthropoda > Insecta > Phasmatodea > Bacillidae > Bacillus > Bacillus rossius. The sequence continues at coordinate 113,296,498 of NC_086332.1, forward strand.
GGTGCTGGGAAAGCTCGTCAGCGAGCTGATTTTCCCGGCCGGGAACATGTTCCACCGTGAAGTGGAAGCTCTGGAGGAGAAGTGCCCACAGGGTGAACTTGGACTTGCCCTCCTGCACGGAATCCAGCCATTTGAGGCACTGGCTGTCCGTGCGGAGAATGAAGGGGCGCCCCTCGAGGTAGTATCGGTATATTTTTAGTGCCCACACCACAGCGAGGCACTCTTGCTCATTGACATGGTATCGTCTTTCCGCTGGGCCAAACTTGGAACTCGCGTACTCGACGATACGTCTCTGGCCTTGGCCGTCCCGCTGGTACAGCACCACCCCAATGCCTTCCTGGCTGGCATTGGTCTGCACGAACAGTGGTTCGTCCGGAACCAGTCGCGACAGGGTGTGACAGTTGCGGAGCTGTTGTTTTACCTCGCCCAGGGCCTGGTCGGCAGCCTGGGTCCACTGGAATTTGTGTTTTGGTGAAAGCAGGTCGGTCATGGACGCGGTTATCGAGGCGAAGTGGGGAACAAATGACCTCATCCAATTCAACAGCCCCATGAGTTTCTGGAGCTGCTTCCGTGTTTTGGGTGCCTGCTTGCCCTCAATAATGGACAGCTGTTTGGGTGTGGGCGGCAACCCTCTGTGTCCACAATATGGCCCAGAAACTCGATCTCCTCCTCTCCAATGGGGCACTTCCTCGAGGCGCACGTCAGCCCATGCCTGGCGAGCTGCTCAAACACCAAGGCCAGATGGTGTGCGTGTTCCTCCCACGAACATGACCAGATGATCACATCGTCCAGGTAGGCTTGGGCAAACTTGCCGATGTAGCCATCCAGGACACGGACCATTATGGTCTGGAAGGTCACAGGAGCATCCATCAGTCTGAACGGCATCGCCCAGAACTGGAAGCGCCTGCCATCTGGGGCGGTAAAGGCTGTTTTGGGTTGGTCGGCGGGGCATACTGGCACTTGCCAGTACCCCGAATTGAGGTCAAGCTTTGAAAATATGGTGGCATTCCCCAAGCCAGCTAGGGCATCTGTAATATTGATTAATGGTGGTGGTGCCGGAATGGTGAGGTGATTTATTGCTTTGAAATTTACGCTAAATCTCAGCGTTCCATCTTTCTTGGTGTCCATTATGATACGACTATAATAAGGTGAATTACTAGGTTCTATGACGCCACTCGCCAGCATCTCCTGGATTTGCGCCTGTACGGCATCCTGTTCACGGGGTCCGAACCCGAACACTTTCTGGAACGGAGGGGTATGGTGCACCAGGGGTATGCAATGCTCTGTACTTGTAGTCCTCTGTAACTGGTCCGCAGCTGCAAACACTTGCGAATGAGCCCTTATCACCTCGTCGATGTCAACGTGGTGCTCGACTGGAACTCCGTGGGTCAACTCATCCAAACCTACAACTGTGCTAGGTGGGGATGGAATAGGTCGGTGGATACCGTAGACAGTCCAGCAGCCGCGGGTACCAAGGTGCAAATGTCCGGCACGGACTTCGATTGTAGCATCGACCTGTGCCAGCCAGGGGGCTCCCAGGAACAGCTCCTCTCGTAGCTCATGCAGCACTATGGCGTCCGTTTGGCTAACATGGTCCCTTATGTGGATTTTTACCTGGGCGCGCCCAGACGTGAGCGCGCAAGCTCCCCTGGTGGCCAGCAGGACTGTCCCGGCCTCAGCCGTCACGTCAGCACCGGCGACGAGGTGGGTGGCAATTAAGCTGTGGCTGGCGGCTGGTTCGACCAGCGCCTCCAGTTCCCGGCCGTCCACCCGGACTGATATGCACAGCAGACTGCCTTCCTCGGGACCCATGCGCCCGAGCCGGGACAGCATAACATTTAGCCCTGCATCTACTGTCGAGGCCCTCAGCGATGTAGGGCGAGCGGCAGAGCTCGCCGGAAACTCGGGGCACGGCCCGTCGGGCCAGAGCGGACCGGCCCCGCCGACGTCAGGTGGGCGAGGCGGTAGCTCATTGGCGCCCACAGCAGCTGGCGGGGACGCCGATGACGTGGGGAAAGCGGCATAGCTCGCCGAAGACTCGGGGCACGGCCCGTCGGGCCGGTGCGGACCGCCCCCGCCGACGTCAGGTAGGCGGGGCGGGGTGGCTGGTTGGAGTTTCGGAGAGCGGGGCCCAGCTGTCTCATCGCCCTCACCTAGGCGTTTCCTGATAGTTTTGTGTCACCTCTGTTTCTCCTTTCTCCGGCGGCCTATATGGGGCATTCACGGTGCCAGTGGTACATTTCTGTTGGACAGTACCTGCAGCAGGGAGGCCACTCTTCGCGGGCTGTCAGGCCCCCGCATCGCTTCCCTCGGTCGGCCTGCTGCCAGGTCAGCCGCGACTGGCCCTGTGGGTCAAGGTTGCGTCCCCGCGACCTCGGTTACTGGGCGGATCTGTCCGGCAGTGCTGCGGGCCAGTGTACCACACCACTGCTCCAGCATCTTTTGGTGACAGCACCGCCGTGGTGGGGTTGGGCCTCCACTGCTTCGTGGTCTCCATTGCACTCTGTATGGCCTGGATGTCTCTCTCTGTTTCCCTCGCCACGGCTAGGAAATAGTCCACGCTTCTCCCCGCGGCATTACGCATGAAAGGTCATAATTCCGGTGACAGTAGCTCCACGATCACTGGCAGTATCTCGGCGATGGAGCCGCTTGTCGTCAGACATCGGTGGAGGCGTAGCTTTTGATAAATAAAGTGTTCCACTCTTTCCCCGGCCCGCTGTGTTTGACAGTACAGCTGGTATCGACAGCTGGCACGGGAACGCGTGTCATCAAAATGGGATTCGAACCGGGTAACGAATTCGGTCCAAGACATCCGGTATTCGCCTGCCATCGCCCACCAGGCTTGGGCACTGTCCTGGAGCTGTCCACTAACTCTGTCCGTGAACTCGTCGTCGGGCACCGCGTGTCTTGATAGACTGTCCCAGCATGCTTGCAGAAATGCATGCGGATCTTCATGTGCTCACCCCGTGAATACAGGCAGTGTCACTACCATGCTTGCATTTCGCGGTACCGGTTCCGGTTGTGCCTCCCCATAGCGCCGCACACCGTCGTTACAGGCTGCGCATAGAAATAGTCCGTCCCTGAAATTAGCAAATTCGCGTGCAGTAGTGCAAATCCAGTATCTGACAGTGCCGCACACATAGCACCGCGCCGTCTCGCCTGGTCGCCCGGGACAGCCAACCATCGCGCACGTCACGCGCTCCCTTATCATGGCCTGCTCTGTGTCATGGTTATATATTTCATTTTTTACAGTCTTTTCCTTAGGGGTACATGAGCACCATAGCATAGTGCCCTCTCCTCGCAAGCTGCCCACCCAATGTGGCTTATGACACACCTGGCAGACCCCGTCCATATTCACGTGCACAGGTGTGTAACATTCCACGTCCTGCGCGGCTGACCGGAACGAGCGGTGGACCGGGACGTCGGGTGGTGGGGAGCAGTCAGGCAGGGGGGCACGCCTCCCCCCCTCCACGGCCGGAGGTCCTGTTTCCGCACGCTCTACGCCCCGCGGAAGTTGACCCGGCGGTGCGGTGATCTTGAATGGTCCGACACGGCTGTACTCGTCGTCGCTCGGCTGGACTCGGCTCCCGCTCGACCCGAAGGGAGCAATTCGCCTGTGCTCATCCGGCGCGAGCCCTTGAAGGGGAAAAGGGGGAAGAGTGAACTCACTCGCGCGGCCGAATGAAACCCGATAACTGTGTGACGCGCTCTTATTGCTTGACGGCGCAATCTCACACCATTTTGGCATGTTGGCTTCCACTCCTGCGCCGCTCATGTCTCCGCTCGACTCCCTGCAGCATCCTCGCGGCTCCCGAAAGTTTTGAAAATCCACACTTTTCATGTCCGTTTCTATGTAATAGCTCATGGTCAGCCCCACGTTGGGCGCCATTTTGTCGACGTTAGGGCCGTTCCCGTGGTTCGGAGTCGCTGCCCAGCTGCTCCGGTAGAGAGGGTACGCGCCACGTGGCAAGGGAACTACCCTAACTCGGGTGAAATAAAAGAGTTTATGACATTAAGTTTTGTTTACTGCACACGTCACATACTGTACATGGGCTGTTACGGCTCCCATCTGTGACAGTCCATCAGGGCGAGGCCCGGCTCCACGCACTTTGAGCGCGACATGACACTACCAGGGACCTGACTGGCGGTGACACGACAGTGACGCGACTGGCGGTGACACGACAGTGATGTGACTGACAGTGGTGTGAATGACGGTGACATGACTGGCAGTGACATGAATAATGATGACACGAAAGACTGTGACGTAACTGCCGACGCGAATGACGATGACTTGACAATGGTGACACGACTGACAGTGTCCGTTCGACTCTCACTCACAACTTCGCGACCACACTCTCTCATCCCACTCAGGCGACTAACTCCACCCATGCTCCGCGACGTCTCAGCGGCCTCCCCCCTTGCCCTCGTTTGCGAGTGCGTGGAGCCCACATGGTCACAGGCGGGGAGACGCGACTCAGTCGCCTGGGAAACACATCTACAGGTACACAACAAGACAAATAGATATTTACACACTCACATAATTACATAAACAAAACCTTTGTTGCACTTTTGCGCACACGTGCCGACGCACATGCAAGCCTGAAGCAGCAACGGGCAATAATGGCCTCAGCGAGCCGGAGGAGCACTTGGGATGATGTCAACATGCATTAAGCGTTTGCTTGAGGTTCACACCTAAGCTGTCTGAGTTACAAGTTGTCTCACTTGAAAATATGATGGAGGAGATTCAGAATTTAGTTGAGACAGTTGGTAAAGCTGAATCCCAGTTCTCGTTAGTGCGTGATGTAACACCAATCACATCCATGACAAATATATGTGAACAGTTGAGTAGGGTGGCATTGCCCACTTCCACTGCCCCGAATCCACTTCTTTCATCAGCTCCAGGTCCGGCCAGGGTAGACTTTGATCCTGTCGGCAACATTTGTAGCCCTATGTCTATTCCTAACATAACCAACCCAGCCTATACCACATCCACTCAGTCAACGAGTTGGAACCTTCATGTTGTATTTAGTGCATCAGCAAGCATGACACATAATCCTACTCCCTCTAGAAATTTTGCGCTGCCAAGTGTGTTTGGTAAACTTACTCATCCCCTCGAAACGATGTTGAAAGACTTCCCGGCCACTGATGGGTTACACATACCTAAATTTTTAAATTTTCTTAAGATTATTGTTAAATTGCGACAAAGCAACAACATCCACGAATCGCAGATCTTGGAAACTATTTACCCTTTCACTTTTGGGCCTTTAGCCGAAAGGACTCAGCTGGCAATTGCCCAGAACCTTTCTTTCGATGCCTACCATGAGAATATCCTTAGTTTCTTTATTCCCTTCAGGTTGCTTACACAATTGCAATTAAATAATTTAAATTGGTTATAGAAACCTAATGAACCACTTTCTGTGTATGTAAATGAGGTTAAGAAGACCGCTGCCATTTTGCGACTCAGTGTAACTGAACAGGAAATTGTTAACATCATCCTAGAGGGGCTTTCCCCTGATGAGAGATCTCGATTAGTCATTCTCAGCAAACCCTCCACATTTTCCGAGCTCGACAGAATGTGTATCCATTCGCAAAATGTTAGGTTTGTGGATCATCACAGTAACCTACAGTTTGCCCACTCCACATTTAAGAGTCAAAACTATGGTTTTCACAGTTCATGTAACACCACACAGGTTAATCCTAACTTTAGGAAGAGTAGTGTTTACAATCAAACAATAACTAAGCCAGACAATCAATCACAAGGTCAATTTTGTAACTATTGCAAAATAAATAACCATGTCATCAGAGATTGCAAGGTTCTGCAACAAAAAACGCCAGAAACAGGGATGTAAGGTGAACGACTTACCCTGCAAGCAAGATTGGAAGCCTAATTTGCTGTGTAATTCTCACGTTCTTCAACAAATTAACTCAGCTCTTTGCTTTCAAACATATTTTGGAGTACGAAAACACTTTCCAGGTCAAGTTTGTAAGGTTAACTCCCCTAATATTGTGGAAATAAATTCTGTGCTAGTACATCGTATTGTGGTATCGTTTGGTTCCTTTAGTTGATTCGGGTTCTACACGTGCTATCATTTCCTATGAGTTGTTTACCAAATTAAAGGAAGCTAAGGGCATAAAATCAATTGTAAAAGGTGATTTGAAGTGCTATACTGCTTCTAATGACATTTTAACCATAGATTGTTGCGCTACTATTAAATTAAAAATATCAGATTTTACTTGGGTTTTCCCTTGCTTGGTATGCAAAAATATAGGTTTGGATTGTATTCTTGGTGTAGACGTTATGATGAAAACCGGACTTATTCATGATGTGCAAGAAAAGTGTATTTTCTTTAAGTTCCTACCTAATCTCCTCAAAATTCGGTTTGCAGACAGTAACCAGCACCTTGATAACCTTGCTGAAATTAGTGTACATAACTCTAGTAAAATTGAAAGTGATCCTTTGAGCCACCTGTCTGATGAACAGCGGACTGCTATCAGAAAACTATATGAACCATTTTCTAAAGTTCTAACCTCCGAATAAGGTCTTAACAACCTCTTGGAATATGAGATTAAGCTACATGATAGCAGCTATGTTAAAAATCAACCTTACAGATGGGAACCCCTTTTGAGAAACGAAGTACAGCAACTTTTGGATAAAGGCGTTATTGAGCAGTCTACTTTTCAGTATGCGAGTCCTGCATTTATGGTTCCTAAATCTAATGGTAAACAACGAATGGTGGTCGATTTCCGTCGTGTAAATCAAAAGATTGAGATTGAACCAGTTCCTTTGCCCAATCTACATTCAGCTTTTCATTGGTTTGCTTAAGCTAAGTACTTTACCACCATTGATTTAAATTCAGCATTTCATCAAATCCCTCTCAAAAAAGAATCTAGCTCATAAATAGTTTTTGTGTACCCTGGAATTTATACCAGTTTACTCGAGTTCCTTTTGGGCTTGCTACTGGAGCTCAAGTCCTCACACGACTATTGGATCAAATTTTTCATGACATTAAATTTAAATTTGTATACATTTATTTGGATGATCTTGTTATATATTCTGAGAATTTTGAAGAACATCTTCAAAACTTGAGAGAAGTTTTCTCTCGTCTTGAGAAAGCAGGCTTAACTGTTAACCCACAAAAGATTAAAATTGCTGTCCCAGAGATTTCATTCCTTGGTCATAAAATTTCTTCTCAAGTTATTTCCATCCATCCAGAACGGACAAAATCCATTAGAGAGTTTCCTCCACCCCGCGATGTTAAGGGTATAGCTCAATTTATCGGTATGGTCCAGTTTTTTGGAAAATTTATACCTAACTTGGCCGAGAAAGAATGTGAAATTTGAATGGGGAGAAAAACAACAAAAAGCTTTTGAAACATTAAAGCATGATATAATGAGTCCGCCAGTGCTCCGTATGGCAGATTTTTCGAAACCTTTCGTTTTGCAAACTGACACTTCAGGTTCACCAATAGGGGCGGTTTTAGCACAAGAGTTTGATGGTGCCCGCCATCCGATAGTTTTTGCTTCCCGGACTCTGACCAATCAAGAGAAGGTAGCATCTATTTATGAATTGGAATGCCTCGCTGTTGTTTTTGGTATAGATAAGTTCAGGCCTTACTTAGAACATACAGAATTCCTATTGGAAACTGATAATCAAGCTCTATCATTGCTCTTGGCGCACCCACAACAATAAGGCAAAATCGGTCGTTGAGTCATGAAAATCTCATCTCTAAAATTCAAGGTTCAGCATATAAGAGGAACACAGAATTTAATTGCTGATATGCTTTCACATATGTTTGATTGTTCACAGTCTAGTAAGGAGGAAGCCACTTGTAATGTTTTGGTCACTGATTTTCCTTTAGCCTTCAAGACTATTCAGGCTCATCAGGAGGAAGATGAGGAATTGCAGAATATTGTCCAAAATTTGAGTTCAGGTATCCAACAAAAACCATATTTTCTGCCCAAAGGTATCTTGTTTTCTAAAACACGAAACAATAAAAAAAACGTATTGTTCTTCCCAAAAGATTGAAACCTCTGGTATTTGAATATTTTCATTCCTCGCCTATTGGTGCCCATCTCGGTATATACAAAACTAGTGAGGCTATTAAAAGGCATTTTGTTTGGAAAGGCATGTATGCTGAGGTGGCTGATAGAGTCAAACAATGTCAACTTTGTGCACTTAGTAAACCTGTTCAGAATACCCATTTAGGTTTTTTGTCTTCTGAAATATCCGACGAACCTATGCAAAAATTATTTGTTGATTTCGTAGGCCCTTTTCCAAGGAGTAAAGATGGAAATAGTATATTATTAGTTTGTGTGGATGCATTTTCCAAATTTGTTTGGTTGATTCCTTTAAGAAAAGCTGATGCTTCATCCACGATTCGGGCTCTTCAATCCTACATTTTCCAAAGTTATGGGGTTCCTTCATCAATAGTTTCGGATAATGGATCACAATTTACTTCCAAATTATTCAAAATTATGTGCTTCACACATGGTATACGTCATATCATGTTGTCACCATACTATCCTCCACCTTCGCATGCGGAAAGGTTCAATCGTAACCTCCGTTCGGCCTTAATTGCCTTCCATGCGAAAGATCAAGTTAGTTGGGACAAAACGTTGCGTTGGCTTCAGATGGCTTTTAATTATTCACATCATGAGTCACATAAATCTTCGCCTTTCAATTTGATGTTCACTTATGCTCCGAACAATCCCTTGTCTAATATTTGGTCCTTGGATGACCTGTTACCTAAGGATTCTAAAAACATTAAGGGAATTTGGGCAGCTGCCCTTAAAAACCTCAAGCACTCACATGAAAGAAGTCACATTAAATATGATAAGAATTGGGTCAAATATCCTTTTCGATGAGGTGACCTCGTCTTATGCAAGTCACATCCGACCAGTAAAGCAGTGGATAAGAGGATGGCGAAACTGTCTTTTCGCTGGTCAGGCCCTTATCACATCCAACGCTTTCTAACCCCAGTGACAGCTTCTCTAGCTGATCCTGACACGGGTTCTTATGTGACCAGAGATCACATTTCACATTTAAAAAGGTATCACTCTCCACCTCCAGTTTGAATTGTACACTGTTGGGATCTGCAGGTCCTTTCGTTTGGTCTTCACTGCAGGTGTTTACTTTTGTCCGGTCCTTGACTTAGTTTGATCATGGCTTGATCACCCACTGATCCTAGTCTTGAGGATTCGGAGTTTATTTAACATTTTTCCAGAATAGGCCTATTATTTATACATATTACATAAAATGTAAAAAACAAAAAAAACATGGTAGTAATTTAAGTTTTTATAACATATATTATTTTATCTTTGTTTAGGGTAAGTTTTTATGGGTATGCTCTAGTTTAGATCACATGATATGTGGGTAATATCTTGTAGCGGGCAGGTCCGCTACCATACGCGCAACGCAACGCGACACGTTGAGTGCGCGGCTAGTGTTAGTGATCCCTCTGTCGGGCGAGACTTGCCACCGGCAGACGTCCTGAGTTGGCTAATGCGCCCGGCCCGTTCTCTAATCGTCCCAGGTGTGCCAACTGCTGTACTTTCGGCCACACGGTGTCTGAGTGCACGCAACCCGCCGTGAGCCGCGAACAGCGGAAATGTTTCAGTTGTAAACATAAGGGGCATTACAGAAGCCAATCCCAGGAAACGGGCCCTGACCGAGCGTGCGAGTGGTCGCCACGGTTGTCGCATGAGGAAAGCCGCTCATCAATTGTCTAATTATTTTGTACACGTTAGTCTGTTTGGGGAAATTATTCCGGCCTTAATAGATTCTGGTGCTACCCGTTCTTTAATTAGCTCTGATTTGTTCGATGCATGTTGCATCAAATATCCTCATTTGCGTAACCGTGTATGCACCGGCTCTGATGTAAAAATTTGTGTCGCCAACGGCGTGATTGTTCATTCTGACGTTGAAGTTGAACTTCACTTAAAAATCGCTGGTTAATCATGGAATTGGCGATTTAATGTAGTTCCGGGGTTATGTCACCCGCTCATTTTGGGATTAGATTTTCTGGTAAAACTCGATGTTTGTTAGACGTCGCTAAGCAGGAAATTGTATTCGGCTTTCATCCATCTAAAACAATTATACTCATTCATCAAGACTCCGCGCTTATCGTCATGTCGTGCTCCGACAATTCTGACGTCATCAATAGGGAAGCTGTTATAGCTGACGTCATGAATACGTATTCTGACATAATTACCAGCCGAAGAGGCAGGTGTGATGTCATGCCCTATATTCTATCTTAGGGACTCGTCTCTCATCACGGGAAAGGGACATAAAATATCACCCCCCAAGTTGCAAAAATGGAAAAATATCTTCGATCGTCTCTTAGATGTAGGAGTTATTGCTCCCTCTGTTTCCGATTTTAGCTCGCCTTTTTTTAGTTCCTAAAAAGGAGGCTGGAGAATTTAGGCTGGTTAATAATTACAAAGAGCTTAACGATAAGATTAAAGAGAACGGCTACGAGTTGCCAACCGTAGAGAGCGCCCTCAAACACCTCGGGAATGCTGCCATATTTTCTGTTATTGATTTAGCTTCCACCAGTGTCTCTTGCATCCTGATTGTCGCAAATACACTGCATTTTACACTGCATTTTCTACCCCTTGCGGGAAATTTCAATTTAATCGAGTGCTAATTGGTGTGTCTTTTGGTAGCCAGGCGATGAGCCGAGTGCTAGATCACATTCTAGGCGACTTGAAGTATAAATCAATCTTTAATTACATTGACAATATTATCGTCTACAGTGATAATCTGGAGCAGCATAAACAACATTTGTGTAAGGTGTTTGATTGCCTCAGAGCCGCTAATTTAACAGTAAATCCCGATAAGATTCACTTGGGAAAATACTACGTACAATTTTTAGGTTACATCATTTCTAAAGGTAAACTTATCATGGATCCCGATAAAGTGTCCCCTATTGTAAATTTCCCTCCTCCTAGGAATATCAGAGGTGTTCAAAGATTTATGGGCATGACGAGATATTACGCTCGCTTCACTCCCGATTACCCTGCGGTCTGTAGTCCGCTAAATAAACTGCGTAAAAAGAATGTTGTTTTCGAGTGGGGCGACGCTCAACGGAAGGCCTTTGACGGCCTTAAGGCATTGGTCTCTTCTCCCCCTGTCTTGGTTATTCCTGATTTTCAACACAGGTTCGCCCTGCAGGTAGATGCATCAAGAATCGCTGTAGGTGCCGTACTTGGGCATACTGAAAGCGATAGGTTACGCCCTATCGCCTATTCCAGTAGAACACTCACTGACGGGGAACGATATCTGGGTGCATACAAGAAGGAAGCCTTAGCGTGTTTGTTCGGCGTCGAGAAGATTGCATCCTATCTCGATTGTCACGAATTTGATTTGTACACAGACAATCAGGTGCTCAACTGGCTCTTTAACCATCCTAACCAGTTGGATGTTGAGGTTGTCTCGCTTTCAATTTAAATTACATCATATTAAGACTTGTGATAATGTGGTGGCTGACACTTTCGCAAATGTTTTCCCCGGAAGAGTTTGATACTCGTGTTTTGTCTGCGGCTGAAACGAAGCCGATTTGCGCCGCTGTTTGTAAAGTATTTCCCGAGTCTTTTCTTAGCATTCGTCAATGTCAGCAGGATGATCCAATGTGTATTAAAATCCGAAGGATTTGAGTGCCAGTAAAGCCTTGCCGTACATTGAGGAACAGGGTGTAGTGTATTATACCGGGAGATCCGGTAGGCAAAAGAAGGCTGTTGTTCCCGCCTCCCTTCGCTCTATGGTGTTGAAATACTTTCACGACTCCTTGTTGGGTGCGCACTTGGGCATCGACAAAACTTTTCGTCGAAAGAGCGCGCATTTACTGGCCTGGATTGCGAGCTGATGTTCAAAAACATGTGCGATCATGTCGAGATTGTCAAGTCTCGAAGCCCCCGTAGTGTGCCAAAGTCGGCTTGTATTGTTCTGATGCTCCTGTCGCCCCCTGGCATGTGCTTCACATTGACATTTTCGGTCCCCTCACACGATCAAATAAAGGCAATAATTGTATTTTGGTCATTTTGGATATTTTTTTTCTAAATTTGTGTTGCTCAATCCCTTAAAACATATGAAAGCTTTTAGTATTGTTAGAGCCTTACGAGAGCAGGTGTGGAAATTTTTTGGTGCGCCTGCCATGATAACTTGTGAAAAAGCACGTTATTTCCGTTCTGTACAGTTTAAAGACATGTGTTTCCAATGGGCCATTAAGCCCATTTACAGCAGTCCGTACTGTCCTCAGGGAAATCAATCTGAGCGCGTAAATAAAGTGCTTAAAAGTATCCTTACAGATTTCTACAAGGATGATCAGTCGCTATGGGATAGTGATCCGGATTTCATTAATGTAGGGCTTAATTCTGCAGTGCATTCAGCCACTCGATTCCCTCCTTCGATCCCTTTCTTAGGCAGAGAGTTGACTCACCCCCTCCTTAACCTGTGGGGACTGCCGCCACTGGAATCCACCTCTGATGATGAGTCACTGGAGGCCGCGCTTGATAGTGTTGCGTGTAATCTCACGAAGGCTCGTCATGCCGTGGTTAATTTGGATAACGCTTCGCGGAGACCTCATGATTTTGTAGTTGGAGATCTTGTGTTGGTAAAGAATTTTTTGTTGCCTAGTTTGGCTGATAATATTAATTCTAAATTAATTCCTCAGTACGTTGGTCCGTAGGTATTAATAGGTTTTTGGGGGACAATACTGTTTTGATCCATAGTGCTGCAGGTTATAAAAAAATTAAAAAAGCCCATGTTGGACAGCTAAAGAAATTTAATGTGTAGCCTTGATAGTTTGCAGTAGTTTGGGTGTTCGCGTCTGGCTTTGTGTTTTTTTTTTTTTCAGTTTGGTTGATTCTGTTTCCCCCCCTCCTTTCCCCGTCGCGGACGCCACGCCCACAAGAGGATTCGCGCCGCTGTGGACCTGACACTACTCAGCCTGCCCGCTCCGCCGTAGTCGCTGGCGCCCGTCCGTTTTCCACTGCGTCTACGAGGCCGCCCGCCTCTTCTGCCGTCGTGACAACATCGATGCGAGTTCGTCATCCGGAACACAGCATCTGCATGTTGCTGTGCGGCTCTTCCCTTGCTCTAAGGGCAGGGGCCCGCCCTGAGAAGCCTTCTTCGACTCGCTGCGGTACGCTCGATGCTGTGCCAGGTAGAGCGAGCGGCCAGCTACTCTGCGGTGCTGGCATTTTGGCGTGCCGGCGTGCCGGCGTCGGCGGTGGCGGTCCTCGTCCCGCTCGTCTTGAGCCGTAACGTATGCCGTGAACGATTCAGCTGGACGCACGCAGTTGCACCTGGAAGTCCTCGCCCTGTGAGCAAGCAACTCGCTCGACAGGGGTGCGAGGTGAAGAGTCGAGTCAGCCAGGCGCCTGGGTGTATGCAGCTTTGGGAACGCCTGTTGCTGCCGTGCCCGGTGACGCGTCTGCATGTCGACTTCTACGAACTTTGGTGCTCAAAATCACGTATGAACTTGAACTTTCTTGGGACGTCCCGCAACTTCAAGACTAGTCTTCAGCGCTGAAGATGCCTCCTGGTCTATGTAACTGACCTTTGTATTCATTCAAGAAAAATTGGCCTATGTATTTGGCGTATGTAATCGCATGAAATTGGGACTTTAGTTCACATGTTTGAAAATTATTGGTTTGGACTTGCAGTTAAACCATTTCGTAGACACTTCAAGTATTTTGTGAATTGTTTGAAATTGTTTGGATTCGGAGTTATGAACCTCATTAATGTGGGCACGGTTGTTCAAGGGCAGGGGAGTTGTAGCGGTCAGGTCCGCTACCATCAAACTTCGCGCGTCAGCGCGGGCGTCGGCGCATCTTCCCCCCCTTCTTCACCCTCCTAGTGTGTGTTTGATTTCTCCTCGCCTCCCCTCCTGGGGTTGGCACATGCGCGCTGTGTCGCGCCGATTTAATATAAGCTGCTGTCAGGTTGTAATTCGGTCTTGTTAGCTTGGTTTGCTTGTCTCATTTCGTCTGATCTATTTCAGTTGCTTGAGTAGCTACATTGTCTGTTTAATTCGGCATGTATTCTGTTAGTCTTCAATTGTAACGACGTGCGAGAGCGACCTCGGGGGGAAGAATGTAAGTGTTGTTCTTTTTTGCGAGTGAGGCGGTGGCTCTTGCCCCAATGTAACGTAAAATAATAGACATTCTTGTTTAAATTTCTTTTCGGTCGCCACCTAGAAAATTATGTTTGGATTAACTTAATTAACTTAACTTAACTTTTAACTTGTAGTAACTGTTCTCCCCTGAGGCGTCGACGTACGTAAGATGTACGTAAAGTAATTTATTGTAATAACATGTAACTCTCTTGTGCGCATTATTTTGTTGTTCACGTATTTTTACATGCTTTATATTAGCTTCACCTGTATGTTTGTCCGCCGTCTGTAACTCTGTCTGTCCGTCTGTAACTCTTTCGACTAAGAGTGAGTGACTCATCACTGTAAAATGTCCCACCCATTTCATTACGTTCGTTAGCCGAGCGGTCTAAGGCGCGCGACTTCTGTGACGTCAGCTTTCGGATTCAGCGATCGTGGGTTCTACTCCCGGCCACGCCGAAAAAAAAAATGTTTTTTTTTTTTCCCCGGTAAATTCTAATATTATATCCATACATCTAACTGCAAATGATTCGTAGAGACTTTACCATTTCTTTGTGACGTTGCAACTCCAAATAGTTATCTCAGATGGTAATAGGTAGTGTCGGTAACTCATTTCCCTATGATAATTATACATAAATATAGTTTAAAAAACTAAAAAAACATGCTTTTAAAGAATATCAAACTAAAAAGTTAAAAATAAATATAGTTTAAAAAACTAAAAAACATGCTTTTAAAGAATATCAAACTAAAAAGTAAAAAATAATTTTAAAATTAAATTTATGACAATAGTATATAAGCAATACTAGTATAAATGAGAAAAAAGCATGGGGTGCTTAATATTCAAAAAATATGGCACAAAGCGCCTCAAGCTTTTTTCTCATTTATACTAGTATTGCTTATATACTATTGTCATAAATTTAATTTTAAAATTATTTTTTACTTTTTAGTTTGATATTCTTTGAAAGCATGTTTTTTAGTTTTTTAAACTATATTTATTGTCTTTGAATTCTCATTTGATGTAACATCTCCGTATTTGAGGCGTCTGTCTTGTGTGGACACAACACCCCTTTTGATGGTCCGTATAGGGACCACGCACTGTTAAGCAGGTGTCACTTGCGTTTTTCTTGGCCTTGATGGATGGCTCGTCCACCTAAATAATTCGTCGTGTATGTTCCTTGTCACTTATTAATGTCACTAATTAATTGAAACTTAATTGTAAACATAGTCTGTCTTGCTGTCAAACAGTTCTTCAGTATTTATATTTGGCCTAATTAAATGTAAACGTAAATCGTAAACTGATATAATGTTTTTCCAGTAATTAAACCTGCTCCCAAACACCTTACCGCAGTCCCAGCCATGTTATGGCCCTCCTCGCCTCTAAACTTATAGGCTTTCAATCTGAATAATGTTGGGTATTATTAATAATTAGGAATCTTAAAATTTTGTTTTATTTTATATTTCACCAGCCAAAGATGTGTTCCTGTGTTCTTGTTTTAGTGTCGCTCTGAATCTCTCGTCTCCTGTATTTCCTTGTGGTCGTGTGCCATGTTCGGGGTCTTGTGCCTCCTTGTTTGTGCCTACTCCTTCGCTCTTGGAAGAGTTACGGTAAATCATCTGAATTCTGGTATTCTCTTCGAAAAACAAGATTCGCTCATCTTTTCGGACAATGTTTATTCCATTGTGTTTGGCTTCAATTTAGTTCAACTTGAGATTGAAAGTAAACAATGGGATGTTTTCCTGAACAAAGTTATTTCACTGAATAGTGGTCACCACGATGATGAAGCTTGGAATTAGAATTTTGCGTTTGTGGTCAAACTACTAAAAGAAAAAAATATTGCATACAAAACTGAGACTATGGCTTTAACTTCACTTCTGCCTCATCGTCCTAGAAGGCAGAAACATGGTTGGTTTAATTTTGGTGGTTCTATATTGAAGACAGTTTTTGGTACCCTAGATAGTGATGATTTGACTATCTTGGAGAAAAGACTGAAAGTGGTTAATCAAAATCAAGATGACATTTCTAACAGTATTTTAAATCATATGATTGTGATCAAGAATTTAGAAGACAGAGTCATAAACACTATTCTCATTTCAAATTTGGCTTTACATTATCTAAATAGCCATAATGATTTTTACAAAGCATTGAACAGCTCCATCCATGAAGTCTGGGACAAAATCACATTAATAAGTTGAAGAATTGATTTAAATACCCTTTTGTTTAGGGTTAGTGAGATATTATCTAGTGCTCGGCTGGAAATTTCCTGATCTTAGACAAGCTATTGATAACAGTGTACATGCTGGACAACTAAGTTCCACTCTTCTAATGCCCACTGTATTTATTGATCTTTTGTTTAAAATTCAACAGTATATTGTCCTACCCTTGCATATGTTGGCTACAATTTCGCATGATAATGTGCCGGAAATTAGGTATTTCGGCACATTTTTTTAGCTGTTATTATAATTTTAAATTATTTCTGGAAATTTAATTTTCTATATAATTTGGTTACAAAAAATTAATTTACACTTTGTTAGGCTGGTGTACTCTACGTAGTTAAACTTTGTGCCGGTAGCCCGAAGCACCTTTTCTCGGGGACCAATCTGATCTTTTGCAGTCTAAGACATCGTCGGCAGCCCGTTTGACATTTCTCCCGCTTGCAGTCACGTTCTCGGCCTGTAACATTATTTCCCTGCATGACCAAAATTGCATACAACAGCTCTGGACGAGTTGTTACCATTTCTCAGAGACGAGCTTACCATAGTCTTTCCCATCACGCATATGTCTTAGGTTCTCTCCTAGAAAGTCATGGCTAGGACGCTCGTTCCCAGCGTCGTTGCGTTTTTTGTCCCCCTTCCCCTTCCCAGCTCCCTCTCAGTTCTCAGAATTTGGCCCAGGATCATTGGCCTGACGTGAACCCCGCCAAGCGTTGGCCGACTTCAAGGACGATTTACCACAGAAAAAAATATGTGCAACGATGAACGACCACACACGACATCTAGCGGTGGAAATAGTAACTTCTTCTCTTGTCGCCAGCCCGTGGAGCTGACGCCCGCGACATCTGATGGCAACTCGGCTAACCTCCCAGCTACCTTCCCCTGTAGGCCGCCAGAGTGCAGCACCAGACGGCGCCATTAGCTCCAGGCTATAGCAGTTGTCTTGGGCGAGTCGATTATTTTTTATTTCAGACACCCCTCAAAAGGTAGCGCTAAAATCGGCCAATGCCACCAACTTAGACATCGAAGTCAGAGTTTTTTGTGATTCCCACTCAGGGAACTTCGGAACCATTCGGTCCAGATGCCCCAGTCTCCCCCTCCACTTTTGATTGAACATTTACTTTTAATTACGAGACGCGGCTCCTCCGCGAACACTTCACGTCGCGATTGCAGACGGACTGTTTGAGATTACCAGCGGATCGATGAGACACACTACAAAACTTCCATCCGGCCGCAACCGACGATGTAGTCGATTAGATAAGGGATGCTATACCTGTAAATTTCTTTAAGTAGTTTAGTCCGTCTGTATAGTACAATGAATAATAGTTTTTTCTTTTAAATAATTTTTTTTTAATAATGGAAACGTCCACGCCAGCCGCGTATCCACGAGCTCCATATCCGGTCTTGCTACAGTTCAGAAACTAGAAGCCAACTTCCCTGTCTGGTGAGTTACTATCCGCGACATTTCCCAACCTCCCCTTACCTTTTGCAGGCATTTGCTGCCCAGTTTGCTAACTGTCTGTGTACTAGTTCTGATCAGTTTTGATTCGGACTGTTCACAGACAGGGTCCAAGAGCCGGACGCCGAATTGGCATTTTCACGCTCTTCCTCTTCAACAAACAGGCGCCTTGGCACCATGTTGACTACTGGTCTCCGGGAAGCGAAGCATCGACCTCCGGTCCTACCGTATTTATAAACCTTTTTTTTTTTGGAACATTCTTTATATTACGATGTTCAAAGTAGTGAATCATATAAACATCATTTCTGGACTTTAAGAATATACTAGGATGGTTAAAAATATTTGCATTTTTTATTGGTTTATGTATTTTTTTAATGAAACCTTTTTATAATCTAATTTAGGGCCAACCCATATTTTTTTTTCTTTCTGAATATACCTGAGAGCTCTTTAAGTACTGTACGTAATTGATATTGTATGTTAGTATTTTTTAATATCTGTTATAAGTTTCCTAAGTATGGAGTAATTATATTCAGACGGAATCACACCTTGTTTCTGTTCATTCCTCATATCCTTGTGAAACCTTAAAGATCCCCAGCACAATAATCTCTACATATTTTATGGTTTGATTAAAGTCCAAGCCATTGTTTATAATGGTTCATTAAATGTCATTGTTAACGTGCCTCTAGCAAACAAGGATAGCAGTTTTGAGGCTTATAACATTTTCGCCTTCCCATTTTTCTCTTCTGAGTTCAAACATGATCTCTTACTTAACATGCATGATACTTTGTTGGTTAGTCCAGACAGAAAAATATTTGCTCCTGTGTTTTCTTCTTCTCTCTCGGGTTGTAAAAAATACGGTGTAACCTTATGTTCCCCGACCTTTTCGTTTTTTGATGCTCATGTCAGTAATTGTGAGTTTAACCTTTTCCTTGGTAAACCCACTTATGAAGTTTGTGACAAAAGCTTTGTTTCACTGGATCTACCTTTCTTTCTAAAAGCAATACACTCTGGTTATTCGCTAGTAATTATTCATTGTATGTTACCTTACTGTGTCGATCAACTGCGGAGTCATTTCCACATTTAACTAGGTCTTTAATGGATAGTGTATATATAAGTAATGTTTCCCATTGTGACATTGTAAGCCCATTTTTCAAAACTTTCGGGTCAGTCATCTCCATCTTACATTTCAGTCTGACTTTACCTTCTATTAACATCCCAAAAATTAATTTTAACCTCAGCAAGCCGTCCTTTGCATCACTCCCTAATTTAACCATAAATGCTTCTCTTACTAAGGATATTAATGGGAAGGTAAAGTCCCGTCGTAATGGTGCTCCTTTTCATGATGTAGTTAATCTCTTTCGTCCGAAGCAACAACACGTTGAGTCCTACTCTCACTTTAACCTTGCTGCCATATCCATATCCTCCCTGGTCTTAATTTGTATCCTCATTTTGAGAATTATCCTTTTCTTGAAGTTGAGCTCCATCTCGACCCCCCCCCCCCCTAATCCTTCACCCCCTATCCCTTCCGGGACAATGACGTTTCCCTTAGCCTCGTCTTCTAATGTGGAATAGTACTATTTTTTTAAATATATATAGCTTGAAAGCTTATCTTTCTATAATTGCCGTCTAAACGAGAGGCCGACTTACGGTAGTCGGCGAAACTGAAGTGTTTGTGTATTAAAAAACAAAGAAAACAATACATTCAACAGGGATTTTGAAGGTAGTTTCCAATAAGAGAATATTTAAATTCAAGTTTTACTTAGCCCAGAGCATAATGAAGCTACACAATACACAATAGCAAAAGAACATTTCATACAAAGTAACGTGAAATACCATAATCATGAGAATTTATACTTAGAAGTTATGCTGTCCGTGGACATCAAGGCATATGAATACAAAGAAAGGTACAAATTAACGAAATACAATTGCCTCAAGCAATGCTACGTAATGCACGAACAAGTACGCCTAATGTAGACGAGCATTTTAATGCAAGTATCGCCCGCATAATGGGAGCATAATCCCTGTACGAACCATCAAATGGCCGTCGTGTCAACCAGCTCAATTACCTAACAAGGCTTACGCCACAAATACAGTATAATAATTTAACGTGTAGCAAAAATACATGAATAAAAAAAAGCTATTACACACGATAAATAACATCATCATAATCAATAAAAATATCGTCTTCTCGGGGGAGAATATCTCTGAGAACCGAATTAAGAGAAATAATTGAACAGAAATTTAAATCCAAACACAAATTTTTCCAAGGTGGCAGCCGAAAGAGAATTTATACTAAATAGCAAAAAGTTAAAGTACGCGGATTACATAAAGGCAAGGGCCACCGCCTCACTCACGAGAAATAACACTTACATAGCTTTCCCCCCGAGGTCGCTCTCACACGTCGTTGAAACTCTACTTTAAGACTACATGCTCGTGATTACCAAAATGAGAGAAGAAGAAGGAATAAATCCCTGACGACTGCTTATATTGAATCGGCGCGGCTCAGCGTGCATGCGCCAACCCCGAGAGGGGAGGCGTGGAGAAACAAAACACAACACTAAGAGGGGGAAGGAGGAGGGGGAAGGATGCGCCGACGCCCGCGGTAAAGTGCGAAGTTTGAAGGCAGCGGACCTGACTGCTGCAACTCCCCTGCCCTCGAATGACTGTGCCCGCCGATATCGCAAGCACCACATAAGTTTAAAAAGTTCATCTCACACAATTTACGAATAACTTGAAGTGTCCACGAAAAGGTTTAACAGCAAGTCCAAACCAGTAATTATCAAACAACATACATAAATTCCAAAGATACACGCGTTTACAGATGCCAAATACATAGGCAAAATGTTCTTTGTCATCTTCAGCGAATACAAAGGCCAGTTACATAGGCCAGGAGGTGTCTTCAATGTTGAAGACAAGTCTAGAAGAAGCGGGACGTCCCAAAAAAGTTCAAGTTCATAGGAGTACATGTTCAAGCACGAAAGTCTGTAGATGTCAACAGGCATACGCATCACAAGGCACGGCACCAGTGTGGCCGTCAGGGCCACATTTAACCTTGTAATTAAATTTGGTTTTATTGAGGTTAATAGCTTTTAGTTTTATATAGTTTTATTTTACGTTTTCATTTTTTATTTGATGTTAATTCATCTCTTTAAATAATGGTTGTGACTGTTAATATTTTATTTTAAGCTAAGAGCTTTATTTTGTAACTATGGATTGGTAGTTACGTGATATCGATTGTGTTTCGCATGAATTCCACTTGGTGCGCCCCCGGCGGTTTGGCAATGACGTCACCGGCGCGGCCGGCCGGGAGTTAGAGGTATCAGCTGGAAGCGAGGACTATTGGCGAGACTCGTGGGGTGAACGCAGCCTGTGACGGCGCGGACTGAAGAGCCGGGCGGCAGCGGGCGGCTATGGGCTGGGTCAGCATGGAGACACCACGCAGGACGACAGGGCAAGGGATTGCCCGGCGATGCACTCTTCGTACAAGGTAAAAAGAGGCGGCTGCATTGAGTTTTTCCCTCGTGGTGTTAAACCAACTGTTGCGAAGATCGTAATTTGATTTTATGCCCATGCTGAACTTTTCTACTTTGGACGGAACTGTTGCACCCTTTTTGTGAGAAGGGGCCCATTTTTTTTATGTCACACATTGGTGATGTGATGACGTGTTTTTGTTAACGGTCGCCCGTTTGCCTGTTTTGTGGGACACGAGAGTGTTTTTAAAATAATGCGGCGTTTGGAAAATTGTAGCAACGTTTTGAGACTTTGGCGAAATTAACGTATTTTCAATTGGACTTTACTAATCCTAATGACTTTCTGCAGTATTATAGAGTGCATACGAGGGAGTTTTGCCGCACGCACGGACTGATGTTAGTGCGTAATTTATTCATTTTTATGGAACAGTATGTCGGCGAGGCATTAGACTGTCTAGTTTATTGAAGAAGGTCAGGGAGCTGGCGGACGTCTAGAATGTTAACATAATGGCAAGTTTGTAGTGACAAATTATTTCAAGAGAACAATTAATGAGAGCTGAGAAATACGTTTAATTCATGTTTTGTATTAGAACATTTTAGGTAAAATTTTATGTAGAATTTTATATGGATTTATATATTTTTTTTTATAATTGGTATTAAGGTAGACCATCTTACATTAACTTTTTTTTGTGGCCACACCTCACGACCTTCGTGGTGATCTTTTAATTATTTGTAAAGCCATTGTTAATATTTACATACATTTATATATGTTATCATCATTATTTATTTTTATCATTATATTTAATCTGTAATGAGTATTTCTGAGAATGGGTTAAGAGACTGCCATTATTACCGCCTTTTTTTTGTAACCAAACGTTTATTGTTATATTGTTATAGTAAATGTTAATTTTTGAAAATTATTTTTTTTAAATAGTAATTATCCAAAGTCTTGCCTTTATTTGGAATTACGTTTGCTCTGCTTTGTATGCTTTAAGTTTTTGGCCTGACCCCTGGGCATTGGTATGGGGAATCTTTTATTGTCTAGCATTTCATACTTTTTCATAATTTTTAGAATTTCCCTTCGCGCCCAGAGTGGGTCGGGGACGCAACCCCTCTTCCAAGTTAGCAGGAAGAAGGGTTACAACCTGCGCCACTCTGCTTGGCAGAGACTTTGGACTTTTGTGATTTTGCTGACTTTTTTGGCCTTTTTAATAATGGCAGTTTCTTGGATATATAAACTTCCGAAAGAACAGGTTTATGCTAATTTGCAAGCAGCGGGAGTAGAGGGTAACCTTGAGGATGACCTAGATACCTTACGAAGGAAATTAAGTACCCACATTAAAGAAGGGAGGAATAAACCCATTGAGGAAAATGTGGAAAATTCTGGTATGAGCCAAGTAAATTCTTTGAGTACTGCTGTGCAAAGTAAATTACTTTTCAAAGAACTTGATAGGCTACCATCTTTATACTCTGGCGATCCTAGGGAATTAATAGTTTTTTGTTTAGGGGTACAGAGTTTGAAAAAGAATTATTGTATGCAAAATGAGCGGGATTTGTTGATGTGCATTTCGACTAAATGTAGCGGGATAGCTAGGGACGTAATTACGTCAGGCATTAATAGTCTGTTGGATGGTCGGTTGTCAAAAAGAATTTGTGGGAACATTTGTGTCCTAAGAGAGTCAAGGATGATTTAATTAAGGAATTGATTTTCCGTTTTCAGAAGGATAATGAAAGTACCTTAGAGTTTATACAGTATATTAAAAATCATGTAAATGTATTTGATGTTCAGTTAGATGATCACCGTTTTGTAGATATTATTTTGGAAAATCTAAATCCTGCCGTTAGACATGAATGTGCCTTTATTGGTAGACCTAAGAGTGTAGAAGAACTTAGTATTTGGGCTATTCAGGTTGATAATATTTTTTATACTAAATGTGAATTTGATAAATGTAAAGGTAAAACCAGCTTTAAACCAGGTTTCTCCGGAACGCCGGATAATAGAAAATCGGATAAGACGTCTTGTTTTAAGTGTAATAAGGTAGGGCATTTTGCTAAGGATTGTTCGACTTTGAGGGTGACTAAATTTGTTTGTGGTTTTTGTAGCAAAAAGGGTCATTTAGAAGAATTTTGTTTTAAAAAGAAAAGGGAGCCGGAAAGGCATAAGGCGTGTTTTAGCTGTGGTAGCATGGACCATTTAATAAGGAAATGTAATCGCAAGAAAAAATTAGTTTGTGGTTTTTGCAATAAAGATGGTCATAGCAGCAGGAAATGTAATTTTCGAAAAGAAATAAAAAAATATCGATTTAACAATAAGCATAGTTTGGCGGTCATGCAGGCAAAACGAGGCTTGTGTGTTAAAGTTAGGTTGTATGATCGAGAGGTAGAAGCTCTGCTTGATACGGGGGCTAGTTGTAGTTTCATCCAGGTTTTCTCGGGGTATCTCCTATTTGCTCTACAAGCGCTTTCGGAGATACCTGATTAAATCCACACGCAGCAGCTTTGTCTTTCCTAGAACTTCGTGTTTGACGGATTGGACAAAGTGTTTTCGGAAGTTGTTGCAAAGCGCACACAGATCGAGCACCACCTCCTCGTGGTATAGGGTGGTAACGAAGGTGGGTTATCAGTCAGTGCCTATCACTGCCATAATTCCGAAAGGATTCCCTGTCACGGCTAAGCGTGCAGCTGAGGCGATCTGTGAGGCCGCGTGGATGAGCGCCACGCGGTCTAAGGTCAACCTGGAACAGTTGGCCCAGGAAATGGGACTGGCCTCTGGTGAGGGAAGGGAACCCAGAGCTATGCCATCCCAAAATCCTGTCCGAGAAACTGGAACTGTGGAGGCTCCAGCCCATACGGGGCACTGGATGGTGAAGAGGGGCCGGGCTTACCGTCGTAATTCCCAGGATCCCAAATCGCCTGAAGGTGGCACTCAGCGGGAGGGCCCCACAGAGAGCTCAGAATCTGATCACGAAGTGGGAACAAGGAGCAGGACGGCCTCCAAGAAGGTTTGTACTGGAAAGACCAGTAAGGGGAAGTCTCATCCTAGGGACAAGCCTCTAAAGGGCAAGTCCGATGATGGAGGACTATCTTCCAATGATCCGAAGTGTCCGCCCGCCGTGGTGAACACTGAAAAGCCATGTGATCAACCTCAGGAGGGTGAGACCATAGTGGAAGGTCCTTTCAGTTTGAGTCAGCTGGGTCTGACCACAAACACGATAGTTGGGGAGCTATCGAAGATTCTGAATAATAAAGATCTTATTCAACCTGAGGTTGCTCTGGAGATAAATAGCAGGGTTGAAGTACTCCAGATGATCATACATCGCATGGTCCATACAAACATCTTCCTGGCAGGCCGTCTTGAAGGCAGGAGTGAGGCATGTGTTGAGGCTCCAGTTGTACAGCAGCACTCATATGCAGCTGCAGCCCGGGGGATGAATATATCACAACCAGGATCGTCCCGAGTTGTTAAGACCTCTGCTGGACCTGTTCCCATCCAACCTGTCAAGAAAGTGTTGGTAGTCTATCCGGTGGACACACTGGCACCAAGTAATACAACCAAAGCAGCCTTGGTTGGTGGTCTGGATAAAACCAAAAAAGATGTCAAGATAAAGGCGATTAGGCCGGTCGCCAAAGGTGGAGTGTTGGTTGAAGCCGGAGATGATGCCACACTGAAGCACATAAGAACTGTGCTCAAGGATTCCTCTGAAGTGCGAGTACATGAACCAAGGAAGCTTCTTCCTTCGGTCATAATTTATGATGTGCCAAGAAACCTGGCTAATGAAGCTGTGGCTGAAACAATCTATAGTAAGAATTGTAGCGCAGCTGATGGCACCTGTGAGGAATTTAAGCGGGACTTCAAAATCAGGAGGATGATTGGAGACAGGAAAAAAGAGGAGGTCCATCTGGTTGTACAATGCAATCCAGGAACTAGACGTACCCTGATCTCTATGGGAAGGATCTATCTGGGTTACACCTCTTGTAGGGTTGCAGATTTTCTGAGCCCACTGAGGTGTTATAAATGTCAGAGATATGGACATCTTTCCGGTAGTTGCAAGCAGGCGCAAACATGTGGTCGATGTGGAAAGGAAGGGCACTCTAACAAGCAGTGCGAGGCCACGAGGGTTTGCTGTGCCAACTGTAAGCGAGAGAACCTCACTGATCTTGATCATGAGGTTACTGCCCGCACATGCCCAACTCTGGTCAAGATGACCGCCTTAGAGGCTTCTCGCATAGATTATGGTTAGGTGTGCACAACTTAATATGCGGGGTTCTTCGGTTGTCTCGGCTGAGCTTGAAGCTGTATGCCGTGAAAATAAGATTGACATTGCGTTGGTGCAGGAGCCGTACTCTGTAGGCGGAAATCTGCCAGGCCTGACAGGAAGAAAGGTATTTATAGGAGAACACCCCCAGGCAGCGATAATAGTCTGGAATGAATCCTTAGATATGCTGGTATGTGGCCACCTCTCGGGTAAATATCATATAGTGGTGCAGTTGACTGGGTCTGCACGAGAAGAGATATACCTGGTCTCCTCCTACTTCAATTTTTCAGACGATGTCCAAGTTCACCTGGACCACTGGGATAAGATACTTAGAAGTATCGGAAATAAGCGAGTAATACTATGTGCAGATGCCAATGCTAAATCAGAGTTGTGGCACTCACCTGTAGTAGATCGGAATGGAGAGGAGGTAGACAGGTTTCTCTTGGCACATGGTTTGCATATCGTAAACCAGCCTGGGAGGACGGCCACATATGTCTCGGCCCAAGGAAGCGAGACATTTATTGATGTTACAGCTTGCACGGAACGTGCCTGGGGAGTGATTACAAATTGGGAGGTAACAGATCATACCTCAAGTGATCATAGAATGATTCAATTCTATGTAGACCTTTTTCCTACTAATATTGCTACTGATACTGTCCCTAGGACCTGTTACATTCATAAGGACACAAATTGGAAACAATTTGATGAAGTACTCCTGCAGAAGGTGCAGGAGTATCAGGAGAGGCTGGAATCTGACTCAGTCGATGTGAGAGCACAAGCAATTACAAAGATAATACAGGAGACTTCTGAAGCTGTGCTGAGGAAACGCAAAAATAACCGCGTTGGAAATCCCTGGTGGTCAAGCGAACTTGAAGGTGCACGTAAACGATTGAGGGCAGCTAGGTGTCGGCTGTCCTCTCTGCAAGGAGCAGATCGTGAGGAGGGTTCGCGGCGGTATCGTCAGCTCCGCCATGAATATAACCACCGAGTAAGGGAAGTCAGACTGGAGTCATGGAGAAGTTTTGTGGAAACTGAAGGTAACAGGGACCCCTGGGGAATAGTATACAGAATAGCTGCTCAGAGACGGCGAGTGGCCAGTGCGATGCATGGATTGAACATAGGTAACCAGTTCAGCACGGATATAGTGGAGAGTTCTGTCGAGATGATGGGAATGCTTCTCCCTGACGACTCCCTTGTCGGAGAGAGCAACTCGCATACGCACACCAGAATGAACATCTTAGAACCATACCATGCGGAGGACACTCCTCCCTTTAACAGGGAAGAGCTTACGGATGCAGTCAATAGTATGAAAAACAAAAAAGCCCCTGGTCACGATAAAATAACGGCAGAAATACTTAAGAGAGTCTACCCCAGGATTTCAGAACAACTATTGCAGTTATACAATAAATCCCTCGCTGAGGGAAAATTTCCGAAGACCTGGAAAAAGGGCATCCTTAGAGCCCTATACAAAGGTGATGGGAAGGACCCGGCTAATGCAAAATCATACCGGCCTCTCACACTACTGCCAGTCCTGGGGAAAGTTCTCGAAAAGTTAGTTAACAGGCGGCTTACCCACCACCTTGAGCAAGTGGGGGGATTGCACATCCGTCAGTACGGCTTTCGATCGGGTGTTGGAACGGAAACCGCTCTGCATGACCTCCTCAGCAGTGTGGGGCGGTGTACGGGAAAATACCTGATGGGGATATTCCTGGACATCGCCAGTGCCTTTGACACAGCGTGGTGGCCGGGGATCCTCAGCCGGCTGAGAGAGCTGGAGTGTCCTCAGAACCTCTACTCCTTGTTGTGTGACTACTTTCGCAACCGCATAGACTTTGTCAAAGGGCTGCCCCCAGGGCTCCGTGCTTGGTCCCTTGTTGTGGAACATACTGTTCGATGGATTCCTCCGGATTCGGCTGCCTGAGGGTTGCGAGATCTTTGGGTATGCTGATGATGGACTTATTCTCGTCTCAGGTTGTTCCAGAGCTGCTCTCGAGTGGCGATGTAATGAGATCTTGGTGCAGATTTCATCCTGGGCTGACTCGGTGAAACTTCGGTTCTCATCGGGAAAGTCCAGATGTATGATGCTAAAGGGCAAGTTTAGCGGAGCCTGGGCTCACTACCCACAAGTGAGCCTGGGGGGTGAGCGCCTGAAATTTACCACCACTCATAAGTATCTGGGAGTCTTACTGGATGATCGGCTCTTATTTGCTAAGCATTTAGAGTACGTTTCCCAAAAGGCTGTGGTGATGTTTCATCGCCTCCGAGGATTGTCCCCGACCAACCGGGGCCTATCGTCGCCTACGCTGGCATGTCTGTACAGAGGGGTGTTCATCCCAATCATGACTTACGGTGCAGTTGCATGGTGGCATCGTTCAGGACTGGTACATATGAGGAGGAAACTGCAGTCGGCGCAGCGTGCTGCCCTTCTTGCGGTTACCGGGGCCTACCGTACCGTATCCAATGACGCTCTGCAGGTTCTCTCTGGGGTGATCCCACTGGATCTGCTCGTGGCTGAAAAAGGGCAGCTTGCTGCCCTGAAAGCTGCGGGCACCCTCAGGCCGGAGGACCACATAAGGCTCAGAGAAGTGACCATGGGGCAGTGGCAGCGCAAGTGGGAAGCAAGTGAAAAAGGTAGGCATACCTATGAGATCTTCCCGAATGTACAAGATCGACTTCAGTGCAAACATATAGAACTGAGCGGGCCACGGTTCAACTTCTAACTGGGCATGGTAACTTTAAGGCCAAACTACACCAATTTGGTCTAGCAGAGAATCCGCTGTGTGGGCACTGCCACACAGTGGATGATGTCAGGCATGTGCTGCATGATTGTGAAAAAGTTGAGGATCTTCGTGAACAGCTGAAGTTCCACCTGGGTCTGATTGGGTGTGACTATGACCTTGCAAATGTGGTGGCACGGAAAGAGAGTTGGGTTCTCTTCCGTGAATTTGCTCGGAGAGTCATAGTGAGACTTCAAGTGGCAGATGAAATTGGGCCACTGGCTCCGTGAGCATTCTCCCTTGCAACTGTCAGCGGAGTAGTATTCAACTACTACTGAGATACTTGGATTATGTACTCCTGGATAAGGCACGCACAGGATCATTGACTATTCACTGGTTAGTCAGGGCCCTAATGGGGACCTGGCCTCAGTGGATGGTCCTCAATCTATGGCAATACCTGGATGACTGATGGGTAGCAGGTGCTGAAGCATGTCCGGTAATATGTATATGGGTATATATAATGGATATATAATCAATATAAGGAATATAATCAATATATAAATAACATGTAATGGACATATATCAATATATAATGGCATATAAAGGACATATAATGGACTTATATATATATTATGGTGTTGGATTTGCTGGACTGTGAATGCGCCTGACTTGAACCCTTACCTGCATATAGCCCCATGTGGGGATTTCAGTCTACAGGTTCCTAAGAAGCCACTATGGGTTCCATAGTGGTGGAGGGGACATGTTTTCTGGATCTGGTAGTTTCAGTAGGAAGGGGCCCTGGACTATACAGATATGAAAGCAGACTCCCAATCTACCCTTAAAGGGCGCACATTTGGGAGGGGCGGAAGGAGGGTGCGTTGGCCTTCGGGCCTCCGAAAACATGTAGTTTCATCCAACAGAAATTTTTAAGTAATTTGGTGCGCGATCATAAATTTTTGAAAGCTAAGGTTCAAGGTAGCCAAGGTATTAATGTGGCTATGGCGGATGGGCAGAAGGTTCAAGTAAAGGTCAAAGTATTTTTACATTTTAAATTGGAACATTTATCTTGGACACGTGAATTTTGGGTAATGCCTGATTTGGTTCATGAAGTAGTTTTGGGAATGGATTTTTTAAGTGATAGTAAGGCTGTAATAGTGTGTAGCGAGAAAGTAATGAGGTTTGGTTTTGATGATAAAATTAAGATAAAATTATGGGGGAGTAAAAAAAGAGGAAAGGTGGTTTGTGGTGGAATGGAAGGTTTGAAGCAAAGGTTGGGTGAGAAGGAAAAATTGCAGATAGAGCAATTAAGTGAGGAATATAATGATGTTATCACTACAAAAATTGGCAAATGTACCCTAATGCCATACAAAATTGCGCTGGTAGATGAAACCCCTATTAAATGCGCACCATATCAATGTGCCCCGCCTAAAATGAAAGCGTTTCGAGAAATTATTAATGATTTACTTAGTAATAAGGTAATAGTCCCTTCAAAATCCAATTTTGCCTCACCAGCCTTTTTAGTAGATAAGAAAAATAAGGGTAAATATCGTTTGGTTCTTGACTATCGCCTTCTTAATGAGAGGGTAAAATTAGATCCATTCCCCATGCCTAAAGTTGAAATTGTTTTACAATATTTGGGGAAAGCCAAGTTTTTCACGGTACTGGATTTAAACTCAGCGTTTCATCAATGTGAATTAGAAGCAGGTAGTCAGAAATTTACCGGGTTTGTCACTCCTTGGGGGCATTTTGAATGGACTAGAGTGCCTTTTGGGGTGAATTTTGGGGCCCAGTGTTTGTCGCGTATTTTAGGGCATATATTACAAGAATATCAGTATAAATTCATAATAAGTTTCTTGGATGATATTTGTGTATTTTCGAATAGTTTTGAAGAACATATAGAACATATAAGGAAAGTACTTGAAAAACTAAGAGGAGCAGGCTTCACCGTAAATCCAGAAAAAATTGTTTGGGCCCGTAGTGAAATAAAATTTTTAGGATATATAATCCGAGAAGGTGAATTGCTCATGGACCAAGATAAGATAAATCCCATAGTTAATTTCCCGGCCCCCCGAAATGTTAAGGGAGTGATGCGCTTTTTATGAATGATGGGTTATTTTTCCCGATTTATACCTAATTACGCTAACTTATGCGCGCCTTTAAATAATTTAAAAAGGAAAGATGTTAAGTTTGTATGGGGGGAAGAGGAAGAACAAGCTTTTAAGAATTTAAAAAAAGCCATAGCCCAACCCCCTATTTTGATACTTCCGGATTTTGAGCAAAAATTCATTGTGCAAGTGGACGCTTCTAGAATAGGCTTGGGGGCAGTTTTGTTGCAAGAGCATGAGGGAGGTTTAAAACCGGTTATGTACGCTAGCAAGTCTCTAAATAGGCACGATTTTAAATATAGTGTATATGAGAAGGAAGCATTAGCTTATATATTTGCGCTGGAGAGATTTGAGAGTTTCCTCGAACACGAGAAATTTGAATTATGGACTGACAATCAGGCTTTGACATGGCTTTTTTCCCACCCGCGACAACTAGGGAAAATAGGACTGTGGATCATGCGCCTAACGCGTTTTCGTTTCGAACTCAAACACATGAAAGGGCAAGATAATGTGGTGGCAGATGCCTTATCGCGCATGTTTGATGAACAGGAGTTTCAGTGTAATGAGGAAAGGGAAAATGAAGATAAGGAAGAATGTAACGTGCTAAGGGAATTCCCTCAAGGATTTATAGATTTGCACGAAATGCAAAAAGAGGATCCTGAGATTAGAGATTTAATAGCGTGTTTGGGGCAGGATACTACTAAAGATCTAGGAATGAAAGACAGTCTTTTGTGTTGGATGAAAGACGGAGAACAGAAAGTTTTTGTTCCGAAGGGGGTAAGAAAAATGATAATACGGTATTACCATGACTCTAATCTAGGCGCGCATGGCGGAATTGAAAAAACTGTAGATAAAATTTCTAAAGAATTTTTTTGGCCAGGTTTGAAAAAGAGGTAAAAGATCATGTTTTAAGCTGTGAAGATTGTCAGCGCACTAAGCAATCTAGAAATAGTAAAGTGGGTAAATACTGTGTTGAAGCTTTGACTAGACCTTGGGAGAGGGTTTATTTGGACATTTTTGGACCCCTACCCAGATCGTTAGGAGGGAATAATTGTTTACTCAAAGCGGTAGATGGTTTTTCGAAATTTTGTTTATTCATGCCCCTGCGTAATATGAAAAGTGAGAATATTATTAAAGCTCTAGAAACTAAAGTATGGGGCCTTTTTGGTAGCCCGGAGCAAATAGTGTCGGATAATGCTGCATATTTTAAGAGTAAATGTTTTGAAGTCATGTGCTTAGATTGGGGCATAAAACATATAACTACAAGTCCCTATTACCCCAACCCGAATTTGGTTGAAAGCGTGAATAAGAATGTCAAAGTGGCCCTCACGATTTTCCATCAACGTAACCAGCGAAAGTGGGACAGCGTTATTCATGTACTAAATTTAGCTTTCAACATGACCATGCACAGCGGTACTAAATTCACACCATCGGAAATTTTTTTGGGAAGGAATGTACCCCATCCTTTACTTAATTGCTGGGGATTGCATCCGGCTCTTTTGGAAACCCGAAGCCCCCGTTTATTAGAAAAAATGTGGGATGAAGCAGCCGAAAATTTGCAAAAGGCTAGAAAGAAAATGAGTAAGTTTTATAATAAGGGGCGAGTCGACAATGCTTTTAAAATTGGTAACGAAGTGCTCTGCAGGCAATTTGTTTTGAGTGACAAAGTTGGGTATAAAAGTTCTAAGCTAGAGAATAAGTACGATGGGCCGTATAAGATTGTAAAGTTTTTAGAGCCGGTTACTGTCTTGTTGGAAGACGTGGAAAGAAATAATAAGGTAAAAAAAGCCCATGTTAGTCATTTGAAAATGTACGTAAGGCGGAGTCCCTAAATTTAATGTTGATTGCCCTTTATAGGGTTAATGGGACTACAGTTTTTTGTTAATTTGGTAATAACGCTTGTATAAATTTTTTATTATAAGCTTTTGTGTTTATTATTAAGGTTTTCTCTACTGTTTAAATTTTTTTTGTTCAAGGCGGAGGTTGTGGCCGTCAGGGCCACATTTAACCTTGTAATTAAATTTGGTTTTATTGAGGTTAATAGCTTTTAGTTTTATATAGTTTTATTTTACGTTTTCATTTTTTATTTGATGTTAATTCATCTCTTTAAATAATGGTTGTGACTGTTAATATTTTATTTTAAGCTAAGCGCTTTATTTTGTAACTATGGATTGGTAGTTACGTGATATCGATTGTGTTTCGCATGAATTCCACTTGGTGCGCCCCCGGCGGTTTGGCAATGACGTCACCGGCGCGGCCGGCCGGGAGTTAGAGGTATCAGCTGGAAGCGAGGACTATTGGCGAGACTCGTGGGGTGAACGCAGCCTGTGACGGCGCGGACTGAAGAGCCGGGCGGCAGCGGGCGGCTATGGGCTGGGTCAGCATGGAGACACCACGCAGGACGACAGGGCAAGGGATTGCCCGGCGATGCACTCTTCGTACAAGGTAAAAAGAGGCGGCTGCATTGAGTTTTTCCCTCGTGGTGTTAAACCAACTGTTGCGAAGATCGTAATTTGATTTTATGCCCATGCTGAACTTTTCTACTTTGGACGGAACTGTTGCACCCTTTTTGTGAGAAGGGGCCCATTTTTTTTATGTCACACATTGGTGATGTGATGACGTGTTTTTGTTAACGGTCGCCCGTTTGCCTGTTTTGTGGGACACGAGAGTGTTTTTAAAATAATGCGGCGTTTGGAAAATTGTAGCAACGTTTTGAGACTTTGGCGAAATTAACGTATTTTCAATTGGACTTTACTAATCCTAATGACTTTCTGCAGTATTATAGAGTGCATACGAGGGAGTTTTGCCGCACGCACGGACTGATGTTAGTGCGTAATTTATTCATTTTTATGGAACAGTATGTCGGCGAGGCATTAGACTGTCTAGTTTATTGAAGAAGGTCAGGGAGCTGGCGGACGTCTAGAATGTTAACATAATGGCAAGTTTGTAGTGACAAATTATTTCAAGAGAACAATTAATGAGAGCTGAGAAATACGTTTAATTCATGTTTTGTATTAGAACATTTTAGGTAAAATTTTATGTAGAATTTTATATGGATTTATATATTTTTTTTTATAATTGGTATTAAGGTAGACCATCTTACATTAACTTTTTTTTGTGGCCACACCTCACGACCTTCGTGGTGATCTTTTAATTATTTGTAAAGCCGTTGTTAATATTTACATACATTTATATATGTTATCAGCATTATTTATTTTTATCATAATATTTAATCTGTAATGAGTATTTTTGAGAATGGGTTAAGAGACTGCCATTATTACCGCCTTTTTTTTTGTAACCAAACGTGTATTGTTATATTGTTATAGTAAATGTTAATTTTTGAAAATTATTTTTTTTAATAGTAATTACCCAAAGTCTTGCCTTTATTTGGAATTACGTTTGCTCTGCTTTGTATGCTTTAAGTTTTTGGCCTGACCCCTGGGCATTGGTATGGGGAATCTTTTATTGTGTAGCATTTCATACTTTTTCATAATTTTTAGAATTTCCCTTCGCGCCCAGAGTGGGTCGGGGACGCAACCCCTCTTCCAAGTTAGCAGGAAGAAGGGTTACACCAGCAGACATCCTTGAAGCTGCAGACACCGGGCGCCTGGCTGGCTCGACTCTTCACCTCGTACCCTGTCGAGCAGGCTACCTGCTCACAGGGGCGAGGACTTCAAGGCACAACCGCGTGCGTCTAGCTGACTCGTTCACGGCATATGTCACGCCCCAAGACGAACGGGACGATGACCGCCACCGCCGACGGGTACGCCAGCGCCGCAGAGTGACTGGCCGCTCGAGCTGCCAGGCACAGCATCGAGAGTACCACTGTGGGTCGAAGATGGCTCCTAAGGGCAGGCCCCTGCCCTATGAACCGCACAGCAACAGCACAGATGACGAACTTGCATCGATGTTGTCACGAACTCTGATGGCAGAAGAGGTGGGCGGCCTCGTAGATGCAGCGGAGAGGGCGGGCACCATCGACCACGGCGGAACGGGTAGGCTGAGGAGCGTCAGTTCCACAGTGGCGCGATGTCCTCTTGTGGGCGTGACATCGACGAGGAGGGGAATAGCCAACCAAACTGAAAAAAAAACACAAAAAACAGACGCGAACACCCGAACTGCAAACAATTAATGTTACACATTAAATTTCTTCAGTTGCCCAACATGGCCTTTTTTGAATTTTTTAGAACATGCAGCACTGTGAATCAAAACAGTATTGTAACCCAAAAATCTATTAATAACATACGGACCAACGTATGGAGGAATTAGTTTAGAATTAAGATTATCGGCCAAACTAGACAACAAATTTTTTTTTCTAACACAAGATCTCCAACAACAAAACAATGAGGTCTCCGCGAGGCGTTATACAAATTAGCCACGGCTTGACGAGCCTTAGTGAGGTTACACGCGACACTATTAAGTACGGCCTCCATTGATTCGTCATCAGAGGTAGGTTCCAAGGGCGGCAGTCCCCACAGGTTAAGGAGGTAGTGCCCACAGGTGTTATAACACCATCCATTGTCTTTAATTTCACGTTCGTAGGCTCAACCCTAAACTGCTTGTCCACTTTTTAAAAACCTAAAGTGGAAGTACACTAACCTGTGCGCCGGTGTCTAGCTTCACCATCATTTTTACGCCTTCAATGCTTACTTTTATTTGCCACTCATTGGGGTAGGAAGCACTACTGCTGTCTCTGTAGCTTTTTATGGGACCCCTAATATCAACATGTCTTCGCAAGATCTATTAACTGCTGCACGTCCGTGGTTCTGTGCCTGCACCTCAAAGGTAGTGATCAGAATAAATAGCCAGGGACGGATATTTTTTACATGGTAGTGAAGCTGCCATGGGCCCCAATGGACCTGGAATATTTACGATATTCAGGCGCGGCACGGTTCTGGCGAACCCACAGCTACGCACAGTGGTTGAAGAGACCCATCTCAGCATGCTACGCCACTGCAGGCCACCAGCCGCCGAATACCCCAGGACACCACCAGTGCAAGCCCCCCCACTGTGGGCCCGGTAAATACCGACACGGCCCGTACCTTTCACATCACTGGGACTCCTCGGTCACCCAGATGCTCGTGATCCAGCCGAGGATTACCCAACCTCTGCTAGCTTTGCAGGCTAGTACCCGAGCATTAAAGTAGCTCACGACTGCCACTCGTCATTGGGGCGGGGACCCCTCCAAGTGTGCTCCAAGCGATCGGAGCACCACTGCCACCACGAGTCCATCTCCATAATCTGATCCAGGGCCGTTTAAGGAAACTACAGCGGGGATCTGTATCATCAAAGGATCATTCCCATGGTACCCTTCACTTTCAGGTATAGTGCGTTCCCGGCACTACCTCCAGTCCCAGCGACCGCCGCCCTCGGCCGCATAGATATCCTCGGTTACTCACCTCAGACTCTCCCCCGCCACCGGGTTACAGCCCCATCAGAAAAGGCCCGGGTTGCGCCCGACCACGGCGACCCTCAGGACTCTAAGCAGTCCTTCGCTATTCCATGCACACCATTTGGTTCATCACATTGAACCAGGTGTCTTGAGACACCACCTAGGGTTTGGGGGTCCATACCCCCCGATAGCTTTTCGGCAGGTCAGGGCGCAGCCACCCCTCCACAGCCTACTAACCTACTAGAAATTCCCGTTTCGACTCACCGAGGAAGTCTGAGGATCGGGCAATCCCGGCAGAGCCCTATTTGTATATCAACACTGGCGCCGCGTGAAGGCTATGGGTTGCCGTAAGCAGGAGAGGCTATATATTCGCGTCACTTGCCCGTTTCGGTAACCTGGCGAGAGCATCACTCAGATACTAGAGCCGGCTACAGCTCCGACACGTCGTAGGTCAGCAATCATTCCCCGAGGGGACCCAGGCACCTTGGCCAGCCCCTAATATCAACAGGACATTCACTGACACTATCACAATAAAGACTCTCTTGCGAGCTGGACAATTCAACTCGCTCCACAAATTGTACTAACGCCAACCGCCGGTGCTCCCTCTGGTCCGCTAAGACCGATATGTCACAACAACATTTACTCTTAAGTGCATCGAACACGCCCGAGCGTGATGTCCGCCGAGTGAGTGTAAGTGCACCGCACGAACGCCAAGTCGATTACAGCGCCCGGCCGGGTGTGGCAATGTGCTAAACTAAATAAGTAAATTATTCTTTTATCTCAAAAACAACCAAATTAATAATAATTAAAAGATGATTAATTCAATGGAAATTATGTACAATTGTCCAATAATCATATATTGTGAAATATGTCTTAAGTCCAAAACTGGTCGGAGCTGTTTTCCCGCGCTTCACGTGTCTAGGCGTGAGGTCGCAGGGCGCCCTCGCGCTCATTTGCCGTCGGAGACTCGCAGGGGTCGATCGCTCCGCGCACGCAGAGCCTTCAGATTTCGCGCCTCATCCAAGTCTCAACAATAGTGTAAGTTATTCAAATCCTTTTACCAGCTCTGCGCCGACCCCACTCAGTCGCACGTCTTTTCGTGCGACTCGTTAACTAATCATTTATGCCCAACAGGGAGTTTTGCATTTATTACGTAATTTTCATGTCCAGAGTTTGAGGACAGCGTAAATGAGTTACGCAGTTTCCGGCTTCAAAGCCAAGTAATAGTTATCATCGAAGGCTCCTACCAGCCACGTGTGTTGAGTTCTTACTCGTTAATCTATGTATCTAACTTTCATCTAATTTAAATGTGTAATTTCTATGTGTAATCTAACCACATCATAACTGTTTAAATAGTGACTGTAACTTGTATGTGATATCTAACCGGACCTACCTTCTTTTCGGGACTTTTATGTTTTGTAACAGGTTAGATTGCAACTAACTTTAGAACATTCATTCGTACGTGCTGTTTTACGTAATAATGTCAGTCTCTGCATAAGCTGTTGCAGCATTGCAACTCCGCGACTATCCGCCGCGTTTTTCACGTTGATAATCGGCCACTATATAAGTCCGCACAAACCACTTGGCAACCTATCCTGGCCGCGCGCATCGTCTACGGACAGTCTCGCGTGCCGCGACGGTCAGACAACAGACGCGGCCAGTACTTGGACCAGTGTGTGTAACGGTTCTTGATAAAGTGCAGTGTCGTGTCAATCAGTTAACCATTTATTTGTAAGGCGTCCTGGATGTCCTGAACAGCCCGGGTAGGTTTCGAACAACGACGCGCTCCTGCCTGCAGCCACGAGGCCGAACCCCTGTTAATATCCCTGAGATCACTTTTCAAACTAACAATTACATAAAAAAATTAGAGGCGTCAAATAGCGCGCAACTAGTGTGGCTTTTGAAAAACGAACTTTTGAACGTCTTTCAAACTTCAAAGTACATCAAAATTAATTTAGCACGAGTGAGTTCTAAGGCCGGCAAGTGGCATTTCGTTTTTGTGACTGTTATAACAATTCGGGACTATTCACTAAGGAACATATATTTCACAAAATTTTATTTTATTTTCATAAATTCAACGCGACAGTCCCGCGCCAAGGCGGCAGCGGAAGCCGGCGCGCCAGGAGGTCACGTGATACGGCACCGAGAGATAGCGTTGGGAGACGACACCGGTAGATAGCGACGGGAGACAAGAGTATCGGTTTCCCCGCGACGTGATAACGTCGGAACCTCGAGATACGGCCGGGATTAGTTACACGACGTCTCACTGCGATCAGTTACGACTCGGCACCGCGGGAACGGCATGCCGCATCCACGGGACAGATGCTCGGCGCAGAGTGACGTCACAGCAGGCACGGACAGACAGCCGCGCACTGCCGCGCACGCATCACCGGGCATCTGCGGGACAGGAGGCGTGCGAGCAAGGGACACTGACTCGGTGGTGATGGGAGGCAGTCCTCCCTACCTGCTCGCGCCCTGTCATCGACGTCCTGGTCCGTCGCCCGGATCAGTCTGCCGCGACCGCGTGACAGATCGCACATCAGCATGGACGGGGACGACCTATGGGAGACATGCTTACGGGCGATAAAGCATGACGCGGAAACGGACGCCGCAGGACGTTCCGGGGACAATAGTGACCAAGCCGCAAAACCCGAGCCGCAGAAACCATATGTACGAGTAGGTAAGTGCGGGGCCGCGCAGTGCCGTGGGCGGTCTAACGAGTTAGCCACCTGCCACCAGTGTGGTACGCCACGCCACCGATCCTGTATCGTCGCACGAGAATTCCTGTTTTATCGGGACGGACTCTTTATGTGCCAGGCATGCGAAAGTAAAGCGACCTCGCCGACACAAGTAGCGGTTATGGCAGGCCCAGCCCGCGCAGGCACCTGAGTCAGGCTCCCGGAGTTCGCGGGACAGGACCACGAGGACCCGCGAACATTCGGTCGTACCTGCCGCGACCGTCTGGCCCGTTACGGCGTCCCACTCGACGAGTGGATGGAGCGAGTAAGTGACCAGCTCAGAGGAGCCGCCCGTGACTAATGGGCCATGGTCGGTGAAGGCAAAATGGCATGGAACGATTTTGTCTCCCGGCTGGAGAGCCGGTTTAACGACGCGCGGGCAGGGGCACGGTGTCGGCGCTCTCTGTTCTGTACGCCGCAAGGGGACGACGAGGACGTTGAGTCGTTCATACGAGCCACAGTACGACTCCATCGCCGTCTAGCTACTGGCGGCTATCTAAGTGAGGCCCTAAGACTAGTGGTCGAGCTGATGAGGTGGTAGTTGCGCCCGCACCTGAGGGGAGCCACCGGACATGACCTGGAGGACTTTGTGCAACTAGCCAGGGAAATCGAGCGGGGCGTACAGGCGCTCACCAAAGATCTCGTCAACAGGAGACGATGGGGCCACAGCCCGTAGCGCCGGAGGATAGGCTGGCGGTGGTGCCCTACAGAGCTCAGCATCTTCAAACGCAACACCGACGGGCGAGAGGCAGGGCCTCGCTCCTCCAACGGCAGCAGCACGGCCGCCTGAACCAGCACCGCCACAGAACCGGTACGCAGATGAGCAGTGAACACGACCACCTAGGTGCCGATATTGCCAAGGGGTGGTATACCACTGGCACGACGTCTGCCCAACCCGTGCGGTGCTGGAGCGAGTTCAATGTTCAGGAACTTCCCCGGCCGGAAATGCCAATTAGGGAGCAGCATACCCGCGGGCTACTGCTCCCAGCTCACGGCCTCGTCATCGACAACAAGACCTGCCCGCAAAGACTTGTCAACCGTCCCGTCAGGCGGTGGTGCCACTCATCACGTGGCGACGCCCCGCTCTGGGTCGCCGACGCACCACGCCGAGCCAGCGGCACACCCGGCGACCCCGGCACCACCTGCGGGGCACGACCACGCACCACCGCCACCTTTCACATCAGGCGGCGGTGCCACGCACCACGAGTTGACGCCCACCCTGGGTCGTCGATGCACCACGCCGAGCCATCGGCGCACACGTCGATCCCGGCACCACCTGCAGGGCACGACCATGCACCGCCGCCACCTGTCACGTCAGGTGGTGGTGCCACGCACCAGGTGTCAACACCCCATTCCGGGTCGCCGACGCGCCACGTCGAGCCACCGGCGCACACGGCGACTCAGGCAGCGCGGACGAAAGCACCAAACCGGCTAGGACGAGTGGGTGACAACGCGGGATGCCTGATCCGTGTGCCGGTTCTGGTCAACGGGCAGCCCGTCCACGCCCTGGTGGATACCGCAGGGAGCCACTCCTACATCGCCGCCCACCTGGTACCTGAGATGGAGCTGGAGTCGGGGGGGGGGAGGAGGACGTCCTTCTGGCCACTCATGGGACCCGCGCGCTCACGTCTGGGCACGCCCAGGTAACAATCACTGTTAGAGACATGGTTAGTCAGACCACCGCCCTGGTGCTGCGGGGGTTGCTGGACGATCTTATCCTGGGGCTCCCGCGGCTCATCCAGGAGGACACGTCCATTGATGTCAAAGACGGTAAGGTGCATGTAGGACGTGCGTGTCGCAGGACGGTGTACAGCAGTAGGAGTGACAAGCCATTACTGTGACCGATGTAAACATAGAAATGTAAACACCGGCCCCAGTAACAGCCTGGGGGCCGCCATCTTGTTTCATGGGGGCCGCCATTTTGTTACGTGGGGACCGCCATTGTTGTTGACATTGGTTACCAGGGCGCGCCACCGTCTGCTGGAGGCCGCCATCTTAGTTCAGCCTTTAGTTACTGGAGCGCGCCACCGTCGCTCCGAAGGCGGGAATTGTATACAAAAAAACCTGGGCGCTGGGTGGATTCGATCCCGGGGACGCACCAACGTCGTGGTTAGAAGACGGACGCCTTTACCACTAGACCACAGGACCATATGAAGTATGGGGAATTAAATAATGCACATATGCTTTAAAGAAGCTATGCTTAAAAGAAGCTATGTCTTTAAAATTTCGAAAAGCACCCGCCATATCTTAAAAAAAATATGCTTAAAGACCCCACCACTCCACAATCTCCGCCATGTTTAATTTCGAAGAATAAAATATCGCTATGCCTATAGACCCCCACCACTCCACAACCGCCATGTCTTTAAATTAAAAAAAAGCCCTGCCATACTAGCTATGCCTAAATTCGAAAAAAAACATGTCTATAAACCCACACCCACCCCCACCCCAAGTATGCCTAAAAGAAACCCCCGCCATACTAGCTATGCCTAAACCGCTATGCTTAAATTACCTGCCATATTGTATGCTTAAACCGCCATGTTTAAATGTAAAAAAAATATGCTTAAAAGCCCCGCCACTCCACAACCGCCGCCATGTTGTATGCTTAAAACAATTGACGCCATGATGTATGCTTAAAGCCAACCCCCCACCATTATGCTTAACCGCCATGTCTTAAAAAAATATGCTTAAATAATACAGTCATTCTAGCTATGTCTATAAAACCCCACCCCATATTAGCTATGACTAAACCACTCCAACCCCCACTACGAGTATGCTTAATCGCCATATTTAAATTTCGAAAAGAAATAAAATACCGCTATATTTAAATGTAAAAAAAATACTGTCATACTAGCTATGCCTAAACAGTTAACTTTCGAAAAGAACCCACCATGTTTCAGTATGCTTAAAAGCCCCGCAATACTAGATATGACTAAAACAAACATAACCTCAAAAATTTCGCGCAGAGAGAGCGAGATGTTGCCTGCTGGAGCGTCACTCGTAAACTGCGCAATTATAACCCCACACATCATATTATAAGCATAATAATGTCTTTAAAAAAATGCTTTAAGTAATAAGCATAGAAATGTGTTAAGCATTACTTTACGTCGAGTAAAATAAATATTATAAATATAGAAAACAAGCATAGTAAAAAGATATAATATTGCGCAAACAATGTGTTAAGCATATTAAAATTTTATAATATTGTACACTTTGTAGTAATTGGCTCTCGGCCAATGTATTAAGCATTACTTTACGTCGAGTTACAAACGCCGTGCTGGAAGTGTGCGCCGGAGACCAGGAATGTGTTTACCTGCTGGGTGACAGTGAAAGTGTTTACCACAGAGAAACAAGGTCAGGCCATCGCTGCGTACAGGAAAGGAGCAAGCACAAGGAATATACAGAGGTGGAAAAAAGAAATAATGTAGACAACACACGGGTAAAAAAGAATGTTGGTTTTATTTTACTTTTGATCTAAAACATGTGTGGCGGACAACTCCAACCCCGAAGGCCCCGCCAACTCTTCAACTCCCTCGGCGCGCGGTTGAGCCATCGCTGCGGCCAACTTCAGGCTCACGTTCCCTCGGTGGCTGTGGCTCACCCTCCTCCATAAAGAACAGCTCAGCTAGCTCTCTCGGTATAAGGGCTGACATATCATCACATGATACAGCCATCTCGTGTTGGGGAGATCTGCAGAACAATACATACGCAGTAGCTACAGCATACCTCAAGTGTGTAAAACATTTACGTTAAGACTTGTAAAGAAAAAAAATAACATCAGCCTTTGTAAAAGAGGAAAATCAAATTATATAAACATGTGTAGGTAATAAATTCCATTTTTAAAATAGATTACGTTAAAACTTGTAAAGAAAATAAATTACATTACCCTTTGTAAAAGAGGAAAATCAAATTACTTGTTTAAAACAAAATACGTTAAAATCATTCTAACTTTAAACGTGTATAAATTATGTTAAAATCACTCTAACTTTCAACGTGTATAAAATACAGTTAAACCATTCTAGCTTAAAAAAAAATCGTTAACATTTCTTTTTTTAAAAGAAAAAAAATAAATTACTTGTGTAAAAGAGATAACTTTTTTTAAAGAGGAAATTAAAATACTTGTGTATTGTGACATACCAATAGGTTATTCTCCACGTGCAATGGTGGGAGGATCGGAGCGCTAGGCCACCCCATCACTCGGGGACGACAGCATAGCTGAACGTAACAATAGGAAAGGGCTAATCATGGTCCGGGGAAAGGCGTAGGTCCTTATGTCCCCAAGGTAGAGTGCTGACACCGTCTTCAGAAAGCCAACGCTTATCATCTCCTGAAGACAATGCTACCTTGGTCACACGCTCCGTAAACACAGTGTGGCCTCGCGATCGGAAATGGTGTTGGGTCGCGAGAACCCGTGAATTTTGAAGCAAGCATTCCAGGTATTGAGGAAACAGGAGTGAACACAGTGCGCTGGCCTTGATTCCCTTGGCCTTACGCGTAGAAGAACCGTCCTCCATCTTAAACGCGTAAAGCTTCGGGCGAAGACCAACAAACTCCGTGATGACATTGCCAGCGGCCTCATCCTTCATCACCCCCGTTACACCCTTATTAACCAAGGGGAAGCGTTGCTCATTACCTGGAGCATAATTTGAAGTATCGAAACGTGAAGCTAAATCGGGGCGAATCGAATCGTAAATGTCGTCACACACAACGTGGTAAATTAACGAATCCGTATCCGTGTACAGGAGATGCAGAGACTGTGGAGGGAATTTCTTTTGCATGTAATTATAATGAAAATCGTAGAGAACCAATTTTGATAAATCTAAAATGGCGACACCTGTGTACAACGGTCTATCAAAGGTAATCGTCCCTTTTTGCATCTCTATGAGGACTAAACTCTCATCGATGATTCGCCGAACCTTGAATGTCGGACGACCAATCAGCTCAGCCGCCCCATAAATGGAATCGTATCGTGAAACAATGCGTATATCC
Source organism: Bacillus rossius redtenbacheri (assembly GCF_032445375.1). NCBI lineage: Eukaryota > Metazoa > Arthropoda > Insecta > Phasmatodea > Bacillidae > Bacillus > Bacillus rossius. Next base: position 113,339,946 of record NC_086332.1, read on the forward strand.
TTATGCTTTCGCGTATTTTCCAAACTTTTTCCGTAAACCGAGTTCGACAGTAATTTAAAAAACGATTTCTCAAAGGGGTTCGCAGCCTGGGCACGACGCTCAGCATTAAAGGCTATATAGTCCCTCATCCAGGCCGCCTGCGCAAACCGCAGGACGCGGTGAACCTGGCCGATGACCGCCCCATACTGAACGTAGTGCCGCAGTGTTTTAGCATGGACAACATATTTAGTACGCGGCACGAGAGTTAACAGTAATTTACTCATACGCCCGTTTGGCGGTACGCCATTCACAGGGGCCAGAGGCAGATCTGATAGGCGATCGTGACAATCATCGGGAAAGGTCAAATCCACTTCCGCGAAAAATGATGTATCACCATCGATGTCAATGGTGTTGAAATCCCAACTCGTGTACTCATCCCTGGGAACCCATTGGAAATTACCCACAGGAAGCTTATCCAACATTGTGTGAGCATACAGTACGTTAACATCGAAATAACAAATGTATGAAGACGGAAGGCTCGGGTCGTGACTGGACATGTACACATTGTTAGCTTTTGCGTGACGTCGACTTACGTTTGTAATACCTCCACGAACGGCAGACTCTAGGAAGAGGTATATGTCCGGGTCGGTCACAAGTTCAAGACGCACACCGGTATTAATTAAAAGTGCATCCCATGCGAGCGAGGGAGCGGTAATGTAATGTGCGGGATCAAGCGAATAATGCTGTAGGCAAACGAAACGAAAAGATTCGAATATATCGGCCAGCAAACAAGTATCCACCTTAAGGTAACTAAGTGCGTACTCTTTCAATGTGGCACAATGGAATACGTCCCAAGCCCTTTGAGCGTGAGTATAGTCCAGATCACTCACATCCGTGCCACTCATTACGTTATGGAACGCATCCTTTGGTGGTAGCGAGGCAGTCTGCAAATGCTCACTAGACTTAACAAAGTCATAGGGAAACACACCTTTACGCGTAGCTAACTGAAACTGTGCGTCATCTGGAAACATTGAACGGGTGAGTTTCAACTGATCCGGCGTGAGATTGCCAGCGAGAGTTTCCAGAGATGAATTTAAAAAGTTAAGTGAATCAATAAATCGAAGACGCACAGCGCGCACGCCTCCTTGCACATTATCTGAGACATGTATGTATTTAGTAATACATTTGTAACTCTCTAGAGTTACGCCTAATACTTTGACCTCGCCGGGATTCTCCACAACAAAGAAGCCGTCCGGCTGTGATATCCGCCGCGAAACTAAATGCTTCATTAAAAAGTGGGCATCATAATTTTGCAAATTATGGAATACCGCGACAAGCTGTTTCTTTTGCATCCTGAAAGCCAGGTTGCATTTCGAATGGGCATAACCACGTATTTCACCAGTCAAATGGCAGTGATCGAGCACCTTCTGCCCAGCCAATACCTTCTTACAGATATGGCAATGTGTCTGACTCGCAAGCCTTGCAGAGACGGCTGGAGTCGGCGTCTTAATAGGAACGGTCTTTGAATAAATATCACATACCCACTTTGTCATTGAAACTAATTCGGCGACCAATTCAGCAATATAATTATCACCCTCGAATTGCACATACCTGGTCAAAGAGATATCGTATCCACACACTAACAAAATGCTGCATGTGTACGGTACATGTTCGTTTACCCGTGTGGTATTAGATGTCTCATCACCGGGTAAACATGTGGATATCGGCTTAAGGTATGACTCGGTGTCACAGTACGCAATAAAGCCGAGGCGATCCTGTTTTGCAATATTTGTAAACTGTAAATATTTGTTCTCCTCTGTAGGGAAACAGGAACGCACTGCTTGATGCTGGCTGCAGAGAATAGTGTGTGAAGTTAACCTGTCTTCACTTGTAAAGTATTGAAGACAGCGCTCGCAAATCCATTTCTTATGAGTAGACCTTGACAGTTGGGAATTTAATAATCTTTGTCAGACTCTTAATTGTTACAAAGTAAAGGTGCTCTGCCGCGCCACTAGAACGAATCGCTAAAACATTTACATGTCTCTCTCTTCGCTCAGAGGATACGCGAAGAGGCTGGATAGAGGATACAGATTTGCCACTAAAACATTCATCAACAATACTCCCCTTACTGTCTACGCAAGCATAAATGTTAACGGAAATATTATTGTTCCTCTCGAATGTGTTGATCTGATGGAGAGTAGACGGGAAACTCAAACCAGACGTATTGAAAGCCACAAGTGGATCCGGATACGAACTGGCTCGTTTAACATTGCCTTCCGCCGGCATCACACCTGCCATAACGGCATACAGAAAGCAATGCTGCTCGGGACATTCAATATTGACACAAGCTTTCCTATTGGATAAAAACGTTGGTGATTTCGTGTGCGGCGCGCCAACGGTGAAAGCCCTATAGCTTGAAACATGTACATCCATGTTAATCAATCGCTGTAGAGCCCACCCACTGCCACAGGCAGCGAATTCGCTAACGTTCCTATTGACTTCCGGAATGAATACTGAATCATAGATTTCCCCTACCTCATCAGAGAGCATTACCGCGGCTGAGTGTGTTGTAAAATGAAATGTCTCACTCTCGCCTCCCTCAACAGATTCCTTAACAAATGAAGCCGAGAGTGAAATGTAGACTTTAAAAGGGCGTACCAAGACGGAAGTTAAGGCCAGAAAGGGAACCCTACATCTCTGTAGAAACCGGTCCAAATCGGGATCAATAGACTCAACATCATTACCGATCCGAAAGTCCACTATCCGGTTAGCAAAAGCAGAGTCCAAGATAACACTCTCCAGGGGAGGCAAGTCGCCAGCTTCACGCGGCTCCA